>NC_083706.1:5316266-7801716 GCF_033118175.1 Dama dama | reverse complement strand
TGAAGAGCTTGAAAAGGTGTGAAACATATGAGGAGCATGAAAAGGTCTGAAAAATAGGAGGAGCATGAAGTGGTGTTGAAAGACATGAAGACCCTGAAAAGGTGTGAAAAATATGAAGAGCTTCTAAATGTGTCAAAATATGAGGAGCATGAAACTGTCTGAAATATATCAGGAGCATGAAAAGGTGTTGAAAAACATGAAGAGCATCAAAAGCTGTGAAGAATATGAAGAGCTTCAAAACGTGTCAAAAATATGAGGAGCATGAATCGGTCTGAAAAATAGAAGGAGCATGAAGTGGTGTTGAAAAACATGAAGATCTGAAAAGGAGTGAAAAATATGAAGAGCTTCATAAGGTGTCAAAAATATGAGGAGCATGAAACGGTCTGAAAAATAGGAGGGGCAAGAAACGGGTTTAACAAACATGAAGAGCGGGAAAAGGTGTGAAAAATATGAAGAGCTTCAAAAGGTTTCAAAAATATGAGGAGCATGAAACAGGCTGTAAAATAGGAGGAGCATGAAGCGGTGTTGAAAAACATGAAGAGCCTGAAAACGTGTGAAAATTATGAAGAGCTTCAAAAGGTGTGAAGTATATGAAGAGCTTCAAAAGGTGTCAAAAATGAGATGAGCATGAAATGGTCTGAAAGATAGGAGGAGCATGAAGCGGTGTTGAAAAACATGAAGAGCCTGAAAAGGTGTGAAAAATATGAAGAGCTTCAAATGGTGTGAAATACATGAGGAGCTTGAAACGGTCTGAAAAACAGGAGGAGCATGAAATCTAGTTGAAAAACATGAAGAGCCTGAAAACGTGTGAAAATTATGAAGAGCTTCAAAAGGTGTGAAATATATGAAGAGCTTCAAAAGGTGTCAAAAATGAGATGAGCATGAAATGGTCTGAAAGATAGGAGGAGCATGAAGTGGTGTTGAAAAACATGAAGAGCCTGAAAAGGTGTGAAAAATATGAAGAGCTTTAAAAGGTGCGAAAAATATGACGAGCATGAAACGGTCTGAAAAATAGGAGGAGCATGAAGCGGTGTTCAAAAACATGAAGAGCCTGACAAGTTGTGAAAAGTATGAACAGCTTCAAAATGTGTCAAATATATGAGGAGAAAGAAATGGTCTGAAAAAAAGGAAGAGCATGAAGTGATGTTCAAAAACATGAAGAGCCTGAAAAGGTGTGAAAAATATGAAGAGCTTCAAAAGCTGTCAAATATATGAGGAGCACGAAACGGTCTGAAAAAAAGCAGGAGCATGAAGCGTTGTTGAAAATCTTGAAGAGCTTGAAAAGGTGTGAAAAATATGAAGAGCTTCAAAAGGTTTCAAATATATGAGGATCATGAAACGGTCTGAAAAATAGGAGGAGCATGAAACGGTCTGAAAAATAAGAGGAGCATGAAATGGTGTTGAAAAACAGGAAGAACCTGAAAATGTGAGAAAGATATGAAGAGCTTCAAAACGTTTCAAAAATATGAGGAGCAAGAAACTTTCTGAAAAATAGAAGGAGCATGAACCGGTGTTGAAAAACATGAAGAGCCTGAAAAGGTGTGAAAAATATGAAGAGCTTCAAAACGTGTCAAAAATATGAGGAGCATGAAACGGTCGGAAAAATAGGAGGAGCAAGAAGCGGTGTTGAAAAACATGAAGAGCCTGAAAATGTGTGAAAAATATGAAGAGCTTCAAAAGGTGTGAAAAATATGAAGAGCTTCAAAAGGTGTCAAATTGAGATGAGCATGAAACGGTCTGAAAAATAGGAGGAGCATTAAGCTGTGTTGAAAATCATAACGAGCCTGAAAAGGTGTGAAAAATATGAAGAGCTTCAAAAATGTGAAAAATATGAAGAGCTTCAAAAGGTGTCAAAAATGAGATGAGCATGAAACGGTCTGAAAAATAGGAGGAGCATTAAGCTGTGTTGAAAATCATAACGAGCCTGAAAAGGTGTGAAAAATATGAAGAGCTTCAAAAGGTGTGCAAAATATGAAGAGATTCAAAACCTGTCAAAAATATGAGGAGCCTGAAACAGTCTCAAAAATAGGAAGAGTATGAAACGGTCTGAAAAATAGGAGGATCATGAAGCGATGTTGAAAATCGTGAAGAGCCTGAAAAGGTGTGAAAAATGTGAAGAGCTTCAAAAGGTGTAAAAAATGAGATGAGCATGAAACGGTCTGAAAAATAGGAGGAGCATGAACTGGTGCTGAAAAACATGAAGAGCCTGAAAAGGTGTGAAATATATGAAGAGCTTCAAAAGGTGTCAAAAATATGAGGAGCATGAAACGGTCTGAAAAATAGGAGGAGCATGAAGCGGTGTTGAAAAACATGAAGAGCAGGAAAAGCTGTGAAGAATATGAAGAGCTTCAAAACCTGTCAAAAATATGAGGAGCATGAATCGGTCTGAAAAATAGGAGGAGCAAGAAACGGTTTTAACAAACATGAAGAGCGGGAAAAGGTGTGAAAAATATGAAGAGCTTCAAAAGGTTTGAAAAATATGAAGAACATGGAACGGTCTGAAAAATAGGAGGAGGATAAAGCGGTGTTCAAAAACATGAAGAGCCTGAAAAGGTGTGACAAATATGAAGAGCTTCAAAAGGTGTCAAAAATATGAGGAGCATGAAACAGTCTCAAAAATAGGAGGAGCATGAAGCGGTGTTCAAAAACATGAAGAGCCTGAAAAGGTGTGACAAATATGAAGAGCTTCAAAAGGTGTCAAAAATATGAGGAGCATGAAACGGTCTCAAAAATAGGAGGAGCATGAAGCGGTGTTCAAAAATATGGAGAGCCTGAAAAGGTATGAAAAATATGAAGAGCTTCAAAAGGTGTGAAATATATGAAGAGCTTCAAAAGGTGTCAAAAATATGAGGAGCCTGAAACAGGCTGTAAAATAGGAGGAGCATGAAGCGGTGTCGAAAAACATGAAGAGTATGAAGAGTTGTGAAAAATAGGAAGAACTTCAAAAGGTGTCAAAAATATGAGGAGCATGAACGGTATGAAAAATAGGAGGATCATGAAGCCGTGTTGAAAAACATGAAGAGCCTGAAAACGTGTGAAAATTATGAAGAGCTTCAAAAGCTGTGAAATATATGAAGAGCTTCAAAAGGTGTCAAAAATGAGATGAGCATGAAATGGTCTGAAAGATAGGAGGGGCATGAAGCGGTGTTGAAAAACATGAAGAGTCTGAAAAGGTGTGAAAAATATGAAGAGCTTCAAATGGTGTGAAATACATGAGGACCTTGAAATGGTCTGAGAAACCGGAGGAGCATGAAATCTTGTTGAAAAACATGAAGAGCCTGAAAACGTGTGAAAATTATGAAGAGCATCAAAAGGTGTGAAATATATGAAGAGCTTCAAAAGGTGTCAAAAATGAGATGAGCATGAAATGGTCTGAAAGATAGGAGGGGCATGAAGCGGTGTTCAAAAATATGAAGAGCCTGGAATGGTGTGAAAAATATGAGAGCCCCAAAACGTGTCAAAAGTATGAGGAGCATGAAACGGTGTAAAAAACATGAAGAGCCTGAAAAGGTGTGAGAAATAGAACGGCTTCAAAAGGTGTGAAAAATATGAGGAGCCTGAAACGGTCTGAAAAATAGGAGGAGCATGAAGTGGTATTGAAAAACATGAAGAGCCAGAAAAGGTGTAAGAAATAGAACGGCTTCAAAAGGTGTGAAAAATATGAGGAGCATGAAACGGTCTGAAAAATAGGAAGAGCATGAAGCGGTGTTTAAAAACATGAAGAGCCTGAAAAGGTGTGAAAAATATGAAGAGCTTCAAAAGGTTTGAAAAATATGAAGAGCATGGAACGGTCTGAAAAATAGGAGGAGGATAAAGAGTTGTTCAAAAAAATGAAGAGCCTGAAAAGGGGTGACAAATATGAAGAGCTTCAAAAGGTGTCAAAAATATGAGGAGCATGAAACGGTATGAAAAATAGGAGGATCATGAAACGGTGTGAAAAACATGAAGAGCCTGAAAAGGTGTGAGAAATAGAACGGCTTCAAAAGGTGTGAAAAATATGAGGAGCCTGAAACGGTCTGAAAAATAGGAAGAGCATGAAGCGGTGTTCAAAAACATGAAGAGCCTGAAAAGGTGTGAGAAATAGAACGGCATCAAAAGGTGGGAAAAATATGAGGAGCATGAAACGGTCTGAAAAATAGGAAGAGCATGAAGCGGTGTTCAAAAACATGAAGAGCCTGAAAAGGTGTGAAAAATATGAAGAGCTTCAAAAGGTGTCAATAATAAGACGTGCATGACACAGTCTGAAAAATAGGAGGAGCATGAAACGGTCTGAAATATAGGAGGAGCATGAAGCGGTGTTCAAAAACATGAAGAGCCTGAAAATGTGTGCAAAATATGAAGAGCTTCAAAAGGTGTCAAGAATATGTGGAGCATGAAACGGTCTGAAAAATAGGAGGAGCATGAACTGGTGCTGAAAAACATGAAAGCCTGAAAAGGTTTGAAAAATATGAAGAGCTTCAAAAGGTGTGAAAAATATGAGGAGCATGAAACGGGCTGAAAAATAAGAGGAGCATGAAGCGGTGTAGAAAACCATGAAGAGCCTGAAAAAGTGTGAAAAATATGAAGAGCTTCAAAAGTAGGCAAGATTATGAAGAGTAAGAAACGGTCAAAAAAATAGGAGGAGCATGAAACTGTGTTCAAAAACATGAAGAGTCTGAAAAGGTGTGAAATATATGAAGAGTTTCAAAAGGTGTGAAAAATATGAAGAGCTTCAAAAGGTGTCAAAAATATGAGGAGCATGAAACGGTCTGAAAAATAGGAGGAGCATGAAGCGGTGATGAAAAACATGAAGGGCATGAAAACGTGTGAAAAATATTAAGAGCCTGAAAAGGTGTGAAAAATATGAAGAGCTTCAAAAGGTGTCAAAAATATGTTGAGCATGAAACGGTCTGAAATAAGGAGGAGCATCAAGCGGTGTTGAAAAACATGAAGAGCCTGAGAAAGTGTGAGAAATAGGAAGAGCTTCAAAAGGTGTGAAAAATATGAAGAGCTTCAAAAGGTGTCAAATGAGATGAGCATGAAACTGTCTGAAAAATAGGAGGAGCATGAAGTGGTGTTGAAAAAAAAGAAGAGCCTGAAAAGGTGTGAAATATATGAAGAGCTTCAAACGTTGTCAAGAATATGAGGAGAATGAAACGGTCTGAAAAATTGGAGGAGCATGAAGCGGTGTTGAAAAAAATGAAGCGCCTGAAAAGGTGTGAAAGATATGAAGAGTTTCTAAAGGTGTCAAAAATATGAGGAGTAAGAAAGGGTCTGAAAAATAGGAGGAGCATGAAGCGGTGTTCAAAAACATGAAGAGCCTGAAAAGGTGTGAAAAATATGAAGAGCCGCAAAAGGTGTCAAAATGAGATGAGCATGAACCGCTCTGAAATATAGGAGGAGCATGAAGTGATGTTGAAAAAAATGAAAAGCCTGGAATGGTGTGAAATATATGAAGAGCTTCAAAAGGTGTAAAAATATGAGGAGAATGAAACGGTCTGCATAATAGGAAGAGCATGAAATGGTGTTCAAAAACATAAAGAGCATGAAAAGGTGTGAAAAATATGAAGAGTTTCAAAAGGTGTGAAATACATGAGGAGGATTAAACGGTCTGAAAAATAGGAGGAGCATGAAGCGGTGTTGAAAAACATGAAGAGCCTGAAAAGGTGTGAAGAATAAGAAGAGCTGCAAAAGGCGTCAAAATTATGAGGAGCATGAAACTGTCTGAAAATTAGAAGAAGCATGAAACGGTGTTGAAAAATATGAAGACCATGAAAGGGTGTGAAAAACATTAAGAGCTTAAAAAGTTGTCAAAAATATGAGGAGCATGAAAGGGTCAAAAAATAGGAGGAGCATGAGACGTTGATGATAAACCTGAAGAGCATGAAAAGGTGTTAAAAATATGAAGAGCTTGAAAAGGTGTCAAAAATATGAGGAGCAAGAAACGGTGTTGAAACACATGAAGAGCCTGAAAAAGAGTGAAAAATATGAAGAGTTTCAAAAGGTGTAAAAAATATGAGGACCATAAAACGATCTGAAAAATATGAGGAGCCTGAAACGGTCTGAAACATAGGAGGAGCATGAAACGGTTTTGAAAAATATGAAGAGCATGGAAAGGTGTGAAAAATATGAAGAGCTTCAAAAGGTGTCAAAATATGAGGAGCCAGAAACGGTCTGAAAAATAGGAGGAGCATGAAACGGTGTTGAAAAACATGAAGAGCTTGAAAAGGTGTGAAACATATGAGGAGCATGAAAAGGTCTGAAAAATAGGAGGAGCATGAAGTGGTGTTGAAAAACATGAAGAGCCTGAAGGTGTGAAATATATGAAGGGCTTCAAAAGGTGTCAAAAAATGAGGAGCATGAAACGATCTGAAAAAAAAGGAGGAGCATGAAGCGGTGTTCAAAAACATGAAGAGCATGGAAAGGTCTGAATAATATATAGAGCGTCAAAAGGTGTAAAAAATATGAGGTGCACGAAACGGTATGAAAATTAGGAGGAGCCTGAAAAGGTGTTGAAAATCATGAAGAGCCTGAAAAGTTGTGAAGAATAAGAAGAGCTGCAAAAGGCATCAAAATTATGAGGAGCATGAAACGGTATGAAAATTAGAAGAAGCATGAAACGGTTTTGAAATATATGAAGACCATGAAACGGTATGAAAAACATGAAGAGCTTAAAAAGGTGTCAAAAATATGAGGAGCATGAAACGGTCAAAAAAATAGGAGGAGCATGAGATGTTGTTGATAATCATGAAGAGCATGAAAAGGTGTGAAAAATATGAAGAGCTTCAAAAGGTGTCAAAAATATGAGGAGCATGAAACAGGCTGAAAAATAGGAGGAGCATGAAGCGGTGTCGAAAAACATGAAGAGCATGAAGAGTTGTGAAAAATAGGAAGACCTTCAAAACGTGTCAAAAATGAGATGAGCATGAAACGGTCTGAAAAAAAGGAGGTGCATGAAGTGGTGTTGAAAAACATGAAGAGCCTGAAAACGTGTGAAAAATATGAAGAGCTTCTAAAGGTGTGAAAAATATGAAGAGCTTCAAAAGGTGTCAAAAATGAGATGAGCATGAAGCGGCCTGAAAAATAGGAGGAGCATGAAGTGGTGTTGAAAAACATGATGAGCCTGAAAAAGTGTGAAATATATGAAGAGCTTCAAAAGGTGTCAAAAATATGAGGAGCATGAAACGGTATGAAAAATAGGAGGAGCATGAAGCGTGGTTGAAAAACATGAAGAGCCTGAAAAGTTGTGAAAAATATGAAGAGCTTCAAAAGGTATCAAAAATATGAGGAGCATGAACGGTCTAGAAAATAGCAGGAGCATGAAGCGGTCTTGAAAACCATGAAGAGCCTGAAAAGGTGTGAAAAATAAGAAGAGCTTCAAAATGTTTCAAAATTATGAGGAGAATGAATGGTCCAAAAAAGAGGAGGAGCATGAAGCGGTGTTCAAAAACATGAAGAGCCTGAAAAGGTGTGAAATATATGAAGACCTTCAAAATGTGTGAAGTACATGAGGAGCATTAAACCCTCTGAAAAATAGGAGAAGATTGAAGTTTTGTTCAAAAACATGAAGAGCCTGAAAAGGTGTGAAATATATGAAGATCTTCAAAAGGTGTGAAAAATATGAACAGCTTCAAAAGGTGTCAAAAATGAGATGAGTAAAAAACGGTCTGAAAAATGGGAGGAGCATGAAGTTGTGTTGAAAATAATGAAGAGCCTGAAAAGGTGTGAAAAATATGAGGAGCATGATACGGTCTGAAAAATAGGAGGAGCATGAAGTGGTTGTGAAAAAACATGAAGAGCCGGAAAACGTGTGCAAAATATGACGAGCTTCAAAAGGTGTGAAATACATGAGAAGCTTGAAACGGTCTGAAAAATAGGAGGAGCATGAAGCGATGTTGAAAAACATGAAGAGCCTTAAAATGTGTGAAAAATATGGCGAGCTTCAAAAAGTGTGAAAAATATGAGGATCATGAAACGGTCTGAAAAATAGGAGGAGCATGAAGCGGGGTTGAAAAACATGAAGAGCCTGAAAAGGTGTGACAAATATGAAGAGCTTCAAAAGGTGTGAAATACATGAGGAGCATGAAACGATCTGAAAAATAGGAGGAGCATGAAGCGGTGTTCAAAAACATGCAGAGTCTGAAAAGGTGTGAAAATTATGAAGAGCTTCAAAAGGTTTGAAAAATATGAAGAGCTTCAAAAGGTGTCAAAAATGAGATGAGCATGAAACGGTCTGAAAAATAGGAGGAGCATGAAGCGGTGTTCAAAAACATGAAGAGCCTGAAAAGGTGTGAAAAATATGAAGAGCTTCAAAAAGTGTCAAAAATGAGATGAGCATGAAACGGTCTGAAAAATTGGAGGTGCATGAAGAGTTGTTGAAAAACATGAAGAGCCAGAAAATGTGTGAAAAATATGAAGAGCTTCAAAAGGTGTCAAAAATATGAGGAGCATGAAACGGTCTTAAAAATACAAGGAGCATGAAGCAGTGTTGAAAAACATGAATAGCCTGAAAATGTGTGAAATATATGAAGAGCTTAAAAATGTGTCAAGTATACGAGGAGCATGAAACGGTCTGAAAAATAGGAGGATCATGCAACGGTGTTGAAAAACATGAAGAGTCTGAAAAGGTGTGAAAAATATGAAGAGCTTCCAAAGCTGTCAAAAATATGAGGAGCATGAAACGGTCTGAAAAATAGGAGGAGCATGAAGCTGTGTTCAAAAACATGAAGAGCCTGAAAATGTGTGAAAAATATGAAGAGCTTCAAAAGGTGTGAAAAATATGAGGAGTATGAAACGGGCTGAAAAATAGGAGGAGCATGAAGTTGTGTTCAAAAACATGAAGAGCCTGAAAAGGTGTGAAAAAAATGAAGAAATTCAAAAGGTGTAAAAATATGAGGAGCATGAAACGGTCTGAAAAATAGGAGGAGCATGAAGTGGTGTTGAAAAACATGAAGAGCCTGAATAGGTGTGAAAAATATGAAGAGCTTCAAAATGTGTCAAAAATATGAGGAGCATGAAACGGTCTGAAAAATAGGCAGAGCATGAGGCGGTGTTCAAAAACATGAAGATCCTGAAAAGGTGTGAAAAATATGAAGAGCTTCAAAAGGTGTCAAAAATATGAGGAGCATGAAACGAGCTGAAAAATAGGAGGAGCATGAAGCGGTGTTCAAAAACATGCTGAGACTGAAATCTTGTGAAAAATATGAAGAGCTTCAAAAGGTGTGAAAAATATGAAGAGCTTCAGAAGGTGTCAAAAATGAGATGAACTTGAAACGGTCTGAAAAATAGGAGGAGCATGATGTAGTGTTGAAAAAAATGAAGAGCCTGAACAGGTGTGAAATATATGAAGAGCTTCAAAAGGTGTGAAAAATATGAGAAGCATGAAACGTTCTGAAAAATATGAGGAGCATGAACCGGTGTCGAAAAACATGAAGAGCCTGAAAAGGTGTGAAAAATATGAAGAGCTCCAAAAGGTGTGAAAAATATGAGGAGCATGATACGGTCTGAAAAATAGGAGGAGCATGAACCAGTGTTCAAAAACATGAAGAGCCTGAAAAGGTGTGAAATATATGAACAGCTTCAAAATGTGTGAAAAATATGAGGAGCATGAAACGGTCTGAAAAATAGGAGGAGCATGAAGCGGTGTTGAAAAACATGAGGAGCCTGAAAAGGTGTGACAAATATGAAGAGCTTCAAAAGGTGTGAAATACATGAGGAGCATGAAACGGTCTCAAAAATAGGAGGAGCATGAAGCGGTGTTCAAAAACATGCAGAGTCTGAAAAGGGGTGAAAAATATGAAGAGCTTCAAAAGGTTTGATAAATATGAAGAGCTTCAAAAGGTGTGAAAAACATGAAAAGCTTCAAAAGGTGTCAGAAATATGAGGAGCATGAAACGGTCTGAAAAATAGGTGGAGCATGAAGCGGTGTTCAAAAACATGAAGAGCCTGAAAAGGTGGGAAAAATATGAAGAGCTTCAAAAGGTGTCAAATATATGAGGAGCATGAAACGGTCTGCAAAATAGGAGGAGCATGAAGTGGTGTTGAAAAACATGAAGAGCCTGAAAACGTGTGAAAAAAATGAAGAGCTTCAAAAGGTGTGAAAAATATGAAGAGCTTCAAAAGGTGTCAAAAATGAGATGAGTGTAAAACGGTCTGAAATGTGGGAGGAGCATGAAGTGGTGTTGAAAATAATGAAGAGCCTGAAAAGGTGTGAAATATATGAAGAGCTTCAAAAGGTGTGAAAATAAAGAGGAGCATGATACGGTCTGAAAAATAGGAGGAGCATGAATTGGTTGTGAAAAAACATGAAGAGCCTGAAAACGCGTGCAAAATATGAAGAGCTTCAAAAGGTGTGAAATACATGAGGAGCATGAAACGGTCTGAAAAATAGGAGGAGCAAGAAACGGTGTTGAAAAACATGAAGAGACTGACGAGGTGTCAGAAATATGAAGAACTTCAAAAGGTGTCAAAGATATGAGGAGCATGAAACGGTCTGAAAAATCGGAGGAGCAACAAGGGGTGTTGAAATACATGAAGAGCCTGAAAATGTGTGAAAAATATAAAGAGCTTCAAAAGATGTGAAAAATATGAAGAGCTTCAAAAGGTGTCAAAAATATGAGGAGCATGAAACAGTCTGAAAAATAGGAGGAGCATGAAGCGGTGTTGAAAAACATGAATAGCCTGAAAATGTGTGAGAAATATGAAGAGCTTCAACAGGTGTCCAAAATATGATTAGCATGAAACGGTCTGAAAAATAGGAGGAGCATGAAGCGGTGTTGAAAAACATGAATAGCCTGAAAATGTGTGAAATATATGAAGAGCTTAAAAATGTGTCAAATATATGAGGAGCATGAAACGGTCTGAAAAATAGGAGGATGATGAAACGGTGTTGAAAAACAATAAGAGCCTGAAAAGGTGTGAAAAATATGAAGAGCTTCAAAAGGTGTCAAAATTTGAGGAGCATGAAAAGGTCTGAAAAATAGGAGGAGAATGAAGCTGTTTTCAAAATCATGAAGAGCCTATAAATGTGTGAAAAATATGAAGAGCTTCAAAAGGTGTAAAAATTTGAAGAGCAGGAAACGGTCTGAAAAACAGGAGGAGAATGAAGTGGTGTCCAAAAACATGAAGAGCCTGAAAAGGTGTGAAAAATATGAAGAGCTTCAAAATGTGTCAAAAATATGAGGAGCATGAAATGGTCTGAAAAATAGGAGGAGCATGAGGCGGTGTTCAAAAACATGAAGAGCCTGAAAAGGTGTGAAAAATATGAAGAGCTTCAAAAGGTGTCAAAAATATGAGGAGCATGAAACGGTCTGAAAAATAGGAGGAGCATGAAACGGTGATCAAATACATGAAGAGCCTGAAAAAGTGTGAAAAATATGAAGAGCTTCAAAAGGTGTGAAATTCATGAGGAGCATGAAATGAGCTGAAAAATAGGAGAAGCATGAAGTGGTGTGGAAAAACATGAAGAGCCTGTAAAGGTGTGAAAAATATGAAGAGCTTCAAAAGGTGTGTAATACATGAGGAGCATGAAACTCTCTGAAAAATAGAAGGAGCATGAAGTAGTGTTCAAAAACATGAAGAGCCTGAAAAGGTGTGAAAAATATGAAGAGCTTAAAAAGGTGTGAAAAATATGAGGAGCATGATATGGTTTGAAAAATAGGATTAGCATGAAGTGGTGTTCAAAAACATGAAGAGCCTGAAAAGGTGTGAAAAATATGAAAAGCTTCAAAAGGTGTCAAAAATGAGATGAGCATGAAACGTTCTGAAAAATAGGAGGTGCATGAAGCGTTGTTGAAAACCATGAAGAGCCTGAAAAGGTGTGAGAAATATGAAGAGCTTCAAAATGTCTCAAAAATATGAGGAGCATGAAACGGTCTTAAAAATAGGAGGAGCATGACGCGGTGTTCAAAAACATGAAGAGCCTGAAAAGGTGTGAAAAATATGAAGAGCTTCAAAAAGTGTCAAAAATGAGATGAGCATGAAACGGTCTGAAAAATTGGAGGTGCATGAAGAGTTGTTGAAAAACATGAAGAGCCAGAAAATGTGTGAAAAATATGAAGAGCTTCAAAAGGTGTCAAAAATATGAGGAGCATGAAACGGTCTTAAAAATACAAGGAGCATGAAGCGGTGTTGAAAAACATGAATTGCCTGAAAATGTGTGAAATATATGAAGAGCTTCAAAATGTGTCAAGTATATGAGGAGCATGAAACGGTCTGAAAAATAGGAGGATCATGCAACGGTGTTGAAAAACATGTAGAGTCTGAAAAGGTGTGAAAAATATGAAGAGCTTCCAAAGCTGTCAAAAATATGAGGAGCATGAAACGGTCTGAAAAATAGGAGGAGCATGAAGCGGTGTTCAAAAACATGAAGAGCCTGAAAAGGTGGGAAAAATATGAAGAGCTTCAAAAGGTGTCAAAAATATGAGGAGCATGAAACGGTCTGCAAAATAGGAGGAGCATGAAGTGGTGTTGAAAAACATGAAGAGCCTGAAAACGTGTGAAAAAAATGAAGAGCTTCAAAAGGTGTGAAAAATATGAAGAGCTTCAAAAGGTGTCAAAAATGAGATGAGTGTAAAACGGTCTGAAATGTGGGAGGAGCATGAAGTGGTGTTGAAAATAATGAAGAGCCTGAAAATGTGTGAAATATATGAAGAGCTTCAAAAGGTGTGAAAATAAAGAGGAGCATGATACGGTCTGAAAAATAGGAGGAGCATGAATTGGTTGTGAAAAAACATGAAGAGCCTGAGAACGCGTGCAAAATATGAAGAGCTTCAAAAGGTGTGAAATACATGAGGAGCATGAAACGGTCTGAAAAATAGGAGGAGCAAGAAACGGTGTTGAAAAACATGAAGAGACTGACGAGGTGTCAGAAATATGAAGAACTTCAAAAGGTGTCAAAGATATGAGGAGCATGAAACGGTCTGAAAAATCGGAGGAGCAACAAGGGGTGTTGAAATACATGAAGAGCCTGAAAATGTGTGAAAAATATAAAGAGCTTCAAAAGATGTGAAAAATATGAAGAGCTTCAAAAGGTGTCAAAAATATGAGGAGCATGAAACTGTCTGAAAAATAGGAGTAGCATGAAGCGGTGTTGAAAAACATGAATAGCCTGAAAATGTGTGAGAAATATGAAGAGCTTCAACAGGTGTCAAAAATATGATTAGCATGAAACGGTCTGAAAAATAGGAGGAGCATGAAGCGGTGTTGAAAAACATGAATAGCCTGAAAATGTGTGAAATATATGAAGAGCTTAAAAATGTGTCAAATATATGAGGAGCATGAAACGGTCTGAAAAATAGGAGGATGATGAAACGGTGTTGAAAAACAATAAGAGCCTGAAAAGGTGTGAAAAATATGAAGAGCTTCAAAAGGTGTCAAAATTTGAGGAGCATGAAAAGGTCTGAAAAATAGGAGGAGAATGAAGCTGTTTTCAAAATCATGAAGAGCCTATAAATGTGTGAAAAATATGAAGAGCTTCAAAAGGTGTAAAAATTTGAAGAGCAGGAAACGGTCTGAAAAACAGGAGGAGAATGAAGTGGTGTCCAAAAACAAGAAGAGTCTGAAAAGGTGTGAAAAATATGAAGAGCTTCAAAATGTGTCAAAAATATGAGGAGCATGAAATGGTCTGAAAAATAGGAGGAGCATGAGGCGGTGTTCAAAAACATGAAGAGCCTAAAAAGGTGTGAAAAATATGAAGAGCTTCAAAAGGTGTCAAAAATATGAGGAGCATGAAACGGTCTGAAAAATAGGAGGAGCATGAAACGGTGATCAAATACATGAAGAGCCTGAAAAAGTGTGAAAAATATGAAGAGCTTCAAAAGGTTTGAAATTCATGAGGAGCATGAAATGAGCTGAAAAATAGGAGAAGCATGAAGCTGTGTTCAAAAACATGAAGAGCCTGAAAAAGTGTGAAAAATATGAAGAGCTTCAAAAGGTGTGAAATTCATGAGGAGCATGAAATGAGCTGAAAAATAGGAGGAGCATGAAGCTGTGTTCAAAAACATGAAGAGCCTGAAAATGTGTGAAAAATATGAAGAGCTTCAAAAGGTGTGAAAAATATGAGGAGCATGAAACGGTCTGAAAAATAGGAGGAGCATGCAGCGGTTAAAAAACATGAAGAGCCTGAAAAGGTGTGAAAAATATGAAGAGCTCCAAAAGTTGTCAAAAATATGTGGAGCGTGAGACGGTCTCAAAAATATGAGGAGCGGGAAGCGGTGATGAAAAACATGAAGAGCCTGAAAACGTGTGATAAAACATGAAGAGCTTCAAAGGTGTCAGAAATATGAGGAGCATGAAACGCTCGCAAAAATAGGAGGAGCATGAAGCGGTGTTGAAAAACATGAAGAGCCTGAAATGGTGTGAAAAATATGAGAGCTTCAAAAGGTGTCAATAATAAGAGGTGCATGAAACAGTCGGAAAAATTGGAGGAGCATTAAACTGTCTGAAAAATAGGAGAAGCATGAAGCGGTGTTGAAAAATATGAAGAGCCTGAAAGGGTGTGAAAAATATGAGAGCTTCAAAAGGTATCAATAATAAGAGGTGCATGAAACAGTCTGAAAATTAGGAGGAGCATGAAACTGTATGAAAAATAGGAGAAGCATGAAGCGGTGTTGAAAAATATGAAGAGCCTGAAAAGGTGTGAAAATATGAAAAGCTTCAAAAGGTGTCAAAAATATGAGGAGCATGAAACGGTCTGAAAAATAGGAGGAGCATGAAACGGTGATAAAAAACATGAAGAGCCTGAAAAGATGTGAAAAATATGAAGAGCTTCAAAAGGTGTGAAATACATGAGGAGCATGGAACGGGCTGAAAAATAGGAGAAGCATGAAGGGGTGTGGAAAAACATGAAGAGCCTGAAAAGGTTTGAAAAATATGAAGAGCTTCAAAAGGTGTGAAATACATGAGGAGCATGAAACTCTCTGAAAAATAGAAATAGCATGAAGCGTTGTTGAAAAACATGAAGAGCCTGAAAACGTGTGAAAATATGAAGAGCTTCAAAAATATGAAAAATATGAAGAGCTTCAAAAGGTGTGAAATACATGAGGAGCATGAAACTCTCTGAAAAATAGAAATAGCATGAAGCGGTGTTGAAAAACATGAAGAGCCTGAAAACGTGTGAAAATATGAAGAGCTTCAAAAATATGAAAAATATGAAGAGCTTCAAAAGGTGTGAAAAATTTGAAGAGCTTCAAAAGGTGTCAAAATGAGATGAGCATGAAACGGTCTGAAAAATAGGAGGAGCATGAAGCGGTGTTGAAAATCATAAAGAGCCTGAAAAGTTGTGAAAAATATGAAGAGCTTCAAAAGACGTGAAAAATTTGAAGAGCTTCAAAAGGTGTCAAAATGAGATGAGCATTAAACGGTCTGAAAAATAGGAGGAGCATGAAGTGGTGTTGAAAAAAATGAAGAGCCTGAAAAGGTGTGAAATATATAAAGAGCTTCAAAAGGTGTCAAAAATATGAGGAGAATGAAACGGTCTGCAAATTAGGAGAAGCCTGAAATGGTGTTCAAAAACATGAAGAGCCTGAAAAGGTGTGAAAAACATGAAGAGCCTGAAAAGGTGTGAAAAATATGAAGAGCTTCAAAAGGTGTGAAATACATGAGGAGCATGAAACGGGCTGAAAAATAGGAGAAGCATGAAGGGATGTGGAAAAACATGAAGAGCCTGAAAAGTTTTGAAAAATATGAAGAGCTTCTAAAGGTGTGAAATACATGAGGAGCATGAAACTCTCTGAAAAATAGAAATAGCATGAAGCGGTGTTGAAAAACATGAAGAGCCTGAAAACGTGTGAAAAATATGAAGAGCATCAAAAGGTGTGAAAAATATGAAGAGCTTCAAAAGGTGTAAAAAATGAGATGAGCATGAAACCGTCTGAAAAATAGGAGGAGCATGAAGTGGTGTTGAAAAAAATGAAGAGCCTGAAAAGTTGTGAAACATATGAAGAGCTTCAAAAGGTGTCAAAATTATGAGGAGCATGAAACGGCCTGAAAAATTGGAGGAGCATGAAGCGGTGTTCAAAAATATGAAGAGCCTGAAAAGGTGTGAAAAATATGAAGAGTTTCAAAAGGTGTCAAAAATATGAGGAGCATGAAAGGGTCTGAAAAATAGGAGGAGCATGAAGCGGTGTTCAAAAACATGAAGAGCGTGAAAAGGTGTGAAAAAAAGGAAGAGCTTCAAAATGTGTGAAAAATATGAGGAGCATGAAACGGTCTGAAAAATAGGAGGAGCATGAAGTGGATTTGAAAAAAATGAAGAGCCTGAAAAGGTGTGAAAAATATGAAGAGCTTCAAAAGGTGTGAAATACATGAGGAGCATGAAACGGTCTGAAAAATAGGAGGAGTATGCAGCGGTTAAAAAACATGAAGAGCCTGAAAAGGTGTGAAAAATATGAAGAGCTCCAAAAGTTGTCAAAAATATGTGGAGCGTGAAACGGTCTCAAAAATAGGAGGAGCGTGAAGCGGTGATGAAAAACATGAAAAGCCTGAAAAAGTGTGATAAAATATGAAGAGGTTCAAAGGTGTCAAACATATGAGGAGCAAGAAACGGTCGCAAAAATAGGAGGAGCATGAAGCGGTGTTGAAAAACATGAAGAGCCTGAAAAGGTGTGAAAAGTATGAGAGCTTCAAAAGGTGTCAATAATAAGAGGTGCATGAAACAGTCTGAAAAATAGGAGGAGCATGAAAGTGTCTGAAAAATAGGAGAAGCATGAAGCGGTGTTGAAAAACATGAAGAGCATGAAAAGGTGTGAAAAATATGAAGAGGTTGAAAATGTGTGAAATATATGAAGAGCTTCAAAAGGTGTCAAAAATGAGATGAGCATGAAACGGTCTGAAAAATAAGAGGAGCATGAAATGGTGATCAAAACGTGAAGAGCCTGAAAAGGTGTGAAAAATATGAAGAGCTTCAAAAGGTGTGAAATACATGAGGAGCATGAAACGGGCTGAAAAATAGGAGAAGCATGAAGTGGTGTGGAAAAACATGAAGAGCCTGAAAAGGTGTGAAAAATATGAAGAGCTTCAAAAGGTGTGAAATACATGAGGAGCATGAAAATCTCTGAAAAATAGAAGGAGCATGACGTAGTGTTCAAAAACATGAAGAGCCTGAAAAGGTGTGAAAAATATGAAGAGCTTAAAAAGGTGTGAAAAATATGAGGAGCATGATATGGTTTGAAAAATAGGATTAGCATGAAGCGGTGTTCAAAAACATGAAGAGCCTGAAAAGGTGTGAAAAATATGAAAAGCTTCAAAAGGTGTCAAAAATGAGATGAGCATGAAACGTTCTGAAAAATAGGAGGTGCATGAAGCGTTGTTGAAAACCATGAACAGCCTGAAAAGGTGTGAGAAATATGAAGAGCTTCCAAAGCTGTCAAAAATGAGATGAGCATGAAACGGTCTGAAAAATAGGAGGATCATGCAACGGTGTTGAAAAACATGAAGAGTCTGAAAAGGTGTGAAAAATATGAAGAGCTTCCAAAGCTGTCAAAAATATGAGGAGCATGAAACGGTCTGAAAAATAGGAGGAGCATGAAGCTGTGTTCAAAAACATGAAGAGCCTGAAAATGTGTGAAAAATATGAAGAGCTTCAAAAGGTGTCAAAAATATGAGGAGCATGAAACGGTCTGAAAAATAGGAGGAGCATGCAGCGGTTAAAAAACATGAAGAGCCTGAAAAGGTGTGAAAAATATGAAGAGCTCCAAAAGTTGTCAAAAATATGTGGAGCGTGAGACGGTCTCAAAAATAGGAGGAGCGGGAGGCGGTGATGAAAAACATGAAGAGCCTGAAAACGTGTGATAAAACATGAAGAGCTTCAAAGGTGTCAGAAATATGAGGAGCATGAAACGCTCGCAAAAATAGGAGGAGCATGAAGCGGTGTTGAAAAACATGAAGAGCCTGAAATGGTGTGAAAAATATGAGAGCTTCAAAAGGTGTCAATAATAAGAGGTGCATGAAACAGTCGGAAAAATTGGAGGAGCATTAAACTGTCTGAAAAATAGGAGAAGCATGAAGCGGTGTTGAAAAACATGAAGAGCCTGAAAGGGTGTGAAAAATATGAGAGCTTCAAAAGGTATCAATAATAAGAGGTGCATGAAACAGTCTGAAAATTAGGAGGAGCATGAAACTGTATGAAAAATTGGAGAAGCATGAAGCGGTGTTGAAAAATATGAAGAGCCTGAAAAGGTGTGAAAATATGAAAAGCTTCAAAAGGTGTCAAAAATATGAGGAGCATGAAACGGCCTGAAAAATAGGAGGAGCATGAAACGGTGATAAAAAACATGAAGAGCCTGAAAAGATGTGAAAAATATGAAGAGCTTCAAAAGGTGTGAAATACATGAGGAGATTGGAACGGGCTGAAAAATAGGAGAAGCATGAAGGGGTGTGGAAAAACATGAAGAGCCTGAAAAGGTTTGAAAAATATGAAGAGCTTCAAAAGGTGTGAAATACATGAGGAGCATGAAACTCTCTGAAAAATAGAAATAGCATGAAGCGTTGTTGAAAAACATGAAGAGCCTGAAAACGTGTGAAAATATGAAGAGCTTCAAAAATATGAAAAATATGAAGAGCTTCAAAAGGTGTGAAATACATGAGGAGCATGAAACTCTCTGAAAAATAGAAATAGCATGAAGCGGTGTTGAAAAACATGAAGAGCCTGAAAACGTGTGAAAATATGAAGAGCTTCAAAAATATGAAAAATATGAAGAGCTTCAAAAGGTGTGAAAAATTTGAAGAGCTTCAAAAGGTGTCAAAATGAGATGAGCATGAAACGGTCTGAAAAATAGGAGGAGCATGAAGCGGTGTTGAAAATCATAAAGAGCCTGAAAAGTTGTGAAAAATATGAAGAGCTTCAAAAGACGTGAAAAATTTGAAGAGCTTCAAAAGGTGTCAAAATGAGATGAGCATGAAACGGTCTGAAAAATAGGAGGAGCATGAAGTGGTGTTGAAAAAAATGAAGAGCCTGAAAAGGTGTGAAATATATAAAGAGCTTCAAAAGGTGTCAAAAATATGAGGAGAATGAAACGGTCTGCAAATTAGGAGAAGCCTGAAATGGTGTTCAAAAACATGAAGAGCCTGAAAAGGTGTGAAAAACATGAAGAGCCTGAAAAGGTGTGAAAAATATGAAGAGCTTCAAAAGGTGTGAAATACATGAGGAGCATGAAACGGGCTGAAAAATAGGAGAAGCATGAAGGGATGTGGAAAAACATGAAGAGCCTGAAAAGTTTTGAAAAATATGAAGAGCTTCTAAAGGTGTGAAATACATGAGGAGCATGAAACTCTCTGAAAAATAGAAATAGCATGAAGCGGTGTTGAAAAACATGAAGAGCCTGAAAACGTGTGAAAAATATGAAGAGCATCAAAAGGTGTGAAAAATATGAAGAGCTTCAAAAGGTGTAAAAAATGAGATGAGCATGAAACCGTCTGAAAAATAGGAGGAGCATGAAGTGGTGTTGAAAAAAATGAAGAGCCTGAAAAGTTGTGAAACATATGAAGAGCTTCAAAAGGTGTCAAAATTATGAGGAGCATGAAACGGCCTGAAAAATTGGAGGAGCATGAAGCGGTGTTCAAAAATATGAAGAGCCTGAAAAGGTGCGAAAAATATGAAGAGTTTCAAAAGGTGTCAAAAATATGAGGAGCATGAAAGGGTCTGAAAAATAGGAGGAGCATGAAGCGGTGTTCAAAAACATGAAGAGCGTGAAAAGGTGTGAAAAAAAGGAAGAGCTTCAAAATGTGTGAAAAATATGAGGAGCATGAAACGGTCTGAAAAATAGGAGGAGCATGAAGCGGTGTTTAAAAACATGAGGAGGCTGAGAACTTGTGAAAAATATGAAGAGCTTCAAAAGGTGTCAAAAATATGTGGAGCGTGAAACGGTCTCAAAAATAGGAGGAGCGTGAAGCGGTGATGAAAAACATGAAAAGCCTGAAAAAGTGTGATAAAATATGAAGAGGTTCAAAGGTGTCAAACATATGAGGAGCAAGAAACGGTCGCAAAAATAGGAGGAGCATGAAGCGGTGTTGAAAAACATGAAGAGCCTGAAAAGGTGTGAAAAGTATGAAGAGCTTCAAAAGGTGTGAAATACATGAGGAGCATGAAACGGTCTGAAAAATAGGAGGAGTATGCAGCGGTTAAAAAACATGAAGAGCCTGAAAAGGTGTGAAAAATATGAAGAGCTCCAAAAGTTGTCAAAAATATGTGGAGCGTGAAACGGTCTCAAAAATAGGAGGAGCGTGAAGCGGTGATGAAAAACATGAAAAGCCTGAAAAAGTGTGATAAAATATGAAGAGGTTCAAAGGTGTCAAACATATGAGGAGCAAGAAACGGTCGCAAAAATAGGAGGAGCATGAAGCGGTGTTGAAAAACATGAAGAGCCTGAAAAGGTGTGAAAAGTATGAGAGCTTCAAAAGGTGTCAATAATAAGAGGTGCATGAAACAGTCTGAAAAATAGGAGGAGCATGAAAGTGTCTGAAAAATAGGAGAAGCATGAAGCGGTGTTGAAAAACATGAAGAGCATGAAAAGGTGTGAAAAATATGAAGAGGTTGAAAATGTGTGAAATATATGAAGAGCTTCAAAAGGTGTCAAAAATGAGATGAGCATGAAACGGTCTGAAAAATAAGAGGAGCATGAAATGGTGATCAAAACGTGAAGAGCCTGAAAAGGTGTGAAAAATATGAAGAGCTTCAAAAGGTGTGAAATACATGAGGAGCATGAAACGGGCTGAAAAATAGGAGAAGCATGAAGTGGTGTGGAAAAACATGAAGAGCCTGAAAAGGTGTGAAAAATATGAAGAGCTTCAAAAGGTGTGAAATACATGAGGAGCATGAAACTCTCTGAAAAATAGAAGGAGCATGAAGCGGTGTTCAAACATGAAGAGCCTGAAAAGGTGTGAAAAATATGAAGAGCTTCAAAAGGTGTCAAAAATATTAGGAGCATGAAACGGTCTGAAAAATAGGAGGAGCACGAAGCCGTGTTCAAAAACATGAAGAGCCTGAAAAGGTGTGAAAATATGAAGAGCTTCAAAAGGTGTAAAAATATGAGAAGCATGAAACGGTCTGAAAAATAGGAGGAGCATTAAGCGGTGTTCAAAAACATGAAGAGCGTGAAAAGGTGTGAAAAAAAGAAGAGCTTCAAAAGGTGTCAAAAATATGAGAAGCATGAAACGGTCTGAAAAATATGAGGAGCATGAAGCGGTGTTGAAAAACATGCAGAGCCTGAGAACTTGTGAAAAATGTGAAGAGCTTCAAAAGGTGTCAAAAATATGAGGAGAATGAAACGGTCTGAAAAATAGGAGGAACATGAAGCGGTGTTGAAAAACATGAAGAGTTTGAAAAGGTGTGAAAGATATGTAGAGTTTCTAAAGATGTCAAAAATATGAGGAGCATGAAACGGTCTGAAAAATAGGAGGAGCATGAAGTGGTGTTGAAAAACATGAAGAGCCTGAAAAGGTGTGAAAAATTTGAAGAGCTTCAAAAGGTGAGAAATACATGAGGAGCATGAAACTCTCTGAAAAATAGGAAAGCATGAACCGGTGTTGAAAAACATGAAGAGCCTGAAAAGGTGTGAAAAATATGAGAGCTTCAAAAGGTGTCAATAATAAGAGGTGCATGAAACAGTCTGAAAAATAGGAGGAGCATGAATCTGTCTGAAAAATAGGAGAAGCATGAAGCGGTGTTGAAAAAAATGAAGAGCCTGAAAAGGTGTGAAAAATATGAAAAGCTTCAAAAGGTGTCAAAAATATGAGGAGCATGAAACGGTCTGAAAAATAGGTGGAGCATGAAGCGGTGTTGAATAATATGAAGAGCCTGGAAAGGTGTGCAAAATATGAAGAGCTTCAAAAGGTGTGAAATATATGAAGAGCTTCAAAAGGTGTCAAAAATGAGATGAGCATGAAACGGTCTGAAAAATAGGAGGAGCATGAAACGATGATCAAAAACATGAAGAGCCTGAAAAGGTGTGAAAAATATGAAGAGCTTCAAAAGGTGTGAAATACATGAGGAGCATGAAACGGGCTGAAAAAAAGGAGAAGCATGAAGGGGTGTGGCAAAACATGAAGAGCCTGAAAAGGTTTGAAAAATATGAAGAGCTTCAAAAGGTGTGAAATACATGAGGATCATGAAACTCTCTGAAAAATAGAAATAGCATGAAGCGTTGTTGAAAAACATGAAGAACCTGAAAACGTATGAAAATATGAAGAGCTTCAAAAGTATGAAAAATATGAAGAGTTTCAAAAGGTGTGAAAAATTTGAAGAGCTTCAAAAGGTGTAAAAAATGAGATGAGCATGAAACCGTCTGAAAAATAGGAGGAGCATGAAGTGGTGTTGAAAAAAATGAAGAGCCTGAAAAGGTGTGAAACATATGAAGAGCTTCAAAAGGTGTCAAAATTATGAGGAACATGAAACGGCCTGAAAAATTGGAGGAGCATGAAGCGGTGTTCAAAAATATGAAGAGCCTGAAAAGGTGTGAAAAATATGAAGAGCTTCAAAAGGTGTGAAATACATGAGTAGTATGAAACGGGCTGAAAAATAGGAGAAGTATGAAGTGGTGTGGAAAAATATGAAGAGCGTGAAAAGGTGTGGAAAATATGAAGTGCTTCAAATGGTGTGAAATACATGAGGAGCATGAAACTCTCTGAAAAATAGAAGGAGCATGAAGCGGTGTTCAAACATGAAGAGCCTGAAAAGGTGTGAAAAATATGAAGAGCTTCAAACGGTGTCAAAAATATGAGGAGCATGAAACGGTCTGAAAAATAGGAGGAGCAAGAAGCCGTGTTCAAAAACATGAAGAGCCTGAAAAGATCTGAAAAATATGAAGAGCTTGAAAAGGTGTGAAATATATGAAGAGCTTCAAAAGGTGTCAAAAATGAGATGAGCATGAAACGGTGTGAAAAATAGGAGGAGCATGAAGCGGTGTGGAAAAAAATGAAGAGGCTGAAAAGTTGTGAAATATATGAAGAGCTTCAAGAGGTGTCAAAAATATGAAGAGCAGGAAATGGTCTGAAAAATAGGAGGAGCATGAAGCGGTGTTGAAAAACATGAAGAGTCTGAAAAGGTGTGAAAGATATGAAGTGTTTCTAAAGATGTCAAAAATATGAGGAGCAAGAAACGGTCTGAAAAATAGGAGGAGCAAGCAACGGTGATCAAAAACATGGAGAGCCTTAAAAGGTGTGAAAAATATGACGAGCTTCAAAAGGTGTGAAAAACATGAGGAGCATGAAACGGGCTGAAAAATAGGAGAAGCATGAAGTGGTGTTGAAAAACATGAAGAGCCTGAAAAGGAGTGAAAAATATGAAGAGCTTCAAAAGTAGTCAAACATATGAAGAGCAGGAAATGGTCTGAAAAATAGGAGGAGCATGAAGTGGTGTTGAAAAACATGAAGAGTCTGAAAAGGTGTGAAAGATATGAAGTGTTTCTAAAGATGTCAAAAATATGAGGAGCATGAAACGGTCTGAAAAATAGGAGGAGCAAGCAACGGTGATCAAAAACATGGAGAGCCTTAAAAGGTGTGAGAAATATGACGAGCTTCAAAAGGTGTGAAAAACATGAGGAGCATGAAACGGGCTGAAAAATAGGAGAAGCATGAAGTGGTGTTGAAAAACATGAAGAGCCTGAAAAAGTGTGAAAAATATAAAGAGCTTCAGAAGGTGTGAAAAATATGAAGAGCTTCAACAGGTGGCAAAAATTAGATGAGCATGAAACGGTCTGAAAAATTGGAGGAGCAAGAAGTAGTGTTGAAAAAAATGAAGAGCCTGAAAAGGTGTGAAAAATATGAAAAGCTTCAAAAGGTGTCAAAAATATGAGGAGCATGAAACGGTCTGAAAAGTAGGTGGAGCATGAAGCGGTGTTGAAAAATATGAAGAGCCTGGAAAGGTGTGCAAAATATGAAGAGCTTCAAAAGGTGTGAAATATATGAAGAGCTTCAAAAGGTGTCGAAAATGACATGAGCATGAAACGGTCTGAAAAATAGGAGGAGCATGAAACGGTGATCAAAAACATGAAGAGCCTGAAAAGGTGTGAAAAATATGAAGAGCTTCAAAAAGTGTGAAATACATGAGGAGCATGAAACGGGCTGAAAAATAGGAGAAGCATGAAGGGGTGTGGAAAAACATGAAGAGCCTGAAAAGTTGTGAAACATATGAAGAGCTTCAAAAGGTGTCAAAATTATGAGGAGCATGAAACGGCCTGAAAAATTGGAGGAGCATGAAGCGGTGTTCAAAAATATGAAGAGCCTGAAAATGTGTGAAAAATATGAAGAGCTTCAAAAGGTGTCACAATTATGAGGAGCATGAAACGGCCTGAAAAATTGGAGGAGCATGAAGCGGTGTTCAAAAATATGAAGAGCCTGAAAAGTTGTGAAACGTATGAAGAGCTTCAAAAGGTGTCAAAATTGTGAGGAGCATGAAACGGCCTGAAAAATTGGAGGAGCATGAAGCGGTGTTCAAAAATATGAAGAGCCTGAAAAGGTGTGAAAAATATTCAGAGCTTCAAAATGTGTCAAATATATGAGGAGCATGAAACGGCCTGAAAAATAGGAGGAGCATGAAACGATGATTAAAAACATGAAGAGCCTGAAAAGGTCTGAAAAATATGAAGAGCTTCAAAAGGTGTGAAATACATGAGGAGCATGAAACAGGCCGAAAAATAGGTGAAGCATGAAGTGGTGTGGAAAAACATGAAGAGCCTAAAATGTTGTGAGAAATATGAAGAGCTTCAAAAGATGTGAAATACATGAGGAGCAAGAAACTCTCTGAAAAATAGGAGGAGCATGAAGCGATGTCAAAAACATGAAGAGCCTAAAAAGTTGTGAGAAATATGAAGAGCTTCAAAAGGTGTCAAAAATGAGATGAGCATGAAACGGTCTGAAAAATAGGAGGAGCAAGAAGCGGTGTTGAAAAACATGAAGAGCCTAAAAAGTTGTGAAAAATATGAAAAGCTTCAAAAGGGGACAAAAATGAGATGAGCATGAAACGGTCCGAAAAATAGGATGATCATGTAACGGTGTTGAAAAACATGAAGAGCCAGAAAAGGTTGAAAAATATGAAAAGCTTCAAAAGGGGTCAAAAATGAGATGAGCATGAAACGGACTGAAAAATAGGAGGATCATGAAACGATATTGAAAAACATGAAGAGCCTGAAAAGGTCTGAAAAATAATAGGAGCTTCAAAAGGTGTGAAACATATGAGGAGCATGAATCGGTCTGAAAAATAGGAGTAGCATGTAGGTGTGTTCAAAAACATGAAGAGCCTGAAAACGTGTGAAAAATATTAAGAGCTTCAAAAGGTGTGAAAAATATTAGGAGCATGAATCGGTCTGAAAAATAGGAGGAGCATGAAGCGTTGTTGAAAAAAGTGAAGAGCCTGAAAATGTGTGAAAAATATTAAGAGCTTCAAAAGGTGTGAAAAATATGAAGAACTTCAAAAGGTATCAAAAATCGAAGAGCAGGAAATGGTCTGAAAAATAGGAGGAGCATGAAGTGGTGTTAAAAACATGAAGAGCCTGAAAAGGTGTGAAATATAGGAAGAGCTTCAAAAGGTGTCAAAAGTATGAGGAGAATGAAACGGTCTAAAAATAGGAGGAGAATGAAGTGGTGTTGAAAAACATGAAGAGCTTGAAAAGTGTGAAAAATATGAAGAGCTTCTAAAGGTGTCAAAAATATGAGGAGCATGAAAAGGTCTGAAAAATAGGAGAAGCATGAAGTGGTGTTGAAAAAAAAAAGAGCTTGAAAAGTGTGAAAAATATGAAGAGCATCAAAAGGTGTCAAAAATATGAGGAGCATGAAACGGTCTGAAAAATAGGAGGTTCATGAAGCGGTGTTGAAAAACATGAAGAGCCTGAAAACGTGTGAAAAAATATGAAGAGCTTCAAAAGGTGTGAAAAATATGAAGAGCTTCAAAAGGTGTCAAAAATTTGAGGAGCAAGAGACCGTCTGAAAAACAGGAGGAGCATGAAGCGGTGTTGAAAAACATGAAGAGCATGAAAAGATGCCCAAAACATGAAGAGCTTCAAATGGTGTTAAAAATATGAGGAGCATAAAACGTTCTGAAGTATAGGAGGAGCATGAAGCGGTGTTGAAAAACATGAAGAGCATGAAAAGGTGCCAAAAATATGAAGAGCTTCAAAAGGTATCAAAAATGGGAGCAGCATGAAACGGTCGGAAAAATAGGAGGAGCATGAAGCGATGTTGAAAAACATGAAGAGCCTGAAAAGGTGTGAAATACTTGAAGAGCTTCAAAAGGTGTCAAAAATAGGAGGAGTCTTAAACGGTCTGAAATCTAGGAGGAGCATGAAGTGGTACTGAAAAACATGAAGAACCTGTAAAGATGTGAAAAATATGAAGAGCTTCAAAAGGTGTCAAAAATGTGAGGAGCATGAAACGGTCAGAAAAATAGGAGGAGCATGAAGCGGTGTCAAAAATATGAAGAGCCTCAAAAGTTGTGAAAAATATGAAGAGCTTCAAAAAGTGTCAAAAATACGAGGATCATGAAACGGTCTGAAAAATAGGAGAAGCATGAAGTGTTGTTGAAAAACATGAAGAGCCTGAAAAGGTGTGAAATATATGAAGAGCTTCAAAAGGTGTCAAAAATATGAGGAGCATGAAACGGTGTGAAAATAGGAGGAGGATGAAACGGTCTGAAAAATAATAGGAGCATGAATCGATGTTGAAAACATGAAGAGCATGAAGAGGTGTGAAAAATATGAAGAGCTTCAAAAGGTGTCAAAAATATTAGGAGCAAGAAACGGTCTGAAAAATAGGAGGAGCATGAAGCGGTGTTGAAAAACATGAAGAGCCTGAAAATGTGTGAAAAATATGAAGGGCTTTAAAAGGTGTCAAAAATATGAGGCGCCTGTAACGGTCTGAAAAATAGGAGGAGCATGAAGTGGTGTTGAAAAACATGAAGAGCTTGAAATGGGGTGAAATATATGAAGAGCTTCAAAAGGTGTCAAAAATAGGAGGAGTATGAAACGGTCTGAAATCTAGGAGGAGCATGAAGTGTTATTGAAAAACATGAAGATCATGAAAAGGTGTGAAATATGAAGAGCTTCAAAAGGTGTCAAAAATGTGAGGAGCATGAAACGGTCTGAAAAATAGGAGGAGCATGAAGCCATGTTCAAAAACATGAAGAGCCTGAAAAGGTGTGAAAAATATGAAGAGCTTCAAAAGGTGTCAAATTATGAGGAGAATGAAACGGTGTGAAAAATAGGAGGAGCATGAAACGGGTTGAAAAATAGGAGGAGCATGAAGCGGAGTCCACAAAAATGAAGAGCCTGAAAAGGTGGAAAGTATATGAAGAGCTTCAAAAGCTGTCAAAAATTTGAGGAGCATGAAACGGTATGAAAAATAGGAGGAGTGTGAAGCGGTGTTCAAAAACATGAAGAGTTTAAAAGGTGTGAAAAATATGAAGAGCTTCAAAAGTTGTGAAAAATATGAAAAGCATAAAACGGTCTGAAAAATAGGAGGAGCATGAAACGGTCTGAAAAATAGGAGGAGCATGAAGCGGTGTTGAAAAACATGAAGAGCCTGAAAAGGTGTGAAATATATGAAGAGCTTCAAAAGGTGTCAAAAATTTGAGGAGCATGAAACGGTCTGAAAAATAGGAGAAGTATGAAGTGGTGTTGAAAAACATGAAGAGCCTGAAAAGGAGTGAAAAATATGAAGAGCTTCAAAAGGTGTCAAACATATGAAGAACATGAAACGGTCTGAAAAATAGGAGGATCATGAAGCAGTGTTCAAAAACATGAAGAGCCTGAAAATGTGTGAAAAATATTCAGAGCTTCAAAATGTGTCAAATATATGAGGAGCATGAAACGGCCTGAAAAATAGGAGGAGCATGAAACGGTGATTAAAAACATGAAGAGCCTGAAAAGGTCTGAAAAATATGAAGAGCTTCAAAAGGTGTGAAATACATGAGGAGCATGAAACAGGCCGAAAAATAGCTGAAGCATGAAGTGGTGTGGAAAAACATGAAGAGCCTAAAATGTTGTGAGAAATATGAAGAGCTTCAAAAGATGTGAAATACATGAGGAGCAAGAAACTCTCTGAAAAATAGGAGGAGCATGAAGCGATGTCAAAAACATGAAGAGCCTAAAAAGTTGTGAGAAATATGAAGAGCTTCAAAAGGTGTCAAAAATGAGATGAGCATGAAACGGTCTGAAAAATAGGAGGAGCAAGAAGCGGTGTTGAAAAACATGAAGAGCCTAAAAAGTTGTGAAAAATATGAAAAGCTTCAAAAGGGGTCAAAAATGAGATGAGCATGAAACGGTCCGAAAAATAGGATGATCATGTAACGGTGTTGAAAAACATGAAGAGCCAGAAAAGGTTGAAAAATATGAAAAGCTTCAAAAGGGGTCAAAAATGAGATGAGCATGAAACGGACTGAAAAATAGGAGGATCATGAAACGATATTGAAAAACATGAAGAGCCTGAAAAGGTCTGAAAAATAATAGGAGCTTCAAAAGGTGTGAAAAATATGAGGAGCATGAATCGGTCTGAAAAATAGGAGTAGCATGTAGGTGTGTTCAAAAACATGAAGAGCCTGAAAACGTGTGAAAAATATTAAGAGCTTCAAAAGGTGTCAAAAATATGAGGAGCATGAAACGGTCTGAAAAATAGGAGGAGCATGAAGCGTCGTTGAAAAACGTGAAGAGCCTGAAAACGTGTGAAAAATATTAAGAGCTTCAAAAGGTGTGAAAAATATTAGAAGCATGAATCGGTCTGAAAAATAGGAGGAGCATGAAGCGTTGTTGAAAAACGTGAAGAGCCTGAAAATGTGTGAAAAATATTAAGAGCTTCAAAAGGTGTGAAAAATATGAAGAACTTCAAAAGGTATCAAAAATCGAAGAGCAGGAAATGGTCTGAAAAATAGGAGGAGCATGAAGTGGTGTTAAAAACATGAAGAGCCTGAAAAGGTGTGAAATATAGGAAGAGCTTCAAAAGGTGTCAAAAGTATGAGGAGAATGAAACGGTCTAAAAATAGGAGGAGAATGAAGTGGTGTTGAAAAACATGAAGAGCTTGAAAAGTGTGAAAAATATGAAGAGCTTCTAAAGGTGTCAAAAATATGAGGAGCATGAAAAGGTCTGAAAAATAGGAGAAGCATGAAGTGGTGTTGAAAAAAAAAAGAGCTTGAAAAGTGTGAAAAATATGAAGAGCTTCAAAAGGTGTCAAAAATATGAGGAGCATGAAACGGTCTGAAAAATAGGAGGAGCATGAAGCGGTGTTGAAAAACATGAAGAGCCTGAAAACGTGTGAAAAAATATGAAGAGCTTCAAAAGGTGTGAAAAATATGAAGAGCTTCAAAAGGTGTCAAAAATTTGAGGAGCAAGGGACCGTCTGAAAAACAGGAGGAGCATGAAGCGGTGTTGAAAAACATGAAGAGCATGAAAAGATGCCCAAAACATGAAGAGCTTCAAATGGTGTTAAAAATATGAGGAGCATAAAACGTTCTGAAGTATAGGAGGAGCATGAAGCGGTGTTGAAAAACATGAAGAGCATGAAAAGGTGCCAAAAATATGAAGAGCTTCAAAAGGTATCAAAAATGGGAGCAGCATGAAACGGTCGGAAAAATAGGAGGAGCATGAAGCGATGTTGAAAAACATGAAGAGCCTGAAAAGGTGTGAAATACTTGAAGAGCTTCAAAAGGTGTCAAAAATAGGAGGAGTCTGAAACGGTCTGAAATCTAGGAGGAGCATGAAGTGGTACTGAAAAACATGAAGAAACTGTAAAGATGTGAAAAATATGAAGAGCTTCAAAAGGTGTCAAAAATGTGAGGAGCATGAAACGGTCAGAAAAATAGGAGGAGCATGAAGCGGTGTCAAAAATATGAAGAGCCTCAAAAGTTGTGAAAAATATGAAGAGCTTCAAAAAGTGTCAAAAATACGAGGATCATGAAACGGTCTGAAAAATAGGAGAAGCATGAAGTGTTGTTGAAAAACATGAAGAGCCTGAAAAGGTGTGAAATATATGAAGAGCTTCAAAAGGTGTCAAAAATATGAGGAGCATGAAACGGTGTGAAAATAGGAGGAGGATGAAACGGTCTGAAAAATAATAGGAGCATGAATCGATGTTGAAAACATGAAGAGCATGAAGAGGTGTGAAAAATATGAAGAGCTTCAAAAGGTGTCAAAAATATTAGGAGCAAGAAACGGTCTGAAAAATAGGAGGAGCATGAAGCGGTGTTGAAAAACATGAAGAGCCTGAAAATGTGTGAAAAATATGAAGGGCTTTAAAAGATGTCAAAAATATGAGGCGCCTGTAACGGTCTGAAAAATAGGAGGAGCATGAAGCGGTGTTGAAAAACATGAAGAGCTTGAAATGGGGTGAAATATATGAAGAGCTTCAAAAGGTGTCAAAAATAGGAGGAGTATGAAACGGTCTGAAATCTAGGAGGAGCATGAAGTGTTATTGAAAAACATGAAGATCATGAAAAGGTGTGAAATATGAAGAGCTTCAAAAGGTGTCAAAAATGTGAGGAGCATGAAACGGTCTGAAAAATAGGAGGAGCATGAAGCCATGTTCAAAAACATGAAGAGCCTGAAAAGGTGTGAAAAATATGAAGAGCTTCAAAAGGTGTCAAATTATGAGGAGAATGAAACGGTGTGAAAAATAGGAGGAGCATGAAACGGGTTGAAAAATAGGAGGAGCATGAAGCGGAATCCACAAAAATGAAGAGCCTGAAAAGGTGGAAAGTATATGAAGAGCTTCAAAAGCTGTCAAAAATTTGAGGAGCATGAAACGGTATGAAAAATAGGAGGAGTGTGAAGCGGTGTTCAAAAACATGAAGAGTTTAAAAGGTGTGAAAAATATGAAGAGCTTCAAAAGTTGTGAAAAATATGAAAAGCATAAAACGGTCTGAAAAATAGGAGGAGCATGAAACGGTCTGAAAAATAGGAGGAGCATGAAGCGGTGTTGAAAAACATGAAGAGTCTGAAAAGTTGTGAAAAATATGAAGAGCTTCAAAAGGTGTCAAAAATTTGAGGAGCATGAAAAGTTCTGAAGAATAGGAAGAGCATGATGCAGTGTTGAAAAACATGAAGAGCCTGAAAAGGTGTGAAAAATATGAAGCACTTCAAAAGATGTCAAAATTATGAGGAGCATGAAACAGTTGAAAAATAGGAGGAGCATGAAGCAGTGTTCAAAAACATGAAGAACCGGAAAAGTTGTGAAAAATATGAAGAGCTTCAAAAGGTGTGAAAATTGTGAGGAGCATGAAACGGTCTGAAAAATAGGAGGAGCATGAAGGGGTGTTCAAAAACATGAAGAGCCTGAAAAGGTGTGAAAAATATGAAGAGCTTCAAAAGGTTGGAAATACATGAGGAGCATGAAACGGTCTGAAAAATAGGAGGAGCATGAATCCGTCTGAAAAATGGGAGGAGCATGAAGCGGTGTTGAAAAACATGAAGTTCCTGAAAAGCTGCGAAAATAAGACAAGCTTCAAAAGGTGTCAAAAATATGAGGAGCATGAAACGGTCTGAAAAATAGGAGGAGCATGAAATGGTCTGAAAAATGGGAGGAGCATGAAGCGGTGATGAAAAACATGAAGTTCCTGAAAACCTGTGAAAATAAGACAAGCTTCAAAAGGTGTGAAAAATATGAGGAGCATGAAACGGTCTGAAAAATAGGAGGTGCATGAAGCGGTGTCGAAAAACATGAAGAGCCTGAGAACGTGTGAAAAATATGAAGAGCTTCTAAAGGTGTGAAAAATATGAAGAGCTTCAAAAGGTGTCAAAAATGAGATGAGCATGAAACGGCCTGAAAAATAGGAGGAGCATGAAGTGGTGTTGAAAAACATGATGAGCCTGAAAAAGTGTGAAATATATGAAGATCTTCAAAAGGTGTCAAAAATATGAGGAGCATGAAACGGTCTGAAAAATAGGAGGAGCATGAAGCGGTGTTGAAAAACATGAAGAGCCTGAAAAGGTGTGAAAAATATGAAGAGCTTCAAAAGTTGTCAAAAATATGATGAGCATGAACGGTCCGGAAAATAGCAGGAGCATGAAGCGGTCTTGAAAACCATGAAGAGCCTGAAAAGGTGTGAAAAATAAGAAGAGCTTCAAAATGTTTCAAAATTATGAGGAGAATGAACGGTCTGAAAAATAGGAGGAGCATGAAGCGGTGTTGAAAAACATGAAGAGCCTGAAAAGGTGTGAAAAATAAGAAGAGCTTCAAAATGTTTCAAAAATATGTGGAGCAAGTAACGGTTTGAAAAATAGGAGGAGCATGAAGCGGTGTTCAAAAACATGAAGATCCTGAAAAGGTGTGAAAAATACGAAGAGCTTCAAAAGGTGTGAAATACATGAGGAGCATGAAACCGTCTGAAAAATAGGAAGAGCATGAAGCGATGTTCAAAAACATGAAGAGCCTGAAATGGTGTGAAAAATATCAAGAGTTTCAAAAGGTGTGAAAAATATGATGAGCATGAAATGGTCTGAAAAATAGGAGGAGCAAGAAGCGGTGTTCAAAAACATGAAGAGCCTGAAAAGGTGTGAAAAAGATGAAGAGCTTCAAAAGCTGTCAAAAATATGAGGAGCATGAAATGGTCTGAAAAATAGGAGGAGAATGAAGCGGTGTTTAAAAACATGAAGAGCCTGAAAAGGTGTTGAAAAATATGAAGAGACTCAAAACTTGTCAAAAATATGAGGAGCATGAAACGGTCTGAAAAATAGGAGGAGCATGAAAAGATGTTGAAAAACATGAAGAGCCTGAAAACGTGTGAAAATATGAAGATCTTCAAAAGGTGTGAAAAATATGAAGAGCTTCAAAAGGTGTCAAAAATGAGATGAGCATGAAACTGTCTGAAAAATGGGAGGAGCATGAAGTGGTGTTCAAAAAAATGAAGAGCCTAAAAAGGTGTGAGAAATATGCAGACTTTCAAAAGAAATCAAAAATATGAAGAGCATGAAACGGTCTGAAAAGTAGGAGGAGCATGAAGCGGTATTCAAAAACATGAAGAGCCTGAAAAGGTGTGAAAAAAGTGAAGAGCTTCAAAAGGTCTCAAAAAAATGAGTAGCATGAAACGGTCTGAAAAATCGGAGGAGCATGAAGCGGTGTTCAAAAACCTGAAGAGCCTGAAAAGGTGTGAAAAATATGACGAGCTTCAAAACGTGTCAAAAATATGAGGAGCATGATACGGTCTGAAAAATAGGAGGAGTAAGAAGCGGTGTTGAAAAACATGAAGAACCTGAAAAGGTGTGAAAAATATGAAGAACTTCAAAAGGTGTGAAAAATATGAGGAGCATGTAACGGTCTGAATAATAGGAGGAGCATGAAGCGGTGTTCATAAACATGGAGACCCTGAAAAGTTGTGAAAAATATGAAGAACTTCAAAAGGTGTGAAAAATATGAAGAGCTTCAAAATGTGTCAAAAAGAGATGAGCATGAAACGGTCTGAAAAATAGGAGGAACATGAAGTGGCTTTGAAAAACCTGAAGAGCCTGAAAAGGTGTGAGAAATATGAAGAGTTTCAAAAGGTATCAAAAATATGAGGAGACTGAAACGGTCTGAAAAATAAGAGGAGCATGAAGCGGTGTTCAAAAACATGAAGAGTCTGAAAAGGTGTGGAATATATGAAGACCTTCAAAAGGTGTCAAAGGTATGAGGAGAATGAAACGGTCTGAAAAATACGAGGAGCATGAAACGGTGTTCAAAAACATGAAGAGCCTGAAAAGATGTGAAAAATATGAAGAGCTTCAAAAGGTGTCAAAAATATGAGGAGCATGAAACGGTCTGAAAAATAGAAGCAGCATGAAGCGGTGTTGAAATAGATAAAGAGCCTGAAAACGTGTGAAAAATATGAAGAGATTCAAAAGGTGTGAAAAATATGAAGAGCTTCAAAAGGTGTGAAAAGAATGAAGAGCTTCAAAAGGTGTCAAAAATATGAGGAACATGAAATGGTCTGAAAAATTGGAGGAGCATGAAGCCGTGTTCAAAAACATGATCAGCTTGAAAATGTGTGAAAAATATGAAGAGCCTGAAAAGTTATGAAAAATACGAAGAGCTTCAAAAGGTGTCAAATATATGAGGAGCATGAAACGGTCTGAAAAATAGGAGGATCATAAAGCGGTGTTGAAAAACATGAAGAGCCTGAAAATGGTGTGAAAAATATCAAGAGCTTCAAAAGATGTCAAAAATGAGATGTGCATGAAACGGTCTGAAAAATAGGAGGAGCATGAAACGGTGTTCAAAAACATGAAGAGCCTGAAAAGGTGTGAAAAATATGAAGAGCCTCAAAAAATGTCAAAAATATGAGGAATATGAAACGGTCTGAAAAATAGGAGGATCATAAAGCGGTGTTGAAAAACATGAAGAGCCTGAAAATGGTGTGAAAAATATGAAGAGCTTCAAAAGGAGTCAAAAATGAAATGTGCATGAAACGGTCTGAAAAATATGAGGAGCATGAAGTGGTTGTGAAAAACATGAAAAGCCTGAAAATGTGTGCAAAATCCGAAGAGCTTCAAAAGGTGTGAAATACATGAGGAGCATGAAATGGTCTGAGAAATAGGAGGAGCATGAAGCGGTGTTCAAAAACATGTAGAGACTGAAAAGGTGTGAAAAATATGAAGAGCTTCAAAAGGAGTGAAAAATAGGAGGAGCATGAAACGGTCTGAAAAATAGGAGGAACATGAACCGGTGTTCAAATACATGAAAAGCCTGAAAAGGGGTGAAAAATATGAAGAGCTTCAAAAATATGAAAAATATGAAGAGCTTCAAAAGGTGTGAAAAATATGAAGAGCTTCAAAAGGTGTCAAAAATATGAGAAACATGAAACGGTCTGAAAAATTGGAGGAGCATGAAGCGGTGTTCAAAAACATGAAGAGCCTGAAAAGGTATGAAAAATATGAAGAGCTTCAAAAGGTGTCAAAAATATGAGGAGCATGAAACGGTCTGAAAAATAGGAGGAGCATGAAGCGGTGTTGAAAAAAATGAAGAGCCTGAAAATGTGTGAAATATATGAAGAGCTTCAAAAGGTGTGAAATACATGAGGAGCATGAAACGGACTGAAAAATAGGAGGAGCATGAAGCGGTGTGGCAAAACATGAAAAGCCTGAAAAGGTGTGAAAGATATGAAGAGTTTCTAAAGGTGTCAAAAATATGAGGAGCATGAAAACGTCTGAAAAATAGGAGGAGCATGAAGTTGTGTTGAAAAACATTAAGAGCCTGAAAGGGTGTGAAAAATATGAAGAGCTTCAAAAGGTGTCAAAAATATGAGGAGCATGAAACGGTCTGAAAAATAGGCGGAGCATGAAGCGGTGTTCAAAAACATGAAGAGCGTGAAAAGGTGTGAAAAATATGAAAAGCTTCAAAAGGTTTCAAACATAAGAGGAGCATGAAACGGTCTGAAAAATAGGAGGAGCATGAAACGGTGTTCAAAAACATGAAGAGCCTGAAAATGGTGTGAAAAATATCAAAGGCTTCAAAAAGTGTCAAAAATGAGATGTGCATGAAACGGTCAGAAAAATAGGAGGAGCATGAAACGGTGTTCAAAAACATGAAGAGCCTGAAAAGGTGTGAAAAATATGAAGTACTTCAAAAGGTGTCAAATATATGAGGAGCATGAAACGGTCTGAAAAATAGGAGGATCATAAAGCGGTGTTGAAAAACATGAAGAGCCTGAAAATGGTGTGAAAAATATCAAAGGCTTCAAAAAGTGTCAAAAATGAGATGTGCATGAAACGGTCAGAAAAATAGGAGGAGCATGAAACGGTGTTCAAAAACATGAAGAGCCTGAAAAGGTGTGAAAAATATGAAGAGCCTCAAAAAATGTCAAAAATATGAGGAATATGAAACGGTCTGAAAAATAGGAGGATCATAAAGCGGTGTTGAAAAACATGAAGAGCCTGAAAATGGTGTGAAAAATATGAAGAGCTTCAAAAGGAGTCAAAAATGAAATGTGCATGAAACGGTCTGAAAAATATGAGGAGCATGAAGTGGTTGTGAAAAACATGAAAAGCCTGAAAATGTGTGCAAAATATTAAGAGATTCAAAAGGTGTGAAATACATGAGGAGCATGAAATCGTCTGAGAAATAGGAGGAGCATGAAGCGGTGTTGAAAAACATGTAGAGACTGAAAAGTTGTGAAAAATGTGAAGAGCTTCAAAAGGAGTGAAAAATAGGAGGAGCACGAAACGGTCTGAAAAATAGGAGGAGCATGAACCGGTGTTCAAACACATGAAAAGCCTGAAATGGTGTGAAAAATATGAAGAGCTTCAAATATATGAAAAATATGAAGAGCTTCAAAAGGTGTGAAAAATATGAAGAGATTCAAAAGGTGTCAAAAATATGAGAAACATGAAACGGTCTGAAAAATTGGAGGAGCATGAAGCGGTGTTCAAAAACATGAAGAGCCTGAAAAGGTGTGAAAAATATGAAGAGCTTCAAAAGGTGTCAAAAATATGAGGAGCATGAAATGGTCTAAAAAATCGGAGGAGCATGAAATGGTGTTCAACACATGAAGAGACAGAAAAGGTGTGAAAAACATGAAGAGCTTCAAATGGTGTGAAATACATGAGGAGCATGAAACGGTCTGAAAAATAGGAGGAGCAAGAAGGTGTGCTCAAAAACATGAAGAGCCTGAAAAAGTGTGAAAAATATGAAGAGCTTCAAAAATATGAAAAATATGAAGAGCTTCAAAAGGTGTGAAAAATATGAGGAGCATGAAACGGTCTGAAAAATATGAGGAGCATGAAGCGCTGTTCAAAAACATGAAGAGCCTAAAAGGTGTGAAAAATATGAAGAGCTTCAAAAGGTGTCAAAAATATGAGGAGCATGAAATGGCCTCAAAAATAGGAGGAGCATGAATCGGTGATGAAAAACATGGAGAGCCTGAAAAGGTGTGAAAAATATGAAGAGCTTCAAAAGGTTTCAAAATGTGTGGAGCATGAAACGGTCTGAAAAATAGGAGGAGCATGAAGCGGTGTTGAAAAACATGAAGAGCCTGAAAAGGTGTGAAAAATATGAAGAGCTTGAAAAGGTGTGAAAAATATGAAGAACTTCAAAAGGTGTGAAACATATGAAGAGCTTCAAAACGTGTGAAATACATGAGGAGCATGAAACTCTCTGAAAAATAGAAGGAGCATGAAGTGGTGTTCAAAAACATGAAGAGCCTGAAAAGGTGTGAAAAATATGAAAAGCTTCAAAAGGTGTCAAAAATATGAGGAGCATGAAACGGGCTGAAAAACAGGAGAAGCATGAAGTGGTGTTGAAAAACATGAAGATCCTGAAAAGGTGTGAAAAATATGAAGAGCTTCAAAAGTGTGAAATACATGACGAGCATGAAATGGCCTGAAAAATACGAGGAACATGAAACGGTGTTCAAAAACATGAAGAGCCTGAAAAGGTGTGAACAATAAGAAGAGCTTCAAAAGGTGTCAAAAATATGAAGAGCTTCAAAAAGGATGAAAAATATGAGGAGCATGAAACTGTCAGAAAAATAGGAGGATCATGAAGCGGTGTTGAAAAACATGAAGAGCCTGAAAAGGTGAGAAAAATACGAAGAGCTTCTAAAGGTGTGAAAAATATGAGGAGCATGAAACGGTCTCAAAATAGGAGGAGCATGAAACGGTCTGAAAAATAGGAGGAGCATGAAGCGGTGATGAAAAAATAGAAGAGCATGAAATGGTTTGAAGAATATAAGGAGCTTCAAAAGGTATCAAAAATAGTAGTAGCATGAAACGGTGTTGAAAAACTTGAAGAGCCTGAAAATGTGTAAAATATGAACAGGTTAAAAGGTGTCAAAATATGAGGAGCATGAAACGGTCTGAAAAATAAGAGGAGCATGAAGCGGTGATGAAAAAAAAGAAGAGCATGAAATGGTTTGAAGAATATGAGGAGCTTCAAAAGGTATCAAAAATAGGAGTAGCATGAAGCCGTGTTGAAAAACATGAAGAGCCTGAAAAGGTGTGAAAAATATGAAGAGCTTCAAAAGGTATCAAAAATAGGAGTAGCATGAAGAGGTGTTCAAAAATATGAAGAGCCTGAAAAGGTGTGAAAAATATGAAGAGCATGAAACGGTCTGAAAAATAGGTGGAGCATGAAGCGGTGTTCAGAAGCATGAAGAGCCTGAAAACTGTGAAAAATATGAAGAGCTTCAAAAAGTGTGAAAAATATGAAGAGTTTCAAAAGGTGTGAAAAATATGAGGAGCATGAAACGGTCTGAAAAATAGGAGGAGCATGAAACAGTGTGTAAAAAATGAAGAGCATGAATAGGTGTGAAAATTATGAAGAGCTTTAAAAGGTTTGAAAAATATGATGAGCATGAAATTGTCTGAAAAATTGGAGGAGCATGAAGCGGTGTTGAAATACATGAAGAGCCTGTAAAGGTTTGAAAAATATGAAGAGCTTCAAAAGGTGTGAAAAATATGAAGAGCTTCAAAATTTGTCAAAAATAAGAGGAGAAAGACACGGTCTGAAAAATAGGAGGAGCATGAAGCGGTGTTGAAATACATGAAGAGCCTGTAAAGGTTTGAAAAATATGAAGAGCTTCAAAAGTTGTGAAAAATATGAAGAGCTTCAAAATGTGTCAAAAATAGGAGGAGCATGACACGGTCTGAAAAATAGGAGGAGCATGAAGCGGTGTTGAAAAACATGAAGAGCCTGAAAAGGTGTAAAAAACATGAAGAGCCTAAAAAGGTGTCAAAAATATGAGGAATATGAAACGGTCTGAAAAATAGGAGGATCATGAAGAGGTGTTGAAAAACATGAAGTTCCTGAAAAGGTGTGAAATATATGAAGAGCTTCAAAAGTTGTGAAATATATGAGGAGCATGAAACGGTCTGAAAAATAGGAGGAGCATGAAACGGTGTTCAAAAACATGAAGAGCTTCAAAAGGTGTGAAAAATATGAACAGCTTCAAAAGGTGTCAAAAATGAGATGAGTAAAAAACGGTCTGAAAAATGGGAGGAGCATGAAGTTGTGTTGAAAATAATGAAGAGCCTGAAAAGGTGTGAAAAATATGAGGAGCATGATACGGTCTGAAAAATAGGAGGTGCATGAAGTGGTAGTGAAAAAACATGAAGAGCCTGAAAACGTGTGCAAAATATGACGAGCTTCAAAAGGTGTGAAATACATGAGAAGCTTGAAACGGTCTGAAAAATAGGAGGAGCATGAAGCGATGTTGAAAAACATGAAGAGCCTTAAAATGTGTGAAAAATATGAAGAGCTTCAAAAAGTGTGAAAAATATGAGGATCATGAAACGGTCTGAAAAATAGGAGGAGCATGAAGCGGTGTTGAAAAACATGAAGAGCCTGAAAAGGTGTGACAAATATGAAGAGCTTCAAAAGGTGTGAAATACATGAGGAGCATGAAACGATCTGAAAAACAGGAGGAGCATGAAGCGGTGTTCAAAAACATGCAGAGTCTGAAAAGGTGTGAAAAATATGAAGAGCTTCAAAAGGTTTGAAAAATATGAAGAGCTTCAAAAGGTGTCAAAAATGAGATGAGCATGAAACGGTCTGAAAAATAGGAGGAGCATGAAGCGGTGTTCAAAAACATGAAGAGCCTGAAAAGGTGTGAGAAATATGAAGAGCTTCAAAAGATGTCAAAAATATGAGGAGCATGAAACGGTCTGAAAAATAGGAGGAGCATGAAATGGTGTTCAAACACATGAAGAGCCTGAAAAGGTGTGAAAAATATGAAGAGCTTCAAAAGGTGTGAAATACATGAGGAGCATTAAACGGTTTAAAAATTAGGAGGAGCATGAAGCGGTGTTCAAAAACATGAAGAGCCTGAAAAGGTGTTAAAAATATGAAGAGCTTCAAAAGGTGTGAAAAACATGAGGAGCATGAAACGGTGTGAAAAATAGGAGGAGCATGAAGCGGTGTTGAAAAACATGAGGAGCCTGAAAAGTTGTGAATAATATGAAGAGCTTCAAAAGGTGTGAAATACATGAGGAGCATGAAACGGTCTGAAAATAGGAGGAGCATGAAGCGGTGTTCAAAAACATGCTGAGACTGAAATCTTGTGAAAAATATGAAGAGCTTCAAAAGGTGTGAAAAATATGAAGAGCTTCAGAAGATGTCAAAAATGAGATGAGCATGAAACGGTCTGAAAAATAGGAGGAGCATGATGTAGTGTTGAAAAAAATGAAGAGCCTGAACAGGTGTGAAATATATGAAGAGCTTCAAAAGGTGTGAAAAATATGAGAAGCATGAAACGGTCTGAAAAATATGAGGAGCATGAACCGGTGTCGAAAAACCTGAAGAGCCTGAAAAGGTGTGAAAAATATGAAGAGCTCCAAAAGGTGTGAAAAATATGAGGAGCATGATACGGTCTGAAAAATAGGAGGAGCATGAACCGGTGTTCAAAAACATGAAGAGCCTGAAAAGGTGTGAAAAATATGAACAGCTTCAAAAGGTGTGAAAAATATGAGGAGCATGAAACGGTCTGAAAAATAGGAGGAGCATGAAGCGGTGTTGAAAAACATGAGGAGCCTGAAAAGGTGTGACAAATATGAAGAGCTTCAAAAGGTGGGAAATACATGAGGAGCATGAAACGGTCTCAAAAATAGGAGGAGCATGAAGCGGTGTTCAAAAACATGCAGAGTCTGAAAAGGGGTGAAAAATATGAAGAGCTTCAAAAGGTTTGATAAATATGAAGAGCTTCAAAAGGTGTGAAAAATATGAAAAGCTTCAAAAGGTGTCAAAAATATGAGGACCATGAAACGGTCTGCAAAATAGGAGGAGCATGAAGTGGTGTTGAAAAACATGAAGAGCCTGAAAACGTGTGAAAAAAATGAAGAGCTTCAAAAGGTGTGAAAAATATGAAGAGCTTCAAAAGGTGTCAAAAATGAGATGAGTGTAAAACGGTCTGAAATGTGGGAGGAGCATGAAGTGGTGTTGAAAATAATGAAGAGCCTGAAAAGGTGTGAAATATATGAAGAGCTTCAAAAGGTGTGAAAAAAAAGAGGAGCATGATACGGTCTGAAAAATAGGAGGAGCATGAATTGGTTGTGAAAACACATGAAGAGCCTGAAAACGCGTGCAAAATATGAAGAGCTTCAAAAGTTGTGAAATACATGAGGAGCATGAAACGGTCTGAAAAATAGGAGGAGCAAGTAACGGTGTTGAAAAACATGAAGAGACTGACGAGGTGTCAGAAATATGAAGAGCTTCAAAAGGTGTCAAAAATATGAGGAGCATGAAACGGTCTGAAAAATAGGAGGAGCAACAAGGGGTGTTGAAATACATGAAGAGCCTGAAAATGTGTAAAAAATATAAAGAGCTTCAAAAGATGTGAAAAATACGAAGAGCTTCAAAAGGTGTCAAAAATATGAGGAGCATGAAACTGTCTGAAAAATAGGAGGAGCATGAAGCTGTGTTCAAAAACATGAAGAGCCTGAAAAGGTGTGAAATATATAAAGAGCTTCAAAAAGTGTCAAAATATGAGGAGCATGAAACGGTCTGAATAATAGGAGGAGAATGTAACGGTGATCAAAAACATGAAGAGCCTGAAAAGGTGTGAAAAATATGAAGAGCTTCAAAAGGTGTAAAATATGAGGAGCATGAAACGGTCTGAAAAATAGGAGGAGCATGAAGCGGTGTTCAAAAACATGAAGAGCCTGAAAAGTTGTGAAAAATATGAAAAGCTTCAAAAGGTGTCAAAAATGAGATGAGCATGAAACGGTCTGAAAAATAGGAGGAGCATGAAGCGGTGTTCAAAAACTTGAAGAGCCTGAAACGTTGTGAAAAATATGAAAAGCTTGAAAAGGTTTCAAAAAAGAGATGAGCATGAAACGGTCTGAAAAATAGGAAGAGCATGAAGTGGTGTTGAAAAAATGAAGAGCCTGAAAAGGTGTGAAAAATATGAAGATCATCAAAATGTATCAAAAATATGAGCAGCATGAAACGGTCTGCAAAAAAGGAGGAGCATGAAGTGGTGTTGAAAAACTTGAAGAGCCTGAAAAAGTGTGAAAAATATGAAAAGCTTCAAAAGATGTCAAAAATATGAGGAGCATGAAACGGTCTGAAAAATAGGAGGAGCATGAAGTGGTGTTGAAAAACATGAAGAGCCTGAAAAGGTGTGAAAAATATGAAGAGCTTCAAAAGGTGTCAAAAATATGAGGAGCATGAAACGATCTGAATAATCGGAGGAGCAGGAAACGGTTTTCAAAAACATGAAGAGCCTGAAAAGGTGTGAAAAATATGAAGAGCTTCAAAAGGTGTCAAAAATATGAGGATCATGAAACGGTCTGAAAATTAGGAGGAGCATGAAGCGTTGTTTAAAAACTTGAAGAGCCTGAAAAAGTTTGAAAAATATGAAGAGCTTCAAAAGGTGTCAAAAATATGAGAAGCATGAAACGGTGTTCAAAAACATGAAGAGCCTGAAAAGGTGTGAAAAATATGAAGAGCTTCAAAAGGTGTCAAAAATATGCGGACCATGAAACGGTCTGAAAAATAGGAGGAGCATGAAGCGGTGTTGAAAAACATGAAGAGTCTGAAAAGGTGTGAAATATATGAAGAGCTTCAAAAGGTGTAAAAAATATGAGGAGTTTGAAACGGTCTGAAAAATATGAGGATCTGGTTTCCTCATTGTGTATGCCCAGAAGTGGAATTGCTGGGTCATATGGCAGTTCTATTTCCAGTTTTTTAAGAAATCTCTTCACCGTTTTCCATAGCCGCTGTACTAGTGTGCATTCCCACCAACAATATAAGAGGGTTCCCTTTTCTCCACTCCCTCTCCAGCATTTATTGCTTGTAGACTTTTGGATAGCAGCCATCCTGACTGGCATGTAATGGTACCTCATTGTGGTTTTCATTTGCATTTCTCTAATAATGAGTGATGTTGAGCATCTTTTCATGTGTTTGTTATCCATCTGTATGTCTTCTTTGGAGAAATGTCTGTTTAGTTCTTTGGCTCATTTTTTATTGGGTCATTTATTTTTCTGGAATTGAGCTGCAGGATTTGCTTGTATATTTTTGAGATTAATCCTTTGTCTGTTTCTTCATTTGCTATTATTTTCTCCCAATCTGAGGGCTGTCTTTTCACCTTACTTATAGTTTCCTTTGTAGTGCAAAAGCTTTTAAGTTTCATTAGGTCCCATTTGTTTAGTTTTGCTTTTATTTCCAATATTCTGGGAGGTGGGTCATAGAGGATCTTGCTTTGATTTATGTCGGAGAGTGTTTTGCCTATCTTCTCCTCTAGGAGTTTTATAGTTTCTGGTCTTACATTTAGATCTTTAATCCATTTTGAGTTTATTTTTGTGTATGGTGTTAGAAAGTGTTCTATTTTCATTCTTTTACAAGTGGTTGACCAGTTTTCCCAGCACCACTTGTTAAAGAGGTTGTCTTTTTTCCATTGCATATCCTTGCCTCCTTTGTCAAAGATAAGGTGTCCATAGGTTCGTCTGAAAGAGACACGTGCACCCCAATGTTCATCGCAGCACTGTTTATAATAGCCAGGACATGGAAGCAACCTAGATGCCCGTCAGCAGATGAATGGATAAGAAAGCTGTGGTACATATACACCATGGAATATTACTCAGCCATTAAAAAGAATTCATTTGAATCAGTCCTAATGAGATGGATGAAGCTGGAGCCCATTTTACAGAGTGAAGTAAGCCAGAAAGATAAAGAACATTACAGCATACTGACACATGTATATGGAATTTAGAAAGGTGACAACGATAACCCTATATGCAGAACAGAAAAAGAGACACAGAAATACAGAACAGACTTTTAAACTTTGTGGGAGAATGTGAGGGTGGGATATTTCAAAAGAACAGCATGTATGCTATCTATGGTGAAACAAATCACCAGCCCAGGTAGGATGCACGAGACAAGTGCTCCGGCTTGGTGCACTGGGAAGACCCAGAGGAATCGGGTGGAGAGGGAGGTGGGAGGGGGAATCGGGACTGGGAATACATGTAAATCCATGGCTGATTCATATCAAAGTATGACAAAACCCACTGGAAAAAAAAATAAAAATAAAAAAAAAAAATAAAAAAAAAATAACAATAAAAAAAAAATAAGAGGAGCATGAAACGGTGTTCAAAAACATGAAGAGCCTGAAAAGGTGTGAAAAATATGAAGAGCTTCAAAACGTGTCAAAAATATGAGGAGCATGAAACAATCTGAAAAATAGGAGGAGCATTAAGCAGTGTTCAAAAACATGAAGAGCCTGAAAAGGTGTGAAAAATATGAAGAGCTTCAAAACGTGTCAAAAATATGAGGAGCATGAATCGCTCTGAAAAATAGGAGGAGCATGAAGCAGTATTCAAAAACATGAAGAGACTGAAATGTGCGAAAAATATGAAGAGCTTCAAAACGTGACAAAATATGAGGAGCATGAAACGGTCTGAAATATAGGAGGTGCATGAAGTGGTGTTGAAAAACATGAAGAGCCTGAAAAGGTTTGAAAAATATGAAGAGCTTCAAAGGTGTCAAAATTATGAGGAGCATGAAACGGTCTGAAATATAGGAGGTGCATGAAGAGGTGTTGAAAAACATGAAGAGCCTGAAAAGATGTGAAATATATGAAGAGCTTCAGAAGCTGTCAAAAATATGAGGAGCATGAAACGGTCTGAAAAATAGGAGGAATATGAAACGGTGTTGAAAAATATGAAGAGCTTGAAAAGGTGTGAAAAAAATGAAGAGCTTCAAAAGGTGTGAAAAATATGAGTAGCATGAAACGGTCTGAAAAGTAGAAGGAGCATGAAAAGGTGTTCAAAAACATGAAGAGCCTGAAAAGGTGTGAAATATAGGAAGAGCTTCAAAAGGTGTCAAAAATATGAGGAGCATGAAACGGTCTGAAAAATATGAGGAGCATTAAGCGGTGTTGAAAAACATGAAGAGCCTGAAAAGGTGTGAAAAAATATGAAGTGCTTCCAAAGGTGTGAAAAATATGAGGAGCATGAAACGGTCTGAAAAATAGGAGGAGCATGAAGCGGTGTTGATAAAAGTGAAGAGCCTGAAAAGGTGTGAAAAAATATGAAGTGCTTCCAAAGGTGTGAAAAATATGAGGAGCATTAATTGGGCTGAAAAATAGGAGGAGTATGAAACTGTGTTCAAAAACATGAAGAGCCTGAAAAGGTGTGAAAAATATGAAGAGCTTCAAAAGGGATCAAAATTATGAGGGGCATGAAACGGTGTGAAAAAGAGGAGGAGCTTGAAACAGTGTTCAAAAACATGAAGAGCCTGAAAAGGTGTGAAAAATATGAAGAGCCTCAAAAGGTGTCAAAAATATGAGCATCAAGAAACGGTCTGAAAAATAGGAGGAGCATGAAGCGGTGTTGAAAAACATGAAGAGCCTGAAACGGTGTGAAATATATGAAGAGCTTCAAAAGATGTCAAAAATATGAGGAGCAGGAAACGGTCTGAAAAATAGGAGGATCATGTAGCGGTGTTGAAAAACATGAAAAGCCTGAAAAGGTGTGAAAAATATGAAGAGCTTCAAAAGGTGTCAAAAATATGAGGAGCACGAAACGGTCTTAAAAATAGGAGAAAGATGAAGCGGTGTTCAAAAACATGAAGAACATGAAAAGGTGTGAAAAATAAGAAGAGCTTTAAAAGGTGTGAAAATTATGAGGAGCTTGAAACGGTCTGAAAAATAGGAGGAGGATGAACTGGTTGTGAAAAACATGAAGAGCCTGAAAAGGTGGGAAAAATATGAAGAGCTTCAAAAGGTGTGAAAAATATGAGGAGCATGAAACGGTCTGAAAAATAGGAGGAGGATGAAACGGTAATCAAAAACATGAAGAGCCTGAAAAGGTGTGAAAAATTTGAAGAGCTTCAAAAGGTGTGAAATACATGAGGAGCATGAAACGGTCTGAAAAATAGGAGGAGCATGAAGCGGTGTTCAAAAAAATGCAGAGACTGAAAAGTTGTGAAAAATATGAAGAGCTTTAAAGGTGTGAAAAATATGAAGAAGTTCAAAATATGTCAAAAGTGAGATGAGCATGAAACGGTCTGAAAAATAGGAGGAGCATGAAGCGGTGTTCAAAAACATGAAGAGCCTGAAAAGTTGTGAAAAATATGAAGAGCTTCAAAAGGTGTCAAATATATGAGGAGCATGAAACGGTCTGAAATATAGGAGGAGCATGAAGCGGTGTTCAAAAACATGAAGTGCCTGAAAAGGTGTGAAAAATCTGAAGAGCTTCAAAAGGTTTTAAAAATATGAGGAGCAAGAAATTGTCTGAAAAATAAAGGAGCATGAAGCGATGTTCAAAAACATGAAGAGCCTGAAAAGGTGTGAAAAATATGACGAGCTTCAAAAGTTGTCTAAAATATGAAGAGCATGAAACCGTCTGAAAAATAGGAGGAGCATGAAGCGGTGTTCAAAAACATGAAGAGCCTGAAAAGGTGTGAAAAATATGAAGAGCTTCAAAAGGTTTGAACTACATGAGGAGCATTAAACGGTCTGAAAAATAGCAGGAGCATTAAGTGGTGTTGAAAAACCTGAAGAGCCTGAAAAGATGTGAAAAATATGAAGAGCGTCAAAAGGTGTAAAAAAAATATGAAGAGCCTGAAACGGTCTGAAAAATAGGAGGAGCATGAAGCGGTGTTTAAAAACATGAAGAGCCTGAAAAGGTGTGAAATATATGAAGAGCTTCAAAAGGTGTGAAAAATATGGAGAGCTTCAAAAGGTGTCAAAAATATGAAGAGCATGAAACGGTCTGAAAAATAGGGGGAGCATGAAATGGTGTTCAAAAACATGAAGAGCCTGAAAAGGTGTGAAATATATGAAGAGCCTGAAAAGGTGTGAAAAATATGAAGAGCTTCAAAAGGTGTCAAAAATATGAAGAGCATGAAACTGTCTGAAAAATAGGAGGAGCATTAAATGGTGTTCAAAAACATGAAGAGCCTGAAAAGGTGTGAAAAATATGAAAAGCTTCAAAGGTGTGATATACATGAGGAGCATGAAACGGTCTGAAAAATAGGAGAAGCATGAAGTGATGTGGAAAAACATGAACAGCCTGAAAAGGTGTGAAAAATATGAAGAGCTTCAAAAGGTGTGAAATACATGAGGAGCATGAAACTCTCTGAAAAATAGGAGGAGCATGAAGTGGTGTTCAAAAACATGAAGAGCCTGAAAATGTGTGAAAAATATGAAGAGCTTCAAAAGGTGTGAAATATATGAGGAGCTTCAAAAGGTGTGAAAAATATGAAGAGCTTCAAAAGATGTCAAAAATATGAAAAGCATGAAACGGTCTGAAAAATAGGAGGAGCATGAAATGGTGTTCAAAAACATGAAGAGCCTGAAAATGTGTGAAAAATTTGAAAAGGTTCAAAGGTTTGAAATACATGAGGAGCATGAAACGGTCTGAAAAATAGGAGAAGCATGAAGTGGTGTGGAAAAAAATGAAGAGCCTGAAAAAGTGTGAAAAATATGAAGAGCTTCAAAAGGTGTGAAATATATGTGGAGCATGTATCTCTCTGAAAAATAGGAGGAGCATGAAGTGGTGTTGAAAAACATGAAGAGCCTGAAAAGATGTGAAAAATATGAAGAGCTCCAAAAGGTGTGAAAAATATGAGAAGCATGATACGGTCTGAAAAATAGGAGGAGCATGAAGTGGTGTTCAGAAACATGGAGAGCCTAAAAAGGTGTGAAAAATATGAAGAGCTTCAAAAAGTGTCTAAAATATGAGGAGCTTGAAACGGTCTGAAAAATAGGAGGAGCATGAAGCAGTGTTCACAAACATGAAGAGCCTGAAAAGGTGTGAAAAATATGAAGAGCTTCAAAACGTGTGAAATACATGAGGAGCATGAAAAGGTCTGAAAAATAGGAGGAGCATGAAATGGTGTTCAAAAACATGAAGAGCATGAAAAGGTGTGAAAATTATGAAGAGCTTCAAAAGGTGTCAAAAACATGAGGAGAATGAAACGGTCTGAAAAATAGGAGGAGCATGAAGCAGTGTTCAAAACATGAAGAGCCTGAAAAAGTGTGAAAAATATGAAGATCTTCAAAAGTTTGAAAAATATGAAGACCCTGAAAAGGTGTCAAAAATGAGATGAGCATGAAACAGTCTGAAAAGTAGGAGGAGCATGAAGTGTTGTTCAAAAACGTGAAGAGCCTGAAAAGTTGTGAAAAATATGAAGAGCTTGAAAAGGTGTGAAATACCTGAGGAGCATGAAACGGTCTGAAAAATAGGAGGAGCATGAAGCGGTGTTCAAAACATGAAGAGCCTGAAAAAGTGTGAAAAATATGAAGAGCTTCAAAAGGTTTAAAAAATAGGAGGAGGATGAAGCGGTGTTCAAAAACATGAAGAGCCTGAAAAAGTGTGATAAATATGAAGAGCTTATAAAATTGTCAAAAATATGAGGAGCATGGAGAGATGTTCAAAATCATGAAGAGGCTGATAAGGTGTGAAAAACATTAAGAGCTTCAAAAGGTTTGAAAAATAGGAGGAGCATGAAGCGGTGTTCAAAAACATGAAGAGCCTGAAAATGTGTGAAAAATATGAAGAGCTTATAAAATTGTCAAAAATATGAGGAGCATGAAACGGTCTGAAAAATACGAGCAGCCTGAAAACGTCTGAAAAATAGGAGGAGCATGAAGCGGTGTTCAAAAACATGAAGGGCCTGAAAACGTGTGAAAAATATGAAGAGCTTCAAAAGGAGTCAAAAATATGCGGAGCCTGAAACGATCTGAAAAATAGGAGGAGCATGAAGCGGTGTTGAAAAACATGAAGAGCCGGAAAAGGTGTGAAAAATGTGAAGAGCTTCAAAAGGTGTCAAAAATATGAGGAGCATGAAACGGTCTGAAATATAAGAGGATCATGAAGCGGTGTTGAAAAACATGAAGAGCCTGAAAAGGTGTGATAAATGTGAAGAGCTTCAAAAGGTGTCAAAAATATGAGGAGCATGAAACGGTCTGAAAAATAGGTGGAGTAAGAAGCGTTATTGAAATACATGAAGAGCCTGAAAACGTGTGAAGAATATGAAGAGCTCAAAAGGTGTGAAAAAAATGAAGAGCTTCAGAAGGTGTCAAAAATGAGATGAGCATGAAACGGCCTCAAAAATAGGAGGAGCAGGAAGTGGTGTTCAGAAACATGGAGAGCCTGAAAAGGTGTGAAAAATATGAAGAGCTTCAAAAGGTGTGAAAAACAGGAGGAACATGAAACGGTGTTCAAAAATATGAAGAGCCTGAAAAGGTGTGAAAAATATGAAGAGCTTCAAAAGGTTTGAACTACATGAGGAGCATTAATCGGTCTGAAAAATAGCAGGAGCATTAAGTGGTGTTGAAAAACCTGAAGAGCCTGAAAAGATGTGAAAAATATGAAGAGCGTCAAAAGGTGTAAAAAAAATATGAAGAGCCTGAAACGGTCTGAAAAATAGGAGGAGCATGAAGCGGTGTTTAAAACATGAAGAGCCTGAAAAGGTGTGAAATATATGAAGAGCTTCAAAAGGTGTGAAAAATATGGAGAGCTTCAAAAGTTGTCAAAAATATGAAGAGCATGAAACTGTCTGAAAAATAGGAGGAGCATTAAATGGTGTTCAAAAACATGAAGAGCCTGAAAAGGTGTGAAAAATATGAAAAGCTTCAAAGGTGTGATATACATGAGGAACATGAAACGGTCTGAAAAATAGGAGAAGCATGAAGTGATGTGGAAAAACATGAACAGCCTGAAAAGGTGTGAAAAATATGAAGAGCTTCAAAAGGTGTGAAATACATGAGGAGCATGAAACTCTCTGAAAAATAGGAGGAGCATGAAGTGGTGTTCAAAAACATGAAGAGCCTGAAAATGTGTGAAAAATATGAAGAGCTTCAAAAGGTGTGAAATATATGAGGAGCTTCAAAAGGTGTGAAAAATATGAAGAGCTTCAAAAGATGTCAAAAATATGAAAAGCATGAAACGGTCTGAAAAATAGGAGGAGCATGAAATGGTGTTCAAAAACATGAAGAGCCTGAAAATGTGTGAAAAATTTGAAAAGCTTCAAAGGTTTGAAATACATGAGGAGCATGAAACGGTCTGAAAAATAGGAGAAGCATGAAGTGGTGTGGAAAAAAATGAAGAGCCTGAAAAAGTGTGAAAAATATGAAGAGCTTCAAAAGGTGTGAAATATATGTGGAGCATGTATCTCTCTGAAAAATAGGAGGAGCATGAAGTGGTGTTGAAAAACATGAAGAGCCTGAAAAGATGTGAAAAATATGAAGAGCTCCAAAAGGTGTGAAAAATATGAGAAGCATGATACGGTCTGAAAAATAGGAGGAGCATGAAGTGGTGTTCAGAAACATGGAGAGCCTAAAAAGGTGTGAGAAATATGAAGAGCTTCAAAAAGTGTCAAAAATATGAGGAGCTTGAAACGGTCTGAAAAATAGGAGGAGCATGAAGCAGTGTTCACAAACATGAAGAGCCTGAAAAGGTGTGAAATATATGAAGAGCTTCAAAACGTGTGAAATACATGAGGAGCATGAAAAGGTCTGAAAAATAGGAGGAGCATGAAATGGTGTTCAAAAACATGAAGAGCATGAAAAGGTGTGAAAATTATGAAGAGCTTCAAAAGGTGTCAAAAACATGAGGAGAATGAAACGGTCTGAAAAATAGGAGGAGCATGAAGCAGTGTTCAAAACATGAAGAGCCTGAAAAAGTGTGAAAAATATGAAGATCTTCAAAAGTTTGAAAAATATGAAGACCCTGAAAAGGTGTCAAAAATGAGATGAGCATGAAACAGTCTGAAAAGTAGGAGGAGCATGAAGTGTTGTTCAAAAACGTGAAGAGCCTGAAAAGTTGTGAAAAATATGAAGAGCTTGAAAAGGTGTGAAATACCTGAGGAGCATGAAACGGTCTGAAAAATAGGAGGAGCATGAAGTGGTGTTCAAAACATGAAGAGCCTGAAAAAGTGTGAAAAATATGAAGAGCTTCAAAAGGTTTAAAAAATAGGAGGAGGATGAAGCGGTGTTCAAAAACATGAAGAGCCTGAAAAAGTGTGATAAATATGAAGAGCTTATAAAATTGTCAAAAATATGAGGAGCATGGAGAGATGTTCAAAATCATGAAGAGGCTGATAAGGTGTGAAAAACATTAAGAGCTTCAAAAGGTTTGAAAAATAGGAGGAGCATGAAGCGGTGTTCAAAAACATGAAGAGCCTGAAAATGTGTGAAAAATATGAAGAGCTTATAAAATTGTCAAAAATATGAGGAGCATGAAACGGTCTGAAAAATACGAGCAGCCTGAAAACGTCTGAAAAATAGGAGGAGCATGAAGCGGTGTTCAAAAACATGAAGGGCCTGAAAACGTGTGAAAAATATGAAGAGCTTCAAAAGGAGTCAAAAATATGCGGAGCCTGAAACGATCTGAAAAATAGGAGGAGCATGAAGCGGTGTTGAAAAACATGAAGAGCCGGAAAAGGTGTGAAAAATGTGAAGAGCTTCAAAAGGTGTCAAAAATATGAGGAGCATGAAACGGTCTGAAATATAAGAGGATCATGAAGCGGTGTTGAAAAACATGAAGAGCCTGAAAAGGTCTGATAAATGTGAAGAGCTTCAAAATGTGTCAAAAATATGAGGAGCATGAAACGGTCTGAAAAATAGGAGGAGTAAGAAGCGTTATTGAAATACATGAAGAGCCTGAAAACGTGTGAAGAATATGAAGAGCTCAAAAGGTGTGAAAAAAATGAAGAGCTACAGAAGGTGTCAAAAATGAGATGAGCATGAAACGGCCTCAAAAATAGGAGGAGCAGGAAGTGGTGTTCAGAAACATGGAGAGCCTGAAAAGGTGTGAAAAATATGAAGAGCTTCAAAAGGTGTGAAAAACAGGAGGAACATGAAACGGTGTTCAAAAATATGAAGAGCCTGAAAAGGTGTGAAAAATATGAAGTGCTTCAAAAGGTGTCAACAATATGAGGAGCATGAAACGGTCTGAAAAATAGGAGGAGCAAGAAGCGGTGTTGAAAAACAAGAAGAGACGGAAAAGGTGTGAAAAATATGAAGAGCTTCAAAACGTGTCAAAAATATGAGGAGCACGAAACGGTCTGAAAAATAGGAGGAGCATGAAGCGGTGTTGAAAAACATGAAGAGCCTGAAAACGTGTGAAAAATATGAAGAGCTTCAAAAGGTATGAAAATATGAAGAGCTTCAAAAGTTGTCAAAAAAGAGATGAGAATGAAACGGTCTGAAAAATAGGAGCAGCATGAAGCGGTGTTGAAAAACATGAAGAGCCTGAAAAGGTGTGAAAAATAAGAAGAGCTTTAAAAGGTGTGAAAATTATGAGGAGCTTGAAACGGTCTGAAAAATAGGAGGAGCATGAACTGGTGTTGAAAATCATGAAGAGCCTGAAAAGGTTGGAAAAATATGAAGAGCTTCAAAAGGTGTGAAAAATATGAGGAGCATGAAACGGTCTGAAAAATAGGAGGAGGATGAAACGGTAATCAAAAACATGAAGAGCCTGAAAAGGTGTGAAAAATTTGAAGAGCTTCAAAAGGTGTGAAATACATGAGGAGCATGAAACGGTCTGAAAAATAGGAGGAGCATGAAGCGGTGTTCAAAAAAATGCAGAGACTGAAAAGTTGTGAAAAATATGAAGAGCTTTAAAGGTGTGAAAAATATGAAGAAGTTCAAAATGTGTCAAAAATGAGATGAGCATGAAACGGTCTGAAAAATAGGAGGAGCATGAAGCGGTGTTCAAAAACATGAAGAGCCTGAAAAGCTGTGAAAAATATGAAGAGCTTGAAAAGGTGTCAAATATATGAGGAGCATGAAACGGTCTGAAATATAGGAGGAGCATGAAGCGGTGTTCAAAAACATGAAGTGCCTGAAAAGGTGTGAAAAATCTGAAGAGCTTCAAAAGGTTTTAAAAATATGAGGAGCAAGAAATTGTCTGAAAAATAAAGGAGCATGAAGCGATGTTCAAAAACATGAAGAGCCTGAAAAGGTGTGAAAAATATGACAAGCTTCAAAAGTTGTCTAAAATATGAAGAGCATGAAACCGTCTGAAAAATAGGAGGAGCATGAAGCGGTGTTCAAAAACATGAAGAGCCTGAAAAGGTGTGAAAAATATGAAGAGCTTCAAAAGGTTTGAACTACATGAGGAGCATTAAACGGTCTGAAAAATAGCAGGAGCATTAAGTGGTGTTGAAAAACCTGAAGAGCCTGAAAAGATGTGAAAAATATGAAGAGCGTCAAAAGGTGTAAAAAAAATATGAAGAGCCTGAAACGGTCTGAAAAATAGGAGGAGCATGAAGCGGTGTTTAAAAACATGAAGAGCCTGAAAAGGTGTGAAATATATGAAGAGCTTCAAAAGGTGTGAAAAATATGGAGAGCTTCAAAAGGTGTCAAAAATATGAAGAGCATGAAACGGTCTGAAAAATAGGGGGAGCATGAAATGGTGTTCAAAAACATGAAGAGCCTGAAAAGGTGTGAAATATATGAAGAGCCTGAAAAGGTGTGAAAAATATGAAGAGCTTCAAAAGGTGTCAAAAATATGAAGAGCATGAAACTGTCTGAAAAATAGGAGGAGCATTAAATGGTGTTCAAAAACATGAAGAGCCTGAAAAGGTGTGAAAAATATGAAAAGCTTCAAAGGTGTGATATACATGAGGAGCATGAAACGGTCTGAAAAATAGGAGAAGCATGAAGTGATGTGGAAAAACATGAACAGCCTGAAAAGGTGTGAAAAATATGAAGAGCTTCAAAAGGTGTGAAATACATGAGGAGCATGAAACTCTCTGAAAAATAGGAGGAGCATGAAGTGGTGTTCAAAAACATGAAGAGCCTGAAAATGTGTGAAAAATATGAAGAGCTTCAAAAGGTGTGAAATATATGAGGAGCTTCAAAAGGTGTGAAAAATATGAAGAGCTTCAAAAGATGTCAAAAATATGAAAAGCATGAAACGGTCTGAAAAATAGGAGGAGCATGAAATGGTGTTCAAAAACATGAAGAGCCTGAAAATGTGTGAAAAATTTGAAAAGCTTCAAAGGTTTGAAATACATGAGGAGCATGAAACGGTCTGAAAAATAGGAGAAGCATGAAGTGGTGTGGAAAAAAATGAAGAGCCTGAAAAAGTGTGAAAAATATGAAGAGCTTCAAAAGGTGTGAAATATATGTGGAGCATGTATCTCTCTGAAAAATAGGAGGAGCATGAAGTGGTGTTGAAAAACATGAAGAGCCTGAAAAGATGTGAAAAATATGAAGAGCTCCAAAAGGTGTGAAAAATATGAGAAGCATGATACGGTCTGAAAAATAGGAGGAGCATGAAGTGGTGTTCGGAAACATGGAGAGCCTAAAAAGGTGTGAAAAATATGAAGAGCTTCAAAAAGTGTCAAAAATATGAGGAGCTTGAAACGGTCTGAAAAATAGGAGGAGCATGAAGCAGTGTTCACAAACATGAAGAGCCTGAAAAGGTGTGAAAAATATGAAGAGCTTCAAAACGTGTGAAATACATGAGGAGCATGAAAAGGTCTGAAAAATAGGAGGAGCATGAAATGGTGTTCAAAAACATGAAGAGCATGAAAAGGTGTGAAAAATATGACGAGCTTCAAAAGTTGTCTAAAATATGAAGAGCATGAAACCGTCTGAAAAATAGGAGGAGCATGAAGCGGTGTTCAAAAACATGAAGAGCCTGAAAAGGTGTGAAAAATATGAAGAGCTTCAAAAGGTTTGAACTACATGAGGAGCATTAATCGGTCTGAAAAATAGCAGGAGCATTAAGTGGTGTTGAAAAACCTGAAGAGCCTGAAAAGATGTGAAAAATATGAAGAGCGTCAAAAGGTGTAAAAAAAATATGAAGAGCCTGAAACGGTCTGAAAAATAGGAGGAGCATGAAGCGGTGTTTAAAACATGAAGAGCCTGAAAAGGTGTGAAATATATGAAGAGCTTCAAAAGGTGTGAAAAATATGGAGAGCTTCAAAAGTTGTCAAAAATATGAAGAGCATGAAACGGTCTGAAAAATAGGGGGAGCATTAAATGGTGTTCAAAAACATGAAGAGCCTGAAAAGGTGTGAAAAATATGAAAAGCTTCAAAGCTGTGATATACATGAGGAGCATGAAACGGTCTGAAAAATAGGAGAAGCATGAAGTGATGTGGAAAAACATGAACAGCCTGAAAAGGTGTGAAAAATATGAAGAGCTTCAAAAGGTGTGAAATACATGAGGAGCATGAAACTCTCTGAAAAATAGGAGGAGCATGAAGTGGTGTTCAAAAACATGAAGAGCCTGAAAATGTGTGAAAAATATGAAGAGCTTCAAAAGGTGTGAAATATATGAGGAGCTTCAAAAGGTGTGAAAAATATGAAGAGCTTCAAAAGATGTCAAAAATATGAAAAGCATGAAACGGTCTGAAAAATAGGAGGAGCATGAAATGGTGTTCAAAAACATGAAGAGCCTGAAAATGTGTGAAAAATTTGAAAAGCTTCAAAGGTTTGAAATACATGAGGAGCATGAAACGGTCTGAAAAATAGGAGAAGCATGAAGTGGTGTGGAAGAAAATGAAGAGCCTGAAAAAGTGTGAAAAATATGAAGAGCTTCAAAAGGTGTGAAATATATGTGGAGCATGTATCTCTCTGAAAAATAGGAGGAGCATGAAGTGGTGTTGAAAAACATGAAGAGCCTGAAAAGATGTGAAAAATATGAAGAGCTCCAAAAGGTGTGAAAAATATGAGAAGCATGATACGGTCTGAAATATAGGAGGAGCATGAAGTGGTGTTCAGAAACATGGAGAGCCTAAAAAGGTGTGAGAAATATGAAGAGCTTCAAAAAGTGTCAAAAATATGAGGAGCTTGAAACGGTCTGAAAAATAGGAGGAGCATGAAGCAGTGTTCACAAACATGAAGAGCCTGAAAAGGTGTGAAAAATATGAAGAGCTTCAAAACGTGTGAAATAAATGAGGAGCATGAAAAAGTCTGAAAAATAGGAGGAGCATGAAATGGTGTTCAAAAACATGAAGAGCATGAAAAGGTGTGAAAATTATGAAGAGCTTCAAAAGGTGTCAAAAACATGAGGAGAATGAAACGGTCTGAAAAATAGGAGGAGCATGAAGCAGTGTTCAAAACATGAAGAACCTGAAAAAGTGTGAAAAATATGAAGATCTTCAAAAGTTTGAAAAATATGAAGACCCTGAAAAGGTGTCAAAAATGAGATGAGCATGAAACAGTCTGAAAAGTAGGAGGAGCATGAAGTGTTGTTCAAAAACGTGAAGAGCCTGAAAAGTTGTGAAAAATATGAAGAGCTTGAAAAGGTGTGAAATACCTGAGGAGCATGAAACGGTCTGAAAAATAGGAGGAGCATGAAGTGGTGTTCAAAACATGAAGAGCCTGAAAAAGTGTGAAAAATATGAAGAGCTTCAAAAGGTTTAAAAAATAGGAGGAGGATGAAGCGGTGTTCAAAAACATGAAGAGCCTGAAAAAGTGTGATAAATATGAAGAGCTTATAAAATTGTCAAAAATATGAGGAGCATGGAGAGATGTTCAAAATCATGAAGAGGCTGATAAGGTGTGAAAAACATTAAGAGCTTCAAAAGGTTTGAAAAATAGGAGGAGCATGAAGCGGTGTTCAAAAACATGAAGAGCCTGAAAATGTGTGAAAAATATGAAGAGCTTATAAAATTGTCAAAAATATGAGGACCATGAAACGGTCTGAAAAATACGAGCAGCCTGAAAACGTCTGAAAAATAGGAGGAGCATGAAGCGGTGTTCAAAAACATGAAGGGCCTGAAAACGTGTGAAAAATATGAAGAGCTTCAAAAGGAGTCAAAAATATGCGGAGCCTGAAATGATCTGAAAAATAGGAGGAGCATGAAGCGGTGTTGAAAAACATGAAGAGCCGGAAAAGGTGTGAAAAATGTGAAGAGCTTCAAAAGGTGTCAAAAATATGAGGAGCATGAAACGGTCTGAAATATAAGAGGATCATGAAGCGGTGTTGAAAAACATGAAGAGCCTGAAAAGGTCTGATAAATGTGAAGAGCTTCAAGATGTGTCAAAAATATGAGGAGCATGAAACGGTCTGAAAAATAGGAGGAGTAAGAAGCGTTATTGAAATACATGAAGAGCCTGAAAACGTGTGAAGAATATGAAGAGCTCAAAAGGTGTGAAAAAAATGAAGAGCTTCAGAAGGTGTCAAAAATGAGATGAGCATGAAACGGCCTCAAAAATAGGAGGAGCAGGAAGTGGTGTTCAGAAACATGGAGAGCCTGAAAAGGTGTGAAAAATATGAAGAGCTTCAAAAGGTGTGAAAAACAGGAGGAACATGAAACGGTGTTCAAAAATATGAAGAGCCTGAAAAGGTGTGAAAAATATGAAGTGCTTCAAAAGGTGTCAACAATATGAGGAGCATGAAACGGTCTGAAAAATAGGAGGAGCAAGAAGCGGTGTTGAAAAACAAGAAGAGACGGAAAAGGTGTGAAAAATATGAAGAGCTTCAAAACGTGTCAAAAATATGAGGAGCACGAAACGGTCTGAAAAATAGGAGGAGCATGAAGCGGTGTTGAAAAACATGAAGAGCCTGAAAACGTGTGAAAAATATGAAGAGCTTCAAAAGGTATGAAAATATGAAGAGCTTCAAAAGTTGTCAAAAAAGAGATGAGCATGAAACGGTCTGAAAAATAGGAGCAGCATGAAGCGGTGTTGAAAAACATGAAGAGCCTGAAAAGGTGTGAAAAATAAGAAGAGCTTTAAAAGGTGTGAAAATTATGAGGAGCTTGAAACGGTCTGAAAAATAGGAGGAGCATGAACTGGTGTTGAAAAACATGAAGAGCCTGAAAAGGTGGGAAAAATATGAAGAGCTTCAAAAGGTGTGAAAAATATGAGGAGCATGAAATGGTCTGAAAAATAGGAGGAGGATGAAACGGTAATCAAAAACATGAAGAGCCTGAAAAGGTGTGAAAAATTTGAAGAGCTTCAAAAGGTGTGAAATACATGAGGAGCATGAAACGGTCTGAAAAATAGGAGGAGCATGAAGCGGTGTTCAAAAAAATGCAGAGACTGAAAAGTTGTGAAAAATATGAAGAGCTTTAAAGGTGTGAAAAATATGAAGAAGTTCAAAATGTGTCAAAAATGAGATGAGCATGAAACGGTCTGAAAAATAGAAGGAGCATGAAGCGGTGTTCAAAAACATGAAGAGCCTGAAAAGTTGTGAAAAATATGAAGAGCTTGAAAAGGTGTCAAATATATGAGGAGCATGAAACGGTCTGAAATATAGGAGGAGCATGAAGCGGTGTTCAAAAGCATGAAGTGCCTGAAAAGGTGTGAAAAATCTGAAGAGCTTCAAAAGGTTTTAAAAATATGAGGAGCAAGAAATTGTCTGAAAAATAAAGGAGCATGAAGCGATGTTCAAAAACATGAAGAGCCTGAAAAGGTGTGAAAAATATGACGAGCTTCAAAAGTTGTCTAAAATATGAAGAGCATGAAACCGTCTGAAAAATAGGAGGAGCATGAAGCGGTGTTCAAAAACATGAAGAGCCTGAAAAGGTGTGAAAAATATGAAGAGCTTCAAAAGGTTTGAACTACATGAGGAGCATTAAACGGTCTGAAAAATAGCAGGAGCATTAAGTGGTGTTGAAAAAACTGAAGAGCCTGAAAAGATGTGAAAAATATGAAGAGCGTCAAAAGGTGTAAAAAAAATATGAAGAGCCTGAAACGGTCTGAAAAATAGGAGGAGCATGAAGCGGTGTTTAAAAACATGAAGAGCCTGAAAAGGTGTGAAATATATGAAGAGCTTCAAAAGGTGTGAAAAATATGGAGAGCTTCAAAAGGTGTCAAAAATATGAAGAGCATGAAACGGTCTGAAAAATAGGGGGAGCATGAAATGGTGTTCAAAAACATGAAGAGCCTGAAAAGGTGTGAAATATATGAAGAGCCTGAAAAGGTGTGAAAAATATGAAGAGCTTCAAAAGGTGTCAAAAATATGAAGAGCATGAAACTGTCTGAAAAATAGGAGGAGCATTAAATGGTGTTCAAAAACATGAAGAGCCTGAAAAGGTGTGAAAAATATGAAAAGCTTCAAAGGTGTGATATACATGAGGAGCATGAAACGGTCTGAAAAATAGGAGAAGCATGAAGTGATGTGGAAAAACATGAACAGCCTGAAAAGGTGTGAAAAATATGAAGAGCTTCAAAAGGTGTGAAATACATGAGGAGCATGAAACTCTCTGAAAAATAGGAGGAGCATGAAGTGGTGTTCAAAAACATGAAGAGCCTGAAAATGTGTGAAAAATATGAAGAGCTTCAAAAGGTGTGAAATATATGAGGAGCTTCAAAAGGTGTGAAAAATATGAAGAGCTTCAAAAGATGTCAAAAATATGAAAAGCATGAAACGGTCTGAAAAATAGGAGGAGCATGAAATGGTGTTCAAAAACATGAAGAGCCTGAAAATGTGTGAAAAATTTGAAAAGCTTCAAAGGTTTGAAATACATGAGGAGCATGAAACGGTCTGAAAAATAGGAGAAGCATGAAGTGGTGTGGAAAAAAATGAAGAGCCTGAAAAAGTGTGAAAAATATGAAGAGCTTCAAAAGGTGTGAAATATATGTGGAGCATGTATCTCTCTGAAAAATAGGAGGAGCATGAAGTGGTGTTGAAAAACATGAAGAGCCTGAAAAGATGTGAAAAATATGAAGAGCTCCAAAAGGTGTGAAAAATATGAGAAGCATGATACGGTCTGAAAAATAGGAGGAGCATGAAGTGGTGTTCAGAAACATGGAGAGCCTAAAAAGGTGTGAAAAATATGAAGAGCTTCAAAAAGTGTCAAAAATATGAGGAGCTAGAAACGGTCTGAAAAATAGGAGGAGCATGAAGCAGTGTTCACAAACATGAAGAGCCTGAAAAGGTGTGAAAAATATGAAGAGCTTCAAAACGTGTGAAATACATGAGGAGCATGAAAAGATCTGAAAAATAGGAGGAGCATGAAATGGTGTTCAAAAACATGAAGAGCATGAAAAGGTGTGAAAATTATGAAGAGCTTCAAAAGGTGTCAAAAACATGAGGAGAATGAAACGGTCTGAAAAATAGGAGGAGCATGAAGCAGTGTTCAAAACATGAAGAGCCTGAAAAAGTGTGAAAAATATGAAGATGTTCAAAAGTTTGAAAAATATGAAGACCCTGAAAAGGTGTCAAAAATGAGATAAGCATGAAACAGTCTGAAAAGTAGGAGGAGCATGAAGTGTTGTTCAAAAACGTGAAGAGCCTGAAAAGTTGTGAAAAATATGAAGAGCTTGAAAAGGTGTGAAATACCTGAGGAGCATGAAACGGTCTGAAAAATAGGAGGAGCATGAAGCGGTGTTCAAAACATGAAGAGCCTGAAAAAGTGTGAAAAATATGAAGAGCTTCAAAAGGTTTAAAAAATAGGAGGAGGATGAAGCGGTGTTCAAAAACATGAAGAGCCTGAAAAAGTGTGATAAATATGAAGAGCTTATAAAATTGTCAAAAATATGAGGAGCATGGAGAGATGTTCAAAAACATGAAGAGGCTGATAAGGTGTGAAAAACATTAAGAGCTTCAAAAGGTTTGAAAAATAGGAGGAGCATGAAGCTTTGTTCAAAAACATGAAGAGCCTGAAAATGTGTGAAAAATATGAAGAGCTTCAAAACGTGTGAAATACATGAGGAGCATGAAAAGGTCTGAAAAATAGGAGGAGCATGAAGCGGTGTTCAAAACATGAAGAGCCTGAAAAAGTGTGAAAAATATGAAGAGCTTATAAAATTGTCAAAAATATGAGGAGCATGAAACGGTCTGAAAAATACGAGCAGCCTGAAACGATCTGAAAAATAGGAGGAGCATGAAGCGGTGTTGAAAAACATGAAGAGCCGGAAAAGGTGTGAAAAATGTGAAGAGCTTATAAAATTGTCAAAAATATGAGGAGCATGAAACGGTCTGAAAAATACGAGCAGCCTGAAACCGTCTGAAAAATAGGAGGAGCATGAAGCGGTGTTAAAAACATGAAGAGCCTGAAAAAGTGTGAAAAATATGAAGAGCTTATAAAATTGTCAAAAATATGAGGAGCATGAAACGGTCTGAAAAATACGAGCAGCCTGAAACCGTCTGAAAAATAGGAGGAGCATGAAGCGGTGTTCAAAAACATGAAGGGCCTGAAAATGTGTGAAAAATATGAAGAGCTTATAAAATTGTCAAAAATATGAGGAGCATGAAACGGTCTGAAAAATACGAGCAGCCTGAAACCGTCTGAAAAATAGGAGGAGCATGAAGCGGTGTTCAAAACATGAAGAGCCTGAAAAAGTGTGAAAAATATGAAGATCTTGAAAAGTTTGAAAAATATGAAGACCCTGAAAAGGTGTCAAAAATGAGATGAGCATGAAACAGTCTGAAAAGTAGGAGGAGCATGAAGTGTTGTTCAAAAACGTGAAGAGCCTGAAAAGGTGTGAAAAATATGAAGAGCTTGAAAAGGTGTGAAATACCTGAGGAGCATGAAACGGTCTGAAAAATAGGAGGAGCATGAAGCGGTGTTCAAAACATGAAGAGCCTGAAAAAGTGTGAAAAATATGAAGAGCTTATAAAATTGTCAAAAATATGAGGAGCATGAAACGGTCTGAAAAATACGAGCAGCCTGAAACCGTCTGAAAAATAGGAGGAGCATGAAGCGGTGTTCAAAAACATGAAGGGCCTGAAAATGTGTGAAAAATATGAAGAGCTTATAAAATTGTCAAAAATATGAGGAGCATGAAACGGTCTGAAAAATACGAGCAGCCTGAAACCGTCTGAAAAATAGGAGGAGCATGAAGCGGTGTTCAAAACATGAAGAGCCTGAAAAAGTGTGAAAAATATGAAGAGCTTATAAAATTGTTAAAAATATGAGGAGAATGAAACGGTCTGAAAAATACGAGCAGCCTGAAACCGTCTGAAAAATAGGAGGAGCATGAAGCGGTGTTCAAAACATGAAGAGCCTGAAAAAGTGTGAAAAATATGAAGAGCTTATAAAATTGTCAAGAATATGAGGAGCATGAAACGGTCTGAAAAATACAGCAGCCTAAAACGGTCTGAAAAATAGGAGGAGCATGAAGCGGTGTTCAAAAACATGAAGGGCCTGAAAACGGGTGAAAAATATGAAGAGCTTCAAAAGGAGTCAAAAATATGCGGAGCCTGAAACGATCTGAAAAATAGGAGGAGCATGAAGCGGAGTTGAAAAACATGAAGAGCCGGAAAAGGTGTGAAAAATGTGAAGAGCTTCAAAAGGTGTCAAAAATATGAGGAGCATGAAACGTTCTGAAATATAGGAGGATCATGAAGCGGGGTTGAAAAACATGAAGAGCCTGAAAAGGTGTGATAAATGTGAAGAGCTTCAAAAGGTGTCAAAAATATGAGGAGTATGAAAAGGTCTGAAAAATAGGAGGAGTATGAAACGCTGATCAAAAACATGAAGAATCTGAAAACGTGTGAAAAATATGAAGAGCTTCAAACGGTGTGAAAAATATCAGGAGCATGAAACGGTCTGAAAAAGATGAGGAGCATGAAGTGGTCTTCAGAAACATGTACAGCCTGAAAAGGTTTGAAAAATGTGAAGAGCTTCAAAAGGTGTGAAAAACAGGAGGAACATGAAGCGGCGTTCAAAAATATGAAGAGCCTGAAAAGGTGTGAAAAATATGAAGTGCTTCAAAAGGTGTCAACAATATGAGGAGCATGAAACGGTCTGAAAAATAGGAGGAGCAAGAAGCGGTGTTGAAAAACAAGAAGAGACGGAAAAGGTGAAAAATATGAAGAGCTTCAAAAGGTTTCAAAAATATGAGGAGCTTGAAATGGTCTGAAAAATAGGACGAGCATGAAACGGTGTTCAAAAACATGAAGAGCATGAAAATGTGTGAAAATTATGAAGAGCTTCAAAAGGTGTGAAAAACATGAGGAGAATGAAACGGTCTGAAAAATAGGAGGAGCATGAAGCAGTGTTCAAAACATGAAGAGCCTGAAAAAGTGTGAAAAATATGAAGATCGTCAAAAGTTTGAAAAATATGAAGACCCTGAAAAGGTGTCAAAAATGAGATGAGCATGAAACAGTCTGAAAAGTAGGAGGAGCATGAAGCGGTGTTTAAAAACATGAAGAGCCTGAAAAGGTGTGAAATATATGAAGAGCTTCAAAAGGTGTGAAAAATATGGAGAGCTTCAAAAGGTGTCAAAAATATGAGGAGCATGAAACGGTCTGAAAAATAGGGGGAGCATGAAATGGTGTTCAAAAACATGAAGAGCCTGAAAAGGTGTGAAATATATGAAGAGCCTGAAAAGGTGTGAAAAATATGAAGAGCTTCAAAAGGTGTCAAAAATATGAAGAGCATGAAACGGTCTGAAAAATAGGGGGAGCATGAAATGGTGTTCAAAAACATGAAGAGCCTGAAAAGGTGTGAAATATATGAAGAGCCTGAAAAGGTGTGAAAAATATGAAGAGCTTCAAAAGGTGTCAAAAATATGAGGAGCTTGAAACTGTCTGAAAAATAGGAGGAGCATGAAGCAGTGTTCAAAAACATGAAGAGCCTGAAAAGGTGTGAAAAATATGAAGAGCTTCAAAACGTGTGAAATACATGAGGAGCATGAAAAGGTCTGAAAAATAGGAGGAGCATGAAATGGTGTTCAAAAACATGAAGAGCATGAAAAGGTGTGAAAATTATGAAGAGCTTCAAAAGGTGTGAAAAACATGAGGAGAATGAAACGGTCTGAAAAATAGGAGGAGCATGAAGCAGTGTTCAAAACATGAAGAGCCTGAAAAAGTGTGAAAAATATGAAGATCTTCAAAAGTTTGAAAAATATGAAGACCCTGAAAAGGTGTCAAAAATGAGATGAGCATGAAACAGTCTGAAAAGTAGGAGGAGCATGAAGTGTTGTTCAGAAACGTGAAGAGCCTGAAAAGGTGTGAAAAATATGAAGAGCTTGAAAAGGTATGAAATACCTGAGGAGCATGAAACGGTCTGAAAAATAGGAGGAGCATGAAGCGGTGTTCAAAACATGAAGAGCCTGAAAAAGTGTGAAAAATATGAAGAGCTTCAAAAGGTTTGAAAAATAGGAGGAGGATGAAGCGGTGTTCAAAAACATGAAGAGCCTGAAAAAGTGTGATAAATATGAAGAGCTTATAAAATTGTCAAAAATATGAGGAGCATGGAGAGATGTTCAAAAACATGAAGAGGATGATAAGGCGTGAAAAACATTAAGAGCTTCAAAAGGTTTGAAAAATAGGAGGAGCATGAAGCGATGTTCAAAAACATGAAGGGCTTGAAAACGTGTGAAAAATATGAACAGCTTCAAAAGGAGTCAAAAATATGCGAAGCCTGAAACGATCTGAAAAATAGGAGGAGCATGAAGCGGTGTTGAAAAACATGAAGAGCCTGAAAATGTGTGAAAAATATGAAGAGCTTCAAAAGGTGTGAAATACATGAGGAGCATGAAACTCTCTGAAAAATAAAAGGAGCATGAAGTGGTGTTCAAAAACATGAAGAGCCTGAAAATGTGTGAAAAATATGAAGAGCTTCAAAAGGTGTGAAATATATGAGGAGCTTCAAAAGGTGTGAAAAATATGAAGAGCTTCAAAAGATGTCAAAAATATGAAAAGCATGAAACGGTCTGAAAAATAGGAGGAGCATGAAATGGTGTTCAAAAACATGAAGAGCCTGAAAATGTGTGAAAAATATGAAAAGCTTCAAAGGTTTGAAATACATGAGGAGCATGAAACAGTCTGAAAAATAGGAGAAGCATGAAGTGGTGTGGAAAAAAATGAAGAGCCTGAAAAGGTGTGAAAAATATGAAGAGCTTCAAAAGGTGTGAAATATATGTGGAGCATGAATCTCTCTGAAAAATAGGAGGAGCATGAAGTGGTGTTGAAAAACATGAAGAGCCTGAAAAGATGTGAAAAATATGAAGAGCTCCAAAAGGTGTGAAAAATATGAGAAGCATGATACGATCTGAAAAATAGGAGGAGCATGAAGTGGTGTTCAGAAACATGGAGAGCCTAAAAAGGTGTGAAAAATATGAAGAGCTTCAAAAGGTGTCAAAAATATGAGGAGCTTGAAACTGTCTGAAAAATAGGAGGAGCATGAAGCAGTGTTCAAAAACATGAAGAGCCTGAAAAGGTGTGAAAAATATGAAGAGCTTCAAAACGTGTGAAATACATGAGGAGCATGAAAAGGTCTGAAAAATAGGAGGAGCATGAAATGGTGTTCAAAAACATGAAGACCATGAAAAGGTGTGAAAATTATGAAGAGCTTCAAAAGGTGTGAAAAACATGAGGAGAATGAAACGGTCTGAAAAATAGGAGGAGCATGAAGCAGTGTTCAAAACATGAAGAGCCTGAAAAAGTGTGAAAAATATGAAGATCTTCAAAAGTTTGAAAAATATGAAGACCCTGAAAAGGTGTCAAAAATGAGATGAGCATGAAACAGTCTGAAAAGTAGGAGGAGCATGAAGTGTTGTTCAGAAACGTGAAGAGCCTGAAAAGGTGTGAAAAATATGAAGAGCTTGAAAAGGTATGAAATACCTGAGGAGCATGAAACGGTCTGAAAAATAGGAGGAGCATGAAGCGGTGTTCAAAACATGAAGAGCCTGAAAAAGTGTGAAAAATATGAAGAGCTTCAAAAGGTTTGAAAAATAGGAGGAGGATGAAGCGGTGTTCAAAAACATGAAGAGCCTGAAAAAGTGTGATAAATATGAAGAGCTTATAAAATTGTTAAAAATATGAGGAGCATGGAGAGATGTTCAAAAACATGAAGAGGATGTTAAGGCGTGAAAAACATTAAGAGCTTCAAAAGGTTTGAAAAATAGGAGGAGCATGAAGCGGTGTTCAAAAACATGAAGAGCCTGAAAATGTGTGAAAAAAATGAATAGCTTATAAAATTGTCAAAAATATGAGGAGCATGAAACGGTCTGAAAAATACGAGCAGCCTGAAAACGTCTGAAAAATAGGAGGAGCATGAAGCGGTGTTCAAAAACATGAAGGGCCTGAAAACGTGTGAAAAATATGAAGAGCTTCAAAAGGTGTCAAAAATATGCGGAGCCTGAAACGATCTGAAAAATAGGAGGAGCATGAAGCGGTGTTGAAAAACATGAAGAGCCGGAAAAGGTGTGAAAAATGTGAAGAGCTTCAAAAGGTGTCAAAAATATGAGGAGCATGAAACGTTCTGAAATATAAGAGGATCATGAAGCGGTGTTGAAAAACATGAAGAGCCGGAAAAGGTGTGAAAAATGTGAAGAGCTTCAAAAGGTGTCAAAAATATGAGGAGCATGAAACGGTCTGAAATATAAGAGGATCATGAAGCGGTGTTGAAAAACATGAAGAGTCTGAAAACGTGTGAAAAATATGAAGAGCTTCAAACGGTGTGAAAAATATCAGGAGCATGAAACGGTCTGAAAAAGATGAGGAGCATGAAGTGGTCTTCAAAAACATGTACAGCCTGAAAAGGTGTGAAAAATATGAAGAGCTTCAAAAGATGTGAAAAATATGAAGAGCTTCAAAAGGTGTCAAAAATGAGATGAGCATGAAACGGTCTGAAAAATAGGAGAAGAATGAAACGGTGTTGAAAAATTGAAGAGCCTGAAAAGCTGTGAAAAATATGAAGAGCTTCAAAAGGTGTGAAAAATATGAAGAGCTTCAAAACGTGTGAAATACATGAGGAGCATGAAAAGGTCTGACAAATAGGAGTAGCATGAAGAGGTGTTCAAAAACATGAAGAGGCTGATAAGGTGTGAAAAACATGAAGAGCTTCAAAAAGTTTGAAAAATAGGAGGAGCATGAAGCGGTGTTCAGAAACATGAGGAGCCTGAAAAGGTGAGAAAAATATGAAGAGCTTCAAAAGGTGTGAGAAATGTGAGGAGCATGAAGCGGTGTTCAAATACATGAAGAGCCTGAAAAAGTGTGAAAAATATGAAGAGCTTATAAAATTGTCAAAAATATCAGGAGCATGATACGGTCTGAAAAATATGAGCAGCCTGAAACGGTCTGAAAAATAGGAGGAGCATGAAGCGGTGTTCAAAAACATAAAGGGCCTGAAAACGTGTGAAAAATATGAAGAGCTTCAAAAGGAGTCAAAAATATGCGGAGCCTGAAACGATCTGAAAAATACGAGGAGCATGAAGCGGAGTTGAAAAACATGAAGAGCCGGAAAAGGTGTGAAAAATGTGAAGAGCTTCAAAAGGTGTCAAAAATATGAGGAGCATGAAACGCTCTGAAATATAGGAGGATCATGAAGCGGGGTTGAAAAACATGAAGAGCCTGAAAAGGTGTGATAAATGTGAAGACCTTCAAAAGGTGTCAAAAATATGAGGAGTATGAAACGGTCTGAAAAATAGGAGGAGCATGAAACGGTGATCAAAAACATGAAGAATCTGAAAACGTGTGAAAAATATGAAGAGCTTCAAACGGTGTGAAAAATATCAGGAGCATGAAACGGTCTGAAAAAGATGAGGAGCAAGAAGTGGTCTTCAGAAACATGTACAGCCTGAAAAGGTGTGAAAAATATGAAGAGCTTCAAAAGGTGTGAAAAACAGGAGGAACATGAAGCAGCATTCAAAAATATGAAGAGCCTGAAAAGGTGTCAAAAATATGAAGTGCTTCAAAAGGTGTCAACAATATGAGGAGCATGAAACAGTCTGAAAAATAGGAGGAGCAAGAAGCGGTGTTGAAAAACAAGAAGAGACGGAAAAGGTGTGAAAAATATGAAGAGCTTCAAAAGGTTTCAAAAATATGAGGAGCTTGAAATGATCTGAAAAATAGGACGAGCATGAAACCGTGTTCAAAATCATGAAGAGCATGAAAAGGTGTGAAAATTATGAAGAGCTTCAAAAGGTGTGAAAAACATGAGGAGAATGAAACGGTCTGAAAAATAGGAGGAGCATGAAGCAGTGTTCAAAACATGAAGAGCCTGAAAAAGTGTGAAAAATATGAAGATCTTCAAAACTTTGAAAAATATGAAGACCCTGAAAAGGTGTCAAAAATGAGATGAGCATGAAACAGTCTGAAAATTAGGAGGAGCATGAAGTGTTGTTCAAAAACGTGAAGAGCCTGAAAAGGTGTGAAAAATATGAAGAGATGAAAAGGTGTGAAATATATGAGGAGCTTCAAAAGGTGTGAAAAATATGAGGAGCTTCAAAAGATGTCAAAAATATGAAAAGCATGAAACGGTCTGAAAAATAGGAGGAGCATGAAATGGTGTTCAAAAACATGAAGAGCCTGAAAATGTGTGAAAAATATGAAAAGCTTCAAAGGTTTGAAATACATGAGGAGCATGAAACAGTCTGAAAAATAGGAGAAGCATGAAGTGGTGTGGAAAAAAATGAAGAGCCTGAAAAGGTGTGAAAAATATGAAGAGCTTCAAAAGGTGTGAAATATATGTGGAGCATGAATCTCTCTGAAAAATAGGAGGAGCATGAAGTGGTGTTGAAAAACATGAAGAGCCTGAAAAGATGTGAAAAATATGAAGAGCTCCAAAAGGTGTGAAAAATATGAGAAGCATGATACGATCTGAAAAATAGGAGGAGCATGAAGTGGTGTTCAGAAACATGGAGAGCCTAAAAAGGTGTGAAAAATATGAAGAGCTTCAAAAGGTGTCAAAAATGAGATGAGCATGAAACGGTCTGAAAAATAGGAGAAGAATGAAACGGTGTTGAAAAATTGAAGAGCCTGAAAAGCTGTGAAAAATATGAAGAGCTTCAAAAGGTGTGAAAAATATGAAGAGCTTCAAAACGTGTGAAATACATGAGCAGCATGAAAAGGTCTGACAAATAGGAGTAGCATGAAGAGGTGTTCAAAAACATGAAGAGGCTGATAAGGTGTGAAAAACATGAAGAGCTTCAAAAAGTTTGAAAAATAGGAGGAGCATGAAGCGGTGTTCAAAAACATGAGGAGCCTGAAAAGGTGAGAAAAATATGAAGAGCTTCAAAAGGTGTGAGAAATGTGAGGAGCATGAAGCGGTGTTCAAATACATGAAGAGCCTGAAAAAGTGTGAAAAATATGAAGAGCTTATAAAATTGTCAAAAATATCAGGAGCATGAAACGGTCTGAAAAATACGAGCAGCCTGAAACCGTCTGAAAAATAGGAGGAGCATGAAGCGGTGTTCAAAAACATGAAGGGCCTGAAAACGTGTGAAAAATATGAAGAGCTTCAAAAGGAGTCAAAAATATGCGGAGCCTGAAACGATCTGAAAAATACGAGGAGCATGAAGGGGAGTTGAAAAACATGAAGAGCCGGAAAAGGTGTGAAAAATGTGAAGAGCTTCAAAAGGTGTCAAAAATATGAGGAGCATGAAACGCTCTGAAATATAGGAGGATCATGAAGCGGGGTTGAAAAACATGAAGAGCCTGAAAAGGTGTGATAAATGTGAAGACCTTCAAAAGGTGTCAAAAATATGAGGAGTATGAAATGGTCTGAAAAATAGGAGGAGCATGAAACGGTGATCAAAAACATGAAGAATCTGAAAACGTGTGAAAAATATGAAGAGCTTCAAACGGTGTGAAAAATATCAGGAGCATGAAACGGTCTGAAAAAGATGAGGAGCATGAAGTGGTCTTCAGAAACATGTACAGCCTGAAAAGGTGTGAAAAATATGAAGAGCTTCAAAGGGTGTGAAAAACAGGAGGAACATGAAGCAGCGTTCAAAAATATGAAGAGCCTGAAAAGGTGTCAAAAATATGAAGTGCTTCAAAAGGTGTCAACAATATGAGGAGCATGAAACAGTCTGAAAAATAGGAGGAGCAAGAAGCGGTGTTGAAAAACAAGAAGAGACGGAAAAGGTGTGAAAAATATGAAGAGCTTCAAAAGGTTTCAAAAATATGAGGAGCTTGAAATGATCTGAAAAATAGGACGAGCATGAAACGGTGTTCAAAAACATGAAGAGCATGAAAAGGTGTGAAAATTATGAAGAGCTTCAAAAGGTGTGAAAAACATGAGGAGAATGAAACGGTCTGAAAAATAGGAGGAGCATGAAGCAGTGTTGAAAACATGAAGAGCCTGAAAAAGTGTGAAAAATATGAAGATCTTCAAAACTTTGAAAAATATGAAGACCCTGAAAAGGTGTCAAAAATGAGATGAGCATGAAACAGTCTGAAAAGTAGGAGGAGCATGAAGTGTTGTTCAAAAACGTGAAGAGCCTGAAAAGGTGTGAAAAATATGAAGAGCTTGAAAAGGTGTGAAATACCTGAGGAGCATGAAACGGTCTGAAAAATAGGAGGAGCATGAAGCGGTGTTCAAAACATGAAGAGCCTGAAAAAGTGTGAAAAATATGAAGAGCTTCAAAAGGTTTGAAAAATAGGAGGAGCATGAAGCGGTGTTCAAAAACATGAAGAGCCTGAAAAAGTGTGAAAAATATGAAGAGCTTATAAAATTGTCAAAAATAAGAGGAGCATGAAGAGATGTTCAAAAACCTGAAGAGGCTGATAAGGTGTGAAAAACATGAAGAGCTTCAAAAGGTTTGAAAAATAGGAGGAGCATGAAGCGGTGCTCAAAAACATGAAGAGCCTGAAAAAGTGTGAAAAATATGAAGAGCTTATAAAATTGTAAAAAATATGAGGAGCATGAAACAGTCTGAAAAATACGAGCAGCCTGAAACCGTCTGAAAAATAGGAGGAGCATGAAGCGGTGTTCCAAAACATGAAGGGCCTGAAAACGTGTGAAAAATATGAAGAGCTTAAAAAGGAGTCAAATATATGCGGAGCCAGAAACGATCTGAAAAATAGGAGGAGCATGAAGCGGTGTTGAAAAACATGAAGAGCCGGAAAAGGTGTGAAAAATGTGAAGAGCTTCAAAAGGTGTCAAAAATATGAGGAGCATGAAACGCTCTGAAATGTAGGTGAATCATGAAGTGGTGTTGAAAAACATGAAGAGCCTGAAAAGGTGTGATAAATGTGAAGAGCTTCAAAAGGTGTCAAAAATATGAGGAGCATGAAACGGTCTGAAAAATAGGAGGAGCATGAAACGGTGATCAAAAACATGAAGAATCTGAAAACGTGTGAAAAATATGAAGAGCTTCAAACGGTGTGAAAAATATGAGGTGCATGAAATGGTCTGAAAAAGATGAGGAGCATGAAGTGGTCTTCAAAAACATGTACAGCCTGAAAAGGTGTGAAAAATATGGAGAGCTTCAAAAGGTGTGAAAAACAGGAGGAACATGAAGTGGTGTTCAAAAATATGAAGAGCCTGAAAAGGTGTGAAAACTATGAAGTGCTTCAAAAGGTGTCAACAATATGAGGAGCATGAAACGGTCTGAAAAATAGGAGGAGCAAGAAGCGGTGTTGAAAAACAAGAAGAGACGGAAAAGGTGTGAAAATATGAAGAGCTTCAAAACGTGTCAAAAATATGAGGAGCGTGAAACGGTCTGAAAAATAGGAGGAGCATGAAGCGGTGTTGAAAAACATGACGAGCCTGAAAACGTGTGAAAAATATGAAGAGCTTCAAAAGGTATGAAAATATGAAGAGCTTCAAAAGTTGTCAAAAAAGAGATGAGCATGAAACGGTCTGAAAAATAGGAGCAGCATGAAGCGGTGTTGAAAAACATGAAGAGTCTGAAAAGGTGTGAAAAATATGAAGAGCTTCAAGAGGTGTCAAAAATATGAGGAACATGAAACGGTCTGAAATATAGGAAGATCATCAAGCGGTGTTGAAAAACATGAAGAGCCTGAAAATGTGTGAAAAACGTGAAGAGCTTCAAAAGATGTCAAAAATATGAGGAGCATGAAACGGTCTGAAAAATATGAGGAGAATGAAGCGGTGTTAAAAAACATGAAGAGCCTGAAAAGAAGAGCAAAATATGAAGAGCTTCAAAAGGTGTGAAAAATATGAAGACCTTCAAAAGGTGTCAAAAAAGAGATGAGCATGAAACGGTCGGAAAAATAGGAGGAGCATGAAGCGGTGTTGTAAAACATGAAGAGCCTGAAAACCTGTGAAAAACAGGAAGAGCTTCAAAAGGTGTGAAAAATATGAAGAGCTTCAAAAAATGTCAAAAATATGAGGAGCATGAAATGGTCTCAAATATAGGAGAATCATGCAGCGGTGTTGAAAACTATAAACAGCCTGAAAAGGTGTGAAAAACATGAAGAGCTTCAAAAGGTTTGAAAAATATGAGAAGCATGATACGGTCTGAAAAATAGGAGGAGCATGAAGTGGTCTTCAGAAACATGTACAGCCTGAAAAGGTGTGAAAAATATGAAGAGCTTCAAAAGGTGTGAAATACATGAGTATCATGAAACGGTATAAAAAATAGGAGGAGCATGAAGCTGTGTTCAAAAACATGAGAGCCTGAAAAGGTGTGAAAATATGAAGAGCTTTAAAAGGTGTGAAAAATACGAGGAGCATGAAACGGTGTTCAAAAACATGAAGAGCCTAAAATGGTGTGAAAATTATGAAGAGCCTCAAAACGTGTCAAAAATATGAGGAGCATGAAACGGTCTGAAAAATAGGAGGAGCATGAAGCGATGTTGAAAAAGTTGAAGAGCCTGAAAACGTGTAAAATATGAAGAGCTTCAAAAGGTGTGAAAAATATGAAGAGCTTCAAAAGGTGTCAAAAATGAGATGAGCATGAAACGGTCTGAAAAATAGGAGGAGAATGAAACGGTGTTGAAAAACTTGAAGACCCTGAAAAGCTGTGAAAAATATGGAGAGCATCAAAAGGTGTGAAAAATATGAAGAGCTTCAAAAGGTGTCAAAAATATGAGGAGCATGAAAAGGTCACAAAAAGAGGAGGAGCATGAGTGGAGTTGAAAAACATGAAGAGACTGAAAAGGTGTGAAAAATATGAAGAGCTTCAAAAGGTGTCAAAAATATGAGGGCTTGAAACGGTCTGAAGAATAGGAGGAGCATGAAGCAGTGTTCAAAAACATGAAGAGTCTGAAAAGGTGTGAAAAATATGAAGAGCTTCAAAACGTGTGAAATACATGAGGAGCATGAAAAGGTCTGAAAAATAGGAGTAGCATGAAGAGGTGTTCAAAAACATGAAGAGTCTGATAAGGTGTGAAAAACATGAAGAGCTTCAAAAAGTTTGAAAAATAGGAGGAGCATGAAGCGGTGTTAAAAAACATGAAGAGCCTAAAAAAGTGTGAAAATTATGAAGAGCTTATAAAATGGTCAAAAATATGAGGAGCATGAAACGTTCTGAAAAATAGGAGAAGCTTGAAACGGTGATCAAAAAAATGAAGAGCCTGAAAACGTGTGAAAAATATGAAGAGCTTCAAACGGTGTGAAAAATATGAGGAGCATGAAACAGACTGAAAAAGATGAGGAGCATGAAGTCGTGTTCAAAATCATGTGCAGCCTGAAAAGCTGTGAAAAATATGAAGAGCTTCAAAAGGTGTGAAAAATATGAGAAGCATGATACGGTCTGAAAAATAGGAGGAGAATGAAGTGGTGTTCAGAAACATGGAGAGCCTAAAAAGGTGTGAAAAATATGAAGAGCTTCAAAAAGTGTGAAAAATATGAGGAGCTTGAAACGGTCTGAAAAATAGGAGGAGCATGAAGCAGTGTTCACAAACATGAAGAGCCTGAAAAGGTGTGAAAAATATGAAGAGCTTCAAAACGTGTGAAATACATGAGGAGCATGAAAAGGTCTGAAAAATAGGAGGAGCATGAAATGGTGTTCAAAAACATGAAGAGAATGAAAAGGTGTGAAATTTATGAAGAGCTTCAAAAGTTGTCAAAAACATGAGGAGAATGAAACGGTCTGAAAAATAGGAGGAGCATGAAGCAGTGTTCAAAACATGAAGAGCCTGAAAAAGTGTGAAAAATATGAAGATCTTCAAAAGTTTGAAAAATATGAAGACCCTGAAAAGGTGTCAAAAATGAGATGAGCATGAAACAGTCTGAAAAGTAGGAGGAGCATGAAGTGTTGTTCAAAAACGTGAAGAGCCGGAAAAGGTGTGAAAAATGTGAAGAGCTTCAAAAGGAGTCAAAAATATGCGGAGCCTGAAACGATCTGAAAAATAGGAGGAGCATGAAGCGGTGTTGAAAAACATGAAGAGCCGGAAAAGGTGTGAAAAATGTGAAGAGCTTCAAAAGGTGTCAAAAATATGAGGAGCATGAAACGGTCTGAAATATAAGAGGATCATGAAGCGGTGTTGAAAAACATGAAGAGCCTGAAAAGGTGTGATAAATGGGAAGAGCTTCAAAAGGTGTCAAAAATATGAGGAGCATGATACGGTCTGAAAAATAGTAGGAGTAAGAAGCGTTATTGAAATACATGAACAGCCTGAAAACGTGTGAAGAATATGAAGAGCTCAAAAGGTGTGAAAAAAATGAAGAGCTTCAGAAGGTGTCAAAAATGAGATGAGCATGAAACGGCCTCAAAAATAGGAGGAGCAGGAAGTGGTGTTCAGAAACATGGAGAGCCTGAAAAGGTGTGAAAAATATGAAGAGCTTCAAAAGGTGTGAAATACATGAGGAGCATGAAACGGTCTGAAAAATAGGAGGAGCATGAAGAGGTGTTCAAAAACCTGAAGAGCCTGAAAAGGTGTGAAAAATATGAAGAGCTTCAAAAGGTGTGAAAAACAGGAGGAACATGAAGCTATGTTCAAAAATATGAAGAGCCTGAAAAGGTGTGAAAAATATGAAGTGCTTCAAAAGGTGTCAACAATATGTGGAGCATGAAACGGTCTGAAAAAAAGGAGGAGCAAGAAGCGGTGTTGAAAAACAAGAAGAGACGGAAAAGGTGTGAAAAATATGAAGAGATTCAAAACGTGTCAAAAATATGAGGAGCACGAAACGGTCTGAAAAATAGGAGGAGCATGAAGCGGTGTTGAAAAACATGAAGAGCCTGAAAACGTGTAAAAAATATGAAGAGCTTCAAAAGGTATGAAAATATGAAGAGCTTCAAAAGTTGTCAAAAAAGAGATGAGCATGAAACGGTCTGAAAAATAGGAGCAGCATGAAGCGGTGTTGAAAAACATGAAGAGTCTGAAAAGGTGTGAAAAATATGAAGAGCTTCAAAAGGTGTCAAAAATATGAGGAGCATGAAACGGTCGGAAATATAGGAGGATCATCAAGCGGTGTTGAAAAACAGGAAGAGCCTGAAAATGTGTGAAAAACGTGAAGAGCTTCAAAAGATGTCAAAAATATGAGGAGCATGAAACGGTCTGAAAAAAATGAGGAGCATGAAGCGGTGTTAAAAAACATGAAGAGCCTGAAAAGAAGTGAAAAATATGAAGAGCTTCAAAAGGTGTGAAAAACATGAAGACCTTCAAAAGGTGTCAAAAATGAGATGAGCATGAAACGGCCTGAAAAATAGGACGTGCATGAAGCGTTGTTGAAAAACATGAAGAGCCGGAAAACCTGTGAAAAATAGGAAGAGCTTCAAAAGGTGTCAAAAATATGAAGAGCTTCAAAAAATGTCAAAAATATTAGGAGCATGAAATGGTCTCAAATATAGGAGAATCATGCAGCGGTGTTGAAAACTATAAACAGCCTGAAAAAGTGTGAAAAATATGAAGAGCTTCAAAAGGTGTCAAAAATATGAGTATCATGAAATGGTCTGAAAAACAGGAGCAGCATGAAACAGTGTTCAAAAACATGAATACATTGAAAAGGTGTGAAAAATATGAAGAGGTTCAAAAGGTGTGAAATACATGAGGATCATGAAACGGTCTGAAAAATATGAGGAGCATGAAGCGGTGTTCAAAAACATGAGGAGCCTGAAAAGGTGAGAAAAATATGAAGAGCTTCAAAAGGTGTGAGAAATGTGAGGAGCATGAAGCGGTGTTCAAATACATGAAAAGCCTGAAAAGGTGTGAAAAATATGAAGAGCTTCAAAAGGTTTCAAAAATATGAGGAGCTTGAAATGGTCTGAAAAATAGGACGAGCATGAAACGGTGTTCAAAAACATGAAGAGCATGAAAAGGTGTGAAAATTATGAAGAGCTTCAAAAGGTGTGAAAAACATGAGGAGAATGAAACGGTCTGAAAAATAGGAGGAGCATGAAGCAGTGTTCAAAACATGAAGAGCCTGAAAAAGTGTGAAAAATATGAAGATCTTCAAAAGTTTGAAAAATATGAAGACCCTGAAAAGGTGTCAAAAATGAGATGAGCATGAAACAGTCTGAAAAGTAGGAGGAGCATGAAGCGGTGTTTAAAAACATGAAGAGCCTGAAAAGGTGTGAAAAATATGTAGAGCTTGAAAAGGTGTGAAATACCTGAGGAGCATGAAACGGTCTGAAAAATAGGAGGAGCATGAAGCGGTGTTCAAAACATGAAGAGCCTGAAAAAGTGTGAAAAATATGAAGAGCTTATAAAATTTTCAAAAATATGAGGAGCATGAAACGGTCTGAAAAATACGAGCAGCCTGAAACCGTCTGAAAAATAGGAGGAGCATGAAGCGGTGTTCAAAAACATGAAGGGCCTGAAAATGTGTGAAAAATATGAAGAGCTTATAAAATTGTCAAAAATATGAGGAGCATGAAACGGTCTGAAAAATACGAGCAGCCTGAAACCGTCTGAAAAATAGGAGGAGCATGAAGCGGTGTTCAAAACATGAAGAGCCTGAAAAAGTGTGAAAAATATGAAGAGCTTATAAAATTGTCAAAAATATGAGGAGCATGAAACGGTCTGAAAAATACAAGCAGCCTGAAACCGTCTGAAAAATAGGAGGAGCATGAAGCGGTGTTCAAAAACGTGAAGAGCCTGAAAAGGTGTGAAAAATATGAAGAGTTTTAAAAGGTGTGAAATACCTGAGGAGCATGAAACGATCTGAAAAATAGGAGGAGCATGAAGCGGTGTTCAAACATGAAGAGCCTGAAAAAGTGTGAAAAATATGAACAGCTTCAAGAGGTTTGAAAAATAAGAGGAGCATGAAGCGGTGTTCAAAAACATGAAGAGCCTGAAAAAGTGTGAAAAATATGAAGAGCTTATAAAATTGTCAAAAATATGAGGAGCATGAAACGGTCTGAAAAATACGAGCAGCCTGAAACCGTCTGAAAAATAGGAGGAGCATGAAGCGGTGTTCAAAAACATGAAGGGCCTGAAAACGTGTGAAAAATATGAAGAGCTTCAAAAGGAGTCAAAAATATTCGGAGCCTGAAACGATCTGAAAAATAGGAGGAGCATGAAGCGGAGTTGAAAAACATGAAGAGCCGGAAAAGGTGTGAAAAATGTGAAGAGCTTCAAAAGGTGTCAAAAATATGAGGAGCATGAAACGCTCTGAAATATAGGAGGATCATGAAGCGGTGTTGAAAAACATGAAGAGCCTGAAAAGGTGTGATAAATGTGAAGAGCTTCAAAAGGTGTCAAAAATATGAGGAGCATGAAACGGTCTGAAAAATAGTAGGAGCATGAAACGGTGATCAAAAACATGAAGAATTTGAAAACGTGTGAAAAATATGAAGAGCTTCAAACGGTGTGAAAAATATCAGGAGCATGAAACGGTCTGAAAAAGATGACGAGCATGAAGTGGTCTTCAAAAACATGTACAGCCTGAAAAGGTGTGAAAAATATGAAGAGCTTCAAAAGGTGTGAAAAACAGGAGGAACATGCAGCGGTGTTCAAAAATATGAAGAGCCTGAAAAGGTGTGAAAAATATGTAGTGCTTCAAAAGGTGTCAACAATATGAGGAGCATGAAACGGTCTGAAAAATAGGAGGAGCAAGAAGCGGTGTTGAAAAACAAGAAGAGACGGAAAAGGTGTGAAAAATATGAAGAGCTTCAAAAGGTTTCAAAAATATGAGGAGCTTGAAATGGTCTGAAAAATAGGACGAGCATGAAACGGTGTTCAAAAACATGAAGAGCATGAAAAGGTGTGAAAATTATGAAGAGCTTCAAAAGGTGTGAAAAACAGGAGGAGAATGAAACGGTCTGAAAAATAGGAGGAGCATGAAGCAGTGTTCAAAACATGAAGAGCCTGAAAAAGTGTGAAAAATATGAAGATCTTCAAAAGTTTGAAAAATATGAAGACCCTGAAAAGGTGTCAAAAATGAGATGAGCATGAAACAGTCTGAAAAGTGGGAGGAGCATGAAGTGTTGTTCAAAAACGTGAAGAGCCTGAAAAGGTATGAAAAATATGAAGAGCTTGAAAAGTTGTGAAATACCTGAGGAGCATGAAACGGTCTGAAAAATAGGAGGAGCATGAAGCGGTGTTCAAAACATGAAGAGCCTGAAAAAGTGTGAAAAATATGAAGAGCTTATAAAATTGTCAAAAATATGAGGAGCATGAAACGGTCTGAAAAATACAGCAGCCTGAAACGGTCTGAAAAATAGGAGGAGCATGAAGCGGTGTTCAAAAACATGAAGGGCCTGAAAACGGGTGAAAAATATGAAGAGCTTCAAAAGGAGTCAAAAATATGCGGAGCCTGAAACGATCTGAAAAATAGGAGGAGCATGAAGCGGAGTTGAAAAACATGAAGAGCCGGAAAAGGTGTGAAAAATGTGAAGAGCTTCAAAAGGTGTCAAAAATATGAGGAGCATGAAACGCTCTGAAATATAGGAGGATCATGAAGTGGTGTTGAAAAACATGAAGAGCCTGAAAAGGTGTGATAAATGTGAAGAGCTTCAAAATGTGTCAAAAATATGAGGAGTATGAAAAGGTCTGAAAAATAGGAGGAGTATGAAACGGTGATCAAAAACATGAAGAATCTGAAAACGTGTGAAACATATGAAGAGCTTCAAACGGTGTGAAAAATATCAGGAGCATGAAACGGTCTGAAAAAGATGAGGAGCATGAAGTGGTCTTCAGATACATGTACAGCCTGAAAAGGTGTGAAAAATATGAAGAGCTTCAAAAGGTGTGAAAAACAGGAGGAACATGAAGCGGCGGCAAAATTATGAAGAGCCTGAAAAGGTGTGAAAAATATGAAGTGCTTCAAAAGGTGTCAACAATATGAGGAGCATGAAACGGTCTGAAAAATAGGAGGAGCAAGAAGCGGTGTTGAAAAACAAGAAGAGACGGAAAAGGTGAAAAATATGAAGAGCTTCAAAAGGTTTCAAATATATGAGGAGCTTGAAATGGTCTGAAAAATAGGACGAGCATGAAACGGTGTTCAAAAACATGAAGAGCATGAAAAGGTGTGAAAATTATGAAGAGCTTCAAAAGGTGTGAAAAACATGAGGAGAATGAAACGGTCTGAAAAATAGGAGGAGCATGAAGCAGTGTTCAAAACATGAAGAGCCTGAAAAAGTGTGAAAAATATGAAGATCGTCAAAAGTTTGAAAAATATGAAGACCCTGAAAAGGTGTCAAAAATGAGATGAGCATGAAACAGTCTGAAAAGTAGGAGGAGCATGAAGCGGTGTTTAAAAACATGAAGAGCCTGAAAAGGTGTGAAATATATGAAGAGCTTCAAAAGGTGTGAAAAATAAGGAGAGCTTCAAAAGGTGTCAAAAATATGAAGAGCATGAAACGGTCTGAAAAATAGGGGGAGCATGAAATGGTGTTCAAAAACATGAAGAGCCTGAAAAGGTGTGAAATATATGAAGAGCCTGAAAAGGTGTGAAAAATATGAAGAGCTTCAAAAGGTGTCAAAAATATGAAGAGCATGAAACTGTCTGAAAAATAGGAGGAGCATTAAATGGTGTTCAAAAACATGAAGAGCCTGAAAAGGTGTGAAAAATATGAAAAGTTTCAAAGGTGTGATATACATGAGGAGCATGAAACGGTCTGAAAAATAGGAGAAGCATGAAGTGATGTGGAAAAACATGAACAGCCTGAAAAGGTGTGAAAAATATGAAGAGCTTCAAAAGATGTCAAAAATATGAAAAGCATGAAACGGTCTGAAAAATAGGAGGAGCATGAAATGGTGTTCAAAAACATGAAGAGCCTGAAAATGTGTGAAAAATATGAAAAGCTTCAAAGGTTTGAAATACATGAGGAGCATGAAACAGTCTGAAAAATAGGAGAAGCATGAAGTGGTGTGGAAAAAAATGAAGAGCCTGAAAAGGTGTGAAAAATATGAAGAGCTTCAAAAGGTGTGAAATATATGTGGAGCATGAATCTCTCTGAAAAATAGGAGGAGCATGAAGTGGTGTTGAAAAACATGAAGAGCCTGAAAAGATGTGAAAAATATGAAGAGCTCCAAAAGGTGTGAAAAATATGAGAAGCATGATACGATCTGAAAAATAGGAGGAGCATGAAGTGGTGTTCAGAAACATGGAGAGCCTAAAAAGGTGTGAAAAATATGAAGAGCTTCAAAAGGTGTCAAAAATATGAGGAGCTTGAAACTGTCTGAAAAATAGGAGGAGCATGAAGCAGTGTTCAAAAACATGAAGAGCCTGAAAAGGTGTGAAAAATATGAAGAGCTTCAAAACGTGTGAAATACATGAGGAGCATGAAAAGGTCTGAAAAATAGGAGGAGCATGAAATGGTGTTCAAAAACATGAAGAGCATGAAAAGGTGTGAAAATTATGAAGAGCTTCAAAAGGTGTGAAAAACATGAGGAGAATGAAACGGTCTGAAAAATAGGAGGAGCATGAAGCAGTGTTCAAAACATGAAGAGCCTGAAAAAGTGTGAAAAATATGAAGATCTTCAAAACTTTGAAAAATATGAAGACCCTGAAAAGGTGTCAAAAATGAGATGAGCATGAAACAGTCTGAAAAGTAGGAGGAGCATGAAGTGTTGTTCAAAAACGTGAAGAACCTGAAAAGGTGTGAAAAATATGAAGAGCTTCAAAAGGTATGAAATACCTGAGGAGCATGAAAAGGTCTGAAAAATAGGAGGAGCATGAAGCGGTGTTCAAAACATGAAGAGCCTGAAAAAGTGTGAAAAATATGAAGAGCTTCAAAAGGTTTGAAAAATAGGAGGAGGATGAAGCGGTGTTCAAAAACATGAAGAGCCTGAAAAAGTGTGATAAATATGAAGAGCTTATAAAATTGTCAAAAATATGAGGAGCATGGAGAGATGTTCAAAAACATGAAGAGGATGATAAGGCGTGAAAAACATTAAGAGCTTCAAAAGGTTTGAAAAATAGGAGGAGCATGAAGCGGTGTTCAAAAACATGAAGAGCCTGAAAATGTGTGAAAAATATGAATAGCTTATAAAATTGTCAAAAATATGAGGAGCATGAAACGGTCTGAAAAATAAGAGCAGCCTGAAAACGTCTGAAAAATAGGAGGAGCATGAAGCGGTGTTCAAAAACATGAAGGGCCTGAAAACGTGTGAAAACTATGAAGAGCTTCAAAAGGAGTCAAAAATATGCGAAGCCTGAAACGATCTGAAAAATAGGAGGAGCATGAAGCGGTGTTGAAAAACATGAAGAGCCTGAAAATGTGTGAAAAATATGAAGAGCTTGAAAAGGTGTGAAATACATGAGGAGCATGAAACTCTCTGAAAAATAGGAGGAGCATGAAGTGGTGTTCAAAAACATGAAGAGCCTGAAAATGTGTGAAAAATATGAAGAGCTTCAAAAGGTGTGAAATATATGAGGAGCTTCAAAAGGTGTGAAAAATATGAAGAGCTTCAAAAGATGTCAAAAATATGAAAAGCATGAAACGGTCTGAAAAATAGGAGGAGCATGAAATGGTGTTCAAAAACATGAAGAGCCTGAAAATGTGTGAAAAATTTGAAAAGCTTCAAAGGTTTGAAATACATGAGGAGCATGAAACAGTCTGAAAAATAGGAGAAGCATGAAGTGGTGTGGAAAAAAATGAAGAGCCTGAAAAGGTGTGAAAAATATGAAGAGCTTCAAAAGGTGTGAAATATATGTGGAGCATGAATCTCTCTGAAAAATAGGAGGAGCATGAAGTGGTGTTGAAAAACATGAAGAGCCTGAAAAGATGTGAAAAATATGAAGAGCTCCAAAAGGTGTGAAAAATATGAGAAGCATGGTACGATCTGAAAAATAGGAGGAGCATGAAGTGGTGTTCAGAAACATGGAGAGCCTAAAAAGGTGTGAAAAATATGAAGAGCTTCAAAAGGTGTCAAAAATATGAGGAGCTTGAAACTGTCTGAAAAATAGGAGGAGCATGAAGCAGTGTTCAAAAACATGAAGAGCCTGAAAAGGTGTGAAAAATATGAAGAGCTTCAAAACGTGTGAAATACATGAGGAGCATGAAAAGGTCTGAAAAATAGGAGGAGCATGAAATGGTGTTCAAAAACATGAAGAGCATGAAAAGGTGTGAAAATTATGAAGAGCTTCAAAAGGTATGAAATACCTGAGGAGCATGAAACGGTCTGAAAAATAGGAGGAGCATGAAGTGGTGTTCAAAACATGAAGAGCCTGAAAAAATGTGAAAAATATGAAGAGCTTCAAAACGTTTGAAAAATAGGAGGAGGATGAAGCGGTGTTCAAAAACATGAAGAGCCTGAAAAAGTGTGATAAATATGAAGAGCTTATAAAATTGTCAAAAATATGAGGAGCATGGAGAGATGTTCAAAAACATGAAGAGGATGTTAAGGCGTGAAAAACATTAAGAGCTTCAAAAGGTTTGAAAAATAGGAGGAGCATGAAGCGGTGTTCAAAAACATGAAGAGCCTGAAAATGTGTGAAAAATATGAATAGCTTATAAAATTGTCAAAAATATGAGGAGCATGAAACGGTCTGAAATATAAGAGGATCATGAAGCGGTGTTGAAAAACATGAATAGTCTGAAAACGTGTGAAAAATAGGAGGAGCATGAAGCGGTGTTCAAAAACATGAAGGGCCTGAAAACGTGTGAAAAATATGAAGAGCTTCAAAAGGAGTCAAAAATATGCGAAGCCTGAAACGATCTGAAAAATAGGAGGAGCATGAAGCGGTGTTGAAAAACATGAAGAGCCGGAAAACGTGTGAAAAATGTGAAGAGCTTCAAAAGGTGTCAAAAATATGAGGAGCATGAAACGGTCTGAAATATAAGAGGATCATGAAGCGGTGTTGAAAAACATGAAGAGACGGAAAAGGTGTGAAAAATGTGAAGAGCTTCAAAAGGTGTCAAAAATATGAGGAGCATGAAACGGTCTGAAATATAAGAGGATCATGAAGCGGTGTTGAAAAACATGAAGAGTCTGAAAACGTGTGAAAAATATGAAGAGCTTCAAACGGTGTGAAAAATATCAGGAGCATGAAACGGTCTGAAAAAGATGAGGAGCATGAAGTGGTCTTCAAAAACATGTACAGCCTGAAAAGGTGTGAAAAATATGAGGAGCTTCAAAATATGTGAAAAATATGAAGAGCTTCAAAAGGTGTCAAAAATGAGATGAGCATGAAACGGTCTGAAAAATAGGAGAAGAATGAAACGGTGTTGAAAAATTGAAGAGCCTGAAAAGCTGTGAAAAATATGAAGAGCTTCAAAAGGTGTGAAAAATATGAAGAGCTTCAAAACGTGTGAAATACATGAGGAGCATGAAAAGGTCTGAAAAATAGGAGTAGCATGAAGAGGTGTTCAAAAACATGAAGAGGCTGATAAGGTGTGAAAAACATGAAGAGCTTCAAAAAGTTTGAAAAATAGGAGGAGCATGAAGCGGTGTTCAAAAACATGAGGAGCCTGAAAAGGTGAGAAAAATATGAAGAGCTTCAAAAGGTGTGAGAAATGTGAGGAGCATGAAGCGGTGTTCAAATACATGAAGAGCCTGAAAAAGTGTGAAAAATATGAAGAGTTTATAAAATTGTCAAAAATATGAGGAGCATGAAACGGTCTGAAAAATACGAGCAGCCTGAAACCGTCTGAAAAATAGGAGGAGCATGAAGCGGTGTTCAAAAACATGAAGGGCCTGAAAACGTGTGAAAAATATGAAGAGCTTCAAAAGGAGTCAAAAATATGCGGAGCCTGAAACGATCTGAAAAATACGAGGAGCATGAAGCGGAGTTGAAAAACATGAAGAGCCGGAAAAGGTGTGAAAAATGTGAAGAGCTTCAAAAGGTGTCAAAAATATGAGGAGCATGAAACGCTCTGAAATATAGGAGGATCATGAAGCGGGGTTGAAAAACATGAAGAGCCTGAAAAGGTGTGATAAATGTGAAGACCTTCAAAAGGTGTCAAAAATATGAGGAGTATGAAACGGTCTGAAAAATAGGAGGAGCATGAAACGGTGATCAAAAACATGAAGAATCTGAAAACGTGTGAAAAATATGAAGAGCTTCAAACGGTGTGAAAAATATCAGGAGCATGAAACGGTCTGAAAAAGATGAGGAGCATGAACTGGTCTTCAGAAACATGTACAGCCTGAAAAGGTGTGAAAAATATGAAGAGCTTCAAAAGGTGTGAAAAACAGGAGGAACATGAAGCAGCGTTCAAAAATATGAAGAGCCTGAAAAGGTGTCAAAAATATGAAGTGCTTCAAAAGGTGTCAACAATATGAGGAGCATGAAACAGTCTGAAAAATAGGAGGAGCAAGAAGCGGTGTTGAAAAACAAGAAGAGACGGAAAAGGTGTGAAAAATATGAAGAGCTTCAAAAGGTTTCAAAAATATGAGGAGCTTGAAATGATCTGAAAAATAGGACGAGCATGAAACGGTGTTCAAAAACATGAAGAGCATGAAAAGGTGTGAAAATTATGAAGAGCTTCAAAAGTTGTGAAAAACATGAGGAGAATGAAACGGTCTGAAAAATAGGAGGAGCATGAAGCTGTGTTGAAAAACATGAAGAGTCTGAAAATGTGTTTGAAATATGAAGAGCTTCAAAAGGTGTGAAAAATATGAAGAGCTTCAAAAGGAGTGAAGAATATGAAGAGCTTCAAAAGGTGTCAAAAATGAGATGAGCATGAAACGGTCTGAAAAATAGGAGGAGCATGAGCGGTGTTGAAAAACATGAAGAGCCTGAAAACGTGTGGAAAATATGAAGAGCTTCAAAAGGTATGAAAATATGAAGAGCTTCAAAAGTTGTCAAAAAAGAGATGAGCATGAAACGGTCTGAAAAATAGGAGCAGCATGAAGCGGTGTTGAAAAACATGAAGAGTCTAAAAGGGTGTGAAAAATATGAAGAGCTTCAAAAGGTGTCAAAAATATGAGGAGCATGAAACGGTCTGAAAAATAGGAGGAGCATGAAGCGGTGTTGAAAAACATGAAGAGCCTGAAAACGTGTGAAAAATATGAAGAGCTTCAAAAGGTATGAAAATACGAAGAACTTCAAAAGTTGTCAAAAAAGAGATGAGCATGAAACGGTCTGAAAAATAGGAGCAGCATGAAGCGGTGTTGAAAAACATGAATTGTCTGAAAAGGTGTGAAAAATATGAAGAGCTTCAAAAGGTGTCAAAAATATGAGGAGCATGAAACGGTCTGAAAAATAGGAGGAGCATGAAGCGGTGTTGAAAAACATGAAGAGCCTGAAAACGTGTGAAAAATATGAAGAGCTTCAAAAGGTATGAAAATATGAAGAGCTTCAAAAGTTGTCAAAAAAGAGATGAGCATGAAACGGTCTGAAAAATAGGAGCAGCATGAAGCGGTGTTGAAAAACATGAAGAGCCTGAAAATGTGTGAAAAACGTGAAGAGCTTCAAAAGATGTCAAAAATATGAGGAGCATGAAACGGTCTGAAAAATATGAGGAGCATGAAGCGGTGTTAAAAAACATGAAAAGCCTGAAAAGAAGTGAAAAATGTGAAGAGCTTCAAAAGGTGTGAAAAATATGAAGTCCTTCAAAAGGTGTCAAAAATATGAAGAGCTTCAAAAGATGTCAAAAATATGAGGAGCATGAAACGGTCTGAAAAATATGAGGAGCATGAAGCGGTGTTGAAAAACATGAAGAGCCTGAAAAGCTGTGAAAAATAGGAAGAGCTTCAAAAGGTGTGAAAAATATGAAGAGCTTCAAAAAATGTCAAAAATATGAGGAGCATGAAATGGTCTCAGATATAGGAGAATCATGCAGCGGTGTTGAAAACTATAAACAGCCTGAAAATGTGTGAAAAATATGAAGAGCTTCAAAAGGTGTCAAAAATATGAGTATCATGAAATGGTCTGAAAAACAGGAGCAGCATGAAACAGTGTTCAAAAACATGAAGACATTGAAAAGGTGTGAAAAATATGAAGAGTTTCAAAAGGTGTGAAATACATGAGAAGCATGAAAGGGTGTGAAAAATGGAGGAGCAAGAAGCGGTGTTGAAAAACATGAAGAGCCTGAAAAGGTGTGATAAATGTGAAGAGCTTCAAAAGGTGTCAAAAATATGAGGAGCATGAAACGGTGATCAAAAACATGAAGAATCTGAAAACGTGTGAATAATATGAAGAGCTTCAAACGGTGTGAAAAATATCAGGAGCATGAAACGGTCTGAAAAAGATGAGGAGCATGAAGTGGTCTTCAAAAACATGTACAGCCTGAAAAGGTGTGAAAAATATGAAGAGCTTCAAAAGGTGTGAAATACATGAGTATCATGAAACGGTATAAAAAATAGGAGGAGCATGAAGCTGTGTTCAAAAACATGAGAGCCTGAAAAGGTGTGAAAATATGAAGAGCTTTAAAAGGTGTGAAAAATACGAGGAGCATGAAACGGTGTTCAAAAACATGAAGAGCCTAAAATGGTGTGAAAATTATGAAGAGCCTCAAAACGTGTCAAAAATATGAGGAGCATGAAACGGTCTGAAAAATAGGAGGAGCATGAAGCGATGTTGAAAAACTTGAAGAGCCTGAAAACATGTAAAATATGAAGAGCTTCAAAAGGTGTGAAAAATATGAAGAGCTTCAAAAGGTGTCAAAAATGAGATGAGCATGAAACGGTCTGAAAAATAGGAGGAGCAAAAAGCGGTGTTGAAAAACATGAAGAGTCTGAAAAGGTGTTTGAAACATGAAGAGCTTCAAAAGGTGTGAAAAATATGAAGAGCTTCAAAAGGAGTGAAGAATATGAAGAGCTTCAAAAGGTGTCAAAAATGAGATGAGCATGAAACGGTCTGAAAAATAGGAGGAGCATGAAGCGGTGTTGAAAAACATGAAGAGCCTGAAAAGGTGTGAAAAACATGAAGAGCTTCAAAAGGTGTCAAAAATATGAGGAGCATGAAACGGTCTGAAAAATAGGAGGAGCATGAAGCGGTGTTGAAAAACATGAAGAGCCTGAAAACGTGTGAAAAATATGAAGAGCTTCAAAAGGTATGAAAATACGAAGAACTTCAAAAGTTGTCAAAAAAGAGATGAGCATGAAACGGTCTGAAAAATAGGAGCAGCATGAAGCGGTGTTGAAAAACATGAAGAGTCTGAAAAGGTGTGAAAAATATGAAGAGCTTCAAAAGGTGTCAAAAATATGAGGAGCATGAAACGGTCTGAAAAATAGGAGGAGCATGAAGCGGTGTTGAAAAACATGAAGAGCCTGAAAACGTGAAAAATATGAAGAGCTTCAAAAGGTATGAAAATATGAAGAGCTTCAAAAGTTGTCAAAAAAGAGATGAGCATGAAACGGTCTGAAAAATAGGAGCAGCATGAAGCGGTGTTGAAAAACATGAAGAGCCTGAAAATGTGTGAAAAACGTGAAGAGCTTCAAAAGATGTCAAAAATATGAGGAGCATGAAACGGTCTGAAAAATATGAGGAGCATGAAGCGGTGTTAAAAAACATGAAAAGCCTGAAAAGAAGTGAAAAATGTGAAGAGCTTCAAAAGGTGTGAAAAATATGAAGTCCTTCAAAAGGTGTCAAAAATATGAAGAGCTTCAAAAGATGTCAAAAATATGAGGAGCATGAAACGGTCTGAAAAATAGGAGCAGCATGAAGCGGTGTTGAAAAACATGAAGAGTCTGAAAAGGTGTGGAAAATATGAAGAGCTTCAAAAGGTGTCAAAAATATGAGGAGCATGAAACGGTCTGAAAAATAAGAGGAGCATGAAGCGGTGTTGAAAAACATGAAGAGCCTGAAAACGTGTGAAAAATATGAAGAGCTTCAAAAGGTATGAAAATATGAAGAGCTTCAAAAGTTGTCAAAAAAGAGATGAGCATGAAACGGTCTGAAAAATAGGAGCAGCATGAAGCGGTGTTGAAAAACATGAAGAGCCTGAAAAGCTGTGAAAAATAGGAAGAGCTTCAAAAGGTGTGAAAAATATGAAGAGCTTCAAAAAATGTCAAAAATATGAGGAGCATGAAATGGTCTCAAATATAGGAGAATCATGCAGCGGTGTTGAAAACTATAAACAGCCTGAAAATGTGTGAAAAATATGAAGAGCTTCAAAAGGTGTCAAAAATATGAGTATCATGAAATGGTCTGAAAAACAGGAGCAGCATGAAACAGTGTTCAAAAACATGAAGACATTGAAAAGGTGTGAAAAATATGAAGAGTTTCAAAAGGTGTGAATCACATGAGAAGCATGAAAGGGTGTGAAAAATGGAGGAACAAGAAGCGGTGTTGAAAAACATGAAGAGCCTGAAAAGGTGTGATAAATGTGAAGAGCTTCAAAAGGTGTCAAAAATATGAGGAGCATGAAACGGTGATCAAAAACATGAAGAATCTGAAAACGTGTGAATAATATGAAGAGCTTCAAACGGTGTGAAAAATATCAGGAGCATGAAACGGTCTGAAAAAGATGAGGAGCATGAAGTGGTCTTCAAAAACATGTACAGCCTGAAAAGGTGTGAAAAATATGAAGAGCTTCAAAAGGTGTGAAATACATGAGTATCATGAAACGGTATAAAAAATAGGAGGAGCATGAAGCTGTGTTCAAAAACATGAGAGCCTGAAAAGGTGTGAAAATATGAAGAGCTTTAAAAGGTGTGAAAAATACGAGGAGCATGAAACGGTGTTCAAAAACATGAAGAGCCTAAACTGGTGTGAAAATTATGAAGAGCCTCAAAACGTGTCAAAAATATGAGGAGCATGAAACGGTCTGAAAAATAGGAGGAGCATGTAGCGATGTTGAAAAACTTGAAGAGCCTGAAAACGTGTAAAATATGAAGAGCTTCAAAAGGTGTGAAAAATATGAAGAGCTTCAAAAGGTGTCAAAAATGAGATGAGCATGAAACGATCTGAAAAATAGGAGGAGCAAAAAGCGGTGTTGAAAAACATGAAGAGTCTGAAAAGGTGTGAGGAATATGAAAAGCTTCAAAAGGTGTGAAAAATATGAAGAGCTTCAAAAGGAGTGAAGAATATGAAGAGCTTCAAAAGGTGTCAAAAATGAGATGAACATGAAACGGTTTGAAAAGTAGGAGGAGCATGAAGCGGTGTTGAAAAACATGAAGAGCCTGAAAAGGTGTGAAAAATATGAAGAGCTTCAAAAGGTGTGAAAAATATGAGAAGCATGAAACGATATGAAAAATAGGAGGAGCATGACGCGGTGTTCAGAAACATGAAGAGCCTGAAAAGGTGTGAAAAATATGAAGAGCTTCAAAAAGGTGAAAAATATGAAGAGCTTCAAAAGTTGTCAAAAATTAGATGAGTATGAAACGGTCTAAAAAATAGGAGGAGTAACAAATAGTGTTGAAAAAAATGAAGAGGATGAAAAGGTGTGAGAAATATGAACGGCTTCAAAAGGTGTGAAAAATATGAGGAGCCTGAAACGGTCTGAAAAAAAGGAGGAGCATGAAGTGGTGTTGAAAAACATGAAGAGCCTGAAAAGGTGTGAAAAATATGAAGACCTTCAAAAGGTGTCAAAAATATGAGGAGCATGAAATGGTCTGAAAAATCGGAGGAGCATGAAGGGGTGTTGAAAAACATGAAGAGCCTGAAAAGGTGTGGAAAATATGAAGACCTTCAAGAGGTGTCAAAAATATGAGGAGCATGAAACTTTCTAAAAAATAGGACGAGCATGAAGCAGTGATAAAAAACATGAAGAGCCTGAAAAGGTGTGAAAAATATGAAGAGTTTCTAAAGTTGTCAAAAATATGAGGAGCATGATACGGTTTGAAAAAAGGAGGAGCATGAAGCGGTGTTGAAAAACATGAAGAGTGTGAAAACGTGTGAAAATATGAAGAGCTTCAAAAATATTAAAAATATGAAGAGCTTCAACAGTTGTGAAAAATATGAAGAGATTAAAAAGGTGTCAAAAATGAGATGAGCTTGAAACGGTCTGAAAAATAGAAGGAGCATGAAGTGGTGTTGAAAATCATGAACAGACTGAAAAGGTGTGAACAATATGAAAAGCTTCAAAAGGTGTCAAAAATGAGATGAGCATTAAACGGTCTGAAAAATAGGAATAACATGAAACGGTGTTGAATATCATGAAGAGCCTGAAATAATGTGAAAAATATAAAGAGCTGCAAAAGGTGTCAAAAATATGAGGAGCATGAAACGGTCTGATAAATAGGTGGAGCATGAAGCTGTGTTCAAAAACATGAAGAGCCTGAAAAGGTGTGAAAAATATGAAGAGCTTCAAAAGGTGTGAAAAATATGAGGAGCATGAAACGGTCTGAAAAATAGAAGCAGCATGAAACGGTGTTGAAAAATATGAAGAGCCTGAAAACGTGTGAAAAATATGAGGAGCTTCAAAAGGTGTGAAAAATATAAAGAGCTTCAAAGGTGACAAAAATGAGATGAGCATGAAACGGTCTGAAAAATAGGAGGAGAATGAAGTGGTGGTGAAAAACATGAAGAGCCTGAAAAGGTGTGAAAAATATGAAGAGCTTCAAAATGTTTCAAAAATATGAAGAGCATGAAACGGTCTGAAAATCAGGAGGATCATGAAGCGGTGTTCAAAAACATGAAGAGCCTGAAAAGGTGTGAAAAATATGAAGAGCGCAAAAAGTGTCAAAAATATGAGGAGCATGAAACGATCTGAAAAATACGAGGAGCATGAAGCAGTGTTCAAAAACATGAAGAGCCTGAAAAGGTGGGAAAAATATGAAGAGCTTCAAAAGGTGTGAAATATATGAGGAGAATGAAACGGTCTGAAAAATAGGAGGATCATTAAGCGGTTTTCAGAAACATGAAGAGCATGAAAAGGTGTGAAAAATATGAAGAGCTTCAAAAGGTGTGAAATATATGAGGAGAATGAAACGGTCTGAAAAATAGGAGGATCATGAAGCGGTTTTCAGAAACATGAAGAGCATGAAAAGGTGTGAAAAATAGGAAGAGTTTCAAAAGGTGTCATAAATATGAGGAGCATGAAACGGTCTGAAAAATAGGAGGAGCATGAAACGGTGATCAAAAACATGAAGAGCCTGAAAAGGTGTGAAAAATATGAAGAGCTTCAAAAGGTGTGAAATACATGAGGAGCATGAAACTCTCTGAAAAATAGGAGGAGCATGAAGCGGTTGTCAAAAACATGAAGAGCCTGAAAATGTGTGAAAAATATGAAGAGCTTCAAAAGGTGTCAAAAATGAGATGAGCATGAAACGGTCTGAAAAATATGAGGAGCCTGAAACGGTGTTGAAAGACATGAAGAGCATGAAAAGTTGTGAAAAATATGAAAAGCTTCAAAAGGTGTCAAAAATGAGATGAGCATGAAACGGTCTGAAAAATAGGAGGAGCATGAAGCGGTGTTGAAAAATGAAGAGCCTGAAAAGGTGTGAAAAATATGAAGAGGATCAAAAGGTGTCAAATATATGAGGAGAATGAAATGGTCTGAAAAATAGGAGGATCATGAAGCTGTGTCGAAAAACATGAAGAGCCTGAAAAGGTGTGAAAAATATGAAGAGCTGAAAAAGGTGTCAAAAATATGATCGGGATTGGGAATACATGTAAATCAATGGCTGATTCATAGCAATGTATGACAAAACCCACTGGAAAAAAAATAATAAAAATTAAAAAAAAAAAAGCTTATCAAGAATAAAAAAACAAAAAAAAAATATGAGGAGCATGAAACGGTCTGATAAATAGGTGGAGCATGAAGCTGTGTTCAAAAACATGAAGAGCCTGAAAAGGTGTGAAAAATATGAAGAGCTTCAAAATGTTTCACAAATATGAAGAGCATGAAACGGTCTGAAAAACAGGAGGATCATGAAGCGGTGTTCAAAAACATGAAGAGCCTGAAAAGGTGTGAAATATATGAAGAGCTCAAAAAGTGTCAAAAATATGAGGAGCATGAAACGATCTGAAAAATAGAAGAAGCATGAAACGGTGATCAAATACATGAAGAGCCTGAAAAGGTGTGGAAAATATGAAGAGCTTCAAAAGGTGTGAAATACATGAGGAGCATGAAACTCTCTGAAAAATAGGAGGAGCATGGAGCTGTGTTCAAAAAAATGAAGAGCCTGAAAAGGTGGGAAAAATATGAAGAGCTTCAAAAGGTGTGAAAAATATGAGAAGCATGAAACGGTCTGAAAAATAGAAGCAGCATGAAACGGAGTTGAAAAATATGAAGAGCCTGAAAACGTGTGAAAAATATGAAGAGCTTCAAAAGGTGTGAAAAATATAAAGAGCTTCAAAGGTGACAAAAATGAGATGAGCATGAAATGGTCTGAAAAATAGGAGGAGAATGAAGTGGTGGTGAAAAACATGAAGAGCATGAAAAGGTGTGAAAAATATGAAGAGCTTCAAAATGTTTCAAAAATATGAAGAGCATGAAACGGTCTGAAAATCAGGAGGAGCATGAAGCTGTGTTCAAAAACATGAAGAGCCTGAAAAGGTGTGAAAAATATGAAGAGCTCAAAAAGTGTCAAAAATATGAGGAGCATGAAACGATCTGAAAAATAGAAGAAGCATGAAACGGTGATCAAACACATGAAGAGCCTGAAAAGGTGTGGAAAATATGAAGAGCTTCAAAAGGTGTGAAATACATGAGGAGCATGAAACTCTCTGAAAAATAGGTGGAGCATGAAGCTGTGTTCAAAAACATGAAGAGCCTGAAAAGGTGGGAAAAATATGAAGAGCTTCAAAAGGTGTGAAAAATATGAGGAGCATGAAACGGTCTGAAAAATAGAAGCAGCATGAAACGGTGTTGAAAAATATGAAGAGCCTGAAAACGTGTGAAAAATATGAAAAGCTTCAAAAGGTGTGAAAAATATAAAGAGCTTCAAAGGTGACAAAAATGAGATGAGCATGAAATGGTCTGAAAAATAGGAGGAGAATGAAGTGGTGGTGAAAAACATGAAGAGCATGAAAAGGTGTGAAAAATATGAAGAGCTTCAAAATGTTTCAAAAATATGAAGAGCATGAAACGGTCTGAAAATCAGGAGGAGCATGAAGCTGTGTTCAAAAACATGAAGAGCCTGAAAAGGTGTGAAAAATATGAAGAGCTTCAAAAGGTGTCAAAAATATGAGGAGCATGAAACGGTCTGAAAAATAGGAGGAGCATGAAACGGTGATCAAAAACATGAAGAGCCTGAAAAGGTGTGAAAAATATGAAGAGCTTCAAAAGTTGTGAAATACATGAGGAGCATGAAACGGGCTGAAAAATAAGAGAAGCATGAAGTGCTGTGGAAAAACATGAAGAGCCTGAAAAGCTGTGAAAAATATGAAAAGCTTCAAAAGTTGTCAAAAATGAGATGAGCATGAAACGGTCTGAAAAATAGGAGGATCATGAAATGGTGTTGAAAAACATGAAGAGCCTGAAAAGATGTGAAAAATATGAAAAGCTTCAAAAAGTGTCAAAAATATGAGGAGCATGAAACGGTCTGAAAAATAGGAGGAGCATGAAGCTGTGTTCAAAACATGAAGATCTTAAAAGGGTGTGAAAAATATGAAGAGCTTCAAAAGGTGTGAAAAATATGAGGAGCATGAAACGGTCTGAAAAATAGAAGCAGCATGAAACGGTTTTGAAAAACCTGAAGAGCCTGAAAAAGTGTGAAAAATATGAAGAGCTTCAAAAGGTGTGAAAAATATGAAGAGCTTCAAATGTGACAAAAATGAGATGAGCATGAAACGGTCTGAAAAATAGGAGGAGCATGAAGTGGTGGTGAAAAACATGAAGAGCCTGAAAAGGTGTGAAAAATATGAAGAGCTCAAAAAGTGTCAAAAATATGAGGAGCATGAAACGATCTGAAAAATACGAGGAGCATGAAGCAGTGTTCAAAAACATGAAGAGCCTGAAAAGGTGGGAAAAATATGAAGAGCTTCAAAAGGTGTGAAATATATGAGGAGAATGAAACGGTCTGAAAAATAGGAGGATCATGAAGCGGTTTTCAGAAACATGAAGAGCATGAAAAGGTGTGAAAAATATGAAGAGCTTCAAAGGTGTGAAATATATGAGGAGAATGAAACGGTCTGAAAAATAGGAGGATCATGAAGCGGTTTTCAGAAACATGAAGAGCATGAAAAGGTGTGAAAAATAGGAAGAGTTTCAAAAGGTGTCATAAATATGAGGAGCATGAAACGGTCTGAAAAATAGGAGGAGCATGAAACGGTGATCAAAAACATGAAGAGCCTGAAAAGGTGTGAAAAATATGAAGAGCTTCAAAAGGTGTGAAATACATGAGGAGCATGAAACTCTCTGAAAAATAGGAGGAGCATGAAGCGGTGTTCAAAAACATGAAGAGCCTGAAAATGTGTGAAAATTATGAAGAGCTTCAAAAGGTGTCAAAATTGAGATGAGCATGAAACGGTCTGAAAAATAGCAGGAGCCTGAAACGGTGTTGAAAGACATGAAGAGCCTGAAAAGTTGTGAAAAATATGAAAAGCTTCAAAAGGTGTCAAAAATGAGATGAGCATGAAACGGTCTGAAAAATAGGAGGAGCATGAAGCGGTGTTGAAAAATGAAGAGCCTGAAAAGGTGTGAAAAATCTGAAGAGGATCAAAAGGTGTCAAATATATGAGGAGCATGAAACGGTCTGCAAAAAAGAAGGAGCATGAAGTGGTGTTGAAAAACTTGAAGAGCCTGAAAAGGTGTGAAAAATATGAAAAGCTTAAAAAGGTGTTAAAAATATGAGGAGCAAAAAACGGTCTGAAAAATAAGAGGAGCATGATGCGGTGTTCAAAAACATGAAGAGCCTGAAAAGGTGTGAAAAATATGAAGAGCTTCAAAAGGTGTCAAAAATGAGATTAGCATAAAACGGTCGGAAAAATAGGAATAACATGAAACGGTGTTGAAAATCATGAAGAGCCTGAAATAGTGTGAAAAATATAAAGAGCTGCAAAAGGTGTCAAAAATATGAGGAGCATGAAACGGTCTAATAAATAGGTGGAGCATGAAGCTGTGTTCAAAAACATGAAGAGCCTGAAAAGGTGTGAAAAATATGAAGAGCTTCAAAATGTTTCACAAATATGAAGAGCATGAAACGGTCTGAAAAACAGGAGGATTATGAAGCGGTGTTCCAAAACATGAAGAGCCTGAAAAGGTGTGAAAAATATGAAGAGCTTCAAAAGGTGTCAAAAATATGAGGAGCATGAAACGGTCTGAAAAATAGGAGGAGCATGAAACGGTGATCAAAAACATGAAGAGCCTGAAAAGGTTTGAAAAATATGAAGAGCTTCTAAAGGTGTCAAAAATATGAGGAGCATAAACGATCTGAAAAATAGGAGTAGCATGAAGCGGTGTTCAAAAACATGAAGAGCCTGAAAAGGTGTGAAAAATATGAAGAGCTCAAAAAGTGTCAAAAATATGAGGAGCATGAAACGGTCTGAAAAATAGGAGGATCATGAAGCGGTGTTCAAAAACATGAAGAGCCTGAAAAGGTGTGAAAAATATGAACAGCTTCAAAATGTGTCAAAAATATGAGGAGCATGAAACGGTCTGAAAAATAGGAGGAGCATGAAACGGTGATCAAAAACATGAAGAACCTGAAAAGGTTTGAAAAATATGAAGAGCTTCTAAAGGTGTCAAAAATATGAGGAGCATAAACGATCTGAAAAATAGAAGCAGCATGAAACGGTGTTGAAAACTATGAAGAGCCTGAAAACGTGTGAAAAATATGAAGAGCTTCAAAAGGTGTGAAAAATATAAAGAGCTTCAATGGTGACAAAAATGAGATGAGCATGAAACGGTCTGAAAATCAGGAGGATCATGAAGCGGTGTTCAAAAACATGAAGAGCCAGAAAAGGTGTGAAAAATATGAAGAGCTTTAAAAGGTGTCAAAAATGAGATGAGCCTTAAACGGTCTGAAAAACAGGAATAACATGAAACGGTGTTGAAAATCATGAAGAGCCTGAAATAGTGTGAAAAATATAAAGAGCTGCAAAAGGTGTCAAAAATATGAGGAGCATGAAACGGTCTGAACAATAGGAGAAGCATGAAGCGGTGTTCAAAAACATGAAGAGCCTGAAAAGGGGTGAAAAATATGAAGAGCTTCAAAAGGTGTCAAAAATATGAGGAGCATGAAACGGTCTGAAAAATCGGAGGAGCATGAAGCGTTGTTGAAAAACATGAAGAGCCTGAAAAGGTGTGAGAAATATGAAGAGCTTCAAAAGGTGTTAAAAGTATGAGTAGCATGAAACGGTCTGCAAAAAAGGAGGAGCATGAAGTGGTGTTGAAAAAGATGAATAGCCTGAAAATGTGTTAAAAATATGAAAGCATCAAAAGGTGTCAAAATTATGAGGAGCATGAAACGGTCTGAAAAATAGGAGGAGCATGAAGCGCTGTTGAATATCATAAAGAGCCTGAAAAGTTGTGAAAAATATGAAGAGCTTCAAGAGATGAGAAAACATGAAGAGCTTCAAAAGGTGTCAAAATGAGATGAGCATGAAAAGGTCTGAAAAATAGGAGGAGCATGAAGTCGTGTTGAAAAAAAGGAAAAGTCTGAAAAAGTGTGAAATATATGAAGAGCTTCAAAAGGTGTCAAAAATATGAGGAGAATGAAACGGTCTGAAAAATAGGAGGAGCATGAAGCGATGTTGAAAAACATGAATTGTCTGAAAACGTGTGGAAAATATGAAGAGATTCATAAATGTGAAAAATATGAAGAGCTTCAAAAGGTGTGAAAAATCTGAAGAGCTTCAAAAGGTGTCAAAAAAGAGATGAGCATGAAAAGGTCTGAAAAATAGGAGGAGCATGAAGCGGTGTTGAAAATCATGAAGAGCCTGAAAACGTGTGAAAAATATGAAGACCCTCAAAATTTGTCAAAAATATGAAGAGCTTCAAAAGGTGTTAAAATGAGATGAGCATGAAACGGTCTGAAAAATAGGAGGAGCATGAAGTGGTGTTAAAAAAATGAAGAGCCTGGAAAGGTGTGAAATATCTGAAGAGCTTCAAAAGGTGTCAAAAATATGAGCAGCATGAAACGGTCGGCAAAATACGACGAGCATGAAGCGGTGTTTAAAAACATGAAGAGCCTGAAAAGGTGTGAAAAATATGAAGAGCTTCAAAAGGTGTGAAATATATGAGGAGAATGAAACGGTCTGAAAAATAGGAGGATCATGAAGCGGTTTTCAGAAACATGAAGAGCATGAAAAGGTGTGAAAAATATGAAGAGTTTCAAAAGGTGTCAAAAATGAGATGAGCATGAAACGGTCGGCAAAATACGACGAGCATGAAGCGGTGTTTAAAAACATGAAGAGCCTGAAAAGGTGTGAAAAATATGAAGAGCTTCAAAAGGTGTGAAATATATGAGGAGAATGAAACGGTCTGAAAAATAGGAGGATCATGAAGCGGTTTTCAGAAACATGAAGAGCCTGAAAAGCTGTGTAAAATATGAAGAGGTTCTAAAGGTGTCAAAAATATGAGGAGCATGAAAGGTCTGAAAAATAGAAGGAGCATGAAACGGTGATCAAACACATGAAGAGCCTGAAAAGGTGTGGAAAATATGAAGAGCTTCAAAAGGTGTGAAATACATGAGGAGCATGAAACTCTCTGAAAAATAGGAGGAGCATGAAGTGCTGTTCAAAAACATGAAGAGCCTGAAAAGTTGTGAAAAATATAAAAAGCTTCAAAAGGTGTCAAAAATGAGATGAGCCTTAAACGGTCTGAAAAACAGGAATAACATGAAACGGTGTTGAAAATCATGAAGAGCCTGAAATAGTGTGAAAAATATAAAGAGCTGCAAAAGGTGTCAAAAATATGAGGAGCATGAAACGGTCTGATAAATAGGTGGAGCATGAAGCTGTGTTCAAAAACATGAAGAGCCTGAAAAGGTGTGAAAAATATGAAGAGCTTCAAAAGGTGTGAAATATATGAGGAGCATGAAACGGTCTGAAAAATAGGAGGATCATGAAGCAGTTTTCAGAAACATGAAGAGCATGAAAAGGTGTGAAAAATATGAAGAGCTTCAAAAGGTGTGAAATATGAGGAGAATGAAACGGTCTGAAAAATAGGAGGATCATGAAGCGGTTTTCAGAAACATGAAGAGCATGAAAAGGTGTGAAAAATAGGAAGAGCTTCAAAAGGTGTGAAATACATGAGGAGCATGAATCTCTCTGAAAAATAAGAGAAGCATGAAGTGCTGTGGAAAAACATGAAGTGCCTGAAAATGTGTGAAAAATATGAAGAGCTTCAAAAGGTGTCAAAATTGAGATGAGTATGAAACGGTCTGAAAAATAGTAGGAGCATGAAGTGGTGTTGAAAAAAAAAGAAGAGACTGAAAAGGTGTGAAATATATGAAGAGCTTCAAAAGGTGTCAAAAATATGAGGAGAATGAAACGGTCTGAAAAATAGGAGGAGCATGAAGCTGTGTCGAAAAACATGAAGAGCCTGAAAAGGTGTGAAAAATATGAAGAGCTTCTAAAGGTGTCAAAAATATGAGGAGCATGAAACGGTCTGAAAAATAGGAGGATCATGAAGCGGTGTTCAAAAACATGAAGAGCCTGAAAAGGTGTGAAAAATATGAAGAGCTCAAAAAGTGTCAAAAATATGATGAGCATGAAAAGATCTGAAAAATAGAAGGAGCATGAAACGGTGATCAAAAACATGAAGAGCCTGAAAAAGTGTGGAAAATATGAAGAGCTTCAAAAGCTGTGAAATACATGAGGAGCATGAAACTCTCTGAAAAATAGGAGGAGCATGAAGCGGTGTTCAAAAACATGAAGAGCCTGAAAAGTTGTGAAAAATATGAAAAGCTTCAAAAGGTGTCAAAAATGAGATGAGCATTAAACGGTCTGAAAAATAGGAATAACATGAAACGGTGTTGAAAATAATGAAGAGCCTGAAAAACTGTGAAAAATATAAAGAGCTTCAAAAGGTGTCAAAAATATGAGGAGCATGAAACGGTCTGATAAATAGGAGGAGCATGAAGCTGTGTTCCAAAACATGAAGATCCTGAAAAGGTGTGAAAAATATGAAGAGCTTCAAAAGGTGTGAAATATATGAGGAGCATGAAACGGACTGAAAAATAGAAGCAGCATGAAACGGTGTTGAAAAATATGAAGAGCATGAAAAAGTGTGAAAAATATGAAGAGCTTCAAAAGGTGTGAAAAAAATAAAGTGCTTCAAAGGTGACAAAAATGAGATGAGCATGATACGGTCTGAAATATAGGAGGAGCGTGAAGTGGTGGTGAAAAACATGAAGAGCCTGAAAAGGTGTGAAAAATATGAAGAGCTTCAAAATGTTTCACAAATATGAAGAGCATGAAACGTTCTGAAAAACAGGAGGATCATGAAGCGGTGTTCAAAAACATGAAGAGCCTGAAAAGGTGTGAAAAATATGAAGAGCTTCAAAAGGTGTCAAAAATATGAGGAGCATGAAACGGTCTGAAAAATAGGAGGAGCATGAAACGGTGATCAAAAACATGAAGAGCCTGAAAAGGTGTGAAAAATATGAAGAGCTTCTAAAGGTGTCAAAAATATGAGGAGCATAAACGGTCTGAAAAATAGGAGTAGCATGAAGCGGTGTTCAAAAACATGAAGAGCCTGAAAAGGTGTGAAAAATATGAAGAGCTCAAAAATTGTCAAAAATATGAGGAGATTGAAACGATCTGAAAAACAGACGGAGCATGAAACGGTGATCAAACACATGAAGAGCCTGAAAAGGTGTGGAAAATATGAAGAGCTTCAAAAGGTGTGAAATACATGAGGAGCATGAAACTCTCTGAAAAATAGGAGGAGCATGAAGCGGTGTTCAAAAACATAAAGAGCCTGAAAAGTTGTGAAAAATATGAAAAGCTTCAAAAGGTGTCAAAATGAGATGAGCATTAAACGGTCTGAAAAATAGGAAAAACATGAAACGGTGTTGAAAATCATGAAGAGCCTGAAATAGTGTGAAAAATATAAAGAGCTGCAAAAGGTGTCAAAAATATGAGGAGCATGAAACGGTCTGAAAAATAGAAGCAGCATGAAACGGTGTTGAAACACATGAAGAGCCTGAAAACGTGTGAAAAATATGAAGAGCTTCAAAAGGTGTACAAAATATAAAGAGTTTCAAAGGTGACAAAAATGAGATGAGCAAGAAACGGTCTGAAAAATAGGAGGAGCATGAAGTGGTGGTGAAAAACTTGAAGAGCCTGAAAAGGTGTGAAAAATATGAAGAGCATCAAAATGTTTCAAAAATATGAAGAGCATGAAACGGTCTGAAAATCAGGAGGATCATGAAGTGGTGATCAAAAACATTAAGAGCCTGAAAAGGTGTGAAAAATATGAAGAGCATCAAAAGGTGTGAAATACATGAGGAGCATGAAACGGGCTGAAAAATAGGATGATGAAACGGAGTTGAAAAACATGAAGAGCCTGAAAAGATGTGAAAAATATGAAAAGCTTCAAAAAGTGTCAAAAGTATGAGGAGCAAGAAACGGTCTGAAAAATAGGAGGAGCATGAAGCTGTGTTCAAAAACATGAAGAGCCTGAAAAGGTGTGAAAAATATGAAGAGCTTCAAAAGGTGTCAAAAATATGAGGAGCATGAAACGGTCTGAAAAATAGGAGGAGCATGAAGCTGTGTTCAAAAACATGAAGATCTTAAAAGGGTGTGAAAAATATGAAGAGCTTCAAAAGGTGTGAAAAATATGAGGAGCATGAAACGGTCTGAAAAATAGAAGCAGCATGAAACGGTTTTGAAAAACATGAAGAGCCTGAAAACGTGTGAAAAATATGAAGGGCTTCAAAAGGTGTGAAAAACATGAAGAGCTTCAAAGGTGACAAAAATGAGATGAGCATGAAACGGTCTGAAAAATAGGAGGAGCATGAACGGAGTTGAAAAACATGAAGAGCCTGAAAAGGTGTGAAAAATATGAAGAGCTCAAAAAGTGTCAAAAATATGAGGAGCATGAAACGATGTGAAAAATACGAGGAGCATGAAGCAGTGTTCAAAAACATGAAGAGCCTGAAAAGGTGTGGAAAATATGAAGAGCTTCAAAAGGTGTGAAATATATGAGGAGAATGAAACGGTCTGAAAAATAGGAGGATCATGAAGCGGTTTTCAGAAACATGAAGAGCATGAAAAGGTGTGAAAAATATGAAGAGCTTCAAAAGGTGTGAAATACATGAAGAGCATGAAACGGGCTGAAAAATAAGAGAAGCATGAAGTGCTGTGGAAAAACATGAAGAGCCTGAAAAGCTGTGAAAAATATGAAGAGCTTCAAAAGGTGTGAAATACATGAGGAGCATGAAATGGGCTGAAAAATAGGAGAAGCATGAAGTGGTGTTTAAAAATATGAAGAGCTTGAAAAGGTGTGAAAAATATGAAGACCTTCAAAAGGTGTCAAAAATGAGATGAGCATGAAACGGTCTGAAAAATAGGAGGATCATGAAACGGTGTTGAAAAACATGAAGAGCCTGAAAAGATGTGAAAAATATGAAGAGCTACAAAAGGTGTCAAAATTATGAGGAGCATGAAACGTTCTGAAAAATAGGAGGAGCCTCAACCTGTGTTCAAAAACATGAAGAGCCTGAAAAGGTGTGAAAAATACGAAAAGCTTCAAAAGGTGTCAAAATGAGATGAGCATGAACCCGTCTGAAAAATAGGAGGAGCATGAAGCGGTGTTGAAAGACATGAAGAGCCTGAAAAAGTGTGAGAAATATGAAGAGCTTTAAAAGGTGTCAAAAATATGAGGAGCATGAAACGGTCTGCAAAAAAGTAGGAGGATGAAGTGATGTTGAAAAACTTGAAGAGCATGAAAAGGTGTGAAAAATATTAAGAGGTTCAAAGTTGTGAAATACATGAGGATCATGAAACGGTGTGAAAAAGTGGAGGAGCATGAAGCAGAGTTCGAAAACATGAAGAGCCTGAAAAGGTTTGAAAAATATGAAGAGCTCAAAAAGTGTCAAAAATACGAGGAGCATGAAACGATCTGAAAAATACGAGGAGCATGAAGCAGTGTTCAAAAACATGAAGAGCTTCAAAAGGTATGAAAAATATGAGAGCTTCAAAAGGTGTCAAAAATATGAGGAGCATGAAACGGTCTGAAAAATATGAGGAACATGAAGCGGTGTTCAAACACATGAAGAGCCTGAAAATGTGTGAAAATTATGAAGATCTTCAAAAGCTGTCAAAATTATGAGGAACATGAAACGTTTTGAAAAATAGGAGGAGCATGAAACGGTGTTGAAAAACATGAAGAGCCTGAAAAGGTGTGAAAAATATGAAGAGCTTCAAAATCTTTGAAAAATATGAAGAGCTTTCAAAGGTGTGAAATACATGAGGAACATGAAACTCTCTGAAAAATAGGAGGAGCCTGAAATGGTGTTCAAAAACATGAATAGACTGAAAACGTGTGAAAAATATGAAGAGCTTCAAAAGGTGTGAAAAATATGAGGAGCATGATACGGTCTGAAAAATAGGAGGAGCATGAAGCTGTGTTCAAAAACATGAAGAGCCTGAAAAGTTGTGAAAAATATGAAAGGCTTCAAAAGGTTGAAAAATATGAGGAGCATGAAACGGTCTGAAAAATCGGAGGAGCATGAAGCGGTGTTGAAAAACATGAAGAGCCTGAAAATGTGTGAAAAATATGAAGAGCTTCAAAAGGTGTCAAAAATATGAGGAGCATGAAATGGTCTGAAAAATTGGAGGAGCATGAAGCGGTGTTGAAAAACATGAAGAGCCTTAAAAGGTGTGAAAAAAATGAAGAGCTTCAAAAGGTGTCAAAAATATGAGGAGCATGAAACGGTCTGAAAAATATGAGCAGCATGAAGCGGTGTTGAAAAACATGAAGAGCCTGAAAAGGTGTGAAAAATATGAAGAGCTTCAAAAGGTGTGAAATACATGAGGAGCATAAAACTCTCTGAAAAAGAGAAGGAGCATGAAGTGGTGTTCAAAAACATGAAGAGCCTGAAAAGGTGTGAAATATAGGAAGAGCTTCAAAAGGTGTGAAAAATATGAGGAGCATGATATGGTTTGAAAAATAGGATTAGCATGAAGCGGTGTTCAAAAACATGAAGAGCCTGAAAAGTTGTGAAAAATATGAAAACCTTCAAAAGGTGTCAAAAATGAGATGAGCATGAAACGGCCTGAAAAATAGGACGTGCATGAAGCGGTGTTGAAAAACATGAAGAGCCTGAAAAGTAGTGAAAAATATGAAGAGCTTCAAAAGGTGTCAAAAAGATGAGGAGCATGAAACGGTCTGAAAAATCGGAGGAGCATGAAGCGTTGTTGAAAAACATGAAGAGCCTGAAAAGGTGTGAGAAATATGAAGAGCTTCAAAAGGTGTTAAAATTATGAGTAGCATGAAACGGTCTGCAAAAAAGGAGGAGCATGAAGTGGTGTTGAAAAAGATGAAGAGCCTGAAAAGGTGTTAAAAATATGAAAGCATCAAAAGGTGTCAAAATTATGAGGAGCATGAAACGGTCTGAAAAATAGGAGGAGCATGAAGCGCTGTTGAATATCATAAAGAGCCTGAAAAGTTGTGAAAAATATGAAGAGCTTCAAAAGGTGTGAAATATATGAGGAGAATGAAACGGTCTGAAAAATAGGAGGAGCATGAAGCGGTTTGCAGAAACATGAAGAACATGAAAAAGTGTGAAAAATATGAAGAGCTTCAAAAGATGTGAAATACATGAGGAGCATGAAACGGGCTGAAAAATAAGAGAAGCATGAAGTGCTGTGGAAAAACATGAAGAGCCTGAAAAGCTGTGAAAAATATGAAGAGCTTCAAAAGGTGTGAAATACATGAGGAGCATGAAATGGGCTGAAAAATCGGAGAAGCATGAAGTGGTGTTTAAAAATATGAAGAGCTTGGAAAGGTGTGAAAAATATGAAGACCTTCAAAAGGTGTCAAAAATGAGATGAGCATGAAACGGTCTGAAAAATAGGAGGATCATGAAACGGTGTTGAAAAACATGAAGAGCCTGAAAAGATGTGAAAAATATGAAGAGCTACAAAAGGTGTCAAAATTATGAGGAGCATGATACGGTCTGAAAAATAGAAGCAGCATGAAACGGTGTTGAAACACATGAAGAGCCTGAAAACGTGTGAAAAATATGAAGAGCTTCAAAAGGTGTACAAAATATAAAGAGTTTCAAAGGTGACAAAAATGAGATGAGCAAGAAACGGTCTGAAAAATAGGAGGAGCATGAAGTGGTGGTGAAAAACATGAAGAGCCTGAAAAGGTGTGAAAAATATGAAGAGCTTCAAAATGTTTCAAAAATATGAAGAGCATGAAACGGTCTGAAAATCAGGAGGATGATGAAGTGGTGATCAAAAACATTAAGAGCCTGAAAAGGTGTGAAAAATATGAAGAGCATCAAAAGGTGTGAAATACATGAGGAGCATGAAACGGGCTGAAAAATAGGATGATGAAACGGAGTTGAAAAACATGAAGAGCCTGAAAAGATGTGAAAAATATGAAAAGCTTCAAAAAGTGTCAAAAATATGAGGAGCATGAAACGGTCTGAAAAATAGGAGGAGCATGAAGCTGTGTTCAAAAACATGAAGAGCCTGAAAAGGTGTGAAAAATATGAAGAGCTTCAAAAGGTGTCAAAAATATGAGGAGCATGAAACGGTCTGAAAAATAGGAGGAGCATGAAGCTGTGTTCAAAAACATGAAGATCTTAAAAGGGTGTGAAAAATATGAAGAGCTTCAAAAGGTGTGAAAAATATGAGGAGCATGAAACGGTCTGAAAAATAGAAGCAGCATGAAACGGTTTTGAAAAACATGAAGAGCCTGAAAACGTGTGAAAAATATGAAGGGCTTCAAAAGGTGTGAAAAACATGAAGAGCTTCAAAGGTGACAAAAATGAGATGAGCATGAAACGGTCTGAAAAATAGGAGGAGCATGAACGGAGTTGAAAAACATGAAGAGCCTGAAAAGGTGTGAAAAATATGAAGAGCTTCAAAATGTTTCAAAAATATGAAGAGCATGAAACGGTCTGAAAATCAGGAGGATCATGAAGCGGTGTTCAAAAACATGAAGATCCTGAAAAGGTGTGAAAAATATGAAGAGCTCAAAAAGTGTCAAAAATATGAGGAGCATGAAACGATCTGAAAAATACGAGGAGCATGAAGCAGTGTTCAAAAACATGAAGAGCCTGAAAAGGTGTGAAAAATATGAAGAGCTTCAAAAGGTGTGAAATATATGAGGAGAATGAAACGGTCTGAAAAATAGGAGGATCATGAAGCGGTTTTCAGAAACATGAAGAGCATGAAAAGGTGTGAAAAATATGAAGAGCTTCAAAAGGTGTGAAATACATGAAGAGCATGAAAAGCTGTGAAAAATATGAAGAGCTTCAAAAGGTGTGAAATACATGAGGAGCATGAAATGGGCTGAAAAATAGGAGAAGCATGAAGTGGTGTTTAAAAATATGAAGAGCTTGAAAAGGTGTGAAAAATATGAAGAGCTTCAAAAGGTGTCAAAAATGAGATGAGCATGAAACGGTCTGAAAAATAGGAGGATCATGAAACGGTGTTGAAAAACATGAAGAGCCTGAAAAGATGTGAAAAATATGAAGAGCTACAAAAGGTGTCAAAATTATGAGGAGCATGAAACGTTCTGAAAAATAGGAGGAGCCTCAACCTGTGTTCAAAAACATGAAGAGCCTGAAAAGGTGTGAAAAATATGAAAAGCTTCAAAAGGTGTCAAAATGAGATGAGCATGAACCCGTCTGAAAAATAGGAGGAGCATGAAGCGGTGTTGAAAGACATGAAGAGCCTGAAAAGGTGTGAGAAATATGAAGAGCTTTAAAAGGTGTCAAAAATATGAGGAGCATGAAACGGTCTGCAAAAAAGTAGGAGCATGAAGTGATGTTGAAAAACTTGAAGAGCATGAAAAGGTGTGAAAAATATTAAGAGGTTCAAAGTTGTGAAATACATGAGGATCATGAAACGGTGTGAAAAAGTGGAGGAGCATGAAGCAGAGTTCGAAAACATGAAGAGCCTGAAAAGGTTTGAAAAATATGAAGAGCTCAAAAAGTGTCAAAAATATGAGGAGCATGAAACGATCTGAAAAATACGAGGAGCATGAAGCAGTGTTCAAAAACATGAAGAGCTTCAAAAGGTATGAAAAATATGAGAGCTTCAAAAGGTGTCAAAAATATGAGGAGCATGAAACGGTCTGAAAAATATGAGGAACATGAAGCGGTGTTCAAACACATGAAGAGCCTGAAAATGTGTGAAAATTATGAAGATCTTCAAAAGCTGTCAAAATTATGAGGAACATGAAACGTTTTGAAAAATAGGAGGAGCATGAAACGGTGTTGAAAAACATGAAGAGCCTGAAAAGGTGTGAAAAATATGAAGAGCTTCAAAATCTTTGAAAAATATGAAGAGCTTTCAAAGGTGTGAAATACATGAGGAGCATGAAACTCTCTGAAAAATAGGAGGAGCCTGAAATGGTGTTCAAAAACATGAATAGACTGAAAACGTGTGAAAAATATGAAGAGCTTCAAAAGGTGTGAAAAATATGAGGAGCATGATACGGTCTGAAAAATAGGAGGAGCATGAAGCTGTGTTCAAAAACATGAAGAGCCTGAAAAGTTGTGAAAAATATGAAAGGCTTCAAAAGGTTGAAAAATATGAGGAGCATGAAACGGTCTGAAAAATCGGAGGAGCATGAAGCGGTGTTGAAAAACATGAAGAGCCTGAAAATGTGTGAAAAATATGAAGAGCTTCAAAAGGTGTCAAAAATATGAGGAGCATGAAATGGTCTGAAAAATTGGAGGAGCATGAAGCGGTGTTGAAAAACATGAAGAGCCTTAAAAGGTGTGAAAAAAATGAAGAGCTTCAAAAGGTGTCAAAAATATGAGGAGCATGAAACGGTCTGAAAAATATGAGCAGCATGAAGCGGTGTTGAAAAACATGAAGAGCCTGAAAAGGTGTGAAATATAGGAAGAGCTTCAAAAGGTGTGAAAAATATGAGGAGCATGATATGGTTTGAAAAATAGGATTAGCATGAAGCGGTGTTCAAAAACATGAAGAGCCTGAAAAGTTGTGAAAAATATGAAAACCTTCAAAAGGTGTCAAAAATGAGATGAGCATGAAACGGCCTGAAAAATAGGACGTGCATGAAGCGGTGTTGAAAAACATGAAGAGCCTGAAAAGTAGTGAAAAATATGAAGAGCTTCAAAAGGTGTCAAAAAGATGAGGAGCATGAAACGGTCTGAAAAATCGGAGGAGCATGAAGCGTTGTTGAAAAACATGAAGAGCCTGAAAAGGTGTGAGAAATATGAAGAGCTTCAAAAGGTGTTAAAATTATGAGTAGCATGAAACGGTCTGCAAAAAAGGAGGAGCATGAAGTGGTGTTGAAAAAGATGAAGAGCCTGAAAAGGTGTTAAAAATATGAAAGCATCAAAAGGTGTCAAAATTATGAGGAGCATGAAACGGTCTGAAAAATAGGAGGAGCATGAAGCGCTGTTGAATATCAAAAAGAGCCTGAAAAGTTGTGAAAAATATGAAGAGCTTCAAAAGATGTGAAATACATGAGGAGCATGAAACGGGCTGAAAAATAAGAGAAGCATGAAGTGCTGTGGAAAAACATGAAGAGCCTGAAAAGCTGTGAAAAATATGAAGAGCTTCAAAAGGTGTGAAATACATGAGGAGCATGAAATGGGCTGAAAAATAGGAGAAGCATGAAGTGGTGTTTAAAAATATGAAGAGCTTGAAAAGGTGTGAAAAATATGAAGACCTTCAAAAGGTGTCAAAAATGAGATGAGCATGAAACGGTCTGAAAAATAGGAGGATCATGAAACGGTGTTGAAAAACAAGAATAGCCTGAAAAGATGTGAAAAATATGAATAGCTACAAAAGGTGTCAAAATTATGAGGAGCATGAAACGTTCTGAAAAATAGGAGGAGCATCAACCTGTGTTCAAAAACATGAAGAGCCTGAAAAGGTGTGAAAAATATGAAAAGCTTCAAAAGGTGTCAAAAATGAGATGAGCATGAACCCGTCTGAAAAATAGGAGGAGCATGAAGCGGTGTTGAAAGACATGAAGAGCCTGAAAATGTGTGAGAAATATGAAGAGCTTCAAAAGGTGTCAAAAATTTGAGGAGCATGAAACGGTCTGCAAAAAAGTAGGAGCATGAAGTGATGTTGAAAAACTTGAAGAGCATGAAAAGGTGTGAAAAATATTAAGAGGTTCAAAGTTGTGAAATACATGAGGATCATGAAATGGTGTGAAAAAGTGGAGGAGCATGAAGCAGAGTTCGAAAACATGAAGAGCCTGAAAAGGTTTGAAAAATATGAAGAGCTCAAAAAGTGTCAAAAATATGAGGAGCATGAAACGATCTGAAAAATACCAGGAGCATGAAGCAGTGTTCAAAAACATGAAGAGCTTCAAAAGGTATGAAAAATATGAGAGCTTCAAAAGGTGTCAAAAATATGAGGAGCATGAAACGGTCTGAAAAATATGAGGAACATGAAGCGGTGTTCAAACACATGAAGAGACTGAAAATGTGTGAAAATTATGAAGATCTTCAAAAGCTGTCAAAATTATGAGGAGCATGAAACTCTCTGAAAAATAGGAGGAGCTTGAAACGGTGTTGAAAAACATGAAGAGCCTGAAAAGGTGTGAAAAATATGAAGAGCTTCAAAATCTTTGAAAAATATGAAGAGCTTTCAAAGGTGTGAAATACATGAGGAGCATGAAACTCTCTGAAAAATAGGAGGAGCCTGAAATGGTGTTCAAAAACATGAATAGACTGAAAACGTGTGAAAAATATGAAGAGCTTCAAAAGGTGTGAAAAATATGAGGAGCAGGATACGGTCTGAAAAATAGGAGGAGCATGAAGCTGTGTTCAAAAACATGAAGAGCCTGAAAAGTTGTGAAAAATATGAAAGGCTTCAAAAGGTTGAAAAATATGAGGAGCATGAAACGGTCTGAAAAATCGGAGGAGCATGAAGCGGTGTTGAAAAACATGAAGAGCCTGAAAATGTGTGAAAAATATGAAGAGCTTCAAAAGGTGTCAAAAATATGAGGAGCATGAAATGGTCTGAAAAATTGGAGGAGCATGAAGCGGTGTTGAAAAACATGAAGAGCCTTAAAAGGTGTGAAAAAAATGAAGAGCTTCAAAAGGTGTCAAAAATATGAGGAGCATGAAACGGTCTGAAAAATATGAGCAGCATGAAGCGGTGTTGAAAAACATGAAGAGCCTGAAAAGGTGTGAAAAATATGAAGAGCTTCAAAAGGTGTGAAATACATGAGGAGCATAAAACTCTCTGAAAAAGAGAAGGAGCATGAAGTGGTGTTCAAAAACATGAAGAGCCTGAAAAGGTGTGAAATATAGGAAGAGCTTCAAAAGGTGTGAAAAATATGAGGAGCATGATATGGTTTGAAAAATAGGATTAGCATGAAGCGGTGTTCAAAAACATGAAGAGCCTGAAAAGTTGTGAAAAATATGAAAACCTTCAAAAGGTGTCAAAAATGAGATGAGCATGAAACGGCCTGAAAAATAGGACGTGCATGAAGCGGTGTTGAAAAACATGAAGAGCCTGAAAAGTAGTGAAAAATATGAAGAGCTTCAAAAGGTGTCAAAAAGATGAGGAGCATGAAACGGTCTGAAAAATCGGAGGAGCATGAAGCGTTGTTGAAAAACATGAAGAGCCTGAAAAGGTGTGAGAAATATGAAGAGCTTCAAAAGGTGTTAAAATTATGAGTAGCATGAAACGGTCTGCAAAAAAGGAGGAGCATGAAGTGGTGTTGAAAAAGATGAAGAGCCTGAAAAGGTGTTAAAAATATGAAAGCATCAAAAGGTGTCAAAATTATGAGGAGCATGAAACGGTCTGAAAAATAGGAGGAGCATGAAGCGCTGTTGAATATCAAAAAGAGCCTGAAAAGTTGTGAAAAATATGAAGAGCTTCAAAAGATGTGAAATACATGAGGAGCATGAAATGGGCTGAAAAATAAGAGAAGCATGAAGTGCTGTGGAAAAACATGAAGAGCCTGAAAAGCTGTGAAAAATATGAAGAGCTTCAAAAGGTGTGAAATACATGAGGAGCATGAAATGGGCTGAAAAATAGGAGAAGCATGAAGTGGTGTTTAAAAATATGAAGAGCTTGAAAAGGTGTGAAAAATATGAAGACCTTCAAAAGGTGTCAAAAATGAGATGAGCATGAAACGGTCTGAAAAATAGGAGGATCATGAAACGGTGTTGAAAAACAAGAAGAGCCTGAAAAGATGTGAAAAATATGAAGAGCTACAAAAGGTGTCAAAATTATGAGGAGCATGAAACGTTCTGAAAAATAGGAGGAGCATCAACCTGTGTTCAAAAACATGAAGAGCCTGAAAAGGTGTGAAAAATATGAAAAGCTTCAAAAGGTGTCAAAAATGAGATGAGCATGAACCCGTCTGAAAAATAGGAGGAGCATGAAGCGGTGTTGAAAGACATGAAGAGCCTGAAAATGTGTGAGAAATATGAAGAGCTTCAAAAGGTGTCAAAAATTTGAGGAGCATGAAACGGTCTGCAAAAAAGTAGGAGCATGAAGTGATGTTGAAAAACTTGAAGAGCATGAAAAGGTGTGAAAAATATTAAGAGGTTCAAAGTTGTGAAATACATGAGGATCATGAAATGGTGTGAAAAAGTGGAGGAGCATGAAGCAGAGTTCGAAAACATGAAGAGCCTGAAAAGGTTTGAAAAATATGAAGAGCTCAAAAAGTGTCAAAAATATGAGGAGCATGAAACGATCTGAAAAATACCAGGAGCATGAAGCAGTGTTCAAAAACATGAAGAGCTTCAAAAGGTATGAAAAATATGAGAGCTTCAAAAGGTGTCAAAAATATGAGGAGCATGAAACGGTCTGAAAAATATGAGGAACATGAAGCGGTGTTCAAACACATGAAGAGACTGAAAATGTGTGAAAATTATGAAGATCTTCAAAAGCTGTCAAAATTATGAGGAGCATGAAACTCTCTGAAAAATAGGAGGAGCTTGAAACGGTGTTGAAAAACATGAAGAGCCTGAAAAGGTGTGAAAAATATGAAGAGCTTCAAAATCTTTGAAAAATATGAAGAGCTTTCAAAGGTGTGAAATACATGAGGAGCATGAAACTCTCTGAAAAATAGGAGGAGCCTGAAATGGTGTTCAAAAACATGAATAGACTGAAAACGTGTGAAAAATATGAAGAGCTTCAAAAGGTGTGAAAAATATGAGGAGCATGATACGGTCTGAAAAATAGGAGGAGCATGAAGCTGTGTTCAAAAACATGAAGAGCCTGAAAAGTTGTGAAAAATATGAAAGGCTTCAAAAGGTGTGAAAAATATGAGGAGCATGAAACTGTCTGAAAAATCGGAGGAGCATGAAGCGGTGTTGAAAAACATGAAGAGCCTGAAAATGTGTGAAAAATATGAAGAGCTTCAAACGGTGTCAAAAATATGAGGAGCATGAAATGGTCTGAAAAATTGGAGGAGCATGAAGCGGTGTTGAAAAACATGAAGAGCCTTAAAAGGTGTGAAAAAAATGAAGAGCTTCAAAAGGTGTCAAAAATATGAGGAGCATGAAACGGTCTGAAAAATATGAGCAGCATGAAGCGGTGTTGAAAAACATGAAGAGCCTGAAAAGGTGTGAAATATATGAAGAGCTTCAAAAGGTTTGAAAAATATGAGGAGCATGATATGGTTTGAAAAATAGGATTAGCATGAAGCGGTGTTCAAAAACATGAAGAGCCTGAAAAGTTGTGAAAAATATGAAAACCTTCAAAGGTGTCAAAAATGAGATGAGCATGAAACGGTCTGAAAAATAGGACGTGCATGAAGCGGTGTTGAAAAACATGAAGAGCCTGAAAAGTAGTGAAAAATATGAAGAGCTTCAAAAGGTGTCAAAAAACAGAGGAGCATGAAACGGTCTGAACAATAGGAGAAGCATGAAGCGGTGTTCAAAAACATGAAGAGCCTGAAAAGTTGTGAAAAATATGAAAACCTTCAAAGGTGTCAAAAATGAGATGAGCATGAAACGGTCTGAAAAGTAGGACGTGCATGAAGCGGTGTTGAAAAACATGAAGAGCCTGAAAAGTAGTGAAAAATATGAAGAGCTTCAAAAGGTGTCAAAAATATGAGGAGCATGAAACATTCTGAACAATAGGAGAAGCATGAAGCGGTGTTCAAAAACATGAACAGCCTGAAAAGGGGTGAAAAATATGAAGAGCTTCAAAAGGTGTCAAAAATATGAGGAGCATGAAACGGTCTGAAAAATCGGAGGAGCATGAAGCGTTGTTGAAAAACATGAAGAGCCTGAAAAGGTGTGAGAAATATGAAGAGCTTCAAAAGGTGTTAAAAGTATGAGTAGCATGAAACGGTCTGCAAAAAAGGAGGAGCATGAAGTGGTGTTGAAAAAGATGAAGAGCCTGAAAAGGTGTTAAAAATATGAAAGCATCAAAAGGTGTCAAAATTATGAGGAGCATGAAACGGTCTGAAAAATAGGAGGAGCATGAAGCGCTGTTGAATATCATAAAGAGCCTGAAAAGTTGTGAAAAATATGAAGAGCTTCAAAAGATGAGAAAAACATGAAGAGCTTCAAAAGGTGTCAAAATGAGATGAGCATGAAAAGGTCTGAAAAATAGGAGGAGCATGAAGTCGTGTTGAATAAAAGGAAAAGTCTGAAAAAGTGTGAAATATATGAAGAGCTTCAAAAGGTGTCAAAAATATGAGGAGAATGAAACGGTCTGAAAAATAGGAGGAGCATGAAGCGATGTTGAAAAACATGAATTGTCTGAAAACGTGTGGAAAATATGAAGAGATTCATAAATGTGAAAAATATGAAGAGCTTCAAAAGGTGTGAAAAATCTGAAGAGCTTCAAAAGGTGTCAAAAAAGAGATGAGCATGAAACGGTCTGAAAAATAGGAGGAGCATGAAGCGGTGTTGAAAATCATTAAGAGCCTGAAAAGGTGTGAAAAATATGAAGAGCTTCAAAAGGTATCAAAAATATGAGGAGCATGAAACAATCTGAAAAATAGGAGGAGCATGAAGCGGTGTTCAAAAATATGAAGAGCCTGAAAAGGTGTGAAATATATGAAGAGCTTCAAAAGGTGTCAAAAATATGAGGAGCATGAAACGGTCTGAAAAATAGGAGGAACATGAAGCGGTGTTCAAAAACATGAAAAGCCTGAAAAGGTGTGAAAAATATGAACAGCTTCAAAAGGTGTCAAAAATATGAGGAGCATGAAACGTTCTGAAAAATAGGACGAGCATGAAGCAGTGATAAAAAACATGAAGTGCCTGAAAAGGTGTGAAATATATGAAGAGTTCCTAAAGGTGTCAAAAATATGAGGAGCACCAAACGGTCTCAAAAATAGGAGGAGCATGAAGTGGTGTTGAAAAACATGAAGAGCCTGAAAAGGTGTGAAAAATATGAAGAGCTTCAAAAGGTGTCAAAAATGAGATGAGCATGAAACGGTCTGAAAAATAGGAGGAGCATGAGCGGTGTTGAAAAACATGAAGAGTGTGAAAACGTGTGAAAAAATGAAGAGCTTCAAAAATATTAAAAATATGAAGAGCTTCAAAAGTTTTGAAAAATATGAAGAGATTAAAAAGTTGTCAAAAATGAGATGAGGATGAAAGGGTCTGAAAAATAGGAGGAGCATGAAGCTGTGTTCAAAAACATGAAGATCTTAAAAGGGTGTGAAAAATATGAAGAGCTTCAAAAGGTGTGAAAAATATGAGGAGCATGAAACGGTCTGAAAAATAGAAGCAGCATGAAACGGTTTTGAAAAACATGAAGAGCCTGAAAACTTGTGAAAAATATGAAGAGCTTTAAAAGGTGTGAAAAATATGAAGAGCTTCAAAGGTGACAAAAATGAGAAGAGCATGAAACGGTCTGAAAAATAGGAGGAGCATGAAGTGGTGGAGAAAAACATGAAGAGCCTGAAAAGGTGTGAAAAATATGAAGAGCTTCAAAATGTTTCAAAAATATGAAGAGCATGAAACGGTCTGAAAATCAGGAGGATCATGAAGCGGTGTTCAAAAACATGAAGAGCCTGAAAAGGTGTGAAAAATATGAAGAGCTGAAAAAGTGTCAAAAATATGATGAGCATGAAACGATCTGAAAAATAGAAGGAGCATGAAACGGTGATCAAAACATGAAGAGCCTGAAAAGTTGTGAAAAATATGAAAAGCTTCAAAAGGTGTCAAAAATATGAGGAGCATGAAACGGTCTGAAAAATAGGAGGAACATGAAGCGGTGTTCAAACACATGAAGAGCCTGAAAATGTGTGAAAATTATGAAGATCTTCAAAAGGTGTCAAAATTATGAGGAACATGAAACGGTTTGAAAAATAGGAGGAGCATGAAACGGTGTTGAAAAACATGAAGAGCCTGAAAAGGTGTGAAAAATATGAAGAGCTTCAAAATCTTTGAAAAATATGAAGAGCTTTCAACGGTGTGAAATACATGAGGAGCATGAAACTCTCTGAAAAATAGGAGGAGCCTGAAATGGTGTTCAAAAACATGAATAGACTGAAAACGTGTGAAAAATATGAAGAGCTTCAAAAGGTGTCAAAAATATGAGGAGCATCAAACGGTCTGAAAAATATGAGCAGCATGAAGCGGTGTTGAAAAACATGAAGAGCCTTAAAAGGTGTGAAAAAATTGAAGAGCTTCAAAAGGTGTCAAAAATATGAGGAGCATGAAACGGTCTGAAAAATAGGAGGAGCATGAAGCTGTGTCGAAAAACATGAAGAGCCTGAAAATGTGTGAAAAATATGAAGAGCTTCAAAAGGTGTGAAATACATGAGGAGCATGAAACTCTGTGAAAAATAGGAGGAGCATGAAGCGATGTTCAAAAACATGAAGAGCCTGAAAATGTGTGAAAAATATGAAGAGCTTCAAAAGGTGTCAAAAATATGAGGAGAATGAAACGGTCTGAAAAATAGGAGGAGCATGAAGCTGTGTCGAAAAACATGAAGAGCCTGAAAATGTGTGAAAAATATGAAGAGCTTCAAAAGGTGTCAAAAATATGAGGAGAATGAAACGGTCTGAAAAATAGGAGGAGCATGAAGCTGTGTCGAAAAACATGAAGAGCCTGAAAAGGTGTGAAAAATATGAAGAGCTTCAAAAGGTGTCAAAAATATGAGGAGCATGAAACGTTCTGAAAAATAGGACGAGCATGAAGCAGAGATAAAAAACATGAAGTGCCTGAAAAGGTGTGAAAAATATGAAGAGTTCCTAAAGGTGTCAAAAATATGCGGAGCACCAAACGGTCTCAAAAATAGGAGGAGCATGAAGTGGTGTTGAAAAATATGAAGAGCCTGAAAATGAGTGAAAAATATGAAGAGCTTCAAAAAGTGTCAAAAATATGAGGAGCATGATACGGTTTGAAAAATAGGAGGAGCATGAAGCGGTGTTGAAAAACATGAAGAGTGTGAAAACGTGTGAAAATATGAAGAGCTTCAAAAATATTAAAAATATGAAGAGCTTCAAAAAGTGTCAAAAATATGAGGAGCATGAAACGGTCTGAAAAATAGAAGCAGCATGAAACGGTTTTGAAAAACATGAAGAGCCTGAAAACTTGTGAAAAATATGAAGAGCTTTAAAAGTTGTGAAAAATATGAAGAGCTTCAAAGGTGACAAAAATGAGAAGAGCATGAAACGGTCTGAAAAATAGGAGGAGCATGAAGTGGTGGAGAAAAACTTGAAGAGCCTGAAAAGGTGTGAAAAATATGAAGAGCTTCAAAATGTTTCAAAAATATGAAGAGCATGAAACGGTCTGAAAATCAGGAGGATCATGAAGCGGTGTTCAAAAACATGAAGAGCCTGAAAAGGTGTGAAAAATATGAAGAGCTCAAAAAGTGTCAAAAATATGATGAGCATGAAACGATCTGAAAAATAGAAGGAGCATGAAACGGTGATCAAAAACATGAAGAGCCTGAAAAGGTGTGAAAAATATGAAGAGCTTCAAAAGCTGTGAAAGACATGAGGAGCATGAAACTCTCTGAAAAATAGGAGGAGCATGAAGCGGTGTTCAAAAACATGAAGAGTCTGAAAAGTTGTGAAAAATATGAAAAGCTTCAAAAGGTGTCAAAAATGAGATGAGCATTAAACGGTCTGAAAAATAGGAATAACTTGAAACGGTGTTGAAAATCATGAAGAGCCTGAAAAACTGTGAAAAATATAAAGAGCTTCAAAAGGTGTCAAAAATATGAGGAGCATGAAACGGTCTGATATATAGGAGGAGCATGAAGCTGTGTTCCAAAACATGAAGATCCTGAAAAGGTGTGAAAAATATGAAGAGCTTCTAAAGGTGTCAAAAATATGAGAAGCATAAACGGTCTGAAAAATAGGAGTAGCATGAAGCGGTTATCAAAAACATGAAGAGCCTGAAAAGGTGTGAAAAATATGAAGAGCTCAAAAAGTGTCAAAAATATGAGGATCATGAAACGGTGTGAAAAATTGGAGGAGCATGAAGCAGTGTTCAAAAACATGAAGAGCCTGAAAAGGTGTGAAAAATATGAAGAGCTTAAAAAGGTGTCAAAAATATGAGGAGCATGAAACGGTCTGAAAAATAGGAGGAGCATGAAGCTGTGTTCAAAAATATGAAGAGCCTGAAAAGGTGTGAAAAATATGAAGAGCTTCAAAAGTTGTCAAAAATATGAGGAGCATGAAATGGTCTGAAAAATAGGAGGAGCATGAAGCTGTGTTCAAAAACATGAAGATCTTAAAAGGGTGTGAAAATATGAAGAGCTTCAAAAGGTGTGAAAAATATGAGGAGCATGAAACGGTCTGAAAAATAGAAGCAGCATGAAACGGTTTTGAAAAACATGAAGAGCCTGAAAACTTGTGAAAAATATGAAGAGCTTTAAAAGTTGTGAAAAATATGAATAGCTTCAAAGGTGACAAAAATGAGAAGAGCATGAAACGGTCTGAAAAATAGGAGGAGCATGAAGTGGTGGAGAAAAACATGAAGAGCCTGAAAAGGTGTGAAAAATATGAAGAGCTTCAAAATGTTTCAAAAATATGAAGAGCATGAAACGGTCTGAAAATCAGGAGGATCATGAAGCGGTGTTCAAAAACATGAAGAGCCTGAAAAGGTGTGAAAAATATGAAGAGCTCAAAAAGTGTCAAAAATATGATGAGCATGAAACGATCTGAAAAATAGAAGGAGCATGAAACGGTGATCAAAAACATGAAGAGCCTGAAAAGGTGTGGAAAATATGAAGAGCTTCAAAAGCTGTGAAAGACATGAGGAGCATGAAACTCTCTGAAAAATAGGAGGAGCATGAAGCGGTGTTCAAAAACATGAAGAGTCTGAAAAGTTGTGAAAAATATGAAAAGCTTCAAAAGGTGTCAAAAATGAGATGAGCATTAAACGGTCTGAAAAATAGGAATAACTTGAAACGGTGTTGAAAATCATGAAGAGCCTGAAAAACTGTGAAAAATATAAAGAGCTTCAAAAGGTGTCAAAAATATGAGGAGCATGAAACGGTCTGATATATAGGAGGAGCATGAAGCTGTGTTCCAAAACATGAAGATCCTGAAAAGGTGTGAAAAATATGAAGAGCTTCTAAAGGTGTCAAAAATATGAGAAGCATAAACGGTCTGAAAAATAGGAGTAGCATGAAGCGGTTATCAAAAACATGAAGAGCCTGAAAAGGTGTGAAAAATATGAAGAGCTCAAAAAGTGTCAAAAATATGAGGATCATGAAACGGTGTGAAAAATTGGAGGAGCATGAAGCAGTGTTCAAAAACATGAAGAGCCTGAAAAGGTGTGAAAAATATGAAGAGCTTAAAAAGGTGTCAAAAATATGAGGAGCATGAAACGGTCTGAAAAATAGGAGTAGCATGAAGCGGTGTTCGAAAACATGAAGAGCCTGAAAAGGTTTGAAAAATATGAAGAGCTCAAAAAGTGTCAAAAATAAGAGGAGCATGAAACGATCTGAAAAATACGAGGAGCATGAAGCAGTGTTCAAAAACATGAAGAGCTTCAAAAGGTATGAAAAATATGAGAGCTTCAAAAGGTGTCAAAAATATGAGGAGCATGAAACGGTCTGAAAAATAGGAGGAACATGAAGCGGTGTTCAAACACATGAAGAGCCTGAAAATGTGTGAAAATTATGAAGATCTTCAAAAGGTGTCAAAATTATGAGTAACATGAAACGGTTTGAAAAATAGGAGGAGCATGAAACGGTGTTGAAAAACATGAAGAGCCTGAAAAGGTGTGAAAAATATGAAGAGCTTCAAAATGTTTCAAAAATATGAAGAGCATGAAACGGTCTGAAAATCAGGAGGATCATGAAGCGGTGTTCAAAAACATGAAGAGCCTGAAAAGGTGTGAAAAATATGAAGAGCTCAAAAAGTGTCAAAAATATGATGAGCATGAAACGATCTGAAAAATAGAAGGAGCATGAAACGGTGATCAAAAACATGAAGAGCCTGAAAAGGTGTGGAAAATATGAAGAGCTTCAAAAGCTGTGAAAGACATGAGGAGCATGAAACTCTCTGAAAAATAGGAGGAGCATGAAGCGGTGTTCAAAAACATGAAGAGTCTGAAAAGTTGTGAAAAATATGAAAAGCTTCAAAAGGTGTCAAAAATGAGATGAGCATTAAACGGTCTGAAAAATAGGAATAACTTGAAACGGTGTTGAAAATCATGAAGAGCCTGAAAAACTGTGAAAAATATAAAGAGCTTCAAAAGGTGTCAAAAATATGAGGAGCATGAAACGGTCTGATATATAGGAGGAGCATGAAGCTGTGTTCCAAAACATGAAGATCCTGAAAAGGTGTGAAAAATATGAAGAGCTTCTAAAGGTGTCAAAAATATGAGAAGCATAAACGGTCTGAAAAATAGGAGTAGCATGAAGCGGTTATCAAAAACATGAAGAGCCTGAAAAGGTGTGAAAAATATGAAGAGCTTAAAAAGGTGTCAAAAATATGAGGAGCATGAAACGGTCTGAAAAATAGGAGTAGCATGAAGCGGTGTTCGAAAACATGAAGAGCCTGAAAAGGTTTGAAAAATATGAAGAGCTCAAAAAGTGTCAAAAATAAGAGGAGCATGAAACGATCTGAAAAATACGAGGAGCATGAAGCAGTGTTCAAAAACATGAAGAGCTTCAAAAGGTATGAAAAATATGAGAGCTTCAAAAGGTGTCAAAAATATGAGGAGCATGAAACGGTCTGAAAAATAGGAGGAACATGAAGCGGTGTTCAAACACATGAAGAGCCTGAAAATGTGTGAAAATTATGAAGATCTTCAAAAGGTGTCAGAATTATGAGTAACATGAAACGGTTTGAAAAATAGGAGGAGCATGAAACGGTGTTGAAAAACATGAAGAGCCTGAAAAGGTGTGAAAAATATGAAGAGCTTCAAAATCTTTGAAAAATATGAAGAGCTTTCAAAGGTGTGAAATACATGAGGAGCATGAAACACTCTGAAAAATAGGAGGAGCCTGAAAGGGTGTTCAAAAACATGAATAGACTGAAAACGTGTGAAAAATATGAAGAGCTTCAAAAGGTGTCAAAAATATGAGGAGCATGAAACGGTCTGAAAAATATGAGCAGCATGAAGCGGTGTTGAAAAACATGAAGAGCCTTAAAAGGTGTGAAAAAATTGAAGAGCTTCAAAAGGTGTCAAAAATATGAGAAGCATAAACGGTCTGAAAAATAGGAGTAGCATGAAGCGGTTATCAAAAACATGAAGAGCCTGAAAAGGTGTGAAAAATATGAAGAGCTCAAAAAGTGTCAAAAATATGAGGATCATGAAACGGTGTGAAAAATTGGAGGAGCATGAAGCAGTGTTCAAAAACATGAAGAGCCTGAAAAGGTGTGAAAAATATGAAGAGCTTAAAAAGGTGTCAAAAATATGAGGAGCATGAAACGGTCTGAAAAATAGGAGGAGCATGAAGCTGTGTTCAAAAATATGAAGAGCCTGAAAAGGTGTGAAAAATATGAAGAGCTTCAAAAGTTGTCAAAAATATGAGGAGCATGAAACGGTCTGAAAAATAGGAGGAGCATGAAGCTGTGTTCAAAAACATGAAGATCTTAAAAGGGTGTGAAAATATGAAGAGCTTCAAAAGGTGTGAAAAGTATGAGGAGCATGAAACGGTCTGAAAAATAGAAGCAGCATGAAACGGTTTTGAAAAACATGAAGAGCCTGAAAACTTGTGAAAAATATGAAGAGCTTTAAAAGTTGTGAAAAATATGAAGAGCTTCAAAGGTGACAAAAATGAGAAGAGCATGAAACGGTCTGAAAAATAGGAGGAGCATGAAGTGGTGGAGAAAAACATGAAGAGCCTGAAAAGGTGTGAAAAATATGAAGAGCTTCAAAATGTTTCAAAAATATGAAGAGCATGAAACGGTCTGAAAATCAGGAGGATCATGAAGCGGTGTTCAAAAACATGAAGAGCCTGAAAAGGTGTGAAAAATATGAAGAGCTCAAAAAGTGTCAAAAATATGATGAGCATGAAACGATCTGAAAAATAGAAGGAGCATGAAACGGTGATCAAAAACATGAAGAGCCTGAAAAGGTGTGGAAAATATGAAGAGCTTCAAAAGCTGTGAAAGACATGAGGAGCATGAAACTCTCTGAAAAATAGGAGGAGCATGAAGCGGTGTTCAAAAACATGAAGAGTCTGAAAAGTTGTGAAAAATATGAAAAGCTTCAAAAGGTGTCAAAAATGAGATGAGCATTAAACGGTCTGAAAAATAGGAATAACTTGAAACGGTGTTGAAAATCATGAAGAGCCTGAAAAACTGTGAAAAATATAAAGAGCTTCAAAAGGTGTCAAAAATATGAGGAGCATGAAACGGTCTGATATATAGGAGGAGCATGAAGCTGTGTTCCAAATCATGAAGATCCTGAAAAGGTGTGAAAAATATGAAGAGCTTCTAAAGGTGTCAAAAATATGAGAAGCATAAACGGTCTGAAAAATAGGAGTAGCATGAAGCGGTTATCAAAAACATGAAGAGCCTGAAAAGGTGTGAAAAATATGAAGAGCTCAAAAAGTGTCAAAAATATGAAGATCATGAAACGGTGTGAAAAATTGGAGGAGCATGAAGCAGTGTTCAAAAACATGAAGAGCCTGAAAAGGTGTGAAAATATGAAGAGCTTAAAAAGGTGTCAAAAATATGAGGAGCATGAAACGGTCTGAAAAATAGGAGTAGCATGAAGCGGTGTTCGAAAACATGAAGAGCCTGAAAAGGTTTGAAAAATATGAAGAGCTCAAAAAGTGTCAAAAATAAGAGGAGCATGAAACGATCTGAAAAATACGAGGAGCATGAAGCAGTGTTCAAAAACATGAAGAGCTTCAAAAGGTATGAAAAATATGAGAGCTTCAAAAGGTGTCAAAAATATGAGGAGCATGAAACGGTCTGAAAAATAGGAGGAACATGAAGCGGTGTTCAAACACATGAAGAGCCTGAAAATGTGTGAAAATTATGAAGATCTTCAAAAGGTGTCAAAATTATGAGGAACATGAAACGGTTTGAAAAATAGGAGGAGCATGAAACGGTGTTGAAAAACATGAAGAGCCTGAAAAGGTGTGAAAAATATGAAGAGCTTCAAAATCTTTGAAAAATATGAAGAGCTTTCAAAGGTGTGAAATACATGAGGAGCATGAAACACTCTGAAAAATAGGAGGAGCCTGAAAGGGTGTTCAAAAACATGAATAGACTGAAAACGTGTGAAAAATATGAAGAGCTTCAAAAGGTGTCAAAAATATGAGGAGCATGAAACGGTCTGAAAAATATGAGCAGCATGAAGCGGTGTTGAAAAACATGAAGAGCCTTAAAAGGTGTGAAAAAATTGAAGAGCTTCAAAAGGCGTCAAAAATATGAGAAGCATAAACGGTCTGAAAAATAGGAGTAGCATGAAGCGGTTATCAAAAACATGAAGAGCCTGAAAAGGTGTGAAAAATATGAAGAGCTCAAAAAGTGTCAAAAATATGAGGATCATGAAACGGTGTGAAAAATTGGAGGAGCATGAAGCAGTGTTCAAAAACATGAAGAGCCTGAAAAGGTGTGAAAAATATGAAGAGCTTAAAAAGGTGTCAAAAATATGAGGAGCATGAAACGGTCTGAAAAATAGGAGGAGCATGAAGCTGTGTTCAAAAACATGAAGATCTTAAAAGGGTGTGAAAATATGAAGAGCTTCAAAAGGTGTGAAAAATATGAGGAGCATGAAACGGTCTGAAAAATAGAAGCAGCATGAAACGGTTTTGAAAAACATGAAGAGCCTGAAAACTTGTGAAAAATATGAAGAGCTTTAAAAGTTGTGAAAAATATGAAGAGCTTCAAAGGTGACAAAAATGAGAAGAGCATGAAACGGTCTGAAAAATAGGAGGAGCATGAAGTGGTGGAGAAAAACATGAAGAGCCTGAAAAGGTGTGAAAAATATGAAGAGCTTCAAAATGTTTCAAAAATATGAAGAGCATGAAACGGTCTGAAAATCAGGAGGATCATGAAGCGGTGTTCAAAAACATGAAGAGCCTGAAAAGGTGTGAAAAATATGAAGAGCTCAAAAAGTGTCAAAAATATGATGAGCATCAAACGATCTGAAAAATAGAAGGAGCATGAAACGGTGATCAAAAACATGAAGAGCCTGAAAAGGTGTGGAAAATATGAAGAGCTTCAAAAGGTGTCAAAAATGAGATGAGCATTAAACGGTCTGAAAAATAGGAATAACTTGAAACGGTGTTGAAAATCATGAAGAGCCTGAAAAACTGTGAAATATATAAAGAGCTTCACAAGGTGTCAAAAATATGAGGAGCATGAAACGGTCTGATATATAGGAGGAGCATGAAGCTGTGTTCCAAAACATGAAGATCCTGAAAAACTGTGAAAAATATGAAGAGCTTCTAAAGGTGTCAAAAATATGAGAAGCATAAACGGTCTGAAAAATAGGAGTAGCATGAAGCGGTTATCAAAAACATGAAGAGCCTGAAAAGGTGTGAAAAATATGAAGAGCTCAAAAAGTGTCAAAAATATGAGGATCATGAAACGGTGTGAAAAATTGGAGGAGCATGAAGCAGTGTTCAAAAACATGAAGAGCCTGAAAAGGTGTGAAAAATATGAAGAGCTTAAAAAGGTGACAAAAATATGAGGAGCATGAAACGGTCTGAAAAATAGGAGTAGCATGAAGCGGTGTTCGAAAACATGAAGAGCCTGAAAAGGTTTGAAAAATATGAAGAGCTCAAAAAGTGTCAAAAATAAGAGGAGCATGAAACGATCTGAAAAATACGAGGAGCATGAAGCAGTGTTCAAAAACATGAAGAGCTTCAAAAGGTATGAAAAATATGAGAGCTTCAAAAGGTGTCAAAAATATGAGGAGCATGAAACGGTCTGAAAAATAGGAGGCACATGAAGCGGTGTTCAAACACATGAAGAGCCTGAAAATGTGTGAAAATTATGAAGATCTTCAAAATGTGTCAAAATTATGAGGAACATGAAACGGTTTGAAAAATAGGAGGAGCATGAAACGGTGTTGAAAAACATGAAGAGCCTGAAAAGGTGTGAAAAATATGAAGAGCTTCAAAATCTTTGAAAAATATGAAGAGCTTTCAAATGTGTGAAATACATGAGGAGCATGAAACACTCTGAAAAATAGGAGGAGCCTGAAAGGGTGTTCAAAAACAAGAATAGACTGAAAACGTGTGAAAAATATGAAGAGCTTCAAAAGGTGTCAAAAATATGAGGAGCATGAAACGGTCTGAAAAATATGAGCAGCATGAAGCGGTGTTGAAAAACATGAAGAGCCTTAAAAGGTGTGAAAAAATTGAAGAGCTTCAAAAGGTGTCAAAAATATGAGGAGCATGAAACGGTCTGAAAAATATGAGCAGCATGAAGCGGTGTTGAAAAACATGAAGAGCCTGAAAAGGTGTGAAAAATATGAAGAGCTTCAAAAGGTGTGAAATACATGAGGAGCATAAAACTCTCTGAAAAAGAGAAGGAGCATGAAGTGGTGTTCAGAAACATGAAGAGCCTGAAAAGGTGTGAAATATATGAAGAGCTTCAAAAGGTGTGAAAAATATGAGGAGCATGATATGGTTTGAAAAATAGGATTAGCATGAAGCGGTGTTCAAAAACATGAAGAGCCTGAAAAGTTGTAAAAAATATGAAAAACTTCAAAAGGTGTCAAAAATGAGATGAGCATGAAACGGTCTGAAAAATAGGACGTGCATGAAGCGGTGTTGAAAAACATGAAGAGCCTGAAAAGTTGTGAAAAATATGAAGAGCTTCAAAAGGTGTCAAAAATATGAGGAGCATGAAACGGTCTGAAAAATAGGAGAAGCATGAAGCGGTGTTCAAAAACATGAAGAGCCTGAAAAAGTGTGAAAAATATGAAGAGCTTCAAAAGGTGTCAAAAATATGAGGAGCATGAAACGGTCTGAAAAATCGGAGGAGCATGAAGCGTTGTTGAAAAACATGAAGAGCCTGAAAAGGTGTGAGAAATATGAAGAGCTTCAAAAGGTGTTAAAAATATGAGTAGCATGAAACGGTCTGCAAAAAAGGAGGAGCATGAAGTGGTGTTGAAAAAGATGAAGAGCCTGAAAAGGTGTTAAAAATATTAAAGCTTCAAAAGGTGTCAAAATTATGAGGAGCATGAAACGGTCTGAAAAATAGGAATAACATGAAGTGATGTTGAAAAACATGAATTGTCTGAAAACGTGTGGAAAATATGAAGAGATTCATTAATGTGAAAAATATGAAGAGCTTCAAAAGGTATGAAAAATATGAAGAGCTTCAAAAGATGTCAAAATGAGATGAGCATGAAACGGTCTGAAAAATAGGAGGAGCATGAAGTCGTGTTGAAAAAAAGGAAAAGTCTGAAAAAGTGTGAAATATATGAAGAGCTTCAAAAGGTGTCAAAAATATGAGGAGAATGAAACGGTCTGAAAAATAGGAGGAGCATGAAGCGATGTTGAAACACATGAATTGTCTGAAAACGTGTGGAAAATATGAAGAGATTCATAAATGTGAAAAATATGAAGAGCTTCAAAAGGTGTGAAAAATCTGAAGAGCTTCAAAAGGTGTCAAAAAAGAGATGAGCATGAAAAGGTCTGAAAAATAGGAGGAGCATGAAGCGGTGTTGAAAATCATGAAGAGCCTGAAAACGTGTGAAAAATATGAAGACCTTCAAAATTTGTCAAAAATATGAAGAGCTTCAAAAGGTGTTAAAATGAGATGAGCATGAAACGATCTGAAAAATAGGAGGAGCATGAAGTGGTGTTGAAAAAATGAAGAGCCTGGAAAGGTGCGAAATATCTGAAGAGCTTCAAAAGGTGTCAAAAATATGAGGAGCATGAAACGGTCAGCAAAATACGACGAGCATGAAGCGGTGTTGAAAAACATGAAGAGCCTGAAAAGGTGTGAAAAATATGAAGAGCTTCAAAAGGTGTAAAAAATATGAGGAGCATGAAACAATCTGAAAAATAGGAGGAGCATGAAGCGGTGTTCAAAAACATGAAAAGCCTGAAAAGGTGTGAAAAATATGAAGAGCTTCAAAAGGTGTCAAAAATATGAGGAGCATGAAACGTTCTGAAAAATAGGACGAGCATGAAGCAGTGATAAAAAACATGAAGTGCCTGAAAAGGTGTGAAAAATATGAAGAGTTCCTAAAGGTGTCAAAAATATGCGGAGCACCAAACGGTCTCAAAAATAGGAGGAGCATGAAGTGGTGTTGAAAAATATGAAGAGCCTGAAAATGAGTGAAAAATATGAAGAGCTTCAAAAAGTGTCAAAAATATGAGGAGCATGAAACGGTCTGAAAAAGAGGAAGAGCATGAAGAAGTGTTCAAAAACCTGAAGAGCCTGAAAAGGTGTGAAAAATGTGAAGAGCTTCAAAAGTTTTCAAAAATATGAGGAGCATGATACGGTTTGAAAAATAGGAGGAGCATGAAGCGGTGTTGAAAAACATGAAGAGTCTGAAAACGTGTGAAAATATGAAGAGCTTCAAAAATATTAAAAATATGAAGAGCTTCAAAAGTTTTGAAAGATACGAAGAGATTAAAAAGGTGTCAAAAATGAGATGAGCATGAAACGGTCTGAAAAATAGGAGGAGCATAAGCGGTGTTGAAAAACATGAAGAGCCTGAAAAGGTGTGAAAAATATGAAGAGCTTCAAAAGGTGTGAAATACATGAGGAGCATGAAACTCTCTGAAAAATAGGAGGAGCATGAAGCGATGTTCAAAAACATGAAGAGCCTGAAAATGTGTGAAAAATATGAAGAGCTTCAAAAGGTGTCAAACTTGAGATGAGCATGAAACCGTCAGAAAAATAGGAAGAGCATGAAGCGGTGTTGAAAAACATTAAGAGCTGAAAACGTGTGAAAAATATGAAGAGCTTCCAAAGGTGTCAAAAATGAGATGAGCATGAAACAGTCTGAAAAATAGGAAGAGCATGAAGCGGTGTTGAAAAACATTAAGAGCTGAAAACGTGTGAAAAATATGAAGAGCTTCAAAAGATGTCAAAAACATGAGGAGCATGAAACGGGCTGAAAAATAGGAGAAGCATGAAGTGGTGTGGAAAAATATGAAGAGCCTGAAAATGTGTGAAAAATATGAAAAGCTTCAAAAGGTGTCAAAAATGAGATGAGCATGAAACGGTCTGAAAAATAGGAGGATCATGAAATGGTGTTGAAAAACATGAAGAGCCTGAAAAGATGTGAAAAATATGAAAAGCTTCAAAAGGTGTCAAAAATATGAGGAGCATGAAACGGTCTGAAAAATAGGAGGAGCATGAAGCTGTGTTCAAAAATATGAAGAGCCTGAAAAGGTGTGAAAAATATGAAGAGCTTCAAAAGTTGTCAAAAATATGAGGAGCATGAAACGGTCTGAAAAATAGGAGGAGCATGAAGCTGTGTTCAAAAACATGAAGATCTTAAAAGGGTGTGAAAAATATGAAGAGCTTCAAAAGGTGTGAAAAATATGAGGAGCATGAAACGGTCTGAAAAATAGAAGCAGCATGAAACGGTTTTGAAAAACATGAAGAGCCTGAAAACTTGTGAAAAATATGAAGAGCTTTAAAAGGTGTGAAAAATATGAAGAGCTTCAAAGGTGACACAAATGAGATGAGCATGAAACGGTCTGAATAATATGAGGAGCATGAAGTGGTGGAGAAAACAATAAAGAGCCTGAAAAGGTGTGAAAAATATGAAGAGCTTCAAAATGTTTCAATAATATGAAGAGCATGAAACGGACTGAAAATCAGGAAGATCATGAAGCGGTGTTCAAAAACATGAAGAGCCTGAAAAGGTGTGAAAAATATGAAGAGCTCAAAAAGTGTCAAAAATATGAGGAGCATGAAACGATCTGAAAAATACGAGGAGCATGAAGCAGTGTTCAAAAACATGAAGAGCTTCAAAAGGTATGAAAAATATGAGAGCTTCAAAAGGTGTCAAAAATGAGGAGCATGAAACGGTCTGAAAAATAGGAGGAACATGAAGCGGTGTTCAAACACATGAAGAGCCTGAAAATGTGTGAAAATTATGAAGATCTTCAAAAGGTGTCAAAATTATGAGGAACATGAAACGGTTTGAAAAATAGGAGGAGCATGAAACGGTGTTGAAAAACATGAAGAGCCTGAAAAGGTGTGAAAAATATGAAGAGCTTCAAAATCTTTGAAAAATATGAAGAGCTTTCAAAGGTGTGAAATACATGAGGAGCATGAAACTCTCTGAAAAATAGGAGGAGCCTGAAATGTTGTTCAAAAACATGAATAGACTGAAAACGTGTGAAAAATATGAAGAGCTTCAAAAGGTGTGAAAAATATGAGGAGCATGATACGGTCTGAAAAATAGGAGGAGCATGAAGCTGTGTTCAAAAACATGAAGAGCCTGAAAAGTTGTGAAAAATATCAAAAGCTTCAAAAGGTGTCAAAAATGAGATGAGCATGAAACGGTCTGAAAAATAGGAGGAGCATGAAGCGATGTTCAAAAACATGAAGAGCCTGAAACGTTGTGAAAAATATGAAAGGCTTCAAAAGGTGTGAAAAATATGAGGAGCATGAAACGGTCTGAAAAATCGGAGGAGCATGAAGCGGTGTTGAAAAATATGAAGAGCCTGAAAATGTGTGAAAAATATGAAGAGCTTTAAAAGGTGTCAAAAATGAGATGAGCATGAAACGGTCTGAAAAATAGGACGTGCATGAAGCGGTGTTGAAAAACATGAAGAGCCTGAAAAGTTGTGAAATATATGAAGAGCTTCAAAAGGTGTCAAAAATATGAGGAGCATGAAACGGTCTGAAAAATAGGAGAAGCATGAAGCGGTGTTCAAAAACATGAAGAGCCTGAAAAGGTGTGGAAAATATGAAGAGCTTCAAAAGCTGTGAAATACATGAGGAGCATGAAACTCTCTGAAAAATAGGAGGAGCATGAAGCGGTGTTCAAAAACATGAAGAGCCTGAAAAGTTGTGAAAAATATGAAAAGCTTCAAAAGGTGTCAAAAATGAGATGAGCATTAAAAAGTCTGAAAAATAGGAATAACATGAAACGATGTTGAAAATCATGAAGAGCCTGAAAAACTGTGAAAAATATAAAGAGCTTCAAAAGGTGTCAAAAATATGAGGAGCATGAAACGGTCTGAAAAATAGGAGGAGCATGAAGCTGTGTTCCAAAACATGAAGATCCTGAAAAGGTGTGAAAAATATGAAGAGCTTCAAAAGGTGTGAAAAATATGAGGAGCATGAAACGGACTGAAAAATTGAAGCAGCATGAAACGGTGTTGAAAAATATGAAGAGCATGAAAACGTGTGAAAAATATGAAGAGCTTCAAAAGGTGTGAAAAAAATAAAGAGCTTCAAAGGTGACAAAAATGAGATGAGCATGATACGGTCTGAAAAATAGGAGGAGCGTGAAGTGGTGGTGAAAAACATGAAGAGCCTGAAAAGGTGTGAAAAATATGAAGAGCTTCAAAATGTTTCACAAATATGAAGAGCATGAAACGGTCTGAAAAACAAGAGGATCATGAAGCGGTGTTCAAAAACATGAAGAGCCTGAAAAGGTGTGAAAAATATGAAGAGCTTCAAAAGGTGTCAAAAATATGAGGAGCATGAAACGGTCTGAAAAATAGGAGGAGCATGAAACGGTGATCAAAAACATGAAGAGCCTGAAAATGTGTGAAAAATATGAAGAGCTTCTAAAGGTGTCAAAAATATGAGGAGCATAAACGGTCTGAAAAATAGGAGTAGCATGAAGCGGTGTTCAAAAACATGAAGAGCCTGAAAAGGTGTGAAAAATATGAAGAGCTCAAAAAGTATCAAAAATATGAGGATCATGAAACGGTGTGAAAAATTGGAGGAGCATGAAGCAGAGTTCGAAAACATGAAGAGCCTGAAAAGGTTTGAAAAATACGAAGAGCTCAAAAAGTGTCAAAAAATGAGGAGCATGAAACGATCTGAAAAATACGAGGAGCATGAAGCAGTGTTCAAAAACATGAAGAGCTTCAAAAGGTATGAAAAATATGAGAGCTTCAAAAGGTGTCAAAAATATGAGGAGCATGAAACGGTCTGAAAAATAGGAGGAACATGAAGCGGTGTTCAAACACATGAAGAGCCTGAAAATGTGTGAAAATTATGAAGATCTTCAAAAGGTGTCAAAATTATGAGGAACATGAAACGGTTTGAAAAATAGGAGGAGCATGAAACGGTGTTGAAAAACATGAAGAGCCTGAAAAGGTGTGAAAAATATGAAGAGCTTCAAAATCTTTGAAAAATATGAAGAGCTTTCAACGGTGTGAAATACATGAGTAGCATGGAACTCTCTGAAAAATAGGAGGAGCCTGAAAGGGTGTTCAAAAACATGAATAGACTGAAAACGTGTGAAAAATATGAAGAGCTTCAAAAGGTGTCAAAAATATGAGGAGCATGAAACGGTCTGAAAAATATGAGCAGCATGAAGCGGTGTTGAAAAACATGAAGAGCCTTAAAAGGTGTGAAAAAAATGAAGAGCTTCAAAAGGTGTCAAAAATATGAGGAGCATGAAACGGTCTGAAAAATATGAGCAGCATGAAGTGGTGTTGAAAAACATGAAGAGCCTGAAAAGGTGTGAAAAATATGAAGAGCTTCAAAAGGTGTGAAATACATGAGGAGCATAAAACTCTCTGAAAAAGAGAAGGAGCATGAAGTGGTGTTCAGAAACATGAAGAGCCTGAAAAGGTGTGAAATATATGAAGAGCTTCAAAAGGTGTGAAAAATATGAGGAGCATGATATGGTTTGAAAAATAGGATTAGCGTGAAGCGGTGTTCAAAAACATGAAGAGCCTGAAAAGTTGTGAAAAATATGAAAAACTTCAAAAGGTGTCAAAAATGAGATGAGCATGAAATGGTCTGAAAAATAGGACGTGCATGAAGCGGTGTTGAAAAACATGAAGAGCCTGAAAAGTTGTGAAAAATATGAAGAGCTTCAAAAGGTGTCAAAAATATGAGGAGCATGAAACGGTCTGAAAAATAGGAGAAGCATGAAGCGTTGTTCAAAAACATGAAGAGCCTGAAAAGGTGTGAAAAACATGAAGAGCTTCAAAAGGTGTCAAAAATATGAGGAGCATGAAACGGTCTGAAAAATCGGAGGAGCATGAAGCGTTGTTGAAAAACATGAAGAGCCTGAAAAGGTGTGAGAAATATGAAGAGCTTCAAAAGGTGTTAAAAATATGAGTAGCATGAAACGGTCTGCAAAAAAGGAGGAGCATAAAGTGGTGTTGAAAAAGATGAAGAGCCTGAAAAGGTGTTAAAAATATTAAAGCTTCAAAAGGTGTCAAAATTATGAGGAGCATGAAACGGTCTGAAAAATAGGAGGAGCATGAAGCGATGTTGAAAAACATGAATTGTCTGAAAACGTGTGGAAAATATGAAGAGATTCATAAATGTGAAAAATATGAAGAGCTTCAAAAGGTGTGAAAAATATGAAGAGCTTCAAAAGGTGTCAAAATGAGATGAGCATGAAACGGTCGGAAAAATAGGAGGAGCATGAAGCAGTGTTGAAAAACATGAAGAGCCTGAAAACCTGTAAAAAATAGGAAGAGCTTCAAAAGGTGTCAAAAATGAGATGAGCATAAAACGGTCTGAAAATTAGGAGGAGCATGAAGCGGTGATGAAAATCATGAAGAGCCTGAAAAGGTGAGAAAAATATGAAGAGCTTCAAAATGTGTGAAAAATATGAGGAGCTTCAAAAGGTGTAAAAAATATGAAGAGCTTCAAAAGTGTCAAAAATTAGATGAGCATGAAAAGGTCTAAAAAATAGGAGGAGCAACAAGTACTGTTGAAAAAAATGAAGAGCCTGAAAAGGTGTGAAAAATATGAAGAGCTTCAAAATGTGTGAAAAATATGAGGAGCATGATACGGTCTGAAAAATAGGAGGAGCATGAAGCAGTGTTCAGAAACATGAAGAGCCTGAATAGGTGTGTAAAGAAATGCAAATCTTCAAAAGGTGTCAAAAATGAGAGGAGCATGAAACGGTCTGAAAATAGGAGGAGCATGAAGCTGTGTTCAAAAATATGAAGAGCCTGAAAAGGTGTGAAAAATATGAAGAGCTTCAAAAGTTGTCAAAAATATGAGGAGCATGAAACGGTCTGAAAAATAGGAGGAGCATGAAGCTGTGTTCAAAAACATGAAGATCTTAAAAGGGTGTGAAAAATATGAAGAGCTTCAAAAGGTGTGAAAAATATGAGGAGCATGAAACGGTCTGAAAAATAGAAGCAGCATGAAACGGTTTTGAAAAACATGAAGAGCCTGAAAACTTGTGAAAAATATGAAGAGCTTTAAAAGGTGTGAAAAATATGAAGAGCTTCAAAGGTGACACAAATGAGATGAGCATGAAACGGTCTGAATAATATGAGGAGCATGAAGTGGTGGAGAAAACAATAAAGAGCCTGAAAAGGTGTGAAAAATATGAAGAGCTTCAAAATGTTTCAATAATATGAAGAGCATGAAACGGTCTGAAAATCAGGAAGATCATGAAGCGGTGTTCAAAAACATGAAGAGCCTGAAAAGGTGTGAAAAATATGAAGAGCTCAAAAAGTGTCAAAAATATGAGGAGCATGAAACGATCTGAAAAATACGAGGAGCATGAAGCAGTGTTCAAAAACATGAAGAGCTTCAAAAGGTATGAAAAATATGAGAGCTTCAAAAGGTGTCAAAAATGAGGAGCATGAAACGGTCTGAAAAATAGGAGGAACATGAAGCGGTGTTTAAACACATGAAGAGCCTGAAAATGTGTGAAAATTATGAAGATCTTCAAAAGGTGTCAAAATTATGAGGAACATGAAACGGTTTGAAAAATAGGAGGAGCATGAAACGGTGTTGAAAAACATGAAGAGCCTGAAAAGGTGTGAAAAATATGAAGAGCTTCAAAATCTTTGAAAAATATGAAGAGCTTTCAAAGGTGTGAAATACATGAGGAGCATGAAACTCTCTGAAAAATAGGAGGAGCCTGAAATGGTGTTCAAAAACATGAATAGACTGAAAACGTGTGAAAAATATGAAGAGCTTCAAAAGGTGTGAAAAATATGAGGAGCATGATACGGTCTGAAAAATAGGAGGAGCATGAAGCTGTGTTCAAAAACATGAAGAGCCTGAAAAGTTGTGAAAAATATCAAAAGCTTCAAAAGGTGTCAAAAATGAGATGAGCATGAAACGGTCTGAAAAATAGGAGGAGCATGAAGCGATGTTCAAAAACATGAAGAGCCTGAAACGTTGTGAAAAATATGAAAGGCTTCAAAAGGTGTGAAAAATATGAGGAGCATGAAACGGTCTGAAAAATCGGAGGAGCATGAAGCGGTGTTGAAAAATATGAAGAGCCTGAAAATGTGTGAAAAATATGAAGAGCTTTAAAAGGTGTCAAAAATGAGATGAGCATGAAACGGTCTGAAAAATAGGACGTGCATGAAGCGGTGTTGAAAAACATGAAGAGCCTGAAAAGTTGTGAAATATATGAAGAGCTTCAAAAGGTGTCAAAAATATGAGGAGCATGAAACGGTCTGAAAAATAGGAGAAGCATGAAGCGGTGTTCAAAAACATGAAGAGCCTGAAAAGGTGTGGAAAATATGAAGAGCTTCAAAAGCTGTGAAATACATGAGGAGCATGAAACTCTCTGAAAAATAGGAGGAGCATGAAGCGGTGTTCAAAAACATGAAGAGCCTGAAAAGTTGTGAAAAATATGAAAAGCTTCAAAAGGTGTCAAAAATGAGATGAGCATTAAAAGGTCTGAAAAATAGGAATAACATGAAACGATGTTGAAAATCATGAAGAGCCTGAAAAACTGTGAAAAATATAAAGAGCTTCAAAAGGTGTCAAAAATATGAGGAGCATGAAACGGTCTGAAAAATAGGAGGAGCATGAAGCTGTGTTCCAAAACATGAAGATCCTGAAAAGGTGTGAAAAATATGAAGAGCTTCAAAAGTTGTGAAAAATATGAGGAGCATGAAACGGACTGAAAAATTGAAGCAGCATGAAACGGTGTTGAAAAATATGAAGAGCATGAAAACGTGTGAAAAATATGAAGAGCTTCAAAAGGTGTGAAAAAAATAAAGAGCTTCAAAGGTGACAAAAATGAGATGAGAATGATACGGTCTGAAAAATAGGAGGAGCGTGAAGTGGTGGTGAAAAACATGAAGAGCCTGAAAAGGTGTGAAAAATATGAAGAGCTTCAAAAGGTGTCAAAAATATGAGGAGCATGAAACGGTCTGAAAAATAGGAGGAGCATGAAACGGTGATCAAAAACATGAAGAGCCTGAAAATGTGTGAAAAATATGAAGAGCTTCTAAAGGTGTCAAAAATATGAGGAGCATAAACGGTCTGAAAAATAGGAGTAGCATGAAGCGGTGTTCAAAAACATGAAGAGCCTGAAAAGGTGTGAAAAATATGAAGAGCTCAAAAAGTATCAAAAATATGAGGATCATGAAACGGTGTGAAAAATTGGAGGAGCATGAAGCAGAGTTCGAAAACATGAAGAGCCTGAAAAGGTTTGAAAAATACGAAGAGCTCAAAAAGTGTCAAAAAATGAAGAGCATGAAACGATCTGAAAAATACGAGGAGCATGAAGCAGTGTTCAAAAACATGAAGAGCTTCAAAAGGTATGAAAAATATGAGAGCTTCAAAAGGTGTCAAAAATATGAGGAGCATGAAACGGTCTGAAAAATAGGAGGAACATGAAGCGGTGTTCAAACACATGAAGAGCCTGAAAATGTGTGAAAATTATGAAGATCTTCAAAAGGTGTCAAAATTATGAGGAACATGAAACGGTTTGAAAAATAGGAGGAGCATGAAACGGTGTTGAAAAACATGAAGAGCCTGAAAAGGTGTGAAAAATATGAAGAGCTTCAAAATCTTTGAAAAATATGAAGAGCTTTCAAAGGTGTGAAATACATGAGGAGCATGAAACACTCTGAAAAATAGGAGGAGCCTGAAATGGTGTTCAAAAACATGAATAGACTGAAAACGTGTGAAAAATATGAAGAGCTTCAAAAGGTGTCAAAAATATGAGGAGCATGAAACGGTCTGAAAAATATGAGCAGCATGAAGCGGTGTTGAAAAACATGAAGAGCCTTAAAAGGTGTGAAAAAAATGAAGAGCTTCAAAAGGTGTCAAAAATATGAGGAGCATGAAACGGTCTGAAAAATATGAGCAGCATGAAGTGGTGTTGAAAAACATGAAGAGCCTGAAAAGGTGTGAAAAATATGAAGAGCTTCAAAAGGTGTGAAATACATGAGGAGCATAAAACTCTCTGAAAAAGAGAAGGAGCATGAAGTGGTGTTCAGAAACATGAAGAGCCTGAAAAGGTGTGAAATATATGAAGAGCTTCAAAAGGTGTGAAAAATATGAGGAGCATGATATGGTTTGAAAAATAGGATTAGCGTGAAGCGGTGTTCAAAAACATGAAGAGCCTGAAAAGTTGTGAAAAATATGAAAAACTTCAAAAGGTGTCAAAAATGAGATGAGCATGAAATGGTCTGAAAAATAGGACGTGCATGAAGCGGTGTTGAAAAACATGAAGAGCCTGAAAAGTTGTGAAAAATATGAAGAGCTTCAAAAGGTGTCAAAAATATGAGGAGCATGAAACGGTCTGAAAAATAGGAGAAGCATGAAGCGGTGTTCAAAAACATGAAGAGCCTGAAAAGGTGTGAAAAACATGAAGAGCTTCAAAAGGTGTCAAAAATATGAGGAGCATGAAACGGTCTGAAAAATCGGAGGAGCATGAAGCGTTGTTGAAAAACATGAAGAGCCTGAAAAGGTGTGAGAAATATGAAGAGCTTCAAAAGGTGTCAAAAATATGAGTAGCATGAAACGGTCTGCAAAAAAGGAGGAGCATGAAGTGGTGTTGAAAAAGATGAAGAGCCTGAAAAGGTGTTAAAAATATTAAAGCTTCAAAAGGTGTCAAAATTATGAGGAGCATGAAACGGTCTGAAAAATAGGAGGAGCATGAAGCGATGTTGAAAAACATGAATTGTCTGAAAACGTGTGGAAAATATGAAGACATTCATAAATGTGAAAAATATGAAGAGCTTCAAAAGGTGTGAAAAATATGAAGAGCTTCAAAAGGTGTCAAAATGAGATGAGCATGAAACGGTCGGAAAAATAGGAGGAGCATGAAGCAGTGTTGAAAAACATGAAGAGCCTGAAAACCTGTAAAAAATAGGAAGAGCTTCAAAAGGTGTCAAAAATGAGATGAGCATGAAACGGTCTGAAAATTAGGAGGAGCATGAAGCGGTGATGAAAATCATGAAGAGCCTGAAAAGGTGAGAAAAATATGAAGAGCTTCAAAATGTGTGAAAAATATGAGGAGCTTCAAAAGGTGTAAAAAATATGAAGAGCTTCAAAAGTGTCAAAAATTAGATGAGCATGAAAAGGTCTAAAAAATAGGAGGAGCAACAAGTACTGTTGAAAAAAATGAAGAGCCTGAAAAGGTGTGAAAAATATGAAGAGCTTCAAAATGTGTGAAAAATATGAGGAGCATGATACGGTCTGAAAAATAGGAGGAGCATGAAGCAGTGTTCAGAAACATGAAGAGCCTGAATAGGTGTGTAAAGAAATGCAAATCTTCAAAAGGTGTCAAAAATGAGAGGAGCATGAAACGGTCTGAAAATAGGAGGAGCATGAAGCTGTGTTCAAAAATATGAAGAGCCTGAAAAGGTGTGAAAAATATGAAGAGCTTCAAAAGTTGTCAAAAATATGAGGAGCATGAAACGGTCTGAAAAATAGGAGGAGCATGAAGCTGTGTTCAAAAACATGAAGATCTTAAAAGGGTGTGAAAAATATGAAGAGCTTCAAAAGGTGTGAAAAATATGAGGAGCATGAAACGGTCTGAAAAATAGAAGCAGCATGAAACGGTTTTGAAAAACATGAAGAGCCTGAAAACTTGTGAAAAATATGAAGAGCTTTAAAAGGTGTGAAAAATATGAAGAGCTTCAAAGGTGACACAAATGAGATGAGCATGAAACGGTCTGAATAATATGAGGAGCATGAAGTGGTGGAGAAAACAATAAAGAGCCTGAAAAGGTGTGAAAAATATGAAGAGCTTCAAAATGTTTCAATAATATGAAGAGCATGAAACGGTCTGAAAATCAGGAAGATCATGAAGCGGTGTTCAAAAACATGAAGAGCCTGAAAAGGTGTGAAAAATATGAAGAGCTCAAAAAGTGTCAAAAATATGAGGAGCATGAAACGATCTGAAAAATACGAGGAGCATGAAGCAGTGTTCAAAAACATGAAGAGCTTCAAAAGGTATGAAAAATATGAGAGCTTCAAAAGGTGTCAAAAATGAGGAGCATGAAACGGTCTGAAAAATAGGAGGAACATGAAGCGGTGTTTAAACACATGAAGAGCCTGAAAATGTGTGAAAATTATGAAGATCTTCAAAAGGTGTCAAAATTATGAGGAACATGAAACGGTTTGAAAAATAGGAGGAGCATGAAACGGTGTTGAAAAACATGAAGAGCCTGAAAAGGTGTGAAAAATATGAAGAGCTTCAAAATCTTTGAAAAATATGAAGAGCTTTCAAAGGTGTGAAATACATGAGGAGCATGAAACTCTCTGAAAAATAGGAGGAGCCTGAAATGGTGTTCAAAAACATGAATAGACTGAAAACGTGTGAAAAATATGAAGAGCTTCAAAAGGTGTGAAAAATATGAGGAGCATGATACGGTTTGAAAAATAGGAGGAGCATGAAGCTGTGTTCAAAAACATGAAGAGCCTGAAAAGTTGTGAAAAATATCAAAAGCTTCAAAAGGTGTCAAAAATGAGATGAGCATGAAACGGTCTGAAAAATAGGAGGAGCATGAAGCGATGTTCAAAAACATGAAGAGCCTGAAACGTTGTGAAAAATATGAAAGGCTTCAAAAGGTGTGAAAAATATGAGGAGCATGAAACGGTCTGAAAAATCGGAGGAGCATGAAGCGGTGTTGAAAAATATGAAGAGCCTGAAAATGTGTGAAAAATATGAAGAGCTTTAAAAGGTGTCAAAAATGAGATGAGCATGAAACGGTCTGAAAAATAGGACGTGCATGAAGCGGTGTTGAAAAACATGAAGAGCCTGAAAAGTTGTGAAATATATGAAGAGCTTCAAAAGGTGTCAAAAATATGAGGAGCATGAAACGGTCTGAAAAATAGGAGAAGCATGAAGCGGTGTTCAAAAACATGAAGAGCCTGAAAAGGTGTGGAAAATATGAAGAGCTTCAAAAGCTGTGAAATACATGAGGAGCATGAAACTCTCTGAAAAATAGGAGGAGCATGAAGCGGTGTTCAAAAACATGAAGAGCCTGAAAAGTTGTGAAAAATATGAAAAGCTTCAAAAGGTGTCAAAAATGAGATGAGCATTAAAAGGTCTGAAAAATAGGAATAACATGAAACGATGTTGAAAATCATGAAGAGCCTGAAAAACTGTGAAAAATATAAAGAGCTTCAAAAGGTGTCAAAAATATGAGGAGCATGAAACGGTCTGAAAAATAGGAGGAGCATGAAGCTGTGTTCCAAAACATGAAGATCCTGAAAAGGTGTGAAAAATATGAAGAGCTTCAAAAGTTGTGAAAAATATGAGGAGCATGAAACGGACTGAAAAATTGAAGCAGCATGAAACGGTGTTGAAAAATATGAAGAGCATGAAAACGTGTGAAAAATATGAAGAGCTTCAAAAGGTGTGAAAAAAATAAAGAGCTTCAAAGGTGACAAAAATGAGATGAGAATGATACGGTCTGAAAAATAGGAGGAGCGTGAAGTGGTGGTGAAAAACATGAAGAGCCTGAAAAGGTGTGAAAAATATGAAGAGCTTCAAAAGGTGTCAAAAATATGAGGAGCATGAAACGGTCTGAAAAATAGGAGGAGCATGAAACGGTGATCAAAAACATGAAGAGCCTGAAAATGTGTGAAAAATATGAAGAGCTTCTAAAGGTGTCAAAAATATGAGGAGCATAAACGGTCTGAAAAATAGGAGTAGCATGAAGCGGTGTTCAAAAACATGAAGAGCCTGAAAAGGTGTGAAAAATATGAAGAGCTCAAAAAGTATCAAAAATATGAGGATCATGAAACGGTGTGAAAAATTGGAGGAGCATGAAGCAGAGTTCGAAAACATGAAGAGCCTGAAAAGGTTTGAAAAATACGAAGAGCTCAAAAAGTGTCAAAAAATGAAGAGCATGAAACGATCTGAAAAATACGAGGAGCATGAAGCAGTGTTCAAAAACATGAAGAGCTTCAAAAGGTATGAAAAATATGAGAGCTTCAAAAGGTGTCAAAAATATGAGGAGCATGAAACGGTCTGAAAAATAGGAGGAACATGAAGCGGTGTTCAAACACATGAAGAGCCTGAAAATGTGTGAAAATTATGAAGATCTTCAAAAGGTGTCAAAATTATGAGGAACATGAAACGGTTTGAAAAATAGGAGGAGCATGAAACGGTGTTGAAAAACATGAAGAGCCTGAAAAGGTGTGAAAAATATGAAGAGCTTCAAAATCTTTGAAAAATATGAAGAGCTTTCAAAGGTGTGAAATACATGAGGAGCATGAAACACTCTGAAAAATAGGAGGAGCCTGAAATGGTGTTCAAAAACATGAATAGACTGAAAACGTGTGAAAAATATGAAGAGCTTCAAAAGGTGTCAAAAATATGAGGAGCATGAAACGGTCTGAAAAATATGAGCAGCATGAAGCGGTGTTGAAAAACATGAAGAGCCTTAAAAGGTGTGAAAAAAATGAAGAGCTTCAAAAGGTGTCAAAAATATGAGGAGCATGAAACGGTCTGAAAAATATGAGCAGCATGAAGTGGTGTTGAAAAACATGAAGAGCCTGAAAAGGTGTGAAAAATATGAAGAGCTTCAAAAGGTGTGAAATACATGAGGAGCATAAAACTCTCTGAAAAAGAGAAGGAGCATGAAGTGGTGTTCAGAAACATGAAGAGCCTGAAAAGGTGTGAAATATATGAAGAGCTTCAAAAGGTGTGAAAAATATGAGGAGCATGATATGGTTTGAAAAATAGGATTAGCGTGAAGCGGTGTTCAAAAACATGAAGAGCCTGAAAAGTTGTGAAAAATATGAAAAACTTCAAAAGGTGTCAAAAATGAGATGAGCATGAAATGGTCTGAAAAATAGGACGTGCATGAAGCGGTGTTGAAAAACATGAAGAGCCTGAAAAGTTGTGAAAAATATGAAGAGCTTCAAAAGGTGTCAAAAATATGAGGAGCATGAAACGGTCTGAAAAATAGGAGAAGCATGAAGCGGTGTTCAAAAACATGAAGAGCCTGAAAAGGTGTGAAAAACATGAAGAGCTTCAAAAGGTGTCAAAAATATGAGGAGCATGAAACGGTCTGAAAAATCGGAGGAGCATGAAGCGTTGTTGAAAAACATGAAGAGCCTGAAAAGGTGTGAGAAATATGAAGAGCTTCAAAAGGTGTCAAAAATATGAGTAGCATGAAACGGTCTGCAAAAAAGGAGGAGCATGAAGTGGTGTTGAAAAAGATGAAGAGCCTGAAAAGGTGTTAAAAATATTAAAGCTTCAAAAGGTGTCAAAATTATGAGGAGCATGAAACGGTCTGAAAAATAGGAGGAGCATGAAGCGATGTTGAAAAACATGAATTGTCTGAAAACGTGTGGAAAATATGAAGACATTCATAAATGTGAAAAATATGAAGAGCTTCAAAAGGTGTGAAAAATATGAAGAGCTTCAAAAGGTGTCAAAATGAGATGAGCATGAAACGGTCGGAAAAATAGGAGGAGCATGAAGCAGTGTTGAAAAACATGAAGAGCCTGAAAACCTGTAAAAAATAGGAAGAGCTTCAAAAGGTGTCAAAAATGAGATGAGCATGAAACGGTCTGAAAATTAGGAGGAGCATGAAGCGGTGATGAAAATCATGAAGAGCCTGAAAAGGTGAGAAAAATATGAAGAGCTTCAAAATGTGTGAAAAATATGAGGAGCTTCAAAAGGTGTAAAAAATATGAAGAGCTTCAAAAGTGTCAAAAATTAGATGAGCATGAAAAGGTCTAAAAAATAGGAGGAGCAACAAGTACTGTTGAAAAAAATGAAGAGCCTGAAAAGGTGTGAAAAATATGAAGAGCTTCAAAATGTGTGAAAAATATGAGGAGCATGATACGGTCTGAAAAATAGGAGGAGCATGAAGCAGTGTTCAGAAACATGAAGAGCCTGAATAGGTGTGTAAAGAAATGCAAATCTTCAAAAGGTGTCAAAAATGAGAGGAGCATGAAACGGTCTGAAAATAGGAGGAGCATGAAGCTGTGTTCAAAAATATGAAGAGCCTGAAAAGGTGTGAAAAATATGAAGAGCTTCAAAAGTTGTCAAAAATATGAGGAGCATGAAACGGTCTGAAAAATAGGAGGAGCATGAAGCTGTGTTCAAAAACATGAAGATCTTAAAAGGGTGTGAAAAATATGAAGAGCTTCAAAAGGTGTGAAAAATATGAGGAGCATGAAACGGTCTGAAAAATAGAAGCAGCATGAAACGGTTTTGAAAAACATGAAGAGCCTGAAAACTTGTGAAAAATATGAAGAGCTTTAAAAGGTGTGAAAAATATGAAGAGCTTCAAAGGTGACACAAATGAGATGAGCATGAAACGGTCTGAATAATATGAGGAGCATGAAGTGGTGGAGAAAACAATAAAGAGCCTGAAAAGGTGTGAAAAATATGAAGAGCTTCAAAATGTTTCAATAATATGAAGAGCATGAAACGGTCTGAAAATCAGGAAGATCATGAAGCGGTGTTCAAAAACATGAAGAGCCTGAAAAGGTGTGAAAAATATGAAGAGCTCAAAAAGTGTCAAAAATATGAGGAGCATGAAACGATCTGAAAAATACGAGGAGCATGAAGCAGTGTTCAAAAACATGAAGAGCTTCAAAAGGTATGAAAAATATGAGAGCTTCAAAAGGTGTCAAAAATGAGGAGCATGAAACGGTCTGAAAAATAGGAGGAACATGAAGCGGTGTTTAAACACATGAAGAGCCTGAAAATGTGTGAAAATTATGAAGATCTTCAAAAAGTGTCAAAATTATGAGGAACATGAAACGGTTTGAAAAATAGGAGGAGCATGAAACGGTGTTGAAAAACATGAAGAGCCTGAAAAGGTGTGAAAAATATGAAGAGCTTCAAAATCTTTGAAAAATATGAAGAGCCTTCAAAGGTGTGAAATACATGAGGAGCATGAAACTCTCTGAAAAATAGGAGGAGCCTGAAATGGTGTTCAAAAACATGAATAGACTGAAAACGTGTGAAAAATATGAAGAGCTTCAAAAGGTGTGAAAAATATGAGGAGCATGATACGGTCTGAAAAATAGGAGGAGCATGAAGCTGTGTTCAAAAACATGAAGAGCCTGAAAAGTTGTGAAAAATATCAAAAGCTTCAAAAGGTGTCAAAAATGAGATGAGCATGAAACGGTCTGAAAAATAGGAGGAGCATGAAGCGATGTTCAAAAACATGAAGAGCCTGAAACGTTGTGAAAAATATGAAAGGCTTCAAAAGGTGTGAAAAATATGAGGAGCATGAAACGGTCTGAAAAATCGGAGGAGCATGAAGCGGTGTTGAAAAATATGAAGAGCCTGAAAATGTGTGAAAAATATGAAGAGCTTTAAAAGGTGTCAAAAATGAGATGAGCATGAAACGGTCTGAAAAATAGGACGTGCATGAAGCGGTGTTGAAAAACATGAAGAGCCTGAAAAGTTGTGAAATATATGAAGAGCTTCAAAAGGTGTCAAAAATATGAGGAGCATGAAACGGTCTGAAAAATAGGAGGAGCATGAAGCTGTGTTCCAAAACATGAAGATCCTGAAAAGGTGTGAAAAATATGAAGAGCTTCAAAAGTTGTGAAAAATATGAGGAGCATGAAACGGACTGAAAAATTGAAGCAGCATGAAACGGTGTTGAAAAATATGAAGAGCATGAAAACGTGTGAAAAATATGAAGAGCTTCAAAAGGTGTGAAAAAAATAAAGAGCTTCAAAGGTGACAAAAATGAGATGAGAATGATACGGTCTGAAAAATAGGAGGAGCGTGAAGTGGTGGTGAAAAACATGAAGAGCCTGAAAAGGTGTGAAAAATATGAAGAGCTTCAAAAGGTGTCAAAAATATGAGGAGCATGAAACGGTCTGAAAAATAGGAGGAGCATGAAACGGTGATCAAAAACATGAAGAGCCTGAAAATGTGTGAAAAATATGAAGAGCTTCTAAAGGTGTCAAAAATATGAGGAGCATAAACGGTCTGAAAAATAGGAGTAGCATGAAGCGGTGTTCAAAAACATGAAGAGCCTGAAAAGGTGTGAAAAATATGAAGAGCTCAAAAAGTATCAAAAATATGAGGATCATGAAACGGTGTGAAAAATTGGAGGAGCATGAAGCAGAGTTCGAAAACATGAAGAGCCTGAAAAGGTTTGAAAAATACGAAGAGCTCAAAAAGTGTCAAAAAATGAAGAGCATGAAACGATCTGAAAAATACGAGGAGCATGAAGCAGTGTTCAAAAACATGAAGAGCTTCAAAAGGTATGAAAAATATGAGAGCTTCAAAAGGTGTCAAAAATATGAGGAGCATGAAACGGTCTGAAAAATAGGAGGAACATGAAGCGGTGTTCAAACACATGAAGAGCCTGAAAATGTGTGAAAATTATGAAGATCTTCAAAAGGTGTCAAAATTATGAGGAACATGAAACGGTTTGAAAAATAGGAGGAGCATGAAACGGTGTTGAAAAACATGAAGAGCCTGAAAAGGTGTGAAAAATATGAAGAGCTTCAAAATCTTTGAAAAATATGAAGAGCTTTCAAAGGTGTGAAATACATGAGGAGCATGAAACACTCTGAAAAATAGGAGGAGCCTGAAATGGTGTTCAAAAACATGAATAGACTGAAAACGTGTGAAAAATATGAAGAGCTTCAAAAGGTGTCAAAAATATGAGGAGCATGAAACGGTCTGAAAAATATGAGCAGCATGAAGCGGTGTTGAAAAACATGAAGAGCCTTAAAAGGTGTGAAAAAAATGAAGAGCTTCAAAAGGTGTCAAAAATATGAGGAGCATGAAACGGTCTGAAAAATATGAGCAGCATGAAGTGGTGTTGAAAAACATGAAGAGCCTGAAAAGGTGTGAAAAATATGAAGAGCTTCAAAAGGTGTGAAATACATGAGGAGCATAAAACTCTCTGAAAAAGAGAAGGAGCATGAAGTGGTGTTCAGAAACATGAAGAGCCTGAAAAGGTGTGAAATATATGAAGAGCTTCAAAAGGTGTGAAAAATATGAGGAGCATGATATGGTTTGAAAAATAGGATTAGCGTGAAGCGGTGTTCAAAAACATGAAGAGCCTGAAAAGTTGTGAAAAATATGAAAAACTTCAAAAGGTGTCAAAAATGAGATGAGCATGAAATGGTCTGAAAAATAGGACGTGCATGAAGCGGTGTTGAAAAACATGAAGAGCCTGAAAAGTTGTGAAAAATATGAAGAGCTTCAAAAGGTGTCAAAAATATGAGGAGCATGAAACGGTCTGAAAAATAGGAGAAGCATGAAGCGGTGTTCAAAAACATGAAGAGCCTGAAAAGGTGTGAAAAACATGAAGAGCTTCAAAAGGTGTCAAAAATATGAGGAGCATGAAACGGTCTGAAAAATCGGAGGAGCATGAAGCGTTGTTGAAAAACATGAAGAGCCTGAAAAGGTGTGAGAAATATGAAGAGCTTCAAAAGGTGTCAAAAATATGAGTAGCATGAAACGGTCTGCAAAAAAGGAGGAGCATGAAGTGGTGTTGAAAAAGATGAAGAGCCTGAAAAGGTGTTAAAAATATTAAAGCTTCAAAAGGTGTCAAAATTATGAGGAGCATGAAACGGTCTGAAAAATAGGAGGAGCATGAAGCGATGTTGAAAAACATGAATTGTCTGAAAACGTGTGGAAAATATGAAGACATTCATAAATGTGAAAAATATGAAGAGCTTCAAAAGGTGTGAAAAATATGAAGAGCTTCAAAAGGTGTCAAAATGAGATGAGCATGAAACGGTCGGAAAAATAGGAGGAGCATGAAGCAGTGTTGAAAAACATGAAGAGCCTGAAAACCTGTAAAAAATAGGAAGAGCTTCAAAAGGTGTCAAAAATGAGATGAGCATGAAACGGTCTGAAAATTAGGAGGAGCATGAAGCGGTGATGAAAATCATGAAGAGCCTGAAAAGGTGAGAAAAATATGAAGAGCTTCAAAATGTGTGAAAAATATGAGGAGCTTCAAAAGGTGTAAAAAATATGAAGAGCTTCAAAAGTGTCAAAAATTAGATGAGCATGAAAAGGTCTAAAAAATAGGAGGAGCAACAAGTACTGTTGAAAAAAATGAAGAGCCTGAAAAGGTGTGAAAAATATGAAGAGCTTCAAAATGTGTGAAAAATATGAGGAGCATGATACGGTCTGAAAAATAGGAGGAGCATGAAGCAGTGTTCAGAAACATGAAGAGCCTGAATAGGTGTGTAAAGAAATGCAAATCTTCAAAAGGTGTCAAAAATGAGAGGAGCATGAAACGGTCTGAAAATAGGAGGAGCATGAAGCTGTGTTCAAAAATATGAAGAGCCTGAAAAGGTGTGAAAAATATGAAGAGCTTCAAAAGTTGTCAAAAATATGAGGAGCATGAAACGGTCTGAAAAATAGGAGGAGCATGAAGCTGTGTTCAAAAACATGAAGATCTTAAAAGGGTGTGAAAAATATGAAGAGCTTCAAAAGGTGTGAAAAATATGAGGAGCATGAAACGGTCTGAAAAATAGAAGCAGCATGAAACGGTTTTGAAAAACATGAAGAGCCTGAAAACTTGTGAAAAATATGAAGAGCTTTAAAAGGTGTGAAAAATATGAAGAGCTTCAAAGGTGACACAAATGAGATGAGCATGAAACGGTCTGAATAATATGAGGAGCATGAAGTGGTGGAGAAAACAATAAAGAGCCTGAAAAGGTGTGAAAAATATGAAGAGCTTCAAAATGTTTCAATAATATGAAGAGCATGAAACGGTCTGAAAATCAGGAAGATCATGAAGCGGTGTTCAAAAACATGAAGAGCCTGAAAAGGTGTGAAAAATATGAAGAGCTCAAAAAGTGTCAAAAATATGAGGAGCATGAAACGATCTGAAAAATACGAGGAGCATGAAGCAGTGTTCAAAAACATGAAGAGCTTCAAAAGGTATGAAAAATATGAGAGCTTCAAAAGGTGTCAAAAATGAGGAGCATGAAACGGTCTGAAAAATAGGAGGAACATGAAGCGGTGTTTAAACACATGAAGAGCCTGAAAATGTGTGAAAATTATGAAGATCTTCAAAAGGTGTCAAAATTATGAGGAACATGAAACGGTTTGAAAAATAGGAGGAGCATGAAACGGTGTTGAAAAACATGAAGAGCCTGAAAAGGTGTGAAAAATATGAAGAGCTTCAAAATCTTTGAAAAATATGAAGAGCTTTCAAAGGTGTGAAATACATGAGGAGCATGAAACTCTCTGAAAAATAGGAGGAGCCTGAAATGGTGTTCAAAAACATGAATAGACTGAAAACGTGTGAAAAATATGAAGAGCTTCAAAAGGTGTGAAAAATATGAGGAGCATGATACGGTCTGAAAAATAGGAGGAGCATGAAGCTGTGTTCAAAAACATGAAGAGCCTGAAAAGTTGTGAAAAATATCAAAAGCTTCAAAAGGTGTCAAAAATGAGATGAGCATGAAACGGTCTGAAAAATAGGAGGAGCATGAAGCGATGTTCAAAAACATGAAGAGCCTGAAACGTTGTGAAAAATATGAAAGGCTTCAAAAGGTGTGAAAAATATGAGGAGCATGAAACGGTCTGAAAAATCGGAGGAGCATGAAGCGGTGTTGAAAAATATGAAGAGCCTGAAAATGTGTGAAAAATATGAAGAGCTTTAAAAGGTGTCAAAAATGAGATGAGCATGAAACGGTCTGAAAAATAGGACGTGCATGAAGCGGTGTTGAAAAACATGAAGAGCCTGAAAAGTTGTGAAATATATGAAGAGCTTCAAAAGGTGTCAAAAATATGAGGAGCATGAAACGGTCTGAAAAATAGGAGAAGCATGAAGCGGTGTTCAAAAACATGAAGAGCCTGAAAAGGTGTGGAAAATATGAAGAGCTTCAAAAGCTGTGAAATACATGAGGAGCATGAAACTCTCTGAAAAATAGGAGGAGCATGAAGCGGTGTTCAAAAACATGAAGAGCCTGAAAAGTTGTGAAAAATATGAAAAGCTTCAAAAGGTGTCAAAAATGAGATGAGCATTAAAAGGTCTGAAAAATAGGAATAACATGAAACGATGTTGAAAATCATGAAGAGCCTGAAAAACTGTGAAAAATATAAAGAGCTTCAAAAGGTGTCAAAAATATGAGGAGCATGAAACGGTCTGAAAAATAGGAGGAGCATGAAGCTGTGTTCCAAAACATGAAGATCCTGAAAAGGTGTGAAAAATATGAAGAGCTTCAAAAGTTGTGAAAAATATGAGGAGCATGAAACGGACTGAAAAATTGAAGCAGCATGAAACGGTGTTGAAAAATATGAAGAGCATGAAAACGTGTGAAAAATATGAAGAGCTTCAAAAGGTGTGAAAAAAATAAAGAGCTTCAAAGGTGACAAAAATGAGATGAGCATGATACGGTCTGAAAAATAGGAGGAGCGTGAAGTGGTGGTGAAAAACATGAAGAGCCTGAAAAGGTGTGAAAAATATGAAGAGCTTCAAAAGGTGTCAAAAATATGAGGAGCATGAAACGGTCTGAAAAATAGGAGGAGCATGAAACGGTGATCAAAAACATGAAGAGCCTGAAAAAGTGTGAAAAATATGAAGAGCTTCTAAAGGTGTCAAAAATATGAGGAGCATAAACGGTCTGAAAAATAGGAGTAGCATGAAGCGGTGTTCAAAAACATGAAGAGCCTGAAAAGGTGTGAAAAATATGAAGAGCTCAAAAAGTATCAAAAATATGAGGATCATGAAACGGTGTGAAAAATTGGAGGAGCATGAAGCAGAGTTCGAAAACATGAAGAGCCTGAAAAGGTTTGAAAAATACGAAGAGCTCAAAAAGTGTCAAAAAATGAAGAGCATGAAACGATCTGAAAAATACGAGGAGCATGAAGCAGTGTTCAAAAACATGAAGAGCTTCAAAAGGTATGAAAAATATGAGAGCTTCAAAAGGTGTCAAAAATATGAGGAGCATGAAAAGGTCTGAAAAATAGGAGGAACATGAAGCGGTGTTCAAACACATGAAGAGCCTGAAAATGTGTGAAAATTATGAAGATCTTCAAAAGGTGTCAAAATTATGAGGAACATGAAACGGTTTGAAAAATAGGAGGAGCATGAAACGGTGTTGAAAAACATGAAGAGCCTGAAAAGGTGTGAAAAATATGAAGAGCTTCAAAATCTTTGAAAAATATGAAGAGCTTTCAAAGGTGTGAAATACATGAGGAGCATGAAACACTCTGAAAAATAGGAGGAGCCTGAAATGGTGTTCAAAAACATGAATAGACTGAAAACGTGTGAAAAATATGAAGAGCTTCAAAAGGTGTCAAAAATATGAGAAGCATGAAACGGTCTGAAAAATATGAGCAGCATGAAGCGGTGTTGAAAAACATGAAGAGCCTTAAAAGGTGTGAAAAAAATGAAGAGCTTCAAAAGGTGTCAAAAATATGAGGAGCATGAAACGGTCTGAAAAATATGAGCAGCATGAAGTGGTGTTGAAAAACATGAAGAGCCTGAAAAGGTGTGAAAAATATGAAGAGCTTCAAAAGGTGTGAAATACATGAGGAGCATAAAACTCTCTGAAAAAGAGAAGGAGCATGAAGTGGTGTTCAGAAACATGAAGAGCCTGAAAAGGTGTGAAATATATGAAGAGCTTCAAAAGGTGTGAAAAATATGAGGAGCATGATATGGTTTGAAAAATAGGATTAGCGTGAAGCGGTGTTCAAAAACATGAAGAGCCTGAAAAGTTGTGAAAAATATGAAAAACTTCAAAAGGTGTCAAAAATGAGATGAGCATGAAATGGTCTGAAAAATAGGACGTGCATGAAGCGGTGTTGAAAAACATGAAGAGCCTGAAAAGTTGTGAAAAATATGAAGAGCTTCAAAAGGTGTCAAAAATATGAGGAGCATGAAACGGTCTGAAAAATAGGAGAAGCATGAAGCGGTGTTCAAAAACATGAAGAGCCTGAAAAGGTGTGAAAAACATGAAGAGCTTCAAAAGGTGTCAAAAATATGAGGAGCATGAAACGGTCTGAAAAATCGGAGGAGCATGAAGCGTTGTTGAAAAACATGAAGAGCCTGAAAAGGTGTGAGAAATATGAAGAGCTTCAAAAGGTGTCAAAAATATGAGTAGCATGAAACGGTCTGCAAAAAAGGAGGAGCATGAAGTGGTGTTGAAAAAGATGAAGAGCCTGAAAAGGTGTTAAAAATATTAAAGCTTCAAAAGGTGTCAAAATTATGAGGAGCATGAAACGGTCTGAAAAATAGGAGGAGCATGAAGCGATGTTGAAAAACATGAATTGTCTGAAAACGTGTGGAAAATATGAAGACATTCATAAATGTGAAAAATATGAAGAGCTTCAAAAGGTGTGAAAAATATGAAGAGCTTCAAAAGGTGTCAAAATGAGATGAGCATGAAACGGTCGGAAAAATAGGAGGAGCATGAAGCAGTGTTGAAAAACATGAAGAGCCTGAAAACCTGTAAAAAATAGGAAGAGCTTCAAAAGGTGTCAAAAATGAGATGAGCATGAAACGGTCTGAAAATTAGGAGGAGCATGAAGCGGTGATGAAAATCATGAAGAGCCTGAAAAGGTGAGAAAAATATGAAGAGCTTCAAAATGTGTGAAAAATATGAGGAGCTTCAAAAGGTGTAAAAAATATGAAGAGCTTCAAAAGTGTCAAAAATTAGATGAGCATGAAAAGGTCTAAAAAATAGGAGGAGCAACAAGTACTGTTGAAAAAAATGAAGAGCCTGAAAAGGTGTGAAAAATATGAAGAGCTTCAAAATGTGTGAAAAATATGAGGAGCATGATACGGTCTGAAAAATAGGAGGAGCATGAAGCAGTGTTCAGAAACATGAAGAGCCTGAATAGGTGTGTAAAGAAATGCAAATCTTCAAAAGGTGTCAAAAATGAGAGGAGCATGAAACGGTCTGAAAATAGGAGGAGCATGAAGCTGTGTTCAAAAATATGAAGAGCCTGAAAAGGTGTGAAAAATATGAAGAGCTTCAAAAGTTGTCAAAAATATGAGGAGCATGAAACGGTCTGAAAAATAGGAGGAGCATGAAGCTGTGTTCAAAAACATGAAGATCTTAAAAGGGTGTGAAAAATATGAAGAGCTTCAAAAGGTGTGAAAAATATGAGGAGCATGAAACGGTCTGAAAAATAGAAGCAGCATGAAACGGTTTTGAAAAACATGAAGAGCCTGAAAACTTGTGAAAAATATGAAGAGCTTTAAAAGGTGTGAAAAATATGAAGAGCTTCAAAGGTGACACAAATGAGATGAGCATGAAACGGTCTGAATAATATGAGGAGCATGAAGTGGTGGAGAAAACAATAAAGAGCCTGAAAAGGTGTGAAAAATATGAAGAGCTTCAAAATGTTTCAATAATATGAAGAGCATGAAACGGTCTGAAAATCAGGAAGATCATGAAGCGGTGTTCAAAAACATGAAGAGCCTGAAAAGGTGTGAAAAATATGAAGAGCTCAAAAAGTGTCAAAAATATGAGGAGCATGAAACGATCTGAAAAATACGAGGAGCATGAAGCAGTGTTCAAAAACATGAAGAGCTTCAAAAGGTATGAAAAATATGAGAGCTTCAAAAGGTGTCAAAAATGAGGAGCATGAAACGGTCTGAAAAATAGGAGGAACATGAAGCGGTGTTTAAACACATGAAGAGCCTGAAAATGTGTGAAAATTATGAAGATCTTCAAAAGGTGTCAAAATTATGAGGAACATGAAACGGTTTGAAAAATAGGAGGAGCATGAAACGGTGTTGAAAAACATGAAGAGCCTGAAAAGGTGTGAAAAATATGAAGAGCTTCAAAATCTTTGAAAAATATGAAGAGCTTTCAAAGGTGTGAAATACATGAGGAGCATGAAACTCTCTGAAAAATAGGAGGAGCCTGAAATGGTGTTCAAAAACATGAATAGACTGAAAACGTGTGAAAAATATGAAGAGCTTCAAAAGGTGTGAAAAATATGAGGAGCATGATACGGTCTGAAAAATAGGAGGAGCATGAAGCTGTGTTCAAAAACATGAAGAGCCTGAAAAGTTGTGAAAAATATCAAAAGCTTCAAAAGGTGTCAAAAATGAGATGAGCATGAAACGGTCTGAAAAATAGGAGGAGCATGAAGCGATGTTCAAAAACATGAAGAGCCTGAAACGTTGTGAAAAATATGAAAGGCTTCAAAAGGTGTGAAAAATATGAGGAGCATGAAACGGTCTGAAAAATCGGAGGAGCATGAAGCGGTGTTGAAAAATATGAAGAGCCTGAAAAAGTGTGAAAAATATGAAGAGCTTTAAAAGGTGTCAAAAATGAGATGAGCATGAAACGGTCTGAAAAATAGGACGTGCATGAAGCGGTGTTGAAAAACATGAAGAGCCTGAAAAGGTGTGGAAAATATGAAGAGCTTCAAAAGCTGTGAAATACATGAGGAGCATGAAACTCTCTGAAAAATAGGAGGAGCATGAAGCGGTGTTCAAAAACATGAAGAGCCTGAAAAGGTGTGGAAAATATGAAGAGCTTCAAAAGCTGTGAAATACATGAGGAGCATGAAACTCTCTGAAAAATAGGAGGAGCATGAAGCGGTGTTCAAAAACATGAAGAGCCTGAAAAGTTGTGAAAAATATGAAAAGCTTCAAAAGGTGTCAAAAATGAGATGAGCATTAAAAGGTCTGAAAAATAGGAATAACATGAAACGATGTTGAAAATCATGAAGAGCCTGAAAAACTGTGAAAAATATAAAGAGCTTCAAAAGGTGTCAAAAATATGAGGAGCATGAAACGGTCTGAAAAATAGGAGGAGCATGAAGCTGTGTTCCAAAACATGAAGATCCTGAAAAGGTGTGAAAAATATGAAGAGCTTCAAAAGTTGTGAAAAATATGAGGAGCATGAAACGGACTGAAAAATTGAAGCAGCATGAAACGGTGTTGAAAAATATGAAGAGCATGAAAACGTGTGAAAAATATGAAGAGCTTCAAAAGGTGTGAAAAAAATAAAGAGCTTCAAAGGTGACAAAAATGAGATGAGCATGATACGGTCTGAAAAATAGGAGGAGCGTGAAGTGGTGGTGAAAAACATGAAGAGCCTGAAAAGGTGTGAAAAATATGAAGAGCTTCAAAAGGTGTCAAAAATATGAGGAGCATGAAACGGTCTGAAAAATAGGAGGAGCATGAAACGGTGATCAAAAACATGAAGAGCCTGAAAAAGTGTGAAAAATATGAAGAGCTTCTAAAGGTGTCAAAAATATGAGGAGCATAAACGGTCTGAAAAATAGGAGTAGCATGAAGCGGTGTTCAAAAACATGAAGAGCCTGAAAAGGTGTGAAAAATATGAAGAGCTCAAAAAGTATCAAAAATATGAGGATCATGAAACGGTGTGAAAAATTGGAGGAGCATGAAGCAGAGTTCGAAAACATGAAGAGCCTGAAAAGGTTTGAAAAATACGAAGAGCTCAAAAAGTGTCAAAAAATGAGGAGCATGAAACGATCTGAAAAATACGAGGAGCATGAAGCAGTGTTCAAAAACATGAAGAGCTTCAAAAGGTATGAAAAATATGAGAGCTTCAAAAGGTGTCAAAAATATGAGGAGCATGAAACGGTCTGAAAAATAGGAGGAACATGAAGCGGTGTTCAAACACATGAAGAGCCTGAAAATGTGTGAAAATTATGAAGATCTTCAAAAGGTGTCAAAATTATGAGGAACATGAAACAGTTTGAAAAATAGGAGGAGGATGAAACGGTGTTGAAAAACATGAAGAGCCTGAAAAGGTGTGAAAAATATGAAGAGCTTCAAAATCTTTGAAAATTATGAAGAGCTTTCAAAGGTGTGAAATACATGAGGAGCATGAAACACTCTGAAAAATAGGAGGAGCCTGAAATGGTGTTCAAAAACATGAATAGACTGAAAACGTGTGAAAAATATGAAGAGCTTCAAAAGGTGTCAAAAATATGAGGAGCATGAAACGGTCTGAAAAATATGAGCAGCATGAAGCGGTGTTGAAAAACATGAAGAGCCTTAAAAGGTGTGAAAAAAATGAAGAGCTTCAAAAGGTGTCAAAAATATGAGGAGCATGAAACGGTCTGAAAAATATGAGCAGCATGAAGTGGTGTTGAAAAACATGAAGAGCCTGAAAAGGTGTGAAAAATATGAAGAGCTTCAAAAGGTGTGAAATACATGAGGAGCATAAAACTCTCTGAAAAAGAGAAGGAGCATGAAGTGGTGTTCAGAAACATGAAGAGCCTGAAAAGGTGTGAAATATATGAAGAGCTTCAAAAGGTGTGAAAAATATGAGGAGCATGATATGGTTTGAAAAATAGGATTAGCGTGAAGCGGTGTTCAAAAACATGAAGAGCCTGAAAAGTTGTGAAAAATATGAAAAACTTCAAAAGGTGTCAAAAATGAGATGAGCATGAAATGGTCTGAAAAATAGGACGTGCATGAAGCAGTGTTGAAAAACATGAAGAGCCTGAAAAGTTGTGAAAAATATGAAGAGCTTCAAAAGGTGTCAAAAATATGAGGAGCATGAAACGGTCTGAAAAATAGGAGAAGCATGAAGCGGTGTTCAAAAACATGAAGAGCCTGAAAAGGTGTGAAAAACATGAAGAGCTTCAAAAGGTGTCAAAAATATGAGGAGCATGAAACGGTCTGAAAAATCGGAGGAGCATGAAGCGTTGTTGAAAAACATGAAGAGCCTGAAAAGGTGTGAGAAATATGAAGAGCTTCAAAAGGTGTTAAAAATATGAGTAGCATGAAACGGTCTGCAAAAAAGGAGGAGCATGAAGTGGTGTTGAAAAAGATGAAGAGCCTGAAAAGGTGTTAAAAATATTAAAGCTTCAAAAGTGTCAAAATTATGAGGAGCATGAAACGGTCTGAAAAATAGGAGGAGCATGAAGCGATGTTGAAAAACATGAATTGTCTGAAAACGTGTGGAAAATATGAAGAGATTCATAAATGTGAAAAATATGAAGAGCTTCAAAAGGTGTGAAAAATATGAAGAGCTTCAAAAGGTGTCAAAATGAGATGAGCATGAAACGGTCGGAAAAATAGGAGGAGCATGAAGCAGTGTTGAAAAACATGAAGAGCCTGAAAACCTGTAAAAAATAGGAAGAGCTTCAAAAGGTGTCAAAAATGAGATGAGCATGAAACGGTCTGAAAAATAGGAGGAGCATGAAGCGGTGATGAAAATCATGAAGAGCCTGAAAAGGTGAGAAAAATATGAAGAGCTTCAAAATGTGTGAAAAATATGAGGAGCTTCAAAAGGTGTAAAAAATATGAAGAGCTTCAAAAGTGTCAAAAATTAGATGAGCATGAAAAGGTCTAAAAAATAGGAGGAGCAACAAGTACTGTTGAAAAAAATGAAGAGCCTGAAAAGGTGTGAAAAATATAAAGAGCTTCAAAATGTGTGAAAAATATGAGGAGCATGATACGGTCTGAAAAATAGGAGGAGCATGAAGCAGTGTTCAAAAACATGAAGAGCCTGAATAGGTGTGTAAAGAAATGCAAATCTTCAAAAGGTGTCAAAAATGAGAGGAGCATGAAACTGTCTGAAAATAGGAGGAGCATGAAGCGGTGTTCAAAAATATGAAGAGCCTGAAAAGTTGTGAAATATATGAAGAGCTTCCAAAGGTGTCAAAAATATGAGGAGCATGAAACGGTCTGAAAAATAGGAGGAACATGAAGCGGTGTTCAAAAAAACATGAAAAGCCTGAAAAGGTGTGAAAAATATGAAGAGCTTCAAAAGGTGTCAAAAATTTGAGGAGCATGAAACGTTCTGAAAAATAGGACGAGCATGAAGCAGTGTTGAAAAACATGAAGAGCCTGAAAATGTGTGAAATATATGAAGAGCTTCAAAAGCTGTCAAAAAGATGAGGAGCATGAAACGCTCTGAAAAATAGGAGGAGCATGAAGTGGTGTTGAAAAAAATGAAGAACCTGAAAGGGTGTGAAATATATGAAGAGCTTGAAAAGGTGTCAAAAATATGAGGAGAATGAAAATGGTCTGAAAAATAGGAGGAGTATGAAGAGGTGTTAAAAAACCTGAAGAGCCGGAAAAGGTGTGAAAAATATGAAGAGTTTCTAAAGGTGTCAGAAATATGAGGAGCATGAAACGGTCTCAAAAATAGGAGGAGCATGAAGTGGTGTTGAAAAACATGAAGAGCCTGAAAAGGTGTGAAAAATATGAAGAGCTTTAAAAGATGTCAAAAATATGAGAAGCATGAAAGGGTTTGAAAAAGAGGAGGAGCATGAAGCGGTGTTCAAAAACATGAAGAGCCTGAAAAGGTGTGAAAAATATGAAGAGCTTCAAAAGGTGTGAAATATATGAGGAGCATGAAACGGTCTGAAAAAAAGGAGGAGCATGAAGCGGTGTTGAAAAACATGAAGAGTTTGAAAAGGTGTGAAAAATATGAAGAGCTTCAAAAGGTGTCAAAAATATGAGGAGCAGGAAACGGTCTGAAAAATAGGAGGAGCATGAAGCGGTGTTCAAAAACATGAAGAGCCTGAAAAGTTGTGAAAAATATGAAAAGCTTCAAATGGTGTCAAAATTGAGATGAGCATGAAACGGATGAAAAATAGGAGAAGCATGAAGTGGTGTGGAAAAACATGAAGAGCCTGAAAAGGTGTGAAAAATATGAAGAGCTTCAAAAGGTGTGAAATACATGAGGAGCATGAAACTCTCTGAAAAATAGGAGGAGCATGAAGTGCTGTTCAAAAACATGAAGAGCCTGAAAAGGTGAGAAAAATATGAAGAGCTTCAAAAGGTGTGAAAAATATGAGGAGCATGATACTGTCGAAAAAATAGGAGGAGCATGAAGCGGAGTTCAAAAACATGAAGAGCTTGAAAAGGTGTGAAAAATATGAAGAGCCTCAAAACGTGTCAAAATATTAGGAGTATGAAACGGTATGATAAATAGAAGGAGCATGAAGCGGTGTTGAAAAACATGAAGAGTCTGAAATTGTGTGAAAAATATGAAGAGCTTCAAAAAGGTGAAAAATATGAAGAGCTTCAAAAGTTGTCAAAAATTAGATGAGTATGAAACGGTCTAAAAAATAGGAGGAGTAACAAATAGTATTGAAAAAAATGAAGAGCATGAAAATGTGTGAGAAATATGAACGGCTTCAAAAGGTGTGAAAAATATGAGGAGCCTGAAACGGTCTGAAAAAAAGGAGGAGCATGAAGTGGTGTTGAAAAACATGAAGAGCCTGAAAAGGTGTGAAAAATATGAAGACCTTCAAAAGGTGTCAAAAATATGAGGAGCATGACACGGTCTGAAAAATAGGAGGAGCATGAAATGCTGTTCAAAAACATGAAGAGCCTGAAAAGGTGTGGAAAATATGAAGAGCTTCAAAAGGTGGCAAAAATATGAGGAGCATGAAACGATCTGAAAAATAGGAGGAGCATGAAGTGCTGTTCAAAAACATGAAGAGCCTGAAAAGGTGTGAAAAATATGAAGAGCTTCAAAAGGTGTGAAAAATATGAGGAGCATGATACGGTAGAAAAAATAGGAGGAGCATGAAGCTGTGTTCAAAAACATGAAGAGCCTGAAAAGGTGTGAAAAATATGAAGAGCCTCAAAACGTGTCAAAAATATGAGAAGTATGAAACGGTATGATAAATAGCAGGAGCATGAAGCGGTTTTGAAAAACATGAAGGGTCTGAAATCGTGTGAAAAATATGAAGAGCTTCAAAAATGTGAAAAATATGAAGAGCTTCAAAAGGTGTAAAAAATATGAAGTGCCTCAAAATGTGTCAAAGATTAGATGAGTATGAAAAGTTTTAAAAAATAGGAGGAGCAACAAGTAGTGTTGAAAAAAATGAAGAGCCTGAAAAGGTGTGAAAAATATGAAGACCTTCATAAGGTGTCAAAAATATGAGGAGCATGAAACTTTCTGAAAAATAGGACGAGCATGAAGCAGTGATAAAAAACATGAAGAGCCTGAAAAGGTGTGAAAAATATGAAGAGTTTCTAAAGGTGTCAAAAATATGAGGAGCATGATACGGTTTGAAAAAAGGAGGAGCATGAAGCGGTGTTGAAAAACATGAAGAGTGTGAAAACGTGTGAAAATATGAAGAGCTTCAAAAATATTAAAAATATGAAGAGCTTCAACAGTTGTGAAAAATATGAAGAGATTAAAAAGGTGTCAAAAATGAGATGAGCTTGAAACGGTCTGAAAAATAGAAGGAGCATGAAGCGGTGTTGAAAATCATGAACAGACTGAAAAGGTGTGAACAATATGAAAAGCTTCAAAAGGTGTCAAAATGAGATGAGCATGAAACGGTCTGAAAAATAGGAGGAGCATGAAGCGGTGTTGAAAATCATGAAGAGCCTGAAAAGGTGTGACAAATATGAAGAGCTTCAAAAGGTGTCAAAAATATGAGGAGCATGAAACGGTCTGAAAAATAGCAGGAGCATGAAGCGGTGTTCAAAAACATGAAGAGCCTGAAAATGTGTGAAAAATATAAAGAGCTTCAAAAGATGTGAAAAATATGAAGAGCTTCAAAAGGTGTCAAAAATGAGATGAGCATGAAACGGTCTGAAAAATAGGAGGAGCATGAAGCGGGTTGAAAAACATGAAGAACCTGAAAAGGTGTGAGAAATATCAAGAGCTTCAAAAGGTGTCAAGTATATGAGGAGCATGAAACGTTCTGAAAAAGAGTAGGAGCATGAAGCGGTGTTGAAAAACATGAAGAGCCTGAAAAGCTGTGTAAAATATGAAGAGGTTCTAAAGGTGTCAAAAATATGAGGAGCATGATACGGTCTTAAAAATAGGCGGATTATGAAACGGTGTTCAAAAACATGAAGAGCCTGAAAAGGTGTGAAAAATATGAAAAGCCTCAAAACCTGTCAAAAATATGAGGAGCATGAAACGGTATGAAAAATCGCAGGGGCATGAAGCGTTGTTGAAAAACATGAAGAGTCTGAAAACGTGTGAAATTATGAAGAGCTTCAAACATATGAAAAATATGAAGAGCTTCAAAAGGTGTGAAAAATATGAAGAGCTTCAAAAGGTGTCAAAAATGAGATGAGCATGAAACGGTCCGAAAAATACGAGGATCATGAAGCGGTGTTGAAAATCATGAAGAGCCTGAAAAGGCGTGAAAAATATGAAGGGCTTCAATGATGTGAAAAATATGAAGAGCTTCAAAAGATGTCAAAAATATGAGGAGCATGAAACTGTCTGAAATAATAGAAGCAGCATGAAACGGTGTTGAAAAACATGAAGAGCCTGAAAAGGTGTGAAAAATATGAAGAGCTTCAAAACGTGTCAAAAATATGAAGAGCATGAAACGGTCTGACAAATAGCAGGAGCATGAAGCGGTGTTGAAAAACATGAAGAGTCTGAAAACGTGTGAAAAACATGAAGAGCCTAAAAAGGTGTGAAAAATATGAAGAGTTTTTAAAGGTGTCTAAAATATGAGGAGCATGAAACGGTCTGAAAAATAGCAGGAGCATGAAGCGTTGTTGAAAAACATGAAGAGTCTGAAAACGTGTGAAAAACATGAAGAGCCTGAAAAGGTGTGAAAAATATGAAGAGCTTCAAAATGTTTCAAAAATATGAAGAGCATGAAACGGTCTGAAAAACAGGAGGATCATGAAGCGGTGTTCATAAATATGAAGAGCCTGAAAAGGTGTGAAAAATATGAAGAGCTTCAAAAGGTGTCAAAAATATGAGGAGCATGAAACGGTCTGAAAAATAGGAGGAGCCTGAAACGGTGTTGAAAGACATGAAGAGTCTGAAAATTTGTGAAAAATATGAAAAGCTTCAAAAGTGTCAAAAATATGAGGAGCAAAAAACGGTCTGAAAAATAAGAGGAGCATGAAGCGGTGTTCAAAAACATGAAGAGCCTGAAAAGGTGTGAAAAATATGAAGAGCTTCAAAAGGTGTGAAAAATATGAGGAGCATGAAACGGTCTGAAAAATAGAAGCAGCATGAAACGGTGTTGAAAAATATGAAGAGCCTGAAAACATGTGAAAAATATGAAGAGCTTCAAAAGGTGAGAAAAATATAAAGAGCTTCAAAGGTGAAAAAAATGAGATGAGCATGAAACGGTCTGAAAAATAGGAGGAGCATGAAGCTGTGTTGAAAAACATGAAGGGCCTGAAAAGGTGTGCAAAATATGAATAGCTTCAAAAATGTGAAAAATATGAGGAGCATGAAACGTTCTGAAAAATAGGAGGAGCATGAAGCGGTGTTGAAAAACATGAAGAGCCTGAAAAGGTGTGAAAAATATGAATAGCATCAAAATGTTTCAAAAATATGAAGAGCATGAAACGGTCTGAAAAATAGGAGGAGCATGAAGTCGTGTTGAAAAAAAAAGAAGAGACTGAAAAGGTGTGAAATATATGAAGAGCTTCAAAAGGTGTCAAAAATATGAGGAGAATGAAACAGTCTGAAAAATAGGAGAATCATGAAGCTGTGTCGAAAAACATGAAGAGCCTGAAAAGGTGTGAAAAAAATCAAGAGCTTCTAAATGTGTCAAAAATATGAGGAGCATGAAACGGTCTGAAAAATAGGAGGATCATGAAGCGGTGTTCAAAAACATGAAGAGCCTGAAAAGGTGTGAAAAATATGAAGAGCTCAAAAAGAGTCAAAAATATGATGAGCATGAAACGATCTGAAAAATAGAAGGAGCATGAAACGGTGATCAAAAACATGAAGAGCCTGAAAAGGTGTGAAAAATAAGAAGAGCTCAAAAAGTGTCAAAAATATGAGGAGCATGAAACGCTCTGAAAAATAGGAGGAGCATGAAGCGATGTTCAAAAACATGAAGAGCCTGAAAAGTTGTGAAAAATATGAAAAGCTTCAAAAGGTGTCAAAAATGAGATTAGCATTAAATGGTCGGAAAAATAGGAATAACATGAAACGGTGTTGAAAATCATGAAGAGCCTGAAATAGTGTGAAAAATATAAAGAGCTTCAAAAGGTGTCAAAAATATGAGGAGCATGAAACAGTCTGATAAATAGGTGGAGCATGAAGCTGTGTTCAAAAACATGAAGAGCCTGAAAAGTTGTGAAAAATATGAAGAGCTTCAAAATGTTTCACAAATATGAAGAGCATGAAACGGTCTGAAAAACAGGAGGATCATGAAACGGTGATCAAAAACATGAAGAGCCTGAAAAGGTTTGAAAAATATGAAGAGCTTTTAACGTGTCAAAAATATGAGGAGCATAAACGATCTGAAAAATAGGAGTAGCATGAAGCGGTGTTCAAAAACATGAAGAGCCTGAAAAGGTGGGAAAAATATGAAGAGCTTCAAAAGGTGTGAAAAATATGAGGAGCATGAAACGGTCTGAAAAATAGAAGCAGCATGAAACGGTGTTGAAAAATATGAAGAGCCTGAAAACGTGTGAAAAATATGAAGAGCTTCAAAAGGTGTGAAAAATATAAAGAGCTTCAAAGGTGACAAAAATGAGATGAGCATGAAACGGTTTGAAAAATAGGAGGAGCATGTAACGGTGTTGAAAAACATGAAGAGCCTGAAAAGGTGTGAAAAATATGAAGAGCTTCAAAATCTTTGAAAAATATGAAGAGCTTTCAAAGGTGTGAAATACATGAGGAGCATGAAACTCTCTGAAAAATAGGAGGAGCCTGAAATGGTGTTCAAAAACATGAATAGACTGAAAACGTGTGAAAAATATGAAGAGCTTCAAAAGGTGTCAGAAATATGAGGAGCATGAAACGGTCTGAAAAATATGAACAGCATGAAGCGGTGTTGAAAAATATGAAGAGCCTTAAAAGGCATGAAAAAAATGAAGAGCTTCAAAAGGTGTCAAAAATATGAGGAGCATGAAACGGTCTGAAAAATATGAGCAGCATGAAGCGGTGTTGAAAAACATGAAGAGCCTGAAAAGGTGTGAAAAATATGAAGAGCTTCAAAAGGTGTGAAATACATGAGGAGCATAAAACTCTCTGAAAAAGAGAAGGAGCATAAGTGGTGTTCAAAAACAGGAAGAGCCTGAAAATGTGTGAAATATATGAAGAGCTTCAAAAGGTGTGAAAAATATGAGGAGCATGATATGGTTTGAAAAATAGGATTAGCATGAAGCGGTGTTGAAAAACATTAAGAGCTGAAAACGTGTGAAAAATATGAAGAGTTTCAAAAGGTGTCAAAAATATGAGGAGCATGAAACGGTCTGAAAAATAGGAGGAGCATGAAACGGTGACCAAAAACATGAAGAGCCTGAAAAGGTGTGAAAAATATGAAGAGCTTCAAAGGTGTGAAATACATGAGGAGCATGAAACGGGCTGAAAAATAGGAGAAGCATGAAGTGGTGTGGAAAAATATGAAGAGCCTGAAAAAGTGTGAAAAATATGAAGAGCTTCAAAAGGTGTCAAAAATGAGATGAGCATGAAACGGTCTGAAAAATAGGAGGATCATGAAATGGTGTTGAAAAACATGAAGAGCCTGAAAAGATGTGAAAAATATGAAAAGCTTCAAAAAGTGTCAAAAATATGAGGAGCATGAAACGGTCTGAAAAATAGGAGGAGCATGAAGCTGTGTTCAAAAACATGAAGATCTTAAAAGGGTGTGAAAAATATGAAGAGCTTCAAAAGGTGTGAAAAATATGAGGAGCATGAAACGGTCTGAAAAATAGAAGCAGCATGAAACGGTTTTGAAAAACATGAAGAGTCTGAAAAGGTGTGAAAAATATGAAGAGCTTCAAAAGGTGTCAAAAATATGAGGAGCATGAAACGGTCTGAAAAATAGGATGAGCATGAAGTGGTGTGGAAAAATATGAAGAGCCTGAAAAGTTTTGAAAAATATGAAGAGCTTCAAAAGGTGTGAAATACATGAGGAGCATGAAACTCTCTGAAAAATAGGAGGAGCATGAAGCGGTGTTCAAAAACATGAAGAGCCTGAAAAGGTGTGAAAAATATGAAGAGCTTCAAAAGGTGTCAAAAATATGAGGAGCATGAAACGGTCTGAAAAATAGGAAGAACATGAAGCGGTGTTCAAAAACTTGAAGAGCCTGATACGTTGTGAAAAATATGAAAATCTTCAAGAGGTGTCAAAAATGAGATGAGCATGAAACGGTCTGAAAAATAGGAGGAGTATGAAGCGGTGTTGAAAAAATGAAGAGCCTGAAAAGGTGTGAAAAATATGAAGAGCATCAAAAGGTGTCAAAAATATGAGGAGGATGAAACGGTCTGAAAAATAGGAAGAACATGAAGCGGTGTTCAAAAACTTGAAGAGCCTGAAACGTTGTTAAAAATATGAAAAGCTTGAAGAGGTGTGAAAATTATGAGGAGCATGATATGGTTTGAAAAATGGGATTAGCATGAAACGGTGTATAAAAACATGAAGAGACCTGAAAAGGTGTGAAAAATACGAAGAGCTTCAAAAGGTGTCAAAAATATGAGGAGCATGAAATGGTCTGAAAAATAGGAGGAGCATGAAACGGTGATCAAAAACATGAAGAGCCTGTAAATGTGTGAAAAAAATGAAGAGCTTCAAAAGGTGTGTAATACATGAGGAGCATGAAACGGTCTGAAATATAGGAGGAGCATGAAGCGCTGTTCAAAAACAGGAAGAGCCTGAAAAGTTTTGAAAAATATGAAGAGCTTCAAAAGGTGTGAAATACATGAGGAGCATGAAACTTGCTGAAAATTAGGAGAAGCATGATGTGGTGTGGAAAAACATGAAGAGCCTGAAAAGGTGTGAAAAATATGAAAAGCTTCAAAAGGTGTCAAAAATGAGATGAGCATGAAACGGTCTGAAAAATAGGAGGTGCATGAAGCGTTGTTGAAAAACATGAAGAGCCTGAAAAGGTATGAGAAATATGAAGAGCTTAAAAAGGTGTCAAAAATATGAGGAGCATGAAACGGTCTTAAAAATACAAGGAGCATGAAGCAGTGTTGAAAAACATGAATAGTCTGAAAAGGTGTGAAAAATATGAAGAGCTTCAAAAGGTGTGAAAAATATGAGGAGCATGAAACGGTCTGAAAAATAGAAGCAGCATGAAACGGTTTTGAAAAACATGAAGAGCCTGAAATGGTGTGAAAAATATGAAGAGCTTCAAAAGGTGTGAAAAATATGAAGAGCTTCAAAAGGTGTCAAAAATTTGATGAGCATGAAACGGTCTGAAAAATAGGAGGAGCATGAAGCGGTGTTGAAAAACATGAAGAGCCTGAAAAAGTGTGAAAAATATGAAGAGCTTAAAAGGTGTGAAAAATATGAGGAGCATGATATGGTTTGAAAAATAGGATTAGCATGAAGCAGTGTTCAAAAACATGAAGAGCCTGAGAAGGTGTGAAAAATATGAAAAGATTCAAAAGGTATCAAAAAAGAGATGAGCATGAAACGGTCTGACAAATAGGAGGTGCATGAAGCGTTGTTGAAAAACATGAAGAGCCTGAAAAGGTGTGAGAAATATGAAGAGCTTAAAAAGGTGTGAAAAATAGGAAGAGCTTAAAAAGGTGTCAAAAATATGAGGAGCATGAAACGGTCTTAAAAATACAAGGAGCATGAAGCAGTGTTGAAAAACATGAATAGCCTGAAAATGTGTGAAATATATGAGAGCTTAAAAATGTGTCAAGTATATGAGGAGCATGAAACGGTCTGAAAAATAGGAGGAGCATGAAGCTGTGTTCAAAAACATGAAGAGCCTGAAAATGTGTGAAATATATAAAGAGCTTCAAAAAGTGTCAAAAATATGAGGAGCATGAAACGGTCTGAATAATAGGAGGAGAATGTAACGGTGATCAAAAACATGAAGAGCCTGAAAAGGTGTGAAAAATATGAAGAGCTTCAAAAGGTGTAAAATATGAGGAGCATGAAACGGTCTGAAAAATAGGAGGAGCATGAAGCGGTGTAGAAAAACATGAAGAGCCTGAAAAGGTGTGAAAAATATGAAGAGCTTCAAAAAGTGTGAAAAATATGAGGAGCATGAAACGGTCTGAAAAATAGGAGGAGCATGAAGCGGTGTTCAAAAACTTGAAGAGCCTGAAACGTTGTGAAAAATATGAAAAGCTTCAAAAGGTTTAAAAAATGAGATGACCATGAAATGGTCTGAAAAATAGGAGGAGCATGAAGTGGTGTTGAAAAAATGAAGAGCCTGAAAAGGTGTGAAAAATATGAAGATCATCAAAAGGTATCAAAAATATGAGGAGCATGAAACGGTCTGCAAAAAAGGAGGAGCATGAAGCGGTGTTGAAAAACTTGAAGAGCCTGAAAAGGTGTGAAAAATATGAAAAGCTTCAAAAGATGTCAAAAATATAAGGAGCATGAAACGGTTTGAAATATAGGAGGAGCATGAAGTGGTATTAAAAAACATGAAGAGACTGTAAAGGTGTGAAAAATATGAAGAGCTTCAAAAGGTGTGTAATACATGAGGAGCATGAAACTCTCTGAAAAATAGAAGGAGCATGAAGTAGTGTTCAAGAACATGAAGAGCCTGAAAAGGTGTGAAAAATATGAAGAGCTTAAAAAGGTGTGAAATATATGAGGAGCATGATATGGTTTGAAAAATGGGATTAGCATGAAGCGGTGTTCAAAAACATGAAGAGACTGAAAAGGTGTGAAAAATATGAAGAGCTTCAAAAGGTGTGAAATATGAGGAGCATGAAACGGTCTGAAAAATAGGAGGAGCATGAAGCGGTGTTCAAAAACATGAAGAGCCTGTAAAGGTGTGAAAAATATGAAGAGTTTAAAATGGTGTGAAAAATATGAGGAGCATGATATGGTTTGAAAAATAGGATTAGCATGAAGCGGTGTTCAAAATCATGAAGAGCCTGAAAAGGTGTGAAAAATATGAAAAGCTTCAAAAGGTGTCAAAAATGAGATGAGCATGAAACGGTCTGAAAAATAGGAGGTGCATGAAGCGTTGTTGAAAAACATGAAGAGCCTGAAAATGTGTGAGAAATATGAAGAGGTTAAAAAGGTGTCAAAAATATGAGGAGCATGAAACGGTCTTAAAAATACAAGGAGCATGAAGCGGTGTTGAAAAACATGAATAGCCTGAAAATGTGTGAAATATATGAAGAGCTTAAAAATGTGTCAAGTATATGAGGAGCATGAAACGGTCTGAAAAATAGGAGGATCATGCAACGGTGTTCAAAAACATGAAGAGCCTGAAAAGGTGTGAAAAATATGAAGAGCTTCAAAAGGTGTGAAAAAATATGAGGAATATGAAATGGTCTGAAAAATAGGAGGAGCATGAAGTTGTGTTCAAAAACATGAAGTGCCAGAAAAGGTGTGAAAATAATGAAGACCTTTAAAAGGTGTCAAAAATTATGAGGAGCATGAAACGGTCTGAAAAATAGGAGGAGCATGAAACGGTGATCAAAACAGGAAGAGCCTGAAAAGGTGTGAAAAATATGAAGAGCTTCAAAAGGTGTGAAATTCATGAGCAGCATGAAACGAGCTGAAAAATCTGAGTAGCATGAAGTGGTGTGGAAACACATGAAGAGCCTGTAAAAGTGTGAAAAATATGAAGAGCTTCAAAAGGTGTGTAATACATGAGGAGCATGAAACTCTCTGAAAAATAGAAGGAGCATGAAGTAGTATTCAAAAACATGAAGAGCCTGAAAAGGTGTGAAAAATATGAAGAGCTTAAAAAGGTGTGAAAATTATGAGGAGCATGATATGGTTTGAAAAATGGGATTAGCATGAAGCGGTGTTCAAAAACATGAAGAGCCTGAAAAGGTGTGAAAAATATGAAGATCTTCAAAAGGTGTCAAAAATGAGATGAGCATGAAATGGTCTGAAAAATAGGAGGAGCATGAAGCTGTGTTGAAAAACATGAAGAGCCTGAAAAGGTGTGAAAAATAAGAAGAGCTTCAAAAGATGTCAAAAATATGAGGAGCATGAAACGGTCTGAAAAATAGGATGAGCATGAAGTGGTGTGGAAAAATATGAAGAGCCTGAAAAGTTTTGAAAAATAAGAAGAGCTTCAAAAGGTGTGAAATACATGAGGAGAATGAAACTCTCTGAAAAATAGGAGGAGCATGAAGCAGTGTTGAAAAACATGAAGAGCCTGAAAAGGTGTGAAAAATATGAAGAGCTTCAAAAGGTGTCAAAAATATGAGGAGCATGAAACGGTCTGAAAAATAGGAAGAACATGAAGCGGTGTTCAAAAACTTGAAGAGCCTGAAACGTTGTGAAAAATATGAAAAGCTTCAAGAGGTGTCAAAAATGAGATGAGCATGAAACGGTCTGAAAAATAGGAGGAGTATGAAGCGGTGTTGAAAAAATGAAGAGCCTGAAAAGGTGTGAAAAATATGAAGAGCATCAAAAGGTATCAAAAATATGAGGAGCATCAAACGGTCTGCAAAAAAGGAGGAGCATGAAGTGGTGTTGAAAAACTTGAAGAGCCTGAGAAGGTGTGAAAAATATGAAAAGCTTCAAAAGATGTCAAAAATACGAGGAGCAAGAAACGGTCTGAAAAATATGAGGAGCATGAAGCGGTGTTCAAAAACATGAAGATCCTGAAAAGGTGTGAAAAATATGAAGAGCTTAAAAAGGTGTGAAAAATATGAGGAGCATGATAAGGTTTGAAAAATGGGATTAGCATGAAACGGTGTATAAAAACATGAAGAGACCTGAAAAAGTGTGAAAAATACGAAGAGCTTCAAAAGGTGTCAAAAATATGAGGAGCATGAAATGGTCTGAAAAATAGGAGGAGCATGAAACTGTGATCAAAAACATGAAGAGCATGTAAATGTGTGAAAAAAATGAAGAGCTTCAAAAGGTGTGAAATAAATGAGGAGCATGAAACAGGCTGAAAAATAGGAGAAGCATGAAGTGGTGTAGAAAAACATGAAGAGCCTGAAAAGGTGTGAAAAATATGAAGAGCTTCAAAAGGTGTGAAAAATATGAGGAGCATGAAACGGTCTGAAAAATAGAAGCAGCATGAAACGGTGTTGAAAAACATGAAGAGCCTGAAATGGTGTGAAAAATATGAAGAGCTTCAAAAGGTGTGAAAAATATGAAGAGCTTCAAAAGGTGTCAAAAATTTGATGAGCATGAAACGGTCTGAAAAATAGGAGGTGCATGAAGCGTTGTTGAAAAACATGAAGAGCCTGAGAAGGTGTGAAAAATATGAAAAGATTCAAAAGGTGTCAAAAATGAGATGAGCATGAAACGGTCTGACAAATAGGAGGTGCATGAAGCGTTGTTGAAAAACATGAAGAGCCTGAAAAGGTGTGAGAAATATGAAGAGCTTAAAAAGGTGTGAAAAATATGAAGAGCTTAAAAAGGTGTCAAAAATATGAGGAGCATGAAACGGTCTTAAAAATACAAGGAGCATGAAGCGGTGTTGAAAATCATGAATATCCTGAAAATGTGTGAAATATATGAAGAGCTTAAAAATGTGTCAAGTATATGAGGAGCATGAAACGGTCTGAAAAATAAGAGGATCATGCAACAGTGTTGAAAAACATGAAGAGCCTGAAAATGTGTGAAAAATATGAAGAGCTTCAAAAGGTGTGAAAAATATGAGGAGCATGAAACGGTCTGAAAAATAGGAGAAGCATGAAGTGGTGTAGAAAAATATGAAGAGCCTGAAAAGGTGTGAAAAATATGAAGAGCTTCAAAAGGTGTGAAAAATATGAAGAGCATGAAACGGTCTGAAAAATAGGAGAAGCATGAAGTGGTGTAGAAAAACATGAAGAGCCTGAAAAGGTGTGAAAAATATGAAGAGCTTCAAAAGGTGTGAAAAATATGAGGAGCATGAAACGGTCTGAAAAATAGAAGCAGCATGAAACGGTGTTGAAAAACATGAAGAGCCTGAAATGGTGTGAAAAATATGAAGAGCTTCAAAAGGTGTGAAAAATATGAAGAGCTTCAAAAGGTGTCAAAAATTTGATGAGCATGAAACGGTCTGAAAAATAGGAGGTGCATGAAGCGTTGTTGAAAAACATGAAGAGCCTGAGAAGGTGTGAAAAATATGAAAAGATTCAAAAGGTGTCAAAAATGAGATGAGCATGAAACGGTCTGACAAATAGGAGGTGCATGAAGCGTTGTTGAAAAACATGAAGAGCCTGAAAAGGTGTGAGAAATATGAAGAGCTTAAAAAGGTGTGAAAAATATGAAGAGCTTAAAAAGGTGTCAAAAATATGAGGAGCATGAAACGGTCTTAAAAATACAAGGAGCATGAAGCGGTGTTGAAAAACATGAATAGCCTGAAAATGTGTGAAATATATGAAGAGCTTAAAAATGTGTCAAGTATATGAGGAGCATGAAACGGTCTGAAAAATAAGAGGATCATGCAACAGTGTTGAAAAACATGAAGAGCCTGAAAATGTGTGAAAAATATGACTAGCTTCCAAAGTTGTCAAAAATATGAGGAGCATGAAACGGTCTGAAAAATAGGAGGAGAATGTAACGGTGATCAAAAACATGAAGAGCCTGAAAATGTGTGAAATATATAAAGAGCTTCAAAAAGTGTCAAAAATATGAGGAGCATGAAACGGTCTGAATAATAGGAGGAGAATGTAACGGTGATCAAAAAAATGAAGAGCCTGAAAAGGTGTGAAAAATATGAAGAGCTTCAAAAGGTGTAAAATATGAGGAGCATGAAACGGTCTGAAAAATAGGAGGAGCATGAAGCGGTGTTCAAAAACATGAAGAGCCTGAAAAGGTGTGAAAAATATGAAGAGCTTCAAAAGGTGTGAAAAATATGAGGAATATGAAATGGTCTGAAAAATATGAGGAGCATGAAACGGTCTGCAAACATGGAGGAGCTTGAAGTGGTGTTGAAAAACATGAAGAGCCTGAAAAGGTGTGAAAAATCTGAAAAGCTTCAAAAGGAGTCAAAAATGAGATGAGCATGAAACGGTCTGAAAAATAGGAGGAGCATGAAGTGGTGTTGAAAAAATGAAGAGCCTGAAAAGGTGTGAAAAATATGAAGATCATCAAAAGGTATCAAAAATATGAGGAGCATGAAACGGTCTGAATAATAGGAGGAGAATGTAACGGTGATCAAAAACATGAAGAGCCTGAAAAGGTGTGAAAAATATGAAGAGCTTCAAAAAGTGTCAAAAATATGAGGAGCATGAAACGGTCTGAATAGTAGGAGGAGAATGAAACGGTGATCAAAAACATGAAGAGCCAGAAAAGGTGTGAAAAATATGAAGAGCTTCAAAAGGTGTCAAAAATGAGATGAGCATGAAACGGTCTGAAAAATAGGAGGAGCATGAGCGGTGTTGAAAAACATGAAGAGTGTGAAAACGTGTGAAAAAATGAAGAGCTTCAAAAATATTAAAAATATGAAGAGCTTCAAAAGTTTTGAAAAATATGAAGAGATTAAAAAGTTGTCAAAAATGAGATGAGGATGAAAGGGTCTGAAAAATAGGAGGAGCATGAAGCTGTGTTCAAAAACATGAAGATCTTAAAAGGGTGTGAAAAATATGAAGAGCTTCAAAAGGTGTGAAAAATATGAGGAGCATGAAACGGTCTGAAAAATAGAAGCAGCATGAAACGGTTTTGAAAAACATGAAGAGCCTGAAAACTTGTGAAAAATATGAAGAGCTTTAAAAGGTGTGAAAAATATGAAGAGCTTCAAAGGTGACAAAAATGAGAAGAGCATGAAACGGTCTGAAAAATAGGAGGAGCATGAAGTGGTGGAGAAAAACATGAAGAGCCTGAAAAGGTGTGAAAAATATGAAGAGCTTCAAAATGTTTCAAAAATATGAAGAGCATGAAACGGTCTGAAAATCAGGAGGATCATGAAGCGGTGTTCAAAAACATGAAGAGCCTGAAAAGGTGTGAAAAATATGAAGAGCTCAAAAAGTGTCAAAAATATGATGAGCATGAAACGATCTGAAAAATAGAAGGAGCATGAAACGGTGATCAAAACATGAAGAGCCTGAAAAGTTGTGAAAAATATGAAAAGCTTCAAAAGGTGTCAAAAATATGAGGAGCATGAAACGGTCTGAAAAATAGGAGGAACATGAAGCGGTGTTCAAACACATGAAGAGCCTGAAAATGTGTGAAAATTATGAAGATCTTCAAAAGGTGTCAAAATTATGAGGAACATGAAACGGTTTGAAAAATAGGAGGAGCATGAAACGGTGTTGAAAAACATGAAGAGCCTGAAAAGGTGTGAAAAATATGAAGAGCTTCAAAATCTTTGAAAAATATGAAGAGCTTTCAACGGTGTGAAATACATGAGGAGCATGAAACTCTCTGAAAAATAGGAGGAGCCTGAAATGGTGTTCAAAAACATGAATAGACTGAAAACGTGTGAAAAATATGAAGAGCTTCAAAAGGTGTCAAAAATATGAGGAGCATCAAACGGTCTGAAAAATATGAGCAGCATGAAGCGGTGTTGAAAAACATGAAGAGCCTTAAAAGGTGTGAAAAAATTGAAGAGCTTCAAAAGGTGTCAAAAATATGAGGAGCATGAAACGGTCTGAAAAATAGGAGGAGCATGAAGCTGTGTCGAAAAACATGAAGAGCCTGAAAATGTGTGAAAAATATGAAGAGCTTCAAAAGGTGTGAAATACATGAGGAGCATGAAACTCTGTGAAAAATAGGAGGAGCATGAAGCGATATTCAAAAACATGAAGAGCCTGAAAATGTGTGAAAAATATGAAGAGCTTCAAAAGGTGTCAAAAATATGAGGAGAATGAAACGGTCTGAAAAATAGGAGGAGCATGAAGCTGTGTCGAAAAACATGAAGAGCCTGAAAATGTGTGAAAAATATGAAGAGCTTCAAAAGGTGTCAAAAATATGAGGAGAATGAAACGGTCTGAAAAATAGGAGGAGCATGAAGCTGTGTCGAAAAACATGAAGAGCCTGAAAAGGTGTGAAAAATATGAAGAGCTTCAAAAGGTGTCAAAAATATGAGGAGCATGAAACGTTCTGAAAAATAGGACGAGCATGAAGCAGAGATAAAAAACATGAAGTGCCTGAAAAGGTGTGAAAAATATGAAGAGTTCCTAAAGGTGTCAAAAATATGCGGAGCACCAAACGGTCTCAAAAATAGGAGGAGCATGAAGTGGTGTTGAAAAATATGAAGAGCCTGAAAATGAGTGAAAAATATGAAGAGCTTCAAAAAGTGTCAAAAATATGAGGAGCATGATACGGTTTGAAAAATAGGAGGAGCATGAAGCGGTGTTGAAAAACATGAAGAGTGTGAAAACGTGTGAAAATATGAAGAGCTTCAAAAATATTAAAAATATGAAGAGCTTCAAAAGTTTTGAAAAATATGAAGAGTTTAAAAAGGTGTCAAAAATGAGATGAGCATGAAACGGTCTGAAAAATAGGAGGAGCATGAGCGGTGTTGAAAATCATGAAGAGCCTGAAAAGGTGTGAAAAATATGAAGAGCTTCAAAAGGTGTGAAATACATGAGGACCATGAAACTCTCTGAAAAATAGGAGGAGCATGAAGCGATGTTCAAAAACATGAAGAGCCTGAAAATGTGTGAAAAATATGAAGAGCTTCAAAAGGTGTCAAAATTGAGATGAGCATGAAACGGTCGGAAAAATAGGAAGAGCATGAAGCGGTTTTGAAAAACATTAAGAGCTGAAAACGTGTGAAAAATATGAAGAGCTTCAAAAGGTGTCAAAAATGAGATGAGCATGAAACGGTCTGAAAAATAGGAAGAGCATGAAGCGGTGTTGAAAAACATTAAGAGCTGAAAACGTGTGAAAAATATGAAGAGCTTCAAAAGGTGTCAAAAATATGAGGAGCATGAAACGGTCTGAAAAATAGGAGGAGCATGAAACGGTGACCAAAAACATGAAGAGCTTGAAAAGGTGTGAAAAATATGAAGAGCTTCAAAAGCTGTGAAATACATGAGGAGCATGAAACGGTCTGAAAAATAGGAGAAGCATGAAGTGGTGTGGAAAAATATGAAGAGCCTGAAAATGTGTGAAAAATATGAAAAGCTTCAAAAGGTGTCAAAAATGAGATGAGCATGAAACGGTCTGAAAAATAGGAGGATCATGAAATGGTGTTGAAAAACATGAAGAGCCTGAAAAGATGTGAAAAATATGAAAAGCTTCAAAAAGTGTCAAAAATATGAGGAGCATGAAACGGTCTGAAAAATAGGAGGAGCATGAAGCTGTGTTCAAAAATATGAAGAGCCTGAAAAGGTGTGAAAAATATGAAGAGCTTCAAAAGTTGTCAAAAATATGAGGAGCATGAAACGGTCTGAAAAATAGGAGGAGCATGAAGCTGTGTTCAAAAACATGAAGATCTTAAAAGGGTGTGAAAATATGAAGAGCTTCAAAAGGTGTGAAAAATATGAGGAGCATGAAACGGGCTGAAAAATAGAAGCAGCATGAAACGGTTTTGAAAAACATGAAGAGCCTGAAAACTTGTGAAAAATATGAAGAGCTTTAAAAGTTGTGAAAAATATGAAGAGCTTCAAAGGTGACAAAAATGAGAAGAGCATGAAACGGTCTGAAAAATAGGAGGAGCATGAAGTGGTGGAGAAAAACTTGAAGAGCCTGAAAAGGTGTGAAAAATATGAAGAGCTTCAAAATGTTTCAAAAATATGAAGAGCATGAAACGGTCTGAAAATCAGGAGGATCATGAAGCGGTGTTCAAAAACATGAAGAGCCTGAAAAGGTGTGAAAAATATGAAGAGCTCAAAAAGTGTCAAAAATATGATGAGCATGAAACGATCTGAAAAATAGAAGGAGCATGAAACGGTGATCAAAAACATGAAGAGCCTGAAAAGGTGTGGAAAATATGAAGAGCTTCAAAAGCTGTGAAAGACATGAGGAGCATGAAACTCTCTGAAAAATAGGAGGAGCATGAAGTGGTGTTCAAAAACATGAAGAGTCTGAAAAGTTGTGAAAAATATGAAAAGCTTCAAAAGGTGTCAAAAATGAGATGAGCATTAAACGGTCTGAAAAATAGGAATAACTTGAAACGGTGTTGAAAATCATGAAGAGCCTGAAAAACTGTGAAAAATATAAAGAGCTTCAAAAGGTGTCAAAAATATGAGGAGCATGAAACGGTCTGATATATAGGAGGAGCATGAAGCTGTGTTCCAAAACATGAAGATCCTGAAAAGGTGTGAAAAATATGAAGAGCTTCTAAAGGTGTCAAAAATATGAGAAGCATAAACGGTCTGAAAAATAGGAGTAGCATGAAGCGGTTATCAAAAACATGAAGAGCCTGAAAAGGTGTGAAAAATATGAAGAGCTCAAAAAGTGTCAAAAATATGAGGATCATGAAACGGTGTGAAAAATTGGAGGAGCATGAAGCAGTGTTCAAAAACATGAAGAGCCTGAAAAGGTGTGAAAAATATGAAGAGCTTAAAAAAGGTGTCAAAAATATGAGGAGCATGAAACGGTCTGAAAAATAGGAGGAGCATGAAGCTGTGTTCAAAAATATGAAGAGCCTGAAAAGGTGTGAAAAATATGAAGAGCTTCAAAAGTTGTCAAAAATATGAGGAGCATGAAACGGTCTGAAAAATAGGAGGAGCATGAAGCTGTGTTCAAAAACATGAAGATCTTAAAAGGGTGTGAAAATATGAAGAGCTTCAAAAGGTGTGAAAAATATGAGGAGCATGAAACGGTCTGAAAAATAGAAGCAGCATGAAACGGTTTTGAAAAACATGAAGAGCCTGAAAACTTGTGAAAAATATGAAGAGCTTTAAAAGTTGTGAAAAATATGAAGAGCTTCAAAGGTGACAAAAATGAGAAGAGCATGAAACGGTCTGAAAAATAGGAGGAGCATGAAGTGGTGGAGAAAAACATGAAGAGCCTGAAAAGGTGTGAAATATATGAAGAGCTTCAAAATGTTTCAAAAATATGAAGAGCATGAAACGGTCTGAAAATCAGGAGGATCATGAAGCGGTGTTCAAAAACATGAAGAGCCTGAAAAGGTGTGAAAAATATGAAGAGCTCAAAAAGTGTCAAAAATATGATGAGCATGAAACGATCTGAAAAATAGAAGGAGCATGAAACGGTGATCAAAAACATGAAGAGCCTGAAAAGGTGTGGAAAATATGAAGAGCTTCAAAAGCTGTGAAAGACATGAGGAGCATGAAACTCTCTGAAAAATAGGAGGAGCATGAAGCGGTGTTCAAAAACATGAAGAGTCTGAAAAGTTGTGAAAAATATGAAAAGCTTCAAAAGGTGTCAAAAATGAGATGAGCATTAAACATTCTGAAAAATAGGAATAACTTGAAACGGTGTTGAAAATCATGAAGAGCCTGAAAAACTGTGAAAAATATAAAGAGCTTCAAAAGGTGTCAAAAATATGAGGAGCATGAAACGGTCTGATATATAGGAGGAGCATGAAGCTGTGTTCCAAAACATGAAGATCCTGAAAAGGTGTGAAAAATATGAAGAGCTTCTAAAGGTGTCAAAAATATGAGAAGCATAAACGGTCTGAAAAATAGGAGTAGCATGAAGCGGTTATCAAAAACATGAAGAGCCTGAAAAGGTGTGAAAAATATGAAGAGCTCAAAAAGTGTCAAAAATATGAGGATCATGAAACGGTGTGAAAAATTGGAGGAGCATGAAACGGTGTTGAAAAACATGAAGAGCCTGAAAAGGTGTGAAAAATATGAAGAGCTTCAAAATCTTTGAAAAATATGAAGAGCTTTCAAAGGTGTGAAATACATGAGGAGCATGAAACACTCTGAAAAATAGGAGGAGCCTGAAAGGGTGTTCAAAAACATGAATAGACTGAAAACGTGTGAAAAATATGAAGAGCTTCAAAAGGTGTCAAAAATATGAGGAGCATGAAACGGTCTGAAAAATATGAGCAGCATGAAGTGGTGTTGAAAAACATGAAGAGCCTTAAAAGGTGTGAAAAAATTGAAGAGCTTCAAAAGGTGTCAAAAATATGAGAAGCATAAACGGTCTGAAAAATAGGAGTAGCATGAAGCGGTTATCAAAAACATGAAGAGCCTGAAAAGGTGTGAAAAATATGAAGAGCTCAAAAAGTGTCAAAAATATGAGGATCATGAAACGGTGTGAAAAATTGGAGGAGCATGAAGCAGTGTTCAAAAACATGAAGAGCCTGAAAAGGTGTGAAAAATATGAAGAGCTTAAAAAGGTGTCAAAAATATGAGGAGCATGAAACGGTCTGAAAAATAGGAGGAGCATGAAGCTGTGTTCAAAAATATGAAGAGCCTGAAAAGGTGTGAAAAATATGAAGAGCTTCAAAAGTTGTCAAAAATATGAGGAGCATGAAACGGTCTGAAAAATAGGAGGAGCATGAAGCTGTGTTCAAAAACATGAAGATCTTAAAAGGGTGTGAAAATATGAAGAGCTTCAAAAGGTGTGAAAAATATGAGGAGCATGAAACGGTCTGAAAAATAGAAGCAGCATGAAACGGTTTTGAAAAACATGAAGAGCCTGAAAAATTGTGAAAAATATGAAGAGCTTTAAAAGTTGTGAAAAATATGAAGAGCTTCAAAGGTGACAAAAATGAGAAGAGCATGAAACGGTCTGAAAAATAGGAGGAGCATGAAGTGGTGGAGAAAAACATGAAGAGCCTGAAAAGGTGTGAAAAATATGAAGAGCTTCAAAATGTTTCAAAAATATGAAGAGCATGAAACGGTCTGAAAATCAGGAGGATCATGAAGCGGTGTTCAAAAACATGAAGAGCCTGAAAAGGTGTGAAAAATATGAAGAGCTCAAAAAGTGTCAAAAATATGATGAGCATGAAACGATCTGAAAAATAGAAGGAGCATGAAACGGTGATCAAAAACATGAAGAGCCTGAAAAGGTGTGGAAAATATGAAGAGCTTCAAAAGCTGTGAAAGACATGAGGAGCATGAAACTCTCTGAAAAATAGGAGGAGCATGAAGCGGTGTTCAAAAACATGAAGAGTCTGAAAAGTTGTGAAAAATATGAAAAGCTTCAAAAGGTGTCAAAAATGAGATGAGCATTAAACGGTCTGAAAAATAGGAATAACTTGAAACGGTGTTGAAAATCATGAAGAGCCTGAAAAACTGTGAAAAATATAAAGAGCTTCAAAAGGTGTCAAAAATATGAGGAGCATGAAACGGTCTGATATATAGGAGGAGCATGAAGCTGTGTTCCAAAACATGAAGATCCTGAAAAGGTGTGAAAAATATGAAGAGCTTCTAAAGGTGTCAAAAATATGAGAAGCATAAACGGTCTGAAAAATAGGAGTAGCATGAAGCGGTTATCAAAAACATGAAGAGCCTGAAAAGGTGTGAAAAATATGAAGAGCTCAAAAAGTGTCAAAAATATGAGGATCATGAAACGGTGTGAAAAATTGGAGGAGCATGAAGCAGTGTTCAAAAACATGAAGAGCCTGAAAAGGTGTGAAAAATATGAAGAGCTTAAAAAGGTGTCAAAAATATGAGGAGCATGAAACGGTCTGAAAAATAGGAGTAGCATGAAGCGGTGTTCGAAAACATGAAGAGCCTGAAAAGGTTTGAAAAATATGAAGAGCTCAAAAAGTGTCAAAAATAAGAGGAGCATGAAACGATCTGAAAAATACGAGGAGCATGAAGCAGTGTTCAAAAACATGAAGAGCTTCAAAAGGTATGAAAAATATGAGAGCTTCAAAAGGTGTCAAAAATATGAGGAGCATGAAACGGTCTGAAAAATAGGAGGAACATGAAGCGGTGTTCAAACACATGAAGAGCCTGAAAATGTGTGAAAATTATGAAGATCTTCAAAAGGTGTCAAAATTATGAGTAACATGAAACGGTTTGAAAAATAGGAGGAGCATGAAACGGTGTTGAAAAACATGAAGAGCCTGAAAAGGTGTGAAAAATATGAAGAGCTTCAAAATGTTTCAAAAATATGAAGAGCATGAAACGGTCTGAAAATCAGGAGGATCATGAAGCGGTGTTCAAAAACATGAAGAGCCTGAAAAGGTGTGAAAAATATGAAGAGCTCAAAAAGTGTCAAAAATATGATGAGCATGAAACGATCTGAAAAATAGAAGGAGCATGAAACGGTGATCAAAAACATGAAGAGCCTGAAAAGGTGTGGAAAATATGAAGAGCTTCAAAAGCTGTGAAAGACATGAGGAGCATGAAACTCTCTGAAAAATAGGAGGAGCATGAAGCGGTGTTCAAAAACATGAAGAGTCTGAAAAGTTGTGAAAAATATGAAAAGCTTCAAAAGGTGTCAAAAATGAGATGAGCATTAAACGGTCTGAAAAATAGGAATAACTTGAAACGGTGTTGAAAATCATGAAGAGCCTGAAAAACTGTGAAAAATATAAAGAGCTTCAAAAGGTGTCAAAAATATGAGGAGCATGAAACGGTCTGATATATAGGAGGAGCATGAAGCTGTGTTCCAAAACATGAAGATCCTGAAAAGGTGTGAAAAATATGAAGAGCTTCTAAAGGTGTCAAAAATATGAGAAGCATAAACGGTCTGAAAAATAGGAGTAGCATGAAGCGGTTATCAAAAACATGAAGAGCCTGAAAAGGTGTGAAAAATATGAAGAGCTCAAAAAGTGTCAAAAATATGAGGATCATGAAACGGTGTGAAAAATTGGAGGAGCATGAAGCAGTGTTCAAAAACATGAAGAGCCTGAAAAGGTGTGAAAAATATGAAGAGCTTAAAAAGGTGTCAAAAATATGAGGAGCATGAAACGGTCTGAAAAATAGGAGTAGCATGAAGCGGTGTTCGAAAACATGAAGAGCCTGAAAAGGTTTGAAAAATATGAAGAGCTCAAAAAGTGTCAAAAATAAGAGGAGCATGAAACGATCTGAAAAATACGAGGAGCATGAAGCAGTGTTCAAAAACATGAAGAGCTTCAAAAGGTATGAAAAATATGAGAGCTTCAAAAGGTGTCAAAAATATGAGGAGCATGAAACGGTCTGAAAAATAGGAGGAACATGAAGCGGTGTTCAAACACATGAAGAGCCTGAAAATGTGTGAAAATTATGAAGATCTTCAAAAGGTGTCAAAATTATGAGTAACATGAAACGGTTTGAAAAATAGGAGGAGCATGAAACGGTGTTGAAAAACATGAAGAGCCTGAAAAGGTGTGAAAAATATGAAGAGCTTCAAAATCTTTGAAAAATATGAAGAGCTTTCAAAGGTGTGAAATACATGAGGAGCATGAAACACTCTGAAAAATAGGAGGAGCCTGAAAGGGTGTTCAAAAACATGAATAGACTGAAAACGTGTGAAAAATATGAAGAGCTTCAAAAGGTGTCAAAAATATGAGGAGCATGAAACGGTCTGAAAAATATGAGCAGCATGAAGCGGTGTTGAAAAACATGAAGAGCCTTAAAAGGTGTGAAAAAATTGAAGAGCTTCAAAAGGTGTCAAAAATATGAGAAGCATAAACGGTCTGAAAAATAGGAGTAGCATGAAGCGGTTATCAAAAACATGAAGAGCCTGAAAAGGTGTGAAAAATATGAAGAGCTCAAAAAGTGTCAAAAATATGAGGATCATGAAACGGTGTGAAAAATTGGAGGAGCATGAAGCAGTGTTCAAAAACATGAAGAGCCTGAAAAGGTGTGAAAAATATGAAGAGCTTAAAAAGGTGTCAAAAATATGAGGAGCATGAAACGGTCTGAAAAATAGGAGGAGCATGAAGCTGTGTTCAAAAATATGAAGAGCCTGAAAAGGTGTGAAAAATATGAAGAGCTTCAAAAGTTGTCAAAAATATGAGGAGCATGAAACGGTCTGAAAAATAGGAGGAGCATGAAGCTGTGTTCAAAAACATGAAGATCTTAAAAGGGTGTGAAAATATGAAGAGCTTCAAAAGGTGTGAAAAATATGAGGAGCATGAAACGGTCTGAAAAATAGAAGCAGCATGAAACGGTTTTGAAAAACATGAAGAGCCTGAAAACTTGTGAAAAATATGAAGAGCTTTAAAAGTTGTGAAAAATATGAAGAGCTTCAAAGGTGACAAAAATGAGAAGAGCATGAAACGGTCTGAAAAATAGGAGGAGCATGAAGTGGTGGAGAAAAACATGAAGAGCCTGAAAAGGTGTGAAAAATATGAAGAGCTTCAAAAGGTGTCAAAAATATGAGGAGCATGAAACGGTCTGAAAAATAGGAGAAGCATGAAGCGGTGTTCAAAAACATGAAGAGCCTGAAAAAGTGTGAAAAATATGAAGAGCTTCAAAAGGTGTCAAAAATATGAGGAGCATGAAACGGTCTGAAAAATCGGAGGAGCATGAAGCGTTGTTGAAAAACATGAAGAGCCTGAAAAGGTGTGAGAAATATGAAGAGCTTCAAAAGGTGTTAAAAATATGAGTAGCATGAAACGGTCTGCAAAAAAGGAGGAGCATGAAGTGGTGTTGAAAAAGATGAAGAGCCTGAAAAGCTGTTAAAAATATTAAAGCTTCAAAAGGTGTCAAAATTATGAGGAGCATGAAACGGTCTGAAAAATAGGAATAACATGAAGTGATGTTGAAAAACATGAATTGTCTGAAAACGTGTGGAAAATATGAAGAGATTCATTAATGTGAAAAATATGAAGAGCTTCAAAAGGTGTGAAAAATATGAAGAGCTTCAAAAGATGTCAAAATGAGATGAGCATGAAACGGTCTGAAAAATAGGAGGAGCATGAAGTCGTGTTGAAAAAAAGGAAAAGTCTGAAAAAGTGTGAAATATATGAAGAGCTTCAAAAGGTGTCAAAAATATGAGGAGAATGAAACGGTCTGAAAAATAGGAGGAGCATGAAGCGATGTTGAAAAACATGAATTGTCTGCAAACGTGTGGAAAATATGAAGAGATTCATAAATGTGAAAAATATGAAGAGCTTCAAAAGGTGTGAAAAATCTGAAGAGCTTCAAAAGGTGTCAAAAAAGAGATGAGCATGAAAAGGTCTGAAAAATAGGAGGAGCATGAAGCGGTGTTGAAAATCATGAAGAGCCTGAAAACGTGTGAAAAATATGAAGACCTTCAAAATTTGTCAAAAATATGAAGAGCTTCAAAAGGTGTTAAAATGAGATGAGCATGAAACGATCTGAAAAATAGGAGGAGCATGAAGTGGTGTTGAAAAAATGAAGAGCCTGGAAAGGTGCGAAATATCTGAAGAGCTTCAAAAGGTGTCAAAAATATGAGGAGCATGAAACGGTCAGCAAAATACGACGAGCATGAAGCGGTGTTGAAAAACATGAAGAGCCTGAAAAGGTGTGAAAAATATGAAGAGCTTCAAAAGGTGTAAAAAATATGAGGAGCATGAAACAATCTGAAAAATAGGAGGAGCATGAAGCGGTGTTCAAAAACATGAAAAGCCTGAAAAGGTGTGAAAAATATGAAGAGCTTCAAAAGGTGTCAAAAATATGAGGAGCATGAAACGTTCTGAAAAATAGGACGAGCATGAAGCAGTGATAAAAAACATGAAGTGCCTGAAAAGGTGTGAAAAATATGAAGAGTTCCTAAAGGTGTCAAAAATATGCGGAGCACCAAACGGTCTCAAAAATAGGAGGAGCATGAAGTGGTGTTGAAAAATATGAAGAGCCTGAAAATGAGTGAAAAATATGAAGAGCTTCAAAAAGTGTCAAAAATATGAGGAGCATGAAACGGTCTGAAAAAGAGGAAGAGCATGAAGAAGTGTTCAAAAACATGAAGAGCCTGAAAAGGTGTGAAAAATGTGAAGAGCTTCAAAAGTTTTCAAAAATATGAGGAGCATGATACGGTTTGAAAAATAGGAGGAGCATGAAGCGGTGTTGAAAAACATGAAGAGTCTGAAAACGTGTGAAAATATGAAGAGCTTCAAAAATATTAAAAATATGAAGAGCTTCAAAAGTTTTGAAAGATACGAAGAGATTAAAAAGGTGTCAAAAATGAGATGAGCATGAAACGGTCTGAAAAATAGGAGGAGCATAAGCGGTGTTGAAAAACATGAAGAGCCTGAAAAGGTGTGAAAAATATGAAGAGCTTCAAAAGGTGTGAAATACATGAGGAGCATGAAACTCTCTGAAAAATAGGAGGAGCATGAAGCGATGTTCAAAAACATGAAGAGCCTGAAAATGTGTGAAAAATATGAAGAGCTTCAAAAGGTGTCAAACTTGAGATGAGCATGAAACCGTCAGAAAAATAGGAAGAGCATGAAGCGGTGTTGAAAAACATTAAGAGCTGAAAACGTGTGAAAAATATGAAGAGCTTCCAAAGGTGTCAAAAATGAGATGAGCATGAAACGGTCTGAAAAATAGGAAGAGCATGAAGCGGTGTTGAAAAACATTAAGAGCTGAAAACGTGTGAAAAATATGAAGAGCTTCAAAAGATGTCAAAAACATGAGGAGCATGAAACGGGCTGAAAAATAGGAGAAGCATGAAGTGGTGTGGAAAAATATGAAGAGCCTGAAAATGTGTGAAAAATATGAAAAGCTTCAAAAGGTGTCAAAAATGAGATGAGCATGAAACGGTCTGAAAAATAGGAGGATCATGAAATGGTGTTGAAAAACATGAAGAGCCTGAAAAGGTGTGAAAAATATGAAGAGCTTCAAAAGGTGTGAAAAAAATAAAGAGCTTCAAAGGTGACAAAAATGAGATGAGCATGATACGGTCTGAAAAATAGGAGGAGCGTGAAGTGGTGGTGAAAAACATGAAGAGCCTGAAAAGGTGTGAAAAATATGAAGAGCTTCAAAATGTTTCACAAATATGAAGAGCATGAAACGGTCTGAAAAACAAGAGGATCATGAAGCGGTGTTCAAAAACATGAAGAGCCTGAAAAGGTGTGAAAAATATGAAGAGCTTCAAAAGGTGTCAAAAATATGAGGAGCATGAAACGGTCTGAAAAATAGGAGGAGCATGAAACGGTGATCAAAAACATGAAGAGCCTGAAAATGTGTGAAAAATATGAAGAGCTTCTAAAGGTGTCAAAAATATGAGGAGCATAAACGGTCTGAAAAATAGGAGTAGCATGAAGCGGTGTTCAAAAACATGAAGAGCCTGAAAAGGTGTGAAAAATATGAAGAGCTCAAAAAGTATCAAAAATATGAGGATCATGAAACGGTGTGAAAAATTGGAGGAGCATGAAGCAGAGTTCGAAAACATGAAGAGCCTGAAAAGGTTTGAAAAATACGAAGAGCTCAAAAAGTGTCAAAAAATGAGGAGCATGAAACGATCTGAAAAATACGAGGAGCATGAAGCAGTGTTCAAAAACATGAAGAGCTTCAAAAGGTATGAAAAATATGAGAGCTTCAAAAGGTGTCAAAAATATGAGGAGCATGAAACGGTCTGAAAAATAGGAGGAACATGAAGCGGTGTTCAAACACATGAAGAGCCTGAAAATGTGTGAAAATTATGAAGATCTTCAAAAGGTGTCAAAATTATGAGGAACATGAAACGGTTTGAAAAATAGGAGGAGCATGAAACGGTGTTGAAAAACATGAAGAGCCTGAAAAGGTGTGAAAAATATGAAGAGCTTCAAAATCTTTGAAAAATATGAAGAGCTTTCAACGGTGTGAAATACATGAGTAGCATGGAACTCTCTGAAAAATAGGAGGAGCCTGAAAGGGTGTTCAAAAACATGAATAGACTGAAAACGTGTGAAACATATGAAGAGCTTCAAAAGGTGTCAAAAATATGAGGAGCATGAAACGGTCTGAAAAATATGAGCAGCATGAAGCGGTGTTGAAAAACATGAAGAGCCTTAAAAGGTGTGAAAAAAATGAAGAGCTTCAAAAGGTGTCAAAAATATGAGGAGCATGAAACGGTCTGAAAAATATGAGCAGCATGAAGTGGTGTTGAAAAACATGAAGAGCCTGAAAAGGTGTGAAAAATATGAAGAGCTTCAAAAGGTGTGAAATACATGAGGAGCATAAAACTCTCTGAAAAAGAGAAGGAGCATGAAGTGGTGTTCAGAAACATGAAGAGCCTGAAAAGGTGTGAAATATATGAAGAGCTTCAAAAGGTGTGAAAAATATGAGGAGCATGATATGGTTTGAAAAATAGGATTAGCGTGAAGCGGTGTTCAAAAACATGAAGAGCCTGAAAAGTTGTGAAAAATATGAAAAACTTCAAAAGGTGTCAAAAATGAGATGAGCATGAAATGGTCTGAAAAATAGGACGTGCATGAAGCGGTGTTGAAAAACATGAAGAGCCTGAAAAGTTGTGAAAAATATGAAGAGCTTCAAAAGGTGTCAAAAATATGAGGAGCATGAAACGGTCTGAAAAATAGGAGAAGCATGAAGCGTTGTTCAAAAACATGAAGAGCCTGAAAAGGTGTGAAAAACATGAAGAGCTTCAAAAGGTGTCAAAAATATGAGGAGCATGAAACGGTCTGAAAAATCGGAGGAGCATGAAGCGTTGTTGAAAAACATGAAGAGCCTGAAAAGGTGTGAGAAATATGAAGAGCTTCAAAAGGTGTTAAAAATATGAGTAGCATGAAACGGTCTGCAAAAAAGGAGGAGCATAAAGTGGTGTTGAAAAAGATGAAGAGCCTGAAAAGGTGTTAAAAATATTAAAGCTTCAAAAGGTGTCAAAATTATGAGGAGCATGAAACGGTCTGAAAAATAGGAGGAGCATGAAGCGATGTTGAAAAACATGAATTGTCTGAAAACGTGTGGAAAATATGAAGAGATTCATAAATGTGAAAAATATGAAGAGCTTCAAAAGGTGTGAAAAATATGAAGAGCTTCAAAAGGTGTCAAAATGAGATGAGCATGAAACGGTCGGAAAAATAGGAGGAGCATGAAGCAGTGTTGAAAAACATGAAGAGCCTGAAAACCTGTAAAAAATAGGAAGAGCTTCAAAAGGTGTCAAAAATGAGATGAGCATGAAACGGTCTGAAAATTAGGAGGAGCATGAAGCGGTGATGAAAATCATGAAGAGCCTGAAAAGGTGAGAAAAATATGAAGAGCTTCAAAATGTGTGAAAAATATGAGGAGCTTCAAAAGGTGTAAAAAATATGAAGAGCTTCAAAAGTGTCAAAAATTAGATGAGCATGAAAAGGTCTAAAAAATAGGAGGAGCAACAAGTACTGTTGAAAAAAATGAAGAGCCTGAAAAGGTGTGAAAAATATGAAGAGCTTCAAAATGTGTGAAAAATATGAGGAGCATGATACGGTCTGAAAAATAGGAGGAGCATGAAGCAGTGTTCAGAAACATGAAGAGCCTGAATAGGTGTGTAAAGAAATGCAAATCTTCAAAAGGTGTCAAAAATGAGAGGAGCATGAAACGGTCTGAAAATAGGAGGAGCATGAAGCTGTGTTCAAAAATATGAAGAGCCTGAAAAGGTGTGAAAAATATGAAGAGCTTCAAAAGTTGTCAAAAATATGAGGAGCATGAAACGGTCTGAAAAATAGGAGGAGCATGAAGCTGTGTTCAAAAACATGAAGATCTTAAAAGGGTGTGAAAAATATGAAGAGCTTCAAAAGGTGTGAAAAATATGAGGAGCATGAAACGGTCTGAAAAATAGAAGCAGCATGAAACGGTTTTGAAAAACATGAAGAGCCTGAAAACTTGTGAAAAATATGAAGAGCTTTAAAAGGTGTGAAAAATATGAAGAGCTTCAAAGGTGACACAAATGAGATGAGCATGAAACGGTCTGAATAATATGAGGAGCATGAAGTGGTGGAGAAAACAATAAAGAGCCTGAAAAGGTGTGAAAAATATGAAGAGCTTCAAAATGTTTCAATAATATGAAGAGCATGAAACGGTCTGAAAATCAGGAAGATCATGAAGCGGTGTTCAAAAACATGAAGAGCCTGAAAAGGTGTGAAAAATATGAAGAGCTCAAAAAGTGTCAAAAATATGAGGAGCATGAAACGATCTGAAAAATACGAGGAGCATGAAGCAGTGTTCAAAAACATGAAGAGCTTCAAAAGGTATGAAAAATATGAGAGCTTCAAAAGGTGTCAAAAATGAGGAGCATGAAACGGTCTGAAAAATAGGAGGAACATGAAGCGGTGTTTAAACACATGAAGAGCCTGAAAATGTGTGAAAATTATGAAGATCTTCAAAAGGTGTCAAAATTATGAGGAACATGAAACGGTTTGAAAAATAGGAGGAGCATGAAACGGTGTTGAAAAACATGAAGAGCCTGAAAAGGTGTGAAAAATATGAAGAGCTTCAAAATCTTTGAAAAATATGAAGAGCTTTCAAAGGTGTGAAATACATGAGGAGCATGAAACTCTCTGAAAAATAGGAGGAGCCTGAAATGGTGTTCAAAAACATGAATAGACTGAAAACGTGTGAAAAATATGAAGAGCTTCAAAAGGTGTGAAAAATATGAGGAGCATGATACGGTCTGAAAAATAGGAGGAGCATGAAGCTGTGTTCAAAAACATGAAGAGCCTGAAAAGTTGTGAAAAATATCAAAAGCTTCAAAAGGTGTCAAAAATGAGATGAGCATGAAACGGTCTGAAAAATAGGAGGAGCATGAAGCGATGTTCAAAAACATGAAGAGCCTGAAACGTTGTGAAAAATATGAAAGGCTTCAAAAGGTGTGAAAAATATGAGGAGCATGAAACGGTCTGAAAAATCGGAGGAGCATGAAGCGGTGTTGAAAAATATGAAGAGCCTGAAAATGTGTGAAAAATATGAAGAGCTTTAAAAGGTGTCAAAAATGAGATGAGCATGAAACGGTCTGAAAAATAGGACGTGCATGAAGCGGTGTTGAAAAACATGAAGAGCCTGAAAAGTTGTGAAATATATGAAGAGCTTCAAAAGGTGTCAAAAATATGAGGAGCATGAAACGGTCTGAAAAATAGGAGAAGCATGAAGCGGTGTTCAAAAACATGAAGAGCCTGAAAAGGTGTGGAAAATATGAAGAGCTTCAAAAGCTGTGAAATACATGAGGAGCATGAAACTCTCTGAAAAATAGGAGGAGCATGAAGCGGTGTTCAAAAACATGAAGAGCCTGAAAAGTTGTGAAAAATATGAAAAGCTTCAAAAGGTGTCAAAAATGAGATGAGCATTAAAAGGTCTGAAAAATAGGAATAACATGAAACGATGTTGAAAATCATGAAGAGCCTGAAAAACTGTGAAAAATATAAAGAGCTTCAAAAGGTGTCAAAAATATGAGGAGCATGAAACGGTCTGAAAAATAGGAGGAGCATGAAGCTGTGTTCCAAAACATGAAGATCCTGAAAAGGTGTGAAAAATATGAAGAGCTTCAAAAGTTGTGAAAAATATGAGGAGCATGAAACGGACTGAAAAATTGAAGCAGCATGAAACGGTGTTGAAAAATATGAAGAGCATGAAAACGTGTGAAAAATATGAAGAGCTTCAAAAGGTGTGAAAAAAATAAAGAGCTTCAAAGGTGACAAAAATGAGATGAGCATGATACGGTCTGAAAAATAGGAGGAGCGTGAAGTGGTGGTGAAAAACATGAAGAGCCTGAAAAGGTGTGAAAAATATGAAGAGCTTCAAAAGGTGTCAAAAATATGAGGAGCATGAAACGGTCTGAAAAATAGGAGGAGCATGAAACGGTGATCAAAAACATGAAGAGCCTGAAAATGTGTGAAAAATATGAAGAGCTTCTAAAGGTGTCAAAAATATGAGGAGCATAAACGGTCTGAAAAATAGGAGTAGCATGAAGCGGTGTTCAAAAACATGAAGAGCCTGAAAAGGTGTGAAAAATATGAAGAGCTCAAAAAGTATCAAAAATATGAGGATCATGAAACGGTGTGAAAAATTGGAGGAGCATGAAGCAGAGTTCGAAAACATGAAGAGCCTGAAAAGGTTTGAAAAATACGAAGAGCTCAAAAAGTGTCAAAAAATGAGGAGCATGAAACGATCTGAAAAATACGAGGAGCATGAAGCAGTGTTCAAAAACATGAAGAGCTTCAAAAGGTATGAAAAATATGAGAGCTTCAAAAGGTGTCAAAAATATGAGGAGCATGAAACGGTCTGAAAAATAGGAGGAACATGAAGCGGTGTTCAAACACATGAAGAGCCTGAAAATGTGTGAAAATTATGAAGATCTTCAAAAGGTGTCAAAATTATGAGGAACATGAAACGGTTTGAAAAATAGGAGGAGCATGAAACGGTGTTGAAAAACATGAAGAGCCTGAAAAGGTGTGAAAAATATGAAGAGCTTCAAAATCTTTGAAAAATATGAAGAGCTTTCAAAGGTGTGAAATACATGAGGAGCATGAAACACTCTGAAAAATAGGAGGAGCCTGAAATGGTGTTCAGAAACATGAATAGACTGAAAACGTGTGAAAAATATGAAGAGCTTCAAAAGGTGTCAAAAATATGAGGAGCATGAAACGGTCTGAAAAATATGAGCAGCATGAAGCGGTGTTGAAAAACATGAAGAGCCTTAAAAGGTGTGAAAAAAATGAAGAGCTTCAAAAGGTGTCAAATATATGAGGAGCATGAAACGGTCTGAAAAATATGAGCAGCATGAAGTGGTGTTGAAAAACATGAAGAGCCTGAAAAGGTGTGAAAAATATGAAGAGCTTCAAAAGGTGTGAAATACATGAGGAGCATAAAACTCTCTGAAAAAGAGAAGGAGCATGAAGTGGTGTTCAGAAACATGAAGAGCCTGAAAAGGTGTGAAATATATGAAGAGCTTCAAAAGGTGTGAAAAATATGAGGAGCATGATATGGTTTGAAAAATAGGATTAGCGTGAAGCGGTGTTCAAAAACATGAAGAGCCTGAAAAGTTGTGAAAAATATGAAAAACTTCAAAAGGTGTCAAAAATGAGATGAGCATGAAATGGTCTGAAAAATAGGACGTGCATGAAGCGGTGTTGAAAAACATGAAGAGCCTGAAAAGTTATGAAAAATATGAAGAGCTTCAAAAGGTGTCAAAAATATGAGGAGCATGAAACGGTCTGAAAAATAGGAGAAGCATGAAGCGGTGTTCAAAAACATGAAGAGCCTGAAAAGGTGTGAAAAACATGAAGAGCTTCAAAAGGTGTCAAAAATATGAGGAGCATGAAACGGTCTGAAAAATCGGAGGAGCATGAAGCGTTGTTGAAAAACATGAAGAGACTGAAAAGGTGTGAGAAATATGAAGAGCTTCAAAAGGTGTCAAAAATATGAGTAGCATGAAACGGTCTGCAAAAAAGGAGGAGCATGAAGTGGTGTTGAAAAAGATGAAGAGCCTGAAAAGGTGTTAAAAATATTAAAGCTTCAAAAGGTGTCAAAATTATGAGGAGCATGAAACGGTCTGAAAAATAGGAGGAGCATGAAGCGATGTTGAAAAACATGAATTGTCTGAAAACGTGTGGAAAATATGAAGAGATTCATAAATGTGAAAAATATGAAGAGCTTCAAAAGGTGTGAAAAATATGAAGAGCTTCAAAAGGTGTCAAAATGAGATGAGCATGAAACGGTCGGAAAAATAGGAGGAGCATGAAGCAGTGTTGAAAAACATGAAGAGCCTGAAAACCTGTAAAAAATAGGAAGAGCTTCAAAAGGTGTCAAAAATGAGATGAGCATGAAACGGTCTGAAAATTAGGAGGAGCATGAAGCGGTGATGAAAATCATGAAGAGCCTGAAAAGGTGAGAAAAATATGAAGAGCTTCAAAATGTGTGAAAAATATGAGGAGCTTCAAAAGGTGTAAAAAATATGAAGAGCTTCAAAAGTGTCAAAAATTAGATGAGCATGAAAAGGTCTAAAAAATAGGAGGAGCAACAAGTACTGTTGAAAAAAATGAAGAGCCTGAAAAGGTGTGAAAAATATGAAGAGCTTCAAAATGTGTGAAAAATATGAGGAGCATGATACGGTCTGAAAAATAGGAGGAGCATGAAGCAGTGTTCAGAAACATGAAGAGCCTGAATAGGTGTGTAAAGAAATGCAAATCTTCAAAAGGTGTCAAAAATGAGAGGAGCATGAAACGGTCTGAAAATAGGAGGAGCATGAAGCTGTGTTCAAAAATATGAAGAGCCTGAAAAGGTGTGAAAAATATGAAGAACTTCAAAAGTAGTCAAAAATATGAGGAGCATGAAACGGTCTGAAAAATAGGAGGAGCATGAAGCTGTGTTCAAAAACATGAAGATCTTAAAAGGGTGTGAAAAATATGAAGAGCTTCAAAAGGTGTGAAAAATATGAGGAGCATGAAACGGTCTGAAAAATAGAAGCAGCATGAAACGGTTTTGAAAAACATGAAGAGCCTGAAAACTTGTGAAAAATATGAAGAGCTTTAAAAGGTGTGAAAAATATGAAGAGCTTCAAAGGTGACACAAATGAGATGAGCATGAAACGGTCTGAATAATATGAGGAGCATGAAGTGGTGGAGAAAACAATAAAGAGCCTGAAAAGGTGTGAAAAATATGAAGAGCTTCAAAATGTTTCAATAATATGAAGAGCATGAAACGGTCTGAAAATCAGGAAGATCATGAAGCGGTGTTCAAAAACATGAAGAGCCTGAAAAGGTGTGAAAAATATGAAGAGCTCAAAAAGTGTCAAAAATATGAGGAGCATGAAACGATCTGAAAAATACGAGGAGCATGAAGCAGTGTTCAAAAACATGAAGAGCTTCAAAAGGTATGAAAAATATGAGAGCTTCAAAAGGTGTCAAAAATGAGGAGCATGAAACGGTCTGAAAAATAGGAGGAACATGAAGCGGTGTTTAAACACATGAAGAGCCTGAAAATGTGTGAAAATTATGAAGATCTTCAAAAGGTGTCAAAATTATGAGGAACATGAAACGGTTTGAAAAATAGGAGGAGCATGAAACGGTGTTGAAAAACATGAAGAGCCTGAAAAGGTGTGAAAAATATGAAGAGCTTCAAAATCTTTGAAAAATATGAAGAGCTTTCAAAGGTGTGAAATACATGAGGAGCATGAAACTCTCTGAAAAATAGGAGGAGCCTGAAATGGTGTTCAAAAACATGAATAGACTGAAAACGTGTGAAAAATATGAAGAGCTTCAAAAGGTGTGAAAAATATGAGGAGCATGATACGGTCTGAAAAATAGGAGGAGCATGAAGCTGTGTTCAAAAACATGAAGAGCCTGAAAAGTTGTGAAAAATATCAAAAGCTTCAAAAGGTGTCAAAAATGAGATGAGCATGAAACGGTCTGAAAAATAGGAGGAGCATGAAGCGATGTTCAAAAACATGAAGAGCCTGAAACGTTGTGAAAAATATGAAAGGCTTCAAAAGGTGTGAAAAATATGAGGAGCATGAAACGGTCTGAAAAATCGGAGGAGCATGAAGCGGTGTTGAAAAATATGAAGAGCCTGAAAATGTGTGAAAAATATGAAGAGCTTTAAAAGGTGTCAAAAATGAGATGAGCATGAAACGGTCTGAAAAATAGGACGTGCATGAAGCGGTGTTGAAAAACATGAAGAGCCTGAAAAGTTGTGAAATATATGAAGAGCTTCAAAAGGTGTCAAAAATATGAGGAGCATGAAACGGTCTGAAAAATAGGAGAAGCATGAAGCGGTGTTCAAAAACATGAAGAGCCTGAAAAGGTGTGGAAAATATGAAGAGCTTCAAAAGCTGTGAAATACATGAGGAGCATGAAACTCTCTGAAAAATAGGAGGAGCATGAAGCGGTGTTCAAAAACATGAAGAGCCTGAAAAGTTGTGAAAAATATGAAAAGCTTCAAAAGGTGTCAAAAATGAGATGAGCATTAAAAGGTCTGAAAAATAGGAATAACATGAAACGATGTTGAAAATCATGAAGAGCCTGAAAAACTGTGAAAAATATAAAGAGCTTCAAAAGGTGTCAAAAATATGAGGAGCATGAAACGGTCTGAAAAATAGGAGGAGCATGAAGCTGTGTTCCAAAACATGAAGATCCTGAAAAGGTGTGAAAAATATGAAGAGCTTCAAAAGTTGTGAAAAATATGAGGAGCATGAAACGGACTGAAAAATTGAAGCAGCATGAAACGGTGTTGAAAAATATGAAGAGCATGAAAACGTGTGAAAAATATGAAGAGCTTCAAAAGGTGTGAAAAAAATAAAGAGCTTCAAAGGTGACAAAAATGAGATGAGCATGATACGGTCTGAAAAATAGGAGGAGCGTGAAGTGGTGGTGAAAAACATGAAGAGCCTGAAAAGGTGTGAAAAATATGAAGAGCTTCAAAAGGTGTCAAAAATATGAGGAGCATGAAACGGTCTGAAAAATAGGAGGAGCATGAAACGGTGATCAAAAACATGAAGAGCCTGAAAATGTGTGAAAAATATGAAGAGCTTCTAAAGGTGTCAAAAATATGAGGAGCATAAACGGTCTGAAAAATAGGAGTAGCATGAAGCGGTGTTCAAAAACATGAAGAGCCTGAAAAGGTGTGAAAAATATGAAGAGCTCAAAAAGTATCAAAAATATGAGGATCATGAAACGGTGTGAAAAATTGGAGGAGCATGAAGCAGAGTTCGAAAACATGAAGAGCCTGAAAAGGTTTGAAAAATACGAAGAGCTCAAAAAGTGTCAAAAAATGAGGAGCATGAAACGATCTGAAAAATACGAGGAGCATGAAGCAGTGTTCAAAAACATGAAGAGCTTCAAAAGGTATGAAAAATATGAGAGCTTCAAAAGGTGTCAAAAATATGAGGAGCATGAAAAGGTCTGAAAAATAGGAGGAACATGAAGCGGTGTTCAAACACATGAAGAGCCTGAAAATGTGTGAAAATTATGAAGATCTTCAAAAGGTGTCAAAATTATGAGGAACATGAAACGGTTTGAAAAATAGGAGGAGGATGAAACGGTGTTGAAAAACATGAAGAGCCTGAAAAGGTGTGAAAAATATGAAGAGCTTCAAAATCTTTGAAAATTATGAAGAGCTTTCAAAGGTGTGAAATACATGAGGAGCATGAAACACTCTGAAAAATAGGAGGAGCCTGAAATGGTGTTCAGAAACATGAATAGACTGAAAACGTGTGAAAAATATGAAGAGCTTCAAAAGGTGTCAAAAATATGAGGAGCATGAAACGGTCTGAAAAATATGAGCAGCATGAAGCGGTGTTGAAAAACATGAAGAGCGTTAAAAGGTGTGAAAAAAATGAAGAGCTTCAAAAGGTGTCAAAAATATGAGGAGCATGAAACGGTCTGAAAAATATGAGCAGCATGAAGTGGTGTTGAAAAACATGAAGAGCCTGAAAAGGTGTGAAAAATATGAAGAGCTTCAAAAGGTGTGAAATACATGAGGAGCATAAAACTCTCTGAAAAAGAGAAGGAGCATGAAGTGGTGTTCAGAAACATGAAGAGCCTGAAAAGGTGTGAAATATATGAAGAGCTTCAAAAGGTGTGAAAAATATGAGGAGCATGATATGGTTTGAAAAATAGGATTAGCGTGAAGCGGTGTTCAAAAACATGAAGAGCCTGAAAAGTTGTGAAAAATATGAAAAACTTCAAAAGGTGTCAAAAATGAGATGAGCATGAAATGGTCTGAAAAATAGGACGTGCATGAAGCAGTGTTGAAAAACATGAAGAGCCTGAAAAGTTGTGAAAAATATGAAGAGCTTCAAAAGGTGTCAAAAATATGAGGAGCATGAAACGGTCTGAAAAATAGGAGAAGCATGAAGCGGTGTTCAAAAACATGAAGAGCCTGAAAAGGTGTGAAAAACATGAAGAGCTTCAAAAGGTGTCAAAAATATGAGGAGCATGAAACGGTCTGAAAAATCGGAGGAGCATGAAGCGTTGTTGAAAAACATGAAGAGCCTGAAAAGGTGTGAGAAATATGAAGAGCTTCAAAAGGTGTTAAAAATATGAGTAGCATGAAACGGTCTGCAAAAAAGGAGGAGCATGAAGTGGTGTTGAAAAAGATGAAGAGCCTGAAAAGGTGTTAAAAATATTAAAGCTTCAAAAGTGTCAAAATTATGAGGAGCATGAAACGGTCTGAAAAATAGGAATAACATGAAGTGATGTTGAAAAACATGAATTGTCTGAAAACGTGTGGAAAATATGAAGAGATTCATAAATGTGAAAATTATGAAGAGCTTCAAAAGGTGTGAAAAATATGAAGAGCTTCAAAAGGTGTCAAAATGAGATGAGCATGAAACGGTCGGAAAAATAGGAGGAGCATGAAGCAGTGTTGAAAAACATGAAGAGCCTGAAAACCTGTAAAAAATAGGAAGAGCTTCAAAAGGTGTCAAAAATGAGATGAGCATGAAACGGTCTGAAAAATAGGAGGAGCATGAAGCGGTGATGAAAATCATGAAGAGCCTGAAAAGGTGAGAAAAATATGAAGAGCTTCAAAATGTGTGAAAAATATGAGGAGCTTCAAAAGGTGTAAAAAATATGAAGAGCTTCAAAAGTGTCAAAAATTAGATGAGCATGAAAAGGTCTAAAAAATAGGAGGAGCAACAAGTACTGTTGAAAAAAATGAAGAGCCTGAAAAGGTGTGAAAAATATAAAGAGCTACAAAATGTGTGAAAAATATGAGGAGTATGATACGGTCTGAAAAATAGGAGGAGCATGAAGCAGTGTTCAAAAACATGAAGAGCCTGAATAGGTGTGTAAAGAAATGCAAATCTTCAAAAGGTGTCAAAAATGAGAGGAGCATGAAACTGTCTGAAAATAGGAGGAGCATGAAGCGGTGTTCAAAAATATGAAGAGCCTGAAAAGTTGTGAAATATATGAAGAGCTTCCAAAGGTGTCAAAAATATGAGGAGCATGAAACGGTCTGAAAAATAGGAGGAACATGAAGCGGTGTTCAAAAAAACATGAAAAGCCTGAAAAGGTGTGAAAAATATGAAGAGCTTCAAAAGGTGTCAAAAATTTGAGGAGCATGAAACGTTCTGAAAAATAGGACGAGCATGAAGCAGTGTTGAAAAACATGAAGAGCCTGAAAATGTGTGAAATATATGAAGAGCTTCAAAAGCTGTCAAAAAGATGAGGAGCATGAAACGCTCTGAAAAATAGGAGGAGCATGAAGTGGTGTTGAAAAAAATGAAGAACCTGAAAGGGTGTGAAATATATGAAGAGCTTGAAAAGGTGTCAAAAATATGAGGAGAATGAAAATGGTCTGAAAAATAGGAGGAGTATGAAGAGGTGTTAAAAAACCTGAAGAGCCGGAAAAGGTGTGAAAAATATGAAGAGTTTCTAAAGGTGTCAGAAATATGAGGAGCATGAAACGGTCTCAAAAATAGGAGGAGCATGAAGTGGTGTTGAAAAACATGAAGAGCCTGAAAAGGTGTGAAAAATATGAAGAGCTTTAAAAGATGTCAAAAATATGAGAAGCATGAAAGGGTTAGAAAAAGAGGAGGAGCATGAAGCGGTGTTCAAAAACATGAAGAGCCTGAAAAGGTGTGAAAAATAAGAAGAGCTTCAAAAGGTGTGAAATACATGAGGAGCATGAAACGGTCTGAAAAAAAGGAGGAGCATGAAGCGGTGTTGAAAAACATGAAGAGTTTGAAAAGGTGTGAAAAATATGAAGAGCTTCAAAAGGTGTCAAAAATATGAGGAGCAGGAAACGGTCTGAAAAATAGGAGGAGCATGAAGCGGTGTTCAAAAACATGAAGAGCCTGAAAAGTTGTGAAAAATATGAAAAGCTTCAAATGGTGTCAAAATTGAGATGAGCATGAAACGGATGAAAAATAGGAGAAGCATGAAGTGGTGTGGAAAAACATGAAGAGCCTGAAAAGGTGTGAAAAATATGAAGAGCTTCAAAAGGTGTGAAATACATGAGGAGCATGAAACTCTCTGAAAAATAGGAGGAGCATGAAGTGCTGTTCAAAAACATGAAGAGCCTGAAAAGGTGAGAAAAATATGAAGAGCTTCAAAAGGTGTGAAAAATATGAGGAGCATGATACTGTGGAAAAAATAGGAGGAGCATGAAGCGGAGTTCAAAAACATGAAGAGCTTGAAAAGGTGTGAAAAATATGAAGAGCCTCAAAACGTGTCAAAATATTAGGAGTATGAAACGGTATGATAAATAGAAGGAGCATGAAGCGGTGTTGAAAAACATGAAGAGTCTGAAATTGTGTGAAAAATATGAAGAGCTTCAAAAAGGTGAAAAATATGAAGAGCTTCAAAAGTTGTCAAAAATTAGATGAGTATGAAACGGTCTAAAAAATAGGAGGAGTAACAAATAGTATTGAAAAAAATGAAGAGCATGAAAATGTGTGAGAAATATGAACGGCTTCAAAAGGTGTGAAAAATATGAGGAGCCTGAAACGGTCTGAAAAAAAGGAGGAGCATAAAGTGGTGTTGAAAAACATGAAGAGCCTGAAAAGGTGTGAAAAATATGAAGACCTTCAAAAGGTGTCAAAAATATGAGGAGCATGACACGGTCTGAAAAATAGGAGGAGCATGAAATGCTGTTCAAAAACATGAAGAGCCTGAAAAGGTGTGGAAAATATGAAGAGCTTCAAAAGGTGTCAAAAATATGAGGAGCATGAAACGATCTGAAAAATAGGAGGAGCATGAAGTGCTGTTCAAAAACATGAAGAGCCTGAAAAGGTGTGAAAAATATGAAGAGCTTCAAAAGGTGTGAAAAATATGAGGAGCATGATACGGTAGAAAAAATAGGAGGAGCATGAAGCTGTGTTCAAAAACATGAAGAGCCTGAAAAGGTGTGAAAAATATGAAGAGCCTCAAAACGTGTCAAAAATATGAGAAGTATGAAACGGTATGATAAATAGCAGGAGCATGAAGCGGTTTTGAAAAACATGAAGGGTCTGAAATCGTGTGAAAAGTATGAAGAGCTTCAAAAATGTGAAAAATATGAAGAGCTTCAAAAGGTGTAAAAAATATGAAGTGCCTCAAAATGTGTCAAAGATTAGATGAGTATGAAAAGTTTTAAAAAATAGGAGGAGCAACAAGTAGTGTTGAAAAAAATGAAGAGCCTGAAAAGGTGTGAAAAATATGAAGACCTTCATAAGGTGTCAAAAATATGAGGAGCATGAAACTTTCTGAAAAATAGGACGAGCATGAAGCAGTGATAAAAAACATGAAGAGCCTGAAAAGGTGTGAAAAATATGAAGAGTTTCTAAAGGTGTCAAAAATATGAGGAGCATGATACGGTTTGAAAAAAGGAGGAGCATGAAGCGGTGTTGAAAAACATGAAGAGTGTGAAAACGTGTGAAAATATGAAGAGCTTCAAAAATATTAAAAATATGAAGAGCTTCAACAGTTGTGAAAAATATGAAGAGATTAAAAAGGTGTCAAAAATGAGATGAGCTTGAAACGGTCTGAAAAATAGAAGGAGCATGAAGCGGTGTTGAAAATCATGAACAGACTGAAAAGGTGTGAACAATATGAAAAGCTTCAAAAGGTGTCAAAATGAGATGAGCATGAAACGGTCTGAAAAATAGGAGGAGCATGAAGCGGTGTTGAAAATCATGAAGAGCCTGAAAAGGTGTGACAAATATGAAGAGCTTCAAAAGGTGTCAAAAATATGAGGAGCATGAAACGGTCTGAAAAATAGCAGGAGCATGAAGCGGTGTTCAAAAACATGAAGAGCCTGAAAATGTGTGAAAAATATAAAGAGCTTCAAAAGATGTGAAAAATATGAAGAGCTTCAAAAGGTGTCAAAAATGAGATGAGCATGAAACGGTCTGAAAAATAGGAGGAGCATGAAGCGGGTTGAAAAACATGAAGAACCTGAAAAGGTGTGAGAAATATCAAGAGCTTCAAAAGGTGTCAAGTATATGAGGAGCATGAAACGTTCTGAAAAAGAGTAGGAGCATGAAGCGGTGTTGAAAAACATGAAGAGCCTGAAAAGCTGTGTAAAATATGAAGAGGTTCTAAAGGTGTCAAAAATATGAGGAGCATGATACGGTCTTAAAAATAGGCGGATTATGAAACGGTGTTCAAAAACATGAAGAGCCTGAAAAGGTGTGAAAAATATGAAAAGCCTCAAAACCTGTCAAAAATATGAGGAGCATGAAACGGTATGAAAAATCGCAGGGGCATGAAGCGTTGTTGAAAAACATGAAGAGTCTGAAAACGTGTGAAATTATGAAGAGCTTCAAACATATGAAAAATATGAAGAGCTTCAAAAGGTGTGAAAAATATGAAGAGCTTCAAAAGGTGTCAAAAATGAGATGAGCATGAAACGGTCCGAAAAATACGAGGATCATGAAGCGGTGTTGAAAATCATGAAGAGCCTGAAAAGGCGTGAAAAATATGAAGGGCTTCAATGATGTGAAAAATATGAAGAGCTTCAAAAGATGTCAAAAATATGAGGAGCATGAAACTGTCTGAAATAATAGAAGCAGCATGAAACGGTGTTGAAAAACATGAAGAGCCTGAAAAGGTGTGAAAAATATGAAGAGCTTCAAAACGTGTCAAAAATATGAAGAGCATGAAACGGTCTGACAAATAGCAGGAGCATGAAGCGGTGTTGAAAAACATGAAGAGTCTGAAAACGTGTGAAAAACATGAAGAGCCTAAAAAGGTGTGAAAAATATGAAGAGTTTTTAAAGGTGTCTAAAATATGAGGAGCATGAAACGGTCTGAAAAATAGCAGGAGCATGAAGCGTTGTTGAAAAACATGAAGAGTCTGAAAACGTGTGAAAAACATGAAGAGCCTGAAAAGGTGTGAAAAATATGAAGAGCTTCAAAATGTTTCAAAAATATGAAGAGCATGAAACGGTCTGAAAAACAGGAGGATCATGAAGCGGTGTTCATAAATATGAAGAGCCTGAAAAGGTGTGAAAAATATGAAGAGCTTCAAAAGGTGTCAAAAATATGAGGAGCATGAAACGGTCTGAAAAATAGGAGGAGCCTGAAACGGTGTTGAAAGACATGAAGAGTCTGAAAATTTGTGAAAAATATGAAAAGCTTCAAAAGTGTCAAAAATATGAGGAGCAAAAAACGGTCTGAAAAATAAGAGGAGCATGAAGCGGTGTTCAAAAACATGAAGAGCCTGAAAAGGTGTGAAAAATATGAAGAGCTTCAAAAGGTGTGAAAAATATGAGGAGCATGAAACGGTCTGAAAAATAGAAGCAGCATGAAACGGTGTTGAAAAATATGAAGAGCCTGAAAACATGTGAAAAATATGAAGAGCTTCAAAAGGTGAGAAAAATATAAAGAGCTTCAAAGGTGAAAAAAATGAGATGAGCATGAAACGGTCTGAAAAATAGGAGGAGCATGAAGCTGTGTTGAAAAACATGAAGGGCCTGAAAAGGTGTGCAAAATATGAATAGCTTCAAAAATGTGAAAAATATGAGGAGCATGAAACGTTCTGAAAAATAGGAGGAGCATGAAGCGGTGTTCAAAAACATGAAGAGCCTGAAAAGGTGTGAAAAATATGAATAGCATCAAAATGTTTCAAAAATATGAAGAGCATGAAACGGTCTGAAAAATAGGAGGAGCATGAAGTCGTGTTGAAAAAAAAAGAAGAGACTGAAAAGGTGTGAAATATATGAAGAGCTTCAAAAGGTGTCAAAAATATGAGGAGAATGAAACGGTCTGAAAAATAGGAGAATCATGAAGCTGTGTCGAAAAACATGAAGAGCCTGAAAAGGTGTGAAAAAAATCAAGAGCTTCTAAATGTGTCAAAAATATGAGGAGCATGAAACGGTCTGAAAAATAGGAGGATCATGAAGCGGTGTTCAAAAACATGAAGAGCCTGAAAAGGTGTGAAAAATAAGAAGAGCTCAAAAAGTGTCAAAAATATGAGGAGCATGAAACGCTCTGAAAAATAGGAGGAGCATGAAGCGATGTTCAAAAACATGAAGAGCCTGAAAAGTTGTGAAAAATATGAAAAGCTTCAAAAGGTGTCAAAAATGAGATTAGCATTAAATGGTCGGAAAAATAGGAATAACATGAAACGGTGTTGAAAATCATGAAGAGCCTGAAATAGTGTGAAAAATATAAAGAGCTTCAAAAGGTGTCAAAAATATGAGGAGCATGAAACAGTCTGATAAATAGGTGGAGCATGAAGCTGTGTTCAAAAACATGAAGAGCCTGAAAAGTTGTGAAATATATGAAGAGCTTCAAAATGTTTCACAAATATGAAGAGCATGAAACGGTCTGAAAAACAGGAGGATCATGAAGCGGTGTTCAAAAACATAAAGAGCCTGAAAAGGTGTGAAAAATATGAAGAGCTTCAAAAGGTGTCAAAAATATGAGGAGCATGAAACGGTCTGAAAAATAGGAGGAGCATGAAACGGTGATCAAAAACATGAAGAGCCTGAAAAGGTTTGAAAAATATGAAGAGCTTTTAACGTGTCAAAAATATGAGGAGCATAAACGATCTGAAAAATAGGAGTAGCATGAAGCGGTGTTCAAAAACATGAAGAGCCTGAAAAGGTGGGAAAAATATGAAGAGCTTCAAAAGGTGTGAAAAATATGAGGAGCATGAAACGGTCTGAAAAATAGAAGCAGCATGAAACGGTGTTGAAAAATATGAAGAGCCTGAAAACGTGTGAAAAATATGAAGAGCTTCAAAAGGTGTGAAAAATATAAAGAGCTTCAAAGGTGACAAAAATGAGATGAGCATGAAACGGTCTGAAAAATAGGAGGAGAATGAAGTGGTGGTGAAAAACATGAAGAGCCTGAAAAGGTGTGAAAAATATGAAGAGCTCAAAAAGTGTCAAAAATATGAGGAGCATGAAACGGCCTGAAAATTACGAGGAGCATGAAGCAGTGTTCAAAAACATGAAGAGCCTGAAAAGGTGGGAAAAATATGAAGAGCTTCAAAAGGTGTGAAATATATGAGGAGAATGAAACGGTCTGAAAAATAGGAGGATCATGAAGCGGTTTTCAGAAACATGAAGAGCATGAAAAGGTGTGAAAAATATGAAGAGCTTCAAAAGGTGTGAAATATATGAGGAGAATGAAACGGTCTGAAAAATAGGAGGATCATGAAGCGGTTTTCAGAAACATGAAGAGCATGAAAAGGTGTGAAAAATAGGAAGAGTTTCAAAAGGTGTCATAAATATGAGGAGCATGAAACGGTCTGAAAAATAGGAGGAGCATGAAGTCGTGTTGAAAAAAAAAGAAGACCCTGAAAAGGTGTGAAATATATGAAGAGCTTCAAAAGGTGTCAAAAATATGAGGAGAATGAAATGGTCGGAAAAATAGGAGGATCATGAAGCTGTGTCGAAAAACATGAAGAGCCTGAAAAGGTGTGAAAAAAATGAAGAGCTTCTAAATGTGTCAAAAATATGAGGAGCATGAAACGGTCTGAAAAATAGGAGGATCATGAAGCGGTGTTCAAAAACATGAAGAGCCTGAAAAGGTGTGAAAAATATGAAGAGCTCAAAAAGTGTCAAAAATATGATGAGCATGAAATGATCTGAAAAATAGAAGGAGCATGAAACGGTGATCAAAAACATGAAGAGCCTGAAAAGTTGTGAAAAATATGAAGAGCTCAAAAAGTGTCAAAAATATGAGGAGCATGAAACGCTCTGAAAAATAGGAGGAGCATGAAGCCGTGTTCCAAAACATGAAGAGCCTGAAAAGTTGTGAAAAATATGAAAAGCTTCAAAAGGTGTCAAAAATGAGATTAGCATTAAACGGTCAGAAAAATAGGAATAACATGAAACGGTGTTGAAAATCATGAAGAGCCTGAAATAGTGTGAAAAATATAAAGAGCTGCAAATGGTGTCAAAAATATGAGGAGCATGAAACGGTCTGATAAATAGGTGGAGCATGAAGCTGTGTTCAAAAACATGAAGAGCCTGAAAAGGTGTGAAAAATATGAAGAGCTTCAAAATGTTTCACAAATATGAAGAGCATGAAACGGTCTGAAAAACAGGAGGATCATGAAGCAGTGTTCAAAAACATGAAGAGCCTGAAAAGGTGTGAAAAATATGAAGAGCTGCAAAAGGTGTCAAAAATATGAGGAGCATGAAACGGTCTGAAAAATAGGAGGAGCATGAAACGGTGATCAAAAACATGAAGAGCCTGAAAAGGTTTGAAAAATATGAAGAGCTTCTAAAGGTGTCAAAAATATGAGGAGCATAAACGATCTGAAAAATAGGAGTAGCATGAAGCTGTGTTCAAAAACATGAAGAGCCTGAAAAGGTGTGAAAAATATGAAGAGCTCAAAAAGTGTCAAAAATATGAGGAGCATGAAATGATCTGAAAAATAGAAGAAGCATGAAACGGTGATCAAACACATGAAGAGCCTGAAAAGGTGTGGAAAATATGAAGAGCTTCAAAAGGTGTGAAATACATGAGGAGCATGAAACTCTCTGAAAAATAGGAGGAGCATGAAGCGGTGTTCAAAAACATGAAGAGCCTGAAAAGTTGTGAAAAATATGAAAAGCTTCAAAAGGTGTCAAAAATGAGATGTGCATTAAACGGTCTGAAAAATAGGAATAACATGAAACGGTGTTGAATATCATGAAGAGCCTGAAATAATGTGAAAAATATGAAGAGCTTCAAAAGGTGTGAAAAATATGAGGAGCATGAAACGGTCTGAAAAATAGAAGCAGCATGAAACGGTGTTGAAAAATATGAAGAGCCTGAAAAGGTGTGAAAAATATGAAGAGCTTCAAAAGGTGTGAAAAATATAAAGAGCTTCAAAGGTGACAAAAATGAGATGAGCATGAAACGGTCTGAAAAATAGGAGGAGAATGAAGTGGTGGTGAAAAACATGAAGAGCCTGAAAAGGTGTGAAAAATATGAAGAGCTTCAAAATGTTTCAAAAATATGAACAGCATGAAACGGTCTGAAAATCAGGAGGATCATGAAGCGGTGTTCAAAAACATGAAGAGCCTGAAAAGGTGTGAAAAATATGAAGAGCTCAAAAAGTGTCAAAAATATGAGGAGCATGAAACGATCTGAAAAATACGAGGAGCATGAAGCAGTGTTCAAAAACATGAAGAGCCTGAAAAGGTGGGAAAAATATGAAGAGCTTCAAAAGGTGTGAAATATATGAGGAGAATGAAACGGTCTGAAAAATAGGAGGATCATGAAGCGGTTTTCAGAAACATGAAGAGCATGAAAAGGTGTGAAAAATATGAAGAGCTTCAAAAGGTGTGAAAAATATGAGGAGCATGAAACGGTCTGAAAAATAGAAGCAGCATGAAACGGTGTTGAAAAATATGAAGAGCCTGAAAACGTGTGAAAAATATGAAGAGCTTCAAAAGGTGTGAAAAATATAAAGAGCTTCAAAGGTGACAAAAATGAGATGAGCATGAAACGGTCTGAAAAATAGGAGGAGAATGAAGTGGTGGTGAAAAACATGAAGAGCCTGAAAAGATGTGAAAATATGAAGAGCTCAAAAAGTGTCAAAAATATGAGGAGCATGAAACGGCCTGAAAATTACGAGGAGCATGAAGCAGTGTTCAAAAACATGAAGAGCCTGAAAAGGTGGGAAAAATATGAAGAGCTTCAAAAGGTGTGAAATATATGAGGAGAATGAAACGGTCTGAAAAATAGGAGGATCATGAAGCGGTTTTCAGAAACATGAAGAGCATGAAAAGGTCTGAAAAATATGAAGAGCTTCAAAAGGTGTGAAATATATGAGGAGAATGAAACGGTCTGAAAAATAGGAGGATCATGAAGCGGTTTTCAGAAACATGAAGAGCATGAAAAGGTGTGAAAAATAGGAAGAGTTTCAAAAGGTGTCATAAATATGAGGAGCATGAAACGGTCTGAAAAATAGGAGGAGCATGAAGTCGTGTTGAAAAAAAAAGAAGACCCTGAAAAGGTGTGAAATATATGAAGAGCTTCAAAAGGTGTCAAAAATATGAGGAGAATGAAATGGTCGGAAAAATAGGAGGATCATGAAGCTGTGTCGAAAAACATGAAGAGCCTGAAAAGGTGTGAAAAAAATGAAGAGCTTCTAAATGTGTCAAAAATATGAGGAGCATGAAACGGTCTGAAAAATAGGAGGATCATGAAGCGGTGTTCAAAAACATGAAGAGCCTGAAAAGGTGTGAAAAATATGAAGAGCTCAAAAAGTGTCAAAAATATGATGAGCATGAAATGATCTGAAAAATAGAAGGAGCATGAAACGGTGATCAAAAACATGAAGAGCCTGAAAAGTTGTGAAAAATATGAAGAGCTCAAAAAGTGTCAAAAATATGAGGAGCATGAAACGCTCTGAAAAATAGGAGGAGCATGAAGCCGTGTTCCAAAACATGAAGAGCCTGAAAAGTTGTGAAAAATATGAAAAGCTTCAAAAGGTGTCAAAAATGAGATTAGCATTAAACGGTCAGAAAAATAGGAATAACATGAAACGGTGTTGAAAATCATGAAGAGCCTGAAATAGTGTGAAAAATATAAAGAGCTGCAAATGGTGTCAAAAATATGAGGAGCATGAAACGGTCTGATAAATAGGTGGAGCATGAAGCTGTGTTCAAAAACATGAAGAGCCTGAAAAGGTGTGAAAAATATGAAGAGCTTCAAAATGTTTCACAAATATGAAGAGCATGAAACGGTCTGAAAAACAGGAGGATCATGAAGCAGTGTTCAAAAACATGAAGAGCCTGAAAAGGTGTGAAAAATATGAAGAGCTGCAAAAGGTGTCAAAAATATGAGGAGCATGAAACGGTCTGAAAAATAGGAGGAGCATGAAACGGTGATCAAAAACATGAAGAGCCTGAAAAGGTTTGAAAAATATGAAGAGCTTCTAAAGGTGTCAAAAATATGAGGAGCATAAACGATCTGAAAAATAGTAGTAGCATGAAGCTGTGTTCAAAAACATGAAGAGCCTGAAAAGGTGTGAAAAATATGAAGAGCTCAAAAAGTGTCAAAAATATGAGGAGCATGAAATGATCTGAAAAATAGAAGAAGCATGAAACGGTGATCAAACACATGAAGAGCCTGAAAAGGTGTGGAAAATATGAAGAGCTTCAAAAGGTGTGAAATACATGAGGAGCATGAAACTCTCTGAAAAATAGGAGGAGCATGAAGCGGTGTTCAAAAACATGAAGAGCCTGAAAAGTTGTGAAAAATATGAAAAGCTTCAAAAGGTGTCAAAAATGAGATGTGCATTAAACGGTCTGAAAAATAGGAATAACATGAAACGGTGTTGAATATCATGAAGAGCCTGAAATAATGTGAAAAATATGAAGAGCTTCAAAAGGTGTGAAAAATATGAGGAGCATGAAACGGTCTGAAAAATAGAAGCAGCATGAAACGGTGTTGAAAAATATGAAGAGCCTGAAAAGGTGTGAAAAATATGAAGAGCTTCAAAAGGTGTGAAAAATATAAAGAGCTTCAAAGGTGACAAAAATGAGATGAGCATGAAACGGTCTGAAAAATAGGAGGAGAATGAAGTGGTGGTGAAAAACATGAAGAGCCTGAAAAGGTGTGAAAAATATGAAGAGCTTCAAAATGTTTCAAAAATATGAACAGCATGAAACGGTCTGAAAATCAGGAGGATCATGAAGCGGTGTTCAAAAACATGAAGAGCCTGAAAAGGTGTGAAAAATATGAAGAGCTCAAAAAGTGTCAAAAATATGAGGAGCATGAAACGATCTGAAAAATACGAGGAGCATGAAGCAGTGTTCAAAAACATGAAGAGCCTGAAAAGGTGGGAAAAATATGAAGAGCTTCAAAAGGTGTGAAATATATGAGGAGAATGAAACGGTCTGAAAAATAGGAGGATCATGAAGCGGTTTTCAGAAACATGAAGAGCATGAAAAGGTGTGAAAAATATGAAGAGCTTCAAAAGGTGTGAAATATATGAGGAGAATGAAACGGTCTGAAAAATAGGAGGATCATGAAGCGGTTTTCAGAAACATGAAGAGCATGAAAAGGTGTGAAAAATAGGAAGAGTTTCAAAAGGTGTCATAAATATGAGGAGCATGAAACGGTCTGAAAAATAGGAGGAGCCTGAAACGGTGTTGAAAGACATGAAGAGTCTGAAAAGTTGTGAAAAATATGAAAAGCTTCAAAAGGTGTCAAAAATGAGATGAGCATGAAACGGTCTGAAAAATAGGAGGAGCATGAAGCGGTGTTGAAAAATGAAGAGCCTGAAAAGGTGTGAAAAATATGAAGAGGATCAAAAGGTGTCAAATATATGAGGAGCATGAAACGGTCTGCAAAAAAGAAGGAGCATGAAGTGGTGTTGAAAAACTTGAAGAGCCTGAAAAGGTGTGAAAAATATGAAGAGGATCAAAAGGTGTCAAAAATATGAGGAGCAAAAAACGGTCTGAAAAATAAGAGGAGCATGAAGCGGTGTTCAAAAACATGAAGAGCCTGAAAAGGTGTGAAAAATATGAAGAGCTTCAAAAGGTGTGAAAAATATGAGGAGCATGAAACGGTCTGAAAAATAGAAGCAGCATGAAACGGTGTTGAAAAATATGAAGAGCCTGAAAACATGTGAAAAATATGAAGAGCTTCAAAATGTGAGAAAAATATAAAGAGCTTCAAAGGTGAAAAAAATGAGATGAGCATGAAACGGTCTGAAAAATAGGAGGAGCATGAAGCTGTGTTGAAAAACATGAAGGGCCTGAAAAGGTCTGCAAAATATCAAGAGCTTCAAAAATGTGAAAAATATGAGGAGCATGAAACGTTCTGAAAAATAGGAGGAGCATGAAGCGGTGTTCAAAAACATGAAGAGCCTGAAAAGGTGTGAAAAATATGAATAGCATCAAAATGTTTCAAAAATATGAAGAGCATGAAACGGTCTGAAAAATAGGAGGCGCATGAAGTCGTGTTGAAAAAAAAAGAAGAGACTGAAAAGGTGTGAAAAATATGAAGAGCTTCAAAATCTTTGAAAAATATGAAGAGCTTTCAAAGGTGTGAAATACATGAGGAGCATGAAACTCTCTGAAAAATAGGAGGAGCCTGAAATGGTGTTCAAAAACATGAATAGACTGAAAACGTGTGAAAAATATGAAGAGCTTCAAAAGGTGTCAAAAATATGAGGAGCATGAAACGGTCTGAAAAATATGAGCAGCATGAAGCGGTGTTGAAAAATATGAAGAGCCTTAAAAGGCATGAAAAAAAATGAAGAGCTTCAAAAGGTGTCAAAAATATGAGGAGCATGAAACGGTCTGAAAAATATGAGCAGCATGAAGCGGTGTTGAAAAACATGAAGAGCCTGAAAAGGTGTGAAAAATATGAAGAGCTTCAAAAGGTGTGAAATACATGAGGAGCATAAAACTCTCTGAAAAAGAGAAGGAGCATGAAGTGGTGTTCAAAAACAGGAAGAGCCTGAAAAGCTGTGAAATATATGAAGAGCTTCAAAAGGTGTGAAAAATATGAGGAGCATGATATGGTTTGAAAAATAGGATTAGCATGAAGCGGTGTTCAAAAACATGAAGAGCCTGAAAAGTTGTGAAAAATATGAAAAACTTCAAAAGTGTCAAAAATGAGATGAGCATGAAACGGTCTGAAAAATAGGACGTGCATGAAGCGGTGTTGAAAAACATGAAGAGCCTGAAAATTTGTGAAAAATATGAAGAGCTTCAAAAGGTGTCAAAAATATGAGGAGCATGAAACGGTCTGAAAAATAGGAGGAGCATGAAGCGATGGTCAAAAACATGAAGAGCCTGAAAATGTGTGAAAAATATGAAGAGCTTCAAAAGGTGTGAAATACATGAGGAGCATGAAACTCTCTGAAAAATAGGAGGAGCATGAAGCAATGTTCAAAAACATGAAGAGCCTGAAAATGTGTGAAAAATATGAAGAGCTTCAAAAGGTGTCAAAAATATGAGGAGAATGAAACGGTCTGAAAAATAGGAGGAGCATGAAGCTGTGTCGAAAAACATGAAGAGCCTGAAAATGTGTGAAAAATATGAAGAGCTTCAAAAGGTGTCAAAAATATGAGGAGAATGAAACGGTCTGAAAAATAGGAGGAGCATGAAGCTGTGTCGAAAAACATGAAGAGCCTGAAAAGGTGTGAAAAATATGAAGAGCTTCAAAAGGTGTCAAAAATATGAGGAGCATGAAACGTTCTGAAAAATAGGACGAGCATGAAGCAGTGATAAAAAACATGAAGTGCCTGAAAAGGTGTGAAAAATATGAAGAGTTCCTAAAGGTGTCAAAAATATGCGAAGCACCAAACGGTCTCAAAAATAGGAGGAGCATGAAGTGGTGTTGAAAAATATGAAGAGCCTGAAAATGAGTGAAAAATATGAAGAGCTTCAAAAAGTGTCAAAAATATGAGGAGCATGATATGGTTTGAAAAATAGGAGGAGCATGAAGCGGTGTTGAAAAACATGAAGAGTGTGAAAACGTGTGAAAATATGAAGAGCTTCAAAAATATTAAAAATATGAAGAGCTTCAAAAGTTTTGAAAAATATGAAGAGATTAAAAAGGTGTCAAAAATGAGATGAGCATGAAACGGTCTGAAAAATAGGAGGAGCATGAGCGGTGTTGAAAATCATGAAGAGCCTGAAAAGGTGTGAAAAATATGAAGAGCTTCAAAAGGTGTGAAATACATGAGGAGAATGAAACTCTCTGAAAAATAGGAGGAGCATGAAGCGATGTTCAAAAACATGAAGAGCCTGAAAATGTGTGAAAAATATGAAGAGCTTCAAAAGGTGTCAAAATTGAGATGAGCATGAAACGGTCTGAAAAACAGGAAGAGCATGAAGCGGTGTTGAAAAACATTAAGAGCTGAAAACGTGTGAAAAATATGAAGAGCTTCAAAAGGTGTCAAAAATGAGATGAGTATGAAACGGTCTGAAAAATAGGAAGAGCATGAAGCGGTGTTGAAAAACATTAAGAGCTGAAAACGTGTGAAAAATATGAAGAGTTTCAAAAGGTGTCAAAAATATGAGGAGCATGAAACGGTCTGAAAAATAGGAGGAACATGAAGCGGTGTTCAAACACATGAAGAGCCTGAAAATGTGTGAAAATTATGAAGATCTTCAAAAGGTGTCAAAATTATGAGGAACATGAAACGGTTTGAAAAATAGGAGGAGCATGAAACGGTGTTGAAAAACATGAAGAGCCTGAAAAGGTGTGAAAAATATGAAGAGCTTCAAAATCTTTGAAAAATATGAAGAGCTTTCAAAGGTGTGAAATACATGAGGAGCATGAAACTCTCTGAAAAATAGGAGGAGCCTGAAATGGTGTTCAAAAACATGAATAGACTGAAAACGTGTGAAAAATATGAAGAGCTTCAAAAGGTGTCAGAAATATGAGGAGCATGAAACGGTCTGAAAAATATGAACAGCATGAAGCGGTGTTGAAAAATATGAAGAGCCTTAAAAGGCATGAAAAAAATGAAGAGCTTCAAAAGGTGTCAAAAATATGAGGAGCATGAAACGGTCTGAAAAATATGAGCAGCATGAAGCGGTGTTGAAAAACATGAAGAGCCTGAAAAGGTGTGAAAAATATGAAGAGCTTCAAAAGGTGTGAAATACATGAGGAGCATAAAACTCTCTGAAAAAGAGAAGGAGCATGAAGTGGTGTTCAAAAACAGGAAGAGCCTGAAAAGGTGTGAAATATATGAAGAGCTTCAAAAGGTGTGAAAAATATGAGGAGCATGATATGGTTTGAAAAATAGGATTAGCATGAAGCGGTGTTGAAAAACATTAAGAGCTGAAAACGTGTGAAAAATATGAAGAGTTTCAAAAGGTGTCAAAAATATGAGGAGCATGAAACGGTCTGAAAAATAGGAGGAGCATGAAACGGTGACCAAAAACATGAAGAGCCTGAAAAGGTGTGAAAAATATGAAGAGCTTCAAAGGTGTGAAATACATGAGGAGCATGAAACGGGCTGAAAAATAGGAGAAGCATGAAGTGGTGTGGAAAAATATGAAGAGCCTGAAAAAGTGTGAAAAATATGAAGAGCTTCAAAAGGTGTCAAAAATGAGATGAGCATGAAACGGTCTGAAAAATAGGAGGATCATGAAATGGTGTTGAAAAACATGAAGAGCCTGAAAAGATGTGAAAAATATGAAAAGCTTCAAAAAGTGTCAAAAATATGAGGAGCATGAAACGGTCTGAAAAATAGGAGGAGCATGAAACGGTTTTGAAAAACATGAAGAGTCTGAAAAGGTGTGAAAAATATGAAGAGCTTCAAAAGGTGTCAAAAATATGAGGAGCATGAAACGGTCTGAAAAATAGGATGAGCATGAAGTGGTGTGGAAAAATATGAAGAGCCTGAAAAGTTTTGAAAAATATGAAGAGCTTCAAAAGGTGTGAAATACATGAGGAGCATGAAACTCTCTGAAAAATAGGAGGAGCATGAAGCGGTGTTCAAAAACATGAAGAGCCTGAAAAGGTGTGAAAAATATGAAGAGCTTCAAAATGTGTCAAAAATATGAGGAGCATGAAACGGTCTGAAAAATAGAAGCAGCATGAAACGGTTTTGAAAAACATGAAGAGTCTGAAAAGGTGTGAAAAATATGAAGAGCTTCAAAAGGTGTCAAAAATATGAGGAGCATGAAACGGTCTGAAAAATAGGATGAGCATGAAGTGGTGTGGAAAAATATGAAGAGCCTGAAAAGTTTTGAAAAATATGAAGAGCTTCAAAAGGTGTGAAATACATGAGGAGCATGAAACTCTCTGAAAAATAGGAGGAGCATGAAGCGGTGTTCAAAAACATGAAGAGCCTGAAAAGGTGTGAAAAATATGAAGAGCTTCAAAATGTGTCAAAAATATGAGGAGCATGAAACGGTCTGAAAAATAGGAAGAACATGAAGCGGTGTTCAAAAACTTGAAGAGCCTGATACGTTGTGAAAAATATGAAAATCTTCAAGAGGTGTCAAAAATGAGATGAGCATGAAACGGTCTGAAAAATAGGAGGAGTATGAAGCGGTGTTGAAAAAATGAAGAGCCTGAAAAGGTGTGAAAAATATGAAGAGCATCAAAAGGTGTCAAAAATATGAGGAGGATGAAACGGTCTGAAAAATAGGAAGAACATGAAGCGGTGTTCAAAAACTTGAAGAGCCTGAAACGTTGTTAAAAATATGAAAAGCTTGAAGAGGTGTGAAAAATATGAGGAGCATGATATGGTTTGAAAAATGGGATTAGCATGAAACGGTGTATAAAAACATGAAGAGACCTGAAAAGGTGTGAAAAATACGAAGAGCTTCAAAAGGTGTCAAAAATATGAGGAGCATGAAATGGTCTGAAAAATAGGAGGAGCATGAAACGGTGATCAAAAACATGAAGAGCCTGTAAATGTGTGAAAAAAATGAAGAGCTTCAAAAGGTGTGTAATACATGAGGAGCATGAAACGGTCTGAAATATAGGAGGAGCATGAAGCGCTGTTCAAAAACAGGAAGAGCCTGAAAAGTTTTGAAAAATATGAAGAGCTTCAAAAGGTGTGAAATACATGAGGAGCATGAAACTTGCTGAAAATTAGGAGAAGCATGATGTGGTGTGGAAAAACATGAAGAGCCTGAAAAGGTGTGAAAAATATGAAAAGCTTCAAAAGGTGTCAAAAATGAGATGAGCATGAAACGGTCTGAAAAATAGGAGGTGCATGAAGCGTTGTTGAAAAACATGAAGAGCCTGAAAAGGTATGAGAAATATGAAGAGCTTAAAAAGGTGTCAAAAATATGAGGAGCATGAAACGGTCTTAAAAATACAAGGAGCATGAAGCAGTGTTGAAAAACATGAATAGTCTGAAAAGGTGTGAAAAATATGAAGAGCTTCAAAAGGTGTGAAAAATATGAGGAGCATGAAACGGTCTGAAAAATAGAAGCAGCATGAAACGGTTTTGAAAAACATGAAGAGCCTGAAATGGTGTGAAAAATATGAAGAGCTTCAAAAGGTGTGAAAAATATGAAGAGCTTCAAAAGGTGTCAAAAATTTGATGAGCATGAAACGGTCTGAAAAATAGGAGGAGCATGAAGCGGTGTTGAAAAACATGAAGAGCCTGAAAAAGTGTGAAAAATATGAAGAGCTTAAAAGGTGTGAAAAATATGAGGAACATGATATGGTTTGAAAAATAGGATTAGCATGAAGCAGTGTTCAAAAACATGAAGAGCCTGAGAAGGTGTGAAAAATATGAAAAGATTCAAAAGGTATCAAAAACGAGATGAGCATGAAACGGTCTGACAAATAGGAGGTGCATGAAGCGTTGTTGAAAAACATGAAGAGCCTGAAAAGGTGTGAGAAATATGAAGAGCTTAAAAAGGTGTGAAAAATAGGAAGAGCTTAAAAAGGTGTCAAAAATATGAGGAGCATGAAACGGTCTTAAAAATACAAGGAGCATGAAGCGGTGTTGAAAAACATGAATAGCCTGAAAATGTGTGAAATATATGAGAGCTTAAAAATGTGTCAAGTATATGAGGAGCATGAAACGGTCTGAAAAATAGGAGGAGCATGAAGCTGTGTTCAAAAACATGAAGAGCCTGAAAATGTGTGAAATATATAAAGAGCTTCAAAAAGTGTCAAAAATATGAGGAGCATGAAACGGTCTGAAAAATAGGAGGAGCATGAAGCGGTGTTCAAAAACTTGAAGAGCCTGAAACGTTGTGAAAAATATGAAAAGCTTCAAAAGGTTTAAAAAATGAGATGACCATGAAATGGTCTGAAAAATAGGAGGAGCATGAAGTGGTGTTGAAAAAATGAAGAGCCTGAAAAGGTGTGAAAAATATGAAGATCATCAAAAGGTATCAAAAATATGAGGAGCATGAAACGGTCTGCAAAAAAGGAGGAGCATGAAGCGGTGTTGAAAAACTTGAAGAGCCTGAAAAGGTGTGAAAAATATGAAAAGCTTCAAAAGATGTCAAAAATATAAGGAGCATGAAACGGTTTGAAATATAGGAGGAGCATGAAGTGGTATTAAAAAACATGAAGAGACTGTAAAGGTGTGAAAAATATGAAGAGCTTCAAAAGGTGTGTAATACATGAGGAGCATGAAACTCTCTGAAAAATAGAAGGAGCATGAAATAGTGTTCAAGAACATGAAGAGCCTGAAAAGGTGTGAAAAATATGAAGAGCTTAAAAAGGTGTGAAATATATGAGGAGCATGATATGGTTTGAAAAATGGGATTAGCATGAAGCGGTGTTCAAAAACATGAAGAGACTGAAAAGGTGTGAAAAATATGAAGAGCTTCAAAAGGTGTGAAATATGAGGAGCATGAAACGGTCTGAAAAATAGGAGGAGCATGAAGCGGTGTTCAAAAACATGAAGAGCCTGTAAAGGTGTGAAAAATATGAAGAGTTTAAAATGGTGTGAAAAATATGAGGAGCATGATATGGTTTGAAAAATAGGATTAGCATGAAGCGGTGTTCAAAATCATGAAGAGCCTGAAAAGGTGTGAAAAATATGAAAAGCTTCAAAAGGTGTCAAAAATGAGATGAGCATGAAACGGTCTGAAAAATAGGAGGTGCATGAAGCGTTGTTGAAAAACATGAAGAGCCTGAAAATGTGTGAGAAATATGAAGAGGTTAAAAAGGTGTCAAAAATATGAGGAGCATGAAACGGTTTTAAAAATACAAGGAGCATGAAGCGGTGTTGAAAAACATGAATAGCCTGAAAATGTGTGAAATATATGAAGAGCTTAAAAATGTGTCAAGTATATGAGGAGCATGAAACGGTCTGAAAAATAGGAGGATCATGCAACGGTGTTCAAAAACATGAAGAGCCTGAAAAGGTGTGAAAAATATGAAGAGCTTCAAAAGGTGTGAAAAAATATGAGGAATATGAAATGGTCTGAAAAATAGGAGGAGCATGAAGTTGTGTTCAAAAACATGAAGTGCCAGAAAAGGTGTGAAAATAATGAAGACCTTTAAAAGGTGTCAAAAATTATGAGGAGCATGAAACGTTCTGAAAAATAGGAGGAGCATGAAACGGTGATCAAAACAGGAAGAGCCTGAAAAGGTGTGAAAAATATGAAGAGCTTCAAAAGGTGTGAAATTCATGAGCAGCATGAAACGAGCTGAAAAATCTGAGTAGCATGAAGTGGTGTGGAAACACATGAAGAGCCTGTAAAAGTGTGAAAAATATGAAGAGCTTCAAAAGGTGTGTAATACATGAGGAGCATGAAACTCTCTGAAAAATAGAAGGAGCATGAAGTAGTATTCAAAAACATGAAGAGCCTGAAAAGGTGTGAAAAATATGAAGAGCTTAAAAAGGTGTGAAAATTATGAGGAGCATGATATGGTTTGAAAAATGGGATTAGCATGAAGCGGTGTTCAAAAACATGAAGAGCCTGAAAAGGTGTGAAAAATATGAAGATCTTCAAAAGGTGTCAAAAATGAGATGAGCATGAAATGGTCTGAAAAATAGGAGGAGCATGAAGCTGTGTTGAAAAACATGAAGAGCCTGAAAAGGTGTGAAAAATAAGAAGAGCTTCAAAAGATGTCAAAAATATGAGGAGCATGAAACGGTCTGAAAAATAGGATGAGCATGAAGTGGTGTGGAAAAATATGAAGAGCCTGAAAAGTTTTGAAAAATAAGAAGAGCTTCAAAAGGTGTGAAATACATGAGGAGAATGAAACTCTCTGAAAAATAGGAGGAGCATGAAGCAGTGTTGAAAAACATGAAGAGCCTGAAAAGGTGTGAAAAATATGAAGAGCTTCAAAAGGTGTCAAAAATATGAGGAGCATGAAACGGTCTGAAAAATAGGAAGAACATGAAGCGGTGTTCAAAAACTTGAAGAGCCTGAAACGTTGTGAAAAATATGAAAAGCTTCAAGAGGTGTCAAAAATGAGATGAGCATGAAACGGTCTGAAAAATAGGAGGAGTATGAAGCGGTGTTGAAAAAATGAAGAGCCTGGAAAGGTGTGAAAAATATGAAGAGCATCAAAAGGTATCAAAAATATGAGGAGCATCAAACGGTCTGCAAAAAAGGAGGAGCATGAAGTGGTGTTGAAAAACTTGAAGAGCCTGAGAAGGTGTGAAAAATATGAAAAGCTTCAAAAGATGTCAAAAATACGAGGAGCAAGAAACGGTCTGAAAAATATGAGGAGCATGAAGCGGTGTTCAAAAACATGAAGATCCTGAAAAGGTGTGAAAAATATGAAGAGCTTAAAAAGGTGTGAAAAATATGAGGAGCATGATAAGGTTTGAAAAATGGGATTAGCATGAAACTGTGTATAAAAACATGAAGAGACCTGAAAAAGTGTGAAAAATACGAAGAGCTTCAAAAGGAGTCAAAAATATGAGGAGCATGAAATGGTCTGAAAAATAGGAGGAGCATGAAACGGTGATCAAAAACATGAAGAGCATGTAAATGTGTGAAAAAAATGAAGAGCTTCAAAAGGTGTGAAATAAATGAGGAGCATGAAACAGGCTGAAAAATAGGAGAAGCATGAAGTGGTGTAGAAAAACATGAAGAGCCTGAAAAGGTGTGAAAAATATGAAGAGCTTCAAAAGGTGTGAAAAATATGAGGAGCATGAAACGGTCTGAAAAATAGAAGCAGCATGAAACGGTGTTGAAAAACATGAAGAGCCTGAAATGGTGTGAAAAATATGAAGAGCTTCAAAAGGTGTGAAAAATATGAAGAGCTTCAAAAGGTGTCAAAAATTTGATGAGCATGAAACGGTCTGAAAAATAGGAGGTGCATGAAGCGTTGTTGAAAAACATGAAGAGCCTGAGAAGGTGTGAAAAATATGAAAAGATTCAAAAAGTGTCAAAAATGAGATGAGCATGAAACGGTCTGACAAATAGGAGGTGCATGAAGCGTTGTTGAAAAACATGAAGAGCCTGAAAAGGTGTGAGAAATATGAAGAGCTTAAAAAGGTGTGAAAAATATGAAGAGCTTGAAAAGGTGTCAAAAATATGAGGAGCATGAAACGGTCTTAAAAATACAAGGAGCATGAAGCGGTGTTGAAAAACATGAATATCCTGAAAATGTGTGAAATATATGAAGAGCTTAAAAATGTGTCAAGTATATGAGGAGCATGAAACGGTCTGAAAAATAAGAGGATCATGCAACAGTGTTGAAAAACATGAAGAGCCTGAAAATGTGTGAAAAATATGAAGAGCTTCAAAAGGTGTGAAAAATATGAGGAGCATGAAACGGTCTGAAAAATAGGAGAAGCATGAAGTGGTGTAGAAAAACATGAAAAGCCTGAAAAGGTGTGAAAAATATGAAGAGCTTCAAAAGGTGTGAAAAATATGAAGAGCATGAAACGGTCTGAAAAATAGGAGAAGCATGAAGTGGTGTAGAAAAACATGAAGAGCACGAAAAGGTGTGAAAAATATGAAGAGCTTCAAAAGGTGTGAAAAATATGAGGAGCATGAAACGGTCTGAAAAATAGAAGCAGCATGAAACGGTGTTGAAAAACATGAAGAGCCTGAAATGGTGTGAAAAATATGAAGAGCTTCAAAAGGTGTGAAAAATATGAAGAGCTTCAAAAGGTGTCAAAAATTTGATGAGCATGAAACGGTCTGAAAAATAGGAGGTGCATGAAGCGTTGTTGAAAAACATGAAGAGCCTGAGAAGGTGTGAAAAATATGAAAAGATTCAAAAGGTGTCAAAAATGAGATGAGCATGAAACGGTCTGAGAAATAGGAGGTGCATGAAGCGTTGTTGAAAAACATGAAGAGCCTGAAAAGGTGTGAGAAATATGAAGAGCTTAAAAAGGTGTGAAAAATATGAAGAGCTTAAAAAGGTGTCAAAAATATGAGGAGCATGAAACGGTCTTAAAAATACAAGGAGCATGAAGCGGTGTTGAAAAACATGAATAGCCTGAAAATGTGTGAAATATATGAAGAGCTTAAAAATGTGTCAAGTATATGAGGAGCATGAAACGGTCTGAAAAATAAGAGGATCATGCAACAGTGTTGAAAAACATGAAGAGCCTGAAAATGTGTGAAAAATATGACTAGCTTCCAAAGTTGTCAAAAATATGAGGAGCATGAAACGGTCTGAAAAATAGGAGGAGAATGTAACGGTGATCAAAAACATGAAGAGCCTGAAAATGTGTGAAATATATAAAGAGCTTCAAAAAGTGTCAAAAATATGAGGAGCATGAAACGGTCTGAATAATAGGAGGAGAATGTAACGGTGATCAAAAAAATGAAGAGCCTGAAAAGGTGTGAAAAATATGAAGAGCTTCAAAAGGTGTAAAATATGAGGAGCATGAAACGGTCTGAAAAATAGGAGGAGCATGAAGCGGTGTTCAAAAACATGAAGAGCCTGAAAAGGTGTGAAAAATATGAAGAGCTTCAAAAGGTGTGAAAAATATGAGGAATATGAAATGGTCTGAAAAATATGAGGAGCATGAAACGGTCTGCAAACATGGAGGAGCTTGAAGTGGTGTTGAAAAACATGAAGAGCCTGAAAAGGTGTGAAAAATCTGAAAAGCTTCAAAAGGAGTCAAAAATGAGATGAGCATGAAACGGTCTGAAAAATAGGAGGAGCATGAAGTGGTGTTGAAAAAATGAAGAGCCTGAAAAGGTGTGAAAAATATGAAGATCATCAAAAGGTATCAAAAATATGAGGAGCATGAAACGGTCTGAATAATAGGAGGAGAATGTAACGGTGATCAAAAACATGAAGAGCCTGAAAAGGTGTGAAAAATATGAAGAGCTTCAAAAAGTGTCAAAAATATGAGGAGCATGAAACGGTCTGAATAGTAGGAGGAGAATGAAACGGTGATCAAAAACATGAAGAGCCAGAAAAGGTGTGAAATATATAAAGACTTCAAAAAGTGTCAAAAATATGAGGAGCATGAAACGGTCTGAATAATAGGAGGAGAATGTAACGGTGATCAAAAACATGAAGAGCCTGAAAAGGTGTGAAAAATATGAAGAGCTTCAAAAGGTGTAAAATATGAGGAGCATGAAACGGTCTGAAAAATAGGAGGAGCATGAAGCGGTGTTCAAAAACATGAAGAGCCTGAAAAGGTGTGAAAAATATGAAGAGCTTCAAAAGGTGTAAAATATGAGGAGCATGAAACGGTCTGAAAAATAGGAGGAGCATGAAGCGGTGTTCAAAAACATGAAGAGCCTGAAAAGGTGTGAAAAATATGAAGAGCTTCAAAAGGTGTAAAATATATGAGGAGCATGAAACGGTCTGCAAACCTGGAGGAGCTTGAAGTGGTGTTGAAAAACATGAAGAGCCTGAAAAGGTGTGAAAAATATGAAGAGCTTCAAAAGGTGTGAAATACATGAGGAGCATGAAACGTGCTGAAAAATAGGAGAAGCATGAAGTGGTGTAGAAAAACATGAAGAGCCTGAAAAGGTGTGAAAAATATGAAGAGCTTCAAAAGGTGTCAAAAATTTGATGAGCATGAAACGGTCTGAAAAATAGGAGGAGCATGAAGCGGTGTTGAAAAACATGAAGAGCCTGAAAAAGTGTGAAAAATATGAAGAGCTTAAAAGGTGTGAAAAATATGAGGAGCATGATATGGTTTGAAAAATAGGATTAGAATGAAGCGGTGTTCAAAACCATGAAGAGCCTGAGAAGGTGTGAAAAATATGAAAAGATTCAAAAGGTGTCAAAAATGAGATGAGCATGAAACGGTCTGACGAATAGGAGGTGCATGAAGCGTTGTTGAAAAACATGAAGAGCCTGAAAAGGTGTGAGAAATATGAAGAGCTTAAAAAGGTGTGAAAAATATGAAGAGCTTAAAAAGGTGTCTAAAATATGAGGAGCATGAAACGGTCTTAAAAATACAAGGAGCATGAGCGGTGTTGAAAAACAAGAAGAGCCTGAAAATGTGTGAAAAATATGAAGAGCTTCCAAAGTTGTCAAAAATATGAGGAGCATGAAATTGTCTGAAAAATAGGAGGAGCATGAAGCTGTGTTCAAAAACATGAAGAGCCTGCAAATGTGTGAAATATATAAAGAGCTTCAAAAAGTGTCAAAAATATGAGGAGCATGAAACGGTCTGAATAATAGGAGGAGAATGTAACGGTGATCAAAAACATGAAGAGCCTGAAAAGGTGTGAAATATATAAAGAGCTTCAAAAAGTGGCAAAAATATGAGGAGCATGAAACGGTGTGAATAATTGGAGGAGAATGTAACGGTGATCAAAAACATGAAGAGCCTGAAAAGGTGTGAAAAATATGAAGAGCTTCAAAAGGTGTGAAATATGAGGAGCATGAAACGGTCTGAAAAATAGGAGGAGCATGAAGCGGTGTTCAAAAACATGAAGAGCCTGAAAAGTTGTGAAATATATGAAAAGCTTCAAAAGGTTTCAAAAATGACATGAGCATGAAACGGTCTGAAAAATAGGAGGAGCATGAAGCGGTGTTGAAAAAATGAAGAGCGTGAAAAGGTGTGAAAAATATGAAGAGCATCAAAAGGTATCAAAAATATGAGGAGCATGAAACGGTCTGCAAAAAAGGAGGAGCATGAAGTGGTGTTGAAAAACTTGAAGAGCCTGAAAAGGTGTGAAAAATATGAAGAGCTTCAAAAGGTGTGAAAAATATGAGGAGCATGAAACGGTCTGAAAAATAGAAGCAGCATTAAATGGTGTTGAAAAACATGAAGAGCCTGAAAAGGTGTGAAAAATATGAAGAGCTTCAAAAGGTGTGAAATACATGAGGAGCATGAAACGGGCTGAAAAATAGGAGAAGCATGAAGTGGTGTAGAAAAACATGAAGAGCCTGAAAAGGTGTGAGAAATATGAAGAGCTTCAAAAGGTGTGAAAAATACGAGGAGCATGAAACGGTCTGAAAAATAGGAGGAGCATGAAACGCTGTTCAAAACCATGAAGAGACTGAAAAGCTGTGAAATCCATGAAGAGCTTCAAAAGTTGTCAAAAATATGAGGAGCATGAAACGGTCAGACAAATAGGAGGAGCATGAAACGGTGTTCAAAAACATAAAGAGCCTGAAAAGGTGTGAAATATATGAAGAGCTTAAAAAGTTATCAAAAATATGAGGAAAATGAAACTGTCTGAAAAATAGGAGGAGCATGAAGTTTTGTTCAAAACATGAAGAGCCTGAAAAGGTGTGAAAAATATGAAGAGTTTCAAAAAGTGTCAAAAATATGAGGAGCATGAAACGGTCTGAAAAATAGGAGGAGCATGAAGCGGAGTTGAAAAACATGAAGAGCCTGACAAGGTGTGAAATATATGAGGAGCTTCAAAAGGTGTCAAAAATATGAGGAGCAGGAAAAGTTCTGAAAAATAGGAGGAGCATGACCTGGTGTTGAAATACATGAAGAGTCTGAAAAGATGTGAAAAATATGAAGAGCTTCAAAAGGTGTAAAAAATATGAAGAGCTTCAAAAAGTGTCAAACATATGAGGAGCATGAAACTTTCTGAAAAATAGGAGGAGCATGAAGCGTTGTTGAACACATGAAGAGCCTGAAAAGGAATGAAAATATGAAGAGCTTCAAAAGGTGTCAAAAATATTAGGAGCATGAAACGGTCGGAAAAATAGGAGTAACATAAAACGGTGTTCAAAAACATGAAGAGCCTGAAAAGGTGTGAAAAATATGAATAGCTTCAAAGGTGTGAAAATATGAGGAGTATCAAACGGTCAGAAAAATAGCAGGAGCATGAAGCGGCGTTAAACAACATGAAGAGCCTGAAAAGGTGTGAAAAATATGAAGAGGTTCAAAAAGTTTGAAAAATATGAAGAGCTTCAAAATGTGTCAAAAATATGAGGAGTATGAAGTGGTGTTGAAAAACATGAAGAGCATGAAAAGGTGTGAAAAATATGAAGAGCCTGAAAAGGTGTGAAAGATATGAAGAGCTTCAAAAGGTGGCAAAAATATGAAGAGTTTCAAAATATGTCAAAAATATGAGGAGCATGAAACGGTGTTCAAAAACATGAAGAGCCTGAAAAGGTGTGAAAAATATGAAGAGCTTCAAAAGGCGTCAAAAATATGAGGAGCATGAAACGGTCTGAAACATAGGAGAAGCATGAAACCGTGTTCAACAACATGAAGAGCCTGAAAAGGTGTGAAAAATATGAATAGCTTCAAAAGGTGTCAAAAATATGAGAAGCTGGAAACGGTTTGAAAAATAGGAGGAGCATGAAACTGTGTTGAAAAACATGAAGAGCCTGAAAAGCTGTGAAAAATATGAAGAGCTTCAAAAGGTGTGAAAAATATGAAGATCTTCAAAAGGTGTCAAAAATATGAGGAGCATGAAACGTTCTGAAAAATAGGAGGAGCATGAAACGGTGTTGAAAATCATTAAGAGTCTGAAAAGGTGTGAAAAATATGAAGAGTTTCAAAAAGTGTCAACAATATGAGGAACATGAAACGGTCTGAAAAATAGGAGGAGCATGAAACTTTGTTCATAAACATGAAGAGCCTGAAAAGGTGTGAAAAATACGAAGAGCTTAAAAAGGCGTGGAAAATATGAAGATTATGAAAAGGTGTGAAATATAGGAGAAGCATGAAGCGGTGTTCCAAAACAAGAAGAGCCTGAAAAAGTGTGAAATATATGAAGAGCTACAAAAGTCGTGAAAAATATGAGGAGCATGAAAAGTGCTGAAAAATAGGCGGAGCATGAAACTGTGCTGAAAACATGAAAGGTCTGAAAAGTTGTGAAAAATATGAAGAGCTTCAAAAGGTATCAAAAATATGAGGAGCATGAAACGGTCTGAAAAATAGGAGGAGCATGAAACGGTGTTGAAAAACATGAAGAGCCTGTAAAGGTGTGAAATATATGAAGAGCTTCAAAAGGTGTGAAAAATATGAAGAGCTTCAAAAGGTGTCAAAAATATGCGGAGCATGAAACAGTCTGAAAAATAGGAGAATCATGTAACGGTATTCAAAAACATGAAGAGCCTGAATAGGTGTGAAATACATGAAGAGCTTCAAAAGGTGTCAAAAATATGAGGAGCATGAAACTTCTAAAAAATAGGAGGAGCATGAAACGGTGTACAAAAATATGAAGAGCCTGAAAAGGTGTGAAAAATATGAAGAGCTTCAAAAGGTGTCAAATATATGAGGAGCATGAAATAGTCTGAAAAATAGGAAGAGCATGAAACGGTGTTGAAAATCTTGAAGAGCCTGAAAAAGTGTGAATTATATGAAGAGCTTCAAAACGTGTCAAAAATACGAGGAGCATGATACGGTCTGAAAAATAGGAGGAGCATGAAGCGGTGTTGAAAGACATGAAGAGCCTGAAAAGGTTTGAAAAATATGAAGAGCTTCAAAAGGTGTGAAATACATGAGGAGCATGAAACTCTCTGAAAAATAGAAGGAGCATGAAGCGGTGTTCAAAAACATGAAGAGCCTGAAAAAGTGTGAAAAATATGAAGAGCTTCAAAAGGTGTGGAAAATATGAAGAGCTTCAAAAAGTGTCAAAAATATGAGGAGCATGAAACGTTCTGAAAATAAGAGGAGCACGAAACGATGTTCAAAAATATTAAGAGCCTGAAAAGGTGAGAAAAATATGAAGAGCTTCAGAAGCTGTGAAAAATATGAGGAGCATGAAGCGGTGTTCAAAAACTTGAATACTGAAAAGGTGTGAAAAATATGAAGAGCTTAAAAAGGTGTCAAAAGATGAGGAGCATGAAACGGTCTGAAAATTACGAGGAGCATGAGGCACTGTTGAAAAACATGAAGAGCCTGAAAAGGTGTGAAAAATATAAAGAGTTTCAAAACGAGTCAAAAATATGAGGAGCATGAAACGGTCTGAAAAATAGGAGGAGCATGAAGTGGTGTTGGAAAACATGAAGAGCCTGAAAAGGTGTGAAAAATATGAAGAGCTTCAAAAGGTGTGAAAACTATGAAGAGCTTCAAAAGGTGTCAAAAATATGAGGAGCATGAAACGGTCTGAAAAATAGGAGAAGCATGAAACCATGTTCAAAAACATGAAGAGCCTGAAAATGTGTGAAAAATATGAAGAGCTTCAAAAAGTGTCAGAAATATGAAGAGCAGGGAACGGTCTGAAAAATAGGGGGAGTATGAAGCAGTGTTCAAAAACATGAACAGCATGAAAAGGTGTGTAAAATATGAAGAGCCCTAAAGGTGTCAAAATTATGAGGAGCATGACACGGTCTGAAAAATAGGAGGATCATGAAATGGTGTTCAAAAACATGAAGAACCTGAAAATTTGTGAAAAATATGAAGAGCTTCAAAAGGTCTGAAAAATATCTGGAGCATGAAACGGTGTTCAAAAAATTGAAGATACTGAAAATTTGTGAAAAATATGAAGAGCTTCAAAAGGTGTCAAAAATATGAGGTGCATGAAACGGTCTGAAAAATAGGAGAAGCATGAAACCATGTTCAAAAACATGAAGAGCCTGAAAATGTGTGAAAAATATGAAAAGCATCAAAAGGTTTGAAAAAAATGAGGAGAATGAAACAGTGTTCAAAACCATGAAGAGACTGAAAATGTGAGAAATGTATGAAGAGCTTCAAAAGGTGTCAAAAATATGAGGAGCTTGAAACGGTCTCAAATATAGGAGGAGAATGAAACGGTGTTGACAAACATGTAGATCCTGAAAAGGTGTGAACAATATGCAGAGCCTAAAAAGGAGTGAAAAATATGAGGAGCATGAAACGGTCTGAAAAATAGGAGGAGCATGAAACGCTGTTCAAAACCATGAAGAGACTGAAAAGCTGTGAAATACATGAAGAGCTTCAAAAGGTGTCAAAAATATGAGGAGCATGAAACGGTCAGACAAATAGGAGGAGCATGAAACGGTGTTCAAAAACATAAAGAGCCTGAAAAGGTGTGAAATATATGAAGAGCTTAAAAAGGTGTCAAAAATATGAGGAAAATGAAACTGTCTGAAAAATAGGAGGAGCATGAAGTTTTGTTCAAAACATGAAGAGCCTGAAAAGGTGTGAAAAATATGAAGAGTTTCAAAAAGTGTCAAAAATATGAGGAGCATGAAACGGTCTGAAAAATAGGAGGAGCATGAAGCGGAGTTGAAAAACATGAAGAGCCTGACAAGGTGTGAAATATATGAGGAGCTTCAAAAGGTGTCAAAAATATGAGGAGCAGGAAAAGTTCTGAAAAATAGGAGGAGCATGACCTGGTGTTGAAATACATGAAGAGTCTGAAAAGATGTGAAAAATATGAAGAGCTTCAAAAGGTGTAAAAAATATGAAGAGCTTCAAAAAGTGTCAAACATATGAGGAGCATGAAACTTTCTGAAAAATAGGAGGAGCATGAAGCGTTGTTGAACACATGAAGAGCCTGAAAAGGAATGAAAAAATGAAGAGCTTCAAAAGGTGTCAAAAATATGAGGAGCATGAAACGGTCAGAAAAATAGGAGTAACATAAAACGGTGTTCAAAAACATGAAGAGCCTGAATAGGTGTGAAAAATATGAGGAGTTCCATAAGGTGTCAAAAATAGGAGGAGCATGAAATGGTGTTCAAAAACATGAAGAGCCTGAAAAGGAGTGAAAAATATGAATAGCTTCAAAGGTGTGAAAATATGAGGAGTATCAAACGGTCAGAAAAATAGCAGGAGCATGAAGCGGCGTTAAACAACATGAAGAGCCTGAAAAGGTGTGAAAAATATGAAGAGGTTCAAAAAGTTTGAAAAATATGAAGAGCTTCAAAATGTGCCAAAAATATGAGGAGTATGAAGTGGTGTTGAAAAACATGAAGAGCATGAAAAGGTGTGAAAAATATGAAGAGCCTGAAAAGGTGTGAAAGATATGAAGAGCTTCAAAAGGTGGCAAAAATATGAAGAGTTTCAAAATATGTCAAAAATATGAGGAGCATGAAACGGTGTTCAAAAACATGAAGAGCCTGAAAAGGTGTGAAAAATATGAAGAGCTTCAAAAGGCGTCAAAAATATGAGGAGCATGAAACGGTCTGAAACATAGGAGAAGCATGAAACCGTGTTCAACAACATGAAGAGCCTGAAAAGGCGTGAAAAATATGAAGAGCTTCAAAAGGTGTCAAAAATATGAGAAGCTTGAAACGGTTTGAAAAATAGGAGGAGCATGAAACTGTGTTGAAAAACATGAAGAGCCTGAAAAGCTGTGAAAAATATGAAGAGCTTCAAAAGGTGTGAAAAATATGAAGATCTTCAAAAGGTGTCAAAAATATGAGGAGCATGAAACGTTCTGAAAAATAGGAGGAGCATGAAACGGTGTTGAAAATCATTAAGAGTCTGAAAAGGTGTGAAAAATATGAAGAGTTTCAAAAAGTGTCAACAATATGAGGAACATGAAACGGTCTGAAAAATAGGAGGAGCATGAAACTTTGTTCATAAACATGAAGAGCCTGAAAAGGTGTGAAAAATACGAAGAGCTTAAAAAGGCGTGGAAAATATGAAGATTATGAAAAGGTGTGAAATATAGGAGAAGCATGAAGCGGTGTTCCAAAACAAGAAGAGCCTGGAAAAGTGTGAAATATATGAAGAGCTTCAAAAGTCGTGAAAAATATGAGGAGCATGAAAAGTGCTGAAAAATAGGCGGAGCATGAAACTGTGCTGAAAACATGAAAGGTCTGAAAAGTTGTGAAAAATATGAAGAGCTTCAAAAGGTATCAAAAATATGAGGAGCATGAAACGGTCTGAAAAATAGGAGGAGCATGAAACGGTGTTGAAAACCTGAAGCGCCTGAAAAGATGTGAAAAATATGAAGAGATTCAAAACATGTCAAAATATGAGGAGCATGAAACGGTCTGAAAAATAGGAGGAGCATGAAACGGTGTTGAAAAACATGAAGAGCCTGAAAAGGTGTGAAAAATATGAAGAGCTTCAAAAGGTGTGAAAAATATGAAGAGCTTCAAAAGGTGTCAAAAATATGCGGAGCATGAAACAGTCTGAAAAATAGGAGAATCATGTAACGGTATTCAAAAACATGAAGAGCCTGAATAGGTGTGAAATACATGAAGAGCTTCAAAAGGTGTCAAAAATATGAGGAGCATGAAACGTTGTGAAAAATTGGAAAAGCATGAAGTGGTGTTCAAAAACATGAAGAGCCTGAAAAGGTGTGAAATACATGAAGAGCTTCAAAAGGTGTCAAAAGTATGAGGAGCATGAAGTGGTGTTGAAAAAGATGAAGAGCATTAAAAGTTGTGGAAAATATGAAGAGCTTCAAAAAGTGTCAAAAATATGAGGAGCACGAAATGGACTGAACAATAGGAGGAGCATGAAACGGTGTTGAAACCCTGAAGCGCCTGAGAAGGTGTGAAAAATATGAAGAGTTTCAAAACATGTCAAAAATAAGAGGAGGATGAATCTGTGAAAAACAGGAGAAGCATGAAACCGTGTTCAAAAACATGAAGAGCCTGAAAAGGTGTGAAAAAAATGAAGAGCATCAATAGGTGTCAAAAATATGAGGAGCATGAAATGGTCTGAAAAATAGGAGGAGCATGAAGCGGTGTTCAAAAACATGAAGAGCCTGAAAAGGTGTGAAATATATGAAGAGCTTCAAAAGGTGTCAAAAATATGAACAGCTTCAAAATGTGTGAAAAATATGAGGAGAATGAAACTTCTAAAAAATAGGAGGAGCATGAAACGGTGTACAAAAACATGAAGAGCCTGAAAAGGTGTGAAAAATATGAAGAGCTTCAAAAGGTGTCAAATATATGAGGAGCATGAAATAGTCTGAAAAATAGGAAGAGTATGAAACGGTGTTGAAAATCTTGAAGAGCCTGAAAAAGTGTGAATTATATGAAGAGCTTCAAAACGTGTCAAAAATACGAGGAGCATGATACGGTCTGAAAAATAGGAGGAGCATGAAGCGGTGTTGAAAGACATGAAGAGCCTGAAAAGGTTTGAAAAATATGAAGAGCTTCAAAAGGTGTGAAATACATGAGGAGCATGAAACTCTCTGAAAAATAGAAGGAGCATGAAGCGGTGTTCAAAAACATGAAGAGCCTGAAAAAGTGTGAAAAATATGAAGAGCTTCAAAAGGTGTGGAAAATATGAAGAGCTTCAAAAAGTGTCAAAAATATGAGGAGCATGAAACGTTCTGAAAATAAGAGGAGCACGAAACGATTTTCAAAAATATTAAGAGCCTGAAAAGGTGAGAAAAATATGAAGAGCTTCAGAAGCTGTGAAAAATATGAGGAGCATGAAGCGGTGTTCAAAAACTTGAATACTGAAAAGGTGTGAAAAATATGAAGACCTTCAAAAGGTGTCAAAAGATGAGGAGCATGAAACGATCTGAAAATTAGGAGGAGCATGAAGAGGTGTTGAAAAACATGAAGAGGCTGAAAAGGTGTTAAAAATATGGAGAGCTTCACAAGGTGTGAAAAATATGAAGGGCATGAAACGCTCTGAAAAATAGGAAGAGCATGAAGCGGCGTTGAAAACATGAAGAGCGTGAAAAGGTGTCAAAAATATGAAGAGCTTCAAAATGTGTCAAAAATATGAGGAGCATGAAACGGTCTGAAAATTACGAGGAGCATGAGGCACTGTTGAAAAACATGAAGAGCCTGAAAAGGTGTGAAAAATATAAAGAGTTTCAAAACGAGTCAAAAATATGAGGAGCATGAAACGGTCTGAAAAATAGGAGGAGCATGAAGTGGTGTTGGAAAACATGAAGAGCCTGAAAAGGTGTGAAAAATATGAAGAGCTTCAAAAGGTGTGAAAACTATGAAGAGCTTCAAAAGGTGTCAAAAATATGAGGAGCATGAAACGGTCTGAAAAATAGGAGAAGCATGAAACCATGTTCAAAAACATGAAGAGCCTGAAAATGTGTGAAAAATATGAAGAGCTTCAAAAAGTGTCAGAAATATGAAGAGCAGGGAACGGTCTGAAAAATAGGGGGAGTATGAAGCAGTGTTCAAAAACATGAACAGCCCGAAAAGGTGTGTAAAATATGAAGACCCCTAAAGGTGTCAAAATTATGAGGAGCATGACACGGTCTGAAAAATAGGAGGATCATGAAATGGTGTTCAAAAACATGAAGAACCTGAAAATTTGTGAAAAATATGAAGAGCTTCAAAAGGTCTGAAAAATATCAGGAGCATGAAACGGTGTTCAAAAAATTGAAGATACTGAAAATTTGTGAAAAATATGAAGAGCTTCAAAAGGTGTCAAAAATATGAGGTGCATGAAACGGTCTGAAAAATAGGAGAAGCATGAAACCATGTTCAAAAACATGAAGAGCCTGAAAATGTGTGAAAAATATGAAAAGCATCAAAAGGTTTGAAAAAAATGAGGAGCATGAAACGGTGTTCAAAACCATGAAGAGACTGAAAATGTGAGAAATGTATGAAGAGCTTCAAAAGGTGTCAAAAATATGAGGAGCTTGAAACAGTCTCAAATATAGGAGGAGAATGAAACGGTGTTGACAAACATGTAGATCCTGAAAAGGTGTGAACAATATGCAGAGCCTAAAAAGGAGTGAAAAATATGAGGAGCATGAAACGGTCTGAAAAATAGGAGGAGCATGAAACGCTGTTCAAAACCATGAAGAGACTGAAAAGCTGTGAAATACATGAAGAGCTTCAAAAGGTGTCAAAAATATGAGGAGCATGAAACGGTCAGACAAATAGCAGGAGCATGAAACGGTGTTCAAAAACATAAAGAGCCTGAAAAGGTGTGAAATATATGAAGAGCTTAAAAAGGTGTCAAAAATATGAGGAAAATGAAACTGTCTGAAAAATAGGAGGAGCATGAAGTTTTGTTCAAAACATGAAGAGCCTGAAAAGGTGTGAAAAATATGAAGAGTTTCAAAAAGTGTCAAAAATATGAGGAGCATGAAACGGTCTGAAAAATAGGAGGAGCATGAAGCAGAGTTGAAAAACATGAAGAGCCTGACAAGGTGTGAAATATATGAGGAGCTTCAAAAGGTGTCAAAAATATGAGGAGCAGGAAAAGTTCTGAAAAATAGGAGGAGCATGACCTGGTGTTGAAATACATGAAGAGTCTGAAAAGATGTGAAAAATATGAAGAGCTTCAAAAGGTGTAAAAAATATGAAGAGCTTCAAAAAGTGTCAAACATATGAGGAGCATGAAACTTTCTGAAAAATAGGAGGAGCATGAAGCGTTGTTGAACACATGAAGAGCCTGAAAAGGAATGAAAATATGAAGAGCTTCAAAAGGTGTCAAAAATAGGAGGAGCATGAAACGGTCAGAAAAATAGGAGTAACATAAAACGGTGTTCAAAAACATGAAGAGCCTGAATAGGTGTGAAAAATATGAGGAGTTCCATAAGGTGTCAAAAATAGGAGGAGCATGAAATGGTGTTCAAAAACATGAAGAGCCTGAAAAGGTGTGAAAAATATGAATAGCTTCAAAGGTGTGAAAATATGAGGAGTATCAAACGGTCAGAAAAATAGCAGGAGCATGAAGCGGCGTTAAACAACATGAAGAGCCTGAAAAGGTGTGAAAAATATGAAGAGGTTCAAAAAGTTTGAAAAATATGAAGAGCTTCAAAATGTGTCAAAAATATGAGGAGTATGAAGTGATGTGAAAAACATGAAGAGCATGAAAAGGTGTGAAAAATATGAAGAGCCTGAAAAGGTGTGAAAGATATGAAGAGCTTCAAAAGGTGGCAAAAATATGAAGAGTTTCAAAATATGTCAAAAATATGAGGAGCATGAAACGGTGTTCAAAAACATGAAGAGCCTGAAAAGGTGTGAAAAATATGAAGAGCTTCAAAAGGTGTCAAAAATATGAGGAGCATGAAACGGTCTGAAACATAGGAGAAGCATGAAACCGTGTTCAACAACATGAAGAGCCTGAAAAGGTGTGAAAAATATGAAGAGCTTCAAAAGGTGTCAAAAATATGTGGAGCATGAAACGGTCTGAAAAATAGGAGGAGTATGAAGCGGTGTTGAAAATCATGAAGATCCTAAAAGGTGTGAAAACCATGAAGAGCTTCAAAAAGTGTCAAAAATATGAGGAGCATGAAACAGTCTGAAAAATAGGAGAATCATGTAACGGTGTTGAAAAACATGAAGAGCATGAAAAGGTGTGAAAAATATGATGAGCTTCAAAAGGTGTCAAAAATATGAGAAGCTTGAAACGGTTGGAACAATAGGAGGAGCATTAAACTCTGTTGAAAAACATGAAGAGCCTGACAAGGTGGCAAAAATATGAAGAGCTTCAAAAGGTGTGAAAAATAAGGGGAGCATGAAACAGTCTGAAAAATAGGAGGAGCATGAAACGATGTTCAAAAACATGAAGAGCCTGAAAAGGTGTGAAAAATATGAAGACCTTCAAAAGGTGTCAAAAATATGAGGAGCATGAAACGGTCTGAAAAATAGGCGGAGCCTGAAACTGTGTTGAAAACATGAAAGGCCTGAAAAGTTGTGAAAAATATGAAGAGCTTCAAAAGGTGTGAAAAATATGAAGAGTTTCAAACGTCTGAAATACATGAGGATCATGAAAAGATTTGAAAAATAGGAGGAGCATGAAGCGGTGTTCAAAAACATGAAGAGCCTGAAAAAGCTTGAAAAATATGAAGAGCTTCAAAAGGTGTGAAATAAATGAGGAGCATGAAACGGTCTGAAAAATAGGAGGAGCATGAAGCGGTGTTGAAAAACATGAAGAGCCTGAAAACGTGTGAAAAATATAAAGAGTTTCAAAAGGTATGAAAAATATGAAGAGCTTCAAAAGGTGTCAAAAAAGAGATGTGCATGAAACCGTCTGAAAAAGAGGGGGAGCATGAAGTACTGTTGAAAAACATGAAGAGCCTGAAAAGGTGTGAAAAATATGAAGAGCTTCAAAAGGTTTCAAAAATATGAGGAGCATGAAACGGTCTGAAAAATAGGAGGAACATGAAACCATGTTCAAAAACATGAACAGCCTGAAAAGGTGTGAAAAATATGAAGAGCTTCAAAAGGTGTAAAAAATAGGAGGAGCATGAAGCGGTGTTGAAAAACATGAAGAGCCTGAAAAGGTGTGAAAAATATGAAGAGCTTCAAAACAGGTCAAACATATGAGCAGCAAGAATCGGTCTGAAATATGCAGGAGCATGAAACGGTGTTCAAAAACATGAAAAGCCTGAAAAGTTGTGAAAATATGAAGAGCTTCAAAAGGTGTGAAAAATATGAAGACCTTCAAAAGGTGTCAAAAATGAGATGAGCATTAAACGGTCTGAAAAAGGGGAGGAGCATGAAGCGGTGTTGAAAAACATGAACAACCTGAAAACGTGTGAGAAATATGAAGAGCCTCAAAAGTTGTCAAAAATATGAAGAGCTTCAAAAGGTGTCAAAAATGAGAGGAGCATGAAGCGGTCTGAAAATTAGGAACAGCTTGAAACGGTGTTCAGAAACATGAAGAGCCTGAAAAGGTGTGAACAATGTGAAGAGCTTCCAAAGGTGTAAAATACATCAGGAGCATGAAACGGTCTGAAAATAGGAGGAGCATGATGCGGTGTTTAAAAATATGAGGTGCCTGAAAATGTGTGAAAAATATGAAGAGCTTCAAAAGGTGTCAAAAATATGAGGAGCATGAAACGGTCTGAAAAATAGGAGGAGCATGAAGCGGTGTTCAAAAACATGAAGAGCCTGAAAAGGTGTGAAATATATGAAGAGCTTCAAAAGGTGTCAAAAATATGAGGAGCATGAAACGGTCTGAAAAATAGGAGGAGCATGAAACGGTGTTGACAACATGAAGAGCCTGAAAAGGTGTGAAAAATTTGAAGAGCTTCAAAAGGTGTGAAAAATAGGCGGAGCATGTACCAGTGTTCAAAAACTTGAAGAGACTGAAAAGGTGTGAAAAATATGAAGACCTTAAAAAGGTGTCAAAAATATGAGGAGCATGACACGGTCTGAAATATAGGAGGAGCATGAAGCCTTGTTCAAAAACATGAGGAGCCTGAAAAGGTGTGAAAATATGAAGGGATTCAAAAGGTGTGAAAACGTGAAGAGATTCAAAAGGTGTGAAATATATGAGGAGCATGAAACGGTCTGAAAAATATGAGGAGAACGAAACATTCAGAAAAATTGGAGGAGTATGAAGCGGTGTTCAAAACATGAAATCCTGAAAAGGTGTGAAAAATATGAAGAGCTTCAAAAGCTGTGAAAAATATGAAGAGCTTCAAAAGGTGTGAAAAATATGAAGAGTTTCAAAAGATGTCAAAAATGAGATGAGCATGAAACGGTCTGAAAAAAAGGGGGAGCATGAATTTGTGTTGAAAAACATGAATATCCTGAAAATGTGTGAAATATTTGAAGAGCTCTAAACGCTGTCAAAAATATGAGGAGCATGAAATGGTCTGAAATATAGGAGGAGCATGAAACGGTGTTCAAAAACATGAAGAGTCTGAAAAGTTGTGAAAAATATGAAGAGCTTCAAAAGGTGTGAAAAATATGAAGAGCTTCAAAAGGTGTGAAAAATATGAGGAGCTTCAAAAGGTGTCAAAAATATGAGGAGCATGAAACGGTCTGAAAAATAGGAGGAGCATGAAGTGGTGTTCAAAAAAATGACGAGCCTGAAAAGGTGTGAAATATATGAAGAGCTTTAAAAGGTGTCAAAAATTTGAGGAGCATGAAACGGTCTGAAAAATAGGAGGAGCATGAAGCGGTGATGAAAAACATGAAGAGCCTGAAAAAGTGTGAGAAATATGAAGAGCTTCAAAAGATGTCAAAAATATGAAGAGCTTCAAAAGGTGTCAAAAATGAGATGAGCATGAAGCCATCTGAAAAATATTTGGAGGATGAAGTGGTGTTGAAAAACATGAAGAGCCTGAAAAGGTGTGAAATTTATGAAGAGCTTCAAAAGGTGTCAAAAATATGAGGAGCATGGAACGGTCTGAAAATAGGAGGAGCATGATGCGCTGTTCAAAAACATGTGGAGCCTGAAAAGGAGTGAAAAATATGAAGAGCTTCAAAAGGTTTCAAAAATATGAGGAGCATGAAATGACCTGAAAAATAGGAGGAGCATGAAGCAGTGTTCAAAAACATGAAGAGCCTGAAAAGGTGTGAAAAATATGAAGAGCTTCAAAAGGTGTGAAAGATATGAGGAGCATGAAACGGTCTGAAAAATATAAGTAGCATGAAACGGTGTTGAAAAACATGAAGAGACTGAAAAGGTGTGAAAAATATGAAGAGCTTCAAAAGGTGTGAAATACATGAGGGGCCTGAAACTCTCTGTAAAATAGGAGGAGCATGAAGTGGTGTTCAAAAACATAAAGAGCCTGCAAAGTTGTGAAAAATATTAAGAGCTTCAATAGGTGTGAAAAATATGAGGAGCAGGGTACGGTCTGAAAAATAGGAGGAGCATGAAGCGGTGTTCAAAAACATGAAGAGCCTGAACAGGTGTGAAAAATATGAAGAGCTTCAAAAGGTGTCAAAAATATGAGGAGGATGAAACGGTTTGAAAAATAGGAGGAGCATGAAGAGATGTTGCAAAACATGAAGAGCCTGAAAAGGTGTGAAAAATATGAAGAGCTTCAAAAGGTGTCAAAAATGAGATGAGCATGAAATGGTCTGAAAAATGGAGGAGCATGAAGTGGTGTAGCAAAACATGAAGAGCATGAAAAGGTGTGAAAAATAATAAGAGCTTCTAAAGGTGTCAAATATGAGATGAGCATGAAACAGTCTGAAAAATAGGAGGAGCATGAAGTGTTGTTAAAAACCATGAAGAGCCTGAAAAGGTGTGAAATATATGAAGAGCTTCAAAATGTGTGAAAAATATGAAGAGCTTCAAAACGTGTCAAAAATATCAGGAGCATGAAACGGTCTGGAAAATAGGATGAGCATGAAGTGGTGGTGAAAAACATGAAGAGCCTGAAAACGTGTGAAAAATATGAAGAGCTTCAAAAGGTGTGAAAAATATGAAGAGCTTCAAAAGATATCAAAAACGAGATGACCATGAAACGGTCTGAAAAATAGGAGAAGCAAGAAGTGGTGTTGAAGAACATGAAGAGCCTGAAAAGGTGCGAAAAATATGAAGAGCTTCAAAACGTGTGAAAAATATGAAGAGCTTCAAAAGGTGTCAAAAATATGAGGAGCATTAATCGGTCTGAAAAATAGGAGAAGCAAGAAGTGGTGTTGAAAAACATGAAGAGCCTGAAAAGGTGTGAAAAATATGAAGAGCTTCAAAACGTGTGAAAAATATGCGGAACATGAAACTGTCTGAAAAAGAGGAGGAGCATGAAGCGGTGTTCAAACACATGAAGAGCCTGAAAAGGTGTGAAAAATATGAAGAGCTTGAAAAGGTGTCAAAAATATGAGGAGCATGAAACGGTCTGAAAAAGAAGAGGAGCATGAAGCGGAGTTCAAACACATGAAGAGCCTGAAAAGGTGTGAAAAATATGAAGAGCTTCAAAAGGTGTCAAAAATATGAGGAGCAGGATACGGTCTGAAAAATAGGAGGAGCATGAAGCCGTGTTCAAAAACATGAAGAGCCTGAAAAGGTGTGAAAAATATGAAGAGCATCAAAAGGTGTCAAAAATATGAGGAGCATGAAACGGTCTAAAAAAGAGGAGGAGCATGAAGCGGTGTTCAAAAACATGAAGAGCCTGAAAAGGTGTGAACAATATGAAGAGCTTCAAAAGGTGTCAAAAATATGAGGAGCATGAAACGGTAAAAAATAGGAGGAGCATGAAGCGTTGTTCAAAAACATGAAGAGCCTGAAAAGGAGTGAAAAATATGAAGAGCTTCAAAAGGTGTCAAAAATATGAGGAGCATGAAACGGTCTGAAAAATAGGAGGTGCATGAAGCGGTGTTGAAAAACATGAAGAGCCTGAAAAGTTGTGAAAAATATGAAGAGCTTCAAAAGGTGTCAAAAATATGAGGAGCATGAGACGGTCTGAAAAACAGGAGGAGCATGAAGCGGTGTTCAAAAACATGAAGAGCCTGAAAAGGTGTGAAAAATATGAAGAGCTACAAAAGGTGTCAAAAATATGAGGAGTATGAAACGGTCTGAAAATAGGAGGATCATGAAACGGTGTTGAAAAACATGAAGAGCCTGAAAATGTGTGAAATATATAAAGAGCTTCAAAAAGTGTCAAAAATATGAGGAGCATGAAACGGTCTGAAAAATAGGAGGAGCATGAAGTGGTGTTGAAAAAAATGAAGAGCCTGAAAAGGTGTGAAAAATATGAAGAGCTTCACAAGGTGTCAAAAATATGAGGAGCATGAAACGGTCTGAAAAATAGGAGGAGCATGAAGCGGTGTTGAAATACATGAAGAACCAGAAAAGTTGTGAGAAATATGAAGAGCTTCATATGGTGTCAAAATTATGAGGAGCAAAAATATTCTGAAAAAAAGGAGGAGCATGAAGCGGTGTTGAAAAAATATGAAGAGCATGAAAAGCTGTGAAAAATATGAAGACCTTCACAAGGTGTCAAAAATATGAGGAGCATGAAACGGTCTGAAAAATAGGAGGAGCATGAAGCGGTGTTGAAAAAATGGAAGAGCCTGAAAAGGTGTGAAAAATATGAAGAGCTTCACAAGGTGTCAAATATATCAGGAGCATGAAACGGTCTGAAAAATAGGAGGAGCATGAAGCGGTGTTCCAAAACATGAAGAGCCTGAAAAGGTGTGAAAAATATGAAGAGCTTAAAAAGGTGTGAAAAATATGAAGAGCTTCAAAAGGTGTCAAATGTATGAGGCACATGAAACGGTCTGAAAAATAGGAGGAGCATGAAATGGTGTTCAAAAACATGAAGAGCCTGAAAATGTGTGAAAAATATGAAGAGCTTCAAAAGGTGTGAAATACATGGGGAGGATTAAACTGTCTGAAAAAGAGGAGGAGCATGAAGCGGTGTTGAAAAACATGAAGAGCCTGAAAAGGTGGGAAAAATATGAAGAGCTTCAAAACGTGTCAAAATTATGAGGAGCATGAAACGGTCTGAAACAGGAGGAGCATGAAGCGGTGTTGAAAAACATGAAGAGCATGAAAAGTGTGAAAAATATGAAGAGCTTCTAAGGGTGTCAAAAATATGAGGAGCATGAAACGGTCTGAAAAATAGGAGGACCAAGAAGGCGTGTTGAAAAACATGAAGAGCCTGAAAACGCGAGAAAAATATGAAGAGCTTCAAAAGATGTGGAAAAATATGAAGAGCTTCAAAAGGTCTCAAAAATTAGATGAGCATGATACGGTCTGAAAAATAGGAGGAGCATGAAGCGGTGTTGAAATACATGAAGAACCAGAAAAGTTGTGAGAAATATGAAGAGCTTCATATGGTGTCAAAATTATGAGGAGCAAAAATGGTCTGAAAAAGAGGAGGAGCATGAAGCGGTGTTGAAAAAACATGAAGAGCATGAAAAGCTGTGAAAAATATGAAGACCTTCACAAGGTGTCAAAAATACGAGTAGCATGAAACGGTCTGAAAAATAGGAGGAGCATGAAGCGGTGTTGAAAAAATGGAAGAGCCTGAAAAGGTGTGAAAAATATGAAGAGCTTCACAAAGTGTCAAATATATGAGGAGCATGAAACGGTCTGAAAAATCGGAGGAGCATGAAACGGTGTTCCAAAACATGAAGAGCCTGAAAAGGTGTGAAAAATATGAGGAGCTTCAAAAGGTGTGAAATACATGAGGAGCATTAAACGGTCTGAAAAATAGGAGGAGCATGAAGCGGTGTTCTAAAACATGAAGAGCCTGAAAAGTTGTGAAAAATATGAAGAGCTTCAACAGGTGCGAAAAATATGAGGAGCATGAAACGTTCTGAAAAATAGGAGGAGCATGAAGCAGTGTTCAAAAACATGAAGAGCCTGAAAAGGTGTGAAAAATATGAAAACCTTCAAAAGGTGTCAAAAATGAGATGAGCATGAAACGGTCTGAAAAATAGGAGGAGCATGAAGCGGTGTTGAAAAACATGAAGAGCCTGAAAAGGTGTGAGAAATATGAAGAGCTTCAAAAGGTGTCAAAAATATGAGGAGCATGAAACGGTCTGAAAAATTTCAGGAGCATGAAGCGGTTTTGAAAAACATGAAGAGTCTGAAAACGTGTGAAAATATGAAGAGCTTCAAAAATGTGAAAAATATGAAGAGCTTCAATAGGTGTGAAAAATATGAAGAACTTCAAAAGGTGTCAAAATGAGATGAGCATGAAACGGTCTGAAAAATAGGAGGAGCATGAAGCGGTGCTGAAAAACATGAACAGCCTGAAAAGGTGTGAGAAATATGAAGAGCTTCAAAAGGTGTCAAAAATATGAGGAGCATGAAACGGTCTGAAAAATTTCAGGAGCATGAAGCGGTGTTGAAAATCATGAAGAGTCTGAAAACGTGTGAAAATATGAAGAGCTTCAAAAATATGAAAAATATGAAGAACTTCAAATTGTGAAAAATATGAAGAGCTTCAAAGGGTGTCAAAAAAGAAATGAGCATGAAACGGTCTGAAAATTAGGAGGAGCATGAAGCGGTGTTGAAAATCATGAAGAGCCTGAAAAGGTGTGAAAAATATGAAAAGCTTCAAAAGATGTGAAAAATATGAAGAGCTTCAAAATGTGTCAAAATGAGATAAGCATGAAACGGTCTGAAAAATAGGAGGAGAATGAAGTGGTGTTGAAAAAAATGAAAAGCCTGAAAAGGTGTGAAATACATGAAGAGCTTCAAAAGGTGTCAAAAATATGAGGAGAATGAAACGGTCTGCAAAATAGGAGGAGCATGAAATGGTGTTCAAAAACATGAAGAGCCTGAAAATGTGTGAAAAATATGAAGAGCTTCAAAAGGTGTGAAATACATGGGGAGGATTAAATGGTCTGAAAAATAGGAGGAGCATGAAGCGGTGTTCAAAAACATGAAGAGCCTGAAAACGTGTGAAAAATATGAAGAGCTTCAAAAGGTGTGAAAAATATGAAGAGCTTCAAAAGGTGTCAAAAGTTAGATGAGAATGAAACGGTCTGGAAAAAAAGAGGGGCATGAAGTGTTGTTGAAAAAAATGAAGAGCATGAAAAGTTGTGAAAAATATGAAAAGCTACAAAAGGTGTCAAAAATATGAGGAGCATGAAACGGTCTGAAAAATAGGAGGAGCATGAAGCTGTGTTCAAAAACATGAAGAGCCTGAAAAGGCGTGAAAAATATGAGGAGCTTCAAAAGGTGTGAAATACATGAGGAGCATTAAACGGTCTGAAAAATAGGAGGAGCATGGAGCGGTGTTCAAAAACATGAAGAGCCTGAAAAGGTGTGAAAAATATGAAGAGCTTCAAAAGGTGTCAAAAATATGAGGAGTATGAAACGGTTGAAAAATAGGAGGAGCATGAAGCGGTGTTCAAAAACATGAAGAGCCTGAAAAGGTGAGAAAAATATGAAGAGCTTCAAAAGGTGTCAAAAATATGAGGAGCATGAAACGGTCTGAAAAATAGGAGGATCATGAAGCGGTGTTGAGAAACATGAAGAGCCTGAAAATGTGTGAGAAATATGAAGAGCTTCAAAAGGTGTGAAAAATATGAGGTGCATGAAACGGTCTGAAAAATTGGAGGATCATGAAGCGATGTTGAAAAACATGAAGAGCCTGAAAACGTGTGAAAATTATGAAGAGCTTCAAAAGGTGTGAAAAATATGAAGAGCTTCAAAAGGTGTCAAAAATGATATGAGAATGGAACGGTCTGAAAAATAGGAGGAGCATGAAGCGGTGTTGAAAATCACGAAGAGCCGGAAAAGTTGTGAAAAATATGAAGAGCTTCAAAAGGTGTCAAAAATATGAGGAGCATGAAACGGTCTGAAAAATAGGAGGAACATGAAACGGTGTTCAAAAACATGAAGAGCCTGAAAAGGTGTGAAAAGTATGATGAGCTTCAAAAGGTTTCAAAAATATGAGGAGCATGAAACGGTCTGAAAAATAGGAGGAGCATGAAACAGTGATGAAAAACATGACGAGCCTGAAAAGGTGTGAAAAATATGAAGAGCTTCAAAAGGTGTGAAATACATGAGGAGCATGAAACTCTCTGAAAAATAGAAGGAGCATGAAGTGGTGTTGAAAAATATGAAGAGCCTGAAAAGGTGTGAAAAATATGAAGAGCTTCAAAAAGTGTCAAAAATGAGATGAGCATGAAACGGTCTGAAAAATAGGAGGAGCATGAAGCGGTGTTCAAAAATATGAAGAGCCTGAAAAGGTGTGAGAAATATGAAGAGCTTCAAAAGGTGTCAAAAATATGAGGAGCATGAAACGGTCTGCAGAAAAGGAGGAGCATGAAGCGGTGTTCAAAAACCTGAAGAGCCTGAATAGATGTGGAAAATATGAAGAGCTTCAAAAGGTGTTCAAAAATATGAGGAGCATGAAACGGTCTGAAAAATAGTAGGAGCAAGAAGGGGTGTTGCAAAATATGAAGAGCCTGAAAATGTGTGAAAAGTACGAAGAGCTTCAAAATATTTGGAAAAATATGAAGAGCTTCAAAAGGTCTCAAAAATTAGATGAGCATGATACGGTCTGAAGAATAGGAGGAGCATGAAGCGGTGTTGAAATACATGAAGAACCAGAAAAGTTGTGAGAAATATGAAGAGCTTCAAATGGTGTCAAAATTATGAGGAGCAAAAATTGTCTGAAAAAGAGGAGGAGCATGAAGCGGTGTTGAAATACATGAAGAGCCTGAAATGGTGCGAAAAATATGAAGAACTTCAAAAGGTTGGAAAAATATGAAGAGCTTCAATAGTTGTCAAAAATGAGATTAGCATGAAACGGTCTGAAAAATAGGAGGAGCATGAATTGGTGTTGATAAACATGAAGAGCATGAAAAGGTGTGAAATATACGAAGAGCTTCAAAAGGTGTCAAAAATATGAGGAGCATGAAGCGCTCTGAAAATTAGGAGGAGCAAGAAGCGGTCTGAAAATTAGGAGGAGCAAGAAGCGGTGTTGAAAAACCTGAAGAGCCTGAAAATGTGTCAAAAATATGAAAAGCTTCAAAAGTTGTGAAAAATATGAAGAGCTTCAAAAGGTGTCAAAAATGAGATGAGCATGAAACGGTCTGAAAAATAGGAGAAGCATGAAGTGGTGTTCAAAACATGAAGAGCCTGAAAGTGTTTGAAATATTTGAAGAGCTTCAAAATTTGTCAGAAATATGAGGAGCATGAAATGGTCTGAAATATAGGAGGAGCATGAAACGGTGTTCAAAAACATGAAGAGCCTGAAATGTTGTGAAAAATATGAAGAGCTTCAAAAGGTGTGAAAAATATGAAGAGCTTCAAAATGTGTCAAAAATATGAGGAGCATGAAACGGTCTGAAATATAGGAGGAGCATGAAACGGTGTTCAAAAACATTAAGAGCATGCAATGGTGTGAAAAATATGAAGAGCTTCAAAAGCTGTCAAAAATATGAGGAGCATGAAACGGTCTGAAAAATAGGAGGAGCATGAAGCTGTGCTCAAATACATGAAGAGCCTGGGAAGGTGGGAAAAATATGAAGAGTTTCTAAATGTGTGAAAAATATGAGGAGCATGAACCGGTCTCAAAAATAGGAGGAGCATGAAGTGGTGTTGAAAAACATGAAGAGCCTGAAAAGGTGTGAAAAATATGAAGAGCTTCAAAAGGTGTCAATAATAAGAGGTGCGTGAAACAGTTTGAAATATAGGAGGAGCAAGAAACGATCTGAAAAATAGGAGGAGCATGAAGCGGTGTTGAAAAACATGAAGAGCCTGAAAAGGTGTGACAAATATAAAGAGATTCAAAAGGTGTGAAAAATATGAGGAGCCTTAAACGGTCTGAAAAATAGGAGAAGCATGAAACGGTGTTAGAAACATGAAGAGCATGAAAAGGTGTGAAAAAAAGGAAGAGCTTCAAAAGGTGTCAAAAATATGAGGAACATGAAACGTTTTGAAAAATAGAAGGAGCATGAATCGGTGTGGAAAAACATGAAGAGCCTGAAAAGGTGTGAAAAATATGAAGAGCTTCAAAAGGTGTGAAAAATATGAGGAGCAGGAAACGGTCTTAAAAATAGGAGGAGCATGAAACGGTGTTGAAAAACATGAAGAGCTTCAAAAGGTGTCCAAATATGAGGAGCATGAAACGGTCTGAAAAGTAGGAGGAGCATGAATCGGTGTTAAAGAACATGAAGAGCCTGAAAAGGTGTGAAATATATGAAGAGCTTCAAAAGGTGTCAAAAATATGAGGAGCATGAAACGGTCTGAAAAATAGGAGGAGAATGAAGTGGTTTTCAAAAACATGAAGAGCCTGAAAAGGTGTGAAAAATATGGAGAGCTTCAAAAGGTGTCAAAATATGAGCAGCATGAAACGGTCTGAAAAACAGGAGGAGCATGAAACAGTGTTCAAAAACAAGAAGAACCAGGAAAGGTGTGTAAAATATGAAGAGCTTCAAAAGGTGTCAAAAATATGCGGAGCATGAAACGGTCTAAAAAATAAGAGGAGCATGAAGTGGTGTTGCAAAAGAAGAAGACCCTGAAAAGGTGTGAAAAATATGAAGCGCTTCAAAAGTTGTCAAAAATAAGAGAAGCATGAAACGGTCTGAAAAATAGGAGGAGCATGAAACAGTGTTGAAAAACATGAAGAGCCTGAAAAGGTGTGAAATATATGAAGAGCTGCAAAACATGTCAAAAATATTAAGAGCATGAAACGGTCTGAAAAATAGGAGGAGCATGCAGCGGTGTTGAAAACCATGAAGAGCCTGAAAACGTGTGAAAAATATGAAGAGTTTCAAAAGGTGTGAAATATATAGGAGCATGAAACTGTCTGAAAAATAGTATGAGAATGAAACGGTTTTGAAAAAGATGAAGAGCATGAAAACCTGTGAAAAATATGATGAGCTTCAGAAGGTGTCAAAAATATGAGGAGCATGAAACGTTTTGAAAAATAGGAGGAGCATGAAGCGTTGTTTAAAAACGTGAAGAACCTGAAATGGTGTGAATAATATGAAGAGCTTCAAAAGGTGTCAAAAATATGAGGAGCATGAAACAGACTGAAAAAAAATGAGGAGCATGAAACTGTGTTGAAAAACATGAAGAGATTGAAAATGTGTGAAAAATATGAAGAGCTTCAAAAGGTGTCAAAAATATGAGGAGCATGAAACGGTCTGAAAAATAAGAGGAGCATGAAGTGGTGTTGAAAAACAAGAAGAGCCTGAAAAGGTGTGAAAAATATGAAAGGCTTCAAAAGGTGTCAAAAATATTTGGAGCATGAAAAGGTCTGAAAAATAGTAGCAGCAAGAAACGGTGTTCAAAGACATGAAGAGCCTGAGAAGGTGTGAAAAATATGAAGAGCTTCAAAAGGTGACAAAAATATTAACAGCATGAAACGTTCTGAAAAAAGGAGGAGCATGAGGCGGTGTTGAAAAACATGAAGAGACTGAAAAGGTGTGAAGAATATGAAGAGCTTCACAAGGTGTCAAACATATGAGGAGCACGAAACGGTCTGAAAAATAGGAGGAGCATGAAACGGTGTTGAAAAACATGAAAAGCGTGAAAAGGTGTGAAAAATAAGAAGACCTTCAAAAGATGTCAAATATATGAGGAGCACGAAACGGTCTGAAAAATATAAGGAGCATGAAACGGTGTTCAAAAACATGAAGAGCCTGAAACGGTGTGAAATACATGAAGAGCTTTAAAAGGTGTCAAATATATGAGGAGCATGAAACGGTCTGAAAATAGGAGGAGCATGAAACGGTGTTGAAAAACTTGAAAAGCATGAAAAGGTGTGAAAAATAAGAAGAGCTTCAAAAGATGTCAAATATATGAGGAGCAGGAAACGGTCTGAAAAATAGGAGAAGCATGAAATGGTGTTGAAACACATGAAAAGCATGAAAAGGTGTGAAAAATAAGAAGAGCTTTAAAAGGTGTCAAATATGTGAGGAGCATGAAACGGTCGGAAAATAGGAGGAGCATAAAACGGTGTTGAAAAACATGAAAAGCATGAAAAGGTGTGAAAAATAAGAAGAGCTTCAAAAGATGTCAAATATATGAGGAGCAGGAAACGGTCTGAAAAATAGGAGGAGCATGAAACGGTGTTCAAAAACCTGAAGAGCCTGAAAAGGTGTGAAAAATATGAAGAGCATGAAAATGTGTGAAAAATATGAGGAGCATAAACTGTGTTCAAAAACATGAAGATCTACAAAAGGTGTGAAAAATATGAAGAGCGTCAAAATGTCTCAAAGAAATGAGGAGCATGAAACGGTCTGAAAATAGAAGGAGCATGAAGAGGTGTTGAAAAACATGAAGAACCTGAAAAGGTGTGAAAAATATGAAAAGCTTCAAAATGTGTCAAAAATATAAGGAGCATGAAACGGTCTGAAAAATAGGAGGAGCATTAAGCGGTGTTGAAAAACATGAAGAACCTGAAAAGCTGTGAAAAATATGAAAAGCTTCAAAAGGTGTGAAAAATATGAGGAGCAGGAAACGATCTTAAAAATAGGAGGAGCATGAAATGGTGTTGAAAAACATGAAAAGCGTGAAAAGGTGTGAAAAATAAGAAGACCTTCAAAAGATGTCAAATATATGAGGAGCACGAAACGGTCTGAAAAATATGAGGAGCATGAAACGGTGTTCAAAAACTTGAAGAGCCTGAAAAGGTGTGAAATATATGAAGAGCTTTAAAAGGTGTCAAATATATGAGGAGCATGAAACGGTCTGAAAATAGGAGGAGCATGAAACGGTGTTGAAAAACATGAAAAGCATGTAAAAGTGTGAAAAATAAGAAGAGCTTCAAAAGATGTCAAATATATGAGGAGCAGGAAACGGTCTGAAAAATAGGAGGAGCATGAAACGGTGTTCAAAAACCTGAAGAGCCTGAAAAGGTGTGAAAAATATGAAGAGCATGAAAATGTGTGAAAAATATGAGGAGCAAAAACTGTGTTCAAAAACATGAAGATCCACAAAAGGTGTGAAAAATATGAAGAGCTTCAAAATGTCTCAAAGAAATGAGGAGCATGAAACGGTTTGAAAATAGAAGGAGCATGAAGAGGTGTTCAAAAACATGAAGAGCCTGAAAAGGTGTGAAAAATATGAAGAGCTTCAAAATGTGTCAAAAATATGAGGAGCATGAAACGGTCTGAAAAATAGGAGGAGCATGAAGTGGTGTTGAAAAACATGAAGAGCCTGAAAAGGTGTGAAAAATATGAAGAGCTTCAAAAGGTGTCAAAAATATGAGGAGCATGAAAAGGTCTGGAAAATAGGAGGAGCATGAAGTGGTGTTGATAAAAGTGAAGAGCCTGAAAAGTTGTGAAAAATATGAAGTGCTTCCAAAGGTGTGAAAAATATGAAGAGCTTCAAAAGGTGTCAAAAAAATGACGAGCATGAAATGGTATGAAAAATAGAAGGAGCATGTAACGGTGTTCAAAAACATGAAGAGCCTGAAAAGGTGTGAAAAATATGAAAAGCTTCAAAAGGGATCAAAATTATGAGGGGCATGAAACGGTGTGAAAATGAGGAGGAGCTTGAAACAGTGTTCAAAAACATGAAGAGCCTGAAAAGTTGTGAAAAATATGAAGAGCCTCAAAAGGTGTCAAAAATATGAGCATCATGAAACGGTCTGAAAAATAGGAGGAGCATGAAGCGGTGTTGAAAAACATGAAGAGCCTAAAACGGTGTGAAATATATGAAGAGCTTCAAAAGGTGTCAAAAATATGAGGAGCAGGAAACGGTTTGAAAAATAGGAGGATCATGTAGCGGTGTTGAAAAACATGAAGAGCCTGAAAAGGTGTGAAAAATATGAAGAGCTTCAAAAGGTGTCAAATGTGAGATGAGCATGAAACCTTCTGAAAATCAGGAGGAGCATGAAGCGCTGTTCAAAAACATGAAAAGCCTGAAAAGGTGTGAAAAATATGAAGAGCTTCAAAAGGTGTGAAATACATGAGGAGGATTAAACGGTCTGACAAATAGGAGAAGCATGAAGTTTTGTTCAAAAACATGAAGAGCCTGAAAAGTTGTGAAATATAAGAAGAGCTTCAAAAGGTGTCAAAAATATGAAGAGCTTCAAAAGGTGTCAAAAATATGAGGAGTATGAAACGGTCTGAAAAATAGGAGAAGCATGAAACGGTGATCAAAAACATGAAGAATCTGAAAACGTGTGAAAAATATGAAGAGCTTCAAACGGTGTGAAAATTATCAGGAGCATGAAACGGTCTGAGAAAGATGAGGAGCATGAAGTGGTCTTCAAAAACATGTACAGCCTGAAAAGGTGTGAAAAATATGAAGAGCTTCAATAGGTGTGAAAAACAGGAGGAACATGAACCGGCGTTCAAAAATATGAAGAGCCTGAAAAGGTGTGAAAAATATGAAGTGCTTCAAAAGGTGTCAACAATATGAGGAGCATGAAACGGTCTGAAAAATAGGAGGAGCAAGAAGCGGTGTTGAAAAACAAGGAGAGACGGAAAAGGTGTGAAAAATATGAAGAGCTTCAAAAGGTTTCAAAAATATGAGGAGCTTGAAATGGTCTGAAAAATAGGACGAGCATGAAACGGTGTTCAAAAACATGAAGAGCATGAAAAGGTGTGAAAATTATGAAGAGCTTCAAAAGGTGTGAAAAACATGAGGAGAATGAAACGGTCTGAAAAATAGGAGGAGCATGAAGCAGTGTTCAAAACATGAAGAGCCTGAAAAAGTGTGAAAAATATGAAGATCTTCAAAAGTTTGAAAAATATGAAGACCCTGAAAAGGTGTCAAAAATGAGATGAGCATGAAACAGTCTGAAAAGTAGGAGGAGCATGAAGTGTTGTTCAAAAAGGTGAAGAGCCTGAAAAGGTGTGAAAAATATGAAGAGCTTCAAAAGGTGTGAAATACCTGAGGAGCATGAAACGGTCTGAAAAATAGGAGGAGCATGAAGTGTTGTTCAAAACATGAAGAGCCTGAAAAAGTGTGAAAAATATGAAGAGCTTCAAAAAATGTCAAAAATATGAGGAGCATGAAATGGTCTCAAATATAGGAGAATCATGCAGCGGTGTTTAAAACTATAAACAGCCTGAAAAAGTGTGAAAAACATGAAGAGCTTCAAAAGGTTTGAAAAATAGGAGGAGCATGAAGCGGTGCTCAAAAACATGAAGAGCCTGAAAAAGTGTGAAAAATATGAAGAGCTTATAAAATTGTCAAAAATATGAGGAGCATGAAGAGATGTTCAAAAACATGAAGAGGCTGATAAGGTGTGAAAAACATGAAGAGCTTCAAAAGGTTTGAAAAATAGGAGGAGCATGAAGCGGTGCTCAAAAACATGAAGAGCCTGAAAAAGTGTGAAAAATATGAAGAGCTTATAAAATTGTCAAAAATATGAGGAGCATGAAGAGATGTTCAAAAACATGAAGAGGCTGATAAGGTGTGAAAAACATGAAGAGCTTCAAAAGGTTTGAAAAATAGGAGGAGCATGAAGCGGTGTTCAAAAACATGAAGGGCCTGAAAACGTGTGAAAAATATGAAGAGCTTCAAAAGGAGTCAAAAATATGCGGAGCCTGAAACGATCTGAAAAATAGGAGGAGCATGAAGCGGTGTTGAAAAACATGAAGAGCCGGAAAAGGAGTGAAAAATAAGAGGAGCATGAAACGCTCTGAAATATAGGTGGATCATGAAGCGGTGTTGAAAAACATGAAGAGCCTGAAAAGGTGTGATAAATGTGAAGAGCTTCAAAAGGTGTCAAAAATATGAGGAGCATGAAACGGTCTGAAAAATAGGAGGAGCATGAAACGGTGATCAAAATCATGAAGAATCTGAAAACGTGTGAAAAATATGAACAGCTTCAAACGGTGTGAAAAATATCAGGAGCATGAAACCGTCTGAAAAAGATGAGGAGCATGAAGTGGTCTTCAAAAACATGTACAGCCTGAAAAGGTGTGAAAAATATGAAGAGCTTCAAAAGGTGTGAAAAACAGGAGGAACATGAAGCGGTGTTCAAAAATATGAAGAGCCTGAAAAGGTGTGAAAAATATGAAGTGCTTCAAAAGGTGTCAACAATATGAGGAGCATGAAACGGTCTGAAAAATAGGAGGAGCAAGAAGCGGTGTTGAAAAACAAGAAGAGACGGAAAAGGTGTGAAAAATATGAAGAGCTTCAAAAGGTTTCCAAAATATGAGGAGCTTGAAATGGTCTGAAAAATAGGATGAGCATGAAACTGTGTTCAAAAACATGAAGAGCATGAAAAGGTGTGAAAATTATGAAGAGCTTCAAAAGGTGTGAAAAACATGAGGAGAATGAAACGGTCTGAAAAATAGGAGAAGCATGAAGCAGTGTTCAAAACATGAAGAGCCTGAAAAAGTGTGAAAAATATGAAGATCTTCAAAAGTTTAAAAATATGAAGACCCTGAAAAGGTGTCAAAAATGAGATGAGCATGAAACAGTCTGAAAAGTAGGAGGAGCATGAAGTGTTGTTCAAAAACGTGAAGAGCCTGAAAAGGTGTGAAAAATATGAAGAGCTTCAAAAGGTGTGAAATATCTGAGGAGCATGAAACGGTCTGAAAAATAGGAGGAGCATGAAGCGGTGTTCAAAACATGAAGAGCCTGAAAAAGTGTGAAAAATATGAAGAGCTTCAAAAGGTTTGAAAAATAGGAGGAGCATGAAGCGGTGTTCAAAAACATGAAGAGCCTGAAAAAGTGTGAAAAATATGAAGAGCTTATAAAATTGTCAAAAATATGAGGAGCATGAAGAGATGTTCAAAAACATGAAGAGGCTGATAAGGTGTGAAAAACATGAAGAGCTTCAAAAGGTTTGAAAAATAGGAGGAGCATGAAGCAGTGCTCAAAAACATGAAGAGCCTGTAAAAGTGTGAAAAATATGAAGAGTTTATAAAATTGTCAAAAATATGAGGAGCATGAAACGGTCTGAAAAATACGAGCAGCCTGAAACCGTCTGACAAATAGGAGGAGCATGAAGCGGTGTTCAAAAACATGAAGGGCCAGAAAACGTGTGAAAAATATGAAGAGCTTCAAAAGGAGTCAAAAATATGCGGAGCCTGAAACGTTCTGAAAAATAGGAGGAGCATGAAGCGGAGTTGAAAAACATGAAGAGCCGGAAAAGGTGTGAAAAATGTGAAGAGCTTCAAAAGGTGTCAAAAATATGAGGAGCATGAAACGCTCTGAAATATAGGAGGATCATGAAGCGGTGTTGAAAAACATGAAGAGCCTGAAAAGGTGTGATAAATGTGAAGAGCTTCAAAAGGTGTCAAAAATATGAGGAGTATGAAACGGTCTGAAAAATAGGAGGAGCATGAAACGGTGATCAAAAACATGAAGAATCTGAAAACGTGTGAAAAATATGAAGAGCTTCAAACGGTGTGAAAATTATCAGGAGCATGAAACGGTCTGAGAAAGGTGAGGAGCATGAAGTGGTCTTCAAAAACATGTACAGCCTGAAAAGGTGTGAAAAATATGAAGAGCTTCAATAGGTGTGAAAAACAGGAGGAACATGAACCGGCGTTCAAAAATATGAAGAGCCTGAAAAGGTGTGAAAAATATGAAGTGCTTCAAAAGGTGTCAACAATATGAGGAGCATGAAACGGTCTGAAAAATAGGAGGAGCAAGAAGCGGTGTTGAAAAACAAGAAGAGACGGAAAAGGTGTGAAAAATATGAAGAGCTTCAAAAGGTTTCAAAAATATGAGGAGCTTGAAATGGTCTGAAAAATAGGACGAGCATGAAACGGTGTTCAAAAACATGAAGAGCATGAAAAGGTGTGAAAATTATGAAGAGCTTCAAAAGGTGTGAAAAACATGAGGAGAATGAAACGGTCTGAAAAATAGGAGGAGCATGAAGCAGTGTTCAAAACATGAAGAGCCTGAAAAAGTGTGAAAAATATGAAGATCTTCAAAAGTTTGAAAAATATGAAGACCCTGAAAAGGTGTCAAAAATGAGATGAGCATGAAACAGTCTGAAAAGTAGGAGGAGCATGAAGTGTTGTTCAAAAAGGTGAAGAGCCTGAAAAGGTGTGAAAAATATGAAGAGCTTCAAAAGGTGTGAAATACCTGAGGAGCATGAAACGGTCTGAAAAATAGGAGGAGCATGAAGTGTTGTTCAAAACATGAAGAGCCTGAAAAAGTGTGAAAAATATGAAGAGCTTCAAAAAATGTCAAAAATATGAGGAGCATGAAATGGTCTCAAATATAGGAGAATCATGCAGCGGTGTTTAAAACTATAAACAGCCTGAAAAAGTGTGAAAAACATGAAGAGCTTCAAAAGGTTTGAAAAATAGGAGGAGCATGAAGCGGTGCTCAAAAACATGAAGAGCCTGAAAAAGTGTGAAAAATATGAAGAGCTTATAAAATTGTCAAAAATATGAGGAGCATGAAGAGATGTTCAAAAACATGAAGAGGCTGATAAGGTGTGAAAAACATGAAGAGCTTCAAAAGGTTTGAAAAATAGGAGGAGCATGAAGCGGTGCTCAAAAACATGAAGAGCCTGAAAAAGTGTGAAAAATATGAAGAGCTTATAAAATTGTCAAAAATATGAGGAGCATGAAGAGATGTTCAAAAACATGAAGAGGCTGATAAGGTGTGAAAAACATGAAGAGCTTCAAAAGGTTTGAAAAATAGGAGGAGCATGAAGCGGTGTTCAAAAACATGAAGGGCCTGAAAACGTGTGAAAAATATGAAGAGCTTCAAAAGGAGTCAAAAATATGCGGAGCCTGAAACGATCTGAAAAATAGGAGGAGCATGAAGCGGTGTTGAAAAACATGAAGAGCCGGAAAAGGAGTGAAAAATAAGAGGAGCATGAAACGCTCTGAAATATAGGTGGATCATGAAGCGGTGTTGAAAAACATGAAGAGCCTGAAAAGGTGTGATAAATGTGAAGAGCTTCAAAAGGTGTCAAAAATATGAGGAGCATGAAACGGTCTGAAAAATAGGAGGAGCATGAAACGGTGATCAAAATCATGAAGAATCTGAAAACGTGTGAAAAATATGAAGAGCTTCAAACGGAGTGAAAAATATCAGGAGCATGAAACGGTCTTAAAAAGATGAGGAGCATGAAGTGGTCTTCAAAAACATGTACAGCCTGAAAAGGTGTGAAAAATATGAAGAGCTTCAAAAGGTGTGAAAAACAGGAGGAACATGAAAAGGTATGAAAAATAGGAGTAGCATGAAGAGGTGTTCAAAAACATGAAGAGGCTGATAAGGTGTGAAAAACATGAAGAGCTTCAAAAAGTTTGAAAAATAGGAGGAGCATGAAGCGGTGTTTAAAAACATGAAGAGCCTAAAAAAGTGTGAAAAATATGAAGAGCTTATAAAATTGTCAAAAATATGAGGAGCATGAAACGGTCTGAAAAATAGCAGGAGCATGAAACGGTGATCAAAAACATGAAGAGCCTGAAAACGTGTGAAAAATATGAAGAGCTTATAAAATTGTCAAAAATATGAGGAGCATGAAGAGATGTTCAAAAACATGAAGAGGCTGATAAGGTGTGAAAAACATGAAGAGCTTCAAAAGGTTTGAAAAATAGGAGGAGCATGAAGCGGTGCTAAAAAACATGAAGAGCCTGAAAATGTGTGAAAAATATGAAGAGCTTATAAAATTGTCAAAAATATGAGGAGCATGAAACGGTCTGAAAAATACGAGCAGCCTGAAACCGTCTGACAAATAGGAGGAGCATGAAGCGGTGTTCAAAAACATGAAGGGCCTGAAAACGTGTGAAAAATATGAAGAGCTTCAAAAGGAGTCAAAAATATGCGGAGCCTGAAATGATCTGAAAAATAGGAGGAGCATGAAGCGGAGTTGAAAAACATGAAGAGCCGGAAAAGGTGTGAAAAATGTGAAGAGCTTCAAAAGGTGTCAAAAATATGAGGAGCATGAAACGCTCTGAAATATAGGAGGATCATGAAGCGGTGTTGAAAAACATGAAGAGCCTGAAAAGGTGTGATAAATGTGAAGAGCTTCAAAAGGTGTCAAAAATATGAGGAGTATGAAACGGTCTGAAAAATAGGAGGAGCATGAAACGGTGATCAAAAACATGAAGAATCTGAAAACGTGTGAAAAATAAGAAGAGCTTCAAACGGTGTGAAAATTATCAGGAGCATGAAACGGTCTGAGAAAGATGAGGAGCATGAAGTGGTCTTCAAAAACATGTACAGCCTGAAAAGGTGTGAAAAATATGAAGAGCTTCAATAGGTGTGAAAAACAGGAGGAACATGAACCGGCGTTCAAAAATATGAAGAGCCTGAAAAGGTGTGAAAAATATGAAGTGCTTCAAAAGGTGTCAACAATATGAGGAGCATGAAACGGTCTGAAAAATAGGAGGAGCAAGAAGCGGTGTTGAAAAACAAGAAGAGACGGAAAAGGTGTGAAAAATATGAAGAGCTTCAAAAGGTTTCAAAAATATGAGGAGCTTGAAATGGTCTGAAAAATAGGACGAGCATGAAACGGTGTTCAAAAACATGAAGAGCATGAAAAGGTGTGAAAATTATGAAGAGCTTCAAAAGGTGTGAAAAACATGAGGAGAATGAAACGGTCTGAAAAATAGGAGGAGCATGAAGCAGTGTTCAAAACATGAAGAGCCTGAAAAAATGTGAAAAATATGAAGATCTTCAAAAGTTTGAAAAATATGAAGACCCTGAAAAGGTGTCAAAAATGAGATGAGCATGAAACAGTCTGAAAAGTAGGAGGAGCATGAAGTGTTGTTCAAAAAGGTGAAGAGCCTGAAAAGGTGTGAAAAATATGAAGAGCTTCAAAAGGTGTGAAATACCTGAGGAGCATGAAACGGTCTGAAAAATAGGAGGAGCATGAAGTGTTGTTCAAAACATGAAGAGCCTGAAAAAGTGTGAAAAATATGAAGAGCTTCAAAAAATGTCAAAAATATGAGGAGCATGAAATGGTCTCAAATATAGGAGAATCATGCAGCGGTGTTTAAAACTATAAACAGCCTGAAAAAGTGTGAAAAACATGAAGAGCTTCAAAAGGTTTGAAAAATAGGAGGAGCATGAAGCGGTGCTCAAAAACATGAAGAGCCTGAAAAAGTGTGAAAAATATGAAGAGCTTATAAAATTGTCAAAAATATGAGGAGCATGAAGAGATGTTCAAAAACATGAAGAGGCTGATAAGGTGTGAAAAACATAAAGAGCTTCAAAAGGTTTGAAAAATAGGAGGAGCATGAAGCGGTGTTCAAAAACATGAAGAGCCTGAAAAAGTGTGAAAAATATGAAGAGCTTATAAAATTGTCAAAAATATGAGGAGCATGAACAGATGTTTAAAAACATGAAGAGGCTGATAAGGTGTGAAAAACATGAAGAGCTTCAAAAGGTTTGAAAAATAGGAGGAGCATGAAGCGGTGTTCAAAAACATGAAGGGCCTGAAAACGTGTGAAAAATATGAAGAGCTTCAAAAGGAGTCAAAAATATGCGGAGCCTGAAACGATCTGAAAAATAGGAGGAGCATGAAGCGGTGTTGAAAAACATGAAGAGCCTGAAATGGTGTGATAAATGTGAAGAGCTTCAAAAGGTGTCAAAAATATGAGGAGCATGAAACGCTCTGAAATATAGGTGGATCATGAAGCGGTGTTGAAAAACATGAAGAGCCTGAAAAGGTGTGATAAATGTGAAGAGCTTCAAAAGGTGTCAAAAATATGAGGAGCATGAAACGGTCTGAAAAATAGGAGGAGCATGAAACGGTGATCAAAATCATGAAGAATCTGAAAACGTGTGAAAAATATGAACAGCTTCAAACGGTGTGAAAAATATCAGGAGCATGAAACGGTCTGAAAAAGATGAGGAGCATGAAGTGGTCTTCAAAAACATGTACAGCCTGAAAAGGTGTGAAAAATATGAAGAGCTTCAAAAGGTGTGAAAAACAGGAGGAACATCAAGCGGTGTTCAAAAATATGAAGAGCCTGAAAAGGTGTGAAAAATATGAAGTGCTTCAAAAGGTGTCAAAAATATGAGGAGCATGAAACGGTCTGAAAAATAGGAGGAGCAAGAAGCGGTGTTGAAAAACAAGAAGAGACGGAAAAGGTGTGAAAAATATGAAGAGCTTCAAAAGGTTTCCAATATATGAGGAGCTTGAAATGGTCTGAAAAATAGGACGAGCATGAAACGGTGTTCAAAAACATGAAGAGCATGAAAAGGTGTGAAAATTATGAAGAGCTTCAAAAGGTGTGAAAAACATGAGGAGAATGAAACGGTCTGAAAAATAGGAGGAGCATGAAGCAGTGTTCAAAACATGAAGAGCCGGAAAAAGTGTGAAAAATATGAAGATCTTCAAAAGTTTGAAAAATATGAAGACCCTGAAAAGGTGTCAAAAATGAGATGAGCATGAAACAGTCTGAAAAGTAGGAGGAGCATGAAGTGTTGTTCAAAAACGTGAAGAGCCTGAAAAGTTGTGAAAAATATGAAGAGCTTCAAAAGGTGTGAAATATCTGAGGAGCATGAAACGGTCTGAAAAATAGGAGGAGCATGAAGCGGTGTTCAAAACATGAAGAGCCTGAAAAAGTGTGAAAAATATGAAGAGCTTCAAAAGGTTTGAAAAATAGGAGGAGCATGAAGCGGTGTTCAAAAACATGAAGAGCCTGAAAAAGTGTGAAAAATATGAAGAGCTTATAAAATTGTCAAAAATATGAGGAGCATGAAGAGATGTTCAAAACCATGAAGAGGCTGATAAGGTGTGAAAAACATGAAGAGCTTCAAAAGGTTTGAAAAATAGGAGGAGCATGAAGCAGTGCTCAAAAACATGAAGAGCCTGAAAAAGTGTGAAAAATATGAAGAGTTTATAAAATTGTCAAAAATATGAGGAGCATGAAACGGTCTGAAAAATACGAGCAGCCTGAAACCGTCTGAAAAATAGGAGGAGCATGAAGCGGTGTTCAAAAACATGAAGGGCCTGAAAACGTGTGAAAAATATGAAGAGCTTCAAAAGGAGTCAAAAATATGCGGAGCCTGAAACGATCTGAAAAATAGGAGGAGCATGAAGCGGTGTTGAAAAACATGAAGAGCCGGAAAAGGTGTGAAAAATAAGAGGAGCATGAAACGCTCTGAAATATAGGTGGATCATGAAGCGGTGTTGAAAAACATGAAGAGCCTGAAAAGGTGTGATAAATGTGAAGAGCTTCAAAAGGTGTCAAAAATATGAGGAGCATGAAACGGTCTGAAAAATAGGAGGAGCATGAAACGGTGATCAAAATCATGAAGAATCTGAAAACGTGTGAAAAATATGAAGAGCTTCAAACGGTGTGAAAAATATCAGGAGCATGAAACGGTCTGAAAAAGATGAGGAGCATGAAGTGGTCTTCAAAAACATGTACAGCCTGAAAAGGTGTGAAAAATATGAAGAGCTTCAAAAGGTGTGAAAAACAGGAGGAACATGAAAAGGTCTGAAAAATAGGAGTAGCATGAAGAGGTGTTCAAAAACATGAAGAGGCTGATAAGGTGTGAAAAACATGAAGAGCTTCAAAAAGTTTGAAAAATAGGAGGAGCATGAAGCGGTGTTAAAAAACATGAAGAGCCTAAAAAAGTGTGAAAAATATGAAGAGCTTATAAAATTGTCAAAAATATGAGGAGCATGAAACGGTCTGAAAAATAGCAGGAGCATGAAACGGTGATCAAAAACATGAAGAGCCTGAAAACGTGTGAAATATATGAAGAGCTTCAAACGGTGTGAAAAATATGAGGAGCATGAAACAGACTGAAAAAGATGAGGAGCATGAATTCGTTTTCAAAAACATGTGCAGCCTGAAAAGCTGTGAAAAATATGAAGAGCTTCAAAAGGTGTGAAAAATAGGAGGAGGATGAAGCGGTGTTCAGAAAGATGAAAAGCCTGAAAATGTGTGAAAAATATGAAGAGCTTCAAAAATATGAAAATTATGAAGAGCTTCAAAAGTTGTAAAAAATATGAAGAGCTTCAAAAGATGTCAAAAATGAGATGAGCATGAAACGGTCTGAAAAAAAGGAGCATGAAATGGTGTTGAAAATCATGAAGGGCCTGAAAAGGTGTGAAAAATATGCAGAGCTTCAAAAGGTGTCAAAAATATGAGGAGCATGAAACGGTCTGAAAAATACGAGGAGCATGAAGTGGTGTTGAAAACCATGAAGAGCCTGAAAAGGTGTGAAAAATATGAAGAGCTTCAAAATGTGTCAAAAATATGAGGTGCATGAATCGGTCCGAAAAATAGGAGTTTAATGAAGCGGTGTTGAAAAACATGAAGAGCCTGAAAAGGTGTGAAAAATATGAAGAGCTTCAAAAGGTGTCAAAAATATGAGGAGCATGAAACGGTCTCAAAAATAGGAGGAGCATGAAGCGGTTTTCAAAAACATGAAGAGCCTGAAAAGTTGTGAAAAATATGAAAAGCTTCAAAAGGTGTCAAAAATGAGATGAGCATGAAACGGTTTGAAAAATAGGAGGACCATGAAGTGGTGTTGAAAAAAAAGAAGAGACTGAAAAGGTGTGAAAAATATGAGGATCATGAAAATGTGTCAAAAATATGAGGAGCATGAAAAGGTCTGCAAAAAGGAGGAGCATGAAGTGGTGTTGAAAAACTTGAAGAGCCTGAAAAGGTGTGAAAAATATGAAAAGCTTCAAAATCTGTCAAAAATATGAGGAGCATGAAACGGTCTGAAAAATAGGAGGCGCATGAAGCGGTGTTCAAAAACATGACGAGCCTGAATAGGTGTGAAAAATATGAAGAGCTTCAAAAGGTGTCAAATATATGAGGAGAATGAAACGTTCTGAAAAATAGGAGGAGCATGAAGCTGTGTTGAAAACATGAAGAGCCTGAAAACGTGTGAAAAATAAGAAGAGCTTCTAAAGGTGTCATAAATATGAGGAGCATGAAACGGTCTGAAAAATAGGAGCAGCATGAGGTGTTGTTGAAAAACATGAAGAGCCTGAAAAGGTGTGAAAAATATGAGGAGCTTTAAAAGGTGTCAAAAATATGAGGATCATGAAACGGTCTGAAAAATAGGAGAAGCATGAAATGGTGATCAAAAACATGAAGAGCCTGAAAAGGTGTGTAAAATATGAAGAGCTTCAAAAGGCGTGAAATACATGACGAGCATGTAACGGGCTGAAAAATAGGAGAACCATGAAGTGGTGTGCAAAAACATGAAGAGCCTGAAAAGGTGTGAAAAATATGAAGAGCTTCAAAAGGTGTCAAAAATATGAGGAGCATGAAACGGTCTGAAAATAGGACGAGCACAAGCGATGTTCAAAAACATGCACAGCATGAAAAGGTGTGAAAAATATGAAGAGCTTCAAAAGGTGTGAAATATATGAAGAGCTTCAAAAGGTGTCAAAAATTAGATTAGCATGAGAGGGTCTGAAAAATAGGAGGAGCATGAAGTGGTGTTGAAAAACATGAAGAGCCTGAAAACTTGTGAAAAATATGAAGAGCTTCAAAAGGGGTCAAAAATATGAAGAACATGAAACCGTCTGAAAAATAGGAGGAGCATGAGGTGGTGTTGAAAAACTTGAAGAGCCTGAAAACGTGTGAAAAATATGAAGAGCTTTAAAAGGTGTGAAAAATATGAACAGCTTCAAAAGGTGTGAAATATATGAAGAGCTTCAAAATGTGTCAAAAATATGAGGAGCATGAAACGGTCTGAAAAATAGGAGGAGCATGAAGCGCTGTTGAAAAACATGAAGAGCCTGAAAACTTGTGAAAAATATGAAGAGCTTCAAAAGGGGTCAAAAATATGAAGAACATGAAACCGTCTGAAAAATAGGAGGAGCATGAGGTGGTGTTGAAAAACATGAAGAGCCTGAAAACGTGTGAAAAATATGAAGAGCTTCAAAATGTGTCAAAAATATGAGGAGCATGAAACGGTCTGAAAAATAGGAGGAGCATGAAGCAGTGTTGAAAAAACATGAAGAGCCTGCAAAGGTGTGAAAAATATGAAGAGTTTCAGAAATGTGAAAATTATGAAGAGCTTCAAAAGGTGTCAAAAATGAGAAGAGCTTGAAACGGTCTGAAAATTAGGAGGAGCATGAAGCGGTGTTGAAAAACATGAAGAGTCTTAAAAGGTGTGAAAAATATGAAGAGCTTCAAGAGGTGTGAAATATATGAGGAGCATGAAACTCTCTGAAAAATAGGAGGAGCATGAAGTGGTGTTCAAAAACATGAAGAGTCTTAAAAGGTGTGAAAAATATGAAGAGCTTCAATAGGTGTGAATAATATCAGGAGCAGGATACGGTCTGAAAAATAGGAGGAGCATGAAGCGGAGCTGAAAAACATGAAGAGCCTGAAAAGGTGTGAAAAATATGAAGAGCTTCAAAACGTGTCAAAAATATGAGCAGCATGAAACGGTCTGAAAAATAGGAGGATTATGAAACGGTGTTCAAAAACATGAAGAGCCTGAAAAGGTGTGAAAAATATGAAGAGCCTCAAAACGTGTCAAAAATATGAGAAGTATGAAACGGTATGATAAATAGCAGGAGCATGAAGCGGTGTTGAAAAACAGGAAGAGTCTGAAACCGTGTGAAAAATATGAAGAGCTACAAAAATGTGAAAAATATGAAGAGATTCAAAAGGTTTGAAAAATATGAAGAGCTTCAAAAGGTGTCAAAAATGAGAAGAGCTTGAAACGGTCTGAAAATTAGAAGGAGCATGAAGCAGTGTTGAAAAACATGAAGAGAATGAAAAGTGTGAAAAATATGAAGAGCTTCTAAGGGTGTCAAAAATATGAGGAGCATGACACGGTCTGAAAAATAGGAGGAGCATGAAGTGGTGTTGAAAAACATGAAGAGCCTGAAAGGTGTGAAAAACCTGAAGAGCTTCAAAAGGTGTCAAAAATATGAGGAGCATGAAACCTTCTGAAAAATAGGAGGATCATGAATTGGTGTTGAAAAACATGAAGAGCCTGAAAAGGTGTGAAAAATATGAAGAGCTTCAAAAAGTGTCAAATTATGAGGAGCATGAAACGGTCTGAAAAATGGGAGAAGCATGAAGTGGTGTGGAAAAACATGAAGAGCCTGAAAAGGTGTGAAAAATATGAAGAGATTCAAAAGGTGTGAAATACATGAGGAGCATGAAACTCTCTGAAAAATAGGAGGAGCATGAAGTGGTGTTCAAAAACATGAAGAGTCTTAAAAGGTGTGCAAAATATGAAGAGCTTCAATAGGTGTGAATAATATGAGGAGCAGGATACGGTCTGAAAAATAGGAAGAGCATGAAGGGGTGTTCAAAAACATGAAGAGCCTGAAAAATTGTGAAAAATATGAAAAGCTTGAAAAGGTGTCAAAAATGAGATGAGCATGAAACGGTGTGAAAAATAGGAGGAGCATGAAGTGGTGTTGAAAAAAAAGAAGAGACTGAAAAGGTGTGAAAAATATGAAGAGCATCAAAAGGTGTCAAAAATATGAGGAGCATGAAACGGTCTCAAAAATAGGAGGAGCATGAAGCGGTTTTCAAAAACATGAAGAGCCTGAAAAGTTGTGAAAAATATGAAAAGCTTCAAAAGGTGTCAAAAATGAGATGAGCATGAAACGGTTTGAAAAATAGGAGGACCATGAAGTGGTGTTGAAAAAAAAGAAGAGACTGAAAAGGTGTCAAAAATATGAGGATCATGAAAATGTGTCAAAAATATGAGGAGCATGAAAAGGTCTGCAAAAAGGAGGAGCATGAAGTGGTGTTGAAAACTTGAAGAGCCTGAAAAGGTGTGAAAAATATGAAAAGCTTCAAAATCTGTCAAAAATATGAGGAGCATGAAACGGTCTGAAAAATAGGAGAAGCATGAAATGGTGATCAAAAACATGAAGAGCCTGAAAAGGTGTGAAAAATATGAAGAGCTTCAAAAGGCGTGAAATACATGAGGAGCATGTAACGGGCTGAAAAATAGGAGAACCATGAAGTGGTGTGCAAAAACATGAAGAGCCTGAAAACTTGTGAAAAATATGAAGAGCTTCAAAAGGTGTGAAATACATGAGGTGCATGAAACTCTCTGTAAATTAGGAGGAGCAAGAAGCAGTGTTCAAAAACATGAAGAGCCTGAAAAGGTGTGAAAAATATGAAGAGCTTCAAAAGGTGTGAAATAGATGAGGCGCATGAAACTCTCTGAAAATTAGGAGGAGCAAGAAGCAGTGTTGAAAAACATGAAGAGCCTGAAAAGGTGTGAAAAATATGAAGACCTTCAAAAGGTGTGAAATATATGAGGCGCATGAAACTCTCTGAAAATTAGGAGGAGCAAGAAGCAGTGTTCAAAAACATGAAGAGCCTGAAAACTTGTGAAAAATATGAAGAGCTTCAAAAGGGGTCAAAAATATGAAGAACATGAAACCGTCTGAAAAATAGGAGGAGCATGAGGTGGTGTTGAAAAACATGAAGAGCCTGAAAACGTGTGAAAAATATGAAGAGCTTTAAAAGGTGTGAAAAATATGAACAGCTTCAAAAGGTGTGAAATATATGAAGAGCTTCAAAATGTGTCAAAAATATGAGGATCATGAAACGGTCTGAAAAATAGGAGGAGCATGAAGCGGTGTTCAAAAACATGAAGAGTCAGAAAAGGTGTGAAAAATATGAAGAGCTTCAAAAGGGGTCAAAAATATGAAGAACATGAAACCGTCTGAAAAATAGGAGGAGCATGAGGTGGTGTTGAAAAACATGAAGAGCCTGAAAACGTGTGAAAAATATGAAGAGCTTCAAAATGTGTCAAAAATATGAGGAGCATGAAACGGTCTGAAAAATAGGAGGAGCATGAAGCAGTGTTGAAAAAACATGAAGAGCCTGCAAAGGTGTGAAAAATATGAAGAGTTTCAGAAATGTGAAAATTATGAAGAGCTTCAAAAGGTGTGAAATATATGAAGAGCATGAAACGGTCTGAAAAATAGGAGGAGCATGAAACGGTTTTCAAATACATGAAGAGCCTGAAAGGTGTGAAAAACATGAAGAGCTTCAAAAGGTGTCAAAAATATGAAGAGCATGAAACGGTTTGAAAAATAGGACGAGCATGAAGCGGTGTTCAAAAACATGAAGAGCCTGAAAAGGTGTGAAATTTATGAAGAGCTTCAAAATATGTCAAATATATGACGAGCATGAAACCCTCTTAAAAATAGGAGGAGGATGAAGCGGTGTTCAAAAACATGAAGAGCCTGAAAAGGTGTGCAAAATATGAAGAGCTTCAAAAGGTGTGAAATACATGAGGAGCATGAAACGGTGTTCAAAAACATGCAGAGACTGAAAAGGTTTGAAAAATATGAAGAGCTTCAAAAAGTGTCAAAAATTAGATTAGCATGAAAGGGTCTGAAAAATAGGAGGAGCCTGAAGTGGTGTTGAAAAACATGAAGAACCCGAAAATGTGTGAAAAATATGAAGAGCTTCAAAAATATGAAAATTATGAAGAGCTTCAAAAGGTGTAAAAAATATGAAGAGCTTCAAAATATGTCAAAAATGAGATGAGCATGAAACGGTCTGAAAAATAGGAGCATGAAGTGGTGTTGAAAATCATGAAGAGCATGAAAAGGTGTGAAAAATATGCAGAGCTTCAAAAGGTGTCAAAAATATGAGGAGCATGAAACGGTCTGAAAAATACAAGGAGCATGAAGTGGTGTTGAAAACCATGAAGAGCCTGAAAAGGTGTGAAAAATATGAAGAGCTTCAAAATGTGTCAAAAATATGAGGTGCATGAATCGGTCCGAAAAATAGGAGGTTCATGAAGCGGTGTTGAAAAACATGAAGAGCCTGAAAAGGTGTGAAAAATATGAAGAGCTTCAAAAGGTGTCAAAAATATGAGGAGGATAAAACGGTCTGAAAATAGGACGAGCACAAGCGATGTTCAAAAATATGCACAGCCGGAAAAGATGTGAAAAATATGAAGAGCATCAAAAGGTGTGAAAAATATGAAGAGCTTCAAAAGGTGTCAAAAATTAGATTAGCATGAAAGGGTCTGAAAAAATAGGAGGAGCATGAAGTGGTGTTGAAAAACATGAAGAGCCTGAAAAGGTGTGAAATATATGAACAGCTTCAAAAGGTGTGAAAAATATGAAGAGCTTCAAAATGTGTCAAAAATATGACGAGCATGAAACCCTCTTAAAAATAGGAGGAGGATGAAGCGGTGTTCAAAAACATGAAGAGCCTGAAAAGGTGTGCAAAATATGAAGAGCTTCAAAAGGTGTGAAATACATGAGGAGCATGAAACAGTGTTCAAAAACATGCAGAGACTGAAAAGGTGTGAAAAATATGAAGAGCCTCAAAACGTGTCAAAAATATGAGAAGTATGAAACGGTATGATAAATAGCAGGAGCATGAAGCGGTGTTGAAAAACAGGAAGAATCTGAAATCGTGTGAAAAATATGAAGATCTTCAAATTATGAAAAGTATGAAGAGCTTCAAAAGGTGTGAAAACTATGAGAAACTTGATACGGTCTGAAAAATAGGAGGAGCATGAAGCGGAGTTGAAAACCATGAGGAGCCTGAGAAGGTGTGAAAAATATGAAGAGCTTCAAAAGGTGTCAAAAATATGAGGAGCATGAAATGGTCTGAAAAATAGGAGAAGCATGAAGCTGTGTTGAAAAACATGAAGAGCCTGAGAAGGTGTGAAAAATGTGAAGAGCTTCAAAAGGTGTGAAATACATGAGGAGCATGAAACGGTCTTAAAAATAGGAGGAGCATGAAGCGGTGTTGAAAAACATGAAGAGCCTGAAAAGGTGTGAAAAATATGAACAGCTTCAAAATGTGTGAAAAATATGAGGAGCATGAAACGGTCTGAAAAATAGGAGGAAGATGAAGCGGAGTTCAAAAACATGAAGAGCCTGAAAAGGTGTGAAAAATATGAAGAGCCTCAAAAAGTGTCAAAAATATGAGAAGTATGAAACGATATGATAAATAGCAGGAGCATGAAGCGGTGTTGAAAAACAGGAAGAGTCTGAAATCGTGTGAAAAATATGAAGATCTTCAAAAATGTGAAAAGTATGAAGAGCTTCAAAAGGTGTCAAAAATATGAGGAGCATGAAACGGTCTCAAAAATAGGAGGAGCATGAAGCAGTGTTCAAAAACATGAAGAGCCTGAAAAGTTGTGAAAAATATGAAAAGCTTCAAAAGGTGTCAAAAATGAGATGAGCATGAAACGGTTTGAAAAATAGGAGGACCATGAAGTGGTGTTGAAAAAAAAGAAGAGACTGAAAAGGTGTGAAAAATATGAGGATCATCAAAAGGTGTCAAAAATATGAGGAGCATGAAAAGGTCTGCAAAAAGGAGGAGCATGAAGTGGTGTTGAAAAACTTGAAGAGCCTGAAAAGGTGTGAAAAATATGAAAAGCTTCAAAATCTGTCAAAAATTTGAGGAGCATGAAACGGTCTGAAAAATAGGAGGCGCATGAAGCGGTGTTCAAAAACATGACGAGCCTGAATAGGTGTGAAAAATATGAAGAGCTTCAAAAGGTGTCAAAAATATGAGGAGAATGAAACGTTGTGAAAAATAGGAGGAGCATGAAGCTGTGTTGAAAACATGAAGAGCCTGAAAACGTGTGAAAAATAAGAAGAGCTTCTAAAGGTGTCATAAATATGAGGAGCATGAAACGGTGTGAAAAATAGGAGCAGCATGAGGCGGTGTTGAAAAACATGAAGAGCCTGAAAAGGTGTGAAAAATATGAGGAGCTTTAAAAGGTGTCAAAAATATGAGGAGCATGAAACTGTCTGAAAAATAGAAGAAGCATGAAATGGTGATCAAAAACATGAAGAGCCTGAAAAGGTGTGAAAAATATGAAGAGCTTCAAAAGGTGTCAAAAATATGAGGAGAATGAAACGGTCTGCAAAATAGGAGGAGCATGAAATAGTGTTCAAAAACATGAAGAGCCTGAAAAGGTGTGACAAATATGAAGAGCTTCAAAAGGTGTGAAATACATGAGGAGGATTAAACGGTCTGAAAAATAGGAGGAGCATGAAGCGGTGTTCAAAAACATGAAGAGCCTGGAAAGGTGTGAAAAATATGAAGACCTTCAATAGATGTCAAAAATATGAGGAGCATGAAACGGTCTGAAAAATAGGAGGAGCATGAAGCCGTGTTCAAAATCATGAAGAGCCTGAAAAGGTGTGAAAAATTTGAAGAGCTTCAAAAGGTGTCAAAAATATGAGGAGCATGAAACGGTCTGAAAAATAGCAGGAGCATGAAGCGGTGTTCAAAAACATGAAGAGCCTGAAAATGTGTGAAAAATATAAAGAGCTTCAAAAGATGTGGAAAATATGAAGAGTTTCAAAAGGTGTCAAAAATGAGATGAGCATGAAACGGTCTGAAAAATAGGCGGAGCATGAAGCGGTGTTGAAAAACATGAAGAACCTGAAAAGGTGTGAGAAATATCAAGAGCTTCAAAAGCTGTCAAATATATGAGGAGCATGAAACGTTCTGAAAAAGAGGAGGAGCATGAAGCGGTGTTGAAAAACATGAAGAGCCTGAAAAGCTGTGTAAAATATGAAGAGGTTCTAAAGGTGTAAAAAATATGAGGAGCATGAAACGGTCTTAAAAATAGGCGGATTATGAAACGGTGTTCAAAAACATGAAGAGCCTGAAAAGGTGTGAAAAATATGAAAAGCCTCAAAACCTGTCAAAAATATGAGGAGCATGAAACGGTCTGAAAAATAGCAGGGGCATGAAGCGGTGTTGAAAAACATGAAGAGTCTGAAAACGTGTGAAAATATGAAGAGCTTCAAAAATATGAAAGATATGAAGAGCTTCAAAAGCTGTCAAAAATATAAAGAGCTTCAAAAGGTGTCAAAAATGAGATAAGCATGAAACGGTCCGAAAAATACGAGGAGCATGAAGCGGTGTTGAAAATCATGAAGAGCCTGAAAAGGCGTGAAAAATATGAAGAGCTTCAAAGATGTGAAAAAGATGAAGAGCTTCAAAAGGTGTCAAAAATATGAGGAGCATGAAACGTTCTGAAAAAAAGGAGGAGCATGAAGTGGTGTTCAAAAAATGAAGAGCCTGAAAAGGTGTGATATATATGAAGAGTTTCAAAAGGTGTCAAAAATATGAAGAGCATGAAACGGTCTGAAAAATACGAGCAGCATGATGTCGTCTTGAAAAACATGAAGAACCTGAAAAGGTGTGAAAAATATGAAAAGCTTCACAAGGTGTCAAAAATATGAGGAGTATGATACGGTCTGAAAAATTGGAGTAGCATGAAGTGGTGTTGAAAACATGAATAGCCTGGAAAGGTGTGAAAAATATGAAGAGCTTCAAAAGGTGTGAAATACATGAGGAGCATGAAACTCTATGAAAAACATGAGGAGCATGAAGTGGTGTTCAAAACATGAAGAGCCTGAAAAGGTGTGAACAATATGAAGAGCTTCAAAAGGTGTCAAAAATATGAGGAGCATGAAACGGTCTTAAAAATAGGAGGTTCATGAAGCGGTGTTGAAAAACATGAAGAGCCTGAAAAGGTGTGAAAAATATGAAGAGCTTCAAAAGGTGTGAAAAATATGAAGAGCTTCAAAAGGTGTCAAATATGAGATGAGCATGAAACGGTCTGAAAAATAGGAGGAGCATGAAGCGGTATTGAAAAACGTGAATAGCCTGAAAAGGTGTGAATATATGAAGAGCTTCAAAAGGTGTCAAAACTATGAGGAGCATGAAACGGTCTGAAAAAGAGGAGGAGCATGAAGCGGTGTTGAAAAACATGAAGAGCCTGAAAAGGTGTGAAAAATATGAAGAGCTTCAAAAGGTATCAGAAATATAGGAGAATGAAACGGTGTGAAAAATAGGAGGAGCATGAAACGGTGTTCAAAACATGAAGAGCTGAAAAGGTGTGAAAAATATGAAGAGCTTCAAAATGTGTCAAAAATATGAGGAGCATGAAACGGTCTGAAAAAGAGGAGGAGCATGAAGCGGTGTTGAAAAACATGAAGAGCCTGAAAAGGTGTGAAAAATATGAAGAGCTTCAAAAGGTGTCAAAAATATGAGGAGCATGAAACAGTCTGAAAAATTGGAGGAGCATGAAACGCTGTTCAAAAACATGAAGAGCCTGAAAAGGTGTGAAATTATGAAGAGCTTCAAAAGGTGTGAAAAATATGAAGAGCTTCAAAAGGTGTCAAAAATTAGATGAGCAAGAAAAGGTCTGAAAAATAGGAGGAGCATGAAGTGGTGTTGAAAAAATGAAGAGCCTGAAAAGGTGTGAAAAATATGAAGAGATTCAAAAGGTGTGAAAAATATGAAGAGCTTCAAAAGGTGTCAAAAATATGAGGAGCATGAAACGGTCTGAAAAATAGGAGGAGCAAGAAGCGGTGGTGAAAAACATGAAGAGTCTGAAAACGTGTGAAAAATATGAAGAGATTCAAAAGGTGTGAAAAATATGAAGAGCTTCAAAAGGTGTCAAAAATATGAGGAGCATGAAACGGTCTGAAAAATAGCAGGAGCATGAAGCTTTGTTGAAAAATATGAAGAGCCTGAAAAGGTGTGAAAAATATGAAGAGCATCAAAAGGTGTCAAAAATATGAGGAGCATGAAACTGTATGAAAAATAGGAGGAGCATGAAACGGTGATCAAAAACATGAAGAGCCTGAAAAGGTGTGAAAAATATGAAGAGCTTCTAAATGTGTCAAAAATATGAGGAGCTTGAAACTGTCTGAAAAATAGGAGGAGCATGAAGTGGTGTTGAAAAACATGAAGATCCGGAAAATTGTGAAAAATATGAAGAGCTTCAAAAGGTGTCAAAAATATGAGGAGCATGAAACGGTCTTAAAAATAGGAGGTTCATGAAGCGGTGTTGAAAAACATGAAGAACCTGAAAAGGTGTGAAAAATGTGAATAGCTTCAAAAGGTGTCAAAAATATGAGGAGCATGAAACGGGCTGAAAAATAGGAGGAGCATGAAGCGGTGTTCAAAAACATGAAGAGCATGAAAAGGTGTGAAAAATATGAAGAGATTCAAAAGGTGTCAAAAATATGAGGAGAATGAAACGGTCTGCAAAATAGGAGGAGCATGAAATAGTGTTCAAAACATGAAGAGCCTGAAAAGGTGTGACAAATATGAAGAGCTTCAAAAGGTGTGAAATACATGAGGAGGATTAAACGGTCTGAAAAATAGGAGGAGCATGAAGCGGTGTTCAAAAACATGAAGAGCCTGGAAAGGTGTGAAAAATATGAAGACCTTCAATAGATGTCAAAAATATGAGGAGCATGAAACGGTCTGAAAAATAGGAGGAGCATGAAGCCGTGTTCAAAATCATGAAGAGCCTGAAAAGGTGTGAAAAATTTGAAGAGCTTCAAAAGGTGTCAAAAATATGAGGAGCATGAAACGGTCAGAAAAATAGGAGGAGCATGAAGCGGTGTTCAAAAACATGAAGAGCCTGAAAATGTGTGAAAAATATAAAGAGCTTCAAAAGATGTGGAAAATATGAAGAGTTTCAAAAGGTGTCAAAAATGAGATGAGCATGAAACGGTCTGAAAAATAGGCGGAGCATGAAGCGGTGTTGAAAAACATGAAGAACCTGAAAAGGTGTGAGAAATATCAAGAGCTTCAAAAGCTGTCAAATATATGAGGAGCATGAAACGTTCTGAAAATGAGGAGGAGCATGAAGCGGTGTTGAAAAACATGAAGAGCCTGAAAAGCTGTGTAAAATATGAAGAGGTTCTAAAGGTGTAAAAAATATGAGGAGCATGAAACGGTCTTAAAAATAGGCGGATTATGAAACGGTGTTCAAAAACATGAAGAGCCTGAAAAGGTGTGAAAATTATGAAAAGCCTCAAAACCTGTCAAAAATATGAGGAGCATGAAACGGTCTGAAAAATAGCAGGGGCATGAAGCGGTGTTGAAAAACATGAAGAGTCTGAAAACGTGAGAAAATATGAAGAGCTTCAAAAATATGAAAGATATGAAGAGCTTCAAAAGCTGTCAAAAATATGAAGAGCTTCAAAAGGTGTCAAAAATGAGATAAGCATGAAACGGTCCGAAAAATACGAGGAGCATGAAGCGGTGTTGAAAATCATGAAGAGCCTGAAAAGGCGTGAAAAATATGAAGAGCTTCAAAGATGTGAAAAAGATGAAGAGCTTCAAAAGGTGTCAAAAATATGAGGAGCATGAAACGTTCTGAAAAAAAGGAGGAGCATGAAATGGTGTTCAAAAAATGAAGAGCCTGAAAAGGTGTGAAAAATATGAAGAGCTTCTAAATGTGTCAAAAATATGAGGAGCTTGAAACTGTCTGAAAAATAGGAGGAGCATGAAGTGGTGTTGAAAAACATGAAGATCCGGAAAATTGTGAAAAATATGAAGAGCTTCAAAAGGTGTCAAAAATATGAGGAGCATGAAACGGTCTTAAAAATAGGAGGTTCATGAAGCGGTGTTGAAAAACATGAAGAACCTGAAAAGGTGTGAAAAATGTGAATAGCTTCAAAAGGTGTCAAAAATATGAGGAGCATGAAACGGGCTGAAAAATAGGAGAAGCATGAAACGGTGATCAAAACATGAAGAGCCTGAAAAGTTGTGAAATATATGAAGAGCTTCAAAAGGTGTCAAAAATATGAGGAGCATGAATCGGTCTGAAAAATAGGAGGAGAAAGAAGCGGTGTTGAAAAACATGAAGAGCCTGAAAACGTGTGAAAAATATGAAGAGCTTCAAAAGGTGTGAAATACATGAGGAGCATGAAACTCTCTGAAAAACACGAGGAGCATGAAGTGGTGTTCAAAAACATGAAGAGCCTGAAAAGGTGTGAAAAATATGAAGAGCTTCAAAAGGTGTCAAAAATATGAGGAGCATGAAACGCTCTGAAAAAAGGAGGAGCATGAAGCGGTGTTGAAAAACATGAAGAGCCTGAAAAAGTGTGAAAATTATAAAGAGCTTCAAAAGGTGTCAAAAATATGAGGAGCATGAAACGGTCTGAAAAATAGGAGGAGCATGAAACGGTGTTCAAAACATGAATAACCTGAAAAGAAGTGAAAAATATGAAGGGCTTCAAAATGTGTGAAAAATATGAAGAGCTTCAGAAGGTGTCAAAAATGAGATGAGCATGAAATGGTCTGAAAAAAAGGAGGAGCATGAAGTGGTGTTGAAAAACATGAATAGCCTGAAAAGGTGTGAAATATATGAAGGGCTTCAAAAGGTGTCAAAAATATGAGGAGCATGAAACGGTCTGCAAAACACGAGGAGCATGAAGTGGTGTTGAAAAACATGAAGAGCGTGAAAACGTGTGATAAATATGAAGATCTTCAAAAGGTGTCAAAAATATGAGGAGCATGAAACGGTCTGAAAATTAGGAGGAGCATGAAACGGTGTTCAAAAACATGAAGAGCCTGAAAAGGTGTGAAAAATATGAAGAGCCTAAAAACGTGTCAAAAATATGAGGAGAATGAAAAGGTCTGAAAAAATGAGGAGCATGAAGTGGTGTTGAAAAACATGAAAAGCCTGAAAACATGTGAAAAATATGAAGAGCTTCAAAAATGTGCAAAATATGAAGAGCTTCAAAAGGTGTGAAAAATATGAGGAGCATGAAACGGACTGAAAAATAGCAGGAGCATGAAGCGTTGTTGAAAAACATTAAGAGCCTGAAAAGGTGTGAAAAATATGAAGAGCATCAAAAGGTGTCAAAAATACAAGGAGCATGAAACGGTATGAAAAATAGGAGGAGCATGAAACGGTGATCAAAAACATGAAGTGCCTGAAACCGTGTGAAAAATATGAAGAGATTCAAAAGGTGTGAAATATATGAAGAATTTCGAAAGGTGTCAAAAATGAGATGAGCATGTAACGGTCTGAAAAATAAGAGCAGCGTAAAATGGTGTTGAAAAAAATGAAGAGCCTGAAAAGGTGTGAAAAATATGAAGAGCTTCAAAATGTGTAAAAATATGAGGAGCTTGAAACGGTCTGAAAAATAGGAGGAGCATGAATTGGTGTTGAAAAACATGAAGATCCTGAAAATTTTGAAAAATATGAAGAGCTTCAAAAGGTGTCAAAAATATGAGGAGCATGAAACGGTCTTAAAAATAGGAGGATCATGAAGCGGTGTTGAAAAACATGAAGAACCTGAAAAGCTGTGAAAAATGTGAATATCTTGAAAAGGTGTCAAAAATATGAGGAGAATGAAACGGGCTGAAAAATAGGAGAAGTATGAAACGGTGATCAAAAACATGAAGAGCCTGAAAAGTTGTTAAAAATATGAAGAGCTTCAAAAGGTGTCAAAAATATGAGGAGCATGAATCGGTCTGAAAAATAGGAGGAGCAAGAAGGGGTGTTGAAAAACATGAAGAGCCTGAAAACGTGTGAAAAATATGAAGAGCTTCAAAAGGTGTGAAAAATATGAAGAGCTTCAAAAGGTGTGAAATACATGAGGAGCATGAAAATCTCTGAAAAACACGAGGAGCATGAAGTGGTGTCAAAAACATGAAGAGCCTGAAAACTTGTGAAATATACGAAGAGCTTCATAAGGTGTCAAAAATATGAGGAGCATGAAACGGTCTGAAAAAAGGAGGAGCATGAAGCGGTGTTGAAAAACATGAAGAGCCTGAAAAAGTGTGAAAATCATGAAGAACTTCAAAAGGTGTCAAAAATATGAGGAGCATGAAACAGTCTAAAAATAGGAGGAGCATGGAACGGTGTTCAAAACATGAATAGCCTGAAAAGAAGTGAAAAATATGAAGGGCTTCAAAATGTGTGAAAAATATGAAGAACTTCAAAAGGTGTCAAAAATGAGATGAGCATGAAATGATCTGAAAAAAAGGAGGAGCATGAAGTGGTGTTGAAAAACATGAATAGCCTGAAAAGGTGTGAAAAATATGAAGAGCTTCAAAAGGTGTCAAAAACATGAGGAGCATGAAATGGTCTTAAAAATAAGAGGATCATGAAGCGGTGTTGAAAAACATGAAGAACCTGAAAAGGTGTGAAAAATGTGAATATCTTGAAAAGGTGTCAAAAATATGAGGAGCATGAAACGGGCTGGAAAATAGGAGAAGCATGAGACGGTGATCAAAAACATGAAGAGCCTGAAAAGTTGTGAAAAAAATGAAGAGCTTCAAAAGGTGTCAGAAAAATGATGGGCAGGAAACGGTCTGAAAAATAGGAGAAGCATGAAACGGTGTTTCAAAAACATGAAGAGCCTGAAAAGGTGTGAAAAAAAGGAAGAGCTTCAAAAGGTGTCAAAAATATGATGAGCATGAAACGGTCTGAAAAATAGGAGAAGCATGAAACGGTGTTCAAAAACATGAAGAGCTTGAAAAGGTGTGAAAAATATGAAGAGCTCCAAAATTTGTCAAAAATATGAGGAGCGTGAAACCGTCTCAAAAATAGGAGGAGCATGAATCGGTGATGAAAAACATGAAGAGCATGAAAATGTGTGAAAAAATATGAAGAGCTTCTAAGGTGTCAAAAATATGAGGAGCATGAAACGGTCGCAAAAATAGGAGGAGCATGAAGCGCTGTTGAAAACCATGAAGAGCCTGAAAAGGTGTGAAAAATATGAGAGGTTCAAAAGGTGTCAATAATAAGAGGTGCATGAAACAGTCTGAAAAAAAGGAGGAGCATGAAACTGTCTGAAAAATAGGAGGAGCATGAAGCGGTTTTGAAAAACATGAAGAGCATGAAAAGGTGTGAAAAAAAGGAAGAGCTTCAAAAGGTGTCAAAAATAGGAGGAGCATGAAAAGGTCTGAAAAATACGAGGAGCATGAAGTGGTGTTCAAAAACATGAAGAGCATGAAAAGGTGTGAAAAATATGAAGAGCTTCAAAAGCTGTCAAAAATATGAGGAGCATGAAACGATCTGAAAAATAGGAGGAGCATGAATGGTGTTGAAATACATTAAGAGCCTGAAAAAGGTGTGAAACATATGAGGAGCATGAAACGGTCTGAAAAATAGGAGGAGCATGAAGCGATATTGAAAAACATGAAAAGCCTGAAAAGGTGTAAAAAACATGAAGAGCTTCAAAACTTGTCAAAAATATGAGGAGCATGAAACGGTCGCAAAAATAGGAGGAGCATGAAGCGGTGTTGAAAAACATGAAGAGCCTGAAAAGGTGTGAAAAATATGAGAGCTTCAAAAGGTGTCAAAAATAAGACGTGCATGAAACAGTCTGAAAAATAGGAGGAGCATGAAACTGTCTGAAAAATAGGAGAAGCATGAAGCGGTGGTGAAAAACATGAAGAGCATGAAAAGGTGTGAAAAATATGAACAGCTTCAAAAGGTGTCAAAATTATGAAGAGCATGAAACGGTCTGAAAAATAGGAGAAGTATGAAGCGGTGATCAAAAACATGAAGAGCCTGAAAAGTTGTGAAAAATATGAAGAGCTTCAAAAGATGTGAAACACACGAGGAGCATGAAACGGGCTGAAAAACAGGAGAAGCATGAAGTGGTGTGGAAAAACATGAAGAGCCTGAAAAGGTGTGAAAAATATGAAGAGCTTCAAAAGGTGTGAAATACATGAGGAGAATGAAATTCTCTGAAAAGTAGAAGGAGCATGAAGTGGTGTTCAAAAACATGAAGAGCCAGAAAAGGTGTGAAAAATATAAAGAGCTTCAAAAGGTGTCAAAAATACGAGGAGCATGAAACAGTCTGAAAAATAGGAGGAGCATGAGGCGGTGTTCAAAAATATGAAGAGCTTGAAAATGTGTGAAAAATATGAAGAGCTTCAAAAGGTATCAAAAATATGAGGAGCATGAAACGGTCTGAAAAATAGGAGGAGCATGAAGTGGTGTTCAAAACATTAAGAGCCTGAAAACGTGTGAAAAATATGAATAGCTTCAAAAGGTGTCAAAAATATGAGGAGCATGAAACGGACTCAAAATAGGAGGAGCATGAAGCGGTGTTGAAAAACATGAAGAGCCTGAAAAGGTATGAAAAATATAAAAAGCTTCAAAACCTATCAAAAATATGAGGAGCATGAAACGGTCTGAAAAATAGGAGGAGCATGAAGCGGTATTGAAAAACATGAAGAACCTGAAAAGGTATGAAAAATTTAAAAAGCTTCAAAACCTGTCAAAAATATGAGGAGCATGAAACGGTCTGAAAATAGGAGGAGCATGAAACGGTCAGAAAAATAGGAGGAGCATGAAGCGGTGTTCAAAAACATGAAGAGCTTGAAAAGGTGTGAAATATATGAAGAGCTTAAAAAGGTGTCAAAAATATGAGGAGAATGAAACGGTCTGAAAAATAGGAGGAGCATGAAGCGGCATTGAAAAACATGAAGAGCCAGAAATGGTGTGAAAAATATGAAGAGCTTAAAAAGGTGTCAAATATATGAGGAGCATGAAACGGACTGAAAATAGGAGGACCATGAAGCGGTGTTGAAAAACATGAAGAGCCTGAAAAGGTGTGTAAAATATGAAGAGCGTCAAAAGGTGTCAAAAATATGAGGAGCATGAAACGGTCTGAAAATAGAAGGATCATGAAGCGGTGTTGAAAAACATGAAGAGGCTGAAAAGGTGTGAAAAATATGAAGAGCTTCAAAAGGTATCAAAAATATGAGGAGCATGAAACGGTCTTAAAATAGGAGGAGCATGAAACGGTCTGAAAAATAGGAGGAGCATGAAGCGGTGTTCAAAAACTTGAAGAGCCTGAAAAGGTGTGAAATATATGAAGAGCTTCAAAAGGTGACAAAAATATGTGGAGCATGAAACGGTCTGAAAAATAGGAGGAGCATGAGGCGGTGTTCAAAAATATGAAGAGCCTGAAAATGTGTGAAAAATATGAAGAGCTTCAAAAGGTATCAAAAATATGAGGAGCATGAAACGGTCTGAAAAATAGGAGGAGAATGAAGTGGTGTTGAAAAATATGAAGAGCTTCTAAAATTGTCAAAAATATCAGGAGCATGAAACGTTCTGAAAAATAGTAGGTGCATGAAGTGGTGTTGAAAAACATGAAGAGCCTGAAAAGGTGTGAAAAATATGAAGAGCTTCAAAAAGTGTCAAAAATATGAGGAGCATGAAATGGTCTGAAAAATAGTAGGAGCATGAAGTGGTGTTGAAAAACATGAAGAGCCCGAAAAGGTGTGAAAAATATGAAGAGCTTCTAAAGGTGTCAAAAATATGAGGAGCATGTAACGGTCTTAAAAATTCGAGGAGCATGAAGTGATGTTGAAAAATATGAATAGCCTGAATATGTGTGAAATATAGGAAGAGATTAAAAATGTGACAAATATATGAGGAGCATGAAACGGTCGGAAAAATAGGAGGAGCATGAAGTGGTCTTCAAAAACATGAAGAGCTTGAAAAGGTGTGAAATATATGAAGAGCTTAAAAAGGTGTCAAAAATAAGAGGAGCATGAAACGGTCTGAAAAATAGGAGGAGCATGAAGCAGTGTTGAAAAACATGAAGAGCCGAAAATGGTGTGATAAATATGAAGAGCTTCAAAAGGTGTCAAAAATATGAGGAGCATGAAACGGACTGAAAATAGGAGGAGCATGAAGCGGTGTTCAAAAACTTGAAGAGCCTGAAAAGGTGTGAAATATATGAAGAGCTTCAAAAGGTGTCAAAAATATGTGGAGCATGAAACGGTCTGAAAAATAGGAGGAGCATGAAGTGGTGTTGAAAAATATGAAGAGCTTCTAAAATTGTCAAAAATATCAGGAGCATGAAACGTTCTGAAAAATATTAGGTGCATGAAGTGCTGTTGAAAAACATAAAGAGCCAGAAAAGGTGTGAAAAATATGAAGAGCTTCAAAAGGTGTCAAAAATATGAGGAGCATTAATTGGTCTGAAAAATAGGAGGAGCATGAAGTGGTGTTGAAAAACATGAAGAGCTTGAAAAGGTGTGAAAAATATGAAGAGCTTCAAAAGGTTTCAAAAATATGAGTTGCATGAAACGTTCTGAAAAATAGGAGGAGCATGAAGCGGTGTTCAAAAACATGAAGAGCCTGAAAATGTGTGAAAAATATCAAGAGCTTCAAAAGGTGTCAAAAATATGTGGAGAATGATACGGTCTGAAAATTAGGAGGAGCATGAAGCGGTGTTGGAAAACATGACGAGCCTGAAGAGGTGTGAAAAATATGAAGTGCTCTAAAAGGTGTCAAAAATATGAGGAGCATGAAACGGTCTGAAAAAAATAGGAGGAGCATGAAGCGGTGTTGAAAAACATGAAGAGTCTGAAAAGGTGTGAAAAATATGAAGAGCTTCAAAAGGTATCAAAAATATGAGGAGAATGAAACGGTCTGAAAAATATGAGGAGCATGAAGCTATGTTGAAAAACTTGAAGAGCCTGAAAAGGTTTGAAATATATGAAGAGCTTCAAAGGTGTCAAAAATATGAGGAGCATGAAACGGTCTGAAAAATAGGAGCACCATGAAGCGGTGTTAAAAAAATGAAGAGCCTGAAAAGGTGTGAAAAATATGAAGAGCTTCAAAAGGTGTGAAAAATATGAGGAGCATGAAACGGTCTGAAAAATAGGAGGAGTATGCAGCGGTGTTAAAAAACATGAAGAGCCTGAAAAGGTGTGAAAAAAATGAAGAGCTTCAAAAGGTGTCAGAAATATGATGGGTAGGAAACGGTCTGAAAAATAGGAGAAGCATGAAACGGTGTTCAAAAACATGAAGAGCCTGAAAAGGTGTGAAAAAAAAGAAGAGCTTCAAAAGGTGTCAAAAATATGATGAGCATGAAACGGTCTGAAAAATAGGAGAAGCATGAAACGGTGTTCAAAAACATGAAGAGCTTGAAAAGGTGTGAAAAATATGAAGAGCTCCAAAATTTGTCAAAAATATGAGGAGCGTGAAACGGTCTCAAAAATAGGAGGAGCATGAAGCGGTGATGAAAAACATGAAGAGCATGAAAATGTGTGAAAAAATATGAAGAGCTTCTAAGGTGTCAAAAATATGAGGAGCATGAAACGATCTGAAAAATAGGAGGAGCATGAAAAGGTCTGAAAAATAAGAGGAGCATGAAGTGGTGTTCAAAAACATGAAGAGCATGAAAAGGTGTGAAAAATATGAAGAGCTTCAAAAGGTGTCAAAAATATGAGGAGCATGAAACGATCTGAAAAATAGGAGGAGCATGAAGTGGTGTTGAAATATATTAAGAGCCTGAAAAAGGTGTGAAACATATGAGGAGCATGAAACGGTCTGAAAAATAGGAGGAGCATGAAGCGATATTGAAAAACATGAAAAGCCTGAAAAGGTGTAAAAAACATGAAGAGCTTCAAAACTTGTCAAAAATATGAGGAGCATGAAACGGTCGCAAAAATAGGAGGAGCATGAAGCGGTGTTGAAAAACATGAAGAGCCTGAAAAGGTGTGAAAAATATGAGAGCTTCAAAAGGTGTCAAAAATAAGACGTGCATGAAACAGTCTGAAAAATAGGAGGAGCATGAAACTGTCTGAAAAATAGGAGAAGCATGAAGCGGTGGTGAAAAACATGAAGAGCATGAAAAGGTGTGAAAATATGAACAGCTTCAAAAGGTGTCAAAATTATGAAGAGCATGAAACGGTCTGAAAAATAGGAGAAGTATGAAGCGGTGATCAAAAACATGAAGAGCCTGAAAAGTTGTGAAAAATATGAAGAGCTTCAAAAGATGTGAAACACACGAGGAGCATGAAACGGGCTGAAAAACAGGAGAAGCATGAAGTGGTGTGGAAAAACATGAAGAGCCTGAAAAGGTGTGAAAAATATGAAGAGCTTCAAAAGGTGTGAAATACATGAGGAGAATGAAATTCTCTGAAAAGTAGAAGGAGCATGAAGTGGTGTTCAAAAACATGAAGAGCCAGAAAAGGTGTGAAAAATATAAAGAGCTTCAAAAGGTGTCAAAAATACGAGGAGCATGAAACAGTCTGAAAAATAGGAGGAGCATGAGGCGGTGTTCAAAAATATGAAGAGCTTGAAAATGTGTGAAAAATATGAAGAGCTTCAAAAGGTATCAAAAATATGAGGAGCATGAAACGGTCTGAAAAATAGGAGGAGCATGAAGTGGTGTTCAAAACATTAAGAGCCTGAAAACGTGTGAAAAATATGAATAGCTTCAAAAGGTGTCAAAAATATGAGGAGCATGAAACGGACTCAAAATAGGAGGAGCATGAAGCGGTGTTGAAAAACATGAAGAGCCTGAAAAGGTATGAAAAATATAAAAAGCTTCAAAACCTATCAAAAATATGAGGAGCATGAAACGGTCTGAAAAATAGGAGGAGCATGAAGCGGTATTGAAAAACATGAAGAACCTGAAAAGGTATGAAAAATTTAAAAAGCTTCAAAACCTGTCAAAAATATGAGGAGCATGAAACGGTCTGAAAATAGGAGGAGCATGAAACGGTCAGAAAAATAGGAGGAGCATGAAGCGGTGTTCAAAAACATGAAGAGCTTGAAAAGGTGTGAAATATATGAAGAGCTTAAAAAGGTGTCAAAAATATGAGGAGAATGAAACGGTCTGAAAAATAGGAGGAGCATGAAGCGGCGTTGAAAAACATGAAGAGCCAGAAATGGTGTGAAAAATATGAAGAGCTTAAAAAGGTGTCAAATATATGAGGAGCATGAAACGGACTGAAAATAGGAGGACCATGAAGCGGTGTTGAAAAACATGAAGAGGCTGAAAAGGTGTGAAAAATATGAAGAGCTTCAAAAGGTATCAAAAATATGAGGAGCATGAAACGGTCTTAAAATAGGAGGAGCATGAAACGGTCTGAAAAATAGGAGGAGCATGAAGCGGTGTTCAAAAACTTGAAGAGCCTGAAAAGGTGTGAAATATATGAAGAGCTTCAAAAGGTGACAAAAATATGTGGAGCATGAAACGGTCTGAAAAATAGGAGGAGCATGAGGCGGTGTTCAAAAATATGAAGAGCCTGAAAATGTGTGAAAAATATGAAGAGCTTCAAAAGGTATCAAAAATATGAGAAGCATGAAACGGTCTGAAAAATAGGAGGAGAATGAAGTGGTGTTGAAAAATATGAAGAGCTTCTAAAATTGTCAAAAATATCAGGAGCATGAAACGTTCTGAAAAATAGTAGGTGCATGAAGTGGTGTTGAAAAACATGAAGAGCCTGAAAAGGTGTGAAAAATATGAAGAGCTTCAAAAAGTGTCAAAAATATGAGGAGCATGAAATGGTCTGAAAAATAGTAGGAGCATGAAGTGGTGTTGAAAAACATGAAGAGCCCGAAAAGGTGTGAAAAATATGAAGAGCTTCTAAAGGTGTCAAAAATATGAGGAGCATGTAACGGTCTTAAAAATTCGAGGAGCATGAAGTGATGTTGAAAAATATGAATAGCCTGAATATGTGTGAAATATAGGAAGAGATTAAAAATGTGACAAATATATGAGGAGCATGAAACGGTCGGAAAAATAGGAGGAGCATGAAGTGGTCTTCAAAAACATGAAGAGCTTGAAAAGGTGTGAAATATATGAAGAGCTTAAAAAGGTGTCAAAAATAAGAGGAGCATGAAACGGTCTGAAAAATAGGAGGAGCATGAAGCAGTGTTGAAAAACATGAAGAGCCGAAAATGGTGTGATAAATATGAAGAGCTTCAAAAGGTGTCAAAAATATGAGGAGCATGAAACGGACTGAAAATAGGAGGAGCATGAAGCGGTGTTCAAAAACTTGAAGAGCCTGAAAAGGTGTGAAATATATGAAGAGCTTCAAAAGGTGTCAAAAATATGTGGAGCATGAAACGGTCTGAAAAATAGGAGGAGCATGAAGTGGTGTTGAAAAATATGAAGAGCTTCTAAAATTGTCAAAAATATCAGGAGCATGAAACGTTCTGAAAAATATTAGGTGCATGAAGTGCTGTTGAAAAACATAAAGAGCCTGAAAAGGTGTGAAAAATATGAAGAGCTTCAAAAGGTGTCAAAAATATGAGGAGCATGAATTGGTCTGAAAAATAGGAGGAGCATGAAGTGGTGTTGAAAAACATGAAGAGCTTGAAAAGGTGTGAAAAATATGAAGAGCTTCAAAAGGTTTCAAAAATATGAGTTGCATGAAACGTTCTGAAAAATAGGAGGAGCATGAAGCGGTGTTCAAAAACATGAAGAGCCTGAAAATGTGTGAAAAATATCAAGAGCTTCAAAAGGTGTCAAAAATATGTGGAGAATGATACGGTCTGAAAATTAGGAGGAGCATGAAGCGGTGTTGGAAAACATGACGAGCCTGAAGAGGTGTGAAAAATATGAAGTGCTCTAAAAGGTGTCAAAAATATGAGGAGCATGAAACGGTCTGAAAAAAATAGGAGGAGCATGAAGCGGTGTTGAAAAACATGAAGAGTCTGAAAAGGTGTGAAAAATATGAAGAGCTTCAAAAGGTATCAAAAATATGAGGAGAATGAAACGGTCTGAAAAATATGAGGAGCATGAAGCTATGTTGAAAAACTTGAAGAGCCTGAAAAGGTTTGAAATATATGAAGAGCTTCAAAGGTGTCAAAAATATGAGGAGCATGAAACGGTCTGAAAAATAGGAGCACCATGAAGCGGTGTTAAAAAAATGAAGAGCCTGAAAAGGTGTGAAAAATATGAAGAGCTTCAAAAGGTGTGAAAAATATGAGGAGCATGAAACGGTCTGAAAAATAGGAGGAGTATGCAGCGGTGTTAAAAAACATGAAGAGCCTGAAAAGGTGTGAAAAAAATGAAGAGCTTCAAAAGGTGTCAGAAATATGATGGGCAGGAAACGGTCTGAAAAATAGGAGAAGCATGAAACGGTGTTCAAAAACATGAAGAGCCTGAAAAGGTGTGAAAAAAAAGAAGAGCTTCAAAAGGTGTCAAAAATATGATGAGCATGAAACGGTCTGAAAAATAGGAGAAGCATGAAACGGTGTTCAAAAACATGAAGAGCTTGAAAAGGTGTGAAAAATATGAAGAGCTCCAAAATTTGTCAAAAATATGAGGAGCGTGAAACGGTCTCAAAAATAGGAGGAGCATGAAGCGGTGATGAAAAACATGAAGAGCATGAAAATGTGTGAAAAAATATGAAGAGCTTCTAAGGTGTCAAAAATATGAGGAGCATGAAACGATCTGAAAAATAGGAGGAGCATGAAAAGGTCTGAAAAATAAGAGGAGCATGAAGTGGTGTTCAAAAACATGAAGAGCATGAAAAGGTGTGAAAAATATGAAGAGCTTCAAAAGGTGTCAAAAATATGAGGAGCATGAAACGATCTGAAAAATAGGAGGAGCATGAAGTGGTGTTGAAATATATTAAGAGCCTGAAAAAGGTGTGAAACATATGAGGAGCATGAAACGGTCTGAAAAATAGGAGGAGCATGAAGCGATATTGAAAAACATGAAAAGCCTGAAAAGGTGTAAAAAACATGAAGAGCTTCAAAACTTGTCAAAAATATGAGGAGCATGAAACAGTCTGAAAAATAGGAGGAGTATGCAGCGGTTAAAAAACATGAAGAGCCTGAAAAGGTGTGAAAAATATGAAGAGCTCCAAAAGTTGTCAAAAATATGTGGAGCGTGAAACGGTCTCAAAAAAAGGAGGAGCGTGAAGCGGTGATGAAAAACATGAAGAGCCTGAAAACGTCTGAAAAAATATGAAGAGCTTCAAAGGTGTCAAAAATATGAGGAGCATGAAACGGTCGCAAAAATAGGAGGAGCATGAAGCGGTGTTGAAAAACATGAAGAGCCTGAAAACGTGTGAAAAATATGAGAGCTTCAAAAGGTGTCAATAATAAGAGGTGCATGAAACAGTCTGAAAAATAGGAGGAGCATGAAACTGTCTGAAAAATAGGAGAAGCATGATGCGGTGTTGAAAAACATGAAGAGCATGAAAAGGTGGGAAAAATATGAACAGCTTCAAAAGGTGTCAAAAATATGAGGAGCATGAAACGGTCTGAAAAATAGGAGAAGTATGAAGCGGTGATCAAAAACATGAAGAGCCTGAAAAGTTGTGAAAAATATGAAGAGCTTCAAAAGATGTGAAATACACGAGGAGCATGAAACGGGCTGAAAAATAGGAGAAGCATGAAGTGGTGTGGAAAAACATGAAGAGCCTGAAAAGGTGTGAAAAATATGAAGAGCTTCAAAAGGTGTGAAATATATGAGGAGAATGAAATTCTCTGAAAAGTAGAAGGAGCATGAAGTGGTGTTCAAAAACATGAAGAGCCAGAAAAGGTGTGAAAAATATGAAGAGCTTCAAAAGGTGTCAATAATACGAGGAGCATGAAACAGTCTGAAAAATAGGAGGAGCATGAGGCGGTGTTCAAAAATATGAAGAGCCTGAAAATGTGTGAAAAATATGAAGAGCTTCAAAAGGTGTCAAAAATATGAGGAGCATGAAACGGTCTTCAAATAGGAGGAGCATGAAGTGGTGTTCAAAAACATTAAGAGCCTGAAAAGGTGTGAAAAATATGAATAGCTTCAAAAGGTGTCAAAAATATGAGGAGCATGAAACGGACTGAAAATAGGAGGAGCATGAAGCGGTGTTGATAACATGAAGAGCCTGAAAAGGTATGAAAAATATAAAAAGCTTCAAAACCTGTCAAAAATATGAGGAGCATGAAACGGTCTGAAAAATAGGAGGAGCATGAAGCGGTATTGAAAAACATGAAGAACCTGAAAAGGTATGAAAAATATAAAAAGCTTCAAAACCTGTCAAAAATATGAGGAGCATGAAACGGTCTGAAAATAGGAGGAGTATGAAACGGTCTGAAAAATAGAAGGAGCATGAAGCGGTGTTCAAAAACTTGAAGAGCCTGAAAAGGTGTGAAATATATGAAAAGCTTCAAAAGGTGTCAAAAATATGTGGAGCATGAAACGGTCTGAAAAATAGGAGGAGCATGAAGTGGTGTTGAAAAATATGAAGAGCTTCTAAAATTGTCAAAAATATCAGGAGCATGAAACGTTCTGAAAAATAGTAGGTGCATGAAGTGGTGTTGAAAAATATGAAGAGCTTCAAAAGGTTTCAAAAATATGAGTTGCATGAAACGGTCTGAAAAGTAGGAGGAGCATGAAGCGGTGTTCAAAAACATGAAGAGGCTGAAAAGATGTGAAAAATATCAAGAGCTTCAAAGGTGTCAAAAATATGAGGAGCATGAAACGGTCTGGAAAATAGGAGGAGCATGAAGCGGTGTTGAAAAACATGAAGAGCCTGAAAAGGTGTGAAAAATATGAAGAGCTTCAAAAGGTATCAAAAATATGAGGAGCATGAAACGGTCGGAAATATAGGAGAAGAATGTAGCAGGGTTGAAAAATATGAAGAGCCTGAAAAGGTAAAAAATATGAAGAGCTTCAAAAGGTGTCAAAATATGAGGAGCATGAAACGGTCTGAAAAAAAGGAGGAGTATGAAACGGTCTGAAAAATAGGAGGAGCATGAATTGTTGTTGAAAATCATGAAGAGCCTGAAAAAGGAGTGAAATATATGAGGAGCATGAAACTGTCTGAAAAATAGGAGGAGCATGAAGCAGTGTGAAAAATATGAAGAGCCTGAAAAGGTGTGAAAATATGAAGAGCTTCAAAAGGTGTCAAAAATATAAGGAGCATGAAACGGTCTGCAATATAGGAGGAGCATGAAAAAGTGTTAAAAAACATGAAGAGCCTGAAAAGGTGTGAAAAATATGAAGAGCTTCAAATAGTGTCAAAAATATGAGGAGAATGAAAACGGTCTGAAATTTAGGAGGAGCCTGAAGCGGTGTTGAAAAACATGAAGACCCTGAAAAGGTATGAAATATATGAAGAGCCTCAAAGGTGTGAAAAATATGAGGATCAAGAAACGGTCTGAAAAATAGGAGGAGCTTGAAGCGGTGTTGAAAAATATGAAGAGCCTGAAAAGATGTGAAAAATATGAAGAGCTTCAAAAGGTGTCAAATATATGAGGAGCATGAAACGGTCTGAAAAATTGGAGAAGCATGTAGTGGTGTTGAAAAATATGAAGAGCATGAAAAGATGTGAAAAATATGAAGAGCTTCAAAAGGTGTCAAAAATATAAGGAGCATGAAACGGTCTGAAATATTGGAGGAGCATGAAAAGGTGTTAAAAAACATGAAGAGCTTCATAAGGTGTAAAATATATGAGGAGCATGAAACGGTCTGAAAAATAGGAAGAACAAGAAACGGTGTTCAAAAATATGAAGAGCATGGAATGGTGTGAAAAATATGAAGAGCCCCATAAAGTGTCAAAAATATGAGGAGCATGAAACGGTCTCAAAAATAGGAGCAGCATGAAAAGGTGTTCAAAAATATGAAGAGCCTGAAAAGGTTTGAAAAATACGAACAGCTTCAAAAGGTGTCAAATATATGAGGAGCATGAAACGGTCTTAAAAACAGGAGAAGCATGAAGCTGTGCTCAAATACATGAAGAGCCTAAGAAGGTGTGAAAAATATGAAGAGCTTCAAAATGTGTGAAAAATATGAAGAGCTTGAAAAGGTGTCAAAAATATGAGGAGCTTGAAAAGGTCTGAAAAATACGAGGAGCTTGAAGTGGTTTTCAAAAACATAAAGAGCCTGAAAAGGTGTGAAAAATATGAAGAGCTTAAAACGCTGTGAAAAATATGAGGAGCATGAAACGGTCTGAAAAATACGAGGAGCTTGAAGTGGTTTTCAAAAACATAAAGAGCCTGAAAAGGTGTGAAAAATATGAAGAGCTTAAAACGCTGTGAAAAATATGAGGAGCATGAAACGGTCTGAAAAATAGGAGGAGCATGAAGCGGTGTTCAAAAACATGAAGAGCCTGAAAAGGTGTGAAAAATATGAAGAGCTCCAAAAGTTGTCAAAATTATGTGGAGCGTAAAACCGTCTCAAAAATAGGAGGAGCGTGAAGCGGTGATGAAAAACATGAAGAACGTAAAATCGTGTGAAAAATATGTAGAGCTTCAAAAGGTGTCAAAAATATGAGGAGCATGAAACGGTCTCAAAAATAGGAGGAGCAAGAAGCGGTGTTGAAAAACATGAAGAGCCTGAAAAGGTGTGAAAAATATGAAGAGCTTCAAAAGGTGTCAATAATAAGAGGTGCATGAAACAGTCTGAAAAATAGGAGGAGCATGAAACTGTCTGAAAAATAGGAGGAGCATGAAGCGGTCTTGAAAAAGATGAACAGCCAGAAAAGGTGTGAAAAATATGAAGAGCTTCCAAAATAGTCAAAAATATGAGGAGCATGAAATGGTCTGAAAAATAGGAGGAGCACGAAACGGTCGGAAAAATAGGAGGAGCATGAAACAGTGTTGAAAAACATGAAGAGCCTGAAAACGTGTGAAAAATATGAAGAGCTTCAAAAGGTGTGAAAATAGGAGCAGCTTCAAAAGCTTTCAAAATTTTGAGGAGCATGAAAAGGCCTGAAAAATAGGAGGAGCATGAAGCGGTGTTGAAAAACATGAAGAGCCTGAAAACGTGTGAAAAATATGAACAGCTTCCAAAATTGTCAAAAATATGAGGAGCATGAAACGGTCTGAAAAATACGAGGAGCATGAAGCGGTGTTCAAAAACATGGAGAGCCTGAAAAGTTGTGAAATATATGAAGAGCTTCAAAAGGTGTCAAAATTATGAGGAGCATGAAAAGGTCTGAAAAATAGGAGGAGCATGAAAGTGTGTTCAAAACATGGAGAGCCTGAAAAGTTGTGAAAAATATGAAGAGCTTCAAAAGGTGTCAAAAATATGAGGAGCATGAAACGGTCTGAAAAATAGGAGGAGCATGAAATGGTGTTCAAAGACATGAAGAGACTGAAAAGGTGTGAAAAACATGAAGAGCTTCAAATGGTGTGAAATACATGAGGAGCAGGAAACGGTCTGAAAAATAGGAGGATATGAAGCTGTGCTCAAAAACATGAAGAGCCTGAAAAGGTGTGAAAAATATGAAGAGCTTCAAAAGGTGTGAAAAATATGAGAAGCATGAAACGGTCGGAAAAATAGGAGGAGCATGAAGCGGTGTTCAAAAATATGAAGTGCCTGAAAAGGTGTGAAAAATATGAAGAGCTTCAAAAGGTGTGAAAAATATGAGGAGCATGAAACGGTCAGAAAAATAGGAGGAGCATGAAGCGGTGTTCAAAAACATGAAGTGCCTGAAAAGGTGTGAAAAATATGAAGAGCTTCAAAAGGTGTGAAAAATGAGTGTAGCATGAAACGGTCTGAAAAATAAGAGGAGCATGAAGCGGTGTTGAAAGACATGAAGAGCCTGAAAAGGTGTGAAAAATATGAAGAGCTTGAAAATGTGTGAAATATATGAAGAGCTTCAAAAGGTGTCAAAAATGAGATGAGCATGAAACGGTCTGAAAAATAAAGGAGCATGAAATGGTGATCAAAACGTGAAGAGCCTGAAAAGGTGTGAAAAATATGAAGAGCTTCTAAAGGTGTGAAATACATGAGGAGCATGAAACGGGCTGAAAAATAGGAGAAGCATGAAGTTGTGTGGAAAAACATGAAGAGCCTGAAAAGGTGTGAAAAATATGAAGAGCTTCAAAAGGTGAGAAATACATGAGGAGCATGAAACTCTCTGAAAAATAGAAGGAGCATGAAGCGGTGTTCAAAAACATGAAGAGCCTGAAAAGGTGTGAAAATATGAAGAGCTTCAAAAGGTGTGAAAAATATGAAGAGCTTCAAAAGGTGTCAAAAATTAGATGAGTATGAAACGGTCTGAAAATTTGGAGGAGCAAGAATTAGTGTTGAAAAAAATGAAGAGCCTGAAAAGGTGTGAAAAATATGAAAAGCTTCAAAAGGTGTCAAAAATATGAGGAGAATGAAACGGTCTAAAAAATTGGAGGATCATGAAGCTGTGTTGAAAAACATGAAGAGTCTGAAAAGGTGTGAAAGATACGAAGAGCTTAAAAAGGTGTCGAATATATGAGGAGCATGTAACAGTCTGAAAAATAGGAGGAGCATGAAGCGGTGTTGAGAAATATGAAGAGCCTGAAAAGGTGTGAAAAATATGAAGAGCTTCAAAAGGTGTCAAAATTACAAGGAGCATGAAACGGTCTGAAAAATAGGAGGAGCATGAAGCGGTGTTCAAAAATATGAAGAGCCTGAAAAGGTGTGAAAAATATGAAGAGCTTCAAAAGGTGTCAAAAATATGAGAAGCATGAAACGGTCTGAAAAATAGGACGAGCATGAAGCGGTGTTGAAAAACATGAGGAGGCTGAGAACTTGTGAAAAATATGAAAAGCTTCAAAAGTGTCAAAAATGAGATGAGCATGAAACGGTCTGAAATATAGGAGGAGCATTAAGTGGTGTTGAAAAATTGAAGAGCCTGAAAAGGTGTGAAATATATGAAGAGCTTCAAAAGGTGTCAAAAATATGAGGAGAAAGAAACGGTCTAAAAAATAGGAGGATCATGAAGCTGTGTTGAAAAACATGAAGAGTCTGAAAAGGTGTGAAAGATATGAAGAGTTTCTAAAGATGTCAAAAATATGAGGAGCATGAAACGGTCTGAAAAATAGGAGGAGCATGAAGTGGTGTTGAAAAACATGAAGAGGCTGAAAGGGTGTGAAAATTATGAAGAGCTTCAAAAGGTGTCAAAAATATGAGGAGCATGAAACGGTCTGAAAAATAGGAGGAGCAAGAAACGGTGATCAATAACATGAAGAGCCTGAAAAGTTGTGAAAAATATGACGAGCTTCAAAAGGTGTGAAAAACATGAGGAGCATGAAACGGGCTGAAAAATAGGAGAAACATGAAGTGGTGTTGAAAAACATGAAGAGCCTGAAAAAGTGTGAAAAATATGAAGAGTTTCAACAGGTGTCAAAAATTAGATGAACATGAAACGGTCTGAAAAATTGGAGGAGCAAGAAGTAGTGTTGAAAAAAATGAAGAGCCTGAAAAGGTGTGAAAAATATGAAGAGCTTCAAAAGGTGTCAAAGCTATGAGGAGCATGAAACGGTCTGAAAAATAGGAGGAGCATGAAGCGGTGTTGAAAAACATGAAGAGCCTGAAAAGGTGTGAAAAATATGAAGAGCTTCAAAAGGTGTCAATTACAAGGAGCATGAAACGGTCTGAAAAATAGGAGGAGCATGAAGCGGTGTTCAAAAACATGAAGAGCCTTAAAACGTGTGAAAGATATGAAGAGTTTCTAAAGATGTCAAAAATATGAGGAGCATGAAACGGTCTGAAGAATAGGAGGAGCATGAAGTGGTGTTGAAAAACATGAAGAGGCTGAAAGGGTGTGAAAATTATGAAGAGCTTCAAAAGGTGTCAAAAATATGAGGAGCATGAAACGGTCTGAAAAAGAGGAGGAGCAAGAAACGGTGATCAAAAACATGAAGAGCCTGAAAAGTTGTGAAAAATATGACGAGCTTCAAAAGGTGTCAAAAACATGAGGAGCATGAAACGGGCTGAAAAATAGGAGAAGCGTGAAGTGGTGTTGAAAAAACATGAAGAGCCTGAAAAAGTGTGAAAAATATGAAGAGCTTCAGAAGGTGTGAAAAATATGAAAAGCTTCAACAGGTGTCAAAAATTAGATGAGCATGAAACGGTCTGAAAAATTGGAGAAGCAAGAAGTAGTGTCGAAAAAAATGAAGAGCCTGAAAAGGTGTGAAAAATATGAAAAGCTTCAAAAGGTGTCAAAAATATGAGGAGCATGAAACGGTCTGAAAAATAGGTGGAGCATGAAGCGGTGTTGAAAAATATGAAGAGCCTGGAAAGGTATGCAAAATATGAAGAGCTTCAGAAGGTGTGAAATATATGAAGAGCTTCAAAAGGTTTCAAAAATAAGATGAGCATGAAACGGTCTGAAAAATAGGAGGAGCATGAAACTATGATCAAAAAAATGAAGAGCCTGAAAAGGTGTGAAAAATATGAAGAGATTCAAAAGGTGTGAAATACATGAGGAGCATAAAACGGGCTGAAAAATAGGAGAAGCATGAAGGGGTGTGGAAAAACATGAAGAGACTGAATAGGTTTGAAAAATATGAAGAGCTACAAAAGGTGAGAAATACATGAGGAGCATGAAACTCTCTAAAAAATAGAAATAGCATGATTCGGTGTTGAAAAACATGAAGAGCCTGAAAACATGTGAAAATATGAAGAGCTTCAAAAATATGAAAAATATGAAGAGCTTCAAAAGGTGTGAAAAATTTGAAGAGCTTCAAAAGGTGTCAAAATGAGATGAGCATGAAACGGTCTAAAAAATAGGAGGAGCATGAAGCGGTGTTGAAAATCATAAAGAGCCTGAAAAGTTGTGAAAAATATGTAGAGCTTTAAAAGATGTGAAAAATGTGAAGAGCTTCAAAAGGTGTCAAAATGAGATGAGCATGAAACGGTCTGAAAAATAGGAGGAGCATGAAGAGGTGTTGAAAAAAATGAACAGCCTGAAAAGGTGTGAAATATATGAAGAGTTTCAAAAGATGTCAAAAATATGAGGAGAATGAAACGGTCTGAGAAATAGGAGGATCATGAAGCAGTGTTGAAAAACATGAAGAGTCTGAAAAGTTGTGAAAGATATGAAGAGTTTCTAAAGATGTCAAAAATATGAGGAGCATGAAACGGTCTGAAAAATAGGAGGAGCATGAAGTGGTGTTGAAAAACATGAAGAGCCTGAAAGGGTGTGAAAATTATGAAGAGCTTCAAAAGGTGTCAAAAATATGAGGAGCATGAAACAGTCTGAAAAATAGGAGGAGCATGAAACTGTCTGAAAAATAGGAGGAGCATGAAGCGGTCTTGAAAAAGATGAACAGCCAGAAAAGGTGTGAAAAATATGAAGAGCTTCCAAAATTGTCAAAAATATGAGGAGCATGAAATAGTCGGAAAAATAGGAGGAGCATGAAACAGTGTTGAAAAACATGAAGAGCCTGAAAACGTGTGAAAAAAATGAAGAGCTTCAAAAGGTGTGAAAATAGGAGCAGCTTCTAAAGCTTTCAAAATTTTGAGGAGCATGAAAAGGCCTGAAAAATAGGAGGAGCATGAAGCGGTGTTGAAAAACATGAAGAGCCTGAAAAGGTGTGAAAAATATGAACAGTTTCCAAAATTGTCAAAAATATGAGGAGCATGAAACGATCTGAAAAATACGAGGAGCATGAAGCGGTGTTCAAAAACATGGAGAGCCTGAAAAGTTGTGAAATAAATGAAGAGCTTCAAAAGGTGTCAAAATTATGAGGAGCATGAAAAGGTCTGAAAAATAGGAGGAGCATGAAAGGGTGTTCAAAAACATGGAGAGCCTGAAAAGTTGTGAAAAATATGAAGAGCTTCAAAAGGTGTCATAAATATGAGGAGCATGAAACGGTCTGAAAAATAGGAGGAGCATGAAATGGTGTTCAAAGACATGAAGAGACTGAAAAGGTGTGAAAAACATGAAGAGCTTCAAATGGTGTGAAATACATGAGGAGCATGAAACGGTCTGAAAAATAGGAGGAACATGAAGCTGTGCTCAAAAACATGAAGAGCCTGAAAAGGTGTGAAAAATATGAAGAGCTTCAAAAGGTGTGAAAAATATGAGAAGCATGAAACGGTCAGAAAAATAGGAGGAGCATGAAGCGGTGTTCAAAAATATAGAGCCTGAAATGGTGTGAAAAATATGAAGAGCTTCAAAAGGTGTCAAAACTATGAGGAGCATGAAACGGTCTGAAAATTAGGAGGAGCATGAAATGGTGTGCAAATACATGAAAGACTGAAAAGGTGTGAAAAACATGAAAAGCTTCAAATGGTGTGAAATACATGATGAGCATGAAACGGTCTGAAAAATAGGTGGACCAAGAAGGTGTGCTCAAAAACATGAAGTGCCTGAAAAGGTGTGAAAAATATGAAGAGCTTCAAAAGGTGTGAAAAATATCAGGAGCATGAAACGGTCAGAAAAATAGGAGGAGCATGAAGCGGTGTTCAAAAACATGAAGTGCCTGAAAAGGTGTGAAAAATATGAAGAGCTTCAAAAGGTGTGAAAAATGAGTGTAGCATGAAACGGTCTGAAAAATAAGAGGAGCATGAAGCGGTGTTGAAAGACATGAAGAGCCTGAAAAGGTGTGAAAAATATGAAGAGCTTCAAAAGGTGTCAAAAATATGAGGAGCATGAAACGGTCTCAAAAATAGGAGGAGCATGAAGCGGTGTTGAAAAACATAGAGAGCGTGAAAAAGTGTGAAAAATATGAAGAACTTCAAAAGCTGTCAAAAATATGACGAGCATGAAACGGTCTGAAAAATAGGAAGAGCATGAAACGGTGTTCAAAAACATGAAGAGCCTGGAAAAGTTGGAAAAATATGAAGAGCCTCAAAACGTGTCAAAAATATGAGGAGCTTGAAACGGTCTGAAAAATAGGAGGAGAATGAAGCGGTGTTGAAAAACATGAAGAGCCTGAAAACGTGTGAAAAATATGAAGAGTTTCAAAAGGTGTGAAAAATCTGAAGAGCTTCAAAAGGTGTCGAAAATGAGATGAGTATGAATCGTTCTGAAAAATAGGAGGAACATGAAGCTGTGTTGAAAACCATGAAGAGCCTGAAAATGTGTGAAAAATATGAAGAGCTTCAAAACGTGTCAAAAATATGAGGAGCTTGAAACGGTCTCAAAAATAGGAGGAGCATGAAGCAGTGTTCAAAAACATGAAGAGCCTGAAAACGTGTGAAAAATATGCAGAATTTCAAAAGGTGTGAAAAATATGAAGAGCTTCAAAAGGTGTCAAAAATGAGATGAGCATGAAATGGTATGAAAAATAGGAGGAGCATGAAGTGGTGTTGAAAAAAATGAAGAGCCTGAAAAGGTGTGAAATATATGAAGAGCTTCAAAAGGTGTCAAAAATATGAGGAGAATGAAACGGTCTGAGAAATAGGAGGATCATGAAGCAGTGTTGAAAAACATGAAGAGTCTGAAAAGGTGTGAAAGATATGAAGAGTTTCTAAAGATGTCAAAAATATGAGGAGCATGAAACGGTCTGATAAATAGGAGGAGCATGAAGTGGTGTTGAAAAACATGAAGAGGCTGAAAGGGTGTGAAAATTATGAAGAGCTTCAAAAGGTGTCAAAAATATGACGAGCATGAAACAGTCTGAAAAATAAAAGGAGCCTGAAGTGGTGTTGAAAAACATGAAGAGCCTGAAAAGGTGTGAAAAATATGAAGAGCTTCAAAAGTTGTCAAAAATATGAGGAGCATGAAACGGTCTGAAAAATAGCAGGAGCATGAAGTGGTGTTGAAAAACATGAAGGGCCTGAAAGGGTGTGAAAATTATGAAGAGCTTCAAAAGTTGTCAAAAATATGAGGAGCATGAAACGGTCTGACAAATAGGAGGAGCATGAAGTGGTGTTGAAAAACATGAAGAGCCTGAAAAGGTGTGAAAAATATGAAGAGCTTCAAAAGGTGTGAAAAATATGAAAAGCATGAAACGGACTGAAAAATAGGAGGAGCAAGAAACGGTGATCAAAAACATGAAGAGCCTGAAAAGGTGTGAAAAATATGAAGAGCTTCAAAAGGTGTCAAAAATATGAGGAGCATGAAACGGTCTGAAAAATAGAAGGAGCATGAAGCGGTGTTCAAAAACATGAAGAGCCTGAAAAGGTGTGAAAAATATGAAGAGCTTCAAAAGGTGTCAAAAATGAGATGAGCATGAAATGGTATGAAAAATAGGAGGAGCATGAAGTGGTGTTGAAAAAAATGAAGAGCCTGAAAAGGTGTGAAATATATGAAGAGCTTCAAAAGGTGTCAAAAATATGAGGAGAATGAAACGGTCTGAGAAATAGGAGGATCATGAAGCAGTGTTGAAAAACATGAAGAGTCTGAAAAGGTGTGAAAGATATGAAGAGTTTCTAAAGATGTCAAAAATATGAGGAGCATGAAACGGTCTGATAAATAGGAGGAGCATGAAGTGGTGTTGAAAAACATGAAGAGGCTGAAAGGGTGTGAAAATTATGAAGAGCTTCAAAAGGTGTCAAAAATATGACGAGCATGAAACAGTCTGAAAAATAAAAGGAGCCTGAAGTTGTGTTCAAAAATATGAAGAGCCTGAAAAAGTGTGAAAAATATGAAGAGCTTGAAAATGTGTGAAATATATGAAGAGCTTCAAAAGGTGTCAAAAATGAGATGAGCATGAAACGGTCTGAAAAATAAAGGAGCATGAAATGGTGATCAAAACGTGAAGAGCCTCAAAAGGTGTGAAAAATATGAAGAGCTTCTAAAGGTGTGAAATACATGAGGAGCATGAAACGGGCTGAAAAATAGGAGAAGCATGAAGTGGTGTGGAAAAACATGAAGAGCCTGAAAAGGTGTGAAAAATATGAAGAGCTTCAAAAGGTGAGAAATACATGAGGAGCATGAAACTCTCTGAAAAATAGAAGGAGCATGAAGCGGTGTTCAAAAACATGAAGAGCCTGAAAAGGTGTGAAAATATGAAGAGCTTTAAAAGGTGTGAAAAATATGAAGAGCTTCAAAAGGTGTCAAAAATTAGATGACTATGAAACGGTCTGAAAATTTGGAGGAGCAAGAAGTAGTGTTGAAAAAAATGAAGAGCCTGAAAAGGTGTGAAAAATATGAAAAGCTTCAAAAGGTGTCAAAAATATGAGGAGCATGAAATGGTCTTAAAAACAAGAGAAGCATGAAGCTGTGCTCAAATACATGAAGACCCTAAGAAGGTGTGAAAAATATGAAGAGCTTCAAAATGTGTGAAAAATATGAAGAGCTTGAAAAGGTGTCAAAAATATGAGGAGCATGAAAAGGTCTGAAAAATACGAGGAGCTTGAAGTGGTTTTCAAAAACATAAAGAGCCTGAAAAGGTGTGAAAAATATGAAGAGCTTCAAAAGCTGTGAAAAATATGAGGAGCATGAAACGGTCTGAAAAATAGGAGGAGCATGAAGCGGTGTTCAAAAACATGAAGAGCCTGAAAAGGTGTGAAAAATATGAAGAGCTCCAAAAGTTGTCAAAAATATGTGGAGCGTAAAACCGTCTCAAAAATAGGAGGAGCGTGAAGCGGTGATGAAAAACATGAAGAACGTAAAATCGTGTGAAAAATATGAAGAGCTTCAAAAGGTGTCAAAAATATGAGGAGCATGAAACGGTCTCAAAAATAGGAGGAGCAAGAAGCGGTGTTGAAAAACATGAAGAGCCTGAAAAGGTGTGAAAAATATGAAGAGCTTCAAAAGGTGTCAATAATAAGAGGAGCATGAAACAGTCTGAAAAATAGGAGGAGCATGAAACTGTCTGAAAAATAGGAGGAGCATGAAGCGGTTTTGAAAAAGATGAACAGCCAGAAAAGGTGTGAAAAATATGAAGAGTTTCCAAAATTGTCAAAAATATGAGGAGCATGAAATGGTCTGAAAAATAGGACGAGCATGAAATGGTCGGAAAAATAGGAGGAGCATGAAACAGTGTTGAAAAACATGAAGAGCCTGAAAACGTGTGAAAAAAATGAAGAGCTTCAAAAGGTGTGAAAATAGGAGCAGCTTCAAAAGCTTTCAAAATTTTGAGGAGCATGAAAAGGCCTGAAAAACAGGAGGAGCATGAAGCGGTGTTGAAAAACATGAAGAGCCTGAAAAGGTGTGAAAAATATGAACAGCTTCCAAAATTGTCAAAAATATGAGGAGCATGAAACGGTCTGAAAAATACGAGGAGCATGAAGCGGTGTTCAAAAACATGGAGAGCCTGAAAAGTTGTGAAATATATGAAGAGCTTCAAAAGGTGTCAAAATTATGAGGAGCATGAAAAGGTCTGAAAAATAGGAGGAGCATGAAAGGGTGTTCAAAAACATGGAGAGCCTGAAAAGTTGTGAAAAATATGAGGAGCATGAAACGGTCTGAAAAATAGGAGGAGCATGAAGCGGTGTTCAAAAACATAGAGAGCGTGAAAAAGTGTGAAAAATATGAAGAACTTCAAAAGCTGTCAAAAATATGACGAGCATGAAACGGTCTGAAAAATAGGAAGAGCATGAAACGGTGTTCAAAAACATGAAGAGCCTGGAAAAGTTGGAAAAATATGAAGAGCCTCAAAACGTGTCAAAAATATGAGGAGCTTGAAACGGTCTGAAAAATAGGAGGAGCATGAAGCGGTGTTGAAAAACATGAAGAGCCTGAAAACGTGTGAAAAATATGAAGAGTTTCAAAAGGTGTGAAAAATCTGAAGAGCTTCAAAAGGTGTCGAAAATGAGATGAGCATGAATCGTTCTGAAAAATAGGAGGAACATGAAGCTGTGTTGAAAACCATGAAGAGCCTGAAAATGTGTGAAAAATATGAAGAGCTTCAAAACGTGTCAAAAATATGAGGAGCCTGAAACGGTCTCAAAAAAGGAGGAGCATGAAACGGTCAGAAAGATAGGAGGAGCATGAAGCGGTGTTCAAAAACATTAAGAGCCTGAAAAGGTGTGAAAATATGAAGAGCTTCAAAAGGTGTCAAAAATATAAGGAGCATGAAACGGTCTGAAAAATAGGAGGAGCATGAAGCGGTGTTCAAAAACATGAAGAGCCAGAAAAGGTGTGAAAAATATGAAGAGCTTCAAAAGGTGTCAAAAATGACATGAGCATGAAACGGTCTGAAAAATAAGAGGAGCATGAAATGGTGATCAAAATGTGAAGACCTGAAAAGGTGTGAAAAATATGAAGAGTTTCAAAAGGTGTGAAACACATGAGGAGCATGAAACGGGCTGAAAAATAGCAGAAGCATGAAGTGGGGTGGAAAAACATGAAGAGCCTGAAAAGATGTCAAAAATATGAAGAGCTTCAAAAGGTGTGAAATACATGAGGAGCATGAAACTCTCTGAAAAATAGAAGGAGCATGAAGCGGTGTTCAAAAACATGAAGAGTCTGAAAAGTTGTGAAAAATATGAAGAGCTTCAAAAGGTGTCAAACATATTAGGAGCATGAAACGGTCTGAAAAATAGGAGGAGCATGAAGCGGTGTTGAAAAACATGAAGAGCCTGAAAAGTTGTGAAAAAAATGAAGAGCATCAAACGGAGTCAAAAACATGAGAAGCATGAAACGGTCTGAAAAATATGAGGAGCATGAAGCGGTGTTGAAAAACATGAAGAGCCTGAGAACTTGAGAAAAATATGAAGAGCTTCAAAAGGTGTCAAAAATGAGATGAGCATGAAATGGTCTGAAAAATAGGAGGAGCATGAAGTGGTGTTGAAAAAAATGAAGAGCCTGAAAAGGTGTGAAATATATGAAGAGCTTCAAAAGGTGTCAAAAATATGAGGAGAATGAAACGGTCTAAAAAATAGGAGGATCATGAAGCTGTGTTGAAAAACATGAAGAGTCTGAAAAGGTGTGAAAGATATGAAGAGTTTCTAAAGATGTCAAAAATATGAGGAGCATGAAACGGTCTGAAAAATAGGAGGAGCATGAAGTGGTGTTGAAAAACATGAAGAGGCTGAAAGGGTGTGAAAATTATGAAGAGCTTCAAAAGGTGTCAAAAATATGAGGAGCATGAAACGGTCTGAAAAATAGGAGGAGCAAGAAACGGTGATCTATAACATGAAGAGCCTGAAAAGGTGTGAAAAATATGATGAGCTTCAAAAGGTGTGAAAAACATGAGGAGCATGAAACGGGCTGAAAAATAGGAGAAGCATGAAGTGGTGTTGAAAAACATGAAGAGCCTGAAAAGGTGTGAAAAATATTAAGAGCTTCAAAAGGTGTCAAAAATATGAGGAGCATGAAACGGTCTGAAAAATAGGAGGAGCAAGAAACGGTGATCAAAAACATGAAGAGCCTGAAAAGGTGTGAAAAATATGAAGAGCTTCAAAAGGTGTCAAAAATATGAGGAGCATGAAACGGTAAAAAATAGGAGGAGCATGAAGCGGTGTTCAAAAACATGAAGAGCCTGAAAAGGTGTGAAAATATGAAGAGCTTCAAAAGGTGTCAAAAATATGAGGAGCATGAAACGGTCTGAAAAATAGGAGGAGCATGAAGCGGTGTTCAAAAATATGAAGAGCCTGAAAAGGTGTGAAAAATATGAAGAGCTTGAAAATGTGTGAAATATATGAAGAGCTTCAAAAGGTGTCAAAAATGAGATGAGCATGAAACGGTCTGAAAAATAAAGGAGCATGAAATGGTGATCAAAACGTGAAGAGCCTGAAAAGGTGTGAAAAATATGAAGAGCTTCTAAAGGTGTGAAATACATGAGGAGCATGAATCGGGCTGAAAAATAGGAGAAGCATGAAGTGGTGTGGAAAAACATGAAGAGCCTGAAAAGGTGTGAAAAATATGAAGAGCTTCAAAAGGTGAGAAATACATGAGGAGCATGAAACTCTCTTAAAAATAGAAGGAGCATGAAGCGGTGTTCAAAAACATGAAGAGCCTGAAAAGGTGTGAAAATATGAAGAGCTTCAAAAGGTGTGAAAAATATGAAGAGCTTCAACAGGTGTCAAAAATTAGATGAGCATGAAACGGTCTGAAAAATTGGAGGAGCAAGAAGTAGTGTTGAAAACATGAAGAGCCTGAAAAGGTGTGAAAAATATGAAGAGCTTCAAAAGGTGTCAAAAATATGAGGAGCATGAAACGGTCTGAAAAATAGGAGCAGCATGAAACGGTGTTCAAAAACATGAAGAGCCTGAAAAGGTGTGAAAAATATGAAGAGCTTCAAAAGGTGTCAAAAATGAGATGAGCATGAAACGTTCTGAAACAAAGGAGGAGCATGAAGTGGTGTTCAAAAACATGAAGAGCCTTAAAAGGTGTGAAAAATATGAAGAGCTTCAAAAGGTGTCAAAAATATGAGAAGCATGAAACGGTCTGAAAAATAGGAGGAGCATGAAGCGGTGTTGAAAAACATGAGGAGCCTGTGAACTTGTGAAAAATATGAAGAGCTTCAAAAGGTGTCAAAAATGAGATGAGCATGAAACGGTCTGAAATATAGGAGTAGCATGAAGTGGTGTTCAAAAAAATGAAGAGCCTGAAAAGGTGTGAAATATATGAAGAGATTCAAAAGGTGTCAAAAATATGAGGAGAATGAAACGGTCTGAAAAATAGGAGGAGCATGAAGCGGTGTTCAAAAACATGAAAAGACTGAAAAGGTGTGAAAATATGAAGAGCTTCAAAAGGTGTCAAAAATATGAGGAGCACGAAACGGTCTGAAAATAGGAGGAGCATGAAGCGGTGTTCAAAAATATGAAGAGCCTGAAAAGGTGTGAAAAATATGAAGAGCTTGAAAATGTGTGAAATATATGAAGAGCTTCAAAAGGTGTCAAAAATGAGATGAGCATGAAACGGTCTGAAAAGTAAAGGAGCATGAAATGATGATCAAAACGTGAAGAGCCTGAAAAGGTGTGAAAAATATGAAGAGCTTCTAAAGGTGTGAAATACATGAGGAGCATGAAACGGTCTGAAAAATAGGAGGAGCAAGAAACGGTGATCAAAAACATGAAGAGCCTGAAAAGGAGTGAAAAATATGACGAGCTTCAAAAGGTGTGAAAAACATGAGGAGCATGAAACGGGCTGAAAAATAGGAGAAGCATGAAGTCGTGTTGAAAAACATGAAGAGCCTGAAAAAGTGTGAAAAATATGAAGAGCTTCAGAAGGTGTGAAAAATATGAAGAGCTTCAACAGGTGTCAAAAATTAAATGAGCATGAAACGGTCTGAAAAATTGGAGGAGCAAGAAGTAGTGTTGAAAAAAATGAAGAGCCTGAAAAGGTGTGAAAAATATGAAAAGCTTCAAAATGTGTCAAAAATATGAGGAGCATGAAACGGTCTGAAAAATAGGAGGAGCATGAAGCGGTGTTGAAAAACATGAAGAGCCTGAAAAGGTGTGCAAAATATGAAAAGCTTCAAAAGGTGTCAAAATTACAAGGAGCATGAAACGGTCTGAAAAATAGGAGGAGCATGAAGTGGTGTTCAAAAACATGAAGAGCCTTAAAAGGTGTGAAAAATATGAAGAGCTTCAAAAGGTGTCAAATATATGAGAAGCATGAACCGGTCTGAAAATTAGGAGGAGCATGAAGCGGTTTTGAAAAACATGAGGAGCCTGAGAACTTGTGAAAAATATGAAGAGCTTCAAAAGGTGTCAAAAATGAGATGAGCATGAAACGTTCTGAAATATAGGAGGAGCATGAAGTGGTGTTCAAAAACATGAAGAGCCTTAAAAGGTGTGAAAAATATGAAGAGCTACAAAAGGTGTCAAAAATATGAGAAGCATGAACCGGTCTGAAAATTAGGAGGAGCATGAAGCGGTGTTGAAAAATATGAGGAGCCTGTGAACTTGTGAAAAATATGAAGAGCTTCAAAAGGTGTCAAAAATGAGATGAGCATGAAACGGTCTGAAATATACGAGGAGCATGAAGTGGTGTTGAAAAAAATGAAGAGCCTGAAAAGGTGTGAAATATATGAAGAGCTTCAAAAGGTGTCAAAAATATGAGGAGAATGAAACGGTCTGAAAAATAGGAGGATCATGAAGCTGTGTTGAAAAACATGAAGAGTCTGAAAAGGTGTGAAAGATATGAAGAGTTTCTAAAGATGTCAAAAATATGAGGAGCATGAAACGGTCTGAAAAATAGGAGGAGCATGAAGTGTTGAGAAACATGAAGAGGCTGAAAGGGTGTGAAAATTATGAAGAGCTTCAAAAGGTGTCAAAAATATGAGGAGCATGAAACGGTCTGAAAAATAGGAGGAGCAAGAAACAGTGATCAAAAACAGGAAGAGCCTGAAAAGGTGTGAAAAATATGACGAGCTTCAAAAGGTGTCAAAAACATGAGGAGCATGAAACGGGCTGTAAAATAGGAGAAGCATGAAGTGGTGTTGAAAAACATGAAGACCCTGAAAAAGTGTGAAAAATATGAAGAGCTTCAGAAGGTGAGAAATATATGAAAAGCTTCAACAGGTGTCAAAAATTAGATGAGCATGAAACGGTCTGAAAAATTGGAGGAGCAAGAAGTAATGTTGAAAAAAATGAAGAGCCTGAAAAGGTGTGAAAAATATGAAAAGCTTCAAAAGGTGTCAAAAATATGAGGAGCATGAAACGGTATGAAAAATAGGTGGAGCATGAAGCGGTGTTGAAAAATATGAAGAGCCTGGAAAGGTGTGCAAAATATGAAGAGCTTCAAAAGGTGTGAAATATATGAAGTGCTTCAAAAGCTGTCAAAAATGAGATGAGCATGAAACGGTCAGAAAAATAAAGGAGCATGAAATGGTGATCAAAACGTGAAGAGCCTGAAAAGGTGTGAAAAATATGAAGAGCTTCAAAAGGTGTGAAATACATGAGGAGCATGAAACGGGCTGAAAAATAGGGGAAGCATGAAGTGGTGTGGAAAAATATCAAGAGCCTGAAAAGGTGTGAAAAATATGAAGAGCTTCAAAAGGTGAGAAATACATGAGGAGCATGAAACTCTCTGAAAAATAGAAGGAGCATGAAGCGGTGTTCAAAAACATGAAGAGCCTGAAAAGGTGTGAAAATATGAAGAGCTTCAAAAGGTGTGAAAAATATGAAAAGCTTCAAAAGGTGTCAAAAATTAGATGAGTATGAAACGGTCTGAAAATGTGGAGGAGCAAGAAGTAGTGTTGAAAAAAATGAAGAGCCTGAAAAGGTGTGAAAAATATGAAAAGCTTCAAAAGGTGTCAAAAATATGAGGAGCATGAAACGGTCTGAAAAATAGGAGGTGCATGAAGTGGTGATGAAAAACATGAAGAGCCTGAAAAGGTGTGAAAAATAGGAAGAGCTTCAAAAGGTGTCAAAAATATGAGGAGCATGTAACAGTCTGAAAAATAGGAGGAGCATGAAGCGGTGTTGAAAAACATGAAGACCCTGAAAAGGTGTGAAAAATATGAAGAGCTTCAAAAGGTGTCAAAATTACAAGGAGCATGAAACGGTCTGAAAAATAGGAGGAGCTAGGAGCGGTGTTCAAAAATATGAAGAGCCTGAAAAGGTGTGAAAAATATGAAGAGCTTCAAAAGGTGTCAAAAATATGAGGTGCATGAAACGGTCTGAAAAATAGGAGGAGCATGAAGCGGTGCTGAAAATCATGAGGAGCCTGAGAACTTGTGAAAAATATGAAGAGCTTCAAAAGGTGTCAAAAATGAGATGAGCATGAAACGGTCTGAAATATAGGAGGAGCATGAAGTGGTGTTGAAAAAAATGAAGAGCCTGAAAAGGTGTGAAATATATGAAGAGCTTCAAAAGGTGTCAAAAATATGAGGAGAATGAAACGGTCTGAAAAATAGGAGGATCATGAAGCTGTGTTGAAAAACATGAAGAGTCTGAAAAGGTGTGAAAGATATGAAGAGTTTCTAAAGATGTCAAAAATATGAGGAGCATGAAACGGTCTGAAAAATAGGAGGAGCATGAAGTGGTGTTGAGAAACATGAAGAGCCTGAAAGGGTGTGAAAATGATGAAGAGCTTCAAAAGGTGTCAAAAATATGAGGAGCATGAAACGGTCTGAAAAATAGGAGGAGCAAGAAACGGTGATCAAAAACATGAAGAGCCTGAAAAGGTGTGAAAAATATGACGAGCTTCAAAAGGTGTGAAAAACCTGAGGAGCATGAAACGGGCTGAAAAATAGGAGAAGCATGAAGTGGTGTTGAAAAACATGAAGAGCCTGAAAAAGTGTGAAAAATATGAAGAGCTTCAGAAGGTGTGAAAAATATGAAAAGCTTCAACAGGTGTCAAAAATTAGATGAGCATGAAACGGTCTGAAAAATTGGAGGAGCAAGAAGTAGTGTTGAAAAAAATGAAGAGCCTGAAAAGGTGTGAAAAATATGAAAAGCTTCAAAAGGTGTCAAAAATATGAGGAGCATGAAACGGTCTGAAAAATAGGTGGAGCATGAAGCGGTGTTGAAAAATATGAAGAGCCTGGAAAGGTGTGCAAAATATGAAGAGCTACAAAAGGTGAGAAATACATGAGGAGCATGAAACTCTCTTAAAAATAGAAGGAGCATGAAGCGGTGTTCAAAAACATGAAGAGCCTGAAAAGGTGTGAAAATATGAAGAGCCTCAAAAGGTGTGAAAAATATGAGGAGCTTGAAACGGTTTGAAAAATAGCAGGAGCATGAAACGGTGTTCAAAAACATGAAGTACCTGAAACGTTGTGAAAAATATGAAGAGCTTCAAAACATGTCAAAAATATGAGGAGCATGAAACGGTCTGAAAATTAGGAGGAGCAAGAAGCGGTGTTGAAAACCATGAACAGCCTGAAAAGGTGTGAAAAATATGAAGAGCTTCAAAAGGTGTCAAAAATATGAGGAGCATGAAATGGTCAGAAAATTAGGAGGAGCTTGAAACGGTCTGAAAAATAGGAGGAGAATGAAATGGTGTTGAAAAACATGAAGAGCCTGAAAAGCTGTGAAAAATAAGAGGAGCATGAAACGTTCTGAAAAACAGGAGGAGAATGTAACGGTGTTCAAAAACATGAAGAGCCTGAAAAGGTGTGAAAAATATGAAGAGCTTCAAAAGGTGTGAAAAACCTGAGGAGCATGAAACGGGCTGAAAAATAGGAGAAGCATGAAGTGGTGTTGAAAAACATGAAGAGCCTGAAAAAGTGTGAAAAATATGAAGAGCTTCAGAAGGTGTGAAAAATATGAAAAGCTTCAACAGGTGTCAAAAATTAGATGAGCATGAAACGGTCTGAAAAATCGGAGGAGCATGAAACGGTCTGAAAAATACGAGGAGCATTAAATGGTGTTGAAAAACATGAAAAGCCTGAAAAGGTGTGAAAAATATGAAGAGCTTCAAAAGGTGTTAAAAATATGAGGAGCATGAAAAGGTCTGAAAAATAGGAGGAGCATGAGGCGGTGTTCAAAAACATGAAGAACCTGAAAAGGTGTGAGAAATATGAAGAGCTTCAAAAGCTGTCAAAAATATGAGGAGCATTAAACGGTCTGAAAAATAGGAGGAGAATGAAGAGGTCTGAAAAAGATGAAGAGCCTGAAAAGGTGTGAAAAATATGAAGAGCTACAAAAGGTGTGAAATACATGAGGAGCATGAAACTCTCTGCAAAATACGAGCAGCATGAAGCGGTGTTCAAAAACATGAAGAGACTGAAAAGGTGTGAAAAATGTGAAGATCTTCAAAACGTGTGAAAAATATGAGGAGCATGTAACAGTCTTAAAAATAGGAGGAGCAAGAAGCAGTGTTGAAAAACATGAAGAGCTTGTAAAGGTGTGAAAAATATGAAGAGCTTCAAAAGGTGTCAAAATTATGAGGAGCATGAAACACTCTGAAAAATAGGAGGAGCATGAGGCGGTGATGTAAAACATGAAGAGCCTGAAAAGGTGTGAAAAATATGAAGAGCTTCAAAAGGTTCAAAAATATGAGGAGCATGAAACAGTCTGAAAAATAGGAGGAGTATGAAGCGGTGTTGAAAAACATGAAGAGCCTGAAAAGGTGTGAAATATATGAAGAGCTTCAAAAGATGTGAAATACATGAGGAGCATTAAATGGTCTGAAAAATTGGAGGAGCATGAAGTGGTGTTCAAAAACATGAAGAGACTGAAAAGGTGTGAAAAACATGAAGAGCTTCAAAAGGTGTGAAAATTATGAGGAGCAGGAAACAGTCTGAAAAATAGGAGGAGAATGAAGCGGTGTTGAAAAACATGAAGAGCTTGAGAAGGTGTGAAAAATATGAAGAGCTTCAAAAGGTGTTAAACTTATGAGGATCATGAAACATTCTGAAAAATACGAGGAGAATGATGCGGTGTTGTAAAACATGAAGAACCTGAAACGGTGTGAAAAATATGAATAGCTTCAAAAGGTGTCAAAAATATGAGGAGCATGAAATGGTCTGAAAAATAGGAGGAACATGAAACGGTGTTGAATAATATGAAGAGCCTGAAAATTTGTGAAAAATATGAAGAGCTTCAGAGGGTGTGAAATACATGAGGAGAATGAAACGGTCTGTAAAATAGGATTAGCATGAAGCGGTGTTGAAAATCATGAAGAGCCTAAAAAGGTGTGAAAAATATGAAGAGCTTCAAAAGATGTGAAAAATAGGAGGAGCATGAAATGGTGCTCAAAAACATGAAGAGCCTGAAAAGGTGTGAAAAATAAGAAGAGCTTCAAAAGGTGTGAAAAATATGAGGAGCATGAAACGGTCTGAAAATTAGGAGGAGCATGAAACGGTGTTCAAAACATGAAGAGACTGAAAAGTTGTGAAAAATATGAAGAGCTTCAAAAGGTGTCAAAAATATGAGGAGCATGAAACTGTCTGAAATATAGGAGGTGCATGAAACGGTGTTGAAAAACATGAAGAGCCTGAAGAAGTGTGAAAAATATGAAGAGCTTCAAAACATGTCAAAAATATGAGGAGCATGAAACGGTCTGAAAAATAGGAGGAGCAAGAAGCGGTGTTGAAAAACATGAAGTGCCTGAAAAGGTATCAAAAATATGAAGAGATTCAAAAGGTGTGAAAAATATGAGGAGCTTGAAACGGTCTGAAAAATAGGAGGAGCATGAAACGGTGTTGAAAAACATGAAGTGCCTGAAAAGGTGTCAAAAATATGAAGAGCTTCAAAAGGTGTGAAAAATATGAGGAGCTTGAATCGGTCTGAAAAATAGGAGGAGCATGAAACGGTGTTCAAAATCATGAAGAAACTGAAAAGTTGTGAAAAATATGAAGAGCTTCAAAACATGTCAAAAATATGAGGAGCATGAAACGGTCTCAAAAATAGGAGGAAAATGAAGCAGTGTTCAAACACATGAAGAGCCTGAAATTGTGTGAAAAATATGAAAACCTTCAAAAGGTGTCAAAATTATGAGGAGCAGGAAACGGTCTGAAAAATAGGAGTAACATGATGCGGTGTTCAAAAATATGAAGAGCCTGAAAAGGTGTGAAAAATATGAAGAGCTTCAAAAGGTGTCAAAAATATGAAGAGCTTCAAAAGGTGTCAAAAATATGAGGAGCATGAAGCGTTCTGAAATATAGGAGGAGCAAGAAGCGTTCTGAAAAATAGGAGGAGCATGAAGCGGTCTGAAAAATAGGAGGAGCATGAAGCGGTGTTCAAAAACATAAAGAGCCTGAAAAGGTGTGAAATATATGAAGAGCTTCAAAAGGTGTGCAATAAAAGGGGAGCATGAAACAACCTTAAAAACAGGACGAGCATGAAGCTGTGTTCAAAAACATGAGAGCCTGAAAAGGTGTGAAAAATATGAAGAGATTCAAAAGGTGTCAAAAATATGAGGAGCAAGAAACGATCTGAAAAATTGGAGGAGCATGAAGCGGTGCTCAAAAATATGAAGACCTGAAAAGGTGTGAAAAATATAAAGAGCTTCAAAAGGTGTCAAAAATGAGAGGAGCATGAAGCGGTCTGAAAAATAGGAGGAGGAGGAAGTGGTGTTGAAAAACATGAAGAGCCTGCAAAGGTGTGAAATATATGAAGAGCTTCAAAATGTGTCAAATATATGAGGAGCATGAAACGGTCTGAAAAGTAGGAACAGCTTGAAACGGTGTTCAAAAACATGAAGAGCCTGAAAAGGTGTGAAAAATGTGAAGAGCTTCAAAAAGTGTGAAATACATCAGGAGCATGAAACGGTCTGAAAATAGGAGGAGCATGATGCAGTGTTCAAAAACATTATGAGCCTTAAATGGTGTGAAAAATACGAAGAGCTTCAAAAGGTGTCAAAAATATGTGGAGCATTAAACGATCTGAAAAATACGAGGAGCATGAAGCGTTGTTCAAAAACATGAAGAGCATGAAAAGGTGTGAAAAATATGAAGAGCTTCAAAAGGTGACAAAAATATGAGGAGCATGAAACTGTCTGAAAATAGGAGGAGCATGAAACCGTGTTCAAAAACATGAAGAGTATGAAAAGTTGTGAAAAATAAGAAGTCTTCAAAAGGTGTGAAAAATATGAAGAGCTTCAAAAGATGTCATAAATGAGATGAGCATGAAACGGTCTGAAAAATAGGAGGAGCATGAAGTGGTGTTCAAAAAAATGACGAGCCTGAAAAGGTGTGAAAAATAGGAAAAGGCTCAAAATGTGTCAAAAATATGAGGAGCATGAAACGGTCTGAAAAATTGCAGGAGCATGAAGCGGTGTTGAAAAACATGAAGAGTCAGAAAACGTGTGGAAATATGAAGAGCTTCAAAAATATGAAAAATATTAAGAGCTTCAAAGTTGTGAAAAATATGAAGAGCTTCAACAGGTGTCAAAAATGAGCTGAGCATGAAACGGTCTGTAAAATTGGAGGAGCATCAAGCCGTGTTGAAAATCATGAAGAGGCTGAAAAGGTGTGAAAAATATGAGGAGCATGAAACAGTGTTGAAAAACCTGAAGAGCCTGAAAAGGGGTGAAAAACATGAAGTGTTTCAAAAGGATTCAACAATATGAGGAGCATGAAACAGTCTGATATTTAAGAAGAGCATGAAACGGTGTTGAAGAACATGAAGAGCCTGAAAATGTGTGCAAAATATGAAGAGCTACAAAACCTGTCAAAAATATGAGGACCATGAAACAGTCTGAAAAATACGAGGATCATGAAGTGATGTTGAAAAACATGTAGAGCCTGAAAAGCTGTGAAAAATATGAAGAGCTACAAAAGGTGTGAAAAATATGAGGAGCATGAATCGGTCTGAAAAATAGGAGGAGCATGAAGCAGTATTGAAAAACATGAAGAGCCTGAAAAGTTGTGAAAAATATGAGGAGCATGAAACGGTCTGAAAAATAGGTGGAGTATGAAGCGGTGTTCAAAAACATGAAGAGCCTGAAGAGGTGTGAAAAATATGAAGAGCTTCAAAAGGTGTGAAAAATATGAAGAGCTTCAAACATTGTGAAAAATATGAGGAGCATGATACTGTTCTGAAAAATAGGAGCAGCATAAAGCGGTGTTAAAAACATGAAGAGCGTGAAAATGTGTGAAATATATGAAGAGCTTTAAAAAGTGTCAAAAATATGAGGAGCATGAAACGAACTGAAATATAGGAGGAGCATGAAACGGTATGGAAAAACATGAAGAAAGGGAAAGGAGTGAAAAATATGAAGAGATTCAAAAGGTGTGAAGAATATGAGGAACATGAAGCGGTGTTCAAAATCATGAAGAGCTTGAAAAGGTGTGAAATATATGAAGAGGTTCAAAGGTGTGAAAAATAGGAGGAGCATGAAGCGGTGTTGAAAAACATGAAGAGCCTGAAAATTTGTGAAATATATGAAGAGCTTCAAAAGGTGTCAAAAATATGAGGAGCATGAAATGATCTGAAAATCAAGAGGAGCATGAAGCGGTGTTCAAAAACCTGAAAAGCCTGAAAAGGTGTGAAATATATGAAGAGCTTCAAAAGGTGTCAATACTATGAGGAGCATGAAACGGTCTGAAAACAGGAGGAGCATGAAGCGGTGTTGAAAAGCATTAAGAGCCTAAAAGGTGTGAACAATATGAAGAGCTTCAAAAGGTGTGAAGAATATGAAGAGCTTCAAAAGGTGTCAAATATATGAGGAGCATGAAACTGTCTGAAAAATAGGAGGAGCATGAAAGGTGTTGAAAAACATGAAGAGCCTGAAAAGATATGGAAAATATGAAGAGCTTCAAAAGGTGTCAAAAATATGAGGAGCATGAAACGGTCTGAAAAATAGGAGGAGCATGAAACGGTGTTGAAAAACATGAAGAGCCTGTAAAGGTGTGAAAAATATGAAGAGCTTCAAAAGGTGTGAAAATTATGAGGAGCATGAAACGGTCTGAAAAATTGGAGGATAATGAAGCGGTGTCAAAAACAGGAAGAGCCTGAAAAGGTGTGAAAAATATGAGGAGCATGAAATGGTCTGAAAAATAGGAGGAGCATGAAACGGTGTTGAAAAACATGAAGAACAGGAAAAGGAGTGAAAAATATGATGGGCTTCAAAAGGTGTGAAAAATATGAGGAACATGAAGCTGTGTTCAAAAACATGAAGAGCCTGAAAAGGAGTGAAAAATATGAAGAATTTCAAAAGGTGTGAAAAATATGAGGAGCATGAAACGGTCTGAAAAATAGGAGGAGCATGAAGCGGTGTTGAAAAGCCTGAAGAGCTTGAAAAGGTGTGAAAAATATGTAGTGCTTCAAAAGGTGTCAAATTTACAAGTAGCATGAAACGGTGTTTAAAACTTGAAGAGCCTGAAAAGGTGTGAAGAATATGAAGAGCTTCAAAAGGTGTGAAAAATATGAGGAGCATGATACAGTCTGAAATATAGGAGGAGCCTGAAACGGTGTTCAAAAACATGAAGACCCTGAAAAGGTGAGAAAAATATGAAGAGCTTCAAAAGGTGTGAAAATTATGAAGAGCTTCAAAAGGTGTCAAAAATAAAAGGAGCATGAAACGGTCTGAAAAATAGGAGGAGAATTAAACGGTGTTGAAAAACATGAAGAGCCTGAAATGGTGTGAAATATATGAAGAGATTCAAAAGGTGTCAAAAATATGAGGAGCATGAATCAATCTGAAAAATAGGAGGAGCAGGAAGCAGTGTTCAAAAACATGATGAGCCTGAAAAGGTGTGAAAAATATGAAGAGTTTCAAAAGATGTCAAATTTATGAGGAGCATGAAAGGGTGTGAAAATAGGAGGAGCATGAAGCGGTGTTGAAAAACATGAAGAGCCTGCAAAGGTGTGAAAAATACGAAGAGCTTCAAAAGTTGTCAAAAATATGAGGAGCTTGAAACGGTCTGAAAAATATGAGGAGCATGAAACGGCGTTCAAAAACATGAAGAGACTGAAAAGGTGTGAAAAATAAGAAATGCTTGAAAAGGTGTGAAAAATATGGGAGCAGGAAACGGTCTGAATAATAGGAGGAGGATTAAGCGGTGTTCAAAAACATGAAGAGCCTGAAAAGGTGTGAAAAATATGAAGAGCTTCAAAAGGTGTGAAAAATATGAGGAGCATGAAACGGTCTGAAAAATAGGAGGAGCATGAAGCGGTGTTGAAAAACATGAAGAGACTGAAAAGGTTTGAAAAATATGAAGAGCTTCAAAATGTGTGAAAAATATGAAGAGCTTCAAAAGGTGTTAAAAATATGAGGCGCATGAAACGGTCTGAAAAATAGGAGGAGCATGAAGCGGTGTTGAAAAACATGAAGAGCATGAAAACGTGTGAAAAAAATGAAGAGCTTCAAAAGGTGTCAAATATATGAGGAGCATGGAACGGTCTGAAAAATAGGAGGAGCATGAAACGGTGTTCAAAAACATGAAGACCCTGAAAAGGTGTGAAAATTATGAAGAGATTCAAAAGGTATCAAAAATATGAAGAACATGAAACGGTCTGAAAAATAGGAGGAGCATGAAGCTGTGTTGAAAAACATGAAGAGCCTGAAAAGCTGTGAAAAATATGAAGAGCTTCAAAAGGTGTCAAAAATATGAGGAGCATGAAACGGTCTGAAATACAGGAGGTGGATGAAGCGGATTTGAAAAACATGAAGAGTCTGAAAAGGTGTGAAAAAAAAGAAGAGCTTCAAAAGGTGTCAAAAATATGAGGAGCTCAAAACGGTGAAATTTTGGAGGAGCATGAAGTGGTTTTGGAAAACATGAAGAGCCTGCAAAGGTGTGAAAAATATGAAGAGTTTCAAAAGGTGTCAGAAATATGAGGAGCATGAAACGGTCTGAAATACAGGAGGTGGATGAAGCGGATTTGAAAAACATGAAGAGTCTGAAAAGGTGTGAAAAAAAAGAAGAGCTTCAAAAGGTGTCAAAAATATGAGGAGCTCAAAACGGTGAAATTTTGGAGGAGCATGAAGTGGTTTTGAAAAACATAAAGAGCCTGAAAAGGTTTGAAATATATTAAAGGCCTCAAAAGGTGTCAAAAATATGAGGAGCATGAAACGGTCTGAAAAATAGGAGGAGCAAGAAACGGAGTTCAAAAACATGAAGAGCCTGAAATGGTGTGAAATACATGAAGAGCTTCAAAAGGTGTCAAAAATATGAGGAGCATGAAACGGGCTGAATAATATGAGGAGCAAGAAACGGTGTTCAGAAACATGAAGAGCCTGAAAATGTGTGAAAAATATGAAGAGCTTAAAAAGGTGTCAAAAATATGAGGAGCATGAAACAGTCTGGAAAATAGGAGGAGTGTGAAGTGGTGTTCAAAAACATGAAGATCCTGAAAAGGTGTGAAAAATATGAAGAGCTTAAAAAGGTGTCAAAAATCTGAGGAGCATGAAAAGGTCTGAAGAATAGGAGGAGCATGAAGCGGTGCTGAAAAACATGAAGAACCTGGACAGGTTTGAAATATATGAAGAGTTTAAAAGGTGTGAAAAATATGAGGAGCATGAAACTGTCTGAAAAATCGGAGGAGCATGGAGCGGTGTTGAAAAACATGAGGAGCCTGCAAAGGAGTGAAAAATATGACGAGCTTCAAAACGTGTCAAAAATATGAGGAGCATGAAAAGGCCTAAGAAATAGGAGGAGCATGAATCAGTATTGAAAAACATGAACAGCATGAAAAGGTGTGAAAAATATGAAGAGCTTCAAAAGTTGTCAAAATATGAGGAGCATGAAACGGTCTGAAAAATAGGAGGAGCATGAAGTGGCCTTGAAAAACATGTAGAGCCTGAAAAGTTGTGAAAATATGAAGAGCTTCACAAGGTGTGAAAAATAGGAGGAGCATGAAGCAGTGTTGAAAAACATGCAGAGCCTGAAAAGGTGTGAAAAATATGAAGAGCTTCAAAAGGTGTCAAAATATGAGGAGCATGAAACGGTCTGAAAAATAGGAGCATGAAGCGGTGTTGAAAAACATGAAGAGCCTGAAAAAGTGTGAAAAATATGAAGAGCTTCAAAGGTGTCAAAAATATGAGTAGCATGAAACTGTCTGAAAAATAAGAGGAGCATGAATCGGTGTTGAAAAACATGAAGAGCCTGAAAAGTTGTGAAAAATAAGAAGAGCTTCAAAACGTGTCAAAAATATGAGGAGCATGAAACGGTCTGAAAAATAGGAGGAGCATGAAGCTGTGTTGAAAAACATGAAGAGCATGAAAACGTGTGAAAAATATGAAGAGCTTCAAAAGATGTCAAAATATGAGGAGCATGAAACGGTCTGAAATATACGAAGAGAGTGAAGTGGTGTTCAAAAACATGAAGAGCCTGAAAAGGTGTGAAAAATATGAAGAGCTTCAAAAGGTGTCAAAATATGAGCAGCATGAAACGGTCTGAAAAATAGGAGGGGCATGAAGCGGTGTTGAAAAACATGAAGAGCCTGAAAAGGTGTGAAATATATGAAGAGCTTAGAAAGGTGTCAAAAATATGTGGAACATTAAACGGTCTGAAAAATATGAAGAGCATGAAGTGGTTTTCAAAAACATGAAGAGCCTGAAAAGGTGTGAAAAATAGGAAGAGCTTCAAAAGGTGTCAATAATATGAGGAACATGAAACGTTCTGAAAAATATGAGGAGCATGAAGCTGTGTTGAAAATCAGGAAGAGCCTGAAAATTTTGAAATATATGAAGAGCTTCAAAAGATGTCAAAATATGAGGAGCATGAAACGGTCTGAAAAATAGGAGGAGCATGAAACGGTGTTGAAAAACATGAAGAGCCTGAAAAGGTGTGAAAAATATGAAGAGCTTCAAGGGGTGTCAAAAATATGAGGAGCATGAAACGGTCTGAAAATTAGGAGGAGCAATCTACGGTTTTCAAAAACATGAAGAGCCTGAAAAGGTGTCAAAAATATGTAGAGCTTCAAATGGTGTCAATAATATGAGGAGCATGAAACGGTCTGAAAAATAGGAGGAGCATGAAACGGTGTTGAAAAACATGAAGAGGCTGAAAAGTGGTGAAAAATATGAAGAGCTTCAAAAGGTGTCAAAAATATGAGGAGCATGAAACGGTCTGAAAAATACGAGGAGCAAGAAGTGGTGCTGGAAAACATGAAGAGCATATAAACGTGTGAAATATATGAGCAGCTTCAAAAGGTGTGAAAAATATGAAGAGCATCAAAAGGTGTCAAAAATATGAGGAGCATGAAGCGGTGTTGAAAAACATGAAGAGCCTGAAAATGTGTGAAATATATGATGAGCTTCAAAAGGTGTCAATAATGTGAGGAGCATGAAACGGTCTGAAAAATAGGAGGAGCATGAAGCGGTATTCAAAATATGAAGAGCCTGAAAAGGTGTGAAAAATATGAAGAGCTTCAAAAGGTGTTAAACTTATGAGGATCATGAAACAGTCTGAAAAATACGAGGAGAATGATGCGGTGTTGTAAAACATGAAGAACCTGAAAAGGTGTGAAAAATATGAATAGCTTCAAAAGGTGTCAAAAATATGAGGAGCATGAAATGGTCTGAAAAATAGGAGGAACATGAAACGGTGTTGAATAATATGAAGAGCCTGAAAATTTGTGAAAAATATGAAGAGCTTCAGAGGGTGTGAAATACATGAGGAGAATGAAACGGTCTGTAAATAGGATTAGCATGAAGCGGTGTTGAAAATCATGAAGAGCCTGAAAAGGTGTGAAAAATATGAAGAGCTTCAAAAGATGTGAAAAATAGGAGGAGCATGAAGTGGTGCTCGAAAACATGAAGAGCCAGAAAAGGTGTGAAAAATAAGAAGAGCTTCAAAAGGTGTGAAAAATATGAGGAGCATGAAACGGTCTGAAAAATAGGAGGAGCATGAAACGGTGTTCAAAACATGAAGAGACTGAAAAGTTGTGAAAAATATGAAGAGCTTCAAAAGGTGTCAAAAATATGAGGAGCATGATTCTGTCTGAAATATAGGAGGCGCATGAAACGGTGTTGAAAAACATGAAGAGCCTGAAGAAGTGTGAAAAATATGAAGAGCTTCAAAACATGTCAAAAATAGGAGGAGCATGAAACGGTCTGAAAAATAGGAGGAGCAAGAAGCGGTGTTGAAAAACATGAAGTGCCTGAAAAGGTATCAAAAATATGAAGAGATTCAAAAGGTGTGAAAAATATGAGGAGCTTGAAACGGTCTGAAAAATAGGAGGAGCATGAAACGGTGTTGAAAAACATGAAGTGCCTGAAAAGGTGTCAAAAATATGAAGAGCTTCAAAAGGTGTGAAAAATATGAGGAGCATGAAGCGGTGTTGACAAACATAAGAGCCTGAAAAGGTGTGAAAATCTGAACAGCTTCAAAAGGTGTCAAAAATATGAGGAGCATGAAGCGGTGTTGACAAACATGAAGAGCCTGAAAAGGTGTGAAAATATGAAGAGCTTCAAAAGGTGTCAAACATATGAGGAGCATGAAACGGTCTGAAAAATAGGTGGAGCATGAAGCGGTGTTGAAAAACATGAAGAGCCTGAAAAGGTGTGAAAAACATGAAGAGCCTGAAAATGTGTGAAATATATGAAGAGCTTCAAAAGGTGTCAAAAATGTGAGGAGCATGAAACGGTCTGAAAAATAGGAGGAGCATGAAGCGCTATTCAAAATATGAAAAGCCTGAAAAGGTGTGAGAAACATGAAGAGCTTCAAAAGGTGTCAAAAATGTGAGGACCATGCAACTGTCTGAAAAGTAGGAGGAGCATTAAGCGGTATTCAAAAACATGAAGAGTCTGAAAAGGTGTGAAAAATATGAAGAGCTACAAAAGGTGTCAAATATATGAGGAGCATGAAACGGTCTGAAAAACAGGAGGAGGATGAAGCGGTGTTGAAAAACATGAAGAGCCTGAAAAGGTGTGAAATATATGAAGAGCTTCAAAAGGTGTCAAAAGTATGAGACACATGAAACGTTCTGAAAAATAGGAGCAGCATGAAGCTGTGTTGAAAATCAGGAGGAGCCTGAAAAGTTTTGAAATATATGAAGAGCTTCAAAACGTGTCAAAAATATGAGGAGCATGAAAAGGTCTCAAAAATAGGAGGAGCATGAAAAGGTCTGAAAAATAGGAGGAGCATGAAACAGTGTAGAAAACCATGAAGATCTTCAAAAAGTGTCAAAAATATGAGGAGCATGAAATGGTCTGAAAAATAGAAGGAGCATGAAATGGTGTTGAAAAACATGAAGAGCTTCAAAATGTGTCAAAAATATGAGGAGCATGAAACGGTCTGAAAAATATGAGGAGCATGAAACGGTCTGTAAAATAGGAGGAGCAAGAAACGGTGTTGAAAAATATGAAGGGCCTTAAAAGGTTTGAGAAAATATGAAGAGATTCAAAAGATTTCAATTATGTGAGGAGCATGAAACCGTCTGAAAAATATGAGGAGCACGAAACTGTATGAAAAATAGGAGGAAAATGAATCGGTGTTGAAAAACATGAAGAGCATGGAAAGGTGTGAAAAATATGAAGAGCTTCAAAAGCTTTAAAAAATATGAGGAGCATGAAATGGTCTTAAAAATATGAGGAGTATGAAACGGTCTGAAAAATAGGAGGAGAATGAAACGGTCTGAAAAATAGGAGGAGCATGAAACGGTGTTGAAAAACATGAAGAACAGGAAAAGGAGTGAAAAATATGATGGGCTTCAAAAGGTATCAAAAATATGAGGAGCATGAAACGGTCTGAAAAATAGGAGGAGCATGAAACGGTGTTAAAAAATATGAAGAGCATGAAAAGTTGTGAAAAATATGAAGAGCTTCAAAAGGAGTCATATATATGAAGAGCATGAAACGTTCTGAAATATAGGAGGAGCATGAAGCAGTGTTGAAAAACATGAAGGGCCTTAAAAGGTGTGAAAAATACAAAGAGCTTCAAAAGGTGTCTAAAATATCAGTAGCATGAAACTTATGAAAAATGGGAAGAGCATGAAGCGGTGTTCAAAAAGAAGAAGAGCCTGAAAAGGTCTGAAAAATATGAAGAGCTTCAAAATATTTGAAAAATATGAGGAGCATGAACCGGTGTGAAAAATAGGAGGAGCATGAAACAGTGTTCAAAAACACAAAGAGCCTTAAAAGGTGTGAAAAATAATAAGGGCTTCAAATCGTGTCATAAATATGTGGAGCAGGAAACGGTCTGAAAAATTAGAGAAGCATGAAACGGTGTTGTAAAACATGAAGAGCATGAAAATGTGTGAAAAATATGAAGAGTTTCAAAAGGTGTCAAAAATATGAGGAGCAAGAAATGGTGTTGAAAAAATGAAGAGCATGAATAGGTGTTAAAAACTTGAAGAGCTTCAAAATGTGTGAAAAATATGAGGAGCATGAAACGGTGTGAAAAATAGGAGATCATGAAGTGGTGTTGAAAAACATGAGGAGCCTGAAAACGTGTGAAAAATATGAAGAGCTTCAAAAGGTGTGAAAAATATGAACAGCTTCAAAGGTGTCAAAATTATGAGGAGCATGAAACGGTCTGAAAAATATGAGGAGCATGAAACGGTGTTCAAAAATTTGAAGAACCTGAAAAGGTATGAAAAATATGAAGAACTTCAAAAGGTGTCAAAAATATGAGGAGATTGAAACGGTCCGAAAAATAGGAGGAGCATGAAACGGTCTGAAAAATAGGAGAAGCATGAAGTGGTGTGGAAAAGCATGAAGAGACTGAAAAGGTTTGAAAAACATGAACAGCTTCAAAAGCTGTCAAAAATATGAGGAGCATGAAACGGTCTGAAAAATAGGAGGAGCATGAAAAGGTGTTGTAAAACATGAAGAGCTTGAAAAGGTGTGAAAAATATGAAGAGCTTCAAAAGGTGTCAAAAATATGAGGAGCATGAAACGGTCTGAAAAATAGGAGGAGCATGAAGCGTTGTTGAAAATCATGAAGAAGAGGAAAAGGTATGAAAAATATATAGAGCTTCAAAAGGTGTGAAAAATATGAGGAGCATGAAACGGTCTCTAAAATAGGAGGAGCATGAAGCGGTGTTGAAAAACATGAAGATCCTGAAAAGGTTTTAAAAAAATGAAGAGCTTCAAAATCTGTCAAAAATATGAGGAGCATGAAACGGTCTGAAAAATAGGAGAAGCATGAAGCGGTGTTGAAAAACATGCAGAGCCTGAAAAGGTGTGAAATATATGAAGAGCTTCAAAAGGTGTCAAATATATGAGGAGCATGAAACGGTCTGAAAAATAGGAGGGACAGGAAGCGGTGTTGAAAAACAGGAATTGCCTGAAAAGGTGTGAAATATGTGAAGAGCTTCAAAACGTGTCAAAATATGAGCAGCATGAAATGGTCTGAAAAATAGGAGGAGCATGAAGTGGTGTTGAAAAACATGAAGAGCCTGAAAATGTGTGAAATATATGATGAGCTTCAAAAGGTGTCAATAATGTGAGGAGCATGAAACGGTCTGAAAAATAGGAGGAGCATGAAGCGGTATTCAAAATATGAAGAGCCTGAAAAGGTGTGAAAAATATGAAGAGCTTCAAAAGGTGTTAAACTTATGAGGATCATGAAACAGTCTGAAAAATACGAGGAGAATGATGCGGTGTTGTAAAACATGAAGAACCTGAAAAGGTGTGAAAAATATGAATAGCTTCAAAGGTGTCAAAAATATGAGAAGCATGAAATGGTCTGAAAAATAGGAGGAACATGAAACGGTGTTGAATAATATGAAGAGCCTGAAAATTTGTGAAAAATATGAAGAGCTTCAGAGGGTGTGAAATACATGAGGAGAATGAAACGGTCTGTAAATAGGATTAGCATGAAGCGGTGTTGAAAATCATGAAGAGCCTGAAAAGGTGTGAAAAATATGAAGAGCTTCAAAAGATGTGAAAAATAGGAGGAGCATGAAGTGGTGCTCGAAAACATGAAGAGCCTGAAAAGGTGTGAAAAATAAGAAGAGCTTCAAAAGGTGTGAAAAATATGAGGAGCATGAAACGGTCTGAAAAATAGGAGGAGCATGAAACGGTGTTCAAAACATGAAGAGACTGAAAAGTTATGAAAAATATGAAGAGCTTCAAAAGGTGTCAAAAATATGAGGAGCATGATTCTGTCTGAAATATAGGAGGCGCATGAAACGGTGTTGAAAAACATGAAGAGCCTGAAGAAGTGTGAAAAATATGAAGAGCTTCAAAACATGTCAAAAATAGGAGGAGCATGAAACGGTCTGAAAAATAGGAGGAGCAAGAAGCGGTGTTGAAAAACATGAAGTGCCTGAAAAGGTATCAAAAATATGAAGAGATTCAAAAGGTGTGAAAAACATGAGGAGCTTGAAACGGTCTGAAAAATAGGAGGAGCATGAAATGGTGTTGAAAAACATGAAGTGCCTGAAAAGGTGTCAAAAATATGAAGAGCTTCAAAAGGTGTGAAAAATATGAGGAGCTTGAAACGGTCTGAAAAATAGGAGGAGCATGAAACGGTGTTCAAAAACATGAAGAAACTGAAAAGTTGTGAAAAATATGAAGAGCTTCAAAACATGTCAAAAATATGAGGAGCATGAAACGGTCTCAAAAATAGGTGGAACATGAAGCAGTGTTCAAACACATGAAGAGCCTGAAATTGTGTGAAAAATATGAAAACCTTCAAAAGGTGTAAAAATTATGAGGAGCAGGAAACGGTCTGAAAAATAGGAGTAACATGATGCGGTGTTCAAAAATATGAAGAGCCTGAAAAGGTGTGAAAAATATGAAGAGCTTCAAAAGGTGTCAAAAATATGAAGAGCTTCAAAAGGTGTCAAAAATATGAGGAGCATGAAGCGTTCTGAAATATAGGAGGAGTAAGAAGTGTTCTGAAAAATAGGAGGAGCATGAAGCGGTCTGAAAAATAGGAGGAGTATGAAGCGGTGTTCAAAAACATGAAGAGCCTGAAAAGGTGTGAAATATATGAAGAGCTTCAAAAGGTGTGCAATACAAGGGGAGCATGAAACAACCTTAAAAACAGGACGAGCATGAAGCTGTGTTCAAAAACATGAGAGCCTGAAAAGGTGTGAAAAATATGAAGAGATTCAAAAGGTGTCAAAAATATGAGGAGCAAGAAACGATCTGAAAAATTGGAGGAGCATGAAGCGGTGCTCAAAAATATGAAGAACCTGAAAAGGTGTGAAAAATATGAAGAGCTTCAAAAGGTGTCAAAAATGAGAGGAGCATGAAGCGGTCTGAAAAATAGGAGGAGGAGGAAGTGGTGTTGAAAAACATGAAGAGCCTGCAAAGGTGTGAAATATATGAAGAGCTTCAAAATGTGTCAAATATATGAGGAGCATGAAACGGTCTGAAAAGTAGGAACAGCTTGAAACGGTGTTCAACAACATGAAGAGCCTGAAAAGGTGTGAAAAATGTGAAGAGCTTCAAAAAGTGTGAAATACATCAGGAGCATGAAACGGTCTGAAAATAGGAGGAGCATGATGCAGTGTTCAAAAACATTAGGAGCCTTAAATGGTGTGAAAAATACGAAGAGCTTCAAAAGGTGTCAAAAATATGAGGAGCATGAAATGATCTGAAAATCAAGAGGAGCATGAAGCGTTGTTCAAAAACCTGAAAAGCCTGAAAAGGTGTGAAATATATGAAGAGCTTCAAAACGTGTCAATACTATGAGGAGCATGAAACGGTCTGAAAACAGGAGGAGCATGAAGCGGTGTTGAAAAACATGAAGAGCCTAAAAGGTGTGAACAATATGAAGAGCTTCAAAAGGTGTGAAGAATATGAAGAGCTTCAAAAGGTGTCAAATATATGAGGAGCATGAAACTGTCTGAAAAATAGGAGGAGCATGAAAGGTGTTTAAAAACATGAAGAGCCTGAAAAGATATGGAAAATATGAAGAGCTTCAAAAGGTGTCAAAAATATGAGGAGCATGAAACGGTCTGAAAAATAGAAGGAACATGAAACGGTGTTGAAAAACATGAAGAGCCTGTAAAGGTGTGAAAAATATGAAGAGCTTCAAAAGGTGTGAAAATTATGAGGAGCATGAAACGGTCTGAAAAATTGGAGGATAATGAAGCGGTGTCAAAAACAGGAAGAGCCTGCTTCCCAGCCAGGCTGAAAGGGCTCGGGAAGCTAGCTGGCCTTGTTGGCCCTTAAATCGCATACTGAATGGCCTGGCCCCAGCTACCCTCGCCGAGCCGCGCAAAGAAGGATGCTCCTGGCTCTCGTCGGCCTCCCAGGTTTGCTTTCTTTCTTTTCCCGAAGGTGGGCCCTTAGGTTCACCGTCCGGAGCCTGCGGCCGCCGGGAAAACCAAACCCCGAGTGTCCGGAGAGTAACCGGAAGTGCCCTCCCAGGCGGAGGGGCGGCGCCGGCTGCAGCCGGGGAGAGGGAAGAATTGAGTATTGTTAGTAACTATGGACTGGAGACCTTTTGGAGCCAAAAGGAAGACAGTCTTGAGTCTTTCTTGTTATGGGTTGTAAATACCACATAAAGAATAAGTGCATGTGATGCTGGAAACTTGTAGAGAGGAACTACTCATGACTGAAAGGCCTAAAACAGATGTATCTTTCAAGTTCTTATCGAGAAAATGACTATGAAGAAAATGATGGGTCAGGAAGACCAGTGGAAAACTCCCTAGGAGAGAGCCATAGAAAATGTACACTTCAGAAGAGAGAGAGAATCAGAGAACTCAAAAAAGGAAAATATATCATGTATGCCCTCAGAAGGGTAAAAAGATTTTTATTCATGTGCATGAGATTACTCAAATAGATGATCAGATATACCAGTGCCTTGAACGTGAGCAAAACTTTTGTGAAAACTTAGCTCTTATTATGTGTGAGAGAACCCACACTGGGGAGAAACCTTATAGATGTGATATGTGTGAGAAAACCTTCATCCAAAGCTCAGATCTTATTTCACATCAGAGGATCCACAGTTATGAGAAACCTTATAAATGTAGCAAATGTGAGAAGAGCTTTTGGCACCACTTAGCCCTTTCAGGACACCAGAGAACACATGCAGGTAAAAAATTCTATACATGTGATATCTGTGGCAAGAATTTTGGTCAGAGCTCTGATCTGCTTGTCCACCAGCGAAGCCATACAGGCGAGAAACCGTATCTGTGTAGTGAGTGTGATAAATGCTTCAGCCGAAGTACAAACCTCATAAGGCACCGAAGAACTCACACAGGTGAGAAACCATTTAAGTGTCTGGAGTGTGAAAAAGCTTTTAGTGGGAAATCCGATCTTATTAGCCACCAGAGAACTCATACTGGTGAAAGACCCTACAAATGTAGTAAGTGTGAGAAAAGTTACCGACACCGGTCAGCCTTCATTGTTCATAAAAGAGTACATACTGGGGAGAAGCCCTATAAGTGTGGTGCCTGTGAGAAATGCTTTGGCCAGAAATCAGACCTTATTGTACACCAGAGAGTCCACACAGGTGAGAAGCCGTATAAATGCTTGGAATGTATGAGAAGTTTTACCCGGAGTGCCAACCTCATCAGGCACCAGGCAACTCACACTCACACTTTTAAATGCCTTGAATATGAGAAGAGCTTCAGCTGTAGTTCAGACCTTATTGTACATCAAAGAATTCACATGGAAGAGAAACCGCATCAGTGGTCTGCATGTGAAAGTGGCTTCCTCCTAGGCATGGACTTCGTTGCCCAACAGAAAATGAGAACTCAGACAGAGGAGCTGCATTATAAATACAGTGTCTGTGATAAAAGCTTTCACCAGAGCTCAGCCCTTTTTCAACATCAGACAATCCACATCGGTGAAAAACCATATATCTGTAATGTGGCTGAGAAAGATCTTGAGCTCAGCCCTCCCCATGTATCAGAAGCCTCACAGATGTCTTGACCAGACAAGAAGTTATTATACCATAAACAAACAAACAAAAAAAGGTGTATTTACAATGTAAGAGAACTCATTTAAGATGGAGAACTCAAAGCAAATCTCAGATTTTCCTCAGAGCTCAGACTTTATTGGGGACCAGAAAATCTGCAGTTATAGGAACCTGAGAAATGGTTTGACCAGAGAGCTGTCTTTACAGAACCGTATCAATAACTCCAGTGAGAAACCTTACAAATGCCCTGAGTTTTTTGAAAACCTTCAGTCCAAGCTCATGTCTGATCACCCACAAGAGGATTTATACGGGTGGGAAGCTTACAAGTTTGGTGAATGTGAGAAAGCTCTCTAGCAATGCTCACCTCTCCTCATTCCAAGAGAATTCAGATCAGAGGACGATATTTTTTTAATGCCCTGTGAAACAGTGCTTCAGACAGTATGCACGCCTCATTGGACATCAGAAAGCCCCACTGGAAAGAAACCCCAGCAGTTGTGAAAAAAGCCTCTTAACATAACTGTGACTTTATTACCTATCAGAGAAGCCATACAGGTGAAAATTTGTGTATTTGCCTTGAATGTGGCAAAAGCATTAAGTGAAGAGCCTTCTTGGGTTTGCAACCCCCCCTCCCCCAAAAAAAGAAAATCTGATGAAGGACCTTATGAATGCTCTGAATGAGAAAACTTCTGTCAATGATCAGTTCTTGTACACCAGGGAACTTGTATAAGTGAAAGACCCTATAAGTAACCCTAAGTCTGGGGGAGAAAAAAAAATCCTTGCAGGAAATCTCTACCTTATTGGGCCCCAAAGAAACTACTCTGGAGAGCATTTTGTAGACCTCTATAGAGGTCTAACTGTGAACTGTGTACATTTAACAGGTATGAGAAGAACTGTTCTCATAGTTAGTTGACCCCTGTAGTAGAGATGACTTTTAATGGAGTCGACATGCAAACAGTTTTGTTTAGATACCCAGAAACTTGTTCTGGGAAGAGCTAGGGCAGGTCAGAGTAGGCCTGATGGGTTACTCAGGTAAAGATGCTTTTCTTTTATCTGAACCACTGAATGATTGCTTTACTTTCAGTTTTTAAAATTTGGAACTCTAATAAAAGAAAGGACTGTAATTGAAAAAAAAAAAAAAAAAAAAAAAAAAAAACAGGAAGAGCCTGAAAAGGTGTGAAAAATATGAGGAGCATGAAATGGTCTGAAAAATAGGAGGAGCATGAAACGGTGTTGAAAAACATGAAGAACAGGAAAAGGAGTGAAAAATATGATGGGCTTCAAAAGGTGTGAAAAATATGAGGAACATGAAGCTGTGTACAAAAACATGAAGAGCCTGAAAAGGAGTGAAAAATATGAAGAATTTCAAAAGGTGTGAAAAATATGAGGAGCATGAAACGGTCTGAAAATTAGGAGGAACATGAAGCGGTGTTGAAAAGCCTGTAGAGCCTGAAAAGGTGTGAAAAATATGTAGTGCTTCAAAAGGTGTCAAATTTACAAGTAGCATGAAACGGTGTTTAAAACGTGAAGAGCCTGAAAAGGTGTGAAGAATATGAAGAGCTTAAAAGGGGTGAAAAATATGAGGAGCATGAAACGGTCTGAAAAATAGGAGGAGCATGAAACGGTGTTGAAAACATGAAGAGCATGCAAAGGTGTGAAAAATATGAAGAGTTTCAAAAGGTATCAAAAATATGAAGAGCATGAAACGGTCTGAAAAATAGGAGGAGCATGAAACGGTGTTGAAAACATGAAGAGCCTGCAAAGGTGTGAAAAATATGAAGAGCTTCAAACGGTGTCAAAATTATGAGGAGCATGAAACGGTCTGAAAAATAGGAGGAGCATGAAACGGTGTTGAAAACATGAAGAGCCTGAAAAGGTGTGAAAAATATGAAGAGCTTCAAAAGGTGTCAAAAATATGAGGATCTCGAAACGGTGAAATTTTGGAGGAGCATGACGTGGTTTTGGAAAACATGAAGAGCCTGCAAAGGTGTGAAAAATATGAAGAGCTTCAAAAGGTGTGAAAAATATGAGGAGCATGATACAGTCTGAAATATAGGAGGAGCCTGAAACGGTGTTCAAAAACATGAAGACCCTGAAAAGGTGAGAAAAATATGAAGAGCTTCAAAAGGTGTGAAAATTATGAAGAGCTTCAAAAGGTGTCAAAAATAAAAGGAGCATGAAACGGTGAAAAATAGGAGGAGAATTAAACGGTGTTGAAAAACATGAAGAGCCTGAAATGGTGTGAAATATATGAAGAGATTCAAAAGGTGTCAAAAATATGAGGAGCATGAATCAATCTGAAAAATAGGAGGAACAAGAAGCAGTGTTCAAAAACATGATGAGCCTGAAAAGGTGTGAAAAATATGAAGAGTTTCAAAAGATGTCAAAATTATGAGGAGCATGAAAGGGTGTGAAAATAGGAGGAGCTTGAAGCGGTGTTGAAAAACATGAAGAGCCTGCAAAGGTGTGAAAAATACGAAGAGCTTCAAAAGGTGTCAAAAATATGAGGAGCTTGAAACGGTCTGAAAAATATGAGGAGCATGAAACGGTGTTCAAAAACATGAAGAGAGTGAAAAGGTGTGAAAAATATGAAAAGCTTGAAAAGGTGTGAAAAATATGGGAGCAGGAAACGGTCTGAAAAAGAGGAGGAGGATTAAGCGGTGTTCAAAAACATGAAGAGCCTGAAAAGGTGTGAAAAATATGAAGAGCTTCAAAAGGTGTGAAAAATATGAGGAGCATGAAACGGTCTGAAAAATAGGAGGAGCATGAAGCGGTGTTGAAAAACATGAAGAGACTGAAAAGGTTTGAAAAATATGAAGAGCTTCAAAATGTGTGAAAAATATGAAGAGCTTCAAAAGGTGTTAAAAATATGAGGCGCATGAAACGGTCTGAAAAATAGGAGGAGCATGAAGCGGTGTTGAAAAACATGAAGAGCATGAAAACGTTTGAAAAATATGAAGAGCTTCAAAAGGTGTCAAATATATGAGGAGCATGGAACGGTCTGAAAAATAGGAGGAGCATGAAGCGGTGTTCAAAAACATGAAGACCCTGAAAAGGTGTGAAAATTATGAAGAGATTCAAAAGGTATCAAAAATATGAAGAACATGAAACGGTCTGAAAAATAGGAGGAGCATGAAGCTGTGTTGAAAAACATGAAGAGCCTGAAAAGGTGTGAAAAATATGAAGAGCTTCAAAAGGTGTCAAAAATATGAGGAGCATGAAACGGTCTGAAATACAGGAGGTGCATGAAGCGGATTTGAAAAACATGAAGAGTCTGAAAAGGTGTGAAAAATATGAAGAGCTTCAAAAGGTGTCAAAAATATGAGGAGCTCGAAACGGTGAAATTTTGGAGGAGCATGAAGTGGTTTTGGAAAACATGAAGAGCCTGCAAAGGTGTGAAAAATATTAAGAGCTTCAAAAGGTGTCAGAAATATGAGGAGCATGAAACGCTATGAAAAATAGGACAAGCATGAAATGGTGTTGAAAACATGAAGAGCCTGAAAAGGTGTGAAAAATATGAAGAGCTTCAAAAGGTGTCAAAAATATGAGGAGCATGAAACGGTCTGAAATACAGGAGGTGCATGAAGCGGATTTGAAAAACATGAAGAGTCTGAAAAGGTGTGAAAAATATGAAGAGCTTCAAAAGGTGTCAAAAATATGAGGAGCTCGAAACGGTGAAATTTTGGAGGAGCATGAAGTGGTTTTGGAAAACATGAAGAGCCTGCAAAGGTGTGAAAAATATTAAGAGCTTCAAAAGGTGTCAGAAATATGAGGAGCATGAAACGCTATGAAAAATAGGACAAGCATGAAATGGTGTTGAAAACATGAAGAGCCTGAAAAGGTGTGAAAAATATGAAGAGTTTCAAAAGGTATCAAAAATATGAAGAGCATGAAATGATATGAAAATAGGAGGAGCATGAAGCGGTGTTCAAAAACATGAAGAGCTTGAAGAGGTGTGAAAAATATGAAGAGCTGCAAAACGTGTCAAAAATATGAGGAGTGTGAAACGATCTGAAAAATAGGAGGAGCATGAAACGGTGTTCAAAAACATGAAGAAACTGAAAAGTTGTGAAAAATATGAATAGCTTCAAAACATGTCAAAAATATGAGGAGCATGAAACGGTCTCAAAAATAGGAGGAACATGAAGCAGTGTTCAAACACATGAAGAGCCTGAAATTGTGTGAAAAATATGAAAACCTTCAAAAGGTGTAAAAATTATGAGGAGCAGGAAACGGTCTGAAAAATAGGAGTAACATGATGCGGTGTTCAAAAATATGAAGAGCCTGAAAAGGTGTGAAAAATATGAAGAGCTTCAAAAGGTGTCAAAAATATGAAGAGCTTCAAAAGGTGTCAAAATTATGAGGAGCATGAAGCGTTCTGAAATATAGGAGGAGCAAGAAGCGTTCTGAAAAATAGGAGGAGCATGAAGCGGTCTGAAAAATAGGAGGAGTATGAAGCGGTGTTCAAAAACATGAAGAGCCTGAAAAGGTGTGAAATATATGAAGAGCTTCAAAAGGTGTGCAATACAAGGGGAGCATGAAACAACCTTAAAAACAGGACGAGCATGAAGCTGTGTTCAAAAACATGAGAGCCTGAAAAGGTGTGAAAAATATGAAGAGATTCAAAAGGTGTCAAAAATATGAGGAGCAAGAAACGATCTGAAAAATTGGAGGAGCATGAAGCGGTGCTCAAAAATATGAAGAACCTGAAAAGGTGTGAAAAATATGAAGAGCTTCAAAAGGTGTCAAAAATGAGAGGAGCATGAAGCGGTCTGAAAAATAGGAGGAGGAGGAAGTGGTGTTGAAAAACATGAAGAGCCTGCAAAGGTGTGAAATATATGAAGAGCTTCAAAATGTGTCAAATATATGAGGAGCATGAAACGGTCTGAAAAGTAGGAACAGCTTGAAACGGTGTTCAAAAACATGAAGAGCCTGAAAAGGTGTGAAAAATGTGAAGAGCTTCAAAAAGTGTGAAATACATCAGGAGCATGAAACGGTCTGAAAATAGGAGGAGCATGATGCAGTGTTCAAAAACATTAGGAGCCTTAAATGGTGTGAAAAATACGAAGAGCTTCAAAAGGTGTCAAAAATATGAGGAGCATGAAATGATCTGAAAATCAAGAGGAGCATGAAGCGTTGTTCAAAAACCTGAAAAGCCTGAAAAGGTGTGAAATATATGAAGAGCTTCAAAACGTGTCAATACTATGAGGAGCATGAAACGGTCTGAAAACAGGAGGAGCATGAAGCGGTGTTGAAAAACATGAAGAGCCTAAAAGGTGTGAACAATATGAAGAGCTTCAAAAGGTGTGAAGAATATGAAGAGCTTCAAAAGGTGTCAAATATATGAGGAGCATGAAACTGTCTGAAAAATAGGAGGAGCATGAAAGGTGTTTAAAAACATGAAGAGCCTGAAAAGATATGGAAAATATGAAGAGCTTCAAAATGTGTCAAAAATATGAGGAGCATGAAACGGTCTGAAAAATAGAAGGAGCATGAAACGGTGTTGAAAAACATGAAGAGCCTGTAAAGGTGTGAAAAATATGAAGAGCTTCAAAAGGTGTGAAAATTATGAGGAGCATGAAACGGTCTGAAAAATTGGAGGATAATGAAGCGGTGTCAAAAACAGGAAGAGCCTGAAAAGGTGTGAAAAATATGAGGAGCATGAAATGGTCTGAAAAATAGGAGGAGCATGAAACGGTGTTGAAAAACATGAAGAACAGGAAAAGGAGTGAAAAATATGATGGGCTTCAAAAGGTGTGAAAAATATGAGGAACATGAAGCTGTGTACAAAAACATGAAGAGCCTGAAAAGGAGTGAAAAATATGAAGAATTTCAAAAGGTGTGAAAAATATGAGGAGCATGAAACGGTCTGAAAATTAGGAGGAACATGAAGCGGTGTTGAAAAGCCTGTAGAGCCTGAAAAGGTGTGAAAAATATGTAGTGCTTCAAAAGGTGTCAAATTTACAAGTAGCATGAAACGGTGTTTAAAACTTGAAGAGCCTGAAAAGGTGTGAAGAATATGAAGAGCTTAAAAGGGGTGAAAAATATGAGGAGCATGAAACGGTCTGAAAAATAGGAGGAGCATGAAACGGTGTTGAAAACATGAAGAGCATGCAAAGGTGTGAAAAATATGAAGAGTTTCAAAAGGTATCAAAAATATGAAGAGCATGAAACGGTCTGAAAAATAGGAGGAGCATGAAACGGTGTTGAAAACATGAAGAGCCTGCAAAGGTGTGAAAAATATGAAGAGCTTCAAACGGTGTCAAAATTATGAGGAGCATGAAACGGTCTGAAAAATAGGAGGAGCATGAAACGGTGTTGAAAACATGAAGAGCCTGAAAAGGTGTGAAAAATATGAAGAGCTTCAAAAGGTGTCAAAAATATGAGGATCTCGAAACGGTGAAATTTTGGAGGAGCATGACGTGGTTTTGGAAAACATGAAGAGCCTGCAAAGGTGTGAAAAATATGAAGAGCTTCAAAAGGTGTGAAAAATATGAGGAGCATGATACAGTCTGAAATATAGGAGGAGCCTGAAACGGTGTTCAAAAACATGAAGACCCTGAAAAGGTGAGAAAAATATGAAGAGCTTCAAAAGGTGTGAAAAATATGAAGAGTTTCAAAAGATGTCAAAATTATGAGGAGCATGAAAGGGTGTGAAAATAGGAGGAGCTTGAAGCGGTGTTGAAAAACATGAAGAGCCTGCAAAGGTGTGAAAAATACGAAGAGCTTCAAAAGGTGTCAAAAATATGAGGAGCTTGAAACGGTCTGAAAAATATGAGGAGCATGAAACGGTGTTCAAAAACATGAAGACCCTGAAAAGGTGAGAAAAATATGAAGAGCTTCAAAAGGTGTGAAAATTATGAAGAGCTTCAAAAGGTGTCAAAAATAAAAGGAGCATGAAACGGTGAAAAATAGGAGGAGAATTAAACGGTGTTGAAAAACATGAAGAGCCTGAAATGGTGTGAAATATATGAAGAGATTCAAAAGGTGTCAAAAATATGAGGAGCATGAATCAATCTGAAAAATAGGAGGAACAAGAAGCAGTGTTCAAAAACATGATGAGCCTGAAAAGGTGTGAAAAATATGAAGAGCTTCAAAAGGTGTCAAAAATGAGAGGAGCATGAAGCGGTCTGAAAAATAGGAGGAGGAGGAAGTGGTGTTGAAAAACATGAAGAGCCTGCAAAGGTGTGAAATATATGAAGAGCTTCAAAATGTGTCAAATATATGAGGAGCATGAAACGGTCTGAAAAGTAGGAACAGCTTGAAACGGTGTTCAAAAACATGAAGAGCCTGAAAAGGTGTGAAAAATGTGAAGAGCTTCAAAAAGTGTGAAATACATCAGGAGCATGAAACGGTCTGAAAATAGGAGGAGCATGATGCAGTGTTCAAAAACATTAGGAGCCTTAAATGGTGTGAAAAATACGAAGAGCTTCAAAAGGTGTCAAAAATATGAGGAGCATGAAATGATCTGAAAATCAAGAGGAGCATGAAGCGTTGTTCAAAAACCTGAAAAGCCTGAAAAGGTGTGAAATATATGAAGAGCTTCAAAACGTGTCAATACTATGAGGAGCATGAAACGGTCTGAAAACAGGAGGAGCATGAAGCGGTGTTGAAAAACATGAAGAGCCTAAAAGGTGTGAACAATATGAAGAGCTTCAAAAGGTGTGAAGAATATGAAGAGCTTCAAAAGGTGTCAAATATATGAGGAGCATGAAACTGTCTGAAAAATAGGAGGAGCATGAAAGGTGTTTAAAAACATGAAGAGCCTGAAAAGATATGGAAAATATGAAGAGCTTCAAAATGTGTCAAAAATATGAGGAGCATGAAACGGTCTGAAAAATAGAAGGAGCATGAAACGGTGTTGAAAAACATGAAGAGCCTGTAAAGGTGTGAAAAATATGAAGAGCTTCAAAAGGTGTGAAAATTATGAGGAGCATGAAACGGTCTGAAAAATTGGAGGATAATGAAGCGGTGTCAAAAACAGGAAGAGCCTGAAAAGGTGTGAAAAATATGAGGAGCATGAAATGGTCTGAAAAATAGGAGGAGCATGAAACGGTGTTGAAAAACATGAAGAACAGGAAAAGGAGTGAAAAATATGATGGGCTTCAAAAGGTGTGAAAAATATGAGGAACATGAAGCTGTGTACAAAAACATGAAGAGCCTGAAAAGGAGTGAAAAATATGAAGAATTTCAAAAGGTGTGAAAAATATGAGGAGCATGAAACGGTCTGAAAATTAGGAGGAACATGAAGCGGTGTTGAAAAGCCTGTAGAGCCTGAAAAGGTGTGAAAAATATGTAGTGCTTCAAAAGGTGTCAAATTTACAAGTAGCATGAAACGGTGTTTAAAACTTGAAGAGCCTGAAAAGGTGTGAAGAATATGAAGAGCTTAAAAGGGGTGAAAAATATGAGGAGCATGAAACGGTCTGAAAAATAGGAGGAGCATGAAACGGTGTTGAAAACATGAAGAGCATGCAAAGGTGTGAAAAATATGAAGAGTTTCAAAAGGTATCAAAAATATGAAGAGCATGAAACGGTCTGAAAAATAGGAGGAGCATGAAACGGTGTTGAAAACATGAAGAGCCTGCAAAGGTGTGAAAAATATGAAGAGCTTCAAACGGTGTCAAAATTATGAGGAGCATGAAACGGTCTGAAAAATAGGAGGAGCATGAAACGGTGTTGAAAACATGAAGAGCCTGAAAAGGTGTGAAAAATATGAAGAGCTTCAAAAGGTGTCAAAAATATGAGGATCTCGAAACGGTGAAATTTTGGAGGAGCATGACGTGGTTTTGGAAAACATGAAGAGCCTGCAAAGGTGTGAAAAATATGAAGAGCTTCAAAAGGTGTGAAAAATATGAGGAGCATGATACAGTCTGAAATATAGGAGGAGCCTGAAACGGTGTTCAAAAACATGAAGACCCTGAAAAGGTGAGAAAAATATGAAGAGCTTCAAAAGGTGTGAAAAATATGAAGAGTTTCAAAAGATGTCAAAATTATGAGGAGCATGAAAGGGTGTGAAAATAGGAGGAGCTTGAAGCGGTGTTGAAAAACATGAAGAGCCTGCAAAGGTGTGAAAAATACGAAGAGCTTCAAAAGGTGTCAAAAATATGAGGAGCTTGAAACGGTCTGAAAAATATGAGGAGCATGAAACGGTGTTCAAAAACATGAAGACCCTGAAAAGGTGAGAAAAATATGAAGAGCTTCAAAAGGTGTGAAAATTATGAAGAGCTTCAAAAGGTGTCAAAAATAAAAGGAGCATGAAACGGTGAAAAATAGGAGGAGAATTAAACGGTGTTGAAAAACATGAAGAGCCTGAAATGGTGTGAAATATATGAAGAGATTCAAAAGGTGTCAAAAATATGAGGAGCATGAATCAATCTGAAAAATAGGAGGAACAAGAAGCAGTGTTCAAAAACATGATGAGCCTGAAAAGGTGTGAAAAATATGAAGAGTTTCAAAAGATGTCAAAATTATGAGGAGCATGAAAGGGTGTGAAAATAGGAGGAGCTTGAAGCGGTGTTGAAAAACATGAAGAGCCTGCAAAGGTGTGAAAAATTCGAAGAGCTTCAAAAGGTGTCAAAAATATGAGGAGCTTGAAACGGTCTGAAAAATATGAGGAGCATGAAACGGTGTTCAAAAACATGAAGAGAGTGAAAAGGTGTGAAAAATATGAAAAGCTTGAAAAGGTGTGAAAAATATGGGAGCAGGAAACGGTCTGAAAAAGAGGAGGAGGATTAAGCGGTGTTCAAAAACATGAAGAGCCTGAAAAGGTGTGAAAAATATGAAGAGCTTCAAAAGGTGTGAAAAATATGAGGAGCATGAAACGGTCTGAAAAATAGGAGGAGCATGAAGCGGTGTTGAAAAACATGAAGAGACTGAAAAGGTTTGAAAAATATGAAGAGCTTCAAAATGTGTGAAAAATATGAAGAGCTTCAAAAGGTGTTAAAAATATGAGGCGCATGAAACGGTCTGAAAAATAGGAGGAGCATGAAGCGGTGTTGAAAAACATGAAGAGCATGAAAACGTTTGAAAAATATGAAGAGCTTCAAAAGGTGTCAAATATATGAGGAGCATGGAACGGTCTGAAAAATAGGAGGAGCATGAAGCGGTGTTCAAAAACATGAAGACCCTGAAAAGGTGTGAAAATTATGAAGAGATTCAAAAGGTATCAAAAATATGAAGAACATGAAACGGTCTGAAAAATAGGAGGAGCATGAAGCTGTGTTGAAAAACATGAAGAGCCTGAAAAGGTGTGAAAAATATGAAGAGCTTCAAAAGGTGTCAAAAATATGAGGAGCATGAAACGGTCTGAAATACAGGAGGTGCATGAAGCGGATTTGAAAAACATGAAGAGTCTGAAAAGGTGTGAAAAATATGAAGAGCTTCAAAAGGTGTCAAAAATATGAGGAGCTCGAAACGGTGAAATTTTGGAGGAGCATGAAGTGGTTTTGGAAAACATGAAGAGCCTGCAAAGGTGTGAAAAATATTAAGAGCTTCAAAAGGTGTCAGAAATATGAGGAGCATGAAACGCTATGAAAAATAGGACAAGCATGAAATGGTGTTGAAAACATGAAGAGCCTGAAAAGGTGTGAAAAATATGAAGAGCTTCAAAAGGTGTCAAAAATATGAGGAGCATGAAACGGTCTGAAATACAGGAGGTGCATGAAGCGGATTTGAAAAACATGAAGAGTCTGAAAAGGTGTGAAAAATATGAAGAGCTTCAAAAGGTGTCAAAAATATGAGGAGCTCGAAACGGTGAAATTTTGGAGGAGCATGAAGTGGTTTTGGAAAACATGAAGAGCCTGCAAAGGTGTGAAAAATATTAAGAGCTTCAAAAGGTGTCAGAAATATGAGGAGCATGAAACGCTATGAAAAATAGGACAAGCATGAAATGGTGTTGAAAACATGAAGAGCCTGAAAAGGTGTGAAAAATATGAAGAGTTTCAAAAGGTATCAAAAATATGAAGAGCATGAAATGATCTGAAAATAGGAGGAGCATGAAGCGGTGTTCAAAAACATGAAGAGCTTGAAGAGGTGTGAAAAATATGAAGAGCTGCAAAACGTGTCAAAAATATGAGGAGTGTGAAACGATCTGAAAAATAGGAGGAGCATGAAACGGTGTTCAAAAACATGAAGAAACTGAAAAGTTGTGAAAAATATGAAGAGCTTCAAAACATGTCAAAAATATGAGGAGCATGAAACGGTCTCAAAAATAGGAGGAACATGAAGCAGTGTTCAAACACATGAAGAGCCTGAAATTGTGTGAAAAATATGAAAACCTTCAAAAGGTGTAAAAATTATGAGGAGCAGGAAACGGTCTGAAAAATAGGAGTAACATGATGCGGTGTTCAAAAATATGAAGAGCCTGAAAAGGTGTGAAAAATATGAAGAGCTTCAAAAGGTGTCAAAAATATGAAGAGCTTCAAAAGGTGTCAAAATTATGAGGAGCATGAAGCGTTCTGAAATATAGGAGGAGCAAGAAGCGTTCTGAAAAATAGGAGGAGCATGAAGCGGTCTGAAAAATAGGAGGAGTATGAAGCGGTGTTCAAAAACATGAAGAGCCTGAAAAGGTGTGAAATATATGAAGAGCTTCAAAAGGTGTGCAATACAAGGGGAGCATGAAACAACCTTAAAAACAGGACGAGCATGAAGCTGTGTTCAAAAACATGAGAGCCTGAAAAGGTGTGAAAAATATGAAGAGATTCAAAAGGTGTCAAAAATATGAGGAGCAAGAAACGATCTGAAAAATTGGAGGAGCATGAAGCGGTGCTCAAAAATATGAAGAACCTGAAAAGGTGTGAAAAATATGAAGAGCTTCAAAAGGTGTCAAAAATGAGAGGAGCATGAAGCGGTCTGAAAAATAGGAGGAGGAGGAAGTGGTGTTGAAAAACATGAAGAGCCTGCAAAGGTGTGAAATATATGAAGAGCTTCAAAATGTGTCAAATATATGAGGAGCATGAAACGGTCTGAAAAGTAGGAACAGCTTGAAACGGTGTTCAAAAACATGAAGAGCCTGAAAAGGTGTGAAAAATGTGAAGAGCTTCAAAAAGTGTGAAATACATCAGGAGCATGAAACGGTCTGAAAATAGGAGGAGCATGATGCAGTGTTCAAAAACATTAGGAGCCTTAAATGGTGTGAAAAATACGAAGAGCTTCAAAAGGTGTCAAAAATATGAGGAGCATGAAATGATCTGAAAATCAAGAGGAGCATGAAGCGTTGTTCAAAAACCTGAAAAGCCTGAAAAGGTGTGAAATATATGAAGAGCTTCAAAACGTGTCAATACTATGAGGAGCATGAAACGGTCTGAAAACAGGAGGAGCATGAAGCGGTGTTGAAAAACATGAAGAGCCTAAAAGGTGTGAACAATATGAAGAGCTTCAAAAGGTGTGAAGAATATGAAGAGCTTCAAAAGGTGTCAAATATATGAGGAGCATGAAACTGTCTGAAAAATAGGAGGAGCATGAAAGGTGTTTAAAAACATGAAGAGCCTGAAAAGATATGGAAAATATGAAGAGCTTCAAAATGTGTCAAAAATATGAGGAGCATGAAACGGTCTGAAAAATAGAAGGAGCATGAAACGGTGTTGAAAAACATGAAGAGCCTGTAAAGGTGTGAAAAATATGAAGAGCTTCAAAAGGTGTGAAAATTATGAGGAGCATGAAACGGTCTGAAAAATTGGAGGATAATGAAGCGGTGTCAAAAACAGGAAGAGCCTGAAAAGGTGTGAAAAATATGAGGAGCATGAAATGGTCTGAAAAATAGGAGGAGCATGAAACGGTGTTGAAAAACATGAAGAACAGGAAAAGGAGTGAAAAATATGATGGGCTTCAAAAGGTGTGAAAAATATGAGGAACATGAAGCTGTGTACAAAAACATGAAGAGCCTGAAAAGGAGTGAAAAATATGAAGAATTTCAAAAGGTGTGAAAAATATGAGGAGCATGAAACGGTCTGAAAATTAGGAGGAACATGAAGCGGTGTTGAAAAGCCTGTAGAGCCTGAAAAGGTGTGAAAAATATGTAGTGCTTCAAAAGGTGTCAAATTTACAAGTAGCATGAAACGGTGTTTAAAACTTGAAGAGCCTGAAAAGGTGTGAAGAATATGAAGAGCTTAAAAGGGGTGAAAAATATGAGGAGCATGAAACGGTCTGAAAAATAGGAGGAGCATGAAACGGTGTTGAAAACATGAAGAGCATGCAAAGGTGTGAAAAATATGAAGAGTTTCAAAAGGTATCAAAAATATGAAGAGCATGAAACGGTCTGAAAAATAGGAGGAGCATGAAACGGTGTTGAAAACATGAAGAGCCTGCAAAGGTGTGAAAAATATGAAGAGCTTCAAACGGTGTCAAAATTATGAGGAGCATGAAACGGTCTGAAAAATAGGAGGAGCATGAAACGGTGTTGAAAACATGAAGAGCCTGAAAAGGTGTGAAAAATATGAAGAGCTTCAAAAGGTGTCAAAAATATGAGGATCTCGAAACGGTGAAATTTTGGAGGAGCATGACGTGGTTTTGGAAAACATGAAGAGCCTGCAAAGGTGTGAAAAATATGAAGAGCTTCAAAAGGTGTGAAAAATATGAGGAGCATGATACAGTCTGAAATATAGGAGGAGCCTGAAACGGTGTTCAAAAACATGAAGACCCTGAAAAGGTGAGAAAAATATGAAGAGCTTCAAAAGGTGTGAAAAATATGAAGAGTTTCAAAAGATGTCAAAATTATGAGGAGCATGAAAGGGTGTGAAAATAGGAGGAGCTTGAAGCGGTGTTGAAAAACATGAAGAGCCTGCAAAGGTGTGAAAAATACGAAGAGCTTCAAAAGGTGTCAAAAATATGAGGAGCTTGAAACGGTCTGAAAAATATGAGGAGCATGAAACGGTGTTCAAAAACATGAAGAGAGTGAAAATGTGTGAAAAATATGAAAAGCTTGAAAAGGTGTGAAAAATATGGGAGCAGGAAACGGTCTGAAAAATAGGAGGAGCATGAAGCGGTGTTGAAAAACATGAAGAGCCTGAAAAGGTGTGAAAAATATGAAGAGCTTCAAAAGGTGTGAAATACATGAGGAGCATGAAACGGTCTGAAAAATAGGAGGAGCATGAAGCGGTGTTGAAAAACATGAAGAGACTGAAAAGGTTTGAAAAATATGAAGAGCTTCAAAATGTGTGAAAAATATGAAGAGCTTCAAAAGGTGTTAAAAATATGAGGCGCATGAAACGGTCTGAAAAATAGGAGGAGCATGAAGGGGTGTTGAAAAACATGAAGAGCATGAAAACGTTTGAAAAATATGAAGAGCTTCAAAAGTTGTCAAATATATGAGGAGCATGGAACGGTCTGAAAAATAGGAGGAGCATGAAGCGGTGTTCAAAAACATGAAGACCCTGAAAAGGTGTGAAAATTATGAAGAGATTCAAAAGGTATCAAAAATATGAAGAACATGAAACGGTCTGAAAAATAGGAGGAGCATGAAGCTGTGTTGAAAAACATGAAGAGCCTGAAAAGGTGTGAAAAATATGAAGAGCTTCAAAAGGTGTCAAAAATATGAGGAGCATGAAACGGTCTGAAATACAGGAGGTGCATGAAGCGGATTTGAAAAACATGAAGAGTCTGAAAAGGTGTGAAATATATGAAGAGCTTCAAAAGGTGTCAAAAATATGAGGAGCTCGAAACGGTGAAATTTTGGAGGAGCATGAAGTGGTTTTGGAAAACATGAAGAGCCTGCAAAGGTGTGAAAAATATTAAGAGCTTCAAAAGGTGTCAGAAATATGAGGAGCATGAAACGCTATGAAAAATAGGACAAGCATGAAATGGTGTTGAAAACATGAAGAGCCTGAAAAGGTGTGAAAAATATGAAGAATTTCAAAAGGTATCAAAAATATGAAGAGCATGAAATGATCTGAAAAATAGGAGGAGCATGAAGCGGTGTTCAAAAACATGAAGAGCTTGAAGAGGTGTGAAAAATATGAAGAGCTGCAAAACGTGTCAAAAATATGAGGAGTTTGAAACGATCTGAAAAATAGGAGGAGCATGAAGCGGTTTTGAAAAAGATGAAAAGCGTAAAAAGGTGTCAAAAATGTGAAGAGGTTCAAAAGGTGTCAAAAATATGAGGAACATGAAACGGTCTGAAAAATAGGAGGAGCATGAAGCGGTGTTGAAAATCATGAAGAGCCTGAAAAGGTGTGAAATATATGAAAAGCTTCAAAAGTAGTGAAAAATATGAAGAGCTTCAAAAGGTGTCAAAAATATGAGGAGCATGAAACGGTCTGAAAAATATGAGGAGCATGAAGCGGTGTTTAAAAACATGAAGATCCTGAAAAGGTGTGAAAAATATGAAGGGCTTCAAAAGGTGTCAAAATGAGATGAGCATGAAACGCTCTGAAAAATAGGAGGAGCATGAAGTGGTGTTGAAAAAAATGAAAAGCCTGAAAAGGTGTGAAACATATGAAGAGCTTCAAAAGGTGTCAAAAATATGAGGAGAATGAAACAATCTGCAAAATAGGAGGAGCTTGAAATTGTGTTCAAAATCATGAATAGCCTGAAAAGGTGTGAAAAATATGAATAGTTTCAAAACGTGTGAAATACATGAGAAGGATTAAATGGTCTGAAAATAGGAGGAGCATGAAGTGGTGTTGAAAAACATGAAGAGCCTGAAAAGTTGTCAAATATATGAGGAGCATGAAGCGGTCTGAAAAATAGGAGGAGCATGAAGTGGTGTTGAAAAACATGAAGAGCCTGAAAACGTGTGAAAAATATGAAGAGATTCAAAACGTGTCAAAAATATGAGGAGCATGAAACGGTCTGAAAAATATGAGGAGCATGAAACGGTCTGAAAAATAGAATCAGCATGAAGCGGTGTTGAAAAACCGTAAGAGCCAGAAAACGTGTGAAAAATATGAAGAGCTTCAAAAGGTGTGAAAAATATGAAGAGCTTCAAAAGTTGTCAAAAATTAGATGAGCAAGAAACGGTGTGAAAAATAGGAGGAGCAAGAAATGGTGTTGACAAAAATGAAGAGCCTGAAAAGGTGTGAAACATATGAAAAGCTTCAAAAGGTGTCAAATATATGAGGAGCATGAAACGGTCTGAAAAATAGGAGGAGCATGAAGCGGTGTTCAAAAACATGAAGAGCCTCAAAAGGTGTCAAAAATCTGAGGAGCATGAAACGGTCTGAAAAATAGGAGGAGCATGAAGCGGTGTTCAAAAACATGAAGAGCCTGAAAAGGTGTGAAAAATATGATGAGCTTCAAAAGGTGTCAAAAATATGAGCAGCATGAAATGGTCTGAAAAATAGGAGGAGCATGAAGCCGTGTTCAAAAACATAAAGAGCCTGAAAAGGTGTGAAAAATATGAAAAGCTTCAAAAGGTGTCAAATATATCAGGAGCATGAAACGGTCTGAAGAATAGGAGAAACATGAAGCGGTGTTGAAAAACATGAAGAGTCTGAAAACGTGTGAAAATATGAAGAGCCTCAAAAATATGAAAAATATGAAGAGCTTCAAAAGTTGTGAAAAATATGAAGAGCTTCAAAAGGTGTCAAAAATGAGATGAGCATGAAACGGTCTGAAAAATATGAGGAGCATGAAGCGGTGTTGAAAATCATGAAGAGCCTGAAAACATGTGAAAATATGAAGAGCGTCAAAAATATGAAAAATATGAAGAGCTTCAAAAGTAGTGAAAAATATGAAGAGCTTCAAAAGGTGTCAAAATGAGATGAGCGTGAAACGGTCTGAAAAATAGGAGTAACATGATGCGGTGTTCAAAAATATGAAGAGCCTGAAAAGGTGTGAAAAATATGAAGAGCTTCAAAAGGTGTCAAAAATATGAAGAGCTTCAAAAGGTGTCAAAATTATGAGGAGCATGAAGCGTTCTGAAATATAGGAGGAGCAAGAAGCGTTCTGAAAAATAGGAGGAGCATGAAGCGGTCTGAAAAATAGGAGGAGTATGAAGCGGTGTTCAAAAACATGAAGAGCCTGAAAAGGTGTGAAATATATGAAGAGCTTCAAAAGGTGTGCAATACAAGGGGAGCATGAAACAACCTTAAAAACAGGACGAGCATGAAGCTGTGTTCAAAAACATGAGAGCCTGAAAAGGTGTGAAAAATATGAAGAGATTCAAAAGGTGTCAAAAATATGAGGAGCAAGAAACGATCTGAAAAATTGGAGGAGCATGAAGCGGTGCTCAAAAATATGAAGAACCTGAAAAGGTGTGAAAAATATGAAGAGCTTCAAAAGGTGTCAAAAATGAGAGGAGCATGAAGCGGTCTGAAAAATAGGAGGAGGAGGAAGTGGTGTTGAAAAACATGAAGAGCCTGCAAAGGTGTGAAATATATGAAGAGCTTCAAAATGTGTCAAATATATGAGGAGCATGAAACGGTCTGAAAAGTAGGAACAGCTTGAAACGGTGTTCAAAAACATGAAGAGCCTGAAAAGGTGTGAAAAATGTGAAGAGCTTCAAAAAGTGTGAAATACATCAGGAGCATGAAACGGTCTGAAAATAGGAGGAGCATGATGCAGTGTTCAAAAACATTAGGAGCCTTAAATGGTGTGAAAAATACGAAGAGCTTCAAAAGGTGTCAAAAATATGAGGAGCATGAAATGATCTGAAAATCAAGAGGAGCATGAAGCGTTGTTCAAAAACCTGAAAAGCCTGAAAAGGTGTGAAATATATGAAGAGCTTCAAAACGTGTCAATACTATGAGGAGCATGAAACGGTCTGAAAACAGGAGGAGCATGAAGCGGTGTTGAAAAACATGAAGAGCCTAAAAGGTGTGAACAATATGAAGAGCTTCAAAAGGTGTGAAGAATATGAAGAGCTTCAAAAGGTGTCAAATATATGAGGAGCATGAAACTGTCTGAAAAATAGGAGGAGCATGAAAGGTGTTTAAAAACATGAAGAGCCTGAAAAGATATGGAAAATATGAAGAGCTTCAAAAGGTGTCAAAAATATGAGGAGCATGAAACGGTCTGAAAAATAGAAGGAGCATGAAACGGTGTTGAAAAACATGAAGAGCCTGTAAAGGTGTGAAAAATATGAAGAGCTTCAAAAGGTGTGAAAATTATGAGGAGCATGAAACGGTCTGAAAAATTGGAGGATAATGAAGCGGTGTCAAAAACAGGAAGAGCCTGAAAAGGTGTGAAAAATATGAGGAGCATGAAATGGTCTGAAAAATAGGAGGAGCATGAAACGGTGTTGAAAAACATGAAGAACAGGAAAAGGAGTGAAAAATATGATGGGCTTCAAAAGGTGTGAAAAATATGAGGAACATGAAGCTGTGTACAAAAACATGAAGAGCCTGAAAAGGAGTGAAAAATATGAAGAATTTCAAAAGGTGTGAAAAATATGAGGAGCATGAAACGGTCTGAAAATTAGGAGGAACATGAAGCGGTGTTGAAAAGCCTGTAGAGCCTGAAAAGGTGTGAAAAATATGTAGTGCTTCAAAAGGTGTCAAATTTACAAGTAGCATGAAACGGTGTTTAAAACTTGAAGAGCCTGAAAAGGTGTGAAGAATATGAAGAGCTTAAAAGGGGTGAAAAATATGAGGAGCATGAAACGGTCTGAAAAATAGGAGGAGCATGAAACGGTGTTGAAAACATGAAGAGCATGCAAAGGTGTGAAAAATATGAAGAGTTTCAAAAGGTATCAAAAATATGAAGAGCATGAAACGGTCTGAAAAATAGGAGGAGCATGAAACGGTGTTGAAAACATGAAGAGCCTGCAAAGGTGTGAAAAATATGAAGAGCTTCAAACGGTGTCAAAATTATGAGGAGCATGAAACGGTCTGAAAAATAGGAGGAGCATGAAACGGTGTTGAAAACATGAAGAGCCTGAAAAGGTGTGAAAAATATGAAGAGCTTCAAAAGGTGTCAAAAATATGAGGATCTCGAAACGGTGAAATTTTGGAGGAGCATGACGTGGTTTTGGAAAACATGAAGAGCCTGCAAAGGTGTGAAAAATATGAAGAGCTTCAAAAGGTGTGAAAAATATGAGGAGCATGATACAGTCTGAAATATAGGAGGAGCCTGAAACGGTGTTCAAAAACATGAAGACCCTGAAAAGGTGAGAAAAATATGAAGAGCTTCAAAAGGTGTGAAAAATATGAAGAGTTTCAAAAGATGTCAAAATTATGAGGAGCATGAAAGGGTGTGAAAATAGGAGGAGCTTGAAGCGGTGTTGAAAAACATGAAGAGCCTGCAAAGGTGTGAAAAATACGAAGAGCTTCAAAAGGTGTCAAAAATATGAGGAGCTTGAAACGGTCTGAAAAATATGAGGAGCATGAAACGGTGTTCAAAAACATGAAGAGAGTGAAAATGTGTGAAAAATATGAAAAGCTTGAAAAGGTGTGAAAAATATGGGAGCAGGAAACGGTCTGAAAAATAGGAGGAGCATGAAGCGGTGTTGAAAAACATGAAGAGCCTGAAAAGGTGTGAAAAATATGAAGAGCTTCAAAAGGTGTGAAATACATGAGGAGCATGAAACGGTCTGAAAAATAGGAGGAGCATGAAGCGGTGTTGAAAAACATGAAGAGACTGAAAAGGTTTGAAAAATATGAAGAGCTTCAAAATGTGTGAAAAATATGAAGAGCTTCAAAAGGTGTTAAAAATATGAGGCGCATGAAACGGTCTGAAAAATAGGAGGAGCATGAAGGGGTGTTGAAAAACATGAAGAGCATGAAAACGTTTGAAAAATATGAAGAGCTTCAAAAGTTGTCAAATATATGAGGAGCATGGAACGGTCTGAAAAATAGGAGGAGCATGAAGCGGTGTTCAAAAACATGAAGACCCTGAAAAGGTGTGAAAATTATGAAGAGATTCAAAAGGTATCAAAAATATGAAGAACATGAAACGGTCTGAAAAATAGGAGGAGCATGAAGCTGTGTTGAAAAACATGAAGAGCCTGAAAAGGTGTGAAAAATATGAAGAGCTTCAAAAGGTGTCAAAAATATGAGGAGCATGAAACGGTCTGAAATACAGGAGGTGCATGAAGCGGATTTGAAAAACATGAAGAGTCTGAAAAGGTGTGAAAAATATGAAGAGCTTCAAAAGGTGTCAAAAATATGAGGAGCTCGAAACGGTGAAATTTTGGAGGAGCATGAAGTGGTTTTGGAAAACATGAAGAGCCTGCAAAGGTGTGAAAAATATTAAGAGCTTCAAAAGGTGTCAGAAATATGAGGAGCATGAAACGCTATGAAAAATAGGACAAGCATGAAATGGTGTTGAAAACATGAAGAGCCTGAAAAGGTGTGAAAAATATGAAGAATTTCAAAAGGTATCAAAAATATGAAGAGCATGAAATGATCTGAAAAATAGGAGGAGCATGAAGCGGTGTTCAAAAACATGAAGAGCTTGAAGAGGTGTGAAAAATATGAAGAGCTGCAAAACGTGTCAAAAATATGAGGAGTTTGAAACGATCTGAAAAATAGGAGGAGCATGAAGCGGTTTTGAAAAAGATGAAAAGCGTAAAAAGGTGTCAAAAATGTGAAGAGGTTCAAAAGGTGTCAAAAATATGAGGAACATGAAACGGTCTGAAAAATAGGAGGAGCATGAAGCGGTGTTGAAAATCATGAAGAGCCTGAAAAGGTGTGAAATATATGAAAAGCTTCAAAAGTAGTGAAAAATATGAAGAGCTTCAAAAGGTGTCAAAAATATGAGGAGCATGAAACGGTCTGAAAAATATGAGGAGCATGAAGCGGTGTTTAAAAACATGAAGATCCTGAAAAGGTGTGAAAAATATGAAGGGCTTCAAAAGGTGTCAAAATGAGATGAGCATGAAACGCTCTGAAAAATAGGAGGAGCATGAAGTGGTGTTGAAAAAAATGAAAAGCCTGAAAAGGTGTGAAACATATGAAGAGCTTCAAAAGGTGTCAAAAATATGAGGAGAATGAAACAATCTGCAAAATAGGAGGAGCTTGAAATTGTGTTCAAAATCATGAATAGCCTGAAAAGGTGTGAAAAATATGAATAGTTTCAAAACGTGTGAAATACATGAGAAGGATTAAATGGTCTGAAAATAGGAGGAGCATGAAGTGGTGTTGAAAAACATGAAGAGCCTGAAAAGTTGTCAAATATATGAGGAGCATGAAGCGGTCTGAAAAATAGGAGGAGCATGAAGTGGTGTTGAAAAACATGAAGAGCCTGAAAACGTGTGAAAAATATGAAGAGATTCAAAACGTGTCAAAAATATGAGGAGCATGAAACGGTCTGAAAAATATGAGGAGCATGAAACGGTCTGAAAAATAGAATCAGCATGAAGCGGTGTTTAAAACCGTAAGAGCCAGAAAACGTGTGAAAAATATGAAGAGCTTCAAAAGGTGTGAAAAATATGAAGAGCTTCAAAAGTTGTCAAAAATTAGATGAGCAAGAAACGGTGTGAAAAATAGGAGGAGCAAGAAATGGTGTTGACAAAAATGAAGAGCCTGAAAAGGTGTGAAACATATGAAAAGCTTCAAAAGGTGTCAAATATATGAGGAGCATGAAACGGTCTGAAAAATAGGAGGAGCATGAAGCGGTGTTCAAAAACATGAAGAGCCTCAAAAGGTGTCAAAAATCTGAGGAGCATGAAACGGTCTGAAAAATAGGAGGAGCATGAAGCGGTGTTCAAAAACATGAAGAGCCTGAAAAGGTGTGAAAAATATGATGAGCTTCAAAAGGTGTCAAAAATATGAGCAGCATGAAATGGTCTGAAAAATAGGAGGAGCATGAAGCCGTGTTCAAAAACATAAAGAGCCTGAAAAGGTGTGAAAAATATGAAAAGCTTCAAAAGGTGTCAAATATATCAGGAGCATGAAACGGTCTGAAGAATAGGAGAAACATGAAGCGGTGTTGAAAAACATGAAGAGTCTGAAAACGTGTGAAAATATGAAGAGCCTCAAAAATATGAAAAATATGAAGAGCTTCAAAAGTTGTGAAAAATATGAAGAGCTTCAAAAGGTGTCAAAAATGAGATGAGCATGAAACGGTCTGAAAAATATGAGGAGCATGAAGCGGTGTTGAAAATCATGAAGAGCCTGAAAACATGTGAAAATATGAAGAGCGTCAAAAATATGAAAAATATGAAGAGCTTCAAAAGTAGTGAAAAATATGAAGAGCTTCAAAAGGTGTCAAAATGAGATGAGCGTGAAACGGTCTGAAAAATAGGAGGAGCCTGAAGTGCTGTTGAAAAAAATGAGAAGCATAAAAAAATGTGAAATGTATGAAGAGCTTCAAAAGCTGTCCAAAATATGAGGAGAATGAAACGGTTTCCAAAATAGGAGGAGCATGAAATGGTGTTCAAAAACATGAAGAGCCTGAAAAGGTGTGAAAAATATGAAGAGCGTCAAAAGGTGTGAAATACATGAGGAGGATTAAATGGTCTGAAAAATAGGAGGAGCATGAAGCGGTGTTGAGGAATTTGAAGAGCCTGAAAACGTGTGAAAAATATGAAGAACTTCAAAAGGTGTGAAAAATATGAAGAGCTTCAAAATGTGTCAAAAATATGAAAAGCATGAAACGGTCTGAAAAATAGGAGGATCATGACGCGGTGTTCAAAAACATGAAGAGCCTGAAAAGGTGTGAAAAATATGAAGAGCTTCAAAAGGTGTGAAATACATGAGGAGCAAGAAACGGTCTGAAAAATAGGAGGAGCATGAAACGGTGATCAAAAACATGAAGAGCCTGAAAATGTGTGAGAAATATGAAGAGCGTCAAAAGATGTGAAATACATGAGGAGGATTAAACGGTCTGAAAAATAGAAGGAGCATGAAGCGGTGTTGAGGAACTTGAAGAGCCTGAAAACGTGTGAAAAATATGAAGAACTTCAAAAGGTGTGAAAAATATGAAGAGCTTCAAAATGTGTCAAAAATATGAAAAGCATGAAACGGTCTGAAAAATAGGAGGATCATGACGCGGTGTTCAAAAACATGAAGAGCCTGAAAAGGTGTGAAAAATATGAAGAGCTTCAAAAGGTGTGAAATACATGAGGAGCAAGAAACGGTCTGAAAAATAGGAGGAGCATGAAGCGGTGTTGAAAAACATGAAGAGCCTGAAAAGGTGTGAAAAATATGAAGAGCTTCAAAAGGTGTTAAAAATATTAGGAGTATGAAACGGTCTGAAAAATAGGAGGAGCATGAAACGGTTTTGAAAAACATGAAGAGCCTGAAAAGGTGTGAAAAATATGAAGAGCTCCAAAGGTGTCAAAAATATGAGGAGCATGAAACGGTCTGAAAAATATGAGAGCATGAAGCGGTGTTTAAAAACATGAAGAGCCTGAAAAGGTGTGAAAAATATGAAGGGCTTCAAAAGGTGTCAAATGAGATGAGCATGAAACGCTCTGAAAAATAAGAGGAGCATGAAGTGGTGTTGAAAAAAATGAAAAGCCTGAAAAAGTGTGAAACATATGAAGAGCTTCAAAAGGTGTCAAAAATATGAGGAGAATGAAACGATCTGCAAAATAGGAGGAGCTTGAAATGGTGTTCAAAATCATGAATAGCCTGAAAAGGTGTAAAAAGTATGAATAGTTTCAAAACGTGTGAAATACATGAGGAGGATTAAACGGTCTGAAAATCGGAGGAGCATGAAGTGGTGTTGAAAAACATGAAGAGCCTGAAAAGTTGTCAAATATATGAGGAGCATGAAGCGGTCTGAAAAATATGAGGAGCATGAAACGGTCTGAAAAATAGAATCAGCATGAAGCGGTGTTGAAAAACCTTAAGAGCCAGAAAACGTGTGAAAAATATGAAGAGCTTCAAAAGGTGTGAAAAATATGAAGAGCTTCAAAAGTTGTCAAAAATTAGATGAGCATGAAACGGTGTGAAAAATAGGAGGAGCAAGAAATGGTGTTGACAAAAATGAAGAGCCTGAAAAGGTGTGAAAAATATGAAAAGCTTCAAAAGGTGTCAAATATATGAGGAGCATGAAACGGTCTGAAAAATAGGAGGAGCATGAAGCGGTGTTCAAAAACATAAAGAGCCTCAAAAGGTGTCAAAAATCTGAGGAGCATGAAACGGTCTGAAAAATAGGAGGAGCATGAAGCGGTGTTCAAAAACATGAAGAGCCTGAAAAGGTGTGAAAAATATGATGAGCTTCAAAAGGTGTCAAAAATATGAGCAGCATGAAACGGTCTGAAAAATAGGAGGAGCATGAAGCCGTGTTCAAAAACATAAAGAGCCTGAAAAGGTGTGAAAAATATGAAAAGCTTCAAAAGGTGTCAATATATCAGGAGCATGAAACGGTCTGAAGAATAGGAGAAACATGAAGCGGTGTTGAAAAACATGAAGAGTCTGAAAACGTGTGAAAATATGAAGAGCCTCAAAAATATGAAAAATATGAAGAGCTTCAAAAGTTGTGAAAAATATGAAGAGCTTCAAAAGGTGTCAAAAATGAGATGAGCATGAAACGGTCTGAAAAATATGAGGAGCATGAAGCGGTGTTGAAAATCATGAAGAGCCTGAAAACGTGTGAAAATATGAAGAGCGTCAAAAATATGAAAAATATGAAGAGCTTCAAAAGTAGTGAAAAATATGAAGAGCTTCAAAAGGTGTCAAAATGAGATGAGCGTGAAACGGTCTGAAAAATAGGAGGAGCATGAAGTGATGTTGAAAAAAATGAGAAGCATGAAAAAATGTGAAATGTATGAAGAGCTTCAAAAGCTGTCCAAAATATGAGGAGAATGAAACGGTTTCCAAAATAGGAGGAGCATGAAATGGTGTTCAAAAACATGAAGAGCCTGAAAAGGTGTGAAAAATATGAAGAGCGTCAAAAGGTGTGAAATACATGAGGAGGATTAAATGGTCTGAAAAATAGGAGGAGCATGAAGCGGTGTTGAGGAACTTGAAGAGCCTGAAAACGTGTGAAAAATATGAAGAACTTCAAAAGGTGTGAAAAATATGAAGAGCTTCAAAATGTGTCAAAAATATGAAAAGCATGAAACGGTCTGAAAAATAGGAGGATCATGAAGCGGTGTTCAAAAACATGAAGAGCCTGAAAAGATTTGAAAGATATGAAGAGCTTCAAAAGGTGTCAAAAATATGAGGAGCATGAAACGGTCTGAAAAATAGGAGGAGCATGAAACGGTGATCAAAAACATGAAGAGCCTGAAAAGGTGTGAAAAATATGAAGAGCTTCAAAAGGTGTGAAATACATGAGGAGCATGAAACGGTCTGAAAAATATGAGATGCATGAAGTTCTGTGGAAAAACATGAAGAGACTGAAAAGGTGTGAAAAATATGAAGAGCTTCAAAAGGTGTGAAATACATGAGGAGCTTGAAACTCTCTGAAAAATAGAAGGAGAATGAAGTGGTGTTCAAAACATGAAGAGCGTGAAAAGTTGTGAAAAATATGAAGAGCTTCAAAAGGTGTGAAATACATGAGGAGGATTAAACGGTCTGAAAAATAGGAGGAGCATGAAGTGATGTTGAAAAAAATGAGAAGCATGAAAAAATGTGAAATGTATGAAGAGCTTCAAAAGCTGTCCAAAATATGAGGAGAATGAAACGGTTTCCAAAATAGGAGGAGCATGAAATGGTGTTCAAAAACATGAAGAGCCTGAAAAGGTGTGAAAAATATGAAGAGCGTCAAAAGGTGTGAAATACATGAGGAGGATTAAATGGTCTGAAAAATAGGAGGAGCATGAAGCGGTGTTGAGGAACTTGAAGAGCCTGAAAACGTGTGAAAAATATGAAGAACTTCAAAAGGTGTGAAAAATATGAAGAGCTTCAAAATGTGTCAAAAATATGAAAAGCATGAAACGGTCTGAAAAATAAGAGGATCATGAAGCGGTGTTCAAAAACATGAAGAGCCTGAAAAGATTTGAAAGATATGAAGAGCTTCAAAAGGTGTCAAAAATATGAGGAGCATGAAACGGTCTGAAAAATAGGAGGAGCATGAAACGGTGATCAAAAACATGAAGAGCCTGAAAAGGTGTGAAAAATATGAAGAGCGTCAAAAGGTGTGAAATACATGAGGAGGATTAAACGGTCTGAAAAATAGGAGGAGCATGAAGCGGTGTTGAGGAACTTGAAGAGCCTGAAAACGTGTGAAAAATATGAAGAACTTCAAAAGGTGTGAAAAATATGAAGAGCTTCAAAATGTGTCAAAAATATGAAAAGCATGAAACGGTCTGAAAAATAGGAGGATCATGAAGCGGTGTTCAAAAACATGAAGAGCCTGAAAAGATTTGAAAGATATGAAGAGCTTCAAAAGGTGTCAAAAATATGAGGAGCATGAAACGGTCTGAAAAATAGGAGGAGCATGAAACGGTGATCAAAAACATGAAGAGCCTGAAAAGGTGTGAAAAATATGAAGAGCTTCAAAAGGTGTGAAATACATGAGGAGCATGAAACGGTCTGAAAAATATGAGATGCATGAAGTTCTGTGGAAAAAAATGAAGAGACTGAAAAGGTGTGAAAAATACGAAGAGCTTCAAAAGGTGTGAAATACATGAGGAGCTTGAAACTCTCTGAAAAATAGAAGGAGAATGAAGTGGTGTTCAAAACATGAAGAGCGTGAAAAGTTGTGAAAAATATGAAGAGCTTCAAAAGGTGTGAAATACATGAGGAGGATTAAACGGTCTGAAAAATAGGAGGAGCATGAAGCGGTGTTGAGAATCTTGAAGAGCCTGAAACCGTGTGAAAAATATGAAGAACTTCAAAAGGTGTGAAAAATATGAAGAGCTTCAAAAGGTGTCAAAAATATGAGGAGCATGAAACGGTCTGAAAAATAGGAGGAGCATGAAACGGTGATCAAAAACATGAAGAGCCTGAAAAGTTGTGAAAAATATGAAGAGCTACAAAAGGTGTGAAATACATGAGGAGCATGAAACGGTCTGAAAAATATGAGATGCATGAAGTTCTGTGGAAAAACATAAAGAGACTGAAAAGGTGTGAAAAATATGAAGAGCTTCAAAAGGTGTGAAATACATGAGGAGCAAGAAACGGTCTGAAAAATAGGAGGAGCATGAAGCGGTGTTGAAAAACATGAAGAGCCTGAAAAGGTGTGAAAAATATGAAGAGCTTCAAAAGGTGTTAAAAATATTAGGAGTATGAAACGGTCTGAAAAATTGGAGGAGCATGAAACGGTTTTGAAAAACATGAAGAGCCTGAAAAGGTGTGAAAAATATGAAGAGCTCCAAAGGTGTCAAAAATATGAGGAGCATGAAACGGTCTGAAAAATATGAGAGCATGAAGCGGTGTTTAAAAACATGAAGAGCCTGAAAAGGTGTGAAAAATATGAAGGGCTTCAAAAGGTGTCAAATGAGATGAGCATGAAACGCTCTGAAAAATAAGAGGAGCATGAAGTGGTGTTGAAAAAAATGAAAAGCCTGAAAAAGTGTGAAACATATGAAGAGCTTCAAAAGGTGTCAAAAATATGAGGAGAATGAAACGATCTCCAAAATAGGAGGAGCTTGAAATGGTGTTCAAAATCATGAATAGCCTGAAAAGGTGTAAAAAGTATGAATAGTTTCAAAACGTGTGAAATACATGAGGAGGATTAAACGGTCTGAAAATCGGAGGAGCATGAAGTGGTGTTGAAAAACATGAAGAGCCTGAAAAGTTGTCAAATATATGAGGAGCATGAAGCGGTCTGAAAAATATGAGGAGCATGAAACGGTCTGAAAAATAGAATCAGCATGAAGCGGTGTTGAAAAACCTTAAGAGCCAGAAAACGTGTGAAAAATATGAAGAGCTTCAAAAGGTGTGAAAAACATGAAGAGCTTCAAAAGTTGTCAAAAATTAGATGAGCATGAAACGGTGTGAAAAATAGGAGGAGCAAGAAATGGTGTTGACAAAAATGAAGAGCCTGAAAAGGTGTGAAAAATATGAAAAGCTTCAAAAGGTGTCAAATATATGAGGAGCATGAAACGGTCTGAAAAATAGGAGGAGCATGAAGCGGTGTTCAAAAACATAAAGAGCCTCAAAAGGTGTCAAAAATCTGAGGAGCATGAAACGGTCTGAAAAATAGGAGGAGCATGAAGCGGTGTTCAAAAACATGAAGAGCCTGAAAAGGTGTGAAAAATATGATGAGCTTCAAAAGGTGTCAAAAATATGAGCAGCATGAAACGGTCTGAAAAATAGGAGGAGCATGAAGCTGTGTTCAAAAACATAAAGAGCCTGAAAAGGTGTGAAAAATATGAAAAGCTTCAAAAGGTGTCAAATATATCAGGAGCATGAAACGGTCTGAAGAATAGGAGAAACATGAAGCGGTGTTGAAAAACATGAAGAGTCTGAAAACGTGTGAAAATATGAAGAGCCTCAAAAATATGAAAAATATGAAGAGCTTCAAAAGTTGTGAAAAATATGAAGAGCTTCAAAAGGTGTCAAAAATGAGATGAGCATGAAACGGTCTGAAAAATATGAGGAGCATGAAGCGGTGTTGAAATCATGAAGAGCCTGAAAACGTGTGAAAATATGAAGAGCGTCAAAAATATGAAAAATATGAAGAGCTTCAAAAGTAGTGAAAAATATGAAGAGCTTCAAAAGGTGTCAAAATGAGATGAGCGTGAAACGGTGTGAAAAATAGGAGGAGCATGAAGTGATGTTGAAAAAAATGAGAAGCATGAAAAAATGTGAAATGTATGAAGAGCTTCAAAAGCTGTCCAAAATATGAGGAGAATGAAACGGTTTCCAAAATAGGAGGAGCATGAATAGGTGTTCAAAAACATGAAGAGCCTGAAAAGGTGTGAAAAATATGAAGAGCGTCAAAAGGTGTGAAATACATGAGGAGGATTAAATGGTCTGAAAAATAGGAGGAGCATGAAGCGGTGTTGAGGAACTTGAAGAGCCTGAAAACGTGTGAAAAATATGAAGAACTTCAAAAGGTGTGAAAAATATGAAGAGCTTCAAAACCTGTCAAAAATATGAAAAGCATGAAACGGTCTGAAAAATAGGAGGATCATGAAGCGGTGTTCAAAAACATGAAGAGCCTGAAAAGATTTGAAAGATATGAAGAGCTTCAAAAGGTGTCAAAAATATGAGGAGCATGAAACGGTCTGAAAAATAGGAGGAGCATGAAACGGTGATCAAAAACATGAAGAGCCTGAAAAGGTGTGAAAAATATGAAGAGCTTCAAAAGGTGTGAAATACATGAGGAGCATGAAACGGTCTGAAAAATATGAGATGCATGAAGTTCTGTGGAAAAACATGAAGAGACTGAAAAGGTGTGAAAAATATGAAGAGCTTCAAAAGGTGTGAAATACATGAGGAGCTTGAAACTCTCTGAAAAATAGAAGGAGAATGAAGTGGTGTTCAAAAACATGAAGAGCGTGAAAAGTTGTGAAAAATATGAAGAGCTTCAAAAGGTGTGAAATACATGAGGAGGATTAAACGGTCTGAAAAATAGGAGGAGCATGAAGCGGTGTTGAGAATCTTGAAGAGCCTGAAACCGTGTGAAAAATATGAAGAACTTCAAAATGTGTGAAAAATATGAAGAGCTTCAAAAGGTGTCAAAAATATGAAAAGCATGAAACGGTCTGAAAAATAGGAGGATCATGAAACGGTGATCAAAAACATGAAGAGCCTGAAAAGGTGTGAAAAATATGAAGAGATTCAAAAGGTGTGAAAAATATGAGGAGCATGAAACGGTCTGAAATATAGGAGGAGCATGAAACGGTGTTGAAAAACATGAAGAGCCTGAAAAAGTGTGAAAAATATGAAGAGATTCAAAACGTGTCAAAATATGAGGAGCATGAAACGGTCTGAAAAATAGAATCAGCATGAAGCGGTGTTGAAAAACCTTACGAGCCTGAAAACGTTTGAAAAATATGAAGAGCTTCAAAAGGTGTGAAAAATATGAAGAGCTTCAAAAGGTGTCAAAAATATGAGGAGCATGAAACAGTCTGAAAAATAGGAGGAGCTTGAAGCGGTGTTGAAAAACATGAAGAGCCTGAAAACGTGTGAAAAATATGAAGAGCTTCAAAAGGTGTGAAAAATAGGAAGAGCTTCAAAAGGTGTCAAAATGAGATGAGCATGAAACGGTCTGAAAAATATGAGGAGCATGAAGTGGTGTTGAAAAAAATGAAGAGCCTGAAAAGGTGTGAAATATATGAAGCGCTTCAAAAGGTGTCCAAAATATGAGGAGAATGAAACGGTCTCCAAAAAGAAGGAGCATGATATGGTGTTCAAAAACATTAAGAGCCTGAAAAGGTGTGAAAAATATGAAGAGCTTCAAAAGGTGTGAAATACATGAGGAGGATTAAACGGTTTGAAAAATAGGAGGAGCATGAAGCAGTGTTGAAAAACATGAAGAGCCTGAAAAGGTGTGAAAAATATGAAGAGGTTCAAAAGGTGTCAAAAATTAGAGGAGTATGAAACGGTCTGAAAAATAGGAGGAGCTTGAAGCGGTGTTTAAAAACATGAAGAGCCTGTAAAGGTGTGAAAAATATGAAGAGCTTCAAAACTTGTCAAAAATATGAGGAGCATGATACAGTCTGAAAATTAGGATGAGAATGAAACTGTTTTGAAAAAGATGAAGAGCATGAAAAGGTGTGAAAAATATGAAGATCTTCAAAAGGTGTCAAAGATATGAGAAACATGAAACGGAATGAAAATAGGAGCAGCATGAAGCGTTGTTGAAAAACATGAAATCATGAAAAGCTGTGAAATATATGAAGAGATTCAAAAGGTGTCAAAAATATGAGGAGCATTTAACGGTCTGAAAAATAGGAGGAGCATGAAGCGGTTTTTTAAAAGATGAAGGGCATGAAAAGTTGTGAAAAATATGAAGTGCTTCAAAATGTGTAAAGAATTTGAGGAGCATGAAACGGTCTGAAAAATAGGAGGAGCATGAAATGCTGTAGAAAAACATGAAGAGCCTGAAAAAGTGTGAAAAATAAGAGGAGCATGAAACGTTCTGAAAAATAGGAAGAGCATGAAACGGTGTTCAAAAACATGAAGACCCTGAAAAGGTGTGAAAAATATGAAGACCTTAAAAGGTGAAAAAATATGAGGAGCATGAAACAGTCTGAAAAATAGGAGGAGCATGAAGCGGTGTTGAAAAACATGAAGAAAATGAAACCGTGTGAAAAATATGAAGACATTCAAAAGGTGTGAAAAATCTGAAGAGCTTCAAAAAGTGTCAAAAATGAGATGACCATGAAACGGTTTGACAAATAGGAGGAACATGAAGTGGTGTTGAAAAACATGAAGAGCCTGAAAAGCTGTGAAAAATATGAAGAGCTTCAAAAGGTGTCAAAATTATGAGGAGCATGAAACGGTCTGAAAAATAGGAGGAGCATGAAACGGTCTGAAAAATAGGAGGAGCATGAAGCGGTGTTGAAAAACATGAAGAGCCTGAAAAGGTGTGAAAAATATGAAGAGCTTCAAAAGGTTTCAAAAATAGGATTAGCATGAAACGGTATGAAAAATAGGAGAAGTATGAAGCGGTGCCCAAAAACTTGAAGAGCCTGTAAACGTGTGAAAAATATGAAGAGCTTCAAAAGGTGTCAAAAATATGAGAAGCATGAAATGGTCAGAAAATTAGGAGGAGCTTGAAACGGTCTGAAAAATAGGAGGAGAATGAAATGGTGTTGAAAAACATGAAGAGCCTGAAAAGCTGTGAAAAATAAGAGGAGCATGAAACGTTCTGAAAAATAGGAGGAGAATGTAACGGTGTTCAAAAATATGAGGAGCCTGAAAAGTTGTGAAAAATATGAAGAGCTTCAAAATGTGTCAAAAATTTGAGGAGCATGAAACGGTCTGAAAAATAGGAGGAGCATGAAACGGTGTTCAAAAATATGAGGAGCCTGAAAAGTTGTGAAAAATATGAAGAGCTTCAAAATGTGTCAAAAATATGAGGACCATGAAACGGTCTGAAAAATCGGAGGAGCATGAAACGGTCTGAAAAATAGGAGAAGCATGAAATGGTGTTGAAAAACATGAAAAGCCTGAAAAGGTGTGAAAAATATGAAGAGCTTCAAAAGGTGTTAAAAATATGAGGAGCATGAAAAGGTCTGAAAAATAGGAGGAGCATGAGGCGGTGTTCAAAAACTTGAAGAGCCTGAAAAGGTGTGAGAAATATGAAGAGCTTCAAAAGCTGTCAAAAATATGAGGAGCATGAAACGGTCTGAAAAATAGGAGGAGAATGAAGAGGTCTGAAAAAGATGAAGAGCCTGAAAATGTGTGAAAAATATGATGAGCTTCAAAAGGTGTGAAATACATGAGGAGCATGAAACTCTCTGCAAAATACGAGCAGCATGAACCGGTGTTCAAAAACATGAAGAGACTGAAAAGGTGTGAAAAATGTGAAGATCTTCAAAACGTGTGAAAAATATGAGGAGCATGAAACAGTCTTAAAAATAGGAGGAGCAAGAAGCAGTGTTGAAAAACATGAAGAGCTTGAAAAGGTGTGAAAAATATGAAGAGCTTCAAAAGGTGTCAAAAATATGAGGAGCATGAAACACTCTGAAAATAGGAGGAGCATGAGGCGGTGATGTAAAACATGAAGAGCCTGAAAAGGTGTGAAAAATATGAAGAGCTTCAAAAGGTTCAAAAATATGAGGAGCATGAAACAGTCTGAAAAATAGGAGGAGTATGAAGCGCTGTTGAAAAACATGAAGAGCCTGAAAAGATGTGAAAAATATGAAGAGCTTCAAAAGATGTGAAATACATGAGGAGCATTAAACGGTCTGAAAAATTGGAGGAGCATGAAGTGGTGTTCAAAAACATGAAGAGACTGAAAAGGTGTGAAAAACATGAAGAGCTTCAAAAGGTGTGAAAATTATGAGGAGCAGGAAACAGTCTGAAAAATAGGAGGAGCATGAAGCGGTGTTGAAAAACATGAAGAGCTTGAGAAGGTGTGAAAAATATGAAGAGCTTCAAAAGGTGTTAAACTTATGAGGATCATGAAACAGTCTGAAAAATACGAGGAGAATGATGCGGTGTTGTAAAACATGAAGAACCTGAAAAGGTGTGAAAAATATGAAGAGCTTCAAAAGGTGTCAAAAATATGAGGAGCATGAAATGGTCTGAAAAATAGGTGGAACATGAAACGGTGTTGAATAATATGAAGAGCCTGAAAATTTGTGAAAAATATGAAGAGCTTCAGAGGGTGTGAAATACATGAGGAGAATGAAACGGTCTGTAAAATAGGATTAGCATGAAGCGGTGTTGAAAATCATGAAGAGCCTGAAAAGGTGTGAAAAATATGAAGAGCTTCAAAAGATGTGAAAAATAGGAGGAGCATGAAGTGGTGCTCAAAAACATGAAGAGCCTGAAAAGGTGTGAAAAATAAGAAGAGCTTCAAAATGTGTGAAAAATATGAGGAGCATGAAACGGTCTGAAAAATAGGAGGAGCATGAAACGGTGTTCAAAACATGAAGAGACTGAAAAGTTGTGAAAAATATGAAGAGCTTCAAAAGGTGTCAAAAATATGAGGAGCATGATTCTGTCTGAAATATAGGAGGCGCATGAAACGGTGTTGAAAAACATGAAGAGCCTGAAGAAGTGTGAAAAATATGAAGAGCTTCAAAACATGTCAAAAATATGAGGAGCATGAAACGGTCTGAAAATTAGGAGGAGCAAGAAGCGGTGTTGAAAAACATGAAGTGCCTGAAAAGGTATCAAAAATATGAAGAGATTCAAAAGGTGTGAAAAATATGAGGAGCTTGAAACGGTCTGAAAAATAGGAGGAGCATGAAACGGTGTTGAAAAACATGAAGTGCCTGAAAAGGTGTCAAAAATATGAAGAGCTTCAAAAGGTGTGAAAAATATGAGGAGCTTGAAACGGTCTGAAAAATAGGAGGAGCATGAAACGGTGTTCAAAAACATGAAGAAACTGAAAAGTTGTGAAAAATATGAAGAGCTTCAAAACATGTCAAAAATATGAGGAGCATGAAACGGTCTCAAAAATAGGAGGAACATGAAGCAGTGTTCAAACACATGAAGAGCCTGAAATTGTGTGAAAAATATGAAAACCTTCAAAAGGTGTCAAAATTATGAGGAGCAGGAAACGGTCTGAAAAATAGGAGTAACATGATGAGGTGTTCAAAAATATGAAGAGCCTGAAAAGGTGTGAAAAATATGAAGAGCTTCAAAAGGTGTCAAAAATATGAAGAGCTTCAAAAGGTGTCAAAAATATGAGGAGCATGAAGCGTTCTGAAAGATAGGAGGAGAAAGAAGCGTTCTGAAAAATAGGAGGAGCATGAAGTGCTCTGAAAAATAGGAGGAGCATGAAGCGGTGTTCAAAAACATGAAGAGCCTGAAAAGGTGTGAAATATATGAAGAGCTTCAAAGGTGTGCAATACAAGGGGAGCATGAAACAACCTTAAAAACAGGACGAGCATGAAGCTGTGTTCAAAAACATGAGAGTCTGAAAAGGTGTGAAAAATATGAAGAGATTCAAAAGGTGTCAAAAATATGAGGAGCAAGAAACGATCTGAAAAATTGGAGGAGCATGAAGCGGTGCTCAAAAATATGAAGAACCTGAAAAGGTGTGAAATATATGAAGAGCTTCAAAATGTGTCAAATATATGAGGAGCATGAAACGGTCTGAAAAATAGGAACAGCTTGAAACGGTGTTCAAAAACATGAAGAGCCTGAAAAGGTGTGAAAAATGTGAAGAGCTTCAAAAAGTGTGAAATACATCAGGAGCATGAAACGGTCTGAAAGTAGGAGGAGCATGATGCAGTGTTCAAAAACATTAGGAGCCTTAAATGGTGTGAAAAATACGAAGAGCTTCAAAAGGTGTCAAAAATTTGTGGAGCATTAAACGATCTGAAAAATACGAGGAGCATGAAGCGGTGTTCAAAAACATGAAGAGCATGAAAAGGTGTGAAAAATATGAAGAGCTTCAAAAGGTGACAAAAATATGAGGAGCATGAAACTGTCTGAAAATAGGAGGAGCATGAAACCGTGTTCAAAAACATGAAGAGTATGAAAAGTTGTGAAAAATAAGAAGTCTTCAAAAGGTGTGAAAAATATGAAGAGCTTCAAAAGATGTCATAAATGAGATGAGCATGAAACGGTCTGAAAAATAGGAGGAGCATGAAGTGGTGTTCAAAAAAATGACGAGCCTGAAAAGGTGTGAAAAATAGGAAAAGCCTCAAAATGTGTCAAAAATATGAGGAGCATGAAACGGTCTGAAAAATTGCAGGAGCATGAAGCGGTGTTGAAAAACATGAAGAGTCAGAAAACGTGTGAAAATATGAAGAGCTTCAAAAATAGGAAAAATATTAAGAGCTTCAAAGTTGTGAAAAATATGAAGAGCTTCAAAAGGTGTCAAAAATGAGCTGAGCATGAAACGGTCTGAAAAATTGGAGGAGCATCAAGCGGTGTTGAAAATCATGAAGAGGCTGAAAAGGTGTGAAAAATATGAGGAGCATGAAACAGTGTTGAAAAACCTGAAGAGCCTGAAAAGGGGTGAAAAACATGAAGTGTTTCAAAAGGATTCAACAATATGAGGAGCATGAAACAGTCTGAAATTTAAGAAGAGCATGAAACGGTGTTGAAGAACATGAAGAGCCTGAAAATGTGTGAAAAATATGAAGAGCTTCAAAACCTGTCAAAAATATGAGGACCATGAAACAGTCTGAAAAATACGAGGATCATGAAGTGATGTTGAAAAACATGAAGAGCCTGAAAAGGTGTGAAAAATATGAAGAGCTTCAAAAGGTGTGAAAAATATGAGGAGCATGAATCGGTCTGAAAAATAGGAGGAGCATGAAGCAGTATTCAAAAACATGAAGAGCCTGAAAAGTTGTGAAAAATATGAGGAGCATGAAACGGTCTGAAAAATCGGTGGAGTATGAAGCGGTGTTCAAAAACATGAAGAGCCTGAAGAGGTGTGAAAAATATGAAGAGCTTCAAAAGGTGTGAAAAATATGAAGAGCTTCAAACATTGTGAAAAATATGAGGAGCATGATACTGTTCTGAAAAATAGGAGCAGCATAAAGCGGTGTTAAAAACATGAAGAGCGTGAAAATGTGTGAAATATATGAAGAGCTTTAAAAAGTGTCAAAAATATGAGGAGCATGAAACGAACTGAAATATACGAGGAGCATGAAACGGTATGGAAAAACATGAAGAAAGGGAAAGGAGTGAAAAATATGATGAGATTCAAAAGGTGTGAAGAATATGAGGAACATGAAGCGGTGTTCAAAATGATGAAGAGCTTGAAAAGGTGTGAAATATATGAAGAGGTTCAAAGGTGTGAAAAATAGGAGGAGCATGAAATGGTGTTGAAAAACATGAAGAGCCTGAAAATTTGTGAAATATATGAAGAGCTTCAAAAGGTGTCAAAAATATGAGGAGCATGAAATGATCTGAAAATCAAGAGGAGCATGAAGCGGTGTTCAAAAACCTGAAAAGCCTGAAAAGGTGTGAAATATATGACGAGCTTCAAAAGGTGTCAATACTATGAGGAGCATGAAACGGTCTGAAAACAGGAGGAGCATGAAGCGGTGTTGAAAAACATGAAGAGCCTAAAAGGTGTGAACAATATGAAGAGCTTCAAAAGGTGTGAAGAATATGAAGAGCTTCAAAAGGTGTCAAATATATGAGGAGCATGAAACTGTCTGAAAAATAGGAGGAGCATGAAAGGTGTTGAAAAACATGAAGAGCCTGAAAAGATATGGAAAATATGAAGAGCTTCAAAAGGTGTCAAAAATATGAGGAGCATGAAACGGTCTGAAAAATAGGAGGAGCATGAAACGGTGTTCAAAAACATGAAGAGCCTGTAAAGGTGTGAAAAATATGAAGAGCTTCAAAAGGTGTGAAAATTATGAGGAGCATGAAACGGTCTGAAAAATTGGAGGATAATGAAGCGGTGTCAAAAACAGGAAGAGCCTGAAAAGGTGTGAAAAATATGAGGAGCATGAAATGGTCTGAAAAATAGGAGGAGCATGAAACGGTGTTGAAAAACATGAAGAACAGGAAAAGGAGTGAAAAATATGATGGGCTTCAAAAGGTGTGAAAAATATGAGGAACATGAAGCTGTGTTCAAAAACATGAAGAGCCTGAAAAGGAGTGACAATTATGAAGAATTTCAAAAGGTGTGAAAAATATGAGGAGCATGAAACGGTCTGAAAAATAGGAGGAGCATGAAGCGGTGTTGAAAAGCCTGAAGAGCCTGAAAAGGTGTGAAAAATATGTAGTGCTTCAAAAGGTGTCAAATTTACAAGTAGCATGAAACGGTGTTTAAAACTTGAAGAGCCTGAAAAGGTGTGAAGAATATGAAGAGCTTAAAAGGGGTGAAAAATATGAGGAGCATGAAACGGTCTGAAAAATAGGAGGAGCATGAAACGGTGTTGAAAACATGAAGAGCCTGCAAAGGTGTGAAAAATATGAAGAGTTTCAAAAGGTATTAAAAATATGAAGAGCATGAAACGGTCTGAAAAACAGGAGGAGCATGAAACGGTGTTGAAAACATGAAGAGCCTGCAAAGGTGTGAAAAATATGAAGAGCTTCAAACGGTGTCAAAATTATGAGGAGCATGAAACGGTCTGAAAAATAGGAGGAGCATGAAACGGTGTTGAAAACATGAAGAGCCTGAAAAGCTGTGAACAATATGAAGAGTTTGAAAAGGTATAAAAAATATGAAGATCATGAAACGGTATGAAAAATAGGAGGAGCATGATGCGGTGCTGAAAAACATGAAGAACCTGAAAAGGTGTGAAAAACGTGAAGAGCTTCAAAAGGTGTTAAAAATATGAGGAGCATGAAACGGTCTGAAAAATAGGAGGAGCATGAAACGGTGTTCAAAAACATGAAGAGAGTGAAAAGGTGTGAAAAATATGAAAAGCTTGAAAAGGTGTGAAAAATATGGGAGCAGGAAACGGTCTGAAAAATAGGAGGAGGATTAAGCGGTGTTCAAAAACATGAAGAGCCTGAAAAGGTGTGAAAAATATGAGGAGCATGAAACAATCTGAAAAATAGGAGGAGCAAGAAGCAGTGTTCAAAAACATGATGAGCCTGAAAAGGTGTGAAAAATATGAATAGCTTCAAAAGGTGTGACAAATATGAAGAGCTTCAAAAGTTGTGACAAATATGAAGAGCTTCAAAAGGTGTCAAAAATAAAAGGAGCATGAAACGGTCTGAAAAATAGGAGGAGAATTAAACGGTATTGAAAAACATGAAGAGCCTGAAATGCTGTGAAATATATGACGAGCTTCAAAAGGTGTCAAAAATATGAGGAGCATGAAGCAGTCTGAAAAATAGGAGGAGCATGAAACGGTCTAAAAATTAGGAGGAGCATGAAGCCGTGTTCAAAAACATGAAGAGCCTGAAAAGGTGTGAAAAATATGAAGAGCTTCAAAAGGTATAAAAAATATGAGGAGCTTGATTAGGAGTTCAAAAACATGAAGAGCCTGAAAAGGTGTGAACAATATGAAGAGCTTCAAAAGGTGTGAAGAATATGAAGAGCTTCAAAAGGTGTCAAATATATGAGGAGCATGAAACTGTCTGAAAAATAGGAGGAGCATGAAAGGTGTTAAAAAACATGAAGAGCCTGAAAAGATATGGAAAATATGAAGAGCTTCAAAAGGTGTCAAAAATATGAGGAGCATGAAACGGTCTGAAAAATAGGAGGAGCATGAAACGGTGTTGAAAAACATGAAGAGCCTGTAAAGGTGTGAAAAATATGAAGAGCTTCAAAAGGTGTGAAAATTATGAGGAGCATGAAACGGTCTGAAAAATTGGAGGATAATGAAGCGGTGTCAAAAACAGGAAGAGCCTGAAAAGGTGTGAAAAATATGAGGAGCATGAAATGGTCTGAAAAATAGGAGGAGCATGAAACGTTGTTGAAAAACATGAAGAACAGGAAAAGGAGTGAAAAATATGATGGGCTTCAAAAGGTGTGAAAAATATGAGGAACATGAAGCTGTGTTCAAAAACATGAAGAGCCTGAAAAGGAGTGACAATTATGAAGAATTTCAAAAGGTGTGAAAAATATGAGGAGCATGAAACGGTCTGAAAAATAGGAGGAGCATGAAGCGGTGTTGAAAAGCCTGAAGAGCCTGAAAAGGTGTGAAAAATATGTAGTGCTTCAAAAGGTGTCAAATTTACAAGTAGCATGAAACGGTGTTTAAAACTTGAAGAGCCTGAAAAGGTGTGAAGAATATGAAGAGCTTAAAAGGGGTGAAAAATATGAGGAGCATGAAACGGTCTGAAAAATAGGAGGAGCATGAAACGGTGTTGAAAACATGAAGAGCCTGCAAAGGTGTGAAAAATATGAAGAGTTTCAAAAGGTATTAAAAATATGAGGAGCATGAAACGGTCTGAAAAATAGGAGGAGCATGAAACGGTGTTCAAAAACATGAAGAGAGTGAAAAGGTGTGAAAAATATGAAAAGCTTGAAAAGGTGTGAAAAATATGGGAGCAGGAAACGGTCTGAAAAATAGGAGGAGGATTAAGCGGTGTTCAAAAACATGAAGAGCCTGAAAAGCTGTGAAAAATATGAAGAGCTTCAAAAGGTGTCAAAAATATGAGGAGCTCGAAACGGTGAAATTTTGGAGGAGCATGAAGTGGTTTTGGAAAACATGAAGAGCCTGCAAAGGTGTGAAAAATATGAAGAGCTTCAAAAGGTGTGAAAAAAATGAGGAGCATGATACATTCTGAAATATAGGAGGAGCCTGAAACGGTGTTCAAAAACATGAAGACCCTGAAAAGGTGAGAAAAATATGAAGAGCTTCAAAAGATGTGAAAATTATGAAGAGCTTCAAAAATTGTCAAAAATAAAAGGAGCATGAAACGGTCTGAAAAATAGGAGGAGAATTAAACGGTGTTGAAAAACATGAAGAGCCTGAAATGGTGTGAAATATATGAAGAGTTTCAAAAGATGTCAAAATTAGGAGGAGCATGAAAGGGTGTGAAAATAGGAGGAGCATGAAGCGGTGTTGAAAAACATGAAGAGCCTGAAAAGGTGTGAAAAATACGAAGAGCTTCAAAAGGTGTCAAAAATATGAGGAGCTTGAAACGGTCTGAAATATATGAGGAGCATGAAACGGTGTTCAAAAACATGAAGAGAGTGAAAAGGTGTGAAAAATATGAAAAGCTTGAAAAGGTGTGAAAAATATGGGAGCAGGAAACGGTCTGAAAAATAGGAGGAGGATTAAGCGGTGTTCAAAAACATGAAGAGCCTGAAAAGCTGTGAAAAATATGAAGAGCTTCAAAAGGTGTGAAAAATATGAGGAGTATGAAACGGTCTGAAAAATAGGAGGAGCATGAAGCGGTGTTGAAAAACATGAAGAGACTGAAAAGGTTTGAAAAATATGAAGAGCTTCAAAATGTGTGAAAAATATGAAGAGCTTCAAAAGGTGTTAAAAATATGAGGCGCATGAAACGGTCTGAAAAATAGGAGGAGCATGAAGCGGTGTTGAAAAACATGAAGAGCATGAAAACGTGTGAAAAATATGAAGAGCTTCAAAAGGTGTCAAATATATGAGGAGCATGGAACGGTCTGAAAAATAGGAGGAGCATGAAGCGGTGTTCAAAAACATGAAGACCCTGAAAAGGTCTGAAAATTATGAAGAGATTCAAAAGGTATCAAAAATATGAAGAACATGAAACGGTCTGAAAAATAGGAGGAGCATGAAGCTGTGTTGAAAAACATGAAGAGCCTGAAAAGCTGTGAAAAATATGAAGAGCTTCAAAAGGTGTCAAAAATATGAGGAGCATGAAACGGTCTGAAATACAGGAGGTGCATGAAGCGGATTTGAAAAACATGAAGAGTCTGAAAAGGTGTGAAAAATATGAGGAGCTTCAAAAGGTGTCAAAAATATGAGGAGCTCGAAACGGTGAAATTTTGGAGGAGCATGAAGTGGTTTTGGAAAACATGAAGAGCCTGCAAAGGTGTGAAAAATATGAAGAGCTTCAAAAGGTGTCAGAAATATGAGGAGCATGAAACGCTATGAAAAATAGGAGGAGCCTGAAACGGTGTTCAAAAACATGAAGACCCTGAAAAGGTGTGAAAAATATAAACAGCTTCAAAAGGTGTGAAAAATATGAAGAGCTTCAAAAGGTGTCAAAAATAAAAGGAGCATGAAACGGTCTGAAAAATAGGAGGAGAATTAAACTGTGTTGAAAAACATGAAGAGCCTGAAAATTGTGAAAAATATAAACAGCTTCAAAAGGTGTCAAAAATATGAGGAGCATGAATAAGTCTGAAAAATAGGAGGAGCATGAAACGGTGTTGAAAATATGAAGAGCCTGAAAAGCTGTGAACAATATGAAGAGTTTGAAAAGGTATCAAAAATGAAGATCATGAAACGGTATGAAAAATAGGAGGTGCATGAAGCGGTGCTGAAAAACATGAAAACCTGAAAAGGTGTGAAAAACATGAAGAGCTTCAAAAGGTGTTAAAAATATGAGGAGCATGAAACAGTCTGAAAAATAGGAGGAGCATGAAGTGGTGTTGAAAAACATGAAGAGCCTGAAAAGGTGTGAAAAATATGAGGAGCATGAAACAATCTGAAAAATAGGAGGAGCAAGAAGCAGTGTTCAAAAACATGATGAGCCTGAAAAGGTGTGAAAAATATGAATAGCTTCAAAAGGTGTGACAAATATGAAGAGCTTCAAAAGTTGTGACAAATATGAAGAGCTTCAAAAGGTGTCAAAAATAAAAGGAGCATGAAACGGTCTGAAAAATAGGAGGAGAATTAAACGGTATTGAAAAACATGAAGAGCCTGAAATGCTGTGAAATATATGACGAGCTTCAAAAGGTGTCAAAAATATGAGGAGCATGAAGCAGTCTGAAAAATAGGAGGAGCATGAAACGGTCTAAAAATTAGGAGGAGCATGAAGCCGTGTTCAAAAACATGAAGAGCCTGAAAAGGTGTGAAAAATATGAAGAGCTTCAAAAGGTATAAAAAATATGAGGAGCTTGATTAGGAGTTCAAAAACATGAAGAGCCTGAAAAGGTGTGAACAATATGAAGAGCTTCAAAAGGTGTGAAAAATATGAAGAGCTTCAAAAGGTTTCAAATATTGAGGAGCGTGAAACTGTCTGAAAAATAGGAGGACCATGAAAGGTGGTGAAAAACATGAAGAGGCTGAAAAGGTGTGAAAAATATGAAGAGCTTCAAAAGGTGTCAAAAATATGAGGAGCATGAAACGGTCTGAAAAAGAGGAGGAGCATGAGGTGGTGTTGAAAAACATGAAGAGCCTGAAAAGTTGTGAAAAATATGAAGAGCTTCACAAGGTGTGAAAAATAGGAGGAGCATGAAGCGGTGTTGAAAAACATGCAGAGCCTGAAAAGGTGTGAAAAATATGAAGAGCTTCAAAAGGTGTCAAAATATGAGGAGCATGAAACGGTCTGAAAAATAGGAGCATGAAGCGGTGTTGAAAAACATGAAGAGCCTGAAATGGTGTGAAAAACATGAAGAGCTTCAAAAGGTGTCAAAAATATGAGGAGCATGAAACGGGCTGAATAATATGAGGAGCAAGAAACGGTGTTCAGAAACATGAAGAGTCTGAAAATGTGTGAAAAATATGAAGAGCTTAAAAAGGTGTCAAAAATATGAGGAGCATGAAACAGTCTGGAAAATAGGAGGAGTGTGAAGTGGTGTTCAAAAACATGAAGATCCTGAAAAGGTGTGAAAAATATGAAGAGTTTAAAAAGGTGTCAAAAATCTGAGGAGCATGAAAAGGTCTGAAGAATAGGAGGAGCATGAAGCGGTGCTGAAAAACATGAAGAACCTGGACAGGTTTGAAATATATGAAGAGTTTAAAAGGTGTGAAAAATATGAGGAGCATGAAACTGTCTGAAAAATAGGAGGAGCATGGAGCGGTGTTGAAAAACATGAGGAGCCTGCAAAGGAGTGAAAAATATGACGAGCTTCAAAACGTGTCAAAAATATGAGGAGCATGAAAAGGCCTAAGAAATAGGAGGAGCATGAAGCAGTGTTGAAAAACATGAACAGCATGAAAAGGTGTGAAAAATATGAAGAGCTTCAAAAGGTGTCAAATATATGAGGAGCATGAATCGGTCTTCAAATTAGGAGGCGCATGAAACGGTGTTTAAAAACATGAAGAGCCTGGAAAGGTGTGAAAAATATGAAGAGCTTCAAAAGGTGTCAAAAATATGAGGAGCATGAAACGGTCTTAAAAATAGGAGGGGCATGAAGCGTTGTTGGAAAACATGAAGAGACTGAAAAGGTTTGAAAAATATGAAGAGCTTCAAAAGGTGTCAAAAATATGAGGAGCATGAAACGGTCTGAAAAATAGTAGGAACATGAATCGGTATTCAAAAACATGAAGAGCCTGAAAAGGTGTGAAAAATATTAAGAGCTTCAAAACCTATCAAAAATATGAGGAACATGAAACGGTCTGAAAAATAGGAGGAGCATGAAGCAGTGTTGAAAAACATGAAGAGCATGAAAAGGTGTGAAAAATATGAAGAGCTTCAAAATGTGTCAAAAATATAAGGAGCATGAAACGTTCTGAAAAATATGAGGAGCAGGAAAGGGTTTTCAAAAACATGAAGAGCCTGAAATGGTGTGAAAAATATGAAGAGCTTGAAAAGGTGTCAAAAATATGAGAAGCATGAAAAGGTCTGAAAAATATGAGGAGCATGAAGCCGTGTTCAAAAACATGAAGTGCCTGAAAAGGTGTGAAATATATGAAGAGCTTCAAAAAGCGTCAAAAATATGAGGAGCATGAAACGGTCTGAAAAATAGGAGGAGCATTATGCAGTGTTCAACAACATGAAGAGCCTGAAAAGGTGGAAAAATATGAAGAGTTTCAAAAGGTTTCCGAATTATGACGAGCATGGAACGGTCTGAAATAATGGAGGAGCATTAAATGGTGTTCAAAAACATGAAGAGCCTGAAAAGATGTGAAATATATGAAGAGATTCAAATGGTGTCAAAAATATGAGGACTTTGAAACTGTCTGAAAAATAGGAGGAGCATGAAGCCGTGTTCAAAAACATGAAGAGCCTGAAAAGGTGTTAAAAATATGAAGAGCTTCAAAAGGTATAAAAAATATGAGGAGCTTGATTAGGAGTTCAAAAACATGAAGAGCCTGAAAAGGTGTGAAGAAAATGAAGAGCTTCAAAAGGTGTGAAAAATATGAAGAGCTTCAAAAGGTTTCAAATATTGAGGAGCATGAAACGGTCTGAAAAATAGGAGGAGCATGAAACGGAATTCAAAAACATGAAGAGCCTGAAATGGTGTGAAAAACATGAAGAGCTTCAAAAGGTGTCAAAAATATGAGGAGCATGAAACGGGCTGAATAATATGAGGAGCAAGAAACGGTGTTCAGAAACATGAAGAGCCTGAAAAGGTGTGAAAAATATGAAGAGCTTAAAAAGGTGTCAAAAATATGAGGAGCATGAAACAGTCTGGAAAATAGGAGGAGTGTGAAGTGGTGTTCAAAAACATGAAGATCCTGAAAAGGTGTGAAAAATATGAAGAGCTTAAAAAGGTGTCAAAAATCTAGGGAGCATGAAAAGGTCTGAAGAATAGGAGGAGCATGAAGCGGTGCTGAAAAACGTGAAGAACCTGGACAGGTTTGAAATATATGAAGAGTTTAAAAGGTGTCAAAAATATGAGGAGCATGAAACAGTCTGAAAAATAGGAGGACCATGGAGCGGTGTTGAAAAACATGAGGAGCATGCAAAGGAGTGAAAAATATGACGAGCTTCAAAACATGTCAAAAATATGAGGAGCATGAAAAGGCCTAAGAAATAGGAGGAGCATGAAGCAGTGTTGAAAAACATGAACAGCATGAAAAGGTGTGAAAAATATGAAGAGCTTCAAAAGGTGTCAAATATATGAGGAGCATGAATCGGTCTTCAAATTAGGAGGAGCATGAAGCCGTGTTCAAAAACATGAAGAGCCTGAAAAGGTGTGAGAAACATGAAGAGATTCAAAAGGTGTCAAAAATATGAGGAGCAAGAAACGGTCTGAAAAATAGGAGGAGCATGAAGCACTGTTGAAAAACATGAAGCCTGAAATGGTGTGAAAAATAGGAAGAGCTTCAAAAGGTGTGAAAAATATGAGGAGCATGAAGCGCTCTGAAAATTAGGAGGAGCATGAAGCCGTGTTCAAAAACATGAAGAACCTGAAAAGGTGTGAAAAATATGAAGAGCTTCAAAAGCCATCAAAAATATGAGGGGCATGTAACGGTCTGAAAATTAGGAGGAGCATGAAGCCGTGTTCAAAAATATGAAGACCCTTAAAAGGTGTGAAAAATATGAAGAGCTTCAAAAGGTGTCAAAAATATGAGGAGCATGAAACGGTCTGAAAAAGAGGAGGAGCATGAGGTGGTGTTGAAAACATGAAGAGCCTGAAAAGTTGTGAGAAACATGAAGAGATTCAAAAGGTGTCAAAAATATGAGGAGCAAGAAACGGTCTGAAAAATAGGAGGAGCATGAAGCACTGTTGAAAAACATGAAGCCTGAAATGGTGTGAAAAATAGGAAGAGCTTCAAAAGGTGTGAAAAATATGAGGAGCATGAAGCGCTCTGAAAATTAGGAGGAGCATGAAGCCGTGTTCAAAAACATGAAGAGCCTGAAAAGGTGTGAAAAATATGAAGAGCTTCAAAAGTTGTGAAAAATATGAGCAGCATGAAACGGTCTGAAAAATAGGAGGAGGATGTAGCAGTGTTCAAAAATATTAAGAGCCTGAAAAGGTGTGAAAAATATGAAGAGCTTCAAAAGGTGTCAAATATGAGGAGCATGAAACGGTCTGAAAAATAGGAGGAGCATGAAGCCATGTTCAAAAACATGAAGAGCCTGAAAAGGTGTGAAAAATATGAAGAGCTTCAAAAGGTGTCAAAAATATGAGGAGCATGAAAAGATCTGAAAAATAAGAGGAGCATGAAGCCGTGTTCAAAAACATGAAGAGCCTAAAAAGTTGTGAAAAATATGAAGAGCTTCAAATAGTGTCAAAAATATGAGGAGCATGATACGGTCTGAAAAATAGGAGGAGCATGAAGCAGTGTTCAAAAACATGAAGAGCCTGAAAAAGTGTGAAAAATATGAAGAGCTTCAAAAGGCTTCAAAAATAAGAGAAGCATGAAACGGTCTGAAATAATGGAGGAGCATTAAATGGTGTTCAAAAACATGAAGAGCCTGAAAAGGGGTGAAATATATGAAGAGCTTCAAATGGTGTCAAAAATATGAGGACTTTGAAACTGTCTGAAAAATAGGAGGAGCATGAAAAGGTGTTCAAAAACATGAAGAGCCTGAAAAGGTGTTAAAAATATGAAGAGCTTCAAAAGGTATAAAAAATATGAGGAGCATGAAAAGGTCTGAAAAATAGGAGGAGCATGAAGCCGTGTTCAAAAGCATGAAGAGCCTGAAAAGGTGTGAAATATATGAAGAGCTTCAAAAGGCGTCAAAAATATGAGGAGCATGAAACGGTCTGAAAAATAGGAGGAGCATGATGCAGTGTTCAACAACATGAAGAGCCTGAAAAGGTGGGAAAAATATGAAGAGTTTCAAAAGGCTTCAGAATTATGAGGAGCATGGAACGGTCTGAAATAATGGAGGAGCATTAAATGGTGTTCAAAACCATGAAGAGCCTGAAAAGATGTGAAATATATGAAGAGATTCAAATGGTGTCAAAAATATGAGGACATTGAAACTGTCTGAAAAATAGGAGGAGCATGAAAAGGTGTTCAAAAACATGAAGAGCCTGAAAAGGTGTTAAAAATATGAAGAGCTTCAAAAGGTATAAAAAATATGAGGAGCTTGATTAGGAGTTCAAAAACATGAAGAGCCTGAAAAGGTGTGAAGAAAATGAAGAGCTTCAAAAGGTGTGAAAAATATGAAGAGCTTAAAAAGGTTTCAAATATTGAGGAGCATGAAACTGTCTGAAAAATAGGAGGACCATGAAAGGTGGTGAAAAACATGAAGAGCCTGAAAAGGTGTGAAGAAAATGAAGAGTTTCAAAAGGTGTCAAAAATATGAAGAGCTTCAAAAGGTGTCAAAAATATGAGGAGCATGAAACGGTCTGAAAAAGAGGAGGAGCATGAGGTGGTGTTGAAAAACATGAAGAGCCTGAAAAGGTGTGAGAAACATGAAGAGATTCAAAAGGTGTCAAAAATATGAGGAGCAAGAAACGGTCTGAAAAATAGGAGGAGCATGAAGCACTGTTGAAAAACATGAAGCCTGAAATGGTGTGAAAAATAGGAAGAGCTTCAAAAGTGTGAAAAATATTAGGAGCATGAAGCGCTCTGAAAATTAGGAGGAGCATGAAGCCGTGTTCAAAAACATGAAGACCCTTAAAAGGTGTGAAAAATATGAAGAGCTTCAAAAGGTGTCAAATATGAGGAGCATGAAACGGTCTGAAAAATAGGAGGAGCATGAAGCCATGTTCAAAAACATGAAGAGCCTGAAAAGGTGTGAAAAATATGAAGAGCTTCAAAAGGTGTCAAAAATATGAGGAGCATGAAAAGATCTGAAAAATAAGAGGAGCATGAAGCCGTGTTCAAAAACATGAAGAGCCTAAAAAGGTGTGAAAAATATGAAGAGCTTCAAATAGGGTCAAAATTATGAGGAGCATGAAACGGTCTGAAAAATAGGAGGAGCATGAAGTCGTGTTCAAAAACATGAAGAGCCTGAAAAGATGTGAAATATATGAGAGATTCAAATGGTGTCAAAAATATGAGGACTTTGAAACTGTCTGAAAAATAGGAGGAGCATGAAAAGTTGTTCAAAAATATGAAGAGCCTGAAAAGGTGTTAAAAATATGAAGAGCTTCAAAAGGTATAAAAAATATGAGGAGCTTGATTAGGAGTTCAAAAACATGAAGAGCCTGAAAAGGTGTGAACAATATGAAGAGCTTCAAAAGGTGTGAAAAATATGAAGAGCTTCAAAAGGTTTCAAATATTGAGGAGCATGAAACTGTCTGAAAAATAGGAGGACCATGAAAGTTGTTGAAAAACATGAAGAGACTGAAAAGGTGTGAAAAATATGAAGAGCTTCAAAAGGTGTCAAAAATATGAGGAGCATGAAACAGTCTGGAAAATAGGAGGAGCATGAGGTGGTGTTGAAAAACATGAAGAGCCTGAAAAGGTGTGAGCAACATGAAGAGATTCAAAAGGTGTCAAAAATCAGAGGAGCATGAAAAGGTCTGAAGAATAGGAGGAGCATGAAGCGGTGCTGAAAAACGTGAAGAACCTGGACAGGTTTGAAATATATGAAGAGTTTAAAAGGTGTGAAAAATATGAGGAGCATGAAACTGTCTGAAAAATCGGAGGAGCATGAGGCGGTGTTGAAAAACATGAGGAGCCTGCAAAGGCATGAAAAATATGACGACCTTCAAAACGTGTCAAAAATATGAGGAGCATGAAAAGGCCTAAGAAATAGGAGGAGCATGAAGCAGTGTTGAAAAACATGAACAGCATGAAAAGGTGTGAAAAATATGAAGAGCTTCAAAAGTTGTCAAAATATGAGGAGCATGAAACGGTCTGAAAAATAGGAGGAGCATGAAGTGGCCTTGAAAAACATGTAGAGCCTGAAAAGTTGTGAAAAATATGAAGAGCTTCACAAGGTGTGAAAAATAGGAGGAGCATGAAGCGGTGTTGAAAAACATGCAGAGCCTGAAAAGGTGTGAAAAGTATGAAGAGCTTCAAAAGGTGTCAAAATATGAGGAGCATGAAACGGTCTGAAAAATAGGAGCATGAGCGGTGTTGAAAAACATGAAGAGCCTGAAATGGTGTGAAAAACATGAAGAGCTTCAAAAGGTGTCAAAAATATGAGGAGCATGAAACGGGCTGAATAATATGAGGAGCAAGAAACGGTGTTCAGAAACATGAAGAGTCTGAAAATGTGTGAAAAATATGAAGAGCTTAAAAAGGTGTCAAAAATATGAGGAGCATGAAACAGTCTGGAAAATAGGAGGAGTGTGAAGTGGTTTTCAAAAACATGAAGATCCTGAAAAGGTGTGAAAAATATGAAGAGTTTAAAAAGGTGTCAAAAATCTGAGGAGCATGAAAAGGTCTGAAGAATAGGAGGAGCATGAAGCGGTGCTGAAAAACATGAAGAACCTGGACAGGTTTGAAATATATGAAGAGTTTAAAAGGTGTGAAAAATATGAGGAGCATGAAACTGTCTGAAAAATAGGAGGAGCATGGAGCGGTGTTGAAAAACATGAGGAGCCTGCAAAGGAGTGAAAAATATGACGAGCTTCAAAACGTGTCAAAAATATGAGGAGCATGAAAAGGCCTAAGAAATAGGAGGAGCATGAAGCAGTGTTGAAAAACATGAACAGCATGAAAAGGTGTGAAAAATATGAAGAGCTTCAAAAGGTGTCAAATATATGAGGAGCATGAATCGGTCTTCAAATTAGGAGGAGCATGAAACGGTGTTTAATAACATGAAGAGCCTGGAAAGGTGTGAAAAATATGAAGAGCTTCAAAAGGTGTCAAAAATATGAGGAGCATGAAACGGTCTTAAAAATAGGAGGGGCATGAAGCGTTGTTGGAAAACATGAAGAGACTGAAAAGGTTTGAAAAATATGAAGAGCTTCAAAAGGTGTCAAAAATATGAGGAGCATGAAACGGTCTGAAAAATAGTAGGAACATGAATCGGTATTCAAAAACATGAAGAGCCTGAAAAGGTGTGAAAAATATTAAGAGCTTCAAAACCTATCAAAAATATGAGGAACATGAAACGGTCTGAAAAATAGGAGGAGCATGAAGCTGTGTTGAAAAACATGAAGAGCATGAAAAGGTGTGAAAAATATGAAGAGCTTCAAAATGTGTCAAAAATATAAGGAGCATGAAACGTTCTGAAAAATATGAGGAGCAAGAAAGGGTTTTCAAAAACATGAAGAGCCTGAAATGGTGTGAAAAATATGAAGAGCTTCAAAAGGTGTCAAAAATATGAGGAGCATGAAACGGTCTGAAAAATAGGAGGAGCATGAATCGGTCTGAAAAATAGGAGGAGCATGAAGCGGTGTTGAAAAACATGAAGAGCCTGAAAAACTGTGAAAAATATGAAGAGCTTCAAAGGTGTCAAAAATATGAGTAGCATGAAACTGTCTGAAAAATAGGAGGAGCATGAATCGGTGTTGAAAAACATGAAGAGCCTGAAAAGGGGTGAAAAATATGAAGAGCTTCAAAACGTGTCCAAAATATGAGGAGCCTGAAACGGTCTGAAAAATAGGAGGAGCATGAAGCTGTGTTGAAAAACATGAAGAGCATGAAAACGTGTGAAAAATATGAAGAGCTTCAAAAGGTGTCAAAATATGAGGAGCATGAAACGGTCTGAAATATACGAGGAGCGTGAAGTGGTGTTCAAAACATGAAGAGCCTGAAAAGGTGTGAAAAATATGAAGAGGTTCAAAAGGTGTCAAATCTATGAGGAGGATGAAACGGTTTGAAAAATAGGAGGAGCATGAAGCGGTGTTGAAAAACATGAAGAACCTGAAAAGGTTTGAAAATTATGATGAATTTCAAAACGTGTTAAAAATATGAGGAGCATGAAACTGTCTGAAAAATAGGAGGAGCATGAAGCGGTGTTGAAAAATATGAAGAGCCTGAAAAGGTGTGAAAATTATGATGAATTTCAAAACGTGTTAAAAATATGAGGAGCATGAAACGGCCTGAAAAATAGGAGGAGCATGAAGCGGTGTTGAAAAACTTGAAAAGCCTGAAAAGGTGTGAAATATATGAAGAGCTTAAAAAGGTGTCAAAAATATTAGGAGCATGAAACGGTCTGAAAAATAGGAGGAGCATGAAGTGATGTTGAAAAATCATGAAGGGCCTGAAAAGTTGTGAAAAATATGAAGAGCTTCAAAAGGTGTCAAAAATATGAGGAGCATGAAACGACCTGAAAAATGGGAGGAGCATGAAGCGGTGTTGAAAAACATGAAGAGCCGGAAAAGGTGTGAAAAATAAGACAAGCTTCAAAAGGTTTCAGAAATATAAGGAGCATGAAACGGTCTGAAAAATAGGAGGAGCATGAAGCGGTTTTGAAAAACATGAAGAGCCTGAAAAGGTTTGAAATATATTAAAGGCCTCAAAAGGTGTCAAAAATATGAGGAGCATGAAACGGGCTGAATAATATGAGGAGCAAGAAACGGTGTTCAGAAACATGAAGAGTCTGAAAATGTGTGAAAAATATGAAGAGCTTAAAAAGGTGTCAAAAATATGAGGAGCATGAAACAGTCTGGAAAATAGGAGGAGTGTGAAGTGGTGTTCAAAAACATGAAGTTCCTGAAAAGGTGTGAAAAATATGAAGAGCTTAAAAAGGTGTCAAAAATCTGAGGAGCATGAAACGGTCTGAAAAATAGGAGGAGCATGAAACGGTCTGAAAAATAGGAGGAGCATGAAACGGTGATCAAAAACATGAAGAGCCTGAAAAGGTGTGAAAAATATGAAGAGCTGCAAAAGGTGTGAAAAATATGAAGAGCTGCAAAAGGTGTGAAAAATATGTGGAACATGAAACGTTCTGAAAAATAGGAGGAGCATGAAACGGTGATCAAAAACATGAAGAGCCTGAAAAGGGGTGAAAAATATGAAGAGTTTCAAAAGGTATCAAAAATATGAAGAGCTTGAAATTATCTGAAAAATAGGAGGAGCATGAAGCGGTGTTCAAAAACATGAAGAGCATGAAAAGGTGTGAAAAATATGAAGAGCTTCAAAAAGTTTTAAAAATATGAGGAGCATGAAACGGTCTGAAATATATGAGGAGCATTAAATGGTGTTGACAAAGATGAAGAGCTTGAAAAGGTGTGAAAAATATGAAGAGCTTTAAAGGGCGTGAAAAATATGAAGAGCTTCAAAAGTTGTCAAATATATGAGGAGCTTGAAACGATGAAATATAGGAGGAGCATGAAACGGTTTGAAAAACATGAAGAGCATGAAAACGTGTGAAAAATATGAAGAGCTTCAAAAGGTGTCAATAATATGAGGAGCTTGATACGGTGAAATATAGGAGGAGCGTGAAGTGGTGTTGAAAAGCATGCAGAGCCAGGAAAGCTGTGAAAAATATGAGGAGCATGAAACAGTGTTGAAAAACATGTGGAGCATGAAATCGTCTGAAAAATAGGAGGAGAAAGAAACGGTGTTGAAAATATGAAGAGCCTGAAAAGGAATGAAAAATATGAAGAGCGTCAAAAGGTGTGAAAAATATGAGGAGCATGATACGGTCTGAAATATAGGAGGAGCCTGAAACGGTGTTCAAAAACATGAAGACCCTGAAAGGGGTGAAAAATATGAAGAGCTTCAAAAGGTGTGACAAATATGAAGAGCTTCAAAAGGTGTCAAAAATAAGAGGAGCATGAAACGGTCTGAAAAACAGGAGGAGCATGAAGCTGTGTTGAAAAACATGAAGAGCCTGAAAAGGTGTGAAAAATAAGACAAGCTTCAAAAGCTTTCAGAAATAAGAGGAGCATGAAACGGTCTGAAAAATAGGAGGAGCATAAAGTGATGTTGAAAAATCATGAAGGGCCTGAAAAGTTGTGAAAAATATGAAGAACTTCAAAAGGTGTCAAATATATGAGGAGCATGAAGCGGTGTTGAAAAACATGAAGAGCATGAAAAGGTGTTAAAAATATGAAGAGCTTCAAAAGGTGTCAAAAATATGAGGAGCATGAAACGGCCTGAAAAATGGGAGGAGCATGAAGCGGTGTTGAAAAACATGAAGAGCCTGAAAAGGTGTGAAAAATAAGACAAGCTTCAAAAGGTTTCAGAAATATGAGGAGCATGAAACGGTCTGAAAAATAGGAGGAGCATGAAACGGAGTTCAAAAACATGAAGAGCCTGAAATGGTGTGAAAAACATGAAGAGCTTCAAAAGGTTTCAAAAATATGAGGAGCATGAAACGGGCTGAATAATATGAGGAGCAAGAAACGGTGTTCAGAAACATGAAGAGCCTGCAAAGGAGTGAAAAATATGACGAGCTTCAAAACGTGTCAAAAATATGAGGAGCATGAAAAGGCCTAAGAAATAGGAGGAGCATGAAGCAGTGTTGAAAAACATAAACAGCATGAAAAGGTGTGAAAAATATGAAGAGCTTCAAAAGGTGTCAAAATATGAGGAGCATGAAATGGTCTGAAAAATAGGAGGAGCATGAAGTGGCCTTGAAAAACATGTAGAGCCTGAAAAGTTGTGAAAAATATGAAGAGCTTCACAAGGTGTGAAAAATAGGAAGAGCATGAAACAGTCTGAAAAATAGGAGGAGTGTGAAGTGGTGTTCAAAAACATGAAGATCCTGAAAAGGTGTGAAAAATATGAAGAGTTTAAAAAGGTGTCAAAAATCTGAGGAGCATGAAAAGGTCTGAAGAAAAGGAGGAGCATGAAGCGATGCTGAAAAACATGAAGAACCTGGACAGGTTTGAAATATATGAAGAGTTTAAAAGGTGTGAAAAATATGAGGAGCATGAAACTGTCTGAAAAATAGGAGGAGCATGGAGCGGTGTTGAAAAACATGAGGAGCCTGCAAAGGAGTGAAAAATATGACGAGCTTCAAAACGTGTCAAAAATATGAGGAGCATGAAAAGGCCTAAGAAATAGGAGGAGCATGAAGCAGTGTTGAAAAACATGAACAGCATGAAAAGGTGTGAAAAATATGAAGAGCTTCAAAAGGTGTCAAATATATGAGGAGCATGAATCGGTCTTCAAATTAGGAGGAGCATGAAACGGTGTTTAATAACATGAAGAGCCTGGAAAGGTGTGAAAAATATGAAGAGCTTCAAAAGGTGTCAAAAATATGAGGAGCATGAAACGGTCTGAAAAATAGGAGGAGCATGAAACGGAGTTCAAAAACATGAAGAGCCTGAAATGGTGTGAAAAACATGAAGAGCTTCAAAAGGTGTCAAAAATATGAGGAGCATGAAACGGGCTGAATAATATGAGGAGCAAGAAACGGTGTTCAGAAACATGAAGAGCCTGAAAAGGTGTGAAAAATATGAAGAGCTTAAAAAGGTGACAAAAATATGAGGAGCATGAAACAGTCTGGAAAATAGGAGGAGTGTAAAGTGGTGTTCAAAAACATGAAGATCCTGAAAAGGTGTGAAAAATATGAAGAGCTTAAAAAGGTGTCAAAAATCTGAGGAGCATGAAACGGTCTGAAAAATAGGAGGAGCATGAAACGGAGTTCAAAAACATGAAGAGCCTGAAATGGTGTGAAAAACATGAAGAGCTTCAAAAGGTGTCAAAAATATGAGGAGCATGAAACGGGCTGAATAATATGAGGAGCAAGAAACGGTGTTCAGAAACATGAAGAGCCTGAAAAGGTGTGAAAAATATGAAGAGCTTAAAAAGGTGACAAAAATATGAGGAGCATGAAACAGTCTGGAAAATAGGAGGAGTGTAAAGTGGTGTTCAAAAACATGAAGATCCTGAAAAGGTGTGAAAAATATGAAGAGCTTAAAAAGGTGTCAAAAATCTGAGGAGCATGAAAAGGTCTGAAGAATAGGAGGAGCATGAAGCGGTGCTGAAAAACATGAAGAACCTGGACAGGTTTGAAATATATGAAGAGTTTAAAAGGTGTGAAAAATATGAGGAGCATGAAACTGACTGAAAAATCGGAGGAGCATGGAGCGGTGTTGAAAAACATGAGGAGCCTGCAAAGGAGTGAAAAATATGACGAGCTTCAAAACGTGTCAAAAATATGAGGAGCATGAAAAGGCCTAAGAAATAGGAGGAGCATGAAGCAGTGTTGAAAAACATGAACAGCATGAAAAGGTGTGAAAAATATGAAGAGCTTCAAAAGTTGTCAAAATATGAGGAGCATGAAACGGTCTGAAAAATAGGAGGAGCTTGAAGTGGCCTTGAAAAACATGTAGAGCCTGAAAAGTTGTGAAAAATATGAAGAGCTTCACAAGGTGTGAAAAATAGGAGGAGCATGAAGCGGTGTTGAAAAACATGCAGAGCCTGTAAAGGTGTGAAAAATATGAAGAGCTTCAAAAGGTGTCAAAATATGAGGAGCATGAAACGGTCTGAAAAATAGGAGCATGAAGCGGTGTTGAAAAACATGAAGAGCCTGAAATTGTGTGAAAAACATGAAGAGCTTCAAAAGGTGTCAAAAATATGAGGAGCATGAAACGGGCTGAATAATATGAGGAGCAAGAAACGGTGTTCAGAAACATGAAGAGTCTGAAAATGTGTGAAAAATATGAAGAGCTTAAAAAGGTGTCAAAAATATGAGGAGTATGAAACAGTCTGGAAAATAGGAGGAGTGTGAAGTGGTGTTCAAAAACATGAAGATCCTGAAAAGGTGTGAAAAATATGAAGAGTTTAAAAAGGTGTCAAAAATCTGAGGAGCATGAAAAGGTCTGAAGAATAGGAGGAGCATGAAGCGGTGCTGAAAAACATGAAGAACCTGGACAGGTTTGAAATATATGAAGAGTTTAAAAGGTGTGAAAAATATGAGGAGCATGAAACTGTCTGAAAAATCGGAGGAGCATGGAGCGGTGTTGAAAAACATGAGGAGCCTGCAAAGGAGTGAAAAATATGACGAGCTTCAAAACGTGTCAAAAATATGAGGAGCATGAAAAGGCCTAAGAAATAGGAGGAGCATGAAGCAGTGTTGAAAAACATGAACAGCATGAAAAGGTGTGAAAAATATGAAGAGCTTCAAAAGGTGTCAAATATATGAGGAGCATGAAACGGTCTGAAAAATAGGAGGAGCTTGAAGTGGCCTTGAAAAACATGTAGAGCCTGAAAAGTTGTGAAAAATATGAAGAGCTTCACAAGGTGTGAAAAATAGGAGGAGCATGAAGCGGTGTTGAAAAACATGCAGAGCCTGTAAAGGTGTGAAAAATATGAAGAGCTTCAAAAGGTGTCAAAATATGAGGAGCATGAAACGGTCTGAAAAATAGGAGCATGAAGCGGTGTTGAAAAACATGAAGAGCCTGAAATTGTGTGAAAAACATGAAGAGCTTCAAAAGGTGTCAAAAATATGAGGAGCATGAAACGGGCTGAATAATATGAGGAGCAAGAAACGGTGTTCAGAAACATGAAGAGTCTGAAAATGTGTGAAAAATATGAAGAGCTTAAAAAGGTGTCAAAAATATGAGGAGTATGAAACAGTCTGGAAAATAGGAGGAGTGTGAAGTGGTGTTCAAAAACATGAAGATCCTGAAAAGGTGTGAAAAATATGAAGAGTTTAAAAAGGTGTCAAAAATCTGAGGAGCATGAAAAGTTCTGAAGAATAGGAGGAGCATGAAGCGGTGCTGAAAAACATGAAGAACCTGGACAGGTTTGAAATATATGAAGAGTTTAAAAGGTGTGAAAAATATGAGGAGCATGAAACTGTCTGAAAAATAGGAGGAGCATGGAGCGGTGTTGAAAAACATGAGGAGCCTGCAAAGGAGTGAAAAATATGACGAGCTTCAAAACGTGTCAAAAATATGAGGAGCATGAAAAGGCCTAAGAAATAGGAGGAGCATGAAGCAGTGTTGAAAAACATGAACAGCATGAAAAGGTGTGAAAAATATGAAGAGCTTCAAAAGGTGTCAAATATATGAGGAGCATGAATCGGTCTTCAAATTAGGAGGCGCATGAAACGGTGTTTAAAAACATGAAGAGCCTGGAAAGGTGTGAAAAATATGAAGAGCTTCAAAAGGTGTCAAAAATATGAGGAGCATGAAACGGTCTTAAAAATAGGAGGGGCATGAAGTGTTGTTGGAAAACATGAAGAGACTGAAAAGGTTTGAAAAATATGAAGAGCTTCAACAGGTGTCAAAAATATGAGGAGCATGAAACGGTCTGAAAAATAGTAGGAACATGAATCGGTATTCAAAAACATGAAGAGCCTGAAAAGGTGTGAAAAATATGAAGAGCTTCAAAAGGTGTCAAAAATATGAGGAGCATGAAACGGTCTGTAAAATAGGAGGAGCATGAAGCGGTGTTGAAAAACATGAAGAGCATGAAAAGGTGTGAAAAATATGAAGAGCTTCAAAATGTGTCAAAAATATAAGGAGCATGAAACGTTCTGAAAAATATGAGGAGCAAGAAAGGGTTTTCAAAAACATGAAGAGCCTGAAATGGTGTGAAAAATATGAAGAGCTTCAAAAGGTGTCAAAAATATGAGGAGCATGAAACGGTCTGAAAAATAGGAGGAGCATGAATCGGTCTGAAAAATTGGAGGAGCATGAAGCGGTGTTGAAAAACATGAAGAGCCTGAAAAAGTGTGAAAAATATGAAGAGCTTCAAAGGTGTCAAAAATATGAGTAGCATGAAACTGTCTGAAAAATAGGAGGAGCATGAATCGGTGTTGAAAAACATGAAGAGCCTGAAAAGGGGTGAAAAATATGAAGAGCTTCAAAACGTGTCAAAAATATGAGGAGCATGAAACGGTCTGAAAAATAGGAGGAGCATGAAGCTGTGTTGAAAAACATGAAGAGCATGAAAACGTGTGAAAAATATGAAGAGCTTCAAAAGGTGTCAAAAATATGAAGAGCTTCAAAAGGTGTGAAAATTATGAAGTGCTTCAAAAGGTGTCAAAAATGAGATGATCATGAAATGGTCTGAAAAATAGGAGGCGCATGAAACGGTGTTCAAAACATGAAGAGCCTGAAAAGGTGTGAAATATATGAAGAGCCTCAAAACGTGTCAAAATTTTGAGGAGCATGAAAAGGTCTGAAAAATAAGAGGAGCATGAAGCGGTGTTGAAAAACATGACGAGACTGAAAACGTGTGAAAAATATGAAGAGCTTCAAAAGTTGTGAAAAATATGAAGAGATTCAAAGATGTCAAATAATGGGGAGCATGAAACGGTCTGAAAAATAGGAGGAGCATGAAAAGGTCTGAAAAATAGGAAGAGCCTTAAAAGGTGTCACAAATATAAAGAGTTTCAAAAGGTGTCAATAATAAACGTTGCATGAAACAGTCTGAAAAATAGGAGGAGCGTGAACGGGTTGAAAAATAGGAGCAGCATGAAATGGTGTTCAAAAACATGAAGAGCCTGAAAAGGTGTGAAAAATATGAAGAGCTTCAAAAGGTATGAAATACATGAGGAGCATGAAACGGTCTGGAAAATAGGAGGATCATGAAGCGGTGTTGAAAAACATGAAGAGCCTGAAAATGTGTGAAAAATATGAAGAGCTTCAAAAGGTGTGAAGTACATGAGGAGCATTAAACGGTCTGAAAAATAGGGGGAGCATGAAGCGGTGTTCAAAAACATGAAGAGCCTGAAAAGGTGTGAAAAATATGAAGAGCTTCATAAGGTGTGAAAAATAGGAGGAGCATTAAACGGTCTGAAATATAGGAGGAGCATGAAGCGGTGTTCGAAAATATGAAGAGCCTGAAAAGGTGTGTAAAATGTGAAGAGCTTCAAAAGGTGTGAAAAATAGGAGGAGCATGAAGCGGTGTTCAAAAACATGAAGAGCCTGAAAAGGTGTGAAAAATATGAAGAGCTTGAAAAGGTGTCAAAAATATGAGGAGCATGAAACTGTCTGAAAAATAGGAGGAGCAAGAAGCGGAGTTGAAAAACCTGAAGAGACTGAAAACGTGTGAAAAATATGAAGAGTTTCAAAAGGTGTGAAAACCATGAAGAGTTTCAAAAGATGTCAAAAATGAGATGAGCATGAAACGGTCTGAAAAATAGGAGGAGCATGAAGTGGTGCTGAAAATAATGAAGAGCCTGAAAATGTGTGAAACATGTGAAGAGCTTCAACATGTTTTAGAAATGAGAGGAGCATGAAACGGTCTGAAAAATAGGAGGAGCATGAAGCTGTGTTCAAAAACATGAGAGCCTGAAAAGGCGTGAAAAATATGAAGAGCTTCAAAAGGTGTGAAATACATCAAGAGCATGAAACGGTCTGAAAAATAGGAGGAGCATGAGGCGGTGTTCAAAAACATGAAGAGCCTGAAAAGGGGTGAAAAATATGAAGAGCTTCTCAAGGTGTCAAAATATGAGGAGCATGAAACTGTCTGAAAAATCGGAGGAGGATGAAGCGGTGTTGAAAAACATGAAGAGCCTGAAATGGTGTGAAAAATATGAAGATCTTAAAAAGGTGTCAAAAATATGAGGAGCATGAAACGGTCTGAAAAATAGGAGGAGCATGAAGCGTTGTTCAAAAACATGAAGAGCCTGAAAAGGTGTGAAATATATGAAGAGCTTCAAAAGGTGTCAAAAATATGTGGAGCAAGAAACGGTATGAAAAATAGGAGGAGCATGAAGCGGTGTTCAAAAACATGAAAGCCTGAAAAGGTGTGGAAAATATGAAGAACTTCAAAACGTGTCAAAATATGAGGAGCATGAAACGGTCTGAAAAATAGGAGGAGCATGAAGTGGTGTTTAAAAACATGAAGAGCCTGAAAAGCTGTGAAAAATATGAAGAGCTTCAAAAGGTGTCAAAAATATGAGGATCATGAAACGGTCTGAAAAATAGGAGGAGCATGAAATGGTGTTGAAAAACAAGAAGAGCCTGAAAAGGTGTGAAAAATATGAAAAGCTTCAAAAGATGTCAAAAATATGAGGAGAATGAAACAGTCTGAAAAATTGCAGGATCATGAAGCGTTGTTGAAAATCATGAAGAGCCTGAAAAGGCGTGAAAAATATTAAGAGCTTCAAAAATATGAAAAATATGAAAAGCTTCAAAAGGTGTGGAAAATATGAAGAGCTTCAAAAGGTGTCAAAAATGAGATGAGCATGAAACGGTCTGAAAAATAGGAGGAGCATGAAGCGGTGTTGAAAATCATGAAGAGCCTGAAAAGGCGTGAAAAATATTAAGAGCTTCAAAAGTTGTGAAAAATATGAAGAGCTTCAAAAGGTGTCAAAATGAGATGAGCATGAAAGGTCTGAAAAATAGGAGGAGCATGAAGTGGTGTTGAAAAAAATGAAAAGCCTGAAAAGTTGGGAAATATATGAAGAGCTTCAAAAGGTGTCAAAAATATGAGGAGAATGAAACGGTCTGCAAAATTTGAGGAGCATGAAATGGTGTTCAAAAACATGAAGAGCCTGAAAAGGTGTGAAGATTATGAAAAGCCTCAAAACGTGTCAAAAATATGAGGAGCATGAAACGGTGTGAAAAATAGGAGGAGCATGAAGCGGTGTTGAAAAACAAGAAGAGACTGAAAACGTGTGAAAATATGAAGAGCTTCAAAAATATATAAAATATGAAGAGCTCAAAAGGTGTGAAAAATATGAAGAGCTTCAAAAGGTGTCAAAAATGAGATGAACATGAAAGGGTCTGAAAAATAGGAGAAGCATGAAGCGGTGTTGAAAATCATGAAGAGCCTGAAAAGGTGTGAAAAATATGAAGAGCTTCAAAAAGTGTCAAAATGAGATGAGCATGAAACGGTCTGAAAAATAGGAGGAGCATGAAGTGGTGGTGCAAAAAATGAAAAGCCTGAAAAGGTGTGAAATATATGAAGAGCTTCAAAAGGTGTCGAATATATGAGGAGCATGAAACGGTCTGAAAAATAGGAGGATCATGAAGTTTTGTTGAAAAACATGAAGAGCCTGAAAAGGTGTGAAAAATATGAAGAGCTTCAAAAGGTGTGAAAAATATGAGGAGCATGAAACGGTCTGAAAAATAGGAGGAGCATGAAGCTGCTTTCAAAAATATGAAGAGCCTGAAAACGTGTGAAAAATATGAGGATCATGAAACGGTCTGAAAAATAGGAGGAGCATGAAGCGGTGTTGAAAAACATGAAGAGCCTGAAAAGTTTTGAAAAATATGAAGAGCTTCAAAACCTGTGAAAAATGTGAGAAGCATGAAACGGTCTGAAAAATAGGAGGAGAATGAAGCGGTGTTCAAATACATGAAGAGCCTGAAAAAGTGTGAGAAATATGAAGAGCTTCAAAAGCTGTCAAAATATGAGAGCAGGAAACGGTCTGAAAAATAGGAGGAGAATGAAGCGGTGTTCAAATACATGAAGAGCCTGAAAAGGTGTGAGAAATATGAAGAGCTTCAAAACCTGTGAAAAATATGAGAGCAGGAAACGGTCTGAAAAATAGGAGGAGAATGAAGCGGTGTTCAAATACATGAAGAGCCTGAAAAGGTGTGAGAAATATGAAGAGCTTCAAAAGCTGTCAAAATATGAGAGCAGGAAATGGTCTGAAAAATAGGATGATCATGAAACGCTTTTGAAAAACCTGAAGAGCATGAAAAAGTGTGAAAAATATGAAGAGTAAAAAAGTGTCAAAAATATGAGGAGCATAAAACGGTCTGAAAAATAGGAGGAGCATGAAGCGGTGTTCAAAAACTTGAAGAGCCTGAAAAGGTTTGAAAAATATGTAGAGCTTCAAAAGGTGTGAAATATATGAGGTGCATGAAACGGTCTGAAAAATAGGAGGAGCATGAAACGGTGTTAAAAAACATGAAGAGTCTGAAAAGTTGTGAAAAATATGAAAAGCTTCTAAAGGTGTCAAAAATATGAGGAGCTTCAAAAGGTGTCAAAAATAAGAAGAGCATGAAACGGTCTGAAAAATAGGAGGAGCATGAAGAAGTGTTCAAAAACATGAAGTGCCTGAAAAGGTGTGAAAAATATGAAGAGCTTCAAAAGGTGTGAAAAATATGAAGAGCTTCAAAAGGTGTCAAAAATGAGATGTGCATGTAACAGACTGAAAAATAGAAGGAGCATGAAACGGTGATCAAAAACATGAAGAGCTTGGAAATGTGTGAAGTATATGAAGTGCTTCAAAAGTTGTGAAATACATGAGGAGCATGTAACGGTCTGAAAAATAGGAGAAGCATGAAGTGGTGTGGAAAAACATGAAGGGCCTGAAAAGGTGTGAAAAATATGAAGACCTTCAAAAGGTGTGAAATACATGAGGAGTACGAAACTCTCTGAAAAATAGGAGTTGCATGAAGTGGTGTTCAAAAACATGAAGAGCCTGAAAAGGTGTGAAAAATATGAAGAGATTCAGAAAGTGTGAAAAATATGAGGAGCATGATACGGTCTGAAAAATAGGAGGAGTATGAGGCGGAGTTCAAAAACTGAAGAGCCTGAAAAGGTGTGATAAATATGAAGAGATTCATAAAGTGTGAAAAATATGAGGAGCATGATACGGTCTGAAAAATAGGAGGAGTATGAGGCGGAGTTCAAAAACTGAAGAGCCTGAAAAGGTGTGATAAATATGAAGAGATTCATAAAGTGTGAAAAATATGAGGAGCATGATACGCTCTGAAAAATAGGAGGAGCATGAAGCGGTGTTCAAAAACAAGAAGAGCCTGAAAAGGTGTGAAAAATATGAAAAGCTTCAAAAGCTGTCAAAAATATGAGGAGCATGAAACGGTCTGAAAAACAGGAGGAGCATGAAGTAGTGTTCAAAAACATGAAGAGCCTGAAAAGGTGTGAAAAATATGAAGAGCTTCAAAAGGTGTGAAAAATATGAAGGGCTTAAAAGGTGTCAAAAATATGAGGAGCATGAAACGGTCTGAAAAATAGGAGGAGCATGAAAAGGTGTTCAAGAACATGAAGAGCCTGAAAAGGTGTGAAAATATAAAGAGCTTCAAAAGGTGTGAAATATATGAGGAGCATGAAACTCTCTGAAAAATAGGAGGAGCATGAAGCGGTGTTGAAAAACACGAAGAGCCTGAAAAGCTGTGAAATATATGAAGAGCTTCAAAAGGCATCAAAAATATAAGGACAATGAAACGGTCTGAAAAATTGGAGGAGCATGAAGCGGTGTTCAAAAACATGAAGAGCCTGAAAAGGTGTGAAATATATAAAGAGCTTCAAAAGGTGTCAAAATTATGAAGAGCATGAAACGGTCTGAAAAATAGGAGGAGCATGAAGTGGTGTTTAAAAACATGAAGAGCCTGAAAAGGTGTGAAAAATTTGAAGAGCTTCAAAAGGTGTGAAATACATGAGGAGCATTAAACGGTCTGAAAAATTGGAGGAGCATGAAGCGGTGTTGAAAAACATGAAGAGCCTGAAAAGGTGTGAAAAATATGAAGAGCTTCAAAATGTGTCAAAAATATGAGGAGCATGAAACGGGCTGAAAAATAAGAGGAGCATGAAACGGTGTTCAAAAACATGGAGAGCCTGAAAAAGTGTGAAAAATGTGAAGAGCTTCAAAAGGTGTGAAATACATGAGGAGCATTAAACGGTCTGAAAAATTGGAGGAGCATGAAGCGGTGTTCAAAAACATGAAGAGCCTGAAAAGGTGTGAAAAATATGAAGAGCTTCTAAAGGTGTCAAAAATATGAGGAGCATGAAACGGTCTGATAAATCGGAGGAGCATGAAGCGGTGTTGAAAAACATGAAGAGCCTGAAAAGCTGTGAAATATATGAAGAGCTTCAAAAGGTATCAAACATATGAGGACAATGAAACGGTCTGAAATATAGGAGGAGCATGAAGTGGTGTTGAAAAACATGAAGACCCTGAAAAGGTGTGAAAAATATGAAGAGCTTCAAAACGTGTCAAAAATAGGAGGAGCATGAAACGGTCTGAAAAATAGGAGGAGCATGAAACAGTGATCAAAAACATGAAGAGGCTGAAAAGGTGTGAAAAATATGAAGAGCTTCAAAAGGTGTGAAACACATGAGGAGCATGAAACGTGCCGAAAAATAGGAGAAGCATGAAGTGGTGTGGAAAAACATGAAGAGCCCGAAAAGGTGTGAAAAATATGAAGAGCTTCAAAAGGTGTGAAATACATGAGGAGCATGAAACTCTCTGAAAAATAGAAGAAGCATGAAGCTATGTTCAAAAACATGAAGAGCACGAAAAGGTGTGAAAAATATGAAAAGCTTCAAAAGGTGTCAAAAATGAGATGAGCATGAAACGGTCTAAAAAATAGGAAGAGCTTGAAGCGGTGTTGAAAAAACATGAAGAGCCTGAAAAGGTGTGAAAAATATGAAGAGCTTCAAAACGTGTAAAAAATATGAGGAGCATGAAGCGTTGTTGAAAAACCTGAAGAGCCTGAAAACGTGTGAAAAATATTAAGAGCTTCAAAAGGTGTGAAACATATGAAGAGCTTCAAAAGGTGTCAAAAATCGATGAGCATGAAATGTTCTGAAAAATAGGAGGAGCATGAAGTGTTGTTGAAAAACATGAAGAGCCTGAAAAGGTGTGAAATAAATGAAGAGCTTCAAAAGGTATCAAAAATATGAGGAGAATGAAACGGTCTGAAAAATAGGAGGAGCATGAAGCGGTGTTATAAAACGTGAAGAGCCTGAAAACGTGTGAAAAATATTAAGAGCTTCAAAAGATGTGAAAAATATGAAGAGCTTCAAAACGTGTCAAAAATAAGTTGAGCATGAAACGGTCTGAAAAACAGGAGGAGCTTGAAGCAGTGTTGAAAAACATGAAGAACCTGAAAAGGTGTGAGAAATATGAAGAGCGTCAAAAAATGTCAAAAATATGAGGAGCATGAAACGGTCTGCAAAAAAGGAGGAGCATGAAGTGGTGTTCAAAAACATGAATAGCCTGAAAAGGTGTGAGAAATATGAAGAGCTTCAAAAGGTGTCAAAAATGAGATGAGCATGAAACGGTCTGAAAAATAGGAGGAGCATTAAGTGGTGTTGAAAACATGAAATGCCTGAAAAGGTGTGAAATATAAGAAGAGCTTCAAAAGGTGTCAAACATATGAGGAACATTAAGCGGTCTGAAAAATAGGAGGAGCATGAAACGGTATTGAAAAAAATGAAGAGTCTGAAAAAGTGTGAAAAATATGAAGAACGTCAAAAGGTGTGAAAAATATGAAGAGCTTCCAAAGGTGTCAAAAATAAGATGAGCATGAAACGGTCTGAAAAATAGTAGGAGCATGAAGTGGTGTTCAAAAAAATGAAGAGCCTGAAAAGGTGTGAAATATATGAAGAGCTTCAAAAGGTTTCAAAAATATGAGGAGCATGAAACGGTCCGAAACATAGGAGGATCTTGAAGCGGTGTTGAAAATCATGGAGAGCCTGAAAAGGTGTGAAAAATATGAAGAGCTTCAAAAGGTGTCAAAATTATGAGGAGCATTAATCGGTCTGAAAAATAGGAGGAGCATGAAGAGATGTTCAAAAATATGAAGACCCTGAAAAGGTGCGAAAAATATGAAGAGCCAAAAAAGGTGTGAAAAATATGAAAAGTTTCAAAAGGTGTGAAAAATATGAAGAGCTTCAAAAGATGTCAAAAATGAGATGAGTATGAAACGGTCTGAAAAATAGGAGGAGCATGAAGCGGTGTTGAAAAACATGAAGAGCCTGAAAAGGTTTGAGAAATATGAAGAGCTTCAAAAGGTGTCAAACATATGAGGAGCATGAAACGGTCTGTAAAAAAGGAGGAGCATGAAGTGGTGTTGATAAACATGAAGAGCTTGAAAATTTGTGAAATATATGATGAGCTTCAAAAGGTGTAAAAAATATGAAGACCTTCAAAAGGTGTCAAAAATATGAGGAGCATGAAACGGTCTGAAAAATAGGAGGAGCATGAAGCGGTGTTGAAAAAAATGAAGAGCTTGAAAAGGTGTGAAATATATGAAGAGCTTCAAAAGGTGTCAAAATTATGAGGAGCATGAAACGGTCTGAAAAATAGGAGGAGCATGAAGCGGTGTTGAAAAACATGAAGAGCCTGAAAAGGTGTGAAAAATATGAACAGCTTCAAAAGGTGTGAAAAATAGGAGGAGTATGAAACGGTCTGAAAAATAGGAGGGGCAAGAAGCAGTGTTGAAAAACAAAAACAGCCTGAAAACATGTGAAAAATATGAAGAGCTTCAATAGGTGTGAAAAATATGAAGAGCTTCAAAAGGTGTTTAAAATGAGATGAGCATGAAACGGTTTGAAAAATAGGAGGAGCATCAAGCGTTGTTGAAAACCATGAAGAGCCTGAAAAGGTGTGAAAAATATGAAGAGCTTCAAAAGGTGTCAAAATTATGAGGAGCAAGAAACGGTCTGAAAAATAGGAGGAGCATGAAGCGGGGTTCAAAAACATGAAGAGCCTGAAAAGGTGTGAAAAATAGGAAGAGCTTCAAAAGCTGTCAAAAATGTAAGGAGCATGAAACGGTCTGAAAAATAGGAGGAGCGTGAAACAGTGTTCAAAAACATGAACAGCCTGAAAAGCTGTGAAAACTATGAAGAGCTTATAAAGGTGTAAAAAATATGAGGAGCATGAAACATTTTGAAATATAGGAGGATCATGAAACGTTGTTCAAAAACATGAAGAGCTTGAAAAGGTGTGAAAAATATGAAGAGCCTCAAAACGTGTCATAAATATGAGGAGTATGAAACGGTCTGGAAATAGCAGTATCATGAAGCGGTGTTGAAAAACATGAAGAGCGTGAAAAGGTGTGAAATATATGAAGAGCTTCAAAAGGTGTGAAAAATATGAGAAGCTTCAAAAAGTCTCAAAAATATGAAGAGCATGACATGGTCTGAAAAATAGGAGTAGCATGAAACGGTGTTAAAAAACATTAAGAGCCTGAAAAGTTGTGAAAAATATGAAGAGCTTCAAAAGGTGTGAAATACATGAGGAGCATGAAACGCTGTGAAAAATAGGAGGAGCGTGAAGCGGTGTTCAAAAACATGAAGAGCCTGAAAAGGTTTGAAATATTTAAAGAGCTTCAAAAGCTCTCAAAAATATGAGGAGCATGAAACGGTCTGTCAAATAGAAGGAGCATGAAACGTTGTTGAAAACATGAAGAGCCTGAAAAGGTGTGAAAAATATGAAGAGATTCTAAAGGTGTCAAAATATGAGGAGCATGGAACGGTCTGAAAAATATGAGGAACATGAAGTGGTGTTGAAAAACATGAAGAGCCTGAAAAGGTGTGAAATATATGAAGAGCTTCAAAACATGTCAAAAATATGAGGAGCATGAAACGGTCTGAAAAATAGGAGGAGCAAGAAGCGGTGTTGAAAAACATGAAGTGCCTGAAAAGGTGTCAAAAATATGAAGAGATTCAAAAGGTGTGAAAAATATGAGGAGCTTGAAACGTTATGAAAAATAGGAGGAGCATGAAACGATGTTGAAAAACATGAAGTGCCTGAAAATGTGTCAAAAATATGAAGAGCTTCAAAATTGTGAAAAATATGAGGAGCATGAAACGGTCTGAAAAATAGGAGGATCATGAAACGGTGATCAAAAACATGAAGAGCCTGAAAAGGTGTGAAAAATAATAAGGGCTTCAAATCGTGTCATAAATATGAGGAGCAGGAAACGGTCTGAAAAATTAGAGAAGCATGAAACGGTGTTGTAAAACATGAAGAGCATGAAAATGTGTGAAAAATATGAAGAGTTTCAAAAGGTGTCAAAAATATGAGGAGCAAGAAATGGTGTTGAAAAAATGAAGAGCATGAATAGGTGTTAAAAACTTGAAGAGCTTCAAAATGTGTGAAAAATATGAGGAGCATGAAACGGTGTTAAAAATAGGAGATCATGAAGTGGTGTTGAAAAACATGAGGAGCCTGAAAACATGTGAAAAATATGAAGAGCTTCAAAAGGTGTGAAAAATATGAACAGCTTCAAAGGTGTCAAAATTATGAGGAGCATGAAACGGTCTGAAAAATATGAGGAGCATGAAACGGTGTTCAAAAATTTGAAGAACCTGAAAAGGTATGAAAAATATGAAGAACTTCAAAAGGTGTCAAAAATATGAGGAGATTGAAACAGTCCGAAAAATAGGAGGAGCATGAAACGGTCTGAAAAATAGGAGAAGCATGAAGTGGTGTTGAAAAGCATGAAGAGACTGAAAAGGTTTGAAAAACATGAACAGCTTCAAAAGCTGTCAAAAATATGAGGACCATGAAACGGTCTGAAAAATAGGAGGAGCATGAAAAGGTGTTGTAAAACATGAAGAGCTTGAAAAGGTGTGAAAAATATGAAGAGCTTCAAAAGGTGTCAAAAATATGAGGAGCATGAAACGGTCTGAAAAATAGGAGGAGCATGAAGCGTTGTTGAAAATCATGAAGAAGAGGAAAAGGTATGAAAAATATATAGAGCTTCAAAAGGTGTGAAAAATATGAGGAGCATGAAACGGTCTCTAAAATAGGAGGAGCATGAAGCGGTGTTGAAAAACATGAAGACCCAGAAAAGGTTTTAAAAAAATGAAGAGCTTCAAAATCTGTCAAAAATATGAGGAGCATGAAACGGTCTGAAAAATAGGAGAAGCATGAAGCGGTGTTGAAAAACATGCAGAGCCTGAAAAGGTGTGAAATAAATGAAGAGCTTCAAAAGGTGTCAAATATATGAGGAGCATGAAACGGTCTGAAAAATAGGAGGGACAGGAAGCGGTGTTGAAAAACAGGAATTGCCTGAAAAGGTGTGAAATATATGAAGAGCTTCAAAACGTGTCAAAATATGAGCAGCATGAAATGGTCTGAAAAATAGGAGGAGCATGAAGTGGTGTTGAAAAACATGAAGAGCCTGAAAATGTGTGAAATATATGATGAGCTTCAAAAGGTGTCAATAATGTGAGGAGCATGAAACGGTCTGAAAAATAGGAGGAGCATGAAGCGGTATTCAAAATATGAAGAGCCTGAAAAGGTGTGAAAAATATGAAGAGCTTCAAAAGGTGTTAAACTTATGAGGATCATGAAACAGTCTGAAAAATACGAGGAGAATGATGCGGTGTTGTAAAACATGAAGAAACTGAAAAGGTGTGAAAAATATGAATAGCTTCAAAAGGTGTCAAAAATATGAGGAGCATGAAATGGTCTGAAAAATAGGAGGAACATGAAACGGTGTTGAATAATATGAAGAGCCTGAAAATTTGTGAAAAATATGAAGAGCTTCAGAGGGTGTGAAATACATGAGGAGAATGAAACGGTCTGTAAAATAGGATTAGCATGAAGCGGTGTTGAAAATCATGAAGAGCCTGAAAAGGTGTGAAAAATATGAAGAGCTTCAAAAGATGTGAAAAATAGGAGGAGCATGAAGTGGTGCTCGAAAACATGAAGAGCCTGAAAAGGTGTGATAAATAAGAAGAGCTTCAAAAGATGTGAAAAATATGAGGAGCATGAAACGGTCTGAAAAATAGGAGGAGCATGAAACGGTGTTCAAAACATGAAGAGACTGAAAAGTTGTGAAAAATATGAAGAGCTTCAAAAGGTGTCAAAAATATGAGGAGCATGATTCTGTCTGAAATATAGGAGGCGCATGAAACGTTGTTGAAAAACATGAAGAGCCTGAAGAAGTGTGAAAAATATGAAGAGCTTCAAAACATGTCAAAAATAGGAGGAGCATGAAACGGTCTGAAAAATAGGAGGAGCAAGAAGCGGGGTTGAAAAACATGAAGTGCCTGAAAAGGTATCAAAAATATGAAGAGATTCAAAAGGTGTGAAAAATATGAGGAGCTTGAAACGGTCTGAAAAATAGGAGGAGCATGAAACGGTGTTGAAAAACATAAGTGCCTGAAAAGGTGTCAAAAATATGAAGAGCTTCAAAAGGTGTGAAAAATATGAGGAGCTTGAAACGGTCTGAAAAATAGGAGGAGCATGAAACGGTGTTCAAAAACATGAAGAAACTGAAAAGTTGTGAAAAATATGAAGAGCTTCAAAACATGTCAAAAATATGAGGAGCATGAAACGGTCTCAAAAATAGGAGGAACATGAAGCAGTGTTCAAACACATGAAGAGCCTGAAATTGTGTGAAAAATATGAAAACCTTCAAAAGGTGTAAAAATTATGAGGAGCAGGAAACGGTCTGAAAAATAGGAGTAACATGATGCGGTGTTCAAAAATATGAAGAGCCTGAAAAGGTGTGAAAAATATGAAGAGCTTCAAAAGGTGTCAAAAATATGAAGAGCTTCAAAAGGTGTCAAAAATATGAGGAGCATGAAGCGTTCTGAAATATAGGAGGAGCAAGAAGCGTTCTGAAAAATAGGAGGAGCATGAAGCGGTCTGAAAAATAGGAGTATGAAGCGGTGTTCAAAAACATGAAGAGCCTGAAAAGGTGTGAAATATATGAAGAGCTTCAAAAGGTGTGCAATACAAGGGGAGCATGAAACAACCTTAAAAACAGGACGAGCATGAAGCTGTGTTCAAAAACATGAGAGCCTGAAAAGGTGTGAAAAATATGAAGAGATTCAAAAGGTGTCAAAAATATGAGGAGCAAGAAACGATCTGAAAAATTGGAGGAGCATGAAGCGGTGCTCAAAAATATGAAGAACCTGAAAAGGTGTGAAAAATATGAAGAGCTTCAAAAGGTGTCAAAAATGAGAGGAGCATGAAGCGGTCTGAAAAATAGGAGGAGGAGGAAGTGGTGTTGAAAAACATGAAGAGCCTGCAAAGGTGTGAAATATATGAAGAGCTTCAAAATGTGTCAAATATATGAGGAGCATGAAACGGTCTGAAAAGTAGGAACAGCTTGAAACGGTGTTCAACAACATGAAGAGCCTGAAAAGGTGTGAAAAATGTGAAGAGCTTCAAAAAGTGTGAAATACATCAGGAGCATGAAACGGTCTGAAAATAGGAGGAGCATGATGCAGTGTTCAAAAACATTAGGAGCCTTAAATGGTGTGAAAAATACGAAGAGCTTCAAAAGGTGTCAAAAATATGAGGAGCATGAAATGATCTGAAAATCAAGAGGAGCATGAAGCGTTGTTCAAAAACCTGAAAAGCCTGAAAAGGTGTGAAATATATGAAGAGCTTCAAAACGTGTCAATACTATGAGGAGCATGAAACGGTCTGAAAACAGGAGGAGCATGAAGCGGTGTTGAAAAACATGAAGAGCCTAAAAGGTGTGAACAATATGAAGAGCTTCAAAAGGTGTGAAGAATATGAAGAGCTTCAAAAGGTGTCAAATATATGAGGAGCATGAAACTGTCTGAAAAATAGGAGGAGCATGAAAGGTGTTTAAAAACATGAAGAGCCTGAAAAGATATGGAAAATATGAAGAGCTTCAAAAGGTGTCAAAAATATGAGGAGCATGAAACGGTCTGAAAAATAGAAGGAACATGAAACGGTGTTGAAAAACATGAAGAGCCTGTAAAGGTGTGAAAAATATGAAGAGCTTCAAAAGGTGTGAAAATTATGAGGAGCATGAAACGGTCTGAAAAATTGGAGGATAATGAAGCGGTGTCAAAAACAGGAAGAGCCTGCTTCCCAGCCAGGCTGAAAGGGCTCGGGAAGCTAGCTGGCCTTGTTGGCCCTTAAATCGCATACTGAATGGCCTGGCCCCAGCTACCCTCGCCGAGCCGCGCAAAGAAGGATGCTCCTGGCTCTCGTCGGCCTCCCAGGTTTGCTTTCTTTCTTTTCCCGAAGGTGGGCCCTTAGGTTCACCGTCCGGAGCCTGCGGCCGCCGGGAAAACCAAACCCCGAGTGTCCGGAGAGTAACCGGAAGTGCCCTCCCAGGCGGAGGGGCGGCGCCGGCTGCAGCCGGGGAGAGGGAAGAATTGAGTATTGTTAGTAACTATGGACTGGAGACCTTTTGGAGCCAAAAGGAAGACAGTCTTGAGTCTTTCTTGTTATGGGTTGTAAATACCACATAAAGAATAAGTGCATGTGATGCTGGAAACTTGTAGAGAGGAACTACTCATGACTGAAAGGCCTAAAACAGATGTATCTTTCAAGTTCTTATCGAGAAAATGACTATGAAGAAAATGATGGGTCAGGAAGACCAGTGGAAAACTCCCTAGGAGAGAGCCATAGAAAATGTACACTTCAGAAGAGAGAGAGAATCAGAGAACTCAAAAAAGGAAAATATATCATGTATGCCCTCAGAAGGGTAAAAAGATTTTTATTCATGTGCATGAGATTACTCAAATAGATGATCAGATATACCAGTGCCTTGAACGTGAGCAAAACTTTTGTGAAAACTTAGCTCTTATTATGTGTGAGAGAACCCACACTGGGGAGAAACCTTATAGATGTGATATGTGTGAGAAAACCTTCATCCAAAGCTCAGATCTTATTTCACATCAGAGGATCCACAGTTATGAGAAACCTTATAAATGTAGCAAATGTGAGAAGAGCTTTTGGCACCACTTAGCCCTTTCAGGACACCAGAGAACACATGCAGGTAAAAAATTCTATACATGTGATATCTGTGGCAAGAATTTTGGTCAGAGCTCTGATCTGCTTGTCCACCAGCGAAGCCATACAGGCGAGAAACCGTATCTGTGTAGTGAGTGTGATAAATGCTTCAGCCGAAGTACAAACCTCATAAGGCACCGAAGAACTCACACAGGTGAGAAACCATTTAAGTGTCTGGAGTGTGAAAAAGCTTTTAGTGGGAAATCCGATCTTATTAGCCACCAGAGAACTCATACTGGTGAAAGACCCTACAAATGTAGTAAGTGTGAGAAAAGTTACCGACACCGGTCAGCCTTCATTGTTCATAAAAGAGTACATACTGGGGAGAAGCCCTATAAGTGTGGTGCCTGTGAGAAATGCTTTGGCCAGAAATCAGACCTTATTGTACACCAGAGAGTCCACACAGGTGAGAAGCCGTATAAATGCTTGGAATGTATGAGAAGTTTTACCCGGAGTGCCAACCTCATCAGGCACCAGGCAACTCACACTCACACTTTTAAATGCCTTGAATATGAGAAGAGCTTCAGCTGTAGTTCAGACCTTATTGTACATCAAAGAATTCACATGGAAGAGAAACCGCATCAGTGGTCTGCATGTGAAAGTGGCTTCCTCCTAGGCATGGACTTCGTTGCCCAACAGAAAATGAGAACTCAGACAGAGGAGCTGCATTATAAATACAGTGTCTGTGATAAAAGCTTTCACCAGAGCTCAGCCCTTTTTCAACATCAGACAATCCACATCGGTGAAAAACCATATATCTGTAATGTGGCTGAGAAAGATCTTGAGCTCAGCCCTCCCCATGTATCAGAAGCCTCACAGATGTCTTGACCAGACAAGAAGTTATTATACCATAAACAAACAAACAAAAAAAGGTGTATTTACAATGTAAGAGAACTCATTTAAGATGGAGAACTCAAAGCAAATCTCAGATTTTCCTCAGAGCTCAGACTTTATTGGGGACCAGAAAATCTGCAGTTATAGGAACCTGAGAAATGGTTTGACCAGAGAGCTGTCTTTACAGAACCGTATCAATAACTCCAGTGAGAAACCTTACAAATGCCCTGAGTTTTTTGAAAACCTTCAGTCCAAGCTCATGTCTGATCACCCACAAGAGGATTTATACGGGTGGGAAGCTTACAAGTTTGGTGAATGTGAGAAAGCTCTCTAGCAATGCTCACCTCTCCTCATTCCAAGAGAATTCAGATCAGAGGACGATATTTTTTTAATGCCCTGTGAAACAGTGCTTCAGACAGTATGCACGCCTCATTGGACATCAGAAAGCCCCACTGGAAAGAAACCCCAGCAGTTGTGAAAAAAGCCTCTTAACATAACTGTGACTTTATTACCTATCAGAGAAGCCATACAGGTGAAAATTTGTGTATTTGCCTTGAATGTGGCAAAAGCATTAAGTGAAGAGCCTTCTTGGGTTTGCAACCCCCCCTCCCCCAAAAAAAGAAAATCTGATGAAGGACCTTATGAATGCTCTGAATGAGAAAACTTCTGTCAATGATCAGTTCTTGTACACCAGGGAACTTGTATAAGTGAAAGACCCTATAAGTAACCCTAAGTCTGGGGGAGAAAAAAAAATCCTTGCAGGAAATCTCTACCTTATTGGGCCCCAAAGAAACTACTCTGGAGAGCATTTTGTAGACCTCTATAGAGGTCTAACTGTGAACTGTGTACATTTAACAGGTATGAGAAGAACTGTTCTCATAGTTAGTTGACCCCTGTAGTAGAGATGACTTTTAATGGAGTCGACATGCAAACAGTTTTGTTTAGATACCCAGAAACTTGTTCTGGGAAGAGCTAGGGCAGGTCAGAGTAGGCCTGATGGGTTACTCAGGTAAAGATGCTTTTCTTTTATCTGAACCACTGAATGATTGCTTTACTTTCAGTTTTTAAAATTTGGAACTCTAATAAAAGAAAGGACTGTAATTGAAAAAAAAAAAAAAAAAAAAAAAAAAAAAACAGGAAGAGCCTGAAAAGGTGTGAAAAATATGAGGAGCATGAAATGGTCTGAAAAATAGGAGGAGCATGAAACGGTGTTGAAAAACATGAAGAACAGGAAAAGGAGTGAAAAATATGATGGGCTTCAAAAGGTGTGAAAAATATGAGGAACATGAAGCTGTGTACAAAAACATGAAGAGCCTGAAAAGGAGTGAAAAATATGAAGAATTTCAAAAGGTGTGAAAAATATGAGGAGCATGAAACGGTCTGAAAATTAGGAGGAACATGAAGCGGTGTTGAAAAGCCTGTAGAGCCTGAAAAGGTGTGAAAAATATGTAGTGCTTCAAAAGGTGTCAAATTTACAAGTAGCATGAAACGGTGTTTAAAACGTGAAGAGCCTGAAAAGGTGTGAAGAATATGAAGAGCTTAAAAGGGGTGAAAAATATGAGGAGCATGAAACGGTCTGAAAAATAGGAGGAGCATGAAACGGTGTTGAAAACATGAAGAGCATGCAAAGGTGTGAAAAATATGAAGAGTTTCAAAAGGTATCAAAAATATGAAGAGCATGAAACGGTCTGAAAAATAGGAGGAGCATGAAACGGTGTTGAAAACATGAAGAGCCTGCAAAGGTGTGAAAAATATGAAGAGCTTCAAACGGTGTCAAAATTATGAGGAGCATGAAACGGTCTGAAAAATAGGAGGAGCATGAAACGGTGTTGAAAACATGAAGAGCCTGAAAAGGTGTGAAAAATATGAAGAGCTTCAAAAGGTGTCAAAAATATGAGGATCTCGAAACGGTGAAATTTTGGAGGAGCATGACGTGGTTTTGGAAAACATGAAGAGCCTGCAAAGGTGTGAAAAATATGAAGAGCTTCAAAAGGTGTGAAAAATATGAGGAGCATGATACAGTCTGAAATATAGGAGGAGCCTGAAACGGTGTTCAAAAACATGAAGACCCTGAAAAGGTGAGAAAAATATGAAGAGCTTCAAAAGGTGTGAAAATTATGAAGAGCTTCAAAAGGTGTCAAAAATAAAAGGAGCATGAAACGGTGAAAAATAGGAGGAGAATTAAACGGTGTTGAAAAACATGAAGAGCCTGAAATGGTGTGAAATATATGAAGAGATTCAAAAGGTGTCAAAAATATGAGGAGCATGAATCAATCTGAAAAATAGGAGGAACAAGAAGCAGTGTTCAAAAACATGATGAGCCTGAAAAGGTGTGAAAAATATGAAGAGTTTCAAAAGATGTCAAAATTATGAGGAGCATGAAAGGGTGTGAAAATAGGAGGAGCTTGAAGCGGTGTTGAAAAACATGAAGAGCCTGCAAAGGTGTGAAAAATACGAAGAGCTTCAAAAGGTGTCAAAAATATGAGGAGCTTGAAACGGTCTGAAAAATATGAGGAGCATGAAACGGTGTTCAAAAACATGAAGAGAGTGAAAAGGTGTGAAAAATATGAAAAGCTTGAAAAGGTGTGAAAAATATGGGAGCAGGAAACGGTCTGAAAAAGAGGAGGAGGATTAAGCGGTGTTCAAAAACATGAAGAGCCTGAAAAGGTGTGAAAAATATGAAGAGCTTCAAAAGGTGTGAAAAATATGAGGAGCATGAAACGGTCTGAAAAATAGGAGGAGCATGAAGCGGTGTTGAAAAACATGAAGAGACTGAAAAGGTTTGAAAAATATGAAGAGCTTCAAAAGGTGTCAAATATATGAGGAGCATGGAACGGTCTGAAAAATAGGAGGAGCATGAAGCGGTGTTCAAAAACATGAAGACCCTGAAAAGGTGTGAAAATTATGAAGAGATTCAAAAGGTATCAAAAATATGAAGAACATGAAACGGTCTGAAAAATAGGAGGAGCATGAAGCTGTGTTGAAAAACATGAAGAGCCTGAAAAGGTGTGAAAAATATGAAGAGCTTCAAAAGGTGTCAAAAATATGAGGAGCATGAAACGGTCTGAAAAATAGGAGGAGGAGGAAGTGGTGTTGAAAAACATGAAGAGCCTGCAAAGGTGTGAAATATATGAAGAGCTTCAAAATGTGTCAAATATATGAGGAGCATGAAACGGTCTGAAAAGTAGGAACAGCTTGAAACGGTGTTCAAAAACATGAAGAGCCTGAAAAGGTGTGAAAAATGTGAAGAGCTTCAAAAAGTGTGAAATACATCAGGAGCATGAAACGGTCTGAAAATAGGAGGAGCATGATGCAGTGTTCAAAAACATTAGGAGCCTTAAATGGTGTGAAAAATACGAAGAGCTTCAAAAGGTGTCAAAAATATGAGGAGCATGAAATGATCTGAAAATCAAGAGGAGCATGAAGCGTTGTTCAAAAACCTGAAAAGCCTGAAAAGGTGTGAAATATATGAAGAGCTTCAAAACGTGTCAATACTATGAGGAGCATGAAACGGTCTGAAAACAGGAGGAGCATGAAGCGGTGTTGAAAAACATGAAGAGCCTAAAAGGTGTGAACAATATGAAGAGCTTCAAAAGGTGTGAAGAATATGAAGAGCTTCAAAAGGTGTCAAATATATGAGGAGCATGAAACTGTCTGAAAAATAGGAGGAGCATGAAAGGTGTTTAAAAACATGAAGAGCCTGAAAAGATATGGAAAATATGAAGAGCTTCAAAATGTGTCAAAAATATGAGGAGCATGAAACGGTCTGAAAAATAGAAGGAGCATGAAACGGTGTTGAAAAACATGAAGAGCCTGTAAAGGTGTGAAAAATATGAAGAGCTTCAAAAGGTGTGAAAATTATGAGGAGCATGAAACGGTCTGAAAAATTGGAGGATAATGAAGCGGTGTCAAAAACAGGAAGAGCCTGAAAAGGTGTGAAAAATATGAGGAGCATGAAATGGTCTGAAAAATAGGAGGAGCATGAAACGGTGTTGAAAAACATGAAGAACAGGAAAAGGAGTGAAAAATATGATGGGCTTCAAAAGGTGTGAAAAATATGAGGAACATGAAGCTGTGTACAAAAACATGAAGAGCCTGAAAAGGAGTGAAAAATATGAAGAATTTCAAAAGGTGTGAAAAATATGAGGAGCATGAAACGGTCTGAAAATTAGGAGGAACATGAAGCGGTGTTGAAAAGCCTGTAGAGCCTGAAAAGGTGTGAAAAATATGTAGTGCTTCAAAAGGTGTCAAATTTACAAGTAGCATGAAACGGTGTTTAAAACTTGAAGAGCCTGAAAAGGTGTGAAGAATATGAAGAGCTTAAAAGGGGTGAAAAATATGAGGAGCATGAAACGGTCTGAAAAATAGGAGGAGCATGAAACGGTGTTGAAAACATGAAGAGCATGCAAAGGTGTGAAAAATATGAAGAGTTTCAAAAGGTATCAAAAATATGAAGAGCATGAAACGGTCTGAAAAATAGGAGGAGCATGAAACGGTGTTGAAAACATGAAGAGCCTGCAAAGGTGTGAAAAATATGAAGAGCTTCAAACGGTGTCAAAATTATGAGGAGCATGAAACGGTCTGAAAAATAGGAGGAGCATGAAACGGTGTTGAAAACATGAAGAGCCTGAAAAGGTGTGAAAAATATGAAGAGCTTCAAAAGGTGTCAAAAATATGAGGATCTCGAAACGGTGAAATTTTGGAGGAGCATGACGTGGTTTTGGAAAACATGAAGAGCCTGCAAAGGTGTGAAAAATATGAAGAGCTTCAAAAGGTGTGAAAAATATGAGGAGCATGATACAGTCTGAAATATAGGAGGAGCCTGAAACGGTGTTCAAAAACATGAAGACCCTGAAAAGGTGAGAAAAATATGAAGAGCTTCAAAAGGTGTGAAAATTATGAAGAGCTTCAAAAGGTGTCAAAAATAAAAGGAGCATGAAACGGTGAAAAATAGGAGGAGAATTAAACGGTGTTGAAAAACATGAAGAGCCTGAAATGGTGTGAAATATATGAAGAGATTCAAAAGGTGTCAAAAATATGAGGAGCATGAATCAATCTGAAAAATAGGAGGAACAAGAAGCAGTGTTCAAAAACATGATGAGCCTGAAAAGGTGTGAAAAATATGAAGAGTTTCAAAAGATGTCAAAATTATGAGGAGCATGAAAGGGTGTGAAAATAGGAGGAGCTTGAAGCAGTGTTGAAAAACATGAAGAGCCTGCAAAGGTGTGAAAAATACGAAGAGCTTCAAAAGGTGTCAAAAATATGAGGAGCTTGAAACGGTCTGAAAAATATGAGGAGCATGAAACGGTGTTCAAAAACATGAAGAGAGTGAAAAGGTGTGAAAAATATGAAAAGCTTGAAAAGGTGTGAAAAATATGGGAGCAGGAAACGGTCTGAAAAAGAGGAGGAGGATTAAGCGGTGTTCAAAAACATGAAGAGCCTGAAAAGGTGTGAAAAATATGAAGAGCTTCAAAAGGTGTGAAAAATATGAGGAGCATGAAACGGTCTGAAAAATAGGAGGAGCATGAAGCGGTGTTGAAAAACATGAAGAGACTGAAAAGGTTTGAAAAATATGAAGAGCTTCAAAATGTGTGAAAAATATGAAGAGCTTCAAAAGGTGTTAAAAATATGAGGCGCATGAAACGGTCTGAAAAATAGGAGGAGCATGAAGCGGTGTTGAAAAACATGAAGAGCATGAAAACGTTTGAAAAATATGAAGAGCTTCAAAAGGTGTCAAATATATGAGGAGCATGGAACGGTCTGAAAAATAGGAGGAGCATGAAGCGGTGTTCAAAAACATGAAGACCCTGAAAAGGTGTGAAAATTATGAAGAGATTCAAAAGGTATCAAAAATATGAAGAACATGAAACGGTCTGAAAAATAGGAGGAGCATGAAGCTGTGTTGAAAAACATGAAGAGCCTGAAAAGGTGTGAAAAATATGAAGAGCTTCAAAAGGTGTCAAAAATATGAGGAGCATGAAACGGTCTGAAATACAGGAGGTGCATGAAGCGGATTTGAAAAACATGAAGAGTCTGAAAAGGTGTGAAAAATATGAAGAGCTTCAAAAGGTGTCAAAAATATGAGGAGCTCGAAACGGTGAAATTTTGGAGGAGCATGAAGTGGTTTTGGAAAACATGAAGAGCCTGCAAAGGTGTGAAAAATATTAAGAGCTTCAAAAGGTGTCAGAAATATGAGGAGCATGAAACGCTATGAAAAATAGGACAAGCATGAAATGGTGTTGAAAACATGAAGAGCCTGAAAAGGTGTGAAAAATATGAAGAGTTTCAAAAGGTATCAAAAATATGAAGAGCATGAAATGATCTGAAAATAGGAGGAGCATGAAGCGGTGTTCAAAAACATGAAGAGCTTGAAGAGGTGTGAAAAATATGAAGAGCTGCAAAACGTGTCAAAAATATGAGGAGTGTGAAACGATCTGAAAAATAGGAGGAGCATGAAACGGTGTTCAAAAACATGAAGAAACTGAAAAGTTGTGAAAAATATGAAGAGCTTCAAAACATGTCAAAAATATGAGGAGCATGAAACGGTCTCAAAAATAGGAGGAACATGAAGCAGTGTTCAAACACATGAAGAGCCTGAAATTGTGTGAAAAATATGAAAACCTTCAAAAGGTGTAAAAATTATGAGGAGCAGGAAACGGTCTGAAAAATAGGAGTAACATGATGCGGTGTTCAAAAATATGAAGAGCCTGAAAAGGTGTGAAAAATATGAAGAGCTTCAAAAGGTGTCAAAAATATGAAGAGCTTCAAAAGGTGTCAAAAATATGAGGAGCATGAAGCGTTCTGAAATATAGGAGGAGCAAGAAGCGTTCTGAAAAATAGGAGGAGCATGAAGCGGTCTGAAAAATAGGAGGAGTATGAAGCGGTGTTCAAAAACATGAAGAGCCTGAAAAGGTGTGAAATATATGAAGAGCTTCAAAAGGTGTGCAATACAAGGGGAGCATGAAACAACCTTAAAAACAGGACGAGCATGAAGCTGTGTTCAAAAACATGAGAGCCTGAAAAGGTGTGAAATATATGAGGAGCATGAAACGCTATGAAAAATAGGACAAGCATGAAATGGTGTTGAAAACATGAAGAGCCTGAAAAGGTGTGAAAAATATGAAGAGTTTCAAAAGGTATCAAAAATATGAAGAGCATGAAATGATCTGAAAAATAGGAGGAGCATGAAGCGGTGTTCAAAAACATGAAGAGCTTGAAGAGGTGTGAAAAATATGAAGAGCTGAAAAACGTGTCAAAAATATGAGGAGTGTGAAACGATCTGAAAAATAGGAGGAGCATGAAGCGCTTTTGAAAAAGATGAAAAGCGTAAAAAGGTGTCAAAAATGTGAAGAGTTTCAAAAGGTGTCAAAAATATGAGGAACATGAAACGGTCTGAAAAATAGGAGGAGCATGAAGCGGTGTTGAAAATCATGAAGAGCCTGAAAAGGTGTGAAATATATGAAAAGCTTCAAAAGTAGTGAAAAATATGAAGAGCTTCAAAAGGTGTCAAAATGAGATGAGCATGAAACGGTCTGAAAAATAGGAGGAGCATGAAGTGGTGTTGAAAAAAAGGAAAATCATGAAAAGGTGGGAAATATATGAAGAGCTTCAAAAGCTGTCCAAAATATGAGGAGAATGAAACGGTTTCCAAAATAGGAGGAGCATGAAATGGTGTTCAAAAACATGAAGAGCCTGAAAAGGTGTGAAAAATATGAAGAGCTTCAAAAGGTGTGAAATACATGAGAAGGATTAAACGGTCTGAAAAATAGGAGGAGCATGAAATGGTGATCAAAAACATGAAGAGCCTGAAAAGTTGTGAAATATATGAGGAGCATGAAGCGGTCTGAAAAATAGGAGGAGCATGAAGTGGTGTTGAAAAACATGAAGAGCCTGAAAAGGTGTGAAAAATAAGAAGAGCTTAAAAATGTGTCAAATATATGAGGAGCATTAAACGGTCTGAAAAATAGGAGGAGCATTAAACGGTGTTCAAAAACATGAAGAGCCTCAAAAAGTGTGAAAAATATGAAGAGATTCAAAACGTGCCAAAAATATGAGGAGCATGAAACGGTCTGAAAAATAGAATCAGCATGAAGCGCTGTTGAAAAACCTTAAGAGCCAGAAAACGTGTGAAAAATATGAAGAGCTTCAAAAGGTGTGAAAAATATGAAGAGCTTCAAAAGGTGTCAAAAATTAGATGAGCATGAAACGGTGTGAAAAATAGGAGGAGCATGAAATGGTGATGAAAAAAATTAAGAGCCTGAAAAGGTGTGAAAAATATGAAAAGCTTCAAAAGGTGTCCAAAATATGAGGAGAATGAAACGGTTTCCAAAATAGGAGGAGCATGAAATGGTGTTCAAAAACATGAAGAGCATGAAAAGGTGTGAAAAATATGAAGAGCGTCAAAAGGTGTCAAAAATGAGGAGAATGAAACGGTTTCCAAAATAGGAGGAGCATGAAATGGTGTTCAAAAACATGAAGAGCATGAAAAGGTGTGAAAAATATGAAGAGCGTCAAAAGGTGTCAAAAATATGAGGAGAATGAAACGGTTTCCAAAATAGGAGGAGCATGAAATGGTGATGAAAAAAATGAAAAGCATGAAAAGGTGTGAAATATATGAAGAGCTTCAAAAGCTGTCCAAAATATGAGGAGAATGAAACGGTTTCCAAAATAGGAGGAGCATGAAATGGTGTTCAAAAACATGAAGAGCATGAAAAGGTGTGAAAAATATGAAGAGCTTCAAAAGGTGTCAAAAATGAGGAGCATGAAACGGTCTGAAAAATAGGAGGAGCATGAAGCGGTGTTGAGGAACTTGAAGAGCCTGAAAACGTGTGAAAAATATGAAGAACTTCAAAAGGTGTGAAAAATATGAAGAGCTTCAAAATGTGTCAAAAATATGAAAAGCATGAAACGGTCTGAAAAATAGGAGGATCATGAAGCGGTGTTCAAAAACATGAAGAGCCTGAAAAAATTTGAAAGATATGAAGAGCTTCAAAAGGTGTCAAAAATATGAGGAGCATGAAACGGTCTGAAAAATAGGAGGAGCATGAAACGGTGATCAAAAACATGAAGAGCCTGAAAAGGTGTGAAAAATATGAAGAGCTTCAAAAGTTGTGAAATACATGAGGAGCATGAAACGGTCTGAAAAATATGAGATGCATGAAGTTCTGTGGAAAAACATGAAGAGACTGAAAAGGTGTGAAAAATATGAAGAGCTTCAAAAGGTGTGAAATACATGAGGAGCACGAAACAGTCTGAAAAATAGGAGGAGCATGAAGCGGTGTTGAAAAATATGAAGAGCATGAAAAGGTGTGAAAAATATGAAGAGCTTCAAAATGTGTGAAAATATGAAGAGCTTCAAAAGGTGTTAAAAATATGAGGCACATGAAACGGTCTGAAAAATAGGAGGAGCATGAAGCGGTGTTGAAAAACATGAAGAGCATGAAAACGTTTGAAAAATATGAAGAGCTTCAAAAGGTGTCAAATATATGAGGAGCATGGAACGGTCTGAAAAATAGGAGGAGCATGAAGCGGTGTTCAAAAACATGAAGACCCTGAAAAGGTGTGAAAATTATGAAGAGATTCAAAAGGTATCAAAAATATGAAGAACATGAAACGGTCTGAAAAATAGGAGGAGCATGAAGCTGTGTTGAAAAACATGAAGAGCCTGAAAAGGTGTGAAAAATATGAAGAGCTTCAAAAGGTGTCAAAAATATGAGGAGCATGAAACGGTCTGAAATACAGGAGGTGCATGAAGCGGATTTGAAAAACATGAAGAGTCTGAAAAGGTGTGAAAAATATGAAGAGCTTCAAAAGGTGTCAAAAATATGAGGAGCTCGAAACGGTGAAATTTTGGAGGAGCATGAAGTGGTTTTGGAAAACATGAAGAGCGTGCAAAGGTGTGAAAAATATTAAGAGCTTCAAAAGATGTCAGAAATATGAGGAGCATGAAACGCTATGAAAAATAGGACAAGCATGAAATGGTGTTGAAAACATGAAGAGCCTGAAAAGGTGTGAAAAATATGAAGAGTTTCAAAAGGTATCAAAAATATGAAGAGCATGAAATGATCTGAAAAATAGGAGGAGCATGAAGCGGTGTTCAAAACATGAAGAGCTTGAAGAGCTGTGAAAAATATGAAGAGCTGCAAAACGTGTCAAAAATATGAGGAGTGTGAAACGATCTGAAAAATAGGAGGAGCATGAAGCGGTTTTGAAAAAGATGAAAAGCGTAAAAAGGTGTCAAAAATGTGAAGAGGTTCAAAAGGTGTCAAAAATATGAGGAACATGAAACGGTCTGAAAAATAGGAGGAGCATGAAGCGGTGTTGAAAATCATGAAGAGCCTGAAAAGTTGTCAAATATATGAGGAGCATGAAGCGGTCTGAAAAATATGAGGAGCATGAAACGGTCTGAAAAATAGAATCAGCATGAAGAGGTGTTGAAAAACCTTAAGAGCCAGAAAACGTGTGAAAAATATGAAGAGCTTCAAAAGGTGTGAAAAATATGAAGAGCTTCAAAAGGTGTCAAAATTATGAAGAGCTTCAAAAGGTCTCAAAAATTTGAGGAGCATGAAACGGTCTGAAAAATAGGAGGCTCATTAAACGGTGTTGAATAATATGAAATGCCTGAAAAAGTGTGAAAAATATGAAGAGCTTCAAAAGGTGTCAATAATATGAGGTGCATGAAACAGTCTGAAAATTAGGAGGAGCATGAAACGGTGTTGAAAAACATGAAGAGCCTGAAAAAGTGTGAAAAATATGAAGAGCTTCAAAACGTGTCAAACATATGAGGAGCATGAAATGGTCTGAAAAATAGGAGCACCATGAAGCAGTGTTGAAAAACATGAAGAGCCTGAAAAGGTGTGAGAAATATGAAGAGCTTCAAGGGTGTTAAAATTAGGAGGAGCATAAAACGGTCTGAAAAATAGGAGGAGCATGAAGCGGTGTTGAAAAACATGAAGAGCCTGAAACGATGTGAAAAATATGAAGAGCTTCAAAAGGTTTCAAAAATATGAGGTGCATGAAACATTCTGAAAAAAAGCAGGGGCATGAAGCAGACGTCAAAAATATGAAGATCCTGAAAAGGTGTGAAAAATATGAAGAGCTTCAAAAGGTCTCAAAAATATGAGGAGCATGAAACGGTCAGAAAAATAGGAGCAGCATGAAGCGGTGGTCAAAAATATGAAGAGCCTGAAAAGGTTTGAAAAATATGAAGAGCTTCAAAAGGTGTCAAAAATATGAGGAGCAAGAAAGATTCTGAAAAATACGATGAGAATTAAGCGGTGTTGAAACACATGAAGAGCCTGAAAAAGTGTGAAAAATATGAAGAGCTTAAAAAGGTGTCAAAAATATGAGGAGCATGAAACGGTCTGAAAAACAGGAGGAGCATGAAGCGGTCCTCAAATACATGAAGAGACTGAAAAGGTGTGAAAAATATGCAAAGCTTAAAAAGGAGACAAAATTATGAGGAGCATAAAACTGTCTGAAAAATACGAGGAGCATGAACCGGTGGTCAAAAACATGAAGAGCCTGAACAGGTGTGAAAAATATGAAGAGCTTCAAAAGGTGTCAAAAATATGAGGAGCATTAAAACGGTCTCAAAAATAGGAGGAGAATGAAGCGGTGTTTAAAAACATGAAGAGCCTGAAAAGGTGTGAAAAATATGAAGAGCTTCAAAACGTGTCAAAAATATGAGTAGCATAAAACGATCTGAAAAATAGGAGAATCATGAAGCGGTGGTCAAATACACGAAGAGCATGAAAAGGTGTGAAAAATATGAAAAGCTTGAAAATGTGTAAAAAATTTGAGGAGCATGAAACGGTCTGAAAAATAGGAGGAGCATGAAGCGTTGTTCAAAAACATGAAGAGCTTGAAAAGGTGTGAAAAATATTGAGAGCTTCAAAAGGTGTCAAAAATATGAGGAGCATGAAACGGTCTGAAAAATAGGAGGAGAATGAAGCGGTGTTGAAACACATGAAGAGCCTGAAAAAGTGTGAACAATATGAAGAGCTTCAAAAGGTTCAAAAAAATGAGGAGCATGATAGGTCTGAAAAATAGGAGGAGCAATAAGCGGTCCTCAAACACATGAAGAGCCTGAAAAGGTGTGAAAAATATGAAGAGTTTCAAAAGGTGTCAAACATATGAGGAGCATGAAACGGTCTGAAAAATAGGATGAGAATGAAACGGTTTTTTAAAAGATGAAGAGCATGAAAAGGTGTGAAATATATGAAGAGCTTCAAAAGGTGTCAAAAATATGAGAAGCATGAAACGGTATGAAAAATAAGAGGAGCATGAAGCGGTGTTGAAAAACATGAAGAGCCTGAAAAGTTGTGAAGAATCTGAAGAGCTTCAAAACGTGTCAAAAATATGAGGAGCATGAAACAGTCTGAAAAATAGTAGGAGTATGAAACTGTGTTCAAAAACATGAAGAGCCTGAAAAGGAGTGCAAAATATGAAGAGCTTCAAAAGGTGTAAAATATACGAGGAGCATGAAACGGTCTGAAAAATAGGAGGGGCATGAAGCGGTGGTCCAAAATATGAAGAGCCTGAAAAGCTGTGAAAAATATGAAGAGCTTCAAAAGGTGTCAAACATATGAGGAGCATGAAATAGTCTGAAAAATAGGATGAGCATGAAACGGTTTTTTAAAAGAAGTAGGGCATGAAAAGGTGTGAAAAATATGAAGAGGTTCAAAATGTGTAAAAAATTTGAGGAGCAAGAAACGGTCTGAAAAATAGGAGGAGCATGAGGCGGTGTTTAAAATCATGAAGAGCCTGAAAAGGTGTGAAAAATATGAAGAGCTTCAAAAGGTGTCAAATATATGAGAAGCATGAAATGGTCTGAAAAATAGGAGGAGCATGAAGCGGTGTTGAAAAATTTGAAGAGCCTGAAAAGATGTGAAAAATATGAAGAGCTTCAAATGGTGTGAAATACATGAGGAGCATGAAGCGGTCTGAAAAATAGGAGGAGCATGAAGCTGTGTTGAAAAACATGAAGAGCCTGAAAAGTTGTGAAAAATATGAAGAGCTTCAAATGGTGTGAAAAATATGTGGAGCATGAAATGGTCTGAAAAATAGGAGGAGCATGAAGCAGTGTTCAAAAACATGAAAAAATATAAAAATAAATAAAAAAAATACATAAAAAAAACATGAAGAGCCTGAAAACGTGTGAAAAATATGAAGAGCTTCAAAAGGTGTCAAGAATGAGATGAGCATGAAACGGTTTTAAAGATATTAGGAGCATGAAGTGGTGTTCAACAACATGACGAGCCTGAAAAGGTGTGAAAAATATGAAGAGCTTCTAAAGGTGTCAAAAATATGAGGAGCATGAAACGGTCTGAAAAATACGAGGAGCATGAAACTGTGTTCAATAATATGAAGAGCCTGAAAAGGTGTGAAAAATATGAAGAGCTTCAAAAGGTGTCAAAAATATGAGGAGCATGTAATGGTCTGAAATATAGGAGAACCATGAAGTGGTGTTGAAAAACATGAAGAGACTGAAAAGGTGTGAAAAATATGAAGAGCTTCAAAAGGTGTCAAAAATATGAGGAGGATGAAAAGGTCTGAAAAATAGGAGGAGAATGAAGCGGTGTTTAAAAACATGAAGAGCCTGAAAAGGTGTGACAAATATGAAGAGCTTCCAAAGGTGTCAAAAATATGAAGAGCATGAAACGATCTGAAAAATAGGAGGAGAATGAAGCGGTTTTCAAAAACAGGAAGAGCTTGAAAAGGTGTGGAAAATATGAAGAGCTTCAAAAGGTGTGAAATACATGAGGAGTATGAAACGGTCTGAAAAATAGGAGGAGCATGAAGCTGTGTTCAAAAACTTGAGGAGCCTGAAAAAGTGTGAAAAATATGAAGAGCTTCAAAAGGTGTGAAATACATGAGGAGCATGAAACGGTCTGAAAAATAGGAGGAGCATGAAGCGGTGTTCAAAAACATGAAGAGTCTGAAAAGGTGTAAAAATATGAAGAGCTTCAAAAGGTGGGAAAAATATGAGGAGCATGACACGGTCTGAAAAATAGGAGGAGCATGAACCGGTGTTGAAAAACATGAAGAGCCTGAAAAGTTGTGAAAAATATGAAGAGCTTCAAAAGGTTTCAAAAATATGAGGAGCATGTAACGGTCTGAAAAATAGGAGGAGCATGAAACGGTTTTCAAAAACTTGAAGAGCCTGAAAAGGTGTAAAAAATATGAAGAGCTTCAAATGGTGTCAAAAATATGAGGGGCATGAAACTGTCTGAAAAATAGGAGTAACATGAAGCTGTTTTCAAAAACATGTAGAGCCTGAAAAGGTGTGAAAAAAATGAAGAGCTTCAAAAGGTGTCAAAAATATGAGGAGCATGAAACGGTCTGAACAATAGGAGGAGCATGAAATGGTGTTGAAATACATGAAGTGCCTGAAATGGTGTGAAAAATATGAAGAGCTTTAAAACGTGTCAAAAATATGAGGAGCATGAAACGGTCTGAAAAATAGGAGGAGCATGAGGTGGTGTTGAAAAACATGTAGAGCCTGAAAACGTGTGAAAAATATGAAGATCTTTAAAAGGTGTGAAAAATATGAACAGCTTCAAAAGGTGTAAAAAATGAGATGAGCATGAAGCGATCTGAAAAATAGGAGGAGCATGAAGTGGTGTTAAAAAATATGAAGAGCCTGAAAATGTGTGAAAAATATGAAGAGCTTCAAAAGGTGTCAAAAATATGAGGAGCATGAAACGGTCTGAAATTTAGGAGGATCATGAAAAGGTGTTCAAAAACATGAAGAGCCTGAAAAGGTGTGAAAAATATGCAGAGCTTCAAAAGGTGTGAAATATATGAGGAGCATGAAACGGACTGAAAAATAGGAGGAGCATAAAGCCGTGTTCAAAAACATGAGAGCCTGAAAAGGTGTGAAAAATATGAAGAGCTTCAAAAGGTGTCAAAAATATGAGGAGCATGAAGCAGTCTGAAAAATAGGAGGAGCATGAAGCGGTCTGAAAAATAGGAGGAGCATGAAGCGGTCTGAAAAGTAGGAGGAGCATGAAGCGGTGTTCAAAAACATGAAGAGCCTGAAAAGGTGTGAAATATATGAAGAGGTTCAAAAGGTGTGCAATACATGAGGACCATGAAACAACCTTAAAAACAGGACGAGCATGAAGCTGTGTTCAAAAACATGAGATTTTGAAAAGGTGTGAAAAATATGAAGAGCTTCAAAAGGTGTCAAAAATAGGAGGAGCATGAAGCGGTGTTCAAAAACATGAAGAGCCTGAAAAGGTGTGAAAAATATGAAGAACATCAAAAGGTGTCAAAAATATGAGGAGCATGAAACGGTCTGAAAATTAGGAGGAGCTAGAAGCGGTGTTGAAAAACCTGAAGAGCCTGAAAATGTGTGAAAAATATGAAAAGCTTCATAAGTTGTGAAAAATATGAACAGCTTCAAAAGGTGTCAAAAATGAGATGAGCATGAAACGGTCTGAAATATAGGAGGAGCATGAAGTGGTGTTGAAAAACATGAAGAGCCTGAAAATGTGTGAAATATTTGAAGAGCTTCAAAATGTGTCAGAAATGAGAGAAGCATGAAACGGTCTGAAAAATAGGAGGAGCATGAAGCGGTGTTGAAAAACATGAAGAGCCTGAAAAGATGTGAAAAATATGAAGAGCTTCAAAATGTGTCAAAAATATGAGGAGCATGAAATAGTCTGAAATATAGGAGGAGCATGAAACGGTGTTCAAAAACATGAAGAGCCTGAAATGTTGTGAAAAATATGAAGAGCTTCAAAAGGTGTGAAAAATATGAAGAGCTTCAAAATGTGTGAAAAATATGAGGAGCTTCAAAAGGTGTCAAAAATATGAGGAGCATGAAACGGTCTGAAAAAAGGGGAAGCATGAAACGGTGTTGAAAAACATGAAGAGCCTGAAAAGGTGTGAAAATTATGAAGAGCTTCCAGAGGTGTGAAATAAATGAGGGGCATGAAACGGTCTGATAATTAGGAGGAGCATGAAGCGGTGTTGAAAAACATGAAGAGCCTGAAAAGGTGTGAAAAATATGAAGAGCTTCAAATCGTGTCAAAAATATGAGGAGCATGAAACGGTCTGAAAAATAGGAGGAGCATGAAGCGGTGTTCAAAACCATGAAGAGCCTGAAAAGTTGTGAAAAATATGAAGAGCTTCAAAATGTGTCAAAAATATGAGGAGGATGAAAAGGTCTGAAAAATAGGAGGAGCATGAACCGGTGTTCAAAACATGAAGAGCCTGAAAAGTTGTGAAAAATATGAAGAGCTTCAAAAGGTGTCAAAAATATGAGGAGCATGAAACGGTCTGAAAAATAGGAGGAGCATAAAGCGGTGTTGAAAAACATGAAGAGCCTGAAAAGGTGTGAAAAATATGAAGAGCTTCAAAAGGTGTGAAATGCATGAGGAGCTTGAAACGGTCTGAAAAACAAGAGGAGCATGAAGCAGTGTTGAAAAACATGAAGAGCCTGAAAACGTGTGAAAAATATGAAGAGCTTCAAAAGGTGTGAAAAATATGAAGAGCTTCAAAAGGTGTCAAAAATGCGATGAGAATGAAATGGTCTGAATAATAGGAGGAACATGAAGTGGTGTTGAAAAACATGAAGAACCTGAAAAGGTGTGAAAAATATGAAGAGCTTCAAAATGTGTCAAAATTATGAGGAGCATGAAACGGTGTTCAAAAACATGAATAGCCTGAAAAGGTGTGAAAAATATGAAGAGCTTCAAAAGGTGTGAAAAATATGAAGAGCTTCAAAAGGTGTGAAAACTATGAAGAGCTTCAAAAGGTGTCAAAAATATGAGAAGCATGAAACGATCGAAAATTGGAGGAGCATGAAGAGGTTTGAAAAACATGAAGAGCCTGAAAAGGTGTGAAAAATATGAAGAGCTTAAAGGTGTCAAAATTATGAGGAGCATGAAACGTTGTTCAAAAACATGAATAGCCTGAAAAGGTGTGAAAAATATGAAGAGCTTCAAAAGGTGTGAAAAATATGAAGAGCTTCAAAAGGTGTGAAAAATATGAAGAGCTTCAAAATGTGTGAAATACATGAGGAGCATGAAACGGTCAGAAAAATAGGAGGAGCATGAAGCAGTGTTGAAAAACATGAAGAACCTGAAAAGTTGTGAAAAATATGAAGAGCTTCAAAGTGTATGAAATACATGAGGAGCATGAAACGGTGTGAAAAATAGGAGGAGCATGAAGCGGTGTTGAAAAACATGAAGAGACTTAAAATGTGTGAAATATATGAAGAGCTTCAAAAAGTGTGAAAAATATGAAGAGCCTGAATAGGTGTGAAAAATATGCAGAGCTTCAAAAGGTGTCAAAAATATGAAAAGCATGAAACGGTCTGAAAAATAGGAGGATCATGAAGCGGTGTTCAAAAACATGAAGAGCCTGAAAAGGTGTGAAAAATATGAAGAGATTCAAAAGGTGTGAAAAATATGAGGAGCATGAAACGGTCTGAAATATAGGAGGAGCATGAAACGGTGTTCAAAAACATGACGAGCCTGAAAAGGTGTGAAAAATATGAAGAGCTTCTAAAGGTGTCAAAAATATGAGGAGCATGAAACGGTCTGAAAAATACGAGGAGCATGAAACTGTGTTCAATAATATGAAGAGCCTGAAAAGGTGTGAAAAATATGAAGAGCTTCAAAAGGTGTCAAAAATATGAGGAGCATGTAATGGTCTGAAATATAGGAGAACCATGAAGTGGTGTTGAAAAACATGAAGAGCCTGAAAAGGTGTGAAAAATATGAAGAGCTTCAAAAGGTGTCAAAAATATGAGGAGGATGAAAAGGTCTGAAAAATAGGAGGAGAATGAAGCGGTGTTTAAAAACATGAAGAGCCTGAAAAGGTGTGACAAATATGAAGAGCTTCCAAAGGTGTCAAAAATATGAAGAGCATGAAACGATCTGAAAAATAGGAGGAGAATGAAGCGGTTTTCAAAAACAGGAAGAGCTTGAAAAGGTGTGGAAAATATGAAGAGCTTCAAAGTGTATGAAATACATGAGGAGCATGAAACGGTGTGAAAAATAGGAGGAGCATGAAGCGGTGTTGAAAAACATGAAGAGACTTAAAATGTGTGAAATATATGAAGAGCTTCAAAAAGTGTGAAAAATATGAAGAGACTCAAAGGTGTCAAAAATATGAGGAGCAAGAAACGGACTGAAAATAGGAGGAGCATGAAACGGTGTTCAAAAACATGAAGAGCCTGAAAAGGTGTGAAAAATATGAAGAGCTTCAAAAGGTGTCAAAAATATGAGGAGCATGAAACGGTCTGAATAATAGGAGGAGCATGAAGCGGTGTTGAAAAACATGAAGAGCCTGAAAACGTGTGAGAAAATATGAAGAGCTTCAAAAGGTGTCAAAAATATGAGGAGCATGAAACGCTCTGAAAATTAGGAGGATCATGAAAAGGTGTTCAAAAACATGAAGAGCCTGAAAAGGTGTGAAAAATATGCAGAGCTTCAAAAGGTGTGAAATATATGAGGAGCATGAAACGGACTGAAAAATAGGAGGAGCATGAAGCCGTGTTCAAAAACATGAGAGCCTGAAAAGGTGTGAAAAATATGAAGAGCTTCAAAAGGTGTCAAAAATATGAGGAGCATGAAACGGTCTGAAAAATAGGAGGAGAATGAAGCGGTGTTGAAACACATGAAGAGACTGAAAAAGTGTGAACAATATGAAGAGCTTCAAAAGGTTCAAAAAAATGAGGAGCATGATAGGGTCTGAAAAATAGGAGGAGCAATAAGCGGTCCTCAAAAACATGACGAGCCTGAAAAGGTGTGAAAAATATGAAGAGCTTCAAAAGGTGTCAAACATATGAGGAGCATGAAACGGTCTGAAAAATAGGATGAGAATGAAACGGTTTTTTAAAAGATGAAGAGCATGAAAAGGTGTGAAATATATGAAGAGCTTCAAAAAGTGTCAAAAATATGAGAAGCATGAAACGGTATGAAAAATAAGAGGAGCATGAAGCGGTGTTGAAAAACATGAAGAGCCTGAAAAGGTGTGAAGAATCTGAAGAGCTTCAAAACGTGTCAAAAATATGAGGAGCATGAAACAGTCTGAAAAATAGTAGGAGTATGAAACTGTGTTCAAAAACATGAAGAGCCTGAAAAGGAGTGCAAAATATGAAGAGCTTCAAAAGGTGTAAAATATACGAGGAGCATGAAACGGTCTGAAAAATAGGAGGGGCATGAAGCGGTGGGCAAAAGTATGAAGAGCCTGAAAAGCTGTGAAAAATATGAAGAGCTTCAAAAGGTGTCAAACATATGAGGAGCATGAAACAGTCTGAAAAATAGGATGAGCATGAAACGGTTTTTTAAAAGAAGTAGGGCATGAAAAGGTGTGAAAAATATGAAGAGGTTCAAAATGTGTAAAAAATTTGAGGAGCAAGAAACGGTCTGAAAAATAGGAGGAGCATGAGGCGGTGTTTAAAAACATGAAGAGCCTGAAAAGGTGTGAAAAATATGAAGGGCTTCAAAAGGTGTCAAGAATATGAGAAGCATGAAATGACCGAAAAATAGGAGGAGCATGAAGAGGTGTTGAAAAACATGAAGAGCCGTAAAAGGTTTGAAATATATGAAGAGTTTCAAAGGTGTCAAAAATATGAGGAGAATGGAACGGTCTGAAAAATAGAAGGAGAATGAAGCAGTGTTGAAACACATGAAGAGCCTGAAAAACTCTGAAAAATCTGAAGAGCTTAATAAGGTGTCAAAATTATGAGGAGCATGAAACGGTCGGAAAAATAGGAGGAGCATGAAGCGGTCCTCAAAAACCTGAAGAGCCTGAAAAGGTGTGAAAAATATGAAGAGCTTCAAAAGGGGTCAAACATATGAGGAGCATGAAACAGTCTGAAAAATAGGATGAGCATGAAACGGTTTTTTAAAAGAAGTAGGGCATGAAAAGGTGTGAAAAATATGAAGAGGTTCAAAATGTGTAAAAAATTTGAGGAGCAAGAAACGGTCTGAAAAATAGGAGGAGCATGAAACGGTTTTTTAAAAGAAGTAGGGCATGAAAAGGTGTGAAAAATATGAAGAGGTTCAAAATGTGTAAAAAATTTGAGGAGCAAGAAACGGTCTGAAAAATAGGAGGAGCATGAAACGGTTTTTTAAAAGATGAAGATCATGAAAAGGTGTGAAAAATATGAAGAGCTTCAAAAAGTGTGAAATATAAGAGGAGCATGAAACGGTCTGAAAAATAGGAGTAGCAAGAAGCTGTGTTCAAAAACATGAGAGGCTGAAAAGGTGTGAAAAATATGAAGAGCTTCAAAAAGTGTGAAATACATGAGGAGCATGAAACGGTCTGAAAAATAGGAGGAGCATGAAGTGGTGTTCAAAAACATGAAGAGCCTGACAAGGTGTGAAAAATATGAAGAGCTTCAAATGGTGTCAAAAATATGAGGAGCCTGAAACGGTCTGAAAAATAGGAGGAGCATGAAGCGGTGTTCAAAAACATGAAGAGCCTGAAAACTTGTGAAAAATATGAAGAGCTTCACAAGGTGTGAAAAATATGAACAGCTTCAAAAGGTGTCAAAAATGAGATGAGCATGAAGCAATCTGAAAAATAGGAGGAGCATGAAGTGGTGTTGAAAAACATGAAGAGCCTGAAAAGGTGTGAAATATATGAAGAGCTTCAAAATGTGTCAAAAATATGAGGATATGAGGAGTATGAAACGGTTTCAAAAGTAGGAGCAGCATGAAACGGTGTTTAATAACATCAAGAGCCTGAAAAGGTGTGAAAAATATGAAGAGCTTCAAATGGTGTCAAAAATATGAGGAGTATGAAACGGTCTGAAATATAGGAGGAGCATGAAGCGGTGTTGAAAAATTTGAAGAGCCTGAAAATATGTGAAAAATATGAAGAGCTTCAAATGGTGTGAAATACATGAGGAGCATGAAGCGGTCTGAAAAATAGGAGGAGCATGAAGCGGTGTTGAAAAACATGAAGAGTCTGAAAAGGTGTGAAAAATATGAAGAGCTTCAAATGGTGTGAAAAATATGAGGAGCATGAAATGGTCTGAAAAATAGGAGGAGCATGAAGCGGTGTTCAAAAACATGAAAAAATATAAAAATAAATAAAAAAAAATACATAAAAAAAACATGAAGAGCCTGAAAACGTGTGAAAAATATGAAGAGCTTCAAAAGGTGTCAAGAATGAGATGAGCATGAAACGGTTTTAAAGATATTAGGAGCATGAAGTGGTGTTCAACAACATGACGAGCCTGAAAAGGTGTGAAATATATGAAGAGCTTCAAAAGGTGTGCAATACATGAGGACCATGAAACAACCTTAAAAACAGGACGAGAATGAAGCTGTGTTCAAAAACATGAGATTTTGAAAAGGTGTGAAAATATGAAGAGCTTCAAAAGGTGTCAAAAATAGGAGGAGCATGAAGCGGTGTTGAAAAACCTGAAGAGCCTGAAAATGTGTGAAAAATATGAAAAGCTTCAAAAGTTGTGAAAAATATGAACAGCTTCAAAAGGTGTCAAAAATGAGATGAGCATGAAACGGTCTGAAATATAGGAGGAGCATGAAGTGGTGTTGAAAAACATGAGGAGCCTGAAAATGGGTGAAATATTTGAAGAGCTTCAAAATGTGTCAGAAATGAGAGGAGCATGAAACGGTCTGAAAAATAGGAGGAGCATGAAGCGGTGTTGAAAAACATGAAGAGCCTGAAAAGATGTGAAAAATATGAAGAGCTTCAAAATGTGTCAAAAATATGAGGAGCATGAAATAGTCTGAAATATAGGAGGAGCATTTAACGGTGTTCAAAAACATGAAGAACCTGAAATGTTGTAAAAATATGAAGAGCTTCAAAAGGTGTGAAAAATATGAAGAGCTTCAAAATGTGTGAAAAATATGAGGAGCTTCAAAAGGTGTCAAAAATATGAGGAGCATGAAACGGTCTGAAAAAAGGGGAAGCATGAAACGGTGTTGAAAAACATGAAGAGCCTGAAAAGGTGTGAAAATTATGAAGAGCTTCCAAAGGTGTGAAATAAATGAGGGGCATGAAACGGTCTGATAATTAGGAGGAGCATGAAGAGTTGTTGAAAAACATGAAGAGCCTGAAAAGGTGTGAAAAATATGAAGAGCTTCAAATCGTGTCAAAAATATGAGGAGCATGAAACGGTCTGAAAAATAGGAGGAGCATGAAGCGGTGTTCAAAACCATGAAGAGCCTGAAAAGTTGTGAAAAATATGAAGAGCTTCAAAATGTGTCAAATATATGAGGAGGATGAAAAGGTCTGAAAAATAGGAGGAGCATGAAGCGGTGTTCAAAACATGAAGAGCCTGAAAAGTTGTGAAAAATATGAAGAGCTTCAAAAGGTGTCAAATATATGAGGAACACGAAACGGTCTGAAAAATAGGAGGAGCATGAAGCAGTGCTGAAAAACATGAAGAGCTTCAAAAGGTGTGAAACATATGAAGAGCTTCAAAAGGTGTAAAAAAAGAGATGAGTATGAAACAGTCTGAAATATACGAGAAGCATGTAGTGGTGTTGAAAAACATGAAGAGCCTGAAATGGTGTGAAATATACGAAGAGCTTTAAAAGGTGTCAAAAATATGAGGAGCATGAAACAGTGTGAAAAATAGTAGGAGCATGAAGCGGTGTTGAAAAACATGAAGAGCATGAAAAGGTGTGAAAAATATGAAGAGCTTCAAAAGGTGTGAAATACATGAGGAGGATGAAACGGTCTGAAAAATAGGAGGAGCATGAAGCAGTGTTGAAAAACAAAAAGAGCCTGAAAAGGTGTGAAAAATATGAAGAGTTTCAAAAGGTGTGAAAATTATGAGGAGCAGGAAACGGTCTGAAAGATAGGAGGATCATGAAGCGGTGTTGAAAAACATGAAGAGCCTGAAAAGGTGTGAAAAATATGAAGAGCTTCAAAAGGTGTGAAATGCATGAGGAGCTTGAAACGGTCTGAAAAACAAGAGGAGCATGAAGCAGTGTTGAAAAACATGAAGAGCCTGAAAACGTGTGAAAAATATGAAGAGCTTCAAAAGGTGTGAAAAATATGAAGAGCTTCAAAAGGTGTCAAAAATGCGATGAGAATGAAATGGTCTGAATAATAGGAGGAACATGAAGTGGTGTTGAAAAACATGAAGAACCTGAAAAGGTGTGAAAAATATGAAGAGCTTCAAAAGGTGTCAAAATTATGAGGAGCATGAAACGGTGTTCAAAAACATGAATAGCCTGAAAAGGTGTGAAAAATATGAAGAGCTTCAAAAGGTGTGAAAAATATGAAGAGCTTCAAAAGGTGTGAAAAATATGAAGAGCTTCTAAAGGTGTCAAAAATATGAGAAGCATGAAACGATCGAAAATTGGAGGAGCATGAAGAGGTTTGAAAAACATGAAGAGCGTGAAAAGGTGTGAAAAATATGAAGAGCTTCAAAAGGTGTCAAAATTATGAGGAGCATGAAACGGTGTTCAAAAACATGAATAGCCTGAAAAGGTGTGAAAAATATGAAGAGCTTCAAAAGTTGTGAAAAATATGAAGAGCTTCAAAAGGTGTGAAAAATATGAAGAGCTTCAAAATGTGTGAAATACATGAGGAGCATGAAACGGTCAGAAAAATAGGAGGTGCATGAAGCAGTGTTGAAAAACATGAAGAACCTGAAAAGTTGTGAAAAATATGAAGAGCTTCAAAGTGTATGAAATACATGAGGAGCATGAAACGGTGTGAAAAATAGGAGGAGCATGAAGCGGTGTTGAAAAACATGAAGAGACTTAAAATGTGTGAAATATATGAAGAGCTTCAAAAAGTGTGAAAAATATGAAGAGACTCAAAGATGTCAAAAATATGAGGAGCAAGAAACGGACTGAAAATAGGAGGAGCATGAAACGGTGTTCAAAAACATGAAGAGCCTGAAAAGGTGTGAAAAATATGAAGAGCTTCAAAAGGTGTCAAAAATATGAGGAGCATGAAACGGTGTGAAAAATAGGAGGAGCATGAAGCGATGTTAAAAAACATGAAGAGTCTGAAAACGTGTGGAAAATATGAAGAGCTTCAAAAATGTGAAAACTATGAAGGCCTCAAAATGTGTAAAAATATGAAGAGCTTCAAAAGGTGTCAAAAAGGAGATGAGCATTAAAATATCTGAAAAATAGGAGGAGCATGAAGCGGTGTTGAAAATCATGAAGAGCCTGAAAATGAGTGAAAAATATGAAGAGCTTCAAAAAGTGTCAAAAATATGAGGAGCATGAAATGGTCTGAAAAAGAGGAAGAGCATGAAGAAGTGTTCAAAAACATGAAGAGCCTGAAAAGGTGTGAAAAATATGAAGAGCTTCAAAAGGTGTCAAAAATGAGATGAGCATGAAACGGTTTGAAAAATAGGAGGAGCATGAAGCGATGTTCAAAAACATGAAGAGCCTGAAAAGTTGTGAAAAATATGAAAGGCTTCAAAAGGTGTCAAAAATGAGATGAGCATGAAACGGTCTGAAAAATAGGAGGAGCATGAAGCGGTGTTCAAAAACTTGAAGAGCCTGAAAAGTTGTGAAAAATATGAAAAACTTCAAAAGGTGTCAAAAATGAGATGAGCATGAAACGGTCTGAAAAATAGGACGTGCATGAAGTGGTGTTGAAAAACATGAAGAGCCTGAAATGTTGTGAAAAATATGAAGAGCTTCAAAAGGTGTCAAAAATATGAGGAACATGAAACGGTCTGAAAAATAGGAGTAGCATGAAGCGGTGTTCAAAAACATGAAGAGCCTGAAAAGGTGTGAAAAATATGAAGAGCTTCAAAATGTGTCAAAAATATGCGGAGCATGAAACGGTCTGAAAAATAGGAGGAGCATGAAACTGTGTTCAAAAACATGAGTATCTTAAAAGGGTGTGAAAAATATGAAGAGCTTCAAAAGGTCTGAAAAATATGAGGAGCATGAAACGGTCTGAAAAATAGAAGCAGCATGAAACGGTTTTGAAAAACATGAGTATCTTAAAAGGGTGTGAAAAATATGAAGAGCTTCAAAAGGTGTGAAAAATATGAGGAGCATGAAACGGTCTGAAAAATAGAAGCAGCATGAAACGGTTTTGAAAAACATGAAGAGCCTGAAAACTTGTGAAAAATATGAAGAGCTTCAAAAGGTGTGAAAAATATGAAGAGCTTCAAAGGTGACAAAAATGAGATGAGCATGAAACGGTCTGAAAAATAGGAGGAGCATGAAGTAGTGGTGAAAAACATGAAGAGCCTGAAAAGCTGTGAAAAATATGAAGAGTTTCAAAATGTTTCAAAAATATGAAGAGCATGAAACGGTCTGAAAATCAGGAGGATCATGAAGTGGTGTTCAAAAACATGAAGAGCCTGAAAAGGTGTGAAAAATATGAAGAGCTCAAAAAGTGTCAAAAATATGAGGAGCATGAAACGATCTGAAAAACACGAGGAGCATGAAGCAGTGTTCAAAAACATGAAGAGCCTGAAAAGGTGTGAAAAATATGAAGAGCTTCAAAAGCTGTGAAATATATGAGGAGAATGAAATGGTCTGAAAAATAGGAGGATCATGAAGCGGTTTTCAGAAACATGAAGAGCATGAAAAGGTGTGAAAAATATGAAGAGCTTCAAAAGGTGTGAAAAAAATGAGGAGAATGAAACGGCCTGAAAAAGAGGAGGATCAAGAAGCGGTTTTCAGAAACATGAAGAGCATGAAAAGGTGTGAAAATATGCAGAGCTTCAAAAGGTGTCATACATATGAGGAGCATGAAACGGTCTGAAAAATAGGAGGAGCATGAAACGGTGATCAAAAACAGGAAGAGCCTGAAAAGGTGTGAAAAATATGAAGAGCTTCAAAAGGTGTGAAATACATGAGGAGCATGAAACTCTCGAAAAATAGGAGGAGCATGAAGCGGTTTTCAAAAACATGAAGAGCCTGAAAATGTGTGAAAAATATGAAGAGCTACAAAAGGTGTCAAAATTGAGATGAGCATGAAACGGTCTGAAAAATAGGAGGAGCATGAAGTGGTCTTGAAAAAAAAGAAGAGACTGAAAAGGTGTGAAAAATATGAAGAGCTTCTAAAGGTGTCAAAAATATGAGGAGCATGAAACGGTCTGAAAAATAGGAGTAGCATGAAGCGGTGTTCAAAAACATGAAGAGCCTGAAAAGGTGTCAAAAATATGAGGAGAATGAAACGGTCTGAAAAACAGGAGGAGCATGAAGCTGTGTCGAAAAACATGAAGAGCCTGAAAAGGTGTGAAAAATATGAAGAGCTTCTAAAGGTGTCAAAAATATGAGGAGCATGAAACGGTCTGAAAAATAGGAGGAGCATCAACCTGTGTTCAAAAACATGAAGAGCCTGAAAAAGTGTGAAAAATATGAAAAACTTCAAAGGGTGTCAAAAATGAGATGAGCATGAACCCGTCTGAAAAATAGGAGGAGCATGAAGCGGTGTTGAAAGACATGAAGAGCCTGAAAAGTTGTGAGAAATATGAAGAGCTTCAAAAGGTGTCAAAAATATGAGGAGCATGAAACGGTCTGCAAAAAAGTAGGAGCATGAAGTGATGTTGAAAAACTTGAAGAGCATGAAAAGGTGTGAAAAATATGAAGAGGTTCAAAGTTGTGAAATACATGAGGATCATGAAACGGTTTGAAAAATTGGAGGAGCATGAAGCCGAGTTCGAAAACATGAAGAGCCTGAAAAGGTTTGAAGAATATGAAGAGCTCAAAAAGTGTCAAAAATATGAGGAACATGAAACGATCTGAAAAATACGAGGAGCATGAAGCAGTGTTCAAAAACATGAAGAGCTTCAAAAGGTATGAAAAATATGAAGAGCTTCAAAAGGTGTCAAAAATATGAGGAGCATGAAACTTTCTAAAAAATAGGAGGAACATGAAGCGGTGTTCAAACACATGAAGAGCCTGAAAATGTGTGAAAATTATGAAGATCTTCAAAAGGTGTCAAAATTATGCGGAACATGAAACGGTTTGAAAAATAGGAGAAGCATGAAACGGTGTTGAAAAACATGAAGAGCCTTAAAAGGTGTGAAAAATATGAAGAGCTTCAAAATCTTTGAAAAATATGAAGAGCTTCAAAAGGTGTGAAATATATGAGGAGAATGAAACGGTCTGAAAAAAGGAGGAGCATGAAGCGGTGTTCAAAAACATGAAGAGCCTTAATAGGTGTGAAAATATGAAGAGCTTCAAAAGGTGTGAAAAACATGAGGAGCATGAAACGGTCCGAAAAATAGGAGATGCATGAAGTTGTGTTGAAAAAAATGAAGAGCCTGAAAAGGTGTGAAAAATATGAAGAGCTTCAAAAGGTGGGAAATACATGAGGAGCATGAAACTGTCTGAAAAATAGGAGGAGCATGAAGTGGTGTTCAAAAACATGAAGAGCCTAAAAATGTGTGAAAAATGTGAAGAGGTTCAAAAAGTGTGAAAAACATGAGGAGCATGATACGGTCTGAAAAATAGGAGGAGCATGAAGTGGTGTTCAAAAACATGAAGAGCCTGAAAAGTTGTGAAAAATATGAAAAGCTTCAAAAGGTGTCAAAAATATGAGAGGCATGAAACGGTCTGAAAAAGAGGAGAAGCATGAAGCGGTGTTGAAAAACATGAAGAGCCTGAAAACGTGTGAAAAATATGAAGAGCTTCCAAAGGTATGAAAAATATGAAGAGCTTCAAAAGGTATCAAAAATATGAGGAGCACGAAACGGTCTGAAAAATAGGAGGAGCATGAAGCGGTGTTGAAAAACATGAAGAGCCTGAAAAGGTGTGAAAAATATGAAGAGCTTCGAAAGGTGTCAAATATATGAGGAGCATGATACGGTCTGAAATATAGGAGGAGCATGTAGTAGTGCTGAAAAACATGAAGAGCCTGAAAAGGTGTGAAAAATATGAAGAGCTTCAAAAGGTGTGAAAAATATGAAGAGCTTGAAAAGGTGTCAAAAATGATATGAGCATAAAACGGTCTGAAAAATAGGAAGAGCATGAAGCGGTGTTGAAAAACATGAAGATTCTGAAAAGGTGTGAAAAATATGAAGAGCTTCAAAACGTGTCAAAAATATGAGGAGCATGAAACGGTCTGAAATATAGGAGGATCAGGAAGCGGTGTTCAAAAACATGAGGAGCCTGAAAAGGTGTGAAAAATATGAAGAGCTTCAAAGGCCTAAAAAATATGAGGAGCATGAAACGGTCTGAAAAATAGGAGGAGCATGAAACGGTTTTCAAAAACATGAAGAGCCTGAAAGGTGTGAAAAATAGGAAGAGCTTCGAAAGGAGTCAAAAATATGAGGAGCATGATACGGTCTGAAATATAGGAGGAGCATGAAGTAGTGCTGAAAAACATGAAAAGCCTGAAAAGGTGTGAATAATATGAAGAGCTTCAAAAGTTGTCAAAAATATGAGGAGAATGAAACGGTCTGAAAAATAGAAGGATCATGAATCGGTGTTGAAAAAAATGAAGAACCTGAAAATGTGTGAAAAATGTGAAGAGCATGAAAAGGTGTCAAAAATATGAGGAGCATGAAACGGTCTGAAAAATAGGAGGAGCATGAAACGCTGTTCAAAAATATGAAGAGCCTGAAAAGGTGTGAATAATATGAAGAGCTTCAAAAGGTGTGAAAAACATGAGGAGCATGAAACGGTCCGAAAAATAGGAGATGCATGAAGTTGTGTTGAAAAACATGAAGAGCCTGAAATCTTGTGAAAAATAGGAAGAGCTTCAAAAGGTTTGAAAAATATGAAGAGCCTGAAAGGTGTGAAAAATATGAAGAGCTTCAAAAGGTGTCAAAAATATGAGGAGCATGAAACGGTCTGAAAAATAGGAGGAGCATGAAGCGGTGTTGAAAAACATGAAGAGCCTGAAATCTTGTGAAAAATATGAAGAGCTTCAAAAGGTGTGAAAAATATGAAGAGCTTGAAAAGGTGTCAAAAATGATATGAGCATAAAACGGTCTGAAAAATAGGAAGAGCATGAAGCGGTGTTGAAAAACATGAAGATTCTGAAAAGGTGTGAAAAATACGAAGAGCTTCAAAACGTGTCAAAATATGAGGAGCATGAAACGGTCTGAAATATAGGAGGATCAGGAAGCGGTGTTCAAAAACATGAGGAGCCTGAAAAGGTGTGAAAAATATGAAGAGCTTCAAACGCGTAAAAAATATGAGGAGCATGAAACGGTCTGAAAAATAGGAAGAGCATGAAACGGTTTTCAAAAACATGAAGAGCCTGAAAGGTGTGAAAAATATGAAGAGCTTCAAAAGGTGTGAAATACATGAGGAGCATGATATTCCCTGAAAAACAGGAGGAGCATGAAGCGGTGTTCAAAAACATGGAGAGCCTGAAAATTTGTGAAAAATATGAAAAGCTTCAAAAGGTGTCAAAAATGAGATGAGCATTAAAGGGTCTGAAAAATATGAATAACATGAAACGGTGTTGAAAATCATGAAGAGCCTGAAATAGTGTGAAAAATATAAAGAGCTGCAAAAGGTGTCAAAAATATGAGGAGCATGAAACGGTCTGATAAATAGGTGGAGCATGAAGCTGTGTTCAAAAACATGAAGAGCCTGAAAAGGTGTGAAAAATATGAAGAGCTTCAAAAGGTGTGAAAAATATAAAGAGCTTCAAAGGTGACAAAAATGAGATGAGCATGAAATGGTCTGAAAAATAGGAGGAGCATCAAATGGTGTTGAAAAACTTGAAGATCCTAAAAAGCTGTGAAAAATATGAAGAGCTTCAAAAGGTGTGAAAAATATGAGGAGCATGATACGGTCTGAAAAATAGGAGGAGCATGAAGCGATGTTCAAAAACATGAAGAGCCTGAAAAGTTGTGAAAAATATGAAAGGCTTCAAAATGTGTGAAAAATATGAGGAGCATGAAACGGTCTGAAAAATCGGAGGAGCATGAAGCGGTGTTGAAAAACATGAAGAGCCTGATAAGGTGTGAAAAATATGAAGAGCTTCAAAATCTTTGAAAAATATGAAGAGCTTCAAAAGGTGTGAAATATATGAGGAGAATGAAACGGTCTGAAAAAAGGAGGAGCATGAAGCGGTGTTCAAAAACATGAAGAGCCTTAATAGGTGTGAAAATATGAAGAGCTTCAAAAGGTGTGAAAAACATGAGGAGCATGAAACGGTCCGAAAAATAGGAGATGCATGAAGTTGTGTTGAAAAAAATGAAGAGCCTGAAAAGGTGTGAAAAATATGAAGAGCTTCAAAAGGTGGGAAATACATGAGGAGCATGAAACTGTCTGAAAAATAGGAGGAGCATGAAGTGGTGTTCAAAAACATGAAGAGCCTAAAAATGTGTGAAAAATGTGAAGAGGTTCAAAAAGTGTGAAAAACATGAGGAGCATGATACGGTCTGAAAAATAGGAGGAGCATGAAGTGGTGTTCAAAAACATGAAGAGCCTGAAAAGTTGTGAAAAATATGAAAAGCTTCAAAAGGTGTCAAAAATATGAGAGGCATGAAACGGTCTGAAAAAGAGGAGAAGCATGAAGCGGTGTTGAAAAACATGAAGAGCCTGAAAACGTGTGAAAAATATGAAGAGCTTCCAAAGGTATGAAAAATATGAAGAGCTTCAAAAGGTATCAAAAATATGAGGAGCACGAAACGGTCTGAAAAATAGGAGGAGCATGAAGCGGTGTTGAAAAACATGAAGAGCCTGAAAAGGTGTGAAAAATATGAAGAGCTTCGAAAGGTGTCAAATATATGAGGAGCATGATACGGTCTGAAATATAGGAGGAGCATGTAGTAGTGCTGAAAAACATGAAGAGCCTGAAAAGGTGTGAAAAATATGAAGAGCTTCAAAAGGTGTGAAAAATATGAAGAGCTTGAAAAGGTGTCAAAAATGATATGAGCATAAAACGGTCTGAAAAATAGGAAGAGCATGAAGCGGTGTTGAAAAACATGAAGATTCTGAAAAGGTGTGAAAAATATGAAGAGCTTCAAAACGTGTCAAAAATATGAGGAGCATGAAACGGTCTGAAATATAGGAGGATCAGGAAGCGGTGTTCAAAAACATGAGGAGCCTGAAAAGGTGTGAAAAATATGAAGAGCTTCAAAGGCCTAAAAAATATGAGGAGCATGAAACGGTCTGAAAAATAGGAGGAGCATGAAACGGTTTTCAAAAACATGAAGAGCCTGAAAGGTGTGAAAAATAGGAAGAGCTTCGAAAGGAGTCAAAAATATGAGGAGCATGATACGGTCTGAAATATAGGAGGAGCATGAAGTAGTGCTGAAAAACATGAAAAGCCTGAAAAGGTGTGAATAATATGAAGAGCTTCAAAAGTTGTCAAAAATATGAGGAGAATGAAACGGTCTGAAAAATAGAAGGATCATGAATCGGTGTTGAAAAAAATGAAGAGCCTGAAAATGTGTGAAAAATGTGAAGAGCATGAAAAGGTGTCAAAAATATGAGGAGCATGAAACGGTCTGAAAAATAGGAGGAGCATGAAACGCTGTTCAAAAATATGAAGAGCCTGAAAAGGTGTGAATAATATGAAGAGCTTCAAAAGGTGTGAAAAACATGAGGAGCATGAAACGGTCCGAAAAATAGGAGATGCATGAAGTTGTGTTGAAAAACATGAAGAGCCTGAAATCTTGTGAAAAATAGGAAGAGCTTCAAAAGGTTTGAAAAATATGAAGAGCCTGAAAGGTGTGAAAAATATGAAGAGCTTCAAAAGGTGTCAAAAATATGAGGAGCATGAAACGGTCTGAAAAATAGGAGGAGCATGAAGCGGTGTTGAAAAACATGAAGAGCCTGAAATCTTGTGAAAAATATGAAGAGCTTCAAAAGGTGTGAAAAATATGAAGAGCTTGAAAAGGTGTCAAAAATGATATGAGCATAAAACGGTCTGAAAAATAGGAAGAGCATGAAGCGGTGTTGAAAAACATGAAGATTCTGAAAAGGTGTGAAAAATACGAAGAGCTTCAAAACGTGTCAAAATATGAGGAGCATGAAACGGTCTGAAATATAGGAGGATCAGGAAGCGGTGTTCAAAAACATGAGGAGCCTGAAAAGGTGTGAAAAATATGAAGAGCTTCAAACGCGTAAAAAATATGAGGAGCATGAAACGGTCTGAAAAATAGGAAGAGCATGAAACGGTTTTCAAAAACATGAAGAGCCTGAAAGGTGTGAAAAATATGAAGAGCTTCAAAAGGTGTGAAATACATGAGGAGCATGATATTCCCTGAAAAACAGGAGGAGCATGAAGCGGTGTTCAAAAACATGGAGAGCCTGAAAATTTGTGAAAAATATGAAAAGCTTCAAAAGGTGTCAAAAATGAGATGAGCATTAAAGGGTCTGAAAAATATGAATAACATGAAACGGTGTTGAAAATCATGAAGAGCCTGAAATAGTGTGAAAAATATAAAGAGCTGCAAAAGGTGTCAAAAATATGAGGAGCATGAAACGGTCTGATAAATAGGTGGAGCATGAAGCTGTGTTCAAAAACATGAAGAGCCTGAAAAGGTGTGAAAAATATGAAGAGCTTCAAAAGGTGTGAAAAATATAAAGAGCTTCAAAGGTGACAAAAATGAGATGAGCATGAAATGGTCTGAAAAATAGGAGGAGCATCAAATGGTGTTGAAAAACTTGAAGATCCTAAAAAGCTGTGAAAAATATGAAGAGCTTCAAAAGGTGTGAAAAATATGAGGAGCATGATACGGTCTGAAAAATAGGAGGAGCATGAAGCGATGTTCAAAAACATGAAGAGCCTGAAAAGTTGTGAAAAATATGAAAGGCTTCAAAATGTGTGAAAAATATGAGGAGCATGAAACGGTCTGAAAAATCGGAGGAGCATGAAGCGGTGTTGAAAAACATGAAGAGCCTGATAAGGTGTGAAAAATATGAAGAGCTTCAAAATCTTTGAAAAATATGAAGAGCTTCAAAAGGTGTGAAATATATGAGGAGAATGAAACGGTCTGAAAAAAGGAGGAGCATGAAGCGGTGTTCAAAAACATGAAGAGCCTTAAAAGGTGTGAAAATATGAAGAGCTTCAAAAGGTGTGAAAAACATGAGGAGCATGAAACGGTCCGAAAAATAGGAGATGCATGAAGTTGTGTTGAAAAATATGAAGAGCCTGAAAAGGTGTGAAAAATATGAAGAGCTTCAAAAGGTGGGAAATACATGAGGAGCATGAAACTGTCTGAAAAATAGGAGGAGCATGAAGTGGTGTTCAAAAACATGAAGAGCCTAAAAATGTGTGAAAAATGTGAAGAGGTTCAAAAAGTGTGAAAAACATGAGGAGCATGATACGGTCTGAAAAATAGGAGGAGCATGAAGTGGTGTTCAAAAATATGAAGAGCCTGAAAAATTGTGAAAAATATGAAAAGCTTCAAAAGGTGTCAAAAATATGAGAGGCATGAAACGGTCTGAAAAAGAGGAGAAGCATGAAGGGGTGTTGAAAACCATGAAGAACCTGAAAACGTGTGAAAAATATGAAGAGCTTCCAAAGGTATGAAAAATATGAAGAGCTTCAAAAGGTATCAAAAATATGAGGAGCACGAAACGGTCTGAAAAATAGGAGGAGCATGAAGCGGTGTTGAAAAACATGAAGAGCCTGAAAAGGTGTGAAAAATATGAAGAGCTTCGAAAGGTGTCAAATATATGAGGAGCATGATACGGTCTGAAATATAGGAGGAGCATGAAGTAGTGCTGAAAAACATGAAGAGCCTGAAAAGGTGTGAAAAATATGAAGAGCTTCAAAAGGTGTGAAAAATATGAAGAGCTTCAAAAGGTGTCAAAAATGATATGAGCATAAAACGGTCTGAAAAATAGGAAGAGCATGAAGCGGTGTTGAAAAACATGAAGATTCTGAAAAGGTGTGAAAAATATGAAGAGCTTCAAAACGTGTCAAAAATATGAGGAGCATGAAACGGTCTGAAATATAGGAGGATCAGGAAGCGGTGTTCAAAAACATGAGGAGCCTGAAACGGTGTGAAAAATATGAAGAGCTTCAAAGGCGTAAAAAATATGAGGAGCATGAAACGGTCTGAAAAATAGGAGGAGCATGAAACGGTTTTCAAAAACATGAAGAGCCTGAAAGGTGTGAAAAATAGGAAGAGCTTCGAAAGGAGTCAAAAATATGAGGAGCATGATACGGTCTGAAATATACGAGGAGCATGAAGTAGTGCTGAAAAACATGAAGAGCCTGAAAAGGTGTGAAAAATATGAAGAGCTTCAAAAGTTGTCAAAAATATGAGGAGAATGAAACGGTCTGAAAAATAGAAGGATCATGAATCGGTGTTGAAAAAAATGAAGAGCCGGAAAATGTGTGAAAAATGTGAAGAGCATGAAAAGGTGTCAAAAATATGAGGAGCATGAAACGGTCTGAAAAATAGGAGGAGCATGAAGCAGTGTTGAAAAATATGAATAGTTTGAAAAGGTGTGAAAAATATGAAGAGCTTCAAAAGGTGTCAAAAATATGAGGAGCATGAAACGGTCTGAAAAATAGGAGGAGCATGAAGCAGTGTTGAAAAACATGAAGAGTCTGAAAAGGTGTGAAAAATATGAAGAGCTTCAAAAGGTGTCAAAAATATGAGGAGCTTGAAACGTTCTGAAAAATAGGAGGAGCATGACGCGGTGTTCAAAAACATGAAGAACCTGAAAAGGTGTGAAAAATATGAAGAGCTTCAAAAGGTGTCAAAAATATGAGGAGCATGAAACGATCTGAAAAATAGGAGGAGCATGAAGCGGTGTTCAAAAACATGAAGAGACTGAAAAGGTGTGAAAAATATGAAGGGCTTCAAAAGGTGTCAAAAATATGAGGAGCATGAAACGGTCTGAAAAAAAGGAGGAGCATGAAGCCGTGTTCAAAAACATGAAGATCCTGAAATGGTGTGAAAAATATGAAGAGCTTCAAAATGTGTTAAATACATTAGTAGCATGAAACAGTCTGTAAAATAGGAGAAGCATGAAGCGGTGTTGAAATACATGAAGAGCCTGAAAAGGTGTGAAATATATGAAGAGCTTCAAATGGTGTCAAAAATATGAGGAGAATGAACGGTCTGATAATTAGAAGGAGCATGAAGTGGTGTTGAAAAACATGAAGAGCTTGAAAAGGTGTGAAACATATGAGTAGAATAAAACGGTCTGAAAAATAGGAGGAGCATGAAGTGGTGTAGAAAAACATGAAACCCTGAAAAGGTGTGAAAAATATGAAGAGCTACAAAAAGTGTCAAAAATATGAGGAGCTTGAAACGGTCTGAAATATAGGAGGAGCGTGAAAAGGTGTTAAAAAAATATGAAGAGCTTCAAAAGGTGTGAAACATATGAGGAGCATGAAACGGTCTGAAAAATAGGAGGAGCATGAAGCGTTGTTGAAAAACATGAAGAGCCTGAAAAGGTGTGAAAAATATGAAGTGCTTCAAAAGGTGTCAAAAACATGAGGAGCATGAAAATGTCTGAAAAATAGGAGGAGCATGAAGCGGTGTTCAAAAAAATGAAGAGCCTGGAGAAGTGTGAAAAATATGAAGAGCTTCAAAAAGTGTCAAAACTATGAGGAGCATTAAACGATCTGAAAAATAGGAGAAGCATGAAGTGGTGTTGAAAAATATGAAGAGCCTGAAAAGGTGTGAAAAATATGAAGAGCTTCAAAGGTGTCAAAATTATGAGGAGCATGAAACGCTCTGAAAAAGAGGAGGAGCAGCAAGCGATGTTGAAAAACATGAAGAGCGTGAAAAGGTGTGAAAAATATGAAGAGCTTCAAAAGGTGTCACAAATATGAGGAGCATGAAAGGGTCTGAAAAATAGGAGGAGCATGAAGCGGTGTCGAAAAACATGAAGAGCCTGAAAAGGTGTGAAAAATATGAAGAGCTTCAAAAGGTGTCAAAAATATGAGGAGCATGAAACGGTCTGAAAAATAGGAGGAGCATGAAGCGGTTTGAAAAACATGAAGAGCCTGAAAAAGTGTGAAAAATATGAAGAGTTTCAAAAGGTGTCAAAAATTTGAGGAGAATGAAACGGTCTGAAAATTAGAAGGAGCATGAAGCGGTGTTGAAAAACATAAAGAGCCTGAAACAGTGTGAAATATATGAAGAGCCTCAAAGGTGTCAAAAATATGAGGAGCAAGAAACGGTCTGAAAAATAGAAGGAGCTTGAAGTGGTGTTGAAAAACATGAAGAGCCTGAAAAGGTGTGAAAAATATGAAGAGCTTCAAAAGGTGTCAAAAATATGAGGAGCATGAAACGGTCTGAAAAATAGGAGGAGCATTGTAGCGTTGTTGAAAAACATGAATAGCCTGAAAAGGTGTGAAAAATATGAAGAGCTTCAAAAGGCGAGAAAATATGAGGAGCATGAAACGGTCTGAAAAATAGGAGAAGCATGAAACCTTCTGAAAAATAGGAGGAGCATGAAGCGGTTTGAAAAACATGAAGAGCCTGAAAAAGTGTGAATAATATGAAGAGCTTCAAAATGTGTCAAAAATATGAGGAGAATGAAACGGTCTGAAAATTAGGAGGAGCATGAAGCGGTGTTGAAAAACATAAAGAGCCTGAAACAGTGTGAAATATATGAAGAGCCTCAAAGGTGTCAAAAATATGAGGAGCAAGAAACGGTCTGAAAAATAGAAGGAGCTTGAAGTGGTGTTGAAAAACATGAAGAGCCTGAAAAGGTGTGAAAAATATGAAGAGCTTCAAAAAGGTGTCAAATATATAAAGGGTGAAACGGTCTGAAAAATATGAGGAGCAAGAAACTGTTTTCAAAAACATGAAGAGCCTCAAAAGGTGTGAAAAATATGAAGAGCTTCAAAAAGGTGTCAAATATATAGAGGGTGAAAAGGTCTGAAAAATATGAGGAGCAAGAGACTGTTTTCAAAAACATGAAGAGCCTCAAAAGGTGTGAACAATGTGAAGAGCTTCAAACTGTGTCAAAAATATGAGGAGCATGAAACGGTCTGAAACATAGGAGGAGCATGAAGTGTTGTTGAAAAACATGAAGAGCCTGAAAAAGGTGTGAAACATATGAGGAGCATGATACGGTCTGAAAAATAGGAGGAGCATGAAGCGGTGTTGAAAAATATGAAGAGCCTGAAAAAGTATGAAAAATATGAAGAGCTTCAAAAGGTGTCAAAAATATAAGGAGCATGAAACGGTCTGAAATATAGCAGGAGCATGAAAAGGTGTTAAAAAACATGAAGAGCCTGAAAAGGTGTGAAAAATATGAAAAGCTTCAAATGGTGTCAAAAATATGAGGAGAATGAAACGGTCTGATAATTAGGAGGAGCATGAAGTGGTGGTGAAAAACATGAAGAGCTTGAAAAAGGTGTGAAACATATGAGTAGAATAAAACGGTCTGAAAAATAGGAGGAGCATGAAGTGGTGTAGAAAAACATGAAGACGCTGAAAAGGTGTGAAAAATATGAAGAGCTACAAAAAGTGTCAAAAATATGAGGAGCTTGAAACGGTCTGAAATATAGGAGGAGCGTGAAAAGGTGTTAAAAAAAATAAGAAGAGCTTCAAAAGGTGTGAAACATACGAGGAGCATGAAACGGTTTGAAAAATAGGAGGAGCATGAAGCGTTGTTGAAAAACATGAAGAGCCTGAAAAGGTGTCAAAAATATGAAGAGCTTCAAAAAGTGTCAAAAATATGAGGAGCATGAAACGGTCTGAAAAATAGGAGAAGCATGAAGTGGTGAAGAAAAATATGAGGAGCCTGAAAAGGTGTCAAAAATATGAAGAGCTTCAAAAAGTGTCAAAAATATGAGGAGCATGAAAAGGTCTGAAAAATAGGAGGAGCATGAAGTGTTGTTGAAAAACAGGAAGAGCCTGAAAAGGTGTCAAAAATATGAAGAGCTTCAAAATGTGTCAAAAATATGAGGAGCATGAAACGGTCTGAAAAATAGGAGAAGCATGAAGTGGTGAAGAAAAATATGAGGAGTTGAAAAGGTGTAAAAAATATGAAGAGCTTCAAAGGTGTCAAAACTAAGAGGAGCATGAAACGGTCTGAAAAAGATGAGGAGCAGCAAGCGATGTTGAAAAACATGAAGAGCCTGAAAAGGTGTGAAAAATATGAAGAGATACAAAAGGTGTCAAAAATATGAGGAGCATGAAACGGTTTGAAAAATAGGAGGAGCATGAAGCGGTGTTGAAAAACATGAAGAGCCTGAAAAGGTGTGAAAAATATGAAGAGCTTCAAAATGTGTAAAAAATATGAGGAGCAAAAAAAGGTCTGAAAAATAGGAGGAGCATGAAGTGGTGCTGAAAAACATGAAGAGCCTGAAAAGGTGTGAAAAATATGAAGAGCTTCAAAAGGCGTCAAAAATATGAGGAGCATGAAACGGTCTGAAAAATAGGAGGAGCATGAAACGGTCTGAAAATAGGAGGAGCATGAAGCGGTTTGAAAAACATGAAGAGCCTGAAAACGTGTGAAAAATATGAAGAGCTTCAAAAGGTGTCAAAAATATGAGGAGAATGAAACAGTCTGAAAATTAGGAGGAGCATGAAGCGGTGTTGAAAAACATAAAGAGCCTGAAAAAGTGTGAAATATATGAAGAGCCTCAAAGGTGTCAAATATATGAGGAGCAAGAAACGGTTTGAAAAATAGAAGGAGCTTGAAGTGGTGTTGAAAAACATGAAGAGCCTGAAAAGGTGTGAAAAATATGAAGAGCTTCAAAAGGTGTCAGAAATATGAGGAGAATGAAACGGTCTGAAAATTAGGAGGAGCATGAAGCGGTGTTGAAAAACATAAAGAGACTGAAAAAGTGTGAAATATATGAAGAGCCTCAAAGGTGTCAAAAATATTAGGAGCAAGAAACGGTCTGAAAAATAGAAGGAGCTTGAAGTGGTGTTGAAAAACATGAAGAGCCTGAAAAGGTGTGAAAAATATGAAGAGCTTCAGAAAGGTGTCAAATATATAGAGGGTGAAACGGTCTGAAAAATATGAGGAACAAGAAACTGTTTTCAAAAACATGAAGAGCCTCAAAAGGTGTGAAAAATGTGAAGAGCTTCAAACTGTGTCAAAAATATGAGGAGCATGAAACGGTCTGAAACATAGGAGGAGCATGAAGTGTTGTTGAAAAACATGAAGAGCCTGAAAAAGTTGTGAAACATATGAGGAGCATGATATGGTCTGAAAAATAGGAGGAGCATGAAGCGGTGTTGAAAAATATGAAGAGCATGAAAAGGTGTGAAAAATATGAAGAGCTTCAAAAGGTGTCAAAAATATAAGGAGCATGAAACGGTCTGAAATATAGCAGGAGCATGAAAAGGTGTTAAAAAACATGAAGAGCCTGAAAAGGTGTGAAAAATATGAAAAGCTTCAAATGGTGTCAAAAATATGAGGAGAATGAAACGGTCTGATAATTAGGAGGAGCATGAAGTGGTGTTGAAAAACATGAAGAGCTTGAAAAAGGTGTGAAACATATGAGTAGAATAAAACGGTCTGAAAAATAGGAGGAGCATGAAGTGGTGTAGAAAAACATGAAGACCCTGAAAAGGTGTGAAAAATATGAAGAGCTACAAAAAGTGTCAAAAATATGAGGAGCTTGAAACGGTCTGAAATATAGGAGGAGCGTGAAAAAGTGTTAAAAAAATATGAAGAGCTTCAAAAGGTGTGAAACATATGAGGAGCATGAAACGGTCTGAAAAATAGGAGGAGCATGAAGCGTTGTTGAAAAACATGAAGAGCCTGAAAAGGTGTGAAAAATATGAAGTGCTTCAAAAGCTGTCAAAAACATGAGGAGCATGAAAAGGTCTGAAAAATAGGAGGAGCATGAAGCGGTGTTCAAAAAAATGAAGAGCCTGGAGAAGTGTGAAAAATATGAAGAGCTTCAAAAAGTGTCAAAAATATGAGGAGCATGAAACGGTCTGAAAAATAGGAGAAGCATGAAGTGGTGTTGAAAAATATGAAGAGACTGAAAAGGTGTGAAAAGTATGAAGAGCTTCAAAGGTGGCAAAATTATGAGGACCATGAAACGCTCTGAAAAATACGAGGAGCATGAAGCGGTGTTGAAAAACATGAAGAGCCTGAAAAGGTGTGAAAAATAGGAAGAGCTTCAAAAGGCGTCAAAAATATGAGGAGCATGAAACGGTCTGAAAAATAGGAGAATCATGAAACGGTCTGAAAAATAGGAGGAGCATGAAGCGGTTTGAAAAACATGAAGAGCCTGAAAAAGTGTGAAAAATATGAAGAGCTTCAAAAGGTGTCAAAAATATGAGGAGAAAGAAACGGATTGAAAATTAGGAGGAGCATGAAGCAGTGTTGAAAAACATAAAGAGCCTGAAACAGTGTGAAATATATGAAGAGCCTCAAAGGTGTCAAAAATATGAGGAGCAAGAAACGGTCTGAAAAATAGAAGGAGCTTGAAGTGGTGTTGAAAAACATGAAGAGCCTGAAAAAATGTGAAATATATGAAGAGCCTCAAAGGTGTCAAAAATATGAGGAGCAAGAAACGGTCTGAAAAATAGAAGGAGATTGAAGTGGTGTTGAAAAACATGAAGAGCCTGAAAAGGTGTGAAAAATATGAAGAGCTTCAAAGGTGTCAAAATTATGTGGAGCATGAAACGCTCTGAAAAAGAGGAGGAGCAGCAAGCGATGTTGAAAAACATGAAGAGCGTGAAAAGGTGTGAAAAATATGAAGAGCTTCAAAAGGTGTCACAAATATGAGGAGCATGAAAGGGTCTGAAAAATAGGAGTAGCATGAAGCGGTGTTGAAAAACATGAAGAGCCTGAAAAGGTGTGAAAAATATGAAGAGCTTCAAAAGGTGTCAAAAATATGAGGAGAATGAAACGGTCTGAAAAATAGGAGGAGCATGAAGTCGTGCTGAAAAACATGAATAGCTTGAAAAGGTGTGAAAAATATGAAGAGCTTCAAAAGGCATCAAAAATATGAGGAGCATGAAACGGTCAGAAAAAAGGAGAAGCATGAAACGGTCTGAAAAATGGGAGGATCAGGAAGCGGTTTGAAAAACATGAAGAGCCTGAAAAAGTGTGAAAACTATGAAGAGCTTCAAAATGTGTCAAAAATATGAGGAGAATGAAATGGTCTGAAAATTAGGAGGAGCATAAAGCGGTGTTGAAAAGCCTAAAGAGCCTGAAACAGTGTGAAATATATGAAGAGCCTCAAAGGTGTCAAAAATATGAGGAGCAAAAAACGGTCTGAAAAATTGAAGGAGCTTGAAGTGGTGTTGAAAAACATGAAGAGCCTGAAAAGGTGTGAAAAATATGAAGAGCTTCAAAAAGATGTCAAATATATAGAGGGTGAAACGGTCTGAAAAATATGAGTAGCAAGAAACTGTTTTCAAAAACATGAAGAGCCTCAAAAGGTGTGAAAAATATGAAGAGCTTCAAAAAGGTGTCAAATATATAGAGGGTGAAACGGTCTGAAAAATATGAGGAACAAGAAACTGTTTTCAAAAACATGAAGAGCCTCAAAAGGTGTGAACAATGTGAAGAGCTTCAAACTGTGTCAAAAATATGAGGAGCATGAAGAGGTCTGAAACATAGGAGGAGCATGAAGTGTTGTTGAAAAACATGAAGAGCCTGAAAAAGGTGTGAAACATATGAGGAGCATGATACGGTCTGAAAAATAGGAGGAGCATGAAGCGGTGTTGAAAAATATGAAGAGCCTGAAAACGTATGAAAAATATGAAGAGCTTCAAAAGGTGTCAAAAATATAAGGAGCATGAAACGGTCTGAAATATAGCAGGAGCATGAAAAGGTGTAAAAAAACATGAAGAGCCTGAAAAGGTGTGAAAAATATGAAGAGCTTCAAATGGTGTCAAAAATATGAGGAGAATGAAACGGTCTGATAATTAGGAGGAGCATGAAGTGGTGTTGAAAAACATGAAGAGCTTGAAAAAGGTGTGAAACATATGAGTAGAATAAAACGGTCTGAAAAATAGGAGGAGCAGGAAGTGGTGTAGAAAAACATGAAAACCCTGAAAAGGTGTGAAAAATATGAAGAGCTACAAAAAGTGTCAAAAATATGAGGAGCTTGAAACGGTCTGAAATATAGGAGGAGCGTGAATAGGTGTTAAAAAAAATATGAAGAGCTTCAAAAGGTGTGAAACATATGAGGAGCATGAAACGGTCTGAAAAATAGGAGGAGCATGAAGCGTTGATGAAAAACATGAAGAGCCTGAAAAGGTGTGAAAAATATGAAGTGCTTCAAAAGGTGTCAAAAACATGAGGAGCATGAAAAGGTCTGAAAAATAGGAGGAGCATGAAGCAGTGTTCAAAAAATGAAGAGCCTGGAGAAGTGTGAAAAATATGAAGAGCTTCAAAAAGTGTCAAAAATATGAGGAGCATGAAACGGTCTGAAAAATAGGAGGAGCATGAAGTGGTGTTGAAAAATATGAAGAGCTTGAAAAGGTGTGAAAAATATGAAGAGCTTCAAAGGTGTCAAAATTATGAGGAGCATGAAACGCTCTGAAAAAGAGGAGGAGCAGCAAGCGATGTTGAAAAACATGAAGAGCGTGCAAAGGTGTGAAAAATATGAAGAGCTTCAAAAAGTGTCAAAAATATGAGGAGCATGAAAGGGTCTGAAAAATAGGAGGAGCATGAAGCGGTGTTGAAAAACATGAAGAGCCTGAAAAGGTGTGAAAAATATGAAGAGCTTCAAAAAGTGTCAAAAATATGAGGAGCATGAAACGGTCTGAAAAATAGGAGGAGCATGAAGTGGTGCTGAAAAACATGAAGAGCCTGAAAAGGTGTGAAAAATAGGAGGAGCTTCAAAAGGCGTCAAAAATATGAGGAGCATGAAACGGTCTGAAAAATAGGAGAAGCATGAAACGGTCTGAAAAATAGGAGGAGCATGAAGCGGTTTGAAAAACATGAAGAGCCTGAAAAAGTGTGAAAAATATGAAGAGCTTCAAAAGGTCTCAAAAATATGAGGAGAATGAAACGGTCTGAAAATTAGGAGGAGCATGAAGCAGTGTTGAAAAACATAAAGAGCCTGAAACAGTGTGAAATATATGAAGAGCCTCAAAGGTGTCAAAAATATGAGGAGCAAGATACGGTCTGAAAAATAGAAGGAGCTTGAAGTGGTGTTGAAAAACATGAAGAGCCTGAAAAAGTGTGAAAAATATGAAGAGCTTCAAAAGGTCTCAAAAATATGAGGAGAATGAAACGGTCTGAAAATTAGGAGGAGCATGAAGCAGTGTTGAAAAACATAAAGAGCCTGAAACAGTGTGAAATATATGAAGAGCCTCAAAGGTGTCAAAAATATGAGGAGCAAGATACGGTCTGAAAAATAGAAGGAGCTTGAAGTGGTGTTGAAAAACATGAAGAGCCTGAAAAAGTGTGAAAAATGTGAAGAGCTTCAACAGGTGTCAAAAACATGAGGAGAATGAAACGGTCTGAAAAATAGGAGGAGCATGAAGCTGTGTTCAAAAACGTGAAGAGCCAGAAAAGGTGTGAAAAATATGAAGAGCTTCAAAAAGTATCAAAAATATGAGGAGCAAGAAACAGTCTGAAAAATAGGAGGAGCATGAAGTGGAGCTGAAATTCAGGAAGAGCCTGAAAAGCTGTGCAAAATATGAAGAGCTTCAAAAGCTGTAAGAAATGAGATGAGCATGTAACGGGGTGAAAAATAGGAGGAGCATCAAGCGGTGTTCAAAAACATGAAGAGCCTGAAAAGGTGTGAAAAATATGAAGAGCTTCAAAAGGTGTCAAAAATATGAGGAGCATAAATCCGTCTGAAAAATAGGAGGAGAATGAAGCGGTGTTCAAAAACATGAAGAGCCTGAAAAGGTGTGAAAAATATGAAGAGCTCCAAAAGTTGTCAAAAATATGTGGAGCGTAAAACCGTCTCAAAAATAGGAGGAGCGTGAAGCGGTGATGAATAACATGAAGAACGTAAAAACGTGTGAAAAATATGAAGAGTTTCAAAAGGTGTCAAAAATATGAGGAGCATGAAACGGTCTCAAAAATAGGAGGAGCATGAAGCGGTGTTGAAAATCGTGAAGAGCCTGAAAAGGTGTGAAATATATGAAGAGCTTCAAAAGGTGTGAAACACATGAGGAGCATAAAACGGGCTGAAAAATAGGAGAAGCATGAAGTGGTGTGGAAAAACATGAAAAGCCTGATAAGGTGTGAAAAATATGAAGAGCTTCAAAAGGTGTGAAAAATATGAATAGCATGATATTGTCTGAGAAATAGGAGGAGCATGAAGCGGTGTTCAAAAACATGAAGAGCCTGAAAAGTTTTGAAAAATATGCAAAGCTTCAAAAGGTGTCAAAAATTAGATGAGCATGAAACGGTCTGAAAAATTGGAGGAGCAAGAAGTAGCGTTGAAAAAAATGAAGAGCCTGAAAAGGTGTGAAAAATATGAAGAGCTTCAAAAGGTGTCAAAAATATGAGGAGCATCAAACGGTCTGAAAAATAGGAGGAGCATGAAGCGGTGATGAAAAACATGAAGGGCATGAAAACGTGTGAAATATATGAAGAGCTTCAAAAGGTGGGAAAAATATGAAGAACTTCAAAAGGTGTCAAAAATGAGATGAGCATGAAACAGTCTGAAAAATAGGAGGATCATGTAACGGTGTTGAAAAACATGAAGAGCCTGAAAAGGTGTGAAAAATATGAGGAGCTTCAAAAGTTGTGAAAAATATGAGGAGCATGAAACAGTCTGAAAAATAGGAGTAGCATGAAGCTGTGTTCAAAAACATGACGAGCCTGAAAAGGTGTGAAAAATATGAGGAGCTTCAAAAGGTGTGAAAAATATAAGGAGCATGAAACGGTCTGAAAAAGAGAAGCAGCATGAAACGGTGTTGAAAAATATGAAGAGCCTGAAAAGGTGTGAAAAATATGAAGAGCATGAAACGGTCTTAAAAATAGGAGGATCTTGAAGCGGTGTTCAAAATCATGAAGAGACTGAAAACTTGTGAAAAATATGAAGAGCTGCAAAAGGTGTCAAAAATATGAGGAGCATGAAACGGTCTGAAAAATAGGAGCATGAAACGGTGATAAAAAACATGAAGAGCCTGAAAAGGTGTGAAAAATATGACGAGCTTCAAAAGGTGTGAAATTCATGAGGATTATGAAATGGTCTGAAAAATAGGAGAAGAATGAAGTGGTGGGGAATAACATGAAGAGCCTGAAAAGGTGTGAAAAATATGAAGAGCTTCAAGAGGTGTCAAATATTTGAAGAGCATGAAACGGTCTGAAAAATAGCAGGAGCATGAAGCGGTGTTGAAAAACATGAAGAGTCTGAAAACGTGTGAAAATATGAAGAACTTCAAAAATATGAACGATATGAAGAGCTTCAAAAGGTGTCAAAAATGAGATGTGCATGAAACGGTCTGAAAAATAGGAGGAGCATGAAGTGGTGTTGAAAAACATGAAGAACCTGAAAAGGTGTGAGAAATATGAAGAGCTTCAATAGATGTCAAAAATATGAGGAGCATGAAATGGTCTGAAAAAGAGGAGGAGCACGAAGCGGTGTTGAAAAACATGAAGAGCCTGAAAAGGTGTGAAAAATATGAAGAGCTTCAAAATGTGTCAAAATTATGAGGAGCATGAAACGGTCAGAAAAATAGAAGGAGCATGAAGTGGTGTTGAAAAACATGAAGAGCCTGAAAAGGTGTGAAAAACATGAAGAGCTTCAAAAGGTGTGAAAAATATGAAGAGCTTCAAAAGGTGTCAAAAATGAGAAGAGCATAAAAGGGTCTGAAAAATAGGAGGAGCATGACGTGGTGTTGAAAAAAATGAAGAGCCTGAAAAGGTGTGAAATATATGAGAGCTTCAAAAGGTGTCAAAAATATGAGGAGAATGAAACGGTATGAAAAATAGGAGGAGCATGAAGCGGTGTGGAAAACGATGAAGTGCTTGAAAAGGTGTGAAAAATATGAAGAGTTTCTAAAGGTGTCAAAAATATGAGGAGCATTAAACAGTCTGAAAAATAGGAGAAGCATGAATTGGTGTTGAAAAACATGAAGAGCCTGAAAAGGTGTGAAAAATATGAAGAGCTTCAAAAGGTGTCAAAAATATGAGGAGCATGAAACGGTCTGAAAAAGTAGGAAGAGCATGAAGCAGTGTGCAAAAACATGAAGAGCTTGAAAAGGTGTGAAAAATATGAAGAGCTTCAAAAGGTGTCAAAAATATGAGGAGAATGAAACGGTCTGAAAAATAGGAGGAGGATGAAACGGTGTTCAACAACATGAAGAGCCTGTAAAGGTGTGAAAAATATGAAGAGCTTTAAAAGGTGTGAAATACATGAGGAGCATGAAACTCTCTGAAAAATAAAAGGAGCAAGAAGGGGTGTTCAAAAACATGAAGAGGCTGAAAATGTGTGAAAAACATGAAGAGGCTGAAAAGGTGTGAAAAATATGAAGAGTCTAAAGGTGTAAAAAATATGAGGAGCATGAAACGGTCTGAAAAATAGAAGCAGAATTAAACGGTGTTGAAAAACATGAAGAGCCTGAAAACGTGTGAAAAATATGAAGAGCTTCAAAAGGTGTGAAAAATATGAGGAGCATGAAACGGTCTGAAAAATAGAAGCAGCATGAAACGGTGTTGAAAAACATGAAGAACCTGACAACGTGTGAAATATATGAAGAGCTTCAAAAGGTGGGAAAAATATGAAGAACTTCAAAAGGTGTCAAAAATGAGATGAGCATGAAACGGTCTGAAAAATAGGAGGAGTGTGAAGTGGTCTTGAAAAACATGAAGAGCCTGAAAAGGTGTGAAAAATATGAAGAGCTTCAAAAGTTATCAAAAATATGAAGAGCATGAAACCGTCTGAAAAATAGGAGGAGCATGAAGCGGTGTGGAAAACCATGAAGTGCTTGAAAAGGTGTGAAAAATATGAAGAGTTTCTAAAGGTGTCAAAAATATGAGGAGCATTAAACGGTAAGAAAAATAGGAGGATCATGAAATGGTGTTCAAAAACATGAAGAGCCTGAAAAGGTGTGAAAAACATGAAGAGCCTGAAAATGTGTGAAAAATATGAAGAGCTTCAAAACGTGTCAAAAATATGAGGAGCATGAAACGGTCTGAAAAATAGGAGGAGCATGAAGCGGTGTTGAAAAACATGAAGAACCTGAAAAGGTGTGGAAAATATGAAGCGCTTCAAAAGGTGAGAAAAATATGAGGTGCAAGAAACGGTCTGAAAAATAGGAGGAGCATGAAGCGGTGTTGAAAAACAAGAAGAGCCTGAAAACGTGTGAAAAATATGAAGAGCATCAAAAGGTGTGAAAAATATGAGGAGCAGGAAACGGTCTAAAAAATAGAAGCGGCATGAAATGGTGTTCAAAAACATGAAGAGACTGAAAAGATGTGAAAATTATGAAGAGCTTCAAAACGTGTGGAATACATGAAGCGCATGAAACGGTCTGAAAAATAGGAGAAGCAAGAAGTGGTGTTGAAACACATGAAGAGCCTGAAAAGGTGTGAAAAATATGAAGAGCTTCAAAATGTGTCAAACATATGAAGAATATGAAAAGGTCTGAAAAATAGGAGGATCATGAAGCAGTGTTCAAAAACATGAAGAGCCTGAAAAGGTGTGAAAAATATGAGGAGCTTCAAAAGGTGTGAAAAATATGAGGAGCATGAAACGGTCTGAAAAATAGGAGTAGCATGAAGCTGTGTTCAAAAACATGAAGAGCCTGAAAAGGTGTGAAAAATATGAGGAGCTTCAAAAGGTGTGAAAAATATGAGGAGCATGAAACGGTCTGAAAAATAGGAGTAGCATGAAGCTGTGTTCAAAAACATGAAGAGCCTGAAAAGGTGTGAAAAATATGAAGAGCTGCAAAAGGTGTCAAAAATATGAAGAGCATGAAACGGTCTTAAAAATAGGAGGATCATGAAGCGGTGTTCAAAATCATGAAGAGACTGAAAACTTGTGAAAAATATGAAGAGCTGCAAAAGGTGTCAAAAATATGAGGAGCATGAAACGGTCTGAAAAATAGGAGCATGAAACGGTGATAAAAAACATGAAGAGCCTGAAAAGGTGTGAAAAATATGAAGAGCTTCAAAAGGTGTGAAATTCATGAGGAGCATGAAATGGTCTGAAAAATAGGAGAAGAATGAAGTGGTGGGGAAAAACATGAAGAGCCTGAAAAGGTGTGAAAAATATGAAGAGCTTCAAGAGGTGTCAAATATATGAAGAACATTAAACGGTCTGAAAAATAGGAGGATCATGAAGCGGTGATCAAAAACATGAAGAGCCTGAAAATGTGTGAAAAATATAAAGAGCTTCAAAATGTGTGAAATTCATGAGGATCATGAAACGGTCTGAAAAATAGGAGAAGCATGAAGTGGTGTGGAAAAACATGAAGAGCCTGAAAAGGTGTGAAAAATATGAAGAGCTTCAAAAGGTGTCAAAAATATGAAGAGCATGAAACGGTCTGAAAAATAGGAGGATCATGAAGCAGTGTTCAAAAATATGAAGAGCCTGAAAAGGTGTGAAAAATATGAAGACCTGCAAAAGGTGTCAAAAATATGAGGAGCATGAAACGGTCTGGAAAATAGGAGGAGCATGAAGCGGTGTTCAAAAACATGAGGAGCCTGAAAAGTTGTGAAAAATATGAAGAGCTTCAAAAGGTGTGAAATACATGAGGAGCATGAAACGGTCTGAAATTGGAGGAGCATGAAGCGGTGTTCAAAAACATGAAGAGCCTAAAAACGTGTGAAAAATATGAAGAGCTTCAAAAGGTGTGAAATACATGAGGAGCATTAAACGGACTGAAAAATAGGAGGAGCATGAAACGGTGTTCAAAAACAGGAAGATACTGAAAATTTGTGAAAAATATGAAGAGCTTCAAAAGGTGTCAAAAATATGAGGAGCATGAAACGGTCTGAAAAATAGGAGGAGCATGAAGCGGTGTTGAAAAACAAGAAGAGCCTGAAAACGTGTGAAAAATATGAAGAGCCTGAAAAGGTGTGAAAAATATGAAGAGCTTCAAAAGGTGTAAAAAATGAGATGAGCATGAAACCGTCTGAAAAATAGGAGGAGCATGAAGTGGTGTTGAAAAAAATGAAGAGCCTGAAAACGTGTGAAAAATATGAAGAGCCTGAAAAGGTGTGAAAAATATGAAGAGCTTCAAAAGGTGTAAAAAATGAGATGAGCATGAAACCATCTGAAAAATAGGAGGAGCATGAAGCGGTGTTGAAAAACAAGAAGAGCCTGAAAACGTGTGAAAAATATGAAGAGCATCAAAAAGTGTGAAAAATATGAGGAGCAGGAAATGGTCTAAAAAATAGAAGCGGCATGAAATGGTGTTCAAAAACATGAAGAGACTGAAAAGATGTGAAAATTATGAAGAGCTTCAAAAGGTGTGAAATACATGAGGCGCATGAAACGGTCTGAAAAATAGGAGAAGCATGAAGTGGTGTTGAAACACATGAAGAGCCTGAAAAGGTGTGAAAAATATGAAGAGCTTCAAAATGTGTCAAACATATGAAGAACATGAAAAGGTCTGAAAAATAGGAGGATCATGAAGCAGTGTTCAAAAACATGAAGAGCCTGAAAATGTGTGAAAAATATAAAGAGCTTCAAAATGTGTCAAATATATGAGGAGCATGAAACGGTCTGAAAAATAGGAGGAGCAGGAAACGGTGATTAAAAACATGAAGAGCCTGAAAAGGTGTGAAAAATATGAAGAGCTTCAAAAGGTGTGAAATACATGAGGAGCATGAAACAGGCCGAAAAATACGAGAAGCATGAAGTGATGTGAAAAAACATGAAGAGCCTAAAAAGTTGTGAGAAATATGAAGAGCTTCAAAAGATGTGAAATACATGAGGAGCATGAAACTCTCTGAAAAATAGGAGGAGCATGAAGCGGTGTTCAAAAATATGAAAAGCCTAAAAAGTTGTGAGAAATATGAAGAGCTTCAAAAGGTGTCAAAAATGAGATGAGCATGAAACGGTCTGAAAAATATGTGGAGCATGAAGCTGTGTTGAGAAACATGAAGAGCCTAAAAAGTTGTGAAAAATCTGAAAAGCTTCAAAAGGGGGCAAAAATGAGATGAGCATGAAACAGTCTGAAAAATAGGAGGATCATGCAACGGTGTTGAAAAACATGAAGAGCCTGAAAAGGTGTGAAAAATATGAGGAGCTTCAAAAGGTGTGAAAACTATGAGGAGCATGAAACGGTCTGAAAAATAGGAGTAGCATGAAGCTGTGTTCAAAAACATGAAGAGCCTGAAAAGGTGTGAAAAATATGAGGAGCTTCAAAAGGTGTGAAAAATATGAGGAGCATGAAACGGTCTGAAAAAGAGAAGCAGCATGAAGCGGTGTTGAAAAACATGAAGAGCCTGAAAAGGTGTGAAAAATATGAAGAGCTGCAAAAGGTGTCAAAAATATGAAGAGCATGAAACGGTCTTAAAAATAGGAGGATCATGAAGCGGTGTTCAAAATCATGAAGAGACTGAAAACTTGTGAAAAATATGAAGAGCTGCAAAAGGTGTCAAAAATATGAGGAGCAGGAAACGGTCTGATAAATAGGAGCATGAAACGGTGTTCAAAAACATGAAGCGGCTGAAAAGGTGTGAAAGATATGAAGAGCTTCAAAAAGTGTGAAAAATATGAAGAGCTTCAAAAGGTGTGAAATACATGAGGAGCATGAAACGGTCTGAAAAATAAGAGGTGCATGAAGTGGTGTTCAAAATCATGAAGAGCCTGAAAACGTGTGAAAAATATGAAGAGCTTCAAAAATGTGAAAAATATGAAGAGCTTCAAAAGATGTGAAATATATGAAGAGCTTAAAAAGGTGTCAAAAATTAGATGAGCATGAAACGGTCTGAAAAATAGGAGGAGCATAAAGCAGTGTTGAAAAATATGAAGAGCTTCAAAAGTTGTGAAAAATATGAAGAGCTTCAAAAGGTGTCAAAAAAGAGATGAGCATGAAACGGTCTGAAAAATAGGAGGAGCATGAAGCGGTGTTGAAAAACATGAAGCGCCTGAAAAGGTGTGAAATATATGAAGAGCTTCAAAAGGTGTCAAATATATGAGGAACATGAAACGGTCTGAAAAATAGGAGGAGCATGAAGCGGTGTAGAAAATCATGAAGAGCCTGAAAAGGTGTGAAAAATATAAGAGCTTCAAAAGTTGTGAAAAATATGAAGAGCTTCAAAAGGTGTCAAAAATATGAGGAGTCTGAAACGGTCTGAAAAATAGGAGGAGCATGAAACGTTGTTGAAAAACATAAAGAGCCTGAAAAAGTGTGAAAAATATGAAGAGTTTCAAAAGAAGTGAAAAATAAGAAGAGCTTCAAGAGGTGTCAAAAATGAGATGAGCATGAAACGGTCTGAAAAATAGGAGGAGCACGAAGCGGTGTTCAAAAACATGAAGCGCCTGAAAAGGTGTTAGAAATATGAAGAGCTTCAAATGTTGTCAAAAATATGAGGAGCATGAAACTGTCTGCAAAATAGGAGGAGCATGAAGTGGTGTTGGAAAACATGCAGAGTCTGAAAAGGTGTGAATAATATGAAGAGCTACAAAAGTTGTGAAATACATGAGGAGCATGAAACGGTCTGAAAAATGGGAGGAGCATGAAGCGGTGTTGAAAAACATGAAGAGCCTGAAAACGTGTGAAAAACATGAAGAGCTTAAAAGTAGTGAGAAATATGAAGAGCTTCAAAAGGTGTCAAAAATGAGACGAGCATGAAACGGTCTGGAAAGTAGGACGAGCATGAAGCGGTGTTGAAAAACATGAAGAGCCAGAAAAGGTGTGAAAAATATGAAGAGATTCAAAAAGTGTCAAAAATATGAAGAGCATGAAACGTTCTGAAAAATAGGAGGAGCATGAAGTGGTGTGAAAAACATGAAGAGCCTGAAAAGGTGTGAAAAATATGAGGAACCTCAAATGGTGTCAAAAATATGAGGAGCATGAAACGGTCTGAAAAACAGGAGGATCATGAAGCCGTGTTGAAAAACATGGGGAGCCGGAAAAGGTGTGAAAAATATGAACAGTTTCAAAAGGTGTCAAAAACATGAGGAGCATGAAACGGTCCAAAAAATGGGAGGAGCATGAAACGGTGTTGAAAAACATGGGGAGCCAGAAAAGGTGTGAAAAATATGAACAGCTTCAAAAGGTGTCAAAAATGAGACGAGCATGAAACGGTCTGAAAAATAGGAGAAGCATGAAGTTTTGTTCAAAAACATGAAGAGCCTGAAAAGGTCTGAAATATATGAAGATCTTCAAAAGGTGTGAAAAATATGAGGGGCATGAAACGGTCTGAATAATAGGAGGTGCATGAAGCGGTGTTGAAAACATGAAGAGCCTGAAAACGTGTGAAAAATATGAACAGCTTCAAAAGGTGTGAAAAATATGAAGAGCTTCAAAAGGTGTGAAAAATATGAAGAGCTTCAAACTGTGTCAAAAATGAGATGAGCATGAAATGGCCTAAAAAATAGGGGGAGCATGAAGTGTTGGTGAAAAACATGAAAAGCCTGAAAAACTGTGATTTTTATGAAGAGATTCAAAAGGTGTCAAAAATATGAGGAGCATGAAACGGTCTGAAAAATAGAAGGAGAATGAAGCGGTGTTGAAAAACATGAAGAGCCTGAAAAGGTGTGCAAAATATGAAGAGCTTCAAAAGGTGTGAAAAATATGAAGAGCTTCAAAAGGTGTGAAAAATATGAAGAGCTTCAAACTGTGTCAAAAATGAGATGAGCATGAAATGGCCTAAAAAATAGGGGGAGCATGAAGTGTTGGTGAAAAACATGAAAAGCCTGAAAAACTGTGATTTTTATGAAGAGATTCAAAAGGTGTCAAAAATATGAGGAGCATGAAACGGTCTGAAAAATAGAAGGAGAATGAAGCGGTGTTGAAAAACATGAAGAGCCTGAAAAGGTGTGCAAAATATGAAGAGCTTCAAAAGGTGTGAAAAATATGAGGAGCATGAGACGATCTGAAAAATAGGAGGAGCATGAAGCGGTGTTGAAAAACAAGAAGAGCCTGAAAATGTGTGAAAAATTTGAAGAGCTTCAAAAGGTGTCAAAAATATGAGGAGGTTGAATCGGTCTGAATATTAGGAGGAACATGAATTGGTGTTGAAAAACATGAAGAGACTGAAAAGGTGTGAAAAATATGAAGAGCTTCAAAAGGTGTGAATTATATGAAGAGCTTCAAAAGAAGTAAAAAAAGATGAGCATGATATTGTCTGAAAGATAGGAGGACCATGAAGCGGTGTTGAAAAACATGAAGAGTCTGAAAAGGTGTGAAAAATATGAAGAGCTTCATAAGGTGTCAAAAATATGAGGAGCATGAATCGGTCTGAAAAATAGGATAAGCAAGAAACGGTGTTGAAAAACATGAAGAGCCAAAAAAGGTGTGAAAAATATGAAGAGCTTCAAAAGGTGTCAAAAATATGAGGAGCATGAAAAGGTCTGAAAAATAGGAGGAGCATGAAGCGGTGTTGAAAAACATGAAGAGCCTGAAAATGTGTGAAAAATTTGAAGAGCTTCAAAAGGTGTCAAAAATATGAGGAGGTTGAATCGGTCTGAAAAATAGGATGAGCATGAAGTGGTGTTGAAAAACATGAAGAGTCTGAAAAGGTGTGAAAAATATGAAGAGCTTCATAAGGTGTCAAAAATATGAGGAGCATGAATCGGTCTGAAAAATAGGAGAAGCAAGAAACGGTTTTAACAATCATGAAGAGCGTGAAAAGGTGTGAAATATATGAAGAGCTTCAAAGGTGTCAAAAATATGAGGAGCATGAAACGGTCTGAAAAATAGGAGGAGCATGAAAAGGTGTTCAAAAACATGAAGAGACTGAAATGGTGTGAAAAATATGAGGAACTTCAAAAGGTGTCAAAAATATGAGGAGCATGAAACGATCTGAAAAATAGGAGGAGCATGAATTCGTTTTGAAAAACATGAAGAGCCTGAAAACATGCGAAATATATGAAGCGCTTCAAAAGGTGTGCAATACATGAGGAGAATGAAACGGTCTGAAAAATAGGAGGAACATAAAGCAGTGTTCAAAACCTGAAGAACCGGAAAACGTGTAAAAAATATGAAGAGCTTCAAAAGGTTTGAAAATAATGAGGAGCATGAAACGGTCTAAAAAATAGGAGGAGCATGAAGCGCTGTTCAAAAACATGAAGAGCCTGAAAAGGTGTGAAAAATATGAAGAGCTTCAAAAGTTTGGAAATACATGAGGAGCATGAAACGGTCTGAAAAATAGGAGGAGCATGAAGCGGTGTTCAAAAACATGAAGAGCCTGAAAAGGTGGGTAAAATATGAAGAGCTTCAAAAAGTGTCAAAAATATGAGGAGCATGAAACGGTCTGAAAAATGGGAGGAGCATGAAGCGGTGTTGAAAAACATGAAGAGCCTGAAAACGTGTGAAAAACATGAAGAGCTTAAAAGTAGTGAGAAATATGAAGAGCTTCAAAAGGTGTCAAAAATGAGACAAGCATGAAACGGTCTGGAAAGTAGGACGAGCATGAAGCGGTGTTCAAAAACATGAAGAGCCTGAAAAGGTGGGTAAAATATGAAGAGATTCAAAAAGTGTCAAAAATATGAAGAGCATGAAACGTTCTGAAAAATAGGAGGAGCATGAAGTGGTGTGAAAAACATGAAGAGCCTGAAAAGGTGTGAAAAATATGAGGAACCTCAAATGTTTTCAAAAATATGAGGAGCATGAAACGGTCTGAAAAACAGGAGGATCATGAAGCCGTGTTGAAAGACATGGGGAGCCGGAAAAGGTGTGAAAAATATGAACAGCTTCAAAAGGTGTCAAAAACATGAGGAGCATGAAACGGTCTGAAAAATGGGAGGAGCATGAAACGGTGTTGAAAATCATGGGGAGCCAGAAAAGGTGTGAAAAATATGAACAGCTTCAAAAGGTTTCAAAAATGAGACGAGCATGAAACGGTATGAAAAATAGGAGAAGCATGATGTTTTGTTCAAAAACATGAAGAGCCTGGAAAGGTGTGAAATATATGAAGATCTTCAAAAGGTGTGAAAAATATGAGGGGCATGAAACGGTCTGAATAATAGGAGGTGCATGAAGCGGTGTTGAAAACATGAAGAGCCTGAAAACGTGTGAAAAATATGAACAGCTTCAAAAGGTGTGAAAAATATGAAGAGCTTCAAACTGTGTCAAAAATGAGATGAGCATGAAATGGCCTAAAAAATAGGGGGAGCATGAAGTGTTGGTGAAAAACATGAAAAGCCTGAAAAACTGTGATTTTTATGAAGAGATTCAAAAGGTGTCAAAAATATGAGGAGCATGAAACGGTCTGAAAAATAGAAGGAGAATGAAGCGGTGTTGAAAAACATGAAGAGCCTGAAAAGGTGTGCAAAATATGAAGAGCTTCAAAAGGTGTGAAAAATATGAGGAGCATGAGACGATCGAAAAATAGGAGGAGCATGAAGCGGTGTTGAAAAACAAGAAGAGTCTGAAAATGTGTGAAAAATTTGAAGAGCTTCAAAAGGTGTCAAAAATATGAGGAGGTTGAATCGGTCTGAATATTAGGAGGAACATGAATTGGTGTTGAAAAACATGAAGAGACTGAAAAGGTGTGAAAAATATGAAGAGCTTCAAAAGAAGTAAAAAATGAGATGAGCATGATATTGTCTGAAATATAGGAGGACCATGAAGCGGTGTTGAAAAACATGAAGAGCCTGAAAAGGTGTGAGAAATATGGAGATCTTCAAAAGGTGTCAAAAATATGAGGAGCATGAAAGGGTCTGAAAAATAGGAGGAGCATGAAGCGGTGTTGAAAAACATGAAGAGCCAAAAAAGGTGTGAAAAATATGAAGAGCTTCAAAAGGTGTCAAAAATATGAGGAGCATGAAAAGGTCTGAAAAATAGGAGGAGCATGAAGCGGTGTTGAAAAACATGAAGAGCCTGAAAATGTGTGAAAAATTTGAAGAGCTCCAAAAGGTGTCAAAAATATGAGGAGGTTGAATCGGTCTGAAAAATAGGATGAGCATGAAGTGGTGTTGAAAAATATGAAGAGTCTGAAAAGGTGTGAAAAATATGAAGAGCTTCATAAGGTGTCAAAAATATGAGGAGCATGAATCGGTCTGAAAAATAGGAGAAGCATGAAGCGGTGTTGAAAAACATGAAGAGCCTGAAAAGGTGTGAAAAATAAGAAGAGCTTCAAAATGTTTCAAAATTATGAGTAGAATGAACGGTCTGAAAAATAGGAGGAGCGTGAAGCGGTGTTGAAAAACATGAAGAGCCTGAAAAGTTGTGAAAAATATGAAGACCTTCAAAAGGTGTGAAAAATATGAAGAGCTTCAAAATGTGTCAAAAATGAAATGAGCATGAAATGGTCTGAATTTTAGGAGGAACATGAATTGGTGTTGAAAAACATGAAGAGACTGAAAAGGTGTGAAAAATATGAAGAGCTTCAAAAGGTGTGAAAAATATGAGGGGCATGAAACGCTCTGAAAAATAGGAGGTGCATGAAGTGATGTTGAAAAACATGAAGAGCCAAAAAAGGTGTGAAAAATATGAAGAGCTTCAAAAGGTGTCAAAAATATGAGGAGCATGAAACGGTCTGAAAAATAGGAGAATGAAGCGGTGTTGAAAAACATGAAGAGCCTGTAAAGGTGTGCAAAATATGAAGAGCTTCAAAAGGTGTGAAAAATATGAGGAGCATGAGACGGTCCGAAAAATAGGAGGAGCATGAAGCGGTGTTGAAAAACAAGAAGAGTCTGAAAAGGTGTGAAAAATATGAAGAGCTTCAAAAGGTGTGAAAAATATGAAGAGCTTCAAAATGTGTCAAAAATGAAATGAGCATGAAACGGTCTGAATTTTAGGAGGAACATGAATTGGTGTTGAAAAACATGAAGAGACTGAAAAGGTGTGAAAAATATGAAGAGCTTCAAAAGGTGTGAAATATATGAAGAGCTTCAAACGAAGTCAAAAATGAGATTACCATGATATTGTCTGAAAGATAGGAGGAGCATGAAGCGGTGTTGAATACCATGAAGAGCCTGAAAACGTGTGAGAAATATGGAGATCTTCAAAAGGTGTCAAAAATATGAGGAGCATGAAACGGTCTGAAAAATAGGAGGATCATGAAGTGAGGTTGAAAAACATGAAGAGCCAAAAAAGGTGTGAAAAATATGAAGAGCTTCAAAAGGTGTCAAAAATATGAGGAGCATGAAACGCTCTGAAAAATAGGAGGAGCATGAAGTGGTATTGAAAAACATGAAGAGCCTGAAAAGGTGTGAAATATATGAAGAGCTTCAAAAGGTGTCAAAAATATGAGGAGCATGAAACGGTCTGAAAAATAGGAGGAGCATGAAGCGGTGTTGAAAAACATGAAGAGCATCAAAAGCTGTGAAGAATATGAAGAGCTTCAAAACGTGTCAAAAATATGAGGAGCATGAATCGGTCTGACAAATAGAAGGAGCATGAAGTGGTGTTGAAAAACAGGAAGATCTGAAAAGGAGTGAAAAATATGAAGAGCTTCATAAGGTGTCAAAAATATGAGGAACATGAAACGGTCTGAAAAATAGGAGGAGCAAGAAACGGTTTTAACAAACATGAAGAGCGGGAAAAGGTGTGAAAAATATTAAGAGCTTCAAAAGGTGTCAAAAATATGAGGAGCATGAAACAGGCTGAAAAATAGGAGGAGCATGAAGCGGTGTCGAAAAACATGAAGAGCATGAAGAGTTGTGAAAAATAGGAAGAACTTCAAAAGGTGTCAAAAATATGAGGAGCATGAACGGTATGAAAAATAGGAGGATCATGAAGCCGTGTTGAAAAACATGAAGAGCCAGAAAACGTGTGAAAATTATGAAGAGCTTCAAAAGGTGTGAAATATATGAAGAGCTTCAAAAGGTGTCAAAAATGAGATGAGCATGAAATGGTCTGAAAGATAGGAGGGGCATGAAGCGGTGTTGAAAAATATGAAGAGCCTGAAAAGGTGTGAAAAATATGAAGAGCTTCAAATGGTGTGAAATACATGAGGACTTTGAAATGGTCTGAAAAACAGGAGGAGCATGAAACCTTGTTGAAAAACATGAAGAGCCTGAAAACGTGTGAAAATTATCAAGAGCTTCAAAAGGTGTGAAATATATGAAGAGCTTCAAAAGGTGTCAAAAAAGAGATGAGCATGAAATGGTCTGAAAGATAGGAGGGGCATGAAGCGGTGTTGAAATACATGAAGAGCCTGAAAAGGTGTGAGAAATATGAAGATCTTCAAAATGTGTCAAAAATATGAGGAGCATGAAACGGTCTGAAAAATAGGAGGAGCAAGAAGTGATGTTTAAAAACATGAAGAGCCTGAAAAGGTGTGAAAAATATGAAGAGCATCAAAAGATGTGAAAAATATGAGGAGCATGAACCGGTCTGAAAAATAGGAGGAGCATGAAGCGGTTTTGAACAGCATGAAGAGTCTGAAAAGGTGTGAAAAATATGAAGAGCTTCATAAGGTGTCAAAAATATTAGGAGCATGAAACTGTCTGAAAAATAGGAGGAGCATGAAGTGGTGTTGAAAAACGTGAAGAGCCTAAAAAGGTGTGAAAAATATGAAGAGCTTCAAAAGGTGTGAAAAATATGAGGAGCATGAAACGGTCTGAAAAATAAGAGGAGCATGAAACGGTGTTTGAAAACATGAAGAGCATGAAAATGTGTGAAAAATATGAAGACCTTCAAAACGTGTCAAAAATGAGATGAGCATGAAACGGTCTGAAAAAAAGGAGGTGCATGAAGCGGTGTTGAAAAACATGAAGAGCCTGAAAACGTGCGAAAAATATGAAGAGCTTCTAAAGGTGTGAAAAATATGAAGAGCTTCAAAAGGTGTCAAAAATGAGATGACCATGAAATGGCCTGAAAAATAGGAGGAGCATGAAGTGGTGTTGAAAAACATGATGAGCCTGAAAAAGTGTGAAATATTGAAGAGCTTCAAAAGGTGTCAAAAATATGAGGAGCATGAAACGGTCTGAAAAATAGGAGGAGCATGAAGCGGTGTTGAAAAACATGAAGAGCCTGAAAAGGTGTGAAAAATATGAAGAGCTGCAAAAGGTGTCAAAAATATGAGGAGCATGAACGGTCTGGAAAATAGGAGGAGCATGAAGCGGTCTTGAAAACCATGAAGAGCCTGAAAAGGTGTGAAAAATAAGAAGAGCTTCAAAATGTTTCAAAATTATGAGGAGAATGAACGGTCTGAAAAATAGGAGGAGCGTGAAGCGGTGTTGAAAAACATGAAGAGCCTGAAAAGTTGTGAAAAATATGAAGACCTTCAAAAGGTGTGAAGTACATGAGGAGCATTAATCGCTCTGAAAAATAGGAGAAGCATGAAGTTTTGTTCAACAACATGAAGAGCCTGAAAAGGTGTGAAATATATGAAGATCTTCAAAAGGTGTGAAAAATATGAGGGGCATTAAACGCTCTGAAAAATAGGAGGTGCATGAAGCGGTGTTGAAAACATGAAGAGCCTGAAAAAGTGTGAAAAATATGAACAGCTTCAAAAGGTGTGAAAAATATGAAGAGCTTCAAAAGGTGTGAAAAATGAGATGAGCATGAAATGGCCTAAAAAATAGGAGGAGCATGAAGTGTTGGTGAAAAACATGAAGAGCCTGAAAACGTGTGAAGTATATGAAGAGATTCAAAAGGTGTCAAAAATATGAGGAGCATGAAACGGTCTGAAAAATAGAAGGAGAATGAAGCGGTGTTGAAAAACATGAAGAGCCTGAAAAGGTGTGCAAAATATGAAGAGCTTCAAAAGGTGTGAAAAATATGAGGAGCATGAGACGGTCCGAAAAATAGGAGGAGCATGAAGCGGTGTTGAAAAACAAGAAGAGTCTGAAAAGGTGTGAAAAATATGAAGAGCTTCAAAAGGTGTGAAAAATATGAAGAGCTTCAAAATGTGTCAAAAATGAAATGAGCATGAAACGGTCTGAATATTAGGAGGAACATGAATTGGTGTTGAAAAACATGAAGAGACTGAAAAGGTGTGAAAAATATGAAGAGCTTCAAAAGGTGTGAAATATATGAAGAGCTTCAAAAGAAGTCAAAAATGAGATGACCATGATATTGTCTGAAAGATAGGAGGAGCATGAATCGGTGTTGAATACCATGAAGAGCCTGATAAGGTGTGAGAAATATGGAGATTTTCAAAAGGTGTCAAAAATATGAGGAGCATGAAACGGTCTGAAAAATAGGAGGATCATGAAGTGATGTTGAAAAACATGAAGAGCCAAAAAAGGTGTGAAAAATATGAAGAGCTTCAAAAGGTGTCAAAAATATGAGGAGCATGAAATGCTCTGAAAAATAGGAGGAGCATGAAGTGGTATTGAAAAACATGAAGAGGCTGAAAAGGTGTGAAATATATGAAGAGCTTCAAAAGGTGTCAAAAATATGAGGAGCATGAAACAGTCTGAAAAATAGGAGGAGCATGAAGCGGTGTTGAAAAACATGAAGAGCATCAAAAGCTGTGAAGAATATGAAGAGCTTCAAAACGTGTCAAAAATATGAGGAGCATGAATCGGTCTGACAAATAGAAGGAGCATGAAGTGGTGTTGAAAAACATGAAGATCTGAAAAGGAGTGAAAAATATGAAGAGCTTCATAAGGTGTCAAAAATATGAGGAACATGAAACGGTCTGAAAAATAGGAGGAGCAAGAAACGGTTTTAACAAACATGAAGAGCGGGAAAAGGTGTGAAAAATATGAAGAGCTTCAAAAGGTGTCAAAAATATGAGAAGCATGAAACAGGCTGAAAAATAGGAGGAGCATGAAGCGGTGTCGAAAAACATGAAGAGCATGAAGAGTTGTGAAAAATAGGAAGAACTTCAAAAGGTGTCAAAAATATGAGGAGCATGAAACGGTCTGAAAAATAGGAGGAGCATGAAGCGGTGTTGAAAAACATGAAGATCCTGAAAACGTGTGAAAATTATCAAGAGCTTCAAAAGGTGTGAAATATATGAAGAGCTTCAAAAGGTGTCAAAAATGAGATGAGCATGAAACGGTCTGAAAGATAGGAGGGGCATGAAGCGGTGTTGAAAAACATGAAGAGCCTGAAAAGGTGTGAGAAATATGAAGATCTTCAAAATGTGTCAAAAATATGAGGAGCATGAAACGGTCTGAAAAATAGGAGGAGCAAGAAGTGATGTTTAAAAACATGAAGAGCCTGAAAAGGTGTGAAAAATATGAAGAGCTTCAAAAGGTGTGAAAAATATGAAGAGCTTCAAAATGTGTCAAAAATGAAATGAGCATGAAACGGTCTGAATATTAGGAGGAACATGAATTGGTGTTGAAAAACATGAAGAGACTGAAAAGGTGTGAAAAATATGAAGAGCTTCAAAAGGTGTGAAATATATGAAGAGCTTCAAAAGAAGTCAAAAATGAGATGACCATGATATTGTCTGAAAGATAGGAGGAGCATGAAGCGGTGTTGAATACCATGAAGAGCCTGAAAAGGTGTGAGAAATATGGAGATCTTCAAAAGGTGTCAAAAATATGAGGAGCATGAAACGGTCTGAAAAATAGGAGGATCATGAAGTGATGTTGAAAAACATGAAGAGCCAAAAAAGGTGTGAAAAATATGAAGAGCTTCAAAAGGTGTCAAAAATATGAGGAGCATGAAATGCTCTGAAAAATAGGAGGAGCATGAAGTGGTATTGAAAAACATGAAGAGGCTGAAAAGGTGTGAAATATATGAAGAGCTTCAAAAGGTGTCAAAAATATGAGGAGCATGAAACGGTCTGAAAAATAGGAGGAGCATGAAGTGGTGTTGAAAAACATGAAGATCTGAAAAGGAGTGAAAAATATGAAGAGTTTCATAAGGTGTCAAAAATATGAGGAACATGAAACGGTCTGAAAAATAGGAGGAGCAAGAAACGGTTTTAACAAACATGAAGAGCGGGAAAAGGTGTGAAAAATATGAAGAGCTTCAAAAGGTGTCAAAAATATGAGAAGCATGAAACAGGCTGAAAAATAGGAGGAGCATGAAGCGGTGTCGAAAAACATGAAGAGCATGAAGAGTTGTGAAAAATAGGAAGAACTTCAAAAGGTGTCAAAAATATGAGGAGCATGAAACGGTCTGAAAAATAGGAGGAGCATGAAGCGGTGTTGAAAAACATGAAGATCCTGAAAACGTGTGAAAATTATCAAGAGCTTCAAAAGGTGTGAAATATATGAAGAGCTTCAAAAGGTGTCAAAAATGAGATGAGCATGAAATGGTCTGAAAGATAGGAGGGGCATGAAGCGGTGTTGAAAAACATGAAGAGCCTGAAAAGGTGTGAGAAATATGAAGATCTTCAAAATGTGTCAAAAATATGAGGAGCATGAAACGGTCTGAAAAATAGGAGGAGCAAGAAGTGATGTTTAAAAACATGAAGAGCCTGAAAAGGTGTGAAAAATATGAAGAGCATCAAAAGATGTGAAAAATATGAGGAGCATGAACCGGTCTGAAAAATAGGAGGAGCATGAAGCGGTTTTGAAAAGCATGAAGAGTCTGAAAAGGTGTGGAAAATATGAAGAGCTTCATAAGGTGTCAAAAATATTAGGGTCATGAAACTGTCTGAAAAATAGGAGGAGCATGAAGTGGTGTTGAAAAACGTGAAGAGCCTAAAAAGGTGTGAAAAATATGAAGAGCTTCAAAAGGTGTGAAAAATATGAGGAGCATGAAACGGTCTGAAAAATAGGAGGAGCATGAAACGGTGTTTGAAAACATGAAGAGCATGAAAATGTGTGAAAAATATGAAGACCTTCAAAACGTGTCAAAAATGAGATGAGCATGAAACGGTCTGAAAAAAAGGAGGTGCATGAAGCGGTGTTGAAAAACATGAAGATCCTGAAAACGTGCGAAAAAAATGAAGAGCTTCTAAAGGTGTGAAAAATATGAAGAGCTTCAAAAGGTGTCAAAAATGAGATGAGCATGAAACGGCCTGAAAAATAGGAGGAGCATGAAGTGGTGTTGAAAAACATGATGAGCCTGAAAAAGTGTGAAATATATGAAGAGCTTCAAAAGGTGTCAAAAATATGAGGAGCATGAAATGGTCTGAAAAATAGGAGGAGCATGAAGCGGTGTTGAAAAACATGAAGAGCCTGAAAAGGTGTGAAAAATATGAAGAGCTTCTAAAGGTGTCAAAAATATGAGGAGGTTGAATCGGTCTGAGAAATAGGATGAGCATGAAGTGGTGTTGAAAAACATGAAGAGTCTGAAAAGTTGTGAAAAATATGAAGAGCTTCATAATGTGTCAAAAATATGAGGAGCAAGAAACGGTCTGAAAAATAGGAGAAGCAAGAAACGGTTTTAACAAACATGAAGTGCGTGAAAAGGTGTGAAATATATGAAGACCTTCAAAAGGTGTGAAGTACATGAGGAGCATTAAACGCTCTGAAAAATAGGAGAAGCATGAAGTTTTGTTCAAAAACATGAAGAGCCTGAAAAGGTGTGAAATATATGAAGATCTTCAAAAGGTGTGAAAAATATGAGGGGCATGAAACGGTCTGAAAAATAGGAGGTGCATTAAGAGGTGTTGAAAACATGAAGAGCCTGAAAACGTGTGAAAAATATGAACAGCTTAAAAAGGTGTGAAAAATGTGAAGAGCTTCAAAAGGTGTGAAAAATATGAGGAGCATGAAACAGGCTGAAAAATAGGAGGCGCATGAAGCAGTGTCGAAACACATGAAGAGCATTAAGAGTTGTGAAAAATGTGAAGAACTTCAAAAGGTGTGAAAAATATGAGGAGCATGAAACAGGCTGAAAAATAGGAGGAGCATGAAGCAGTGTCGAAAAACATGAAGAGCCTGAAAAGGTGTGAAAAATATGAAGAGCTTCATAAGGTGTCAAAAATATTAGGAGCATGAAACTGTCTGAAAAATAGGAGGAGCATGAAGTGGTGTTGAAAAACGTGAAGAGCCTAAAAAGGTTTGAAAAATATGACGAGCTTCAAAAGGTGTGAAAAATATGAGGAGCATGAAACGGTCTGAAAAATAGGAGGAGCATGAAACGGTGTTCGAAAACATGAAGAGTATGAAAATTTGTGAAAAATATGAAGACCTTCAAAACGTGTCAAAAATGAGATGAGCATGAAACGGTCTGAAAAAAAGGAGGTGCATGAAGTGTTGGTGAAAAACATGAAGAGCCTGAAAATGTGTGAAGTATATGAAGAGATACAAAAGTTGTCAAAAATATGAGGAGCATGAAACGGTCTGAAAAATAGAAGGAGCATGAAGTTGTGTTGAAAAACGTGAAGAGCCTAAAAAGTGTGAAAAATATGACGAGCTTCAAAAGGTGTGAAAAATATGAGGAACATGAAACGGTCTGAAAAATAGGAGGAGCATGAAACGGTGTTGAAAAACATGAAGAGCCTGAAAAGGTGTGAAATATATGAAGACCTTCAAAAGGTGTGAAGTACATGAGGAGCATTAAACGCTCTGAAAATAGGAGAAGAATGAAGTTTTGTTCAAAACCATGAAGAGCCTGAAAAGGTGTGAAATATATGAAGATCTTCAAAAGGTGTCAAAAATATTAGGAGCATGAACCGGTCTGAAAAATAGGAGGATCATGAAGTGATGTTGAAAAACATGAAGAGCCAAAAAAGGTGTGAAAAATATGAAGAGCTTCAAAAGGTGTCAAAAATATGAGGAGCAGGAAAAGGTCTGAAAAATACGAGGAGCATGAAGCGGTGTTGACAAACATGAAGAGCCTGAAAATGTGTGAAAATTATGAAGAGCTTCAAAAGGTGTGAAATATATGAAGAGCTTCAAAAGGTGTCAAAAATGAGATGAGCATGAAATGGTCTGAAAGATAGGAGGGGCATGAAGCGGTGTTGAAAAACATGAAGAGCCTGAAAAGGTGTGAGAAATATGAGAAGCATGAAACGGTCTGAAAAATAGGAGGAGCATGAAGCGGTTTTGAAAAGCATGAAGAGTCTGAAAAGGTGTGAAAAATATGAAGAGCTTCATAAGGTGTAAAAATATTAGGAGCATGAAACTGTCTGATAAATAGGTGGAGCATGAAGCTGTGTTCAAAAACATGAAGAGCCTGAAAAGGTGTGAAAAATATGAAGAGTTTCAAAATGTTTCACAAATATGAAGAGCATGAAACGGTCTCAAAAACAGGAGGATCATGAAGCTGTGTTCAAAAACATGAAGAGCCTGAAAAGGTGTGAAAAATATGAAGAGTTTCAAAATGTTTCACAAATATGAGGAGCATGAAACGGTCTGATAAATAGGAGGAGCATGAAGCTGTGTTCAAAAACATGAAGAGCCTGAAAAGGTGTGAAAAATATGAAGAGCTTCAAAAGGTGTCAAAAATATGAGGAGCATGAAACGGTCTGAAAAATAGGAGGAGCATGAAACGGTTTTCCAAAACATGAAGAGCATGAAAATTTGTGAAAAATATGAAGACCTTCAAAACGTGTCAAAAATGAGATGAGCATGAAACGTCTGAAAAAAAGGAGATGCATGAAGCGGTGTTGAAAAACATGAAGAGCCTGAGGACGTGTGAAAAATATGAAGAGCTTCTAAAGGTGTGAAAAATATGAAGAGCTTCAAAAGGTGTCAAAAATATGAGGAGAATGAAACGGTCTGAAAAATAGGTGGAGCATGAAGCTGTGTTCAAAAACAAGAAGAGCCAGAAAAGGTGTGAAAAATATGAAGAGCTTCAAAAAGTGTCAAAAATATGAGGAGCAAGAAACGGTCTGAAAAATAGGAGGAGCATGAAGTGGAGCTGAACAACATGAAGAGCCTGAAATGGTGTGCAAAATATGAAGAGCTTCAAAAGGTTTAAGAAATGAGATGAGCATGAAACGGTCTGAAAAATAGGAGGAGCATGAACTGGTGCTGAAAAACATGAAGAGCCTGAAAAGGTTTGAAAAATATGAAGAGCTTCAAAAGGTGTGAAAAATATGAGGAGCATGAAACGGTCTGAAAAATAGGAGGAGCATGAAGTGGAGCTGAAAAACATGAAGAGCCTGAAAAGGTGTGCAAAATATGAAGAGCTTCAAAAGGTGTAAAAAATGAGATGAGCATGAAACGGTCTGAAAAATAGGAGGAGCATGAACTGGTGCTGAAAAACATGAAGAGCCTGAAAAGGTGTGCAAAATATGAAGAGCTTCAAAAGGTGTAAAAAATGAGAGCAGCATGAAACGGTCTGAAAATTAGGAGGAGCATGAAGTGAAGCTGAAAAACATGAAGAGCCTGAAAAGGTGTGCAAAATATGAAGAGCTTCAAAATGTGTCAAGAATATGAGGAGCATGAAACGGTCTGCAAAATAGGAGGAGCATGAACTAGTGCTGAAAAACATGAAAGCCGGAAAAGGTTTGAAAAATATGAACAGCTTCAAAAGGTGTGAAAAATATGAGGAGCATGAAACGGTCTGAAAAATAGGAGAAGCATGAAGCGGTGTTCAAAAACATGAAGAGCCTGAAAAGGTGTGAGAAATATGAAGAGCTTCAAAAACTGTGAAAAATATGAAGAGCTTCAAAGGTGTCAAAAATGAGATGTGCATGAAACGGTCTGAAAAATAGGAGGAGAATGAAGCTTTGTTCAAAAAGATGAAGAGCCTGAAAAGGTGTAAAAAATATGAAGAGCTGCAAAGCATGTGAAATATATGAGGAGCATGAAACGGCTTGAAAAATAGCAAGAGCATGAAGCTGGGCTCACACACATGAAGAGCCTGAAAAGGTGTGAAAAATATGAAGAGCTTCAAAAGGTGTCAAAAATATGAGGAGCATGAAACGGTCTGAAAAATAGGAGGAGCATGAAGCGGTGTTCAAAAACATGAAGAGCCTTAAAAGGTGTGAAAAATATGAAGAACTTCAAAAGGTGTCAAAAATATGAGGAGCATGAAACGGTCTGAAAAATAGGAGGAGCATCAAGCGGTGTTGAAAAACATGAAGAGCCTGAGAAAGTGTGAGAAATAGGAAGAGCTTCAAAAGGTGTCAAATGAGATGAGCATGAAACTGTCTGAAAAATAGGAGGAGCATGAAGTGGTGTTGAAAAAAATGAAGAGCCTGAAAAGGTGTGAAATATATGAAGAGCTTCAAAAGTTGTCAAGAATATGAGGAGAATGAAACAGTCTGAAAAATAGGAGGAGCATGAAGCGGTGTTGAAAAACATGAAGCGCCTGAAAAGGTGGAAAGATATGAAGAGTTTCTATAGGTGTCAAAAATATGAGGAGTAAGAAAAGGTCTGAAAAATAGGAGGAGCATGAAGCGGTTTTCAAAAACATGAAGAGCCTGAAAAGGTGTGAAAAATATGAAGAGCCGCAAAAGGTGTCAAAATGAGATGAGCATAAACCGGTCTGAAAAATAGGAGGAGCATGAAGTGATGTTGAAAAAAATGAAAAGCCTGAAAAGTTGTGAAATATATGAAGAGCTTCAAAAGGTGTAAAAATATGAGGAGAATGAAACGGTCTGCATAATAGGAGGAGCATGAAATGGTGTTCAAACACATTAAGAGCCTGAAAAGGTGTGAAAAATATGAAGAGCTTCAAAAGGTGTGAAAAATATGAGGAGCATGAAATGGTCTGAAAAAGAGGAGGAGCATGAAGAGGTGTTTAAAAACATGAAGAGCCTGAAAAGGTGTGAAAAATATGAAGAGCTTCATAAGGTGTCAAATATATGAGGAGCATGAAACGGTCTGAAAAATAGGAGGAGCATGAAGGGGTGATGAAAAACATGAAGAGCCTGAAAAGGTGTGAAATATATGAAGAGTTTCAAAAGGTGTCAAATATATGAGGAGCATGAAAATGTCTGAAAAATAGGAGGATCATGAAACGGTGTTGAAAAACATGAAGAGCCTGAAAAGGTGTGAAAAATATGAAGAGCTTCCAAAGGTGTCAAAAATATGAGGAGCATGAAACGGTCTGAAATATAGGAGGAGCATGAAGCGGTGTTGAAAAACATGAAGAGCCTGAAAGGTGTGAAAAATATGAAGAGCTTCAAAAGGTGTGAAAAAGATTAGGTGCAAGAAACGGTCTGAAAAATACGAGGAGTATGAAGCGGTGTTGAAAAACATGAATAGCCTGAAAACGTGTGAAAAATATGAAGAGCTTCAAAAGGTGTGAAAAATATGAAGAGCTTCAAAAGGTGTCAAAAATGATGTGAGCATGAAACGGTCTGAAAAATAGGAGGAGCATGAAGTGGTGTTGAAAAACTGAAAAGCCTGAAAAGGTGTGAAATATATGAAGAGCTTCAAAAGGTGTAAAAATATGAGGAGAATGAAACGGACTGCAAAATAGGAAGAGCATGAAATGGTGTTCAAAAACATGAAGAGCATGAAAAGGTGTGAAATAAATTAAGAGCTTCAAAAGGTGTCAAAAATATGAGGAGCATGAAACGGTCTGAAAAATAGGAGGAGCATGAAGCGGTGTTGAAAAACATGAAGAACCTGAAAATGTGTGAAAAATATGAAGAGCTTCAAAAGTAGGCAAAAATATGTAGAGCATGAAACGGTCAGAAAAATAGGAGGAGCATGAAACTGTTTTCAAAAACATGAAGAGTCTGAAAAGGTGTGAAATATATGAAGAGTTTCAAAAGGTGTCAAGAATATGAGGAGCATGAAACGGTCTGAAAAATAGAAGGAGCATGAAATTGTCTGAAAAATAGAAGGAGCATGAAGCGGTGTTGAAAAACGTGAAGAGCCTGAAAAGGTGTGAAAAATATGAAGAGCTTTAAAATGTGTCAAAAATATGAGGAGCAAGAAACGGTCTGAAAAATAGGAGGAGCATGAAGCGATGTTGAAAAACATGAAGAGCCTGAAAAGGTGTGAAAAATATGAAGAGCTTCAAAAGGTGCCAAAATTATGAAGAGCATGAAACAGTCTTAAAATTAGGGGAGAATGAAGCGGTGTAGAAAAACATGAAGAGCCCGAAAAGGTGTGAAATATATGAAGCTTCAAAAGGTGTCAAAAATATGAAGTGCATGAAACGGTCTGAAAAATAGGAGGAGCTTGAAATGGTGTTGAAAAACATAAAGTCCTGGAAAGGTGTGAAAATTATGAAGAGCTTCAAAAGGTGTCAAAAATATGAGGAGCATGAAAAGGTTTGAAAATTAGGAGCAGCATGAAACGGTGTTCAAAAACATGAAGAGCCTGATAAGGTGTCAAAAATATGAAGAGCTTCAAAAGGTGTGAAATACATGAGTAGCATGAAACTCTCTGAAAAATAGGAGGAGCATGAAGTGGTGTTCAAAAACATGAAGAGCCTGAAAAAATGTGAAAAATATGAAGAGCTTCAAAAGGTGTGAAAAATATGAATAGCATGATATTGTCTGAGAAATACGAGGAGCATGAAGCGGTGTTCAAAAACATGAAGAGCCTGAAAAGTTTTGAAAAATATGCAAAGCTTCAAAAGGTGTCAAAAATTAGATGAGCATGAAACCGTCTGAAAAATTGGAGGAGCAAGAAGTAGCGTTGAAAAAAATGAAGAGCCTGAAAAGGTGTGAAAAATATGAAGAGCTTCAAAAGTTGTCAAAAATATGAGGAGCATGAAACGGTCTGAAAAATAGGAGGAGCATGAAGCGGTGATGAAAAACATGAAGAGCCTGAAAAGGTGTGAAAAATATGAAGAGCTTCAAAAGGTGTCAGAAATATGAGAAGCATGAAACGGTCTGAAAAATAGGAGGAGAATCAAGCGGTGTTGAAAAACATGAAGAGCCTGAGAAAGTGTGAGAAATAGGAAGAGCTTCAAATGGTGTGAAAAATATGAAGAGCTTCAAAAGGTGTCAGAAATATGAGGAGCATGAAACGGTCTGAAAATTAGGAGGAGCATCAAGCGGTGTTGAAAAACATGAAGAGCCTGAGAAAGTGTGAAAAATAGGAAGAGCTTCAAAAGTTGTGAAAAATATGAAGAGCTTCAAAAGGTGTCAAAAATGAAATGAGCATGAAACGGTCTGAAAAATAGGAGGAGCATGAAGTGGTGTTGAAAAAACGAAAACCCTGAAAAGGTGTGAAATATATGAAGAGCTTCAAAACGTGTAAAAATATGAGGAGAATGAAACGGTCTGCAAGATAGGAAGAGCATGAAATGGTGTTCAAAAACATGAAGAGCATGAAAAGGTGTGAAATAAATTAAGAGCTTCAAAAGGTGTCAAAAATATGAGGAGCATGAAATGGTCTGAAAAATAGGAGGAGCATGAAGCGGTGTTGAAAAACATGAAGAGCCTGAAAAGGTGTGAAATATATGAAGAACTTAAAAGGAGTCAAAAATATGAGATGCATGAAACGGTATGAAAAATAGAAGGAACATGAAGCGGTGTTGAAAAACGTGAAGAGCCTGAAAAGGTGTGAAATATATGAAGCTTCAAAAGGTTTCAAAAATATGAAGTGCATGAAACGGTCTGAAAAATAGGAGGAGCAAGAAACGGTTTTAACAAACATGAAGAGCGGGAAAAGGTGTGAAAAGGAACTTCAAAAGGTGTCAAAAATATGAGGAGCATGAAACAGGCTGAAAAATAGGAGGAGCATGAAGCGGTGTCGAAAAACATGAAGAGCATGAAGAGTTGTGAAAAATAGGAAGAACTTCAAAAGGTGTCAAAAATATGAGGAGCATGAACGGTATGAAAAATAGGAGGATCATGAAGCCGTGTTGAAAAACATGAAGAGCCTGAAAACGTGTGAAAATTATGAAGAGCTTCAAAAGGTGTGAAATATATGAAGAGCTTCAAAAGGTGTCACAAATGAGATGAGCATGAAATGGTCTGAAAGATAGGAGGGGCATGTAGTGGTGTTGAAAAATATGAAGAGCATATATGAAAAATATATGAAGATCTTCAAAATGTGTCAAAAATATGAGAAGCATGAAACGGTCTGAAAAATAGGAGGAGCAAGAAGTGATGTTTAAAAACATGAAGAGCCTGAAAAGGTGTGAAAAATATGAAGAGCATCAAAAGATGTGAAAAATATGAGGAGCATGAACCGGTCTGAAAAATAGGAGGAGCATGAAGCGGTTTTGAAAAGCATGAAGAGTCTGAAAAGGTGTGAAAAATATGAAGAGCTTCATAAGGTGTCAAAAATATTAGGAGCATGAAACTGTCTAAAAAATAGGAGGAGCATGAAGTGATGTTGAAAAACATGAAGAGCCAAAAAAGGTGTGAAAAATATGAAGAGCTTCAAAAGGTGTGAAAAATATGAGGAGCATGAAACGGTCTGAAAAATAGGAGGAGCATGAAACGGTGTTCGAAAACATGAAGAGCATGAAAATTTGTGAAAAATATGAAGACTTTCAAAACGTGTCAAAAATGAGATGAGCATGAAACGGTCTGAAAAATAGGAGGAGCATGAAGCGGTTTTCAAAAACATGAAGAGCCTGAAAATGTGTGAAAAATATGAAGAGCCGCAAAAGGTGTCAAAATGAGATGAGCATGAACTGGTCTGAAAAATAGGAGGAGCATGAAGTGATGTTGAAAAAAATGAAAAGCCTGAAAAGTTGTGGAAAATATGAAGAGCTTCAAAAGGTGTAGAAATATGAGGAGAATGAAACGGTCTGCATAATAGGAAGAGCATGAAATGGTGTTCAAAAACATAAAGAGCATGAAAAGGTGTGAAAAATATGAAGAGCTTCAAAAAGTGTCAAAAATATGAGGAGAATGAAACGGTCTGAAAAATAGGAGGAGCATGAAGCTGTGTTCAAAAACATGAAGAGCCAGAAAAGGTGTGAATAATATGAAGAGCTTCAAAACGTGTCAAAAATATGAGGAGCAAGAAACGGTCTGAAAAATAGGAGGCGCATGAAACGGTGTTCAAAAAATGAAGAGCATGAAAAGGTGTGAAAAATATGAAGAGCTTTAAAAGGTGTGAAAATATGAAGAGCTTCAAAAGGTGTCAAAATATGAGGAGGTAGAAACGGTCTGAAAAATAGGAGGAGCATGAAACGGTGTTCAAAAAATGAAGAGCCTGAAAAGGTGTGAAGAACAAGAAGAGCTGCAAAAGGCGTCAAAATTATGAGGAGCATGAAACGGGCTGAAAATTAGAAGAAGCATGAAACGGTGTTGAAAAATATGAAGAATATGAAAGGGTGTGAAAAATATGAAGAGCTTAAAAAGGTGTCAAAAATATGAGGAACATGAAACGGTCAAAAAATAGGAGGAGCATGAGACGTTGATGATAAACCTGAAGAGCATGAAAAGGTGTTAAAAATATGAAGAGCTTAAAAAGGTGTCAAAAATATGAGGAGCAAGAAACGGTGTTGAAACACATGAAGAGCCTGAAAAGGTGTGAAAAATATGAAGAGCTTCAAAAGGTGTCAAAAATATGAGGACCATAAAACGATCTGAAAAATATGAGGAGCCTGAAACGGTCTGAAAAATAGGAGGAGCATGAAACGGTTTTGAAAAACATGAAGAGCATGGAAAGGTGTGAAAAATATGAAGAGCTTCAAAAGGTGTCAAAATATGAGGAGCCTGAAATGGTCTGAAAAATAGGAGGAGCATGAAACGGTGTTGAAAAACATGAAGAGCATTGAAAGGTGTGAAAAACTTGAAGAGCTTCAAAAGGTGTCAAAATATGAGGAACATGAAACGTTCTGAAATATAGCAGGAGCATGAAAAGGTGTTAAAAAACATGAAAAGCTTGAAAAGGTGTGAAACATATGAGGAGCATGAAAAGGTCTGAAAAATAGGAGGAGCATGAAGCGGTGTTGAAAAACATGAAGAGCCTGAAGGTTTGAAATATATGAAGAGCTTCAAAAGGTATCAAAAATATGAGGAGCATGAAACGGTCTGAAAAATAGGAGGAGCATGAAGCGGTGTTCAAAAACATGAAGAGAATGGAAAGGTCTGAATAATATATAGAGCGTCAAAAGTTGTAAAAAATATGAGGAGCACGAAACGGTATGAAAAGTAGCAGGAGCCTGAAAAGGTGTTGAAAATCATGAAGAGCCTGAAAAGTTGTGAAGAATAAGAAGAGCTGCAAAAGGCGTCAAAATTATGAGGAGCATGAAACGGTCTGAAAATTAGAAGAAGCATGAAACGGTGTTGAAAAATATGAAGACCATGAAAGGGTGTGAAAAACATGAAGAGCTTAAAAAGGTGTCAAAAATATGAGGAGCATGAAACAGTCAAAAAAATAGGAGGAGCATGAGACGTTGTTGATAATCATGAAGAGCATGAAAAGGTGTGAAAAATATGAAGAGCTTCAAAAGGTGTCAAAAATATGAGGAGCATGAAACAGGCTGAAAAATAGGAGGAGCATGAAGCGGTGTCGAAAATCATGAAGAGCATGAAGAGTTGTGAAAAATAGGAAGAACTTCAAAAGGTGTCAAAAATATGAGGAGCATGAACGGTATGAAAAATAGGAGGATCATGAAGCCGTGTTGAAAAACATGAAGAGCCTGAAAACGTGTGAAAATTATGAAGAGCTTCAAAAGGTGTGAAATATATGAAGAGCTTCAAAAGGTGTCAAAAATGAGATGAGCATGAAATGGTCTGAAAGATAGGAGGGGCATGAAGCGGTGTTGAAAAACATGAAGAGCCTGGAAAGGTGTGAAAAATTTGAAGAGCTTCAAATGGTGTGAAATACATGAGGACCTTGAAACGGTCTGAAAAACAGGAGGAGCATGAAAAGTTGTGAAAAAGATGAAGAGACTCAAAACGTGTCAAAAATATGAGGAGCATGAAACGGTCTGAAAAATAGGAGGAGCATGAAAAGGTGTTGAAAAACATGAAGAGCCTGAAAACGTGTGGAATTATGAAGAGCTTCAAAAGGTGTGAAAAATATGAAGAGCTTCAAAAGGTGTCAAAAATGAGATGAGCATGAAACTGTCTGAAAAATGGGAGGAGCATGAAGTGGTGTTCAAAAAAATGAAGAGTCTAAAAAGGTGTGAAAAATATGCAGACCTTCAAAAGGTATCACAAATATGAGGAGCATGAAACGGTCTGAAAAGTAGGAGGAGCATGAAGCGGTATTCAAAAACATGAAGAGCCTGAAAAGTTGTGAAAAAAGTGAAGAGCTTCAAAAGGTGTCAAAAAAATGAGGAGCATGAAACGGTCTGAAAAATAGGAGGAGCATGAAACGGTGTTCAAAAACCTGAAGTGCCTGAAAAGGTGTTAAAAATATGACGAGCTTCAAAACGTGTCAAAAATATGAGGAGCATGATACGGTCTGAAAAATAGGAGGAGCAAAAAGCGGTGTTGAAAAATATGAAGAACCTGAAAACGTGTGAAAAATATGAAGAGCTTAAAAAATTGTGAAAATATGAAGAGCTTCAAAACGAGTCAAAAATATGAGGAGCATGAAACGGTCTGAAAAATAGGAGGAGCATGAAGCGGTGTTGAAAAACCTGAAGAGCCTGAAAAGGTGTGAAAAATACTAAGAGGTTCAAAAGGTGTCAAAAATATGTGGAGCATGCAACGGTTTCAAAAATAGGAGGATCATGAAGCGGTGTTCAAAAACATGAAGATCCTGAAAAGGTGTGAAAAATACGAAGAGCTTCAAAAGTTGTGAAATACATGAGGAGCATGAAACCGTCTGAAAAATAGGAGGAGCATGAAGCGATGTTCAAAAACATGAAGAGCCTGAAATGGTGTGAAAAATATGAAGAGTTTCAAAAGGTGTGAAAAATATGATGAGCATGAAATGGTCTGAAAAATAGGAGGAGCAAGACGCGGTGTTCAAAAACTTGAAGAGCCTGAAAAGCTGTGAAAAAGATGAAGAGCTTCAAAAGCTGTCAAAAATATGAGGAGAATGAAATGGTCTGAAAAATAGGAGGAGAATGAAGCGGTGTTGAAAAACAAGAAGAGCCTGAAAAGGAGTGAAAAATATGAAGAGCTACCAATATTGTCAAAAATATGAGGAGAATGATACGGTCTGAAAAACAGGATGAGCACGAAACGGTCTGAAAAATAGGAGGAGCAGGAAACGGTCTGAAAAATAGGAGGAGCAAGAAACGGTGTTCAAGAACAAGAAGAGCGTGAAAAGGTGTGAAAAATATGAAGAGCTTCAAAAGGTGTGAAAAATATGAGGAGCATGAAACGGTCTGAAAAATAGGAGAAGCATGAAACGGTGGTGAAATACATGAAGAGCCTGAAAAGGTGTGAAAAATATGAAGAGCTTCAAAAGGTGTCAAAAATATGAGGAGCATGAAATGGTCTGAAAAATAGGAGGAGCATGAAACGGTGTTGAAATACATGAAGAGCCTGAAAAGGTGTGAAAATTACGAAGAACTTCAAAAGGTATGAAAAATATGAGGAGCATGAAGTGGTTTAGAAAAACCTGAAGAGCCTGAAAAGGTGTGAGAAATATGAAGAGTTTCAAAAGGTATCAAAAATATGAGGAGACTGAAACGGTCTGAAAAATAAAAGGAGCATGAAGCGGTGTTCAAAAACATGAAGAGCCTGAAAAGGTGTGGAATATATGAAGACCTTCAAAAGGTGTCAAAAATATGAGGAGAATGAAACGGTCTGAAAAATAGGAGGAGCATGAAACGGTGATCAAAAACATGAAGAGCCTGAAAAGGTGTGAAAAATATGAAGAGCTTCAAAAGGTGTGAAATACATGAGGAGCATGAAACTCTCTGAAAAATAGAAGGAGCATGAAGTGGCGTTCAAAAACATAAAGAGCCTGAAAAGTTGTGAAAAATATGAAAAGCTTCAAAAGGTGTCAAAAATATGAGGAGCATGAAACGGGCTGAAAAATAGAAGTAGCATGAAGTGGTGTTGAAAAACATGAAGATCCTGAAAAGGTGTGAAAAATATGAAGAGCTTCAAAAGGCGTGAAATACATGAGGAGCATGAAATGGCCTGAAAAATACGAGGAGCATGAAACGGTGTTCAAAAACATGAAGAGCCTGAAAAGGTGTGAAAAATATGAAGAGCTTCAAAAGGTGTCAAAAATATGAGGAGCATGAAACGGTCTGAAAAATAGGAGGAGCATGAAGCGGTGTTGAAAAACATGAAGAGCCGGAAAAGGTGTGAAAAATATGAAGAGCTTCAAAAGGTGTGAAATATGAGGAGCATGAAACGGTCTGAAAAATAGGAGGAGCATGAAGCGGTGTTGAAAAACATGAAGAGCCGGAAAAGGTGTGAAAAATATGAAGAGCTTCAAAAGGTGTCAAAAATATGAGGAGCATGGAACAGTCTGAAAAATAGGAGGAGCATGAAGCGTTGTTGAAAAACATGAAGAGCCTTAAAATGTGTGAAACATATGAAGAGCTTCAAAATGTGTGAAATACATGAGGAGCATGAAACGGGCTGAAAATTAGGAGGAGCATGAAGCAGTGTGGCAAAACATGAAGAGCCTGAAAAGGTGTGAAAGATATGAAGAGTTTCTAAAAGTGTCAAAAATATGAGGAGCATGAAAACGTCTGAAAAATAGGAGAAGCATGAAGTGGTGTTGAAAAACATTAAGAGCCTGAAAGGGTGTGAAAAATATGAAGAGCTTCAAAATGTGTCAAAAATATGAGGAGCATGAAACGGTCTGAAAAATAGGAGGAGCATGAAGCGGTGTTCAAATACATGAAGAGCGTGAAAAGGTGTGAAAAATATGAAGAGCTTCAAAAATATGAAAAATATGAAGAGCTTCAAAAGGGGTGAAAAATATGAAGAGCTTCAAAAGGTGTCAAAAATATGAGAAACATGAAACGGTCTGAAAAATTGGTGGAGCATGAAGCGGTGTTCAAAAACATGAAGAGCCTGAAAAGGTGTGAAAAATATGAAGAGCTTCAAAAGGTGTCAAATATATGAGGAGCATGAAACGGTCTAAAAAATCGGAGGAGCATGAAATGGTGTTCAAATACATGAAGACACTGAAAAGGTGTGAAAAACATGAAGAGCTTCAAATGGTGTGAAATACATGAGGAGCATGAAACGGTCTGAAAAATAGGAGGAGCATGAAGGTGTGCTCAAAAACATGAAGAGCCTGAAAAAGTGTGAAAAATATGAAGAGCTTCAAAAATATGAAAAATATGAAGAGCTTCAAAAGGTGTGAAAAATATGAGGAGCATGAAATGGTCTGAAAAATATGAGGAGCATGAAGCGCTGTTCAAAAACATGAAGAGCCTAAAAGGTGTGAAAAATATGAAGAGATTTAAAAGGTGTCAAAAATATGAGGAGCATGAAACGGCCTCAAAAATAGGAGGAGCATGAATCGGTGATGAAAAACATGGAGAGCCTAAAAGGTGTAAAAAATATGAAGAGCTTCAAAAGGTTTCAAAATGTGTGGAGCATGAAACGGTCTGAAAAATAGGAGGAGTATGAAGCGGTGTGAAAAACATGAAGAGCCTGAAAAGGTGTGAAAAATATGAAGAGCTTGAAAAGGTGTGAAAAATATGAAGAACTTCAAAATGTGTGAAATATTTGAAGAGCTTCAAAATGTGTCAAAAAGAGATGAGCATGAAACGGTTTGAAAAATAGGAGGAGCATGAAGTGGTGTTGAAAAACATGAAGAGCCTGAAAAGGTGTGAGAAATATGAAGAGTTTCAAAAGGTGTCAAAAATATGAGGATCCTGAAACGGTCTGAAAAATAAGAGGAGCATGAAGCGGTGTTCAAAAACATGAAGAGCCTGAAAAGGTGTGAAATATATGAAGAGCTTCAAAAGGTGTCAAAAATATGAGGAGAATGAAACGGTCTGAAAAATAGGAGGAGCATGAAACGGTGATCAATAACATGAAGAGCCTGAAAAGGTGTGAAAAATATGAAGAGCTTCAAAAGGTGTGAAATACATGAGGAGCATGAAACGGGCTGAAAAATAGGAGAAACCTGAAGTGGAATTGAAAAACATGAAGATCCTGAAAAGGTGTGAAAAACATGAAGAGCTTCAAAACGTGTGAAATACATGAGGAGCATGAAACTCTCTGAAAAATAGAAGGAGCATGAAGTGGTGTTCAAAAACATGAAGAGCCTGAAAAGGTGTGAAAAATATGAAAAGCTTCAAAAGGTGTCAAAAATATAAGGAGCTTGAAACGGGCTGAAAAATAGGAGAAGCATGAAGTGGTGTTGAAAAACATGAAGATCCTGAAAATGTGTGAAAAATATGAAGAGCTTCAAAAGTGTGAAATACATGACGAGCATGAAATGGCCTGAAAAATACGAGGAACATGAAACGGTGTTCAAAAACATGAAGAGCCTGAAAAAGTGTGAACAATATGAAGAGCTTCAAAAGGTGTCAAAAATATGAGGAGCATGAAAACGTATGAAAAATAGGAGGAGCATGAAGTGGTGTTGAAAAACATTAAGAGCCTGAAAGGGTGTGAAAAATATGAAGAGCTTCAAAAGGTGTCAAAAATATGAGAAGCATGAAACGGTGTGAATAATAGGAGCATCAAGTGGTGTTCAAAAACATGAAGAGTCAGAAAAGGTGTGAAAAATATGAACAGCTTCAAAAGGTGTCAAAAATATGAGGAGCATGAAACGGTCTGAAAAATGGGAGGAGCATGAAATGTTGATCAAAAACATGAAGAGCCTGAAAAGGTGTGAAAAATATGAAGAGCTTCAAAAGGTGTGAAATACATGAGGAACATGAAACTCTCTGAAAAATAGAAGGAGCATGAAGTGGTGTTCAAAAACATGAAGAGCCTGAAAAGGTGTGAAAATATGAAGAGCTTCAAAAATATGAAAAATATGAAGAGCTTCAAAGGGTGAGAAAAATATGAAGAGCTTCAAAAGGTGTCAAAAATATGAGGAGGATGAAACGGTCTGAAAAATAGGCGGAGCATGAAGCGATGTTGAAAAACATGAAGAGCCTGAAAAGGTGTGAAAAAAATGAAGAGCTTCAAAAGGTGTGAAAAATATGAGGAGCATGATACAGTTTTAAAAATAGGAGGAGCATGAAGCTGTGTTGAAAAACATGAAGAGCCTGAAAACGTGTGAAAATATGAAGAGCTTCAAAAATATGAAAAATATGAAGAGCTTCAAAGGGTGAGAAAAATATGAAGAGCTTCAAAAGGTGTCAAAAATATGAGGAGCATGAAACGTTCTGAAAAATAGGAGGAGCATGAAGCGGTGTTGAAATACATGAAGAGATTGAAAAACGTGTGAAAAATATGAAGAGCTTCAAAAGCTGTGAAAAATATGAAGAGCTTCAAAAGGTGTGAAATACATGAGGGGCATGAAACTGGCTGAAAAATAGGAGAAGCATGAAGTGGTGTGGAAATATAAGAAAAGCGTGAAAAGGTGTGAAAAATATGAAGAGCCTCAAAAGGTGTGGAAAATATGAGGAGCATGATATGGTTTGAAAAATAGGATTAGCATGAAGCGCTGTTCAAAAACATGAAGAGCCTGAAAAATTGTGAAAAATATGAAAAGCATCAAAAGGTGTCAAAAATATGAGGAGCATGAAACGGTCTGAAAAATAGGAGGAGCATGAAGCGGTGTTGAAAAACATGAAGAACCTGAAAAGGTGTGAAAAATATGAAGAGCTTGAAAACGTGTGAAATATATGAAGAGCTTCAAAAGGTGTTAAAAATGAGATGAGCATGAAACCGTCTGAAAAATATGAGGAGCATGAAACGGTGATCAAAAACATGAAGAGCCTGAAAAGCTGTGAAAAATATGAAGAACTTCACAAGGTGTGAAATACATGAGGAGCATGAAACTCTCTGAAAAATAGAAATAGCATGAAGTGGTGTTAAAAACAAGAAGAGCCTGAAAAGGTGTGAAAATATGAAGAGCTTCAAAAGGTGTGAAAAATATGAGGAGCATGATACAGTTTGAAAAATAGGAGGAGCATGAAGCCGTGTTGAAAACATGAAGAGTCTGAAAACGTGTTAAAATATGAAGAGCTTCAAAAATATGAAAAATATGAAGAGCTTCAAAAGGTGTGAAAAATATGAAGAGCTTCAAAAGGTGTGAAAAATATGAAGAGCTTCAAAAGGTGTGAAAAATAGGAGGAGCTTCAAAAGGTGTCAAAAATATGAGGAGCATGAAACGGTCTGAACATACGAGGAGCATGAAGCGGTGTTCAAAAACATGAAGAGCCTGAAAAGATGTGAAAAACATGAAGAGCTTTAAAACGTGTGAAAAATGAGATGAGCATGAAACGGTCTGAAAAATAGGAGGAGCATGAAGCGGTGTTCAAAATCATGAAGAGCCTGAAAAAGCGTGAAAAATATGAAGAGCTTCAAAAGGTGTCAAAAATATGAGAAACATGAAACGGTCTGAAAAATTGGTGGAGCATGAAGCGGTGTTCAAAAACATGAAGAGCCTGAAAAGGTGTGAAAAATATGAAGAGCTTCAAAAGGTGTCAAATATATGAGGAGCATGAAACGGTCTAAAAAATCGGAGGAGCATGAAATGGTGTTCAAATACATGAAGACACTGAAAAGGTGTGAAAAACATGAAGAGCTTCAAATGGTGTGAAATACATGAGGAGCATGAAACGGTCTGAAAAATAGGAGGAGCATGAAGGTGTGATCAAAAACATGAAGAGCCTGAAAAAGTGTGAAAAATATGAAGAGCTTCAAAAATATGAAAAATATGAAGAGCTTCAAAAGGTGTGAAAAATATGAGGAGCATGAAATGGTCTGAAAAATATGAGGAGCATGAAGCGCTGTTCAAAAACATGAAGAGCCTAAAAGGTGTGAAAAATATGAAGAGATTTAAAAGGTGTCAAAAATATGAGGAGCATGAAACGGCCTCAAAAATAGGAGGAGCATGAATCGGTGATGAAAAACATGGAGAGCCTAAAAGGTGTAAAAAATATGAAGAGCTTCAAAAGGTTTCAAAATGTGTGGAGCATGAAACGGTCTGAAAAATAGGAGGAGTATGAAGCGGTGTGAAAAACATGAAGAGCCTGAAAAGGTGTGAAAAATATGAAGAGCTTGAAAAGGTGTGAAAAATATGAAGAACTTCAAAATGTGTGAAATATTTGAAGAGCTTCAAAATGTGTCAAAAAGAGATGAGCATGAAACGGTTTGAAAAATAGGAGGAGCATGAAGTGGTGTTGAAAAACATGAAGAGCCTGAAAAGGTGTGAGAAATATGAAGAGTTTCAAAAGGTGTCAAAAATATGAGGATCCTGAAACGGTCTGAAAAATAAGAGGAGCATGAAGCGGTGTTCAAAAACATGAAGAGCCTGAAAAGGTGTGAAATATATGAAGAGCTTCAAAAGGTGTCAAAAATATGAGGAGAATGAAACGGTCTGAAAAATAGGAGGAGCATGAAACGGTGATCAATAACATGAAGAGCCTGAAAAGGTGTGAAAAATATGAAGAGCTTCAAAAGGTGTGAAATACATGAGGAGCATGAAACGGGCTGAAAAATAGGAGAAACCTGAAGTGGAATTGAAAAACATGAAGATCCTGAAAAGGTGTGAAAAACATGAAGAACTTCAAAACGTGTGAAATACATGAGGAGCATGAAACTCTCTGAAAAATAGAAGGAGCATGAAGTGGTGTTCAAAAACATGAAGAGCCTGAAAAGGTGTGAAAAATATGAAAAGCTTCAAAAGGTGTCAAAAATATAAGGAGCTTGAAACGGGCTGAAAAATAGGAGAAGCATGAAGTGGTGTTGAAAAACATGAAGATCCTGAAAATGTGTGAAAAATATGAAGAGCTTCAAAAGTGTGAAATACATGACGAGCATGAAATGGCCTGAAAAATACGAGGAACATGAAACGGTGTTCAAAAACATGAAGAGCCTGAAAAAGTGTGAACAATATGAAGAGCTTCAAAAGGTGTCAAAAATATGAGGAGCATGAAAACGTATGAAAAATAGGAGGAGCATGAAGTGGTGTTGAAAAACATTAAGAGCCTGAAAGGGTGTGAAAAATATGAAGAGCTTCAAAAGGTGTCAAAAATATGAGAAGCATGAAACGGTGTGAATAATAGGAGCATCAAGTGGTGTTCAAAAACATGAAGAGTCAGAAAAGGTGTGAAAAATATGAACAGCTTCAAAAGGTGTCAAAAATATGAGGAGCATGAAACGGTCTGAAAAATGGGAGGAGCATGAAATGTTGATCAAAAACATGAAGAGCCTGAAAAGGTGTGAAAAATATGAAGAGCTTCAAAAGGTGTGAAATACATGAGGAACATGAAACTCTCTGAAAAATAGAAGGAGCATGAAGTGGTGTTCAAAAACATGAAGAGCCTGAAAAGGTGTGAAAATATGAAGAGCTTCAAAAATATGAAAAATATGAAGAGCTTCAAAGGGTGAGAAAAATATGAAGAGCTTCAAAAGGTGTCAAAAATATGAGGAGGATGAAACGGTCTGAAAAATAGGCGGAGCATGAAGCGATGTTGAAAAACATGAAGAGCCTGAAAAGGTGTGAAAAAAATGAAGAGCTTCAAAAGGTGTGAAAAATATGAGGAGCATGATACAGTTTTAAAAATAGGAGGAGCATGAAGCTGTGTTGAAAAACATGAAGAGCCTGAAAACGTGTGAAAATATGAAGAGCTTCAAAAATATGAAAAATATGAAGAGCTTCAAAGGGTGAGAAAAATATGAAGAGCTTCAAAAGGTGTCAAAAATATGAGGAGCATGAAACGTTCTGAAAAATAGGAGGAGCATGAAGCGGTGTTGAAATACATGAAGAGATTGAAAAACGTGTGAAAAATATGAAGAGCTTCAAAAGCTGTGAAAAATATGAAGAGCTTCAAAAGGTGTGAAATACATGAGGGGCATGAAACTGGCTGAAAAATAGGAGAAGCATGAAGTGGTGTGGAAATATAAGAAAAGCGTGAAAAGGTGTGAAAAATATGAAGAGCCTCAAAAGGTGTGGAAAATATGAGGAGCATGATATGGTTTGAAAAATAGGATTAGCATGAAGCGCTGTTCAAAAACATGAAGAGCCTGAAAAATTGTGAAAAATATGAAAAGCATCAAAAGGTGTCAAAAATATGAGGAGCATGAAACGGTCTGAAAAATAGGAGGAGCATGAAGCGGTGTTGAAAAACATGAAGAACCTGAAAAGGTGTGAAAAATATGAAGAGCTTGAAAACGTGTGAAATATATGAAGAGCTTCAAAAGGTGTTAAAAATGAGATGAGCATGAAACCGTCTGAAAAATATGAGGAGCATGAAACGGTGATCAAAAACATGAAGAGCCTGAAAAGCTGTGAAAAATATGAAGAACTTCACAAGGTGTGAAATACATGAGGAGCATGAAACTCTCTGAAAAATAGAAATAGCATGAAGTGGTGTTAAAAACAAGAAGAGCCTGAAAAGGTGTGAAAATATGAAGAGCTTCAAAAGGTGTGAAAAATATGAGGAGCATGATACAGTTTGAAAAATAGGAGGAGCATGAAGCCGTGTTGAAAACATGAAGAGTCTGAAAACGTGTTAAAATATGAAGAGCTTCAAAAATATGAAAAATATGAAGAGCTTCAAAAGGTGTGAAAAATATGAAGAGCTTCAAAAGGTGTGAAAAATATGAAGAGCTTCAAAAGGTGTGAAAAATAGGAGGAGCTTCAAAAGGTGTCAAAAATATGAGGAGCATGAAACGGTCTGAACATACGAGGAGCATGAAGCGGTGTTCAAAAACATGAAGAGCCTGAAAAGATGTGAAAAATATGAAGAGCTTTAAAACGTGTGAAAAATGAGATGAGCATGAAACGGTCTGAAAAATAGGAGGAGCATGAAGCGGTGTTCAAAATCATGAAGAGCCTGAAAAAGCGTGAAAAATATGAAGAGCTTCAAAAGGTGTCAAAAATATGAGGAGCATGAAACGGTCTGAAAAATAGGAGGAGCATGAAGCAGTGTTGAAAAACATGAAGAGCCTGAAAAGGTGTGAAATACATGAATAGGTTCAGAACGTGTCAAAAATATGAGGAGCATGAAACGGTCTTAAAATTAGGAGGAGCATGAAATGATGTTCAAATACATGAAGAGACTGAAAACCTGTGAAAAATATGAAGAGCTTCAAAAGGTGTCAAAATTATGAGGAGCATGAAACGGTGTGAAATATAGGAGGAGCATGAAGCAGTGTTGAAAATCATGAAGAGCCTGAAAAGGTGTGAAAAATAGGAGGAGCTTCAAAAGGTGTCAAAAATATGAGGAGCATGAAACTGTCTGAACATACGAGGAGCATGAAGCGGTGTTCAAAAACATGAAGAGCCTGAAAAGATGTGAAAAATATGAAGAGCTTTAAAACGTGTGAAAAATGAGATGAGCATGAAACGGTCTGAAAAATAGGAGGAGCATGAAGCGGTGTTCAAAATCATGAAGAGCCTGAAAAAGCATGAAAAATATGAAGAGCTTCAAAAGGTGTCAAAAATATGAGGAGCATGAAACGCTCTGAAAAATAGGAGCAACATGAAACGATGTTCAAAAACATGAAGACATTGAAAATGTGTGAAAAATATGAAGAGGTTCAAAAGGTGTGAAATACATGAGGATCATGAAACTGTCTGAAATATATGAGGAGCATGAAGCAGTGTTCAAAATCATGAAGAGCTGAAAACGTGTGAAAAATAGGAGGAGCTTCAAAAGGTGTCAAAATTATGAGGAGCATGAAACGGTCTGAAAAATAGGAGGAGCATGAAGCGGTGTTCAAAAACATGAAGAGCCTGAAAAGGTGTGAAAAATATGAAGAGCTTCAAAAGCTGTCAAGTATATGAGTAGCATGAAACGGTTTGAAAAGTAGCAGGAGCATGAAACGGTGTAGAAAAACTTGAAGAGCCTGAAAAGGTGTGGAAAATAGGAGGAGCTTCAAAAGGTGTCAAAAATATGTGCTGCGTGAAACGGTCTGAAAAATAGGAGGAGCATGAAGCGGTGTTCAAAAACATAAAGAGCCTGAAAAGGTGTGAAAAATATGAACAGCTTCAAAAGGTGTGAAAAATATGAGGAGCACGAAACGGTCTGAAAAATAGGAGGAGCATGAAGCGGTTTTCAAAAACATGAAGAGCCTGAAAAGGTGTGAAAAATATGAAGAGCTTCAAAAGGTGTCAAAAATATGAGAAGCATGAAACAGTCTCAAAAATAGGAGGAAAATGAATCGGTGATCAAGAACATGGAGAGCCTGAAAAGGTGTGAAATATATGAAGAGCTTCAAAAGGTTTGAAAATATGAGGAGCATGAAACGGTCTGAAAAATCGGAGGAGCATGAAGCGGTGTTCAAAAACATGAAGAGCCTGAAAAGGTGTGAAAAATATGAAGAGCTTCAAAATGTGTCAAAATTATAAGGAGCATGAAACGGCCTGAAAAATAGGAGGAGCATGAAAAGGTGTTCAAAAACATGAAGAGCTTGAAAAGATGTCAAATATATGAAGAGCTTCAAAAGGTGTGAAAAATAGGAGGAGCATGAAGCTTTGTTCAAAAACATGAAGAGCCTGAAAAAGTGTGAAAAATATAAAGAGCTTCAAAAGCTGTGAAATACATGAGGAGCATGAAACGGTCTGAAAAATAGGAGAAGCATGAAGTGGTGTGGAAAAAGATGAAGAGCCTGAAAAAGTGTGAAAAATATGAAGAGCTTCAAAAGGTGTGAAATACATGAGGAGTATGAAACTCTCTGAAAAATAGGAGGAGCATGAAGTGGGGTGGAAAAAGATGAAGAGCCTGAAAACGTGTGAAAAATATGAAGAGCTTCAAAAGGTGTGAAATACATGAGGAGCATGAAACTCTCTGAAAAATAGGAGGAACATGAAGTGGTGTTCAAAAAGATGAAGAGCCTGAAAAGGTGTGAAAAATATGAAGAGCTTCAATAGGTGTGAAATATATGAGTATCATGAAACGGTCTGAAAAATAGGAGGAGCATGAAGTGATGTTGAAAAACATGAAGAGCCTGAAATGGTGTGAAAAATATGAAGAGATTCAAAAGCTGTGAAATATATGTGGAGCATAAAACGGTCTCAAAATTAGGAGGAGCATGAAGCGGTGTTGAAAAACATGAAGAGCCTGAAAAGCTGTGAAAAATTTGAAGAGCTTCAAAAGGTGTGAAAAATATGAGGAGTATGAAACGGTCTGAAAACAGGAGGAGCATGAAACCGTGTTCAAAAACATGAAGAGCCTGAAAAGGCATGAAAAATATGAAGAGCTTCAAAAGGTTTCAAAAATATGAGGAGCATGAAACGCTCGAAAAAAAGGGGGACCTAAAAGCGGTGTTCACAAACATGAAGTGTCTGAAAAGGTGTGAAATATAAGAAGAGCTTCAAAGGGTGTCAAAATTATGAGGAGCATGAAACGGTCTGAAAAATAGGAGGAGCATGAAACAGTGTTGAAAAACATGAAGAGCCTGAAACGGTGTGAAAAATATGAAGAGCTTCAAAACGTGTCAAAAATATGAGGAGCATGAAACGGTGTGAAAAATAGGAGGAGCATGATGCGGTGTTGAAAAATATGAAGAGCCTGAAAACGTGTGAAAAATATGAAGATCTTTAAAAGGTATGAAAAATATGAAGAGCTTCAAAAGGTGTCAAAAAAGAGATGAGCATGAAACGGTCTGAAAAATAGGAGGAGCATGAAGTTGTGTTCAAGAAGATGAAGAGCCTGAAAAGGTGTGAAGTATATGAAGATTTCAAAAGGTTCAAAAATCTGAGGAGCATGAAACGGTCTGAAAAATAGGAGGAGCATGAAGTGATGTTGAAAAACATGAAGAGACTGAAAAGGTGTGAAAAATATGAAGAGCTTCAAAAGGTGTCAAAAATAAGAGGAGCATGAAACGGTCTGAAATATATGAGGACCATGAACCGGTGTTCAAAAACATGAAGGCCTGAAAAGGTGTGAAAAATTTGAGGAGCTTCAAAAGGAGTGAAAAATATGAAGAGCTTCAAAAGGTGTCAAAAATGAGATGAGCATGAAACGCTCTGAAAAATAGTAGGAGCATGAAGTTGTGTTGAAAAACATGAAGAGCCTGAAAACGTGAGAAATATATGAGGAGCTTGAAAAGGTGTCAAAAATATGAGGAGCATGAAACGGTCGGAAAAATAGGAGGAGCATGAAGCGGTGTTGAAAAACATGAAGAGCCTGAAAACGTGTGAAAAATATGAAGAGCTTCAAAAGGTGTGAAAAATATGAAGAGATTCAAAAGGTGTCAAAAATGAGATGAGCATGAAACTGTCTGTAAAATAGGAGGAGCATGAAGTGGTATTGAAAAACATGAAGAGACTGAAAAGGTGTGAAAAATATGAAGAGCTTCAAAAAGTGTGAAAAATATGAAGAGCTTCAAAAGGTGTCAAAAATGAGATGAGCCTGAAACGGTCTGAAAAACAGGAGGATCATGAGGCGGTGTTGAAAAACATGAAGAGCCTGAAAATGTGTGAGAAATAGGAAGTGCTTGAAAAGGTGTCAAAAAAATGAGGAGCATGAAACGGACGGAAAATAGGAGGAGCATGAAGCGGTGTTGAAAAACATGAAGAGCTTGAAAACGTGTGAAAAATATGAAGAGCTTCAAAAGGTGTCAAAAATGAGATGAGCATGAAACTGTCTGGAAAATAGGAGGAGCATGAAACGGTGTTCAAAAACATGAAGAGCCTGAAAACGTGTGAAAAATATGAAGAGCTTCAAAAAATGTCAAAAATATGAGGAGCATGAAACGGTCTGAAAAATAGGGGAATCATGCAGCGGTGTTGAAAACTATAAACAGCCTTAAAAAGTGTGAAAAATATGAAGAGCTTCAAAAGCTGTCAAAAATATGAGGAGCATGAAACGGTCTGAAAAATAGGAGCAACATGAAACGATGTTCAAAAACATGAAGACATTGAAAATGTGTGAAAAATATGAAGAGGTTCAAAAGGTGTGAAATACATGAGGATCATGAAACTGTCTGAAATATATGAGGAGCATGAAGCAGTGTTCAAAAACATGAAGAGCTGAAAACGTGTGAAAAATAGGAGGAGCTTCAAAAGGTGTCAAAATTATGAGGAGCATGAAACGGTCTGAAAAATAGGAGGAGCATGAAGCGGTGTTCAAAACCATGAAGAGCCTGAAAAGGTGTGAAAAATATGAAGAGCTTCAAAAGCTGTCAAGTATATGAGTAGCATGAAACGGTATGAAAACTAGCAGGAGCATGAAACGGTGTAGAAAAACTTGAAGAGCCTGAAAAGGTGTGAAAAATAGGAGGAGCTTCAAAAGGTGTCAAAAATATGTGCTGCGTGAAACGGTCTGAAAAATAGGAGGAGCATGAAGCGGTGTTCAAAAACATAAAGAGCCTGAAAAGGTGTGAAAAATATGAAGAGCTTCAAAAGGTGTCAAAAGTATGAGGAGCATGAAACGGTGTGAAATATAGGAGGAGCATGAAGCAGTGTTGAAAATCATGAAGAGCCTGAAAAGGTGTGAAAAATAGGAGGAGCTTCAAAAGGTGTCAAAAATATGAGGAGCATGAAACGGTCTGAACATACGAGGAGCATGAAGCGGTGTTCAAAAACATGAAGAGCCTGAAAAGATGTGAAAAATATGAAGAGCTTTAAAACGTGTGAAAAATGAGATGAGCCTGAAACGGTCTGAAAAATAGGAGGAGCATGAAGCGGTGTTCAAAATCATGAAGAGCCTGAAAAAGCGTGAAAAATATGAAGAGCTTCAAAAGGTGTCAAAAATATGAGGAGCATGAAACGGTCTGAAAAATAGGAGGAGCATGAAGCAGTGTTGAAAAACATGAAGAGCCTGAAAAGGTGTGAAATACATGAATAGGTTCAGAACGTGTCAAAAATATGAGGAGCATGAAACGGTCTGAAAAATAGGAGGAGCATGAAATGATGTTCAAATACATGAAGAGACTGAAAACCTGTGAAAAATATGAAGAGCTTCAAAAGGTGTCAAAAGTATGAGGAGCATGAAACGGTGTGAAATATAGGAGGAGCATGAAGCAGTGTTGAAAATCATGAAGAGCCTGAAAAGGTGTGAAAAATAGAAGGAGCTTCAAAAGGTGTCAAAAATATGAGGAGCATGAAACTGTCTGAACATACGAGGAGCATGAAGCGGTGTTCAAAAACATGAAGAGCCTGAAAAGATGTGAAAAATATGAAGAGATTTAAAACATGTGAAAAATGAGATGAGCATGAAACGGTCTGAAAAATAGGAGGAGCATGAAGCGGTGTTCAAAATCATGAAGAGCCTGAAAAATCGTGAAAAATATGAAGAGCTTCAAAAGGTGTCAAATATATGAGGAGCATGAAACGGTCTGAAAAATAGGAGCAACATGAAACGATGTTCAAAAACATGAAGACATTGAAAATGTGTGAAAAATATGAAGAGGTTCAAAAGGTTTGAAAATATGAGGAGCATGAAACGGTCTGAAAAATAGGAGGAGCATGAAGTGGTGTTGAAAAACATGAAGAGCCTGAAAAGGTGTGAAATATATGAAGAGCTTCAAAATGTGTCAAAAATATGAGGAGAATGAACGGTCTGAAAAATAGGAGGAGCATGAAGCGGTGTTGAAAAACATGAAGAGCCTGAAAAGGTCTGAAAAATATGAAGAGCTTCAAAAGGTGTCAAAAAGGTGAGGAGCATGAAATGGTCTGAAAAATCGGAGGAGCATGAAGCGGTGTTCAAAAACATGAAGAGCCTGAAAAGGTGTGAAAAATATGAAGAGCTTCAAAATGTGTCAAAAGTATGAGGAGCATGAAACGGCCTGAAAAATAGGAGGAGCATGAAAAGGTGTTCAAAAACATGAAGAGCTTGAAAAGATGTCAAATATATGAAGAGCTTCAAAAGGTGTGAAAAATAGGAGGAGCAAGAAGCTTTGTTCAAAAACATGAAGAGCCTGAAAAAGTGTGAAAAATATAAAGAGCTTCAAAAGCTGTGAAATACATGAGGAGCATGAAACGGTCTGAAAAATAGGAGAAGCATGAAGTGGTGTGGAAAAAGATGAAGAGCCTGAAAAAGTGTGAAAAATATGAAGAGCTTCAAAAGGTGTGAAATACATGAGGAGTATGAAACTCTCTGAAAAATAGGAGGAGCATGAAGTGGTGTGGAAAAAGATGAAGAGCCTGAAATCGTGTGAAAAATATGAAGAGCTTCAAAAGGTGTGAAATACATGAGGAGCATGAAACTCTCTGAAAAATAGGAGGAACATGAAGTGGTGTTCAAAAAGATGAAGAGCCTGAAAAGGTGTGAAAAATATGAAGAGCTTCAATAGGTGTGAAATATATGAGTATCACTAAACGGTCTGAAAAATAGGAGGAGCATGAAGTGATGTTGAAAAACATGAAGAGTCTGAAATGGTGTGAAAAATATGAAGAGATTCAAAAGTGGTGAAATATATGTGGAGCATAAAACGGTCTCAAAAATAGGAGGAGCGTGAAGCGGTGTTGAAAAACATGATGAGCCTGAAAAGGTGTGAAAAATTTGAAGAGCTTCAAAAGGTGTGAAAAATATGAGGAGTATGAAACGGTCTGAAAAACAGGAGGAGCATGAAACCGTGTTCAAAAACATGAAGAGCCTGAAAAGGCATGAAAAATATGAAGAGCTTCAAAAGGTTTCAAAAATATGAGGAGCATGAAACGCTCGAAAAAAAGGGGGACCTTGAAGCGGTGTTCACAAACATGAAGTGTCTGAAAAGGTGTGAAATATAAGAAGAGCTTCAAAGGGTGTCAAAATTATGAGGAGCATGAAACGGTCTGAAAAATAGGAGGAGCATGAAACAGTGTTGAAAAACATGAAGAGCCTGAAACGGTGTGAAAAATATGAAGAGCTTCAAAACGTGTCAAAAATATGAGGAGCATGAAACGGTGTGAAAAATAGGAGGAGCATGATGCGGTGTTGAAAAATGTGAAGAGCCTGAAAACGTGTGAAAAATATGAAGATCTTTAAAAGGTATGAAAAATATGAAGAGCTTCAAAAGGTGTCAAAAATGAGATGAGCATGAAACGGTCTGAAAAATAGGAGGAGCATTAAGCGGTGTTGAAAAACACGAAGAGCCTGAAAAGGTGTGAAAAATATGAAGAGCTTCAAAAGGTGTCAAAAATATGAGGAGCATGAAACGTTCTGAAAAATAGGAGGAGCATGAAGCGGTGTTCAAAAACATGAAGAGCCTGAAAAGGTGTGAAAATTATGAAGACCTTCAAAAGGTGTCAAAAATATGAGGAGCATGAAACGGTCCGAAAAATAGGAGGAGCATGATGTGGTGTTCAAAAACATGAAGAGCCTGAAAAGGTGTGAAAAATATGAAGACCTTCAAAAGGTGTCAAAAATATGAGGAGCATGAAACGGTCCGAAAAATAGGAGGAGCATGATGTGGTGTTGAAAAACATGAAGACCATGAAAACGTGTGAAAAATATGAAGAGCTTCAAAAGGTGTGAAAAATATGAGGAGCTTCTAAAGTTGTCAAACATGAGATGAGCATGAAACGGTCTGAAAAATAGGAGGAGCAAGAAGCGGTGTTCAAAATCTTTAAGAGCCTGAAAAGGTGTGAAAAAGATGAAGAGACTCAAAACGTGTCAAAAATATGAGGAGCATGAAACGGTCTGAAAAATAGGAGGAGCATGAAAAGGTGTTGAAAAACATGAAGAGCCTGAAAACGTGTGAAATTATGAAGAGCTTCAAAAGGTGTGAAAAATATGAAGAGCTTCAAAAGGTGTCAAAAATGAGATGAGCATGAAACTGTCTGAAAAATGGGAGGAGCATGAAGTGGTGTTCAAAAAAATGAAGAGTCTAAAAAGGTGTGAAAAATATGCAGACCTTCAAAAGGTATCAAAAATATGAGGAGCATGAAACGGTCTGAAAAGTAGGAGGAGCATGAAGCGGTATTCAAAAACATGAAGAGCCTGAAAAGTTGTGAAAAAAGTGAAGAGCTTCAAAAGGTGTCAAAAAAATGAGGAGCATGAAACGGTCTGAAAAATAGGAGGAGCATGAAACGGTGTTCAAAAACCTGAAGTGCCTGAAAAGGTGTTAAAAATATGACGAGCTTCAAAACGTGTCAAAAATATGAGGAGCATGATACGGTCTGAAAAATAGGAGGAGCAAAAAGCGGTGTTGAAAAATATGAAGAACCTGAAAACGTGTGAAAAATATGAAGAGCTTAAAAAATTGTGAAAATATGAAGAGCTTCAAAACGAGTCAAAAATATGAGGAGCATGAAACGGTCTGAAAAATAGGAGGAGCATGAAGCGGTGTTGAAAAACCTGAAGAGCCTGAAAAGGTGTGAAAAATACTAAGGGGTTCAAAAGGTGTCAAAAATATGTGGAGCATGCAACGGTTTCAAAAATAGGATGATCATGAAGCGGTGTTCAAAAACATGAAGATCCTGAAAAGGTGTGAAAAATACGAAGAGCTTCAAAAGTTGTGAAATACATGAGGAGCATGAAACCGTCTGAAAAATAGGAGGAGCATGAAGCGATGTTCAAAAACATGAAGAGCCTGAAATGGTGTGAAAAATATGAAGAGTTTCAAAAGGTGTGAAAAATATGATGAGCATGAAATGGTCTGAAAAATAGGAGGAGCAAGACGCGGTGTTCAAAAACTTGAAGAGCCTGAAAAGGTGTGAAAAAGATGAAGAGCTTCAAAAGCTGTCAAAAATATGAGGAGAATGAAATGGTCTGAAAAATAGGAGAATGAAGCGGTGTTGAAAAACAAGAAGAGCCTGAAAAGGAGTGAAAAATATGAAGAGCTACCAATATTGTCAAAAATATGAGGAGAATGATACGGTCTGAAAAACAGGATGAGCACGAAACGGTCTGAAAAATAGGAGGAGCAGGAAACGGTCTGAAAAATAGGAGGAGCAAGAAACGGTGTTCAAGAACAAGAAGAGCGTGAAAAGGTGTGAAAAATATGAAGAGCTTCAAAAGGTGTGAAAAATATGAGGAGCATGAAACGGTCTGAAAAATAGGAGAAGCATGAAACGGTGGTGAAATACATGAAGAGCCTGAAAAGGTGTGAAAAATATGAAGAGCTTCAAAAGGTGTCAAAAATATGAGGAGCATGAAATGGTCTGAAAAATAGGAGGAGCATGAAACGGTGTTGAAATACATGAAGAGCCTGAAATGGTGTGAAAATTACGAAGAACTTCAAAAGGTATGAAAAATATGAGGAGCATGAAGTGGATTAGAAAAACCTGAAGAGCCTGAAAAGGTGTGAGAAATATGAAGAGTTTCAAAAGGTATCAAAAATATGAGGAGACTGAAACGGTCTGAAAAATAAAAGGAGCATGAAGCGGTGTTCAAAAACATGAAGAGCCTGAAAAGGTGTGGAATATATGAAGACCTTCAAAAGGTGTCAAAAATATGAGGAGAATGAAACGGTCTGAAAAATAGGAGGAGCATGAAACGGTGATCAAAAACATGAAGAGCCTGAAAAGGTGTGAAAAATATGAAGAGCTTCAAAAGGTGTGAAATACATGAGGAGCATGAAACTCTCTGAAAAATAGAAGGAGCATGAAGTGGCGTTCAAAAACATAAAGAGCCTGAAAAGTTGTGAAAAATATGAAAAGCTTCAAAAGGTGTCAAAAATATGAGGAGCATGAAACGGGCTGAAAAATAGAAGTAGCATGAAGTGGTGTTGAAAAACATGAAGATCCTGAAAAGGTGTGAAAAATATGAAGAGCTTCAAAAGGCGTGAAATACATGAGGAGCATGAAATGGCCTGAAAAATACGAGGAGCATGAAACGGTGTTCAAAAACATGAAGAGCCTGAAAAGGTGTGAAAAATATGAAGAGCTTCAAAAGGTGTCAAAAATATGAGGAGCATGAAACGGTCTGAAAAATAGAAGCAGCATGAAGCGGTGTTGAATTAGATGAAGAGCCTGAAAACGTGTGAAAAATAAGAAGAGATTCAAAAGGTGTGAAAAATATGAAAGCTTTAAAAGGTGTCAAAAATATGAGGAGCATGATATGGTTTGAAAAGTGGGATTAGCATGAAGCGGTGTTCAAAAACATGAAGAGCCTGAAAAGGTGTGAAAAATATGAAGAGCTTCAAAAGGTGTGAAATATGAGGAGCATGAAACGGTCTGAAAAATAGGAGGAGCATGAAGCGGTGTTGAAAAACATGAAGAGCCGGAAAAGGTGTGAAAAATATGAAGAGCTTCAAAAGGTGTCAAAAATATGAGGAGCATGGAACAGTCTGAAAAATAGGAGGAGCATGAAGCGTTGTTGAAAAACATGAAGAGCCTTAAAATGTGTGAAACATATGAAGAGCTTCAAAATGTGTGAAATACATGAGGAGCATGAAACGGGCTGAAAATTAGGAGGAGCATGAAGCAGTGTGGCAAAACATGAAGAGCCTGAAAAGGTGTGAAAGATATGAAGAGTTTCTAAAAGTGTCAAAAATATGAGGAGCATGAAAACGTCTGAAAAATAGGAGAAGCATGAAGTGGTGTTGAAAAACATTAAGAGCCTGAAAGGGTGTGAAAAATATGAAGAGCTTCAAAATGTGTCAAAAATATGAGGAGCATGAAACGGTCTGAAAAATAGGAGGAGCATGAAGCGGTGTTCAAATACATGAAGAGCGTGAAAAGGTGTGAAAAATATGAAGAGCTTCAAAAATATGAAAAATATGAAGAGCTTCAAAAGGGGTGAAAAATATGAAGAGCTTCAAAAGGTGTCAAAAATATGAGAAACATGAAACGGTCTGAAAAATTGGTGGAGCATGAAGCGGTGTTCAAAAACATGAAGAGCCTAAAAAGGTGTGAAAAATATGAAGAGCTTCAAAAGGTGTCAAATATATGAGGAGCATGAAACGGTCTAAAAAATCGGAGGAGCATGAAATGGTGTTCAAATACATGAAGACACTGAAAAGGTGTGAAAAACATGAAGAGCTTCAAATGGTGTGAAATACATGAGGAGCATGAAACGGTCTGAAAAATAGGAGGAGCATGAAGGTGTGCTCAAAAACATGAAGAGCCTGAAAAAGTGTGAAAAATATGAAGAGCTTCAAAAATATGAAAAATATGAAGAGCTTCAAAAGGTGTGAAAAATATGAGGAGCATGAAACGGTCTGAAAAATATGAGGAGCATGAAGCGCTGTTCAAAAACATGAAGAGCCTAAAAGGTGTGAAAAATATGAAGAGATTTAAAAGGTGTCAAAAATATGAGGAGCATGAAACGGCCTCAAAAATAGGAGGAGCATGAATCGGTGATGAAAAACATGGAGAGCCTAAAAGGTGTAAAAAATATGAAGAGCTTCAAAAGGTTTCAAAATGTGTGGAGCATGAAACGGTCTGAAAAATAGGAGGAGTATGAAGCGGTGTGAAAAACATGAAGAGCCTGAAAAGGTGTGAAAAATATGAAGAGCTTGAAAAGGTGTGAAAAATATGAAGAACTTCAAAATGTGTGAAATATTTGAAGAGCTTCAAAATGTGTCAAAAAGAGATGAGCATGAAACGGTTTGAAAAATAGGAGGAGCATGAAGTGGTGTTGAAAAACATGAAGAGCCTGAAAAGGTGTGAGAAATATGAAGAGTTTCAAAAGGTGTCAAAAATATGAGGATCCTGAAACGGTCTGAAAAATAAGAGGAGCATGAAGCGGTGTTCAAAAACATGAAGAGCCTGAAAAGGTGTGAAATATATGAAGAGCTTCAAAAGGTGTCAAAAATATGAGGAGAATGAAACGGTCTGAAAAATAGGAGGAGCATGAAACGGTGATCAATAACATGAAGAGCCTGAAAAGGTGTGAAAAATATGAAGAGCTTCAAAAGGTGTGAAATACATGAGGAGCATGAAACGGGCTGAAAAATAGGAGAAACCTGAAGTGGAATTGAAAAACATGAAGATCCTGAAAAGGTGTGAAAAACATGAAGAGCTTCAAAACGTGTGAAATACATGAGGAGCATGAAACTCTCTGAAAAATAGAAGGAGCATGAAGTGGTGTTCAAAAACATGAAGAGCCTGAAAAGGTGTGAAAAATATGAAAAGCTTCAAAAGGTGTCAAAAATATAAGGAGCTTGAAACGGGCTGAAAAATAGGAGAAGCATGAAGTGGTGTTGAAAAACATGAAGATCCTGAAAATGTGTGAAAAATATGAAGAGCTTCAAAAGTGTGAAATACATGACGAGCATGAAATGGCCTGAAAAATACGAGGAACATGAAACGGTGTTCAAAAACATGAAGAGCCTGAAAAAGTGTGAACAATATGAAGAGCTTCAAAAGGTGTCAAAAATATGAGGAGCATGAAAACGTATGAAAAATAGGAGGAGCATGAAGTGGTGTTGAAAAACATTAAGAGCCTGAAAGGGTGTGAAAAATATGAAGAGCTTCAAAAGGTGTCAAAAATATGAGAAGCATGAAACGGTGTGAATAATAGGAGGAGCATCAAGTGGTGTTCAAAAACATGAAGAGTCAGAAAAGGTGTGAAAAATATGAACAGCTTCAAAAGGTGTCAAAAATATGAGGAGCATGAAACGGTCTGAAAAATGGGAGGAGCATGAAATGTTGATCAAAAACATGAAGAGCCTGAAAAGGTGTGAAAAATATGAAGAGCTTCAAAAGGTGTGAAATACATGAGGAACATGAAACTCTCTGAAAAATAGAAGGAGCATGAAGTGGTGTTCAAAAACATGAAGAGCCTGAAAAGGTGTGAAAATATGAAGAGCTTCAAAAATATGAAAAATATGAAGAGCTTCAAAGGGTGAGAAAAATATGAAGAGCTTCAAAAGGTGTCAAAAATATGAGGAGGATGAAACGGTCTGAAAAATAGGCGGAGCATGAAGCGATGTTGAAAAACATGAAGAGCCTGAAAAGGTGTGAAAAAAATGAAGAGCTTCAAAAGGTGTGAAAAATATGAGGAGCATGATACAGTTTTAAAAATAGGAGGAGCATGAAGCTGTGTTGAAAAACATGAAGAGCCTGAAAACGTGTGAAAATATGAAGAGCTTCAAAAATATGAAAAATATGAAGAGCTTCAAAGGGTGAGAAAAATATGAAGAGCTTCAAAAGGTGTCAAAAATATGAGGAGCATGAAACGTTCTGAAAAATAGGAGGAGCATGAAGCGGTGTTGAAATACATGAAGAGATTGAAAAACGTGTGAAAAATATGAAGAGCTTCAAAAGCTGTGAAAAATATGAAGAGCTTCAAAAGGTGTGAAATACATGAGGGGCATGAAACTGGCTGAAAAATAGGAGAAGCATGAAGTGGTGTGGAAATATAAGAAAAGCGTGAAAAGGTGTGAAAAATATGAAGAGCCTCAAAAGGTGTGGAAAATATGAGGAGCATGATATGGTTTGAAAAATAGGATTAGCATGAAGCGCTGTTCAAAAACATGAAGAGCCTGAAAAATTGTGAAAAATATGAAAAGCATCAAAAGGTGTCAAAAATATGAGGAGCATGAAACGGTCTGAAAAATAGGAGGAGCATGAAGCGGTGTTGAAAAACATGAAGAACCTGAAAAGGTGTGAAAAATATGAAGAGCTTGAAAACGTGTGAAATATATGAAGAGCTTCAAAAGGTGTTAAAAATGAGATGAGCATGAAACCGTCTGAAAAATATGAGGAGCATGAAACGGTGATCAAAAACATGAAGAGCCTGAAAAGCTGTGAAAAATATGAAGAACTTCACAAGGTGTGAAATACATGAGGAGCATGAAACTCTCTGAAAAATAGAAATAGCATGAAGTGGTGTTAAAAACAAGAAGAGCCTGAAAAGGTGTGAAAATATGAAGAGCTTCAAAAGGTGTGAAAAATATGAGGAGCATGATACAGTTTGAAAAATAGGAGGAGCATGAAGCCGTGTTGAAAACATGAAGAGTCTGAAAACGTGTTAAAATATGAAGAGCTTCAAAAATATGAAAAATATGAAGAGCTTCAAAAGGTGTGAAAAATATGAAGAGCTTCAAAAGGTGTGAAAAATATGAAGAGCTTCAAAAGGTGTGAAAAATAGGAGGAGCTTCAAAAGGTGTCAAAAATATGAGGAGCATGAAACGGTCTGAACATACGAGGAGCATGAAGCGGTGTTCAAAAACATGAAGAGCCTGAAAAGATGTGAAAAACATGAAGAGCTTTAAAACGTGTGAAAAATGAGATGAGCATGAAACGGTCTGAAAAATAGGAGGAGCATGAAGCGGTGTTCAAAATCATGAAGAGCCTGAAAAAGCGTGAAAAATATGAAGAGCTTCAAAAGGTGTCAAAAATATGAGGAGCATGAAACGGTCTGAAAAATAGGAGGAGCATGAAGCAGTGTTGAAAAACATGAAGAGCCTGAAAAGGTGTGAAATACATGAATAGGTTCAGAACGTGTCAAAAATATGAGGAGCATGAAACGGTCTTAAAATTAGGAGGAGCATGAAATGATGTTCAAATACATGAAGAGACTGAAAACCTGTGAAAAATATGAAGAGCTTCAAAAGGTGTCAAAATTATGAGGAGCATGAAACGGTGTGAAATATAGGAGGAGCATGAAGCAGTGTTGAAAATCATGAAGAGCCTGAAAAGGTGTGAAAAATAGGAGGAGCTTCAAAAGGTGTCAAAAATATGAGGAGCATGAAACTGTCTGAACATACGAGGAGCATGAAGCGGTGTTCAAAAACATGAAGAGCCTGAAAAGATGTGAAAAATATGAAGAGCTTTAAAACGTGTGAAAAATGAGATGAGCATGAAACGGTCTGAAAAATAGGAGGAGCATGAAGCGGTGTTCAAAATCATGAAGAGCCTGAAAAAGCATGAAAAATATGAAGAGCTTCAAAAGGTGTCAAAAATATGAGGAGCATGAAACGCTCTGAAAAATAGGAGCAACATGAAACGATGTTCAAAAACATGAAGACATTGAAAATGTGTGAAAAATATGAAGAGGTTCAAAAGGTGTGAAATACATGAGGATCATGAAACTGTCTGAAATATATGAGGAGCATGAAGCAGTGTTCAAAATCATGAAGAGCTGAAAACGTGTGAAAAATAGGAGGAGCTTCAAAAGGTGTCAAAATTATGAGGAGCATGAAACGGTCTGAAAAATAGGAGGAGCATGAAGCGGTGTTCAAAAACATGAAGAGCCTGAAAAGGTGTGAAAAATATGAAGAGCTTCAAAAGCTGTCAAGTATATGAGTAGCATGAAACGGTTTGAAAAGTAGCAGGAGCATGAAACGGTGTAGAAAAACTTGAAGAGCCTGAAAAGGTGTGGAAAATAGGAGGAGCTTCAAAAGGTGTCAAAAATATGTGCTGCGTGAAACGGTCTGAAAAATAGGAGGAGCATGAAGCGGTGTTCAAAAACATAAAGAGCCTGAAAAGGTGTGAAAAATATGAACAGCTTCAAAAGGTGTGAAAAATATGAGGAGCACGAAACGGTCTGAAAAATAGGAGGAGCATGAAGCGGTTTTCAAAAACATGAAGAGCCTGAAAAGGTGTGAAAAATATGAAGAGCTTCAAAAGGTGTCAAAAATATGAGAAGCATGAAACAGTCTCAAAAATAGGAGGAAAATGAATCGGTGATCAAGAACATGGAGAGCCTGAAAAGGTGTGAAATATATGAAGAGCTTCAAAAGGTTTGAAAATATGAGGAGCATGAAACGGTCTGAAAAATCGGAGGAGCATGAAGCGGTGTTCAAAAACATGAAGAGCCTGAAAAGGTGTGAAAAATATGAAGAGCTTCAAAATGTGTCAAAATTATGAGGAGCATGAAACGGCCTGAAAAATAGGAGGAGCATGAAAAGGTGTTCAAAAACATGAAGAGCTTGAAAAGATGTCAAATATATGAAGAGCTTCAAAAGGTGTGAAAAATAGGAGGAGCATGAAGCTTTGTTCAAAAACATGAAGAGCCTGAAAAAGTGTGAAAAATATAAAGAGCTTCAAAAGCTGTGAAATACATGAGGAGCATGAAACGGTCTGAAAAATAGGAGAAGCATGAAGTGGTGTGGAAAAAGATGAAGAGCCTGAAAAAGTGTGAAAAATATGAAGAGCTTCAAAAGGTGTGAAATACATGAGGAGTATGAAACTCTCTGAAAAATAGGAGGAGCATGAAGTGGGGTGGAAAAAGATGAAGAGCCTGAAAACGTGTGAAAAATATGAAGAGTTTCAAAAGGTGTGAAATACATGAGGAGCATGAAACTCTCTGAAAAATAGGAGGAACATGAAGTGGTGTTCAAAAAGATGAAGAGCCTGAAAAGGTGTGAAAAATATGAAGAGCTTCAATAGGTGTGAAATATATGAGTATCATGAAACGGTCTGAAAAATAGGAGGAGCATGAAGTGATGTTGAAAAACATGAAGAGCCTGAAATGGTGTGAAAAATATGAAGAGATTCAAAAGCTGTGAAATATATGTGGAGCATAAAACGGTCTCAAAATTAGGAGGAGCATGAAGCGGTGTTGAAAAACATGAAGAGCCTGAAAAGCTGTGAAAAATTTGAAGAGCTTCAAAAGGTGTGAAAAATATGAGGAGTATGAAACGGTCTGAAAACAGGAGGAGCATGAAACCGTGTTCAAAAACATGAAGAGCCTGAAAAGGCATGAAAAATATGAAGAGCTTCAAAAGGTTTCAAAAATATGAGGAGCATGAAACGCTCGAAAAAAAGGGGGACCTAAAAGCGGTGTTCACAAACATGAAGTGTCTGAAAAGGTGTGAAATATAAGAAGAGCTTCAAAGGGTGTCAAAATTATGAGGAGCATGAAACGGTCTGAAAAATAGGAGGAGCATGAAACAGTGTTGAAAAACATGAAGAGCCTGAAACGGTGTGAAAAATATGAAGAGCTTCAAAACGTGTCAAAAATATGAGGAGCATGAAACGGTGTGAAAAATAGGAGGAGCATGATGCGGTGTTGAAAAATATGAAGAGCCTGAAAACGTGTGAAAAATATGAAGAGCTTCAAAAGGTGTCAAAAATAAGAGGAGCATGAAACGGTCTGAAATATATGAGGACCATGAACCGGTGTTCAAAAACATGAAGGCCTGAAAAGGTGTGAAAAATTTGAGGAGCTTCAAAAGGAGTGAAAAATATGAAGAGCTTCAAAAGGTGTCAAAAATGAGATGAGCATGAAACGCTCTGAAAAATAGTAGGAGCATGAAGTTGTGTTGAAAAACATGAAGAGCCTGAAAACGTGAGAAATATATGAGGAGCTTGAAAAGGTGTCAAAAATATGAGGAGCATGAAACGGTCGGAAAAATAGGAGGAGCATGAAGCGGTGTTGAAAAACATGAAGAGCCTGAAAACGTGTGAAAAATATGAAGAGCTTCAAAAGGTGTGAAAAATATGAAGAGATTCAAAAGGTGTCAAAAATGAGATGAGCATGAAACTGTCTGTAAAATAGGAGGAGCATGAAGTGGTATTGAAAAACATGAAGAGACTGAAAAGGTGTGAAAAATATGAAGAGCTTCAAAAAGTGTGAAAAATATGAAGAGCTTCAAAAGGTGTCAAAAATGAGATGAGCCTGAAACGGTCTGAAAAACAGGAGGATCATGAGGCGGTGTTGAAAAACATGAAGAGCCTGAAAAGGTGTGAGAAATAGGAAGTGCTTGAAAAGGTGTCAAAAAAATGAGGAGCATGAAACGGACGGAAAATAGGAGGAGCATGAAGCGGTGTTGAAAAACATGAAGAGCTTGAAAACGTGTGAAAAATATGAAGAGCTTCAAAAGGTGTCAAAAATGAGATGAGCATGAAACTGTCTGGAAAATAGGAGGAGCATGAAATGGTGTTCAAAAACATGAAGAGCCTGAAAACGTGTGAAAAATATGAAGAGCTTCAAAAAATGTCAAAAATATGAGGAGCATGAAACGGTCTGAAAAATAGGGGAATCATGCAGCGGTGTTGAAAACTATAAACAGCCTTAAAAAGTGTGAAAAATATGAAGAGCTTCAAAAGCTGTCAAAAATATGAGGAGCATGAAACGGTCTGAAAAATAGGAGCAACATGAAACGATGTTCAAAAACATGAAGACATTGAAAATGTGTGAAAAATATGAAGAGGTTCAAAAGGTGTGAAATACATGAGGATCATGAAACTGTCTGAAATATATGAGGAGCATGAAGCAGTGTTCAAAAACATGAAGAGCTGAAAACGTGTGAAAAATAGGAGGAGCTTCAAAAGGTGTCAAAATTATGAGGAGCATGAAACGGTCTGAAAAATAGGAGGAGCATGAAGCGGTGTTCAAAACCATGAAGAGCCTGAAAAGGTGTGAAAAATATGAAGAGCTTCAAAAGCTGTCAAGTATATGAGTAGCATGAAACGGTATGAAAACTAGCAGGAGCATGAAACGGTGTAGAAAAACTTGAAGAGCCTGAAAAGGTGTGAAAAATAGGAGGAGCTTCAAAAGGTGTCAAAAATATGTGCTGCGTGAAACGGTCTGAAAAATAGGAGGAGCATGAAGCGGTGTTCAAAAACATAAAGAGCCTGAAAAGGTGTGAAAAATATGAAGAGCTTCAAAAGGTGTCAAAAGTATGAGGAGCATGAAACGGTGTGAAATATAGGAGGAGCATGAAGCAGTGTTGAAAATCATGAAGAGCCTGAAAAGGTGTGAAAAATAGGAGGAGCTTCAAAAGGTGTCAAAAATATGAGGAGCATGAAACGGTCTGAACATACGAGGAGCATGAAGCGGTGTTCAAAAACATGAAGAGCCTGAAAAGATGTGAAAAATATGAAGAGCTTTAAAACGTGTGAAAAATGAGATGAGCCTGAAACGGTCTGAAAAATAGGAGGAGCATGAAGCGGTGTTCAAAATCATGAAGAGCCTGAAAAAGCGTGAAAAATATGAAGAGCTTCAAAAGGTGTCAAAAATATGAGGAGCATGAAACGGTCTGAAAAATAGGAGGAGCATGAAGCAGTGTTGAAAAACATGAAGAGCCTGAAAAGGTGTGAAATACATGAATAGGTTCAGAACGTGTCAAAAATATGAGGAGCATGAAACGGTCTGAAAAATAGGAGGAGCATGAAATGATGTTCAAATACATGAAGAGACTGAAAACCTGTGAAAAATATGAAGAGCTTCAAAAGGTGTCAAAAGTATGAGGAGCATGAAACGGTGTGAAATATAGGAGGAGCATGAAGCAGTGTTGAAAATCATGAAGAGCCTGAAAAGGTGTGAAAAATAGAAGGAGCTTCAAAAGGTGTCAAAAATATGAGGAGCATGAAACTGTCTGAACATACGAGGAGCATGAAGCGGTGTTCAAAAACATGAAGAGCCTGAAAAGATGTGAAAAATATGAAGAGATTTAAAACATGTGAAAAATGAGATGAGCATGAAACGGTCTGAAAAATAGGAGGAGCATGAAGCGGTGTTCAAAATCATGAAGAGCCTGAAAAATCGTGAAAAATATGAAGAGCTTCAAAAGGTGTCAAATATATGAGGAGCATGAAACGGTCTGAAAAATAGGAGCAACATGAAACGATGTTCAAAAACATGAAGACATTGAAAATGTGTGAAAAATATGAAGAGGTTCAAAAGGTTTGAAAATATGAGGAGCATGAAACGGTCTGAAAAATAGGAGGAGCATGAAGTGGTGTTGAAAAACATGAAGAGCCTGAAAAGGTGTGAAATATATGAAGAGCTTCAAAATGTGTCAAAAATATGAGGAGAATGAACGGTCTGAAAAATAGGAGGAGCATGAAGCGGTGTTGAAAAACATGAAGAGCCTGAAAAGGTCTGAAAAATATGAAGAGCTTCAAAAGGTGTCAAAAAGGTGAGGAGCATGAAATGGTCTGAAAAATCGGAGGAGCATGAAGCGGTGTTCAAAAACATGAAGAGCCTGAAAAGGTGTGAAAAATATGAAGAGCTTCAAAATGTGTCAAAAGTATGAGGAGCATGAAACGGCCTGAAAAATAGGAGGAGCATGAAAAGGTGTTCAAAAACATGAAGAGCTTGAAAAGATGTCAAATATATGAAGAGCTTCAAAAGGTGTGAAAAATAGGAGGAGCAAGAAGCTTTGTTCAAAAACATGAAGAGCCTGAAAAAGTGTGAAAAATATAAAGAGCTTCAAAAGCTGTGAAATACATGAGGAGCATGAAACGGTCTGAAAAATAGGAGAAGCATGAAGTGGTGTGGAAAAAGATGAAGAGCCTGAAAAAGTGTGAAAAATATGAAGAGCTTCAAAAGGTGTGAAATACATGAGGAGTATGAAACTCTCTGAAAAATAGGAGGAGCATGAAGTGGTGTGGAAAAAGATGAAGAGCCTGAAATCGTGTGAAAAATATGAAGAGCTTCAATAGGTGTGAAATATATGAGTATCACTAAACGGTCTGAAAAATAGGAGGAGCATGAAGTGATGTTGAAAAACATGAAGAGTCTGAAATGGTGTGAAAAATATGAAGAGATTCAAAAGCTGTGAAATATATGTGGAGCATAAAACGGTCTCAAAAATAGGAGGAGCGTGAAGCGGTGTTGAAAAACATGATGAGCCTGAAAAGGTGTGAAAAATTTGAAGAGCTTCAAAAGGTGTGAAAAATATGAGGAGTATGAAACGGTCTGAAAAACAGGAGGAGCATGAAACCGTGTTCAAAAACATGAAGAGCCTGAAAAGGCATGAAAAATATGAAGAGCTTCAAAAGGTTTCAAAAATATGAGGAGCATGAAACGCTCGAAAAAAAGGGGGACCTTGAAGCGGTGTTCACAAACATGAAGTGTCTGAAAAGGTGTGAAATATAAGAAGAGCTTCAAAGGGTGTCAAAATTATGAGGAGCATGAAACGGTCTGAAAAATAGGAGGAGCATGAAACAGTGTTGAAAAACATGAAGAGCCTGAAACGGTGTGAAAAATATGAAGAGCTTCAAAACGTGTCAAAAATATGAGGAGCATGAAACGGTGTGAAAAATAGGAGGAGCATGATGCGGTGTTGAAAAATGTGAAGAGCCTGAAAACGTGTGAAAAATATGAAGATCTTTAAAAGGTATGAAAAATATGAAGAGCTTCAAAAGGTGTCAAAAATGAGATGAGCATGAAACGGTCTGAAAAATAGGAGGAGCATTAAGCGGTGTTGAAAAACACGAAGAGCCTGAAAAGGTGTGAAAAATATGAAGAGCTTCAAAAGGTGTCAAAAATATGAGGAGCATGAAACGTTCTGAAAAATAGGAGGAGCATGAAGCGGTGTTCAAAAACATGAAGAGCCTGAAAAGGTGTGAAAATTATGAAGACCTTCAAAAGGTGTCAAAAATATGAGGAGCATGAAACGGTCCGAAAAATAGGAGGAGCATGATGTGGTGTTCAAAAACATGAAGAGCCTGAAAAGGTGTGAAAAATATGAAGACCTTCAAAAGGTGTCAAAAATATGAGGAGCATGAAACGGTCCGAAAAATAGGAAGAGCATGATGTGGTGTTGAAAAACATGAAGACCATGAAAACGTGTGAAAAATATGAAGAGCTTCAAAAGGTGTGAAAAATATGAGGAGCTTCTAAAGTTGTCAAACATGAGATGAGCATGAAACGGTCTGAAAAATAGGAGGAGCATGAAACGGTGTTCAAAAACCTGAAGTGCCTGAAAAGGTGTTAAAAATATGACGAGCTTCAAAACGTGTCAAAAATATGAGGAGCATGATACGGTCTGAAAAATAGGAGGAGCAAAAAGCGGTGTTGAAAAATATGAAGAACCTGAAAACGTGTGAAAAATATGAAGAGCTTAAAAAATTGTGAAAATATGAAGAGCTTCAAAACGAGTCAAAAATATGAGGAGCATGAAACGGTCTGAAAAATAGGAGGAGCATGAAGCGGTGTTGAAAAACCTGAAGAGCCTGAAAAGGTGTGAAAAATACTAAGAGGTTCAAAAGGTGTCAAAAATATGTGGAGCATGCAACGGTTTCAAAAATAGGAGGATCATGAAGCGGTGTTCAAAAACATGAAGATCCTGAAAAGGTGTGAAAAATACGAAGAGCTTCAAAAGTTGTGAAATACATGAGGAGGATGAAACCGTCTGAAAAATAGGAGGAGCATGAAGCGATGTTCAAAAACATGAAGAGCCTGAAATGGTGTGAAAAATATGAAGAGTTTCAAAAGGTGTGAAAAATATGATGAGCATGAAATGGTCTGAAAAATAGGAGGAGCAAGACGCGGTGTTCAAAAACTTGAAGAGCCTGAAAAGCTGTGAAAAAGATGAAGAGCTTCAAAAGCTGTCAAAAATATGAGGAGAATGAAATGGTCTGAAAAATAGGAGAATGAAGCGGTGTTGAAAAACAAGAAGAGCCTGAAAAGGAGTGAAAAATATGAAGAGCTACCAATATTGTCAAAAATATGAGGAGAATGATACGGTCTGAAAAACAGGATGAGCACGAAACGGTCTGAAAAATAGGAGGAGCAGGAAACGGTCTGAAAAATAGGAGGAGCAAGAAACGGTGTTCAAGAACAAGAAGAGCGTGAAAAGGTGTGAAAAATATGAAGAGCTTCAAAAGGTGTGAAAAATATGAGGAGCATGAAACGGTCTGAAAAATAGGAGAAGCATGAAACGGTGGTGAAATACATGAAGAGCCTGAAAAGGTGTGAAAAATATGAAGAGCTTCAAAAGGTGTCAAAAATATGAGGAGCATGAAATGGTCTGAAAAATAGGAGGAGCATGAAACGGTGTTGAAATACATGAAGAGCCTGAAAAGGTGTGAAAATTACGAAGAACTTCAAAAGGTATGAAAAATATGAGGAGCATGAAGTGGATTAGAAAAACCTGAAGAGCCTGAAAAGGTGTGAGAAATATGAAGAGTTTCAAAAGGTATCAAAAATATGAGGAGACTGAAACGGTCTGAAAAATAAAAGGAGCATGAAGCGGTGTTCAAAAACATGAAGAGCCTGAAAAGGTGTGGAATATATGAAGACCTTCAAAAGGTGTCAAAAATATGAGGAGAATTAAACGGTCTGAAAAATAGGAGGAGCATGAAACGGTGATCAAAAACATGAAGAGCCTGAAAAGGTGTGAAAAATATGAAGAGCTTCAAAAGGTGTGAAATACATGAGGAGCATGAAACTCTCTGAAAAATAGAAGGAGCATGAAGTGGCGTTCAAAAACATAAAGAGCCTGAAAAGTTGTGAAAAATATGAAAAGCTTCAAAAGGTGTCAAAAATATGAGGAGCATGAAACGGGCTGAAAAATAGAAGTAGCATGAAGTGGTGTTGAAAAACATGAAGATCCTGAAAAGGTGTGAAAAATATGAAGAGCTTCAAAAGGCGTGAAATACATGAGGAGCATGAAATGGCCTGAAAAATACGAGGAGCATGAAACGGTGTTCAAAAACATGAAGAGCCTGAAAAGGTGTGAAAAATATGAAGAGCTTCAAAAGGTGTCAAAAATATGAGGAGCATGAAACGGTCTGAAAAATAGAAGCAGCATGAAGCGGTGTTGAATTAGATGAAGAGCCTGAAAACGTGTGAAAAATAAGAAGAGATTCAAAAGGTGTGAAAAATATGAAAGCTTTAAAAGGTGTCAAAAATATGAGGAGCATGATATGGTTTGAAAAGTGGGATTAGCATGAAGCGGTGTTCAAAAACATGAAGAGCCTGAAAAGGTGTGAAAAATATGAAGAGCTTCAAAAGGTGTGAAATATGAGGAGCATGAAACGGTCTGAAAAATAGGAGGAGCATGAAGCGGTGTTGAAAAACATGAAGAGCCGGAAAAGGTGTGAAAAATATGAAGAGCTTCAAAAGGTGTCAAAAATATGAGGAGCATGGAACAGTCTGAAAAATAGGAGGAGCATGAAGCGTTGTTGAAAAACATGAAGAGCCTTAAAATGTGTGAAACATATGAAGAGCTTCAAAATGTGTGAAATACATGAGGAGCATGAAACGGGCTGAAAATTAGGAGGAGCATGAAGCAGTGTGGCAAAACATGAAGAGCCTGAAAAGGTGTGAAAGATATGAAGAGTTTCTAAAAGTGTCAAAAATATGAGGAGCATGAAAACGTCTGAAAAATAGGAGAAGCATGAAGTGGTGTTGAAAAACATTAAGAGCCTGAAAGGGTGTGAAAAATATGAAGAGCTTCAAAATGTGTCAAAAATATGAGGAGCATGAAACGGTCTGAAAAATAGGAGGAGCATGAAGCGGTGTTCAAATACATGAAGAGCGTGAAAAGGTGTGAAAAATATGAAGAGCTTCAAAAATATGAAAAATATGAAGAGCTTCAAAAGGGGTGAAAAATATGAAGAGCTTCAAAAGGTGTCAAAAATATGAGAAACATGAAACGGTCTGAAAAATTGGTGGAGCATGAAGCGGTGTTCAAAAACATGAAGAGCCTGAAAAGGTGTGAAAAATATGAAGAGCTTCAAAAGGTGTCAAATATATGAGGAGCATGAAACGGTCTAAAAAATCGGAGGAGCATGAAATGGTGTTCAAATACATGAAGACACTGAAAAGGTGTGAAAAACATGAAGAGCTTCAAATGGTGTGAAATACATGAGGAGCATGAAACGGTCTGAAAAATAGGAGGAGCATGAAGGTGTGCTCAAAAACATGAAGAGCCTGAAAAAGTGTGAAAAATATGAAGAGCTTCAAAAATATGAAAAATATGAAGAGCTTCAAAAGGTGTGAAAAATATGAGGAGCATGAAACGGTCTGAAAAATATGAGGAGCATGAAGCGCTGTTCAAAAACATGAAGAGCCTAAAAGGTGTGAAAAATATGAAGAGATTTAAAAGGTGTCAAAAATATGAGGAGCATGAAACGGCCTCAAAAATAGGAGGAGCATGAATCGGTGATGAAAAACATGGAGAGCCTAAAAGGTGTAAAAAATATGAAGAGCTTCAAAAGGTTTCAAAATGTGTGGAGCATGAAACGGTCTGAAAAATAGGAGGAGTATGAAGCGGTGTGAAAAACATGAAGAGCCTGAAAAGGTGTGAAAAATATGAAGAGCTTGAAAAGGTGTGAAAAATATGAAGAACTTCAAAATGTGTGAAATATTTGAAGAGCTTCAAAATGTGTCAAAAAGAGATGAGCATGAAACGGTTTGAAAAATAGGAGGAGCATGAAGTGGTGTTGAAAAACATGAAGAGCCTGAAAAGGTGTGAGAAATATGAAGAGTTTCAAAAGGTGTCAAAAATATGAGGATCCTGAAACGGTCTGAAAAATAAGAGGAGCATGAAGCGGTGTTCAAAAACATGAAGAGCCTGAAAAGGTGTGAAATATATGAAGAGCTTCAAAAGGTGTCAAAAATATGAGGAGAATGAAACGGTCTGAAAAATAGGAGGAGCATGAAACGGTGATCAATAACATGAAGAGCCTGAAAAGGTGTGAAAAATATGAAGAGCTTCAAAAGGTGTGAAATACATGAGGAGCATGAAACGGGCTGAAAAATAGGAGAAACCTGAAGTGGAATTGAAAAACATGAAGATCCTGAAAAGGTGTGAAAAACATGAAGAGCTTCAAAACGTGTGAAATACATGAGGAGCATGAAACTCTCTGAAAAATAGAAGGAGCATGAAGTGGTGTTCAAAAACATGAAGAGCCTGAAAAGGTGTGAAAAATATGAAAAGCTTCAAAAGGTGTCAAAAATATAAGGAGCTTGAAACGGGCTGAAAAATAGGAGAAGCATGAAGTGGTGTTGAAAAACATGAAGATCCTGAAAATGTGTGAAAAATATGAAGAGCTTCAAAAGTGTGAAATACATGACGAGCATGAAATGGCCTGAAAAATACGAGGAACATGAAACGGTGTTCAAAAACATGAAGAGCCTGAAAAAGTGTGAACAATATGAAGAGCTTCAAAAGGTGTCAAAAATATGAGGAGCATGAAAACGTATGAAAAATAGGAGGAGCATGAAGTGGTGTTGAAAAACATTAAGAGCCTGAAAGGGTCTGAAAAATATGAAGAGCTTCAAAAGGTGTCAAAAATATGAGAAGCATGAAACGGTGTGAATAATAGGAGGAGCATCAAGTGGTGTTCAAAAACATGAAGAGTCAGAAAAGGTGTGAAAAATATGAACAGCTTCAAAAGGTGTCAAAAATATGAGGAGCATGAAACGGTCTGAAAAATGGGAGGAGCATGAAATGTTGATCAAAAACATGAAGAGCCTGAAAAGGTGTGAAAAATATGAAGAGCTTCAAAAGGTGTGAAATACATGAGGAACATGAAACTCTCTGAAATATAGAAGGAGCATGAAGTGGTGTTCAAAAACATGAAGAGCCTGAAAAGGTGTGAAAATATGAAGAGCTTCAAAAATATGAAAAATATGAAGAGCTTCAAAGGGTGAGAAAAATATGAAGAGCTTCAAAAGGTGTCAAAAATATGAGGAGGATGAAACGGTCTGAAAAATAGGCGGAGCATGAAGCGATGTTGAAAAACATGAAGAGCCTGAAAAGGTGTGAAAAAAATGAAGAGCTTCAAAAGGTGTGAAAAATATGAGGAGCATGATACAGTTTTAAAAATAGGAGGAGCATGAAGCTGTGTTGAAAAACATGAAGAGCCTGAAAACGTGTGAAAATATGAAGAGCTTCAAAAATATGAAAAATATGAAGAGCTTCAAAGGGTGAGAAAAATATGAAGAGCTTCAAAAGGTGTCAAAAATATGAGGAGCATGAAACGTTCTGAAAAATAGGAGGAGCATGAAGCGGTGTTGAAATACATGAAGAGATTGAAAAACGTGTGAAAAATATGAAGAGCTTCAAAAGCTGTGAAAAATATGAAGAGCTTCAAAAGGTGTGAAATACATGAGGGGCATGAAACTGGCTGAAAAATAGGAGAAGCATGAAGTGGTGTGGAAATATAAGAAAAGCGTGAAAAGGTGTGAAAAATATGAAGAGCCTCAAAAGGTGTGGAAAATATGAGGAGCATGATATGGTTTGAAAAATAGGATTAGCATGAAGCGCTGTTCAAAAACATGAAGAGCCTGAAAAATTGTGAAAAATATGAAAAGCATCAAAAGGTGTCAAAAATATGAGGAGCATGAAACGGTCTGAAAAATAGGAGGAGCATGAAGCGGTGTTGAAAAACATGAAGAACCTGAAAAGGTGTGAAAAATATGAAGAGCTTGAAAACGTGTGAAATATATGAAGAGCTTCAAAAGGTGTTAAAAATGAGATGAGCATGAAACCGTCTGAAAAATATGAGGAGCATGAAACGGTGATCAAAAACATGAAGAGCCTGAAAAGCTGTGAAAAATATGAAGAACTTCACAAGGTGTGAAATACATGAGGAGCATGAAACTCTCTGAAAAATAGAAATAGCATGAAGTGGTGTTAAAAACAAGAAGAGCCTGAAAAGGTGTGAAAATATGAAGAGCTTCAAAAGGTGTGAAAAATATGAGGAGCATGATACAGTTTGAAAAATAGGAGGAGCATGAAGCCGTGTTGAAAACATGAAGAGTCTGAAAACGTGTTAAAATATGAAGAGCTTCAAAAATATGAAAAATATGAAGAGCTTCAAAAGGTGTGAAAAATATGAAGAGCTTCAAAAGGTGTGAAAAATATGAAGAGCTTCAAAAGGTGTGAAAAATAGGAGGAGCTTCAAAAGGTGTCAAAAATATGAGGAGCATGAAACGGTCTGAACATACGAGGAGCATGAAGCGGTGTTCAAAAACATGAAGAGCCTGAAAAGATGTGAAAAATATGAAGAGCTTTAAAACGTGTGAAAAATGAGATGAGCATGAAACGGTCTGAAAAATAGGAGGAGCATGAAGCGGTGTTCAAAATCATGAAGAGCCTGAAAAAGCGTGAAAAATATGAAGAGCTTCAAAAGGTGTCAAAAATATGAGGAGCATGAAACGGTCTGAAAAATAGGAGGAGCATGAAGCAGTGTTGAAAAACATGAAGAGCCTGAAAAGGTGTGAAATACATGAATAGGTTCAGAACGTGTCAAAAATATGAGGAGCATGAAACGGTCTTAAAATTAGGAGGAGCATGAAATGATGTTCAAATACATGAAGAGACTGAAAACCTGTGAAAAATATGAAGAGCTTCAAAAGGTGTCAAAATTATGAGGAGCATGAAACGGTGTGAAATATAGGAGGAGCATGTAGCAGTGTTGAAAATCATGAAGAGCCTGAAAAGGTGTGAAAAATAGGAGGAGCTTCAAAAGGTGTCAAAAATATGAGGAGCATGAAACTGTCTGAACATACGAGGAGCATGAAGCGGTGTTCAAAAACATGAAGAGCCTGAAAAGATGTGAAAAATATGAAGAGCTTTAAAACGTGTGAAAAATGAGATGAGCATGAAACGGTCTGAAAAATAGGAGGAGCATGAAGCGGTGTTCAAAATCATGAAGAGCCTGAAAAAGCATGAAAAATATGAAGAGCTTCAAAAGGTGTCAAAAATATGAGGAGCATGAAACGCTCTGAAAAATAGGAGCAACATGAAACGATGTTCAAAAACATGAAGACATTGAAAATGTGTGAAAAATATGAAGAGGTTCAAAAGGTGTGAAATACATGAGGATCATGAAACTGTCTGAAATATATGAGGAGCATGAAGCAGTGTTCAAAATCATGAAGAGCTGAAAACGTGTGAAAAATAGGAGGAGCTTCAAAAGGTGTCAAAATTATGAGGAGCATGAAACGGTCTGAAAAATAGGAGGAGCATGAAGCGGTGTTCAAAAACATGAAGAGCCTGAAAAGGTGTGAAAAATATGAAGAGCTTCAAAAGCTGTCAAGTATATGAGTAGCATGAAACGGTTTGAAAAGTAGCAGGAGCATGAAACGGTGTAGAAAAACTTGAAGAGCCTGAAAAGGTGTGGAAAATAGGAGGAGCTTCAAAAGGTGTCAAAAATATGTGCTGCGTGAAACGGTCTGAAAAATAGGAGGAGCATGAAGCGGTGTTCAAAAACATAAAGAGCCTGAAAAGGTGTGAAAAATATGAACAGCTTCAAAAGGTGTGAAAAATATGAGGAGCACGAAACGGTCTGAAAAATAGGAGGAGCATGAAGCGGTTTTCAAAAACATGAAGAGCCTGAAAAGGTGTGAAAAATATGAAGAGCTTCAAAAGGTGTCAAAAATATGAGAAGCATGAAACAGTCTCAAAAATAGGAGGAAAATGAATCGGTGATCAAGAACATGGAGAGCCTGAAAAGGTGTGAAATATATGAAGAGCTTCAAAAGGTTTGAAAATATGAGGAGCATGAAACGGTCTGAAAAATCGGAGGAGCATGAAGCGGTGTTCAAAAACATGAAGAGCCTGAAAAGGTGTGAAAAATATGAAGAGCTTCAAAATGTGTCAAAATTATGAGGAGCATGAAACGGCCTGAAAAATAGGAGGAGCATGAAAAGGTGTTCAAAAACATGAAGAGCTTGAAAAGATGTCAAATATATGAAGAGCTTCAAAAGGTGTGAAAAATAGGAGGAGCATGAAGCTTTGTTCAAAAACATGAAGAGCCTGAAAAAGTGTGAAAAATATAAAGAGCTTCAAAAGCTGTGAAATACATGAGGAGCATGAAACGGTCTGAAAAATAGGAGAAGCATGAAGTGGTGTGGAAAAAGATGAAGAGCCTGAAAAAGTGTGAAAAATATGAAGAGCTTCAAAAGGTGTGAAATACATGAGGAGTATGAAACTCTCTGAAAAATAGGAGGAGCATGAAGTGGGGTGGAAAAAGATGAAGAGCCTGAAAACGTGTGAAAAATATGAAGAGCTTCAAAAGGTGTGAAATACATGAGGAGCATGAAACTCTCTGAAAAATAGGAGGAACATGAAGTGGTGTTCAAAAAGATGAAGAGCCTGAAAAGGTGTGAAAAATATGAAGAGCTTCAATAGGTGTGAAATATATGAGTATCATGAAACGGTCTGAAAAATAGGAGGAGCATGAAGTGATGTTGAAAAACATGAAGAGCCTGAAATGGTGTGAAAAATATGAAGAGATTCAAAAGCTGTGAAATATATGTGGAGCATAAAACGGTCTCAAAATTAGGAGGAGCATGAAGCGGTGTTGAAAAACATGAAGAGCCTGAAAAGCTGTGAAAAATTTGAAGAGCTTCAAAAGGTGTGAAAAATATGAGGAGTATGAAACGGTCTGAAAACAGGAGGAGCATGAAACCGTGTTCAAAAACATGAAGAGCCTGAAAAGGCATGAAAAATATGAAGAGCTTCAAAAGGTTTCAAAAATATGAGGAGCATGAAACGCTCGAAAAAAAGGGGGACCTAAAAGCGGTGTTCACAAACATGAAGTGTCTGAAAAGGTGTGAAATATAAGAAGAGCTTCAAAGGGTGTCAAAATTATGAGGAGCATGAAACGGTCTGAAAAATAGGAGGAGCATGAAACAGTGTTGAAAAACATGAAGAGCCTGAAACGGTGTGAAAAATATGAAGAGCTTCAAAACGTGTCAAAAATATGAGGAGCATGAAACGGTGTGAAAAATAGGAGGAGCATGATGCGGTGTTGAAAAATATGAAGAGCCTGAAAACGTGTGAAAAATATGAAGATCTTTAAAAGGTATGAAAAATATGAAGAGCTTCAAAAGGTGTCAAAAAAGAGATGAGCATGAAACGGTCTGAAAAATAGGAGGAGCATGAAGTTGTGTTCAAGAAGATGAAGAGCCTGAAAAGGTGTGAAGTATATGAAGATTTCAAAAGGTGTCAAAAATCTGAGGAGCATGAAACGGTCTGAAAAATAGGAGGAGCATGAAGTGATGTTGAAAAACATGAAGAGACTGAAAAGGTGTGAAAAATATGAAGAGCTTCAAAAGGTGTCAAAAATAAGAGGAGCATGAAACGGTCTGAAATATATGAGGACCATGAACCGGTGTTCAAAAACATGAAGGCCTGAAAAGGTGTGAAAAATTTGAGGAGCTTCAAAAGGAGTGAAAAATATGAAGAGCTTCAAAAGGTGTCAAAAATGAGATGAGCATGAAACGCTCTGAAAAATAGTAGGAGCATGAAGTTGTGTTGAAAAACATGAAGAGCCTGAAAACGTGAGAAATATATGAGGAGCTTGAAAAGGTGTCAAAAATATGAGGAGCATGAAACGGTCGGAAAAATAGGAGGAGCATGAAGCGGTGTTGAAAAACATGAAGAGCCTGAAAACGTGTGAAAAATATGAAGAGCTTCAAAAGGTGTGAAAAATATGAAGAGATTCAAAAGGTGTCAAAAATGAGATGAGCATGAAACTGTCTGTAAAATAGGAGGAGCATGAAGTGGTATTGAAAAACATGAAGAGACTGAAAAGGTGTGAAAAATATGAAGAGCTTCAAAACGTGTGAAAAATATGAAGAGCTTCAAAAGGTGTCAAAAATGAGATGAGCCTGAAACGGTCTGAAAAACAGGAGGATCATGAGGCGGTGTTGAAAAACATGAAGAGCCTGAAAAGGTGTGAGAAATAGGAAGTGCTTGAAAAGGTGTCAAAAAAATGAGGAGCATGAAACGGACGGAAAATAGGAGGAGCATGAAGCGGTGTTGAAAAACATGAAGAGCTTGAAAACGTGTGAAAAATATGAAGAGCTTCAAAAGGTGTCAAAAATGAGATGAGCATGAAACTGTCTGGAAAATAGGAGGAGCATGAAACGGTGTTCAAAAACATGAAGAGCCTGAAAACGTGTGAAAAATATGAAGAGCTTCAAAAAATGTCAAAAATATGAGGAGCATGAAACGGTCTGAAAAATAGGGGAATCATGCAGCGGTGTTGAAAACTATAAACAGCCTTAAAAAGTGTGAAAAATATGAAGAGCTTCAAAAGCTGTCAAAAATATGAGGAGCATGAAACGGTCTGAAAAATAGGAGCAACATGAAACGATGTTCAAAAACATGAAGACATTGAAAATGTGTGAAAAATATGAAGAGGTTCAAAAGGTGTGAAATACATGAGGATCATGAAACTGTCTGAAATATATGAGGAGCATGAAGCAGTGTTCAAAAACATGAAGAGCTGAAAACGTGTGAAAAATAGGAGGAGCTTCAAAAGGTGTCAAAATTATGAGGAGCATGAAACGGTCTGAAAAATAGGAGGAGCATGAAGCGGTGTTCAAAACCATGAAGAGCCTGAAAAGGTGTGAAAAATATGAAGAGCTTCAAAAGCTGTCAAGTATATGAGTAGCATGAAACGGTATGAAAACTAGCAGGAGCATGAAACGGTGTAGAAAAACTTGAAGAGCCTGAAAAGGTGTGAAAAATAGGAGGAGCTTCAAAAGGTGTCAAAAATATGTGCTGCGTGAAACGGTCTGAAAAATAGGAGGAGCATGAAGCGGTGTTCAAAAACATAAAGAGCCTGAAAAGGTGTGAAAAATATGAAGAGCTTCAAAAGGTGTCAAAAGTATGAGGAGCATGAAACGGTGTGAAATATAGGAGGAGCATGAAGCAGTGTTGAAAATCATGAAGAGCCTGAAAAGGTGTGAAAAATAGGAGGAGCTTCAAAAGGTGTCAAAAATATGAGGAGCATGAAACGGTCTGAACATACGAGGAGCATGAAGCGGTGTTCAAAAACATGAAGAGCCTGAAAAGATATGAAAAATATGAAGAGCTTTAAAACGTGTGAAAAATGAGATGAGCCTGAAACGGTCTGAAAAATAGGAGGAGCATGAAGCGGTGTTCAAAATCATGAAGAGCCTGAAAAAGCGTGAAAAATATGAAGAGCTTCAAAAGGTGTCAAAAATATGAGGAGCATGAAACGGTCTGAAAAATAGGAGGAGCATGAAGCAGTGTTGAAAAACATGAAGAGCCTGAAAAGGTGTGAAATACATGAATAGGTTCAGAACGTGTCAAAAATATGAGGAGCATGAAACGGTCTGAAAAATAGGAGGAGCATGAAATGATGTTCAAATACATGAAGAGACTGAAAACCTGTGAAAAATATGAAGAGCTTCAAAAGGTGTCAAAAGTATGAGGAGCATGAAACGGTGTGAAATATAGGAGGAGCATGAAGCAGTGTTGAAAATCATGAAGAGCCTGAAAAGGTGTGAAAAATAGAAGGAGCTTCAAAAGGTGTCAAAAATATGAGGAGCATGAAACTGTCTGAACATACGAGGAGCATGAAGCGGTGTTCAAAAACATGAAGAGCCTGAAAAAGTGTGAACAATATGAAGAGCTTCAAAAGGTGTCAAAAATATGAGGAGCATGAAAACGTATGAAAAATAGGAGGAGCATGAAGTGGTGTTGAAAAACATTAAGAGCCTGAAAGGGTGTGAAAAATATGAAGAGCTTCAAAAGGTGTCAAAAATATGAGAAGCATGAAACGGTGTGAATAATAGGAGGAGCATCAAGTGGTGTTCAAAAACATGAAGAGTCAGAAAAGGTGTGAAAAATATGAACAGCTTCAAAAGGTGTCAAAAATATGAGGAGCATGAAACGGTCTGAAAAATGGGAGGAGCATGAAATGTTGATCAAAAACATGAAGAGCCTGAAAAGGTGTGAAAAATATGAAGAGCTTCAAAAGGTGTGAAATACATGAGGAACATGAAACTCTCTGAAAAATAGAAGGAGCATGAAGTGGTGTTCAAAAACATGAAGAGCCTGAAAAGGTGTGAAAATATGAAGAGCTTCAAAAATATGAAAAATATGAAGAGCTTCAAAGGGTGAGAAAAATATGAAGAGCTTCAAAAGGTGTCAAAAATATGAGGAGGATGAAACGGTCTGAAAAATAGGCGGAGCATGAAGCGATGTTGAAAAACATGAAGAGCCTGAAAAGGTGTGAAAAAAATGAAGAGCTTCAAAAGGTGTGAAAAATATGAGGAGCATGATACAGTTTTAAAAATAGGAGGAGCATGAAGCTGTGTTGAAAAACATGAAGAGCCTGAAAACGTGTGAAAATATGAAGAGCTTCAAAAATATGAAAAATATGAAGAGCTTCAAAGGGTGAGAAAAATATGAAGAGCTTCAAAAGGTGTCAAAAATATGAGGAGCATGAAACGTTCTGAAAAATAGGAGGAGCATGAAGCGGTGTTGAAATACATGAAGAGATTGAAAAACGTGTGAAAAATATGAAGAGCTTCAAAAGCTGTGAAAAATATGAAGAGCTTCAAAAGGTGTGAAATACATGAGGGGCATGAAACTGGCTGAAAAATAGGAGAAGCATGAAGTGGTGTGGAAATATAAGAAAAGCGTGAAAAGGTGTGAAAAATATGAAGAGCCTCAAAAGGTGTGGAAAATATGAGGAGCATGATATGGTTTGAAAAATAGGATTAGCATGAAGCGCTGTTCAAAAACATGAAGAGCCTGAAAAATTGTGAAAAATATGAAAAGCATCAAAAGGTGTCAAAAATATGAGGAGCATGAAACGGTCTGAAAAATAGGAGGAGCATGAAGCGGTGTTGAAAAACATGAAGAACCTGAAAAGGTGTGAAAAATATGAAGAGCTTGAAAACGTGTGAAATATATGAAGAGCTTCAAAAGGTGTTAAAAATGAGATGAGCATGAAACCGTCTGAAAAATATGAGGAGCATGAAACGGTGATCAAAAACATGAAGAGCCTGAAAAGCTGTGAAAAATATGAAGAACTTCACAAGGTGTGAAATACATGAGGAGCATGAAACTCTCTGAAAAATAGAAATAGCATGAAGTGGTGTTAAAAACAAGAAGAGCCTGAAAAGGTGTGAAAATATGAAGAGCTTCAAAAGGTGTGAAAAATATGAGGAGCATGATACAGTTTGAAAAATAGGAGGAGCATGAAGCCGTGTTGAAAACATGAAGAGTCTGAAAACGTGTTAAAATATGAAGAGCTTCAAAAATATGAAAAATATGAAGAGCTTCAAAAGGTGTGAAAAATATGAAGAGCTTCAAAAGGTGTGAAAAATATGAAGAGCTTCAAAAGGTGTGAAAAATAGGAGGAGCTTCAAAAGGTGTCAAAAATATGAGGAGCATGAAACGGTCTGAACATACGAGGAGCATGAAGCGGTGTTCAAAAACATGAAGAGCCTGAAAAGATGTGAAAAATATGAAGAGCTTTAAAACGTGTGAAAAATGAGATGAGCATGAAACGGTCTGAAAAATAGGAGGAGCATGAAGCGGTGTTCAAAATCATGAAGAGCCTGAAAAAGCGTGAAAAATATGAAGAGCTTCAAAAGGTGTCAAAAATATGAGGAGCATGAAACGGTCTGAAAAATAGGAGGAGCATGAAGCAGTGTTGAAAAACATGAAGAGCCTGAAAAGGTGTGAAATACATGAATAGGTTCAGAACGTGTCAAAAATATGAGGAGCATGAAACGGTCTTAAAATTAGGAGGAGCATGAAATGATGTTCAAATACATGAAGAGACTGAAAACCTGTGAAAAATATGAAGAGCTTCAAAAGGTGTCAAAATTATGAGGAGCATGAAACGGTGTGAAATATAGGAGGAGCATGAAGCAGTGTTGAAAATCATGAAGAGCCTGAAAAGGTGTGAAAAATAGGAGGAGCTTCAAAAGGTGTCAAAAATATGAGGAGCATGAAACTGTCTGAACATACGAGGAGCATGAAGCGGTGTTCAAAAACATGAAGAGCCTGAAAAGATGTGAAAAATATGAAGAGCTTTAAAACGTGTGAAAAATGAGATGAGCATGAAACGGTCTGAAAAATAGGAGGAGCATGAAGCGGTGTTCAAAATCATGAAGAGCCTGAAAAAGCATGAAAAATATGAAGAGCTTCAAAAGGTGTCAAAAATATGAGGAGCATGAAACGCTCTGAAAAATAGGAGCAACATGAAACGATGTTCAAAAACATGAAGACATTGAAAATGTGTGAAAAATATGAAGAGGTTCAAAAGGTGTGAAATACATGAGGATCATGAAACTGTCTGAAATATATGAGGAGCATGAAGCAGTGTTCAAAATCATGAAGAGCTGAAAACGTGTGAAAAATAGGAGGAGCTTCAAAAGGTGTCAAAATTATGAGGAGCATGAAACGGTCTGAAAAATAGGAGGAGCATGAAGCGGTGTTCAAAAACATGAAGAGCCTGAAAAGGTGTGAAAAATATGAAGAGCTTCAAAAGCTGTCAAGTATATGAGTAGCATGAAACGGTTTGAAAAGTAGCAGGAGCATGAAACGGTGTAGAAAAACTTGAAGAGCCTGAAAAGGTGTGGAAAATAGGAGGAGCTTCAAAAGGTGTCAAAAATATGTGCTGCGTGAAACGGTCTGAAAAATAGGAGGAGCATGAAGCGGTGTTCAAAAACATAAAGAGCCTGAAAAGGTGTGAAAAATATGAACAGCTTCAAAAGGTGTGAAAAATATGAGGAGCACGAAACGGTCTGAAAAATAGGAGGAGCATGAAGCGGTTTTCAAAAACATGAAGAGCCTGAAAAGGTGTGAAAAATATGAAGAGCTTCAAAAGGTGTCAAAAATATGAGAAGCATGAAACAGTCTCAAAAATAGGAGGAAAATGAATCGGTGATCAAGAACATGGAGAGCCTGAAAAGGTGTGAAATATATGAAGAGCTTCAAAAGGTTTGAAAATATGAGGAGCATGAAACGGTCTGAAAAATCGGAGGAGCATGAAGCGGTGTTCAAAAACATGAAGAGCCTGAAAAGGTGTGAAAAATATGAAGAGCTTCAAAATGTGTCAAAATTATGAGGAGCATGAAACGGCCTGAAAAATAGGAGGAGCATGAAAAGGTGTTCAAAAACATGAAGAGCTTGAAAAGATGTCAAATATATGAAGAGCTTCAAAAGGTGTGAAAAATAGGAGGAGCATGAAGCTTTGTTCAAAAACATGAAGAGCCTGAAAAAGTGTGAAAAATATAAAGAGCTTCAAAAGCTGTGAAATACATGAGGAGCATGAAACGGTCTGAAAAATAGGAGAAGCATGAAGTGGTGTGGAAAAAGATGAAGAGCCTGAAAAAGTGTGAAAAATATGAAGAGCTTCAAAAGGTGTGAAATACATGAGGAGTATGAAACTCTCTGAAAAATAGGAGGAGCATGAAGTGGGGTGGAAAAAGATGAAGAGCCTGAAAACGTGTGAAAAATATGAAGAGCTTCAAAAGGTGTGAAATACATGAGGAGCATGAAACTCTCTGAAAAATAGGAGGAACATGAAGTGGTGTTCAAAAAGATGAAGAGCCTGAAAAGGTGTGAAAAATATGAAGAGCTTCAATAGGTGTGAAATATATGAGTATCATGAAACGGTCTGAAAAATAGGAGGAGCATGAAGTGATGTTGAAAAACATGAAGAGCCTGAAATGGTGTGAAAAATATGAAGAGATTCAAAAGCTGTGAAATATATGTGGAGCATAAAACGGTCTCAAAATTAGGAGGAGCATGAAGCGGTGTTGAAAAACATGAAGAGCCTGAAAAGCTGTGAAAAATTTGAAGAGCTTCAAAAGGTGTGAAAAATATGAGGAGTATGAAACGGTCTGAAAACAGGAGGAGCATGAAACCGTGTTCAAAAACATGAAGAGCCTGAAAAGGCATGAAAAATATGAAGAGCTTCAAAAGGTTTCAAAAATATGAGGAGCATGAAACGCTCGAAAAAAAGGGGGACCTAAAAGCGGTGTTCACAAACATGAAGTGTCTGAAAAGGTGTGAAATATAAGAAGAGCTTCAAAGGGTGTCAAAATTATGAGGAGCATGAAACGGTCTGAAAAATAGGAGGAGCATGAAACAGTGTTGAAAAACATGAAGAGCCTGAAACGGTGTGAAAAATATGAAGAGCTTCAAAACGTGTCAAAAATATGAGGAGCATGAAACGGTGTGAAAAATAGGAGTAGCATGATGCGGTGTTGAAAAATATGAAGAGCCTGAAAACGTGTGAAAAATATGAAGATCTTTAAAAGGTATGAAAAATATGAAGAGCTTCAAAAGGTGTCAAAAAAGAGATGAGCATGAAACGGTCTGAAAAATAGGAGGAGCATGAAGTTGTGTTCAAGAAGATGAAGAGCCTGAAAAGGTGTGAAGTATATGAAGATTTCAAAAGGTGTCAAAAATCTGAGGAGCATGAAACGGTCTGAAAAATAGGAGGAGCATGAAGTGATGTTGAAAAACATGAAGAGACTGAAAAGGTGTGAAAAATATGAAGAGCTTCAAAAGGTGTCAAAAATAAGAGGAGCATGAAACGGTCTGAAATATATGAGGACCATGAACCGGTGTTCAAAAACATGAAGGCCTGAAAAGGTGTGAAAAATTTGAGGAGCTTCAAAAGGAGTGAAAAATATGAAGAGCTTCAAAAGGTGTCAAAAATGAGATGAGCATGAAACGCTCTGAAAAATAGTAGGAGCATGAAGTTGTGTTGAAAAACATGAAGAGCCTGAAAACGTGAGAAATATATGAGGAGCTTGAAAAGGTGTCAAAAATATGAGGAGCATGAAACGGTCGGAAAAATAGGAGGAGCATGAAGCGGTGTTGAAAAACATGAAGAGCCTGAAAACGTGTGAAAAATATGAAGAGCTTCAAAAGGTGTGAAAAATATGAAGAGATTCAAAAGGTGTCAAAAATGAGATGAGCATGAAACTGTCTGTAAAATAGGAGGAGCATGAAGTGGTATTGAAAAACATGAAGAGACTGAAAAGGTGTGAAAAATATGAAGAGCTTCAAAACGTGTGAAAAATATGAAGAGCTTCAAAAGGTGTCAAAAATGAGATGAGCCTGAAACGGTCTGAAAAACAGGAGGATCATGAGGCGGTGTTGAAAAACATGAAGAGCCTGAAAAGGTGTGAGAAATAGGAAGTGCTTGAAAAGGTGTCAAAAAAATGAGGAGCATGAAACGGACGGAAAATAGGAGGAGCATGAAGCGGTGTTGAAAAACATGAAGAGCTTGAAAACGTGTGAAAAATATGAAGAGCTTCAAAAGGTGTCAAAAATGAGATGAGCATGAAACTGTCTGGAAAATAGGAGGAGCATGAAACGGTGTTCAAAAACATGAAGAGCCTGAAAACGTGTGAAAAATATGAAGAGCTTCAAAAAATGTCAAAAATATGAGGAGCATAAAACGGTCTGAAAAATAGGGGAATCATGCAGCGGTGTTGAAAACTATAAACAGCCTTAAAAAGTGTGAAAAATATGAAGAGCTTCAAAAGCTGTCAAAAATATGAGGAGCATGAAACGGTCTGAAAAATAGGAGCAACATGAAACGATGTTCAAAAACATGAAGACATTGAAAATGTGTGAAAAATATGAAGAGGTTCAAAAGGTGTGAAATACATGAGGATCATGAAACTGTCTGAAATATATGAGGAGCATGAAGCAGTGTTCAAAAACATGAAGAGCTGAAAACGTGTGAAAAATAGGAGGAGCTTCAAAAGGTGTCAAAATTATGAGGAGCATGAAACGGTCTGAAAAATAGGAGGAGCATGAAGCGGTGTTCAAAACCATGAAGAGCCTGAAAAGGTGTGAAAAATATGAAGAGCTTCAAAAGCTGTCAAGTATATGAGTAGCATGAAACGGTATGAAAACTAGCAGGAGCATGAAACGGTGTAGAAAAACTTGAAGAGCCTGAAAAGGTGTGAAAAATAGGAGGAGCTTCAAAAGGTGTCAAAAATATGTGCTGCGTGAAACGGTCTGAAAAATAGGAGGAGCATGAAGCGGTGTTCAAAAACATAAAGAGCCTGAAAAGGTGTGAAAAATATGAAGAGCTTCAAAAGCTGTCAAAAGTATGAGGAGCATGAAACGGTGTGAAATATAGGAGGAGCATGAAGCAGTGTTGAAAATCATGAAGAGCCTGAAAAGGTGTGAAAAATAGGAGGAGCTTCAAAAGGTGTCAAAAATATGAGGAGCATGAAACGGTCTGAACATACGAGGAGCATGAAGCGGTGTTCAAAAACATGAAGAGCCTGAAAAGATATGAAAAATATGAAGAGCTTTAAAACGTGTGAAAAATGAGATGAGCCTGAAACGGTCTGAAAAATAGGAGGAGCATGAAGCGGTGTTCAAAATCATGAAGAGCCTGAAAAAGCGTGAAAAATTTGAAGAGCTTCAAAAGGTGTCAAAAATATGAGGAGCATGAAACGGTCTGAAAAATAGGAGGAGCATGAAGCAGTGTTGAAAAACATGAAGAGCCTGAAAAGGTGTGAAATACATGAATAGGTTCAGAACGTGTCAAAAATATGAGGAGCATGAAACGGTCTGAAAAATAGGAGGAGCATGAAATGATGTTCAAATACATGAAGAGACTGAAAACCTGTGAAAAATATGAAGAGCTTCAAAAGGTGTCAAAAGTATGAGGAGCATGAAACGGTGTGAAATATAGGAGGAGCATGAAGCAGTGTTGAAAATCATGAAGAGCCTGAAAAGGTGTGAAAAATAGAAGGAGCTTCAAAAGGTGTCAAAAATATGAGGAGCATGAAACTGTCTGAACATACGAGGAGCATGAAGCGGTGTTCAAAAACATGAAGAGCCTGAAAAGATGTGAAAAATATGAAGAGATTTAAAACATGTGAAAAATGAGATGAGCATGAAACGGTCTGAAAAATAGGAGGAGCATGAAGCGGTGTTCAAAATCATGAAGAGCCTGAAAAATCGTGAAAAATATGAAGAGCTTCAAAAGGTGTCAAATATATGAGGAGCATGAAACGGTCTGAAAAATAGGAGCAACATGAAACGATGTTCAAAAACATGAAGACATTGAAAATGTGTGAAAAATATGAAGAGGTTCAAAAGGTTTGAAAATATGAGGAGCATGAAACGGTCTGAAAAATAGGAGGAGCATGAAGTGGTGTTGAAAAACATGAAGAGCCTGAAAAGGTGTGAAATATATGAAGAGCTTCAAAATGTGTCAAAAATATGAGGAGAATGAACGGTCTGAAAAATAGGAGGAGCATGAAGCGGTGTTGAAAAACATGAAGAGCCTGAAAAGGTCTGAAAAATATGAAGAGCTTCAAAAGGTGTCAAAAAGGTGAGGAGCATGAAATGGTCTGAAAAATCGGAGGAGCATGAAGCGGTGTTCAAAAACATGAAGAGCCTGAAAAGGTGTGAAAAATATGAAGAGCTTCAAAATGTGTCAAAAGTATGAGGAGCATGAAACGGCCTGAAAAATAGGAGGAGCATGAAAAGGTGTTCAAAAACATGAAGAGCTTGAAAAGATGTCAAATATATGAAGAGCTTCAAAAGGTGTGAAAAATAGGAGGAGCAAGAAGCTTTGTTCAAAAACATGAAGAGCCTGAAAAAGTGTGAAAAATATAAAGAGCTTCAAAAGCTGTGAAATACATGAGGAGCATGAAACGGTCTGAAAAATAGGAGAAGCATGAAGTGGTGTGGAAAAAGATGAAGAGCCTGAAAAAGTGTGAAAAATATGAAGAGCTTCAAAAGGTGTGAAATACATGAGGAGTATGAAACTCTCTGAAAAATAGGAGGAGCATGAAGTGGTGTGGAAAAAGATGAAGAGCCTGAAATCGTGTGAAAAATATGAAGAGCTTCAAAAGGTGTGAAATACATGAGGAGCATGAAACTCTCTGAAAAATAGGAGGAACATGAAGTGGTGTTCAAAAAGATGAAGAGCCTGAAAAGGTGTGAAAAATATGAAGAGCTTCAATAGGTGTGAAATATATGAGTATCACTAAACGGTCTGAAAAATAGGAGGAGCATGAAGTGATGTTGAAAAACATGAAGAGTCTGAAATGGTGTGAAAAATATGAAGAGATTCAAAAGCTGTGAAATATATGTGGAGCATAAAACGGTCTCAAAAATAGGAGGAGCGTGAAGCGGTGTTGAAAAACATGATGAGCCTGAAAAGGTGTGAAAAATTTGAAGAGCTTCAAAAGGTGTGAAAAATATGAGGAGTATGAAACGGTCTGAAAAACAGGAGGAGCATGAAACCGTGTTCAAAAACATGAAGAGCCTGAAAAGGCATGAAAAATATGAAGAGCTTCAAAAGGTTTCAAAAATATGAGGAGCATGAAACGCTCGAAAAAAAGGGGGACCTTGAAGCGGTGTTCACAAACATGAAGTGTCTGAAAAGGTGTGAAATATAAGAAGAGCTTCAAAGGGTGTCAAAATTATGAGGAGCATGAAACGGTCTGAAAAATAGGAGGAGCATGAAACAGTGTTGAAAAACATGAAGAGCCTGAAACGGTGTGAAAAATATGAAGAGCTTCAAAACGTGTCAAAAATATGAGGAGCATGAAACGGTGTGAAAAATAGGAGGAGCATGATGCGGTGTTGAAAAATGTGAAGAGCCTGAAAACGTGTGAAAAATATGAAGATCTTTAAAAGGTATGAAAAATATGAAGAGCTTCAAAAGGTGTCAAAAAAGAGATGAGCATGAAACGGTCTGAAAAATAGGAGGAGCATGAAGTTGTGTTCAAGAAGATGAAGAGCCTGAAAAGGTGTGAAGTATATGAAGATTTCAAAAGGTGTCAAAAATCTGAGGAGCATGAAACGGTCTGAAAAATAGGAGGAGCATGAAGCGGTGTTGAAAAACATGAAGAGCCTGAAAAGGTCTGAAAAATATGAAGAGCTTCAAAAGGTGTCAAAAAGGTGAGGAGCATGAAATGGTCTGAAAAATCGGAGGAGCATGAAGCGGTGTTCAAAAACATGAAGAGCCTGAAAAGGTGTGAAAAATATGAAGAGCTTCAAAATGTGTCAAAAGTATGAGGAGCATGAAACGGCCTGAAAAATAGGAGGAGCATGAAAAGGTGTTCAAAAACATGAAGAGCTTGAAAAGATGTCAAATATATGAAGAGCTTCAAAAGGTGTGAAAAATAGGAGGAGCATGAAGCTTTGTTCAAAAACATGAAGAGCCTGAAAAAGTGTGAAAAATATAAAGAGCTTCAAAAGCTGTGAAATACATGAGGAGCATGAAACGGTCTGAAAAATAGGAGAAGCATGAAGTGGTGTGGAAAAAGATGAAGAGCCTGAAAAAGTGTGAAAAATATGAAGAGCTTCAAAAGGTGTGAAATACATGAGGAGTATGAAACTCTCTGAAAAATAGGAGGAGCATGAAGTGGTGTGGAAAAAGATGAAGAGCCTGAAAACGTGTGAAAAATATGAAGAGCTTCAAAAGGTGTGAAATACATGAGGAGCATGAAACTCTCTGAAAAATAGGAGGAACATGAAGTGGTGTTCAAAAAGATGAAGAGCCTGAAAAGGTGTGAAAAATATGAAGAGCTTCAAAGGGTGTCAAAATTATGAGGAGCATGAAACGGTCTGAAAAATAGGAGGAGCATGAACTGGTGTTCAAAAACATGAAGAGCCTGAAACGGTGTGAAAAATATGAAGAGCTTCAAAAGGTGTGAAAAATATGAAGAGCTTCAAAAGGTGTCAAAAATGAGATGAGCATGAAATGCTCTGAAAAATAGTAGGAACATGAAGTTGTGTTGAAAAACATGAAGAGCCTGAAAACGTGAGAAATATATGAGGAGCTTGAAAAGGTGTCAAAAATATGAGGAGCATGAAACGGTCGGAAAAATAGGAGGAGCATGAAGCGGTGTTGAAAAACATGAAGAGCCTGAAAACGTGTGAAAAATATGAAGAGCTTCAAAAGGTGTGAAAAATATGAAGAGCTTCAAAAGGTGTCAAAAATGAGATGAGCATGAAACTGTCTGTAAAATAGGAGGAGCATGAAGTGGTATTGAAAAACATGAAGAGACTGAAAAGGTGTGAAAAATATGAAGAGCTTCAAAACGTGTGAAACATATGAAGAGCTTCAAAAGGTGTCAAAAATGAGATGAGCCTGAAACGGTCTGAAAAACAGGAGGATCATGAGGCGGTGTTGAAAAACATGAAGAGCCTGAAAAGGTGTGAGAAATAGGAAGTGCTTGAAAAGGTGTCACAAAAATGAGGAGCATGAAACGGACGGAAAAATAGGAGGAGCATGAAGCGGTGTTGAAAAACATGAAGAGCCTGAAAACGTGTGAAAAATATGAAGAGCTTCAAAAGGTGTCAAAAATGAGATGAGCATGAAACTGTCTGGAAAATAGGAGGAGCATGAAACGGTGTTCAAAAACATGAAGAGCCTGAAAAGGTGTGAAAAATATGAAGAGCTTCAAAAAATGTCAAAAATATGAGGAGCATGAAACGGTCTGAAAAATAGGGGAATCATGCAGCGGTGTTGAAATCTATAAACAGCCTTAAAAAGTGTGAAAAATATGAAGAGCTTCAAAAGCTGTCAAAAATATGAGGAGCATGAAACGGTCTGAAAATTAGGAGCAACATGAAACGATGTTCAAAAACATGAAGACATTGAAAATGTGTGAAAAATATGAAGAGGTTCAAAAGGTGTGAAATACATGAGGATCATGAAACTGTCTGAAATATATGAGGAGCATGAAGCAGTGTTCAAAAACATGAAGAGCTGAAAACGTGTGAAAAATAGGAGGAGCTTCAAAAGGTGTCAAAATTATGAGGAGCATGAAACGGTCTGAAAAATAGGAGGAGCATGAAGCGGTGTTCAAAACCATGAAGAGCCTGAAAAGGTGTGAAAAATATGAAGAGCTTCAAAAGCTGTCAAGTATATGAGTAGCATGAAACGGTATGAAAACTAGCAGGAGCATGAAACGGTGTAGAAAAACTTGAAGAGCCTGAAAAGGTGTGGAAAATAGGAGGAGCTTCAAAAGGTGTCAAAAATATGTGCTGCGTGAAACGGTCTGAAAAATAGGAGGAGCATGAAGCGGTGTTCAAAAACATAAAGAGCCTGAAAAGGTGTGAAAAATACGAACAGCTTCAAAAGGTGTGAAAAATATGAGGAGCACGAAACGGTCTGAAAAATAGGAGGAGCATGAAGCGGTTTTCAAAAACATGAAGAGCCTGAAAAGGTGTGAAAAATATGAAGAGTTTCAAAAGGTTTCAAAAATATGAGGAACATGAAACTGTCTGAAAAATAGGAGGAGCATGAAGCGGTGTTGAAAAACATGAAGAGCCTGAAAAAGTTTGAAAATTATGAAGAGCTTCAAAAGGTGTCAAAAATATGAGGAGTATGAAATGGTCTGAAAAATAGGAGGAAAGTCAAGCGGTGTTGAAAAACATGAAGAGCCTGAAAACGTGTGAAAAATATGAAGAGCTTCAAAAGGTGTCAAAAATATCAGGAGCATGAAACGGTCTCAAAAATAGGAGGAACATGAAGCGATGTTGAAAACCATGAAGAGCCTGAAAAGGTGTGAAAAATATGAAGAGCTTCAAAAGGTTTCAAAAATGAAATGAGCATGAAACGGTCTGAAAAATAGAAGGAGTATGATGTGGTGTGGAAAAAAAAGAAGAGACTGAAAAGGTGTGAAATATATGAAGAGCTTCAAAAAGTGTGAAATACATGAGGAGCATTAAACGGTCTGAAAAATAGCAGAAGCATGAAGCGGTGTTCAAAAACATGAGGAGCCTGAAAACCTGTGAAAAATATGAAGAGCTTCAAAAGGTGTGAAATACATGAGGAGCATTAAACGGTCTGAAAAATAGGAGAAGCATGAAGAAGGGTTCAAAAACAGGAAGAGCCTGAAAAGTTGTGAAAAATATGAAGAGCTTCAAAAGTTGTCAAAAATATGAGGAGCATGAAACGGTCTGAAAAATAGGAGGAGCATGAAGAAGTGTTCAAAAACATGAAGAGCCTGAAAAGGTGTGAAAAATATGAAGAGCTTCAAAAGGTGTCAAAAATATGAGGAGCATGAAAAGTTCTGAAAAATAGGAGGAGCATGAAGCGGTGTTCAAAAACAGGAAGACCCTGAAAAGTAGTGAAAAATATGAAGAGCTTGAAAAGGTGTCAAAAATATGAGGAGCATGAAACGGTTTGAAAAATAGGAGGATCATGAAGCGGTGTTGAAAAACATGAAGAGCCTGAAAACGTGTGAAAAATATGAAGAGCTTCAAAAGGTGTCAAAAATATGAGGAGCATGAAACGTTCTGAAAAATAGGAGGAGCATGAAGCGGTGTTGAAAAACATGAAGAGCCTGAAAACGTGTGAAAAATATGAAGAGCTTCAATAGGTGTGAAATACATGAGGAGCATTAAATGGTCTGAAAAATAGGAGGAGCATGAAGTGGTGTTCAAAAACATGAAGAGCCTAAAAAAGGTGTGAAAAATATGAAGATTTCAAAAGGTTTCAAAAATGAAATGAGCATGAAACGGTCTGAAAAATAGAAGGAGTATGATGTGGTGTTGAAAAAAAAGAAGAGACTGAAAAGGTGTGAAATATATGAAGAGCTTCAAAAAGTGTGAAATACATGAGGAGCATTAAACGGTCTGAAAAATAGGAGAAGCATGAAGCGGTGTTCAAAAACATGAAGAGCCTGAAAACGTGTGAAAAATATGAAGAGCTTCAAAAGGTGTGAAATACATGAGGAGCATTAAACGGTCTGAAAAATAGGAGAAGCATGAAGAGGGGTTCAAAAACAGGAAGAGCCTGAATAGTTGTGAAAAATATGATTAGCTTCAAAAGTTGTCAAAAATATGAGGAGCATGAAACGGTCTGAAAAATAGGAGGAGCATGAAGCGGTGTTCAAAAACAGGAAGACCCTGAAAAGTAGTGAAAAATATGAAGAGCTTCAAAAGGTGTCAAAAATATGAGGAGCATAAAACGGTCTGAAACATAGGAGGACTATGAAACGGTGTTCAAAAACATGAAGAGCCTGAAAAGGTGTGAAAAATATGAAGAGCTTCAAAACGTGTCAAAAATATGAGGAGCATGAAACGGTCTGAAAAATAGGAGGAGCAAGAAAGGGTGTTGAACAACATGAAGAGCCTGAAAAGATGTGAAAAATATGAAGAGCTTCAAAAGGTGTGAAATACTTGAGGAGCATGAAATGGTCTGAAAAATAGGAGGAGCATGAAGAGTTGTTAAAAAACATGAACAGCCAGAAATGGTGTGAAAAATATGAAAACCTTCAAAAGATGTCAAAAATATGAGGAGCATGAAACGATCAGAAAATTAGGAGGAGCATTAAACCTTGTTCAAAAATATGAAGAGCCTGAAAAGATGTGAAAAATATGAAGAGCTTCAAAAGGTGTGAAATACATGAGGAGCATGAAACGATCAGAAAATTAGGAGGAGCATGAAACCTTGTTCAAAAATATGAAGAGCCTGAAAAGATGTGAAAAATATGAAGAGCTTCAAAAGGTGTGAAATACATGAGGAGCATGAAATGGTCTGAAAAATAGGAGGAGCATGAAGCGGTGTTCAAAAACATGAAGATCCTGAAAAGTTGTGAAAAAGGTGAAGAGCTTCAAAGGGTGTGAAAAATATGAGGAGCATGAAACGGTCTGAAAAATAGGAGGAGCATGAAGCGGTGTTCAAAACATGAAGAGCCTGAAAAGGTGTGATAAATATGAAGAGCTTCAAAAGGTGTGAAATACATGAGCAGCATGAAACTGTTTGAAAAATAGGAGGAGCATGAAATGGAGTTCAAAAACATGAAGAGCCTGAAAAGGTGTGAAAAATATATAGAGCTTAAAAGATGTGAAAAAGAGGAGGAGCATGAAGCGGTGTTCAAAAACATGAAGAGCCTGAAAAGGTGTGAAATATATGAAGAGCTTCAAAAGGTGTCCAAAATATGAGGAGCATGAAACGGTCTGAAAAATAGGAGGAGCATGAAGCTGTGTTCAAAAACATGAAGAGCCTGAAAAGGTGTGAAAAATATGAAGAGCTTCAAAAGGTGTGAAAAATATGAGGAGCATGAAACGGTCAGAAAAATAGAAGCAGCATGAAATGGTTTTCAAAAACATGAAGAGCCTGAAAAGGTTGAAAAATATGAAGAGCTTCAAAATGTGTCAATAATATGAAGAGCATGAAACGGTTTTAAAAATAGGAGGATCATGAAGCGGTGTTCAAAAACATGAAGAGTCTGAAAAGGTGTGAAAGATATGAAGAGCTTCAAAAGGTGTCAAAAATATGAGGAGCATGAAACGGTCTGCAAAAAGGAGGAGCATGAATTGGTGTTGAAAACATGAAGAGCCTGAAAAGCTGTGAAAAATATGACGAGCTTCAAAGGTGTCAAAAATATGAGGAGTATGAAACTGTCTGAAAAATTGGAGGAGCATGAAGTGGTGTTCAAAATCATGAAGAGCCTGAAAAGTTGAGAAAAATTTGAAGAGATTCAAAAGGTGTGAAAAATATGAGGAGCATGAAACGGTCTGAAAAATAGAAGCAGCAAGAAACGGTGTGAAAAACATGAAGAGCCTGAAAACGTGTGAAAAATATGAAGAGCTTCAAAAGATGTGAAATACATGGGGAGGATTAAACGGTCTGAAAAATAGGAGGAGCATGAAGCGGTGTTGAAAAACATGAAGAGCCTGAAAACGTGTGAAAAATATGAAGAGCTTCAAAAGGTGTGAAAAATATGAAGAGCTTCAAAAGGTGTGAAATACATGGGGAGGATTAAACGGTCTGAAAAATAGGAGGAGTATGAAGCGGTGTTCAAAAACATGAAGAGCCTGAAAAGGTGTGAAAAATATGAAGAGCTTCAAAAGGTGTGAAAATTATGAGGATCAGGAAACGGTCTGAAAAATAGGAGGAGCATGAAGCGGTTTTCAAAAACATGAAGAGCCTGAAAAGGTGTCAAAAATATGAAGAGCTTCAAAAGGTGTCAAAATATTAGGAGCATGAAACGACTGAAAAATATGAGGAGCATGAAGCGGTGTTGAAAAACATGAAGAGCCTGAAAAGGTTGAAATATATGAAGAGCTTAAAAAGTGATAAAATATGAGGAGCATGAAACGGTCTGAAATATAGGAGGAGCATGAAGCGGTGTTGAAAAAAATGAAGAGCCTGAAAAGGTGTCAAAAATATGAAGAGCTTCAAAAGGTCTCAAAAATATGAGGAGCATGAAACAGTCTGAAAAATAGGAGGAGCATGAAGCGGTGTTGAAAAACATGAAGATCCTGAAAAGATGTGAAAAATATGAAGAGCTTCAAAAGGTGTCAAAAATATGTGGAGCATGAAACGGTCTAAAAAATAGCAGGAGCATGAAGCGGTGTTCAAAAACATGAAGAGCCTGAAAAGGTGTGAAAAATATGAAGAGCTTCAAAAGGTGTGAAAAATATGAGGTGCATGAAACAGTCTGAACAATAAGAGGAACATGAATCTATCTGACAAATAGAGGAGCAAAAAGCGGTGTTAAACAACATGAAGAGCCTGAAAAGGTGTGAAAAATATGAAGAGCTTCAAAAGGTGTCAAAAATATGAGGAGCAAGAAAGATTCTGAAAAATACGATGAGAATTAAGCGGTGTTGAAACACATGAAGACCCTGAAAAAGTGTGAAAAATATGAAGAGCTTAAAAAGGTGTCAAAAATATGAGGAGCATGAAACGGTCTGAAAAACAGGAAGAGCATGAAGCGGTCCTCAAATACATGAAGAGAGTGAAAAGGTGTGAAAAATATGCAGAGCTAAAAAAGGAGACAAAATTATGAGGAGCATAAAACTGTCTGAAAAATACGAGGAGCATGAACCAGTGGTCAAAAACATGAAGAGCCTGAACAGGTGTGAAAAATATGAAGAGCTTCAAAAGGTTTCAAAAATATGAGGAGCATGAATCGGTCTGAATAATAGGAGGAGCATGAAGCGGTGTTCAAAAACATGAAGAGCCTGAAAAGGTGTGAAAAATATGAAGAGCTTCATAATGTGTCAAAAATATGAGGATCATAAAACGATGTGAAAAATAGGAGGAGCATGAAGCGGTGTTGAAAAACATGAAGAGCCTGAAAAGGTGTGAAGAATCTGAAGAGCTTCAAAAGGTCTCAAAAATATGAGGAGCATGAAACAGTCTGAAAAATAGGAGGAGCATGAAACTGTGTTCAAAAACATGAAGAGCCTGAAAAGGAGTGCGAAATATGAAGAGCTTCAAAAGGTGTAAAATATACGAGGAGCATGAAATGGTCTGAAAAATTGGAGGGGCATGAAGCGGTGGTCAAAAATATGAAGAGCCTGAAAAGCTGTGAAAAATATGAAGAGCTTCAAAAAGTGTCAAACATATGAGGAGCATGAAACAGTCTGAAAAATAGGATGAGCATGAAACGGTTTTTTAAAAGAAGTAGGGCAGGAAAAGGTGTGAAAAATATGAAGAGGTTCAAAATGTGTAAAAAATTTGAGGAGCATGAAACGGTCTGACAAATAGGAGGAGCATGAGGCGGTGTTTAAAAACATGAAGAGCCTGAAAAGGTGTGAAAAATATGAAGAGCTTCAAAAAGTGTCAAAAATATGAGAAGCATGAAATGACCGAAAAATAGGAGGAGCATGAAGAGGTGTTGAAAAACATGAAAAGCTTCAAAGGTGTCAAAAATATGAGGAGAATGAAACGGTCTGAAAAATAGGAGGAGAATGAAGCAGTGTTGAAACACATGAAGAGCCTGAAAAACTGTGAAAAATATGAAGAGCTTTAAAAGTCGTCAAAATATGAGGAGCATGAAACGGTCGGAAAAATAGGAGGAGCATGAAGCGGTCCTCAAAAACATGAAGAGCCTGAAAAGGAGTGAAAAATATGAAGAGCTTCAAAGGGGGTCAAACATATGAGGAGCATGAAACGGTCTGAAAAATAGGATGAGCATGAAACGGTTTTTTAAAAGATGAAGAGCATGAAAAGGTGTGAAAAATATGAAGAGCTTCAAAATGTGTAAAAAATTTGAGGAGCATGAAACGGTCTGAAAAATAGCAGGAGCATGATGCAGTCCTCAAAAACATGAAGAGCCTGAAAAGGTGTGAAAAATATGAAGAGCTTCAAAAAGTGTCAAAAAATGAGAAACATGAAACGACCGAAAAATAGGAGGAGCATGAAGAGGTGTTGATAAAGATGAAGAGCCTGAAAAGGTGTTAAATATATGAAGAGCTTGAAAGGTGTCAAAAAGATGAGGAGAATGAAACTGCCTGAAAAATAGGAGGAGCATGAAGCGGTGGTCAAAAACATGAAGAGCCTGAAAAGTTGTGAAAAATATGAAGAGTTTCAATAGGTGTGAAAAATATGAGGTGCATGAAACGGTCTGAAAAATAGGAGGAGAATGAAGCGGTGTTGAGAAATATGAAGAGCCTGAAAAGGTTTGAAATATATGAAGAGCTTCAAAAGGTGTGAAAAATATGAGGAGCAGGAAACGGTCTGAAAAATAGGAGGAGCATGAAGCGGTCTTGAAAAACATGAACAGCCTGAAAAGGTGTGAAAAGTATGAAGAGCTTCAAAAGGTGTCAAAAATATGAGGAGCATGAAACGGTCTGAAAAGTAGGAGGATCATGAAGCAGTGTTCAAAAACGTGAAGAGCCTGAAAAGGTGTGAAACATATGAAGAGCTTCAGAAGGTGTCAAAATTATGAAAAGCATGAAACGACTGAAAAATAGGAGGAGCATGAAGCGCTGTTTAAAAACATGAAGAGCCTGAAAAGGTGTGAAAATTATGAAGAGCTTCAAAAGGTTTCAAAAATATGAGGAGCATGAATTGGTCTAAAAAATAGGAGGAGCATGAAGCGGTGTTCAACACTATGAAGAGCCTGAAAAGTTGTGAAAAATATGAAGAGCTTCAAAAGGTGTGAAATATATGAGGAGCATGAAACTGTCTGAAAAATAGGAGGATCATGAAGCGGTGTTGAAAAACATTAGGAGCGTGAAAAGGTGTGAAAAATATGAAGAGCTTCAAAAGGTGTCAAATATATGAGGTGCATGAAACAGCTTGAAAAATAGGATGAGCAAGAAACGGTTTTGAAAAGATGAAGCGCCTGAAAATGTGTGAAACATATGAAGAGCTTCAAAAGGTGTCAAAAATATGAGAAGCATGAAACGACTGAAAAATAGAGGAGCATGAAGCGCTTTTAAAAACATGAAGAGCCTGAAAAGGTGTGAAAAATATGAAGAGCTTCAAATGTGTTAAATATGAGGAGCATGAAACGGTCTCAAAAATAGGAGGAGCATGAAGCTGTGTTCAAAAACATGAAGAGCCTGAAAAGGTGTGAAAAATATGAAGAGCTTCAAAAGGTGTCAAAAATATGAGGAGGATGAAACAGTCTGAAAAATAGGAGGAGCACGAAACGTTGTTCAGAAACATGAAGAGCCTGAAAAGGTGTGAGAAATATGAAGAGCTTCAAAAAGTGTCAAACATATGAGGAGCATGAAACAGTCTGAAATATAGGATGAGCATGAAACGGTTTTTTAAAAGAAGTAAGGCAGGAAAAGGTGTGAAAAATATGAAGAGGTTCAAAATGTGTAAAAAATTTGAGGAGCATGAAACGGTCTGAAAAATAGGAGGAGCATGAGGCGGTGTTTAAAAACATGAAGATCCTGAAAAGGTGTGAAAAATATGAAGAGCTTCAAAAAGTGTCAAAAATATGAGAAGCATGAAATGACCGAAAAATAGGAGGAGCATGAAGAGGTGTTGAAAAACATGAAGAGCCGTAAAAGGTTTGAAATATATGAAGAGCTTCAAAGGTGTCAAAAATATGAGGAGAATGAAACGGTCTGAAAAATAGGAGGAGAATGAAGCAGTGTTGAAACACATGAAGAGCCTGAAAAACTGTGAAAAATATGAAGAGCTTTAAGAGTTGTCAAAATATGAGGAGCATGAAACGGTCTGAAAAATAGGAGGAGCATGAAGCAATGTTGAAAAACATGAGGAGCCTGCAAAGGTGTGAAATATATGAAGAGCTTCAAAAGGTGTCAAAAATATGAGGAGCATGAAACCGTCTGAAAAATAGGATGAGAATGAAACGGTTTTGAAAAAGATGAAGGGCATGGAAGGTGTGAAAAATATGAAGAGCTTCAAAAGGTGTCAAAAATATGAGAAGCATGAAACGGTATGAAAAATAAGAGGAGCATGAAGCGGTGTTGAAAAACATGAAGAGCCTGAAAAGGTGTGAAGAATCTGAAGAGCTTCAAAAGGTGTCAAAAATATGAGGAGCATGAAACGGTCTGAAACATAGGAGGAGCATGAATTATTGTTGACAAACATAAAGAGCCTGAAAAGGTGTGAAAAATATGAAGAGCTTCAAAAGGTGTCAAATACATGAGGAGGATGAAACGGTCTGAAAACTAGGAGGAGCATGAAGCGGTGTTGAAAAACTTGAAGAGCCTGAAAAGGTGTGAAATATATGAAGAGCTTCAAAAGATGTGAAAATTATGTGGAACAGGAAACGGTCTGAAAATTAGGAGGTTCATGAAGAGGTGTTGAAAAACATGAAGAGCCTGAAAAGGTGTGAAAAATATGAAGAGCTTCACAAGGTGTGAAGTATATGAGGAGCTTGAAACGCTCTGAAAAACAGGAGGAGCATGAAGTGGTGTTGAAAAACATGAAGAGCATGAAAAAGTGTGAAAAATATGAAGAGCTTCAAAAGGTGTGAAAAATATGAAGAGCTTCAAAAGGTGTCAAAAATATGAGGAGCATGAAACGGTCTGAAAATGAGGAGGAGCAAGAAGCTGTGTTGAAAAACAAGAAGAGTCTGAAAAGGTGTGAAATATATGAAGAGCTTCAAAAGGTGTCAAAAATGAGATGATAATGAAGCGGTCTGAAAAATTGGAGGAGCATGAAGCGCTGTTGATAACCATGAAGAGCCTGAAAAGTTGTGAAAAATATGAAGAGCTTCAAAAGCTGTGAAAAATATGAAGAGCTTCAAAAGGAGACAAACATATAAGGAGCATGAAACGGTCTGAAAATTAGGAGGAGCATGAAACGGTGTTGAAAAACATGAAGAGCCTGAAAACGTGTGAAAAATATGAAGAGTTTCAAAAGATGTGAAAAATAAGAAGAGCTTCAAAAGGTGTCAAAAATGATGTGAGCATGAAACGGTCTGAAAAATAGGAGGAGAATGAAGTGGGGTTGAAAAAAATGAAGAGCCTGAAAAGGTGTGAAATATATGAAGAGCTTCAATAGGTGTGAAAAATATGAGGAGCATGAAATGATCTGAAAAACAGGAGGAACATGAAACGGTCTGAAAAATAGGAGGAGCATGAAACGGTCTGAAAATAGGTGGAGCATGAAGCGGTGTTGAAAAACATGAAGAGCCTGAAAAAGTGTGAAAAATATGAAGAGCTTCAAAAGGTGTGAAAAACATGAAGAGCATGAATCGGTCTGAAAAATAGGAGGAGCATGAAACGCTGTCCAAAAACATGAAGAGCCTGAAAAGCTGTGAAAAATATGAAGAACTTCAAAAGGTGTCAAAAAGATGAGGAGCATGAAACGGTCTGAAAAACAGGAAGAGTATGAAACAGTGTTCAAAAACAAGAAGAACCAGGAAAGGTGTGTAAAATATGAAGAGCTTCAAAAGGTGTCAAAAATAAGAGAAGCATGAAACCGTCTGAAAAATAGGAGGAGCATGAAGCAGTGTTCAAAGTCATGAAGAGCCTGAAAAGGTGTGAAGAATATGAAGAGCTTCACAAGGTGTCAAATATATGAGGAGCACGAAACGGTCTGAAAAATAGGAGGAGCATGAAACGGTGTTGAAAAACAAGAAAAGCGTGAAAAGGTGTGAAAAATAAGAAGACCTTCAAACGATGTCAAATATATGAGGAGCACGAAACGGTCTGAAAAATATGAGGAGCATGAAACGGTGTTCAAAAACATGAAGAGCCTGAAAAGGTGTGAAATATATGAAGAGCTTTAAAAGGTGTCAACTATATGAGGAGCATGAAACGGTCTGAAAATAGGAGGAGCATGAAACGGTGTTGAAAAACATGAAAAGCATGAAAAGGTGTGAAAAATAAGAAGAGCTTCAAAAGATGTCAAATATATGAGGAGCAGGAAACGGTCTGAAAAATAGGAGGAGCATGAAGTGGTATTGAAAAACAGAAAGAGCCTGAAAAGGTGTGAAAAATATGAAGAGCTTCAAACGGTGTCAAAAATATGAGGAACATGAAACGGTCTTAAATATAGGAGGAGCATGAAATGGTGTTCAATAACATGAAGAGCCTGAAAAGGTGTGAAAAATATGAAGAGCTTCAGAAGGTGTCAAAGATATGAGGAGCATGAGACGGTCTGAAAAATAGGAGGAGCATTAAGCGGTGTTGAAAAACATGAAGAACCTGAAAAGCTGTGAAAAATATGAAAAGCTTCAAAATGTGTGAAAAATATGAGGAGCAGGAAACGGTCTTAAAATAGGAGGAGCATGAAACGGTGTTGAAAAACATGAAGAGCTTCAAAAGGTGTCAAAATATGAGGAGCATGAAACGGTCTGAAATGTAGGAGGAGCATGAATCGGTGTTAAAGAACATGAAGAGCCTGAAAAGGTGTGAAATATATGAAGAGCTTCAAAAGGTGTCAAAAATATGAGGAGCATGAAACGATCTGAAAAATAGGAGGAGAATGAAGTGGTTTTCAAAAACATGAAGAGCCTGAAAAGTTGTGAAAAATAGGAAGAGCTTCAAAAGGTGTCAAAAATATGAGGAGCATGAAACGGTCTGAAAAATATGAGGAGCATGAGGTTGTGTTGAAAAATATGAAGAGCCTGAAAAGTTGTGAAAAATATGGAGAGCTTCAAAAGGTGTCAAAATATGAGCAGCGTAAAACTGTCTGAAAAACAGGAATAGCATCAAACAGTGTTCAAAAACAAGAAGAACCAGGAAAGGTGTGTAAAATATGAAGAGCTTCAAAAGGTGTCAAAATTAAGAGAAGCATGAAACGGTCTGAAAAATAGGAGGAGCATGAAACACTGTTGAAAAACATGAAGAGCCTGAAAAGGTGTGAAATATATGAAGAGCTTCAAAAGATGTCAAAAATATTAAGAGCATGAAACGGTCTGAAAAATAGTATGAGAATGAAACGGTTTTGAAAAAGATGAAGAGCATGAAAACCTGTGAAAAATATGAAGAGTTTCAAAAGGTGTCAAATATATAGGAGCATGAAACTGTCTGAAAAATAGTATGAGAATTAAACGGTTTTGAAAAAGATGAAGAGCATGAAAACCTGTGAAAAATATGATGAGCTTCAGAAGGTGTCAAAAATATGAGGAGCATGAAACGGTCTCAAAAATAGTACGAGCATGAAGCTGTGCTGAAAAACATGAAGAGAATGAAAAGGTGTGAAAAATATGAAGAGCTTCAAAAGGTGTCAAAAATATGAGGAGGATGAAACGGTCTGTAAAAGAGGAGGAGCATGAAGCTCTGTGGAAAAACATGAAGAGAATGAAAGGTGTTAAAAATATGAAGAGCTTCAAAAGTTGTCAAAAATATGAGGAGCATGAAACGTTTTGAAAAAGAGGAGGAACATGAAGCGTTGTTTAAAAACGTGAAGAACCTGAAAAGGTGTGAAAAATATGAAGAGCTTCAAAAGGTGTCAAATATATGAGGAGCATGAAACAGACTGAAAAAAAATGAGGAGCATGAAACTGTGTTGAAAAACATGAAGAGATTGAAAATGTGTGAAAAATATGAAGAGCTTCAAACGGTGTCAAAAATATGAGGAGCATGAAATGGTCTGAAAAATAAGAGGAGCATGAAGTGGTGTTGAAAAACAAGAAGAGCCTGAAAAGGTGTGAAAAATATGAAAGGCTTCAAAAGGTGTCAAAAATATTTGGTGCATGAAAAGGTCTGAAAAATAGTAGCAGCAAGAAACGGTGTTCAAAAACATGAAGAGCCTGAGAAGGTGTGAAAAATATGAAGAGCTTCAAAAGGTGACAAAAATATTAACAGCATGAAACGTTCTGAAAAAAGGAGGAGCATGAGGCGGTGTTGAAAAACATGAACAGACTGAAAAGGTGTGAAAAATATGAAGAGCTTCAAAAGGTGTCAAAAATATGAGGTGCATGAAACTGTCTGAAAATAGGAGGAGTAAGAAGTGGTGTTTAAAAATATGAAGAGCCTGAAATGGGGTGAAAATATGAAGAGCTTCAAAAGGTGTCAAAAATATGAGGAGCATGAAACAATCTGAAAAATCGGAGGCGCATGAAACGTTCTGAAAAATAGGAGGAGCATGAAGCGGTGTTCAAAATCATGAAGAGCCTGAAAAGGTGTGAAGAATATGAAGAGTTTCACAAGGTGTCAAATATATGAGGAGCACGAAACGGTCTGAAAAATAGGAGGAGCATGAAACGGTGTTGAAAAACATGAAAAGCGTGAAAAGATGTGAAAAATAAGAAGACCTTCAAAAGATGTCAAATATATGAGGAGCACGAAACGGTCTGAAAAATATGAGGAGCATGAAACGGTGTTCAAAAACATGAAGAGCCTGAAAAGGTGTGAAATATGTGAAGAGCTTTAAAAGGTGTCAAATATATGAGGAGCATGAAACGGTCTGAAAATAGGAGGAGCATGAAACGGTGTTGAAAAACATGAAAAGCATGAAAAGGTGTGAAAAATAAGAAGAGCTTCAAAAGATGTCAAATATATGAGGAGCAGGAAACGGTCTGAAAAATAGGAGGAGCATTAAACGGTGTTCAAAAACCTGAAGAGCCTGAAAAGGTGTGAAAAATATGAAGAGCATGAAAATGTGTGAAAAATATGAGGAGCATAAACTGTGTTCAAAAACATGAAGATCCACAAAAGGTGTGAAAAATATGAAGAGCGTCAAAATGTCTCAAAGGAATGAGGAGCATGAAACGGTCTGAAAATAGAAGGAGCATGAAGAGGTGTTCAAAAACATGAAGAGCCTGAAAAGGTGTGAAAAATATGAAGAGCTTCAAAATGTGTCAAAAATATGAGGAGCATGAAACGGTCTGAAAAATAGGAGGAGCATGAAGTGGTGTTGAAAAACATGAAGAGCCTGAAAAGGTGTGAAAAATATGAAGAGCTTCAAAAGGTGTCAAAAATATGAGGAGCATGCAACGGTCTGAAAAGTAGGAAGAGCATGAAGTGGTGTTGAAAAACATGAAGAGTCTGAAAAGGTGTGTAAATATGAAGGGCATCAAAAAGTGTGAAAAATATGAAGAGCATGAAATGGTCTGAAAAATATGAGGAGCATGAAACGGTGTTCAAAAACATGAAGAGCCTGAAAAGGTGTGCAATATATGAAGAGCTTCAAAAGGTGTCAAAAATATGAATTGCATGAAACCGTCTGAAAAATAGGAGGAGCATGAAACGGTCTGAAAAAATGGAGGAGCATGAAATGGTGTTGAAAAAAATGAAGAGCCTGAAAATGTGTGAAAAATATGAAGAGCTTCAAAAGGTGTCAAAAATATGAGGAGCATCAAACGGTCTGAAAAATAGGAAGAGCATGAAGCAGTGTTGAAAAACAGGAAGCGCCTGAAAAGGTGTGAAAAATATGAAGAGCTTCAAAATGTGTCAAAAATATGAGGAGCATGAAATCGTCTGAAGAAGAGGAGGAGCCTGAAAAGGAGTTCAAAAACATGAAGAGCCTGAAAAGATGTGAAAAATATTAAGAGCTTCTAAAGGTGTCAAAAATATGAGGAGCATGAAACGGTCTGAAAAATAGGAGGAGCATGAAGCGGTGTTGAAAAACAGGAAGCGCCTGAAAAGGTGTGAAAAATATGAAGAGCTTCACAAGGTGGCAGAAATACGAGGAGCATGAAACGGTCTCAAAAATAGGAGGAGCATGAAAGGGTGTTGAAAAACATGAACAGCATGAAAAGCTTTGAAAAATATGAAGAGCTTCACAAGGTGTCAGAAATACGAGGAGCATGAAACGGTCTGAAAAATATGAGGAGCATGAAACGGTGTTCAAAAACATGAAAACCCTGAAAAGTTGTGAAATCTATGAAGAGCTTCAAAATATGTTAAAAATTGGAGGAGCATGAAACGGTCTGAAAAATATGAGGAGCAAGAAACGGTGTGAAAAATATGAAGAGCTTCAAAAGGTGTCAAAATAATGAGGAGCATGACACGGTCAGAAATATAGGAGGAGGATGATGCGGATTTGAAAAACATGAAGAGCCTGAAAAGGTGTGACAATTATGAAGCGCTTCAAAAGGTGTCAAAATAATGGGGAGCATTAAACGGTCTGAAAAACAGGAGGAGCATGAAACAGTGTTGAAAAACATGAAGAGCCTGAAAACGTGTGAAATATATGAAGAGCTTCAAAAGATGTCAAAAATATTAAGAGCATGAAACGGTCTGAAAAATAGGATGAGCATGCAGCGGTGTTGAAAACCATGAAGAGCCTGAAAACGTGTGAAAAATATGAAGAGTTTCAAAAGGTGTCAAATATATAGGAGCATGAAACTGTCTGAAAAATAGTATGAGAATGAAACGGTTTTGAAAAAGATGAAGAGCATGAAAACCTGTGAAAAATATGATGAGCTTCAAAAGGTGTCAAAAATAAGAGAAGCATGAAACGGTCTGAAAAATAGGAGGAGCATGAAACAGTGTTGAAAAACATGAAGAGCCTGAAAAGGTGTGAAATATATGAAGAGCTTCAAAAGATATCAAAAATATTAAGAGCATGAAACGGTCTGTAAAAGAGGAGGATCATGAAGCGGTGTTCAAAATCATGAAGAGCCTGAAAAGGTGTGAAAAATATGAAGAGCTTCAAAAGGTGTCAAAAATATGAGGAGCATGAAACGGTCTGAAAAATAGGAGGAGCAAGAAGCGGTGTTGAAAAAAATGAACAGCCTGCAAACGTTTGAAAAATATGAAGAGCTTCAAATGGTGTGAAATTAATGAGGAGCATGAAACCGTCTGAAAAATAAGAGGAGCATGAAGTGGTGTGGAAAAACATGAAGAGCCTGAAAAGGTGTGAAAAATATGAAGAGCTTCAAAATGTGTGAAATACATGAGGAGCCTGAAACTCTCTGAAAAATAAGAGGAGCATGAAGTGGTGTTCAAAAACATGAAGAGTCTGAAATGGTGTGAAAAATATGAAGAGCTTGAATAGGTGTGAAAAATATGAGGAGCAGTATACGGTGTGAAAAATAGGAGGAGCATGAAGCGGTGTTCAAAAACATGAAGAGCCTGAAAAGGTGTGAAAAATATGAGGAGCATGAAATTGTCTGAAAAATAGGAGGAGCATGAAGTGGTGTTCAAAAACATGAAGAGCCTGAAAAGCTGTGAAAAATATGAAGAGCTTCAAAGGTGTCAAAAATACGAGGAGCATGTAACAGTCTGAAAAATAGGAGGAGCATGAGCGTTGTTCAAAAACGTGAAGAGCTTGAAAAGGTGTGAAAAATATGAATAGCTTCAAAAGGTGTGATATTCATGAGGATCATGAAAGCTTTCTGAAAAATAGGAGAAGCATGAAGTGGTGTGGAAAAACATGAAGAGCCTGAAAAGGTGTGAAAAATATGAAGAGCTTCAAAAGGTGTTAAAAATATGACGAGCATGAAACGGTCTGAAAATTTGCAGGATCATGAGCGGTGTTCAAAAACATGAAGAGCCTGAAAAGGTGTGAACAATATGAAGAGCTTCAAATGGTGTCAAAAATATGAGAAGCATGAAACGGTCTGAAAGATAGGAGGAGCATGAAGTGGTGTTCAAAATCATGAAGAGCCTGAAAAAGTGTGAAAAATATGAAGAGCTTCAAAAGGTGTCAAAAATATGAGGAGCATGAAACGTTCTGAAAAATAGGAGGAGCATGAAACGGTGATCAAAAACATGAGGAGCCTGAAAAAATGTGAATAATATGAAGAGCTTCAAAAGGTGTGAAATTCATGAGGAGCATGAAACGGTCTGAAAAATAGGAGAAGCATGAAGTGGTGTTCAAAAACATGAGGCGCCTGAAAAGGTGTGAAAAATATGAAGAGCTTCAAAAGGTGTCAAAAATATGAAGAGCATGAAACGATCTGAAAATTTGGAGGATCATGAGCGGTGTTCAAAAACATGAAGAGCCTGAAAAGTTGTGAAAAATATGAAGAGCTTCAAAAGGTGTGAAATTCATGAGGAGCATGAAACGGTCTGAAAAATAGGAGAAGCATCAAGTGGTGTTGAAAAACATGAAGAGCCTGAAAAGGTGTGAAAAATATGAAGAGCTTCAAAAGGTGTCAAAAATATGAAGAGCATGAAACGGTCTGAAAATTTGGAGGATCATGAGCGGTGTTCAAAAACATGAAGAGCCTGAAAAGTTGTGAAAAATATGAAGAGCTTCAAAAGGGGTCAAAAATATGAAGAGCATGAAACGGTCTGAAAAATAGGAGGATCATGAAGCGGTGTTCAAAATCATGAAGAGCTTGAAAACGTGTTAAAAATGTGAAGAGCTTCAAAAGGTGTCAAAATTATGAGGAGCATGAAACGGTCTGAAAAATAGGAGGAGCCTGAAACGGTGATCGAAAACATGAGGAGCCTGAAAAGGTGTGAAAACTATGAAGAGCTTCAAAAGGTGTGAAATACATGAGGAGCATTAAACGGTCTGAAAAATATGAGAAGCATGAAGTGGTGTGGAAAAACATGAAGAGCCTGAAAAGGTGTGAAAAATATGAAGAGCTTCAAATGGTGTCAAAATATGAGGAGCATGTAACGTTCTGAAAAATAGGAGGAGCATGAAATGGTGATCAAAAACATGAGAATCCTGAAAAGGTGTGATAAATATGAAGAGCTTCAAATGGTGTCAAAAATATGAGAAGCATGAAACGGTCTAAAAGATAGGAGGAGCATGAAACGGTGACCAGAAACATGAAGAGCCTGAAAAGTTGTGAAAAATATGAAGAGCTTCAAAAGGTGTGAAATTCATGAGGAGCATGAAACGGTCTGAAAAATAGGAGAAGCATGAAGTGGTGTGGAAAAACATGAAGAGCCTGAAAAGGTGTGAAAAATATGAAGAGCTTCAAAAGGTGTGAAATACATGAGGAGCATGGAACTCTCTGAAAAATAGGAGGAGCATGAAGTGGTGTTCAAAAACATGAAGAGCCTGAAAAGTTGTGAGAAGTATGAAGAGCTTCAAAAGGTGTGAAAAATATGAGGAGCATGAAACGGTCTGAAAAATAGATGCGGCATGAAATGGTGTTGAAAAACATGAAGAGCCTGAAAACTTGTGAAAAATATGAAGAGCTTCAAGGTATGAAAAATATGAGGAGCATGAAACGGCCTGAAAAATAGAAGCAGCATGAAACGGTGTTGAAAAATATGATGAGCCTGAAAAGTTGTGAAAAATATGAAGAGCTTCAAAAGGGGTCAAAAATATGAAGAGCATGAAACGGTCTGTAAAATAGGAAGATCATGAAGCGGTGTTCAAAATCATGAAGAGCCTGAAAAGGTGTGAAAAACATGAAGAGCTTCAAAACGTGTCAAAAATATGAGGAGCATGAAACGGTCTGAAAAATAGGAGGAGCAAGAAGCGGTGTTGAAAAAAATGTACAGCCTGCAAACGTTTGAAAAATATGAAGAGCTTCAAATGGTGTGAAATTAATGAGGAGCATGAAACGGTCTGAAAAATAAGAGAAGCATGAAGTGGTGTTGAAAAACATGAAGAACCTGAAAAGGTGTGAAATATATGAAGAGCTTCAAAAGGTGTGAAAAATATGAGGAGCATGAAACGGTCTGAAGAATAGGAGGAGCATGAAGCGGTGTTCAAAAACATGACGAGCCTGAAAAGGTGTGAAAAATATGAAGAGCTTCAAAAGGTGTGAAATAAATGAGGAGCATGAAACGGTCTGGAATATAGAAGGAGCATGAAGCGGTGTTCTAAAACATGAAGAGCCTGAAAAGGTGTTAAAAATATGAAGAGCTTCTAAAGGTGTCAAAAATATGAGGAGCATGAAACGGTCTGAAAAACAGGAGTAGCATGAAGTGGTGTTGAATAACGTCAAGAGCCTGAAAAGGTGTGAAAAATATGAAGAGCTTCAAAAGGGGTGAAATATGTGAGGAGCATGAAACGGGCTGAAAAATAGGAGATGCATGAAGTGGTGTGGAAAAACATGAAGAGCCTGAAAAGGTATGAAAAATATGAAGAGCTTCAAAAGGTGTGAAAAATATGAGGAGCATGAGACGGTCTGAAAAATAGATGCGGCATGAAATGGTGTTGAAAAACATGAAGAGCCTGAAAAGTTGTGAAAAATATGAAGAGCTTCAAAAGGTATGAAAAATATGAGGAGCATGAAACGGCCTGAAAAATAGAAGCAGCATGAAACGGTGTTGAAAAATATGATGAGTCTGAAAAGGTGTGAAAAATATGAAGAGCTTCAAAAGGGGTCAAAAATATGAAGAGCATGAAACGGTCTGAAAAATAGGAGGATCATGAAGCTGTTTTCAAAATCATGAAGAGCCTGAAAAGGTGTGAAAAATATGAAGAGCTTCAACGTGTCAAAAATATGAGGAGCATGAAACGGTCTGATAAATAGGAGGAGCAAGAAGCGGTGTTGAAAAAAATGAACAGCCTGCAAACGTTTGAAAAATATGAAGAGCTTCAAATTGTGTGAAATTAATGAGGAGCATGAAACGGTCTGAAAAATACGAGAAGCATGAAGTGGTGTGGAAAAACATGAAGAACCTGAAAAGGTGTGAAAAATATGAAGAGTTTCAAAAGGTGTCAAAAATATGAAGAGCATGAAACGGTCTGAAAATTTGAAGGATCATGAGCGGTGTTCAAAAACATGAGGAGCCTGAAAAGGTGTGAAAAATATGAAGAGCTTCAAATGGTGTCAAAAATATGAGAAGCATGAAACGGTCTGAAAGATAGGAGGAGTATGAAACGGTGATCAGAAACATGAAAAGCCTGAAAACGTGTGAAAAATATGAAGAGTTTCAAAAGGTGTGAAATTCATGAGGAGCATGAAACGGTCTGAAAAATAAGAGGAGCATGAAGTGGTGTTCAAAAACATGAAGAGTCTGAAAAGGTGTGAAAAATATGAAGAGCTTCAATAGGTGTGAAAAATATGAGGAGCAGTATACGGTGTGAAAAATAGGAGGAGCATGAAGCGGTGTTCAAAAACATGAAGAGCCTGAAAAGGTGTGAAAAATATGAAGAGCTTCAAAAGGTGTGAAATACATGAGGAGCCTGAAACTCTCTGAAAAATAAGAGGAGCATGAAGTGGTGTTCAAAAACATGAAGAGTCTGAAAAGGTGTGAAAAATATGAAGAGCTTCAATAGGTGTGAAAAATATGAGGAGCAGTATACGGTGTGAAAAATAGGAGGAGCATGAAGCGGTGTTCAAAATCATGAAGAGCCTGAAAAGGTGTGAAAAATATGAGGAGCATGAAATTGTCTGAAAAATAGGAGGAGCATGAAGTGGTGTTCAAAAACATGAAGAGCCTGAAAAGTTGTGAAAAATATGAAGAGCTTCAAAAGGTGTCAAAAATACGAGGAGCATGTAACGGTCTGAAAAATAGGAGGAGCATGATGCGTTGTTCAAAAACGTGAAGAGCTTGAAAAGGTGTGAAAAATATGAATAGCTTCAAAAGGTGTGATATTCATGAGGAGCATGAAAGGTTTCTGAAAAATAAGAGAAGCATGAAGTGGTGTGGAAAAACATGAAGAGCCTGAAAAGGTGTGAAAAATATGAAGAGCTTCAAAAGGTGTTAAAAATATGACGAGCATGAAACGGTCTGAAAATTTGGAGGATCATGAGCGGTGTTCAAAAACATGAAGAGCCTGAAAAGGTGAACAATATGAAGAGCTTCAAATGGTGTCAAAAATATGAGAAGCATGAAACGGTCTGAAAGATAGGAGGAGCATGAAGTGGTGTTCAAAATCATGAAGAGCCTGAAAAAGTGTGAAAAATATGAAGAGCTTCAAAAGGTGTCAAAAATATGAGGAGCATGAAACGTTCTGGAAATTGGAGGAGCATGAAACGGTGATCAAAAACATGAGGAGCCTGAAAAGTTGTGAAAAATATGAAGAGCTTCAAAAGGTGTGAAATTCATGAGGAGCATGAAACGGTCTGAAAAATAGGAGAAGCATGAAGTGGTGTTCAAAAACATGAGGAGCCTGAAAAGGTGTGAAAAATATGAAGAGCTTCAAAAGGTGTCAAAAATATGAAGAGCATGAAACGGTCTGAAAATTTGGAGGATCATGAGCGGTGTTCAAAAACATGAAGAGCCTGAAAAGTTGTGAAAAATATGAAGAGCTTCAAAAGGTGTCAAAAATATGAAGAGCATGAAACGGTCTGAAAATTTGGAGGATCATGAGCGGTGTTCAAAAACATGAAGAGCCTGAAAAGTTGTGAAAAATATGAAGAGCTTCAAAAGGGGTCAAAAATATGAAGAGCATGAAACGGTCTGAAAAATAGGAGGATCATGAAGCAGTGTTCAAAATCATGAAGAGCCTGAAAAAGTGTTAAAAATATGAAGAGCTTCAAAAGATGAAAAAATTATGAGGAGCATGAAACGGTCTGAAAAATAGGAGGAGCCTGAAACGGTGATCGAAAACATGAGGAGCCTAAAAAGGTGTGAAAAAGATGAAGAGCTTCAAAAGGTGTGAAATACATGAGGAGCATTAAACGGTCTGAAAAATATGAGAAGCATGAAGTGGTGTGGAAAAACATGAAGAGCCTGAAAAGGTGTGAAAAATATGAAGAGCTTCAAATGGTGTCAAAAATATGAGGACCATGTAACGTTCTGAAAAATAGTAGGAGCAAGAAACGGTGATCAAAAACATGAGGAGCCTGAAAAGGTGTGAAAAATATGAAGAGCTTCAAATGGTGTCAAAAATATGAGAAGCATGAAACGGTCTGAAAGATAGGAGGAGCATGAAACGGTGATCAGAAACATGAAGAGTCTGAAAAGTTGTGAAAAATATGAAGAGCTTCAAAAGATGTGAAATTCATGAGGAGCATGAAACGGTCTGAAAAATAAGAGGATCATGAAACGCTCTGAAAAATAGGAGCAGCATGAAACGGTGTTGAAAGACATGAAGAGCTTCAAAAGGTGTCAAAATGAGATGATCATGAAACGGTCTGAAAAATAGGGGAGCATGAAGTCGTGTTGAAAAAAATGAAAAATCTGAAAAGGTGTGAAATATATGAAGAGCTTCAAAAGGTGTCAAAAATATGAGGAGAATGAAACGGTCTGCAAAATAGGAGGAGCATGAAATGGTGTTCAAAAACATGAAGAGCCTGAAAAGTTGTGAAAAATATGAAGAGCTTCAAAAGGTGTCAAAAATATGAGGAGCATGAAAAGTTCTGAAAATTAGGAGGAGCATGAAGCGGTGTTGAAAAACATGAAGAGCCTGAAAATGTGTGAAAAATATGAAGAGCTTCAAAAGGTGTCAAAAATATGAGGAGCATTAAACCGTCTGAAAAATAGGAGTAGCATGAAGCGGTGTTCAAAAACAGGAAGAGCCTGAAAATTTGTTAAAAAATGAAGAGCTTCAAAAGGTGTCAAAAATATGAGGAGCATGAAATGGTCTGAAAAATAGGGTATTATGAAACGGTGTTCAAAAATATGAAGAGCCTGAAAAGGTGTGAAAAATATGAAGAGCATCAAAAGATGTGAAAAATATGAAGAGCTTCAAAAGGTGTAAAAAATATGAGGAGCATGAAACGGTCTGAAAAATAGGAAGAGCATGAAACGGTGTTCAAACAAATCAAGAGCCTGAAAAGGTGTGAAAAATATGAAGAGCTTCAAAAGGTTTGAAAAACATGAGGAGCATGAAACGGTCTGAAAAATAGGAGATGCATGAAGTTGTGTTGAAAAACATGAAGAGCCTGAAAAGGTGTGAAAAATATGAAGAGCTTCAAATGGTGTCAAAAATGAGATGAGCATGAAACGGTCTGAAAAATAGGAAGAGCATGAAGTGGTGTTGAAAACGATGAAGAGCCTGAAAAGGTGTGAGAAATATGAAGAGCTTCAAAGGGGTCAAAAATATGAGGAGCATTAAACGGTCTGAAAAATAGGAGGAGCATGAAGCGGTGTTCAAAAACATGAAGAGCCTGAAAACGTGTGAAAAATATGAAGAGCTTCAAAAGGTGTCAAAAATGAGATGAGCATGAAACGGTCGGAAGAATAGGAAGAGCATGATGCAGTGTTGAAAAACATGAAGAGCCTGAAAAGGTGTGAAAAATATGAAGCACTTCAAAAGATGTCAAAATTATGAGGAGCATGAAACAGTCTGAAAATTAAGAGGAGCATGAATTGGTTTTGAAAAACATGAAGAGCCTGAAAACATGCGAAATATATGAAGCGCTTCAAAAGGTGTGAAATATATGAGGAGCATGAAACAGTTGAAAAATAGGACGAGCATGAAGCAGTGTTCAAAAACATGAAGAACCGGAAAAGGTGTGAAAAATATGAAGAGCTTCGAAAGGTGTAAAAAATATGAAGAGCTTCAAAAGGTGTCAAAAATGAGATGTGCATGAAAAGGTCTAAAAAATAGGAGGAGCAGGAAGCGGTGTTCAAAAAAATGCAGAGACTGAAAAATTGTGAAAAATATGAAGAGCTTCAAAAGGTGTAAAAAATAGGAGGAGCATGAAACGGGTTAAAAAATAGGAGGAGCATGAACCGGTGTTCCAAAACATAAAGAGCATGAAAAGGTGTGAAAAACATGAAGTGCTTCATAAGGTGTCAAATTTAGTTTAGCATGAAAGGGTCTGAAAAATAGGAGGAGCATGAAGTGGTGTTGAAAACTTGAAGAGCCTGAAAAGTTGTGAAATATACGAAGAGCTTCAAAAGGTGTGAAAAATATGAAGTGCATCAAAAGGTGTCAAAAATGAGATGAGCATGAAACGGTCTGAAAAATAGGAGGAGCATGAAGTGGTATTGAAAAACATGAAGAGCCTGAAAACGTGTGAAAAATATGAAGAGCTTCAAAAATATGAAAAATATGAAGAGATTCAAAAGGTGTGAAAAATAAGAAGAGCTTCAAAAGATGTCAAAAATGAGATGAGCATGAAACGGTCTGAAGAAAAGGAGGAGCATGAAGCGGAGTTCACAAAAATGAAGAGCCTGAAAAGGTGGAAAGTATATGAAGAGCTTCAAAAGCTGTCAAAAATTTGAGGAGCATGAAACGGTATGAAAAATAGGAGGAGTGTGAAGCGGTGTTCAAAAACATGAAGAGTTTAAAAGGTGTGAAAAATATGAAGAGCTTCAAAAGTTGTGAAAAATATGAAAAGCATGAAACGGTCTGAAAAATAGGAGGAGCATGAAGCGGTGCTGAAAAACATGAAGAGTCTGAAAAGGTGTGAAAAATATGAAGAGCTTCAAAAGGTGTCAAAAATTTGAGGAGCATGAAAAGTTCTGAAGAATAGGAAGAGCATGATGCAGTGTTGAAAAACATGAAGAGCCTGAAAATGTGAAAAATATGAAGCACTTCAAAAGATGTCAAAATTATGAGGAGCATGAAACAGTCTGAAAATTAAGAGGAGCATGAATTGGTTTTGAAAAACATGAAGAGCCTGAAAACATGTGAAATATATGAAGCGCTTCAAAAGGTGTGAAGTACATGAGGAGCATTAAACGCTCTGAAAAATAGGAGAAGCATGAAGTGGTGTTGAAAAACGTGAAGAGCCTAAAAAGGAGTGAAAAATATGAAGAGCTTCAAAAGGTGTGAAAAATATGAGGAGCATGAAACGGTCTGAAAAATAGGAGGAGCATGAAACGGTGTTTGAAAACATGAAGAGCATGAAAATTTGTGAAAAATATGAAGACCTTCAAAACGTGTCCAAAATGAGATGAGCATGAAACTGTCTGAAAAAAAGGAGGTGCATGAAACGGTGTTGAAAAACATGAAGAGCCTGAAAACGTGTGAAAAATATGAAGAGCTTCTAAAGGTGTGAAAAATATGAAGAGCTTCAAATGGTGTCAAAAGTATGAGGACCATGAAACGGTCTGAAAAATAGGAGGAGCATGAAGCGGTGTTGAAAAACATGAATAGCGGGAAAAGGTGTCAAAAATATGAAGAGCTTCAAAAGGTGTCAAAAATATGAAGAGCATGAAACAGGCGGAAAAATAGGAGGAGCATGAAGCGGTGTCGAAAAACATGAAGAGCATGAAGAGTTGTGAAAAATAGGAAGAACTTCAAAAGGTGTCAAAAATATGAGGAGCATGAACGGTATGAAAAATAGGAGGATCATGAAGCCGTGTTGAAAAACATGAAGAGCCTGAAAACGTGTGAAAATTATGAAGAGCTTCAAAAGGTGTGAAATATATGAAGAGCTTCAAAAGGTGTCAAAAATGAGATGAGCATGAAATGGTCTGAAAGATAGGAGGGGCATGAAGTGGTGTTGAAAAACATGAAGAGCCTGAAAAGGTGTGAGAAATATGAAGATCTTCAAAATGTGTCAAAAATATGAGGAGCATGAAACGGTCTGAAAAATAGGAGGAGCAAGAAGTGATGTTTAAAAACATGAAGAGCCTGAAAAGGTGTGAAAAATATGAAGAGCATCAAAAGATGTGAAAAATATGAGGAGCATGAACCGGTCTGAAAAATAGGAGGAGCATGAAGCGGTTTTGAAAAGCATGAAGAGTCTGAAAAGGTGTGAAAAATATGAAGAGCTTCATTAGGTGTCAAAAATATTAGGAGCATGAAACTGTCTGAAAAATAGGAGGAGCATGAAGTGGTGTTGAAAAATGTGTAGAGCCTAAAAAGTTGTGAAAAATATGAAGAGCTTCAAAAGGTGTCAAAAATATGAGGAGCATGAAACGGTCTGAAAAATAGGAGGAGCATGAAGCGGTGTTGAAAAACATGAAGAGCATGAAAAGCTGTGAAGAATATGAAGAGCTTCAAAAGGTGTCAAAAATATGAGGAGCATGAAACGGTCTCAAAAATAGGAGGAGCATGAAGCGGTGTTGAAAAACATGAAGAGCCTGAAAAGGTGTGAAAAAAATGAAGAGACTCAAAAGGTGTCAAAAATATGAGGAGCATGAAACGGTCTGAAAAATAGGAGGCGCATGAATCTGTGCTCAAATACATGAAGCGCCTGAGAAGGTGTGAAAAATATGAAGAGCTTCAAAAGGTGTTAAAAATATGAGGAGCTTGAAACGATCTCAAAAATAGGAGGAGCATGAAATGGTCTGAAAAATAGGAGGAGCATGAAGCGGTGTTAAAAAACATGAAGAGCCTGAAAAGGTGTGACAAATATAAAGAGCTTCAAGATGTGTGAAAAATATGAGGAGCATGAAACGGTCTGAAAAATACGAGGAGCATGAAGCGGTGTTGAAAAACATGAAGAGCCTGAAAAGTTGTGACAACTATAAAGAGCTTCAAAATGTGTGAAAAATATGAGGAGCATGAAACTGTCTGAAAAATAGGAGGAGCATGAAACGGTGTGAAAAACATGAAGAGCATGAAAAGGTGTGAAAAAAAGGAAGAGCTTCAAAAGGTGTCAAAAATATGAGGAGCATGAAACGGTCTGAAAAATAGGAGGACCATGAAGCGGTGTTCAAAAATATGAAGAGCCTGAAAAGGTGTGAAAAACATGAAGAGCTTCCAAAATTGTCAGAAATATGAGGAGCATGAAACGGTCTGAAAAATAGGAGGAGCATGAAGCGGTCTGAAAAATAGGAGGAGCATGAATCGCTGTTCAAAAACATGAAGAGCCTGAAAAGGTGAGAAAAATATGAAGAGCTTCAAAAGCTGTCAAAAATATGAGGAGCATGAAACGGTCTGAAAAATAGGAGGACCATGAAGCGGTGTTCAAAAATATGAAGAGCCTGAAAAGGTGTGAAAAACATGAAGAGCTTCAAAAGTTTTCAAAAATAGGAGGAGCATGAAACGGTCTGAAAAATAGGAGGAGGATGAAGCGGTGTTCAAAAACATGAAGAGCCTGAAAAGGTGTGAAAAATAGTAAAAGCTTCAAAAGCTGTGAAAAATATGAAGAGCATGAAACGGTCTGAAAAATTAGGAGGAGCATGAAGCGGTCTTGAAAACCATGAAGAGCCTGAAAAGGTGTGAAAAATAAGAAGAGCTTCAAAATGTTTCAAACTTATGAGGAGAATGAACGGTCTGAAAAATAGGAGGAGCGTGAAGCGGTGTTGAAAAACATGAAGAGCCTGAAAAGGTGTGAAAAATATGAAGACCTTCAAAAGGTGTGAAGTACATGAGGAGCATGAAACGCTCTGAAAAATAGAAGGAGCATGAAGTGGTGTTCAAAAACATGAAGAGCCTGAAAAGGTGTTAAAAATATGAAAAGCTTCAAAAGGTGTCAAAAATATGAGGAGCATGAAACGGGCTGAAAAATAGGAGAAGCATGAAGTGGTGTTGAAAAACATGAAGATCCTGAAAAGGTGTGAAAAATATGAAGAGCTTCAAAAGTGTGAAATACATGACGAGCATGAAATGGCCTGAAAAATACGAGGAACATGAAACGGTGTTCAAAAACATGAAGAGCCTGAAAAGGTGTGAACAATATGAAGAGCTTCAAAAGGTGTCAAAAATATGAGGAGCCTGAAAACGTATGAAAAATAGGAGGAGCATGAAGTGGTGTTGAAAAACATTAAGAGCCTGAAATGGTGTGAAAAACATGAAGAGCTTCAAATGGTGTGAAATACATGAGGAGCAAGAAACGGTCTGAAAAATAGGAGGAGCAAGAAGGTGTGCTCAAAAACATGAAGAACCTGAAAAAGTGTGAAAAATATGAAGAGCTTCAAAAATATGAAAAATATGAAGAGCTTCAAAAGGTGTGAAAAATATGAGGAGCATGAAACGGTCTGAAAAATATGAGGAGCATGAAGCGCTGTTCAAAAACATGAAGAGCCTAAAAGGTGTGAAAAATATGAAGAGATTCAAAAGGTGTCAAAAATATGAGGAGCATGAAACGGCCTCAAAAATAGGAGGAGCATGAATCGGTGATGAAAAACATGGAGAGCCTGAAAATGTGTGAAAAATATGAAGAGCTTCAAAAGGTTTCAAAATGTGTGGAGCATGAAACGGTCTGAAAAATAGGAGGAGCATTAAGCGGTGTTGAAAAACATCAAGAGCCTGAAAAGGTGTGAAAATATGAAGAGCTTGAAAAGGTGTGAAAAATATAAAGAAATTCAAAAGGTGTGAAACATATGAAGAGCTTCAAAACGTGTGAAATACATGAGGAGCATGAAACTCTCTGAAACATAGAAGGAGCATGAAGTGGTGTTCAAAAACATGAAGAGCCTGAAAAGGTGTGAAAAATATGAAAAGCTTCAAAAGGTGTCAAAATTATGAGGAGCATGAAACGGGCTGAAAAATAGGAGAAGCATGAAGTGGTGTTGGAAAACATGAAGATCCTGAAAAGGTGTGAAAAATATGAAGAGCTTCAAAAGTGTGAAATACATGACGAGCATGAAATGGCCTGAAAAATACGAGGAACATGAAACGGTGTTCAAAAACATGAAGAGCCTGAAAAGGTGTGAACAATATGAAGAGCTTCAAAAGGTGTCAAAAATATGAGGAGCATGAAATCGTATGAAAAATAGGAGAAGCATGAAGTGGTGTTGAAAAACATTAAGAGCCTGAAATGGTGTGACAAATATGAAGAGCTTCAAAAGGTGTCAAAAATATGAGAAGCATGAAACGGTCTGAATAATAGGAGGAGCATGAAGCGGTGTTCAAAAACATGAAGAGTCTGAGAAGGTGTGAAAAATATGAACAGCGTCAAAAGGTGTCAAAAATATGAGGAGCATGAAACGGTCTCAAAAATGGGAGGAGCATGAAATGGTGATCAAAAACATGAAGAGCCTGAAAAGGTGTGAAAAATATGAAGAGCTTCAAAAGGTGTGAAATACATGAGGAGCATGAAACGGACTGAAAAATAGGAGAAGAATGAAGTGGTGTTGAAAAACATGAAGAGCCTGAAAAAGTGTGAAAAATATGAAAAGCTTCAAAAGGTGTGAAATACATGAGGAGCATGAAACTCTCTGAAAAATAGAAGGAGCATGAAGTGGTGTTCAAAAACATGAAGAGCCTGAAAAGTTGTGAAAATATGAAGAGCTTCAAAAATATGAAAAATATGAAGTGCTTCAAAGGGTGAGAAAAATATGAAGAGCTTCAAAAGGTGTCAAAAATATGAGGAGCATGAAACGGTCTGAAAAATAGGCGGAGCATGAAGCGATGTTGAAAAACATGAAGAGCCTGAAAAGGTGTGAAAAATATGAAGAGCTTCAAAAGGTGTCAAAAATATGAGAAACATGAAACGGTCTGAAAAATTGGAGGAGCATGAAGCGGTGTTCAAAAACATGAAGAGCCTGAAAAGGTGTGAAAAATATGAAGAGCCTGAAAAGCTGTGAAAAATATGAAGAGCTTTAAAAGGTGTCAAAATTATGAGGAGCATGAAACAGTCTGAAAAATAGTAGGAGCATGAAGCGGTGTTCAAAAACATGAACAGCCTGAAAAGGTGTGAAAAATATGAAGAGCCTGAAAAGGTGTGAAAAATATGAAGATCTTTAAAAGGTGTCAAAAATATGAGTAGCATGAAACAGTCTGAAAAACAGTAGGAGCATGAAGCGGTGGTGAAAAACATAAAGAGCCGCAAAAGGTGTGAAAAATATGAAGAGCTTCAAAAGATGTCAAAAATATGAGGAGCATGAAACGGTCTGAAAAATAGAAGCAGCATGAAGCGGTGTTGACATAGATGAAGAGCCTGAAAACGTGTGAAAAAAATGAAGAGATTCAAAACGTGTGAAAATTATGAAGAGCTTCAAAAGGTGTCAAAAATAGATGAGCATGAAACGGTCTGAAATATAGGAGGAGCAAGAAGTAGTGTTGAAAAAATGAAGACCCTGAAAAGGTGTGAAAAATATGAAGAGCTTCAAAAGGTGTCAAAAATATGAGAAACATGAAACGGTCCGAAAAATTGGAGGAGCATGAAGCGGTGTTCAAAAACATGAAGAGCCTGAAAAGGTGTGAAAAATATGAAGAGCTTCAAAAGGTGTCAAAAATATGAGGAGCATGAAATGGTCTAAAAAATCGGAGGAGCATGAAATGGTGTTCAAATACATGAAGAGACAGAAAAGGTGTGAAAAACATGAAGAGCTTCAAATGGTGTGAAATACATGAGGAGCATGAAACGGTCTGAAAAATAGGAGGAGCAAGAAGGTGTGCTCAAAAACATGAAGAACCTGAAAAAGTGTGAAAAATATGAAAAGCTTCAAAAGGTGTCAAAAATATGAGGAGCATGAAACGGGCTGAAAAATATGAGAAGCATGAAGTGGTGTTGAAAAACATGAAGATCCTGAAAAGGTGTGAAAAATATGAAGAGCTTCAAAAGTGTGAAATACATGACGAGCATGAAATGGCCTGAAAAATACGAGGAACATGAAACGGTGTTCAAAAACATGAAGAGCCTGAAAAGGTGTGAACAATATGAAGAGCTTCAAAAGGTGTCAAAAATATGAGGAGCATGAAATCGTATGAAAAATAGGAGAAGCATGAAGTGGTGTTGAAAAACATTAAGAGCCTGAAATGGTGTGAAAAATATGAAGAGCTTCAAAAGGTGTCAAAAATATGAGAAGCATGAAACGGTCTGAATAATAGGAGGAGCATGAAGAGGTGTTCAAAAACATGAAGAGTCTGAAAAGGTGTGAAAAATATGAACAGCGTCAAAAGGTGTCAAAAATATGAGGAGCATGAAACGGTCTGAAAAATGGGAGGAGCATGAAATGGTGATCAAAAACATGAAGAGCCTGAAAAGGTGTGAAAAATATGAAGAGCTTCAAAAGGTGTGAAATACATGAGGAGCATGAAACGGACTGAAAAATAGGAGAAGAATGAAGTGGTGTTGAAAAACATGAAGAGCCTGAAAAAGTGTGAAAAATATGAAAAACTTCAAAAGGTGTTAAATACATGAGGAGCATGAAACTCTCTGAAAATTAGAAGGAGCATGAAGTGGTGTTCAAAAACATGAAGAGCCTGAAAAGTTGTGAAAATATGAAGAGCTTCAAAAATATGAAAAATATGAAGAGCTTCAAAGGGTGAGAAAAATATGAATAGCTTCAAAAGGTGTCAAAAATATGAGGAGCATGATACAGTTTTAAAAATAGGAGGAGCATGAAGCGGTGTTGAAAAACATGAAGAGCCTGAAAAGGTGTGAAAAATATGAAGAGCTTCAAAAGGTGTGAAAAATATGAGGAGCATGATACAGTTTTAAAAATAGGAGGAGCATGAAGCGGTGTTGAAAAACATGAAGAGCCTGAAAACTTGTGAAAATATGAAGAGCTTCAAAAATATGAAAAATATGAAGAGCTTCAAAGGGTGAGAAAAATATGAAGAGCTTCAAAATGTGTCAAAATATGAGGAGCATGAAACGGTCTGAAACATAGGAGGAGCATGAATCGGTGTTGAAAAACATGAAGAGCCTGAAAAGGTGTGAAAAATATGAAGAGCGTCAAAAATATGAAAAATATGAAGAGCTTCAAAGGGTGAGAAAAATATGAAGAGTTTCAAAAAGTGTGAAAAATATGAGGAGCATGAAATGGTCTGAAAAACAGGAGAGGAATGAAGAGGTGTTTAAAAACATGAAGAGCCTGAAAAGGTGTGAAAAATATGAAGAACTTCAAAAGGTTTCAAAAATATGAGGAGCATGAAACGGTCTGAAACATAGGAGGAGCATGAAGCAGTGTTCAAAAACATGAAGAGCATGAAAAGGTGTGAAGAAAATGAAGAGTTTCAAAAGTTGACATAAATATGAGGAGAATGAAACGGTCTGAAAAATATGAGGAGCATGAAACGGTGTTGAAAAAGATGAAGAGCCTGAAAAGGTGTGAAAAATATGAAGAGCTTCAAAAAGTGTCAAAAATATGAAGAGAATGAAACGGTCCGAAAAATAGGAGGAGCATGAAAAGGTGTTGAATACATGAAGAGGGTGAAAATATGTGTAAAATATGAAGAGCTTCAAAAGGTGTGAAAAATATGAAGAGCTTCAAAAGGTGTGAAAAATATGAAGAGCTTCAAAAGGTGTCAAATATATGAGGAGCATGAAACAGTCTGAAAAATAGGAGGAGTATGAAGCGATGTTGAAAAACATGAAGAGTCTGAAAAGGTGTGAAATATATGAAGAGCTTCAAAAGGTGTGAAATATAGGAGGAGCATGAAGCGTTGTTCAAAAACATGAAGAGCCTTAAAAGGTGTGAAATATATTAAGAGCTTCTAAAGGTGTCAAAAATAAGAGGAGCATGAAACAGTCTCAAAATAGGAGGAGCATGAAATGGTGTTGAAAAGCATGAAGAGCCTGAAAATATGTGAAAAACATGGAGAGCTTCAAAAGGTGTCAGAAATATGAGGAGCATGAAACGGTCTGAAAAATAGGAGGAGCATGAAACGGTGTTGAAAAACATGAACAGCCTTAAAACTTGTGAAAAATATGAAGAGCTTCAAAAGGTGTGAAATATATGAAGAGCTTCAAAAGGTGTGAAAAATATGAGGAGCATGAAACGGTCTGAAAAATAGGAAGAGCATTAAACGGTGTTCAAAAACATGTAGAGCCTGAAAATGTGTGAAAAATATTAAGACCTTTAAAAGTTGTGAAAAATATGAGGAGCATGAAGCGGTGTTCAAAAACATGAAGAGCCTGAAAAGGTGTGAAATATATGAAGAGCTTCCAAAGGTGTCAGAAATATGAGGAGCATGAAACAGACTGAAAAATAGGAGGAGCTTGAAATGGTGTTGAAAAACAAGAAGAGCCTGAAATGGTGTGAAAAATATGAAGAGCTTCAACAGGTGTGTAAAAGATGAGGAGCATGAAACGTTTTGAAAAATAGGAGGAGCATGAAGCTTTGTTGACAAAAATGAAGAACATGAAAAGGTGTGAAAAATATGAAGAGCTTCAAAAGGTGTCAAAAATTTGAGAAGCATGAAACGGTCTGAAAAATACGAGGAGCATGAAGTGATATTGAAAAACATGAAGAGCCTGAAAAGGTGTGAAATAAATGAAGAGCTTCAAAACGTGTCAAAAATATGAGGAGCATGAAACGGTCTGAAAAATAGGAGGAGCATGAAGCGGTGTTGAAAAATATGAAGACCCTGAATAGGTGTGAAAAATATGAAGAGGTTCAAAAGGTGTCAAAAATATGAGGAGCATGAAACGGTCTGAATAAAAGGAGGAGCATGAAACGATATTCAAAAACATGAAGAGCCTGAAAAAGTGTGATAAATGTGAAGAGCTTCAAAAAGTGTGAAAAATACGAGGAGCATGAAATGGTCTGAAAAACAGGAGAAGAATGAAGAGGTGTTTAAAAACATGAAGAGCCTGAAAAGGTGTGAAATATATGAAGAACTTCAAAAGGTTTCAAAAATATGAGGAGCATGAAACGGTCTGAATAAAAGGAGGAGCATGAAACGATGTTCAAAAACATGAAGAGCCTGAAAAAGTGTGAAAAATATGAAGAGCTTCAAAAAGTGTGAAAAATATGAGGAGCATGAAACGATCTGAAAAATAGGTGGAGCAGGAAGCGATGTTCAAAAACATGAAGAGCCTGACAGGTGTGAAAAGTATGAAGAGCTTCAAAAAGTGTGAAAAATATGAAGAGCTTCAAAAAGTGTGAAAAATATGAGGAGCATGAAATGGTCTGAAAAACAGGAGAAGAATGAAGAGGTGTTTAAAAATATGAAGAGCCTGAAAAGGTGTGAAATATATGAAGAACTTCAAAAGGTTTCAAAAATATGAGGAGCATGAAACGGTCTGAAACATAGGAGGAGCATGAAGCAGTGTTCAAAAACATGAAGAGCATGAAAATGTGTGAAGAAAATGAAGAGTTTCAAAAGTTGACATAAATATGAGGAGAATGAAACGGTCTGAAAAATAGGAGGAGCATGAAACGGTGTTGAAAAAGATGAAGAGCCTGAACAGGTGTGAAAAATATGAAGAGCTTCAAAAAGTGTCAAAAATATGAAGAGAATGAAACGGTCCGAAAAATAGGAGGAGCATGAAAAGGTGTTGAAAAACATGAAGAGGGTGAAAATATGTGTAAAATATGAAGAGCTTCAAAAGGTGTGAAAAATATGAAGAGCTTCAAAAGGTGTGAAAAATATGAAGAGCTTCAAAAGGTGTCAAATATATGAGGAGCATGAAACGGTCTGAAAAATAGGAGGAGTATGAAGCGATGTTGAAAAACATGAAGAGTCTGAAAAGGTGTGAAATATATGAAGAGCTTCAAAAGGTGTGAAATATAGGAGGAGCATGAAGCGTTGTTCAAAAACATGAAGAGCCTTAAAAGGTGTGAAATATATTAAGAGCTTCTAAAGGTGTCAAAAATAAGAGGAGCATGAAACAGTCTCAAAATAGGAGGAGCATGAAACGGTGTTGAAAAGCATGAAGAGCCTGAAAATATGTGAAAAATATGAAGAGCTTCAACAGGTGTGTAAAGGTGAGGAGCATGAAATGGTTTGAAAAATAGGAGGAGCATGAAGCTTTGTTGACAAAAATGAAGAACATGAAAACGTGTGAAAAATATGAAGAGCTTCAAAAGGTGTCAAAAATTTGAGAAGCATGAAACGGTCTGAAAAATACGAGGAGCATGAAGCGATGTTGAAAAACATGAAGAGCCTGAAAAGGTGTGAAATAAATGAAGAGCTTCAAAACGTGTCAAAAATATGAGGAGCATGAAACGGTCTGAATAAAAGGAGGAGCATGAAACGATGTTCAAAAACATGAAGAGCCTGAAAACGTGTGAAAAATATGAAGAGCTTCAAAAAGTGTGAAAAATATGAGGAGCATGAAACGATCTGAAAAATAGGTGGAGCAGGAAGCGGTTTGAAAAGCATGAAGAGCCTGGAAATATGTGAAAAATATGGAGAGCTTCAAAAGGTGTCAGAAATATGAGGAGCATGAAAGGGTCTGAAAAATAGGAGGAGCATGAAACGGTGTTGAAAAACATGAACAGCCTTAAAACGTGTGAAAAATATGAAGAGCTTCAAAAGGTGTGAAATACATGAGGATCATGAAACGGTCTGAAAAATAGGAGGAGCATGAAACGGTGTTGAAAAACATGAACATTCTTAAAACTTTTGAAAAATATGAAGAGCTTCAAAAGGTGTGAAAAATATGAAGAGCTTCAAAAGGTGTCAAAAATATGAGGAGCATGAAACGGTCTGAAAAATAGGAGGAGGATGAAGCGATGTTGAAAAACATGAAGAGTCTGAAAAGGTGTGAAATATATGAAGAGCTTCAAAATGTGTCAGAAATATGAGGAGCATGAAACGGTCTGAAAAATAGGAGGAGCATGAAACGGTTTTGAAAAACATGAAGAACAGGACAAGGTGAGAAATATATGAAGAGCTTCAAAAGGTGTGAAAAATATGAGGAGCATGAAACGGTTTGAAAAATAGGAGGAGCATTAAACGGTGTTCAAAAACATGTAGAGCCTGAAAATGTGTGAAAAATATTAAGAGCTTTAAAAGGTGTGAAAAATATGAGGAGCATGAAGCGGTGTTCAAAAACATGAAGAGCTTGAAAAGGTGTGAAATATATGAAGATCTTCAAAAGGTGTGAAAAATAGGAGGAGCATGAAGCGGTGTTCAAAAACATGAAGAGCCTGAAATGGTGTGAAAAATATGAAGAGCTTCAACAGGTGTGTAAAAGATGAGGAGCATGAAACGGTTTGAAAAATAGGAGGAGCATGAAGCTTTGTTGACAAAAATGAAGAACATGAAAAGGTGTGAAAAATATGAAGAGCTTCAAAAGGTGTCAAAAATTTGAGAAGCATGAAATGGTCTGAAATATACGAGGAGCATGAAGCGATGTTGAAAAACATGAAGAGCCTGAAAAGGTGTGAAATAAATGAAGAGCTTCAAAACGTGTCAAAAATATGAGGAGCATGAAACGTTCTGAAAAATAGGAGGAGCATGAAGCGGTGTTAAAAAATATGAGGACCCTGAATAGGTGTGAAAAATATGAAGAGGTTCAAAAGGTGTCAAAAATATGAGGAGCCTGAAACGGTCTGAATAAAAGGAGGAGCATGAAACGATGTTCAAAAACATGAAGAGCCTGAAAAAGTGTGAAAAATATGAAGAGCTCCAAAAAGTGTGAAAAATATGAGGAGCATGAAACGATCTTAAAAATAGGTGGAGCAGGAAGCGGTGTTCAAAAACATGAAGAGCCTGACAGGTGTGAAAAGTATAAAGAGCTTCAAACGTGTGAAAAATATGAAGAGCTTCAAAAAGTGTGAAAAATATGAGGAGCATGAAATGGTCTGAAAAACAGGAGAAAAATGTAGAGGTGTTTAAAAACATGAAGAGCCTGAAAAGGTGTGGAATATATGAAGAACTTCAAAAGGTTTCAAAAATATGAGGAGCATGAAACGGTCTGAATAAAAGGAGGAGCATGAAACGATGTTCAAAAACATGAAGAGCCTGAAAAGGTGTGAAATATATGAAGAACTTCAAAAGGTTTCAAAAATATGAGGAGCATGAAACGGTCTGAAACCTAGGAGGAGCATGAAGCAGTGTTCAAAAACATGAAGAGCATGAAAAGGTGTGAAGAAAATGAAGAGTTTCAAAAGTTGACATAAATATGAGGAGAATGAAACGGTCTGAAAAATATGAGGAGCATGAAGCGGTCTGAAAAATAGGTGGAGCAGGAAGCGGTGTTCAAAAACATGAAGAGCCTGACAGGTGTGAAAATTATGAAGAGCTTCAAAAAGTGTGAAAAATATGAAGAGCTTCAAAAAGTGTGAAAAATATGAGGAGCATGAAATGGTCTGAAAAACAGGAGAAGAATGAAGAGGTGTTTAAAAACATGAAGAGCCTGAAAAGGTGTGAAAAATATGAGGAGCATGAAACGATCTGAAAAATAGGTGGAGCAGGAAGCGGTGTTCAAAAACATGAAGAGCCTGACAGGTGTGAAAAGTATGAAGAGCTTCAAAAAGTGTGAAAAATATGAAGAGCTTCAAAAAGTGTGAAAAATATGAGGAGCATGAAATGGTCTGAAAAACAGGAGAAGAATGAAGAGGTGTTTAAAAACATGAAGAGCCTGAAAAGGTGTGAAATATATGAAGAACTTCAAAAGGTTTCAAAAATATGAGGAGCATGAAACGGTCTGAAACATAGGAGGAGCATGAAGCAGTGTTCAAAAACATGAAGAGCATGAAAAGGTGTGAAGAAAATGAAGAGTTTCAAAAATTGACATAAATATGAGGAGAATGAAACGGTCTGAAAAATATGAGGAGCATGAAACGGTGTTGAAAAAGATGAAGAGCCTGAAAAGGTGTGAAAAATATGAAGAGCTTCAAAAGGTGTGAAAAATATGAGGAGCATGAAACGGTCTGAAAAATAGGAAGAGCATGAAGCGGTGTTGAATAACATGAAGATCTTGAAAAGGTGTGAACAATATTAGGAGCATGAAACGGTCTCAAAAATATGAGGAGCATGAAGCGGTGTTGAAAATCATGAAGAGCCTGAAAAGGTTTGAATAAAATGAAGGGATTCAAAAGGTGTCAAACATATGAGAAGCATGAAACTGTGTTGAAAAACAAGAAGAGCATGAAAAGGTGTGAAAAATATGAGGAGCATGAAAAGGTCTGAAAAATAGGAGGAGCATGAAGTGGTATTCAAAAACATGAAGAGCATGAAAAGGTGTGAAAAATATGGAGAGCTTCAAAAGGTGTCAGAAATATGAGGAGCATGAAACGGTCTGAAAAATAGGAGGAGCATGAAACGGTGTTGAAAAACATGAACAGCCTTAAAACTTGTGAAAAATATGAAGAGCTTCAAAAGGTGTGAAAAATATGAAGAGCTTCAAAAGGTGTCAAAAATATGAGGAGCATGAAACGGTCTGAAAAATAGGAGGAGGATGAAGCGATGTTGAAAAACATGAAGAGTCTGAAAAGGTGTGAAATATATGAAGAGCTTCAAAATGTGTCAGAAATATGGGGAGCATGAAACGGTCTGAAAAATAGGAGGAGCATGAAACGGTGTTGAAAAACCTGAAGAACAGGAAAAGGTGAGAAATATATGAAGAGCTTCAAAAGGTGTGAAAAATATGAGGAACATGAAACGGTCTGAAAAATAGGAGGAGCATGAAGCGGTGTTGAAAAACATGAAGAGCCTGAAAAGGTGTTAAAAATATGAAGAGCTTCAAAAGGTGTCAGAAATATGAGGAGCATGAAACAGTCTGAAAAATAGGAGGAGCTTGAAATGCTGTTGAAAAACAAGAAGAGCCTGAAATGGTGTGAAAAATATGAAGAGCTTCAACAGGTGTGTAAAAGATGAGGAGCATGAAACGGTTTGAAAAATAAGAGGAGCATGAAGCTTTGTTGACAAAAATGAAGAACATGAAAAGGTGTGAAAAATATGAAGAGCTTCAAAAGGTGTCAAAAATTTGAGAAGCATGAAACGGTCTGAAAAATACGAGGAGCATGAAGCGATGTTGAAAAACATGAAGAGCCTGAAAAGGTGTGAAATAAATGAAGAGCTTCAAAACGTGTCAAAAATATGAGGAGCATGAAACGGTCTGAAAAATAGGAGGAGCATGAAGCGGTGTTGAAAAATATGAAGACCCTGAATAGGTGTGAAAAATATGAAGAGGTTCAAAAGGTGTCAAAAATATGAGGAGCATGAAACGGTCTGAATAAAAGGAGGAGCATGAAACGATGTTCTAAAACATGAAGAGCCTGAAAAAGTGTGAAAAATATGTAGAGCTTCAAAAAGTGTGAAAAATATGAGGAGCATGAAACGATCTGAAAAATAGGTGGAGCAGGAAGCGGTGTTCAAAAATATGAAGAGCCTGACAGGTGTGAAAAGTATGAAGAGCTTCAAAAAGTGTGAAAAATATGAAGAGCTTCAAAAAGTGTGAAAAATATGAGGAGCATGAAATGGTCTGAAAAACAGGAGAAGAATGTAGACGTGTTTAAAAACATGAAGAGCCTGAAAAGGTGTGAAATATATGAAGAACTTCAAAAGGTTTCAAAAATATGAGGAGCATGAAACGGTCTGAAACATAGGAGGAGCATGAAGCAGTGTTCAAAAACATGAAGAGCATGAAAAGGTGTGAAGAAAATGAAGAGTTTCAAAAGTTGACATAAATATGAGGAGAATGAAACGGTCTGAAAAATATGAGGAGCATGAAACGGTGTTGAAAAAGATGAAGAGCCTGAAAAGGTGTGAAAAATATGAAGAGCTTCAAAAAGTGTCAAAAATATGAAGAGAATGAAACGGTCCGAAAAATAGGAGGAACATGAAGCGATGTTGAAAACCATGAAGAGCCTGAAAACGTGTGAAAAATATGAAGAGCTTCAAAAGTGTCAAAAATAAGAGGTGCATGACACAGTCTGAAAAATAGGAGGAGCATGAGACGGTCTGAAAAATAGGAGGAGCATGAAGTGGTGTTGAAAAATATGAAGAGCCTGAAAAGGTGTTAAAAATCGGAGGAGCTTCAAAAGGTGTCAAAAATATGAGGAGCATGAAACGGTCTGAAAAATAGGATGAACATGAAACGGTGTTCAAAAACATGAAGAGCCTGGAATGTTGTGAAAAATATGAAGAGCTTCAAAAAGTGTTAAAAATATGCGGAGCGTGAAACGGTCTGAAAAATAGGAGCAGCATGAAATGGTGTTCAAAAACATGAAGATCCTGAAAAGGTGTAAAAAATATGAAGAGCTTCAAAAGGTGTCAAAAATATGAGGAGCATGAAACGGTCTCAAAAATATGAGGAGCATTTAGCGGTGTTCAAAAACTTGGAGGGCCTGAAAAAGTGTGAAAAATATGAAGAGCTCCAAAATTTGTCAAAAATATGAGGAGCATGAAACGGTCTCAAAAATAGGAGGAGCATGAAGCGGTGTTGAAAAACTTGAAGAGCCTGAAAACGTGAGAAAAATATGAAGAGCTTCAAAAGATGTCAAAAATATGAGGAGAATGAAACGGTCTGAAATATACGAGGAGCATGAAGCGGTGTTGAAAAACATGAAGAGCCTGAATAAGTGTGAAAAAGATGAAGAACTTCAAAAGGTGTGAAAAATATGAAGAGCTTCAAAAGGTGTCCAAAATGAGATGAACATGAAACCGTCTGAAAAATCAGAGGAGCATGAAGTGGTGTTGAAAAACATGAAGACCCTGAAAAGGAGTGAAAAACATGAAGAGCTTCAAAAGGTGTGAAAAATATGAGGAGCTTCAAAGTTGTCAAAAAAGAGATGAACATGAAACCGTCTGAAAAATAGGAGGAGCATGAAGCGGTGTTCAAAAACATGAAGAGCCTGAAAAGGTGTGAAAAATATGAAGAGCTTCAAAAGGTGTCAAATATATGAGGAGCATGAAACGGTCTGAAAAATAGGAAGAGCATGAAGCGGTGTTCAAAAACATGAAGAGACTGAAAAGGTGTGAAAAATATGAAGAACTTCAAAAGGTGTGAAAAATAGGAGGAGCATGAAGCGGTGTTCAATAACATGAAGAGTCTGAAAACGTGTGAATATATGAAGAGCTTCAAAAATATGAAAAATATGAAGAGCTTCAAAAGGTGTCAAAAATATGAGGAGCATGAAACGGTCTGAAAAATAGGCGGAGCATGAAACGGTGTTGAAAAACATGCAGAGCCTGAAAAGGTGTGAAAAATATGAAGAACTTCAAAAGGTGTGAAATATATGAGGAGCATGAAACGGTCTTAAAAATAGGAGGAGCATGAAGCGGTGTTCAAAAATATGAAGAGCCTGACAAGGTGTGAAATATATGAAGAGCTTCAAAAGGTATGAAATACATGAGGAGTATAAAACTGTCTTGAAAATAGGAGGAGCATGAAGCGGTGTTAAAAAACATGAAGAGGCTTAAAAGGTGTGAAAAATATGAAGAGCTTCAAAAGGTGTGAAAAATATGAGGAGCATGAAATGGTCTGAAAAATAGGAGGAGCATGAAGCCGTGTTGAAAAACATGAAGAGCCTGAAAAAGTGTGAAATATATGAAGAGCTTCAAAAGGTGTAAAAAATATGAGGAGATTCAAAAGGTGTCAAAAATGAGAGGAGTATGAAGCGGTCTCAAAAATAGGAGGAGCATGAAGCGGTGTTCAAAAACATGAAGAGCCTGAAAAGGTGTGAAAAATATGAAGAGCTTCAAAAGGTGTCAAAAATGAGATGAGCATGAAACGGTCTGAAATATATGAGGAGCATGAAGCGGTGTTCAAACACATGAAGAGCGTGAAAAGCTGTGAAAAATATGAAGAGCTTCAAAAGGTGTGAAATAAATGAGGAGCATGAAACGGGCTGAAAAATAGGAGAAGCATGAAGTGGTGTAGAAAAACATGAAGAGCCTGAAAAGGTGTGAAAAATATGAAGAGCTTCAAAAGGTGTGAAAAATATGAGGAGCATGAAACGGTCTGAAAAATAGAAGCAGCATGAAACGGTGTTGAAAAACATGAAGAGCCTGAAATGGTGTGAAAAATATGAAGAGCTTCAAAAGGTGTGAAAAATATGAAGAGCTTCAAAAGGTGTCAAAAATTTGATTATCATGAAACGGTCTGAAAAATTGGAGGAGCATGAAGCGGTGTTGAAAAACATGAAGAGCCTGAAAAGGTGTTAAAAATATGAAGAGCTTCAAAAGGTGTCAGAAATATGAGGAGCATGAAACAGTCTGAAAAATAGGAGGAGCTTGAAATGCTGTTGAAAAACAAGAAGAGCCTGAAATGGTGTGAAAAATATGAAGAGCTTCAACAGGTGTGTAAAAGATGAGGAGCATGAAACGGTTTGAAAAATAAGAGGAGCATGAAGCTTTGTTGACAAAAATGAAGAACATGAAAAGGTGTGAAAAATATGAAGAGCTTCAAAAGGTGTCAAAAATTTGAGAAGCATGAAACGGTCTGAAAAATACGAGGAGCATGAAGCGATGTTGAAAAACATGAAGAGCCTGAAAAGGTGTGAAATAAATGAAGAGCTTCAAAACGTGTCAAAAATATGAGGAGCATGAAACGGTCTGAAAAATAGGAGGAGCTTGAAGCGGTGTTGAAAAATATGAAGACCCTGAATAGGTGTGAAAAATATGAAGAGGTTCAAAAGGTGTCAAAAATATGAGGAGCATGAAACGGTCTGAATAAAAGGAGGAGCATGAAACGATGTTCTAAAACATGAAGAGCCTGAAAAAGTGTGAAAAATATGTAGAGCTTCAAAAAGTGTGAAAAATATGAGGAGCATGAAACGATCTGAAAAATAGGTGGAGCAGGAAGCGGTGTTCAAAAATATGAAGAGCCTGACAGGTGTGAAAAGTATGAAGAGCTTCAAAAAGTGTGAAAAATATGAAGAGCTTCAAAAAGTGTGAAAAATATGAGGAGCATGAAATGGTCTGAAAAACAGGAGAAGAATGTAGACGTGTTTAAAAACATGAAGAGCCTGAAAAGGTGTGAAATATATGAAGAACTTCAAAAGGTTTCAAAAATATGAGGAGCATGAAACGGTCTGAAACATAGGAGGAGCATGAAGCAGTGTTCAAAAACATGAAGAGCATGAAAAGGTGTGAAGAAAATGAAGAGTTTCAAAAGTTGACATAAATATGAGGAGAATGAAACGGTCTGAAAAATATGAGGAGCATGAAACGGTGTTGAAAAAGATGAAGAGCCTGAAAAGGTGTGAAAAATATGAAGAGCTTCAAAAAGTGTCAAAAATATGAAGAGAATGAAACGGTCCGAAAAATAGGAGGAACATGAAGCGATGTTGAAAACCATGAAGAGCCTGAAAACGTGTGAAAAATATGAAGAGCTTCAAAAGTGTCAAAAATAAGAGGTGCATGACACAGTCTGAAAAATAGGAGGAGCATGAGACGGTCTGAAAAATAGGAGGAGCATGAAGTGGTGTTGAAAAATATGAAGAGCCTGAAAAGGTGTTAAAAATCGGAGGAGCTTCAAAAGGTGTCAAAAATATGAGGAGCATGAAACGGTCTGAAAAATAGGATGAACATGAAACGGTGTTCAAAAACATGAAGAGCCTGGAATGTTGTGAAAAATATGAAGAGCTTCAAAAAGTGTTAAAAATATGCGGAGCGTGAAACGGTCTGAAAAATAGGAGCAGCATGAAATGGTGTTCAAAAACATGAAGATCCTGAAAAGGTGTAAAAAATATGAAGAGCTTCAAAAGGTGTCAAAAATATGAGGAGCATGAAACGGTCTCAAAAATATGAGGAGCATTTAGCGGTGTTCAAAAACTTGGAGGGCCTGAAAAAGTGTGAAAAATATGAAGAGCTCCAAAATTTGTCAAAAATATGAGGAGCATGAAACGGTCTCAAAAATAGGAGGAGCATGAAGCGGTGTTGAAAAACTTGAAGAGCCTGAAAACGTGAGAAAAATATGAAGAGCTTCAAAAGATGTCAAAAATATGAGGAGAATGAAACGGTCTGAAATATACGAGGAGCATGAAGCGGTGTTGAAAAACATGAAGAGCCTGAATAAGTGTGAAAAAGATGAAGAACTTCAAAAGGTGTGAAAAATATGAAGAGCTTCAAAAGGTGTCCAAAATGAGATGAACATGAAACCGTCTGAAAAATCGGAGGAGCATGAAGTGGTGTTGAAAAACATGAAGACCCTGAAAAGGAGTGAAAAACATGAAGAGCTTCAAAAGGTGTGAAAAATATGAGGAGCTTCAAAGTTGTCAAAAAAGAGATGAACATGAAACCGTCTGAAAAATAGGAGGAGCATGAAGCGGTGTTCAAAAACATGAAGAGCCTGAAAAGGTGTGAAAAATATGAAGAGCTTCAAAAGGTGTCAAATATATGAGGAGCATGAAACGGTCTGAAAAATAGGAAGAGCATGAAGCGGTGTTCAAAAACATGAAGAGACTGAAAAGGTGTGAAAAATATGAAGAACTTCAAAAGGTGTGAAAAATAGGAGGAGCATGAAGCGGTGTTCAATAACATGAAGAGTCTGAAAACGTGTGAATATATGAAGAGCTTCAAAAATATGAAAAATATGAAGAGCTTCAAAAGGTGTCAAAAATATGAGGAGCATGAAACGGTCTGAAAAATAGGCGGAGCATGAAACGGTGTTGAAAAACATGCAGAGCCTGAAAAGGTGTGAAAAATATGAAGAACTTCAAAAGGTGTGAAATATATGAGGAGCATGAAACGGTCTTAAAAATAGGAGGAGCATGAAGCGGTGTTCAAAAATATGAAGAGCCTGACAAGGTGTGAAATATATGAAGAGCTTCAAAAGGTATGAAATACATGAGGAGTATAAAACTGTCTTGAAAATAGGAGGAGCATGAAGCGGTGTTAAAAAACATGAAGAGGCTTAAAAGGTGTGAAAAATATGAAGAGCTTCAAAAGGTGTGAAAAATATGAGGAGCATGAAATGGTCTGAAAAATAGGAGGAGCATGAAGCCGTGTTGAAAAACATGAAGAGCCTGAAAAAGTGTGAAATATATGAAGAGCTTCAAAAGGTGTAAAAAATATGAGGAGATTCAAAAGGTGTCAAAAATGAGAGGAGTATGAAGCGGTCTCAAAAATAGGAGGAGCATGAAGCGGTGTTCAAAAACATGAAGAGCCTGAAAAGGTGTGAAAAATATGAAGAGCTTCAAAAGGTGTCAAAAATGAGATGAGCATGAAACGGTCTGAAATATATGAGGAGCATGAAGCGGTGTTCAAACACATGAAGAGCGTGAAAAGCTGTGAAAAATATGAAGAGCTTCAAAAGGTGTGAAATAAATGAGGAGCATGAAACGGGCTGAAAAATAGGAGAAGCATGAAGTGGTGTAGAAAAACATGAAGAGCCTGAAAAGGTGTGAAAAATATGAAGAGCTTCAAAAGGTGTGAAAAATATGAGGAGCATGAAACGGTCTGAAAAATAGAAGCAGCATGAAACGGTGTTGAAAAACATGAAGAGCCTGAAATGGTGTGAAAAATATGAAGAGCTTCAAAAGGTGTGAAAAATATGAAGAGCTTCAAAAGGTGTCAAAAATTTGATGATCATGAAACGGTCTGAAAAATTGGAGGAGCATGAAGCGGTGTTGAAAAACATGAAGAGCCTGAAAAAGTGTGAACAATATGAAGAGCTTAAAAGGTGTGAAAAATATGAGGAGCATGATATGGTTTGAAAAATAGGATTAGCATGAAGCGGTGTTCAAAAACATGAAGAGCCTGAGAAGGTGTGAAAAATATGAAAAGATTCAAAAGGTGTCATAAATGAGATGAGCAAGAAACGGTCTGACAAATAGGAGGTGCATGAAGTGTTGTGGAAAAACATGAAGAGCCTGAAAAGGTGTGAGAAATATGAAGAGCTTAAAAAGGTGTGAAAAATATGAAGAGATTAAAAAGGTGTCAAAAATATGAGGAGCATGAAACGGTCTTAAAAATACAAGGAGCATGAAGCGGTGTTGAAAAACATGAACAGCCTGAAAATGTGTGAAATATATGAAGAGCTTAAAAATGTGTCAAGTATATGAGGAGCATGAAACGGTCTGAAAAATAGGAGGATCATGCAACAGTGTTGAAAAACATGAAGAGCCTGAAAATGTGTGAAAAATATGAAGAGCTTCCAAAGTTGTCAAAAATATGAGGATCATGAAATGGTCTGAAAAATAGGAGGAGCATTAACCTGTATTCAAAAACATGAAGAGCCTGAAAATGTCTGAAATATATAAAGAGCTTCAAAAAGTGTCAAAAATATGAAGAGCATGAAACGGTCTGAATAACAGGAGGAGAATGTAACGGTCATCAAAAACACGAAGAGCCTGAAAAGGTGTGCAAAATATGAAGAGCTTCAAAAGGTGTGAAATATGAGGAGCATGAAACGGTCTGAAAAATAGGAGGAGCATGAAGCGGTGTTCAAAAACATGAAGAGCCTGAAAAGGTGTGAAAAATATGAAAAGCTTCAAAAGGTGTCAAAAATGAGATGAGCATGAAACGGTCTGAAAAATAGGAGGAGCATGAAGCAGTGTTCAAAAACTTGAAGAGCCTGAAACGTTGTGAAAAATATGAAAAGCTTCAAAAGGTTTCAAAAATGAGATGAGCATGAAACGGTCTGAAAAATAGGAGGAGCATGAAGCGGTGTTGAAAAAATGAAGAGCCTGAAAAGGTGTGAAAAATATGAAGAGCATCAAAAGATATCAAAAATATGAGGAGCATGAAACGGTCTGCAAAAAAGGAGGAGCATGAAGTGGTTTTGAAAAACTTGAAGAGCCTGCAAAGGTGTGAAAAATATGAAAAGCTTCAAAAGATGTCAAAAATATGAGGAGCATGAAACGGTCTGAAAAATAGGAGGAGCATGAAGTGGTGTAGAAAAACATGAAGAGCCTTAAAAGGTGTGAAAAATATGAAGAGCTTCAAAAGGTGTGAAATACATGATGAGCATGAAACGGGCTGAAAAATAGGAGAAGCTTGAAGTGGTGTAGAAAAACATGAAGAGCCTGAAAAGGTGTGAAAAATATGAAGAGCTTCAAAAGGTGTCAAAAATAGGAGGAGCATGAAACGGTCTGAAAAATAGAAGCAGCATGAAATGGTGTTGAAAAACATGAAAAGCCTGAAAAGGTGTGAAAAATATGAAGAGCTTCAAAAGGTGTGGAATACATGAGGAGCATGAAACGGGCTGAAAAATAGGAGAAGAATGAAGAGGTGTTTAAAAACATGAAGAGCCTGAAAAGGTGTGAAATATATGAAGAACTTCAAAAGGTTTCAAAATATGAGGAGCATGAAACGGTCTGAAACATAGGAGGAGCATGAAACGGTGCTGAAAAAGATGAAGAGCCCGAAAAGGTCTGAAAAATATGAAGAGCTTCAAAAAGTATCAAACATATGAAGAGAATGAAACGTTCTGAAAAATATGAGGAGCATGAAACGGTGCTGAAAAAGATGAAGAGCCTGAAAAGGTCTGAAAAATATGAAGAGCTTCAAAAAGTGTCAAAAATATGAGGAGCATGAAACGGTCTGAAACATAGGAGGAGCATGAAATGGTGTTGAAAAAGATGAAGAGCCTGAAAAGGTGTGAAAAATATGAAGAGCTTCAAAAAGTGTCAAAAATATGAGGAGCATGAAACGGTCTGAAAAATAGGAGGAGCATGAAAAGGTGTTGAAAAACAAGAAGAGCCTGAAAAGGTGTGAAATATATGAAGAACTTCAAAAGGTTTCAAAAATATGAGGAGCATGTAAAGGTCTGAAACATAGGAGGAGCATGAAACGGTGTTGAAAAAGATGAAGAGCCTGAAAAGGTGTGAAAAATATGAAGAGCTTCAAAAAGTGTCAAAAATATGAGGAGGATGAAACGGTCTGAAAAATAGGAGGAGCATGAAAAGGTGTTGAAAAACATGAAGAGCCTGAAAATGTGTGAAAAATATGAAGAGCTTCAAAAGGTGTGAAAAATATGAAGAGCTTCAAAAGGTGTCAAATATATGAGGAGCATGAAACGTTCTGAAAAATAGGAGGAGTATGAAGCGATGTTGAAAAACATGAAGAGTCTGAAAAGGTGTGAAATATATGAAGAGCTTCCAAAGCTGTCAAAAATATGAGGAGCATGAAATGGTCTGAAAAATAGGAGGAGCAACAAGGGGTGTTGAAATACATGAAGAGCCTGAAAATGTGTGAAAAATATAAAGAGCTTCAAAAGGTGTCAAAAATATGAAGAGCTTCAAAAGGTGTCAAAAATATGAGGAGCATGAAACGGTATGAAAAATAGGAGGAGAATGAAGCTGTTTTCAAAATCATGAAGAGCCTATAAATTTGTGAAAAATATGAAGAGCTTCAAAAGGTGTAAAAATTTGAAGAGCAGGAAACGGTCTGAAGAACAGGAGGAGCATGAAGTGGTGTCGAAAAACATGAAGAGCCTGAAAAGGTGTGAAAAATATGAAGAGCTTCAAAATGTGTCAAAAAAAATGAGGAGCATGAAGGGGTCTGAAAAATAGGTGGAGCATGAGGCAGTGTTCAAAAACATGAAGAGACTGAAAAGGTGTGAAAAATATGAAGAGCTTCAAAATGTGTCAAAAATATGAGGAGCATGAAAGGGTCTGAAAAATAGGTGGAGCATGAGGCAGTGTTCAAAAACATGAAGACCCTGAATTGGTGTGAAAAATATGAAGAGGTTCAAAAGGTGTCAAAAATATGAGGAGCATGAAACGGTCTGAATAAAAGGAGGAGCATGAAACGATGTTCAAAAACATGAAGAGCCTGAAAAAGTGTGAAAAATATGAAGAGCTTCAAAAAGTGTGAAAAATATGAGGAGCATGAAATGATCTGAAAAATAGGTGGAGCAGGAAGCGGTGTTCAAAAACATGAAGAGCCTGACAGGTGTGAAAAGTATGAAGAGCTTCAAAAAGTGTGAAAACTATGAAGAGCTTCAAAAGTGTGAAAAATATGAGGAGCATGAAACGGTCTGAAACATAGGAGGAGCATGAAACGGTGCTGAAAAGATGAAGAGCCTGAAAAGGTCTGAAAAATATGAAGAGCTTCAAAAAGTGTCAAACATATGAAGAGAATGAAACGGTCTGAAACATAGGAGGAGCATGAAATGGTGTTGAAAAAGATGAAGAGCCTGAAAAGGTGTGAAAAATATGAAGAGCTTCAAAAAGTGTCAAAAATATGAGGAGCATGAAACGGTCTGAAAAATAGGAGGAGCATGAAAAGGTGTTGAAAAACAAGAAGAGCCTGAAAAGGTGTGAAATATATGAAGAACTTCAAAAGCTTTCAAAAATATGAGGAGCATGAAAAGGTCTGAAACATAGGAGGAGCATGAAACGGTGTTGAAAAAGATGAAGAGCCTGAAAAGGTGTGAAAAATATGAAGAGCTTCAAAAAGTGTCAAAAACATGAGGAGCATGAAACGGTCTGAAAAATAGGAGGAGCATGAAAAGGTGTTGAAAAACATGAAGAGCCTGAAAATGTGTGAAAAATATGAAGAGCTTCAAAAGGTGTGAAAAATATGAAGAGCTTCAAAAGGTGTCAAATATATGAGGAGCATGAAACGTTCTGAAAAATAGGAGGAGTATGAAGCGATGTTGAAAAACATGAAGAGTCTGAAAAGGTGTGAAATATATGAAGAGCTTCAAAAGGTGTGAAATATAGGAGGAGCATGAAGCGTTGTTCAAAAACATGAAGAGCCTTAAAAGGTGTGAAATATATTAAGAGCTTCTAAAGGTGTCAAAAATAAGAGGAACATGAAACAGTCTCAAAATAGGAGGAGCATGAAACGGTGTTGAAAAGTATGAAGAGCCTGAAAATATGTGAAAAATATGGAGAGCCTCAAAAGGTGTCAGAAATATGAGGAGCACGAAATGGTCTGAAAAATAGGAGGAGCATGAAACGGTGTTGAAAAACATGAACAGCCTTAAAACTTGTGAAAAATATGAAGAGCTTCAAAATGTGTCAGAAATATGAGGAGCAGGAAACGGTCTGAAAAATAGGAGGAGCATGAAACGGTGTTGAAAAACCTGAAGAACAAGACAAGGTGAGAAATATATGAAGAGCTTCAAAAGGTGTGAAAAATATGAGGAGCATGAAACGGTTTGAAAAATACGAGGAGCATTAAACGGTGTTCAAAAACATGAAGAGCCTGAAAATGTGTGAAAAATATTAAGAGCTTCAAAAGGTGTGAAAAATATGAGGAGCATGAAGCGGTGTTCAAAAACATGAAGAGCTTGAAAAGGTGTGAAATATATGAAGATCTTCAAAAGGTGTGAAAAATAGGAGGAGCATGAAGCCGTGTTCAAAAACATGAAGAGCCTGAAAAGGTGTGAAATATATGAAGAACTTCCAAAGGTGTCAGAAATATGAGGAGCATGAAACAGTCTGAAAAATAGGAGTAGCTTGAAATGGTGTTGAAAAACAAGAAGAGCCTGAAATGGTGTGAAAAATATGAAGAGATTCAAAAGGTGTCAAAAATAAGAGGAGCATGAAGCGGTGTTCAAAAACATGAAGAGTTTGAAAAGTTGTGAAATATATGAAGAGCTTCAAAAGGTGTCAAAAATAAGAGGAGCATGAAGCGGTGTTCAAAAACATGAAGAGCCTGAAAAGGTGTGAAATATATGAAGAGCTTCAAAAGGTGTCAAAAATAAGAGGAGCATGAAGCGGTGTTCAAAAACATGAAGAGCTTGAAAAGTTGTGAAATATATGAAGAGCTTCAAAAAGTGTGAAATATAGGAGGAGCATGAAGCCGTGTTCAGAAACATGAAGAGACTCAAAAGGTGAGAAATATATGAAGAGCTTCAAAAGGTGTCAAAAACATGAGGAGCATGAAACGGTCTGAAAAATAGGAGGATCATGAAACTGTCTGAAAAATATGACGAGAATGAAACGGTCTGAAAAATACGAGGAGAAAGAAGCGGTGTTGAAATACATGAAGAGCTTGAAAAGGTCTGAAATACATGAAGAGCTGCAAAAGGTGTCAAAATATGAGTAGCATAAAACGGTCTCAAAATATGACGAGCATGAAGCGGTGTTGAAAAACATGTAGAGCCTGAAAAGGTGTGATATACATGAAGAGCTTCAAAAGGTGTCAAAATATGAGTAGCATAAAACGGTCTCAAAAATATGGGGAGCATGAAGCGGTGTTGAAAATCATGAAGAGCCTCAAAAGGTGTGAATAATATGAAGAGATTCACAAGGTGTCAAACATATGAGGAGCATGAAAGTGTGTTGAAAAACATGAAGAGCCTGAAAAGGTGTGAAAAATATGAGGAGCTTCAAAAGTTTTCAAAAATATGAGGAGCATGAAACGGTCTGAAAAATAGGAGGAGCATGAAATGGTGTTCAAAACATGAAGAGCCTGAAAAGGTGTGAAAAATATGAAGAGCGTCAAAGGTATCAAAAATATGAGGAGCATGAAACGGTCTGAAAAATAGGAAGAGCATGAAGCGGTGTTGAAAATCATGAAGAGCCTGAAAAGGTGTGAATAAAATGAAGAGATTCAAAAGGTGTCAAACATATGAGGAGCATGAAACTGTGTTGAAAAACAAGAAGAGCATGAAAAGGTGTGAAAAATATGAGGAGCATGAAAAGGTCTGAAAAATAGTAGGAGCATGAAATGTTGTTGAAAAACATGAAGAGCATGAAAAGGTGTGAAAAATATGAAGAGCTTCAAAAGGTGTCAATAATAAGAGGTGCATGAAACAGCCTGAAAAATAGGAGGAGCATGAAACGATCTGAAAAATAGGAGGAGCATGAAACGGTGTTGAAAAACCTGAAGAACAGGAAAAGGTGAGAAATATATGATGAGCTTCAAAAGGTGTGAAAAATATGAGGAGCATGAAACGGTCTGAAAAATAGGAGGAGCATTAAACGGTGTTCAAAAACATGAAGAGCCTGAAAATGTGTGAAAAATATTAAGAGCTTCAAAAGGTGTGAAAAATAGGAGGAGCATGAAGCCGTGTTCAAAAACATGAAGAGCTTGAAAAGGTGTGAAATATATGAAGATCTTCAAAAGGTGTGAAAAATAGGAGGAGCATGAAGCCGTGTTCAAAAACATGAAGAGCCTGAAAAGGTGTGAAATATATGAAGAGCTTCAAAAGGTGTCAGAAATATGAGGAGCATGAAATGGCCTGAAAAATAGGAGGAGCATTAAACGGTGTTGAAAAACAAGAAGAGCCTGAAATGGGGTGAAAAATATGAAGAGCTTCAACAGGTGTGTAAAAGATGAGGAGCATGAAACGGTCTGAAAAATAGGAGGGGCAGGAAGCTTTGTTGACAAAAATGAAGAACATGAAAAGGTGTGAAAAATATGAAGAGCTTCAAAAGGTGTCAAAAATTTGAGAAGCATGAAACGGTCTGAAAAATACGAGGAGCATGAAGCGATGTTGAAAAACATGAAGATCCTGAAAAGGTGTGAAATAAATGAAGAGCTTCAAAACGTGTCAAAAATATGAGGAGCATGAAACGGTCTGAAAAATAGGAGGAGCATGAAGCGGTGTTGAAAAATATGAAGACCCTGAATAGGTGTGAAAAATATGAAGAGGTTCAAAAGGTGTCAAAAATATGAGGAGCATGAAACGGTCTGAATAAAAGGAGGAGCATGAAACGATGTTCAAAAACATGAAGAGCCTGAAAAAGTGTGAAAAATATGAAGAGCTTCAAAAAGTGTGAAAAATATGAGGAGCATGAAACGATCTGAAAAATAGGTGGAGCAGGAAGCGGTGTTCAAAAACATGAAGAGCCTGACAGGTGTGAAAAGTATGAAGAGCTTCAAAAAGTGTGAAAAATATGAAGAGCTTCAAAAAGTGTGAAAAATATGAGGAGCATGAAATGGTCTGAAAAACAGGAGAAGAATGAAGAGGTGTTTAAAAACATGAAGAGCCTGAAAAGGTGTGAAATATATGAAGAACTTCAAAAGGTTTCAAAAATATGAGGAGCATGAAACGGTCTGAAACATAGGAGGAGCATGAAGCAGTGTTCAAAAACATGAAGAGCATGAAAAGGTGTGAAGAAAATGAAGAGTTTCAAAAGTTGACATAAATATGAGGAGAATGAAACGGTCTGAAAAATATGAGGAGCATGAAACGGTGTTGAAAAAGATGAAGAGCCTGAAAAGGTGTGAAAAATATGAAGAGCTTCAAAAAGTGTCAAAAATATGAAGAGAATGAAACGGTCCGAAAAATAGGAGGAGCATGAAAAGGTGTTGAAAAACATGAAGAGGGTGAAAATATGTGTAAAATATGAAGAGCTTCAAAAGGTGTGAAAAATATGAAGAGCTTCAAAAGGTGTGAAAAATATGAAGAGCTTCAAAAGGTGTCAAATATATGAGGAGCATGAAACGGTCTGAAAAATAGGAGGAGTATGAAGCGATGTTGAAAAACATGAAGAGTCTGAAAAGGTGTGAAATATATGAAGAGCTTCAAAAGGTGTGAAATATAGGAGGAGCATGAAGCGTTGTTCAAAAACATGAAGAGCCTTAAAAGGTGTGAAATATATTAAGAGCTTCTAAAGGTGTCAAAAATAAGAGGAGCATGAAACAGTCTCAAAATAGGAGGAGCATGAAATGGTGTTGAAAAGCATGAAGAGCCTGAAAATATGTGAAAAACATGGAGAGCTTCAAAAGGTGTCAGAAATATGAGGAGCATGAAACGGTCTGAAAAATAGGAGGAGCATGAAACGGTGTTGAAAAACATGAACAGCCTTAAAACTTGTGAAAAATATGAAGAGCTTCAAAAGGTGTGAAATATATGAAGAGCTTCAAAAGGTGTCAAAAATATGAGGAGCATGACACGGTCTGAAAAATAGGAGGAGGATGAAGCGATGTTGAAAAACATGAAGAGTCTGAAAATGTGTGAAATATTAAGAGCTTCAAAATGTGTCAGAAATATGAGGATCATGAAACGGTCTGAAAAATAGGAGGAGCATGAAACGGTGTTGAAAAACCTGAAGAACAGGACAAGGTGAGAAATATATGAAGAGCTTCAAAAGGTGTGAAAAATATGAGGAGCATGAAACGGTCTGAAAAATAGGAAGAGCATTAAACGGTGTTCAAAAACATGTAGAGCCTGAAAATGTGTGAAAAATATTAAGAGCTTTAAAAGGTGTGAAAAATATGAGGAGCATGAAGCGGTGTTCAAAAACATGAAGAGCTTGAAAAGGTGTGAAATATATGAAGATCTTCAAAAGGTGTGAAAAATAGGAGGAGCATGAAGCGGTGTTCAAAAACATGAAGAGGCTGAAAAGGTGTGAAATATATGAAGAGCTTCCAAAGGTGTCAGAAACATGAGGGGCATGAAACAGACTGAAAAATAGGAGGAGCTTGAAATGGTGTTGAAAAACAAGAAGAGCCTGAAATGGTGTGAAAAATATGAAGAGCTTCAACAGGTGTGTTAAAGATGAGTAGCATGAAACGGTTTGAAAAATAGGAGGAGCATGAAGCTTTGTTGACAAAAATGAAGAACATGAAAAGGTGTGAAAAATATGAAGAGCTTCAAAAGGTGTCAAAAATTTGAGAAGCATGAAACAGTCTGAAAAATACGAAGAGCATGAAGTGATGTTGAAAAACATGAAGAGCCTGAAAAGGTGTGAAATAAATGAAGAGCTTCAAAACGTGTCAAAAATATGAGGAGCATGAAACGGTCTGAAAAATAGGAGGAGCATGAAGCGATGTTGAAAAATATGAAGACCCTGAATAGGTGTGAAAAATATGAAGAGGTTCAAAAGGTGTCAAAAATATGAGGAGCATGAAACGGTCTGAATAAAAGGAGGAGCATGAAACGATGTTCAAAAACATGAAGAGCCTGAAAAAGTGTGAAAAATATGAAGAGCTTCAAAAAGTGTGAAAAATATGAGGAGCATGAAACGATCTGAAAAATACGTGGAGCAGGAAGCGATGTTCAAAAACATGAAGAGCCTGACAGGTGTGAAAAGTATGAAGAGCTTCAAAAAGTGTGAAAAATATGAAGAGCTTCAAAAAGTGTGAAAAATATGAGGAGCATGAAATGGTCTGAAAAACAGGAGAAGAATGAAGAGGTGTTTAAAAATATGAAGAGCCTGAAAAGGTGTGAAATATATGAAGAACTTCAAAAGGTTTCAAAAATATGAGGAGCATGAAACGGTCTGAAACCTAGGAGGAGCATGAAGCAGTGTTCAAAAACATGAAGAGCATGAAAAGGTGTGAAGAAAATGAAGAGTTTCAAAAGTTGACATAAATATGAGGAGAATGAAACGGTCTGAAAAATATGAGGAGCATGAAACGGTGTTGAAAAAGATGAAGAGCCTGAACAAGTGTGAAAAATATGAAGAGCTTCAAAAAGTGTCAAAAATATGAAGAGAATGAAACGGTCCGAAAAATAGGAGGAGCATGAAACGGTGTTGAAAAACATGAAGAGGGTGAAAATATGTGTAAAATATGAAGAGCTTCAAAAGGTGTGAAAAATATGAAGAGCTTCAAAAGGTGTGAAAAATATGAAGAGCTTCAAAAGGTGTCAAATATATGAGGAGCATGAAACGGTCTGAAAAATAGGAGGAGTATGAAGCGATGTTGAAAAACATGAAGAGTCTGAAAAGGTGTGAAATATATGAAGAGCTTCAAAAGGTGTGAAATATAGGAGGAGCATGAAGCGTTGTTCAAAAACATGAAGAGCCTTAAAAGGTGTGAAATATATTAAGAGCTTCTAAAGGTGTCAAAAATAAGAGGAGCATGAAACAGTCTCAAAATAGGAGGAGCATGAAGCGGTGTTGAAAAATATGAAGACCCTGAATAGATGTGAAAAATATGAAGAGCTTCAACAGGTGTGTAAAGGTGAGGAGCATGAAATGGTTTGAAAAATAGGAGGAGCATGAAGCTTTGTTGACAAAAATGAAGAACATGAAAAGGTGTGAAAAATATGAAGAGCTTCAAAAGGTGTCAAAAATTTGAGAAGCATGAAACGGTCTGAAAAATACGAGGAGCATGAAGCGATGTTGAAAAACATGAAGAGCCTGAAAAGGTGTGAAATAAATGAAGAGCTTCAAAACGTGTCAAAAATATGAGGAGCATGAAACGGTCTGAATAAAAGGAGGAGCATGAAACGATGTTCAAAAACATGAAGAGCCTGAAAAAGTGTGAAAAATATGAAGAGCTTCAAAAAGTGTGAAAAATATGAGGAGCATGAAACGATCTGAAAAATAGGTGGAGCAGGAAGCGGTGTCCAAAAACATGAAGAGCCTGACAGGTGTGAAAAGTATGAAGAGCTTCAAAAAGTGTGAAAAATATGAAGAGCTTCAAAAAGTGTGAAAAATATGAGGAGCATGAAACGATCTGAAACATAGGAGGAGCATGAAGCAGTGTTCAAAAACATGAAGAGCATGAAAAGGTGTGAAGAAAATGAAGAGTTTCAAAAGTTGACATAAATATGAGGAGAATGAAACGGTCTGAAAAATATGAGGAGCATGAAACGGTGTGGAAAAAGATGAAGAGCCTGAAAAGGTGTGAAAAATATGAAGAGCTTCAAAAAGTGTCAAAAATATGAAGAGAATGAAATGGTCCGAAAAATAGGAGGAGCATGAAAAGGTGTTGAAAAACATGAAGAGGGTGAAAATATGTGTAAAATATGAAGAGCTTCAAAAGGTGTGAAAAATATGAAGAGCTTCAAAAGGTGTGAAAAATATGAAGAGCTTCAAAAGGTGTCAAATATATGCGGAGCATGAAACGGTCTGAAAAATAGGAGGAGTATGAAGCGATGTTGAAAAACATGAAGAGTCTGAAAAGGTGTGAAATATATGAAGAGCTTCAAAAGGTGTGAAATATAGGAGGAGCATGAAGCGTTGTTCAAAAACATGAAGAGCCTTAAAAGGTGTGAAATATATTAAGAGCTTCTAAAGGTGTCAAAAATAAGAGGAGCATGAAATAGTGTCAAAATAGAAGGAGCATGAAACGGTGTTGAAAAGCATGAAGAGCCTGAAAATATGTGAAAAATATGGAGAGCTTCAAAAGGTGTCAGAAATATGAGGAGCATGAAAGGGTCTGAAAAATAGGAGGAGCATGAAACGGTGTTGAAAAACATGAACAGCCTTAAAACTTGTGAAAAATATGAAGAGCTTCAAAAGGTGTGAAAAATATGAAGAGCTTCAAAAGGTGTCAAAAATATGAGGAGCATGAAACGGTCTGAAAAATAGGAGGAGGATGAAGCAATGTTGAAAAACATGAAGAGTCTGAAAAGGTGTGAAATATATGAAGAGCTTCAAAATGTGTCAGAAATATGAGGAGCATGAAACGGTCTGAAAAATAGGAGGAGCATGAAACGGTGTTGAAAAACCTGAAGAACAGGACAAGGTGAGAAATATATGAAGAGCTTCAAAAGGTGTGAAAAATATGAGCAGCATGAAACGGTCTGAAAAATAGGAGGAGCGTTAAACGGTGTTCAAAAACATGTAGAGCCTGAAAATGTGTGAAAAATATTAAGAGCTTTAAAAGGTGTGAAAAATATGAGGAGCATGAAGCGGTGTTCAAAAACATGAAGAGCTTGAAAAGGTGTGAAATATATGAAGATCTTCAAAAGGTGTGAAAAATAGGAGGAGCATGAAGCGGTGTTCAAAAACATGAAGAGTCTGAAAAGGTGTGAAATATATGAAGAGCTTCCAAAGGTGTCAGAAATATGAGGAGCATGAAACAGTCAGAAAAATAGGAGTAGCTTGAAATGGTGTTGAAAAACAAGAAGAGCCTGAAATCGTGTGAAAAATATGAAGAGCTTCAACATGTGTGTAAAAGATGAGGAGCATGAAACGGTTTGAAAAATAGGAGGAGCATGAAGTTTTGTTGACAAAAATGAAGAACATGAAAAGGTGTGAAAAATATGAAGAGCTTCAAAAGGTGTCAAAAATTTGAGAAGCATGAAACGGTCTGAAAAATACGAGGAGCATGAAGCGATGTTGAAAAACATGAAGAGCCTGAAAAGGTGTGAAATAAATGAAGAGCTTCAAAACGTGTCAAAAATATGAGGAGCATGAAACGTTCTGAAAAATAGGAGGAGCATGAAGCGGTGTTGAAAAATATGAAGACCCTGAATAGGTGTGAAAAATATGAAGAGGTTCAAAAGGTGTCAAAAATATGAGGAGCATGAAACGGTCTGAATAAAAGGAGGAGCATGAAACGATGTTCAAAACATGAAGAGCCTGAAAAAGTGTGAAAAATATGAAGAGCTCCAAAAAGTGTGAAAAATATGAGGAGCATGAAACGATCTTAAAAATAGGTGGGGCAGGAAGCGGTGTTCAAAAACATGAAGAGCCTGACAGGTGTGAAAAGTATGAAGAGCTTCAAAACGTGTGAAAAATATGAAGAGCTTCAAAAAGTGTGAAAAATATGAGGAGCATGAAATGGTCTGAAAAACAGGAGAAGAATGAAGAGGTGTTTAAAATCATGAAGAGCTTGAAAAGGTGTGGAATATATGAAGAACTTCAAAAGGTTTCAAAAATATGAGGAGCATGAAACGGTCTGAATAAAAGGAGGAGCATGAAACGATGTTCAAAAACATGAAGAGCCTGAAAAGGTGTGAAATATATGAAGAACTTCAAAAGGTTTCAAAAATATGAGGAGCATGAAACGGTCTGAAACATAGGAGGAGCATGAAGCAGTGTTCAAAAACATGAAGAGCATGAAAAGGTGTGAAGAAAATGAAGAGTTTCAAAAGTTGACATAAATATGAGGAGAATGAAACGGTCTGAAAAATATGAGGAGCATGAAACGGTGTTGAAAAAGATGAAGAGCCTGAAAAGGTGTGAAAAATATGAAGAGCTTCAAAAAATGTCAAAAATATGAAGAGAATGAAACGGTCCGAAAAATAGGAGGAGCATGAAAAGGTGTTGAAAAACATGAAGAGGGTGAAAATATGTGTAAAATATGAAGAGCTTCAAAAGGTGTGAAAAATATGAAGAGCTTCAAAAGGTGTCAAATATATGAGGAGCATGAAACGGTCTGAAAAATAGAAGGAGTATGAAGCGATGTTGAAAAACATGAAGAGTCTGAAAAGGTGTGAAATATATGAAGAGCTTCAAAAGGTGTGAAATATAGGAGGAGCATGAAGTGTTGTTCAAAAACATGAAGAGCCTTAAAAAGTGTGAAATATATGAAGAGCTTCTAAAGGTGTCAAAAATAAGAGGAGCATGAAACAGTCTCAAAATAGGAGGAGCATGAAACGGTGTTGAAAAACATGAACAGCCTTAAAACTTGTGAAAAATATGAAGAGCTTCAAAAGGTGTGAAAAATATGAAGAGCTTCAAAAGGTGTCAAAAATATGAGGAGCATGAAACGGTCTGAAAAATAGTGGGAGGATGAAGCGATGTTGAAAAACATGAAGATTCTGAAAAGTTGTGAGAAATATGAAGAGCTTCAAAATGTGTCAGAAATATGAAGAGCATGAAACGGTCTGAAAAATAGGAGGAGCATGAAACGGTGTTCAAAAACATGAAGAGCCTGAAAAGTTGTGAAATATATGAAGAGCTTCCAAAGGTGTCAGAAATATGAGGAGCATGAAGGGGTCTGAAAAATAGGAGGAGCTTGAAATGGTGTTGAAAAACAAGAAGAGCCTGAAATGGTGTGAAAAATATGAAGAGTTTCAACAGGTGTGTAAAAGATGAGGAGCATGAAACGGTTTGAAAAATAAGAGGAGCATGAAGCTTTGTTGACGAAAATGAAGAACATGAAAAGGTGTGAAAAATATGAAGAGGTTCAAAAGGTGTCAAAAATATGAGGAGCATGAAACGGTCTGAATAAAAGGAGGAGCATGAAACGATGTTCAAAAACATGAAGAGCCTGAAAAAGTGTGAAAAATATGAAGAGCTTCAAAAAGTGTGAAAAATATGAGGAGCATGAAACGATCTGAAAAATAGGTGGAGCAGGAAGCGGTGTTCAAAAACATGAAGAGCCTGACAGGTGTGAAAAGTATGAAGAGCTTCAAAAAGTGTGAAAAATATGAAGAGCTTCAAAAAGTGTGAAAAATATGAGGATCATGAAATGGTCTGAAAAACAGGAGAAGAATGAAGAGGTGTTTAAAAACATGAAGAGCCTGAAAAGGTGTGAAAAATATGAAGAGCTTCAAAAAGTGTGAAAAATATGAGGAGCATGAAACGATCTGAAAAATAGGTGGAGCAGGAAGCGGTGTTCAAAAACATGAAGAGCCTGACAGGTGTGAAAAATATGAAGAGCTTCAAAAAGTGTGAAAAATATGAGGAGCATGAAATGGTCTGAAAAACAGGAGAAGAATGAAGAGGTGTTTAAAAACATGAAGAGCCTGAAAAGGTGTGAAATATATGAAGAACTTCAAAAGGTTTCAAAAATATGAGGAGCATGAAACGGTCTGAAACATAGGAGGAGCATGAAGCAGTGTTCAAAAACATGAAGAGCATGAAAAGGTGTGAAGAAAATGAAGAGTTTCAAAAATTGACATAAATATGAGGAGAATGAAACGGTCTGAAAAATATGAGGAGCATGAAACGGTGTTGAAAAAGATGAAGAGCCTGAAAAGGTGTCAAAAATATGAGGAGTATGAAACGGTATGATAAATAGCAGGAGCATGAAGTGGAGTTGAAAAACATGAAGAGTCTGAAATCGTTTGAAAATTATGAAGAGCTTCAAAAATGTTAAAAATATGAAGAGCTTCAAAAGGTGTAAAAAATATAAAGAGCTTCAAAAGGTGTCAAAAATTAGATGAGCATGAAAAGGTCTAAAAAATAGGAGGAGCAACAAGTAGTGTTGAAAAAAAAGAAGAGCCTGAAAAGGTGTGAAATAATGAAGAGCTTCAAAAGGTGTGAAAAATATGAGGAGCATGATACGGTCTGAAAAATAGGAGGAGCATGAAGCGGTGTTCAAAAACATGAAGAGCCTGAAAAGGTGTGAAAAATATGAAGAGCGTCAAAAGTTGGGAAAAATATGAGGAGCATGATACGGTCTGAAAAATAGGAGGAGCATGAAGTCGTGTTCAAAAATATGAAGAGCCTGAAAAGGTGTGAAAAATATGATGAGCTTCAAAAGGTGAGAAAAATATGAGGAGCACGATACGGTCTGAAAAATAGGAGGAGCGTGAAGCGGTGTTCAAAAACATGAAGAGCCTGAAAAGGTGTGAAAAATATGAAGAGCGTCAAAAGTTGGGAAAAATATGAGGAGCATGATACGGTCTGAAAAATAGGAGGAGCATGAAGTCGTGTTCAAAAATATGAAGAGCCTGAAAAGGTGTGAAAAATATGAAGAGCGTCAAAAGGTGGGAAAAATATGAGGAGCATGATACGGTCTGAAAATTAGGAGAAGCGTGAAGTGGTGTTCAAAAACTTGAAGAGCCTGAAAAGGTGTGAAAAATATGAAGAGCTTCAAAAGGTGTCAAAAAAGAGATGAGCATGAAACGGTCTGAAAAATAGAGGTGCATGAAGCGGTGTTGAAAAACATGAAGAGCCGGAAAAGGTGTGAAAAATATGAAGAATTTCTAAAGGTTTCAAAAATATGAGGAGCATGAATGGTCTGAAAAATAGGAGGAGCATTAACTGGTGTTGAAAAACATGAAGAGCCTGAAAAGGTGGGAAAAATATGAAGAGCTTCAAAAGGTGTGAAAAATATGAGGAGCATGAAACGGTCTGAAAAATAGGAGGAGGATGAAACGGTAATCAAAAACATGAAGAGCCTGAAAAGGTGTGAAAAATATGAAGAGCTTAAAACGGTGTGAAATACATGAGGAGCATGAAACGGTCTGAAAAATAGGAGGAGCATGAAGCGGTGTTCAAAAACATGAAGAGCCTGAAAAGGTGTGAAAAATATGAAGAGCTTCAAAAGGTTTCAAATATATGAGAAGCATGAAACGGTCTGAAAAATAGGCGGAGCATGAAGTGGTGTTCAAAAACATGAAGAGCCTGAATAGGTGTGAAAAATATGAAGAGCTTCAAAGGTGTCAAAATTATGAGGAGCAGGAAACGATCTGAAAAATAGGAGGAGCATGAAGCGGTGTTCAAAAACATGAAGAGCCTGAAAAGGTGTGAAAATATGAAGAGCTTCAAAAGGTGTCAAAAATGAAGTGAGCATGAAACGGTCTGAAAAATAGGAGGAGCATGAAGCGGTGATGAAAATCATGAAGAGCCTGAAAAGGTGAGAAAAATATGAAGAGCTTCAAAAGGTGTGATAAATATGAGGAGCATGATATGGTCGAAAAAATAGGAGGAGTATGAAGCGTAGTTCAAAAACATGAAGACCCTGAAAAGGTGTGAAAAATATGAAGAGCCTCAAAACATGTCAAAAATATGGGGAGTATGCAACGGTATGATAAATAGCAGGAGCATGAAGCGGTGTTGAAAAACATGAAGAGTCTGAAATCGTGTGAAAAATATGAAGAGCTTCAAAAATGTGAAAAATATGAAGAGCTTAAAAAGGTGTGAAAAATATGAAGAGCTTCAAAAGTGTCAAAAATTAGATGAGCATGAAAAGGTCTAAAAAATAGGAGGAGCAACATGTAGTCTTGAAAAAAATGAAGAGCCTGAAAAGGTGTGAAAAATATGAAGAACTTCAAAATGTGTGAAAAATATGAGGAGCATGATACGGTCTGAAAAATAGGAGGAGCATGAAGCAGTGTTCAAAAACATGAAGAGCCTGAAAAGTTGTGTAAAGAAATGCAAAGCTTCAAAAGGTCTCAAAAATGAGAGGAGCATGAAACGGTCTGAAAGTAGGAGGAGCATGAAGCGGTGTTCAAAAATATGAAGAGCCTGAAAAGGTGTGAAATATTATATGAAGAGCTTCAAAAGGTGTCAAAAATATGAGGAGCATGAAAAGGTCTGAAAAATAGGAGGAACATGAAGCGGTGTTCAAAAACATGAAAAGCCTGAAAAGGTGTGAAAAATATGAAGAGCTTCAAAAGTTGTCAAAAATATGAGGAGCATGAAAGGGTCTGAAAAATAGGAGGAGCATGAAACGGTGATCAAAAACATGAAGAACCTGAAAAGGTGTGAAAAATATGAAGAGCTTCAAAAGGTGTGAAATACATGAGGAGCATGAAACTTTCTAAAAAATAGGAGGAGCATGAAATGCTGTTCAAAAACATGAAGAGCCTGAAAAGGTGAGAAAAATATAAAGAGTTTCAAAAGGTGTGAAAAATATGAGGAGCATGATACGGTCGAAAAAATAGGAGGAGCATGAAGCGGAGTTCAAAAACATGAAGAGCCTGAAAAGGTGTGAAAAATATGAAGACCCTCAAAAGGTGTCAAAAATATGAGGAGTATGAAACGGTATGATAACTAGCAGGAGCATGAAGCGGAGTTGAAAAACATGAAGAGTCTGAAATCGTTTGAAAATTATGAAGAGCTTCAAAAATGTTAAAAATATGAAGAGCTTCAAAAGGTGTAAAAAATATGAAGAGCTTCAAAAGGTGTCAAAAATTAGATGAGCATGAAAAGGTCTAAAAAATAGGAGGAGCAACAAGTAGTGTTGAAAAAAAAGAAGAGCCTGAAAAGTTGTGAAAAATATGAAGAGCTTCAAAAGGTGTGAAAAATATGAGGAGCATGATACGGTCTGAAAAATAGGAGGAGCATGAAGCGGTGTTCAAAAACATGAAGAGCCTGAAAAGTTGTGAAAAATATGCAAAGCTTCAAAAGGTGTCAAAAATGAGAGGAGCATGAAACGGTCTGAAAAATAGGAGGAGCATGAAGTCGTGTTCAAAAATATGAAGAGCCTGAAAAGGTGTGAAAAATATGATGAGCTTCAAAAGGTGAGAAATATATGAGGAGCACGATACGGTCTGAAAAATAGGAGGAGCGTGAAGCGGTGTTCAAAAACATGAAGAGCCTGAAAAGGTGTGAAAAATATGAAGAGCTTCAAAAGGTGTCAAAAATGAGATGAGCATGAAACGGTCTGAAAAATAGAGGTGCATGAAGCGGTGTTGAAAAACATGAAGAGCCTGAAAAGGTGTGAAAAATATGAAGAGCTTCAAAAGGTGTCAAAAATATGAGGAGCAGGAAACGGTATGAAAAATAGGAGGAACATGAAGCGGTGTTCAAAAACATGAAGAGCGAGAAAAGGTGTGAAAAATATGAAGAGTTGCAAAAGATGTGAAAAACATGAAGAGCTTCAAAAGGTGTCAAAAAGAGATGAGCATGTAACGGTCTGAAAAAAAGAAGGAGCATGAAGCGGTGTTGAAAAACATGAAGAGTCTGAAAAGGTGTGAAAAATATGAAGAGCTTCAAAAGGTGTCAAAAATATGAGGAGCAGGAAACGGTCTGAAAAATAGGAGGAGCATGAAGCGGTGTTCAAAAACATGAAGAGCGAGAAAAGGTGTGAAAAATATGAAGAGCTTCAAAAGGTGTGAAATACATGAGGAGCATGAAACTCTCTGAAAAATAGGAGGAGCATGAAGTGCTGTTCAAAAACATGAAGAGCCTGAAAAGGTGAGAAAAATATGAAGAGCTTCAAAAGGTGTGAAAAATATGAGGAGCATGATACGGTCGAAAAAATAGGAGGAGCATGAAGCGGAGTTCAAAAACATGAAGAGTCTGAAAAGGTGTGAAAAATATGAAGAGCCTCAAAACGTGTCAAAATATGAGGAGTATGAAACGGTATGATAAATAGAAGGAGCATGAAGCGGTGTTGAAAAACATGAAGAGTCTGAAATTGTGTGAAAAATATGAAGAGCTTCAAAAGGGTGAAAAATATGAAGAGCTTCAAAAGTTGTCAAAAATTAGATGAGCATGAAACGGTCTAAAAAATAGGAGGAGTAACAAATAGTGTTGAAAAAAATGAAGAGCATGAAAAGGTGTGAGAAATATGAACGGCTTCAAAAGGTGTGAAAAATATGAGGAGCCTGAAACGGTCTGAAAAAAAGGAGGAGCATGAAGTGGTGTTGAAAAACATGAAGAGCCTGAAAAGGTGTGAAAAATATGAAGACCTTCAAAAGGTGTCAAAAATATGAGGAGCATGAAACGGTCTGAAAAATCGGAGGAGCATGAAGCGGTGTTGAAAAACATGAAGAGCCTGAAAAGGTGTGGAAAATATGAAGAGCTTCAAAAGGTGTCAAAAATATGAGGAGCATGAAACGGTCTGAAAAATAGGAGGAGCATGAAGTGCTGTTCAAAAACATGAAGAGCCTGAAAAGGTGTGAAAAATATGAAGAGCTTCAAAACGTGTGAAAAATATGAGGAGCATGATACGGTAGAAAAAATAGGAGGAGCATGAAGCTGTGTTCAAAAACATGAAGAGCCTGAAAAGGTGTGAAAAATATGAAGAGCCTCAAAACGTGTCAAAAATATGAGGAGTATGAAACGGTATGATAAATAGCAGGAGCATGAAGCGGTTTTGAAAAACATGAAGGGTCTGAAATCGTGTGAAAAATATGAAGAGCTTCAAAAATGTGAAAAATATGAAGAGCTTCAAAAGGTGTAAAAAATATGAAGTGCCTCAAAATGTGTCAAAAATTAGATGAGTATGAAAAGTTCTAAAAAATAGGAGGAGCAACAAGTAGTGTTGAAAAAATGAAGAGCCTGAAAATGTGTGAAAAATATGAAGACCTTCAAAAGGTGTCAAAAATATGAGGAGCATGAAACTTTCTGAAAAATAGGACGAGCATGAAGCAGTGATAAAAAACATGAAGAGCCTGAAAAGGTGTGAAAAATATGAAGAGTTTCTAAAGGTGTCAAAAATATGAGGAGCATGATACGGTTTGAAAAAAGGAGGAGCATGAAGCGGTGTTGAAAAACATGAAGAGCCTGAAAAGGTGTGAAAAATATGAAGAGCTTCAAAATGTTTCAAAAATATGAAGAGCATGAAACGGACTGAAAATCAGGAGGATCATGAAGCGGTGTACAAAAACATGAAGAGCCTGAAAAGGTGTGAAAAATATGAAGAGCTTCAAAAGGTGTCAAAAATATGAGGAGCATGAAACGGTCTGAAAAATAGGAGGAGCATGAAACGGTGATCAAAAACATGAAGAGCCTGAAAAGGTGTGAAAAATATGAAGAGCTTCAAAAGGTGTGAAATACATGAGGAGCATGAAACGGGCTGAAAAATAGGAGAAGCATGAAGTGGTGTGGAAAAATATGAAGAGCCTGAAAATGAGTGAAATATATGAAGAGCTTCAAAAGCTGTCAAAAAGAGGAGGAGCATGAAACGCTCTGAAAAATAGGAGGAGCATGAAGTGGTGTTGAAAAAAATGAAAAACCTGAAAAGGTGTGAAATATATGAAGAGCTTGAAAAGGTGTCAAAAATATGAGGAGAATGAAATGGTCTGAAAAATAGGAGGAGTATGAAGAGGTGTTAAAAAACATGAAGAGCCTGAAAAGGTGTGAAAAATATGAAGAGTTTCTAAAGGTGTCAGAAATATGAGGAGCATGAAACGGTCTCAAAAATAGGAGGAGCATGAAGTGGTGTTGAAAAACATGAAGAGCCTGAAAAGGTGTGAAAAATATGAAGAGCTTCAAAAGGTGTCAAAAATATGAGAAGCATGAAAGGGTTTGAAAAAGAGGAGGAGCAAGAAGAAGTGTTCAAAAACATGAAGAGCCTGAAAAGGTGTGAAAAATATGAAGAGCCTCAAAAGTTGTCAAAAATATGAGGAGTATGAAACGGTATGATAACTAGCAGGAGCATGAAGCGGAGTTGAAAAACATGAAGAGTCTGAAATCGTTTGAAAATTATGAAGAGCTTCAAAAATGTTAAAAATATGAAGAGCTTCAAAAGGTGTAAAAAATATGAAGAGCTTCAAAAGGTGTCAAAAATTAGATGAGCATGAAACGGTCTAAAAAATAGGAGGAGCAACAAGTAGTGTTGAAAAAAAAGAAGAGCCTGAAAAGGTGTGAAAAATATGAAGAGCTTCAAAAGGTGTCAAAAATTAGATGAGCATGATACGGTTTGAAAAATAGGAGGAGCATGAAGTTGTGTTCAAAAATATGAAGAGCCTTAAAAGTTGTGAAAAATATGCAAAGCTTCAAAAGTTGTCAAAAATGAGAGGACCATGAAATGGTCTGAAAAATAGGAGGAGCATGAAGTCGAGTTCATAAATATGAAGAGCCTGAAAAGGTGTGAAAAATATGAAGAGCTTCAAAATGTGTGAAATATATGAGGAGCATGATACGGACTGAAAAATAGGAGGAGCATGAGGCGGTGTTCAAAAACATGAAGACCCTGAAAAGTTGTGAAAAATATGCAAAGCTTCGAATGGTGTCAAAAATGAGATGAGCATGAAACGGTCTGAAAAATAGGAGGAGCATGAAGTGGTGTTGAAAAACATGAAGAGCCTGAAAAGGTGTGAGAAATATGAAGAGCTTCAAAGGGTGTGAAAAATATGAAGAGCATGATACGGTCGAAAAAATAGGAGGAGTATGAAGCGTAGTTCAAAAACATGAAGAGCCTGAAAATGTGTGAAATATATGAAGAGCTTCAAAAGCTGTCAAAAAGATGAGGAGCATGAAACGCTCTGAAAAATAGGAGGAGCATGAAGTGGTGTTGAAAAAAATGAAGAACCTGAAAGGGTGTGAAATATATGAAGAGCTTGAAAAGGTGTCAAAAATATGAGGAGAATGAAACGGTCTGAAAAATAGGAGGAGTATGAAGAGGTGTTAAAAAACATGAAGAGCCTGAAAAGGTGTGAAAAATATGAAGAGTTTCTAAAGGTGTCAGAAATATGAGGAGCATGAAACGGTCTCAAAAATAGGAGGAGCATGAAGCGGTGTTGAAAAACATAAAGAGCCTGAAAATGTGTGAAAAATATGAAGAGCTTCAAAAGTTGTCAAAAATATGAGGAGCATGAAAGGGTCTGAAAAATAGGAGGAGCATGAAACGGTGATCAAAAACATGAAGAACCTGAAAAGGTGTGAAAAATATGAAGAGCTTCAAAAGGTGTGAAATACATGAGGAGCATGAAACTTTCTAAAAAATAGGAGGAGCATGAAATGCTGTTCAAAAACATGAAGAGCCTGAAAAGGTGAGAAAAATATAAAGAGTTTCAAAAGGTGTGAAAAATATGAGGAGCATGATACGGTCGAAAAAATAGGAGGAGCATGAAGCGGAGTTCAAAAACATGAAGAGCCTGAAAAGGTGTGAAAAATATGAAGACCCTCAAAAGGTGTCAAAAATATGAGGAGTATGAAACGGTATGATAAATAGCAGGAGCATGAAGCGGAGTTGAAAAACATGAAGAGTCTGAAATCGTTTGAAAATTATGAAGAGCTTCAAAAATGTTAAAAATATGAAGAGCTTCAAAAGGTGTAAAAAATATGAAGAGCTTCAAAAGGTGTCAAAAATTAGATGAGCATGAAAAGGTCTAAAAAATAGGAGGAGCAACAAGTAGTGTTGAAAAAAAAGAAGAGCCTGAAAAGGTGTGAAAAATATGAAGAGCTTCAAAACATGTGAAAAATATGAGGAGCATGATACGGTCTGAAAAATAGGAGGAGCATGAAGCGGTGTTCAAAAACATGAAGAGCCTGAAAAGTTGTGAAAAATATGCAAAGCTTCAAAAGGTGTCAAAAATGAGAGGAGCATGAAACGGTCTGAAAAATAGGAGGAGCATGAAGTCGTGTTCAAAACTATGAACAGCCTGAAAAGGTGTGAAAAATATGATGAGCTTCAAAAGGTGAGAAAAATATGAGGAGCACGATACGGTCTGAAAAATAGGAGGAGCGTGAAGCGGTGTTCAAAAACATGAAGAGCCTGAAAAGGTGTGAAAAATATGAAGAGCTTCAAAAGGTGTCAAAAATGAGATGAGCATGAAACGGTCTGAAAAATAGAGGTGCATGAAGCGGTGTTGAAAAACATGAAGAGCCTGAAAAGGTGTGAAAAATATGAAGAGCTTCAAAAGGTGTCAAAAATATGAGGAGCAGGAAACGGTCTGAAAAATAGGAGGAGCATGAAGCGGTGTTCAAAAACATGAAGAGCGAGAAAAGGTGTGAAAAATATGAAGAGTTGCAAAAGATGTGAGAAACATGAAGAGCTTCAAAAGGTGTCAAAATGAGATGAGCATGTAACGGTCTGAAAAAAAGGAGGAGCATGAAGCGGTGTTGAAAAACATGAAGAGTCTGAAAAGGTGTGAAAAATATGAAGAGCTTCAAAACGTGTCAAAAATATGAGGAGCAGGAAACGGTCTGAAAAATAGGAGGAGCATGAAGCGGTGCTCAAAAACATGAAGAGCCTGAAAAGTTGTGAAAAATATGAAAAGCTTCAAAAGGTGTCAAAATTGAGATGAGCATGAAACGGATGAAAAATAGGAGAAGCATGAAGTGGTGTGGAAAAACATGAAGAGCCTAAAAAGGTGTGAAAAATATGAAGAGCTTCAAAAGGTGTGAAATACATGAGGAGCATGAAACTCTCTGAAAAATAGGAGGAGCATGAAGTGCTGTTCAAAAACATGAAGAGCCTGAAATGGTGAGAAAAATATGAAGAGCTTCAAAAGGTGTGAAAAATATGAGGAGCATGATACGGTCGAAAAAATAGGAGGAGCATGAAGCGGAGTTCAAAAACATGAAGAGCCTGAAATGGTGTGAAAAATATGAAGAGCCTCAAAACGTGTCAAAATATGAGGAGTATGAAACGGTATGATAAATAGAAGGAGCATGAAGCGGTGTTGAAAAACATGAAGAGTCTGAAATTGTGTGAAAAATATGAAGAGCTTCAAAAAGGTGAAAAATATGAAGAGCTTCAAAAGTTGTCAAAAATTAGATGAGCATGAAACGGTCTAAAAAATAGGAGGAGTAACAAATAGTGTTGAAAAAAATGAAGAGCATGAAAAGGTGTGAGAAATATGAACGGCTTCAAAAGGTGTGAAAAATATGAGGAGCCTGAAACGGTCTGAAAAAAAGGAGGAGCATGAAGCGGTGTTGAAAAACATGAAGAGCCTGAAAAGGTGTGGAAAATATGAAGAGCTACAAAAGGTGTCAAAAATATGAGGAGCATGAAACGGTCTGTAAAATAGGAGGAGCATGAAGTGCTGTTCAAAAACATGAAGAGCCTGAAAAGGTGTGAAAAATATGAAGAGCTTCAAAACGTGTGAAAAATATGAGGAGCATGATACGGTAGAAAAAATAGGAGGAGCATGAAGCTGTGTTCAAAAACATGAAGAGCCTGAAAAGGTGTGAAAAATATGAAGAGCCTCAAAACGTGTCAAAAATATGAGGAGTATGAAACGGTATGATAAATAGCAGGAGCATGAAGCGGTTTTGAAAAACATGAAGGGTCTGAAATCTTGTGAAAAATATGAAGAGCTTCAAAAATGTGAAAAATATGAAGAGCTTCAAAAGGTGTAAAAAATATGAAGTGCCTCATAATGTGTCAAAAATTAGATGAGTATGAAAAGTTCTAAAAAATAGGAGGAGCAACAAGTAGTGTTGAAAAAATGAAGAGCCTGAAAATGTGTGAAAAATATGAAGACCTTCAAAAGGTGTCAAAAATATGAGGAGCATGAAACTTTCTGAAAAATAGGACGAGCATGAAGCAGTGATAAAAAACATGAAGAGCCTGAAAAGGTGTGAAAAATATGAAGAGTTTCTAAAGCTGTCAAAAATATGAGGAGCATGATACGGTTTGAAAAAAGGAGGAGCATGAAGCGGTGTTGAAAAACATGAAGAGCCTGAAAAGGTGTGAAAAATATGAAGAGCTTCAAAATGTTTCAAAAATATGAAGAGCATGAAACGGACTGAAAATCAGGAGGATCATGAAGCGGTGTACAAAAACATGAAGAGCCTAAAAAGGTGTGAAAAATATGAAGAGCTTCAAAAGGTGTCAAAAATATGAGGAGCATGAAACGGTCTGAAAAATAGGAGGAGCATGAAACGGTGATCAAAAACATGAAGAGCCTGAAAAGCTGTGAAAAATATGAAGAGCTTCAAAAGCTGTCAAAAAGAGGAGGAGCATGAAACGCTCTGAAAAATAGGAGGAGCATGAAGTGGTGTTGAAAAAAATGAAAAACCTGAAAAGGTGTGAAATATATGAAGAGCTTGAAAAGGTGTCAAAAATATGAGGAGAATGAAACGGTCTGAAAAATAGGAGGAGTATGAAGAGGTGTTAAAAAACATGAAGAGCCTGAAAAAGTGTGAAAAATATGAAGAGTTTCTAAAGGTGTCAGAAATATGAGGAGCATGAAACGGTCTCAAAAATAGGAGGAGCATGAAGTGCTGTTGAAAAACATGAAGAGCCTGAAAAGGTGTGAAAAATATGAAGAGCTTTAAAAGGTGTCAAAAATATGAGAAGCATGAAAGGGTTTGAAAAAGAGGAGGAGCAAGAAGAAATGTTCAAAAACATGAAGAGCCTGAAAAGGTGTGAAAAATATGAAGAGCTTCAAACGGTGTCAAATATGAGGAGCATGAAACGATCTGAAAATAGGAGGAGCATGAAGCGGTGTTGAAAAACATGAAGAGCTGGAAAAGGTGTGAAAAATATGAATACTTTCTAAAGGTTTCAAAAATATGAGGAGCATGAATGGTCTGAAAAATAGGAGGAGCATGAACTGGTGTTGAAAAACATGAAGAGCCTGAAAAGGTGGGAAAAATATGAAGAGCTTCAAAAGGTGTGAAAAACATGAGGAGCATGAAACGGTCTGAAAAATAGGAGGAGGATGAAAGGGTAATCAAAAACATGAAGAGCCTGAAAAGGTGTGAAAAATATGAAGAGCTTCAAAAGGTGTGAAATACATGAGGAGCATGAAACGGTCTGAAAAATAGGAGGAGCATGAAGCGGTGTTCAAAAACATGAAGAGCCTGAAAAGGTGTGAAAAATATGAAGAGCCTCAAAAGGTGTCAAAAATATGAGGAGTATGAAACGGTATGATAACTAGCAGGAGCATGAAGCGGAGTTGAAAAACATGAAGAGTCTGAAATCGTTTGAAAATTATGAAGAGCTTCAAAAATGTTAAAAATATGAAGAGCTTCAAAAGGTGTAAAAAATATGAAGAGCTTCAAAAGGTGTCAAAAATTAGATGAGCATGAAACGGTCTAAAAAATAGGAGGAGTAACAAATAGTGTTGAAAAAAATGAAGAGCATGAAAAAGTGTGAAAAATATGAAGAGCTTCAAAAGGTGTGAAAAATATGAGGAGCATGATACGGTTTGAAAAATAGGAGGAGCATGAAGTCGTGTTCAAAAATATGAAGAGCCTTAAAAGTTGTGAAAAATATGCAAAGCTTCAAAAGTTGTCAAAAATGAGAGGACCATGAAATGGTCTGAAAAATAGGAGGAGCATGAAGTCGAGTTCATAAATATGAAGAGCCTGAAAAGGTGTGAAAAATATGAAGAGCTTCAAAATGTGTGAAATATATGAGGAGCATGATACGGACTGAAAAATAGGAGGAGCATGAGGCGGTGTTCAAAAACATGAAGACCCTGAAAAGTTGTGAAAAATATGCAAAGCTTCGAATGGTGTCAAAAATGAGATGAGAATGAAACGGTCTGAAAAAATAGGAGGAGCATGAAGTGGTGTTGAAAAACATGAAGAGCCTGAAAAGGTGTGAGAAATATGAAGAGCTTCAAAGGGTGTGAAAAATATGAAGAGCATGATACGGTCGAAAAAATAGGAGGAGTATGAAGCGTAGTTCAAAAACATGAAGAGCCTGAAAATGTGTGAAATATATGAAGAGCTTCAAAAGCTGTCAAAAAGATGAGGAGCATGAAACGCTCTGAAAAATAGGAGGAGCATGAAGTGGTGTTGAAAAAAATGAAGAACCTGAAAGGGTGTGAAATATATGAAGAGCTTGAAAAGGTGTCAAAAATATGAGGAGAATGAAACGGTCTGAAAAATAGGAGGAGTATGAAGAGGTGTTAAAAAACATGAAGAGCCTGAAAAGGTGTGAAAAATATGAAGAGTTTCTAAAGGTGTCAGAAATATGAGGAGCATGAAACGGTCTCAAAAATAGGAGGAGCATGAAATGGTGTTGAAAAACATGAAGAGCCTGAAAAGGTGTGAAAAATATGAAGAGCTTTAAAAGGTGTCAAAAATATGAGAAGCATGAAAGGGTTTGAAAAAGAGGAGGAGCAAGAAGAAGTGTTCAAAAACATGAAGAGCCTGAAAAGGTGTGAAAAATATGAAGAGCTTCAAAAGGTGTCAAATATGAGTAGCATGAAACGATCTGAAAAATAGGAGGAGCATGAAGCGGTGTTGAAAAACATGAAGAGCCTGAAAAGGTGTGAAAAATATGAAGAGCTTCAAAAGTTGTCAAAAATATGAGGAGCATGAAAGGGTCTGAAAAATAGGAGGAGCATGAAACGGTGATCAAAAACATGAAGAACCTGAAAAGGTGTGAAAAATATGAAGAGCTTCAAAAGGTGTGAAATACATGAGGAGCATGAAACTTTCTAAAAAATAGGAGGAGCATGAAATGCTGTTCAAAAACATGAAGAGCCTGAAAAGGTGAGAAAAATATAAAGAGTTTCAAAAGGTGTGAAAAATATGAGGAGCATGATACGGTCGAAAAAATAGGAGGAGCATGAAGCGGAGTTCAAAACCATGAAGAGCCTGAAAAGGTGTGAAAAATATGAAGACCCTCAAAAGGTGTCAAAAATATGAGGAGTATGAAACGGTATGATAAATAGCAGGAGCATGAAGCGGAGTTGAAAAACATGAAGAGTCTGAAATCGTTTGAAAATTATGAAGAGCTTCAAAAATGTTAAAAATATGAAGAGCTTCAAAAGGTGTAAAAAATATGAAGAGCTTCAAAAGGTGTCAAAAATTAGATGAGCATGAAAAGGTCTAAAAAATAGGAGGAGCAACAAGTAGTGTTGAAAAAAAAAGAAGAGCCTGAAAAGGTGTGAAAAATATGAAGAGCTTCAAAACATGTGAAAAATATGAGGAGCATGATACGGTCTGAAAAATAGGAGGAGCATGAAGCGGTGTTCAAAAACATGAAGAGCCTGAAAAGTTGTGAAAAATATGCAAAGCTTCAAAAGGTGTCAAAAATGAGAGGAGCATGAAACGGTCTGAAAAATGGGAGGAGCATGAAGTCGTGTTCAAAAATATGAAGAGCCTGAAAAGGTGTGAAAAATATGATGAGCTTCAAAAGGTGAGAAAAATATGAGGAGCACGATATGGTCTGAAAAATAGGAGGAGCATGAAGCGGTGTTCAAAAACATGAAGAGCCTGAAAAGGTGTGAAAAATATGAAGAGCTTCAAAAGGTGTCAAAAATGAGATGAGCATGAAACGGTCTGAAAAATAGAGGTGCATGAAGCGGTGTTGAAAAACATGAAGAGCCTGAAAAGGTGTGAAAAATATGAAGAGCTTCAAAAGGTGTCAAAAATATGAGGAGCAGGAAACGGTCTGAAAAATAGGAGGAGCATGAAGCGGTGTTCAAAAACATGAAGAGCGAGAAAAGGTGTGAAAAATATGAAGAGTTGCAAAAGATGTGAGAAACATGAAGAGCTTCAAAAGGTGTCAAAATGAGATGAGCATGTAACGGTCTGAAAAAAAGGAGGAGCATGAAGCGGTGTTGAAAAACATGAAGAGTCTGAAAAGGTGTGAAAAATATGAAGAGCTTCAAAAGGTGTCAAAAATATGAGGAGCAGTAAACGGTCTGAAAAATAGGAGGAGCATGAAGCGGTGTTCAAAAACATGAAGAGCCTGAAAAGTTGTGAAAAATATGAAAAGCTTCAAAAGGTGTCAAAATTGAGATGAGCATGAAACGGATGAAAAACAGGAGAAGCATGAAGTGGTGTGGAAAAACATGAAGAGCCTAAAAAGGTGTGAAAAATATGAAGAGCTTCAAAAGGTGTGAAATACATGAGGAGCATGAAACTCTCTGAAAAATAGGAGGAGCATGAAGTGCTGTTCAAAAACATGAAGAGCCTGAAAAGGTGAGAAAAATATGAAGAGCTTCAAAAGGTGTGAAAAATATGAGGAGCATGATACGGTCGAAAAAATAGGAGGAGCATGAAGCGGAGTTCAAAAACATGAAGAGCCTGAAAAGGTGTGAAAAATATGAAGAGCCTCAAAACGTGTCAAAATATGAGGAGTATGAAACGGTATGATAAACAGAAGGAGTATGAAGCGGTGTTGAAAAACATGAAGAGTCTGAAATTGTGTGAAAAATATGAAGAGCTTCAAAAAGGTGAAAAATATGAAGAGCTTCAAAAGTTGTCAAAAATTAGATGAGCATGAAACGGTCTAAAAAATAGGAGGAGTAACAAATAGTGTTGAAAAAAATGAAGAGCATGAAAAGGTGTGAGAAATATGAACGGCTTCAAAAGGTGTGAAAAATATGAGGAGCCTGAAACGGTCTGAAAAATAGGAGGAGCATGAAGCTGTGTTCAAAAACATGAAGAGCCAGAAAAGTTGTGAAAAATATGAAAGGCTTCAAAAGGTGTGAAAAATATGAGGAGCATGAAACGGTCTGAAAAATCGGAGGAGCATGAAGCGGTGTTCAAAAACAGGAAGAGCCTGAAAATGTGTGAAAAATATGAAGAGCTTCAAAAGGTGTCAAAAATATGAGGAGCATGAAATGGTCTGAAAAATTGGAGGAGCATGAAGCGGTGTTGAAAAACATGAAGAGCCTTAAAATGTGTGAAAAAAATGAAGAGCTTCAAAAGGTGTCAAAAATATGAGGAGCATGAACGGTCTGAAAAATATGAGCAGCATGAAGCGGTGTTGAAAAACATGAAGAGCCTGAAAAGTTGTGAAAAATATGAAGAGCTTCAAACGGTGTCAAAATGAGATGAGCATGAAACGGTCTGAAAAATAGGAGGAGCATGAAGTCGTGTTGAAAAAAAGGAAAAGTCTGAAAAAGTGTGAAATATATGAAGAGCTTCAAAAGGTGTCAAAAATATGAGGAGAATGAAACGGTCTGAAAAATAGGAGGAGCATGAAGCGATGTTGAAAAACATGAATTGTCTGAAAACGTGTGGAAAATATGAAGAGATTCATAAATGTGAAAAATATGAAGAGCTTCAAAAGGTGTGAAAAATATGAAGAGCTTCAAAAGGTGTCAAAAAAGAGATGAGCATGAAAAGGTCTGAAAAATAGGAAGAGCATGAAGCGGTGTTGAAAATCATGAAGAGCCTGAAAACGTGTGAAAAATATGAAGACCTTCAAAATTTGTCAAAAATATGAAGAGCTTCAAAAGGTGTTAAAATGAGATGAGCATGAAACGATCTGAAAAATAGGAGGAGCATGAAGTGGTGTTGAAAAAATGAAGAGCCTGGAAAGGTGTGAAATATCTGAAGAGCTTCAAAAGGTGTCAAAAATATGAGGAGCATGAAACGGTCGGCAAAATACGACGAGCATGAAGCGGTGTTGAAAAACATGAAGAGCCTGAAAAGGTGTGAAAAATATGAAGAGCTTCAAAAGGTGTCAAAAATATGAGGAGCATGAAACGGTCTGAAAAATAGGAGGAGCATGAAACGGTGATCAAAAACATGAAGAGCCTGAAAAGGTGTGAAAAATATGAAAAATTTCAAAAGGTGTCAAAAATGAGATGAGCATTAAACGGACTGAAAAATAGGAATAACATGAAACGGTGTTGAAAATCATGAAGAGCCTGAAAAACTGTGAAAAATATAAAGAGCTTCAAAAGGTGTCAAAAATATGAGGAGCATGAAACGGTCTGATAAATTGGAGGAGCATGAATCTGTGTTCCAAAACATGAAGATCCTGAAAAGGTGTGAAAAATATGAAGAGCTTCAAAAGGTGTGAAAAATATGAGGAGCATGAAACGGTCTGAAAAATAGGAGGAGCATGAAGCGGTGTTGAAAAACATGAAGAGCCTGAAAAAGTGTGAAAAATATGAAGAGCTTCAAAAGGTGTGAAAAATATAAAGAGCTTCAAAGGTGACAAAAATGGGATGAGCATGATACGGTCTGAAAAACAGGAGGATCATGAAGCGGTGTTCAAAAACATGAAGAGCCTGAAAAGGTGTGAAAAATATGAAGAGCTTCAAAAGGTGTCAAAAATATGAGGAGCATGAAACGGTCTGAAAAATAGGAGGAGCATGAAACGGTGATCAAAAACATGAAGAGCCTGAAAAGGTGTGAAAAATATGAAGAGCTTTAAAAGGTGTGAAATACATGAGGAGCATGAAACGGGCTGAAAAATAAGAGAAGCATGAAGTGCTGTGGAAAAACATGAAGAGCCTGAAAAGCTGTGAAAAATATGAAGAGCTTCAAAAGGTGTGAAATACATGAGGAGCATGAAATGGGCTGAAAAATAGGAGAAGCATGAAGTGGTGTTTAACAATATGAAGAGCTTGAAAAGGTGTGAAAAATATGAAGACCTTCAAAAGGTGTCAAAAATGAGATGAGCATGAAACGGTCTGAAAAATAGGAGGATCATGAAACGGTGTTGAAAAACATGAAGAGCCTGAAAAGATGTGAAAAGTATGAAGAGCTACAAAAGGTGTCAAAATTATGAGGAGCATGAAACGTTCTGAAAAATAGGAGGAGCATCAACCTGTGTTCAAAAACATGAAGAGCCTGAAAAGGTGTGAAAAATTTGAAAAGCTTCAAAAGGTGTCAAAAATGAGATGAGCATGAACCCGTCTGAAAAATAGGAGGAGCATGAAGCGGTGTTGAAAAACATGAAGAGCCTGAAAAGGTGTGAGAAATATGAAGAGCTTCAAAAGGTGTCAAAAATATGAGGAGCATGAAACGGTCTGCAAAAAAGTAGGAGCATGAAGTGATGTTGAAAAACTTGAAGAGCATGAAAAGGTGTGAAAAATATGAAGAGGTTCAAAGTTGTGAAATACTTGAGGATCATGAAACGGTGTGAAAAATTGGAGGAGCATGAAGCAGAGTTCGAAAACATGAAGAGCCTGAAAAGGTTTGAAAAATATGAAGAGCTCAAAAAGTGTCAAAAATATGAGGAGCATGAAACGATCTGAAAAATACGAGGAGCATGAAGCAGTGTTCAAAAACATGAAGAGCTTCAAAAGGTATGAAAAATATGAGAGCTTGAAACGGTCTGAACAATAGGAGAAGCATGAAGCGGTGTTCAAAAACATGAAGAGCCTCAAAAGGGGTGAAAAATTTGAAGAGCTTCAAAAGGTGTCAAAAATATGAGGAGCATGAAACGGTCTGAACAATAGGAGAAGCATGAAGCGGTGTTCAAAAACATGAAGAGCCTGAAAAGGGGTGAAAAATATGAAGAGCTTCAAAAGGTGTCAAAAATATGAGGAGCATGAAACGGTCTGAAAAATCGGAGGAGCATGAAGCGTTGTTGAAAAATACGAAGAGCCTGAAAAGGTGTGAGAAATATGAAGAGCTTCAAAAGGTGTTAAAAGTATGAGTAGCATGAAACGGTCTGCAAAAAAGGAGGAGCATGAAGTGGTGTTGAAAAAGATGAAGAGCCTGAAAAGGTGTTAAAAATATGAAAGCATCAAAAGGTGTCAAAATTATGAGGAGCATGAAACGTTCTGAAAAATAGGAGGAGCATGAAGCGCTGTTGAATATCATGAAGAGCCTGAAAAGTTGTGAAAAATATGAAGAGCTTCAAAAGATGAGAAAAACATGAAGAGCTTCAAAAGGTGTCAAAATGAGATGAGCATGTAACGGTCTGAAAAATAGGAGGAGCATGAAGTCGTGTTCAATAAAAGGAAAAGTCTGAAAAAGTGTGAAATATATGAAGAGCTTCAAAAGGTATCAAAAATATGAGGAGAATGAAACGGTCTGAAAAATAGGAGGAGCATGAAGCGATGTTGAAAAACATGAATTGTCTGAAAACGTGTGGAAAATATGAAGAGATTCATAAATGTGAAAAATATGAAGAGCTTCAAAAGGTGTGAAAAATATGAAGAGCTTCAAAAGGTGTCAAAAAAGAGATGAGCATGAAAAGGTCTGAAAAAGAGGAGGAGCATGAAGCGGTGTTGAAAATCATGAAGAGCCTGAAAACGTGTGAAAAATATGAAGACCTTCAAAATTTGTCAAAAATATGAAGAGCTTCAAAAGGTGTTAAAATGAGATGAGCATGAAACGATCTGAAAAATAGGAGGAGCATGAAGTGGTGTTGAAAAAATGAAGAGCCTGGAAAGGTGTGAAATATCTGAAGAGCTTCAAAAGGTGTCAAAAACATGAGGAGCATGAAACGGTCGGCAAAATACGACGAGCATGAAGCGGTGTTGAAAAACATGAAGAGCCTGAAAAGGTGTGAAAAATATGAAGAGCTTCAAAAGGTGTCAAAAATATGAGGAGCATGAAACAATCTGAAAAATAGGAGGAGCATGAAGCGGTGTTCAAAAATATGAAGAGCCTGAAAAGTTGTGAAATATATGAAGAGCTTCAAAAGGTGTCAAAAATATGAGGAGCATGAAACGGTCTGAAAAATAGGAGGAACATGAAGCGGTGTTCAAAAACATGAAAAGCCTGAAAATGTGTGAAAAATATAAAGAGCTTCAAAAGATGTGAAAAATATGAAGAGCTTCAAAAGGTGTCAAAAATGAGATGAGCATGAAATGGTGTGAAAAATAGGAGGAGCATGAAGCGGTGTTGAAAAACATGAAGAACCTGAAAAGGTGTGAGAAATATCAAGAGCTTCAAAAGGTGTCAAATATATGAGGAGCATGAAACGTTCTGAAAAAGAGGAGGAGCATGAAGCGGTGTTGAAAAACATGAAGAGCCTGAAAAGCTGTGTAAAATATGAAGAGGTTCTAAAGGTGTCAAAAATATGAGGAGCATGAAACGGTCTTAAAAATAGGCGGATTATGAAACGGTGTTCAAAAACATGAAGAGCCTGAAAAGGTGTGAAAAATATGAAAAGCCTCAAAACCTGTCAAAAATATGAGGAGCATGAAACTGTCTGAAAAATAGCAGTGGCATGAAGCGGTGTTGAAAAACATGAAGAGTCTGAAAACGTGTGAAAATATGAAGAGCTTCAAACATATGAAAAATATGAAGAGCTTCAAACATATGAAAAATATGAAGAGCATGAAAACGTGTGAAAAATATGAAGAGCTTCAAAAGGTGTGAAAAAAATAAAGAGCTTCAAAGGTGACAAAAATGAGATGAGCATGATACGGTCTGAAATATAGGAGGAGCGTGAAGTGATGGTGAAAAACATGAAGAGCCTGAAAAGGTGTGAAAAATATGAAGAGCTTCAAAATGTTTCACAAATATGAAGAGCATGAAACGGTCTGAAAAACAGGAGGATCATGAAGCGGTGTTCAAAAACATGAAGAGCCTGAAAAGGTGTGAAAAATATGAAGAGCTACAAAAGGTGTCAAAAATATGAGGAGCATGAAACGGTCTGAAAAATAGGAGGAGCATGAAACGGTGATCAAAAACATGAAGAGCCTGAAAAGGTGTGAAAAATATGAAGAGCTTCTAAAGGTGTCAAAAATATGAGGAGCATAAACGGTCTGAAAAATAGGAGTAGCATGAAGCGGTGTTCACAAACATGAAGAGCCTGAAAAGGTGTGAAAAATATGAAGAGCTCAAAAAGTGTCAAAAATATGAGGAGCATGAAACGATCTGAAAAATAGACGGAGCATGAAATGGTGATCAAACACATAAAGAGCCTGAAAAGGTGTGGAAAATATGAAGAGCTTCAAAAGGTGTGAAGTACATGAGGAGCATGAAACTCTCTGAAAAATAGGAGGAGCATGAAGCGGTGATCAAAAACATGAAGAGCCTGAAAAGTTGTGAAAAATATGAAAAGCTTCAAAAGGTATCAAAAATGAGATGAGCCTTAAACGGTCTGAAAAATAGGAATAACATGAAACGGTGTTGAAAATCATGAAGAGCCTGAAATAGTGTGAAAAATATAAAGAGCTGCAAAAGGTGTCAAAAATATGAGGAGCATGAAACGGTCTGAAAAATAGAAGCAGCATGAAACGGTGTTGAAAAACATGAAGAGCCTGAAAACGTGTGAAAAATATGAAGAGCTTCAAAAGGTGTGAAAAACATGAAGAGCTTCAAAGGTGACAAAAATGAGATGAGCATGAAACGGTCTGGAAAATAGGAGGAGCATGAAGTGGTAGTGAAAAATATGAAGAGCCTGAAAAGGTGTGAAAAATATGAAGAGCTTCAAAATGTTTCAAAAATATGAAGAGCATGAATCGGTCTGAAAATCAGGAGGATCATGAAGCGGTGTTCAAAAACATGAAGATCCTGAAAACGTGTGAAAAATATGAAGAGCTCAAAAAGTGTCAAAAATATGAGGAGCTTGAAACGATCTGAAAAATACGAGGAGCATGAAGCAGTGTTCAAAAACATGAAGAGCCTGAAAAGGTGTGAAAAATATGAAGAGCTTCAAAAGGTGTGAAATATATGAGGAGAATGAAACGGTCTGAAAAATAGGAGGATCATGAAGCAGTTTTCAGAAACATGAAGAGCATGAAAAGGTGTGAAAAATATGAAGAGCTTCAAAAGGTGTGAAATATATGAGGAGAATGAAACGGTCTGAAAAATAGGAGGATCATGAAGCGGTTTTCAGAAACATGAAGAGCATGAAAAGGTGTGAAAAATATGAAGAGCTTCAAAAGGTGTGAAATACATGAGGAGCATGAAACTCTCTGAAAAATAGGAGGAGCATGAAGCTGTGTCGAAAAAAATGAAGAGCCTGAAAAGATTTGAAAAATATGAAGAGCTCAACAAGTGTCAAAAATATGAGGAGCATGAAACGATCTGAAAAATAGAAGGAGCATGAAACGGTGATCAAACACATGAAGAGCCTGAAAAGGTTTGGAAAATATGAAGAGCTTCAAAAGGTGTGAAATACATGAGGAGCATGAAACTCTCTGAAAAATAGGAGGAGCATGAAGCGGTGTTCAAAAACGTGAAGAGCATGAAAAGTTGTGAAAAATATGAAAAGCTTCAAAAGGTGTCAAAAATGAGATGAGCATTAAACGGTCTGAAAAATAGGAATAACATGAAACGGTGTTGAAAATCATGAAGAGCCTGACATAGTGTGAAAAATATAAAGAGCTGCAAAAGGTGTCAAAAATATGAGGAGCATGAAACGGTCTGATAAATAGGTGGAGCATGAAGCTGTGTTCAAAAACATGAAGAGCCTGAAAAGCTGTGAAAAATATGAAGAGCTTCAAAAGCTGTCAAAAAGAGGAGGAGCATGAAACGCTCTGAAAAATAGGAGGAGCATGAAGTGGTGTTGAAAAAAATGAAAAACCTGAAAAGGTGTGAAATATATGAAGAGCTTGAAAAGGTGTCAAAAATATGAGGAGAATGAAACGGTCTGAAAAATAGGAGGAGTATGAAGAGGTGTTAAAAAACATGAAGAGCCTGAAAAAGTGTGAAAAATATGAAGAGTTTCTAAAGGTGTCAGAAATATGAGGAGCATGAAACGGTCTCAAAAATAGGAGGAGCATGAAGTGCTGTTGAAAAACATGAAGAGCCTGAAAAGGTGTGAAAAATATGAAGAGCTTTAAAAGGTGTCAAAAATATGAGAAGCATGAAAGGGTTTGAAAAAGAGGAGGAGCAAGAAGAAATGTTCAAAAACATGAAGAGCCTGAAAAGGTGTGAAAAATATGAAGAGCTTCAAACGGTGTCAAATATGAGGAGCATGAAACGATCTGAAAATAGGAGGAGCATGAAGCGGTGTTGAAAAACATGAAGAGCTGGAAAAGGTGTGAAAAATATGAATACTTTCTAAAGGTTTCAAAAATATGAGGAGCATGAATGGTCTGAAAAATAGGAGGAGCATGAACTGGTGTTGAAAAACATGAAGAGCCTGAAAAGGTGGGAAAAATATGAAGAGCTTCAAAAGGTGTGAAAAACATGAGGAGCATGAAACGGTCTGAAAAATAGGAGGAGGATGAAAGGGTAATCAAAAACATGAAGAGCCTGAAAAGGTGTGAAAAATATGAAGAGCTTCAAAAGGTGTGAAATACATGAGGAGCATGAAACGGTCTGAAAAATAGGAGGAGCATGAAGCGGTGTTCAAAAACATGAAGAGCCTGAAAAGGTGTGAAAAATATGAAGAGCCTCAAAAGGTGTCAAAAATATGAGGAGTATGAAACGGTATGATAACTAGCAGGAGCATGAAGCGGAGTTGAAAAACATGAAGAGTCTGAAATCGTTTGAAAATTATGAAGAGCTTCAAAAATGTTAAAAATATGAAGAGCTTCAAAAGGTGTAAAAAATATGAAGAGCTTCAAAAGGTGTCAAAAATTAGATGAGCATGAAACGGTCTAAAAAATAGGAGGAGTAACAAATAGTGTTGAAAAAAATGAAGAGCATGAAAAAGTGTGAAAAATATGAAGAGCTTCAAAAGGTGTGAAAAATATGAGGAGCATGATACGGTTTGAAAAATAGGAGGAGCATGAAGTCGTGTTCAAAAATATGAAGAGCCTTAAAAGTTGTGAAAAATATGCAAAGCTTCAAAAGTTGTCAAAAATGAGAGGACCATGAAATGGTCTGAAAAATAGGAGGAGCATGAAGTCGAGTTCATAAATATGAAGAGCCTGAAAAGGTGTGAAAAATATGAAGAGCTTCAAAATGTGTGAAATATATGAGGAGCATGATACGGACTGAAAAATAGGAGGAGCATGAGGCGGTGTTCAAAAACATGAAGACCCTGAAAAGTTGTGAAAAATATGCAAAGCTTCGAATGGTGTCAAAAATGAGATGAGAATGAAACGGTCTGAAAAAATAGGAGGAGCATGAAGTGGTGTTGAAAAACATGAAGAGCCTGAAAAGGTGTGAGAAATATGAAGAGCTTCAAAGGGTGTGAAAAATATGAAGAGCATGATACGGTCAAAAAAATAGGAGGAGTATGAAGCGTAGTTCAAAAACATGAAGAGCCTGAAAATGTGTGAAATATATGAAGAGCTTCAAAAGCTGTCAAAAAGATGAGGAGCATGAAACGCTCTGAAAAATAGGAGGAGCATGAAGTGGTGTTGAAAAAAATGAAGAACCTGAAAGGGTGTGAAATATATGAAGAGCTTGAAAAGGTGTCAAAAATATGAGGAGAATGAAACGGTCTGAAAAATAGGAGGAGTATGAAGAGGTGTTAAAAAACATGAAGAGCCTGAAAAGGTGTGAAAAATATGAAGAGTTTCTAAAGGTGTCAGAAATATGAGGAGCATGAAACGGTCTCAAAAATAGGAGGAGCATGAAGTGGTGTTGAAAAACATGAAGAGCCTGAAAAGGTGTGAAAAATATGAAGAGCTTTAAAAGGTGTCAAAAATATGAGAAGCATGAAAGGGTTTGAAAAAGAGGAGGAGCAAGAAGAAGTGTTCAAAAACATGAAGAGCCTGAAAAGGTGTGAAAAATATGAAGAGCTTCAAAAGGTGTCAAATATGAGTAGCATGAAACGATCTGAAAAATAGGAGGAGCATGAAGCGGTGTTGAAAAACATGAAGAGCCTGAAAAGGTGTGAAAAATATGAAGAGCTTCAAAAGTTGTCAAAAATATGAGGAGCATGAAAGGGTCTGAAAAATAGGAGGAGCATGAAACGGTGATCAAAAACATGAAGAACCTGAAAAGGTGTGAAAAATATGAAGAGCTTCAAAAGGTGTGAAATACATGAGGAGCATGAAACTTTCTAAAAAATAGGAGGAGCATGAAATGCTGTTCAAAAACATGAAGAGCCTGAAAAGGTGAGAAAAATATAGAGAGTTTCAAAAGGTGTGAAAAATATGAGGAGCATGATACGGTCGAAAAAATAGGAGGAGCATGAAGCGGAGTTCAAAACCATGAAGAGCCTGAAAAGGTGTGAAAAATATGAAGACCCTCAAAAGGTGTCAAAAATATGAGGAGTATGAAACGGTATGATAAATAGCAGGAGCATGAAGCGGAGTTGAAAAACATGAAGAGTCTGAAATCGTTTGAAAATTATGAAGAGCTTCAAAAATGTTAAAAATATGAAGAGCTTCAAAAGGTGTAAAAAATATGAAGAGCTTCAAAAGGTGTCAAAAATTAGATGAGCATGAAAAGGTCTAAAAAATAGGAGGAGCAACAAGTAGTGTTGAAAAAAAAAGAAGAGCCTGAAAAGGTGTGAAAAATATGAAGAGCTTCAAAACATGTGAAAAATATGAGGAGCATGATACGGTCTGAAAAATAGGAGGAGCATGAAGCGGTGTTCAAAAACATGAAGAGCCTGAAAAGTTGTGAAAAATATGCAAAGCTTCAAAAGGTGTCAAAAATGAGAGGAGCATGAAACGGTCTGAAAAATGGGAGGAGCATGAAGTCGTGTTCAAAAATATGAAGAGCCTGAAAAGGTGTGAAAAATATGATGAGCTTCAAAAGGTGAGAAAAATATGAGGAGCACGATATGGTCTGAAAAATAGGAGGAGCATGAAGCGGTGTTCAAAAACATGAAGAGCCTGAAAAGGTGTGAAAAATATGAAGAGCTTCAAAAGGTGTCAAAAATGAGATGAGCATGAAACGGTCTGAAAAATAGAGGTGCATGAAGCGGTGTTGAAAAACATGAAGAGCCTGAAAAGGTGTGAAAAATATGAAGAGCTTCAAAAGGTGTCAAAAATATGAGGAGCAGGAAACGGTCTGAAAAAAAGGAGGAGCATGAAGCGGTGTTCAAAAACATGAAGAGCGAGAAAAGGTGTGAAAAATATGAAGAGCTTCAAAAGGTGTGAAATACATGAGGAGCATGAAACTCTCTGAAAAATAGGAGGAGCATGAAGTGCTGTTCAAAAACATGAAGAACCTGAAAAGGTGAGAAAAATATGAAGAGCTTCAAAAGGTGTGAAAAATATGAGGAGCATGATACGGTCGAAAAAATAGGAGGAGCATGAAGCGGAGTTCAAAAACATGAAGAGCCTGAAAAGGTGTGAAAAATATGAAGAGCCTCAAAACGTGTCAAAATATGAGGAGTATGAAACGGTATGATAAACAGAAGGAGTATGAAGCGGTGTTGAAAAACATGAAGAGTCTGAAATTGTGTGAAAAATATGAAGAGCTTCAAAAAGGTGAAAAATATGAAGAGCTTCAAAAGTTGTCAAAAATTAGATGAGCATGAAACGGTCTAAAAAATAGGAGGAGTAACAAATAGTGTTGAAAAAAATGAAGAGCATGAAAAGGTGTGAGAAATATGAACGGCTTCAAAAGGTGTGAAAAATATGAGGAGCCTGAAACGGTCTGAAAAATAGGAGGAGCATGAAGCTGTGTTCAAAAACATGAAGAGCCAGAAAAGTTGTGAAAAATATGAAAGGCTTCAAAAGGTGTGAAAAATATGAGGAGCATGAAACGGTCTGAAAAATCGGAGGAGCATGAAGCGGTGTTCAAAAACATGAAGAGCCTGAAAATGTGTGAAAAATATGAAGAGCTTCAAAAGGTGTCAAAAATATGAGGAGCATGAAATGGTCTGAAAAATTGGAGGAGCATGAAGCGGTGTTGAAAAACATGAAGAGCCTTAAAATGTGTGAAAAAAATGAAGAGCTTCAAAAGGTGTCAACAATATGAGGAGCATGAACGGTCTGAAAAATATGAGCAGCATGAAGCGGTGTTGAAAAACATGAAGAGCCTGAAAAGTTGTGAAAAATATGAAGAGCTTCAAAAGATGTGAAAAATATGAAGAGCTTCAAACGGTGTCAAAATGAGATGAGCATGAAACGGTCTGAAAAATAGGAGGAGCATGAAGTCGTGTTGAAAAAAAGGAAAAGTCTGAAAAAGTGTGAAATATATGAAGAGCTTCAAAAGGTGTCAAAAATATGAGGAGAATGAAACGGTCTGAAAAATAGGAGGAGCATGAAGCGATGTTGAAAAACATGAATTGTCTGAAAACGTGTGGAAAATATGAAGAGATTCATAAATGTGAAAAATATGAAGAGCTTCAAAAGGTGTGAAAAATATGAAGAGCTTCAAAAGGTGTCAAAAAAGAGATGAGCATGAAAAGGTCTGAAAAATAGGAGGAGCATGAAGCGGTGTTGAAAATCATGAAGAGCCTGAAAACGTGTGAAAAATATGAAGACCTTCAAAATTTGTCAAAAATATGAAGAGCTTCAAAAGGTGTTAAAATGAGATGAGCATGAAACGATCTGAAAAATAGGAGGAGCATGAAGTGGTGTTGAAAAAATGAAGAGCCTGGAAAGGTGTGAAATATCTGAAGAGCTTCAAAAGGTGTCAAAAATATGAGGAGCATGAAACGGTCGGCAAAATACGACGAGCATGAAGCGGTGTTGAAAAACATGAAGAGCCTGAAAAGGTGTGAAAAATATGAAGAGCTTCAAAAGGTGTCAAAAATATGAGGAGCATGAAACGGTCTGAAAAATAGGAGGAGCATGAAACGGTGATCAAAAACATGAAGAGCCTGAAAAGGTGTGAAAAATATGAAAAATTTCAAAAGGTGTCAAAAATGAGATGAGCATTAAACGGACTGAAAAATAGGAATAACATGAAACGGTGTTGAAAATCATGAAGAGCCTGAAAAACTGTGAAAAATATAAAGAGCTTCAAAAGGTGTCAAAAATATGAGGAGCATGAAACGGTCTGATAAATTGGAGGAGCATGAATCTGTGTTCCAAAACATGAAGATCCTGAAAAGGTGTGAAAAATATGAAGAGCTTCAAAAGGTGTGAAAAATATGAGGAGCATGAAACGGTCTGAAAAATAGGAGGAGCATGAAGCGGTGTTGAAAAACATGAAGAGCCTGAAAAAGTGTGAAAAATATGAAGAGCTTCAAAAGGTGTGAAAAATATAAAGAGCTTCAAAGGTGACAAAAATGGGATGAGCATGATACGGTCTGAAAAACAGGAGGATCATGAAGCGGTGTTCAAAAACATGAAGAGCCTGAAAAGGTGTGAAAAATATGAAGAGCTTCAAAAGGTGTCAAAAATATGAGGAGCATGAAACGGTCTGAAAAATAGGAGGAGCATGAAACGGTGATCAAAAACATGAAGAGCCTGAAAAGGTGTGAAAAATATGAAGAGCTTTAAAAGGTGTGAAATACATGAGGAGCATGAAACGGGCTGAAAAATAAGAGAAGCATGAAGTGCTGTGGAAAAACATGAAGAGCCTGAAAAGCTGTGAAAAATATGAAGAGCTTCAAAAGGTGTGAAATACATGAGGAGCATGAAATGGGCTGAAAAATAGGAGAAGCATGAAGTGGTGTTTAACAATATGAAGAGCTTGAAAAGGTGTGAAAAATATGAAGACCTTCAAAAGGTGTCAAAAATGAGATGAGCATGAAACGGTCTGAAAAATAGGAGGATCATGAAACGGTGTTGAAAAACATGAAGAGCCTGAAAAGATGTGAAAAGTATGAAGAGCTACAAAAGGTGTCAAAATTATGAGGAGCATGAAACGTTCTGAAAAATAGGAGGAGCATCAACCTGTGTTCAAAAACATGAAGAGCCTGAAAAGGTGTGAAAAATTTGAAAAGCTTCAAAAGGTGTCAAAAATGAGATGAGCATGAACCCGTCTGAAAAATAGGAGGAGCATGAAGCGGTGTTGAAAAACATGAAGAGCCTGAAAAGGTGTGAGAAATATGAAGAGCTTCAAAAGGTGTCAAAAATATGAGGAGCATGAAACGGTCTGCAAAAAAGTAGGAGCATGAAGTGATGTTGAAAAACTTGAAGAGCATGAAAAGGTGTGAAAAATATGAAGAGGTTCAAAGTTGTGAAATACTTGAGGATCATGAAACGGTGTGAAAAATTGGAGGAGCATGAAGCAGAGTTCGAAAACATGAAGAGCCTGAAAAGGTTTGAAAAATATGAAGAGCTCAAAAAGTGTCAAAAATATGAGGAGCATGAAACGATCTGAAAAATACGAGGAGCATGAAGCAGTGTTCAAAAACATGAAGAGCTTCAAAAGGTATGAAAAATATGAGAGCTTGAAACGGTCTGAACAATAGGAGAAGCATGAAGCGGTGTTCAAAAACATGAAGAGCCTCAAAAGGGGTGAAAAATTTGAAGAGCTTCAAAAGGTGTCAAAAATATGAGGAGCATGAAACGGTCTGAACAATAGGAGAAGCATGAAGCGGTGTTCAAAAACATGAAGAGCCTGAAAAGGGGTGAAAAATATGAAGAGCTTCAAAAGGTGTCAAAAATATGAGGAGCATGAAACGGTCTGAAAAATCGGAGGAGCATGAAGCGTTGTTGAAAAATACGAAGAGCCTGAAAAGGTGTGAGAAATATGAAGAGCTTCAAAAGGTGTTAAAAGTATGAGTAGCATGAAACGGTCTGCAAAAAAGGAGGAGCATGAAGTGGTGTTGAAAAAGATGAAGAGCCTGAAAAGGTGTTAAAAATATGAAAGCATCAAAAGGTGTCAAAATTATGAGGAGCATGAAACGGTCTGAAAAATAGGAGGAGCATGAAGCGCTGTTGAATATCATGAAGAGCCTGAAAAGTTGTGAAAAATATGAAGAGCTTCAAAAGATGAGAAAAACATGAAGAGCTTCAAAAGGTGTCAAAATGAGATGAGCATGTAACGGTCTGAAAAATAGGAGGAGCATGAAGTCGTGTTCAATAAAAGGAAAAGTCTGAAAAAGTGTGAAATATATGAAGAGCTTCAAAAGGTATCAAAAATATGAGGAGAATGAAACGGTCTGAAAAATAGGAGGAGCATGAAGCGATGTTGAAAAACATGAATTGTCTGAAAACGTGTGGAAAATATGAAGAGATTCATAAATGTGAAAAATATGAAGAGCTTCAAAAGGTGTGAAAAATATGAAGAGCTTCAAAAGGTGTCAAAAAAGAGATGAGCATGAAAAGGTCTGAAAAAGAGGAGGAGCATGAAGCGGTGTTGAAAATCATGAAGAGCCTGAAAACGTGTGAAAAATATGAAGACCTTCAAAATTTGTCAAAAATATGAAGAGCTTCAAAAGGTGTTAAAATGAGATGAGCATGAAACGATCTGAAAAATAGGAGGAGCATGAAGTGGTGTTGAAAAAATGAAGAGCCTGGAAAGGTGTGAAATATCTGAAGAGCTTCAAAAGGTGTCAAAAACATGAGGAGCATGAAACGGTCGGCAAAATACGACGAGCATGAAGCGGTGTTGAAAAACATGAAGAGCCTGAAAAGGTGTGAAAAATATGAAGAGCTTCAAAAGGTGTCAAAAATATGAGGAGCATGAAACAATCTGAAAAATAGGAGGAGCATGAAGCGGTGTTCAAAAATATGAAGAGCCTGAAAAGTTGTGAAATATATGAAGAGCTTCAAAAGGTGTCAAAAATATGAGGAGCATGAAACGGTCTGAAAAATAGGAGGAACATGAAGCGGTGTTCAAAAACATGAAAAGCCTGAAAATGTGTGAAAAATATAAAGAGCTTCAAAAGATGTGAAAAATATGAAGAGCTTCAAAAGGTGTCAAAAATGAGATGAGCATGAAATGGTGTGAAAAATAGGAGGAGCATGAAGCGGTGTTGAAAAACATGAAGAACCTGAAAAGGTGTGAGAAATATCAAGAGCTTCAAAAGGTGTCAAATATATGAGGAGCATGAAACGTTCTGAAAAAGAGGAGGAGCATGAAGCGGTGTTGAAAAACATGAAGAGCCTGAAAAGCTGTGTAAAATATGAAGAGGTTCTAAAGGTGTCAAAAATATGAGGAGCATGAAACGGTCTTAAAAATAGGCGGATTATGAAACGGTGTTCAAAAACATGAAGAGCCTGAAAAGGTGTGAAAAATATGAAAAGCCTCAAAACCTGTCAAAAATATGAGGAGCATGAAACTGTCTGAAAAATAGCAGTGGCATGAAGCGGTGTTGAAAAACATGAAGAGACTGAAAACGTGTGAAAATATGAAGAGCTTCAAACATATGAAAAATATGAAGAGCTTCAAAAGGTGTGAAAAATATGAAGAGCTTCAAAAGGTGTCAAAAATGAGATGAGCATAAAACGGTCCGAAAAATACGAGGAGCATGAAGCGGTGTTGATAATCATGAAGAGGCTGAAAAGGCGTGAAAAATATGAAGAGCTTCAATGACGTGAAAAATATGAAGAGCTTCAAAAGGTGTCAAAAATATGAAGAGCATGAAACAGGTGAAAAATAGAAGGAGCATGAAACGGTGATCAAACACATGAAGAGCCTGAAAAGGTGTGGAAAATATGAAGAGCTTCAAAAGGTGTGAAATACATGAGGAGCATGAAACTCTCTGAAAAATAGGAGGAGCATGAAGCGGTGTTCAAAAAATGAAGAGCCTGAAAAGTTGTGAAAAATATGAAAAGCTTCAAAAGGTGTCAAAAATGAGATGAGCCTTAAACGCTCTGAAAAATAGGAATAACATGAAACGGTGTTGAAAATCATGAAGAGCCTGAAATAGTGTGAAAAATATAAAGAGCTGCAAAAGGTGTCAAAAATATGAGGAGCATGAAACGGTCTGATAAATAGGTGGAGCATGAAGCAGTTTTCAGAAACATGAAGAGCATGAAAAGGTGTGAAAAATATGAAGAGCTTCAAAAGGTGTGAAATATATGAGGAGAATGAAACGGTCTGAAAAATAGGAGGATCATGAAGCAGTTTTCAGAAACATGAAGAGCATGAAAAGGTGTGAAAAATATGAAGAGCTTCAAAAGGTGTGAAATATATGAGGAGAATGAAACGGTCTGAAAAATAGGAGGATCATGAAGCGGTTTTCAGAAACATGAAGAGCATGAAAAGGTGTGAAAAATAGGAAGAGTTTCAAAAGGTGTCATAAATATGAAGAGCATGAAACGGTCTGAAAAATAGGAGGAGCATGAAACGGTGATCAAAAACATGAAGAGCCTGAAAAGGTGTGAAAAATATGAAGAGCTTCAAAAGGTGTGAAATACATGAGGAGCATGAAACTCTCTGAAAAATAGGAGGAGCATGAAGCGATGTTCAAAAACATGAAGAGCCTGAAAATGTGTGAAAAATATGAAGAGCTTCAAAAGGTGTCAAAATTGAGATGAGCATGAAACGGTCTGAAAAATAGTAGGAGCATGAAGTGGTGTTGAAAAAAAAAGAAGAGACTGAAAAGGTGTGAAATATATGAAGAGCTTCAAAAGGTGTCAAAAATATGAGGAGAATGAAACGGTCTGAAAAATAGGAGGAGCATGAAGCTGTGTCGAAAAACATGAAGAGCCTGAAAAGGTGTGAAAAATATGAAGAGCTTCTGAAGGTGTCAAAAATATGAGGAGCATGAAACGGTCTGAAAAATAGGAGGATCATGAAGCGGTGTTCAAAAACATGAAGAGCCTGAAAAGGTGTGAAAAATATGAAGAGCTCAAAAAGTGTCAAAAATATGATGAGCATGAAACGATCTGAAAAATAGAAGGAGCATGAAACGGTGATCAAAAACATGAAGAGCCTGAAAAGGTGTGGAAAATATGAAGAGCTTCAAAAGCTGTGAAATACATGAGGAGCATGAAACTCTCTGAAAAATAGGAGGAGCATGAAGCGGTGTTCAAAAACATGAAGAGCCTGAAAAGTTGTGAAAAATATGAAAAGCTTCAAAAGGCGTCAAAAATGAGATGAGCATTAAACGGTCTGAAAAATAGGAATAACATGAAACGGTGTTGAAAATCATGAAGAGCCTGAAAAACTGTGAAAAATATAAAGAGCTTCAAAAGGTGTCAAAAATATGAGGAGCATGAAACGGTCTGATAAATAGGAGGAGCATGAAGCTGTGTTCCAAAACATGAAGATCCTGAAAAGGTGTGAAAAATATGAAGAGCTTCAAAAGGTGTGAAAAATATGAGGAGCATGAAACGGACTGAAAAATAGAAGCAGCATGAAACGGTGTTGAAAAATATGAAGAGCATGAAAACGTGTGAAAAATATGAAGAGCTTCAAAAGGTGTGAAAAAAATAAAGAGCTTCAAAGGTGACAAAAATGAGATGAGCATGATACGGTCTGAAATATAGGAGGAGCGTGAAGTGATGGTGAAAAACATGAAGAGCCTGAAAAGGTGTGAAAAATATGAAGAGCTTCAAAATGTTTCACAAATATGAAGAGCATGAAACGGTCTGAAAAACAGGAGGATCATGAAGCGGTGTTCAAAAACATGAAGAGCCTGAAAAGGTGTGAAAAATATGAAGAGCTACAAAAGGTGTCAAAAATATGAGGAGCATGAAACGGTCTGAAAAATAGGAGGAGCATGAAACGGTGATCAAAAACATGAAGAGCCTGAAAAGGTGTGAAAAATATGAAGAGCTTCTAAAGGTGTCAAAAATATGAGGAGCATAAACGGTCTGAAAAATAGGAGTAGCATGAAGCGGTGTTCACAAACATGAAGAGCCTGAAAAGGTGTGAAAAATATGAAGAGCTCAAAAAGTGTCAAAAATATGAGGAGCATGAAACGATCTGAAAAATAGACGGAGCATGAAATGGTGATCAAACACATAAAGAGCCTGAAAAGGTGTGGAAAATATGAAGAGCTTCAAAAGGTGTGAAATACATGAGGAGCATGAAACTCTCTGAAAAATAGGAGGAGCATGAAGCGGTGTTCAAAAACATGAAGAGCCTGAAAAGTTGTGAAAAATATGAAAAGCTTCAAAAGGTATCAAAAATGAGATGAGCCTTAAACGGTCTGAAAAATAGGAATAACATGAAACGGTGTTGAAAATCATGAAGAGCCTGAAATAGTGTGAAAAATATAAAGAGCTGCAAAAGGTGTCAAAAATATGAGGAGCATGAAACGGTCTGAAAAATAGAAGCAGCATGAAACGGTGTTGAAAAACATGAAGAGCCTGAAAACGTGTGAAAAATATGAAGAGCTTCAAAAGGTGTGAAAAACATGAAGAGCTTCAAAGGTGACAAAAATGAGATGAGCATGAAACGGTCTGGAAAATAGGAGGAGCATGAAGTGGTAGTGAAAAATATGAAGAGCCTGAAAAGGTGTGAAAAATATGAAGAGCTTCAAAATGTTTCAAAAATATGAAGAGCATGAATCGGTCTGAAAATCAGGAGGATCATGAAGCGGTGTTCAAAAACATGAAGATCCTGAAAACGTGTGAAAAATATGAAGAGCTCAAAAAGTGTCAAAAATATGAGGAGCTTGAAACGATCTGAAAAATACGAGGAGCATGAAGCAGTGTTCAAAAACATGAAGAGCCTGAAAAGGTGTGAAAAATATGAAGAGCTTCAAAAGGTGTGAAATATATGAGGAGAATGAAACGGTCTGAAAAATAGGAGGATCATGAAGCAGTTTTCAGAAACATGAAGAGCATGAAAAGGTGTGAAAAATATGAAGAGCTTCAAAAGGTGTGAAATATATGAGGAGAATGAAACGGTCTGAAAAATAGGAGGATCATGAAGCGGTTTTCAGAAACATGAAGAGCATGAAAAGGTGTGAAAAATATGAAGAGCTTCAAAAGGTGTGAAATACATGAGGAGCATGAAACTCTCTGAAAAATAGGAGGAGCATGAAGCTGTGTCGAAAAAAATGAAGAGCCTGAAAAGATTTGAAAAATATGAAGAGCTCAACAAGTGTCAAAAATATGAGGAGCATGAAACGATCTGAAAAATAGAAGGAGCATGAAACGGTGATCAAACACATGAAGAGCCTGAAAAGGTTTGGAAAATATGAAGAGCTTCAAAAGGTGTGAAATACATGAGGAGCATGAAACTCTCTGAAAAATAGGAGGAGCATGAAGCGGTGTTCAAAAACGTGAAGAGCATGAAAAGTTGTGAAAAATATGAAAAGCTTCAAAAGGTGTCAAAAATGAGATGAGCATTAAACGGTCTGAAAAATAGGAATAACATGAAACGGTGTTGAAAATCATGAAGAGCCTGACATAGTGTGAAAAATATAAAGAGCTGCAAAAGGTGTCAAAAATATGAGGAGCATGAAACGGTCTGATAAATAGGTGGAGCATGAAGCTGTGTTCAAAAACATGAAGAGCCTGAAAAGGTGTGAAAAATATGAAGAGCTTCAAAAGGTGTGAAAAATATGAGGAGCATGAAACGGTCTGAAAAATAGAAGCAGCATGAAACGGTGTTGAAACACATGAAGAGCCTGAAAACGTGTGAAAAATATGAAGAGCTTCAAAAGGTGTGAAAAATATAAAGAGCTACAAAGGTGACAAATTGAGATGAGCATGAAACGGTCTGAAAAATAGGAGGAGCATGAAGTGGTGGTGAAAAACATGAAGAGCCTGAAAAGGTGTGAAAAATATGAAGAGCTTCAAAATGTTTCAAAAATATGAAGAGCATGAAACGGTCTGAAAATCAGGAGGATCATGAAGCGGTGTTCAAAAACAAGAAGAGCCTGAAAAGGTGTGAAAAATATGAAGAGCTTCAAAAGGTGTCAAAAATATGAGGAGCATGAAACGGTCTGAAAAATAGGAGGAGCATGAAACGGTGACCAAAAACATGAAGAGCCTGAAAAGGTGTGAAAAATATGAAGAGCTTCAAAAGGTGTGAAATACATGAAGAGCATGAAACGGGCTGAAAAATAAGAGAAGCATGAAGTGCTGTGGAAAAACATGAAGAGCCTGAAAAGGTGTGAAAAATATGAAGAGCTTCAAAAGCTGTGAAATACATGAGGAGCATGAAACGGGCTGAAAAATAGGAGAAGCATGAAGTGGTGTGGAAAAATATGAAGAGCATGAAAATGTGTGAAAAATATGAAAAGCTTCAAAAGGTGTCAAAAATGAGATGAGCATGAAACGGTCTGAAAAATAGGAGGATCATGAAATGGTGTTGAAAAACATGAAGAGCCTGAAAAGATGTGAAAAATATGAAAAGCTTCAAAAAGTGTCAAAAATATGAGGAGCATGAAACGGTATGAAAAATAGGAGGAGCATGAAGCTGTGTTCAAAAATATGAAGAGCCTGAAAAGGTGTGAAAAATATGAAGAGCTTCAAAAGGTGTCAAAAATATGAGGAGCATGAAACGGTCTGAAAAATTGGAGAAGCCTGAAATGGTGTTCAAAAATATGAAGAGCCTGAAAAGGTGTGAAAAATATGAAGAGCTTCAAAATGTGTCAAAAATATGAGGAGCATGAAACGGTCTGAAAAATAGAAGCAGCATGAAACGGTTTTGAAAAACATGAAGAGCCTGAAAACGTGTGAAAAATATGAAGAGCTTCAAAAGGTGTGAAAAATATGAAGAGCTTCAAACGTGACAAAAATGAGATGAGCATGAAACGGTCTGAAAAATAGGAGGAGCATGAAGTGGTGGTGAAAAACTTGAAGAGCCTGAAAAGGTGTGAAAAATATGAAGAGCTTCAAAATGTTTCAAATATATGAAGAGCATGAAACGGTCTGAAAAACAGGAGGATCATGAAGCGGTGTTCAAGAACATGAAGATCCTGAAAAGGTGTGAAAAATATGAAGAGCTCAAAAAGTGTCAAAAATATGAGGAGCATGAAATGATCTGAAAAATACGAGGAGCATGAAGCAGTGTTCAAAAACATGAAGAGCCTGAAAAGGTGTGAAAAATATGAAGAGCTTCAAAAGGTGTGAAATATATGAGGAGAATGAAACGGTCTGAAAAATAGGAGCATCATGAAGCGGTTTTCAGAAACATGAAGAGCATGAAAAGGTGTGAAAAATATGAAGAGCTTCAAAAGGTGTGAAATATATGAGGAGAATGAAACGGTCTGAAATAGGAGGATCATGAAGCGGTTTTTAGAAACATGAAGAGCATGAAAAGGTGTGAAAAATAGGAAGAGTTTCAAAAGGTGTCATAAATATGAGGAGCATGAAACGGTCTGAAAAATAGGAGGAGCATGAAACGTTGATCAAAAACATGAAGAGCCTGAAAAGGTGTGAAAAATATGAAGAGCTTCAAAAGGTGTGAAATACATGAGGAGCATGAAACTCTCTGAAAAATAGGAGGAGCATGAAGCGGTGTTCAAAAACATGTAGAGCCTGAAAATGTGTGAAAAATATGAAGAGCTTCAAAAGGTGTCAAAATTGAGAAGAGCATGAAACGGTCTGAAAAATAGGAGCAGCATGAAGTGGTGTTGAAAAAAAAGAAGAGACTGAAAAGGTGTGAAATATATGAAGAGCTTCAAAAGGTGTCAAAAATATGTGGAGAATGAAACGGTCTGAAAAATAGGAGGAGCATGAAGCTGTGTCGAAAAACATGAAGAGCCTGAAAAGGTGTGAAAAATAGGAAGAGTTCAAAAGGTGTCATAAATATGAGGAGCATGAAACGGTCTGAAAAATAGGAGGAGCATGAAACGGTGATCAAATACATGAAGAGCCTGAAAAGGTGTGTAAAATATGAAGAGCTTCAAAAGCTGTGAAATACATGAGGAGCATGAAACTCTCTGAAAAATAGGAGGAGCATGAAGCGGTGTTCAAAAACATGAAGAGCCTGAAAAGTTGTGAAAAATATGAAAAGCTTCAAAAGGTTTCAAAAATGAGATGAGCATTAAATGGTCTGAAAAATAGGAATAACATGAAACGGTGTTGAAATTCATGAAGAGCCTGAAAAACTGTGAAAAATATAAAGAGCTTCAAAAGGTGTCAAAAAATGAGGAGCATGAAACGGTCTGATAAATAGGAGGAGCATGAAACGGTGATCAAAAACATGAAGAGCCTGAAAAGGTGTGAAAAATATGAAGAGCTTCAAAAGGTGTGAAATACATGAGGAGCATGAAACGGGCTGAAAAATAAGAGAAGCATGAAGTGCTGTGGAAAAACATGAAGAGCCTGAAAAGCTGTGAAAAATATGAAGAGCTTCAAAAGGTGTGAAATACATGAGGAGCATGAAATGGGCTGAAAAATAGGAGAAGCATGAAGTGGTGTTTAAAAATATGAAGAGCCTGAAAAGGTGTGAAAAATATGAAGAGCTTCAAAAGGTGTGAAATGTGAGGAGCATGAAACGGTCTGAAAAATAGGAGGAGCATGAAGCGGTGTTCAAAAACATGAAGAGCCTGAAAAGATGTGAAAACTATGAAGAGCTTAAAATGGTGTGAAAAATATGAGGAACATGATATGGTTTGAAAAATAGGATTAGCATGAAGCGGTGTTCAAAAACATGAAGAGCCTGAAAAGGTGTGAAAAATATGAAAAGCTTCAAAAGGTGTCAAAAATGAGATGAGCATGAAACGGTCTGAAAAATAGGAGGTGCATGAAGCGTTGTTGAAAAACATGAAGAGCCTGAAAATGTGTGAGAAATATGAAGAGCTTAAAAAGATGTCAAAAGTATGAGGAGCATGAAACGGTCTTACAAATACAAGGAGCATGAAGCGGTGTTGAAAAACATGAATAGCCTGAAAATGTGTGAAATATATGGAGAGCTTAAAAATGTGTCAAGTATATGAGGAGCATGAAACGGTCTGAAAAATAGGAGGATCATGCAACGGTGTTGAACAACATGAAGAGCCTGAAAAGGTGTGAAAAATATGAAGAGCTTCCAAAGTTGTCAAAAATATGAGGAGCATGAAACGGTCTGAAAAATAGGAGGAGCATGAAGTGGTGTTGAAAAACATGAAGAGCCTGTAAAGGTGTGAAAAATATGAAGAGCTTCAAAAGGTGTCAAAAATATGAGGAGCATGAAATGGTCTGAAAAATAGGAGGAGCAACAAGGAGTGTTGAAATACATGAAGAGCCTGAAAATGTGTGAAAAATATAAAGAGCTTCAAAAGATGTGAAAAATATGAAAAGCTTCAAAAGGTGTCAAAAATATGAGGAGCATGAAACTGTCTGAATAATAGGAGGAGCATGAATCGGTGGTGAAAAACATGAATAGCCTGAAAATGTGTGAAATATATGAAGAGCTTAAAAATGTGTCAAATATATGAGGAGCATCAAACGGTCTGAAAAATAGGAGGATGATGAAACGGTGTTGAAAAACAAGAAGAGCCTGAAAAGGTGTGAAAAATATGAGGAGCATGAAACGGTCTGAAAAATAGGAGGAGCATGAGGCGGTGTTCAAAAACATGAAGAGCCTGAAAAGGTGTGAAAAATATGAAGAGCTTCAAAAAGTGTCAAAAATATGAGGAGCATGAAACGGTCTGAAAAATAGGAGGAGCATGAAACGGTGATCAAATACATGAAGAGCCTGAAAAGGTGTGAAAAATATGAAGAGCTTCAAAAAGTGTCAAAAATATGAGGAGCATGAAACGGTCTGAAAAATAGGAGGAGCATGAAACGGTGATCAAATACATGAAGAGCCTGAAAAGGTGTGAAAAATATGAAGAGCTTCAAAAGGTGTGAAATTCATGAGGAGCATGAAATGAGCTGAAAAATAGCAGAAGCATGAAGTGGTGTGGAAAAACATGAAGAGCCTGTAAAGGTGTGAAAAATATGAAGAGCTTCAAAAGGTGTGTAATACATGTGGAGCATGAAACTCTCTGAAAAATAGAAGGAGCATCAAGTAGTGTTCAAAAATATGAAGAGCCTGAAAAGTTGTGAAAAATATGAAGAGCTTAAAAAGGTGTGAAAAATATGAGGAGCATGATATGGTTTGAAAAGTGGGATTAGCATGAAGCGGTGTTCAAAAACATGAAGAGCCTGAAAAGGTGTGAAAAATATGAAGAGCTTCAAAAGGTGTGAAATATGAGGAGCATGAAACGGTCTGAAAAATAGGAGGAGCATGAAGCGGTGTTCAAAAACATGAAGAGCCTGAAAAGGTGTGAAAAATATGAAGACCTTAAAATGGTGTGAAAAATATGAGGAGCATGATATGGTTTGAAAAATAGGATTAGCATGAAGCGGTATTCAAAACCATGAAGAGTCTGAAAAGGTGTGAAAAATATGAAAAGCTTTAAAAGGTGTCAAAAATGAGATGAGCATGAAACGGTCTGAAAAATAGGAGGTGCATGAAGCATTGTTGAAAAACATGAAGAGCCTGAAAATGTGTGAGATATATGAAGAGGTTAAAAAGGTGTCAAAAATATGAGGAGCATGAAACGGTCTGAAAAATAGGAGGAGCATGAAGCGGTGTTGAAAAACATGAAGAGCCTGAAAAGGTGTGAAAAATATTAAGAGCTTCAAAAGGTGTGAAAAATATGAGGAGCATGAAACGGTCTGAAAAATAGAAGCAGCATGAAACGGTGTTGAAAAACATGAAGAGCCTGAAAAGGTGTGAGAAATATGAAGAACTTCAAAAGGTGTGAAAAATATGAGGAGCATGAAACGGTCTGAAAAATAGAAGCAGCATGAAACGGTGTTGAAAAACATGAAGAGCCTGAAATGGTGTGAAAAATATGAAGAGCTTCAAAAGGTGTGAAAAATATGAATAGCTTCAAAAGGTGTCAAAAATTTGATGAGCATGAAACGGTCTGAAAAATAGGAGGAGCATGAAGCGGTGTTGAAAAACATGAAGAGCCTGAAAAAGTGTGAAAAATATGAAGAGCTTAAAAGGTGTGAAAAATATGAGGAGCATGATATGGTTTGAAAAATAGGATTAGCATGAAGCGGTGTTCAAAAACATGAAGAGCCTGAGAAGGTGTGAAAAATATGAAAAGATTCAAAAGGTGTCTTAAATGAGATGAGCATGAAACGGTCTGACAAATAGGAGGTGGATGAAGCATTGTTGAAAAACATGAAGAGCCTGAAAAGGTGTGAGAAATATGAAGAGCTTAAAAAGGTGTGAAAAATATGAAGAGCTTAAAAAGGTGTCAAAAATATGAGGAGCATGAAACGGTCTTAAAAATACAAGGAGTATGAAGCGGTGTTGAAAAACTTGAATAGCCTGAAAATGTGTGAAATATATGAAGAGCTTAAAAATGTGTCAAGTATATGAGGAGCATGAAACGGTCTGAAAAATAGGAGGATCATGCAATGGTGTTGAACAACATGAAGAGCCTGAAAAGGTGTGAAAAATATGAAGAGCTTCCAAAGTTGTCAAAAATATGAGGAGCACGAAACAGTCTGAAAAATAGTAGGAGCATGAAGTGGTGTTGAAAAACATGAAGAGCCTGAAACTGTGTGAAAAATATGAAGAGCTTCAAAAGGTGTGTAATACATGAGGAGCATGAAACACTCTGAAAAATAGAAGGAGCATGAAGTAGTGTTCAAAAACATGAAGAGCCTGAAAAGGTGTGAAAAATATGAAGAGCTTCAAAAGGTGTGAAAAATATGGGGAGCATGATATGGTTTGAAAAATGGGATTAGCATGAAGCGGTGTTCAAAAACATGAAGAGCCTGAAAAGGTGTGAAAAATATGAAGAGCTTCAAAAGGTGTGAAATATGAGGAGCATGAAACGGTCTGAAAAATAGGAGGAGCATGAAGCGGTGTTCAAAAACATGAAGAGCCTGAAAAGGTGTGAAAAATATGAAAAGCTTTAAAAGGTGTCAAAAATGAGATGAGCATGAAACGGTCTGAAAAATAGGAGGTGCATGAAGCGTTGTTGAAAAACATGAAGAGCCTGAAAATGTGTGAGAAATATGAAGAGGTTAAAAAGGTGTCAAAAATATGAGGAGCATGAAACGGTCTGAAAAATAGGAGGAGCAGGAAGCGGTGTTCAAAAACATGAAGAGCCTGAAAACGTGTGAAAAATATGAAGAGCTTCAAAAGGTGTCAAAAATGAGATGAGCATGAAACGGTCTGAAAAATAGGAGGAGCACGAAGCGGTGTTCAAAAACTTGAAGAGCCTGAAACGTTGTGAAAAATATGAAAAGCTTCAAAAGGTTTCAAAAATGAGCTGAGCATGAAACGGTCTGAAAAATAGGAGGAGCATGAAGTGTTGTTGAAAAAATGAAGAGCCTGAAAAGGTGTGAAATATATGAAGATCATCAAAAGGTATCAAAAATATGAGGAGCATGAAACGGTCTGCAAAAAAAGGAGGAGCTTGAAGTGGTGTTGAAAAACTTGAAGAGCCTGAAAAGGTGTGAAAAATATGAAAAGCTTCAAAAGATGTCAAAAATATGAAGAGCATGAAACGGTCTGAAAAATAGGAGGAGCATGAAGCGGTGTTCAAAAACATGAAGAGCCTGAAAAGGTGTGAAAAATATGAAGAGCTTCAAAAGGTGTGAAATACCTGAGGAGCATGAAACGGGCTGAAAAATAGGAGAAGCATGAAGTGGTGTAGAAAAACATGAAGAGCCTGAAAAGGTGTGAAAAATATGAAGAGCTTCAAAAGGTGTGAAAAATATGAGGAGCATGAAACGGTCTGAAAAATAGAAGCAGCATGAAACGGTGTTGAAAAACATGAAGAGCCTGAAAAGGTGTGAAAAATATGAAGAGCTTCAATAGGTGTGAAAAATATGAGGAGCATGAAACGGTCTGAAAAATAGAAGCAGCATGAAACGGTGTTGAAAAACATGAAGAGCCTGAAATGGTGTGAAAAATATGAAGAGCTTCAAAAGGTGTGAAAAATATGAAGAGCTTCAAAAGGTGTCAAAAATTTGATGAGCATGAAACGGTCTGAAAAATAGGAGGAGCATGAAGCGGTGTTGAAAAACATGAAGAGCCTGAAAAAGTGTGAAAAATATTAAGAGCTTAAAAGGTGTGAAAAATATGAGGAGCATGATATGGTTTGAAAAATAGGATTAGCATGAAGCGGTGTTCAAAAACATGAAGAGCCTGAGAAGGTGTGAAAAATATGAAGAGCTTCAAAAAGTGTCAAAAATGAGATGAGCATGAAACGGTCTGAAAAATTGGAGGTGCATGAAGAGTTGTTGAAAAACATGAATAGCCAGAAAATGTGTGAGAAATATGAAGAGCTTAAAAAGGTGTCAAAAATATGAGGAGCATGAAACGGTCTTAAAAATTCAAGGAGCATGAAGCGGTGTTGAAAAACATGAATAGCCTGAAAATGTGTGAAATATATGAAGAGCTTAAAAATGTGTCAAGTATATGAGGAGCATGAAACGGTCTGAAAAATAGGAGGATCATGCAACCGTGTTGAAAAACATGAAGAGTCTGAAAAGGTGTGAAAAATATTAAGAGCTTCCAAAGCTGTCAAAAATATGAGGAGCATGAAACGGTCTGAAAAATAGGAGGAGCATGAAGGTGTGTTCAAAAACATGAAGAGCCTGAAAATGTGTGAAAAATATGAAGAGCTTCAAAAGGTGTGAAAAATATGAGGAGTATGAAACGGTCTGAAAATAGGAGGAGCATGAAGGTGTGTTGAAAAACATGAAGAGCCTGAAAAGGTGTGAAAAAAATGAAGAAATTCAAAAGGTGTCAAAAATATGAGGAGCATGAAACGGTCTGAAAAATAGGAGGAGCATGAAACGGTGATCAAAAACATGAAGAGGCTGAAAAGGTCTGAAAAACATGAAGAGCTTCAAAAGGTGTGAAATTCATGAGGAGCATGAAACGAGCTGAAAAATAGGAGTAGCATGAAGTTGTGTGGAAAAAAGTGAAGAGCATGTAAAGGTGTGAAAAATATGAAGAGCTTCAAAAGGTGTGTAATACATGAGGAGCATGAAACTCTCTTAAAAAATAGAAGGAGCATGAAGTAGTGTTCAAAAACATGAAGAGCCTGAAAAGGTGTGAAAAATATGAAGAGCTTAAAATGGAGTGAAAAATATGAGGAGCATGATATGGTATGAAAAATAGGATTAGCATGAAGCGGTGTTCAAAAACATGAAGAGCCTGAAAAGGTGTGAAAAATATGAAAAGCTTCAAAAGGTGTCAAAAATGAGATGAGCATGAAACGGTCTGAAAAATAGGAGGTGCATGAAGCGTTGTTGAAAAACATGAAGAGCCTGAAAATGTGTGAGAAATATGAAGAGCTTCAAAAGGTGTCAAAAGTATGAGGAGCATGAAACGGTCTTACAAATACAAGGAGCATGAAGCGGTGTTGAAAAACATGAATAGCCTGAAAATGTGTGAAATATATGGAGAGCTTAAAAATGTGTCAAGTATATGAGGAGCATGAAACGGACTGAAAAATAGGAGGAGCATGCAACGGTGTTGAACAACATGAAGAGCCTGAAAAGGTGTGAAAAATATGAAGAGCTTCCAAAGTTGTCAAAAATATGAGGAGCAAGAAACTGTCTGAAAAATAGGAGGAGCATGAAGTGGTGTTGAAAAACATGAAGAGCCTGTAAAGGTGTGAAAAATATGAAGAGCTTCAAAAGGTGTGTAATACATGAGGAGCAGGAAACTCTCTGAAAAATAGAAGGAGCATGAAGTAGTGTTCAAAAACATGAAGAGCCTGAAAAGGTGTGAAAAATATGAAGAGCTTCAAAAGGTGTCAAAAATATGAGGAGCATGAAATGGTCTGAAAAATAGGAGGAGCAACAAGGGGTGTTGAAATACATGAAGAGCCTGAAAATGTGTGAAAAATATAAAGAGCTTCAAAAGATGTGAAAAATATGAAAAGCCTCAAAAGGTGTCAAAAATATGAGGAGCATGAAACTGTCTGAAAAATAGGAGGAGCATGAAGCGGTGTTGAAAAACATGAAGAGCCTGAAAAGGTGTGAGAAATATGAAGAGCTTCAACAGGTGTCAAAAATATGAGGAGCATGAAACTGTCTGAAAAATAGGAGGAGCATGAAGCGGTGGTGCAAAACATGAATAGCCTGAAAATGTGTGAAATATATGAAGAGCTTAAAAATGTGTCAAATATATGAGGAGCATCAAACGGTCTGAAAAATAGGAGGATGATGAAACGGTGTTGAAAAACAAGAAGAGCCTGAAAAGGTGTGAAAAATATGAGGAGCATGAAACGGTCTGAAAAATAGGAGGAGAATGAAGCTGTTTTCAAAATCATGAAGAGACTATAAATTTGTGAAAAATATGAAGAGCTTCAAAAGGTGTAAAAATTTGAAGAGCAGGAAACGGTCTGAAAAACAGGAGGAGCATGAATTGGTGTCCAAAAACATGAAGAGCCTGAAAAGGTGTGAAAAATATGAAGAGCTTCAAAAAGTGTCAAAAATATGAGGAGCATGAAACGGTCTGAAAAATAGGAGGTGCATGAAGCGTTGTTGAAAAACATGAAGAGCCTGAAAATGTGTGAGAAATATGAAGAGGTTAAAAAGGTGTCAAAAATATGAGGAGCATGAAACGGTCTGAAAAATAGGAGGAGCATGAAGCGGTGTTCAAAAACATGAAGAGCCTGAAAACGTGTGAAAAATATGAAGAGCTTCAAAAGGTGTCAAAAATATGAGGAGCATGAAACGGTCTGAAAAATAGGAGGAACATGAAGCGGTGTTCAAAACTTGAAGAGCCTGAAACGTTGTGAAAAATATGAAAAGCTTCAAGAGGTGTCAAAAATGAGATGAGCATGAAACGGTCTGAAAAATAGGAGGAGCATGAAGCGGTGTTGAAAAAATGAAGAGCCTGAAAAGGTGTGAAAAATATGAAGAGCATCAAAAGGTATCAAAAATATGAGGAGCATCAAACGGTCTGCAAAAACGGAGGAGCATGAAGTTGTGTTGAAAAACTTGAAGAGCCTGAGAAGGTGTGAAGAATATGAAAAGCTTCAAAAGATGTCAAAAATACGAGGAGCATGAAACGGTCTGAAAAATATGAGGAGCATTAAGCGGTGTTCAAAAACATGAAGATCCTGAAAAGGTGTGAAAAATATAAAGAGCTTCAAAAGGTGTGAAATATATGAGGAGCATGAAACGGTCTGAAATATAGGAGGAGCATGAAGCGCTGTTAAAAAACAGGAAGAGCCTGAAAAGTTTTGAAAAATATGAAGAGCTTCAAAAGGCGTGAAATACATGAGGAGCATGAAACTAGCTGAAAAATAGGCGGAGCATGATGTGGTGTGGAAAAACATGAAGAGCCTGAAAAGGTGTGAAAAATATGAAAAGCTTCAAAAGGTGTCAAAAATGAGATGAGCATGAAACGGTCTGAAAAATAGGAGGTGCATGAAGCGTTTTTGAAAAACATGAAGAGCCTGAAAAGGTGTGAGAAATATGAAGAGCTTAAAAAGGTGTCAAAAATATGAGGAGCATGAAACGGTCTTAAAAATACAAGGAGCATGAAGCAGTGTTGAAAAACATGAATAGCCTGAAAATGTGTGAAATATATGAAGAGCTTAAAAATGTGTCAAGTATATGAGGAGCATGAAACGGTCTGAAAAATAGGAGGAGCATGAAGCTGTGTTCAAAAACATGAAGAGCCTGAAAATGTGTGAAAAATATGAAGAGCTTCCAAAGTTGTCAAAAATATGAGGAGCATGAAACGGTCTGAAAAATAGGAGGAGCATGAAGCTGTGTTCAAAAACATGAAGAGCCTGAAAAGGTGTGAAATATATAAAGAGCTTCAAAAAGTGTCAAATATATGAGGAGCATGAAACGGTCTGAATAATAGGAGGAGCATGAAGCGGTGTTGTAAAACATGAAGAGCCTGAAAAGGTGTGAAAAATATGAAGAGCTTCAAAAGGTGCCAAATATGAGGAGGATGAAACGGTCTGAAAAATAGGAGGAGCATGAAGCGGTGTTCAAAAACATGAAGAGCCTGAAAAGTTGTGAAAAATATGAAAAGCTTCAAAAGGTGTCAAAAATGAGATGAGCATGAAACGGTCTGAAAAATAGGAGGAGCATGAAGCGGTGTTCAAAAACTTGAAGAGCCTGAAACGTTGTGAAAAATATGAAAAGCTTCAAAAGGTTTCAAAAATGAGATGAGCATGAAACGGTCTGAAAAATAGGAGGAGCATGAAGTGGTGTTGAAAAAATGAAGAGCCTGAAAAGGTGTGAAAAATATGAAGATCATTAAAAGATATCAAAAATATGAGGAGCATGAAACGGTCTGCAAAAAAGGAGGAGCATGAAGTGGTGGTGAAAAACTTGAAGAGCCTGAGAAGGTGTGAAAAATATGAAAAGCTTCAAAAGATGTCAAAAATATGAGGAGCATGAAAAGGTCGGAAAAATAGGAGGAGCATGAAGCGGTGTTCAAAAACATGAAGAGCTTTAAAAGGTGTGAAAAATATGAAGATCTTCAAAAGGTGTGAAATACATGAGGAGCATGAAACGGGCTGAAAAATAGGAGAAGCCTGAAGTGGTGTAGAAAAACATGAAGAGCCTGAAAAGGTGTGAAAAATATGAAGAGCTTCAAAAGGTGTGAAAAATATGAGGAGCATGAAACGGTCTGAAAAATAGAAGCAGCATGAAACGGTGTTGAAAAACATGAAGAGCCTGAAATGGTGTGAAAAATATGAAAAGATTCAAAAGGTGTCATAAATGAGATGAGCATGAAACGGTCTGACAAATAGGAGGAGCATGAAGCGGTGTTCAAAAACATGAAGAGCCTGAAAACGTGTGAAAAATATGAAGAGCTTCAAAAGGTGTCAAAAATATGAGGAGCATGAAACGGTCTGAAAAATAGGAGGAACATGAAGCGGTGTTCAAAACTTGAAGAGCCTGAAACGTTGTGAAAAATATGAAAAGCTTCAAGAGGTGTCAAAAATGAGATGAGCATGAAACGGTCTGAAAAATAGGAGGAGCATGAAGCGGTGTTGAAAAAATGAAGAGCCTGAAAAGGTGTGAAAAATATGAAGAGCATCAAAAGGTATCAAAAATATGAGGAGCATCAAACGGTCTGCAAAAACGGAGGAGCATGAAGTTGTGTTGAAAAACTTGAAGAGCCTGAGAAGGTGTGAAAAATATGAAAAGCTTCAAAAGATGTCAAAAATACGAGGAGCATGAAACGGTCTGAAAAATATGAGGAGCATTAAGCGGTGTTCAAAAACATGAAGATCCTGAAAAGGTGTGAAAAATATAAAGAGCTTCAAAAGGTGTGAAATATATGAGGAGCATGAAACGGTCTGAAATATAGGAGGAGCATGAAGCGCTGTTAAAAAACAGGAAGAGCCTGAAAAGTTTTGAAAAATATGAAGAGCTTCAAAAGGTGTGAAATACATGAGGAGCATGAAACTTGCTGAAAAATAGGAGAAGCATGATGTGGTGTGGAAAAACATGAAGAGCCTGAAAAGGTGTGAAAAATATGAAAAGCTTCAAAAGGTGTCAAAAATGAGATGAGCATGAAACGGTCTGAAAAATAGGAGGTGCATGAAGCGTTTTTGAAAAACATGAAGAGCCTGAAAAGGTGTGAGAAATATGAAGAGCTTAAAAAGGTGTCAAAAATATGAGGAGCATGAAACAGTCTTAAAAATACAAGGAGCATGAAGCAGTGTTGAAAAACATGAATAGCCTGAAAATGTGTGAAATATATGAAGAGCTTCAAAATGTGTCAAAAATATGAGGAGCATGAAACGGTCTGAAAAATAGGCGGAGCATGAGGCGGTGTTCAAAAACATGAATAGCCTGAAAAGGTGTGAAAAATATGAAGAGCTTCAAAAGGTGTCAAAAATATGAGGAGCATGAAACGGTCTGAAAAATAGGCGGAGCATGAGGCGGTGTTCAAAAACATGAAGAGCCTGAAAAGGTGTGAAAAATATGAAGAGCTTCAAAAGTTGTCAAAAATATGAGGAGCAAGAAACGGTCTGAAAAATAGGAGGAGCATGAAGTGGTGTTGAAAAACATGAAGAGCCTGTAAAGGTGTGAAAAATATGAAGAGCTTCAAAAGGTGTGTAATACATGAGGAGCAGGAAACTCTCTGAAAAATAGAAGGAGCATGAAGTAGTGTTCAAAAACATGAAGAGCCTGAAAAGGTGTGAAAAATATGAAGAGCTTCAAAAGGTGTCAAAAATATGAGGAGCATGAAATGGTCTGAAAAATAGGAGGAGCAACAAGGGGTGTTGAAATACATGAAGAGCCTGAAAATGTGTGAAAAATATAAAGAGCTTCAAAAGATGTGAAAAATATGAAATGCTTCAAAAGGTGTCAAAAATATGAGGAGCATGAAACTGTCTGAAAAATAGGAGGAGCATGAAGCGGTGTTGAAAAACATGAAGAGCCTGAAAAGGTGTGAGAAATATGAAGAGCTTCAACAGGTGTCAAAAATATGAGGAGCATGAAACTGTCTGAAAAATAGGAGGAGCATGAAGCGGTGGTGAAAAACATGAATAGCCTGAAAATGTGTGAAATATATGAAGAGCTTAAAAATGTGTCAAATATATGAGGAGCATGAAACGGTCTGAAAAATAGAAGCAGCATGAAACGGTGTTGAAAAACATGAAGAGCCTGAAATGGTGTGAAAAATATGAAAAGATTCAAAAGGTGTCATAAATGAGATGAGCATGAAACGGTCTGACAAATAGGAGGTGCATGAAGCGTTGTTGAAAAACATGAAGAGCCTGAAAAAGTGTGAAAAATATGAAGAGCTTAAAAGGTGTGAAAAATATGAGGAGCATGATATGGTTTGAAAAATAGGATTAGCATGAAGCGGTGTTCAAAAACATGAAGAGCCTGAGAAGGTGTGAAAAATATGAAAAGATTCAAAAGGTGTCATAAATGAGATGAGCATGAAATGGTCTGACAAATAGGAGGTGCATGAAGCGTTGTTGAAAAACATGAAGAACCTGAAAATGTGTGAGAAATATGAAGAGCTTAAAAAGGTGTGAAAAATATGAAGAACTTAAACAGGTGTCAAAAATATGAGGAGCATGAAACGGTCTTAAAAATAGAAGGAGCATGAAGCGCTGTTGAAAAACATGAATAGCCTGAAACTGTGTGAAATATATGAAGAGCTTAAAAATGTGTCAAGTATATGAGGAGCATGAAACGGTCTGAAAAATAGGAGGATCATGCAACAGTGTTGAAAAACATGAAGAGCCTGAAAATGTGTGAAAAATATGAAGAGCTTCAAAAGGTTTCAAAAATGAGATGAGCATGAAACGGTCTGAAAAATAGGAGGAGCTTGAAGTGGTGTTGAAAAAATGAAGAGCCTGAAAAGGTGTGAAAAATATGAAGAGCTTCAAAAGGTGTGAAAAATATGAGTAGCATGAAACGGTCTGCAAAATAGAAGGAGCATGAAGCGGTGTTCAAAAACATGAAGAGCCTGAAAAGGTGTGAAAAATATGAAGAGCTTCAAAAGGTGTGAAATACATGAGGAGCATGAAACGGGCTGAAAAATAGGAGAAGCATGAAGTGGTGTAGAAAATCATGAAGAGCCTGAAAAGGTGTGAAAAATATGAAGAGCTTCAAAAGGTGTGAAAAATATGAGGAGCATGAAACGGTCTGAAAAAAAGAAGCAGCATGAAACGGTGTTGAAAAACATGAAGAGCCTGAAAAGGTGTGAAAAATATGAAGGGCTTCAAAAGGTGTGAAATAAATGAGGAGCATGAAACGGGCTGAAAAATGGGAGAAGCATGAAGTGGTGTAGAAAAACATGAAGAGCCTGAAAAGGTGTGAAAAATATGAAGAGCTTCAAAAGGTGTGAAAAATATGAGGAGCATGAAACGGTCTGAAATATAGAAGCAGCATGAAACGGTGTTGAAAAACATGAAGAGCCTGAAATGGTGTGAAAAATATGAAGCGCTTCAAAAGGTGTGAAAAATATGAAGAGCTTCAAAAGGTGTCAAAAATTTGATGAGCATGAAACGGTCTGAAAAATAGGAGGAGCATGAAGCGGTGTTGAAAAACATGAAGAGCCTGAAAAAGTGTGAAAAATATGAAGAGCTTAAAAGGTGTGAAAAATATGAGGAGCATGATATGGTTTGAAAAATAGGATTAGCATGAAGCGGTGTTCAAAAACATGAAGAGCCTGAGAAGGTGTGAAAAATATGAAAAGATTCAAAAGGTGTCATAAATGAGATGAGCATGAAACGGTCTGACAAATAGGAGGTGGATGAAGCGTTGTTGAAAAACATGAAGAGCCTGAAAAGGTGTGAGAAATATGAAGAGCTTAAAAAGGTGTGAAAAATATGAAGAGCTTAAAAAGGTGTCAAAAATATGAGGAGCATGAAACGGTCTTAAAAATACAAGGAGCATGAAGCGGTGTTGAAAAACATGAATAGCCTGAAAATGTGTGAAATATATGAAGAGCTTAAAAATGTGTCAAGTATATGAGGAGCATGAAACGGTCTGAAAAATAGGAGGATCATGCAACGGTGTTGAACAACATGAAGAGCCTGAAAAGGTGTGAAAAATATGAAGAGCTTCCAAAGTTGTCAAAAATATGAGGAGCATGAAATGGTCTGAAAAATAGTAGGAGCATGAAGTGGTGTTGAAAAACATGAAGAGCCTGTAAAGGTGTGAAAAATATGAAGAGCTTCAAAAGGTGTGTAATACATGAGGAGCATGAAACATTCTGAAAAATAGAAGGAGCATGAAGTATTGTTCAAAAACATGAAGAGCCTGAAAAGGTGTGAAAAATATGAAGAGCTTAAAAAGGTGTGAAAAATATGAGGAGCATGATATGGTTTGAAAAATGGGATTAGCATGAAGCGGTGTTCAAAAACATGAAGAGCCTGAAAAGGTGTGAAAAATATGAAGAGCTTCAAAAGGTGTGAAATATGAGGAGCATGAAACGGTCTGAAAAATAGGAGGAGCATGAAGCGGTGCTCAAAAACATGAAGAGCCTGAAAAGGTGTGAAAAATATGAAGAGCTTAAAATGGTGTGAAAAATATGAGGAGCATGATATGGTTTGAAAAATAGGATTAGCATGAAGCGGTGTTCAAAACCATGAAGAGCCTGAAAAGGTGTGAAAAATATGAAAAGCTTTAAAAGGTGTCAAAAATGAGATGAGCATGAAACGGTCTGAAAAATAGGAGGTGCATGAAGCGTTGTTGAAAAACATGAAGAGCCTGAAAATGTGTGAGAAATATGAAGAGGTTAAAAATGTGTCAAAAATATGAGGAGCATGAAACGGTCTGAAAAATAGGAGGAGCATGAAGCGGTGTTGAAAAACATGAAGAGCCTGAAAAAGTGTGAAAAATATGAAGAGCTTAAAAGGTGTGAAAAATATGAGGAGCATGATATGGTTTGAAAAATAGGATTAGCATGAAGCGGTGTTCAAAAACATGAAGAGCCTGAGAAGGTGTGAAAAATATGAAAAGATTCAAAAGGTGTCATAAATGAGATGAGCATGAAACGGTCTGACAAATAGGAGGTGCATGAAGCGTTGTTGAAAAATATGAAGAGCCTGAAAAGGTGTGAGAAATATGAAGAGCTTAAAAAGGTGTGAAAATTATGAAGAGCTTAAAAAGGTGTCAAAAATATGAGGAGTATGAAACGGTCTTAAAAATACAAGGAGCATGAAGCGGTGTTGAAAAACATGAATAGCCTGAAAATGTGTGAAATATATGAAGAGCTTAAAAATGTGTCAAGTATATGAGGAGCATGAAACGGTCTGAAAAATAGGAGGATCATGCAACAGTGTTGAAAAACATGAAGAGCCTGAAATTGTGTGAAAAATATGAAGAGCTTCAAAAGGTTTCAAAAATGAGATGAGCATGAAACGGTCTGAAAAATAGGAGGAGCTTGAAGTGGTGTTGAAAAAATGAAGAGCCTGAAAAGGTGTGAAAAATATGAAGAGCTTCAAAAGGTGTGAAATACATGAGGAGCATGAAACGGGCTGAAAAATAGGAAAAGCCTGAAGTGGTGTAGAAAAACATGAAGAGCCTGAAAAGGTGTGAAAAATATGAAGAGCTTCAAAAGGTGTGAAAAATATGAGGAGCATGAAACGGTCTGAAAAACAGAAGCAGCATGAAACGGTGTTGAAAAACATGAAGAGCATGAAAAGGTGTGAAAAATATGAAGAGCTTCAAAAGGTGTGAAATAAATGAGGAGCATGATACGGGCTGAAAAATAGGAGAAGCATGAAGTGGTGTAGAAAAACATGAAGAGCCTGAAAAGGTGTGAAAAATATGAAGAGCTTCAAAGGTGTGAAAAATGTGAGGAGCATGAAACGGTCTGAAAAATAGAAGCAGCATGAAACGGTGTTGAAAAACATGAAGAGCCTGAAATGGTGTGAAAAATATGAAAAGATTCAAAAGGTGTCATAAATGAGATGAGCATGAAACGGTCTGACAAATAGGAGGTGCATGAAGCGTTGTTGAAAAACATGAAGAGCCTGAAAAAGTGTGAAAAATATGAAGAGCTTAAAAGGTGTGAAAAATATGAGGAGCATGATATGGTTTGAAAAATAGGATTAGCATGAAGCGGTGTTCAAAAACATGAAGAGCCTGAGAAGGTGTGAAAAATATGAAAAGATTCAAAAGGTGTCATAAATGAGATGAGCATGAAATGGTCTGACAAATAGGAGGTGCATGAAGCGTTGTTGAAAAACATGAAGAACCTGAAAATGTGTGAGAAATATGAAGAGCTTAAAAAGGTGTGAAAAATATGAAGAACTTAAACAGGTGTCAAAAATATGAGGAGCATGAAACGGTCTTAAAAATAGAAGGAGCATGAAGCGCTGTTGAAAAACATGAATAGCCTGAAACTGTGTGAAATATATGAAGAGCTTAAAAATGTGTCAAGTATATGAGGAGCATGAAACGGTCTGAAAAATAGGAGGATCATGCAACAGTGTTGAAAAACATGAAGAGCCTGAAAATGTGTGAAAAATATGAAGAGCTTCAAAAGGTTTCAAAAATGAGATGAGCATGAAACGGTCTGAAAAATAGGAGGAGCTTGAAGTGGTGTTGAAAAAATGAAGAGCCTGAAAAGGTGTGAAAAATATGAAGAGCTTCAAAAGGTGTGAAAAATATGAGTAGCATGAAACGGTCTGCAAAATAGAAGGAGCATGAAGCGGTGTTCAAAAACATGAAGAGCCTGAAAAGGTGTGAAAAATATGAAGAGCTTCAAAAGGTGTGAAATACATGAGGAGCATGAAACGGGCTGAAAAATAGGAGAAGCATGAAGTGGTGTAGAAAATCATGAAGAGCCTGAAAAGGTGTGAAAAATATGAAGAGCTTCAAAAGGTGTGAAAAATATGAGGAGCATGAAACGGTCTGAAAAAGAGAAGCAGCATGAAACGGTGTTGAAAAACATGAAGAGCATGAAAAGGTGTGAAAAATATGAAGAGCTTCAAAAGGTGTGAAATAAATGAGGAGCATGAAACGGGCTGAAAAATAGGAGAAGCATGAAGTGGTGTAGAAAAACATGAAGAGCCTGAAAAGGTGTGAAAAATATGAAGAGCTTCAAAGGTGTGAAAAATGTGAGGAGCATGAAACGGTCTGAAAAATAGAAGCAGCATGAAACGGTGTTGAAAAACATGAAGAGCCTGAAATGGTGTGAAAAATATGAAAAGATTCAAAAGGTGTCAAAAATTTGATGAGCATGAAACGGTCTGAAAAATAGGAGGGGCATGAAGCGGTGTTGAAAAACATGAAGAGCCTGAAAAAGTGTGAAAAATATGAAGAGCTTAAAAGGTGTGAAAAATATGAGGAGCATGATATGGTTTGAAAAATAGGATTAGCATGAAGCGGTGTTCAAAAACATGAAGAGCCTGAGAAGGTGTGAAAAATATGAAAAGATTCAAAAGGTGTCATAAATGAGATGAGCATGAAACGGTCTGACAAATAGGAGGTGCAAGAAGCGTTGTTGAAAAACATGAAGAGCCTGAAAAGGTGTGAGAAATATGAAGAGCTAAAAAAGGTGTGAAAAATATGAAGAGCTTAAAAAGCTGTCAAAAATATGAGGAGCATGAAACGGTCTTAAAAATACAAGGAGCATGAAGCGGTGTTGAAAAACATGAATAGCCTGAAAATGTGTGAAATATATGAAGAGCTTAAAAATGTGTCAAGTATATGAGGAGCATGAAACGGTCTGAAAAATAGGAGGATCATGCAACAGTGTTGAAAAACATGAAGAGCCTGAAAATGTGTGAAAAATATGAAGAGCGTCAAAAGGTTTCAAAAATGAGATGAGCATGAAACGGTCTGAAAAATAGGAGGAGCTTGAAGTGGTGTTGAAAAAATGAAGAGCCTGAAAAGGTGTGAAAAATATGAAGATCATCAAAAGGTATCAAAAATATGAGGAGCATGAAACGGTCTGCAAAAAAGGAGGAGCATGAAGTGGTGTTGAAAAACTTGAAGAGCCTGAAAAGGTGTGAAAAATATGAAAAGCTTCAAAAGATGTCAAAAATATGAGGAGCATGAAACGGTCTGAAAAATAGGAGGAGCATGAAGCGGTGTTCAAAAACATGAAGAGCCTGAAAAGGTGTGAAAAATATAAAGAGCTTCAAAAGGTGTGAAATACATGAGGAGCATGAAACGGGCTGAAAAATAGGAGAAGCATGAAGTGGTGTAGAAAAACATGAAGAGCCTGAAAAGGTGTGAAAAATATGAAGAGCTTAAAAAGGTGTGAAAAATATGAGGAGCATGAAACGGTCTGAAAAATAGAAGCAGCATGAAACGGTGTTGAAAAACATGAAGAGCCTGAAATTGTGTGAAAAATATGAAGAGCTTCAAAAGGTGTGAAAAATATGAAGAGCTTCAAAAGGTGTCAAAAATTTGATGAGCATGAAACGGTCTGAAAAATAGGAGGTGCATGAAGCGGTGTTGAAAAACATGAAGAGCCTGAAAAAGTGTGAAAAATATGAAGAGCTTAAAAATGTGTCAAGTATATGAGGAGCATGAAACGGTCTGAAAAATAGGAGGGTCATGCAACAGTGTTGAAAAATATGAAGAGCCTGAAAATGTGTGAAAAATATGAAGAGCTTCCAAAGTTGTCAAAAATATGAGGAGTATGAAATGGTCTGAAAAATAGGAGGAGCATGAAGCTGTGTTCAAAAACATGAAGAGCCTGAAAATGTGTGAAATATATAAAGAGCTTCAAAAAGTGTCAAAAATATGAGGAGCATGAAACGGTCTGAATAATAGGAGGAGAATGTAACGGTGATCAAAAACATGAAGAGCCTGAAAAGGTGTGAAATATATAAAGAGCTTCAAAAAGTGTCAAAAATATGAGGAGCATGAAACGGTCTGAATAATAGGAGGAGAATGTAACGGTGATCAAAAACATGAAGAGCCTGAAAAGGTGTGAAAAATATGAAGAGCTTCAAAAGGTGTGAAATATGAGGAGCATGAAACGGTCTGAAAAATAGGAGGAGCATGAAGCGGTGTTCAAAAACATGAAGAGCCTGAAAAGTTGTGAAAAATATGAAAAGCTTCAAAAGGTGTCAAAAATGAGATGAGCATGAAACGGTCTGAAAAATAGGAGGAGCATGAAGCGGTGTTCAAAAACTTGAAGAGCCTGAAAAGGTGTGAAAAATATGAAGAGCTTCAAAAGGTGTGAAATATGAGGAGCATGAAACGGTCTGAAAAATAGGAGGAGCATGAAGCGGTGTCAAAAACATGAAGAGCCTGAAAATGTGGGAAAAATATGAAGAGCTTCAAAAGGTGTGAAAAATATGAAGAGCTTCAAAAGGTTTGAAATATGAGGAGCATGAAACGGTCTGAAAAATAGAAGCAGCATGAAACGGTGTTGAAAAACATGAAGAGCCTGAAATGGTGTGAAAAATATGAAGAGCTTCAAAAGGTGTGAAAAATATGAAGAGCTTCAAAAGGTGTCAAAAATTTGATGAGCATGAAACGGTCTGAAAAATAGGAGGAGCATGAAGCGGTGTTGAAAAACATGAAGAGCCTGAAAAGGTGTGAGAAATATGAAGAGCTTAAAAAGGTGTGAAAAATATGAAGAGCTTAAAAAGGTGTCAAAAATATGAGGAGCATGAAACGGTCTTAAAAATACAAGGAGCATGAAGCGGTGTTGAAAAACATGAATAGCCTGAAAATGTGTGAAATATATGAAGAGCTTAAAAATGTGTCAAGTATATGAGGAGCATGAAACGGTCTGAAAAATAGGAGGATCATGCAACAGTGTTGAAAAACATGAAGAGCCTGAAAATGTGTGAAAAATATGAAGAGCTTCCAAAGTTGTCAAAAATATGAGGAGCATGAAATGATCTGAAAAATAGGAGGAGCATGAAGCTGTGTTCAAAAACATGAAGAGCCTGAAAATGTGTGAAATATATAAAGAGCTTCAAAAAGTGTCAAAAATATGAGGAGCATGAAACGGTCTGAATAATAGGAGGAGAATGTAACGGTGATCAAAAACATGAAGAGTCTGAAAAGGTGTGAAAAATATGAAGAGCTTCAAAAGGTGTGAAATATGAGGAGCATGAAACGGTCTGAAAAATAGGAGGAGCATGAAGCGGTGTTCAAAAACTTGAAGAGCCTGAAACGTTGTGAAAAATATGAAAAGCTTCAAAAGGTTTCAAAAATGAGATGAGCATGAAACGGTCTGAAAAATAGGAGGAGCATGAAGCGGTGTTGAAAAAATGAAGAGCCTGAAAAGGTGTGAAAAATATGAAGAGCATCAAAAGGTATCAAAAATATGAGGAGCATGAAACGGTCTGCAAAAAAGGAGGAGCATGAGCGGTGTTTAAAAACATGAAGAGCCTGAAAAGGTGTGAAAAATATGAAGAGCTTCAAAAGGTGTGAATCATATGAAGAGCTTCAAAAGGTGTAAAAGAAGAGATAAGTAGGAAACAGTCTGAAATATACGAGAAGCAGGTAGTGGTGTTGAAAAACATGAAGAGCCTGAAATGGTGTGAAATATACGAAGAGCTTTAAAAGGTGTCAAAAATATGAGGAGCATGAAACAGTCTGAAAAATAGTAGGAGCATGAAGCGGTGTTGAAAAACATGAAGAGCATGAAATGGTGTGAAAAATATGAAGAGCTTCAAAAGGTGTGAAATACATGAGGAGGATAAAACGGTCTGAAAAATAGGAGGAGCATGAAGCAGTGTTGAAAAATATGAAGAGCCTGAAAAGGTGTGAAAAATATGAAGAGCTTCAAAAGGTGTGAAAATTATGAGGAGCACAAAACGGTCTGAAAAATAGGAGGATCATGAAGCGGTGTGGAAAAACATGAAGAGTCTGAAAAGGTGTGAAAAATATGAAGAGCTTCAAAAGGTGTGAAGTGCATGAGGAGCTTGAAACGGTCTGAAAAACAAGAGGAGCATGAAGCAGTGTTGAAAAACATGAAGAGCCTGAAAACGTGTGAAAAATATGAAAAGCTTCAAAAGGTGTGAAAAATATGAAGAGCTTCAAAAGGTGTCAAAAAAGCGATGAGAATGAAATGGTCTAAATAACAGGAGGAACATGAAGTGGTGTGGAAAAACATGAAGAACCTAAAAGGTGTGAAATATATGAAGAGCTTCAAAAGGTGTCAAAAATATGAGGAGCATGAAACGGTCTGAAAAATAGGAGGAGCAAGAAGCGGTGTTCAAAAACACGAAAAGCCTGAAAGGGTGTGAAAAATATGAAAGCCTCAAAAGCTGTCAAATATATGAGGAGCATGAAACCGTCTGAAAATGAGCAGGAGCATGAAGCGGTGTTGAAAAACATGAGGAGTCTGAAAATGCGTTAAATAATGAAGAGCTTCAAAAATATGAAAAATATGAAGTGCTTCAAAATGTGTGAAAAATATGAAGAGCTTCAAAAGTTGTAAAAAGTGAGATGAGCATGAAACGGTCTGAAAAATACGAGGGGCATGAAGCGGTGTTGAAAATCATGAAGAGCCTGAAAAGGTGTGAAATATCTGAAGAGCTTCAAAAGGTGTCAAAAATTTGAGGAGCATGAAACGGTCAGCAAAATACGAGGAGCATGAAGCGATGTTGAAAAACATGAATTGTCTGAAAACGTGTGAAAAATATGAAGAGCTTCAAAAGGTGTCAAAAATATGAGGAGCATGAAACGGTCTGCAAAAAAGGAGGAGCATGAAATGGTGTTGCAAAACATGAAGAGCCTGAAAAGGTGTGAAAAATATGGAGAGCTTCAACGGGTGTCAAAAATATGAGGAGCATGAAACAATGTGAAAAATAGGAGGAGCATGAAGCGGTGTTCAAAAATATGAAGAGCCTGAAAAGGTGTGAAAAATATGAAGAGCTTCAAAAGGTGTCAAAAATATGAGAAGTATGAAACGGTCTGAAAAATAGGAGGAACATAAAGCAGTGTTCAAAAACATGAAAAGCCTGAAAAGGTGTGAAAAATATGGAGAGCTTCAACGGGTGTCAAAAATATGAGGAGCATGAAACGGTCTGAATAATAGGAGGAGAATGTAACGGTGATCAAAAACATGAAGAGCCTGAAAAGGTGTGAAAAATATGAAGAGCTTCAAAAGGTGTGAAATATGAGGAGCATGAAACGGTCTGAAAAATAGGAGGAGCATGAAGCGGTATTCAAAAACTTGAAGAGCCTGAAACATTGTGAAAAATATGAAAAGCTTCAAAAGGTTTCAAAAATGAGATGAGCATGAAACGGTCTGAAAAATAGGAGGAGCATGAAGCGGTGTTGAAAAAATGAAGAGCCTGAAAAGGTGTGAAAAATATGAAGAGCATCAAAAGGTATCAAAAATATGAGGAGCATGAAACGGTCTGCAAAAAAGGAGGAGCATGAGCGGTGTTTAAAAACATGAAGAGCCTGAAAAGGTGTGAAAAATATGAAGAGCTTCAAAAGGTGTGAATCATATGAAGAGCTTCAAAAGGTGTAAAAAAAGAGATAAGTAGGAAACAGTCTGAAATATACGAGAAGCATGTAGTGGTGTTGAAAAACATGAAGAGCCTGAAATGGTGTGAAATATACGAAGAGCTTTAAAAGGTGTCAAAAATATGAGGAGCATGAAACAGTCTGAAATATAGTAGGAGCATGAAGCGGTGTTGAAAAACAAGAAGAGCCTGAAAAGGTGTGAAAAATATGAAGAGCTTAAAAAGGTGTCAAAAATATGAGGAGCATGAAACGGTATGAAAAATAGGAGGAGAATGAAGCTGTTTTCAAAATCATGAAGAGCCTATAAATTTGTGAAAAATATGAAGAGCTTCAAAAGGTGTAAAAATTTGAAGAGCAGGAAACGGTCTGAACAACAGGAGGAGCATGAAGTGGTGTCCAAAAACATGAAGAGCCTGAAAAGGTGTGAAAAATATGAAGAGCTTCAAAATGTGTCAAAAATATGATGAGCATGAAAGGGTCTGAAAAATAGGTGGAGCATGAGGCAGTGTTCAAAAACATGAAGAGACTGAAAAGGTGTGAAAAATATGAAGTGCTTCAAAATGTGTCAAAAATATGAGGAGCATGAAAGGGTCTGAAAAATAGGTGGAGCATGAGGCAGTGTTCAAAAACATGAAGACCCTGAATTGGTGTGAAAAATATGAAGAGGTTCAAAAGGTGTCAAAAATATGAGGAGCATGAAACGGTCTGAATAAAAGGAGGAGCATGAAACGATGTTCAAAAACATGAAGAGCCTGAAAAAGTGTGAAAAATATGAAGAGCTTCAAAAAGTGTGAAAAATATGAGGAGCATGAAACGATCTGAAAAATAGGTGGAGCAGGAAGCGGTGTTCAAAAACATGAAGAGCCTGACAGGTGTGAAAAGTATGAAGAGCTTCAAAAAGTGTGAAAAATATGAAGAGCTTCAAAAGTGTGAAAAATATGAGGAGCATGAAATGGTCTGAAAAACAGGAGAAGAATGAAGAGGTGTTTAAAAACATGAAGAGCCTGAAAAGGTGTGAAATATATGAAGAACTTCAAAAGGTTTCAAAAATATGAGGAGCATGAAACGGTCTGAAACATAGGAGGAGCATGAAACGGTGCTGAAAAAGATGAAGAGCCTGAAAAGGTCTGAAAAATATGAAAAGCTTCAAAAAGTATCAAACATATGAAGAGAATGAAACGGTCTGAAAAATATGAGGAGCATGAAACGGTGCTGAAAAAGATGAAGAGCCTGAAAAGGTCTGAAAAATATGAAGAGCTTCAAAAAGTGTCAAAAATATGAGGAGCATGAAACGGTCTGAAACATAGGAGTAGCATGAAATGGTGTTGAAAAAGATGAAGAGCCTGAAAAGGTGTGAAAAATATGAAGAGCTTCAAAAAGTGTCAAAAATATGAGGAGCATGAAACGGTCTGAAAAATAGGAGGAGCATGAAAAGGTGTTGAAAAACAAGAAGAGCCTGAAAAGGTGTGAAATATATGAAGAACTTCAAAAGGTTTCAAAAATATGAGGAGCATGAAAAGGTCTGAAACATAGGAGGAGCATGAAACGGTGTTGAAAAAGATGAAGAGCCTGAAAAGGTGTGAAAAATATGAAGAGCTTCAAAAAGTGTCAAAAATATGAGGAGGATGAAACAGTCTGAAAAATAGGAGGAGCATGAAAAGGTGTTGAAAAACATGAAGAGCCTGAAAATGTGTGAAAAATATGAAGAGCTTCAAAAGGTGTGAAAAATATGAAGAGCTTCAAAAGGTGTCAAATATATGAGGAGCATGAAACGTTCTGAAAAATAGGAGGAGTATGAAGCGATGTTGAAAAACATGAAGAGTCTGAAAAGGTGTGAAATATATGAAGAGCTTCAAAAGGTGTGAAATATAGGAGGAGCATGAAGCGTTGTTCAAAAACATGAAGAGCCTTAAAAGGTGTGAAATATATTAAGAGCTTCTAAAGGTGTCAAAAATAACAGGAGCATGAAACAGTCTCAAAATAAGAGGAGCATGAAACGGTGTTGAAAATCATGAAGAGCCTGAAAATATGTGAAAAATATGGAGAGCTTCAAAAGGTGTCAGAAATATGAGGAGCATGAAACGGTCTGAAAAATAGGAGGAGCATGAAACGGTGTTGAAAAACATGAACAGCCTTAAAACTTGTGAAAAATATGAAGAGCTTCAAAAGGTGTGAAAAATATGAAGAGCTTCAAAAGGTGTCAAAAATATGAGGAGCATGAAACGGTCTGAAAAATAGGAGGAGGATGAAGCGATGTTGAAAAACATGAAGAGTCTGAAAAGGTGTGAAATATATGAAGAGCTTCAAAATGTGTCAGAAATATGAGGAGCATGAAACGGTCTGAAAAATAGGAGGAGCATGAAACGGTGTTGAAAAACCTGAAGAACAGGACAAGGTGAGAAATATATGAAGAGCTTCAAAAGGTGTGAAAAATATGAGGAGCATGAAACGGTTTGAAAAATAGGAGGAGCATTAAACGGTGTTCAAAAACATGAAGAGTCTGAAAATGTGTGAAAAATATTAAGAGCTTCAAAAGGTGTGAAAAATATGAGGAGCATGAAGCGGTGTTCAAAAACATGAAGAGCTTGAAAAGGTGTGAAATATATGAAGATCTTCAAAAGGTGTGAAAAATAGGAGGAGCATGAAACGGTTTGAAAAATAGGAGGAGCATTAAACGGTGTTCAAAAACATGAAGAGCCTGAAAATGTGTGAAAAATATGAAGAGCTTCAAAAGGTGTGAAAAATATAAAGAGCTTCAAAAGGTGTCAAATATATGAGGAGCATGAAACGTTCTGAAAAATAGGAGGAGTATGAAGCGATGTTGAAAAACATGAAGAGTCTGAAAAGGTGTGAAATATGAAGAGCTTCAAAAGGTGTGAAATTAGGAGGAGCATGAAGCGTTGTTCAAAAACATGAAGAGCCTTAAAAGGTGTGAAATATATTAAGAGCTTCTAAAGGTGTCAAAAATAAGAGGAGCATGAAACAGTCTCAAAATAGAAGGAGCATGAAACGGTGTTGAAAACTATGAAGAGCCTGAAAATATGTGAAAAATATGGAGAGCCTCAAAAGGTGTCAGAAACATGAGGAGCATGAAACGGTCTGAAAAATAGGAGGAGCATGAAACGGTGTTGAAAAACATGAACAGCCTTAAAACTTGTGAAAAATATGAAGAGCTTCCAAAGCTGTCAAAAATATGAGGAGCATGAAATGGTCTGAAAAATAGGAGGAGCAACAAGGGGTGTTGAAATACATGAAGAGCCTGAAAATGTGTGAAAAATATAAAGAGCTTCAAAAGGTGTCAAAAATATGAAGAGCTTCAAAAGGTGTCAAAAATATGAGGAGCATGAAACGGTATGAAAAATAGGAGGAGAATGAAGCTGTTTTCAAAATCATGAAGAGCCTATAAATTTGTGAAAAATATGAAGAGCTTCAAAAGGTGTAAAAATTTGAAGAGCAGGAAACGGTCTGAACAACAGGAGGAGCATGAAGTGGTGTCCAAAAACATGAAGAGCCTGAAAAGGTGTGAAAAATATAAAGAGCTTCAAAATGTGTCAAAAAAAATGAGGAGCATGAAGGGGTCTGAAAAATAGGTGGAGCATGAGGCAGTGTTCAAAAACATGAAGAGACTGAAAAGGTGTGAAAAATATGAAGAGCTTCAAAATGTGTCAAAAATATGAGGAGCATGAAAGGGTCTGAAAAATAGGTGGAGCATGAGGCAGTGTTCAAAAACATGAAGACTCTGAATTGGTGTGAAAAATATGAAGAGGTTCAAAAGGTGTCAAAAATATGAGGAGCATGAAACGGTCTGAATAAAAGGAGGAGCATGAAACGATGTTCAAAAACATGAAGAGTCTGAAAAAGTGTGAAAAATATGAAGAGCTTCAAAAAGTGTGAAAAATATGAGGAGCATGAAACGATCTGAAAAATAGGTGGAGCAGGAAGCGGTGTTCAAAAACATGAAGAGCCTGACAGGTGTGTAAAGTATGAAGAGCTTCAAAAAGTGTGAAAAATATGAAGAGCTTCAAAAGTGTGAAAAATATGAGGAGCATGAAATGGTCTGAAAAACAGGAGAAGAATGAAGAGGTGTTTAAAAACATGAAGAGCCTGAAAAGGTGTGAAATATATGAAGAACTTCAAAAAGTTTCAAAAATATGAGGAGCATGAAACGGTCTGAAACATAGGAGGAGCATGAAACGGTGCTGAAAAGATGAAGAGCCTGAAAAGGTCTGAAAAATATGAAGAGCTTCAAAAAGTGTCAAACATATGAAGAGAATGAAACGGTCTGAAAAATATGAGGAGCATGAAACGGTGTTGAAAAAGATGAAGAGCCTGAAAAGGTCTGAAAAATATGAAGAGCTTCAAAAAGTGTCAAAAATATGAGGAGCATGAAACGGTCTGAAACATAGGAGGAGCATGAAATGGTGTTGAAAAAGATGAAGAGCCTGAAAAGGTGTGAAAAATATGAAGAGCTTCAAAAAGTGTCAAAAATATGAGGAGCATGAAACGGTCTGAAAAATAGGAGGAGCATGAAAAGGTGTTGAAAAACAAGAAGAGCCTGAAAAGGTGTGAAATATATGAAGAACTTCAAAAGCTTTCAAAAATATGAGGAGCATGAAAAGGTCTGAAACATAGGAGGAGCATGAAATGGTGTTGAAAAAGATGAAGAGCCTGAAAAGGTGTGAAAAATATGAAGAGCTTCAAAAAGTGTCAAAAACATGAGGAGCATGAAACGGTCTGAAAAATACGAGGAGCATGAAGTGATGTTGAAAAACATGTAGAGCCTGAAAAGGTGTGAAATAAATGAAGAGCTTCAAAAGGTGTCAAAAATATGAGGAGCATGAAACGGTCTGAAAAATAGGAGGAGCATGAAAAGGTGTTGAAAAACATGAAGAGCCTGAAAATGTGTGAAAAATATGAAGAGCTTCAAAAGGTGTGAAAAATATAAAGAGCTTCAAAAGGTGTCAAATATATGAGGAGCATGAAACGTTCTGAAAAATAGGAGGAGTATGAAGTGATGTTGAAAAACATGAAGAGTCTGAAAAGGTGTGAAATATATGAAGAGCTTCAAAAGGTGTGAAATTAGGAGGAGCATGAAGCGTTGTTCAAAAACATGAAGAGCCTTAAAAGGTGTGAAATATATTAAGAGCTTCTAAAGGTGTCAAAAATAAGAGGAGCATGAAACAGTCTCAAAATAGGAGGAGCATGAAACGGTGTTGAAAACTATGAAGAGCCTGAAAAGGTGTGAAAATTATGAAGAGCTTCAAAAGGTGTGAAATATATGAAGAGCTTCAAAAGGTGTCAAAAATGAGATGAGCATGAAATGGTCTGAAAAATAGGAGGAGCATGAAGCGGTGTTGCAAAACATGAGGAGCCTGAAAAGGTGTGAAAAATATGAAGAGCTTCAAAAGGTGAGAAAAATAGGAGGTGCATGAAACGGTCTGAAAAAGAGGAGGAGCATGAAGCGGCGTTGAAAAACATGAAGAGCCTGAAAAGGTGTGAAAAATATGAAGAGCTTCATAAGGTGTGAAATACATGAGGAGCATGAAACTCTCTGAAAAATAGGAGGAGCATGAAGCGGTGTTCAAAAATATGAAGAGCCTGAAAAGGTGTGAAAAATATGAAGAGCTTCAAAAATATGAAAAATATGAAGAGCCTCAAAAGGTGTGAAAAATATGAAGAGCCTCAAAAGGTGTGAAAAATATGAAGAGCTTTAAAAGGTGTCAAAAATGAGATGAGCATGAAACGGTCTGAAAAATAGGAGGAGCAAGAAGCGGTGTTGAAAAACATAAAGAGCATGAAAACGTATGAAGAATATGAAGAGCTTCAAAAGGTGTGAAAAATATGAAGAGCTTTAAAAGGTGTCAAAAATGAGATGAGCATGAAACGGTCTGAAAAATAGGTGGAGCATGAAGTGGTATTGAAAAACATGAAGAGCCTGAAAAGGTGTGAATGATATGAAGAGCTTCAAAAGGTCTCAAAAATATGAGGAGCATGAAACGGTCTGAAAAATAGGAACAGCATGAAGCGGTGTTGCAAAACATGAAGAGCCTGAAAGGGTGTCAAAAATATGAAGAGCTTCAAAAGGTGTGAAATACATGAGGAGTATTAAACGCCCTGAAAAATAGGAGGAGCATGCAGAGGTGTTCAAAAACATGAAGAGCCTGAAAAGGTGTCAAAAATATGAAGAGATTCAAAAGGTGTGAAAAATATGAAGAGCTTCAAAATGTTTCAAAAATGAAATGAGCATGAAACGGTCTGAAAAAGCTGAGGAGCATGAAGTGGTGTTGAAACACATGAAGAGCCTGAAAAGGTGTGAAAAATATGAAGAGGTTCAAAGGTGTGAAATACATGAGGATCATGAAATGGTTTGAAAAATACGAGGAGCATGAAGCAGTGTTCAAAAACATGAAGAGCCTGAAAAGGTTTGAAAAATATGAAGAGCTTCAAAAGGTGTCAAAAATATGAGGAGCATGAAACCGTCTGAAAAATAGGAGGAGCATGAAGCGGTGTTGAAAAACATGAAGAGCGTGAAAACGAGTGAAAAATATGAAGAGCTTCAAAAGGTATGAAAAATATGAAGAGCTTCAAAAGGTGTCAAAAATATGAGGAGCATGAAACGGTCTGAAAAATAGGAGGAGCATGAAGCGGTGTTGAAAAACATGAAGAGCCTGAAAAGGTGTTAAAAATATGAAGAGTTTCAAAAGGTGTCAAATATATGAGCAGCAAGAATCGGTCTGAAATATAGGAGTAGCATGAAACGGTGTTCAAATACATGAAGAGCCTGAAAAGTTGTGAAAAATATGAAGAGCTTCAAATGGTGTCAAATATATGAAGAGCTTCAAAAGGTGTCAAAAATGAGATGAGCATGAAACGGTCTGAAAAATAGGAGGAGCAAGAAGTCGTGTTCCAAAAAATGAAGAGCCTGAGAAGGTGTGAAATATATCAAGAACTTCAAAATGTGTCAAAAATATGAGGAGCATGAAACGGTCTGAAAAATAGGAGGAGCATGAAACGGTGTTGAAAAACATGCAGAGCCTGAAAAGGTGTGAAAAATATGAAGAACTTCAAAAGGTGTGAAATATATGAGGAGCATGAAATGGTCTTAAAAATAGGAGGAGCATGAAGCGGTTTTCAAAAATATGAAGAGCCTGAAAAGGTGTGAAAAATATGAGGAGCTTCAAAAGGTATGAAATACATGAGGAGTATGAAACTGTCTTGAAAATAGGAGGAGCATGAAGCGGTGCTAAAAAACATGAAGAGGCTTAAAAGGTGTGAAAAATATGAAGAGCTTCAAAAGGTGTGAAAAATATGAGGAGCATGAAACGGTCTGAAAAATAGGAGGAGCATGAAGCCGTGTTGAAAAACATGAAGAGCCTGAAAAAGTGTGAAATATATGAAGAGGTTCAAAAGGTGTAAAAAATATGAGGAGATTCAAAAGGTATCAAAAATATGAGGAGCATGAAACGGTCTGAAAAAGAGGAGGAGCATGAATCGGTGTTGAAAATCATGAAGAGCCTGAAAACGTGTGAGAAATATGAAGAGCTTCAAAAGGTGTCAAAAATATGAAGAGCTTCAAAAGGTTTCAAAAATGAGAGGAGTATGAAGCAGTCTGAAAAATAAGAGGAGCATGAAGCGGTGTTCAAAAACATGAAGAGCCTGAAAAGGTGTGAAAAATATGAAGAGCTTCAAAAGGTGTCAAAAATGAGATGAGCATGAAACGGTCTGAAAAATAGGAGGAGCATGAAGTGGTGTTGAAAAAAAAGAAGAGACGGAAAAGGTGTGAAATATATGAAGGGCTTCAAAAGGTGTCAAAAATATAAGGAGAATGAAACGGTCTGAAAATAGGAGGAGCATGAAGCGGTGTTCAAAAACAGGAAAAGCCTGAAAAGTTGTGAAAAATATGAAGAGCTACAAAAGTTGTCAAAAATATGAGGAGCATGAAAAGGTCAGAAAAATAGGAGGATCATGAAGCGGTGTTCAAAAACATGAAGAGCCTGAAAAGGTGTGCAAAATATGAAGAGCTTCAAAAGGTGTCAAAAATATGAGGAGCATGAAACGGTCTGCAAAAAAGGAGGAGCATGAAGTGGTGTTGAAAAAATTCAAGAGCCTGACAAGGTGTGAAAAATATGAAAAGCTTCAAAAGTTGTCAAAAATATGAGGAGCATGAAACGGTCTGAAAAATAGGAGGAGCATGAAGCGGTGTTCAAAAACATGAAGAGCCTGAAAAGGTGTGAAAAATATGAAGAGCTTCAAAAGGTGTCAAAAATATGAGGAGCATGAAACGGTCTGAAAAATAGGAGGAGCATGAAGTGGTGTTGAAAAACATGAAGAGTCTGAAAACGTGTGAAATTATGAAGAACTTCAAAAATATGCAAAATATGAAGAGCTTCAAAAGGTGTGAAAAATATGAAGAGCTTCAAAAGGTGTCAAAATGAGATGAACATGAAACGGTCTGAAAAGTAGGAGGAGCATGAAGCGGTGTTGAAAATCATAAAGAGCCTGAAAATTTGTGAAAAATATGAAGAGCTTCAGAAGATGTGAAAAACATGAAGAACTTCAAAAGGTGTCAAAATGAGATGAGCATGAAACGGTCTGAAAAATAAGAGGAGCATGAAGTGGTGTTGAAAATAATGAAAAGCCTGAAAAGGTGTGAAATATATGAAGAGCTTCAAAAGGTGTCAAAAATATGAGGAGAATGAAACGGTCTGTAAAATAGGAGGACTATGAAACGGTGTTCAAAAACATGAAGAGCCTGAAAAGGTGTGAAAAATATGAAGAGCTTCAAAAGGTGTCAAAAATATGAGGAGCATGAAATGGTCTGAAAAATAGGAGGAGCAAGAAAGGGTGTTGAACAACATGAAGAGCCTGAAAACGTGTGAAAAATATGAAGAGCTTCAAAAGATGTGAAAAATATGAAGAGCTTCAAAAGGTGTCAAAAATGAGATGAGCATGAAACCGTCTGAAAAATAGGAGGAGCATGAAGTAGTGTTGAAAAACATGAAGAACCTTAAAAGCTGTGAGAAACATGAAGAGCTTCAAAATGTGTCAAAAATATGAGGAGCATGAAACGGTCTGAAAAAGAGGAGGAGCAGGAAGCGGTGTTGAGAAACATGAAGAGCCTGAAAATGTGTGAAAAATATGAAGAGCTTCTAAAGGTGTGAAATATATGAGGTGCAAGAAACGGTCTGAAAAATAGGAGGAGCATGAAGCAGTGTTGAAAAACATGAAGAGCCTGAAAAGGTGTGAAAAATATGAAGAGCTTCAAAAGGTGTCAAAATTATAAGGAGCATGAAACGTTCTGAAAAATAGGAGGAGCATGAAGCAGTGTTGAAAAAAATGAAGAACCTGAAAAGGTGTGAAAAATATGAACAGCTTCAAAAGTTGTCAAAAATATGAGGAGCATGAAACGGTCTAAAAAATAGGAGTACCATGAACCGGTGTTGAAAAACATGAAGAGCCAGAAAAGGTGTGAAAAATATTAAGAGCTTAAAAATGTGTGAAAAATATGAAGAGCTTCAAAAGGTGTCAAAAAAGAGATGAGCATGAAACGGTCTGAAAAATAGGAGGAGAATGAAGTGGTGTTGAAAAAAATGAGGAGCCTGAAAAGGTGTGAAAAATATGAAGAGCTTCAAAAGGTGTCAAAAATGAGATGATCATGAAACGGTCTGAAAAATAGGAGGTGCATGAGGTGGTGTTGAAGAAAAAGAAGAGACTGAAAAGGTGTGAAATATATGAAGAGCTTCAAAAGGTGTCAAAATATGAGGAGCATGATACGGTCTGAAAAATAGGAGGAGCATGAAGCGGTGTTCAAAACATGAAGAGCCTGAAAAATTGTGAAAAATATGAAAAGCTTCCAAAGGTGTTAAAAATGAGATGAGCATGAAACGGTCTGAAAAATAGGAGGAGCATGAAGCGGTGTTGAAAAAATGAAGAGCCTGAAAAGGTGTGAAAAATATGAAGAGCATCAAAAGTTGTCAAAAATATGAGGAGTATGAAACGGTCTGAAAAATAGGAGGACCATGAAGCGGTGTTGCAAAACATGAGGAGCCTGAAAAGGTGTGAAAAATATGAAGAGCTTCAAAAGGTGAGAAAAATATGAGGTGCATGAAACGGTCTGAAAAATAGGAGGAGCATGAAGCGGTGTTGAAAAACATGAAGAGCCTGAAAAGGTGTGAAAAATATGAAGAGCTTCAAAAGGTGTGAAATACATGAGGAGCATGAAACGTGTTGAAAAATAGGAGAAGCATGAAGTGGTGTGGAAAAACATCAAGAGCCTGAAAATGTGTGAAAAATATGAAGGGCTTCCAAAGGTGTGAAATACATGAGGAGCAAGAAACGGTCTGAAAAATAGGAGGAAGAGGAAGAGGTGTTCAAAAATATGAAGAGCCTGAAAAGGTGTGAAAAATATGAAGAGCTTCAAAAGGTGTCAAAAATATGAGGAGCATGAAACGTTGTGAAAAATAGGAGCAGCATGAAACGGTGTTCAAAAACATGAAGACATTGAAAAGGTGTGAAAAATATGAAGAGGTGCAAAAGGTTTGAAATATATGAGGAGCATGAAACGGTCTGAAAAATATGAGGAGCATGAAGCGGTGTTCAAAAACATGAAGAGCCTGAAAAGGTGAGAAAAATATGAAGAGCTTCAAAAGGTGTGAAATACATGAGGAGCATTAAACGCCCTGAAAAATAGGAGGAGCATGCAGAGGTGTTCAAAAACATGAAGAGCCTGAAAAGGTGTCAAAAATATGAAGAGATTCAAAAGGTGTGAAAAATATGAAGAGCTTCAAAATGTTTCAAAAATGAAATGAGCATGAAACGGTCTGAAAAAGCTGAGGAGCATGAAGTGGTGTTGAAACACATGAAGAGCCTGAAAAGGTGTGAAAAATATGAAGAGGTTCAAAGGTGTGAAATACATGAGGATCATGAAATGGTTTGAAAAATACGAGGAGCATGAAGCAGTGTTCAAAAACATGAAGAGCCTGAAAAGGTTTGAAAAATATGAAGAGCTTCAAACGGTGTCAAAAATATGAGGAGCATGAAACCGTCTGAAAAATAGGAGGAGCATGAAGCGGTGTTGAAAAACATGAAGAGCGTGAAAACGAGTGAAAAATATGAAGAGCTTCAAAAGGTATGAAAAATATGAAGAGCTTCAAAAGGTGTCAAAAATATGAGGAGCATGAAACGGTCTGAAAAATAGGAGGACTATGAAACTGTGTTCAAAAACATGAAGAGCCTGAAAAGGTGTGAAAAATATGAAGAGCTTCAAAACGTGTCAAAAATATGAGGAGCATGAAATGGTCTGAAAAATAGGAGGAGCAAGAAAGGGTGTTGAACAACATGAAGAGCCTGAAAACGTGTGAAAAATATGAAGAGCTTCAAAAGATGTGAAAAATATGAAGAGCTTCAAAAGGTGTCAAAAATGAGATGAGCATGAAACCGTCTGAAAAATAGGAGGAGCATGAAGTAGTGTTGAAAAACATGAAGAACCTGAAAAGCTGTGAGAAACATGAAGAGCTTCAAAAGGTGTCAAAAATATGAGGAGCATGAAACGTTCTGAAAAAGAGGAGGAGCAGGAAGCGGTGTTGAGAAACATGAAGAGCCTGAAAATGTGTGAAAAATATGAAGAGCTTCTTAAGGTGTGAAATATATGAGGTGCAAGAAACGGTCTGAAAAATAGGAGTACCATGAACCGGTGTTGAAAAACATGAAGAGCCAGAAAAGGTGTGAAAAATATTAAGAGCTTCAAAATGTGTGAAAAATATGAAGAGCTTCAAAAGGTGTCAAAAAAGAGATGAGCATGAAACGGTCTGAAAAATAGGAGGAGAATGAAGTGGTGTTGAAAAAAATGAGGAGCCTGAAAAGGTGTGAAAAATATGAAGAGCTTCAAAAGGTGTCAAAAATGAGATGATCATGAAACGGTCTGAAAAATAGGAGGTGCATGAGGTGGTGTTGAAGAAAAAGAAGAGACTGAAAAGGTGTGAAATATATGAAGAGCTTCAAAAGGTGTCAAAATATGAGGAGCATGATACGGTCTGAAAAATAGGAGGAGCATGAAGCGGTGTTCAAAACATGAAGAGCCTGAAAAATTGTGAAAAATATGAAAAGCTTCCAAAGGTGTCAAAAATGAGATGAGCATGAAACGGTCTGAAAAATAGGAGGAGCATGAAGCGGTGTTGAAAAAATGAAGAGCCTGAAAAGGTGTGAAAAATATGAAGAGCATCAAAAGTTGTCAAAAATATGAGGAGTATGAAACGGTCTGAAAAATAGGAGGACCATGAAGCGGTGTTGCAAAACATGAGGAGCCTGAAAAGGTGTGAAAAATATGAAGAGCTTCAAAAGGTGAGAAAAATATGAGGTGCATGAAACGGTCTGAAAAATAGGAGGAGCATGAAGCGGTGTTGAAAAACATGAAGAGCCTGAAAAGGTGTGAAAAATATGAAGAGCTTCAAAAGGTGTAAAATACATGAGGAGCATGAAACGTGTTGAAAAATAGGAGAAGCATGAAGTGGTGTGGAAAAACATCAAGAGCCTGAAAATGTGTGAAAAATATGAAGGGCTTCAAAAGGTGTGAAATACATGAGGAGCAAGAAACGGTCTGAAAAATAGGAGGAAGAGGAAGAGGTGTTCAAAAATATGAAGAGCCTGAAAAGGTGTGAAAAATATGAAGAGGTGCAAAAGGTTTGAAATATATGAGGAGCATGAAACGGTCTGAAAAATATGAGGAGCATGAAGCGGTGTTCAAAAACATGAAGAGCCTGAAAAGGTGAGAAAAATATGAAGAGCTTCAAAAGGTGTGAAATACATGAGGAGCATTAAACGCCCTGAAAAATAGGAGGAGCATGCAGAGGTGTTCAAAAACATGAAGAGCCTGAAAAGGTGTCAAAAATATGAAGAGATTCAAAAGGTGTGAAAAATATGAAGAGCTTCAAAATGTTTCAAAAATGAAATGAGCATGAAACGGTCTGAAAAAGCTGAGGAGCATGAAGTGGTGTTGAAACACATGAAGAGCCTGAAAAGGTGTGAAAAATATGAAGAGGTTCAAAGGTGTGAAATACATGAGGATCATGAAATGGTTTGAAAAATACGAGGAGCATGAAGCAGTGTTCAAAAACATGAAGAGCCTGAAAAGGTTTGAAAAATATGAAGAGCTTCAAAAGGTGTCAAAAATATGAGGAGCATGAAACCGTCTGAAAAATAGGAGGAGCATGAAGCGGTGTTGAAAAACATGAAGAGCGTGAAAACGAGTGAAAAATATGAGGAGCTTCAAAAGGTATGAAAAATATGAAGAGCTTCAAAAGGTGTCAAAAAAGAGATGAGCATGAAACCGTCTGAAAAATAGGTGGAGCATGAAGCGGTGTTGAAAAACATGAAGAGCCTGAAAAGATGTGAAAAATATGAAGAGCTTCAAAAGGTGTCAAAAATATGAGGAGCATGAAACGGTCTGAAAAATAGGAGGAGCATGAAACCGTGTTCAAAAACATGAAGAGACTGAAAAGGGTGAAAAATATGAAGAGCTTCAAAAGGTGTGAAAAATAGGAGGAGCATGAAGCGGTGTGCAAAAACATGAAAAGCCTGAAAAGGTGTGAAAAATATGAAGAGCATCAAAAGGTGTCAAAAATATGAGGAGCATGAAACGGTCTGAAAAATAGGAGGAGCATGAAGCGGTGTTGAAAAACATGAAGAGCCTGAAAAGGTGTTAAAAATATGAAGAGTTTCAAAAGGTGTCAAATATATGAGCAGCAAGAATCGGTCTGAAATATAGGAGTAGCATGAAACGGTGTTCAAATACATGCAGAGCCTGAAAAGTTGTGAAAAATATGAAGAGCTTCAAATGGTGTCAAATATATGAAGAGCTTCAAAAGGTGTCAAAAATGAGATGAGCATGAAACGGTCTGAAAAATAGGAGGAGCAAGAAGTCGTGTTCCAAAAAATGAAGAGCCTGAGAAGGTGTGAAATATATCAAGAACTTCAAAATGTGTCAAAAATATGAGGAGCATGAAACGGTCTGAAAAATAGGAGGAGCATGAAACGGTGTTGAAAAACATGCAGAGCCTGAAAAGGTGTGAAAAATATGAAGAACTTCAAAAGGTGTGAAATATATGAGGAGCATGAAACGGTCTTAAAAATAGGAGGAGCATGAAGCGGTTTTCAAAAATATGAAGAGCCTGAAAAGGTGTGAAAAATATGAGGAGCTTCAAAAGGTATGAAATACATGAGGAGTATGAAACTGTCTTGAAAATAGGAGGAGCATGAAGTGGTGCTAAAAAACATGAAGAGGCTTAAAAGGTGTGAAAAATATGAAGAGCTTCAAAAGGTGTGAAAAATATGAGGAGCATGAAACGGTCTGAAAAATAGGAGGAGCATGAAGCCGTGTTGAAAAACATGAAGAGCCTGAAAAAGTGTGAAATATATGAAGAGGTTCAAAAGGTGTAAAAAATATGAGGAGATTCAAAAGGTATCAAAAATATGAGGAGCATGAAACGGTCTGAAAAAGAGGAGGAGCATGAATCGGTGTTGAAAATCATGAAGAGCCTGAAAACGTGTGAGAAATATGAAGAGCTTCAAAAGGTGTCAAAAATATGAAGAGCTTCAAAAGGTGTCAAAAATGAGAGGAGTATGAAGCAGTCTGAAAAATAAGAGGAGCATGAAGCGGTGTTCAAAAACATGAAGAGCCTGAAAAGGTGTGAAAAATATGAAGAGCTTCAAAAGGTGTCAAAAATGAGATGAGCATGAAACGGTCTGAAAAATAGGAGGAGCATGAAGTGGTGTTGAAAAAAAAGAAGAGACGGAAAAGGTGTGAAATATATGAAGGGCTTCAAAAGGTGTCAAAAATATGAGGAGAATGAAACGGTCTGAAAATAGGAGGAGCATGAAGCGGTGTTCAAAAACATGAAGAGCCTGAAAAGGTGTGAAAAATATGAAGAGCTTCAAAAGGTGTCAAAAATATGAGGAGCATGAAACGGTTTGAAAAATAGGAGGAGCATGAAGCGGTGTTCAAAAACAGGAAAAGCCTGAAAAGTTGTGAAAAATATGAAGAGCTTCAAAAGTTGTCAAAAATATGAGGAGCATGAAAAGGTCAGAAAAATAGGAGGATCATGAAGCGGTGTTCAAAAACATGAAGAGCCTGAAAAGGTGTGCAAAATATGAAGAGCTTCAAAAGGTGTCAAAAATATGAGGAGCATGAAACGGTCTGCAAAAAATGAGGAGCATGAAGTGGTGTTGAAAAAATTCAAGAGCCTGACAAGGTGTGAAAAATATGAAAAGCTTCAAAAGTTGTCAAAAGTATGAGGAGCATGAAACGGTCTGAAAAATAGGAGGAGCATGAAGCGGTGTTCAAAAACATGAAGAGCCTGAAAAGGTGTGAAAAATATGAAGAGCTTCAAAAGGTGTCAAAAATATGAGGAGCATGAAACGGTCTGAAAAATAGGAGGAGCATGAAGTGGTGTTGAAAAACATGAAGAGTCTGAAAACGTGTGAAATTATGAAGAACTTCAAAAATATGCAAAATATGAAGAGCTTCAAAAGGTGTGAAAAATATGAAGAGCTTCAAAAGGTGTCAAAATGAGATGAACATGAAACGGTCTGAAAAATAGGAGGAGCATGAAGCGGTGTTGAAAATCATAAAGAGCCTGAAAATTTGTGAAAAATATGAAGAGCTTCAGAAGATGTGAAAAACATGAAGAACTTCAAAAGGTGTCAAAATGAGATGAGCATGAAACGGTCTGAAAAATAAGAGGAGCATGAAGTGGTGTTGAAAATAATGAAAAGCCTGAAAAGGTGTGAAATATATGAAGAGCTTCAAAAGGTGTCAAAAATATGAGGAGAATGAAACGGTCTGTAAAATAGGAGGAGCATGAAATGGTGTTCAAAAACATGAAGAGCCTGAAAAGGTGTGAAAAATATGAAGAGCTTCAAAAGGTGTCAAAAATATGAGGAGCATGAAAAGTTCTGAAAAATAGGAGGAGCATGAAGCGGTGTTCAAAACAGGAAGACCCTGAAAAGTAGTGAAAAATATGAAGAGCTTCAAAAGGTGTCAAAAATATGAGGAGCATGAAACGGTCTGAAAAATAGGAGGACTATGAAACGGTGTTCAAAAACATGAAGAGCCTGAAAAGGTGTGAAAAATATGAAGAGCTTCAAAAGGTGTCAAAAATATGAGGAGCATGAAATGGTCTGAAAAATAGGAGGAGCAAGAAAGGGTGTTGAACAACATGAAGAGCCTGAAAACGTGTGAAAAATATGAAGAGCTTCTAAAGATGTGAAAAATATGAAGAGCTTCAAAAGGTGTCAAAAATGAGATGAGCATGAAACCGTCTGAAAAATAGGAGGAGCATGAAGTAGTGTTGAAAAACATGAAGAACCTGAAAAGCTGTGAGAAACATGAAGAGCTTCAAAATGTGTCAAAAATATGAGGAGCATGAAACGGTCTGAAAAAGAGGAGGAGCAGGAAGCGGTGTTGAGAAACATGAAGAGCCTGAAAATGTGTGAAAAATATGAAGAGCTTCTAAAGGTGTGAAATATATGAGGTGCAAGAAACGGTCTGAAAAATAGGAGGAGCATGAAGCAGTGTTGAAAAACATGAAGAGCCTGAAAAGGTGTGAAAAATATGAAGAGCTTCAAAAGGTGTCAAAATTATAAGGAGCATGAAACGTTCTGAAAAATAGGAGGAGCATGAAGCAGTGTTGAAAAAAATGAAGAACCTGAAAAGGTGTGAAAAATATGAACAGCTTCAAAAGTTGCCAAAAATATGAGGAGCATGAAACGGTCTAAAAAATAGGAGTACCATGAACCGGTGTTGAAAAACATGAAGAGCCAGAAAAGGTGTGAAAAATATTAAGAGCTTAAAAATGTGTGAAAAATATGAAGAGCTTCAAAAGGTGTCAAAAAAGAGATGAGCATGAAACGGTCTGAAAAATAGGAGGAGAATGAAGTGGTGTTGAAAAAAATGAGGAGCCTGAAAAGGTGTGAAAAATATGAAGAGCTTCAAAAGGTGTCAAAAATGAGATGATCATGAAACGGTCTGAAAAATAGGAGGTGCATGAGGTGGTGTTGAAGAAAAAGAAGAGACTGAAAAGGTGTGAAATATATGAAGAGCTTCAAAAGGTGTCAAAATATGAGGAGCATGATACGGTCTGAAAAATAGGAGGAGCATGAAGCGGTGTTCAAAACATGAAGAGCCTGAAAAATTGTGAAAAATATGAAAAGCTTCCAAAGGTGTTAAAAATGAGATGAGCATGAAACGGTCTGAAAAATAGGAGGAGCATGAAGCGGTGTTGAAAAAATGAAGAGCCTGAAAAGGTGTGAAAAATATGAAGAGCATCAAAAGTTGTCAAAAATATGAGGAGTATGAAACGGTCTGAAAAATAGGAGGACCATGAAGCGGTGTTGCAAAACATGAGGAGCCTGAAAAGGTGTGAAAAATATGAAGAGCTTCAAAAGGTGAGAAAAATATGAGGTGCATAAAACGGTCTGAAAAATAGGAGGAGCATGAAGCGGTGTTGAAAAACATGAAGAGCCTGAAAAGGTGTGAAAAATATGAAGAGCTTCAAAAGGTGTGAAATACATGAGGAGCATGAAACGTGTTGAAAAATAGGAGAAGCATGAAGTGGTGTGGAAAAACATCAAGAGCCTGAAAAGGTGTGAAAAATATGAAGGGCTTCCAAAGGTGTGAAATACATGAGGAGCAAGAAACGGTCTGAAAAATAGGAGGAAGAGGAAGAGGTGTTCAAAAATATGAAGAGCCTGAAAAGGTGTGAAAAATATGAAGAGCTTCAAAAGGTGTCAAAAATATGAGGAGCATGAAACGTTGTGAAAAATAGGAGCAGCATGAAACGGTGTTCAAAAACATGAAGACATTGAAAAGGTGTGAAAAATATGAAGAGGTGCAAAAGGTTTGAAATATATGAGGAGCATGAAACGGTCTGAAAAATATGAGGAGCATGAAGCGGTGTTCAAAAACATGAAGAGCCTGAAAAGGTGAGAAAAATATGAAGAGCTTCAAAAGGTGTGAAATACATGAGGAGCATTAAACGCCCTGAAAAATAGGAGGAGCATGCAGAGGTGTTCAAAAACATGAAGAGCCTGAAAAGGTGTCAAAAATATGAAGAGATTCAAAAGGTGTGAAAAATATGAAGAGCTTCAAAATGTTTCAAAAATGAAATGAGCATGAAACGGTCTGAAAAAGCTGAGGAGCATGAAGTGGTGTTGAAACACATGAAGAGCCTGAAAAGGTGTGAAAAATATGAAGAGGTTCAAAGGTGTGAAATACATGAGGATCATGAAATGGTTTGAAAAATACGAGGAGCATGAAGCAGTGTTCAAAAACATGAAGAGCCTGAAAAGGTTTGAAAAATATGAAGAGCTTCAAAAGGTGTCAAAAATATGAGGAGCATGAAACCGTCTGAAAAATAGGAGGAGCATGAAGCGGTGTTGAAAAACATGAAGAGCGTGAAAACGAGTGAAAAATATGAAGAGCTTCAAAAGGTATGAAAAATATGAAGAGCTTCAAAAGGTGAAAAAAATATGAGGAGCATGAAACGGTCTGAAAAATAGGAGGACTATGAAACGGTGTTCAAAAACATGAAGAGCCTGAAAAGGTGTGAAAAATATGAAGAGCTTCAAAACGTGTCAAAAATATGAGGAGCATGAAATGGTCTGAAAAATAGGAGGAGCAAGAAAGGGTGTTGAACAACATGAAGAGCCTGAAAACGTGTGAAAAATATGAAGAGCTTCAAAAGATGTGAAAAATATGAAGAGCTTCAAAAGGTGTCAAAAATGAGATGAGCATGAAACCGTCTGAAAAATAGGAGGAGCATGAAGTAGTGTTGAAAAACATGAAGAACCTGAAAAGCTGTGAGAAACATGAAGAGCTTCAAAAGGTGTCAAAAATATGAGGAGCATGAAACGTTCTGAAAAAGAGGAGGAGCAGGAAGCGGTGTTGAGAAACATGAAGAGCCTGAAAATGTGTGAAAAATATGAAGAGCTTCTAAAGGTGTGAAATATATGAGGTGCAAGAAACGGTCTGAAAAATAGGAGTACCATGAACCGGTGTTGAAAAACATGAAGAGCCAGAAAAGGTGTGAAAAATATTAAGAGCTTCAAAATGTGTGAAAAATATGAAGAGCTTCAAAAGGTGTCAAAAAAGAGATGAGCATGAAACGGTCTGAAAAATAGGAGGAGAATGAAGTGGTGTTGAAAAAAATGAGGAGCCTGAAAAGGTGTGAAAAATATGAAGAGCTTCAAAAGGTGTCAAAAATGAGATGATCATGAAACGGTCTGAAAAATAGGAGGTGCATGAGGTGGTGTTGAAGAAAAAGAAGAGACTGAAAAGGTGTGAAATATATGAAGAGCTTCAAAAGGTGTCAAAATATGAGGAGCATGATACGGTCTGAAAAATAGGAGGAGCATGAAGCGGTGTTCAAAACATGAAGAGCCTGAAAAATTGTGAAAAATATGAAAAGCTTCCAAAGGTGTCAAAAATGAGATGAGCATGAAACGGTCTGAAAAATAGGAGGAGCATGAAGCGGTGTTGAAAAAATGAAGAGCCTGAAAAGGTGTGAAAAATATGAAGAGCATCAAAAGTTGTCAAAAATATGAGGAGTATGAAACGGTCTGAAAAATAGGAGGACCATGAAGCGGTGTTGCAAAACATGAGGAGCCTGAAAAGGTGTGAAAAATATGAAGAGCTTCAAAAGGTGAGAAAAATATGAGGTGCATGAAACGGTCTGAAAAATAGGAGGAGCATGAAGCGGTGTTGAAAAACATGAAGAGCCTGAAAAGGTGTGAAAAATATGAAGAGCTTCAAAAGGTGTGAAATACATGAGGAGCATGAAACGTGTTGAAAAATAGGAGAAGCATGAAGTGGTGTGGAAAAACATCAAGAGCCTGAAAAGGTGTGAAAAATATGAAGGGCTTCAAAAGGTGTGAAATACATGAGGAGCAAGAAACGGTCTGAAAAATAGGAGGAAGAGGAAGAGGTGTTCAAAAATATGAAGAGCCTGAAAAGGTGTGAAAAATATGAAGAGGTGCAAAAGGTTTGAAATATATGAGGAGCATGAAACGGTCTGAAAAATATGAGGAGCATGAAGCGGTGTTCAAATACATGAAGAGCCTGAAAAGGTGAGAAAAATATGAAGAGCTTCAAAAGGTGTGAAATACATGAGGAGCATTAAACGCCCTGAAAAATAGGAGGAGCATGCAGAGGTGTTCAAAAACATGAAGAGCCTGAAAAGGTGTCAAAAATATGAAGAGATTCAAAAGGTGTGAAAAATATGAAGAGCTTCAAAATGTTTCAAAAATGAAATGAGCATGAAACGGTCTGAAAAAGCTGAGCAGCATGAAGTGGTGTTCAAAAACATGAAGAGCCTGAAAAGGTGTGAAAAATATGAGGAGCTTCAAAAGGTATGAAATACATGAGGAGTATGAAACTTTCTTGAAAATAGGTGGAGCATGAAGCGGTGTTAAAAAACATGAAGAGGCTTAAAAGGTGTGAAAAATATGAAGAGCTTCAAAAGGTGTGAAAAATATGAGGAGCATGAAACGGTCTGAAAAATAGGAGGAGCATGAAGCCGTGTTGAAAAACATGAAGAGCCTGAAAAAGTGTGAAATATATGAAGAGGTTCAAAAGGTGTAAAAATATGAGGAGATTCAAAAGGTATCAAAAATATGAGGAGCATGAAACGGTCTGAAAAAGAGGAGGAGCATGAATCGGTGTTGAAAATCATGAAGAGCCTGAAAACGTGTGAGAAATATGAAGAGCTTCAAAAGGTGTCAAAAATATGAAGAGCTTCAAAAGGTGTCAAAAATGAGAGGAGTATGAAGCAGTCTGAAAAATAGGAGGAGCATGAAGCGGTGTTCAAAAACATGAAGAGCTTGAAAAGGTGTGAAAAATATGAAGAGCTTCAAAAGGTGTCAAAAATGAGATGAGCATGAAACGGTCTGAAAAATAGGAGGAGCATGAAGTGGTGTTGAAAAAAAAGAAGAGACGGAAAAGGTGTGAAATATATGAAGGGCTTCAAAAGGTGTCAAAAATATGAGGAGAATGAAACGGTCTGAAAATAGGAGGAGCATGAAGCGGTGTTCAAAAACATGAAGAGCCTGAAAAGGTGTGAAAAATATGAAGAGCTTCAAAAGGTGTCAAAAATATGAGGAGCATGAAACGGTTTGAAAAATAGGAGGAGCATGAAGCGGTGTTCAAAAACAGGAAAAGCCTGAAAAGTTGTGAAAAATATGAAGAGCTTCAAAAGTTGTCAAAAATATGAGGAGCATGAAAAGGTCAGAAAAATAGGAGGATCATGAAGCGGTGTTCAAAAACATGAAGAGCCTGAAAAGGTGTGCAAAATATGAAGAGCTTCAAAAGGTGTCAAAAATATGAGGAGCATGAAACGGTCTGCAAAAAAGGAGGAGCATGAAGTGGTGTTGAAAAAATTCAAGAGCCTGACAAGGTGTGAAAAATATGAAAAGCTTCAAAAGTTGTCAAAAATATGAGGAGCATGAAACGGTCTGAAAAATAGGAGGAGCATGAAGCGGTGTTCAAAAACATGAAGAGCCTGAAAAGGTGAGAAAAATATGAAGAGCTTCAAAAGGTGTGAAATACATGAGGAGCATTAAACGCCCTGAAAAATAGGAGGAGCATGCAGAGGTGTTCAAAAACATGAAGAGCCTGAAAAGGTGTCAAAAATATGAAGAGATTCAAAAGGTGTGAAAAATATGAAGAGCTTCAAAATGTTTCAAAAATGAAATGAGCATGAAACGGTCTGAAAAAGCTGAGCAGCATGAAGTGGTGTTCAAAAACATGAAGAGCCTGAAAAGGTGTGAAAAATATGAGGAGCTTCAAAAGGTATGAAATACATGAGGAGTATGAAACTTTCTTGAAAATAGGTGGAGCATGAAGCGGTGTTAAAAAACATGAAGGGGCTTAAAAGGTGTGAAAAATATGAAGAGCTTCAAAAGGTGTGAAAAATATGAGGAGCATGAAACGGTCTGAAAAATAGGAGGAGCATGAAGCCGTGTTGAAAAACATGAAGAGCCTGAAAAAGTGTGAAATATATGAAGAGGTTCAAAAGGTGTAAAAATATGAGGAGATTCAAAAGGTATCAAAAATATGAGGAGCATGAAACGGTCTGAAAAAGAGGAGGAGCATGAATCGGTGTTGAAAATCATGAAGAGCCTGAAAACGTGTGAGAAATATGAAGAGCTTCAAAAGGTGTCAAAAATATGAAGAGCTTCAAAAGGTGTCAAAAATGAGAGGAGTATGAAGCAGTCTGAAAAATAGGAGGAGCATGAAGCGGTGTTCAAAAACATGAAGAGCTTGAAAAGGTGTGAAAAATATGAAGAGCTTCAAAAGGTGTCAAAAATGAGATGAGCATGAAACGGTCTGAAAAATAGGAGGAGCATGAAGTGGTGTTGAAAAAAAAGAAGAGACGGAAAAGGTGTGAAATATATGAAGGGCTTCAAAAGGTGTCAAAAATATGAGGAGAATGAAACGGTCTGAAAATAGGAGGAGCATGAAGCGGTGTTCAAAAACATGAAGAGCCTGAAAAGGTGTGAAAAATATGAAGAGCTTCAAAAGGTGTCAAAAATATGAGGAGCATGAAACGGTTTGAAAAATAGGAGGAGCATGAAGCGGTGTTCAAAAACAGGAAAAGCCTGAAAAGTTGTGAAAAATATGAAGAGCTTCAAAAGTTGTCAAAAATATGAGGAGCATGAAAAGGTCAGAAAAATAGGAGGATCATGAAGCGGTGTTCAAAAACATGAAGAGCCTGAAAAGGTGTGCAAAATATGAAGAGCTTCAAAAGGTGTCAAAAATATGAGGAGCATGAAACGGTCTGCAAAAAAGGAGGAGCATGAAGTGGTGTTGAAAAAATTCAAGAGCCTGACAAGGTGTGAAAAATATGAAAAGCTTCAAAAGGTGTCAAAAATATGAGGAGCATGAAACGGTCTGAAAAATAGGAGGAGCATGAAGTGGTGTTGAAAAACATGAAGAGTCTGAAAACGTGTGAAATTATGAAGAACTTCAAAAATATGCAAAATATGAAGAGCTTCAAAAGGTGTGAAAAATATGAAGAGCTTCAAAAGGTGTCAAAATGAGATGAACATGAAACGGTCTGAAAAATAGGAGGAGCATGAAGCGGTGTTGAAAATCATAAAGAGCCTGAAAATTTGTGAAAAATATGAAGAGCTTCAGAAGATGTGAAAAACATGAAGAGCTTCAAAAGGTGTCAAAATGAGATGAGCATGAAACGGTCTGAAAAATAAGAGGAGCATGAAGTGGTGTTGAAAATAATGAAAAGCCTGAAAAGGTGTGAAATATATGAAGAGCTTCAAAAGGTGTCAAAAATATGAGGAGAATGAAACGGTCTGTAAAATAGGAGGAGCATGAAATGGTGTTCAAAAACATGAAGAGCCTGAAAAGGTGTGAAAAATATGAAGAGCTTCAAAAGGTGTCAAAAATATGAGGAGCATGAAAAGTTCTGAAAAATAGGAGGAGCATGAAGCGGTGTTCAAAACAGGAAGACCCTGAAAAGTAGTGAAAAATATGAAGAGCTTCAAAAGGTGTCAAAAATATGAGGAGCATGAAACGGTCTGAAAAATAGGAGGACTATGAAACGGTGTTCAAAAACATGAAGAGCCTGAAAAGGTGTGAAAAATATGAAGAGCTTCAAAACGTGTCAAAAATATGAGGAGCATGAAATGGTCTGAAAAATAGGAGGAGCAAGAAAGGGTGTTGAACAACATGAAGAGCCTGAAAACGTGTGAAAAATATGAAGAGCTTCAAAAGATGTGAAAAATATGAAGAGCTTCAAAAGGTGTCAAAAATGAGATGAGCATGAAACCGTCTGAAAAATAGGAGGAGCATGAAGTAGTGTTGAAAAACATGAAGAACCTGAAAAGCTGTGAGAAACATGAAGAGCTTCAAAATGTGTCAAAAATATGAGGAGCATGAAACGGTCTGAAAAAGAGGAGGAGCAGGAAGCGGTGTTGAGAAACATGAAGAGCCTGAAAATGTGTGAAAAATATGAAGAGCTTCTAAAGGTGTGAAATATATGAGGTGAAAGAAACGGTCTGAAAAATAGGAGGAGCATGAAGCAGTGTTGAAAAACATGAAGAGCCTGAAAAGGTGTGAAAAATATGAAGAGCTTCAAAAGGTGTCAAAATTATAAGGAGCATGAAACGTTCTGAAAAATAGGAGGAGCATGAAGCAGTGTTGAAAAAAATGAAGAACCTGAAAAGGTGTGAAAAATATGAACAGCTTCAAAAGTTGTCAAAAATATGAGGAGCATGAAACGGTCTAAAAAATAGGAGTACCATGAACCGGTGTTGAAAAACATGAAGAGCCAGAAAAGGTGTGAAAAATATTAAGAGCTTCAAAATGTGTGAAAAATATGAAGAGCTACAAAAGGTGTCAAAAAAGAGATGAGCATGAAACGGTCTGAAAAATAGGAGGAGAATGAAGTGGTGTTGAAAAAAATGAGGAGCCTGAAAAGGTGTGAAAAATATGAAGAGCTTCAAAAGGTGTCAAAAATGAGATGATCATGAAACGGTCTGAAAAATAGGAGGTGCATGAGGTGGTGTTGAAGAAAAAGAAGAGACTGAAAAGGTGTGAAATATATGAAGAGCTTCAAAAGGTGTCAAAATATGAGGAGCATGATACGGTCTGAAAAATAGGAGGAGCATGAAGCGGTGTTCAAAACATGAAGAGCCTGAAAAATTGTGAAAAATATGAAAAGCTTCCAAAGGTGTTAAAAATGAGATGAGCATGAAACGGTCTGAAAAATAGGAGGAGCATGAAGCGGTGTTGAAAAAATGAAGAGCCTGAAAAGGTGTGAAAAATATGAAGAGCATCAAAAGTTGTCAAAAATATGAGGAGTATGAAACGGTCTGAAAAATAGGAGAACAATGAAGCGGTGTTGCAAAACATGAGGAGCCTGAAAAGGTGTGAAAAATATGAAGAGCTTCAAAAGGGGAGAAAAATATGAGGTGCATGAAACGGTCTGAAAAATAGGAGGAGCATGAAGCGGTGTTGAAAAACATGAAGAGCCTGAAAAGGTGTGAAAAATATGAAGAGCTTCAAAAGGTGTGAAATATATGAGGAGCATGAAACGTGTTGAAAAATAGGAGAAGCATGAAGTGGTGTGGAAAAACATCAAGAGCCTGAAAAGGTGTGAAAAATATGAAGGGCTTCCAAAGGTGTGAAATACATGAGGAGCAAGAAACGGTCTGAAAAATAGGAGGAAGAGGAAGAGGTGTTCAAAAATATGAAGAGCCTGAAAAGGTGTGAAAAATATGAAGAGCTTCAAAAGGTGTCAAAAATATGAGGAGCATGAAACGTTGTGAAAAATAGGAGCAGCATGAAACGGTGTTCAAAAACATGAAGACATTGAAAAGGTGTGAAAAATATGAAGAGGTGCAAAAGGTTTGAAATATATGAGGAGCATGAAACGGTCTGAAAAATATGAGGAGCATGAAGCGGTGTTCAAAAACATGAAGAGCCTGAAAAGGTGAGAAAAATATGAAGAGCTTCAAAAGGTGTGAAATACATGAGGAGCATTAAACGCCCTGAAAAATAGGAGGAGCATGCAGAGGTGTTCAAAAACATGAAGAGCCTGAAAAGGTGTCAAAAATATGAAGAGATTCAAAAGGTGTGAAAAATATGAAGAGCTTCAAAATGTTTCAAAAATGAAATGAGCATGAAACGGTCTGAAAAAGCTGAGGAGCATGAAGTGGTGTTGAAACACATGAAGAGCCTGAAAAGGTGTGAAAAATATGAAGAGGTTCAAAGGTGTGAAATACATGAGGATCATGAAATGGTTTGAAAAATACGAGGAGCATGAAGCAGTGTTCAAAAACATGAAGAGCCTGAAAAGGTTTGAAAAATATGAAGAGCTTCAAAAGGTGTCAAAAATATGAGGAGCATGAAACCGTCTGAAAAAGAGGAGGAGCATGAAGCGGTGTTGAAAAACATGAAGAGCGTGAAAACGAGTGAAAAATATGAAGAGCTTCAAAAGGTATGAAAAATATGAAGAGCTTCAAAAGGTGTCAAAAAAGAGATGAGCATGAAACGGTCTGAAAAATAGGAGGAGAATGAAGTGGTGTTGAAAAAAATGAGGAGCCTGAAAAGGTGTGAAAAATATGAAGAGCTTCAAAAGGTGTCAAAAATGAGATGATCATGAAACGGTCTGAAAAATAGGAGGTGCATGAGGTGGTGTTGAAGAAAAAGAAGAGACTGAAAAGGTGTGAAATATATGAAGAGCTTCAAAAGGTGTCAAAATATGAGGAGCATGATACGGTCTGAAAAATAGGAGGAGCATGAAGCGGTGTTCAAAACATGAAGAGCCTGAAAAATTGTGAAAAATATGAAAAGCTTCCAAAGGTGTTAAAAATGAGATGAGCATGAAACGCTCTGAAAAATAGGAGGAGCATGAAGCGGTGTTGAAAAAATGAAGAGCCTGAAAAGGTGTGAAAAATATGAAGAGCATCAAAAGTTGTCAAAAATATGAGGAGTATGAAACGGTCTGAAAAATAGGAGGACCATGAAGCGGTGTTGCAAAACATGAGGAGCCTGAAAAGGTGTGAAAAATATGAAGAGCTTCAAAAGGGGAGAAAAATATGAGGTGCATGAAACGGTCTGAAAAATAGGAGGAGCATGAAGCGGTGTTGAAAAACATGAAGAGCCTGAAAAGGTGTGAAAAATATGAAGAGTTTCAAAAGGTGTGAAATACATGAGGAGCATGAAACGTGTTGAAAAATAGGAGAAGCATGAAGTGGTGTGGAAAAACATCAAGAGCCTGAAAAGGTGTGAAAAATATGAAGGGCTTCCAAAGGTGTGAAATACATGAGGAGCAAGAAACGGTCTGAAAAATAGGAGGAAGAGGAAGAGGTGTTCAAAAATATGAAGAGCCTGAAAAGGTGTGAAAAATATGAAGAGCTTCAAAAGGTGTCAAAAATATGAGGAGCATGAAACGTTGTGAAAAATAGGAGCAGCATGAAACGGTGTTCAAAAACATGAAGACATTGAAAAGGTGTGAAAAATATGAAGAGGTGCAAAAGGTTTGAAATATATGAGGAGCATGAAACGGTCTGAAAAATATGAGGAGCATGAAGCGGTGTTCAAAAACATGAAGTGCCTGAAAAGGTGAGAAAAATATGAAGAGCTTCAAAAGGTGTGAAATACATGAGGAGCATTAAACGCCCTGAAAAATAGGAGGAGCATGCAGAGGTGTTCAAAAACATGAAGAGCCTAAAAAGGTGTCAAAAATATGAAGAGATTCAAAAGGTGTGAAAAATATGAAGAGCTTCAAAATGTTTCAAAAATGAAATGAGCATGAAACGGTCTGAAAAAGCTGAGGAGCATGAAGTGGTGTTGAAACACATGAAGAGCCTGAAAAGGTGTGAAAAATATGAAGAGGTTCAAAGGTGTGAAATACATGAGGATCATGAAATGGTTTGAAAAATACGAGGAGCATGAAGCAGTGTTCAAAGACATGAAGAGCCTGAAAAGGTTTGAAAAATATGAAGAGCTTCAAAAGGTGTCAAAAATATGAGGAGCATGAAACCGTCTGAAAAATAGGAGGAGCATGAAGCGGTGTTGAAAAACATGAAGAGCGTGAAAACGAGTGAAAAATATGAAGAGCTTCAAAAGGTATGAAAAATATGAAGAGCTTCAAAAGGTGTCAAAAAAGAGATGAGCATGAAACCGTCTGAAAAATAGGTGGAGCATGAAGCGGTGTTGAAAAACATGAAGAGCCTGAAAAGATGTGAAAAATATGAAGAGCTTCAAAAGGTGTCAAAATTATGAGGAGCATGAAACGGTCTGAAAAATAGGAGGAGCATGAAACCGTGTTAAAAACATGAAGAGACTGAAAAGGGTGAAAAATATGAAGAGCTTCAAAAGGTGTGAAAAATAGGAGGAGCATGAAGCGGTGTGCAAAAACATGAAAAGCCTGAAAAGGTGTGAAAAATATGAAGAGCATCAAAAGGTGTCAAAAATATGAGGAGCATGAAACGGTCTGAAAAATAGGAGGAGCATGAAGCGGTGTTGAAAAACATGAAGAGCCTGAAAAGGTGTTAAAAATATGAAGAGTTTCAAAAGGTGTCAAATATATGAGCAGCAAGAATCGGTCTGAAATATAGGAGTAGCATGAAACGGTGTTCAAATATATGCAGAGCCTGAAAAGTTGTGAAAAATATGAAGAGCTTCAAATGGTGTCAAATATATGAAGAGCTTCAAAAGGTGTCAAAAATGAGATGAGCATGAAACGGTCTGAAAAAAAGGAAGAGCAAGAAGTCGTGTTCCAAAAAATGAAGAGCCTGAGAAGGTGTGAAATATATCAAGAACTTCAAAATGTGTCAAAAATATGAGGAGCATGAAACGGTCTGAAAAATAGGAGGAGCATGAAACGGTGTTGAAAAACATGCAGAGCCTGAAAAGGTGTGAAAAATATGAAGAACTTCAAAAGGTGTGAAATATATGAGGAGCATGAAATGGTCTTAAAAATAGGAGGAGCATGAAGCGGTTTTCAAAAATATGAAGAGCCTGAAAAGGTGTGAAAAATATGAGGAGCTTCAAAAGGTGTAAAAAATATGAGGAGATTCAAAAGGTATCTAAAATATGAGGAGCATGAAACGGTCTGAAAAAGAGAAGGAGCATGAATCGGTGTTGAAAATCATGAAGAGCCTGAAAACGTGTGAGAAATATGAAGAGCTTCAAAAGGTGTCAAAAATATGAAGAGCTTCAAAAGGTGTCAAAAATGAGAGGAGTATGAAGCAGTCTGAAAAATAGGAGGAGCATGAAGCGGTGTTCAAAAACATGAAGAGCTTGAAAAGGTGTGAAAAATATGAAGAGCTTCAAAAGGTGTCAAAAATGAGATGAGCATGAAACGGTCTGAAAAATAGGAGGAGCATGAAGTGGTGTTGAAAAAAAAGAAGAGACGGAAAAGGTGTGAAATATATGAAGGGCTTCAAAAGGTGTCAAAAATATGAGGAGAATGAAACGGTCTGAAAATAGGAGGAGCATGAAGCGGTGTTCAAAAACATGAAGAGCCTGAAAAGGTGTGAAAAATATGAAGAGCTTCAAAAGGTGTCAAAAATATGAGGAGCATGAAACGGTTTGAAAAATAGGAGGAGCATGAAGCGGTGTTCAAAAACAGGAAAAGCCTGAAAAGTTGTGAAAAATATGAAGAGCTTCAAAAGTTGTCAAAAATATGAGGAGCATGAAAAGGTCAGAAAAATAGGAGGATCATGAAGCGGTGTTCAAAAACATGAAGAGCCTGAAAAGGTGTGCAAAATATGAAGAGCTTCAAAAGGTGTCAAAAATATGAGGAGCATGAAACGGTCTGCAAAAAAGGAGGAGCATGAAGTGGTGTTGAAAAAATTCAAGAGCCTGACAAGGTGTGAAAAATATGAAAAGCTTCAAAAGTTGTCAAAAATATGAGGAGCATGAAACGGTCTGAAAAATAGGAGGAGCATGAAGCGGTGTTCAAAAACATGAAGAGCCTGAAAAGGTGTGAAAAATATGAAGAGCTTCAAAAGGTGTCAAAAATATGAGGAGCATAAAACGGTCTGAAAAATAGGAGGAGCATGAAGTGGTGTTGAAAAACATGAAGAGTCTGAAAACGTGTGAAATTATGAAGAACTTCAAAAATATGCAAAATATGAAGAGCTTCAAAAGGTGTGAAAAATATGAAGAGCTTCAAAAGGTGTCAAAATGAGATGAACATGAAACGGTCTGAAAAATAGGAGGAGCATGAAGCGGTGTTGAAAATCATAAAGAGCCTGAAAATTTGTGAAAAATATGAAGAGCTTCAGAAGATGTGAAAACATGAAGAGCTTCAAAAGGTGTCAAAATGAGATGAGCATGAAACGGTCTGAAAAATAAGAGGAGCATGAAGTGGTGTTGAAAATAATGAAAAGCCTGAAAAGGTGTGAAATATATGAAGAGCTTCAAAAGGTGTCAAAAATATGAGGAGAATGAAACGGTCTGTAAAATAGGAGGAGCATGAAATGGTGTTCAAAAACATGAAGAGCCTGAAAAGGTGTGAAAAATATGAAGAGCTTCAAAAGGTGTCAAAAATATGAGGAGCATGAAACGGTCTGAAAAATAGGAGGACTATGAAACGGTGTTCAAAAACATGAAGAGCCTGAAAAGGTGTGAAAAATATGAAGAGCTTCAAAACGTGTCAAAAATATGAGGAGCATGAAATGGTCTGAAAAATAGGAGGAGCAAGAAAGGGTGTTGAACAAAATGAAGAGCCTGAAAACGTGTGAAAAATATGAAGAGCTTCAAAAGATGTGAAAAATATGAAGAGCTTCAAAAGGTGTCAAAAATGAGATGAGCATGAAACCGTCTGAAAAATAGGAGGAGCATGAAGTAGTGTTGAAAAACATGAAGAACCTGAAAAGCTGTGAGAAACATGAAGAGCTTCAAAATGTGTCAAAAATATGAGGAGCATGAAACGGTCTGAAAAAGAGGAGGAGCAGGAAGCGGTGTTGAGAAACATGAAGAGCCTGAAAATGTGTGAAAAATATGAAGAGCTTCTAAAGGTGTGAAATATATGAGGTGCAAGAAACGGTCTGAAAAATAGGAGGAGCATGAAGCAGTGTTGAAAAACATGAAGAGCCTGAAAAGGTGTGAAAAATATGAAGAGCTTCAAAAGGTGTCAAAATTATAAGGAGCATGAAACGTTCTGAAAAATAGGAGGAGCATGAAGCAGTGTTGAAAAAAATGAAGAGCCTGAAAAGGTGTGAAAAATATGAACAGCTTCAAAAGTTGTCAAAAATATGAGGAGCATGAAACGGTCTAAAAAATAGGAGTACCATGAACCGGTGTTGAAAAACATGAAGAGCCAGAAAAGGTGTGAAAAATATTAAGAGCTTCAAAATGTGTGAAAAATATGAAGAGCTTCAAAAGGTGTCAAAAAAGAGATGAGCATGAAACGGTCTGAAAAATAGGAGGAGAATGAAGTGGTGTTGAAAAAAATGAGGAGCCTGAAAAGGTGTGAAAAATATGAAGAGCTTCAAAAGGTGTCAAAAATGAGATGATCATGAAACGGTCTGAAAAATAGGAGGTGCATGAAGTGGTGTTGAAGAAAAAGAAGAGACTGAAAAGGTGTGAAATATATGAAGAGCTTCAAAAGGTGTCAAAATATGAGGAGCATGATACGGTCTGAAAAATAGGAGGAGCATGAAGCGGTGTTCAAACCATGAAGAGCCTGAAAAATTGTGAAAAATATGAAAAGCTTCCAAAGGTGTTAAAAATGAGATGAGCATGAAACGGTCTGAAAAATAGGAGGAGCATGAAGCGGTGTTGAAAAAATGAAGAGCCTGAAAAGGTGTGAAATATATGAAGAGCATCAAAAGGTGTCAAAAATATGAGGAGTATGAAACGGTCTGAAAAATAGGAGGACCATGAAGCGGTGTTGCAAAACATGAGGAGCCTGAAAAGGTGTGAAAAATATGAAGAGCTTCAAAAGGTGAGAAAAATATGAGGTGCATGAAACGGTCTGAAAAATAGGAGGAGCATGAAGCGGTGTTGAAAAACATGAAGAGCCTGAAAAGGTGTGAAAAATATGAAGAGCTTCAAAGGTTGTGAAATACATGAGGAGCATGAAACGTGTTGAAAAATAGGAGAAGCATGAAGTGGTGTGGAAAAACATCAAGAGCCTGAAAAGGTGTGAAAAATATGAAGGGCTTCCAAAGGTGTGAAATACATGAGGAGCAAGAAACGGTCTGAAAAATAGGAGGAAGATGAAGAGGTGTTCAAAAATATGAAGAGCCTGAAAAGGTGTGAAAAATATGAAGAGCTTCAAAAGATGTGAAAAATATGAGGAGCATGATACGGTCTGAAAAATAGGAGGAGCATGAAGCGGTGTTCAAAACATGAAGAGCCTGAAAAGTTGTGAAAAATATGAAAAGCTTTCAAAGGTGTCAAAAATGAGATGAGCATGAAACAGTCTGAAAAATAGGAGGAGCAAGAAGCGGTGTTGAAAAAATGAAGAGCCTGAAAAGGTGTGAAAAATATGAAGAGCAGTAAAAGGTGTCAAAAATATGACGAGTATGAAATGGTCTGAAAAATAGGAGGACCATGAAGCGGTGTTGCAAAACATGAGGAGCCTGAAAAGGTGTGAAAAATATGAAGAGCTTCAAAAGGTGAAAAAAATATGAGGTGTATGAAACGGTCTGAAAAATAGGAGGATCATGAAGCGGTGTTCAAAAACATGAAGAGCCTGAAAAGGTGTGAAATATATGAAGAGATTCAAAAGGTGTCAAAAATATGAGGAGCATGAAACGGTCTGAAAAATAGGAGGAGCAAGAAGCGGTGTTGAAAAACATGAAGAGCTTGAAAAGGTTTGAAAAATATGAAGAGCTTCAAAAGGTGTCAAAATTTTGAAGAGCTTCAAAGGTGTCAAAAATATGAGGAGCATGGAACGGTGTTCAAAAACATGGAAAGCAAGAAAAGGTTGAAAAATATGAAGAGCTTCAAAAGGTGTCAAAAATATGTGGAGCATGAAACGGTCTGAAAAATAGGAGGAAAATGAAGCTCTGTTTAAAAACATGAAGAGCTTGAAAAGGTTTGAAAAATATGGAGAGCTTCAAAAGGTGTCAAAAATATGAGGAGCATGAAACGGTATGAAAAATAGGAGGAGCATGAACCGGTGTTGAAAAACAAGAAGAGCCTGAAAAGGTGTGAAAAATATGAAGAGTTTGAAAATGTGTCAAAAATATGAGGAGCAGGAAACGGTCTAAAAAATAGGAGCATGAAGTGGTGTTGAAAAACATGAAGAGCCTGAAAAGCTGTGAAAAATATGAAGAGCATCAAAAACTGCCAAAATATGAGGAGCATGAAACGGTGTTCAAGACATGAAACGCCTGAAAAGGTGTGAAATATATGAACAGCTTCAAAAGGTATCAAAAATAGGAGGAGCATGAAACGGTCTGAAAAATTGGAGGAGCAAGAAGCAGTGTTGAAAACCATGAAGGGGTGGAAAAGGTGTGAAATATATGAAGAGCTTCAAAAGGTGTCAAAAATATGAGGAGCATGAAACGGTTTGAAAAATAGGAGGAGCATGAAGCGGTGTTGAGAAACATGAAGAGCCTGAAAAGGCTTGAAAAATATGAAGAGCTTCAAAATGTGTCAAAAATAGAGGGGGCATGAAACTATCTGAAAAATAGGAGGAGCATGAAGCGGTGTTGAAAAATATGAAGAACCTGAAGAGGTTTGAAAAATATGAAGAGCTTCAAAAGGTGTCAAAAATAAGAGGAGCATTAAACGGTCTGAAAATATGACGAGCATGAAGTGGTGTTGAAAAACATAAAGAGCCTCAAAAGGTGTGCAAAATATGAAGAGCTTCAAAAGGTGTCAAAAATATGAGGAGCATGGAACGGTCTGAAAAAAAGGAAGAGCAGGAAGCGGTGCGGAAAAACATGAAGAGCCTGAAAAGGTGTGAAAAATATGAAGACCTTCAAAAGATGTTAAAAAGAGGAGGCACATGAAACTGTCTGAAAAATACGAGGAGCATGAAGCGGTGTTGAAAAACAAGAAGAGCCTGAAAAGGTGTGAAAAATATGAAGAGTTTGAAAATGTGTCAAAAATATGAGGAGCAGGAAACGGTCTGAAAAATAGGAGCATGAAGTGGTGTTGAAAAACATGAAGAGCCTGAAAAGCTGTGAAAAATATGAAGAGCATCAAAAACTGTCAAAATATGACGAGCATGAAACGGTTTTCAAAGACATGAAACGCCTGAAAAGGTGTGAAATATATGAACAGCTTCAAAAGGTATCAAAAATAGGAGGAGCATGAAACGGTCTGAAAAATTGGAGGAGCAAGAAGCAGTGTTGAAAAACATGAAGAGGTGGAAAAGGTGTGAAATATATGAATAGCTTCAAAAGGTGTCAAAAATATGAGGAGCATGAAACGGTTTGAAAAATAGGAGGAGCATGAAGCGGTGTTGAAAAACATGAAGAGCCTGAAACGGTTTGAAAAATATGAAGAGCTTCAAAAGGTGTCAAAAATAAAGGGGGCATGAAACTATCTGAAAAAAAGGAGGAGCATGAAGCGGTGTGGAAAAACATGAAGAGCCTGAAAACGTTTGAAAAATATGAAGAGCTTCAAAAGGTGTGGAAAATATGAAGAGCTTCAAAATGTGTCAAAAGTGAGATGAGCATGAAACGGTCTGAAAAATAGGAGGAGCATGAAGTGGTGTTGAAAAACATGAAGAGCCTGAAAATGTGTGAAATATATGAAGAGCTTCAAAAGATGTCAGAAATGAGAGAAGCATGAAACGGTCTGAAAAATAGATGAGCAAGAAGGGGTGTTGAAAAACATGAAGAGCCTGAAAACGTTTGAGAAATATGAAGAGCTTCAAAAGGTGTGGAAAATATGAAGAGCTTCAAAAGGTATGAAATATAGGAGCAGCATGAAGTGGTGTTAAAAACATAAAAAGCCTGTAAAGGTGTGAAAAATATGAAGAGCTTCAAAACGTGTCAAATATATGTGGAGCATGAAACGGTGTGAAAAATAGGAGGAGCATGAAGCGGTGTTGAAAAACATGAAGAACCTGAAAACTTGTGAAAAATATGAAGAGCTTCAAAAGGTGTCAAAATATGAGGAGCATGAAACGATCTGAAAAATAGGAGGAGCATGAAGCGGTGTTGAAAAATATGAAGTGCCTGAAAAGGTGTGAAAAATATGAAGAGCTTCAACAGGTGTCAAAAATATGAGGAGCATGAAACGCTCTGAAATATAGGAGGAGCATGAAGTGGTGTTGAAAAACTTGAAGAGCTGAAAAGGTGGAAAAATATGAAGAACTTCAACAGGTGTCAAAAATATGAGGAGCATGAAATGGACTGAAAAATAGGAAGATCATGAAGCGGTGTTGAATAACATGAAGAGCCTGAAAAGGTGTGAAAAATGTGAAAAGCTTCAAAAGATGTGAAATACATGAGGAGCATGAAACGGTCTGAAAAATAGGAGTAGAATGAGACGGTGTTCAAAAACATGAAGAGCCTGAAAAGTTGTGAAAAATATGAAGAGCTTCAAAAGGTGTCAAAATTATGAGGAGTATAAAACGGTCTAAAAAATAGGAGGAGCATGAAACGGTGTTCAAAACATGAAGAGCCTGAGAAGATGTGAAATATATGACGAGCTTCAAAAGGTTTGAAATACATGAGGAGCATTAAACTGTCTGAAAAATAGGAAGAGCATGAAGCTGTGTTCAAAAACATGAAGAGCCTGAAAAGGTGTGAAAATAATGAAGAGCTTCAAAAGATGTGAAATATAGGAGCAGCTTGAAGCGGTGTTCAGAAACATAAAAAGCCTGAAAAGGTGTGAAAAATATGAAGAGCTTCAAAACGTGTCAAAAATATGTGGAGCATGAAATAGTCTGAAAAATAGGAGGAGCATGAAGCGGTGTTGAAAAACATGAAGAACCTGAAAACTTGTAAAAATATGAAGATCTTCAAAAGGTGTGAAAAATATGAACCGTTTCAAAAGTGTGAAAAATGAGATGAGCATGAAGCGGTCTTAAAAATAGGAGGAGCATGAAGTGTTGTTGAAAAACATAAAGATCCTGAAAATGTATGAAATATATGAAGAACTACAAAAGGTGTCAAAAATGTGAGGAGCATTAAAAGTTCTGAAAAATAGGAGGAGCATGAAACGGTGTTGAAAGACATGAAGAGCCTGAAAAGGTGTGAAAAACATGAAGAGCTTCAAAACGTGTCAAAAATATGTGGAGCATGAAAGGGTCTGAAAATTAGCAGGAGCATGAAGCGGTGTTGAAAAACATGAAGAACCTGAAAACGTGTGAAAAATATGAAAAGCTTCAAATGGTGTGAAAAATATGAACAGCTTCAAAAGGTGTGAAAAATATGAAGAGCTTCAAAAGGTGTCATAAATATGAGGAGCAAGAAATGGTCTGAAAAATAAGAGAAGCATGATATGGTGTTCAAAATATGAAGAGCCTGAAAAGGTGTGAAAAATATGAAGAGCTTCAAAAGGTGTGAAATACATGAGGAGCATGAAACTCTCTAAAAAATAAGAGGACCATGAAGCGGTGTTCAAAAACATGAAGAGCCTGAAAAGTTGTGAAAAATATGAAGAGCTTCAAAATGTGTGAAAAAAAAAGAAGAGCTTCAAAAGGTGTCAAAAATATGAGGAGCATGAATCGGTCTGAAAAATAGGAGGAGCATGAAACGGTGTTGAAAACATGAAGAGATGAAAAGGTGTGAAAAATATGAAGAGGTTCTAAAGGTGTCAAAAATATGAGGAGCATGAAACAGTCTTTAAAATAGGATGAGAATGAGACGGTTTTGAAAAAGATGAAGAGCATGAAAAGGTGTGAAAAACATGAAGAGCTTCAAAAGGTGTAAAAAATATGAGAGGCATGAAACGACTGAAAAATAGGAGGAGCATGATGCGGTGGTCAAAAACATGAAGAGCCTGAAAAGGTGTGAAAAATATAAAGAGCTTCAAAAGGTGTCAAAAATATTAGGAGCGTGAAACAGTATGAAACATAGGATGAGCATGAAACTTTTTTGAAAAAGATGAAGAGCATGAAAAGGTGTGAAAAAAATGAAGAGCTTCAAAAGATGTTAAAAATATGAGGAGCATGAAACTTTCTGAAAAATTGGAGGAGCATGAAGCGGTGTTGAAAAACATGAAAAGCCTGAAAAGGTGGAAAAATATGAAGAGCTTCAAAAGGTGTCAACAATATGAGGAGCATGAAACGGTCTGAAATTTAGGAAGAGCATGAAACTGTGTTGATAAACATGAAGAGCCTGAAAAGGTGTGAAAAATATGAAGAGCTTCAAAAGGTGTCAAATATATGAGGAGCATGAAACAGTGTGAAAAATAGGATGAGCATGAAACGGTTTTAAAAAGACGAAGAGCCTAAAAGGTGTGACATATATGAAGAGCTTCAAAAGGTGTGAAATACATGAGGAGGTGGAAACGGTCTGAAAATAGTAGGAGCATGAAGCGGCGTTGAAAAATATGAATAGCCTGAAAACGTGTGAAAAATATGAAGAGCTTCAAAAGGTGTGAAATATATGAAGAGCTACAAAAGGTGTCAAAAATATGAGGAGCATGAACCGGTCTGAAATATAGGAGGAGCATGAAGTGATGTTGAAAAACATGAAGTGCCTGAAAAGTTGTGAAATATATGAAGAGCTTCAAAAGGTGTGAAAAATATGAGGAGCTTCAAAAGGTGTCAAAAATATGAGGAGCCTGAAACGGTCTGAAAAATAGGAGGAGCATGATACGGTGTTCAAAAATATGAAGAGCCTGAAAAGGTGTGAAAAACATGAAGATCTTCAAAAAGGGTCAAAAATATGAGGAGCATGAAACGATCTTAAAAATAGGAGGAGCATGAAGTGGTGTTCAAAAACATGAAGAGCTTGAAAAGGTGTGAAAAACATGAAGAGCCTCAAAACGTGTCAAAAATATGAGGAGCATGAAACGGTCTGAAAAATAGGAGGAGCATGAAGCGGTGTTGAAAAACATGAAGAGCCTGAAAACGTGTGAAAAATATGAAGAGCTTCAAAAGGTGTGAAATATATGAAGAGCTTCCAAAGGTGTCAAAAATGAGATGAGCATGAAACGGTCTGAAAAATAGGAGGAGCATGAAGTGGTCGTGGAAATCATGAAGTGCCTGAAAAGGTGTGAAATATATGAAGAGTTTCCAAAGTTGTGAAAAAATGAGGAGGTTCAAAAGGTGTCAAAAATATGAGGAGCATGAAACGGTCTGAAAAATAGGAGGAGCATGAAACGGTGTTCAAAAACATGAAGAGCCTAAAAAGGTGTGAAAAATATGAAGAGCTTGAAAAGGTGTGAAATACATGAGGAGACTGAAGCGGTCTGAAAAATAGGAGGAGCATGAAAAGGTGTTGAAATACATGAAGAGCCTGAAAAGGTGTGAAAAATAGGAGGAGCTTCACAAGGTGTCAAATATATAAGGAGCATGAAACGGTCTGAAAAATAGGAGGAGCATGAAGCAGTCGTCAAAAACATGAAGAACCTGAAAAGTTTTGTAAAATATGAAGAGCTTCAAAAGGTGTGAAAAATATGAGGAACATGAAACGGTCTGAAAAATAGGAGCAGCATGAAACAGTGTTGAAAAACATGAAGAGCCTGAAAAGGTGTGAAAAACATGAAGAGCCTCAAAACGTGTCAAAAATATGAGGAGCATGAAACGGTCTGAAAAATAGGATGAGCATGAAGCGGTGTTGAAAACTTTAAGAGCCTGAAAAGGTGGGAAATATATGAAGAGTTTCCAAAGTTGTGAAAAAATGAGGAGGTTCAAAAGGTGTCAAAAATATGAGGAGCATGAAACGGTGTGAAAAATAGGAGAAGCATGAAGTGATGATGAGAAACCTGAAGAGACTGAAAAGGTGTGAAAAATATGAAGAGCTACAAAAGATGTGAAATATATGAGGAGCATGAAATGATCTGAAAAATAGGAGGAGCATGAAACAGTGTTGTAAAACATGAAGAGCCTGAAAGGTGTGAAAATTATGAAGACGTTCAAAATGTGTCAAAAAAAAGGAGGAGCATGAAATGGTGTTCAAAAACATGAAGAGCCTGAAAAGGTGTGAAAAATATTAAGATCTTCAAAAGGTGTCAAAAATATGAGGAGCATGAAACGGTGTGAAAAATAGGAGGAACATGAAGCACGGTTGAAAAACATGAAGAGCCTGAAAAGGTGTGAAAAATATGAACAGCTTCAAAAGCTGTCAAAAATATGAGGAGCATGAAACAGTCTGAAAAATAGGAGGAGCATGAAGCGGTGTTGAAAAACATGAAAAGCCTGAAAAGGTGTGAAAAATATGAAGAGCATTAAAAGGTGTGAAAAATATGAGGAACATGAAACGGACTGAAAAAAAGGAGGAGTATGAAGAGGTGTTGAAAACATGAAAAGCCTGAAAATGTGTGAAAAATATGAAGAGCTTCCAAAGGTGTGAAAAATATGAATAGCTTCGAAATGTGTCAATAATGAGAGCAGCATGAAACGGTGTGAAAAATAGGAGGAGCATGAAGCGGTGTGCAAAAAGATGAAGAGCCTGAAAATCTGTGAAATATATGAAGAGCTTCAAAAGGTGTCAAAAATATGAGGAGAAAGAAACGGTCTGAAAAATAGGAGGAGCATGAAGTGGTGTTGACAAACATGAAGAGCTGAAAAGCTGTGAAAAATATGAAGAGCGTTAAAAGGTCTCAAATATATGAGGATCATGAAATTTTCTGAAAAATAGGAGGAGCATGAAACGTTGTTCAAAACATGAAGAGCCTGAAATGGTGTGAAAAATATAAAGAGATTCAAAACATGTCAAACATTGAAGAGCATGAAACGATCTGAAAAATAGGAAGAGCATGATGCAGTGTTGAAAAACATGAAGAGGCTGAAAACGTGTGAAAAATATGAAGTGCTCCAAAGATGTCAAAAATCTGAGGAGCATGAAGCGGTCCGAAAAATAGGATGAGCATGAAGCGGTGTTGACAACATTCAGAGCCTGAAAAGGTGTGAAATATATGAAGAGCTTGAAACGGTGTCAAAAATATGAGGAGCATGAAACGTTCTGAAAAATAGGAGGACCATGAAGCGGTGTTGAAAAACATGAAGAGCCTTAAAAGTTGTGAAAAATATGAAGAGCTTCAAAAGGTGTGAAAAATATGAAGAGCTTCAAAAGGTGTCAAAAATGAGAGGAGCATGAAACGGTCTGAAAAAACGGAGGAGCATGAAGCGGTGTTGAAAAACATGAAGAGTCTTAAAAGATGTGAAAAATATGAAGAGCTTCAAAATGTGTCAAAAATAGGAGGAGGATGAAACGGTCTGAAAAAACGGAGGAGCATGAAGCTGTGTTGAAAAACATGAAGAGTCTTAAAAGATGTGAAAAATATGAAGAGCTTCAAAATGTGTCAAAAATAGGAGGAGGATGAAACGTTGTTAAATAAACATGAAGAGCCTGAAAAGATGTGAAATATATGAAGAGCTTCAAAAGGTGTGAAAAATATGAAGAGCTTCAAAAGGTGTGAAATACATGAGGAGCATGAAACTCTCTGAATAATAGGAGGAGCATGAAGTGGTGTTCAAAACATGAAGAGCCTGAAAAGGTGTGAAAAATATGAAGAGTTTCAAAAGGTTTGAAAAATATGAGGAGCATGAAATGGTCCGAAAAATAGGAGATGCATGAAGTTGTGTTGAAAAATATGAAGAGCCTGAAAAGGTGTGAAAAATATGAAGAGCTTCAAAAGGTGTCAAAAATTAGATGAGCATGAAACGGTCTGAAAAATCGGAGGAGCATGAAGCGGTGTTGAAAATCTTGAAGAGCCTGAAAAGGTGTGAAAAACATGAAGTGGTTCAAAAATATGAAAAATAGGAAGAGCTTCAAAAGGTGTGAAAAATACGAAGTGCTTCAAAAGATGTCAAAAATGAGATGAGCATGAAACGGTCTGAAAAATCGGAGGAGCATGAAGCGGTGTTGAAAATCTTGAAGAGCCTGAAAAGGTGTGAAAAATATGAAGAGCTTCAAGAGGTGTCAAATATATCAGGATCATGAAACGATCTGAATAATAAGAGGAGCAAGAAACGGTGTTCAAAACATGAAGAGCCTGAAAAGGTGTGAAAAATGTGAAGAGCTTAAAAGGTGTAAAAATATGAAGAGCTTCAAAAGGTGTCAAAATAGATGAGCATGAAACGGTCTGAAAAATAGGAGGAGCATGAAGTGGTGTTGAAAAAATGAAGAGCCTGAAAAGGTGTGAAATATATGAAGAGCTTTAAAATGTGTCAAATTTATGAGGAGAATGAAACGGTCTGAAAAATAGGAGGAGCTGAAGCGGTGTGGAAAAACATGAAGAGCCTGAAAAAGTGTGAAAAATATGAAAAGTTTCTAAAGGTGTCAAAAATATGAGGAACATGAAACGTCTGAAAAATAGGAGGAGCATGAAGTGGTGTTGAAAAACATGAAGAGCTTGAAAAAGTGTGAAAAATATGAAGAGCTTCAAAAGGTGTCAAAATATGAGGAGCATGAAACCGTCTGAAAAATAGGAGGAGCATGAAACGGTGTTCAAAAACATGAAGAGCCTGAAAAGGTGTGCAAAATATGAAGAGCTTCAAAAGGTGTGAAATACATGAGGAGAATGAAACTCTCTGAAAAATAGAAGGAGCATGAAGTGGTGTTCAAAAACATGAAGAGTCTGAAAAGGTTTGAAAAATATGAAGAGCTTCAATATGTGTGAAAAATATGAGGAGCATGATATGGTTTCAAAAATAGGATTACCATGAAGCGGTGTTCAAAACATGAAAAGCCTGAAAAGTTTTGAAAAATATGAAAAGCTTCAAAAGGTGTCAAAAATGAGATGAGCATGAAACGTTCTGAAAAATAGGAGGTGCATGAAGCGGTGTTGAAAAACATGAAGAGCCTGAAAAGGTGTGAAAAATATGAAGAGCCTCAAAAGGTGTAAAAAATGAGATGTGCATGAAACGATCGGAAAAATAGGAGGAGCATGAAGTGGTTGTGAAAAACATGAAGAGCCTGAAAAGGTGTGCAAAATATGAAGAGCTTCAAAAGGTGTGAAATACATGAGGAGCATGAAACGGTCTGAAAAATAGGAGGAGCATGAAGCGGTGTTCAAAAACATGAAGAGCCTGAAAAGGTGTGAAAAATATGAAGAGCCTCAAAACGTGTCAAAAATATGAGGAGTATGAAACGGTCTGAAAAATAGCAGGAGCAAGAAGCGGTGTTGAAAAACATGAAGAGGCTGAAAACGTGTGAAAAATATGAAGAGCTTCAAAAACGTGAAAAATAAGAAGATCTTCAAAAGGTGTGAAAAATATGAAGAGCTTCAAAAGGTGTCAAAAATGAGATGAGCATGAAACCGTCTGAAAAATAGGAGGAGCAAGAAAGGTTGTTGAAAAACATGCAGAGCCTGAAAAAGTGTGAAAAATATGAACAGCTTTAAAAGATGTGAAAAATATGAAGAGATTCAAAAGGTGTCAAAAATGAGATGAGCATGAAACCGTCTGAAAAATAGGAGGAGCATGAAGCGGTGTTGAAAAACATGAAGAGCCTGAAAACGTGTGAAAAATATGAAGAGCTTCAAAAGTTTTGAAAAATAAGAAGAGCTTCAAAAGGTGTCAAAAATGAGATCTGCATGAAATGGTCTGAAAAATAGGAGGAGCATGAAGTGGTGTTGAAAAAAATGAAGAGCCTGAAAAGGTGTGAATTATACGAAGAGCTTCAAAAGGTGTCAAAAATATGTGGAGCATGAAACGGTCCGAAAAATCGGAGGAGCATGAAGCGGTGTTGAAAAACATGAAGAGCCTGAAAAGGTTTGAAAAATATGAAGAGCTTCAAAAGGTGTCAAAAATATGAGGAGCATGAAACGGCCTGAAAAATAGGAGGAGCATGAAACGGTGTTCAAAAATATGAAAAGCCTGAAAAGGTGTGAAAAATATGAAGAGCTTCAAAAGGTGTGAAATACATGAGGAGCATGAAACTCTCTGAAAAATAGAAGGAGCATGAAGTGGTGTTCAAAAACAAGAAGAGCCTGAAAAGGTGTGAAAAATATGAAGAGCTTCAAAAGGTGTGAAAAACATGAGGAGCATGATATGGTTTGAAAAATAGGATTAGCATGAAGCGGTGTTCAAAAACATGAAGAGCCTGAAAATATGTGAAAAATATGAAAAGCTTCAAAAGGTGTCAAAAATGAGATGAGCATGAAACGTTCTGAAAAATATGAGGTGCATGAAGCGGTGTTGAAAAACATGAAGAGCCTGAAAAGGTGTGAAAAATATGAAGAGCTTCAAAAGGTGTCAAAAATATGAGGAGCATGAAACCGTCTGAAAAATTGGAGGAGCATGAAGCGTTGTTGAAAAACATGAAGAGCCTGAAAAGGTGTGAGAAATATGAAGAGCTTCAAAAGGTGTCAAAAATATGACTAGCATGAAACGGTCTGAAAAACAGGAGGAGCATGAAGCGGTGTTGAAAAACATGAAGAGCCTGAAAAGGTGTGAAAAATATGAAGAGCTTCAAAAGGTGTCAAAAATATGAGGAGCATGAAACGGTCTGAAAAATAGGAGGAGCATGAAACGGTATTCAAAAACATGACGAGCCTGAAAAGGTGTGAAAAATATGAAGAGCCTCAAAGAATGTCAAATATATGAGGAGCATGAAACGGTCTGAAAAATAGGAAGATCATGAAGTGGTGTTCAAAAACATGAAGAGCCTGAAAAGGTGTGAAAAATATGAAGAGCCTCAAAAGGGGTAAAAAATGAGATGTGCATGAAACAATCTGAAAAATAGGAGGAGGATGAAGCGGTGTTCAAAAACATGAAGAGCCTGAAAATGTGTGCAAAATATGAAGAGCTTCAAAAGGAGTGAAATACATGAGGAGCATGAAAAGGTGTTCAAAAACATGCAGAGACTTAAAAGGTGCAAAAAGTATGAAGAGCTTCAAAAAGTGTCAAAAATTAGATTAGCATAAAAGGGTCTGAAAAATAGGCGGAGCCTGAAGAGGTGTTGAAAAACATGAAGAGGCTGAAAAAGTGTGAAAAATATGAAGAGCTTCAAAAATATGAAAATTATGAAGAGCTTCAAAAAGTGTGAAAAATATGAAGAGCTTCAAAAGATGTCAAAAATGAGATGAGCATGAAACGGTCTGAAAAATGGAGGAGCATGAAGTGGTGTTGAAAATCATGAAGAGCCTGAAAAGGTGTGAAATATATGCAGAGCTTCAAAAGGTGTCAAAAATATGAGGAGAATGAAACCGTCTGAAAAATACGAGGAGCATGAAGTGTTGTTGAGAAACATGAAGAGCCTGAAAAGGTGTGAAAAATATGAACAGTTTCAAAAGGTGTGAAAATGATGAAGAGCTTCAAAAGGTGTCAAAATTTGAGGAGCATGAAACGGTCTGAAAAATAGGAGGAGCATGAAACGATGTTGAAAAACATGAAGAGCCTGAAAAGGTGTGAAAAATATGAAGAGCTTCAAAAGGTGTGAAAAATATGAAGAGCCTCAAAGAATGTAAAATATATGAGGAGCATGAAACGGTCTGAAAAATAGGAAGATCATGAAGTGGTGTTCAAAAACATGAAGAGCTGAAAAGGTGTGAAAAATATGAAGAGCTTCAAAAGGTGTCAAAACTATGAGGAGCATGAAACCGGCTGAAAAATAGGAGGAGCATGAAGCGGTGTTGAAAAGAATGAAGAGCTTGAAAAGGTGAGAAAAATATGAAGACCTTCAAAAGCTGTCAAAAATATAGGAGAATGAAACGGTCTGAAAAATAGGAGGAGCATGAAACGGTGTTCAAAACATGAAGAGCTGAAAAGGTGTGAAAAATATGAAGAGCTTCAAAAGGTGTCAAAAATATGAGGAGCATGAAACTCTCTGAAAAATAGGAGGAGCATGAAGCGGTGTTGAAAAACATGAGAGCCTGAAAAGATGTGAAAAATATGAAGAGCTTCAAAAGTTGTCAAATATATGAGGAGCATGAAACGGTCTGCAAAATAGGAGGAGCATGAAGCTGTGTTCAAAAAAATGAAGAGCCTGAAAAGGTGTGAAATATATGAAGAGATTCAAAAGGTGTCAAAAATATGAAGAGCTTCAAAAGGTGTCAAAAATATGAGGAGAATGAAAGTCTATGAAAAATAGGAGGAGCATGAAGTGGTGTTCAAAACATGAAGAGCCTGAAAAGGTGTGAAAAATATGAAAGCTGAAAAAGGTGTCAAAAATATGAGGAGCATGAAACGATCTGAAAAATATGAGGAGCATGAAGGGCTGTTGAAAATCATAAAGAGCCTGAAAAGTTGTGAAAAATATGAAGAGCTTCAAAAGATGTGAAAAACATGAAGCGCTTCAAAAGGTGTCAAAATGAGATGAGCATGAAACGGTCTGAAAAACAGGAGGAGCATGAAGTCGTGTTGAAAAAAATGAAAAATCTGAAAAGGTGTGAAATATATTAAGAGCTTCAAAAGGTGTCAAAAATATGAGGAGAATGAAACGGTCTGCAAAATAGGAGGAGCATGAAATGCTGTTCAAAAACATGAAGAGCCTGAAAAGTTGTGAAAAATATGAAGAGCTTCAAAAGGTGTCGAAAATATGAGGAGAATGAAACGGTCTGAAAAATCGGAGGTGCATGAAGCGGTGTTGTAAAACATGAAGAGCCTGAAAAGGTGTGAGAAATATGAAGAGCTTCAAAAGGTGTCAAATATATGAGTAGCATGAAACGGTCTGCAAAAAAGGAGGAGCATGAAGTGGTGTTGAAAAACATGAAGCTTGAAAAGGTGTGAAAAATATGAAAGCTTCAAAAGGTGACAAAAATATGAGGAGCATGAAACGGTCTGAAAAATAGGAGGAACATAAAGTGGTGTTCAAAAACATGAAGAGCCTGAAAAGGTGTGAAAAATATGAAGAGCTTCAAAATGTGTCAAAAATATGACGAGCATGAAACCCTCTTAAAAATAGCAGGAGGATGAAGCGGTGTTCAAAAACATGAAGAGCCTGAAAAGGTGTGAAAAATATGAAGAGCTTCAAAATGTCCAAAATATGACGAGCATGAAACCCTCTAAAAAATAGGAGGAGGATGAAGCGGTGTTCAAAAACATGAAGAGCCTGAAAATGTCTGCAAAATATGAAGAGCTTCAAAAGGAGTGAAATACATGAGGAGCATGAAAAGGTGTTCAAAAACATACAGAGACTTAAAAGGTGCGAAAAGTATGAAGAGCTTCAAAAAGTGTCAAAAATTAGATTAGCATGAAAGGGTCTGAAAAATAGGAGGAGCCTGAACAGGTGTTGAAAAACATGAAGAGGCTGAAAAAGTGTGAAAAATATGAAGAGCTTCAAAAATATGAAAATTATGAAGAGCTTCAAAAGGTGTGAAAAATATGAAGAGCTTCAAAAGATGTCAAAAATGAGATGAGCATGAAACGGTCTGAAAAATGGAGGAGCATGAAGTGGTGTTGAAAATCATGAAGAGCCTGAAAAGGTGTGAAATATATGCAGAGCTTCAAAAGGTGTCAAAAATATGAGGAGAATGAAACCGTCTGAAAAATACGAGGAGCATGAAGTGTTGTTGAAAAACATGAAGAGCCTGAAAAGGTGTGAAAAATATGAGGAGCTTCAAAAGGTGTCAAAAATATGAGGAGCATGAAACGGTCCGAAAAATAGGAGGATCATGAAGCGGTGTTGAAAAACATGAAGAGCCTGAAAAGGTGTGAAAAATATGAAGAGCTTCAAAAGGTGTCAAAAATATGAGGAGCATGAAACGGTCTGAAAAATAGGACGAGCATAAGCGGTGTTCAAAAACATGAACAGCCTGAAAAGGTGTGAAAAATATGAAGACCTTCAAAAGGTGTGAAAAATATGAAGAGCTTCAAAAGGTGTCAAAAATTAGATTAGCATGAAAGGGTGTGAAAATTAGGAGGAGCATGAAGTGGTGTTGAAAATCATCAAGAGCCTGAAAAGTTGTGAAATATATGAACAGCTTCAAAAGGTGTGAAAATTATGAAGAGCTTCAAAAGGTGTCAAAATTATGAGGAGCATGAAACGGTCTGAAAAATAGGAGGAGCATGAAACGGTGTTGAAAAACATGAAGAGCCTGAAAAGGTGTGAAAAATATGAAGAGCTTCAAAAGGTGTGAATTACATCAGGAGCATGAAAAGTTCTGAAAATTATGAGGACCATGAAGCGGTGTTCAAAAACATAAAGAGCCTGAAAATGTGTGAAAAATATGAAGAGCTTCAAAAGATGTCAAAAATATGAGGAGCATGAAACTGTCTGAAAAATAGGAGGAGCATGAAGCAGTGTTCAAAAACATGAAGAGCCTGAAAACGTGTGAAAAATATGAAGAGCTTCAAAGGTTTTGAAAAATAAGAAGAGCTTCAAAAGGTGTCAAAAATGAGATCTGCATGAAATGGTCTGAAAAATAGGAGGAGCATGAACTGGTGCTGAAAAACATGAAGAGCCTGAAAAGGTGTGAAAAATATGAAGAGCTTCAAAAGGTGTCAAAAATATGACGAGCATGAAACCCTCTTAAAAATAGGAGGAGGATGAAGCAGTGTTCAAAAACATGAAGAGCCTGAAAAGGTGTGAAAAATATGAAGAGCTTCAAAATGTGTCCAAAATATGACGAGCATGAAACCCTCTAAAAAATAGGAGGAGGATGAAGCGGTGTTCAAAAACATGAAGAGCCTGAAAATGTCTGCAAAATATGAAGAGCTGCAAAAGGAGTGAAATACATGAGGAGCATGAAAAGGTGTTCAAAAACATACAGAGACTTAAAAGGTGCGAAAAGTATGAAGAGCTTCAAAAAGTGTCAAAAATTAGATTAGCATGAAAGGGTCTGAAAAATAGGAGGAGCCTGAACAGGTGTTGAAAAACATGAAGAGGTTGAAAAAGTGTGAAAAATATGAAGAGCTTCAAAAATATGAAAATTATGAAGAGCTTCAAAAGGTGTGAAAAATATGAAGAGCTTCAAAAGGTGTGAATTACATCAGGAGCATGAAAAGTTCTGAAAATTATGAGGACCATGAAGCGGTGTTCAAAAACATAAAGAGCCTGAAAATGTGTGAAAAATATGAAGAGCTTCAAAAGATGTCAAAAATATGAGGAGCATGAAACTGTCTGAAAAATAGGAGGAGCATGAAGCAGTGTTCAAAAACATGAAGAGCCTGAAAACGTGTGAAAAATATGAAGAGCTTCAAAGGTTTTGAAAAATAAGAAGAGCTTCAAAAGGTGTCAAAAATGAGATCTGCATGAAATGGTCTGAAAAATAGGAGGAGCATGAACTGGTGCTGAAAAACATGAAGAGCCTGAAAAGGTGTGAAAAATATGAAGAGCTTCAAAAGGTGTCAAAAATATGACGAGCATGAAACCCTCTTAAAAATAGGAGGAGGATGAAGCAGTGTTCAAAAACATGAAGAGCCTGAAAAGGTGTGAAAAATATGAAGAGCTTCAAAATGTGTCCAAAATATGACGAGCATGAAACCCTCTAAAAAATAGGAGGAGGATGAAGCGGTGTTCAAAAACATGAAGAGCCTGAAAATGTCTGCAAAATATGAAGAGCTGCAAAAGGAGTGAAATACATGAGGAGCATGAAAAGGTGTTCAAAAACATACAGAGACTTAAAAGGTGCGAAAAGTATGAAGAGCTTCAAAAAGTGTCAAAAATTAGATTAGCATGAAAGGGTCTGAAAAATAGGAGGAGCCTGAACAGGTGTTGAAAAACATGAAGAGGTTGAAAAAGTGTGAAAAATATGAAGAGCTTCAAAAATATGAAAATTATGAAGAGCTTCAAAAGGTGTGAAAAATATGAAGAGCTTCAAAAGATGTCAAAAATGAGATGAGCATGAAACGGTCTGAAAAATGGAGGAGCATGAAGTGGTGTTGAAAATCATGAAGAGCCTGAAAAGGTGTGAAATATATGCAGAGCTTCAAAAGGTGTCAAAAATATGAGGAGAATGAAACCGTCTGAAAAATACGAGGAGCATGAAGTGTTGTTGAAAAACATGAAGAGCCTGAAAAGGTGTGAAAAATATGAAGAGCTTCAAAAGGTGTCAAAAATATGAGGAGCATGAAACGGTCTGAAAAATAGGACGAGCATAAGCGGTGTTCAAAAACATGAAGAGCCTGAAAACGTGTGAAAAATATGAAGAGCTTCAAAAGTTTTGAAAAATAAGAAGAGCTTCAAAAGGTGTCAAAAATGAGATCTGCATGAAATGGTCTGAAAAATAGGAAGAGCATGAAGCGGTGTTCAAAAACATGAAGAGCCTGAAAAGGTGTGAAAAATATGAAGAGCTTCAAAAGGTGTCAAAAATATGACGAGCATGAAACCCTCTTAAAAATAGGAGGAGGATGAAGCGGTGTTGAAAACCCGGAAGAGCCTGAAAAGGTGTGAAATATATGAAGAGCTTCAAAAGGTGTAAAAATATGAGGAGCATGAAACGGTCTGAAAAATAGGAGGATCATGAAGCGGTGTTGAAAACCCGGAAGAGCCTGAAAAGGTGTGAAAAATATGAATAGTTTCAAAAGGTGTCAAAAATGAGATGTGCATGAAACGGACTGAAAAATTGGAGGAGCATGAAGTGGTGTTGAAAAATATTAAGAGAATGAAAGGTGTGCAAAATATGAAGAGCTTCAAAATTTGTCAAAAATATGAGGAGCATGAAAAGGTCTGAAAAATAGGAGGAGCATGAAACGGTGTTCAAAAACATGAAGAGCTTGAAAAGGTGTAAAAAATATGAAGAGTTTCAAAAGGTGTGAAATACATGAGGAGCATGAAACGTTCTGAAACATAGGAGGACCATGAAGCGGTGTTGAAAAACATGAAGAGCCTGAAAAGGTGTGAAAAAAATGAAGAGCTTCAAAATGTGTCAAAAATATGAGGAGCATGAAACAGTCTGAAAAATAGGAGGAGCATGAAGTGGTGTTCAAAATCATGAAGAGTCTGAAAAGGTGTGAAATATATGAAGAGCTTCAAAAGGTGTGAAAAATATGAGGAGCATGAAACGTTCTGAAAAATAGGAGGAGCCTGAACCGGGGTTCAAAAACATGAAGAGCCTGAAAAGGTGTGAAAAATATGAAGAGCTTCAAAAGGTGTGAAATACATGAGGAGCATGAAACGGTCTGAAAAATAGGAGGAGCATGAAGTGATGTTCAAAAACATGAAGAGCCTGAAAATGAGTGAGAAATATGAAAAGCTTCAAAATGTGTCAAAAATATGAGGAGCATGAAACGGTCTGAAAAATAGGAGGAGCATGAAGCGGTGTTGAAAAACATGAAGAGCCTGAAAATGTGTGAAAAATATATAGAGCTTCAAAAGGTGTCAAAAATATGAGGAGCATGAAACGGTCTGAAAAATAGGAGGAGCATGAAGCGGTGTTGAAAAACATGAAGAGCCTGAAAACGTGTGAAAAATATGAAGAGCTTCAAAAGGTTTGAAAAATATGAAGAGCTTCAAAAAGTGTCAAAAAGGAGATCTGCATGAAACGGTCTGAAAAATAGGAGGAGCATGAAGTGGTGTTGAAAAAAATGAAGAGCCTGAAAAGGTGTGAAAAATATCAAGAGCTTCTAATGGTGTCAAAAATATGAGGAGCATGAAACGGTTTGAAAAATAGGACGAGCATGAAGCGGTGTTCAAAAACATGAAGAGCCTGAAAAGGTGTGAAAATTATGAAGAGCTTCAAAATATGTCAAAATTATGACGAGCATGAAACCCTCTTAAAAATAGGAGGAGGATGAAGCGGTGTTCAAAAACATGAAGAGCCTGAAAAGGTGTGCAAAATATGAAGAGCTTCAAAAGGTGTGAAATATATGAGGAGCATGAAACGGTGTTCAAAATCATGCAGAGACTGAAAAGGTGTGAAAAATATGAAGAGCTTCAAAAGATGTCAAAAATGAGATGAGCATGAAACGGTCTGAAAAATAGGAGGAGCATGAAGTGGTGTTGAAAATCATGAAGAGCCTGAAAATGTGTGAAATATATGCAGAGCTTCAAAAGGTGTCAAAAATATGAGGAGCATGTAACGGTCTGAAAAATACGAGGAGCATGAAGTTGTGTTGAAAACCATGAAGAGCCTGAAAAGGTGTGAAAAATATGAAGAGCTTCAAAAGGTGTCAAAAATATGAGGAGCATGAAACGGTCTGAAAAATAGGAGGAGCATGAAGTGGTGTTCAAAACCATGAAGACCCTGAAAAGGTGTGAAATATATGAAGAGCTTCAAAAGGTGTGAAAAATATGAGGAGCATGAAACGGTCTGAAAAATAGGAGGAGCCTGAACCGGGGTTCAAAAACATGAAGAGCCTGAAAAGGTGTGAAAATTAAGAAGAGCTTCAAAATATGTCAAAAATATGACGAGCATGAAACCCTCTTACAAATAGGAGGAGGATGAAGCGGTGTTCAAAAACATGAAGAGCCTGAAAAGGTGAGCAAAATATGAAGAGCTTCAAAGGGTGTGAAATATATGAGGAGCATGAAACGGTGTTCAAAAACATGCAGAGACTGAAAAGGTGTGAAAAATATGAAGAGCTTCAAAAAGTGTCAAAAATTAGATTAGCATGAAAGTGTCTGAAAAATAGGAGGAGCCTGAAGTGGTGTTGAAAAACATGAAGAGCCTGAAAAGGTGTGAAAAATATGCAGAGCTTCAAAAAGTGTCAAAAATATGAGGAGCATGTAACGGTCTGAAAAATACGAGAAGCATGAAGTTGTGTTGAAAACCATGAAGATCCTGAAAAGGTGTGAAAAATATGAAGAGCTTCAAAATGTGTCAAAAATATGAGGTGCATGATATGGTTTGAAAAATAGGATTAGCATGAAGTGGTGTTCAAAACCATGAAGAGCCTGAAAATATGTGAAAAATATGAAAAGCTTCAAAAGGTGTCAAAAATGAGATGAGCCTGAAACGGTCTGAAAAATAGGAGGTGCATTAAGCGGTGTTGAAAAACATGAAGAGCCTGAAAAGGTTTGAGAAATATGAAGAGCTTCAAAAGGTGTCAAAAATATGAGGAGCATGAAACGGTCTGAAAAATCGGAGGTGCATGAAGCGGTGTTGAAAAACATGAAGAGCCTGAAAAGGTGTGAGAAATATGAAGAGCTTCAAAAGGTGTCAAATATATGAGTAGCATGAAACTGTCTGCAAAAAAGGAGGAGCATGAAGTGGTGTTGAAAAACATGAAGAGCCTGAAAAGGTGTGAAAAATATGAAAGCTTCAAAAGGTGACAAAAATATGAGGAGCATGAAACGGTCTGAAAAATAGGAGGAGCATGAAGTGGTGTTCAAAAACATGAAGAGCCTGAAAAGGTGTGAAATATATGAAGAGCTTCAAAATGTGTCAAAAATATGACGAGCATGAAACCCTCTAAAAAATAGGAGGAGGATGAAGCGGTGTTCAAAAACATGAAGAGCCTGAAAATGTGTGCAAAATATGAAGAGCTTCAAAAGGAGTGAAATACATGAGGAGCATGAAAAGGTGTTCAAAAACATGCAGAGACTTAAAATGTGCGAAAAGTATGAAGAGCTTCAAAAAGTGTCAAAAATTAGATTAGCATGAAAGGGTCTGAAAAATAGGAGGAGCCTGAAGAGGTGTAGAAAAACATGAAGAGGCTGAAAAAGTGTGAAAAATATGAAGAGCTTCAAAAGATGTCAAAAATGAGATGAGCATGAAACGGTCTGAAAAATAGGAGGAGCATGAAGTGGTGTTGAAAATCATGAAGAGCCTGAAAAGGTGTGAAATATATGCAGAGCTTCAAAAGGTGTCAAAAATATGAGGAGAATGAAACCGTCTGAAATATACGAGGAGCATGAAGTGTTGTTGAAAAACATGAAGAGCCTGAAAAGGTGTGAAAAATATGAAGAGCTTCAAAAGGTGTCAAAAATATGAGGAGCATGAAACGGTCTGAAAAATAGGAGGATCATGAAGCGGTGTTGAAAAACATGAAGAGCCTGAAAAGGTGTGAAAAATATGAAGAGCTTCAAAAGGTGTGAATTATATGAGGAGCATGAAAAGTTCTGAAAATTAGGAGGACCATGAAGCGGTGTTCAAAAACATAAAGAGCCTGAAAATGTGTGAAAAATATGAAGAGCTTCAAAATTTTGAAAAATAAGAAGAGCTTCAAAAGGTGTCAAAAATGAGATCTGCATGAAACGGTCCGAAAAATAGGAGGATCATGAAGCGGTGTTGAAAAACATGAAGAGCCTGAAAATGTGTGAAAAATATGAAGAGCTTCAAAAGGTGTCAAAAATATGAGGAGCATGAAACGGCCTGAAAAATAGGAGGATCGTGAAACGGTGATCAAAAACATGAAGAGCCTCAAAAGGGGTGAAAAATATGAGGAGCATGAAACGGTCTGAAAAAGATGAGGAACATGAAGCGGTGTTGAAAAACATGAAGAACCTGAAAAGCTGTTAAAAATATGAAGAGCTTCAAAATGTGTCAAAAATATGAGGAACACGATACGGTCTGAAAAATAGGAGGAGCATGAAGTGGTGTGGAAAAGCATGAAGGGCCTGAAAAGGTGTGAAAAATATGAAGAGCTTCAAAATGTGTGAAATACATAAGGAGCATGAAACTCTCTGAAAAATAGGAGGAGCCTGAAATGGTGTTCAAAAACATGAATAGACTGAAAACGTCTGAAAAATATGAAGAGCTTCAAAAGGTTTGAAAAATATGAGGAGCATGATACGGTCTGAAAAATAGGAGGAGCATGAAGCTGTGTTCAAAAACATGAAGAGCCTGAAAAGTTGTGAAAAATATGAAAAGCTTCAAAAGGTGTCAAAAATATGAGGAGCATGAAACGGTCTGAAAAATAGGAGGAGCATGAAGCGATGTTCAAAAACATGAAGAGCTTAAAAAGTTGTGAAAAATATGAAAGGCTTCAAAAGGTGTGAAAAATATTAGGAGCATGAAACGGTCTGAAAAATCGGAGGAGCAGGAAGCGGTGTTGAAAAACATGAAGAGCCTTAAAAGGTGTGAAAAATATGAAGAGCTTCAAAAGGTGTCAAAAATATGAGGAGCATGAAACGGTCTGAAAAATATGAGCAGCATGAAGCGGTGTTGAAAAACATGAAGAGCCTGAAAAGGTGTGAAAAATATGAAGAGCTTCAAAAGGTGTCAAATACATGAGGAGCATAAAACTCTCTGAAAAAGAGAAGGAGCATGAAGTGGTGTTCAAAAACATGAAGAGCCTGAAAAGGTGTGAAATATATGAAGAGCTTCAATAGGTGTGAAAAATATGAGGAGCATGATATGGTTTGAAAAAAAGGATTAGCATGAAGGGGTGTTCAAAAACATGAAGAGCCTGAAAAGTTGTGAAAAATATGCAAAGCTTCAAAAGGTGTCAAAAATGAGATGAGCATGAAACGGTCTGAAAAATAGGACGTGCATGAAGCTGTGTTGAAAAACATGAAGAGCCTGAAAAGTTGTGAAAAATATGAAGAGCTTCAAAAGGTGTCAAAAATATGAGGAGCATGAAACGGTCTGAAAAATAGGAGGAGCATGAAGCGGTGTTGAAAAACATGAAGAGCCTGAAAAGGTGTGAAAAATATGAAGAGCTTCAAAAGGTGTCAAAAATATGAGGAGGATGAAACGGTCTGCAAAATCGGAGGAGCATGAAGCGTTGTTGAAAAACATGAAGAGCCTAAAAAGCTGTGAGAAATATGAAGAGCTTCAAAAGGTGTTAAAAATATGAGTAGCATGAAACGGTCTGCAAAAAAGGAGGAGCATGAAGTGGTGTTGAAAAAGATGAAGAGCCTGAAAAGGTGTTAAAAATATGAAAGCTTCAAAAGGTGTCAAAATTATGAGGAGCATGAAACGGTCTGAAAAATAGGAGGAGCATGAAGCGCTGTTGAAAATCATAAAGAGCCTGAAAACGTGTGAAAAATATGAAGACCTTCAAAATTTGTCAAAAATATGAAGAGCTTCAAAAGGTGTTAAAATGAGATGAGCATGAAACGATCTGAAAAATAGGAGGAGCATGAAGAGGTGTTGAAAAAATGAAGAGTCTGGAAAGGTGTGAAAAATATGAAGAGCTTCAAAAGATGTGAAAAACATGAAGAGCTTCAAAAGGTGTCAAAATGAGATGAGCAGGAAACGGTCTGAAAAATAGGAGGAGCATGAAGTCGTGTTGAAAAAAAGGAAAAGTCTGAAAAAGTGTGAAATATATGAAGAGCTTCAAAAGGTGTCAAAAATATGAGGAGAATGAAACGGTCTGGAAAATAGGAGGAGCATGAAGCGATGTTGAAAAACATGAATTGTCTGAAAACGTGTGGAAAATATGAATAGATTCATAAATGTGAAAAATATGAAGAGCTTCAAAAGGTGTGAAACATATGAAGAGCTTCAAAAGGTGTCAAAAAAAAGATGAGCATGAAACGGTCTGAAAAATAGGAGGAGCATGAAGCGATGTTCAAAAACATGAAGAGCTTAAAAAGTTGTGAAAAATATGAAAGGCTTCAAAAGGTGTGAAAAATATTAGGAGCATGAAACGGTCTGAAAAATCGGAGGAGCAGGAAGCTGTGTTGAAAAACATGAAGAGCCTTAAAAGGTGTGAAAAATATGAAGAGCTTCAAAAGGTGTCAAAAATATGAGGAGCATGAAACGGTCTGAAAAATATGAGCAGCATGAAGCGGTGTTGAAAAACATGAAGAGCCTGAAAATGCGTGAAAAATATGAAGAGCTTCAAAAGGTGTCAAAAATATGAGGAGCATGAAACGGTCTGAAAAATCGGAGGAGCAGGAAGCGGTGTTGAAAAACATGAAGAGCCTGAAAAGTTGTGAAAAATATGAAAAGCTTCAAAAGGTGTCAAAAATGAGATGAGCATGAAACGGTCTGAAAAATAGGAGGAGCATGAAGCGATGTTCAAAAACATGAAGAGCTTAAAAAGTTGTGAAAAATATGAAAGGCTTCAAAAGGTGTGAAAAATATTAGGAGCATGAAACGGTCTGAAAAATCGGAGGAGCAGGAAGCGGTGTTGAAAAACATGAAGAGCCTTAAAAGGTGTGAAAAATATGAAGAGCTTCAAAAGGTGTCAAAAATATGAGGAGCATGAAACGGTCTGAAAAATATGAGCAGCATGAAGCGGTGTTGAAAAACATGAAGAGCCTGAAAATGCGTGAAAAATATGAAGAGCTTCAAAAGGGGTCAAAAATATGAGGAGCATGAAACGGTCTGAAAAATTGGAGGAGCATGAAGCGGTGTTGAAAAACATGAAGAGCCTTAAAAGGTGTGAAAAATATGAAGAGCTTCAAAAGGTGTCAAAAATATGAGGAGCATGAAACGGTCTGAAAAATATGAGCAGCATGAAGCGGTGTTGAAAAACATGAAGAGCCTGAAAAGGTGTGAAAAATATGAAGAGCTTCAAAAGGTGTCAAATACATGAGGAGCATAAAACTCTCTGAAAAAGAGAAGGAGCATGAAGTGGTGTTCAAAAACATGAAGAGCCTGAAAAGGTGTGAAATATATGAAGAGCTTCAATAGGTGTGAAAAATATGAGGAGCATGATATGGTTTGAAAAAAAGGATTAGCATGAAGGGGTGTTCAAAAACATGAAGAGCCTGAAAAGTTGTGAAAAATATGCAAAGCTTCAAAAGGTGTCAAAAATGAGATGAGCATGAAACGGTCTGAAAAATAGGACGTGCATGAAGCTGTGTTGAAAAACATGAAGAGCCTGAAAAGTTGTGAAAAATATGAAGAGCTTCAAAAGGTGTCAAAAATATGAGGAGCATGAAACGGTCTGAAAAATAGGAGGAGCATGAAGCGGTGTTGAAAAACATGAAGAGCCTGAAAAGGTGTGAAAAATATGAAGAGCTTCAAAAGGTGTCAAAAATATGAGGAGGATGAAACGGTCTGCAAAATCGGAGGAGCATGAAGCGTTGTTGAAAAACATGAAGAGCCTAAAAAGCTGTGAGAAATATGAAGAGCTTCAAAAGGTGTTAAAAATATGAGTAGCATGAAACGGTCTGCAAAAAAGGAGGAGCATGAAGTGGTGTTGAAAAAGATGAAGAGCCTGAAAAGGTGTTAAAAATATGAAAGCTTCAAAAGGTGTCAAAATTATGAGGAGCATGAAACGGTCTGAAAAATAGGAGGAGCATGAAGCGCTGTTGAAAATCATAAAGAGCCTGAAAACGTGTGAAAAATATGAAGACCTTCAAAATTTGTCAAAAATATGAAGAGCTTCAAAAGGTGTTAAAATGAGATGAGCATGAAACGATCTGAAAAATAGGAGGAGCATGAAGAGGTGTTGAAAAAATGAAGAGTCTGGAAAGGTGTGAAAAATATGAAGAGCTTCAAAAGATGTGAAAAACATGAAGAGCTTCAAAAGGTGTCAAAATGAGATGAGCAGGAAACGGTCTGAAAAATAGGAGGAGCATGAAGTCGTGTTGAAAAAAAGGAAAAGTCTGAAAAAGTGTGAAATATATGAAGAGCTTCAAAAGGTGTCAAAAATATGAGGAGAATGAAACGGTCTGGAAAATAGGAGGAGCATGAAGCGATGTTGAAAAACATGAATTGTCTGAAAACGTGTGGAAAATATGAATAGATTCATAAATGTGAAAAATATGAAGAGCTTCAAAAGGTGTGAAACATATGAAGAGCTTCAAAAGGTGTCAAAAAAAAGATGAGCATGAAAAGGTCTGAAAAATAGGAGGAGCATGAAGCGGTGTTGAAAATCATGAAGAGCCTGAAAACGTGTGAAAAATATGAAGACCTTCAAAATTTGTAAAAAATATGAATAGCTTCAAAAGGTGTTAAAATGAGATGAGCATGAAATGATCTGAAAAATAGGAGGAGCATGAAGTGGTGTTGAAAAAATGAAGAGCCTGGAAAGGTGTGAAATATCTGAAGAGCTTCAAAAGGTGTCAAAAATATGAGGAGCATGAAACGGTCGGCAAAATACGACGAGCATGAAGCGGTGTTGAAAAACATGAAGAGCCTGAAAAGGTGTGAAAAATATGAAGAGCTTCAAAAGGTGTCAAAAATATGAGGAGCATGAAACAATCTGAAAAATAGGAGGAGCATGAAGCGGTGTTCAAAAACATGAAGAGCCTGAAAAGGTGTGAAATATATGAAGAGCTTCAAAAGGTGTCAAAAATATGAGGAGCATGAAACGGTCTGAAAAATAGGAGGAACATGAAGCGGTGTTCAAAAACATGAAAAGCCTGAAAAAGTGTGAAAAATATGAAGAGCTTCAAAAGGTGTCAAAAATATGAGGAGAATGAAACGGTCTGAAAATTAGGAGGAGCATGAAGCGGTGTTGAATAACATAAAGAGCCTGAAACAGTGTGAAATATATGAAGAGCCTCAAATGTGTCAAAAATATGAGGAGCAAGAAACGGTCTGAAAAATAGAAGGAGCTTGAAGTGGTGTTGAAAAACATGAAGAGCCTGAAAAAGTGTGAAATATATGAAGAGCCTCAAAGGTGTCAAAAATATGACGAGCAAGAAACGGTCTGAAAAATAGAAGGAGCTTGAAGTGGTGTTGAAAAACATGAAGAGCCTGAAAAGGTGTGAAAAATATGAAGAGCTTCAAAAAGGTGTCAAATACATAGAGGGTGAAACGGTCTGAAAAATATGAGGAGCAAGAAACTGTTTTCAAAAACATGAAGAGCCTCAAAAGGTGTGAAAAATATGAAGAGCTTCAAAAAGGTGTCAAATATATAGAGGGTGTAACGGTCTGAAAAATATGAGGAGCAAGAAACTGTTTTCAAAAACATGAAGAGCCTCAAAAGGTGTGAACAATGTGAATAGCTTCAAACTGTGTCAAAAATATGAGGAGCATGAAACGGTCTGAAACATAGGAGGAGCATGAAGTGTTGTTGAAAAACATGAAGAGCCTGAAAAAGGTGTGAAACATATGAGGAGCATGATACGGTCTGAAAAATAGGAGGAGCATGAAGCGGTGTTGAAAAATATGAAGAGCCTGAAAACGTATGAAAAATATGAAGAGCTTCAAAAGGTGTCAAAAATATAAGGAGCATGAAACGGTCTGAAATATAGCAGGAGCATGAAAAGGTGTTAAAAAACATGAAGAGCCTGAAAAGGTGTGAAAAAGATGAACAGCTTCAAATGGTGTCAAAAATATGAGGAGAATGAAACGGTCTGAAAATTAGGAGGAGCATGAAGTGGTGTTGAAAAACATGAAGAGCTTGAAAAAGGTGTGAAACATATGAGTAGAATAAAATGGTCTGAAAAATAGGAGGAGCATGAAGTGGTGTAGAAAAACATGAAGACCCTGAAAAGGTGTGAAAAATATGAAGAGCTGCAAAAAGTGTCAAAAATATGAGGAGCTTGAAACGGTCTGAAATATAGGAGGAACGTGAAATGGTGTTAAAAAAAATATGAAGAGCTTCAAAAGGTGTGAAACATATGAGGAGCATGAAACAGTCTGAAAAATAGGAGGATCATGAAGCGTTGTTGAAAAACATGAAGAGCCTGAAAAGGTGTGAAAAATATGAAGTGCTTCAAAAGGTGTCAAAAACATGAGGAGCATGAAAAGGTCTGAAAAATAGGAGGACCATGAATCGGTGTTCAAAAAAATGAAGAGCCTGTAGAAGTGTGAAAAATATGAAGAGCTTCAAAAAGTGTCAAAAATATGAGGAGCATTAAACGGTCTGATAAATAGGAGAAGCATGAAGTGGTGTTGAAAAATATGAAGAGCCTGAAAAGGTGTGAAAAATATGAAGAGCTTCAAAGGTGTCAAAATTATGAGGAGCATGAAACGCTCTGAAAAAGAGGAGGAGCAGCAAGCGATGTTGAAAAACATGAAGAGCGTGAAAAGGTGTGAAAAATATGAAGAGCTTAAAAAGGTGTCAAAAATATGAGGAGCATGAAAGGGTCTGAAAAATAGTAGGAGCATGAAGCGGTGTTGAAAAACATGAAGAGCCTGAAAAGGTGTGAAAAATATGAAGAGCTTCAAAAGTGGTCAAAAATATGAGAAGCATGAAACGGACTGAAACTTAGGAGGAGCATGAAGTGGTGCTGAAAAACATGAAGAGCCTGAAAAGGTGTGAAAAATATGAAGAGCTTCAAAAGGCGTCAAAAATATGAGGAGCATGAAACGGTCTGAAAAATAGGAGAAGCATGAAGCGGTTTGAAAAACATGAAGAGCCTGAAAAAGTGTGAAAAATATGAAGAGCTTCAAAAGGTGTCAAAAATATGAGGAGAATGAAACGGTCTGAAAATTAGGAGGAGCATGAAGCGGTGTTGAAAACATAAAGAGCCTGAAACAGTGTGAAATATATGAAGAGCCTCAAAGGTGTCAAAAATATGAGGAGCAAGAAACGGTCTGAAAAATAGAAGGAGCTTGAAGTGGTGTTGAAAAACATGAAGAGACTGAAAACGTGTGAAAAATATGCAGAGCTTCAAAAAGGTGTCAAATATATAGAGGGTGAAACGGTCTGAAAAATATGAGGAGCAAGAAACTGTTTTCAAAAACATGAAGAGCCTGAAAATTTGTGAAAAATGTGAAGAGCTTCAAACTGTGTCATAAATATGAGGAGCATGAAACGGTCTGAAAAATAGAAGGAGCTTGAAGTGGTGTTGAAAAACATGAAGAGCCTGAAAAAGTGTGAAAAATATGAAGAGCTTCAAAAGGTGTCAAAAATATGAGGAGAATGAAACGGTCTGAAAATTAGGAGGAGCATGAAGCGGTGTTGAAAACATAAAGAGCCTGAAACAGTGTGAAATATATGAAGAGCCTCAAAGGTGTCAAAAATATGAGGAGCAAGAAACGGTCTGAAAAATAGAAGGAGCTTGAAGTGGTGTTGAAAAACATGAAGAGACTGAAAACGTGTGAAAAATATGCAGAGCTTCAAAAAGGTGTCAAATATATAGAGGGTGAAACGGTCTGAAAAATATGAGGAGCAAGAAACTGTTTTCAAAAACATGAAGAGCCTGAAAATTTGTGAAAAATGTGAAGAGCTTCAAACTGTGTCAAAAATATGAGGAGCATGAAACGGTCTGAAACATAGGATGAGCATGAAGTATTGTTGAAAAAGATGAAGAGCCTGAAAAATGTGTGAAACATATGAGGAGCATGATACGGTCTGAAAAATAGGAGCATGAAGTGGTGTTGAAAAATATGAAGAGCCTGAAAAGGTGTGAAAAATATGAAGAGCTTCAAAAGGTGTCAAAAATATAAGGAGCATGAAACGGTCTGAAATATAGCAGGAGCATGAAAAGGTGTTAAAAAACATGAAGAGCCTGAAAAGGTGTGAAAAAGATGAACAGCTTCAAATGGTGTCAAAAATATGAGGAGAATGAAACGGTCTGAAAATTAGGAGGAGCATGAAGCGGTGTTGAAAAACATGAAGAGCCTGAAAATGTGTGAAATATATGAAGAGCCTCAAAGGTGTCAAAAATATGAGGAGCAAGAAACGGTCTGAAAAATAGGAGGAGCTTGAAGCGGTGTTGAAAAATATGAAGAGCCTGAAAAGGTGTGAAATATATGCAGAGCTTCAAAAGGTGTCAAAAATATAAGGAGCATGAAATGGTATGAAATATAGGAGGAGCATGAAACGGTGTTCATACACTTGAAGAGCCTGGAAAGGTGTGAAAAAAATGAAGAGCTTCAAAAAGGTATCAAAAATATGAGGAGGGAGAAAGGGTCTGAAAAGCAAGAGGAGCAAGAAACTGTTTTCAAAAACATGAAGAGCCTCAACAGTTGTGAAAAATATGAAGAGCTTCAAACTGTGTCAAATATATGAGAAACATGAAACGGTCTGAAAAATAGAAGGAGCTTGAAGTGGTGTTGAAAAAGATGAAGAGCATGAAATAGTGTGAAATATAGGAAGAGCCTCAAAGGTGTCAAAAATATGAGGAGCAAGAAACGGTCTGAAAAATAGAAGGAGCTTGAAGTGGTGTTGAAAAACAAGAAGAGCCTGAAAAGTTGTGAAAAATATTAAGAGCTTCAAAGAGGGGTCAAATATATAGAGGGTGAAACGGTCTGAAAAATATGAGGAGCAAGAAACTGTTTTGAAAAACATGAAGAGCCTCAAAAGGTGTGAAAAATATGAAGAGCTTCAAAAAGGTGTCAAATATATAGAGGGTGAAACGGTCTGAAAAAAATGAGGAGCAAGAAACTGTTTTCAAAAACATGAAGAGCCTCAAAAGATGTGAAAAATGTGAAGAGCTTCAAACTGTGTCAAAAATATGAGGAGCATGAAACGGTCTGAAACATAGGAGGAGCATGAAGTGTTGTTGAAAAACATGAAGAGCCTGAAAAAGGTGTGAAACATATGAGGAGCATGATACGGTCTGAAAAATAGGAGGAGCATGAAGCGGTGTTGAAAAATATGAAGAGCCTGAAAACGTGTGAAAAATATGAAGAGCTTCAAAAGGTGTCAAAAACATAAGGAGCATGAAACGGTCTGAAATACAGGAGGAGCATGAAAAGGTGTTAAAAAACATGAAGAGCCTGAAAAGGTGTGAAAAATATGAAGAGCTTCAAATGGTGTCAAAAATATGAGGAGCATGAAACGGTCTGATAATTAGGAGGAGCATGAAGTGGTGTTGAAAAACATGAAGAGCTTGAAAAAGGTGTGAAACATATGAGTAGAATAAAACGGTCCGAAAAATAGGAGGAGCATGAAGTGGTGTAGAAAAACATGAAGACCCTGAAAAGGTGTGAAAAATATGAAGAGCTACAAAAAGTGTCAAAAATATGAGGAGCTTGAAACGGTCTGAAATATAGGAGGAGCGTGAAAAGGTGTTAAAAAAATATGAAGAGCTTCAAAAGGTGTGAAACATATGAGGAGCATGAAACGGGCTGAAAAATAGGAGAAGCATGAAGGGGTGTGGAAAAACATGAAGAGCCTGAAAAGGGTTGAAAAATATGAAGAGCTTCAAAAGGTGTGAAATACATGAGGAGCATGAAACTCTCTGAAAAATAGAAATAGCATGAAGCGTTGTTGAAAAACATGAAGAGCCTGAAAACGTGTGAAAATATGAAGAGCTTCAAAAATATGGAAAATATGAAGAGCTTCCAAAGGTGTGAAAAATTTGAAGAGCTTCAAAAGGTGTCAAAATGAGATGAGCATGAAACGGTCTGAAAAATAGGAGGAGCATGAAGCGGTGTTGAAAATCATAAAGAGCCTGAAAAGTTGTGAAAAATATGAAGAGCTTCAAAAGACGTGAAAAATTTGAAGAGCTTCAAAAGGTGTCAAAATGAGATGAGCATGAAACGGTCTGAAAAATAGGAGGAGCATGAAGTGGTGTTGAAAAAAATGAAGAGCCTGAAAAGGTGTGAAATATATAAAGAGCTTCAAAAGGTGTCAAAAATATGAGGAGAATGAAACGGTCTGCAAATTAGGAGAAGCCTGAAATGGTGTTCAAAAACATGAAGAGCCTGAAAAGGTGTGAAAAACATGAGGAGCCTGAAAAGGTGTGAAAAATATGAAGAGCTTCAAAAGGTGTGAAATACATGAGGAGCATGAAACGGGCTGAAAAATAGGAGAAGCATGAAGGGGTGTGGAAAAACATGAAGAGCCTGAAAAGGTTTGAAAAATATGAAGAGCTTCTAAAGGTGTGAAATACATGAGGAGCATGAAACTCTCTGAAAAATAGAAATAGCATGAAGCGGTGTTGAAAAACATGAAGAGCCTGAAAACGTGTGAAAAATATGAAGAGCATCAAAAGGTGTGAAAAATATGAAGAGCTTCAAAAGGTGTAAAAAATGAGATGAGCATGAAACCGTCTGAAAAATAGGAGGAGCATGGAGTGGTGTTGAAAAAAATGAAGAGCCTGAAAAGTTGTGAAACATATGAAGAGCTTCAAAAGGTGTCAAAATTATGAGGAGCATGAAAGGGTCGGGAAAAATAGGAGGAGCATGAAGCGGTGTTCAAAAACATGAAGAGCGTGAAAAGGTGTGAAAAAAAGGAAGAGCTTCAAAAGGTGTGAAAAATATGAGGAGCATGAAACGGTCTGAAAAATAGGAGGAGCATGAAGCGGTGTTTAAAAACATGAGGAGGCTGAGAACTTGTGAAAAATATGAAGAGCATCAAAAGGTGTGAAAAATATGAAGAGCTTCAAAAGGTGTCAAAAATGAGATGAGCAAGAAACGGTTTGAAAAATAGGAGGAGCATGGAGTGGTGTGAAAAAAATGAAGAGCCTGAAAAGGTGTGAAAAATATGAAGAGCTTCAAAAGGTGTGAAATATATGAGGAGCATGAAACGGTCTGAAAAATAGGAGGAGTATGCAGCGGTTAAAAAACATGAAGAGGCTGATAAGGTGTGAAAAATATGAAGAGTCCCAAAAGTTGTCAAAAATATGTGGAGCGTGAAACGGTCTCAAAAATAGGAGGAGCGTGAAGCGGTGATGAAAAACATGAAAAGCCTGAAAACGTGTGATAAAATATGAAGAGCTTCAAAGGTGTCAAATATATGAGGAGCATGAAACGGTCGCAAAAATAGGAGGAGCATGAAGCGGTGTTGAGAAACATGAAGAGCCTGAAAAGGTGTGAAAAGTATGAGAGCTTCAAAAGGTGTCAATAATGAGAGGTGCATGAAACAGTCTGAAAAATAGGAGGAGCATGAAACTGTCTGAAAAATAGGAGAAGCATGAAGCGGTGTTGAAAAACATGAAGAGCATGAAAAGGTGTGAAAAATATGAAGAGGTTGAAAATGTGTGAAATATATGAAGAGCTTCAAAAGGTGTCAAAAATGAGATGAGCATGAAACGGTCTGAAAAATAAGAGGAGCATGAAATGGTGATCAAAACGTGAAGAGCCTGAAAAGGTGTGAAAAATATGAAGAGCTTCAAAAGGTGTGAAATACATGAGGAGCATGAAACTCTCTGAAAAATAGAAGGAGCATGAAGCGGTGTTCAAACATGAAGAGCCTGAAAAGGTGTGAAAAATATGAAGAGCTTCAAAAGGTGTCAAAAATATTAGGAGCATGAAACGGTCTGAAAAATAGGAGGAGCACGAAGCGGTGTTCAAAAACATGAAGAGCCTGAAAAGGTGTGAAAATATGAAGAGCTATAAAAGGTGTCAAAAATATGAGAAGCATGAAACGGTCTGAAAAATAGGAGGAGCATTAAGCGGTGTTCAAAAACATGAAGAGCGTGAAAAGGTGTGAAAAAAAGGAAGAGCTTCAAAAGGTGTCAAAAATATGAGAAGCATGAAACGGTCTGAAAAATATGAGGAGCATGAAGCGGTGTTGAAAAACATGCAGAGCCTGAGAACTTGTGAAAAATAAGAAGAGCTTCAAAAGGTGTCAAAAATATGAGGAGAATGAAACGGTCTGAAAAATAGGAGGATCATGAAGCGGTGTTGAAAAACATGAAGAGTCTGAAAAGGTGTGAAAGATATGTAGAGTTTCTAAAGATGTCAAAAATATGAGGAGCATGAAACGGTCTGAAAAATAGGAGGAGCATGAAGTGGTGTTGAAAAACATGAAGAGCCTGAAAAGGTGTGTAAAATTTGAAGAGCTTCAAAAGGTGAGAAATACATGAGGAGCATGAAACTCTCTGAAAAATAGGAGAAGCATGAACCGGTGTTGAAAAACATGAAGAGCCTGAAAAGGTGTGAAAAATATGAAGAGCTTCAAAAGGTGTGAAAAGTATGAGGAGCATGAAGTGGTGTTCAAAAACATGAAGAGCCTGAAAATGTGTGAAAAATATGAAGAGACTGAAAACGTGTCAAAAATATGAGGAGCATGAAACGTTCTGAAAAATACGATGAGCCTGATAAGGTGTTGAAAAACATGAAGAGCCTGAAAAAGTGTGAAAATATGAAGAGCTTCAAAAGGTGTCAAAAAAGAGATGAGCATGAAATGGTCTGAAAAATAGGAGGAGCATGAAGCGGTGTTGAAAAACATGAAGAGCCTGAAAAGGTGTGAAATATATGAATAGCTTCAAATCGTATGAAATATATGAGGAGCATTATACGGTCTGAAAAGTAGGAGGAGCATGAAACGGTCTGAAAAATAGGAGGAGCATGAAACGGTCTGAAAAATAGGAGGAGCATGAAGCGGTGTTGAAAAACATGAAGAGTCTGAAAAGGTGTGAAAAATATGAAGAGCTTCAGAAGGTGTCAAAAATTTGAGGAGCATGAAAAGTTCTGAAGAATAGGAAGAGCATGATGCAGTGTTGAAACACATGAAGAGCCTGAAAAGGTGTGAAAAATATGAAGCACTTCAAAAGATGTCAAAATTATGAGGAGCATGAAACAGTTGAAAAATAGGAGGAGCATGAAGCTGTGTTCAAAAACATGAAGAACCGGAAAAGGTGTGAAAAATATGAAGAGCTTCAAAAGGTGTGAAAATTATGAGGAGCATGAAACGGTCTGAAAAATAGGAGGAGCATGAAGCGGTGTTCAAAAACATGAAGAGCCTGAAAAGGTGTGAAAAATATGAAGAGCTTCAAAAGGTTGGAAATACATGAGGAGCATGAAACGGTCTGAAAAATAGGAGGAGCATGAATCGGTCTGAAAAATGGGAGGAGCATGAAGCGGTGTTGAAAAACATGAAGTTCCTGAAAAGCTGTGAAAATAAGACAAGCTTCAAAAGGTGTCAAAAATATGAGGAGCATGAAACGGTCTGAAAAATAGGAGGAGCATGAAACGGTCTGAAAAATGGGAGGAGCATGAAGCAGTGTTGAAAAACATGAAGTTCCTGAAAAGCTGTGAAAATAAGACAAGCTTCAAAAGGTGTCAAAAGTATGAGGAGCATGAAACGGTATGAAAAATACGAGGAGCATGAAGCGGTGTTGAAAGACATGAAGACCCTGAAAAGGTGTGAAAAATATGAAGAGCTTCTAAATGTGTCAAAATATGAGGAGCATGAAACTGTCTGAAATATATCAGGAGCATGAAAAGGTGTTGAAAAACATGAAGAGCATCAAAAGCTGTGAAGAATATGAAGAGCTTCAAAACGTGTCAAAAATATGAGGAGCATGAATCGGTCTGAAAAATAGAAGGAGCATGAGGTGGTGTTGAAAAACATGAAGATCTGAAAAGGAGTGAAAAATATGAAGAGCTTCATAAGGTGTCAAAAATATGAGGAGCATGAAACGGTCTGAAAAATAGGAGGAGCAAGAAACGGGTTTAACAAACATGAAGAGCGGGAAAAGGTGTGAAAAATATGAAGAGCTTCAAAAGGTTTCAAAAATATGAGGAGCATGAAACAGGCTGTAAAATAGGAGGAGCATGAAGCGGTGTCGAAAAACATGAAGAGCATGAAGAGTTGTGAAAAATAGGAAGAACTTCAAAAGGTGTCAAAAACATGAGGAGCATGAAAAGGTCTGAAAAATAGGAGGACCATGAATCGGTGTTCAAAAAAATGAAGAGCCTGTAGAAGTGTGAAAAATATGAAGAGCTTCAAAAAGTGTCAAAAATATGAGGAGCATTAAACGGTCTGATAAATAGGAGGAGCATGAAGTGGTGTTGAAAAATATGAAGAGCCTGAAAAGGTGTGAAAAATATGAAGAGCTTCAAAGGTGTCAAAATTATGAGGAGCATGAAACGCTCTGAAAAAGAGGAGGAGCAGCAAGCGATGTTGAAAAACATGAAGAGCGTGAAAAGGTGTGAAAAATATGAAGAGCTTAAAAAGGTGTCAAAAATATGAGGAGCATGAAAGGGTCTGAAAAATAGTAGGAGCATGAAGCGGTGTTGAAAAACATGAAGAGCCTGAAAAGGTGTGAAAAATATGAAGAGCTTCAAAAGTGGTCAAAAATATGAGAAGCATGAAACGGACTGAAAATTAGGAGGAGCATGAAGTGGTGCTGAAAAACATGAAGAGCCTGAAAAGGTGTGAAAAATATGAAGAGCTTCAAAAGGCGTCAAAAATATGAGGAGCATGAAACGGTCTGAAAAATAGGAGAAGCATGAAGCGGTTTGAAAAACATGAAGAGCCTGAAAAAGTGTGAAAAATATGAAGAGCTTCAAAAGGTGTCAAAAATATGAGGAGAATGAAACGGTCTGAAAATTAGGAGGAGCATGAAGCGGTGTTGAAAACATAAAGAGCCTGAAACAGTGTGAAATATATGAAGAGCCTCAAAGGTGTCAAAAATATGAGGAGCAAGAAACGGTCTGAAAAATAGAAGGAGCTTGAAGTGGTGTTGAAAAACATGAAGAGACTGAAAACGTGTGAAAAATATGCAGAGCTTCAAAAAGGTGTCAAATATATAGAGGGTGAAACGGTCTGAAAAATATGAGGAGCAAGAAACTGTTTTCAAAAACATGAAGAGCCTGAAAATTTGTGAAAAATGTGAAGAGCTTCAAACTGTGTCATAAATATGAGGAGCATGAAACGGTCTGAAAAATAGAAGGAGCTTGAAGTGGTGTTGAAAAACATGAAGAGCCTGAAAAAGTGTGAAAAATATGAAGAGCTTCAAAAGGTGTCAAAAATATGAGGAGAATGAAACGGTCTGAAAATTAGGAGGAGCATGAAGCGGTGTTGAAAACATAAAGAGCCTGAAACAGTGTGAAATATATGAAGAGCCTCAAAGGTGTCAAAAATATGAGGAGCAAGAAACGGTCTGAAAAATAGAAGGAGCTTGAAGTGGTGTTGAAAAACATGAAGAGACTGAAAACGTGTGAAAAATATGCAGAGCTTCAAAAAGGTGTCAAATATATAGAGGGTGAAACGGTCTGAAAAATATGAGGAGCAAGAAACTGTTTTCAAAAACATGAAGAGCCTGAAAATTTGTGAAAAATGTGAAGAGCTTCAAACTGTGTCAAAAATATGAGGAGCATGAAACGGTCTGAAACATAGGATGAGCATGAAGTATTGTTGAAAAAGATGAAGAGCCTGAAAAATGTGTGAAACATATGAGGAGCATGATACGGTCTGAAAAATAGGAGCATGAAGTGGTGTTGAAAAATATGAAGAGCCTGAAAAGGTGTGAAAAATATGAAGAGCTTCAAAAGGTGTCAAAAATATAAGGAGCATGAAACGGTCTGAAATATAGCAGGAGCATGAAAAGGTGTTAAAAAACATGAAGAGCCTGAAAAGGTGTGAAAAAGATGAACAGCTTCAAATGGTGTCAAAAATATGAGGAGAATGAAACGGTCTGAAAATTAGGAGGAGCATGAAGCGGTGTTGAAAAACATGAAGAGCCTGAAAATGTGTGAAATATATGAAGAGCCTCAAAGGTGTCAAAAATATGAGGAGCAAGAAACGGTCTGAAAAATAGGAGGAGCTTGAAGCGGTGTTGAAAAATATGAAGAGCCTGAAAAGGTGTGAAATATATGCAGAGCTTCAAAAGGTGTCAAAAATATAAGGAGCATGAAATGGTATGAAATATAGGAGGAGCATGAAACGGTGTTCATACACTTGAAGAGCCTGGAAAGGTGTGAAAAAAATGAAGAGCTTCAAAAAGGTATCAAAAATATGAGGAGGGAGAAAGGGTCTGAAAAGCAAGAGGAGCAAGAAACTGTTTTCAAAAACATGAAGAGCCTCAACAGTTGTGAAAAATATGAAGAGCTTCAAACTGTGTCAAATATATGAGAAACATGAAACGGTCTGAAAAATAGAAGGAGCTTGAAGTGGTGTTGAAAAAGATGAAGAGCATGAAATAGTGTGAAATATAGGAAGAGCCTCAAAGGTGTCAAAAATATGAGGAGCAAGAAACGGTCTGAAAAATAGAAGGAGCTTGAAGTGGTGTTGAAAAACAAGAAGAGCCTGAAAAGTTGTGAAAAATATTAAGAGCTTCAAAGAGGGGTCAAATATATAGAGGGTGAAACGGTCTGAAAAATATGAGGAGCAAGAAACTGTTTTGAAAAACATGAAGAGCCTCAAAAGGTGTGAAAAATATGAAGAGCTTCAAAAAGGTGTCAAATATATAGAGGGTGAAACGGTCTGAAAAAAATGAGGAGCAAGAAACTGTTTTCAAAAACATGAAGAGCCTCAAAAGATGTGAAAAATGTGAAGAGCTTCAAACTGTGTCAAAAATATGAGGAGCATGAAACGGTCTGAAACATAGGAGGAGCATGAAGTGTTGTTGAAAAACATGAAGAGCCTGAAAAAGGTGTGAAACATATGAGGAGCATGATACGGTCTGAAAAATAGGAGGAGCATGAAGCGGTGTTGAAAAATATGAAGAGCCTGAAAACGTGTGAAAAATATGAAGAGCTTCAAAAGGTGTCAAAAACATAAGGAGCATGAAACGGTCTGAAATACAGGAGGAGCATGAAAAGGTGTTAAAAAACATGAAGAGCCTGAAAAGGTGTGAAAAATATGAAGAGCTTCAAATGGTGTCAAAAATATGAGGAGCATGAAACGGTCTGATAATTAGGAGGAGCATGAAGTGGTGTTGAAAAACATGAAGAGCTTGAAAAAGGTGTGAAACATATGAGTAGAATAAAACGGTCCGAAAAATAGGAGGAGCATGAAGTGGTGTAGAAAAACATGAAGACCCTGAAAAGGTGTGAAAAATATGAAGAGCTACAAAAAGTGTCAAAAATATGAGGAGCTTGAAACGGTCTGAAATATAGGAGGAGCGTGAAAAGGTGTTAAAAAAATATGAAGAGCTTCAAAAGGTGTGAAACATATGAGGAGCATGAAACGGGCTGAAAAATAGGAGAAGCATGAAGGGGTGTGGAAAAACATGAAGAGCCTGAAAAGGGTTGAAAAATATGAAGAGCTTCAAAAGGTGTGAAATACATGAGGAGCATGAAACTCTCTGAAAAATAGAAATAGCATGAAGCGTTGTTGAAAAACATGAAGAGCCTGAAAACGTGTGAAAATATGAAGAGCTTCAAAAATATGGAAAATATGAAGAGCTTCCAAAGGTGTGAAAAATTTGAAGAGCTTCAAAAGGTGTCAAAATGAGATGAGCATGAAACGGTCTGAAAAATAGGAGGAGCATGAAGCGGTGTTGAAAATCATAAAGAGCCTGAAAAGTTGTGAAAAATATGAAGAGCTTCAAAAGACGTGAAAAATTTGAAGAGCTTCAAAAGGTGTCAAAATGAGATGAGCATGAAACGGTCTGAAAAATAGGAGGAGCATGAAGTGGTGTTGAAAAAAATGAAGAGCCTGAAAAGGTGTGAAATATATAAAGAGCTTCAAAAGGTGTCAAAAATATGAGGAGAATGAAACGGTCTGCAAATTAGGAGAAGCCTGAAATGGTGTTCAAAAACATGAAGAGCCTGAAAAGGTGTGAAAAACATGAGGAGCCTGAAAAGGTGTGAAAAATATGAAGAGCTTCAAAAGGTGTGAAATACATGAGGAGCATGAAACGGGCTGAAAAATAGGAGAAGCATGAAGGGGTGTGGAAAAACATGAAGAGCCTGAAAAGGTTTGAAAAATATGAAGAGCTTCTAAAGGTGTGAAATACATGAGGAGCATGAAACTCTCTGAAAAATAGAAATAGCATGAAGCGGTGTTGAAAAACATGAAGAGCCTGAAAACGTGTGAAAAATATGAAGAGCATCAAAAGGTGTGAAAAATATGAAGAGCTTCAAAAGGTGTAAAAAATGAGATGAGCATGAAACCGTCTGAAAAATAGGAGGAGCATGGAGTGGTGTTGAAAAAAATGAAGAGCCTGAAAAGTTGTGAAACATATGAAGAGCTTCAAAAGGTGTCAAAATTATGAGGAGCATGAAAGGGTCGGGAAAAATAGGAGGAGCATGAAGCGGTGTTCAAAAACATGAAGAGCGTGAAAAGGTGTGAAAAAAAGGAAGAGCTTCAAAAGGTGTGAAAAATATGAGGAGCATGAAACGGTCTGAAAAATAGGAGGAGCATGAAGCGGTGTTTAAAAACATGAGGAGGCTGAGAACTTGTGAAAAATATGAAGAGCATCAAAAGGTGTGAAAAATATGAAGAGCTTCAAAAGGTGTCAAAAATGAGATGAGCAAGAAACGGTTTGAAAAATAGGAGGAGCATGGAGTGGTGTGAAAAAAATGAAGAGCCTGAAAAGGTGTGAAAAATATGAAGAGCTTCAAAAGGTGTGAAATATATGAGGAGCATGAAACGGTCTGAAAAATAGGAGGAGTATGCAGCGGTTAAAAAACATGAAGAGGCTGATAAGGTGTGAAAAATATGAAGAGTCCCAAAAGTTGTCAAAAATATGTGGAGCGTGAAACGGTCTCAAAAATAGGAGGAGCGTGAAGCGGTGATGAAAAACATGAAAAGCCTGAAAACGTGTGATAAAATATGAAGAGCTTCAAAGGTGTCAAATATATGAGGAGCATGAAACGGTCGCAAAAATAGGAGGAGCATGAAGCGGTGTTGAGAAACATGAAGAGCCTGAAAAGGTGTGAAAAGTATGAGAGCTTCAAAAGGTGTCAATAATGAGAGGTGCATGAAACAGTCTGAAAAATAGGAGGAGCATGAAACTGTCTGAAAAATAGGAGAAGCATGAAGCGGTGTTGAAAAACATGAAGAGCATGAAAAGGTGTGAAAAATATGAAGAGGTTGAAAATGTGTGAAATATATGAAGAGCTTCAAAAGGTGTCAAAAATGAGATGAGCATGAAACGGTCTGAAAAATAAGAGGAGCATGAAATGGTGATCAAAACGTGAAGAGCCTGAAAAGGTGTGAAAAATATGAAGAGCTTCAAAAGGTGTGAAATACATGAGGAGCATGAAACTCTCTGAAAAATAGAAGGAGCATGAAGCGGTGTTCAAACATGAAGAGCCTGAAAAGGTGTGAAAAATATGAAGAGCTTCAAAAGGTGTCAAAAATATTAGGAGCATGAAACGGTCTGAAAAATAGGAGGAGCACGAAGCGGTGTTCAAAAACATGAAGAGCCTGAAAAGGTGTGAAAATATGAAGAGCTATAAAAGGTGTCAAAAATATGAGAAGCATGAAACGGTCTGAAAAATAGGAGGAGCATTAAGCGGTGTTCAAAAACATGAAGAGCGTGAAAAGGTGTGAAAAAAAGGAAGAGCTTCAAAAGGTGTCAAAAATATGAGAAGCATGAAACGGTCTGAAAAATATGAGGAGCATGAAGCGGTGTTGAAAAACATGCAGAGCCTGAGAACTTGTGAAAAATAAGAAGAGCTTCAAAAGGTGTCAAAAATATGAGGAGAATGAAACGGTCTGAAAAATAGGAGGATCATGAAGCGGTGTTGAAAAACATGAAGAGTCTGAAAAGGTGTGAAAGATATGTAGAGTTTCTAAAGATGTCAAAAATATGAGGAGCATGAAACGGTCTGAAAAATAGGAGGAGCATGAAGTGGTGTTGAAAAACATGAAGAGCCTGAAAAGGTGTGTAAAATTTGAAGAGCTTCAAAAGGTGAGAAATACATGAGGAGCATGAAACTCTCTGAAAAATAGGAGAAGCATGAACCGGTGTTGAAAAACATGAAGAGCCTGAAAAGGTGTGAAAAATATGAAGAGCTTCAAAAGGTGTGAAAAGTATGAGGAGCATGAAGTGGTGTTCAAAAACATGAAGAGCCTGAAAATGTGTGAAAAATATGAAGAGACTGAAAACGTGTCAAAAATATGAGGAGCATGAAACGTTCTGAAAAATACGATGAGCCTGATAAGGTGTTGAAAAACATGAAGAGCCTGAAAAAGTGTGAAAATATGAAGAGCTTCAAAAGGTGTCAAAAAAGAGATGAGCATGAAATGGTCTGAAAAATAGGAGGAGCATGAAGCGGTGTTGAAAAACATGAAGAGCCTGAAAAGGTGTGAAATATATGAATAGCTTCAAATCGTATGAAATATATGAGGAGCATTATACGGTCTGAAAAGTAGGAGGAGCATGAAACGGTCTGAAAAATAGGAGGAGCATGAAACGGTCTGAAAAATAGGAGGAGCATGAAGCGGTGTTGAAAAACATGAAGAGTCTGAAAAGGTGTGAAAAATATGAAGAGCTTCAGAAGGTGTCAAAAATTTGAGGAGCATGAAAAGTTCTGAAGAATAGGAAGAGCATGATGCAGTGTTGAAACACATGAAGAGCCTGAAAAGGTGTGAAAAATATGAAGCACTTCAAAAGATGTCAAAATTATGAGGAGCATGAAACAGTTGAAAAATAGGAGGAGCATGAAGCTGTGTTCAAAAACATGAAGAACCGGAAAAGGTGTGAAAAATATGAAGAGCTTCAAAAGGTGTGAAAATTATGAGGAGCATGAAACGGTCTGAAAAATAGGAGGAGCATGAAGCGGTGTTCAAAAACATGAAGAGCCTGAAAAGGTGTGAAAAATATGAAGAGCTTCAAAAGGTTGGAAATACATGAGGAGCATGAAACGGTCTGAAAAATAGGAGGAGCATGAATCGGTCTGAAAAATGGGAGGAGCATGAAGCGGTGTTGAAAAACATGAAGTTCCTGAAAAGCTGTGAAAATAAGACAAGCTTCAAAAGGTGTCAAAAATATGAGGAGCATGAAACGGTCTGAAAAATAGGAGGAGCATGAAACGGTCTGAAAAATGGGAGGAGCATGAAGCAGTGTTGAAAAACATGAAGTTCCTGAAAAGCTGTGAAAATAAGACAAGCTTCAAAAGGTGTCAAAAGTATGAGGAGCATGAAACGGTATGAAAAATACGAGGAGCATGAAGCGGTGTTGAAAGACATGAAGACCCTGAAAAGGTGTGAAAAATATGAAGAGCTTCTAAATGTGTCAAAATATGAGGAGCATGAAACTGTCTGAAATATATCAGGAGCATGAAAAGGTGTTGAAAAACATGAAGAGCATCAAAAGCTGTGAAGAATATGAAGAGCTTCAAAACGTGTCAAAAATATGAGGAGCATGAATCGGTCTGAAAAATAGAAGGAGCATGAGGTGGTGTTGAAAAACATGAAGATCTGAAAAGGAGTGAAAAATATGAAGAGCTTCATAAGGTGTCAAAAATATGAGGAGCATGAAACGGTCTGAAAAATAGGAGGAGCAAGAAACGGGTTTAACAAACATGAAGAGCGGGAAAAGGTGTGAAAAATATGAAGAGCTTCAAAAGGTTTCAAAAATATGAGGAGCATGAAACAGGCTGTAAAATAGGAGGAGCATGAAGCGGTGTCGAAAAACATGAAGAGCATGAAGAGTTGTGAAAAATAGGAAGAACTTCAAAAGGTGTCAAAAATATGAGGAGCATGAACGGTATGAAAAATAGGAGGATCATGAAGCCGTGTTGAAAAACATGAAGAGCCTGAAAACGTGTGAAAATTATGAAGAGCTTCAAAAGGTGTGAAATATATGAAGAGCTTCAAAAGGTGTCAAAAATGAGATGAGCATGAAATGGTCTGAAAGATAGGAGGAGCATGAAGCGGTGTTGAAAAACATGAAGAGCCTGAAAAGGTGTGAAAAATATGAAGAGCTTCAAATGGTGTGAAATACATGAGGAGCTTGAAACGGTCTGAAAAACAGGAGGAGCATGAAATCTTGTTGAAAAACATGAAGAGCCTGAAAACGTGTGAAAATTATGAAGAGCTTCAAAAGGTGTGAAATATATGAAGAGCTTCAAAAGGTGTCAAAAATGAGATGAGCATGAAATGGTCTGAAAGATAGGAGGAGCATGAAGTGGTGTTGAAAAACATGAAGAGCCTGAAAAGGTGTGAAAAATATGAAGAGCTTTAAAAGGTGTGAAAAATATGACGAGCATGAAACGGTCTGAAAAATAGGAGGAGCATGAAGCGGTGTTCAAAAACATGAAGAGCCTGACAAGTTGTGAAAAGTATGAACAGCTTCAAAATGTGTCAAATATATGAGGGGAAAGAAATGGTCTGAAAAAAAGGAAGAGCATGAAGTGATGTTCAAAAACATGAAGAGCCTGAAAAGGTGTGAAAAATATGAAGAGCTTCAAAAGCTGTCAAATATATGAGGAGCACGAAACGGTCTGAAAAAAAGCAGGAGCACGAAGCGTTGTTGAAAATCTTGAAGAGCTTGAAAAGGTGTGAAAAATATGAAGAGCTTCAAAAGGTTTCAAATATATGAGGATCATGAAACGGTCTGAAAAATAGGAGGAGCATGAAACGGTCTGAAAAATAAGAGGAGCATGAAATGGTGTTGAAAAACAGTAGGAACCTGAAAATGTGAGAAAAATATGAAGAGCTTCAAAAGGTTTCAAAAATATGAGGAGCAAGAAACTTTCTGAAAAATAGAAGGAGCATGAACCGGTGTTGAAAAACATGAAGAGCCTGAAAAGGTGTGAAAAATATGAAGAGCTTCAAAACGTGTCAAAAATATGAGGAGCATGAAACGGTCGGAAAAATAGGAGGAGCAAGAAGCGGTGTTGAAAAACATGAAGAGCCTGAAAATGTGTGAAAAATATGAAGAGCTTCAAAAGGTGTGAAAAATATGAAGAGCTGCAAAAGGTGTCAAATTGAGATGAGCATGAAACGGTCTGAAAAATAGGAGGAGCATTAAGCTGTGTTGAAAATCATAACGAGCCTGAAAAGGTGTGAAAAATATGAAGAGCTTCAAAAATGTGAAAAATATGAAGAGCTTCAAAAGGTGTCAAAAATGAGATGAGCATGAAACGGTCTGAAAAATAGGAGGAGCATTAAGCTGTGTTGAAAATCATAATGAGCCTGAAAAGGTGTGAAAAATATGAAGAGCTTCAAAAGGTGTGCAAAATATGAAGAGATTCAAAACCTGTCAAAAATATGAGGAGCCTGAAACAGTCTCAAAAATAGGAAGAGTATGAAACGGTCTGAAAAATAGGAGGATCATGAAGCGATGTTGAAAATCGTGAAGAGCCTGAAAAGGTGTGAAAAATGTGAAGAGCTTCAACAGGTGTCAAAAACATGAGGAGAATGAAACGGTCTGAAAAATAGGAGGAGCATGAAGCTGTGTTCAAAAACATGAAGAGCCAGAAAAGGTGTGAAAAATAAGAAGAGCTTCAAAAAGTGTCAAAAATATGAGGAGCAAGAAACGGTCTGAAAAATAGGAGGAACATGAAGTGGAGCTGAAAAACATGAAGAGCCTGAAAAGGTGTGCAAAATATGAAGAGCTTCAAAAGGTGTAAAAAATGAGATGAGCATGAAACGGTCTGAAAAATAGGAGGAGCATGAACTGGTGCTGAAAAACATGAAGAGCCTGAAAAGGTGTGAAATATATGAAGAGCTTCAAAAGGTGTCAAAAATATGAGGAGCATGAAACGGTCTGAAAAATAGGAGGAGCATGAAGCGGTGTTGAAAAACATGAAGAGCATGAAAAGCTGTGAAGAATATGAAGAGCTTCAAAACCTGTCAAAAATATGAGGAGCATGAATCGGTCTGAAAAATAGGAGGAGCAAGAAACGGTTTTAACAAACATGAAGAGCGGGAAAAGGTGTGAAAAATATGAAGAGCTTCAAAAGGTTTGAAAAATATGAAGAACATGGAACGGTCTGAAAAATAGGAGGAGGATAAAGCGGTGTTCAAAAACATGAAGGGCCTGAAAAGGTGTGACAAATATGAAGAGCTTCAAAAGGTGTCAAAAATATGAGGAGCATGAAACAGTCTCAAAAATAGGAGGAGCATGAAGCGGTGTTCAAAAACATGAAGAGCCTGAAAAGGTGTTACAAATATGAAGAGCTTCAAAAGGTGTCAAAAATATGAGGAGCATGAAACGGTCTCAAAAATAGGAGGAGCATGAAGCGGTGTTCAAAAATATGGAGAGCCTGAAAAGGTATGAAAAATATGAAGAGCTTCAAAAGGTGTGAAATATATGAAGAGCTTCAAAAGGTGTCAAAAATATGAGGAGCCTGAAACAGGCTGTAAAATAGGAGGAGCATGAAGCGGTGTCGAAAAACATGAAGAGCATGAAGAGTTGTGAAAAATAGGAAGAACTTCAAAAGGTGTCAAAAATATGAGGAGCATGAACGGTATGAAAAATAGGAGGATCATGAAGCCGTGTTGAAAAACATGAAGAGCCTGAAAACGTGTGAAAATTATGAAGAGCTTCAAAAGCTGTGAAATATATGAAGAGCTTCAAAAGGTGTCAAAAATGAGATGAGCATGAAATGGTCTGAAAGATAGGAGGGGCATGAAGCGGTGTTGAAAAACATGAAGAGTCTGAAAAGGTGTGAAAAATATGAAGAGCTTCAAATGGTGTGAAATACATGAGGACCTTGAAATGGTCTGAGAAACTGGAGGAGCATGAAATCTTGTTGAAAAACATGAAGAGCCTGAAAACGTGTGAAAATTATGAAGAGCTTCAAAAGGTGTGAAATATATGAAGAGCTTCAAAAGGTGTCAAAAATGAGATGAGCATGAAATGGTCTGAAAGATAGGAGGGGCATGAAGCGGTGTTCAAAAATATGAAGAGCCTGGAATGGTGTGAAAAATATGAGAGCCCCAAAACGTGTCAAAAGTATGAGGAGCATGAAACGGTGTGAAAAACATGAAGAGCCTGAAAAGGTGTGAGAAATAGAACGGCTTCAAAAGGTGTGAAAAATATGAGGAGCCTGAAACGGTCTGAAAAATAGGAGGAGCATGAAGTGGTGTTGAAAAACATGAAGAGCCTGAAAAGGTGTAAGAAATAGAACGGCTTCAAAAGGTGTGAAAAATATGAGGAGCATGAAACGGTCTGAAAAATAGGAAGAGCATGAAGCGGTGTTTAAAAACATGAAGAGCCTGAAAAGGTGTGAAAAATATGAAGAGCTTCAAAAGGTTTGAAAAATATGAAGAGCATGGAACGGTCTGAAAAATAGGAGGAGGATAAAGAGGTGTTCAAAAAAATGAAGAGCCTGAAAAGGGGTGACAAATATGAAGAGCTTCAAAAGGTGTCAAAAATATGAGGAGCATGAAACGGTATGAAAAATAGGAGGATCATGAAACGGTGTGAAAAACATGAAGAGCCTGAAAAGGTGTGAGAAATAGAACGGCTTCAAAAGGTGTGAAAAATATGAGGAGCCTGAAACGGTCTGAAAAATACGAGGAGCATGAAGTGGTGTTGAAAAACATGAAGAGCCTGAAAAGGTGTGAAAAATATGAAGAGCTTCAAAAGGTGTGAAAAGTATGAGGAGCATGAAGTGGTGTTCAAAAACATGAAGAGCCTGAAAATGTGTGAAAAATATGAAGAGACTGAAAACGTGTCAAAAATATGAGGAGCATGAAACGTTCTGAAAAATACGATGAGCCTGATAAGGTGTTGAAAAACATGAAGAGCCTGAAAAAGTGTGAAAATATGAAGAGCTTCAAAAGGTGTCAAAAAAGAGATGAGCATGAAATGGTCTGAAAAATAGGAGGAGCATGAAGCGGTGTTGAAAAACATGAAGAGCCTGAAAAGGTGTGAAATATATGAATAGCTTCAAATCGTATGAAATATATGAGGAGCATTATACGGTCTGAAAAGTAGGAGGAGCATGAAACGGTCTGAAAAATAGGAGGAGCATGAAACGGTCTGAAAAATAGGAGGAGCATGAAGCGGTGTTGAAAAACATGAAGAGTCTGAAAAGGTGTGAAAAATATGAAGAGCTTCAGAAGGTGTCAAAAATTTGAGGAGCATGAAAAGTTCTGAAGAATAGGAAGAGCATGATGCAGTGTTGAAAAACATGAAGAGCCTGAAAAGGTGTGAAAAATATGAAGCACTTCAAAAGATGTCAAAATTATGAGGAGCATGAAACAGTTGAAAAATAGGAGGAGCATGAAGCTGTGTTCAAAAACATGAAGAACCGGAAAAGGTGTGAAAAATATGAAGAGCTTCAAAAGGTGTGAAAATTATGAGGAGCATGAAACGGTCTGAAAAATAGGAGGAGCATGAAGCGGTGTTCAAAAACATGAAGAGCCTGAAAAGGTGTGAAAAATATGAAGAGCTTCAAAAGGTTGGAAATACATGAGGAGCATGAAATGGTCTGAAAAATAGGAGGAGCATGAATCGGTCTGAAAAATGGGAGGAGCATGAAGCGGTGTTGAAAAACATGAAGTTCCTGAAAAGCTGTGAAAATAAGACAAGCTTCAAAAGGTGTCAAAAATATGAGGAGCATGAAACGGTCTGAAAAATAGGAGGAGCATGAAACGGTCTGAAAAATGGGAGGAGCATGAAGCAGTGTTGAAAAACATGAAGTTCCTGAAAAGCTGTGAAAATAAGACAAGCTTCAAAAGGTGTCAAAAATATGAGGAGCATGAAACGGTATGAAAAATACGAGGAGCATGAAGCGGTGTTGAAAGACATGAAGACCCTGAAAAGGTGTGAAAAATATGAAGAGCTTCTAAATGTGTCAAAATATGAGGAGCATGAAACTGTCTGAAATATATCAGGAGCATGAAAAGGTGTTGAAAAACATGAAGAGCATCAAAAGCTGTGAAGAATATGAAGAGCTTCAAAACGTGTCAAAAATATGAGGAGAATGAATCGGTCTGAAAAATAGAAGGAGCATGAGGTGGTGTTGAAAAACATGAAGATCTGAAAAGGAGTGAAAAATATGAAGAGCTTCATAAGGTGTCAAAAATATGAGGAGCATGAAACGGTCTGAAAAATAGGAGGAGCAAGAAACGGGTTTAACAAACATGAAGAGCGGGAAAAGGTGTGAAAAATATGAAGAGCTTCAAAAGGTTTCAAAAATATGAGGAGCATGAAACAGGCTGTAAAATAGGAGGAGCATGAAGCGGTGTCGAAAAACATGAAGAGCATGAAGAGTTGTGAAAAATAGGAAGAACTTCAAAAGGTGTCAAAAATATGAGGAGCATGAACGGTATGAAAAATAGGAGGATCATGAAGCCGTGTTGAAAAACATGAAGAGCCTGAAAACGTGTGAAAATTATGAAGAGCTTCAAAAGGTGTGAAATATATGAAGAGCTTCAAAAGGTGTCAAAAATGAGATAAGCATGAAATGGTCTGAAAGATAGGAGGAGCATGAAGCGGTGTTGAAATACATGAAAAGCCTGAAAAGGTGTGAAAAATATGAAGAGCTTCAAAAATATGAAAAATATGAAGAGCTTCAAAAGGTGTGAAAAATATGAAGAGCTTCAAAAGGTGTCAAAAATATGAGAAACATGAAACGGTCTGAAAAATAGGAGGAGCATGAAGCGGTGTTGAAAAAAATGAAGAGCCTTAAAATGTGTGAAATATATGAAGAGCTTCAAAAGGTGTGAAATACATGAGGAGCATGAAACGGGCTGAAAAATAGGAGGAGCATGAAGCGGTGTGGCAAAACATGAAGAGCCTGAAAAGGTGTGAAAGAAATGAAGAATTTCTAAAGGTGTCAAAAATATGAGGAGCATGAAAACGTCTGAAAAATAGGAGGAGCATGAAGTTGTGTTGAAAAACATTAAGAGCCTGAAGGGGTGTGAAAAATATGAAGAGCTTCAAAAGGTGTCAAAATATGAGGAGCATGAAACGGTCTGAAAAATAGGCGGAGCATGAAGCGGTGTTCAAAAACATGAAGAGCCTGAAAATGGTGTAAAAAATATGAAGAACTTCAAAAGGTGTGAAAAATATGAAGAGCTTCAAAAGGTGTCAAAAATATGAGGAACATGAAACGGTCTGAAAAATTGGAGGAGCATGAAGCCGTGTTCAAAAACATGAACAGCCTGAAAATGTGTGAAAAATATGAAGAGCCTGAAAAGGTGTGAAAAATATGAAGTACTTCAAAAGGTGTCAAATATATGAGGAGCATGAAACGGTCTGAAAAATAGGAGGGTCATAAAGCGGTGTTGAAAAATATGAAGAGCCTGAAAATGGTGTGAAAAATATCAAAGGCTTCAAAAAGTGTCAAAAATGAGATGTGCATGAAACGCTCAGAAAAATAGGAGGAGCATGAAACGGTGTTCAAAAACATGAAGAGCCTGAAAAGGTGTGAAAAATATGAAGAGCCTCAAAAAATGTCAAAAATATGAGGAATATGAAACGGTCTGAAAAATAGGAGGATCATAAAGCGGTGTTGAAAAACATGAAGAGCCTAAAAATGGTGTGAAAAATATGAAGAGCTTCAAAAGGAGTCAAAAATGAAATGTGCATGAAACGGTCTGAAAAATATGAGGAGCATGAAGTGGTTGTGAAAAACATGAAAAGCCTGAAAATGTGTGCAAATTACTAAGAGCTTCAAAAGGTGTGAAATACATGAGGAGCATGAAATGGTCTGAGAAATAGGAGGAGCATGAAGCGGTGTTCAAAAACATGTAGAGACTGAAAAGGTGTGAAAAATGTGAAGAGCTTCAAAAGGAGTCAAAAATGAAATGTGCATGAAACGGTCTGAAAAATATGAGGAGCATGAAGTGGTTGTGAAAAACATGAAATGCCTGAAAATGTGTGCAAAATACTAAGAGCTTCAAAAGGTGTGAAATACATGAGGAGCACGAAACGGTCTGAAAAATAGGAGGAGCATGAACCGGTGTTCAAATACATGAAAAGCCTGAAATGGTGTGAAAAATATGAAGAGCTTCAAAAATATGAAAAATATGAAGAGCTTCAAAAGGTGTGAAAAATATGAAGAGCTTCAAAAGGTGTCAAAAATATGAGAAACATGAAACGGTCTGAAAAATTGGAGGAGCATGAAGCGGTGTTCAAAAACATGAAGATCCTGAAAAGGTGTGAAAAATATGAAGAGCTTCAAAAGGTGTCAAAAATATGAGGAGCATGAAATGGTCTAAAAAATCGGAGGAGCATGAAATGGTGTTCAAATACATGAAGAGACTGAAAAGGTGTGAAAAACATGAAGAGCTTCAAATGGTGTGAAAAATATGAGGAGCATGAAACGGTCTGAAAAATAGGAGGAGCAAGAAGGTGTGCTCAAAAACATGAAGAGCCTGAAAAAGTGTGAAAAATATGAAGAGCTTCAAAAATATGAAAAATATGAAGAGCTTCAAAAGGTGTGAAAAATATGAGGAGCATGAAACGGTCTGAAAAATATGAGGAGCATGAAGCGCTGTTCAAAAACATGAAGAGCCTAAAAGGTGTGAAAAATATGAAGAGATTCAAAAGGTTTCAAAAATATGAGGAGCATGAAACGGCCGCAAAAATAGGAGGAGCATGAATCGGTGATGAAAAACATGGAGAGCCTGAAAAGGTGTGAAAAATATGAAGAGCTTCAAAAGGTTTCAAAATGTGTGGAGCATGAAACGGTCTGAAAAATAGGAGGAGCATGAAGCGGTGTTGAAAAACATGAAGAGCCTGAAAAGGTGTGAAAAATATGAAGAGCTTGAAAAGGTGTGAAAAATATGAAGAACTTCAAAAGGTGTGAAACTTATGAAGAGCTTCAAAACGTGTGAAATACATGAGGAGCATGAAACTCTCTGAAAAATAGAAGGAGCATGAAGTGGTGTTCAAAAACATGAAGAGCCTGAAAAGGTGTGAAAAATATGAAAAGCTTCAAAAGGTGTCAAAAATATGAGGAGCATGAAACGGGCTGAAAAATAGGAGAAGCATGAAGTGGTGTTGAAAAACATGAAGATCCTGAAAAGGTGTGAAAAATATGAAGAGCTTCAAAAGTGTGAAATACATGAGGAGAATGAAACTCTCTGAAAAATAGGAGGAGCATGAAGCGGTGTTCAAAAACATGAAGAGCCTGAACAGGTGTGAACAATATGAAGAGCTTCAAAAGGTGTCAAAAATATGAGAAGCATGAAACTGTCTGAATAATAGGAGGAGCATGAAGCGGTGTTCAAAAACATGAAGAGTCTGAAAAGTTGTGAAAATATGAAGAGCTTCAAAAGGTATGAAAATATGAGGAGCAGGATACAGTTTTAAAAATAGGAGGAGCATGAAGCGGTGTTGAAAAACATGAAGAGCCTGAAAACGTGTGAAAATATGAAGAGCTTCAAAAATATGAAAAATATGAAGAGCTTCAAAGGGTGAGAAAAATATGAAGAGCTTCAAAAGGTGTCAAAAATATGAGGAGCATGAAACGGTCTGAAAAATAGGCGGAGCATGAAGCGATGTTGAAAAACATGAAGAGCCTGAAAAGGTGTGAAAAATATGAAGAGCTTCAAAAGGTATGAAAAATATGAGGAGCATGATACAGTTTTAAAAATAGGAGGAGCATGAAGCGGTGTTGAAAAACATGAAGAGCCTGAAAACGTGTGAAAATATGAAGAGCTTCAAAAATATGAAAAATATGAAGAGCTTCAAAGGGTGAGAAAAATATGAAGAGCTTCAAAAGGTGTCAAAAATATGAGGAGCATGAAACGTTCTGAAAAATAGGAGGAGCATGAAACGGTGTTGAAATACATGAAGAGCCTGAAAATGTGTGAAAAACATGAAGAGCTTAAAAAGGTGTCAAAAATATGACTAGCATGAAACGGTCTGAAAAAGAAGAGGAGCATGAAGCGGTGTTGAAAAACATGAAGAGCCTGAAAAGGTGTGAAAAATATGAAGAGCTTCTAAAGGTGTCAAAAATATGAGGAGCATGAAACGGTCTTAAAAATACGAGGAGCATGCAGTGGTGTTGAAAAACATGAAGAGCCTGAAAAGTTGTGAAAAATATGCATAGCTTCAAAAGGTGTCAAAAATTAGATGAGCATGAAACGGTCTGAAAAATTGGAGGAGCAAGAAGTACTGTTTAAAAAAATGAAGAGCCTGAAAGGGTGTGAAAAATATGAAAAGCTTCAAAAGGTGTCAAAAATATGAGGACCTTGAAACGGTCTGAAAAATAGGAGGAGCATGAAGCGGTGTTGAAAAATATGAAGAGCCTGAAAAGGTGTGAAAAATATGAAGAACCTCTAAAGGTGTCAAAAATATGAGGAGCAAGTAACGGTCTGAAAAATAGGAGAAGCATGAAGCGGTGTTGAAAAACATGAAGAGCCTGAAAAGGTGTGAAAAATATGAAGAGCTTGAAAAGGTGTGAAATATATGAAGAGCTTCAAAAGGTGTCAAAATTGAGATGAGCATGAAACTGTCTGAAAAATAGGAGGACATGAAACGGTGATCAAAAACATGAACAGCCTGAAAAGGTGTGAAAAATATGAAGAGCTTCAAAACGTGTGAAATACATGAGGAGTTTGAAACGGGCTGTAATATAGGAGAAGCATGAAGTGGTGTGGAAAAATTTGAAGAGCCTGAAAAGGTGTGAAAAATTTGAAGAGCCTGAAAAGGTGTGAAAAATATGAAGAGCCTGAAAAGGTGTGAAAATTTTGAAGAGCCTGAAAAGGTGTGAAAAATTTGAAGAGCCTGAAAAGGTGTGAAAAATTTGAAGAGCCTGAAATTGTGTGAAAAATTTGAAGAGCCTGAAAAGGTGTGAAAAACATGAAGAGCTTCAAATGGTGTGAAATACATGAGGAGCATGAAACGGTCTGAAAAATAGGAGGAGCAAGAAGGTGTGCTCAAAAACATGCAGAGCCTGAAAAAGTGTGAAAAATATGAAGAGCTTCAAAAATATGAAAAATATGAAGAGCTTCAAAAGGTGTGAAAAATATGAGGAGCATGAAACGGTCTGAAAAATATGAGGAGCATGAAGCGCTGTTCAAAAACATGAAGAGCCTAAAAGATGTGAAAAATATGAAGAGATTCAAAAGGTGTCAAAAATATGAGGAGCATGAAACGGCCTCAAAAATAGGAGGAGCATGAATCGGTGATGAAAAACATGGAGAGCCTGAAAAGGTGTGAAAAATATGAAGAGCTTCAAAAGGTTTCAAAATGTGTGGAGCATGAAACGGTCTGAAAAATAGGAGGAGCATGAAGCGGTGTTGAAAAACATGAAGAGCCTGAAAAGGTGTGAAAAATATGAAGAGCTTGAAAAGGTGTGAAAAATATGAAGAATTCAAAAGGAGTGAAACATATGAAGAGCTTCAAAACGTGTGAAATACATGAGGAGCATGAAACTCTCTGAAAAATAGAAGGAGCATGAAGTGGTGTTCAAAAACATGAAGAGCCTGAAAAGGTGTGAAAAATATGAAAAGCTTCAAAAGGTGTCAAAAATATGAGGAGCATGAAACGGGCTGAAAAATAGGAGAAGCATGAAGTGGTGTTGAAAAACATGAAGATCCTGAAAAGGTGTGAAAAATATGAAGAGCTTCAAAAGTGTGAAATACATGACGAGCATGAAATGGCCTGAAAAATACGAGGAACATGAAACGGTGTTCAAAAACATGAAGAGCCTGAAAAGGTGTGAACAATATGAAGAGCTTCAAAAGGTGTCAAAAATATGAGGAGCATGAAACTGTCTGAATAATAGGAGGAGCATGAAGCGGTGTTCAAAAACATGAAGAGTCTGAAAAGGTGTGAAAAATATGAACAGCTTCAAAAGGTGTGAAATACATGAGGAGTTTGAAACGGGCTGAAATATAGGAGAAGCATGAAGTGGTGTGGAAAAATTTGAAGAGCCTGAAAAGGTGTGTAAAATTTGAAGAGCCTGAAAAGGTGTGAAAAATATGAAGAGCCTGAAAAGGTGTGAAAAATTTGAAGAGCCTGAAAAGGTGTGAAACATTTGAAGAGCCTGAAAAGGTGTGAAAAATTTGAAGAGCCTGAAAAGGTGTGAAAAATTTGAAGAGCCTGAAAAGGTGTGAAAAATATGAAAAGCTTCAAATCGTGTGAAATACAAGAGGAGCATGAAACTCTCTGAAAAATAGGAGGAGCATGAAGCGGTTTTCAAAAACATGAAGAGCTTAAAAAGTTGTGAAAAATATGAAAAGCTTCAAGAGGTGTCAAAAATGAGATGAGCATGAAACGGTCTGAACAATAGGAGGATCATGAAACGGTGTTGAAAAACATGAAGAGCCTGAAAAGTTGTGAAAAATATAAAGAGCTTCAAAATGTGTCAAAATATGAGGAGCATGAAACGGTGTGAAAAATAGGAGGAGCATGAAGATGTGTTCAAAAACATGAAGAGCCTGAAAAGGTGTGAAAAATATGAAGAGCTTCAAAAGGTGTCAAAAATGAGATGAGCATGAAACGTTCTGAAAAATAGGAGGTGCATGAAGCGTTGTTGAAAACCATGAAGAGCCTGAAAAGGTGTGAGAAATATGAAGAGCTTCAAAAGCTGTCAAAAATATGAGGAGCATGAAACGGTCTGAAAAATAGGAGGAGCATGAAGCTGTGTTCAAAAACATGAAGAGCCTGCAAATGTGTGAAAAATATGAAGAGCTTCAAAAGGTGTGAAAAATATGAGGAGTATGAAACGGGCTGAAAAATAGGAGGAGCATGAAGTTGTGTTCAAAAACATGAAGAGCCTGAAAAGGTGTGAAAAAAATGAAGAAATTCAAAAGGTGTAAAAATATGAGGAGCATGAAACGGTCTGAAAAATAGGAGGAGCATGAAGTGGTGTTGAAAAACATGAAGAGCCTGAAAAGGTATGAAAAATATGAAGAGCTTCAAAATGTGTCAAAAATATGAGGAGCATGAAACGGTCTGAAAAATAGGCAGAGCATGAGGCGGTGTTCAAAAACATGAAGAGCCTGAAAAGGTGTGAAAAATATGAAGAGCTTCAAAAGGTGTCAAAAATATGAGGAGCATGAAACGAGCTGAAAAATAGGAGGAGCATGAAGCGGTGTTCAAAAACATGCTGAGACTGAAATCTTGTGAAAAATATGAAGAGCTTCAAAAGGTGTGAAAAATATGAGGAGCATGAAACGGTCTGAAAAATAGGAGGAGCATGCAGCGGTTAAAAAACATGAAGAGCCTGAAAAGGTGTGAAAAATATGAAGAGCTGCAAAAGTTGTCAAAAATATGTGGAGCGTGAGACGGTCTCAAAAACAGGAGGAGCGGGAAGCGGTGATGAAAAACATGAAGAGCCTGAAAACGTGTGATAAAACATGAAGAGCTTCAAAGGTGTCAGAAATATGAGGAGCATGAAATGCTCGCAAAAATAGGAGGAGCATGAAGCGGTGTTGAAAAACATGAAGAGCCTGAAATGGTGTGAAAAATATGAGAGCTTCAAAAGGTGTCAATAATAAGAGGTGCATGAAACAGTCTGAAAAATTGGAGGAGCATTAAACTGTCTGAAAAATAGGAGAAGCATGAAGCGGTGTTGAAAAACATGAAGAGCCTGAAAGGGTGTGAAAAATATGAGAGCTTCAAAAGGTATCAATAATAAGAGGTGCATGAAACAGTCTGAAAATTAGGAGGAGCATGAAACTGTATGAAAAATAGGAGAAGCATGAAGCGGTGTTGAAAAATATGAAGAGCCTGAAAAGGTGTGAAAATATGAAAAGCTTCAAAAGGTGTCAAAAATATGAGGAGCATGAAACGGTCTGAAAAATAGGAGGAGCATGAAACGGTGATAAAAAACATGAAGAGCCTGAAAAGATGTGAAAAATATGAAGAGCTTCAAAAGGTGTGAAATACATGAGGAGCATGGAACGGGCTGAAAAATAGGAGAAGCATGAAGGGGTGTGGAAAAACATGAAGAGCCTGAAAAGGTTTGAAAAATATGAAGAGCTTCAAAAGGTGTGAAATACATGAGGAGCATGAAACTCTCTGAAAAATAGAAATAGCATGAAGCGTTGTTGAAAAACATGAAGAGCCTGAAAACGTGTGAAAATATGAAGAGCTTCAAAAATATGAAAAATATGAAGAGCTTCAAAAGGTGTGAAATACATGAGGAGCATGAAACTCTCTGAAAAATAGAAATAGCATGAAGCGGTGTTGAAAAACATGAAGAGCCTGAAAATGTGTGAAAATATGAAGAGCTTCAAAAATATGAAAAATATGAAGAGCTTCAAAAGGTGTGAAAAATTTGAAGAGCTTCAAAATGTGTCAAAATGAGATGAGCATGAAACGGTCTGAAAAATAGGAGGAGCATGAAGCGGTGTTGAAAATCATAAAGAGCCTGAAAAGTTGTGAAAAATATGAAGAGCTTCAAAAGACGTGAAAAATTTGAAGAGCTTCAAAAGGTGTCAAAATGAGATGAGCATGAAACGGTCTGAAAAATAGGAGGAGCATGAAGTGGTGTTGAAAAAAATGAAGAGCCTGAAAAGGTGTGAAATATATAAAGAGCTTCAAAAGGTGTCAAAAATATGAGGAGAATGAAACGGTCTGCAAATTCGGAGAAGCCTGAAATGGTGTTCAAAAACATGAAGAGCCTGAAAAGGTGTGAAAAACATGAAGAGCCTGAAAAGGTGTGAAAAATATGAAGAGCTTCAAAAGGTGTGATATACATGAGGAGCATGAAACGGGCTGAAAAATAGGAGAAGCATGAAGGGGTGTGGAAAAACATGAAGAGCCTGAAAAGTTTTGAAAAATATGAAGAGCTTCTAAAGGTGTGAAATACATGAGGAGCATGAAACTCTCTGAAAAATAGAAATAGCATGAAGCGGTGTTGAAAAACATGAAGAGCCTGAAAACGTGTGAAAAATATGAAGAGCATCAAAAGGTGTGAAAAATATGAAGAGCTTCAAAAGGTGTAAAAAATGAGATGAGCATGAAACCTTCTGAAAAATAGGAGTAGCATGAAGTGGTTTTGAAAAAAATGAAGAGCCTGAAAAGTTGTGAAACATATGAAGAGCTTCAAAAGGTGTCAAAATTATGAGGAGCATGAAACGGCCTGAAAAATTGGAGGAGCATGAAGCGGTGTTCAAAAATATGAAGAGCCTGAAAAGGTGTGAAAAATATGAAGAGTTTCAAAAGGTGTCAAAAATATGAGGAGCATGAAAGTGTCTGAAAAATAGGAGGAGCATGAAGCGGTGTTCAAAAACATGAAGAGCGTGAAAAGGTGTGAAAAAAAGGAAGAGCTTCAAAATGTGTGAAAAATATGAGGAGCATGAAACAGTCTGAAAAATAGGAGGAGCATGAAGCGGTGTTTAAAAACATGAGGAGGCTGAGAACTTGTGAAAAATATGAAGAGCTTCAAAAGGTGTCAAAAAAGAGATGAGCATGAAACGGTCTGAAAAATAGGAGGAGTATGCAGCGGTTGAAAAACATGAAGAGCCTGAAAAGGTGTGAAAAATATGAAGAGCTCCAAAAGGTGTCAAAAATATGTGGAGCGTGAAACGGTCTCAAAAATAGGAGGAGCGTGAAGCGGTGATGAAAAACATGAAAAGCCTGAAAAAGTGTGATAAAATATGAAGAGCTTCAAAGGTGTCAAATATATGAGGAGCAAGAAACGGTCGCAAAAATAGGAGGAGCATGAAGCGGTGTTGAAAAACATGAAGAGCCTGAAAAGGTGTGAAAAATATGAGAGCTTCAAAAGGTGTCAATAATAAGAGGTGCATGAAACAGTCTGAAAAATAGGAGGAGCATGAAAGTGTCTGAAAAATAGGAGAAGCATGAAGCGGTGTTGAAAAACATGAAGAGCATGAAAAGGTGTGAAAAATATGAAGAGGTTGAAAATGTGTGAAATATATGAAGAGCTTCAAAAGGTGTCAAAAATGAGATGAGCATGAAACGGTCTGAAAAATAAGAGGAGCATGAAATGGTGATCAAAACGTGAAGAGCCTGAAAAGGTGTGAAAAATATGAAGAGCTTCAAAAGGTGTGAAATACATGAGGAGCATGAAACGGGCTGAAAAATAGGAGAAGCATGAAGTGGTGTGGAAAAACATGAAGAGCCTGAAAAGGTGTGAAAAATATGAAGAGCTTCAAAAGGTGTGAAATACATGAGGAGCATGAAACTCTCTGAAAAATAGAAGGAGCATGAAGCGGTGTTCAAACATGAAGAGCCTGAAAAGGTGTGAAAAATATGAAGAGCTTCAAAAGGTGTCAAAAATATTAGGAGCATGAAACGGTCTGAAAAATAGGAGGAGCACGAAGCGGTGTTCAAAAACATGAAGAGCCTGAAAAGGTGTGAAAATATGAAGAGCTTCAAAAGGTGTAAAAATATGAGAAGCATGAAACGGTCTGAAAAATAGGAGGAGCATTAAGCGGTGTTCAAAAACATGAAGAGCGTGAAAAGGTGTGAAAAAAAGGAAGAGCTTCAAAAGGTGTCAAAAATATGAGAAGCATGAAACGGTCTGAAAAATATGAGGAGCATGAAGCGGTGTTGAAAAACATGCAGAGCCTGAGAACTTGTGAAAAATGTGAAGAGCTTCAAAAGGTGTCAAAAATATGAGGAGAATGAAACGGTCTGAAAAATAGGAGGAACATGAAGCGGTGTTGAAAAACATGAAGAGTTTGAAAAGGTGTGAAAGATATGTAGAGTTTCTAAAGATGTCAAAAATATGAGGAACATGAAACGGTCTGAAAAATAGGAGGAGCATGAAGTGGTGTTGAAAAACATGAAGAGCCTGAAAAGGTGTGAAAAATTTGAAGAGCTTCAAAAGGTGAGAAATACATGAGGAGCATGAAACTCTCTGAAAAATAGGAAAGCATGAACCGGTGTTGAAAAACATGAAGAGCCTGAAAAGGTGTGAAAAATATGAGAGCTTCAAAAGGTGTCAATAATAAGAGGTGCATGAAACAGTCTGAAAAATAGGAGGAGCATGAATCTGTCTGAAAAATAGGAGAAGCATGAAGCGGTGTTGAAAAAAATGAAGAGCCTGAAAAGGTGTGAAAAATATGAAAAGCTTCAAAAGGTGTCAAAAATATGAGGAGCATGAAACGGTCTGAAAAATGGGTGGAGCATGAAGCGGTGTTGAATAATATGAAGAGCCTGGAATGGTGTGCAAAATATGAAGAGCTTCAAAAGGTGTGAAATATATGAAGAGCTTCAAAAGGTGTCAAAAATGAGATGAGCAAGAAACGGTCTGAAAAATAGGAGGAGCATGAAACGATGATCAAAAACATGAAGAGCCTGAAAAGGTGTGAAAAATATGAAGAGCTTCAAAAGGTGTGAAATACATGAGGAGCATGAAACGGGCTGAAAAAAAGGAGAAGCATGAAGGGGTGTGGCAAAACATGAAGAGCCTGAAAAGGTTTGAAAAATATGAAGAGCTTCAAAAGGTGTGAAATACATGAGGAGCATGAAACTCTCTGAAAAATAGAAATAGCATGAAGCGGTGTTGAAAAACATGAAGAGCCTGAAAACGTGTGAAAATATGAAGAGCTTCAAAAATATGAAAAATATGAAGAGTTTCAAAAGGTGTGAAAAATTTGAAGAGCTTCAAAAGGTGTCAAAAGGAGATGAGCATGAAACGGTCTGAAAAATAGGAGGAGCATGAAGCGGTGTTGAAAATCATAAAGAGCCTGAAAAGTTGTGAAAAATATGAAGAGCTTCAAAAGACGTGAAAAATTTGAAGAGCTTCAAAAGGTGTCAAAATGAGATGAGCATGAAACGGTCTGAAAAATAGGAGGAGCATGAAGTGGTGTTGAAAAAAATGAAGAGCCTGAAAAGGTGTGAAATATATAAAGAGCTTCAAAAGGTGTCAAATATATGAGGAGAATGAAACGGTCTGCAAATTAGGAGAAGCCTGAAATGGTGTTCAAAAACATGAAGAGACTGAAAAGGTGTGAAAAACATGAAGAGCCTGAAAAGGTGTGAAAAATATGAAGAGCTTCAAAAGGTGTAAAAAATGAGATGAGCATGAAATCGTCTGAAAAATAGGAGGAGCATGAAGTGGTGTTGAAAAAAATGAAGAGCCTGAAAAGGTGTGAAACATATGAAGAGCTTCAAAAGGTGTCAAAATTATGAGGAACATGAAACGGCCTGAAAAATTGGAGGAGCATGAAGCGGTGTTCAAAAATATGAAGAGCCTGAAAAGGTGTGAAAAATATGAAGAGCTTCAAAAGGTGTGAAATACATGAGTAGTTTGAAACGGGCTGAAAAATAGGAGAAGTATGAAGTGGTGTGGAAAAATATGAAGAGCGTGAAAAGGTGTGGAAAATATGAAGAGCTTCAAATGGTGTGAAATACATGAGGAGCATGAAACTCTCTGAAAAATAGAAGGAGCATGAAGCGGTGTTCAAACATGAAGAGCCTGAAAAGGTGTGAAAAATATGAAGAGCTTCAAACGGTGTCAAAAATATGAGGAGCATGAAACGGTCTGAAAAATAGGAGGAGCAAGAAGCCGTGTTCAAAAACATGAAGAGCCTGAAAAGGTCTGAAAAATATGAAGAGCTTGAAAAGGTGTGAAATATATGAAGAGCTTCAAAAGGTGTCAAAAATGAGATGAGCATGAAACGGTGTGAAAAATAGGAGGAGCATGAAGCGGTTTTGAAAAAAATGAAGTTGCTGAAAAGGTGTGAAATATATGAAGAGCTTCAAGAGGTGTCAAAAATATGAAGAGCAGGAAATGGTCTGAAAAATAGGAGGAGCATGAAGCGGTGTTGAAAAACATGAAGAGTCTGAAAAGGTGTGAAAGATATGAAGTGTTTCTAAAGATGTCAAAAATATGAGGAGTATGAAACGGTCTGAAAAATAGGAGGAGCAAGCAACGGTGATCAAAAACATGGAGAGCCTTAAAAGGTGTGAAAAATATGACGAGCTTCAAAAGGTGTGAAAAACATGAGGAGCATGAAACGGGCTGAAAAATAGGAGAAGCATGAAGTGGTGTTGAAAAACATGAAGAGCCTGAAAAGGAGTGAAAAATATGAAGAGCTTCAAAAGGTGTCAAACATATGAAGAGCAGGAAATGGTCTGAAAAATAGGAGGAGCATGAAGCGGTGTTGAAAAACATGAAGAGTCTGAAAAGGTGTGAAAGATATGAAGTGTTTCTAAAGATGTCAAAAATATGAGGAGCATGAAACGGTCTGAAAAATAGGAGGAGCAAGCAACGATGATCAAAAACATGGAGAGCCTTAAAAGGTGTGAGAAATATGACGAGCTTCAAAAGGTGTGAAAAACATGAGGAGCATGAAACGGGCTGAAAAATAGGAGAAGCATGAAGTGGTGTTGAAAAACATGAAGAGCCTGAAAAAGTGTGAAAAATATAAAGAGCTTCAGAAGGTGTGAAAAATATTAAGAGCTTCAACAGGTGTCAAAAATTAGATGAGCATGAAACGGTCTGAAAAATTGGAGGAGCAAAAAGTAGTGTTGAAAAAAATGAAGAGCCTGAAAAGGTGTGAAAAATATGAAAAGCTTCAAAAGGTGTCAAAAATATGAGGAGCATGAAACGGTCTGAAAAGTAGGTGGAGCATGAAGCGGTGTTGAAAAATATGAAGAGCCTGGAAAGGTGTGCAAAATATGAAGAGCTTCAAAAGGTGTGAAATATATGAAGAGCTTCAAAAGGTGTCGAAAATGACGTGAGCATGAAACGGTCTGAAAAATAGGAGGAGCATGAAACGGTGATCAAAAACATGAAGAGCCTGAAAAGGTGTGAAAAATATGAAGAGCTTCAAAAAGTGTGAAATACATGAGGAGCATGAAACGGGCTGTAAAATAGGAGAAGCATGAAGGGGTGTGGAAAAACATGAAGAGCCTGAAAAGTTGTGAAACATATGAAGAGCTTCAAAAGGTGTCAAAATTATGAGGAGCATGAAACGGCCTGAAAAATTGGAGGAGCATGAAGCGGTGTTCAAAAATATGAAGAGCCTGAAAAGGTGTGAAAAATATGAAGAGCTTCAAAAGGTGTCACAATTATGAGGAGCATGAAACGGCCTGAAAAATTGGAGGAGCATGAAGCGGTGTTCAAAAATATGAAGAGCCTGAAAAGTTGTGAAACGTATGAAGAGCTTCAAAAGGTGTCAAAATTATGAGGAGCATGAAACGGCCTGAAAAATTGGAGGAGCATGAAGCGGTGTTCAAAATATGAAGAGCCTGAAAAGGTGTGAAAAATATTCAGAGCTTCAAAATGTGTCAAATATATGAGGAGCATGAAACGGCCTGAAAAATAGGAGGAGCATGAAACGGTGATTAAAAACATGAAGAGCCTGAAAAGGTCTGAAAAATATGAAGAGCTTCAAAAGGTGTGAAATACATGAGGAGCATGAAACAGGCCGAAAAATAGGTGAAGCATGAAGTGGTGTGGAAAAACATGAAGAGCCTAAAATGTTGTGAGAAATATGAAGAGCTTCAAAAGATGTGAAATACATGAGGAGCAAGAAACTCTCTGAAAAATAGGAGGAGCATGAAGCGATGTCAAAAACATGAAGAGCCTAAAAAGTTGTGAAAAATATGAAGAGCTTCAAAAGGTGTCAAAAATGAGATGAGCATGAAACGGTCTGAAAAATAGGAGGAGCAAGAAGCGGTGTTGAAAAACATGAAGAGCCTAAAAAGTTGTGAAAAATATGAAAAGCTTCAAAAGGGGTCAAAAATGAGATGAGCATGAAACGGTCCGAAAAATAGGATGATCATGTAACGGTGTTGAAAAACATGAAGAGCCAGAAAAGATTGAAAAATATGAAAAGCTTCAAAAGGGGTCAAAAATGAGATGAGCATGAAACGGACTGAAAAATAGGAGGATCATGAAACGATATTGAAAAACATGAAGAGCCTGAAAAGGTCTGAAAAATAATAGGAGCTTCAAAAGGTGTGAAAAATATGAGGAGCATGAATCGGTCTGAAAAATAGGAGTAGCATGTAGGTGTGTTCAAAAACATGAAGAGCCTGAAAACGTGTGAAAAATATTAAGAGCTTCAAAAGGTGTCAAAAATATGAGGAGCATGAAACGGTCTGAAAAATAGGAGGAGCATGAAGCGTCGTTGAAAAACGTGAAGAGCCTGAAAACGTGTGAAAAATATTAAGAGCTTCAAAAGGTGTGAAAAATATTAGGAGCATGAATCGGTCTGAAAAATAGGAGGAGCATGAAGCGTTGTTGAAAAAAGTGAAGAGCCTGAAAATGTGTGAAAAATATTAAGAGCTTCAAAAGGTGTGAAAAATATGAAGAACTTCAAAAGGTATCAAAAATCGAAGAGCAGGAAATTGTCTGAAAAATAGGAGGAGCATGAAGTGGTGTTAAAAACATGAAGAGCCTGAAAAGGTGTGAAATATAGGAAGAGCTTCAAAAGGTGTCAAAAGTATGAGGAGAATGAAACGGTCTAAAAATAGGAGGAGAATGAAGTGGTGTTGAAAAACATGAAGAGCTTGAAAAGTGTGAAAAATATGAAGAGCTTCTAAAGGTGTCAAAAATATGAGGAGCATGAAAAGGTCTGACAAATAGGAGAAGCATGAAGTGGTGTTGAAAAAAAAAGAGCTTGAAAAGTGTGAAAAATATGAAGAGCATCAAAAGGTGTCAAAAATATGAGGAGCATGAAACGGTCTGAAAAATAGGAGGTTCATGAAGCGGTGTTGAAAAACATGAAGAGCCTGAAAACGTGTGAAAAAATATGAAGAGCTTCAAAAGGTGTGAAAAATATGAAGAGCTTCAAAAGGTGTCAAAAATTTGAGGAGCAAGAGACCGTCTGAAAAACAGGAGGAGCATGAAGCGGTGTTGAAAAACATGAAGAGCATGAAAAGATGCCCAAAACATGAAGAGCTTCAAATGGTGTTAAAAATATGAGGAGCATAAAACGTTCTGAAGTATAGGAGGAGCATGAAGCGGTGTTGAAAAACATGAAGAGCATGAAAAGGTGCCGAAAATATGAAGAGCTTCAAAAGGTATCAAAAATGGGAGCAGCATGAAACGGTCGGAAAAATAGGAGCATGAAGCGATGTTGAAAAACATGAAGAGCCTGAAAAGGTGTGAAATACTTGAAGAGCTTCAAAAGGTGTCAAAAATAGGAGGAGTCTGAAAGGGTCTGAAATCTAGGAGGAGCATGAAGTGGTACTGAAAAACATGAAAAACCTGTAAAGATGTGAAAAATATGAAGAGCTTCAAAAGGTGTCAAAAATGTGAGGAGCATGAAACGGTCAGAAAAATAGGAGGAGCATGAAGCGGTGTCAAAAATATGAAGAGCCTCAAAAGTTGTGAAAAATATGAAGAGCTTCAAAAAGTGTCAAAAATACGAGGATCATGAAACGGTCTGAAAAATAGGAGAAGCATGAAGTGTTGTTGAAAAACATGAAGAGCCTGAAAAGGTGTGAAATATATGAAGAGCTTCAAAAGGTGTCAAAAATATGAGGAGCATGAAACGGTGTGAAAATAGGAGGAGGATGAACCGGTCTGAAAAATAATAGGAGCATGAATCGATGTTGAAAACATGAAGAGCATGAAGAGGTGTGAAAAATATGAAGAGCTTCAAAAGGTGTCAAAAATATTAGGAGCAAGAAACGGTCTGAAAAATAGGAGGAACATGAAGCGGTGTTGAAAAACATGAAGAGCCTGAAAATGTGTGAAAAATATGAAGGGCTTTAAAAGGTGTCAAAAATATGAGGCGCCTGTAACGGTCTGAAAAATAGGAGGAGCATGAAGCGGTGTTGAAAAACATGAAGAGCTTGAAATGGGGTGAAATATATGAAGAGCTTCAAAAGGTGTCAAAAATAGGAGGAGTATGAAACGGTCTGAAATCTAGGAGGAGCATGAAGTGTTATTGAAAAACATGAAGATCATGAAAAGGTGTGAAATATGAAGAGCTTCAAAAGGTGTCAAAAATGTGAGGAGCATGAAACGGTCTGAAAAATAGGAGGAGCATGAAGCCATGTTCAAAAACATGAAGAGCCTGAAAAGGTGTGAAAAATATGAAGAGCTTCAAAAGGTGTCAAATTATGAGGAGAATGAAACGGTGTGAAAAATAGGAGGAGCATGAAACGGGTTGAAAAATAGGAGGAGCATGAAGCGGAGTCCACAAAAATGAAGAGCCTGAAAAGGTGGAAAGTATATGAAGAGCTTCAAAAGCTGTCAAAAATTTGAGGAGCATGAAACGGTATGAAAAATAGGAGGAGTGTGAAGCGGTGTTCAAAAACATGAAGAGTTTAAAAGGTGTGAAAAATATGAAGAGCTTCAAAAGTTGTGAAAAATATGAAAAGCATAAAACGGTCTGAAAAATAGGAGGAGCATGAAACGGTCTGAAAAATAGGAGGAGCATGAAGCGGTGTTGAAAAACATGAAGAGTCTGAAAAGTTGTGAAAAATATGAAGAGCTTCAAAAGGTGTCAAAAATTTGAGGAGCATGAAAAGTTCTGAAGAATAGGAAGAGCATGATGCAGTGTTGAAAAACATGAAGAGCCTGAAAAGGTGTGAAAAATATGAAGCACTTCAAAAGATGTCAAAATTATGAGGAGCATGAAACAGTTGAAAAATAGGAGGAGCATGAAGCAGTGTTCAAAAACATGAAGAACCGGAAAAGGTGTGAAAAATATGAAGAGCTTCAAAAGGTGTGAAAATTATGAGGAGCATGAAACGGTCTGAAAAATAGGAGGAGCATGAAGGGGTGTTCAAAAACATGAAGAGCCTGAAAAGGTGTGAAAAATATGAAGAGCTTCAAAAGGTTGGAAATACATGAGGAGCATGAAACGGTCTGAAAAATAGGAGGAGCATGAATCCGTCTGAAAAATGGGAGGAGCATGAAGCGGTGTTGAAAAACATGAAGTTCCTGAAAAGCTGCGAAAATAAGACAAGCTTCAAAAGGTGTCAAAAATATGAGGAGCGTGAAACGGTCTGAAAAATAGGAGGAGCATGAAACGGTCTGAAAAATGGGAGGAGCATGAAGCGGTGTTGAAAAACATGAAGTTCCTGAAAAGCTGTGAAAATAAGACAAGCTTCAAAAGGTGTGAAAAATATGAGGAGCATGAAACGGTCTGAAAAATAGGAGGTGCATGAAGCAGTGTCGAAAAACATGAAGAGCCTGAGAACGTGTGAAAAATATGAAGAGCTTCTAAAGGTGTGAAAAATATGAAGAGCTTCAAAAGGTGTCAAAAATGAGATGAGCATGAAACGGCCTGAAAAATAGGAGGAGCATGAAGTGGTGTTGAAAAACATGATGAGCCTGAAAAAGTGTGAAATATATGAAGAGCTTCAAAAGGTGTCAAAAATATGAGGAGCATGAAACGGTCTGAAAAATAGGAGGAGCATGAAGCGGTGTTGAAAAACATGAAGAGCCTGAAAAGGTGTGAAAAATATGAAGAGCTTCAAAAGTTGTCAAAAATATGATGAGCATGAACGGTCCGGAAAATAGCAGGAGCATGAAGCGGTCTTGAAAATCATGAAGAGCGTGAAAAGGTGTGAAAAATAAGAAGAGCTTCAAAATGTTTCAAAATTATGAGGAGAATGAACGGTCTGAAAAATCGGAGGAGCATGAAGCGGTGTTGAAAAACATGAAGAGCCTGAAAAGATGTGAAATATATGAAGAGCTTCAAAAGGTGTCAAAAATTTGAGGAGCATGAAACGGTCTGAAAAATAGGAGAAGTATGAAGTGGTGTTGAAAAACATGAAGAGCCTGAAAAGGAGTGAAAAATATGAAGAGCTTCAAAAGGTGTCAAACATATGAAGAACATGAAACGGTCTGAAAAATAGGAGGATCATGAAGCAGTGTTCAAAAACATGAAGAGCCTGAAAATGTGTGAAAAATATTCAGAGCTTCAAAATGTGTCAAATATATGATGAGCATGAAACGGCCTGAAAAATAGGAGGAGCATGAAACGGTGATTAAAAACATGAAGAGCCTGAAAAGGTCTGAAAAATATGAAGAGCTTCAAAAGGTGTGAAATACATGAGGAGCATGAAACAGGCCGAAAAATAGGTGAAGCATGAAGTGGTGTGGAAAAACATGAAGAGCCTAAAATGTTGTGAGAAATATGAAGAGCTTCAAAAGATGTGAAATACATGAGGAGCAAGAAAGTCTCTGAAAAATAGGAGGAGCATGAAGCGATGTCAAAAACATGAAGAGCCTAAAAAGTTGTGAGAAATATGAAGAGCTTCAAAAGGTGTCAAAAATGAGATGAGCATGAAACGCTCTGAAAAATAGGAGGAGCAAGAAGCGGTGTTGAAAAACATGAAGAGCCTAAAAAGTTGTGAAAAATATGAAAAGCTTCAAAAGGGGTCAAAAATGAGATGAGCATGAAACGGTCCGAAAAATAGGATGATCATGTAACGGTGTTGAAAAACATGAAGAGCCAGAAAAGGTTGAAAAATATGAAAAGCTTCAAAAGGGGTCAAAAATGAGATGAGCATGAAACGGACTGAAAAATAGGAGGATCATGAAACGATATTGAAAAACATGAAGAGCCTGAAAAGGTCTGAAAAATAATAGGAGCTTCAAAAGGTGTGAAAAATATGAGGAGCATGAATCGGTCTGAAAAATAGGAGTAGCATGTAGGTGTGTTCAAAAACATGAAGAGCCTGAAAACGTGTGAAAAATATTAAGAGCTTCAAAAGGTGTCAAAAATATGAGGAGCATGAAACGGTCTGAAAAATAGGAGGAGCATGAAGCGTCGTTGAAAAACGTGAAGAGCCTGAAAACGTGTGAAAAATATTAAGAGCTTCAAAAGGTGTGAAAAATATTAGGAGCATGAATCGGTCTGAAAAATAGGAGGAGCATGAAGCGTTGTTGAAAAAAGTGAAGAGCCTGAAAATGTGTGAAAAATATTAAGAGCTTCAAAAGGTGTGAAAAATATGAAGAACTTCAAAAGGTATCAAAAATCGAAGAGCAGGAAATGGTCTGAAAAATAGGAGGTGCATGAAGTTGTGTTAAAAACATGAAGAGCCTGAAAAGGTGTGAAATATAGGAAGAGCTTCAAAAGGTGTCAAAAGTATGAGGAGAATGAAACGGTCTAAAAATAGGAGGAGAATGAAGTGGTGTTGAAAAACATGAAGAGCTTGAAAAGTGTGAAAAATATGAAGAGCTTCTAAAGGTGTCAAAAATATGAGGAGCATGAAAAGGTCTGAAAAATAGGAGAAGCATGAAGTGGTGTTGAAAAAAAAAAGAGCTTGAAAAGTGTGAAAAATATGAAGAGCATCAAAAGGTGTCAAAAATATGAGGAGCATGAAACGGTCTGAAAAATAGGAGGAGCATGAAGCGGTGTTGAAAAACATGAAGAGCCTGAAAACGTGTGAAAAAATATGAAGAGCTTCAAAAGGTGTGAAAAATATGAAGAGCTTCAAAAGGTGTCAAAAATTTGAGGAGCAAGAGACCGTCTGAAAAACAGGAGGAGCATGAAGCGGTGTTGAAAAACATGAAGAGCATGAAAAGGTGCCAAAAATATGAACAGCTTCAAAAGGTATCAAAAATGGGAGCAGCATGAAACGGTCGGAAAAATAGGAGGAGCATGAAGCGATGTTGAAAAACATGAAGAGCCTGAAAAGGTGTGAAATACTTGAAGAGCTTCAAAAGGTGTCAAAAATAGGAGGAGTCTGAAACGGTCTGAAATCTAGGAGGAGCATGAAGTGGTACTGAAAAACATGAAGAACCTGTAAAGATGTGAAAAATATGAAGAGCTTCAAAAGGTGTCAAAAATGTGAGGAGCATGAAACGGTCAGAAAAATAGGAGGAGCATGAAGCGGTGTCAAAAATATGAAGAGCCTCAAAAGTTGTGAAAAATATGAAGAGCTTCAAAAGGTGTGAAAAATATGAGGAGCATGAAACGGTCTGAAAAATAGGAGGAGCCTGAAGCGGTGTTGAAAAACATGAAGAGCTTGAAATGGGGTGAAATATATGAAGAGCTTCAAAAGGTGTCAAAAATAGGAGGAGTATGAAACGGTCTGAAATCTAGGAGGAGCATGAAGTGTTATTGAAAAACATGAAGATCATGAAAAGGTGTGAAATATGAAGAGCTTCAAAAGGTGTCAAAAATGTGAGGAGCATGAAACGGTCTGAAAAATAGGAGGAGCATGAAGCCATGTTCAAAAACATGAAGAGCCTGAAAAGGTGTGAAAAATATGAAGAGCTTCAAAAGGTGTGAAAAATATGAGGAGCATGAAACGGTCTGAAAAATAGGAGGAGCATGAAGCCGTGTTGAAAAACATGAAGAGCCTGAAAAAGTGTGAAATATATGAAGAGGTTCAAAAGGTGTAAAAAATATGAGGAGATTCAAAAGGTATCAAAAATATGAGGAGCATGAAACGGTCTGAAAAATAATAGGAGCATGAATCGATGTTGAAAACATGAAGAGCTTGAAGAGGTGTGAAAAATATGAAGAGCTTCAAAAGGTGTCAAAAATATTAGGAGCAAGAAACGGTCTGAAAAATAGGAGGAGCATGAAGCGGTGTTGAAAAACATGAAGAGCCTGAAAATGTGTGAAAAATATGAAGGGCTTTAAAAGGTGTCAAAAATATGAGGCGCCTGTAACGGTCTGAAAAATAGGAGGAGCATGAAGCAGTGTTGAAAAACATGAAGAGCTTGAAATGGGGTGAAATATATGAAGAGCTTCAAAAGGTGTCAAAAATAGGAGGAGTATGAAACGGTCTGAAATCTAGGAGGAGCATGAAGTGTTATTGAAAAACATGAAGATCATGAAAAGGTGTGAAATATGAAGAGCTTCAAAAGGTGTCAAAAATGTGAGGAGCATGAAACGGTCTGAAAAATAGGAGGAGCATGAAGCCATGTTCAAAAACATGAAGAGCCTGAAAAGGTGTGAAAAATATGAAGAGCTTCAAAAGGTGTCAAATTATGAGGAGAATGAAACGGTGTGAAAAATAGGAGGAGCATAAAATGGGTTGAAAAATAGGAGGAGCATGAAGCGGAGTCCACAAAAATGAAGAGCCTGAAAAGGTGGAAAGTATATGAAGAGCTTCAAAAGCTGTCAAAAATTTGAGGAGCATGAAACGGTATGAAAAATAGGAGGAGTGTGAAGCGGTGTTCAAAAACATGAAGAGTTTAAAAGGTGTGAAAAATATGAAGAGCTTCAAAAGTTGTGAAAAATATGAAAAGCATAAAACGGTCTGAAAAATAGGAGGAGCATGAAACGGTCTGAAAAATAGGAGGAGCATTAAGCGGTGTTGAAAAACATGAAGAGTCTGAAAAGTTGTGAAAAATATGAAGAGCTTCAAAAGGTGTCAAAAATTTGAGGAGCATGAAAAGTTCTGAAGAATAGGAAGAGCATGATGCAGTGTTGAAAAACATGAAGAGCCTGAAAAGGTGTGAAAAATATGAAGCACTTCAAAAGATGTCAAAATTATGAGGAGCATGAAACAGTTGAAAAATAGGAGGAGCATGAAGCAGTGTTCAAAAACATGAATAACCGGAAAAGGTGTGAAAAATATGAAGAGCTTCAAAAGGTGTGAAAATTATGAGGAGCATGAAACGGTCTGAAAAATAGGAGGAGCATGAAGGGGTGTTCAAAAACATGAAGAGCCTGAAAAGGTGTGAAAAATATGAAGAGCTTCAAAAGGTTGGAAATACATGAGGAGCATGAAACGGTCTGAAAAATAGGAGGAGCATGAATCGGTCTGAAAAATGGGAGGAGCATGAAGCGGTGTTGAAAAACATGAAGTTCCTGAAAAGCTGCGAAAATAAGACAAGCTTCAAAAGGTGTGAAAAATATGAGGAGCATGAAACGGTCTGAAAAATAGGAGGTGCATGAAGCGGTGTCGAAAAACATGAAGAGCCTGAGAACGTGTGAAAAATATGAAGAGCTTCTAAAGGTGTGAAAAATATGAAGAGCTTCAAAAGGTGTCAAAAATGAGATGAGCATGAAACGGCCTGAAAAATAGGAGGAGCATGAAGTGGTGTTGAAAAACATGATGAGCCTGAAAAAGTGTGAAATATATGAAGAGCTTCAAAAGGTGTCAAAAATATGAGGAGCATGAAACGGTCTGAAAAATAGGAGGAGCATGAAGCGGTGTTGAAAAACATGAAGAGCCTGAAAAGGTGTGAAAAATATGAAGAGCTTCAAAAGTTGTCAAAAATATGATGAGCATGAACGGTCCAGAAAATAGCAGGAGCATGAAGCGGTCTTGAAAACCATGAAGAGCCTGAAAAGGTGTGAAAAATAAGAAGAGCTTCAAAATGTTTCAAAATTATGAGGAGAATGAACGGTCTGAAAAATAGGAGGAGCATGAAGCGGTGTTGAAAAACATGAAGAGCCTGAAAAGGTGTGAAATATATGAAGAACTTCAAAAGGTGTGAAGTACATGAGGAGCATTAAACGCTCTGAAAAATAGAAGCATGAAGTTTTGTTCAAAAACATGAAGAGCCTGAAAAGGTGTGAAATATATGAAGATCTTCAAAAGGTGTGAAAAATATGAGGGGCATGAAACGGTCTGAAAAATAGGAGGTGCATGAAGCGGTGTTGAAAACATGAAGAGCCTGAAAACCTGTGAAAAATATGAACAGCTTCAAAAGGTGTGAAAATATGAAGAGCTTCAAAAGGTGTGAAAAATATGAAGAGCTTCAAACGGTGTCAAAAATGAGATGAGCATGAAATGGCCTAAAAAATAGGAGGAGCATGAAGTGTTGGTGAAAAACATGAAGAGCGTGAAAAGGTGTGAAAAATATGAAGAGCCTCAAAAGGTGTGAAAAATATGAGAAACATGACATGATCTGAAATATTGGAGGAGCATGAAGCGGTGTTGAAGAACATGAAGAGCCTGAAAAGGTGTGAAAAATATGAAGAGCTTCAAAAGTTGTCAAAAATATGAGGAGCAAGAAACGGTCTGAAAAATAGGAGGAGCATGAAGTGGTGTTGAAAAATATGAAGAGCCTGAAAAGGTGTGAAATATGTAAAGAGCTTCAAAAGGTGTCAAAAATATGAGGAGCATGAAACGGTCTGAAAAATAGGAGGAGCATGAAGCTGTGTTGAAAAACATGAAGAGCCTGAAAAGGTGTGAACCATATTAAGAGCTTCAAAAGGTGTCAAAAATATGTGGAGCAAGTAACGGTTTGAAAAATAGGAGGAGCATGAAGCGGTGTTCAAAAACATGAAGATCCTGAAAAGGTGTGAAAAATACGAAGAGCTTCAAAAGGTGTGAAATACATGAGGAGCATGAAACCGTCTGAAAAATAGGAAGAGCATGAAGCGATGTTCAAAAACATGAAGAGCCTGAAATGGTGTGAAAAATATCAAGAGTTTCAAAAGGTGTGAAAAATATGATGAGCATGAAATGGTCTGAAAAATAGGAGGAGCAAGAAGCGGTGTTCAAAAACATGAAGAGCCTGAAAAGGTGTGAAAAAGATGAAGAGCTTCAAAAGCTGTCAAAAATATGAGGAGCATGAAATGGTCTGAAAAATAGGAGGAGAATGAAGCGGTGTTTAAAAACATGAAGAGCCTGAAAAGGTGTTGAAAAATATGAAGAGACTCAAAACTTGTCAAAAATATGAGGAGCATGAAACGGTCTGAAAAATAGGAGGAGCATGAAAAGATGTTGAAAAACATGAAGAGCCTGAAAACGTGTGAAAATATGAAGATCTTCAAAAGGTGTGAAAAATATGAAGAGCTTCAAAAGGTGTCAAAAATGAGATGAGCATGAAACTGTCTGAAAAATGGGAGGAGCATGAAGTGGTGTTCAAAAAAATGAAGAGCCTAAAAAGGTGTGAAAAATATGCAGACTTTCAAAAGAAATCAAAAATATGAAGAGCATGAAACGGTCTGAAAAGTAGGAGGAGCATGAAGCGGTATTCAAAAACATGAAGAGCCTGAAAAGGTGTGAAAAAAGTGAAGAGCTTCAAAAGGTCTCAAAAAAATGAGTAGCATGAAACGGTCTGAAAAATCGGAGGAGCATGAAACGGTGTTCAAAATCCTGAAGAGCCTGAAAAGGTGTGAAAAATATGACGAGCTTCAAAACGTGTCAAAAATATGAGGAGCATGATACGGTCTGAAAAATAGGAGGAGCAAGAAGCGGTGTTGAAAAACATGAAGAACCTGAAAAGGTGTGACAAATATGAAGAACTTCAAAAGGTGTGAAAAATATGAGGAGCATGTAACGGTCTGAATAATAGGAGGAGCATGAAGCGGTGTTCATAAACATGGAGACCCTGAAAAGTTGTGAAAAATATGAAGAACTTCAAAAGGTGTGAAAAATATGAAGAGCTTCAAAATGTGTCAAAAAGAGATGAGCATGAAACGGTCTGAAAAATAGGAGGAACATGAAGTGGTTTTGAAAAACCTGAAGAGCCTGAAAAGGTGTGAGAAATATGAAGAGTTTCAAAAGGTATCAAAAATATGAGGAGACTGAAACGGTCTGAAAAATAAGAGGAGCATGAAGCGGTGTTCAAAAACATGAAGAGTCTGAAAAGGTGTGGAATATATGAAGACCTTCAAAAGGTGTCAAAGGTATGAGGAGAATGAAACGGTCTGAAAAATACGAGGAGCATGAAACGGTGTTCAAAAACATGAAGAGCCTGAAAAGATGTGAAAAATATGAAGAGCTTCAAAAGGTGTCAAAAATATGAGGAGCATGAAACGGTCTGAAAAATAGAAGCAGCATGAAGCGGTGTTGAAATAGATAAAGAGCCTGAAAACGTGTGAAAAATATGAAGAGATTCAAAAGGTGTGAAAAATATGAAGAGCTTCAAAAGGTGTGAAAAGAATGAAGAGCTTCAAAAGGTGTCAAAAATATGAGGAACATGAAATGGTCTGAAAAATTGGAGGAGCATGAAGCCGTGTTCAAAAACATGAACAGCTTGAAAATGTGTGAAAAATATGAAGAGCCTGAAAAGTTATGAAAAATACGAAGAGCTTCAAAAGGTGTCAAATATATGAGGAGCATGAAACGGTCTGAAAAATAGGAGGATCATAAAGCGGTGTTGAAAAACATGAAGAGCCTGAAAATGGTGTGAAAAATATCAAGAGCTTCAAAAGGTGTCAAAAATGAGATGTGCATGAAACGGTCTGAAAAATAGGAGGAGCATGAAACGGTGTTCAAAAACATGAAGAGCCTGAAAAGGTGTGAAAAATATGAAGAGCCTCAAAAAATGTCAAAAATATGAGGAATATGAAACGGTCTGAAAAATAGGAGGATCATAAAGCGGTGTTGAAAAACATGAAGAGCCTGAAAATGGTGTGAAAAATATGAAGAGCTTCAAAAGGAGTCAAAAATGAAATGTGCATGAAACGGTCTGAAAAATATGAGGAGCATGAAGTGGTTGTGAAAAACATGAAAAGCCTGAAAATGTGTGCAAAATACGAAGAGCTTCAAAAGGTGTGAAATACATGAGGAGCATGAAATGGTCTGAGAAATAGGAGGAGCATGAAGCGGTGTTCAAAAACATGTAGAGACTGAAAAGGTGTGAAAAATATGAAGAGCTTCAAAAGGAGTGAAAAATAGGAGGAGCATGAAACGGTCTGAAAAATAGGAGGAACATGAACCGGTGTTCAAATACATGAAAAGCCTGAAAAGGTGTGAAAAATATGAAGAGCTTCAAAAATATGAAAAATATGAAGAGCTTCAAAAGGTGTGAAAAATATGAAGAGCTTCAAAAGGTGTCAAAAATATGAGAAACATGAAACGGTCTGAAAAATTGGAGGAGCATGAAGCGGTGTTCAAAAACATGAAGAGCCTGAAAAGGTGTGAAAAATATGAAGAGCTTCAAAAGGTGTCAAAAATATGAGGAGCATGAAACGGTCTGAAAAATAGGAGGATCATAAAGCGGTGTTGAAAAACATGAAGAGCCTGAAAATGGTGTGAAAAATATGAAGAGCTTCAAAAGGAGTCAAAAATGAAATGTGCATGAAACGGTCTGAAAAATATGAGGAGCATGAAGTGGTTGTGAAAAACATGAAAAGCCTGAAAATGTGTGCAAAATACGAAGAGCTTCAAAAGGTGTGAAATACATGAGGAGCATGAAATGGTCTGAGAAATAGGAGGAGCATGAAGCGGTGTTCAAAAACATGTAGAGACTGAAAAGGTGTGAAAAATATGAAGAGCTTCAAAAGGAGTGAAAAATAGGAGGAGCATGAAACGGTCTGAAAAATAGGAGGAACATGAACCGGTGTTCAAATACATGAAAAGCCTGAAAAGGTGTGAAAAATATGAAGAGCTTCAAAAATATGAAAAACATGAAGAGCTTCAAAAGGTGTGAAAAATATGAAGAGCTTCAAAAGGTGTCAAAAATATGAGAAACATGAAACGGTCTGAAAAATTGGAGGAGCATGAAGCGGTGTTCAAAAACATGAAGAGCCTGAAAAGGTGTGAAAAATATGAAGAGCTTCAAAAGGTGTCAAAAATATGAGGAGCATGAAACGGTCTGAAAAATAGGAGGAGCATGAAGCGGTGTTGAAAAAAATGAAGAGCCTGAAAATGTGTGAAATATATGAAGAGCTTCAAAAGGTGTGAAATACATGAGGAGCATGAAACGGGCTGAAAAATAGGAGGAGCATGAAGCGGTGTGGCAAAACATGAAGAGCCTGAAAAGGTGTGAAAGATATGAAGAGTTTCTAAAGGTGTCAAAAATATGAGGAGCATGAAAACGTCTGAAAAATAGGAGGAGCATGAAGTTGTGTTGAAAAACATTAAGAGCCTGAAAGGGTGTGAAAAATATGAAGAGCTTCAAAAGGTGTCAAAAATATGAGGAGCATGAAACGGTCTGAAAAATAGGCGGAGCATGAAGCGGTGTTCAAAAACATGAAGAGCGTGAAAAGGTGTGAAAAATATGAAGAGCTTCAAAAGGTGTCAAACATAAGAGGAGCATGAAACGGTCTGAAAAATAGGAGGAGCATGAAACGGTGTTCAAAAACATGAAGAGCCTGAAAATGGTGTGAAAAATATCAAAGGCTTCAAAAAGTGTCAAAAATGAGATGTGCATGAAACGGTCAGAAAAATAGGAGGAGCATGAAACGGTGTTCAAAAACATGAAGAGCCTGAAAAGGTGTGAAAAATATGAAGTACTTCAAAAGGTGTCAAATATATGAGGAGCATGAAACGGTCTGAAAAATAGGAGGATCATAAAGCGGTGTTGAAAAACATGAAGAGCCTGAAAATGGTGTGAAAAATATCAAAGGCTTCAAAAAGTGTCAAAAATGAGATGTGCATGAAACGGTCAGAAAAATAGGAGGAGCATGAAACGGTGTTCAAAAACATGAAGAGCCTGAAAAGGTGTGAAAAATATGAAGAGCCTCAAAAAATGTCAAAAATATGAGGAATATGAAACGGTCTGAAAAATAGGAGGATCATAAAGCGGTGTTGAAAAACATGAAGAGCCTGAAAATGGTGTGAAAAATATGAAGAGCTTCAAAAGGAGTCAAAAATGAAATGTGCATGAAACGGTCTGAAAAATATGAGGAGCATGAAGTGGTTGTGAAAAACATGAAAAGCCTGAAAATGTGTACAAAATACTAAGAGCTTCAAAAGGTGTGAAATACATGAGGAGCATGAAATGGTCTGAGAAATAGGAGGAGCATGAAGCGGTGTTCAAAAACATGTAGAGACTGAAAAGGTGTGAAAAATGTGAAGAGCTTCAAAAGGAGTGAAAAATAGGAGGAGCACGAAACGGTCTGAAAAATAGGAGGAGCATGAACCGGTGTTCAAATACATGAAAAGCCTGAAATGGTGTGAAAAATATGAAGAGCTTCAAATATATGAAAAATATGAAGAGCTTCAAAAGGTGTGAAAAATATGAGAAACATGAAACGGTCTGAAAAATTGGAGGAGCATGAAGCGGTGTTCAAAAACATGAAGAACCTGAAAAGGTGTGAAAAATATGAAGAGCTTCAAAAGGTGTCAAAAATATGAGGAGCATGAAATGGTCTAAAAAATCGGAGGAGCATGAAATGGTGTTCAAATACATGAAGAGACTGAAAAGGTGTGAAAAACATGAAGAGCTTCAAATGGTGTGAAATACATGAGGAGCATGAAACGGTCTGAAAAATAGGAGGAGCAAGAAGGTGTGCTCAAAAACATGAAGAGCCCGAAAAAGTGTGAAAAATATGAAGAGCTTCAAAAATATGAAAAATATGAAGAGCTTCAAAAGGTGTGAAAAATATGAGGAGCATGAAACGGTCTGAAAAATATGAGGAGCATGAAGCGCTGTTCAAAAACATGAAGAGCCTAAAAGGTGTGAAAAATATGAAGAGCTTCAAAAGGTGTCAAAAATATGAGGAGCATGAAACGGCCTCAAAAATAGGAGGAGCATGAATCGGTGATGAAAAACATGGAGAGCCTGAAAAGGTGTGAAAAATATGAAGAGCTTCAAAAGGTTTCAAAATGTGTGGAGCATGAAACGGTCTGAAAAATAGGAGGAGCATGAAGCGGTGTTGAAAAACATGAAGAGCCTGAAAAGGTGAGAAAAATATGAAGAGCTTGAAAAGGTGTGAAAAATATGAAGAACTTCAAAAGGTGTGAAACATATGAAGAGCTTCAAAACGTGTGAAATACATGAGGAGCATGAAACTCTCTGAAAAATAAAAGGAGCATGAAGTGGTGTTCAAAAACATGAAGAGCCTGAAAAGGTGTGAAAAATATGAAAAGCTTCAAAAGGTGTCAAAAATATGAGGAGCATGAAACGGGCTGAAAAATAGGAGAAGCATGAAGTGGTGTTGGAAAACATGAAGATCCTGAAAAGGTGTGAAAAATATGAAGAGCTTCAAAAGTGTGAAAAACATGACGAGCATGAAATGGCCTGAAAAATACGAGGAACATGAAACGGTGTTCAAAAACATGAAGAGCCTGAAAAGGTGTGAACAATATGAAGAGCTTCAAAAGGTGTCAAAAATATGAGGAGCATGAAAACGTATGAAAAATAGGAGGAGCATGAAGTGGTGTTGAAAAACATTAAGAGCCTGAAAGGGTGTGAAAAATATGAAGAGCTTCAAAAGGTGTCAAAAATATGAGAAGCAGGAAACTGTCTGAATAATAGGAGGAGCATGAAGCGGTGTTCAAAAACATGAAGAGTCTGAAAAGGTGTGAAAAATATGAACAGCTTCAAAAGGTGTCAAAAATATGAGGAGCATGAAACGGTCTGAAAAATGGGAGGAGCATGAAATGGTGATCAAAAACATGAAGAGCCTGAAAAGGTGTGAAAAATGTGAAGAGCTTCAAAAGGTGTGAAAGACATGAGGAGCATGAAACGGGCTGAAAAATAGGAGAAGAATGAAGTGGTGTTGAAAAACATGAAGAGCCTGAAAAAGAGTGAAAAATATGAAAAGCTTCAAAAGGTGTGAAATACATGAGGAGCATGAAACTCTCTGAAAAATAGAAGGAGCATGAAGTGGTGTTCAAAAACATGAAGAGCCTGAAAAGTTGTGAAAATATGAAGAGCTTCAAAAATATGAAAAATATGAAGAGCTTCAAAGGGTGAGAAAAATATGAAGAGCTTCAAAGGGTGAGAAAAATATGAAGAGCTTCAAAAGGTGTCAAAAATATGAGGAGCATGAAACGTTCTGAAAAATAGGAGGAGCATGAAGCGGTGTTGAAATACATGAAGAGCCTGAAAATGTGTGAAAAACATGAAGAGCTTAAAAAGGTGTCAAAAATATGAGGAGCCTGAAACGGTCTGAAAAAGAAGAGGAGCATGAAGCGGTGTTGAAAAACATGAAGAGCCTGAAAAGGTGTGAAAAATATGAAGAGCTTCTAAAGGTGTCAAAAGTATGAGGAGCATGAAACGGTCTTAAAAATACGAGAAGCATGCAGTGGTGTTGAAAAACATGAAGAGCCTGAAAAGTTGTGAAAAATATGCATAGCTTCAAAAGGTGTCAAAAATTAGATGAGCATGAAACGGTCTGAAAAATTGGAGGAGCAAGAAGTACTGTTGAAAAAAATGAAGAGCCTGAAAAGGTGTGAAAAATATGAAAAGCTTCAAAAGGTGTCAAAAATATGAGGACCTTGAAACGGTCTGAAAAATAGGAGGAGCATGAAGCGGTGTTGAAAAATATGAAGAGCCTGAAAAGGTGTGAAAAATATGAAGAACTTCTAAAGGTGTCAAAAATATGAGGAGCAAGTAACGGTCTGAAAAATAGGAGAAGCATAAAGCGGTGTTGAAAAACATGAAGAGCCTGAAAAGGTGTGAAAAATATGAAGAGCTTGAAAAGGTGTGAAAAATATGAAAAACTTCAAAAGGTGTGAAACATATGAAGAGCTTCAAAACGTGTGAAATACATGAGGAGCATGAAACTCTCTGAAAAATAGAAGGAGCATGAAGTGGTGTTCAAAAACATGAAGAGCCTGAAAAGGTGTGAAAAATATGAAAAGCTTCAAAAGGTGTCAAAAATATGAGGAGCATGAAACGGGCTGAAAAATAGGAGAAGCATGAAGTGGTGTTGAAAAACATGAAGATCCTGAAAAGGTGTGAAAAATATGAAGAGCTTCAAAAGTGTGAAATACATGACGAGCATGAAATGGCCTGAAAAATACGAGGAACATGAAACGGTGTTCAAAAACATGAAGAGCCTGAAAAGGTGTGAACAATATGAAGAGCTTCAAAAGGTGTCAAAAATATGAGGAGCATGAAAACGTATGAAAAATAGGAGGAGCATGAAGTGGTGTTGAAAAACATTAAGAGCCTGAAAGGGTGTGAAAAATATGAAGAGCTTCAAAAGGTGTCAAAAATATGAGAAGCAGGAAACTGTCTGAATAATAGGAGGAGCATGAAGCGGTGTTCAAAAACATGAAGAGTCTGAAAAGGTGTGAAAAATATGAAGAGCTTCAAAATGTGTCAAAAATATGAGGAGCATGAAACGGTCTGAAAAATGGGAGGAGCATGAAATGGTGATCAAAAACATGAAGAGCCTGGAAAGGTGTGAAAAATGTGAAGAGCTTCAAAAGGTGTGAAAGACATGAGGAGCATGAAACGGGCTGAAAAATAGGAGAAGAATGAAGTGGTGTTGAAAAAGATGAAGAGCCTGAAAAAGTGTGAAAAATATGAAAAGCTTCAAAAGGTGTGAAATACATGAGGAGCATGAAACTCTCTGAAAAATAAAAGGAGCATGAAGTGGTGTTCAAAAACATGAAGAGCCTGAAAAGTTGTGAAAATATGAAGAGCTTCAAATATGAAAAATATGAAGAGCTTCAAAGGGTGAGAAAAATATGAAGAGCTTCAAAAGGTGTCAAAAATATGAGGAGCATGAAACGTTCTGAAAAATAGGAGGAGCATGAAGCGGTGTTGAAATACATGAAGAGCCTGAAAATGTGTGAAAAACATGAAGAGCTTAAAAAGGTGTCAAAAATATGAGGAGCCTGAAACGGTCTGAAAAAGAAGAGGAGCATGAAGCGGTGTTGAAAAACATGAAGAGCCTGAAAAGGTGTGAAAAATATGAAGAGCTTCTAAAGGTGTCAAAAGTATGAGGAGCATGAAACGGTCTGAAAATCGGAGGAGCATGAAGTGGTGTTCAAAAACATGAAGAGCCTGAAAAGGTGAGAAAAATACGAAGAGCTTCTAAAGGTGTGAAAAATATGAAGAGCTTCAAAAAGGATGAAAAATATGAGGAGCATGAAACTGTCAGAAAAATAGGAGGATCATGAAGCGGTGTTGAAAAACATGAAGAGCCTGAAAAGGTGAGAAAAATACGAAGAGCTTCTAAAGGTGTGAAAAATATGAGGAGCATGAAACGGTCTCAAAATAGGAGGAGCATGAAACGGTCTGAAAAATAGGAGGAGCATGAAGAGGTGATGAAAAAATAGAAGAGCATGAAATGGTTTGAAGTATATAAGGAGCTTCAAAAGGTATCAAAAATAGTAGTAGCATGAAACGGTGTTGAAAAACTTGAAGAGCCTGAAAATGTGTAAAATATGAACAGGTTAAAAGGTGTCAAAATATGAGGAGCATGAAACGGTCTGAAAAATAAGAGGAGCATGAAGCGGTGATGAAAAAAAAGAAGAGCATGAAATGGTTTGAAGAATATGAGGAGCTTCAAAAGGTATCAAAAATAGGAGTAGCATGAAGCCGTGTTGAAAAACATGAAGAGCCTGAAAAGGTGTGAAAAATATGAAGAGCTTCAAAAGGTATCAAAAATAGGAGTAGCATGAAGAGGTGTTCAAAAATATGAAGAGCCTGAAAAGGTGTGAAAAATATGAAGAGCATGAAACGGTCTGAAAAATAGGTGGAGCATGAAGCGGTGTTCAGAAGCATGAAGAGCCTGAAAACTGTGAAAAATATGAAGAGCTTCAAAAAGTGTGAAAAATATGAAGAGCTTCAAAAGGTGTGAAAAGAATGAAGAGCTTCAAAAGGTGTCAAAAATATGAGCAACATGAAATGGTCTGAAAAATTGGAGGAGCATGAAGCCGTGTTCAAAAACATGAACAGCTTGAAAATGTGTGAAAAATATGAAGAGCCTGAAAAGTTATGAAAAATACGAAGAGCTTCAAAAGGTGTCAAATATATGAGGAGCATGAAACGGTCTGAAAAATAGGAGGATCATAAAGCGGTGTTGAAAAACATGAAGAGCCTGAAAATGGTGTGAAAAATATCAAGAGCTTCAAAAGGTGTCAAAAATGAGATGTGCATGAAACGGTCTGAAAAATAGGAGGAGCATGAAACGGTGTTCAAAAACATGAAGAGCCTGAAAAGGTGTGAAAAATATGAAGAGCCTCAAAAAATGTCAAAAATATGAGGAATATGAAACGGTCTGAAAAATAGTAGGATCATAAAGCGGTGTTGAAAAACATGAAGAGCCTGAAAATGGTGTGAAAAATATGAAGAGCTTCAAAAGGAGTCAAAAATGAAATGTGCATGAAACGGTCTGAAAAATAGGAGGATCATAAAGCGGTGTTGAAAAACATGAAGAGCCTGAAAATGGTGTGAAAAATATCAAGAGCTTCAAAAGGTGTCAAAAATGAGATGTGCATGAAACGGTCTGAAAAATAGGAGGAGCATGAAACGGTGTTGAAAAACATGAAGAGCCTGAAAAGGTGTGAAAAATATGAAGAGCCTCAAAAAATGTCAAAAATATGAGGAATATGAAACGGTCTGAAAAATAGTAGGATCATAAAGCGGTGTTGAAAAACATGAAGAGCCTGAAAATGGTGTGAAAAATATGAAGAGCTTCAAAAGGAGTCAAAAATGAAATGTGCATGAAACGGTCTGAAAAATATGAGGAGCATGAAGTGGTTGTGAAAAACATGAAAAGCCTGAAAATGTGTGCAAAATACGAAGAGCTTCAAAAGGTGTGAAATACATGAGGAGCATGAAATGGTCTGAGAAATAGGAGGAGCATGAAGCGGTGTTCAAAAACATGTAGAGACTGAAAAGGTGTGAAAAATATGAAGAGCTTCAAAAGGAGTGAAAAATAGGAGGAGCATGAAACGGTCTGAAAAATAGGAGGAACATGAACCGGTGTTCAAATACATGAAAAGCCTGAAAAGGTGTGAAAAATATGAAGAGCTTCAAAAATATGAAAAATATGAAGAGCTTCAAAAGGTGTGAAAAATATGAAGAGCTTCAAAAGGTGTCAAAAATATGAGAAACATGAAACGGTCTGAAAAATTGGAGGAGCATGAAGCGGTGTTCAAAAACATGAAGAGCCTGAAAAGGTGTGAAAAATATGAAGAGCTTCAAAAGGTGTCAAAAATATGAGGAGCATGAAACGGTCTGAAAAATAGGAGGAGCATGAAGCGGTGTTGAAAAAAATGAAGAGCCTGAAAATGTGTGAAATATATGAAGAGCTTCAAAAGGTGTGAAATACATGAGGAGCATGAAACGGGCTGAAAAATAGGAGGAGCATGAAGCGGTGTGGCAAAACATGAAGAGCCTGAAAAGGTGTGAAAGATATGAAGAGTTTCTAAAGGTGTCAAAAATATGAGGAGCATGAAAACGTCTGAAAAATAGGAGGAGCATGAAGTTGTGTTGAAAAACATTAAGAGCCTGAAAGGGTGTGAAAAATATGAAGAGCTTCAAAAGGTGTCAAAAATATGAGGAGCATGAAACGGTCTGAAAAATAGGCGGAGCATGAAGCGGTGTTCAAAAACATGAAGAGCGTGAAAAGGTGTGAAAAATATGAAGAGCTTCAAAAGGTGTCAAACATAAGAGGAGCATGAAACGGTCTGAAAAATAGGAGGAGCATGAAACGGTGTTCAAAAACATGAAGAGCCTGAAAATGGTGTGAAAAATATCAAAGGCTTCAAAAAGTGTCAAAAATGAGATGTGCATGAAACGGTCAGAAAAATAGGAGGAGCATGAAACGGTGTTCAAAAACATGAAGAGCCTGAAAAGGTGTGAAAAATATGAAGTACTTCAAAAGGTGTCAAATATATGAGGAGCATGAAACGGTCTGAAAAATAGGAGGATCATAAAGCGGTGTTGAAAAACATGAAGAGCCTGAAAATGGTGTGAAAAATATCAAAGGCTTCAAAAAGTGTCAAAAATGAGATGTGCATGAAACGGTCAGAAAAATAGGAGGAGCATGAAACGGTGTTCAAAAACATGAAGAGCCTGAAAAGGTGTGAAAAATATGAAGAGCCTCAAAAAATGTCAAAAATATGAGGAATATGAAACGGTCTGAAAAATAGGAGGATCATAAAGCGGTGTTGAAAAACATGAAGAGCCTGAAAATGGTGTGAAAAATATGAAGAGCTTCAAAAGGAGTCAAAAATGAAATGTGCATGAAACGGTCTGAAAAATATGAGGAGCATGAAGTGGTTGTGAAAAACATGAAAAGCCTGAAAATGTGTACAAAATACTAAGAGCTTCAAAAGGTGTGAAATACATGAGGAGCATGAAATGGTCTGAGAAATAGGAGGAGCATGAAGCGGTGTTCAAAAACATGTAGAGACTGAAAAGGTGTGAAAAATGTGAAGAGCTTCAAAAGGAGTGAAAAATAGGAGGAGCACGAAACGGTCTGAAAAATAGGAGGAGCATGAACCGGTGTTCAAATACATGAAAAGCCTGAAATGGTGTGAAAAATATGAAGAGCTTCAAATATATGAAAAATATGAAGAGCTTCAAAAGGTGTGAAAAATATGAAGAGCTTCAAAAGGTGTGAAAAATATGAGAAACATGAAACGGTCTGAAAAATTGGAGGAGCATGAAGCGGTGTTCAAAAACATGAAGAACCTGAAAAGGTGTGAAAAATATGAAGAGCTTCAAAAGGTGTCAAAAATATGAGGAGCATGAAATGGTCTAAAAAATCGGAGGAGCATGAAATGGTGTTCAAATACATGAAGAGACTGAAAAGGTGTGAAAAACATGAAGAGCTTCAAATGGTGTGAAATACATGAGGAGCATGAAACGGTCTGAAAAATAGGAGGAGCAAGAAGGTGTGCTCAAAAACATGAAGAGCCCGAAAAAGTGTGAAAAATATGAAGAGCTTCAAAAATATGAAAAATATGAAGAGCTTCAAAAGGTGTGAAAAATATGAGGAGCATGAAACGGTCTGAAAAATATGAGGAGCATGAAGCGCTGTTCAAAAACATGAAGAGCCTAAAAGGTGTGAAAAATATGAAGAGCTTCAAAAGGTGTCAAAAATATGAGGAGCATGAAACGGCCTCAAAAAATAGGAGGAGCATGAATCGGTGATGAAAAACATGGAGAGCCTGAAAAGGTGTGAAAAATATGAAGAGCTTCAAAAGGTTTCAAAATGTGTGGAGCATGAAACGGTCTGAAAAATAGGAGGAGCATGAAGCGGTGTTGAAAAACATGAAGAGCCTGAAAAGGTGAGAAAAATATGAAGAGCTTGAAAAGGTGTGAAAAATATGAAGAACTTCAAAAGGTGTGAAACATATGAAGAGCTTCAAAACGTGTGAAATACATGAGGAGCATGAAACTCTCTGAAAAATAAAAGGAGCATGAAGTGGTGTTCAAAAACATGAAGAGCCTGAAAAGGTGTGAAAAATATGAAAAGCTTCAAAAGGTGTCAAAAATATGAGGAGCATGAAACGGGCTGAAAAATAGGAGAAGCATGAAGTGGTGTTGGAAAACATGAAGATCCTGAAAAGGTGTGAAAAATATGAAGAGCTTCAAAAGTGTGAAAAACATGACGAGCATGAAATGGCCTGAAAAATACGAGGAACATGAAACGGTGTTCAAAAACATGAAGAGCCTGAAAAGGTGTGAACAATATGAAGAGCTTCAAAAGGTGTCAAAAATATGAGGAGCATGAAAACGTATGAAAAATAGGAGGAGCATGAAGTGGTGTTGAAAAACATTAAGAGCCTGAAAGGGTGTGAAAAATATGAAGAGCTTCAAAAGGTGTCAAAAATATGAGAAGCAGGAAACTGTCTGAATAATAGGAGGAGCATGAAGCGGTGTTCAAAAACATGAAGAGTCTGAAAAGGTGTGAAAAATATGAACAGCTTCAAAAGGTGTCAAAAATATGAGGAGCATGAAACGGTCTGAAAAATGGGAGGAGCATGAAATGGTGATCAAAAACATGAAGAGCCTGAAAAGGTGTGAAAAATGTGAAGAGCTTCAAAAGGTGTGAAAGACATGAGGAGCATGAAACGGGCTGAAAAATAGGAGAAGAATGAAGTGGTGTTGAAAAACATGAAGAGCCTGAAAAAGAGTGAAAAATATGAAAAGCTTCAAAAGGTGTGAAATACATGAGGAGCATGAAACTCTCTGAAAAATAGAAGGAGCATGAAGTGGTGTTCAAAAACATGAAGAGCCTGAAAAGTTGTGAAAATATGAAGAGCTTCAAAAATATGAAAAATATGAAGAGCTTCAAAGGGTGAGAAAAATATGAAGAGCTTCAAAGGGTGAGAAAAATATGAAGAGCTTCAAAAGGTGTCAAAAATATGAGGAGCATGAAACGTTCTGAAAAATAGGAGGAGCATGAAGCGGTGTTGAAATACATGAAGAGCCTGAAAATGTGTGAAAAACATGAAGAGCTTAAAAAGGTGTCAAAAATATGAGGAGCCTGAAACGGTCTGAAAAAGAAGAGGAGCATGAAGCGGTGTTGAAAAACATGAAGAGCCTGAAAAGGTGTGAAAAATATGAAGAGCTTCTAAAGGTGTCAAAAGTATGAGGAGCATGAAACGGTCTTAAAAATACGAGAAGCATGCAGTGGTGTTGAAAAACATGAAGAGCCTGAAAAGTTGTGAAAAATATGCATAGCTTCAAAAGGTGTCAAAAATTAGATGAGCATGAAACGGTCTGAAAAATTGGAGGAGCAAGAAGTACTGTTGAAAAAAATGAAGAGCCTGAAAAGGTGTGAAAAATATGAAAAGCTTCAAAAGGTGTCAAAAATATGAGGACCTTGAAACGGTCTGAAAAATAGGAGGAGCATGAAGCGGTGTTGAAAAATATGAAGAGCCTGAAAAGGTGTGAAAAATATGAAGAACTTCTAAAGGTGTCAAAAATATGAGGAGCAAGTAACGGTCTGAAAAATAGGAGAAGCATAAAGCGGTGTTGAAAAACATGAAGAGCCTGAAAAGGTGTGAAAAATATGAAGAGCTTGAAAAGGTGTGAAAAATATGAAAAACTTCAAAAGGTGTGAAACATATGAAGAGCTTCAAAACGTGTGAAATACATGAGGAGCATGAAACTCTCTGAAAAATAGAAGGAGCATGAAGTGGTGTTCAAAAACATGAAGAGCCTGAAAAGGTGTGAAAAATATGAAAAGCTTCAAAAGGTGTCAAAAATATGAGGAGCATGAAACGGGCTGAAAAATAGGAGAAGCATGAAGTGGTGTTGAAAAACATGAAGATCCTGAAAAGGTGTGAAAAATATGAAGAGCTTCAAAAGTGTGAAATACATGACGAGCATGAAATGGCCTGAAAAATACGAGGAACATGAAACGGTGTTCAAAAACATGAAGAGCCTGAAAAGGTGTGAACAATATGAAGAGCTTCAAAAGGTGTCAAAAATATGAGGAGCATGAAAACGTATGAAAAATAGGAGGAGCATGAAGTGGTGTTGAAAAACATTAAGAGCCTGAAAGGGTGTGAAAAATATGAAGAGCTTCAAAAGGTGTCAAAAATATGAGAAGCATGAAACTGTCTGAATAATAGGAGGAGCATGAAGCGGTGTTCAAAAACATGAAGAGTCTGAAAAGGTGTGAAAAATATGAAGAGCTTCAAAATGTGTCAAAAATATGAGGAGCATGAAACGGTCTGAAAAATGGGAGGAGCATGAAATGGTGATCAAAAACATGAAGAGCCTGGAAAGGTGTGAAAAATGTGAAGAGCTTCAAAAGGTGTGAAAGACATGAGGAGCATGAAACGGGCTGAAAAATAGGAGAAGAATGAAGTGGTGTTGAAAAACATGAAGAGCCTGAAAAAGTGTGAAAAATATGAAAAGCTTCAAAAGGTGTGAAATACATGAGGAGCATGAAACTCTCTGAAAAATAAAAGGAGCATGAAGTGGTGTTCAAAAACATGAAGAGCCTGAAAAGTTGTGAAAATATGAAGAGCTTCAAATATGAAAAATATGAAGAGCTTCAAAGGGTGAGAAAAATATGAAGAGCTTCAAAAGGTGTCAAAAATATGAGGAGCATGAAACGTTCTGAAAAATAGGAGGAGCATGAAGCGGTGTTGAAATACATGAAGAGCCTGAAAATGTGTGAAAAACATGAAGAGCTTAAAAAGGTGTCAAAAATATGAGGAGCCTGAAACGGTCTGAAAAAGAAGAGGAGCATGAAGCGGTGTTGAAAAACATGAAGAGCCTGAAAAGGTGTGAAAAATATGAAGAGCTTCTAAAGGTGTCAAAAGTATGAGGAGCATGAAACGGTCTGAAAATCGGAGGAGCATGAAGTGGTGTTCAAAAACATGAAGAGCCTGAAAAGGTGAGAAAAATACGAAGAGCTTCTAAAGGTGTGAAAAATATGAAGAGCTTCAAAAAGGATGAAAAATATGAGGAGCATGAAACTGTCAGAAAAATAGGAGGATCATGAAGCGGTGTTGAAAAACATGAAGAGCCTGAAAAGGTGAGAAAAATACGAAGAGCTTCTAAAGGTGTGAAAAATAGGAGGAGCATGAAACGGTCTGAAAAATAGGAGGAGCATGAAGAGGTGATGAAAAAATAGAAGAGCATGAAATGGTTTGAAGAATATAAGGAGCTTCAAAAGGTATCAAAAATAGTAGTAGCATGAAACGGTGTTGAAAAACTTGAAGAGCCTGAAAATGTGTAAAATATGAACAGGTTAAAAGGTGTCAAAATATGAGGAGCATGAAACGGTCTGAAAAATAAGAGGAGCATGAAGCGGTGATGAAAAAAAAGAAGAGCATGAAATGGTTTGAAGAATATGAGGAGCTTCAAAAGGTATCAAAAATAGGAGTAGCATGAAGCCGTGTTGAAAAACATGAAGAGCCTGAAAAGGTGTGAAAAATATGAAGAGCTTCAAAAGGTATCAAAAATAGGAGTAGCATGAAGAGGTGTTCAAAAATATGAAGAGCCTGAAAAGGTGTGAAAAATATGAAGAGCATGAAACGGTCTGAAAAATAGGTGGAGCATGAAGCGGTGTTCAGAAGCATGAAGAGCCTGAAAACTGTGAAAAATATGAAGAGCTTCAAAAAGTGTGAAAAATATGAAGAGCTTCAAAAGGTGTGAAAAGAATGAAGAGCTTCAAAAGGTGTCAAAAATATGAGGAACATGAAATGGTCTGAAAAATTGGAGGAGCATGAAGCCGTGTTCAAAAACATGAACAGCTTGAAAATGTGTGAAAAATATGAAGAGCCTGAAAAGTTATGAAAAATACGAAGAGCTTCAAAAGGTGTCAAATATATGAGGAGCATGAAACGGTCTGAAAAATAGGAGGATCATAAAGCGGTGTTGAAAAACATGAAGAGCCTGAAAATGGTGTGAAAAATATCAAGAGCTTCAAAAGGTGTCAAAAATGAGATGTGCATGAAACGGTCTGAAAAATAGGAGGAGCATGAAACGGTGTTCAAAAACATGAAGAGCCTGAAAAGGTGTGAAAAATATGAAGAGCCTCAAAAAATGTCAAAAATATGAGGAATATGAAACGGTCTGAAAAATAGTAGGATCATAAAGCGGTGTTGAAAAACATGAAGAGCCTGAAAATGGTGTGAAAAATATGAAGAGCTTCAAAAGGAGTCAAAAATGAAATGTGCATGAAACGGTCTGAAAAATAGGAGGATCATAAAGCGGTGTTGAAAAACATGAAGAGCCTGAAAATGGTGTGAAAAATATCAAGAGCTTCAAAAGGTGTCAAAAATGAGATGTGCATGAAACGGTCTGAAAAATAGGAGGAGCATGAAACGGTGTTCAAAAACATGAAGAGCCTGAAAAGGTGTGAAAAATATGAAGAGCCTCAAAAAATGTCAAAAATATGAGGAATATGAAACGGTCTGAAAAATAGTAGGATCATAAAGCGGTGTTGAAAAACATGAAGAGCCTGAAAATGGTGTGAAAAATATGAAGAGCTTCAAAAGGAGTCAAAAATGAAATGTGCATGAAACGGTCTGAAAAATATGAGGAGCATGAAGTGGTTGTGAAAAACATGAAAAGCCTGAAAATGTGTGCAAAATACGAAGAGCTTCAAAAGGTGTGAAATACATGAGGAGCATGAAATGGTCTGAGAAATAGGAGGAGCATGAAGCGGTGTTCAAAAACATGTAGAGACTGAAAAGGTGTGAAAAATATGAAGAGCTTCAAAAGGAGTGAAAAATAGGAGGAGCATGAAACGGTCTGAAAAATAGGAGGAACATGAACCGGTGTTCAAATACATGAAAAGCCTGAAAAGGTGTGAAAAATATGAAGAGTTTCAAAAATATGAAAAATATGAAGAGCTTCAAAAGGTGTGAAAAATATGAAGAGCTTCAAAAGGTGTCAAAAATATGAGAAACATGAAACGGTCTGAAAAATTGGAGGAGCATGAAGCGGTGTTCAAAAACATGAAGAGCCTGAAAAGGTGTGAAAAATATGAAGAGCTTCAAAAGGTGTCAAAAATATGAGGAGCATGAAACGGTCTGAAAAATAGGAGGAGCATGAAGCGGTGTTGAAAAAAATGAAGAGCCTGAAAATGTGTGAAATATATGAAGAGCTTCAAAAGGTGTGAAATACATGAGGAGCATGAAACGGGCTGAAAAATAGGAGGAGCATGAAGCGGTGTGGCAAAACATGAAGAGCCTGAAAAGGTGTGAAAGATATGAAGAGTTTCTAAAGGTGTCAAAAATATGAGGAGCATGAAAACGTCTGAAAAATAGGAGGAGCATGAAGTTGTGTTGAAAAACATTAAGAGCCTGAAAGGGTGTGAAAAATATGAAGAGCTTCAAAAGGTGTCAAAAATATGAGGAGCATGAAACGGTCTGAAAAATAGGCGGAGCATGAAGCGGTGTTCAAAAACATGAAGAGCGTGAAAAGGTGTGAAAAATATGAAGAGCTTCAAAAGGTGTCAAACATAAGAGGAGCATGAAACGGTCTGAAAAATAGGAGGAGCATGAAACGGTGTTCAAAAACATGAAGAGCCTGAAAATGGTGTGAAAAATATCAAAGGCTTCAAAAAGTGTCAAAAATGAGATGTGCATGAAACGGTCAGAAAAATAGGAGGAGCATGAAACGGTGTTCAAAAACATGAAGAGCCTGAAAAGGTGTGAAAAATATGAAGTACTTCAAAAGGTGTCAAATATATGAGGAGCATGAAACGGTCTGAAAAATAGGAGGATCATAAAGCGGTGTTGAAAAACATGAAGAGCCTGAAAATGGTGTGAAAAATATCAAAGGCTTCAAAAAGTGTCAAAAATGAGATGTGCATGAAACGGTCAGAAAAATAGGAGGAGCATGAAACGGTGTTCAAAAACATGAAGAGCCTGAAAAGGTGTGAAAAATATGAAGAGCCTCAAAAAATGTCAAAAATATGAGGAATATGAAACGGTCTGAAAAATAGGAGGATCATAAAGCGGTGTTGAAAAACATGAAGAGCCTGAAAATGGTGTGAAAAATATGAAGAGCTTCAAAAGGAGTCAAAAATGAAATGTGCATGAAACGGTCTGAAAAATATGAGGAGCATGAAGTGGTTGTGAAAAACATGAAAAGCCTGAAAATGTGTACAAAATACTAAGAGCTTCAAAAGGTGTGAAATACATGAGGAGCATGAAATGGTCTGAGAAATAGGAGGAGCATGAAGCGGTGTTCAAAAACATGTAGAGACTGAAAAGGTGTGAAAAATGTGAAGAGCTTCAAAAGGAGTGAAAAATAGGAGGAGCACGAAACGGTCTGAAAAATAGGAGGAGCATGAACCGGTGTTCAAATACATGAAAAGCCTGAAATGGTGTGAAAAATATGAAGAGCTTCAAATATATGAAAAATATGAAGAGCTTCAAAAGGTGTGAAAAATATGAAGAGCTTCAAAAGGTGTGAAAAATATGAGAAACATGAAACGGTCTGAAAAATTGGAGGAGCATGAAGCGGTGTTCAAAAACATGAAGAACCTGAAAAGGTGTGAAAAATATGAAGAGCTTCAAAAGGTGTCAAAAATATGAGGAGCATGAAATGGTCTAAAAAATCGGAGGAGCATGAAATGGTGTTCAAATACATGAAGAGACTGAAAAGGTGTGAAAAACATGAAGAGCTTCAAATGGTGTGAAATACATGAGGAGCATGAAACGGTCTGAAAAATAGGAGGAGCAAGAAGGTGTGCTCAAAAACATGAAGAGCCCGAAAAAGTGTGAAAAATATGAAGAGCTTCAAAAATATGAAAAATATGAAGAGCTTCAAAAGGTGTGAAAAATATGAGGAGCATGAAACGGTCTGAAAAATATGAGGAGCATGAAGCGCTGTTCAAAAACATGTAGAGACTGAAAAGGTGTGAAAAATATGAAGAGCTTCAAAAGGAGTGAAAAATAGGAGGAGCATGAAACGGTCTGAAAAATAGGAGGAACATGAACCGGTGTTCAAATACATGAAAAGCCTGAAAAGGTGTGAAAAATATGAAGAGTTTCAAAAATATGAAAAATATGAAGAGCTTCAAAAGGTGTGAAAAATATGAAGAGCTTCAAAAGGTGTCAAAAATATGAGAAACATGAAACGGTCTGAAAAATTGGAGGAGCATGAAGCGGTGTTCAAAAACATGAAGAGCCTGAAAAGGTGTGAAAAATATGAAGAGCTTCAAAAGGTGTCAAAAATATGAGGAGCATGAAACGGTCTGAAAAATAGGAGGAGCATGAAGCGGTGTTGAAAAAAATGAAGAGCCTGAAAATGTGTGAAATATATGAAGAGCTTCAAAAGGTGTGAAATACATGAGGAGCATGAAACGGGCTGAAAAATAGGAGGAGCATGAAGCGGTGTGGCAAAACATGAAGAGCCTGAAAAGGTGTGAAAGATATGAAGAGTTTCTAAAGGTGTCAAAAATATGAGGAGCATGAAAACGTCTGAAAAATAGGAGGAGCATGAAGTTGTGTTGAAAAACATTAAGAGCCTGAAAGGGTGTGAAAAATATGAAGAGCTTCAAAAGGTGTCAAAAATATGAGGAGCATGAAACGGTCTGAAAAATAGGCGGAGCATGAAGCGGTGTTCAAAAACATGAAGAGCGTGAAAAGGTGTGAAAAATATGAAGAGCTTCAAAAGGTGTCAAACATAAGAGGAGCATGAAACGGTCTGAAAAATAGGAGGAGCATGAAACGGTGTTCAAAAACATGAAGAGCCTGAAAATGGTGTGAAAAATATCAAAGGCTTCAAAAAGTGTCAAAAATGAGATGTGCATGAAACGGTCAGAAAAATAGGAGGAGCATGAAACGGTGTTCAAAAACATGAAGAGCCTGAAAAGGTGTGAAAAATATGAAGTACTTCAAAAGGTGTCAAATATATGAGGAGCATGAAACGGTCTGAAAAATAGGAGGATCATAAAGCGGTGTTGAAAAACATGAAGAGCCTGAAAATGGTGTGAAAAATATCAAAGGCTTCAAAAAGTGTCAAAAATGAGATGTGCATGAAACGGTCAGAAAAATAGGAGGAGCATGAAACGGTGTTCAAAAACATGAAGAGCCTGAAAAGGTGTGAAAAATATGAAGAGCCTCAAAAAATGTCAAAAATATGAGGAATATGAAACGGTCTGAAAAATAGGAGGATCATAAAGCGGTGTTGAAAAACATGAAGAGCCTGAAAATGGTGTGAAAAATATGAAGAGCTTCAAAAGGAGTCAAAAATGAAATGTGCATGAAACGGTCTGAAAAATATGAGGAGCATGAAGTGGTTGTGAAAAACATGAAAAGCCTGAAAATGTGTACAAAATACTAAGAGCTTCAAAAGGTGTGAAATACATGAGGAGCATGAAATGGTCTGAGAAATAGGAGGAGCATGAAGCGGTGTTCAAAAACATGTAGAGACTGAAAAGGTGTGAAAAATGTGAAGAGCTTCAAAAGGAGTGAAAAATAGGAGGAGCACGAAACGGTCTGAAAAATAGGAGGAGCATGAACCGGTGTTCAAATACATGAAAAGCCTGAAATGGTGTGAAAAATATGAAGAGCTTCAAATATATGAAAAATATGAAGAGCTTCAAAAGGTGTGAAAAATATGAAGAGCTTCAAAAGGTGTGAAAAATATGAGAAACATGAAACGGTCTGAAAAATTGGAGGAGCATGAAGCGGTGTTCAAAAACATGAAGAACCTGAAAAGGTGTGAAAAATATGAAGAGCTTCAAAAGGTGTCAAAAATATGAGGAGCATGAAATGGTCTAAAAAATCGGAGGAGCATGAAATGGTGTTCAAATACATGAAGAGACTGAAAAGGTGTGAAAAACATGAAGAGCTTCAAATGGTGTGAAATACATGAGGAGCATGAAACGGTCTGAAAAATAGGAGGAGCAAGAAGGTGTGCTCAAAAACATGAAGAGCCCGAAAAAGTGTGAAAAATATGAAGAGCTTCAAAAATATGAAAAATATGAAGAGCTTCAAAAGGTGTGAAAAATATGAGGAGCATGAAACGGTCTGAAAAATATGAGGAGCATGAAGCGCTGTTCAAAAACATGAAGAGCCTAAAAGGTGTGAAAAATATGAAGAGCTTCAAAAGGTGTCAAAAATATGAGGAGCATGAAACGGCCTCAAAAATAGGAGGAGCATGAATCGGTGATGAAAAACATGGAGAGCCTGAAAAGGTGTGAAAAATATGAAGAGCTTCAAAAGGTTTCAAAATGTGTGGAGCATGAAACGGTCTGAAAAATAGGAGGAGCATGAAGCGGTGTTGAAAAACATGAAGAGCCTGAAAAGGTGAGAAAAATATGAAGAGCTTGAAAAGGTGTGAAAAATATGAAGAACTTCAAAAGGTGTGAAACATATGAAGAGCTTCAAAACGTGTGAAATACATGAGGAGCATGAAACTCTCTGAAAAATAAAAGGAGCATGAAGTGGTGTTCAAAAACATGAAGAGCCTGAAAAGGTGTGAAAAATATGAAAAGCTTCAAAAGGTGTCAAAAATATGAGGAGCATGAAACGGGCTGAAAAATAGGAGAAGCATGAAGTGGTGTTGGAAAACATGAAGATCCTGAAAAGGTGTGAAAAATATGAAGAGCTTCAAAAGTGTGAAAAACATGACGAGCATGAAATGGCCTGAAAAATACGAGGAACATGAAACGGTGTTCAAAAACATGAAGAGCCTGAAAAGGTGTGAACAATATGAAGAGCTTCAAAAGGTGTCAAAAATATGAGGAGCATGAAAACGTATGAAAAATAGGAGGAGCATGAAGTGGTGTTGAAAAACATTAAGAGCCTGAAAGGGTGTGAAAAATATGAAGAGCTTCAAAAGGTGTCAAAAATATGAGAAGCAGGAAACTGTCTGAATAATAGGAGGAGCATGAAGCGGTGTTCAAAAACATGAAGAGTCTGAAAAGGTGTGAAAAATATGAACAGCTTCAAAAGGTGTCAAAAATATGAGGAGCATGAAACGGTCTGAAAAATGGGAGGAGCATGAAATGGTGATCAAAAACATGAAGAGCCTGAAAAGGTGTGAAAAATGTGAAGAGCTTCAAAAGGTGTGAAAGACATGAGGAGCATGAAACGGGCTGAAAAATAGGAGAAGAATGAAGTGGTGTTGAAAAACATGAAGAGCCTGAAAAAGAGTGAAAAATATGAAAAGCTTCAAAAGGTGTGAAATACATGAGGAGCATGAAACTCTCTGAAAAATAGAAGGAGCATGAAGTGGTGTTCAAAAACATGAAGAGCCTGAAAAGTTGTGAAAATATGAAGAGCTTCAAAAATATGAAAAATATGAAGAGCTTCAAAGGGTGAGAAAAATATGAAGAGCTTCAAAGGGTGAGAAAAATATGAAGAGCTTCAAAAGGTGTCAAAAATATGAGGAGCATGAAACGTTCTGAAAAATAGGAGGAGCATGAAGCGGTGTTGAAATACATGAAGAGCCTGAAAATGTGTGAAAAACATGAAGAGCTTAAAAAGGTGTCAAAAATATGAGGAGCCTGAAACGGTCTGAAAAAGAAGAGGAGCATGAAGCGGTGTTGAAAAACATGAAGAGCCTGAAAAGGTGTGAAAAATATGAAGAGCTTCTAAAGGTGTCAAAAGTATGAGGAGCATGAAACGGTCTTAAAAATACGAGAAGCATGCAGTGGTGTTGAAAAACATGAAGAGCCTGAAAAGTTGTGAAAAATATGCATAGCTTCAAAAGGTGTCAAAAATTAGATGAGCATGAAACGGTCTGAAAAATTGGAGGAGCAAGAAGTACTGTTGAAAAAAATGAAGAGCCTGAAAAGGTGTGAAAAATATGAAAAGCTTCAAAAGGTGTCAAAAATATGAGGACCTTGAAACGGTCTGAAAAATAGGAGGAGCATGAAGCGGTGTTGAAAAATATGAAGAGCCTGAAAAGGTGTGAAAAATATGAAGAACTTCTAAAGGTGTCAAAAATATGAGGAGCAAGTAACGGTCTGAAAAATAGGAGAAGCATAAAGCGGTGTTGAAAAACATGAAGAGCCTGAAAAGGTGTGAAAAATATGAAGAGCTTGAAAAGGTGTGAAAAATATGAAAAACTTCAAAAGGTGTGAAACATATGAAGAGCTTCAAAACGTGTGAAATACATGAGGAGCATGAAACTCTCTGAAAAATAGAAGGAGCATGAAGTGGTGTTCAAAAACATGAAGAGCCTGAAAAGGTGTGAAAAATATGAAAAGCTTCAAAAGGTGTCAAAAATATGAGGAGCATGAAACGGGCTGAAAAATAGGAGAAGCATGAAGTGGTGTTGAAAAACATGAAGATCCTGAAAAGGTGTGAAAAATATGAAGAGCTTCAAAAGTGTGAAATACATGACGAGCATGAAATGGCCTGAAAAATACGAGGAACATGAAACGGTGTTCAAAAACATGAAGAGCCTGAAAAGGTGTGAACAATATGAAGAGCTTCAAAAGGTGTCAAAAATATGAGGAGCATGAAAACGTATGAAAAATAGGAGGAGCATGAAGTGGTGTTGAAAAACATTAAGAGCCTGAAAGGGTGTGAAAAATATGAAGAGCTTCAAAAGGTGTCAAAAATATGAGAAGCATGAAACTGTCTGAATAATAGGAGGAGCATGAAGCGGTGTTCAAAAACATGAAGAGTCTGAAAAGGTGTGAAAAATATGAAGAGCTTCAAAATGTGTCAAAAATATGAGGAGCATGAAACGGTCTGAAAAATGGGAGGAGCATGAAATGGTGATCAAAAACATGAAGAGCCTGGAAAGGTGTGAAAAATGTGAAGAGCTTCAAAAGGTGTGAAAGACATGAGGAGCATGAAACGGGCTGAAAAATAGGAGAAGAATGAAGTGGTGTTGAAAAACATGAAGAGCCTGAAAAAGTGTGAAAAATATGAAAAGCTTCAAAAGGTGTGAAATACATGAGGAGCATGAAACTCTCTGAAAAATAAAAGGAGCATGAAGTGGTGTTCAAAAACATGAAGAGCCTGAAAAGTTGTGAAAATATGAAGAGCTTCAAATATGAAAAATATGAAGAGCTTCAAAGGGTGAGAAAAATATGAAGAGCTTCAAAAGGTGTCAAAAATATGAGGAGCATGAAACGTTCTGAAAAATAGGAGGAGCATGAAGCGGTGTTGAAATACATGAAGAGCCTGAAAATGTGTGAAAAACATGAAGAGCTTAAAAAGGTGTCAAAAATATGAGGAGCCTGAAACGGTCTGAAAAAGAAGAGGAGCATGAAGCGGTGTTGAAAAACATGAAGAGCCTGAAAAGGTGTGAAAAATATGAAGAGCTTCTAAAGGTGTCAAAAGTATGAGGAGCATGAAACGGTCTGAAAATCGGAGGAGCATGAAGTGGTGTTCAAAAACATGAAGAGCCTGAAAAGGTGAGAAAAATACGAAGAGCTTCTAAAGGTGTGAAAAATATGAAGAGCTTCAAAAAGGATGAAAAATATGAGGAGCATGAAACTGTCAGAAAAATAGGAGGATCATGAAGCGGTGTTGAAAAACATGAAGAGCCTGAAAAGGTGAGAAAAATACGAAGAGCTTCTAAAGGTGTGAAAAATAGGAGGAGCATGAAACGGTCTGAAAAATAGGAGGAGCATGAAGAGGTGATGAAAAAATAGAAGAGCATGAAATGGTTTGAAGAATATAAGGAGCTTCAAAAGGTATCAAAAATAGTAGTAGCATGAAACGGTGTTGAAAAACTTGAAGAGCCTGAAAATGTGTAAAATATGAACAGGTTAAAAGGTGTCAAAATATGAGGAGCATGAAACGGTCTGAAAAATAAGAGGAGCATGAAGCGGTGATGAAAAAAAAGAAGAGCATGAAATGGTTTGAAGAATATGAGGAGCTTCAAAAGGTATCAAAAATAGGAGTAGCATGAAGCCGTGTTGAAAAACATGAAGAGCCTGAAAAGGTGTGAAAAATATGAAGAGCTTCAAAAGGTATCAAAAATAGGAGTAGCATGAAGAGGTGTTCAAAAATATGAAGAGCCTGAAAAGGTGTGAAAAATATGAAGAGCATGAAACGGTCTGAAAAATAGGTGGAGCATGAAGCGGTGTTCAGAAGCATGAAGAGCCTGAAAACTGTGAAAAATATGAAGAGCTTCAAAAAGTGTGAAAAATATGAAGAGCTTCAAAAGGTGTGAAAAGAATGAAGAGCTTCAAAAGGTGTCAAAAATATGAGGAACATGAAATGGTCTGAAAAATTGGAGGAGCATGAAGCCGTGTTCAAAAACATGAACAGCTTGAAAATGTGTGAAAAATATGAAGAGCCTGAAAAGTTATGAAAAATACGAAGAGCTTCAAAAGGTGTCAAATATATGAGGAGCATGAAACGGTCTGAAAAATAGGAGGATCATAAAGCGGTGTTGAAAAACATGAAGAGCCTGAAAATGGTGTGAAAAATATCAAGAGCTTCAAAAGGTGTCAAAAATGAGATGTGCATGAAACGGTCTGAAAAATAGGAGGAGCATGAAACGGTGTTCAAAAACATGAAGAGCCTGAAAAGGTGTGAAAAATATGAAGAGCCTCAAAAAATGTCAAAAATATGAGGAATATGAAACGGTCTGAAAAATAGTAGGATCATAAAGCGGTGTTGAAAAACATGAAGAGCCTGAAAATGGTGTGAAAAATATGAAGAGCTTCAAAAGGAGTCAAAAATGAAATGTGCATGAAACGGTCTGAAAAATAGGAGGATCATAAAGCGGTGTTGAAAAACATGAAGAGCCTGAAAATGGTGTGAAAAATATCAAGAGCTTCAAAAGGTGTCAAAAATGAGATGTGCATGAAACGGTCTGAAAAATAGGAGGAGCATGAAACGGTGTTGAAAAACATGAAGAGCCTGAAAAGGTGTGAAAAATATGAAGAGCCTCAAAAAATGTCAAAAATATGAGGAATATGAAACGGTCTGAAAAATAGTAGGATCATAAAGCGGTGTTGAAAAACATGAAGAGCCTGAAAAGGTGTGAAAAATATGAAGAGCTTGAAAAGGTGTGAAAAATATGAAAAACTTCAAAAGGTGTGAAACATATGAAGAGCTTCAAAACGTGTGAAATACATGAGGAGCATGAAACTCTCTGAAAAATAGAAGGAGCATGAAGTGGTGTTCAAAAACATGAAGAGCCTGAAAAGGTGTGAAAAATATGAAAAGCTTCAAAAGGTGTCAAAAATATGAGGAGCATGAAACGGGCTGAAAAATAGGAGAAGCATGAAGTGGTGTTGAAAACCATGAAGATCCTGAAAAGGTGTGAAAAATATGAAGAGCTTCAAAAGTGTGAAATACATGACGAGCATGAAATGGCCTGAAAAATACGAGGAACATGAAACGGTGTTCAAAAACATGAAGAGCCTGAAAAGGTGTGAACAATATGAAGAGCTTCAAAAGGTGTCAAAAATATGAGGAGCATGAAAACGTATGAAAAATAGGAGGAGCATGAAGTGGTGTTGAAAAACATTAAGAGCCTGAAAGGGTGTGAAAAATATGAAGAGCTTCAAAAGGTGTCAAAAATATGAGAAGCATGAAACTGTCTGAATAATAGGAGGAGCATGAAGCGGTGTTCAAAAACATGAAGAGTCTGAAAAGGTGTGAAAAATATGAAGAGCTTCAAAATGTGTCAAAAATATGAGGAGCATGAAACGGTCTGAAAAATGGGAGGAGCATGAAATGGTGATCAAAAACATGAAGAGCCTGGAAAGGTGTGAAAAATGTGAAGAGCTTCAAAAGGTGTGAAAGACATGAGGAGCATGAAACGGGCTGAAAAATAGGAGAAGAATGAAGTGGTGTTGAAAAACATGAAGAGCCTGAAAAAGTGTGAAAAATATGAAAAGCTTCAAAAGGTGTGAAATACATGAGGAGCATGAAACTCTCTGAAAAATAAAAGGAGCATGAAGTGGTGTTCAAAAACATGAAGAGCCTGAAAAGTTGTGAAAATATGAAGAGCTTCAAATATGAAAAATATGAAGAGCTTCAAAGGGTGAGAAAAATATGAAGAGCTTCAAAAGGTGTCAAAAATATGAGGAGCATGAAACGTTCTGAAAAATAGGAGGAGCATGAAGCGGTGTTGAAATACATGAAGAGCCTGAAAATGTGTGAAAAACATGAAGAGCTTAAAAAGGTGTCAAAAATATGAGGAGCCTGAAACGGTCTGAAAAAGAAGAGGAGCATGAAGCGGTGTTGAAAAACATGAAGAGCCTGAAAAGGTGTGAAAAATATGAAGAGCTTCTAAAGGTGTCAAAAGTATGAGGAGCATGAAACGGTCTGAAAATCGGAGGAGCATGAAGTGGTGTTCAAAAACATGAAGAGCCTGAAAAGGTGAGAAAAATACGAAGAGCTTCTAAAGGTGTGAAAAATATGAAGAGCTTCAAAAAGGATGAAAAATATGAGGAGCATGAAACTGTCAGAAAAATAGGAGGATCATGAAGCGGTGTTGAAAAACATGAAGAGCCTGAAAAGGTGAGAAAAATACGAAGAGCTTCTAAAGGTGTGAAAAATATGAGGAGCATGAAACGGTCTCAAAATAGGAGGAGCATGAAACGGTCTGAAAAATAGGAGGAGCATGAAGAGGTGATGAAAAAATAGAAGAGCATGAAATGGTTTGAAGAATATAAGGAGCTTCAAAAGGTATCAAAAATAGTAGTAGCATGAAACGGTGTTGAAAAACTTGAAGAGCCTGAAAATGTGTAAAATATGAACAGGTTAAAAGGTGTCAAAATATGAGGAGCATGAAACGGTCTGAAAAATAAGAGGAGCATGAAGCGGTGATGAAAAAAAAGAAGAGCATGAAATGGTTTGAAGAATATGAGGAGCTTCAAAAGGTATCAAAAATAGGAGTAGCATGAAGCCGTGTTGAAAAACATGAAGAGCCTGAAAAGGTGTGAAAAATATGAAGAGCTTCAAAAGGTATCAAAAATAGGAGTAGCATGAAGAGGTGTTCAAAAATATGAAGAGCCTGAAAAGGTGTGAAAAATATGAAGAGCATGAAACGGTCTGAAAAATAGGTGGAGCATGAAGCGGTGTTCAGAAGCATGAAGAGCCTGAAAACTGTGAAAAATATGAAGAGCTTCAAAAAGTGTGAAAAATATGAAGAGCTTCAAAAGGTGTGAAAAGAATGAAGAGCTTCAAAAGGTGTCAAAAATATGAGGAACATGAAATGGTCTGAAAAATTGGAGGAGCATGAAGCCGTGTTCAAAAACATGAACAGCTTGAAAATGTGTGAAAAATATGAAGAGCCTGAAAAGTTATGAAAAATACGAAGAGCTTCAAAAGGTGTCAAATATATGAGGAGCATGAAACGGTCTGAAAAATAGGAGGATCATAAAGCGGTGTTGAAAAACATGAAGAGCCTGAAAATGGTGTGAAAAATATCAAGAGCTTCAAAAGGTGTCAAAAATGAGATGTGCATGAAACGGTCTGAAAAATAGGAGGAGCATGAAACGGTGTTCAAAAACATGAAGAGCCTGAAAAGGTGTGAAAAATATGAAGAGCCTCAAAAAATGTCAAAAATATGAGGAATATGAAACGGTCTGAAAAATAGTAGGATCATAAAGCGGTGTTGAAAAACATGAAGAGCCTGAAAATGGTGTGAAAAATATGAAGAGCTTCAAAAGGAGTCAAAAATGAAATGTGCATGAAACGGTCTGAAAAATAGGAGGATCATAAAGCGGTGTTGAAAAACATGAAGAGCCTGAAAATGGTGTGAAAAATATCAAGAGCTTCAAAAGGTGTCAAAAATGAGATGTGCATGAAACGGTCTGAAAAATAGGAGGAGCATGAAACGGTGTTGAAAAACATGAAGAGCCTGAAAAGGTGTGAAAAATATGAAGAGCCTCAAAAAATGTCAAAAATATGAGGAATATGAAACGGTCTGAAAAATAGTAGGATCATAAAGCGGTGTTGAAAAACATGAAGAGCCTGAAAATGGTGTGAAAAATATGAAGAGCTTCAAAAGGAGTCAAAAATGAAATGTGCATGAAACGGTCTGAAAAATATGAGGAGCATGAAGTGGTTGTGAAAAACATGAAAAGCCTGAAAATGTGTGCAAAATACGAAGAGCTTCAAAAGGTGTGAAATACATGAGGAGCATGAAATGGTCTGAGAAATAGGAGGAGCATGAAGCGGTGTTCAAAAACATGTAGAGACTGAAAAGGTGTGAAAAATATGAAGAGCTTCAAAAGGAGTGAAAAATAGGAGGAGCATGAAACGGTCTGAAAAATAGGAGGAACATGAACCGGTGTTCAAATACATGAAAAGCCTGAAAAGGTGTGAAAAATATGAAGAGCTTCAAAAATATGAAAAATATGAAGAGCTTCAAAAGGTGTGAAAAATATGAAGAGCTTCAAAAGGTGTCAAAAATATGAGAAACATGAAACGGTCTGAAAAATTGGAGGAGCATGAAGCGGTGTTCAAAAACATGAAGAGCCTGAAAAGGTGTGAAAAATATGAAGAGCTTCAAAAGGTGTCAAAAATATGAGGAGCATGAAACGGTCTGAAAAATAGGAGGAGCATGAAGCGGTGTTGAAAAAAATGAAGAGCCTGAAAATGTGTGAAATATATGAAGAGCTTCAAAAGGTGTGAAATACATGAGGAGCATGAAACGGGCTGAAAAATAGGAGGAGCATGAAGCGGTGTGGCAAAACATGAAGAGCCTGAAAAGGTGTGAAAGATATGAAGAGTTTCTAAAGGTGTCAAAAATATGAGGAGCATGAAAACGTCTGAAAAATAGGAGGAGCATGAAGTTGTGTTGAAAAACATTAAGAGCCTGAAAGGGTGTGAAAAATATGAAGAGCTTCAAAAGGTGTCAAAAATATGAGGAGCATGAAACGGTCTGAAAAATAGGCGGAGCATGAAGCGGTGTTCAAAAACATGAAGAGCGTGAAAAGGTGTGAAAAATATGAAGAGCTTCAAAAGGTGTCAAACATAAGAGGAGCATGAAACGGTCTGAAAAATAGGAGGAGCATGAAACGGTGTTCAAAAACATGAAGAGCCTGAAAATGGTGTGAAAAATATCAAAGGCTTCAAAAAGTGTCAAAAATGAGATGTGCATGAAACGGTCAGAAAAATAGGAGGAGCATGAAACGGTGTTCAAAAACATGAAGAGCCTGAAAAGGTGTGAAAAATATGAAGTACTTCAAAAGGTGTCAAATATATGAGGAGCATGAAACGGTCTGAAAAATAGGAGGATCATAAAGCGGTGTTGAAAAACATGAAGAGCCTGAAAATGGTGTGAAAAATATCAAAGGCTTCAAAAAGTGTCAAAAATGAGATGTGCATGAAACGGTCAGAAAAATAGGAGGAGCATGAAACGGTGTTCAAAAACATGAAGAGCCTGAAAAGGTGTGAAAAATATGAAGAGCCTCAAAAAATGTCAAAAATATGAGGAATATGAAACGGTCTGAAAAATAGGAGGATCATAAAGCGGTGTTGAAAAACATGAAGAGCCTGAAAATGGTGTGAAAAATATGAAGAGCTTCAAAAGGAGTCAAAAATGAAATGTGCATGAAACGGTCTGAAAAATATGAGGAGCATGAAGTGGTTGTGAAAAACATGAAAAGCCTGAAAATGTGTACAAAATACTAAGAGCTTCAAAAGGTGTGAAATACATGAGGAGCATGAAATGGTCTGAGAAATAGGAGGAGCATGAAGCGGTGTTCAAAAACATGTAGAGACTGAAAAGGTGTGAAAAATGTGAAGAGCTTCAAAAGGAGTGAAAAATAGGAGGAGCACGAAACGGTCTGAAAAATAGGAGGAGCATGAACCGGTGTTCAAATACATGAAAAGCCTGAAATGGTGTGAAAAATATGAAGAGCTTCAAATATATGAAAAATATGAAGAGCTTCAAAAGGTGTGAAAAATATGAAGAGCTTCAAAAGGTGTGAAAAATATGAGAAACATGAAACGGTCTGAAAAATTGGAGGAGCATGAAGCGGTGTTCAAAAACATGAAGAACCTGAAAAGGTGTGAAAAATATGAAGAGCTTCAAAAGGTGTCAAAAATATGAGGAGCATGAAATGGTCTAAAAAATCGGAGGAGCATGAAATGGTGTTCAAATACATGAAGAGACTGAAAAGGTGTGAAAAACATGAAGAGCTTCAAATGGTGTGAAATACATGAGGAGCATGAAACGGTCTGAAAAATAGGAGGAGCAAGAAGGTGTGCTCAAAAACATGAAGAGCCCGAAAAAGTGTGAAAAATATGAAGAGCTTCAAAAATATGAAAAATATGAAGAGCTTCAAAAGGTGTGAAAAATATGAGGAGCATGAAACGGTCTGAAAAATATGAGGAGCATGAAGCGCTGTTCAAAAACATGAAGAGCCTAAAAGGTGTGAAAAATATGAAGAGCTTCAAAAGGTGTCAAAAATATGAGGAGCATGAAACGGCCTCAAAAATAGGAGGAGCATGAATCGGTGATGAAAAACATGGAGAGCCTGAAAAGGTGTGAAAAATATGAAGAGCTTCAAAAGGTTTCAAAATGTGTGGAGCATGAAACGGTCTGAAAAATAGGAGGAGCATGAAGCGGTGTTGAAAAACATGAAGAGCCTGAAAAGGTGAGAAAAATATGAAGAGCTTGAAAAGGTGTGAAAAATATGAAGAACTTCAAAAGGTGTGAAACATATGAAGAGCTTCAAAACGTGTGAAATACATGAGGAGCATGAAACTCTCTGAAAAATAAAAGGAGCATGAAGTGGTGTTCAAAAACATGAAGAGCCTGAAAAGGTGTGAAAAATATGAAAAGCTACAAAAGGTGTCAAAAATATGAGGAGCATGAAACGGGCTGAAAAATAGGAGAAGCATGAAGTGGTGTTGGAAAACATGAAGATCCTGAAAAGGTGTGAAAAATATGAAGAGCTTCAAAAGTGTGAAAAACATGACGAGCATGAAATGGCCTGAAAAATACGAGGAACATGAAACGGTGTTCAAAAACATGAAGAGCCTGAAAAGGTGTGAACAATATGAAGAGCTTCAAAAGGTGTCAAAAATATGAGGAGCATGAAAACGTATGAAAAATAGGAGGAGCATGAAGTGGTGTTGAAAAACATTAAGAGCCTGAAAGGGTGTGAAAAATATGAAGAGCTTCAAAAGGTGTCAAAAATATGAGAAGCAGGAAACTGTCTGAATAATAGGAGGAGCATGAAGCGGTGTTCAAAAACATGAAGAGTCTGAAAAGGTGTGAAAAATATGAACAGCTTCAAAAGGTGTCAAAAATATGAGGAGCATGAAACGGTCTGAAAAATGGGAGGATCATGAAGCGGTGTTGAAAAACATGAAGAGCCTGAAAAGGTGAGAAAAATACGAAGAGCTTCTAAAGGTGTGAAAAATATGAGGAGCATGAAACGGTCTGAAAAATAGGAGGAGCATGAAGAGGTGATGAAAAAATAGAAGAGCATGAAATGGTTTGAAGAATATAAGGAGCTTCAAAAGGTATCAAAAATAGTAGTAGCATGAAACGGTGTTGAAAAACTTGAAGAGCCTGAAAATGTGTAAAATATGAACAGGTTAAAAGGTGTCAAAATATGAGGAGCATGAAACGGTCTGAAAAATAAGAGGAGCATGAAGCGGTGATGAAAAAAAAGAAGAGCATGAAATGGTTTGAAGAATATGAGGAGCTTCAAAAGGTATCAAAAATAGGAGTAGCATGAAGCCGTGTTGAAAAACATGAAGAGCCTAAAAAGGTGTGAAAAATATGAAGAGCTTCAAAAGGTATCAAAAATAGGAGTAGCATGAAGAGGTGTTCAAAAATATGAAGAGCCTGAAAAGGTGTGAAAAATATGAAGAGCATGAAACGGTCTGAAAAATAGGTGGAGCATGAAGCGGTGTTCAGAAGCATGAAGAGCCTGAAAACTGTGAAAAATATGAAGAGCTTCAAAAAGTGTGAAAAATATGAAGAGCTTCAAAAGGTGTGAAAAGAATGAAGAGCTTCAAAAGGTGTCAAAAATATGAGGAACATGAAATGGTCTGAAAAATTGGAGGAGCATGAAGCCGTGTTCAAAAACATGAACAGCTTGAAAATGTGTGAAAAATATGAAGAGCCTGAAAAGTTATGAAAAATACGAAGAGCTTCAAAAGGTGTCAAATATATGAGGAGCATGAAACGGTCTGAAAAATAGGAGGATCATAAAGCGGTGTTGAAAAACATGAAGAGCCTGAAAATGGTGTGAAAAATATCAAGAGCTTCAAAAGGTGTCAAAAATGAGATGTGCATGAAACGGTCTGAAAAATAGGAGGAGCATGAAACGGTGTTCAAAAACATGAAGAGCCTGAAAAGGTGTGAAAAATATGAAGAGCCTCAAAAAATGTCAAAAATATGAGGAATATGAAACGGTCTGAAAAATAGTAGGATCATAAAGCGGTGTTGAAAAACATGAAGAGCCTGAAAATGGTGTGAAAAATATGAAGAGCTTCAAAAGGAGTCAAAAATGAAATGTGCATGAAACGGTCTGAAAAATAGGAGGATCATAAAGCGGTGTTGAAAAACATGAAGAGCCTGAAAATGGTGTGAAAAATATCAAGAGCTTCAAAAGGTGTCAAAAATGAGATGTGCATGAAACGGTCTGAAAAATAGGAGGAGCATGAAACGGTGTTCAAAAACATGAAGAGCCTGAAAAGGTGTGAAAAATATGAAGAGCCTCAAAAAATGTCAAAAATATGAGGAATATGAAACGGTCTGAAAAATAGTAGGATCATAAAGCGGTGTTGAAAAACATGAAGAGCCTGAAAATGGTGTGAAAAATATGAAGAGCTTCAAAAGGAGTCAAAAATGAAATGTGCATGAAACGGTCTGAAAAATATGAGGAGCATGAAGTGGTTGTGAAAAACATGAAAAGCCTGAAAATGTGTGCAAAATACGAAGAGCTTCAAAAGGTGTGAAATACATGAGGAGCATGAAATGGTCTGAGAAATAGGAGGAGCATGAAGCGGTGTTCAAAAACATGTAGAGACTGAAAAGGTGTGAAAAATATGAAGAGCTTCAAAAGGAGTGAAAAATAGGAGGAGCATGAAACGGTCTGAAAAATAGGAGGAACATGAACCGGTGTTCAAATACATGAAAAGCCTGAAAAGGTGTGAAAAATATGAAGAGCTTCAAAAATATGAAAAATATGAAGAGCTTCAAAAGGTGTGAAAAATATGAAGAGCTTCAAAAGGTGTCAAAAATATGAGAAACATGAAACGGTCTGAAAAATTGGAGGAGCATGAAGCGGTGTTCAAAAACATGAAGAGCCTGAAAAGGTGTGAAAAATATGAAGAGCTTCAAAAGGTGTCAAAAATATGAGGAGCATGAAACGGTCTGAAAAATAGGAGGAGCATGAAGCGGTGTTGAAAAAAATGAAGAGCCTGAAAATGTGTGAAATATATGAAGAGCTTCAAAAGGTGTGAAATACATGAGGAGCATGAAACGGGCTGAAAAATAGGAGGAGCATGAAGCGGTGTGGCAAAACATGAAGAGCCTGAAAAGGTGTGAAAGATATGAAGAGTTTCTAAAGGTGTCAAAAATATGAGGAGCATGAAAACGTCTGAAAAATAGGAGGAGCATGAAGTTGTGTTGAAAAACATTAAGAGCCTGAAAGGGTGTGAAAAATATGAAGAGCTTCAAAAGGTGTCAAAAATATGAGGAGCATGAAACGGTCTGAAAAATAGGCGGAGCATGAAGCGGTGTTCAAAAACATGAAGAGCGTGAAAAGGTGTGAAAAATATGAAGAGCTTCAAAAGGTGTCAAACATAAGAGGAGCATGAAACGGTCTGAAAAATAGGAGGAGCATGAAACGGTGTTCAAAAACATGAAGAGCCTGAAAATGGTGTGAAAAATATCAAAGGCTTCAAAAAGTGTCAAAAATGAGATGTGCATGAAACGGTCAGAAAAATAGGAGGAGCATGAAACGGTGTTCAAAAACATGAAGAGCCTGAAAAGGTGTGAAAAATATGAAGTACTTCAAAAGGTGTCAAATATATGAGGAGCATGAAACGGTCTGAAAAATAGGAGGATCATAAAGCGGTGTTGAAAAACATGAAGAGCCTGAAAATGGTGTGAAAAATATCAAAGGCTTCAAAAAGTGTCAAAAATGAGATGTGCATGAAACGGTCAGAAAAATAGGAGGAGCATGAAACGGTGTTCAAAAACATGAAGAGCCTGAAAAGGTGTGAAAAATATGAAGAGCCTCAAAAAATGTCAAAAATATGAGGAATATGAAACGGTCTGAAAAATAGGAGGATCATAAAGCGGTGTTGAAAAACATGAAGAGCCTGAAAATGGTGTGAAAAATATGAAGAGCTTCAAAAGGAGTCAAAAATGAAATGTGCATGAAACGGTCTGAAAAATATGAGGAGCATGAAGTGGTTGTGAAAAACATGAAAAGCCTGAAAATGTGTACAAAATACTAAGAGCTTCAAAAGGTGTGAAATACATGAGGAGCATGAAATGGTCTGAGAAATAGGAGGAGCATGAAGCGGTGTTCAAAAACATGTAGAGACTGAAAAGGTGTGAAAAATGTGAAGAGCTTCAAAAGGAGTGAAAAATAGGAGGAGCACGAAACGGTCTGAAAAATAGGAGGAGCATGAACCGGTGTTCAAATACATGAAAAGCCTGAAATGGTGTGAAAAATATGAAGAGCTTCAAATATATGAAAAATATGAAGAGCTTCAAAAGGTGTGAAAAATATGAAGAGCTTCAAAAGGTGTGAAAAATATGAGAAACATGAAACGGTCTGAAAAATTGGAGGAGCATGAAGCGGTGTTCAAAAACATGAAGAACCTGAAAAGGTGTGAAAAATATGAAGAGCTTCAAAAGGTGTCAAAAATATGAGGAGCATGAAATGGTCTAAAAAATCGGAGGAGCATGAAATGGTGTTCAAATACATGAAGAGACTGAAAAGGTGTGAAAAACATGAAGAGCTTCAAATGGTGTGAAATACATGAGGAGCATGAAACGGTCTGAAAAATAGGAGGAGCAAGAAGGTGTGCTCAAAAACATGAAGAGCCCGAAAAAGTGTGAAAAATATGAAGAGCTTCAAAAATATGAAAAATATGAAGAGCTTCAAAAGGTGTGAAAAATATGAGGAGCATGAAACGGTCTGAAAAATATGAGGAGCATGAAGCGCTGTTCAAAAACATGAAGAGCCTAAAAGGTGTGAAAAATATGAAGAGCTTCAAAAGGTGTCAAAAATATGAGGAGCATGAAACGGCCTCAAAAATAGGAGGAGCATGAATCGGTGATGAAAAACATGGAGAGCCTGAAAAGGTGTGAAAAATATGAAGAGCTTCAAAAGGTTTCAAAATGTGTGGAGCATGAAACGGTCTGAAAAATAGGAGGAGCATGAAGCGGTGTTGAAAAACATGAAGAGCCTGAAAAGGTGAGAAAAATATGAAGAGCTTGAAAAGGTGTGAAAAATATGAAGAACTTCAAAAGGTGTGAAACATATGAAGAGCTTCAAAACGTGTGAAATACATGAGGAGCATGAAACTCTCTGAAAAATAAAAGGAGCATGAAGTGGTGTTCAAAAACATGAAGAGCCTGAAAAGGTGTGAAAAATATGAAAAGCTTCAAAAGGTGTCAAAAATATGAGGAGCATGAAACGGGCTGAAAAATAGGAGAAGCATGAAGTGGTGTTGGAAAACATGAAGATCCTGAAAAGGTGTGAAAAATATGAAGAGCTTCAAAAGTGTGAAAAACATGACGAGCATGAAATGGCCTGAAAAATACGAGGAACATGAAACGGTGTTCAAAAACATGAAGAGCCTGAAAAGGTGTGAACAATATGAAGAGCTTCAAAAGGTGTCAAAAATATGAGGAGCATGAAAACGTATGAAAAATAGGAGGAGCATGAAGTGGTGTTGAAAAACATTAAGAGCCTGAAAGGGTGTGAAAAATATGAAGAGCTTCAAAAGGTGTCAAAAATATGAGAAGCAGGAAACTGTCTGAATAATAGGAGGAGCATGAAGCGGTGTTCAAAAACATGAAGAGTCTGAAAAGGTGTGAAAAATATGAACAGCTTCAAAAGGTGTCAAAAATATGAGGAGCATGAAACGGTCTGAAAAATGGGAGGATCATGAAGCGGTGTTGAAAAACATGAAGAGCCTGAAAAGGTGAGAAAAATACGAAGAGCTTCTAAAGGTGTGAAAAATATGAGGAGCATGAAACGGTCTGAAAAATAGGAGGAGCATGAAGAGGTGATGAAAAAATAGAAGAGCATGAAATGGTTTGAAGAATATAAGGAGCTTCAAAAGGTATCAAAAATAGTAGTAGCATGAAACGGTGTTGAAAAACTTGAAGAGCCTGAAAATGTGTAAAATATGAACAGGTTAAAAGGTGTCAAAATATGAGGAGCATGAAACGGTCTGAAAAATAAGAGGAGCATGAAGCGGTGATGAAAAAAAAGAAGAGCATGAAATGGTTTGAAGAATATGAGGAGCTTCAAAAGGTATCAAAAATAGGAGTAGCATGAAGCCGTGTTGAAAAACATGAAGAGCCTGAAAAGGTGTGAAAAATATGAAGAGCTTCAAAAGGTATCAAAAATAGGAGTAGCATGAAGAGGTGTTCAAAAATATGAAGAGCCTGAAAAGGTGTGAAAAATATGAAGAGCATGAAACGGTCTGAAAAATAGGTGGAGCATGAAGCGGTGTTCAGAAGCATGAAGAGCCTGAAAACTGTGAAAAATATGAAGAGCTTCAAAAAGTGTGAAAAATATGAAGAGCTTCAAAAGGTGTGAAAAGAATGAAGAGCTTCAAAAGGTGTCAAAAATATGAGGAACATGAAATGGTCTGAAAAATTGGAGGAGCATGAAGCCGTGTTCAAAAACATGAACAGCTTGAAAATGTGTGAAAAATATGAAGAGCCTGAAAAGTTATGAAAAATACGAAGAGCTTCAAAAGGTGTCAAATATATGAGGAGCATGAAACGGTCTGAAAAATAGGAGGATCATAAAGCGGTGTTGAAAAACATGAAGAGCCTGAAAATGGTGTGAAAAATATCAAGAGCTTCAAAAGGTGTCAAAAATGAGATGTGCATGAAACGGTCTGAAAAATAGGAGGAGCATGAAACGGTGTTCAAAAACATGAAGAGCCTGAAAAGGTGTGAAAAATATGAAGAGCCTCAAAAAATGTCAAAAATATGAGGAATATGAAACGGTCTGAAAAATAGTAGGATCATAAAGCGGTGTTGAAAAACATGAAGAGCCTGAAAATGGTGTGAAAAATATGAAGAGCTTCAAAAGGAGTCAAAAATGAAATGTGCATGAAACGGTCTGAAAAATAGGAGGATCATAAAGCGGTGTTGAAAAACATGAAGAGCCTGAAAATGGTGTGAAAAATATCAAGAGCTTCAAAAGGTGTCAAAAATGAGATGTGCATGAAACGGTCTGAAAAATAGGAGGAGCATGAAACGGTGTTCAAAAACATGAAGAGCCTGAAAAGGTGTGAAAAATATGAAGAGCCTCAAAAAATGTCAAAAATATGAGGAATATGAAACGGTCTGAAAAATAGTAGGATCATAAAGCGGTGTTGAAAAACATGAAGAGCCTGAAAATGGTGTGAAAAATATGAAGAGCTTCAAAAGGAGTCAAAAATGAAATGTGCATGAAACGGTCTGAAAAATATGAGGAGCATGAAGTGGTTGTGAAAAACATGAAAAGCCTGAAAATGTGTGCAAAATACGAAGAGCTTCAAAAGGTGTGAAATACATGAGGAGCATGAAATGGTCTGAGAAATAGGAGGAGCATGAAGCGGTGTTCAAAAACATGTAGAGACTGAAAAGGTGTGAAAAATATGAAGAGCTTCAAAAGGAGTGAAAAATAGGAGGAGCATGAAACGGTCTGAAAAATAGGAGGAACATGAACCGGTGTTCAAATACATGAAAAGCCTGAAAAGGTGTGAAAAATATGAAGAGCTTCAAAAATATGAAAAATATGAAGAGCTTCAAAAGGTGTGAAAAATATGAAGAGCTTCAAAAGGTGTCAAAAATATGAGAAACATGAAACGGTCTGAAAAATTGGAGGAGCATGAAGCGGTGTTCAAAAACATGAAGAGCCTGAAAAGGTGTGAAAAATATGAAGAGCTTCAAAAGGTGTCAAAAATATGAGGAGCATGAAACGGTCTGAAAAATAGGAGGAGCATGAAGCGGTGTTGAAAAAAATGAAGAGCCTGAAAATGTGTGAAATATATGAAGAGCTTCAAAAGGTGTGAAATACATGAGGAGCATGAAACGGGCTGAAAAATAGGAGGAGCATGAAGCGGTGTGGCAAAACATGAAGAGCCTGAAAAGGTGTGAAAGATATGAAGAGTTTCTAAAGGTGTCAAAAATATGAGGAGCATGAAAACGTCTGAAAAATAGGAGGAGCATGAAGTTGTGTTGAAAAACATTAAGAGCCTGAAAGGGTGTGAAAAATATGAAGAGCTTCAAAAGGTGTCAAAAATATGAGGAGCATGAAACGGTCTGAAAAATAGGCGGAGCATGAAGCGGTGTTCAAAAACATGAAGAGCGTGAAAAGGTGTGAAAAATATGAAGAGCTTCAAAAGGTGTCAAACATAAGAGGAGCATGAAACGGTCTGAAAAATAGGAGGAGCATGAAACGGTGTTCAAAAACATGAAGAGCCTGAAAATGGTGTGAAAAATATCAAAGGCTTCAAAAAGTGTCAAAAATGAGATGTGCATGAAACGGTCAGAAAAATAGGAGGAGCATGAAACGGTGTTCAAAAACATGAAGAGCCTGAAAAGGTGTGAAAAATATGAAGTACTTCAAAAGGTGTCAAATATATGAGGAGCATGAAACGGTCTGAAAAATAGGAGGATCATAAAGCGGTGTTGAAAAACATGAAGAGCCTGAAAATGGTGTGAAAAATATCAAAGGCTTCAAAAAGTGTCAAAAATGAGATGTGCATGAAACGGTCAGAAAAATAGGAGGAGCATGAAACGGTGTTCAAAAACATGAAGAGCCTGAAAAGGTGTGAAAAATATGAAGAGCCTCAAAAAATGTCAAAAATATGAGGAATATGAAACGGTCTGAAAAATAGGAGGATCATAAAGCGGTGTTGAAAAACATGAAGAGCCTGAAAATGGTGTGAAAAATATGAAGAGCTTCAAAAGGAGTCAAAAATGAAATGTGCATGAAACGGTCTGAAAAATAGGAGGATCATAAAGCGGTGTTGAAAAACATGAAGAGCCTGAAAATGGTGTGAAAAATATCAAGAGCTTCAAAAGGTGTCAAAAATGAGATGTGCATGAAACGGTCTGAAAAATAGGAGGAGCATGAAACGGTGTTGAAAAACATGAAGAGCCTGAAAAGGTGTGAAAAATATGAAGAGCCTCAAAAAATGTCAAAAATATGAGGAATATGAAACGGTCTGAAAAATAGTAGGATCATAAAGCGGTGTTGAAAAACATGAAGAGCCTGAAAATGGTGTGAAAAATATGAAGAGCTTCAAAAGGAGTCAAAAATGAAATGTGCATGAAACGGTCTGAAAAATATGAGGAGCATGAAGTGGTTGTGAAAAACATGAAAAGCCTGAAAATGTGTGCAAAATACGAAGAGCTTCAAAAGGTGTGAAATACATGAGGAGCATGAAATGGTCTGAGAAATAGGAGGAGCATGAAGCGGTGTTCAAAAACATGTAGAGACTGAAAAGGTGTGAAAAATATGAAGAGCTTCAAAAGGAGTGAAAAATAGGAGGAGCATGAAACGGTCTGAAAAATAGGAGGAACATGAACCGGTGTTCAAATACATGAAAAGCCTGAAAAGGTGTGAAAAATATGAAGAGCTTCAAAAATATGAAAAATATGAAGAGCTTCAAAAGGTGTGAAAAATATGAAGAGCTTCAAAAGGTGTCAAAAATATGAGAAACATGAAACGGTCTGAAAAATTGGAGGAGCATGAAGCGGTGTTCAAAAACATGAAGAGCCTGAAAAGGTGTGAAAAATATGAAGAGCTTCAAAAGGTGTCAAAAATATGAGGAGCATGAAACGGTCTGAAAAATAGGAGGAGCATGAAGCGGTGTTGAAAAAAATGAAGAGCCTGAAAATGTGTGAAATATATGAAGAGCTTCAAAAGGTGTGAAATACATGAGGAGCATGAAACGGGCTGAAAAATAGGAGGAGCATGAAGCGGTGTGGCAAAACATGAAGAGCCTGAAAAGGTGTGAAAGATATGAAGAGTTTCTAAAGGTGTCAAAAATATGAGGAGCATGAAAACGTCTGAAAAATAGGAGGAGCATGAAGTTGTGTTGAAAAACATTAAGAGCCTGAAAGGGTGTGAAAAATATGAAGAGCTTCAAAAGGTGTCAAAAATATGAGGAGCATGAAACGGTCTGAAAAATAGGCGGAGCATGAAGCGGTGTTCAAAAACATGAAGAGCGTGAAAAGGTGTGAAAAATATGAAGAGCTTCAAAAGGTGTCAAACATAAGAGGAGCATGAAACGGTCTGAAAAATAGGAGGAGCATGAAACGGTGTTCAAAAACATGAAGAGCCTGAAAATGGTGTGAAAAATATCAAAGGCTTCAAAAAGTGTCAAAAATGAGATGTGCATGAAACGGTCAGAAAAATAGGAGGAGCATGAAACGGTGTTCAAAAACATGAAGAGCCTGAAAAGGTGTGAAAAATATGAAGTACTTCAAAAGGTGTCAAATATATGAGGAGCATGAAACGGTCTGAAAAATAGGAGGATCATAAAGCGGTGTTGAAAAACATGAAGAGCCTGAAAATGGTGTGAAAAATATCAAAGGCTTCAAAAAGTGTCAAAAATGAGATGTGCATGAAACGGTCAGAAAAATAGGAGGAGCATGAAACGGTGTTCAAAAACATGAAGAGCCTGAAAAGGTGTGAAAAATATGAAGAGCCTCAAAAAATGTCAAAAATATGAGGAATATGAAACGGTCTGAAAAATAGGAGGATCATAAAGCGGTGTTGAAAAACATGAAGAGCCTGAAAATGGTGTGAAAAATATGAAGAGCTTCAAAAGGAGTCAAAAATGAAATGTGCATGAAACGGTCTGAAAAATATGAGGAGCATGAAGTGGTTGTGAAAAACATGAAAAGCCTGAAAATGTGTACAAAATACTAAGAGCTTCAAAAGGTGTGAAATACATGAGGAGCATGAAATGGTCTGAGAAATAGGAGGAGCATGAAGCGGTGTTCAAAAACATGTAGAGACTGAAAAGTTGTGAAAAATGTGAAGAGCTTCAAAAGGAGTGAAAAATAGGAGGAGCACGAAACGGTCTGAAAAATAGGAGGAGCATGAACCGGTGTTCAAATACATGAAAAGCCTGAAATGGTGTGAAAAATATGAAGAGCTTCAAATATATGAAAAATATGAAGAGCTTCAAAAGGTGTGAAAAATATGAAGAGCTTCAAAAGGTGTGAAAAATATGAGAAACATGAAACGGTCTGAAAAATTGGAGGAGCATGAAGCGGTGTTCAAAAACATGAAGAACCTGAAAAGGTGTGAAAAATATGAAGAGCTTCAAAAGGTGTCAAAAATATGAGGAGCATGAAATGGTCTAAAAAATCGGAGGAGCATGAAATGGTGTTCAAATACATGAAGAGACTGAAAAGGTGTGAAAAACATGAAGAGCTTCAAATGGTGTGAAATACATGAGGAGCATGAAACGGTCTGAAAAATAGGAGGAGCAAGAAGGTGTGCTCAAAAACATGAAGAGCCCGAAAAAGTGTGAAAAATATGAAGAGCTTCAAAAATATGAAAAATATGAAGAGCTTCAAAAGGTGTGAAAAATATGAGGAGCATGAAACGGTCTGAAAAATATGAGGAGCATGAAGCGCTGTTCAAAAACATGAAGAGCCTAAAAGGTGTGAAAAATATGAAGAGCTTCAAAAGGTGTCAAAAATATGAGGAGCATGAAACGGCCTCAAAAATAGGAGGAGCATGAATCGGTGATGAAAAACATGGAGAGCCTGAAAAGGTGTGAAAAATATGAAGAGCTTCAAAAGGTTTCAAAATGTGTGGAGCATGAAACGGTCTGAAAAATAGGAGGAGCATGAAGCGGTGTTGAAAAACATGAAGAGCCTGAAAAGGTGAGAAAAATATGAAGAGCTTGAAAAGGTGTGAAAAATATGAAGAACTTCAAAAGGTGTGAAACATATGAAGAGCTTCAAAACGTGTGAAATACATGAGGAGCATGAAACTCTCTGAAAAATAAAAGGAGCATGAAGTGGTGTTCAAAAACATGAAGAGCCTGAAAAGGTGTGAAAAATATGAAAAGCTTCAAAAGGTGTCAAAAATATGAGGAGCATGAAACGGGCTGAAAAATAGGAGAAGCATGAAGTGGTGTTGGAAAACATGAAGATCCTGAAAAGGTGTGAAAAATATGAAGAGCTTCAAAAGTGTGAAAAACATGACGAGCATGAAATGGCCTGAAAAATACGAGGAACATGAAACGGTGTTCAAAAACATGAAGAGCCTGAAAAGGTGTGAACAATATGAAGAGCTTCAAAAGGTGTCAAAAATATGAGGAGCATGAAAACGTATGAAAAATAGGAGGAGCATGAAGTGGTGTTGAAAAACATTAAGAGCCTGAAAGGGTGTGAAAAATATGAAGAGCTTCAAAAGGTGTCAAAAATATGAGAAGCAGGAAACTGTCTGAATAATAGGAGGAGCATGAAGCGGTGTTCAAAAACATGAAGAGTCTGAAAAGGTGTGAAAAATATGAACAGCTTCAAAAGGTGTCAAAAATATGAGGAGCATGAAACGGTCTGAAAAATGGGAGGAGCATGAAATGGTGATCAAAAACATGAAGAGCCTGAAAAGGTGTGAAAAATGTGAAGAGCTTCAAAAGGTGTGAAAGACATGAGGAGCATGAAACGGGCTGAAAAATAGGAGAAGAATGAAGTGGTGTTGAAAAACATGAAGAGCCTGAAAAAGAGTGAAAAATATGAAAAGCTTCAAAAGGTGTGAAATACATGAGGAGCATGAAACTCTCTGAAAAATAGAAGGAGCATGAAGTGGTGTTCAAAAACATGAAGAGCCTGAAAAGTTGTGAAAATATGAAGAGCTTCAAAAATATGAAAAATATGAAGAGCTTCAAAGGGTGAGAAAAATATGAAGAGCTTCAAAGGGTGAGAAAAATATGAAGAGCTTCAAAAGGTGTCAAAAATATGAGGAGCATGAAACGTTCTGAAAAATAGGAGGAGCATGAAGCGGTGTTGAAATACATGAAGAGCCTGAAAATGTGTGAAAAACATGAAGAGCTTAAAAAGGTGTCAAAAATATGAGGAGCCTGAAACGGTCTGAAAAAGAAGAGGAGCATGAAGCGGTGTTGAAAAACATGAAGAGCCTGAAAAGGTGTGAAAAATATGAAGAGCTTCTAAAGGTGTCAAAAGTATGAGGAGCATGAAACGGTCTTAAAAATACGAGAAGCATGCAGTGGTGTTGAAAAACATGAAGAGCCTGAAAAGTTGTGAAAAATATGCATAGCTTCAAAAGGTGTCAAAAATTAGATGAGCATGAAACGGTCTGAAAAATTGGAGGAGCAAGAAGTACTGTTGAAAAAAATGAAGAGCCTGAAAAGGTGTGAAAAATATGAAAAGCTTCAAAAGGTGTCAAAAATATGAGGACCTTGAAACGGTCTGAAAAATAGGAGGAGCATGAAGCGGTGTTGAAAAATATGAAGAGCCTGAAAAGGTGTGAAAAATATGAAGAACTTCTAAAGGTGTCAAAAATATGAGGAGCAAGTAACGGTCTGAAAAATAGGAGAAGCATAAAGCGGTGTTGAAAAACATGAAGAGCCTGAAAAGGTGTGAAAAATATGAAGAGCTTGAAAAGGTGTGAAAAATATGAAAAACTTCAAAAGGTGTGAAACATATGAAGAGCTTCAAAACGTGTGAAATACATGAGGAGCATGAAACTCTCTGAAAAATAGAAGGAGCATGAAGTGGTGTTCAAAAACATGAAGAGCCTGAAAAGGTGTGAAAAATATGAAAAGCTTCAAAAGGTGTCAAAAACATGAGGAGCATGAAACGGGCTGAAAAATAGGAGAAGCATGAAGTGGTGTTGAAAAACATGAAGATCCTGAAAAGGTGTGAAAAATATGAAGAGCTTCAAAAGTGTGAAATACATGACGAGCATGAAATGGCCTGAAAAATACGAGGAACATGAAACGGTGTTCAAAAACATGAAGAGCCTGAAAAGGTGTGAACAATAATAAGAGCTTCAAAAGGTGTCAAAAATATGAGGAGCATGAAAACGTATGAAAAATAGGAGGAGCATGAAGTGGTGTTGAAAAACATTAAGAGCCTGAAAGGGTGTGAAAAATATGAAGAGCTTCAAAAGGTGTCAAAAATATGAGAAGCATGAAACTGTCTGAATAATAGGAGGAGCATGAAGCGGTGTTCAAAAACATGAAGAGTCTGAAAAGGTGTGAAAAATATGAAGAGCTTCAAAATGTGTCAAAAATATGAGGAGCATGAAACGGTCTGAAAAATGGGAGGAGCATGAAATGGTGATCAAAAACATGAAGAGCCTGGAAAGGTGTGAAAAATGTGAAGAGCTTCAAAAGGTGTGAAAGACATGAGGAGCATGAAACGGGCTGAAAAATAGGAGAAGAATGAAGTGGTGTTGAAAAACATGAAGAGCCTGAAAAAGTGTGAAAAATATGAAAAGCTTCAAAAGGTGTGAAATACATGAGGAGCATGAAACTCTCTGAAAAATAAAAGGAGCATGAAGTGGTGTTCAAAAACATGAAGAGCCTGAAAAGTTGTGAAAATATGAAGAGCTTCAAATATGAAAAATATGAAGAGCTTCAAAGGGTGAGAAAAATATGAAGAGCTTCAAAAGGTGTCAAAAATATGAGGAGCATGAAACGTTCTGAAAAATAGGAGGAGCATGAAGCGGTGTTGAAATACATGAAGAGCCTGAAAAGGTGTGAAAAATATGAAGAGCTTCTAAAGGTGTCAAAAGTATGAGGAGCATGAAACGGTCTGAAAATCGGAGGAGCATGAAGTGGTGTTCAAAAACATGAAGAGCCTGAAAAGGTGAGAAAAATACGAAGAGCTTCTAAAGGTGTGAAAAATATGAAGAGCTTCAAAAAGGATGAAAAATATGAGGAGCATGAAACTGTCAGAAAAATAGGAGGATCATGAAGCGGTGTTGAAAAACATGAAGAGCCTGAAAAGGTGAGAAAAATACGAAGAGCTTCTAAAGGTGTGAAAAATATGAGGAGCATGAAACGGTCTCAAAATAGGAGGAGCATGAAACGGTCTGAAAAATAGGAGGAGCATGAAGCGGTGATGAAAAAATAGAAGAGCATGAAATGGTTTGAAGAATATAAGGAGCTTCAAAAGGTATCAAAAATAGTAGTAGCATGAAACGGTGTTGAAAAACTTGAAGAGCCTGAAAATGTGTAAAATATGAACAGGTTAAAAGGTGTCAAAATATGAGGAGCATGAAACGGTCTGAAAAATAAGAGGAGCATGAAGCGGTGATGAAAAAAAAGAAGAGCATGAAATGGTTTGAAGAATATGAGGAGCTTCAAAAGGTATCAAAAATAGGAGTAGCATGAAGCCGTGTTGAAAAACATGAAGAGCCTGAAAAGGTGTGAAAAATATGAAGAGCTTCAAAAGGTATCAAAAATAGGAGTAGCATGAAGAGGTGTTCAAAAATATGAAGAGCCTGAAAAGGTGTGAAAAATATGAAGAGCATGAAACGGTCTGAAAAATAGGTGGAGCATGAAGCGGTGTTCAGAAGCATGAAGAGCCTGAAAACTGTGAAAAATATGAAGAGCTTCAAAAAGTGTGAAAAATATGAAGAGCTTCAAAAGGTGTGAAAAGAATGAAGAGCTTCAAAAGGTGTCAAAAATATGAGGAACATGAAATGGTCTGAAAAATTGGAGGAGCATGAAGCCGTGTTCAAAAACATGAACAGCTTGAAAATGTGTGAAAAATATGAAGAGCCTGAAAAGTTATGAAAAATACGAAGAGCTTCAAAAGGTGTCAAATATATGAGGAGCATGAAACGGTCTGAAAAATAGGAGGATCATAAAGCGGTGTTGAAAAACATGAAGAGCCTGAAAATGGTGTGAAAAATATCAAGAGCTTCAAAAGGTGTCAAAAATGAGATGTGCATGAAACGGTCTGAAAAATAGGAGGAGCATGAAACGGTGTTCAAAAACATTAAGAGCCTGAAAAGGTGTGAAAAATATGAAGAGCCTCAAAAAATGTCAAAAATATGAGGAATATGAAACGGTCTGAAAAATAGTAGGATCATAAAGCGGTGTTGAAAAACATGAAGAGCCTGAAAATGGTGTGAAAAATATGAAGAGCTTCAAAAGGAGTCAAAAATGAAATGTGCATGAAACGGTCTGAAAAATAGGAGGATCATAAAGCGGTGTTGAAAAACATGAAGAGCCTGAAAATGGTGTGAAAAATATCAAGAGCTTCAAAAGGTGTCAAAAATGAGATGTGCATGAAACGGTCTGAAAAATAGGAGGAGCATGAAACGGTGTTGAAAAACATGAAGAGCCTGAAAAGGTGTGAAAAATATGAAGAGCCTCAAAAAATGTCAAAAATATGAGGAATATGAAACGGTCTGAAAAATAGTAGGATCATAAAGCGGTGTTGAAAAACATGAAGAGCCTGAAAATGGTGTGAAAAATATGAAGAGCTTCAAAAGGAGTCAAAAATGAAATGTGCATGAAACGGTCTGAAAAATATGAGGAGCATGAAGTGGTTGTGAAAAACATGAAAAGCCTGAAAATGTGTGCAAAATACGAAGAGCTTCAAAAGGTGTGAAATACATGAGGAGCATGAAATGGTCTGAGAAATAGGAGGAGCATGAAGCGGTGTTCAAAAACATGTAGAGACTGAAAAGGTGTGAAAAATATGAAGAGCTTCAAAAGGAGTGAAAAATAGGAGGAGCATGAAACGGTCTGAAAAATAGGAGGAACATGAACCGGTGTTCAAATACATGAAAAGCCTGAAAAGGTGTGAAAAATATGAAGAGCTTCAAAAATATGAAAAATATGAAGAGCTTCAAAAGGTGTGAAAAATATGAAGAGCTTCAAAAGGTGTCAAAAATATGAGAAACATGAAACGGTCTGAAAAATTGGAGGAGCATGAAGCGGTGTTCAAAAACATGAAGAGCCTGAAAAGGTGTGAAAAATATGAAGAGCTTCAAAAGGTGTCAAAAATATGAGGAGCATGAAACGGTCTGAAAAATAGGAGGAGCATGAAGCGGTGTTGAAAAAAATGAAGAGCCTGAAAATGTGTGAAATATATGAAGAGCTTCAAAAGGTGTGAAATACATGAGGAGCATGAAACGGGCTGAAAAATAGGAGGAGCATGAAGCGGTGTGGCAAAACATGAAGAGCCTGAAAAGGTGTGAAAGATATGAAGAGTTTCTAAAGGTGTCAAAAATATGAGGAGCATGAAAACGTCTGAAAAATAGGAGGAGCATGAAGTTGTGTTGAAAAACATTAAGAGCCTGAAAGGGTGTGAAAAATATGAAGAGCTTCAAAAGGTGTCAAAAATATGAGGAGCATGAAACGGTCTGAAAAATAGGCGGAGCATGAAGCGGTGTTCAAAAACATGAAGAGCGTGAAAAGGTGTGAAAAATATGAAGAGCTTCAAAAGGTGTCAAACATAAGAGGAGCATGAAACGGTCTGAAAAATAGGAGGAGCATGAAACGGTGTTCAAAAACATGAAGAGCCTGAAAATGGTGTGAAAAATATCAAAGGCTTCAAAAAGTGTCAAAAATGAGATGTGCATGAAACGGTCAGAAAAATAGGAGGAGCATGAAACGGTGTTCAAAAACATGAAGAGCCTGAAAAGGTGTGAAAAATATGAAGTACTTCAAAAGGTGTCAAATATATGAGGAGCATGAAACGGTCTGAAAAATAGGAGGATCATAAAGCGGTGTTGAAAAACATGAAGAGCCTGAAAATGGTGTGAAAAATATCAAAGGCTTCAAAAAGTGTCAAAAATGAGATGTGCATGAAACGGTCAGAAAAATAGGAGGAGCATGAAACGGTGTTCAAAAACATGAAGAGCCTGAAAAGGTGTGAAAAATATGAAGAGCCTCAAAAAATGTCAAAAATATGAGGAATATGAAACGGTCTGAAAAATAGGAGGATCATAAAGCGGTGTTGAAAAACATGAAGAGCCTGAAAATGGTGTGAAAAATATGAAGAGCTTCAAAAGGAGTCAAAAATGAAATGTGCATGAAACGGTCTGAAAAATATGAGGAGCATGAAGTGGTTGTGAAAAACATGAAAAGCCTGAAAATGTGTACAAAATACTAAGAGCTTCAAAAGGTGTGAAATACATGAGGAGCATGAAATGGTCTGAGAAATAGGAGGAGCATGAAGCGGTGTTCAAAAACATGTAGAGACTGAAAAGGTGTGAAAAATGTGAAGAGCTTCAAAAGGAGTGAAAAATAGGAGGAGCACGAAACGGTCTGAAAAATAGGAGGAGCATGAACCGGTGTTCAAATACATGAAAAGCCTGAAATGGTGTGAAAAATATGAAGAGCTTCAAATATATGAAAAATATGAAGAGCTTCAAAAGGTGTGAAAAATATGAAGAGCTTCAAAAGGTGTGAAAAATATGAGAAACATGAAACGGTCTGAAAAATTGGAGGAGCATGAAGCGGTGTTCAAAAACATGAAGAACCTGAAAAGGTGTGAAAAATATGAAGAGCTTCAAAAGGTGTCAAAAATATGAGGAGCATGAAATGGTCTAAAAAATCGGAGGAGCATGAAATGGTGTTCAAATACATGAAGAGACTGAAAAGGTGTGAAAAACATGAAGAGCTTCAAATGGTGTGAAATACATGAGGAGCATGAAACGGTCTGAAAAATAGGAGGAGCAAGAAGGTGTGCTCAAAAACATGAAGAGCCCGAAAAAGTGTGAAAAATATGAAGAGCTTCAAAAATATGAAAAATATGAAGAGCTTCAAAAGGTGTGAAAAATATGAGGAGCATGAAACGGTCTGAAAAATATGAGGAGCATGAAGCGCTGTTCAAAAACATGAAGAGCCTAAAAGGTGTGAAAAATATGAAGAGCTTCAAAAGGTGTCAAAAATATGAGGAGCATGAAACGGCCTCAAAAATAGGAGGAGCATGAATCGGTGATGAAAAACATGGAGAGCCTGAAAAGGTGTGAAAAATATGAAGAGCTTCAAAAGGTTTCAAAATGTGTGGAGCATGAAACGGTCTGAAAAATAGGAGGAGCATGAAGCGGTGTTGAAAAACATGAAGAGCCTGAAAAGGTGAGAAAAATATGAAGAGCTTGAAAAGGTGTGAAAAATATGAAGAACTTCAAAAGGTGTGAAACATATGAAGAGCTTCAAAACGTGTGAAATACATGAGGAGCATGAAACTCTCTGAAAAATAAAAGGAGCATGAAGTGGTGTTCAAAAACATGAAGAGCCTGAAAAGGTGTGAAAAATATGAAAAGCTTCAAAAGGTGTCAAAAATATGAGGAGCATGAAACGGGCTGAAAAATAGGAGAAGCATGAAGTGGTGTTGGAAAACATGAAGATCCTGAAAAGGTGTGAAAAATATGAAGAGCTTCAAAAGTGTGAAAAACATGACGAGCATGAAATGGCCTGAAAAATACGAGGAACATGAAACGGTGTTCAAAAACATGAAGAGCCTGAAAAGGTGTGAACAATATGAAGAGCTTCAAAAGGTGTCAAAAATATGAGGAGCATGAAAACGTATGAAAAATAGGAGGAGCATGAAGTGGTGTTGAAAAACATTAAGAGCCTGAAAGGGTGTGAAAAATATGAAGAGCTTCAAAAGGTGTCAAAAATATGAGAAGCAGGAAACTGTCTGAATAATAGGAGGAGCATGAAGCGGTGTTCAAAAACATGAAGAGTCTGAAAAGGTGTGAAAAATATGAACAGCTTCAAAAGGTGTCAAAAATATGAGGAGCATGAAACGGTCTGAAAAATGGGAGGATCATGAAGCGGTGTTGAAAAACATGAAGAGCCTGAAAAGGTGAGAAAAATACGAAGAGCTTCTAAAGGTGTGAAAAATATGAGGAGCATGAAACGGTCTGAAAAATAGGAGGAGCATGAAGAGGTGATGAAAAAATAGAAGAGCATGAAATGGTTTGAAGAATATAAGGAGCTTCAAAAGGTATCAAAAATAGTAGTAGCATGAAACGGTGTTGAAAAACTTGAAGAGCCTGAAAATGTGTAAAATATGAACAGGTTAAAAGGTGTCAAAATATGAGGAGCATGAAACGGTCTGAAAAATAAGAGGAGCATGAAGCGGTGATGAAAAAAAAGAAGAGCATGAAATGGTTTGAAGAATATGAGGAGCTTCAAAAGGTATCAAAAATAGGAGTAGCATGAAGCCGTGTTGAAAAACATGAAGAGCCTGAAAAGGTGTGAAAAATATGAAGAGCTTCAAAAGGTATCAAAAATAGGAGTAGCATGAAGAGGTGTTCAAAAATATGAAGAGCCTGAAAAGGTGTGAAAAATATGAAGAGCATGAAACGGTCTGAAAAATAGGTGGAGCATGAAGCGGTGTTCAGAAGCATGAAGAGCCTGAAAACTGTGAAAAATATGAAGAGCTTCAAAAAGTGTGAAAAATATGAAGAGCTTCAAAAGGTGTGAAAAGAATGAAGAGCTTCAAAAGGTGTCAAAAATATGAGGAACATGAAATGGTCTGAAAAATTGGAGGAGCATGAAGCCGTGTTCAAAAACATGAACAGCTTGAAAATGTGTGAAAAATATGAAGAGCCTGAAAAGTTATGAAAAATACGAAGAGCTTCAAAAGGTGTCAAATATATGAGGAGCATGAAACGGTCTGAAAAATAGGAGGATCATAAAGCGGTGTTGAAAAACATGAAGAGCCTGAAAATGGTGTGAAAAATATCAAGAGCTTCAAAAGGTGTCAAAAATGAGATGTGCATGAAACGGTCTGAAAAATAGGAGGAGCATGAAACGGTGTTCAAAAACATGAAGAGCCTGAAAAGGTGTGAAAAATATGAAGAGCCTCAAAAAATGTCAAAAATATGAGGAATATGAAACGGTCTGAAAAATAGTAGGATCATAAAGCGGTGTTGAAAAACATGAAGAGCCTGAAAATGGTGTGAAAAATATGAAGAGCTTCAAAAGGAGTCAAAAATGAAATGTGCATGAAACGGTCTGAAAAATATGAGGAGCATGAAGTGGTTGTGAAAAACATGAAAAGCCTGAAAATGTGTGCAAAATACGAAGAGCTTCAAAAGGTGTGAAATACATGAGGAGCATGAAATGGTCTGAGAAATAGGAGGAGCATGAAGCGGTGTTCAAAAACATGTAGAGACTGAAAAGGTGTGAAAAATATGAAGAGCTTCAAAAGGAGTGAAAAATAGGAGGAGCATGAAACGGTCTGAAAAATAGGAGGAACATGAACCGGTGTTCAAATACATGAAAAGCCTGAAAAGGTGTGAAAAATATGAAGAGCTTCAAAAATATGAAAAATATGAAGAGCTTCAAAAGGTGTGAAAAATATGAAGAGCTTCAAAAGGTGTCAAAAATATGAGAAACATGAAACGGTCTGAAAAATTGGAGGAGCATGAAGCGGTGTTCAAAAACATGAAGAGCCTGAAAAGGTGTGAAAAATATGAAGAGCTTCAAAAGGTGTCAAAAATATGAGGAGCATGAAACGGTCTGAAAAATAGGAGGAGCATGAAGCGGTGTTGAAAAAAATGAAGAGCCTGAAAATGTGTGAAATATATGAAGAGCTTCAAAAGGTGTGAAATACATGAGGAGCATGAAACGGGCTGAAAAATAGGAGGAGCATGAAGCGGTGTGGCAAAACATGAAGAGCCTGAAAAGGTGTGAAAGATATGAAGAGTTTCTAAAGGTGTCAAAAATATGAGGAGCATGAAAACGTCTGAAAAATAGGAGGAGCATGAAGTTGTGTTGAAAAACATTAAGAGCCTGAAAGGGTGTGAAAAATATGAAGAGCTTCAAAAGGTGTCAAAAATATGAGGAGCATGAAACGGTCTGAAAAATAGGCGGAGCATGAAGCGGTGTTCAAAAACATGAAGAGCGTGAAAAGGTGTGAAAAATATGAAGAGCTTCAAAAGGTGTCAAACATAAGAGGAGCATGAAACGGTCTGAAAAATAGGAGGAGCATGAAACGGTGTTCAAAAACATGAAGAGCCTGAAAATGGTGTGAAAAATATCAAAGGCTTCAAAAAGTGTCAAAAATGAGATGTGCATGAAACGGTCAGAAAAATAGGAGGAGCATGAAACGGTGTTCAAAAACATGAAGAGCCTGAAAAGGTGTGAAAAATATGAAGTACTTCAAAAGGTGTCAAATATATGAGGAGCATGAAACGGTCTGAAAAATAGGAGGATCATAAAGCGGTGTTGAAAAACATGAAGAGCCTGAAAATGGTGTGAAAAATATCAAAGGCTTCAAAAAGTGTCAAAAATGAGATGTGCATGAAACGGTCAGAAAAATAGGAGGAGCATGAAACGGTGTTCAAAAACATGAAGAGCCTGAAAAGGTGTGAAAAATATGAAGAGCCTCAAAAAATGTCAAAAATATGAGGAATATGAAACGGTCTGAAAAATAGGAAGATCATAAAGCGGTGTTGAAAAACATGAAGAGCCTGAAAATGGTGTGAAAAATATGAAGAGCTTCAAAAGGAGTCAAAAATGAAATGTGCATGAAACGGTCTGAAAAATATGAGGAGCATGAAGTGGTTGTGAAAAACATGAAAAGCCTGAAAATGTGTACAAAATACTAAGAGCTTCAAAAGGTGTGAAATACATGAGGAGCATGAAATGGTCTGAGAAATAGGAGGAGCATGAAGCGGTGTTCAAAAACATGTAGAGACTGAAAAGGTGTGAAAAATGTGAAGAGCTTCAAAAGGAGTGAAAAATAGGAGGAGCACGAAACGGTCTGAAAAATAGGAGGAGCATGAACCGGTGTTCAAATACATGAAAAGCCTGAAATGGTGTGAAAAATATGAAGAGCTTCAAATATATGAAAAATATGAAGAGCTTCAAAAGGTGTGAAAAATATGAAGAGCTTCAAAAGGTGTCAAAAATATGAGAAACATGAAACGGTCTGAAAAATTGGAGGAGCATGAAGCGGTGTTCAAAAACATGAAGAACCTGAAAAGGTGTGAAAAATATGAAGAGCTTCAAAAGGTGTCAAAAATATGAGGAGCATGAAATGGTCTAAAAAATCGGAGGAGCATGAAATGGTGTTCAAATACATGAAGAGACTGAAAAGGTGTGAAAAACATGAAGAGCTTCAAATGGTGTGAAATACATGAGGAGCATGAAACGGTCTGAAAAATAGGAGGAGCAAGAAGGTGTGCTCAAAAACATGAAGAGCCCGAAAAAGTGTGAAAAATATGAAGAGCTTCAAAAATATGAAAAATATGAAGAGCTTCAAAAGGTGTGAAAAATATGAGGAGCATGAAACGGTCTGAAAAATATGAGGAGCATGAAGCGCTGTTCAAAAACATGAAGAGCCTAAAAGGTGTGAAAAATATGAAGAGCTTCAAAAGGTGTCAAAAATATGAGGAGCATGAAACGGCCTCAAAAATAGGAGGAGCATGAATCGGTGATGAAAAACATGGAGAGCCTGAAAAGGTGTGAAAAATATGAAGAGCTTCAAAAGGTTTCAAAATGTGTGGAGCATGAAACGGTCTGAAAAATAGGAGGAGCATGAAGCGGTGTTGAAAAACATGAAGAGCCTGAAAAGGTGAGAAAAATATGAAGAGCTTGAAAAGGTGTGAAAAATATGAAGAACTTCAAAAGGTGTGAAACATATGAAGAGCTTCAAAACGTGTGAAATACATGAGGAGCATGAAACTCTCTGAAAAATAAAAGGAGCATGAAGTGGTGTTCAAAAACATGAAGAGCCTGAAAAGGTGTGAAAAATATGAAAAGCTTCAAAAGGTGTCAAAAATATGAGGAGCATGAAACGGGCTGAAAAATAGGAGAAGCATGAAGTGGTGTTGGAAAACATGAAGATCCTGAAAAGGTGTGAAAAATATGAAGAGCTTCAAAAGTGTGAAAAACATGACGAGCATGAAATGGCCTGAAAAATACGAGGAACATGAAACGGTGTTCAAAAACATGAAGAGCCTGAAAAGGTGTGAACAATATGAAGAGCTTCAAAAGGTGTCAAAAATATGAGGAGCATGAAAACGTATGAAAAATAGGAGGAGCATGAAGTGGTGTTGAAAAACATTAAGAGCCTGAAAGGGTGTGAAAAATATGAAGAGCTTCAAAAGGTGTCAAAAATATGAGAAGCAGGAAACTGTCTGAATAATAGGAGGAGCATGAAGCGGTGTTCAAAAACATGAAGAGTCTGAAAAGGTGTGAAAAATATGAACAGCTTCAAAAGGTGTCAAAAATATGAGGAGCATGAAACGGTCTGAAAAATGGGAGGAGCATGAAATGGTGATCAAAAACATGAAGAGCCTGAAAAGGTGTGAAAAATGTGAAGAGCTTCAAAAGGTGTGAAAGACATGAGGAGCATGAAACGGGCTGAAAAATAGGAGAAGAATGAAGTGGTGTTGAAAAACATGAAGAGCCTGAAAAAGAGTGAAAAATATGAAAAGCTTCAAAAGGTGTGAAATACATGAGGAGCATGAAACTCTCTGAAAAATAGAAGGAGCATGAAGTGGTGTTCAAAAACATGAAGAGCCTGAAAAGTTGTGAAAATATGAAGAGCTTCAAAAATATGAAAAATATGAAGAGCTTCAAAGGGTGAGAAAAATATGAAGAGCTTCAAAGGGTGAGAAAAATATGAAGAGCTTCAAAAGGTGTCAAAAATATGAGGAGCATGAAACGTTCTGAAAAATAGGAGGAGCATGAAGCGGTGTTGAAATACATGAAGAGCCTGAAAATGTGTGAAAAACATGAAGAGCTTAAAAAGGTGTCAAAAATATGAGGAGCCTGAAACGGTCTGAAAAAGAAGAGGAGCATGAAGCGGTGTTGAAAAACATGAAGAGCCTGAAAAGGTGTGAAAAATATGAAGAGCTTCTAAAGGTGTCAAAAGTATGAGGAGCATGAAACGGTCTTAAAAATACGAGAAGCATGCAGTGGTGTTGAAAAACATGAAGAGCCTGAAAAGTTGTGAAAAATATGCATAGCTTCAAAAGGTGTCAAAAATTAGATGAGCATGAAACGGTCTGAAAAATTGGAGGAGCAAGAAGTACTGTTGAAAAAAATGAAGAGCCTGAAAAGGTGTGAAAAATATGAAAAGCTTCAAAAGGTGTCAAAAATATGAGGACCTTGAAACGGTCTGAAAAATAGGAGGAGCATGAAGCGGTGTTGAAAAATATGAAGAGCCTGAAAAGGTGTGAAAAATATGAAGAACTTCTAAAGGTGTCAAAAATATGAGGAGCAAGTAACGGTCTGAAAAATAGGAGAAGCATAAAGCGGTGTTGAAAAACATGAAGAGCCTGAAAAGGTGTGAAAAATATGAAGAGCTTGAAAAGGTGTGAAAAATATGAAAAACTTCAAAAGGTGTGAAACATATGAAGAGCTTCAAAACGTGTGAAATACATGAGGAGCATGAAACTCTCTGAAAAATAGAAGGAGCATGAAGTGGTGTTCAAAAACATGAAGAGCCTGAAAAGGTGTGAAAAATATGAAAAGCTTCAAAAGGTGTCAAAAACATGAGGAGCATGAAACGGGCTGAAAAATAGGAGAAGCATGAAGTGGTGTTGAAAAACATGAAGATCCTGAAAAGGTGTGAAAAATATGAAGAGCTTCAAAAGTGTGAAATACATGACGAGCATGAAATGGCCTGAAAAATACGAGGAACATGAAACGGTGTTCAAAAACATGAAGAGCCTGAAAAGGTGTGAACAATAATAAGAGCTTCAAAAGGTGTCAAAAATATGAGGAGCCTGAAAACGTATGAAAAATAGGAGGAGCATGAAGTGGTGTTGAAAAACATTAAGAGCCTGAAAGGGTGTGAAAAATATGAAGAGCTTCAAAAGGTGTCAAAAATATGAGAAGCATGAAACTGTCTGAATAATAGGAGGAGCATGAAGCGGTGTTCAAAAACATGAAGAGTCTGAAAAGGTGTGAAAAATATGAAGAGCTTCAAAATGTGTCAAAAATATGAGGAGCATGAAACGGTCTGAAAAATGGGAGGAGCATGAAATGGTGATCAAAAACATGAAGAGCCTGGAAAGGTGTGAAAAATGTGAAGAGCTTCAAAAGGTGTGAAAGACATGAGGAGCATGAAACGGGCTGAAAAATAGGAGAAGAATGAAGTGGTGTTGAAAAAGATGAAGAGCCTGAAAAAGTGTGAAAAATATGAAAAGCTTCAAAAGGTGTGAAATACATGAGGAGCATGAAACTCTCTGAAAAATAAAAGGAGCATGAAGTGGTGTTCAAAAACATGAAGAGCCTGAAAAGTTGTGAAAATATGAAGAGCTTCAAATATGAAAAATATGAAGAGCTTCAAAGGGTGAGAAAAATATGAAGAGCTTCAAAAGGTGTCAAAAATATGAGGAGCATGAAACGTTCTGAAAAATAGGAGGAGCATGAAGCGGTGTTGAAATACATGAAGAGCCTGAAAATGTGTGAAAAACATGAAGAGCTTAAAAAGGTGTCAAAAATATGAGGAGCCTGAAACGGTCTGAAAAAGAAGAGGAGCATGAAGCGGTGTTGAAAAACAAGAAGAGCCTGAAAAGGTGTGAAAAATATGAAGAGCTTCTAAAGGTGTCAAAAGTATGAGGAGCATGAAACGGTCTGAAAATCGGAGGAGCATGAAGTGGTGTTCAAAAACATGAAGAGCCTGAAAAGGTGAGAAAAATACGAAGAGCTTCTAAAGGTGTGAAAAATATGAAGAGCTTCAAAAAGGATGAAAAATATGAGGAGCATGAAACTGTCAGAAAAATAGGAGGATCATGAAGCGGTGTTGAAAAACATGAAGAGCCTGAAAAGGTGAGAAAAATACGAAGAGCTTCTAAAGGTGTGAAAAATATGAGGAGCATGAAACGGTCTCAAAATAGGAGGAGCATGAAACGGTCTGAAAAATAGGAGGAGCATGAAGCGGTGATGAAAAAATAGAAGAGCATGAAATGGTTTGAAGAATATAAGGAGCTTCAAAAGGTATCAAAAATAGTAGTAGCATGAAACGGTGTTGAAAAACTTGAAGAGCCTGAAAATGTGTAAAATATGAACAGGTTAAAAGGTGTCAAAATATGAGGAGCATGAAACGGTCTGAAAAATAAGAGGAGCATGAAGCGGTGATGAAAAAAAAGAAGAGCATGAAATGGTTTGAAGAATATGAGGAGCTTCAAAAGGTATCAAAAATAGGAGTAGCATGAAGCCGTGTTGAAAAACATGAAGAGCCTGAAAAGGTGTGAAAAATATGAAGAGCTTCAAAAGGTATCAAAAATAGGAGTAGCATGAAGAGGTGTTCAAAAATATGAAGAGCCTGAAAAGGTGTGAAAAATATGAAGAGCATGAAACGGTCTGAAAAATAGGTGGAGCATGAAGCGGTGTTCAGAAGCATGAAGAGCCTGAAAACTGTGAAAAATATGAAGAGCTTCAAAAAGTGTGAAAAATATGAAGAGCTTCAAAAGGTGTGAAAAGAATGAAGAGCTTCAAAAGGTGTCAAAAATATGAGGAACATGAAATGGTCTGAAAAATTGGAGGAGCATGAAGCCGTGTTCAAAAACATGAACAGCTTGAAAATGTGTGAAAAATATGAAGAGCCTGAAAAGTTATGAAAAATACGAAGAGCTTCAAAAGGTGTCAAATATATGAGGAGCATGAAACGGTCTGAAAAATAGGAGGATCATAAAGCGGTGTTGAAAAACATGAAGAGCCTGAAAATGGTGTGAAAAATATCAAGAGCTTCAAAAGGTGTCAAAAATGAGATGTGCATGAAACGGTCTGAAAAATAGGAGGAGCATGAAACGGTGTTCAAAAACATGAAGAGCCTGAAAAGGTGTGAAAAATATGAAGAGCCTCAAAAAATGTCAAAAATATGAGGAATATGAAACGGTCTGAAAAATAGTAGGATCATAAAGCGGTGTTGAAAAACATGAAGAGCCTGAAAATGGTGTGAAAAATATGAAGAGCTTCAAAAGGAGTCAAAAATGAAATGTGCATGAAACGGTCTGAAAAATATGAGGAGCATGAAGTGGTTGTGAAAAACATGAAAAGCCTGAAAATGTGTGCAAAATACGAAGAGCTTCAAAAGGTGTGAAATACATGAGGAGCATGAAATGGTCTGAGAAATAGGAGGAGCATGAAGCGGTGTTCAAAAACATGTAGAGACTGAAAAGGTGTGAAAAATATGAAGAGCTTCAAAAGGAGTGAAAAATAGGAGGAGCATGAAACGGTCTGAAAAATAGGAGGAACATGAACCGGTGTTCAAATACATGAAAAGCCTGAATAGGTGTGAAAAATATGAAGAGCTTCAAAAATATGAAAAATATGAAGAGCTTCAAAATGTGTGAAAAATATGAAGAGCTTCAAAAGGTGTCAAAAATATGAGAAACATGAAACGGTCTGAAAAATTGGAGGGGCATGAAGCGGTGTTCAAAAACATGAAGAGCCTGAAAAGGTGTGAAAAATATGAAGAGCTTCAAAAGGTGTCAAAAATATGAGGAGCATGAAACGGTCTGAAAAATAGGAGGAGCATGAAGCGGTGTTGAAAAAAATGAAGAGCCTGAAAATGTGTGAAATATATGAAGAGCTTCAAAAGGTGTGAAATACATGAGGAGCATGAAACGGGCTGAAAAATAGGAGGAGCATGAAGCGGTGTGGCAAAACATGAAGAGCCTGAAAAGGTGTAAAAGATATGAAGAGTTTCTAAAGGTGTCAAAAATATGAGGAGCATGAAAACGTCTGAAAAATAGGAGGAGCATGAAGTTGTGTTGAAAAACATTAAGAGCCTGAAAGGGTGTGAAAAATATGAAGAGCTTCAAAAGGTGTCAAAAATATGAGGAGCATGAAACGGTCTGAAAAATAGGCGGAGCATGAAGCGGTGTTCAAAAACATGAAGAGCGTGAAAAGGTGTGAAAAATATGAAGAGCCTCAAAAAATGTCAAAAATATGAGGAATATGAAACGGTCTGAAAAATAGTAGGATCATAAAGCGGTGTTGAAAAACATGAAGAGCCTGAAAATGGTGTGAAAAATATGAAGAGCTTCAAAAGGAGTCAAAAATGAAATGTGCATGAAACGGTCTGAAAAATATGAGGAGCATGAAGTGGTTGTGAAAAACATGAAAAGCCTGAAAATGTGTGCAAAATACGAAGAGCTTCAAAAGGTGTGAAATACATGAGGAGCATGAAATGGTCTGAGAAATAGGAGGAGCATGAAGCGGTGTTCAAAAACATGTAGAGACTGAAAAGGTGTGAAAAATATGAAGAGCTTCAAAAGGAGTGAAATATAGGAGGAGCATGAAACGGTCTGAAAAATAGGAGGAACATGAACCGGTGTTCAAATACATGAAAAGCCTGAATAGGTGTGAAAAATATGAAGAGCTTCAAAAATATGAAAAATATGAAGAGCTTCAAAATGTGTGAAAAATATGAAGAGCTTCAAAAGGTGTCAAAAATATGAGAAACATGAAACGGTCTGAAAAATTGGAGGAGCATGAAGCGGTGTTCAAAAACATGAAGAGCCTGAAAAGGTGTGAAAAATATGAAGAGCTTCAAAAGGTGTCAAAAATATGAGGAGCATGAAACGGTCTGAAAAATAGGAGGAGCATGAAGCGGTGTTGAAAAAAATGAAGAGCCTGAAAATGTGTGAAATATATGAAGAGCTTCAAAAGGTGTGAAATACATGAGGAGCATGAAACGGGCTGAAAAATAGGAGGAGCATGAAGCGGTGTGGCAAAACATGAAGAGCCTGAAAAGGTGTGAAAGATATGAAGAGTTTCTAAAGGTGTCAAAAATATGAGGAGCATGAAAACGTCTGAAAAATAGGAGGAGCATGAAGTTGTGTTGAAAAACATTAAGAGCCTGAAAGGGTGTGAAAAATATGAAGAGCTTCAAAAGGTGTCAAAAATATGAGGAGCATGAAACGGTCTGAAAAATAGGCGGAGCATGAAGCGGTGTTCAAAAACATGAAGAGCGTGAAAAGGTGTGAAAAATATGAAGAGCTTCAAAAGGTGTCAAACATAAGAGGAGCATGAAACGGTCTGAAAAATAGGAGGAGCATGAAACGGTGTTCAAAAACATGAAGAGCCTGAAAATGGTGTGAAAAATATCAAAGGCTTCAAAAAGTGTCAAAAATGAGATGTGCATGAAACGGTCAGAAAAATAGGAGGAGCATGAAACGGTGTTCAAAAACATGAAGAGCCTGAAAAGGTGTGAAAAATATGAAGTACTTCAAAAGGTGTCAAATATATGAGGAGCATGAAACGGTCTGAAAAATAGGAGGATCATAAAGCGGTGTTGAAAAACATGAAGAGCCTGAAAATGGTGTGAAAAATATCAAAGGCTTCAAAAAGTGTCAAAAATGAGATGTGCATGAAACGGTCAGAAAAATAGGAGGAGCATGAAACGGTGTTCAAAAACATGAAGAGCCTGAAAAGGTGTGAAAAATATGAAGAGCCTCAAAAAATGTCAAAAATATGAGGAATATGAAACGGTCTGAAAAATAGGAGGATCATAAAGCGGTGTTGAAAAACATGAAGAGCCTGAAAATGGTGTGAAAAATATGAAGAGCTTCAAAAGGAGTCAAAAATGAAATGTGCATGAAACGGTCTGAAAAATATGAGGAGCATGAAGTGGTTGTGAAAAACATGAAAAGCCTGAAAATGTGTACAAAATACTAAGAGCTTCAAAAGGTGTGAAATACATGAGGAGCATGAAATGGTCTGAGAAATAGGAGGAGCATGAAGCGGTGTTCAAAAACATGTAGAGACTGAAAAGGTGTGAAAAATGTGAAGAGCTTCAAAAGGAGTGAAAAATAGGAGGAGCACGAAACGGTCTGAAAAATAGGAGGAGCATGAACCGGTGTTCAAATACATGAAAAGCCTGAAATGGTGTGAAAAATATGAAGAGCTTCAAATATATGAAAAATATGAAGAGCTTCAAAAGGTGTGAAAAATATGAAGAGCTTCAAAAGGTGTCAAAAATATGAGAAACATGAAACGGTCTGAAAAATTGGAGGAGCATGAAGCGGTGTTCAAAAACATGAAGAACCTGAAAAGGTGTGAAAAATATGAAGAGCTTCAAAAGGTGTCAAAAATATGAGGAGCATGAAATGGTCTAAAAAATCGGAGGAGCATGAAATGGTGTTCAAATACATGAAGAGACTGAAAAGGTGTGAAAAACATGAAGAGCTTCAAATGGTGTGAAATACATGAGGAGCATGAAACGGTCTGAAAAATAGGAGGAGCAAGAAGGTGTGCTCAAAAACATGAAGAGCCCGAAAAAGTGTGAAAAATATGAAGAGCTTCAAAAATATGAAAAATATGAAGAGCTTCAAAAGGTGTGAAAAATATGAGGAGCATGAAACGGTCTGAAAAATATGAGGAGCATGAAGCGCTGTTCAAAAACATGAAGAGCCTAAAAGGTGTGAAAAATATGAAGAGCTTCAAAAGGTGTCAAAAATATGAGGAGCATGAAACGGCCTCAAAAATAGGAGGAGCATGAATCGGTGATGAAAAACATGGAGAGCCTGAAAAGGTGTGAAAAATATGAAGAGCTTCAAAAGGTTTCAAAATGTGTGGAGCATGAAACGGTCTGAAAAATAGGAGGAGCATGAAGCGGTGTTGAAAAACATGAAGAGCCTGAAAAGGTGAGAAAAATATGAAGAGCTTGAAAAGGTGTGAAAAATATGAAGAACTTCAAAAGGTGTGAAACATATGAAGAGCTTCAAAACGTGTGAAATACATGAGGAGCATGAAACTCTCTGAAAAATAAAAGGAGCATGAAGTGGTGTTCAAAAACATGAAGAGCCTGAAAAGGTGTGAAAAATATGAAAAGCTTCAAAAGGTGTCAAAAATATGAGGAGCATGAAACGGGCTGAAAAATAGGAGAAGCATGAAGTGGTGTTGGAAAACATGAAGATCCTGAAAAGGTGTGAAAAATATGAAGAGCTTCAAAAGTGTGAAAAACATGACGAGCATGAAATGGCCTGAAAAATACGAGGAACATGAAACGGTGTTCAAAAACATGAAGAGCCTGAAAAGGTGTGAACAATATGAAGAGCTTCAAAAGGTGTCAAAAATATGAGGAGCATGAAAACGTATGAAAAATAGGAGGAGCATGAAGTGGTGTTGAAAAACATTAAGAGCCTGAAAGGGTGTGAAAAATATGAAGAGCTTCAAAAGGTGTCAAAAATATGAGAAGCAGGAAACTGTCTGAATAATAGGAGGAGCATGAAGCGGTGTTCAAAAACATGAAGAGTCTGAAAAGGTGTGAAAAATATGAACAGCTTCAAAAGGTGTCAAAAATATGAGGAGCATGAAACGGTCTGAAAAATGGGAGGAGCATGAAATGGTGATCAAAAACATGAAGAGCCTGAAAAGGTGTGAAAAATGTGAAGAGCTTCAAAAGGTGTGAAAGACATGAGGAGCATGAAACGGGCTGAAAAATAGGAGAAGAATGAAGTGGTGTTGAAAAACATGAAGAGCCTGAAAAAGAGTGAAAAATATGAAAAGCTTCAAAAGGTGTGAAATACATGAGGAGCATGAAACTCTCTGAAAAATAGAAGGAGCATGAAGTGGTGTTCAAAAACATGAAGAGCCTGAAAAGTTGTGAAAATATGAAGAGCTTCAAAGGGTGAGAAAAATATGAAGAGCTTCAAAGGGTGAGAAAAATATGAAGAGCTTCAAAAGGTGTCAAAAATATGAGGAGCATGAAACGTTCTGAAAAATAGGAGGAGCATGAAGCAGTGTTGAAATACATGAAGAGCCTGAAAATGTGTGAAAAACATGAAGAGCTTAAAAAGGTGTCAAAAATATGAGGAGCCTGAAACGGTCTGAAAAAGAAGAGGAGCATGAAGCGGTGTTGAAAAACATGAAGAGCCTGAAAAGGTGTGAAAAATATGAAGAGCTTCTAAAGGTGTCAAAAGTATGAGGAGCATGAAACGGTCTTAAAAATACGAGAAGCATGCAGTGGTGTTGAAAAACATGAAGAGCCTGAAAAGTTGTGAAAAATATGCATAGCTTCAAAAGGTGTCAAAAATTAGATGAGCATGAAACGGTCTGAAAAATTGGAGGAGCAAGAAGTACTGTTGAAAAAAATGAAGAGCCTGAAAAGGTGTGAAAAATATGAAAAGCTTCAAAAGGTGTCAAAAATATGAGGACCTTGAAACGGTCTGAAAAATAGGAGGAGCATGAAGCGGTGTTGAAAAATATGAAGAGCCTGAAAAGGTGTGAAAAATATGAAGAACTTCTAAAGGTGTCAAAAATATGAGGAGCAAGTAACGGTCTGAAAAATAGGAGAAGCATAAAGCGGTGTTAAAAAACATGAAGAGCCTGAAAAGGTGTGAAAAATATGAAGAGCTTGAAAAGGTGTGAAAAATATGAAAAACTTCAAAAGGTGTGAAACATATGAAGAGCTTCAAAACGTGTGAAATACATGAGGAGCATGAAACTCTCTGAAAAATAGAAGGAGCATGAAGTGGTGTTCAAAAACATGAAGAGCCTGAAAAGGTGTGAAAAATATGAAAAGCTTCAAAAGGTGTCAAAAATATGAGGAGCATGAAACGGGCTGAAAAATAGGAGAAGCATGAAGTGGTGTTGAAAAACATGAAGATCCTGAAAAGGTGTGAAAAATATGAAGAGCTTCAAAAGTGTGAAATACATGACGAGCATGAAATGGCCTGAAAAATACGAGGAACATGAAACGGTGTTCAAAAACATGAAGAGCCTGAAAAGGTGTGAACAATATGAAGAGCTTCAAAAGGTGTCAAAAATATGAAGAGCATGAAAACGTATGAAAAATAGGAGGAGCATGAAGTGGTGTTGAATAACATTAAGAGCCTGAAAGGGTGTGAAAAATATGAAGAGCTTCAAAAGGTGTCAAAAATATGAGAAGCATGAAACTGTCTGAATAATAGGAGGAGCATGAAGCGGTGTTCAAAAACATGAAGAGTCTGAAAAGGTGTGAAAAATATGAAGAGCTTCAAAATGTGTCAAAAATATGAGGAGCATGAAACGGTCTGAAAAATGGGAGGAGCATGAAATGGTGATCAAAAACATGAAGAGCCTGGAAACGTGTGAAAAATGTGAAGAGCTTCAAAAGGTGTGAAAGACATGAGGAGCATGAAACGGGCTGAAAAATGGGAGAAGAATGAAGTGGTGTTGAAAAACATGAAGAGCCTGAAAAAGTGTGAAAAATATGAAAAGCTTCAAAAGGTGTGAAATACATGAGGAGCATGAAACTCTCTGAAAAATAAAAGGAGCATGAAGTGGTGTTCAAAAACATGAAGAGCCTGAAAAGTTGTGAAAATATGAAGAGCTTCAAATATGAAAAATATGAAGAGCTTCAAAGGGTGAGAAAAATATGAAGAGCTTCAAAAGGTGTCAAAAATATGAGGAGCATGAAACGTTCTGAAAAATAGGAGGAGCATGAAGCGGTGTTGAAATACATGAAGAGCCTGAAAATGTGTGAAAAACATGAAGAGCTTAAAAAGGTGTCAAAATTATGAGGAGCCTGAAACGGTCTGAAAAAGAAGAGGAGCATGAAGCGGTGTTGAAAAACATGAAGAGCCTGAAAAGGTGTGAAAAATATGAAGAGCTTCTAAAGGTGTCAAAAGTATGAGGAGCATGAAACAGTCTGAAAATCGGAGGAGCATGAAGTGGTGTTCAAAAACATGAAGAGCCTGAAAAGGTGAGAAAAATACGAAGAGCTTCTAAAGGTGTGAAAAATATGAAGAGCTTCAAAAAGGATGAAAAATATGAGGAGCATGAAACTGTCAGAAAAATAGGAGGATCATGAAGCGGTGTTGAAAAACATGAAGAGCCTGAAAAGGTGAGAAAAATACGAAGAGCTTCTAAAGGTGTGAAAAATATGAGGAGCATGAAACGGTCTCAAAATAGGAGGAGCATGAAACGGTCTGAAAAATAGGAGGAGCATGAAGCGGTGATGAAAAAATAGAAGAGCATGAAATGGTTTGAAGAATATAAGGAGCTTCAAAAGGTATCAAAAATAGTAGTAGCATGAAACGGTGTTGAAAAACTTGAAGAGCCTGAAAATGTGTAAAATATGAACAGGTTAAAAGGTGTCAAAATATGAGGAGCATGAAACGGTCTGAAAAATAAGAGGAGCATGAAGCGGTGATGAAAAAAAAGAAGAGCATGAAATGGTTTGAAGAATATGAGGAGCTTCAAAAGGTATCAAAAATAGGAGTAGCATGAAGCCGTGTTGAAAAACATGAAGAGCCTGAAAAGGTGTGAAAAATATGAAGAGCTTCAAAAGGTATCAAAAATAGGAGTAGCATGAAGAGGTGTTCAAAAATATGAAGAGCCTGAAAAGGTGTGAAAAATATGAAGAGCATGAAACGGTCTGAAAAATAGGTGGAGCATGAAGCGGTGTTCAGAAGCATGAAGAGCCTGAAAACTGTGAAAAATATGAAGAGCTTCAAAAAGTGTGAAAAATATGAAGAGTTTCAAAAGGTGTGAAAAATATGAGGAGCATGAAACGGTCTGAAAAATAGGAGGAGCATGAAACAGTGTGTAAAAAATGAAGAGCATGAATAGGTGTGAAAATTATGAAGAGCTTTAAAAGGTTTGAAAAATATGACGAGCATGAAATTGTCTGAAAAATTGGAGGAGCATGAAGCGGTGTTGAAATACATGAAGAGCCTGTAAAGGTTTGAAAAATATGAAGAGCTTCAAAAGGTGTGAAAAATATGAAGAGCTTCAAAAGGTGTGAAAAATATGAAGAGCTTCAAAATGTGTCAAAAATAGGAGGAGCATGACACGGTCTGAAAAATAGGAGGAGCATGAAGCGGTGTTGAAAAACATGAAGAGCCTGAAAAGGTGTAAAAAACATGAAGAGCCTAAAAAGGTGTCAAATATATGAGGAATATGAAACGGTCTGAAAAATAGGAGGATCATGAAGAGGTGTTGAAAAACATGAAGTTCCTGAAAAGGTGTGAAATATATGAAGAGCTTCAAAAGTTGTGAAATATATGAGGAGCATGAAACGGTCTGAAAAATAGGAGGAGCATGAAACGGTGTTCAAAAACATGAAGAGCTTCAAAAGGTGTGAAAAATATGAACAGCTTCAAAAGGTGTCAAAAATGAGATGAGTAAAAAACGGTCTGAAAAATGGGAGGAGCATGAAGTTGTGTTGAAAATAATGAAGAGCCTGAAAAGGTGTGAAAAATATGAGGAGCATGATACGGTCTGAAAAATAGGAGGAGCATGAAGTGGTTGTGAAAAAACATGAAGAGCCTGAAAACGTGTGCAAAATATGACGAGCTTCAAAAGGAGGGAAATACATGAGAAGCTTGAAACGGTCTGAAAAATAGGAGGAGCATGAAGCGATGTTGAAAAACATGAAGAGCCTTAAAATGTGTGAAAAATATGAAGAGCTTCAAAAAGTGTGAAAAATATGAGGATCATGAAACGGTCTGAAAAATAGGAGGAGCATGAAGCGGTGTTGAAAAACATGAAGAGCCTGAAAAGGTGTGACAAATATGAAGAGCTTCAAAAGGTGTGAAATACATGAGGAGCATGAAACGATCTGAAAAACAGGAGGAGCATGAAGCGGTGTTCAAAAACATGCAGAGTCTGAAAAGGTGTGAAAAATATGAAGAGCTTCAAAAGGTTTGAAAAATATGAAGAGCTTCAAAAGGTGTCAAAAATGAGATGAGCATGAAACGGTCTGAAAAATAGGAGGAGCATGAAGCGGTGTTCAAAAACATGAAGAGCCTGAAAAGGTGTGAGAAATATGAAGAGCTTCAAAAGATGTCAAAAATATGAGGAGCATGAAACGGTCTGAAAAATAGGAGGAGCATGAAATCGTGTTCAAACACATGAAGAGCCTGAAAAGGTGTGAAAAATATGAAGAGCTTCAAATGGTGTGAAATACATGAGGAGCATTAAACGGTTTAAAAATTAGGAGGAGCATGAAGCGGTGTTCAAAAACATGAAGAGCCTGAAAAGGTGTTAAAAATATGAAGAGCTTCAAAAGGTGTGAAAAATATGAGGAACATGAAACGGTCTGAAAAATAGGAGGAGCATGAAGCGTTGTTTAAAAACGTGAAGAGCCTGAAAAAGTGTGAAAAATATGAAGAGCTTCAAAAGGTGTCAAAAATATGAGGAGCATGAAACGGTCTGAAAAATAGGAGTAGCATGAATTGGTGTTCAAAAACATGAAGAGCCTGTTAAGCTGTGAAAAATATGAAGAGCTTCAAAAGGTGTCAAAAATATGAGGAGCATGAAACGATCTGAATAATCGGAGGAGCAGGAAACGGTTTTCAAAAACATGAAGAGCCTGAAAAGGTGTGAAAAATATGAAGAGCTTCAAAAGGTGTCAAAAATATGAGGATCATGAAACGGTCTGAAAATTAGGAGGAGCATGAAGCGTTGTTTAAAAACTTGAAGAGCCTGAAAAAGTTTGAAATATATGAAGAGCTTCAAAAGGTGTCAAAAATATGAGGAGCATGAAACGGTGTTCAAAAACATGAAGAGCCTGAAAAGGTGTGAAAAATATGAAGAGCTTCAAAAGGTGTCAAAAATATGAGGACCATGAAACGGTCTGAAAAATAGGAGGAGCATGAAGCGGTGTTGAAAAACATGAAGAGTCTGAAAAGGTGTGAAATATATGAAGAGCTTCAAAAGGTGTAAAAAATATGAGGAGTTTGAAACGGTCTGAAAAATATGAGGATCTGGTTTCCTCATTGTGTATGCCCAGAAGTGGAATTGCTGGGTCATATGGCAGTTCTATTTCCAGTTTTTTAAGAAATCTCTTCACCGTTTTCCATAGCGGCTGTACTAGTGTGCATTCCCACCAACAGTATAAGAGGGTTCCCTTTTCTCCACTCCCTCTCCAGCATTTATTGCTTGTAGACTTTTGGATAGCAGCCATCCTGACTGGCATGTAATGGTACCTCATTGTGGTTTTGATTTGCATTTCTCTAATAATGAGTGATGTTGAGCATCTTTTCATGTGTTTGTTATCCATCTGTATGTCTTCTTTGGAGAAATGTCTGTTTAGTTCTTTGGCTCATTTTGTATTGGGTCATTTATTTTTCTGGAATTGAGCTGCAGGATTTGCTTGTATATTTTTGAGATTAATCCTTTGTCTGTTTCTTCATTTGCTATTATTTTCTCCCAATCTGAGGGCTGTCTTTTCACCTTACTTATAGTTTCCTTTGTAGTGCAAAAGCTTTTAAGTTTCATTAGGTCCCATTTGTTTAGTTTTGCTTTTATTTCCAATATTCTGGGAGGTGGGTCATAGAGGATCTTGCTTTGATTTATGTCGGAGAGTGTTTTGCCTATCTTCTCCTCTAGGAGTTTTATAGTTTCTGGTCTTACATTTAGATCTTTAATCCATTTTGAGTTTATTTTTGTGTATGGTGTTAGAAAGTGTTCTATTTTCATTCTTTTACAAGTGGTTGACCAGTTTTCCCAGCACCACTTGTTAAAGAGGTTGTCTTTTTTCCATTGCATATCCTTGCCTCCTTTGTCAAAGATAAGGTGTCCATAGGTTCGTCTGAAAGAGACACGTGCACCCCAATGTTCATCGCAGCACTGTTTATAATAGCCAGGACATGGAAGCAACCTAGATGCCCGTCAGCAGATGAATGGATAAGAAAGCTGTGGTACATATACACCATGGAATATTACTCAGCCATTAAAAAGAATTCATTTGAATCAGTCCTAATGAGATGGATGAAGCTGGAGCCCATTTTACAGAGTGAAGTAAGCCAGAAAGATAAAGAACATTACAGCATACTGACACATGTATATGGAATTTAGAAAGGTGACAACGATAACCCTATATGCAGAACAGAAAAAGAGACACAGAAATACAGAACAGACTTTTAAACTTTGTGGGAGAATGTGAGGGTGGGATATTTCAAAAGAACAGCATGTATGCTATCTATGGTGAAACAAATCACCAGCCCAGGTAGGATGCACGAGACAAGTGCTCCGGCTTGGTGCACTGGGAAGACCCAGAGGAATCGGGTGGAGAGGGAGGTGGGAGGGGGAATCGGGACTGGGAATACATGTAAATCCATGGCTGATTCATATCAAAGTATGACAAAACCCACTGGAAAAAAAAATAAAAATAATAAAAAAGAAATAAAAAAAATAACAATAAAAAAAAAATAAGAGGAGCATGAAACGGTGTTCAAAAACATGAAGAGCCTGAAAAGGTGTGAAAAATATGAAGAGCTTCAAAACGTGTCAAAAATATGAGGAGCATGAAACAATCTGAAAAATAGGAGGAGCATGAAGCAGTGTTCAAAAACATGAAGAGCCTGAAAAGGTGTGAAAAATATGAAGAGCTTCAAAACGTGTCAAAAATATGAGGAGCATGAATCGCTCTGAAAAACAGGAGGAGCATGAAGCAGTATTCAAAAACATGAAGAGACTGAAATGTGCGAAAAATATGAAGAGCTTCAAAACGTGACAAAATATGAGGAGCATGAAACGGTCTGAAATATAGGAGGTGCATGAAGTGGTGTTGAAAAACATGAAGAGCCTGAAAAGGTTTGAAAAATATGAAGAGCTTCAAAGGTGTCAAAATTATGAGGAGCATGAAACGGTCTGAAATATAGGAGGTGCATGAAGAGGTGTTGAAAAACATGAAGAGCCTGAAAAGATGTGAAATATATGAAGAGCTTCAGTAGCTGTCAAAAATATGAGGAGCATGAAACGGTCTGAAAAATAGGAGGAATATGAAACGGTGTTGAAAAATATGAAGAGCTTGAAAAGGTGTGAAAAAAATGAAGAGCTTCAAAAGGTGTGAAAAATATGAACAGCTTCAAAAGGTGTCAAAAATGAGATGAGTAAAAAACGGTCTGAAAAATGGGAGGAGCATGAAGTTGTGTTGAAAATAATGAAGAGCCTGAAAAGGTGTGAAAAATATGAGGAGCATGATACGGTCTGAAAAATAGGAGGAGCATGAAGTGGTTGTGAAAAAACATGAAGAGCCTGAAAACGTGTGCAAAATATGACGAGCTTCAAAAGGAGGGAAATACATGAGAAGCTTGAAACGGTCTGAAAAATAGGAGGAGCATGAAGCGATGTTGAAAAACATGAAGAGCCTTAAAATGTGTGAAAAATATGAAGAGCTTCAAAAAGTGTGAAAAATATGAGGATCATGAAACGGTCTGAAAAATAGGAGGAGCATGAAGCGGTGTTGAAAAACATGAAGAGCCTGAAAAGGTGTGACAAATATGAAGAGCTTCAAAAGGTGTGAAATACATGAGGAGCATGAAACGATCTGAAAAACAGGAGGAGCATGAAGCGGTGTTCAAAAACATGCAGAGTCTGAAAAGGTGTGAAAAATATGAAGAGCTTCAAAAGGTTTGAAAAATATGAAGAGCTTCAAAAGGTGTCAAAAATGAGATGAGCATGAAACGGTCTGAAAAATAGGAGGAGCATGAAGCGGTGTTCAAAAACATGAAGAGCCTGAAAAGGTGTGAGAAATATGAAGAGCTTCAAAAGATGTCAAAAATATGAGGAGCATGAAACGGTCTGAAAAATAGGAGGAGCATGAAATCGTGTTCAAACACATGAAGAGCCTGAAAAGGTGTGAAAAATATGAAGAGCTTCAAATGGTGTGAAATACATGAGGAGCATTAAACGGTTTAAAAATTAGGAGGAGCATGAAGCGGTGTTCAAAAACATGAAGAGCCTGAAAAGGTGTTAAAAATATGAAGAGCTTCAAAAGGTGTGAAAAATATGAGGAACATGAAACGGTCTGAAAAATAGGAGGAGCATGAAGCGTTGTTTAAAAACGTGAAGAGCCTGAAAAAGTGTGAAAAATATGAAGAGCTTCAAAAGGTGTCAAAAATATGAGGAGCATGAAACGGTCTGAAAAATAGGAGTAGCATGAATTGGTGTTCAAAAACATGAAGAGCCTGTTAAGCTGTGAAAAATATGAAGAGCTTCAAAAGGTGTCAAAAATATGAGGAGCATGAAACGATCTGAATAATCGGAGGAGCAGGAAACGGTTTTCAAAAACATGAAGAGCCTGAAAAGGTGTGAAAAATATGAAGAGCTTCAAAAGGTGTCAAAAATATGAGGATCATGAAACGGTCTGAAAATTAGGAGGAGCATGAAGCGTTGTTTAAAAACTTGAAGAGCCTGAAAAAGTTTGAAATATATGAAGAGCTTCAAAAGGTGTCAAAAATATGAGGAGCATGAAACGGTGTTCAAAAACATGAAGAGCCTGAAAAGGTGTGAAAAATATGAAGAGCTTCAAAAGGTGTCAAAAATATGAGGACCATGAAACGGTCTGAAAAATAGGAGGAGCATGAAGCGGTGTTGAAAAACATGAAGAGTCTGAAAAGGTGTGAAATATATGAAGAGCTTCAAAAGGTGTAAAAAATATGAGGAGTTTGAAACGGTCTGAAAAATATGAGGATCTGGTTTCCTCATTGTGTATGCCCAGAAGTGGAATTGCTGGGTCATATGGCAGTTCTATTTCCAGTTTTTTAAGAAATCTCTTCACCGTTTTCCATAGCGGCTGTACTAGTGTGCATTCCCACCAACAGTATAAGAGGGTTCCCTTTTCTCCACTCCCTCTCCAGCATTTATTGCTTGTAGACTTTTGGATAGCAGCCATCCTGACTGGCATGTAATGGTACCTCATTGTGGTTTTGATTTGCATTTCTCTAATAATGAGTGATGTTGAGCATCTTTTCATGTGTTTGTTATCCATCTGTATGTCTTCTTTGGAGAAATGTCTGTTTAGTTCTTTGGCTCATTTTGTATTGGGTCATTTATTTTTCTGGAATTGAGCTGCAGGATTTGCTTGTATATTTTTGAGATTAATCCTTTGTCTGTTTCTTCATTTGCTATTATTTTCTCCCAATCTGAGGGCTGTCTTTTCACCTTACTTATAGTTTCCTTTGTAGTGCAAAAGCTTTTAAGTTTCATTAGGTCCCATTTGTTTAGTTTTGCTTTTATTTCCAATATTCTGGGAGGTGGGTCATAGAGGATCTTGCTTTGATTTATGTCGGAGAGTGTTTTGCCTATCTTCTCCTCTAGGAGTTTTATAGTTTCTGGTCTTACATTTAGATCTTTAATCCATTTTGAGTTTATTTTTGTGTATGGTGTTAGAAAGTGTTCTATTTTCATTCTTTTACAAGTGGTTGACCAGTTTTCCCAGCACCACTTGTTAAAGAGGTTGTCTTTTTTCCATTGCATATCCTTGCCTCCTTTGTCAAAGATAAGGTGTCCATAGGTTCGTCTGAAAGAGACACGTGCACCCCAATGTTCATCGCAGCACTGTTTATAATAGCCAGGACATGGAAGCAACCTAGATGCCCGTCAGCAGATGAATGGATAAGAAAGCTGTGGTACATATACACCATGGAATATTACTCAGCCATTAAAAAGAATTCATTTGAATCAGTCCTAATGAGATGGATGAAGCTGGAGCCCATTTTACAGAGTGAAGTAAGCCAGAAAGATAAAGAACATTACAGCATACTGACACATGTATATGGAATTTAGAAAGGTGACAACGATAACCCTATATGCAGAACAGAAAAAGAGACACAGAAATACAGAACAGACTTTTAAACTTTGTGGGAGAATGTGAGGGTGGGATATTTCAAAAGAACAGCATGTATGCTATCTATGGTGAAACAAATCACCAGCCCAGGTAGGATGCACGAGACAAGTGCTCCGGCTTGGTGCACTGGGAAGACCCAGAGGAATCGGGTGGAGAGGGAGGTGGGAGGGGGAATCGGGACTGGGAATACATGTAAATCCATGGCTGATTCATATCAAAGTATGACAAAACCCACTGGAAAAAAAATAAAAATAATAAAAAAGAAATAAAAAAAATAACAATAAAAAAAAAATAAGAGGAGCATGAAACGGTGTTCAAAAACATGAAGAGCCTGAAAAGGTGTGAAAAATATGAAGAGCTTCAAAACGTGTCAAAAATATGAGGAGCATGAAACAATCTGAAAAATAGGAGGAGCATGAAGCAGTGTTCAAAAACATGAAGAGCCTGAAAAGGTGTGAAAAATATGAAGAGCTTCAAAACGTGTCAAAAATATGAGGAGCATGAATCGCTCTGAAAAACAGGAGGAGCATGAAGCAGTATTCAAAAACATGAAGAGACTGAAATGTGCGAAAAATATGAAGAGCTTCAAAACGTGACAAAATATGAGGAGCATGAAACGGTCTGAAATATAGGAGGTGCATGAAGTGGTGTTGAAAAACATGAAGAGCCTGAAAAGGTTTGAAAAATATGAAGAGCTTCAAAGGTGTCAAAATTATGAGGAGCATGAAACGGTCTGAAATATAGGAGGTGCATGAAGAGGTGTTGAAAAACATGAAGAGCCTGAAAAGATGTGAAATATATGAAGAGCTTCAGTAGCTGTCAAAAATATGAGGAGCATGAAACGGTCTGAAAAATAGGAGGAATATGAAACGGTGTTGAAAAATATGAAGAGCTTGAAAAGGTGTGAAAAAAATGAAGAGCTTCAAAAGGTGTGAAAAATATGAGTAGCATGAAACGGTCTGAAAAGTAGAAGGAGCATGAAAAGGTGTTCAAAAACATGAAGAGCCTGAAAAGGTGTGAAATATAGGAAGAGCTTCAAAAGGTGTCAAAAATATGAGGAGCATGAAACGGTCTGAAAAATAGGAGGAGCATGAAGCGGTGTTGATAAAAGTGAAGAGCCTGAAAAGGTGTGAAAAAATATGAAGTGCTTCCAAATGTGTGAAAAATATGAGGAGCATTAATTGGGCTGAAAAATAGGAGGAGTATGAAACTGTGTTCAAAAACATGAAGAGCCTGAAAAGGTGTGAAAAATATGAAAAGCTTCAAAAGGGATCAAAATTATGAGGGGCATGAAACGGTGTGAAAAAGAGGAGGAGCTTGAAACAGTGTTCAAAAACATGAAGAGCCTGAAAAAGTGTGAAAAATATGAAGAGCCTCAAAAGGTGTCAAAAATATGAGCATCAAGAAACGGTCTGAAAAATAGGAGGAGCATGAAGCGGTGTTGAAAAACATGAAGAGCCTGAAACGGTGTGAAATATATGAAGAGCTTCAAAAGGTGTCAAAAATATGAGGAGCAGGAAACGGTCTGAAAAATAGGAGGATCATGTAGCGGTGTTGAAAAACATGAAAAGCCTGAAAAGGTGTGAAAAATATGAAGAGCTTCAAAAGGTGTCAAAAATATGAGGAGCATGAAACGGTCTTAAAAATAGGAGAAAGATGAAGCGGTGTTCAAAAACATGAAGAACATGAAAAGGTGTGAAAAATAAGAAGAGCTTTAAAAGGTGTGAAAATTATGAGGAGCTTGAAACGGTCTGAAAAATAGGAGGAGCATGAACTGGTGTTGAAAAACATGAAGAGCCTCAAAAGGTGGGAAAAATATGAAGAGCTTCAAAAGGTGTGAAAAATATGAGGAGCATGAAACGATCTGAAAAATAGGAGGAGGATGAAACGGTAATCAAAAACATGAAGAGCCTGAAAAGGTGTGAAAAATTTGAAGAGCTTCAAAAGGTGTGAAATACATGAGGAGCATGAAACGGTCTGAAAAATAGGAGGAGCATGAAGCGGTGTTCAAAAAAATGCAGAGACTGAAAAGTTGTGAAAAATATGAAGAGCTTTAAAGGTGTGAAAAATATGAAGAAGTTCAAAATGTGTCAAAAATGAGATGAGCATGAAACGGTCTGAAAAATAGGAGGAGCATGAAGCGGTGTTCAAAAACATGAAGAGCCTGAAAAGGTGTGAAAAATATGAAAAGCTTCAAAGGTGTGATATACATGAGGAGCATGAAACGGTCTGAAAAATAGGAGAAGCATGAAGTGATGTGGAAAAACATGAACAGCCTGAAAAGGTGTGAAAAATATGAAGAGCTTCAAAAGGTGTGAAATACATGAGGAGCATGAAACGGTCTGAAAAATAGGAGGAGCATGAAGCGGTGTTCAAAAAAAGGCAGAGACTGAAAAGTTGTGAAAAATATGAAGAGCTTTAAAGGTGTGAAAAATATGAAGAAGTTCAAAATGTGTCAAAAATGAGATGAGCATGAAACGGTCTGAAAAATAGGAGGAGCATGAAGCGGTGTTCAAAAACATGAAGAGCCTGAAAAGTTGTGAAAAATATGAAGAGCTTCAAAAGGTGTCAAATATATGAGGAGCATGAAACGGTCTGAAATATAGGAGGAGCATGAAGCGGTGTTCAAAAACATGAAGTGCCTGAAAAGGTGTGAAAAATCTGAAGAGCTTCAAAAGGTTTTAAAAATATGAGGAGCAAGAAATTGTCTGAAAAATAAAGGAGCATGAAGCGATGTTCAAAAACATGAAGAGCCTGAAAAGGTGTGAAAAATATGACGAGCTTCAAAAGTTGTCTAAAATATGAAGAGCATGAAACCGTGTGAAAAAGAGGAGGAGCATGAAGCGGTGTTCAAAAACATGAAGAGCCTGAAAAGGTGTGAAAAATATGAAGAGCTTCAAAAGGTTTGAACTACATGAGGAGCATTAAACGGTCTGAAAAATAGCAGGAGCATTAAGTGGTGTTGAAAAACCTGAAGAGCCTGAAAAGATGTGAAAAATATGAAGAGCGTCAAAAGGTGTAAAAAAAATATGAAGAGCCTGAAACGGTCTGAAAAATAGGAGGAGCATGAAGCGGTGTTTAAAAACATGAAGAGCCTGAAAAGGTGTGAAATATATGAAGAGCTTCAAAAGGTGTGAAAAATATGGAGAGCTTCAAAAGGTGTCAAAAATATGAAGAGCATGAAACGGTCTGAAAAATAGGGGGAGCATGAAATGGTGTTCAAAAACATGAAGAGCCTGAAAAGGTGTGAAATATATGAAGAGCCTGAAAAGGTGTGAAAAATATGAAGAGCTTCAAAAGGTGTCAAAAATATGAAGAGCATGAAACTGTCTGAAAAATAGGAGGAGCATTAAATGGTGTTCAAAAACATGAAGAGCCTGAAAAGGTGTGAAAAATATGAAAAGCTTCAAAGGTGTGATATACATGAGGAGCATGAAACGGTCTGAAAAATAGGAGAAGCATGAAGTGATGTGGAAAAACATGAACAGCCTGAAAAGGTGTGAAAAATATGAAGAGCTTCAAAAGGTGTGAAATACATGAGGAGCATGAAACTCTCTGAAAAATAGGAGGAGCATGAAGTGGTGTTCAAAAACATGAAGAGCCTGAAAATGTGTGAAAAATATGAAGAGCTTCAAAAGGTGTGAAATATATGAGGAGCTTCAAAAGGTGTGAAAAATATGAAGAGCTTCAAAAGATGTCAAAAATATGAAAAGCATGAAACGGTTTGAAAAATAGGAGGAGCATGAAATGGTGTTCAAAAACATGAAGAGCCTGAAAATGTGTGAAAAATTTGAAAAGCTTCAAAGGTTTTAAATACATGAGGAGCATGAAACGGTCTGAAAAATAGGAGAAGCATGAAGTGGTGTGGAAAAAAATGAAGAGCCTGAAAAAGTGTGAAAAATATGAAGAGCTTCAAAAGGTGTGAAATATATGTGGAGCATGTATCTCTCTGAAAAATAGGAGGAGCGTGAAGTGGTGTTGAAAAACATGAAGAGCCTGAAAAGATGTGAAAAATATGAAGAGCTCCAAAAGGTGTGAAAAATATGAGAAGCATGATACGGTCTGAAAAATAGGAGGAGCATGAAGTGGTGTTCAGAAACATGGAGAGCCTAAAAAGGTGTGAAAAATATGAAGAGCTTCAAAAAGTGTCAAAAATATGAGGAGCTTGAAACGGTCTGAAAAATAGGAGGAGCATGAAGCAGTGTTCACAAACATGAAGAGCCTGAAAAGGTGTGAAAAATATGAAGAGCTTCAAAACGTGTGAAATACATGAGGAGCATGAAAAGGTCTGAAAAATAGGAGGAGCATGAAATGGTGTTCAAAAACATGAAGAGCATGAAAAGGTGTGAAAAATATGACGAGCTTCAAAAGTTGTCTAAAATATGAAGAGCATGAAACCATCTGAAAAATAGGAGGAGCATGAAGCGGTGTTCAAAAACATGAAGAGCCTGAAAAGGTGTGAAAAATATGAAGAGCTTCAAAAGGTTTGAACTACATGAGGAGCATTAAACGGTCTGAAAAATAGCAGGAGCATTAAGTGGTGTTGAAAAACCTGAAGAGCCTGAAAAGATGTGAAAAATATGAAGAGCGTCAAAAGGTGTAAAAAAAATATGAAGAGCCTGAAACGGTCTGAAAAATAGGAGGAGCATGAAGCGGTGTTTAAAAACATGAAGAGCCTGAAAAGGTGTGAAATATATGAAGAGCTTCAAAAGGTGTGAAAAATATGGAGAGCTTCAAAAGGTGTCAAAAATATGAAGAGCATGAAACGGTCTGAAAAATAGGGGGAGCATGAAATGGTGTTCAAAAACATGAAGAGCCTGAAAAGGTGTGAAATATATGAAGAGCCTGAAAAGGTGTGAAAAATATGAAGAGCTTCAAAAGGTGTCAAAAATATGAAGAGCATGAAACTGTCTGAAAAATAGGAGGAGCATTAAATGGTGTTCAAAAACATGAAGAGCCTGAAAAGGTGTGAAAAATATGAAAAGCTTCAAAGGTGTGATATACATGAGGAGCATGAAACGGTCTGAAAAATAGGAGAAGCATGAAGTGATGTGGAAAAACATGAACAGCCTGAAAAGGTGTGAAAAATATGAAGAGCTTCAAAAGGTGTGAAATACATGAGGAGCATGAAACTCTCTGAAAAATAGGAGCAGCATGAAGTGGTGTTCAAAAACATGAAGAGCCTGAAAATGTGTGAAAAATATGAAGAGCTTCAAAAGGTGTGAAATATATGAGGAGCTTCAAAAGGTGTGAAAAATATGAAGAGCTTCAAAAGATGTCAAAAATATGAAAAGCATGAAACGGTCTGCAAAATAGGAGGAGCATGAAATGGTGTTCAAAAACATGAAGAGCCTGAAAATGTGTGAAAAATTTGAAAAGCTTCAAAGGTTTGAAATACATGAGGAGCATGAAACGGTCTGAAAAATAGGAGAAGCATGAAGTGGTGTGGAAAAAAATGAAGAGCCTGAAAAAGTGTGAAAAATATGAAGAGCTTCAAAAGGTGTGAAATATATGTGGAGCATGTATCTCTCTGAAAAATAGGAGGACCATGAAGTGGTGTTGAAAAACATGAAGAGCCTGAAAAGATGTGAAAAATATGAAGAGCTCCAAAAGGTGTGAAAAATATGAGAAGCATGATACGGTCTGAAAAATAGGAGGAGCATGAAGTGGTGTTCAGAAACATGGAGAGCCTAAAAAGGTGTGAAAAATATGAAGAGCTTCAAAAAGTGTCAAAAATATGACGAGCTTGAAACGGTCTGAAAAATAGGAGGAGCATGAAGCAGTGTTCACAAACATGAAGAGCCTGAAAAGGTGTGAAAAATATGAAGAGCTTCAAAACGTGTGAAATACATGAGGAGCATGAAAAGGTCTGGATAATAGGAGGAGCATGAAATGGTGTTCAAAAACATGAAGAGCATGAAAAGGTGTGAAAAATATGACGAGCTTCAAAAGTTGTCTAAAATATGAAGAGCATGAAACCGTCTGAAAAATAAGAGGAGCATGAAGCGGTGTTCAAAAACATGAAGAGACTGAAAAGGTGTGAAAAATATGAAGAGCTTCAAAAGGTTTGAACTACATGAGGAGCATTAAATGGTCTGAAAAATAGCAGGAGCATTAAGTGGTGTTGAAAAACCTGAAGAGCCTGAAAAGATGTGAAAAATATGAAAAGCGTCAAAAGGTGTAAAAAAAATATGAAGAGCCTGAAACGGTCTGAAAAATAGGAGGAGCATGAAGCGGTGTTTAAAAACATGAAGAGCCTGAAAAGGTGTGAAATATATGAAGAGCTTCAAAAGGTGTGAAAAATATGGAGAGCTTCAAAAGGTGTCAAAAATATGAAGAGCATGAAACGGTCTGAAAAATAGGGGGAGCATGAAATGGTGTTCAAAAACATGAAGAGCCTGAAAAGGTGTGAAATATATGAAGAGCTTCAAAAAGTGTCAAAAATATGAGGAGCTTGAAACGGTCTGAAAAATAGGAGGAGCATGAAGCAGTGTTCACAAACATGAAGAGCCTGAAAAGGTGTGAAAAATATGAAGAGCTTCAAAACGTGTGAAATACATGAGGAGCAAGAAAAGGTCTGAAAAATAGGAGGAGCATGAAATGGTGTTCAAAAACATGAAGAGCATGAAAAGGTGTGAAAATTATGAAGAGCTACAAAAGGTGTCAAAAACATGAGGAGAATGAAACGGTCTGAAAAATAGGAGGAGCATGAAGCAGTGTTCAAAACATGAAGAGCCTGAAAAAGTGTGAAAAATATGAAGATCTTCAAAAGTATGAAAAATATGAAGACCCTGAAAAGGTGTCAAAAATGAGATGAGCATGAAACAGTCTGAAAAGTAGGAGGAGCATGAAGTGTTGTTCAAAAACGTGAAGAGCCTGAAAAGTTGTGAAAAATATGAAGAGCTTGAAAAGGTGTGAAATACCTGAGGAGCATGAAACGGTCTGAAAAATAGGAGGAGCATGAAGCGGTGTTCAAAACATGAAGAGCCTGAAAAAGTGTGAAAAATATGAAGAGCTTCAAAAGGTTTAAAAAATAGGAGGAGGATGAAGCGGTGTTCAAAAACATGAAGAGCCTGAAAAAGTGTGATAAATATGAAGAGCTTATAAAATTGTCAAAACTATGAGGAGCATGGAGAGATGTTCAAAATCATGAAGAGGCTGATAAGGTGTGAAAAACATTAAGAGCTTCAAAAGGTTTGAAAAATAGGAGGAGCATGAAGCGGTGTTCAAAAACATGAAGAGCCTGAAAATGTGTGAAAAATATGAAGAGCTTATAAAATTGTCAAAAATATGAGGAGCATGAAACGGTCTGAAAAATACGAGCAGCCTGAAAACGTCTGAAAAATAGGAGGAGCATGAAGCGGTGTTCAAAAACATGAAGGGCCTGAAAACGTGTGAAAAATATGAAGAGCTTCAAAAGGAGTCAAAAATATGCGGAGCCTGAAACGATCTGAAAAATAGGAGGAGCATGAAGCGGTGTTGAAAAACATGAAGAGCCGGAAAAGGTGTGAAAAATGTGAAGAGCTTCAAAAGGTGTCAAAAATATGAGGAGCATGAAACGGTCTGAAATATAAGAGGATCATGAAGCGGTGTTGAAAAACATGAAGAGCCTGAAAAGGTGTGATAAATGTGAAGAGCTTCAAAAGGTGTCAAAAATATGACGAGCATGAAACGGTCTGAAAAATAGGAGGAGTAAGAAGCGTTATTGAAATACATGAAGAGCCTGAAAACGTGTGAAGAATATGAAGAGCTCAAAAGGTGTGAAAAAAATGAAGAGCTTCAGAAGGTGTCAAAAATGAGATGAGCATGAAACGGCCTCAAAAATAGGAGGAGCAGGAAGTGGTGTTCAGAAAAATGGAGAGCCTGAAAAGGTGTGAAAAATATGATGAGCTTCAAAAGGTGTGAAAAACAGGAGGAACATAAAACGGTGTTCAAAAATATGAAGAGCCTGAAAAGGTGTGAAAAATATGAAGTGCTTCAAAAGGTGTCAACAATATGTGGAGCATGAAACGGTCTGAAAAATAAGAGGAGCAAGAAGCGGTGTTGAAAAACAAGAAGAGACGGAAAAGGTGTGAAAAATATGAAGAGCTTCAAAACGTGTCAAAAATATGAGGAGCACGAAACGGTCTGAAAAATAGGAGGAGCATGAAGCGGTGTTGAAAAACATGAAGAGCCTGAAAACGTGTGAAAAATATGAAGAGCTTCAAAAGGTATGAAAATATGAAGAGCTTCAAAAGTTGTCAAAAAAGAGATGAGCATGAAACGGTCTGAAAAATAGGAGCAGCATGAAGCGGTGTTGAAAAACATGAAGAGCCCGAAAAGGTGTGAAAAATAAGAAGAGCTTTAAAAGGTGTGAAAATTATGAGGAGCTTGACACGGTCTGAAAAATAGGAGGAGCATGAACTGGTGTTGAAAAACATGAAGAGCCTGAAAAGGTGGGAAAAATATGAAGAGCTTCAAAAGGTGTGAAAAATATGAGGAGCATGAAACGGTCTGAAAAATAGGAGGAGGATGAAACGGTAATCAAAAACATGAAGAGCCTGAAAAGGTGTGAAAAATTTGAAGAGCTTCAAGAGGTGTGAAATACATGAGGAGCATGAAACGGTCTGAAAAATAGGAGGAGCATGAAGCGGTGTTCAAAAAAATGCAGAGACTGAAAAGTTGTGAAAAATATGAAGAGCTTTAAAGGTGTGAAAAATATGAAGAAGTTCAAAATGTGTCAAAAATGAGATGAGCATGAAACGGTCTGAAAAATAGGAGGAGCATGAAGCGGTGTTCAAAAACATGAAGAGCCTGAAAAGTTGTGAAAAATATGAAGAGCTTGAAAAGGTGTCAAATATATGAGGAGCATGAAACGGTCTGAAATATAGGAGGAGCATGAAGCGGTGTTCAAAAACATGAAGTGCCTGAAAAGGTGTGAAAAATCTGAAGAGCTTCAAAAGGTTTTAAAAATATGAGGAGCAAGAAATTGTCTGAAAAATAAAGGAGCATGAAGCGATATTCAAAAACATGAAGAGCCTGAAAAGGTGTGAAAAATATGACGAGCTTCAAAAGTTGTCTAAAATATGAAGAGCATGAAACCGTGTGAAAAAGAGGAGGAGCATGAAGCGGTGTTCAAAAACATGAAGAGCCTGAAAAGGTGTGAAAAATATGAAGAACTTCAAAAGGTTTGAACTACATGAGGAGCATTAAACGGTCTGAAAAATAGCAGGAGCATTAAGTGGTGTTGAAAAACCTGAAGAGCCTGAAAAGATGTGAAAAATATGAAGAGCGTCAAAAGGTGTAAAAAAAATATGAAGAGCCTGAAACGGTCTGAAAAATAGGAGGAGCATGAAGCGGTGTTTAAAAACATGAAGAGCCTGAAAAGGTGTGAAATATATGAAGAGCTTCAAAAGGTGTGAAAAATATGGAGAGCTTCAAAAGGTGTCAAAAATATGAAGAGCATGAAACGGTCTGAAAAATAGGGGGAGCATGAAATGGTGTTCAAAAACATGAAGAGCCTGAAAAGGTGTGAAATATATGAAGAGCCTGAAAAGGTGTGAAAATATGAAGAGCTTCAAAAGGTGTCAAAAATATGAAGAGCATGAAACTGTCTGAAAAATAGGAGGAGCATTAAATGGTGTTCAAAAACATGAAGAGCCTGAAAAGGTGTGAAAAATATGAAAAGCTTCAAAGGTGTGATATACATGAGGAGCATGAAACGGTCTGAAAAATAGGAGAAGCATGAAGTGATGTGGAAAATTTGAACAGCCTGAAAAGGTGTGAAAAATATGAAGAGCTTCAAAAGGTGTGAAATACATGAGGAGCATGAAACTCTCTGAAAAATAGGAGCAGCATGAAGTGGTGTTCAAAAACATGAAGAGCCTGAAAATGTGTGAAAAATATGAAGAGCTTCAAAAGGTGTGAAATATATGAGGAGCTTCAAAAGGTGTGAAAAATATGAAGAGCTTCAAAAGATGTCACAAATATGAAAAGCATGAAACGGTCTGAAAAATAGGAGGAGCATGAAATGGTGTTCAAAAACATGAAGAGCCTGAAAATGTGTGAAAAATAAGAAAAGCTTCAAAGGTTTGAAATACATGAGGAGCATGAAACGGTCTGAAAAATAGGAGAAGCATGAAGTGGTGTGGAAAAAAATGAAGAGCCTGAAAAGGTGTGAAAAATATGAAGAGCTTCAAAAGGTGTGAAATATATGTGGAGCATGAATCTCTCTGAAAAATAGGAGGAGCATGAAGTGGTGTTGAAAAACATGAAGAGCCTGAAAAGATGTGAAAAATATGAAGAGCTTCAAAAGGTGTCAAAAATATGAGGAGCTTGAAACTGTCTGAAAAATAGGAGGAGCATGAAGCAGTGTTCAAAAACATGAAGAGCCTGAAAAGGTGTGAAAAATATGAATTGCTTCAAAACGTGTGAAATACATGAGGAGCATGAAAAGGTCTGAAAAATAGGAGGAGCATGAAATGGTGTTCAAAAACATGAAGAGCATGAAAAGGTGTGAAAATTATGAAGAGCTTCAAAAGGTGTGAAAAACATGAGGAGAATGAAACGGTCTGAAAAATAGGAGGAGCATGAAGCAGTGTTCAAAACATGAAGAGCCTGAAAAAGTGTGAAAAATATGAAGATCATCAAAACTTTGAAAAATATGAAGACCCTGAAAAGGTGTCCAAAATGAGATGAGCATGAAACAGTCTGAAAAGTAGGAGGAGCATGAAGTGTTGTTCAAAAACGTGAAGAACCTGAAAAGGTGTGAAAAATATGAAGAGCTTGAAAAGGTATGAAATACCTGAGGAGCATGAAACGGTCTGAAAAATAGGAGGAGCATGAAGCGGTGTTCAAAAACATGAAGGGCCTGAAAACGTGTGAAAAATATGAAGAGCTTCAAAAGGAGTCAAAAATATGCGAAGCCTGAAACGATCTGAAAAATAGGAGGAGCATGAAGCGGTGTTGAAAAACATGAAGAGCCTGAAAATGTGTGAAAAATATGAAGAGCTTCAAAAGGTGTGAAATACATGAGGAGCATGAAACTCTCTGAAAAATAGGAGGAGCATGAAGTGGTGTTCAAAAACATGAAGAGCCTGAAAATGTGTGAAAAATATGAAGAGCTTCAAAAGGTGTGAAATATATGAGGAGCTTCAAAAGGTGTGAAAAATATGAAGAGCTTCAAAAGATGTCAAAAATATGAAAAGCATGAAACGGTCTGAAAAATAGGAGGAGCATGAAATGGTGTTCAAAAACATGAAGAGCCTGAAAATGTGTGAAAAATAAGAAAAGCTTCAAAGGTTTGAAATACATGAGGAGCATGAAACAGTCTGAAAAATCGGAGAAGCATGAAGTGGTGTGGAAAAAAATGAAGAGCCTGAAAATGTGTGAAAAATATGAAGAGCTTCAAAAGGTGTGAAATATATGTGGAGCATGAATCTCTCTGAAATATAGGAGTAGCATGAAGTGGTGTTGAAAAACATGAAGAGCCTGAAAAGATGTGAAAAATATGAAGAGCTCCAAAAGGTGTGAAAAATATGAGAAGCATGATACGATCTGAAAAATAGGAGGAGCATGAAGTGGTGTTCAGAAACATGGAGAGCCTAAAAAGGTGTGAAAAATATGAAGAGCTTCAAAAGGTGTCAAAAATATGAGGAGCTTGAAACTGTCTGAAAAATAGGAGGAGCATGAAGCAGTGTTCAAAAACATGAAGAGCCTGAAAAGGTGTGAAAAATATGAAGAGCTTCAAAACGTGTGAAATACATGAGGAGCATGAAAAGGTCTGAAAAATAGGAGGAGCATGAAATGGTGTTCAAAAACATGAAGAGCATGAAAAGGTGTGAAAATTATGAAGAGCTTCAAAAGGTGTCAAAAACATGAGGAGAATGAAACGGTCTGAAAAATAGGAGGAGCATGAAGCAGTGTTCAAAACATGAAGAGCCTGAAAAAGTGTGAAAAATATGAAGATCTTCAAGAGTTTGAAAAATATGAAGACCCTGAAAAGGTGTCAAAAATGAGATGAGCATGAAACAGTCTGAAAAGTAGGAGGAGCATGAAGCGGTGTTCAAAACATGAAGAGCCTGAAAAAGTGTGAAAAATATGAAGAACTTCAAAAGGTTTGAAAAATAGGAGGAGGATGAAGCGGTGTTCAAAAACATGAAGAGCCTGAAAAAGTGTGATAAATATGAAGAGCTTATAAAATTGTCAAAAATATGAGGAGCATGGAGAGATGTTCAAAAACATGAAGAGGATGTTAAGGCGTGAAAAACATTAAGAGCTTCAAAAGGTTTGAAAAATAGGAGGAGCATGAAGCGGTGTTCAAAAACATGAAGAGCCTGAAAATGTGTGAAAAATATGAATAGCTTATAAAATTGTCAAAAATATGAGGAGCATGAAACGGTCTGAAAAATACGAGCAGCCTGAAAACGTCTGAAAAATAGGAGGAGGATGAAGCGGTGTTCAAAAACATGAAGGGCCTGAAAACGTGTGAAAAATATGAAGAGCTTCAAAAGGAGTCAAAAATATGCGAAGCCTGAAACGATCTGAAAAATAGGAGGAGCATGAAGCGGTGTTGAAAAACATGAAGAGCCGGAAAAGGTGTGAAAAATGTGAAGAGCTTCAAAAGGTGTCAAAAATATGAGGAGCATGAAACGGTCTGAAATATAAGAGGATCATGAAGCGGTGTTGAAAAACATGAAGAGCCGGAAAAGGTGTGAAAAATGTGAAGAGCTTCAAAAGGTGTCAAAAATATGAGGAGCATGAAACGGTCTGAAATATAAGAGGATCATGAAGCGGTGTTGAAAAACATGAAGAGTCTGAAAACGTGTGAAAAATATGAAGAGCTTCAAACGGTGTGAAAAATATCAGGAGCATGAAACGGTCTGAAAAAGATGAGGAGCATGAAGTGGTCTTCAAAAACATGTACAGCCTGAAAAGGTGTGAAAAATATGAAGAGCTTCAAAAGATGAAAAAATATGAAGAGCTTCAAAAGGTGTCAAAAATGACATGAGCATGAAACGGTCTGAAAAATAGGAGAAGAATGAAACGGTGTTGAAAAATTGAAGAGCCTGAAAAGCTGTGAAAAATATGAAGAGCTTCAAAAGGTGTGAAAAATATGAAGAGCTTCAAAACGTGTGAAATACATGAGGAGCATGAAAAGGTCTGAAAAATAGGAGTAGCATGAAGAGGTGTTCAAAAACATGAAGAGGCTGATAAGGTGTGAAAAACATGAAGAGCTTCAAAAAGTTTGAAAAATAGGAGGAGCATGAAGCGGTGTTCAAAAACATGAGGAGCCTGAAAAGGTGAGAAAAATATGAAGAGCTTCAAAAGGTGTGAGAAATGTGAGGAGCATGAAGCGGTGTTCAAATACATGAAGAGCCTGAAAAAGTGTGAAAAATATGAAGAGCTTATAAAATTGTCAAAAATATCAGGAGCATGAAACGGTCTGAAAAATACGAGCAGCCTGAAACCGTCTGAAAAATAGGAGGAATATGAAGCGGTGTTAAAAAACATGAAGGGCCTGAAAACGTGTGAAAAATATGAAGAGCTTCAAAAGGAGTCAAAAATATGCGGAGCCTGAAACGATCTGAAAAATACGAGGAGCATGAAGCGGAGTTGAAAAACATGAAGAGCCGGAAAAGGTGTGAAAAATGTGAAGAGCTTCAAAAGGTGTCAAAAATATGAGGAGCATGAAACGCTCTGAAATATAGGAGGATCATGAAGCGGGGTTGAAAAACATGAACAGCCTGAAAAGGTGTGATAAATGTGAAGACCTTCAAAAGGTGTCAAAAATATGAGGAGTATGAAACGGTCTGAAAAATAGGAGGAGCATGAATTGGTGTTGAAAAACATGAAGAGCCTGAAAAGGTGTGAAAAATATGAAGAGCTTCAAAAGGTGTCAAAAATATGAGAAGCATGAAACGGTTTGAAAGTGATGAGGAGCATGAAGAAGTGTTCAAAAACATAAAGAGCCTGAAAAGGTGTGAAAAATATGAAGAGCTACAAAAGGTGTAAAAATTTAGATGAGCATGAAACGGTCTGAAAAATAGGAGGAGCATGAAACGGTGTTGAAAAACATGAAGAGCCTGAAAAAGTGTGAAATATATGAAGAGCTTCAAAAGGTGTGAAAAATATGAAGAGCTTCAAAAGGTGTCAAAAATATGAGGAGCATGAAACGGTCTGAAAAATAAGCGCAGCATGAAACGGTGTTCAAAAACATAAAGAGCTTGAAAAGATGTGAAATATATGAAGAGTTTCAAAACGTGTGAAATACATGAGGAGCATGAAACGATCTGAAAAAAAGGAGGACCATGAAGTGGTGTTCAAAAACATGAAGATCCTGAAAAAGTGTGAAAAATATGAAGAGCTTCAAAAGGTGTCAAAAATGAGATATGCATGAAACGGTCTGAAAAATAGGAGAAGCATGAAGTGGTTGTTAAAAACATGAAGAGCCTGAAAGGTGTGAAAAATATGAAGAGCTTCAAAAGGTGACAAAAATGTGATGAGCATTAAACGGTCTGAAAAATATGAGGAGCATGAAGCAGTGTTGGAAATCATGAAGAGTCTGAAAAGATGTGAAATATATGAAGAGCTTCAAAAGGTGTCAAAAATATGAGGAGCATGAAACGGTCTGAAAAATAGGAGGAGCATGAAACGATATTCAAAAACATGAAGAGCCTGAAGAGGTGTGTAATATATGAAGAGCTTCAAAAGGTGTGAAATACATGAGGAGCATGGAACGGTCTGAAAAATAGGAGAAGCATGAAGTTGTGTTGAAAAACGTGAAGAGCCTGAAAAGGGGTGAAAAATATGAAGAGGTTCAAAAGGTGTGAAAAATATGACGAGCATGATACGGTCTTAAAAATAGGAGGAGCATGAAGCGTTGTTCAAAACATGAAAAGCCTGAAAAGTTGTGAAAAATATGAAGAGCTTCAAATGGTGACAAAAATGTGATAAGCATGAAACGGTCTTAAAAATAGGAGGAGCATGAAGCGGTGTTCAAAAACATGAAGAGACTGAAAACTTGTAGAAAATTTGAAGAGCTTCAAAATGTTTGAAAAATATGAAGATTTTCGAAAGGTGTCAAAAATGAGATGAGCATGAAAAGGTCTGAAAAATAGGAGGAGCATGAAGTGGTGTTGAAAAACATGAAGAGCCTGAAAACGTGTGAAAAATATGATGAGATTCAAAAGGTGTCAAAAATAAGAGAAGCATGGAACGGTCTGAAAATTAGGAGGAGCATGAAGCTGTGTTCAAAAACATGAAGAGCCTGAAAAGGCGTGAAAAATATGAAGAGCTTCAAAAGGTGTGAAAAATATGAGGAGCATGAAACGGTCTGAAAAATAGAAGCAGAATGAAACGGTGTTGAAAAACATGAAGATCATGAAAACGTGTGAAAAATATGAAGAGATTCAAAAGGTGTGACAAATATGAAGAGCTTCAAAGGTGTCAAAAATGAGATGAGCCTGAAACCTTCTGAAAAATAAGAGAAGCATGAAGTGGTGTTGAAAAACATGGTGAGACTGAAAAGCTGTGAAAAATATGAAGAGCTTCAAAAGGTGTAAACAATGAGAAGTGCATGAAACGGTATGAAAAATAGGAGGAGCATGAAGTGGTTGTGAAAAACATGAAGAGCCTGAAAAGGTGTGCAAAATATGAAGAGCTTCAAAAGCTGTGAAATACATGAGGAGCATGAAACGGTCTGAAAAATAGGAGGAGCATGAAACGGTGTTCAAAAACATGAAGAGCCTGAAAAGGTTTGAAAAATATGAAGAGCCTCAAAACGTGTCAAAAATATGAGGAGTATGAAACGGTCGGAAAAATAGCAGGAGCATGAAGCGGTGTTGAAAAACATGAAGAGCCTAAAAACGTGTGAAAAATATGAAGAGCTTCAAAAATGTGAAAAATATGAACAGCTTCATAAGGTGTGAAAAATATGAAGAGCTTCAAAAGGTGTCAAAAATGAGATGAGCATGAAACGGTGTGAAAAATAGGAGGAGCATGAAGTGGTTTTAAAATTCATAAAGAGCCGAAAAAGGTTTGAAAAATATGAAGAGCTTCAAAAGGTGTCAAAAATATGAAGAGCTTCAAAGTTGTGAAAAATATGAGGAGCATGAAACGGTCTGAAAAACAGGAGGAGCATGAAGCGGTGTTCAAAAACATGAAGAGCCTGAAAAGTTGTGAAAATTATGCAAAGCTTCAAATGGTGTCAAAAATGAGATGAGCATGAAACGGTTTGAAAAAGAGGAGGAGCATGAAGAAGTCTTGAAAAACATGAAGAGCCTGAAAAGATGTGAAAAATATGAAGACCTTCAAAAGGTGTCAAAAATAGGAGGAGCATGAAACGGTCTGAAAAATAAGCGGAGCATGAAACGGTGTTCAAAAACATGAAGAGCCTGAAAAGGTGTGAAAAATATGAAGAGCTTCAATAGGTGTGATATACATGAGAAGCATGAAACGGTCTGAAAAATAGGAGGACCATGAAGCATTGTTCAAAAACATGAAGAGCCTGAAAAGGTGTGAAAAATATGAAGAGCTTCAAAAGGTGTCAAAAATATGAGGAGCATGACGGTCTAAAAAATAGGAGGAGCATGAAGCGGTGTTCAAAAACATGAAGAGCCTGAAAAGGTGTGAAAACTATGAAGAGCTTAAAAAGGTGTGAAAAATATGAAGAGCTACAAAAGGTGTAAAAATTTAGATGAGCATGAAACGGTCTGAAAAATAGGAGGAGCATGAAACGGTGTTGAAAAACATGAAGAGCCTGAAAAGGTGTGAAATATATGAAGAGCTTCAAAAGGTGTGAAAATTATGAAGAGCTTCAAAAGGTGTCAAAAATATGAGGAGCATGAAACGGTCTGAAAAATAAGCGGAGCATGAAACGGTGTTCAAAAACATAAAGAGCTTGAAAAGATGTGAAATATATGAAGAGTTTCAAAACGTGTGAAATACATGAGGAGCATGAAACGATCTGAAAAAAAGGAGGACCATGAAGCGGTGTTCAAATACATGAAGATCCTGAAAAAGTGTGAAAAATATGAAGAGCTTCAAAAGGTGTCAAAAATGAGATATGCATGAAACGGTCTGAAAAATAGGAGGAGCATGAAGTGGTTGTTAAAAACATGAAGAGCCTGAAAGGTGTGAAAAATATGAAGAGCTTCAAAAGGTGACAAAAATGTGATGAGCATTAAACGGTCTGAAAAATATGAGGAGCATGAAGCAGTCTTGGAAATCATGAAGAGTCTGAAAAGATGTGAAATATATGAAGAGCTTCAATAGGTGTCAAAAATATGAGGAGCATGAAATGGTCTGAAAAATAGGAGGAACATGAAACGATATTCAAAAACATGAAGAGCCTGAAGAGGTGTGTAATATATGAAGAGCTTCAAAAGGTGTGAAATACATGAGGAGCATGGAACGGTCTGAAAAATAGGAGAAGCATGAAGTTGTGTTGAAAAACGTGAAGAGCCTGAAAAGGGGTGAAAAATATGAAGAGGTTCAAAAGGTGTGAAAAATATGACGAGCATGATACGGTCTTAAAAATAGGAGGAGCATGAAGCGTTGTTCAAAAACATGAAAAGCCTGAAAAGTTGTGAAAAATATGAAAAGCTGCAAAAGGTTTTAAAAATATGAGGAGCATGAAACGATCTGAAAAATAGGAGGAGCATGAAGCGGTGTTCAAAAACATGAAAAGCCTGAAAAGTTGTGAAAAATATGAAAAGCTGCAAAAGGTTTTAAAAATATGAGGAGCATGAAAGGATCTGAAAAATAGGAGGAGCATGAAGCGGTGTTCAAAAACATGAAGAGGCTAAAAATGTGTGAAAAATATGAAGAGCTTCAAAACGTGTGAAATACATGAGGAGCATGAAACGGTCTGAAAAATAGGAGGAGCATGAAGCGGTGTTCAAAAACATGAAAAGCTTGAAAAGGTGTGAAAAATATGAAGAGCTTCAAAAGGTGTCAAAAATATGAGGAGCATGAAACGGTCTGAAAAATAGGAGAAGCATGAAACGGTGTTCAAAAACATGAAGAGCCTGAGAAGGTGTGAAAAATATGAAGAGCTTCAAAACGTGTCAAAAATATGAGGAGCATGAAACCGTCTGAAATATAGGAGAGGCAAGAAGCGGTGTTGAAAACATGAACAGCCTGAAAAGGTGTGAAAAATATGAAGAGCTTCAAAAGCTGTGAAAAATATGAAGAGCTTCAAAAGGTGACAAAAATGAGATCAGCATGAAATGGTCTGAAAAATATGAGGAGCATGAAGCGGTGTTGGAAATCATGAAGAGATTGAAAAGGTGTGAAATATATGAAGAGCTTCAAAAGATGTGAAATCCATGAGGAGCATGAAACGGTCTGAAAAATAGGAGGAGCATGAAGCGGTGTTGAAAAACATGAAGAGCCTGAAAAGGTGGGAAAAATATGAAGGGCTTCAAAAGGTGTGAAAAATATGAAGGGCTTCAAAAGGTGTCAAAAATGAGATGAGCATGAAACGGTCTGAAAAATAGGAGGAGCATGAAGTGGTGTTGAAAACAGAGAAGAGCCTGAAAAGGTGTGAAATATATGAAGAGCTTCAAAAGGTGTCAAAAATATGAGGAGCATGAATCGGTCTGAAAAATAGGAGGAGCATGTAGCGGTGTTGAAAAACATGAAGAGCCTGAAAAGGTGTGAAAAATATGAAGAGCTTCTAAAAGTGTCAAATCTATGAGGACAATGATACGGCCTGAAAAATAATAGGAGCATGAAGTGGTGTTGAAAACAGAGAAGAGCCTGAAAAGGTGTGAAATATATGAAGAGCTTCAAAAAGTGTCAAAAATATGAGGAGCAAGAAACGGTCTGACAAATAGGAGGAGCATGAAATGGTGATGAAAGACATGAAGAGCTTGAAAACGTGTGAAAAATCTGAAGAGCTTCAAAAGGTGCGAAATACATGAGGAACATGAAACGGGCTGAAAAATAGGAGAAGCATGAAGTGGTGTGGAAAAACATGAAGAGCCTGAAAAGATGTGAAAAATATGAAGAGCTTCAAAAGTTGTGAAATACATGAGGAGCATGAAACTCTCTGAAAAATAAGAGGAGCCTGAAGCGGTGTTCAAAAACATGAAGAGCCTGAAAAGTTTTGAAAAATATAAAATGCTTCAAAAGGCGTCAAAAATGAGATGAGCATGAAACCTTCTGAAAAAAAAGAGAAGCATGAAGTTGTGTTGAAAAACATGGTGAGACTGAAAAGCTGTGAAAAATATGAAGAGCTTCAAAAGGTGTAAACAATGAGAAGTGCATGAAACGGTCTGAAAAATAGGAGGAGCATGAAACGGTGATCAAAAACATGAAGAGCCTGAAAAGGTGTGAGAAATCTGAAGAGCTTCAAAAGGTGTGAAATACATGAGGAACATGAAACAGACTGAAAAATAGGAGGAGCATGAAGTGGAGTTCAAAAACATAAAGAGCCTGAAAAAGTGTGAAATTTATGAAGAGCTTCAAAACGTGTCAAATATGAGAAGAGCATGAAACGGTCTGAAAAATAGGAGGAGCATGAAGCCGTGTTCAAAAACATGAAGAGCCTGAAAAGGTGTGAAAAAAATGAAGAGCTTCAAAAGCTGTCAAAAATATCAGGAGTATGAAAGGGTCTGAAACCTAGGAGGAGCATGAAATGCTGTTGAAAAACATGAAGAGCTGAAAAGGTCTGAAAAATAGGAAGAGCTTCAAAAGGTGTGAAATATATGAGGAGCATGAAACGGTCTGAAAAATAGGAGAAGCATTAAGCTGTGTTCAAAAACATGAGAACCAGAAAAGGTGTGAAAAATATGAAGAGCTTCTAAAGGTGTGAAAAATATGAGGAGCATGAAACGGTCTGAAAAATAGGAGGAGCATGAAGCGGTGTTCAAAAACATGAAGAGCCTGAAAATGTGTGAAAAATATGAAGAGCTTCTAAAGGTGTCAAAAATATTAGGAGCAGGAACGGTCTGAAAAATAGGAGGAGCATGAAACGGTGTTCAAAAACATGAAGATCCTGGAAAGGTGTGAAAATTATGAAGAGCTTCTAAAGGTGTGTAATATATGAGGAACATGAAATGGTCTAAAAAATAGGAGGAGCATGAAGCGGTGTTGAAAAACATGAAGAGCCAGTAAAGGAGTGAAATAAATGAAGAGCTTCAAAAGGTGTGAGAAATATGAAGAGCTTCAACAGGTGTCAAAAATGAGATGAGCATGAAATGGTCTGAAAAACAGGAGGAGCATGAAGTGGTATTGATAAACATGAAGAGCCTGAAAAGTTATGAAATATATGAAGAGCTTCAAAAGGTGTCAAAAATATGAGGAGTATGAAACGGTCTGAAAACGAGGAGGAGCATGAAGGGGTGTTCAAAAACATGAAGAGCCTGAAAAGCTGTGAAAAATATGAAGAGCTTCAAAAGGTGTCAAAAATATGAGAAGTATGAAACTTTCTGAAAAATAGGAGGAGCATGAAGTGGTTTTGAAAAACATGAAGGGCCTGAAAAGCTGTGAAAAATATGAAGAGCTACAAAAGGTGTCAAAAATATGAGGAGCATGAAACGGTCTGAAAAACAGGAGGAGAATGAAGCACTGTTGAAAAACATGAAGAGCCTGAAAAGGTGATAAAAAAATGAAGAGTTTCAAAACGTGTCAAAAATATGAGGAGCATGAAACGCTCTGAAATAGGAGGAGCATGAAATGGTGTTGAGAAACATGAAGAGCCTGAAAAGGTTTGAAAAATATGAAGAGTTTCAAAAGGTGTCAAAATTATGGGGAGCATTAAACGTTCTAAACATAGGAGGAGCATTAAGTGGTGTTGAAAAATATGAAGAGCCAGAAAAGGTGTGAAAAAATATGAAAAGCTTCAAAAGGTGTGAAGAATATGAAGAGTTTCAAAAGGTGTCAAAAATGAGATGAGCATGAAACGGTCTGAAAAATAGGAGGAGCATGAAGCGTTGTTGAAAAACATGAAGAGCCTGAAAACGTGTGAAAAAATATGAAAAGCTTCAAAAGGTGTGAAGAATATGAAGAGTTTCAAAAGGTGTCAAAAATGAGATGAGCATGAAACGGTCTGAAAAATAGGAACAGCATGAAACGGTGTTGAAAAACATGAAGAGCTTGAAAAGGTGTGAAAAATATGAAGAGCTTCAAAAGGTTTCAAAAAAGAAATGAGCATGAAACGGTCTGAAAAATAAGAGGAGCATGAAATGCTGTTGAAAAACATGAAGAGCCAGAAAAGGCCTGAAAAATAGGAAGAGCTTCAAAAGGTTTGAAATATATGAGGAGCATAAAACGGTCTGAAAAATAGGCGAAGCATGAAGCTGTGTTCAAAAACATGAGAAACAGAAAAGGTGTGAAAAATATGAAGAGCTTCAAAAGGTGTGAAATATATGCGGAGCATGAAACGGTCTGAAAAATAGGAGGATCATGAAGCGGTGTTCAAAACATGAAGAGACTGAAAAGGTGTGAAAAATATGAAGAGCTTCAAAAGGTGTCAATATTATGAGGAGCATTAAACGTTCTAAACATAGGAGGAGCATGAAGTGGTGTTGAAAAATATGAAGAGCCAGAAAAAGTGTGAAAAATATGAAGAGCTGCAAAAGGTGTCAAAATTATGAGGAGCATTAAACGTTCTAAACATAGGAGGAGCATTAAGTGGTGTTTAAAAATATGAAGAGACAGAAAAGGTGTGAAAAATATGAAGAGCTGCAAAAGGTGTGAAAAATATGAGGAGCATGAAACGGTCTGCAAACCTGGAGGAGCATGAAGCGGTGTTGAAAAACATGAAAAGCCTGAAAAGGTGTGAAAAATATGAAGAGCTTCAAAAGGTGTCAAAAACATGAGGAGCATGAAACGGTCGGAAAAATAGGAGTCGCAAGAAGCGGTGTTGAAAACATGAAGAGCTGAAAACGTGTGAAAAATATGAAGAGCTTCAAAAGTTGTGAAAAATGTGAAGAGCTTTAAAACGTGTCAAAAATGAGATGAGCATGAAACGGTCTGAAAAATAGGAGGAGCATGAAGTGGTGTTCAAAAATGAAGAGCCTGAAAAGGAGTGATATATATGAAGAGTTTCAAAAGGTGTCAAAAATATGAGGAGCATGAAACGGTCTGAAAAATACGAGCAGCATGATGTGGTCTTGAAAAACATGAAGAACCTGAAAGGTGTGAAAAATATGAAAAGCTTCACAAGGTGTCAAAAATAGGAGGAGCATGATACGGTTTGAAAAATAGGAGTAGCATGAAGTGGTATTGAAAACATGAATAGCCTGGAAAGGCGTGAAATATATGAAGAGTTTCAAAAGGTGTGAAAAATATGAAAAGCTTCAAAAGATGTGAAATACATGACGAGCATGAAACTCTCTGAAAAATAGGAGGAGCATGAAGTTGTGTTAAAAACGTGAATAGCCTGTAAAGGTGTGAATATAGGAAGAGCTTCAAAAGGTGTCAAAACTATGAGGAGCATGAAACGGGCTGAAAAATAGGAGGAGCATGAAGCGGTGTTGAAAAAAATGAAGAGCTTGAAAAGGTGTGAAAAATATGAAGAGCTACAAAAGGTTTCAAAATTATAGGAGAATGAAGCGGTCTGAAATAGGAGGAGCATGAAACGGTGTTCAAAACATGAAGAGCTGAAAAGGGGTGAAAAATATGAAGAGCTTCAAAAGGTGTCAAAAATATGAGGAGTATGAAACGGTCTGAAAAATAGCAGGATCATGAAGCGGTGGTGAAAAACATGAAGAGTCTGAAAACGTGTGAAAAATATGAAGAGCTTCAAAAATGTGAAAAATATGAAGAGTTTTAAAGGTGTGAAAAATATGAGGAGCATGATACGTTCTGAAAAATAGGAGTAGCATGAATTGGTGTTGAAAACATGAATAGCCTGGAAAGGTGTGAAATATATGAAGAGCTTCAAAAGGTGTGAAAAATATGAAGAGCTTCAAAAGGTGTCAAAAATATGAGCAGCATGAAACAGTCTGAAAAATTGGAGGAGCATGAAACGGTGCTCAAAAACATGAAGAACCTGAAAAGGTTTGAAAAATATGAAGAGCTTCAAAAGGTGTGAAAAATATGAAGAGCTTCAAAAGGTGTCAAAAATTAGATGAGCAAGAAAAGGTCTGAAAAATAGAGGGGCATGAAGTGGTGTTGAAAAATGAAGAGCCTTAAAAGGTGTGAAATATATGAAGAGCTTGAATGGTGTGAAAAATATGAAGAGCTTCAAAAGGTGTGAAAAATATGAAGAGCTTCAAAAAGTGTGAAAAATATGAGGAGTATGAAACGGTCTGAAAAATAGGAGGAGCATGAAACGGTGTTCAAAAACATGAAGAACCTGAAAAGGTTTGAAAAATATGAAGAGCTTCAAAAGGTGTGAAAAATATGAAGAGCTTCAAAAAGTGTGAAAAATATGAGGAGTATGAAACGGTCTGAAAAATAGGAGGAGCATGAAGCGGTGTTGAAAAACATGAAGAGCCTGAAAAGGTGTGAAAAATATGAAGAGCTTCAAAATGTGTCAAAACATGAGGAGCATGAAACGGTCTGAAAAATAGGAGGAACATGAAGCGGTGTTGAAAAACATGAAGAGCCTGAAAAGGTGTGAAAAATATGAAGAGCTTCAAAAGGTGTGAAAAACATGACGAGCATGAAACTCTATGAAAAATAGGAGGAGCATGAAGTGGTGTTCAAAACATGAAGAGCCTGAAAAGGTGTGAAAAATATGAAGAGCTTCAAAATGTGTCAAAAATATGAGGAGCATGAAACGGTCTGAAAAATAGGAGGAGCATGAAGCGGTGTTGAAAAACATGAAGAGCCTGAAAATGTGTGAAAAATATGAAGAGCTTCAAAAGGTGTGAAAAATATGAAGAGCTTCAAAAGGTGTCAAATATGAGATGAGCATGAAACGGTCTGAAAAATAGGGGGAGCATGAAGCGCTGTTGAAAAACGTGAATAGCCTGAAAAGGTGTGAATATATGAAGAGCTTCAAAAGGTGTCAAAATTATAGGAGAATGAAACGGTCTGAAAAATAGAAGGAGCATGAAACGGTGTTCAAAAACATGAAGAACCTGAAAAGGTTTGAAAAATATGAAGAGCTTCAAAAGGTGTGAAAAATATGAAGAGCTTCAAAAGGTGTCAAAAATATGAGGAGCATGAAACGGTCTTAAAAACAGGAGGTTCATGAAGCGGTGTTGAAAAACATGAAGAACCTGAAAAGGTGTGAAAAATGTGAATAGCTTCAAAACGTGTCAGAAATATGAGGAGCATGAAACGGGCTGAAAAATATGAGAAGCATGAAACGGTGATCAAAAACATGAAGAGCCTGAAAAGTTGTGAAAAATATGAAGAGCTTCAAAAGGTGTCAAAAATATGAGGAGCATGAATCGGTCTGAAAAATAGGAGGAGCAAGAAGCGGTGTTGAAAAACATGAAGAGCCTGAAAAGGTGTGAAAAATATGAAGAGCTTCAAAAGGTGTGAAAAATATGAAGAGCTTCAAAAGGTGTGAAATACATGAGGAGCATGAAACTCTCTGAAAAACATGAGGAGCATGAAGTGGTGTTCAAAAACATGAAGACCCTGAAAAGTTGTGAAATATACGAAGAGCTTCAAATGGTGTCACAAATATGAGGAGCATGAAACGGTCTGAAAAATAGGAGGAGTATGAAACGGTGTTTAAAAACATGAAGAGCCTGGAAAGGTGTGAAAAATATGAAGAGCTTCAAAAGGAGTGAAATACATGAGGAGCATGAAACGGTCTAAAAAATAGGAGGAGCATGAAAAGGTCTCCAAAATCATGAAGAGCCTGAAAAGGTGTGAAAAATATGAAGAGCTTCAAAATGTGTCAAAAATATGAGGAGCATGAAACGTTCTGAAAAATAGGAGGAGCATGAAGCAGTGTTGAAAAACATGAAGAGCCTGAAAAGGTGTGAAAAATATGAAGAGATATAAAAGGTGTGAAAAATATGAGGAGCATGAAACAGTCTGAAAATTAGGAGGAGCATGAAGCAGTGTTGAACATATGAAGAGCCACCAAAAATGAGAAGTATATGAAGAGCTTCAAAAGATGTGACAAATATGAGAATCATGAAACGGTCCGAAAAATAGGAGGAGCAAGAAGCGATGTTCAAAAACATGAAGAGCCTGAAAAGGTGTGAAAAATAGGAAGAGATTCAAAAGGTGTGAAATATATGAGAAGCATGGAACGGTCTGAAAATTAGGAGGAAGATGAAGCTGTGTTCAAAAGCATGAGAGCGTGAAAATGTGTGAAAAATATGAAGAGCTTCAAAAGGTGTGAAAAAAATGAGGAGGATGAAAAGGTCTGAAAAATAGGAGGAGCATGAAGCGGTGTTCAAAAACATGAAGAGCCTGAAAAGGTGTGAAATATATGAAAAGCTTCAAAAGTTTTCAAAAATACGAGGAGCATGAAACGGTCTGAGAAATAGGAGGAGTATGAAACGTTGTTTAAAAACATGAAGAGCCTGGAAAGGTGTGAAAAATATGAAGAGCTTCAAAAGGTGTGAAAAATATGAGGAGAACAAAACGGTCTGAAAAATAAGAGGAGCATGAAGCCTGTTGAAAAACATAAAGAGCCTGAAAAGGTGTGAAATATATGATGAGCTTCAAAAGGAGTGAAATACATGAGGAGCATGAAACCGTCTGAAATATAGGAGGAGCATGAAGCGGTGTTCATAAACATGAAGAGCCTGAAATGTTGTGAAAAATATGAAAAGCTTCAAAAGGTGTGAAAAATATGAAGAGCTTCAAAAGCTGTCAAAAATGAGATCAGCATGAAACGGTCTGAAAAATAGGAGGAGCATGAAGTGGTGTTGAAAACATGAAGAGCCTAAAAAAGTGTGAAATATATGAAGAGCTTCAAAAGGTGTGAAAATTATTAGGAGCTTTAAAAGCTGTCAAAAATGAGATGAGCATGAAGCGATCTGAAAAATAGGAGGAGCATGAGGTACTGTTGAAAAACATGAAGAGCCTGAAAAGGTGTGAAATATATGAAGAGCTTCAAAAGGTGTCAAAAATATGAAGAGCTTCAAAAGGTGACAAAATATGAGGAGAATGAAACGGTCTGAAAAATCGTAGGAGCATGAAGCGGTGTTCAAAAACATGAGGAGCCTGAAAAGGTGTGAAAAATATGAAGAGCTTCAAAAGGTGTAAAATACAATAGGAGCATGAAACGGTCTGAAAAGTAGGAGGAGCATGAAGCAGTGTTGAAAAACATGAAGAGCCTGAAAAGGTGTTAAAAATATGAAGAGCTTCAAAAGGTGTGAAAAATATGAGGAGCATGAAACGGTCTGATGAATAGGAGGAGGATTGTAGCGGTGTTCAAAAACATTAAGAGCATGAAAAGGTGTGAAAAATATGAAGAGCTTCAAAAGGTGTGAAACACATGAGGAGCATGAAACTGTCTGAAAAATAGGAGGAGCATGAAGCAGTGTTGAAAAACATGAAGAGCATGAAAAGCTGTGAAAAATAAGAAGAGCTTCAAAAGGTGTCAAAAATATGGGAGCATGAAACGGTCTGAAAAATAGGAGGACCATGAAGCGGTGTTGAAAAACATGAAGAGCCTGAAAAGGTGTGAAAAATAAGAAGAGCTTCTAAAGGTGTCAAAAATATGAGGAGCATGAAACGGTCTGAAATATAGGAGGAGCATGAAACGGTGTTCAAAAACATGAAGAGCCTGAAAAGGTATGAAAAATATGAAGAGCTTCAAAAGGTGTGAAAAATATGAAGAGATTCAAAAGGTGTGAAAAATATGAAGAGCTTCAAATAATGTGAAATAAATGAGGAGCATGAAATGGTCTGAAAAATATGAGGAGCATGAAGCGGTGTTGAAAAACATGAAGAGACTTAAAAGGTGTGAAATATATGAAGAGCTTCAAAATGTGTCAAAAATATGAGGAGTATGAAACCGTCTGAAAAATAGGAGCAGCATGAAACGCTGTTCAAAAATATGAAGAGACTGAAAAGGTGTGAAAAATATGAAGAGCTTCAAATGGTGTGAAATACATGAGGAGTTTGAAACGGTCTGAAAATTGTAGGAGCATGAAGCGTTGTTCAAAAACATGAAGACCCTGAAAAGTTGTGAAAAATATGAAGAGCTTCAAAAGGTGTGAAAAATAGGAGGAGCATGAAGCGATGTTGAAAAACATGAAGAGCCTGAAAATGTGTGAAATATATGAAGAGCTTCAAAATGTGTGAAATATAGAGGAGCATGAAACGGTGCTCAAAAACATGAAGAGCCTGAAAAGGTGTGAAAAATATGAAGACCTTCAAAATGTGTGAAAAATATGAAGAGCTTCAAAAGGTGTCAAATATGAGATGAGCATGAAACGGTCTGAAAAATAGGGGGAGCATTAAGCGCTGTTGAAAAACGTGAATAGCCTGAAAAGGTGTGAATATATGAAGAGCTTCAAAAGGTGTCAAAATTATAGGAGAATGAAACGGTCTGAAAAATAGAAGGAGCATGAAACGGTGTTCAAAAACATGAAGAACCTGAAAAGGTTTGAAAAATATGAAGAGCTTCAAAAGGTGTGAAAAATATGAAGAGCTTCAAAAGGTGTCAAAATTATGAGGAGCATGAAACGGTCTTAAAAACAGGAGGTTCATGAAGCGGTGTTGAAAAACATGAAGAACCTGAAAAGGTGTGAAAAATGTGAATAGCTTCAAAACGTGTCAGAAATATGAGGAGCATGAAACGGGCTGAAAAATATGAGAAGCATGAAACGGTGATCAAAAACATGAAGAGCCTGAAAAGTTGTGAAAAATATGAAGAGCTTCAAAAGGTGTCAAAAATATGAGGAGCATGAATCGGTCTGAAAAATAGGAGGAGCAAGAAGCGGTGTTGAAAAACATGAAGAGCCTGAAAATGTGTGAAAAATATGAAGAGCTACAAAAGGTGTCAAAAATATGAGGAGCATGAAACGGTCTGAAAAATAGGAGGATCATGAGCGGTATTGAAAAACATGAATAGCCTGAAAACGTGTGAAAAATATGAAGAGCTCCAAAAGGTGTGAAATACATTAGGAGCATGAAACGGTCTGAAAAATAGGAGAGGCTGAAACGTTGTGGAAATACATGAAGAGCCTAAAAAGGTGTGAAAAATATGAAGAGCTTCAAAAGGAGTGAAATACATGAGGAGCATGAAACGGTCTGAAAAATAGGAGGAGCATGAAGCGGTGTTGAAAAACATGAAGAGCCTGAAAAGGTGTGAAAAATATGAAGAGCTTCAAAAGGTGTGAAAAATATGAGGAGCATGAAACGATCTGAAAAATAAGAGGAGCATGAAGCCGTGTTGAAAAACATGTAGAGACTGAAAAGGTGTAAAAAATATGAAGAGCTTGAAAATGTGTGAAAAATATGAGGAGAATGAAACGGTCTGAAAAAGAGGAGGAGCAAGAAGCGGTGTTCAAAAACATGAAGAGCCTGAAAAGGTGTGAAAAATATGAAAAGCTTCAAAAGATGTGACAAATATGAGGAGCAAGAAACGGTCTGAAAATAGGAGGAGCATGAAACGGTGTTCAAAAACTTGAAGAGGATGAAAAGGTGTGAAAAATATGAAGAGCTTCAAAAGGTGTCAAAAATATGAGGAGCATGAAACGGTCTCAAAAATAGGAGGAGAATGAAGCGGTGTAGAAAACATGAAGAGCCTAAAAATGTGTGACAAATATGAAGAGCTTCAAAAGCTGTCAAAAATATGATGAGCATGAAACGGACTGAAAAATAGGAGTAGCATGAAGTGTTGTTGATAAACATGAAGAGCCTGAAAAGGTGTGAAAATTTTGAAGAGCTACAAAAGGTGTCAAAAATATGAGGAGTATGAAATGGTCTGAAAAATAGGAGGATTATGAAGCGATACTGAAAAACATGAAGAGCCTGAAAAGTTGTAAAAAATATGAAGAGCTTCAAAAGGTGTCAAAAATATGAGGAGCATGAAACGGTCTGAAAAATATGACGAGCATGAAACGGTGTTCAAAAACATGAAGAGCCTGAAAAGGTGTGAAATATATGAAGAGCCTCAAAACGTGTCAAAATAAGAGGAGCATGAAACGGTCTGTAAAATAGGAGGAGCATGAAGCGGTGTTGAAAAACATGAAGAGTCTTAAAACGTGTGAAATATATGAAGAGCTTCAAAAAGTGTGAAAAATATGAATAGATTCAAAGGTGTCAAAAATATGAGGAGCAAGAAACGGTCTGAAAATATGAGGAGCATTAAACGGTGTTCAAATCCATGAAGAGCCTGAAAAGGTGTGAAAAATATGAAGAGCTTCAAAAGGTGTCAAAAATATGAGGAGCATGAAACGGTCTGAAAAAGAGGAGGAGCAAGAAGTGGTGCTGAAAAACATGAAGAGCTTAAAAGGTGTGAAAAATATGAAAAGCTTCAAAAGAAGTCACAAATATGAGGAGCATGAAACGGTCTGAAAAATAGGAGGAGCATGAAACGGTGTTCAAAAACATGAAGAGCCTGAAAAGGTGTGAAAAATATGAAGATCTTCAAAAGGTGTGAAATACATGAGGGGCATGAAACGGTCTGAAAAATAGGAGGAGCATGAAGCTGTGTTGAAAAACATTAAGAGCCTGAAAAGATGTGAAAAATATGAAGAGCTTCAAAGGTGTCAAAAATACAAGGAGCATGAAACGGTGTGAAAAATAGGAGGAGCATGAAGTAGTGTTGAAAAATATGAAGAGCCTTAAAAGGTGTGAAATATATGAAGAGCTTCAAAATGTGTCAAAAATATGAGGAGCATGAAACGGTCTGAAAAATAGGAGGAGCATGAAGCGGTGTTGAAAAACATGAAGAGTCTTAAAACGTGTGAAATATATGAAGAGCTTCAAAAAGTGTGAAAAATATGAATAGATTCAAAGGTGTCAAAAATATGAGGAGCAAGAAACGGTCTGAAAATATGAGGAGCATTAAACGGTGTTCAAATCCATGAAGAGCCTGAAAAGGTGTGAAAAATATGAAGAGCTTCAAAAGGTGTCAAAAATATGAGGAGCATGAAACGGTCTGAAAAAGAGGAGGAGCAAGAAGTGGTGCTGAAAAACATGAAGAGCTTAAAAGGTGTGAAAAATATGAAAAGCTTCAAAAGAAGTCACAAATATGAGGAGCATGAAACGGTCTGAAAAATAGGAGGAGCATGAAACGGTGTTCAAAAACATGAAGAGCCTGAAAAGGTGTGAAAAATATGAAGATCTTCAAAAGGTGTGAAATACATGAGGGGCATGAAACGGTCTGAAAAATAGGAGGAGCATGAAGCTGTGTTGAAAAACATTAAGAGCCTGAAAAGATGTGAAAAATATGAAGAGCTTCAAAGGTGTCAAAAATACAAGGAGCATGAAACGGTGTGAAAAATAGGAGGAGCATGAAGTAGTGTTGAAAAATATGAAGAGCCTTAAAAGGTGTGAAATATATGAAGAGCTTCAAAATGTGTCAAAAATATGAGGAGTATGAAACCGTCTGAAAAATAGGAGCAGCATGAAACGCTGTTCAAAAATATGAAGAGACTGAAAAGGTGTGAAAAATATGAAGAGCTTCAAATGATGTGAAATACATGAGGAGCTTGAAACATTCTGAAAAATAGGAGGAGCATGACGCAGTGTTCAAAAACATGAAGAGTCTGAAAAGGTGTGAAAAATATGAAGAGCTTCAAAAGGTGACAAAAATATGAGGAGCTTGAAACGTTCTGAAAAATAGGAGGAGCAAGAAGCGGTGTTCAAAAACATGAAGAGCCTGAAAAGGTGTGAAAAATATGAAGAGCTTCAAAACGTGTCAAAAATATGAGGAGCATGAAACGCTCAAAAAATAGGAGGAGCATGAAGCGGTGTAGAAAACATGAAGAGCCTGAAAATGTGGGACCAATATGAAAAGCTTCAAAAGATGTCAAAAATATGACGAGCATGAAACGGTCTGAAAAGTAGGAGTAGCATGAAGTGCTGTTGAAAAACATGAAGAGTCTGAAAAGTTGTGAAAAATATGAAGAGCTACAAAAGGTGTCAAAAATATGAGGAGCATGAAACGGTCTGAAAAATAGGAGGATCATGAGCGGTATTGAAAAACATGAATAGCCTGAAAACGTGTGAAAAATATGAAGAGCTTCAAAAGGTGTCAAAAATATGAGGAGCATGACGGTCTGAAAAATATGACGAGCATGAAATGGTGTTCAAAAACATGAAGAGCCTGAAAAGGTGTGAAAAATATGAAGAGCTCCAAAATGTGTGAAATACATTAGGAGCATGAAACGGTCTGTAAAATAGGAGAATCATGAAACGGTGTTGAAATACATGAAGAGCCTGAAAAGGTGTGAAATATATGAAGAGCTTCAAAAGGTGTGAAAAATATGAGGAACATGAAACGGTCTGAAAAATAGCAGAGGCTGAAACGTTGTGGAAATACATGAAGAGCCTAAAAAGGTGTGAAAAATATGAAGAGCTTCAAAAGGAGTGAAATACATTAGGAGCATGAAACGGTCTGAAAAATAGGAGGAGCATGAAGCGGTGTTGAAAAACATGAAGAGCCTGAAAAGTTGTGAAAAATATGAAGAGCTTCAAAAGGTGTGAAAAATATGAGGAGCATGAAACAGTCTGAAAAATAAGAGGAGCATGAAGCCGTGTTGAAAAACATGTAGAGCCTGAAAAGGTGTAAAAAATATGAAGAGCTTGAAAAGGTGTCAAAAATATGAGGAGAATGAAACGGTCTGAAAAAATGGAGGAGCAAGAAGTGGTGCTGAAAAACTTGAAGAGCCTAAAAGGTGTGAAAAATATGAAAAGCTTCAAAAGATGTCACAAATATGAGGAGCAAGAAACGGTCTGAAAATAGGAGGAGCATGAAACGGTGTTCAAAGACATGAAGAGCCTGAAAAGGTGTGAAAAATATGAAGAGCTTCAAAAGGTGTGGAATACATGTGGAGTATGAAACGGTTTGAAAAATACGAGGAGCATGAAGCGGTGTTGAAAACCATGAAAAGCCTGAAAAGGTGTGAAAAATATGAAGAGCTTCAAAAGGTGTGAAATATATGAGGAGCACAAAAAGGTCTGAAAAATAAGAGGAGCATGAAGCCTTTTGAAAAACATAAAGAGCCTGAAAAGGTGTAAAAAATATGAAGAGCTTCAAAACGTGTCAAAAATATGAGGAACATGAAACGGTCTGAAATATAGGAGGAGCATGACGTGGGGTTGAAAATCATGAAGAGCCTGAAAAGATGTGTAATATATGAAGAGCTTCAAGAGGAGTGAAATACATGAGGAGCATGAAACCGTCTGAATTATAGGAGGAGCATGAAGCGGTGTTCATAAACATGAAGAGCCTGAAAAGGTGTGAAAAATATGAAGAGCTTCAAAAGGTGTGAAAAATATGAAGAGCTTCAAAAGCTGTCAAAAATGAGATGAGCATGAAACGGTCTGAAAAACAGGAGGAGCATGAAGTGGTGTTTAAAAACATGAAGAGCCTGAAAAAGTGTGAAATATATAAAGAGTTTCAAAAGGTGTGAAAAATATTAGGAGCTTGAAAGGAGGTCAAAAATATGAGGAGCATGAAACGGTCTGAAAAGTAGGAGGAGCATAAAGCGGTGTTCAAAAACATAAAGAGCCTGAAATGGTGTGAAAAATATGAAGAGCTTCAAAAGGTGTCAAAAATATGAGGAGCATGAAACGGTCTGAAAAATAGCAGGAGCAAGAAAACGGTCTGAAAAATTGGAGGAGCATGAAACAGTCTGAAAAATTGGAGGAGCATGAAGCGGTGTTCAAAAATACGGAGAGCCTGAAAAGGTAAGAAAAATATGAAGAGCTTCAAAAGGTGTCAAATATATGAGGAGCATGAAACGGTCTGAAAAATAGGAGCAGCATGAAATGGTGTTCAGAAACATGTAGAGCCTGAAAAGGTGTGAAAAATATGAAGAGCTTCAAAAGGTGTGAAAAATATGAGGAGAATGACGGTCTGAAAAATATGACGAGCATGAAATGGTGTTCAGAAACATGTAGAGCCTGAAAAGGTGTGAAAAATATAAAGAGCTTCAAAAGGTGTCAAAATTATGAGGAGCATAAAACGGTCTGAAAAATAGAAGCAGCATGAAGCTGTGCTCAAATACATGAAGAGCCTGAAAAGGTGTGAAAAATATGAAGAGCTTCAAAAGGTGTCTATAATAAGAGGTGCATTAAACAGTCTGAAAAATAGGATGAGCATGAAGCGGTGTAAAAAAACATGAAGAGCCTGAAAAGGTGTGACAAATATAAAGAGCTTCAAAAGGTGTGAAAAATATGAGGAGAATGAAACGGTCTGAAATATAGGAGGAGCATGAAACGGTCTGAAAAATAGGAGCAGCATGAAACGGTGTTCAAAAACATGAAGAGCCTGAAAAGGTGTGAAAAATATGAAGAGCTTCAAAAGGTGTGAAAAATATGAGGAGAATGAAACGTTCTGAAAAATAGGAGGAGCATGAAGCTCTGCTCAAAAACATGAAGAGCCTGAAAAGGTGTGAAATATATGAATAGCTTCAAAAGGTGTGAAAAATATGAGGAGCATGAAACGGTCTGAAAAATTGGAGCAGCATGAAGCTGTGCTCAAATACATGAAGAGCCTGAAAAGGTGTGAAAAATATGAAGAGCTTCAAATGGTGTGAAATACATGAGGAGTTTGAAACGGTCTGAAAATTGTAGGAGCATGAAGCGTTGTTCAAAAACATGAAGACCCTGAAAAGTTGTGAAAAATATGAAGAGCTTCAAAAGGTGTGAAAAATAGGAGGAGCATGAAGCGATGTTGAAAAACATGAAGAGCCTGAAAATGTGTGAAATATATGAAGAGCTTCAAAATGTGTGAAAAATAGAGGAGCATGAAACGGTGCTCAAAAACATGAAGAGCCTGAAAAGGTGTGAAAAATATGAAGACCTTCAAAAGGTGTGAAAAATATGAAGAGCTTCAAAAGGTGTCAACTATGAGATGAGCATGAAACGGTCTGAAAAATAGGGGGAGCATAAAGCGCTGTTGAAAAACGTGAATAGCCTGAAAAGGTGTGAATATATGAAGAGCTTCAAAAGGTGTCAAAATTATAGGAGAATGAAACGGTCTGAAAAATAGAAGGAGCATGAAACGGTGTTCAAAAACATGAAGAACCTGAAAAGGTTTGAAAAATATGAAGAGCTTCAAAAGGTGTGAAAAATATGAAGAGCTTCAAAAGGTGTCAAAAATATGAGGAGCATGAAACGGTCTTAAAAACAGGAGGTTCATGAAGCGGTGTTGAAAAACATGAAGAACCTGAAAAGGTGTGAAAAATGTGAATAGCTTCAAAACGTGTCAGAAATATGAGGAGCATGAAACGGGCTGAAAAATATGAGAAGCATGAAACGGTGATCAAAAACATGAAGAGCCTGAAAAGTTGTGAAAAATATGAAGAGCTTCAAAAGGTGTCAAAAATATGAGGAGCATGAATCGGTCTGAAAAATAGGAGGAGCAAGAAGCGGTGTTGAAAAACATGAAGAGCCTGAAAACGTGTGAAAAATATGAAGAGCTACAAAAGGTGTCAAAAATATGCGGAGCATGAAACGGTCTGAAAAATAGGAGGATCATGAGCAGTATTGAAAAACATGAATAGCCTGAAAACGTGTGAAAAATATGAAGAGCTCCAAAAGGTGTGAAATACATTAGGAGCATGAAACGGTCTGAAAAATAGGAGAGGCTGAAACGTTGTGGAAATACATGAAGAGCCTAAAAAGGTGTGAAAAATATGAAGAGCTTCAAAAGGAGTGAAATACATGAGGAGCATGAAACGGTCTGAAAAATAGGAGGAGCATGAAGCGGTGTTGAAAAACATGAAGAGCCTGAAAAGGTGTGAAAAATATGAAGAGCTTCAAAAGGTGTGAAAAATATGAGGAGCATGAAACGGTCTGAAAAATAAGAGGAGCATGAAGCCGTGTTGAAAAACATGTAGAGCCTGAAAAGGTGTAAAAAATATGAAGAGCTTGAAAATGTGTCAAAAATATGAGGAGAATGAAACGGTCTGAAAAAGAGGAGGAGCAAGAAGTGGTGCTGAAAATCATGAAGAGGCTAAAAGGTGTGAAAAATATGAAAAGCTTCAAAAGATGTGACAAATATGAGGAGCAAGAAACGGTCTGAAAATAGGAGGAGCATGAAACGGTGTTCAAAAACTTGAAGAGGATGAAAAGGTGTGAAAAATATGAAGAGCTTCAAAAGGTGTCAAAAATATGAGGAGCATGAAACGGTCTCAAAAATAGGAGGAGAATGAAGCGGTGTAGAAAACATGAAGAGCCTAAAAATGTGTGACAAATATGAAGAGCTTCAAAAGCTGTCAAAAATATGATGAGCATGAAACGGACTGAAAAATAGGAGTAGCATGAAGTGTTGTTGAAAAACATGAAGAGCCTGAAAAGGTGTGAAAATTTTGAAGAGCTACAAAAGGTGTCAAAAATATGAGGAGTATGAAATGGTCTGAAAAATAGGAGGATTATGAAGCGATATTGAAAAACATGAAGAGCCTGAAAAGGTGTAAAAAATATGAAGAGCTTCAAAAGGTGTCAAAAATATGAGGAGCATGAAACGGTCTGAAAAATATGACGAGCATGAAACGGTGTTCAAAAATATGAAGAGGCTGAAAAGGTGTGAAATATATGAAGAGCCTCAAAACGTGTCAAAATAAGAGGAGCATGAAATGGTCTGTAAAATAGGAGGAGCATGAAGCGGTGTTGAAAAACATGAAGAGTCTTAAAACGTGTGAAATATATGAAGAGCTTCAAAAAGTGTGAAAAATATGAATAGATTCAAAGGTGTCAAAAATATGAGGAGCAAGAAACGGTCTGAAAATATGAGGAGCATGAAACGGTGTTCAAAAACATGAAGAGCCTGAAAAGGTGTGAAAAATATGAAGATCTTCAAAAGGTGTGAAATACATGAGGGGCATGAAACGGTCTGAAAAGTAGGAGGAGCATGAAGCTGTGTTGAAAAACATTAAGAGCCTGAAAAGATGTGAAAAATATGAAGAGCTTCAAAGGTGTCAAAAATATAAGGAGCATGAAACGGTGTGAAAAATAGGAGGAGCATGAAGTAGTGTTCAAAAATATGAAGAGCCTTAAAAGGTGTGAAATATATGAAGAGCTTCAAAATGTGTCAAAAATATGAGGAGTATGAAACCGTCTGAAAAATAGGAGCAGCATGAAACGCTGTTCAAAAATATGAAGAGACTGAAAAGGTGTGAAAAATATGAAGAGCTTCAAATGATGTGAAATACATGAGGAGCTTGAAACGTTCTGAAAAATAGGAGGAGCATGACGCAGTGTTCAAAAACATGAAGAGTCTGAAAAGGTGTGAAAAATATGAAGAGCTTCAAAAGGGGACAAAAATATGAGGAGCTTGAAACGTTCTGAAAAATAGGAGGAGCAAGAAGCGGTGTTCAAAAACATGAAGAGCCTGAAAAGGTGTGAAAAATATGAAGAGCTTCAAAAGGTGTCAAAAATATGAGGAGCATGAAACGCTCAAAAAATAGGAGGAGCATGAAGCGGTGTAGAAAACATGAAGAGCCTGAAAATGTGTGACCAATATGAAAAGCTTCAAAAGATGTCAAAAATATGACGAGCATGAAACGGTCTGAAAAGTAGGAGTAGCATGAAGTGCTGTTGAAAAACATGAAGAGTCTGAAAAGTTGTGAAAAATATGAAGAGCTACAAAAGGTGTCAAAAATATGAGGAGCAAGAAACGGTCTGAAAAATAGGAGGATCATGAGCGGTATTGAAAAACATGAATAGCCTGAAAAAGTGTGAAAAATATGAAGAGCTTCAAAAGGTTTCAAAAATATGAGGAGCATGACGGTCTGAAAAATATGACGAGCATGAAATGGTGTTCAAAAACATGAAGAGCCTGAAAAGGTGTGAAAAATATGAAGAGCTCCAAAATGTGTGAAATACATTAGGAGCATGAAACGGTCTGTAAAATAGGAGAATCATGAAACGGTGTTGAAATACATGAAGAGCCTGAAAAGGTGTGAAATATATGAAGAGCTTCAAAAGGTGTGAAAAATATGAGGAACATGAAACGGTCTGAAAAATAGCAGAGGCTGAAACGTTGTGGAAATACATGAAGAGCCTAAAAAGGTGTGAAAAATATGAAGAGCTTCAAAAGGAGTGAAATACATTAGGAGCATGAAACAGTCTGAAAAATAAGAGGAGCATGAAGCCGTGTTGAAAAACATGTAGAGCCTGAAAAGGTGTAAAAAATATGAAGAGCTTGAAAAGGTGTCAAAAATATGAGGAGAATGAAACGGTCTGAAAAAATGGAGGAGCAAGAAGTGGTGCTGAAAAACTTGAAGAGCCTAAAAGGTGTGAAAAATATGAAAAGCTTCAAAAGATGTCACAAATATGAGGAGCAAGAAACGGTCTGAAAATAGGAGGAGCATGAAACGGTGTTCAAAGACATGAAGAGCCTGAAAAGGTGTGAAAAATATGAAGAGCTTCAAAAGGTGTGGAATACATGTGGAGTATGAAACGGTTTGAAAAATACGAGGAGCATGAAGCGGTGTTGAAAACCATGAAAAGCCTGAAAAGGTGTGAAAAATATGAAGAGCTTCAAAAGGTGTGAAATATATGAGGAGCACAAAAAGGTCTGAAAAATAAGAGGAGCATGAAGCCTGTTGAAAAACATAAAGAGCCTGAAAAGGTGTAAAAAATATGAAGAGCTTCAAAACGTGTCAAAAATATGAGGAACATGAAACGGTCTGAAATATAGGAGGAGCATGACGTGGGGTTGAAAATCATGAAGAGCCTGAAAAGATGTGTAATATATGAAGAGCTTCAAGAGGAGTGAAATACATGAGGAGCATGAAACCGTCTGAATTATAGGAGGAGCATGAAGCGGTGTTCATAAACATGAAGAGCCTGAAAAGGTGTGAAAAATATGAAGAGCTTCAAAAGGTGTGAAAAATATGAAGAGATTCAAAAGCTGTCAAAAATGAGATGAGCATGAAACGGTCTGAAAAACAGGAGGAGCATGAAGTGGTGTTTAAAAACATGAAGAGCCTGAAAAAGTGTGAAATATATAAAGAGTTTCAAAAGGTGTGAAAAATATTAGGAGCTTGAAAGGAGGTCAAAAATATGAGGAGCATGAAACGGGCTGAAAAGTAGGAGGAGCATAAAGCGGTGTTCAAAAACATAAAGAGCCTGAAATGGTGTGAAAAATATGAAGAGCTTCAAAAGGTGTCAAAAATATGAGGAGCATGAAACGGTCTGAAAAATAGCAGGAGCAAGAAAACGGTCTGAAAAATTGGAGGAGCATGAAACAGTCTGAAAAATTGGAGGAGCATGAAGCGGTGTTCAAAAATACGGAGAGCCTGAAAAGGTAAGAAAAATATGAAGAGCTTCAAAAGGTGTCAAATATATGAGGAGCATGAAACGGTCTGAAAAATAGGAGCAGCATGAAATGGTGTTCAGAAACATGTAGAGCCTGAAAAGCTGTGAAAAATATGAAGAGCTTCAAAAGGTGTGAAAAATATGAGGAGAATGACGGTCTGAAAAATATGACGAGCATGAAATGGTGTTCAGAAACATGTAGAGCCTGAAAAGGTGTGAAAAATATGAAGAGCTTCAAAAGGTGTCAATAATAAGAGGTGCATGGAACAGTCTAAAAAATAGGATGAGCATGAAACGGTCTGAAAAATTGGAGGAGCATGAAGCGGTGTTCAAAAACATGAAGAGCCAGAAAATGTGTGAAAAATATGAAGAGCTTCAAAAGTGGTGAAAAATATGAGGAGCATGAAACGGTCTGAAAAATAGGAGGAGCATGAAGCGGTGTTGAAAATCATGAAGAGCCTGAAAAGGTGTGAAAAATATGAAGAGCTTCAAAAGGTATCAATAATATGAGGAGCATGATACGTTCTCAAAAATAGGAGGAGCATGAATCAGTGATCAAAAACATGAAGAGCTTCTAAAGGTGTGAAAAATATGAAGAGTTTCAAAACGTGTCAAAAATATGAGTAGCATGAAACGGTCTGAAAAATAGGAGGAGCATGAAGCGGTGTTGAAAAACATGAAGAGCTTCAAAAGTTGTGAAAAATATGGAGCTTCAAAAATGTGAAAAATATGAACGCTTCAAAAGGTGTGAAAAATATGAACAGCTTCTAAAGGTGTCAAAAATATGACGAGCATGAAACGGTCTGAAAAATAGGAGGAGCATGAAGCGGTGTTGAAAAACATGAAGAGCCTGAAAAGGTGTGAAAAATATGAAGAGCTTCAAAAGGAGTCAAAAATATGAGGAGCATGAAACGGTCTGAAAAAATAGGAGGAGCATGAAGCGGTGTTCAAAAACATGAAGAGCCTGAAAAGGTGTGAAAAATATGAAGAGCTTCAAAAGGTGTGAAATACATGAGGAGCATGAAACGGGCTGAAAAATAGGAGAAGCATGAAGTGGTGTGGAAAAACATGAAGAGCCTGAAAAGGTGTGAAAAATATGAAGAGCTTCAAAAGGTGTGAAATACAAGAGGAGAATGAAATTCTCTGAAAAGTAGAAGGAGCATGAAGTGGTGTTGAAAAACATGAAGAGCCAGAAAAGGTGTGAAAAATATGAAGAGCTTCAAAAGGTGTCAAAAATACGAGGAGCATGAAACAGTCTGAAAAATAGGAGGAGCATGAAGCGGTGTTCAAAAATATGAAGAGCCTGAAAATGTGTGAAAAATATGAAGAGCTTCAAAAGGTGTCAAAAATATGAGGAGCATGAAACGGTGTGAAAAAGAGGTGGAGCAAGAAGGAATGTTGCAAAACATGAAGAGCCTGAAAATGTGTGAAAAATATAAAGAGCTTCAAAAGTTGTGAAAAATATGAAGAGCTTCAAAAGGTGTCAAAAATGAGATGAGCAAGAAACGGTTTGAAAAATAGGAGGAGCATGAAGCGGTGTTGAAAAACATGAAGAACCTGAAAAGTGTGAGAAATATGAAGAGCTTCAACAGGTGTCAAAAATATGACGAGCACGAAACGTTCTGAAAAAGAGGAGGAGCATGAAGTGGTGTTGAAAAACATGAAGAGCCTGAAAAGTAGTGAAAAATATGAAAAGCTTCTAAAGGTGTCAAAAAAATGAGGAGCATGTAACGGTCTTAAAAATACGAGGAGCATGAAGTGATGTTGAAAAACATGAATAGCCTGAAAATGTGTGAAATATATGAAGAGATTAAAAATGTGACAAATATATGAGGAGCATGAAACGGTCTGAAAAATATGAGGAGCATGAAGTGGTGTTCAAAAATATGAAGAGCCCGAAAAAGTGTGAAAAATATGAAGAGCTTCAAAAGGTGTCAAAAATATGAGGAGCATGAATTGGTCTGAAAAATAGGAAGAGCATGAAGCTGTGTTCAAAAACATGAAGAGCCTGAAAATGTGTGAAAAATATGAAGAGCTTCAAAAGGTGTGAAAAATATGTGGAGCATGAAACGGCCTGAAAAATAGGAAGAGCATGAAGTGGTGTTGAAAACGATGAAGAGCCTGAAAAGTTTGAAAAATATGAAGAACTTCAAAAGGTGTGAAATATATGAGGAGCATGAACGGCCTGAAAAATAGGAAGAGCATGAAGTGGTGTTGAACACGATGAAGAGCCTGAAAAGTTTGAAAAATATGAAGAACTTCAAAAGGTGTCAAAAATATAAGTAGCATGAAACGGTCTGAAAAATAGGAGGAGTATGAAGTAGTGCTGAAAAACATGAAGAGCGTGAAAAGGTGTGAAAAATATGAAGAACTTCAAAACATGTCAAATATATGAGGAGCATGAAACGGTCTGAAAAATAGGAGGATCATGAAACGGTGTTCAAAAACTTGAAGAGCCTGGAAAGGTGTGAAAAATATGAAGAGCTTCAAAAAGGAGTCAAAATTATGAGGAGGGTGAAAGGGTCTGAAAAATATGAGGAGCAAGAAACTGTTTTCAAAAACATGAATAGCCTCAGCAGGTGTGAAAAATATGAAAAGCTTCAAACTGTGTCAAAAATATGAGAAACATGAAACGGTCTGAAAAATAGGAGGAGCATGAAGTGGTGTTGAAAACCATGAAGAGCCTGAAAAAGGTGTGAAACATATGAGGAGCATGAAACGGTTTGAAAAATAGGAGGAGCATTAAACAGTGTTCAAAAATATGAGGAGCAAAAAACGGTCTGAAAAATAGGAGGAGCATTAAACGGTGTTCAAAAACATGAAGAGCCTGGAAAGGTGTGAAAAATATGAAGAGCTTCAAAAGGTGTCAAAAATATGAGGAGCATGAAACGATCTGAAAAATAGGAAGAGCATGAAGTGGTGTTGAAATACATTAAGAGCCTGAAAAATTTGTCAAACATATGAGGAGCATGAAACGGTCTGAAAAATAGGAGGAGCATGAAGCGATGTTGAAAAAAATGAAGAGCCTGAAAGGTGTAAAAAATATGTATAGTTTCAAAACTTGTCAAAAATATGAGGAGCATGAAACGGTCTGAAAAATAGGAGGAGCAAGAAATGGTGTTCAAAAACATAAAGAGCCACAAAAGGTGTGAAAAATATGAAGAGCTTCAAAAGGTGTCAAAAATATGACGAGCATGAAACGGTCTGAAAAATAGGAGCAGAATGAAGTGGTGTAGAAAAACATGTAGACCCAGAAAATGAGTGAAAAATAAGAAGAGTTTCAATAGGTTTCAAAAATATGAGGAGCATGAAACGGTTTGAAAAATAGGAAGAGCATGAAACGGTGTTAAAAAACATGAAGAGCTTCAAAAGGTGTGAAACATATGAAGAGCTTCAAAAGGTGTCAAAAATATGAGGATCATGAAACGGTCTGAACAATAGGAGGAGCATGAAGTTGTGTTGAAGAACATGTAGAACCTGAAAAGGTGTGAAAAATCTGAACAGCTTGAAAAGGTGTCAAATATATGAGGAGCATGAACGGTCTGAAAAATAGGAGGAGCATGAATCGGTGTTGAAAAACATGAAGATCCTGAAAATGTGTGAAAAATATGAAGAACTTCAAAAGGTGTGAAAAGTATGAGGAAAATGAAACGGTCTGAAATATTGGAGGAGCAAGAAACGGAGTTCTAAAACAAGAAGAGCCAGAAAACGTGTACAAAATATGAAGAGCTTCAAAAGTTGTCAAAAATTGTAGGAGCATGAACGGTCTGAAAAATAGGAGCATGAAGCGGTGTTGAAAAACATGAAGAGCCTGAAAAGGTGTGAAAAATATGAAGAGCTTCAAAAGGTGTCAAAAATCTGATTGACATAAACGGTCTTAAAAACAGGAGGAGGATGAAGTGGTGTTGAAAAACATGAAGAGCCTGAAAAGGTGTGAAAAATGTGAAGAGCTTAAAAATGTTTCAAAAATATGAGGAGCATGAAACGGGCTGAAAAATAGGAGGAGCATGAAGTGATGTTGAAAAACATGAAGAACCTGAAAAGGTGTGAAAAATATGAAGAGCTTCAAAAGGTGTCAGAAATTTGAGGAGCATGAAACGTTCTGAAAAATAGGAGGAGCATGAAGTGATGTTGAAAAACATGAAGAGCCTGAAAAGGTGTGAAAAATATGAAGAGCTTCAAAAGGTGTCAGAAATTTGAGGAGCATGAAACGGTCTGAAAAATAGGAGGAGCATGTAGCGGTGTTCAAAAAAATGAAGAGCCTGAAGAGGTGTGAAAAATATGAAGAGCTTCAAAAGATGTCAAAAATATGAGGAGCATGAAACGGTCTGAAAATTAGGAGGAGCATGAAGCGGTGTTCAAAATCATGAAGAGCCTTAAAAGGTGTGAAAAATATGAAGAGCGTCAAAAGGTGTCAAATATATGAGGAGCATGAAACGGTCTGAAAAATAGGAGGAGCATGAAACAGTGTTCAAAATCATGAAGAGCCTGAAAAGTTCTGAAAAATATGAAGAGCTTCAAAAGGTGTCAAAAATATGAGGAGCATGAAACGGTCTGCAAATAGGACGAGCATGAAGTGGTGTTCAAAAACATGAACAGCCTGAAAAGGTGTGAAAAACATGAAGAGCTTCATAAGGTGTCAAAATTAGTTTAGCATGAAAGGGTCTGAAAAATAGGAGGAGCATGAAGTGGTGTTGAAAACATGAAGAGCCTGAAAAGGTGTGAAATATATGAAGAGCTTCAAAAGATGTGAAAAATATGAAGTGCATCAAAAGGTGTCAAAAATGAGATGAGCATGAAACGGTCTGAAAAATAGGAGGAGCATGAAGTGATGTTGAAAAACATGAAGAGCCTGAAAACGTGGGAAAAATATGAAGAGCTTCAAAAATATGAAAAATATGAAAAGATTGAAAAGGTGTGAAAAATATGAAGAGCTTCAAAAGATGTCAAAAATGAGATGAGCATGAAACGGTCTGAAAAATAGGGGGAGCATGAAGCGGTGTTGAAAATCATGAAGAGCCTGAAAAGGTGTGAAAAATAGGCAGAGCTTCAAAAGGTGTCAAAAATATGAGGAGATTGAAACGGTCTGAAAAATACGAGGAGCATGAAGTGGTGTTGAAAAACATGACGAGCCTAAAAGGTGTGAAAAATAGGAAGAGCTTCAAAAGGTGTCAACAATATGAGGAGCATGAAACGGTCTGAAAAATAGGAGGAGCATGAAGCGGTGTTGAAAATCATGAAGAGCCTAAAAAGGTGTGAAATATATGAAGAGCTTCAAAAGGTGTGCAAAATATGAAGAGCTTCAAAAGGTGTCAACAATATGAGGAGCATGAAACGGTCTTAAAAATTGGAGGAGCATGAAACGGTGTTCTAAAACATGAAGAGCCTGAAAAGTTCTGAAAAATATGAAGAGCTTCAAAAGGTGTGAAAAATATAAGGAGCATGAAACGGTCTGAAAAATAGGAGGAGCATGAAGCGGTGTTGAAAATCATGAAGAGCCTGAAAAGGTGTGAAATATATGAAGAGCTTCAAAAGGTGTGAAAAATATAAGGAGCATGAAACGGTCTGAAAAATAGGAGGAGCATGAAGCGGTGTTGAAAATCATGAAGAGCCTGAAAATATGTGAAATATATGAGGAGCATGAAACGGTCTGAAAAATAGAGGAGCATGAAGTGGTATTGAAAAACATGAAGAGCCTGAAAAGGTGTGAAAAACATGAAGAGCTTAAATGTTGTGAGAAATATGAAGAGCTTCAAAAGGTGTCAAAAATGAGACGAGCATGAAACGGTCTGGAAAGTAGGACGAGCATGAAGTGGTGTTGAAAAACATGAAGAGCCAAAAAATGTGTGAAAAATATGAAGAGCTTCAAAAAGTGTCAAAAATATGAAGAGCATGAAACGGTCTGAAAAATAGGAGGAGCATGAAGTGGTGTGAAAAACATGAAGAGCCTAAAAAGGTGTGAAAAATGTGAAGAGCTTCAAAACGTGTCAAAAATATGAGGAGCATGAAACGGTCTGAAAAACAGGAGGATCATGAAGCCGTGTTGAAAAACATCGGGAGTCGGAAAAAGTGTGAAAAATATGAACAGCTTCAAAAGGTGTCAAAAATATGAGGAGCATGAAACGGTCTGAAAAATAGGAGGAGCATGAAACGGTGTTCAAAAACATGAAGAGCCTGAAAAGGTGTGAAAATTATGAAGAGCTTCAAAAGGTGTGAAATACAAGAGGAGCATGAAACGGTCTGAAAAATAGGAGGAGCATGAAGCAGTGTTGAAAAACATGAAGAACCGGAAAAGGTGTGAAAAATATGAAGAGCTTCAAAAGGTGTGAAAATAATGAGGAGCATGAAACGGTCTGACAAATAGGAGCAGCATGAAACGGTGTTCAAAAACAGGAAGAGCCTGAAAAGGTGTGAAAAATATGAAGAGCTTCTAAAGGTGTCAAAATGTGAGGAGCATGAAACTGTCTGAAAAATAGGAGGAGCATGAAGCGGTGTTGAAAGACATGAAGACCCTGAAAAGGTGTGAAATATATGAAGAGCTTCTAAAGGTGTCAAAATGTGAGGAGCATGAAACTGTCTGAAAAATAGGAGGAGCATGAAACGGTGCTAAAATACATGAAGAGCTTCAAAAGGTGTGAAACATATGAAGAGTTTCAAAAGGTGTCAAAAATATGAGGAGCATGAAACAGTCTGAAAAATAGGAGGAGCATTAAGCGGTGTTGAAAAACATGAAGTGCCTGAAAAGCTGTGAAATTAAGACAAGCTTCAAAAGGTGTGAAAAATATGAGGAGCAGGAAACGGTCTGAAAAATACGAGGAGCATGAAGCGGTTTTAAAAAACATGAAGAGCTTCAAAAGGTGTGAAACATATGAAGAGCTTCAAAAGGTGTCAAAAATATGAGTAGCAAGAAACAGTCTGAAAAATAAGAGGAGCATGAAGGGGTGTTGAAAAAATGAAGAGCCAGAAAAGGTGTGAGAATTATGTAGAGTTCAAAAGGTGTCAAAAATATGAGGAGCATGAAACGGTATGAAAAATAGGAGGAGCATGAAGCTGTGTAGAAAAACATGAAGAGCCTGAAAAGGTGTTACAAATATGAAGAGCTTCAAAAGGTGTGAAAAATATGCGGAGCATGAAAAGGTCTGAAAAATAGGAAGAGCATGAAGCGGTGTAGAAAAACATGAAGAGCCTTAAAAGGTGTGAAAAATATGAAGAGCTTCAAAAGTTGTCAAACATATGAGGAGCATGAAACGGTCTGAAAAATAGTAGGAACATGAAGCTGTGTTGAAATACATGAAGAGCCTGAAGAGGTGAGAAAAACATGAAGAGCTTCAAAAGGTGTCAAAAATATGAGGAGCCTGAAACGGTCTGAAAAATAAGCGTAACATGAAACGGTCTGATAAATAGGAGGAGCATGAAGCGGTGTTCAAAAACATGAAGAGCCTGAAAAGGTGTGAAAAATATGAAGAGCTTCAGAAGGTGTGAATAATGAGAGGAGCATGAAACGGTCTGTAAAATAGGAGGAGCATGAAGAGGAGCTGAAAAACATGAAGAGCCAGAAAAGGTGTGCAAAATATGAAGAGCTTCAAAAGGTGTAAAAATGAGAGCAGCATGAAACGGTCAAAAATAGGAGGAGCATGAACTGGTGCTGAAAAACATGAAGAGCCTGAAAACGTGTGAAAAATATGAAGGGCTTCAAAAGGTGTGAAAAATATGAAGAGCTTCCAAAGTTGTCAAAAATATGAGGAGCATGAATCGGTCTCAAAAAATAGGAGAGAGCATGAAGCAGTGTTGAAAAACATGAAGAGCCTGAAAAGGTTTGAAAAATATGAAGAATTTCATAAGTTGTCAAATCATGAGGAGCATGAAACGGTCTGAAAAATAAGAGGACATTGAAGCGGTGTTGAAAAATATGAAGAGCGTGAAAACGTGTGAAAAATATGAAGAGCTTCAAAAGTTGTGAAAAATATGAAAAGCTTCTAAAGGTGTCAAAAATGAGATGGGCATGAAACGGTCTGAAAATTAGGAGGAGCATGAAGCGGTGTTGAAAAACATGAAGAGCGTGAAAAGGTGTGAAAAATATGAAGAGCATGAAAATGTGTGAAAAATATGAGGAGCATAAACTGTGTTCAAAAACATGAATATCCAGAAAAGGTGTGAAAAATATGAAGAGAGTCAAAATGTCTCAAAAACATGAGGAGCATGAAACGGTCTGAAAATAGAAGGAGCAAGAAGCGGTGTTCAAAAACATGAAGAGCCTGAAAAGGTGTGAAAAATATGAAGAGCTTCTAAACGTGTCAAAAATATGAGGAGCATGAAACCTTCTTAAATTTGGAGGAGCATGAAGCGGTGTTCAAAAATCTAAAGAGCCTGAAAAGGTTTGAAAAATGTGAAGAGCTTGAAAAGGTGTCAAAAATATGAGGGGCCAGAAACGGTCTGAAAAATAGGAGGAGCATGAAACGGTGTTCAAATCGTGAAGAGCCTGAAAAGGTGTGAAAAATATGAAAAACTTCAAAAGTTGTCAAAAATATGAGGAGCATGAAACTGTCTGAAAAATAGGAGGAGCATGAAACGTTGTTCAAAAACATGAAGAGCCTGAAAAGGTTTGAAAAATGTGAAGAGCTTGAAAAGGTGTCAAAAATATGAGGGGCATGAAACGGTCTGAAAAAGAGAATGAGCATGAAACTGTGTTGAAAACCTGAAGAGCCAGAAAAGGTGTGAAAAATATGACGAGCTTCAAAAGATATAAAAAATATGAGGAGCATGAAACGGTTTGAAAAATGCAAGGAGCATGATGTGGTGTTGAAAACATGAAGTGCATAAAAATGTGTGAAAAATATGAAGAGCTTCAAAAAATATCAAAATATGAGGAGCGTGAAACGGTCTGAAAAATAGGATTAGCATGAAACGGTGTTCAGAAACATGAAAAGCCTGAGAAGGTGTGAAAAATATGAAGAGCTTAAAAAGCTATCAAAAATATGAGGAGCATGAAATGGTGTTGAAAAACATGAAGAGCCTGAAAAGGTGTGAAAAATATGAAGAGCTTCAAAAGGTGTCAAAAATATGAGGAGCATGAAACGGTCTGAAAAATAAGAGGAGTATCAAATGGTCTGAAAATTAAGAGGAGCATGAAACGGTGTTGAAAAACGTGAAGAGCTTCAAAAGGTGTCAAAAATATGAGGAGCATGAAACGGACTGAAAATTATGAGGAGTATCAAAAGGTGTTCAAAAACATGAAGAGCCTGAAAAGGTGTGAAAAATCTGAAGAGCTTCAGAAAGTCTGAAAAATATGAGGAGCATGAAACTGTCTGAAAAATAGGAGGAGCAAGAAGCGGTGTTGAAAAACATGAAGAGCCTGAAAACGTGTGAAAAATATGAAGAGCTTCAAACGGTGTCATAAATATGAGGAGCATGAAACAGTCTGAAAAATAGGAGGAGAATGAAGCGGTGTTGAAAAAGTAGAAGAGCCTGAAAATGTGTGAAAAATATGAAGAGCTTCAAAAGGTGTGAAAATTATGAGTAGCATGAAACGGTCTGAAAAATAGGAGGAGCATGAAGCAGTGTTGAAAAACACGAAGAGCCTGAAAAGCTGTGAAAAATACGAAGAGCCATAAAAGGTGTCAAAAATATGAGGAGCATGAAACGGTCTGAAAAATAGGAGGAGCTTGATGCAGTGTTGAAAAATATGAAGAGCCCGAAAACGTGTGAAAAATATGAAGATCTTCAAAAGGTATGAAATCTATGAAGAGCTTCAAAAGTTGTCAAAAAAGAGATGAGCATGAAACGGTCTGAAAAATAGGAGGAGCATGAAATTGTGTTCAAAAAAATGAAGAGCCTGAAAAGGTGTGTAGTATATGAAGATTACAGAAGGTTTCAAAATATGAGGAGCATGAAAAGGTCTGAAAAATAGGAGGAGCATGAAGTAATGTTGAAAAACATGAAGAGCCTGAAAAGGTGTGAAAAATACGAAGAGCTTCAAAGGTGTGAAAAATATGAAGCACTTCAAAAGGTGTCAAAAATTAGAAGAGCATGAAACGGTCTGGAAAATAGGAGGAGCATGAAGTGGTGTTGAAAAACATGAAGAGATTGGAAAGGTGTGAAAAATATGAAGAGCTTCAAAAAGTGTCAAAAATATGAGGAGCAAGAAACGATCTGAAAAATAGGAGAATCATGCAGCGGTGTTGAAAACTATAAACAGCCTGAAAAAGTGTGAAAAATATGAAGAGCTTCAAAAGGTGTCAAAAATATGAGTATCATGAAACGATCTGAAAAATAGGAGGAGCATAAAGCGGTGTTCAAAAATATGAAGAGCATGAAAAAGTGTGAAAAATATGAACAGCCTCAAAACGTGTCAAAAATATGAGGAGCATGAAACGGTCTGAAAAATACGAGCAGTATGAAGCGGTGTTCAAAAACATGAAGAGCCTGAAAAGGTGTGAAATATATGAAGAGCTTCAAAGGGTGTCAAAAATATGAGGAACATGAAACTGTCAGAAAAATATGAGGACCATGAAACGGTCTAAAAAATAGGACGAGCATGAAACAGTGTTGAAAAACATGAAGAGCTTCAAAAGGTGTCAAAAATATGAGGAGCCTGAAACCATCTGAAAAATAGGAGGAGCATGAAACGGTGTTGAAAATCATGAAGAGCCTGAAAAGCTGTGAACAATAAGAAGAGCTTCAGAAGGTGTCAATAATATGAGGAGCATGAAAGGGTCTGAAAAATAGGAGGAGCATAAAATGGTGTTGAACACATGAATTGCTTGAAGAGGTCTGAAAAATATGAAGAGCTTCAAAAGATGTTAAAAATATGAGGAGCATGAAAGGGTCATAAACATTGGAGGAGCATGAAGCGGTTTTGAAAAACATGAAGAGCCTGAAAAGGTGTGAAATATATGAAGAGCTTCAAAGGGTGTCAAATATATGAGGAGCATGAGACGGTCTGAAAAATATGAGGAGCACGAAATGGTCTGAAAAATGGGAGGAGCATGAAACGTTGTATGAAAACATGAAGAGCATGAAAAGGTGTGAAAAATATGAAGAGATTCAAGAGGTGTCAAAAATATGAGGAGCATGAAACGGTCTGAAAAATAGGAGGAGCATGAGACGGTGTTGAAAAACATGAAGAACCTGAAAAGGTTGGAAAATCATGAAGAGCTTCAAACGTGTCAAAAATATGAGGAGCATGAAAAGGTCTGAAAAATAGGAGGAGCATGAAACGATGTTGAAAAACATGAAGAACCTGAAAAGGTGTGAAAAATATGAAGAGCTGCAAAAGGTGTCAAAAATATGGGAAGCATGAAACGGTCTGAAATAATGAGGACCATGAAACGGTCTGAAAAATAGGACAAGCATGAAACGGTGTTGAAAAATATGAAGAGCTTCAAAAAGTGTCAAAAATACGAGGAGCATGAAACGGTCTGAAAAACAGGAGGAGCATGAAACCGTGTTGAAAAACATGAAGAGCATGAAAAGATGTGAAAAATATGAAAAGCTTCAAAAAGTTTCAAGAAAATGAGGAGGATGTAAACGTCTGAAAAACAGGAGGAGCATGAAACGTTGTTGAAAAACTTTAAGAGCCTGAAAAGGTGATAAAAATATGAAGAGCTTCAAACGGTGTCAAAAATATGAGGAGCGTGAAACCGTCTGAAAAATAGGATTGGCATGAAACCGTGTTGACAAACATGAAGAACCTGAAAGGGTGTGAAAAATATGAAGAGCTTCAAAAGGTGTCAAAAATATCAGGAGCATGAATGGGTCTGAAAAATAGGAGGAGCATGAAACGTTGTTGAATTACTTGAAGAGCCTGAAAAGGTGTTAAAAATATGAAGAGCTTCAAAAGGTTTCAAAAATATGAGGAGCGTGAAACGGTCTGAAAAATAGGATTAGCATGAAACGGTGTTCAGAAACATGAAAAGCCTGAGAAGGTGTGAAAAATATGAAGAGCTTAAAAAGCTATCAAAAATATGAGGAGCATGAAATGGTGTTGAAAAACATGAAGAGCCTGAAAAGGTGTGAAAAATATGAAGAGCTTCAAAAGGTGTCAAAAATATGAGGAGCATGAAACGGTCTGAAAAATAAGAGGAGTATCAAATGGTCTGAAAATTAAGAGGAGCATGAAACGGTGTTGAAAAACGTGAAGAGCTTCAAAAGGTGTCAAAAATATGAGGAGCATGAAACGGACTGAAAATTATGAGGAGTATCAAACGGTGTTCAAAAACATGAAGAGCCTGAAAAGGTGTGAAAAATCTGAAGAGCTTCAGAAAGTCTGAAAAATATGAGGAGCATGAAACTGTCTGAAAAATAGGAGGAGCAAGAAGCGGTGTTGAAAAACATGAAGAGCCTGAAAACGTGTGAAAAATATGAAGAGCTTCAAACGGTGTCATAAATATGAGGAGCATGAAACAGTCTGAAAAATAGGAGGAGAATGAAGCGGTGTTGAAAAAGTAGAAGAGCCTGAAAATGTGTGAAAAATATGAAGAGCTTCAAAAGGTGTGAAAATTATGAGTAGCATGAAACGGTCTGAAAAATAGGAGGAGCATGAAGCAGTGTTGAAAAACACGAAGAGCCTGAAAAGCTGTGAAAAATACGAAGAGCCATAAAAGGTGTCAAAAATATGAGGAGCATGAAACGGTCTGAAAAATAGGAGGAGCATGAAGCGGTTTTGAAAAACATGAGGAGCCTGAAAAGGTGTGAAAAATATGAAGAGCTTCAAACGGTGTCAAAAATATGAGGAGCATGAAACGGTCTGAAAAATAGGAGTAGCATGAAGCAGTATTGAAAAGCATGCAGAGCCTTAAAAGGTGTGAAAAATATGAAGAGCTTCAAAAGGTGTCAAAAATATGAGGAGCATGAAACAGTCTGAAAAATAGGAGGAGCATGAAGCGGTGTTGAACAACATGAAGAGCCTGAAAATGTGTGAAAAATATCAAAAGCTTCAAAAGGTGTCAAAATATTGAGGAGCATGAAATGGTCTGAAAAATAGGAGGAGCATCAAGCGGTGTTGAAAAAAATGAAGAGCCTGAAAAGATGTTCAAAAATATGAAGAGGCTGAAAAGTTTTGAAAAATATGAAGAGCTTAAAAAAGTGTAACAAATATAAAGAGCTTCAAAATGTGTGAAAAATATGAAGAGCTTCAAAAGGTGTCAAAAATATGAGGAGCATGAAACGGTCTGAAAAATAGGAGGAGAATGAAGCGGTTTTGAAAAACATGAGGAGCCTGAAAAGGTTTGAAAAATATGAAGAGCTTCAAACGGTGTCAAAAATATGAGGAGCATGAAACGGTCTGAAAAATAGGAGTAGCATGAAGCAGTATTGAAAAGCATGCAGAGCCTTAAAAGGTGTGAAAAATATGAAGAGCTTCAAAAGGTGTCAAAAATATGAGAAGCATGAAACTATCTCCAAAAATTAAGGAGCAAGAAGTGGTGTTCAAAAACATGAAGAGCCTGAAAATGTGTGAAAAATATGAAGAGCTTCAAACGGTGTCAAAAATATGAGGAGCATGAAACAGTCTGAAAAATAGGCGGAGAATGAAGCGGTGTTGAAAAACTAGAAGAGCCTGAAAATGTGTGAAAAATATGAAGAGCTTCAAAAGGTGTCAAAAATATCAGTAGCATGAATGGGTCTGAAAGATAGGAGGAGCATGAAATGGTATTGAAAAACATGAACAGCCTGAAAAGGTGTGAAAAATATGAAGAGCTTCAAAATGTGTCAAAAATTAGAGGAGCAAGAAACGGTCTGAAAAATAGGAGGATCATGAAGTGGTGTTGAAAAACATGAAGAGCCTGAAAAAGTGTGAAATATATGAAAATCTCCAAAAGGTGTCAAAAATATGAGGAGCATGAAACGGTCTGAAAAATAGGAGGAGCATGAAACGATGTTGAAAAAAATGAAGAGCCTGAAAAGGTGTGAAAAACATGAAGAGCTTCAAAAGGTGTCAAAAATATCAGTAGCATGAATGGGTCTGAAAGATAGGAGGAGCATGAAATGGTATTGAAAAACATGAACAGCCTGAAAAGGTGTGAAAAATATGAAGAGCTTCAAAAGGTTTCAAAAAAAGGAGGAGCATGAGACGGTGTTGAAAAACATGAAGATCCTGAAAAGGTGTGAAAAATTTGAAGAGCTGCAAAAGGTGTCAAAAATATGAGGAGCATGTAACGGTGTTGAATAACATGAAGAGCATTAAAAGTGTGAAAAATATGAAGATCTTCAAAAGGAGTCGAAAATATGAGGAGCATGGAACGGTCTGAAAAAAAGTAGGAGCATGAGATGGTGTTGAAAAACATGAAGAACCTTAAAAGGTTGGAAATATATGAAGAGCTTTCAAGGTGTCAAAAATATGAGGAGCATGAAACGGTCTGAAAAATAGGAGGACCATGAAACGGTCCAAAAAATAGGACGAGCATGAAACGGTGTTTAAAAATATGAGGAGCATTAAAAGTGTGAAAAATATAAACAGCTTCAAAAGCTGTCAAAAATATGAGGAGCAAGAAACGGTCTGGAAAAGAGGAGGAGCATGAAACGGTCTTGAAAAACATGAAGAGAATGAAAAGGTGTGAAAAATATGAAGAGCTTCAAAAGGTGCCAAAAATATGAGGAGCATGAAACGGTCTTAAAAATAGGAGAAGCATGAGACGGTGTAAAAACATGAAGAACCTGAAAACGTTGGAAAAATATGAAGAGCTTCAAAGGTGTCAAAAATATGAGGAACATGAAACTGTCAGAAAAATATGAGGACCATGAAACGGTCTAAAAAATAGGACGAGCATGAAACGGTGTTGAAAAACATGAAGAGCTTCAAAAGGTGTCAAAAATATGAGGAGCCTGAAACCATCTGAAAAATAGGAGGAGCATGAAACGGTGTTGAAAATCATGAAGAGCCTGAAAAGCTGTGAGCAATAAGAAGAGCTTCAGAAGGTGTCAATAATATGAGGAGCATGAAAGGGTCTGGAAAAGAGGAGGAGCATGAAACGGTGTTGAAAAACATGAAGAGCCTGAAAAAGTGTGAAAAATATGAAGAGCTTCAAATGGTGTCAAAAATATGAGGAGCATGAAACAGTCTGAAAAATAGGCGGAGAATGAAGCGGTGTTGAAAAACTAGAAGAGCCTGAAAATGTGTGAAAAATATGAAGAGCTTCAAAAGGTGTGAAAATTATGAGTAGCATGAAACGGTCTGAAAAATAGGAGGAGCATGAAGCAGTGTTGAAAAACACGAAGAGCCTGAAAAGCTGTGAAAAATACGAAGAGCCATAAAAGGTGTGAAAAATATGAGGAGCATGAAACGGTCTGAAAAATAGGAGGAGCATGAAGCGGTTTTGAAAAACATGAGGAGCCTGAAAAGGTGTGAAAAATATGAAGAGCTTCAAACGGTGTCAAAAATATGAGGAGCATGAAACGGTCTGAAAAATAGGAGTAGCATGAAGCAGTATTGAAAAGCATGCAGAGCCTTAAAAGGTGTGAAAAATATGAAGAGCTTCAAAAGGTGTCAAAAATATGAGAAGCATGAAACTATCTCCAAAAATTAAGGAGCAAGAAGTGGTGTTCAAAAACATGAAGAGCCTTAAAAGGTGTGAAAAATATGAAGACCTTCAAAAGGTGTCAAAAATATGAGGAGCATGAAACAGTCTGAAAAATAGGAGGAGCATGAAGCGGTGTTGAACAACATGAAGAGCCTGAAAATGTGTGAAAAATATCAAAAGCTTCAAAAGGTGTCAAAATTATGAGGAGCATGAAATGGTCTGAAAAATAGGAGGAGCATCAAGCGGTGTTGAAAAAAATGAAGAGCCTGAAAAGATGTTCAAAAATATGAAGAGGCTGAAAAGTTTTGAAAAATATGAAGAGCTTAAAAAAGTGTAAAAAATATAAAGAGCTTCAAAATGTGTGAAAAATATGAAGAGCTTCAAAAGGTGTCAAAAATGAGAGGAGCATGAAACGGTCTGAAAATAGGAGGAGCATGAAGCGGTGTTGAAAACATGAAGAGCCTGAAAAGGTGTGAAAAATATGAAGAGCTTCTAAAGGTTTCAAAAAGATGAGGAGCATGAAAAGGTGTTCAAAAACATGACGAGCCTGAAAAGGTGTGAAAAATATGAAGAGCTTCAAAATGTGTCAAAAATATGAGGAGCATGAAACAGTCAGACAAATAGGAGGAGCTTGAAGCGTTGTTGAAAAAACATGAAGAGCCTAAAAAGGTGTGAAAAATGTGAAGAGCTTCAAAAGGTGTGAAAAATATGAGGAGCATGAAATGGTCTGAAAAATAGGAGGAGCATGAAGCGCTGTTAAAAAACATGAAGAGCCAGAAAAGGTGTGAAAAAAATAAAGAGCTTCAAAAGGCGTCAAAAATATGAGCAGCATGAAACGGTGTTCAGAAACATGAAGAGCCTGAAAAGGTGTGAAAAATATGAAGAGCTTCAAAAGGTGTCAAAATTGAGAGGAGCATGAAACGGTCTGAAAAATAGGAGGAGCATGAAATGGTGTTGAAAACATGAAGAGCCTGTAAAGGTGTGAAAAATCTGAAGAGCTTCAGAAAGTGTGAAAAATAAGAGGAGCATGAAACGGTCTGAAAAATAGGAAGAGCATGAAGCGGTATTGAAAAACATGAAGAAACTGAAAAGTTGTGAAAAATATGAAGAGCTTCAAAAGGTGTCAAAAATATGAGGAGCATGAAACGGTCTGAAAAATAGGAGGAGAATGAAGCGCTTTTGAAAAACATGAGGAGCCTGAAAAGGTGTGAAAAATATGAAGAGCTTCAAACGGTGTCAAAAATATGAGGAGCATGAAACGGTCTGAAAAATAGGAGTAGCATGAAGCAGTATTGAAAAGCATGCAGAGCCTTAAAAGGTGTGAAAAATATGAAGAGCTTCAAAAGGTGTCAAAAATATGAGAAGCATGAAACTATCTCCAAAAATTAAGGAGCAAGAAGTGGTGTTCAAAAACATGAAGAGCCTGAAAAGGTGTGAAAAATATCAAGAGCTTCAAAAGTTGTCACAAATAGGAGGAGCATGAAACGGTGTTCAAAAACATGAAGAGCCTGAAAAGGTGTGAAAAATATGAAGAGCTTCAAAAGGTGTCAAAAATTAGAGGAGCAAGAAACGGTCTGAAAAATAGGAGGATCATGAAGTGGTGTTGAAAAACATGAAGAGCCTGAAAAAGTGTGAAATATATGAAAATCTACAAAAGGTGTCAAAAATATGAGGAGCATGAAACGGTCTGAAAAATAGGAGGAGTATGAATCGATGTTGAAAAAAATGAAGAGCCTGAAAAGGTGTGAAAAATATGAAGAGCTTCAAAAGGTGTCAAAAATATCAGTAGCATGAATGGGTCTGAAAGATAGGAGGAGCATGAAATGGTATTGAAAAACATGAACAGCCTGAAAAGGTGTGAAAAATATGAAGAGCTTCAAAAGGTGTCAAAAATATGAGGATCATGAAACGGTCTGAAATATAGGAGGAGTATGAAACGGTGTTGAAAAACATAAAGAGCATGAAAAGGTGTGAAAAATATGAAGAGCTTCAAAAGGTTTCAAAATTATTAGTCGCATGAAACGGGTAAAAAAAATAGGAGGAGCATGAGACGGTGTTGAAAAACATGAAGAACTTCAAAAGGTGTCAAAAACATGAGGAGCACGAAACGGTCTGAAATATAGGAGGAGCATGAAACCGTGTTGAAAAACATGAAGAGCATGAAAGGGTGTGAAAAACATGAAGAGCTGCAAAAGGTGTCAAAAATATCAGGAGCATGAAACGGTCAAAAAATAGGAAGAACATGAGACGGCGTTGAAAATCAGGAAGAGCATGAAAAGGTGTGAAAAATATGAGGTGTTTTAAAAGGTGTCAAAAATATGAGGAGCATGAAACGGTGTTGAAAAAAATGAAGATCATGAAAATGTGGGAAAAATATGAAGAGCTTCAAAAGGTGTCACATATATGAAGAACATGAAACGGTCTGAAAAATAAGAGGAGTATGAAACAGTCTGAAAAAAAGTAAGAGTATGAAACTGTGTTGAAAAACATGAAGAGCTTCAAAAGGTGTGAAATACATGAGGAGCATGAAACGGTCTGAAAAGTAGGAGGAGCATGAAGCGTTGTTCAAAAACATGAAGAGCCTAAAAAGGCGTGAAAAATATGAAGAGCTTCAAAAGTTGTCAAAAATATTAGGAGCATGAAACGGTCTGAAAAATAGGAGGAGCATGAAGCGGTGTTGAAAAACATGAAGAGCCTGAAAAGGTGTGAAAAATAATAAGAGCTTCAAATCGTCTCAAAAATATCAGTAGCATGAAAGGTTCTGAAAAATAGGAGCAGCAGGAAACGGTGTTGAAAAACATGGAAAGCGTGAAAATGTGTGAAAAATATGAAGAGCTTCAAAAATGTGTAAAAAATAGGAGGAGCATGAAACGGTGTTCAAAAACATGAAGAGCCTGAAAAGGTGTGAAAAATATGAAGAGCTTCAAAAGGTGTCAAAAATATGAGGAGCATGAAACGGTCTGGAAAATAGGAGGGGCATGAAGCAGTGTTCAAAAATATGAAGAGCCTGAAAAGGTGTGAAAAATATGAAGAACTTCAAAAGGTGTCAAAAATATGAAGAGCTTCAAAAGGTGTCAGAATATGAAGAGCATGAAACAGTCTGAACAATAGGAGGAGCATGAAACGGTGTTGAAAAACATGAATAGCCTGAAAAGGTGTGAAATATATGAAGAGCTTCAAAAGGTGTCAAAAATATGAGGATCATGAAACGGTCTGAAAAATAGAGGGAACATGAAGTGGTGTTGAAAAACATGAAGAGCCTGAAAAGAGTGAAATATATGAAGAGCTGCAAAAGGTGTCAAAAATATGAGGAGCATGAAACGGTCTGAAAAATAGAGGGAACATGAAGCGGTGTTGAAATACTTGAAGAGCCTGAAAAGGTGTGAAAAATATGAAGAGCCTGAAAAGAGTGAAATATATGAAGAGCTTCAAAAGGTGTCAAAAATATGAGGAGCATGAAACGATCTGAAAAATAGGTGGGTCATGAAGTGGTGTTGAAAAACTTGAAGAGCCTGAAAAGGTGTTAAAAATATTAGGAGCATGAAACGGTCTTAAAAATAGGTGGAGCATGAAGCGGTTGTGAAAAACATGAAGAGCCTGAAAAGGTGTGAAATATATGAAGAGCTTCAAAAGGTGTTAAATTTTGAGGAGCATGATACGGTCTGAAAGATAGGAGGAGCATGAAGCGGTGTTGAAAAACATGAAGAGCCTGAAAAGGTGTTAAAAATATTAGGAGCATGAAACGGTTTGAAAAATAGGAGGAGCAAGAAGCAGTGTTGAAAAACATGAAGAGCCTGAAAAGGTTTGAAAAACATGAAGAGTCTGAAAAGGTGAAATATATGAAGAGCTTCAAAAGGTGTCAAAAATGTTAGGAGCATGAAGTGGTGTTGAAAAACATGAAGAGCCTGAAAAGGTATGAAATATATGAAGAGCTTCAAAATGTATCAAAAATATGAGGAGCATGAAACGGTCTGAAAAATTGGAGGAGCATGAAGCGGTGTTGAAAAACATGAAGAGCCTGAAAAGGTGTTAAATATATGAAGAGCTTCAAAAGGTGTCAAAAAAGTTAGGAGTATGGAACGTTCTGAAAAATAGGAGGAGCATGAAGTGCTGTTGAAAAGCACGAAGAGCCTGAAAGGTTGTGAAATATATGCAGAGCTTCAAAAGGTGTCAAAAATATGAGGAGCATGAAAAGGTCTGAAAATTTGGAGGAGCATGAAGCAGTCTTGAAAGACATGAATACCCTGACATGGTGTCAAAAATATGAAGAGCTTCAAAAGATGTCAAAAATATGAGGAGCATGAAACAGTCTGAAAAACTGGAGGACCATGAATCGGTCTTGAAAGACATTAATTCCCTGAAAAAGTGTGAAAAACATGAAGAGCTTCAAAAGGTGTCAAAAATATGAGGAGCCTGAAACGGTCTGAAAAATAGTAGGATGATGAAGCTGTGTTGAAAAATATGAAGAGCCTGAAAAGGTGTGAAAAATATGAAGAGCTTCAAAAGGTGTCAAAATATGAGGAGCATGAAACGGTCTGAAAAAAAGGAGGAGCATGAAACGGTGTGCCAAAACATGAAGAGCCTGAAAAGGTGTGAAAAATATGAAGAGCTTCAAAAAGTGTCAAAAATATGAGAAGCATGAAAAAGTCTGAAAAATAGGAGGAAACTGAAACGGTGTTGAAAAACATGAACAGCCTGAAGAGGTGTGAAAAATATGAAGAGCTTCAAAAGGTGTCAACAAAATGAGGAGCATGACAGTCTGAAAAATAGGAGGAGCATGAAGCGGTGTTGAAAAACATGAAGAGCCTGAAAAGGTGTGAAAATTATGAAGAGCTTCAAAAGGTGTAAAAAATTTGAAGAGAATGAAACAGTCTGATAAATAGGAGCAGCATGAAGCGGTGTTGAAAAACATGAAGAGCCTGAAAATGTGTTAAAAATATTAGGAGCATGAAACGGTCTTAAATATAGGTGGAGCATGAAGCGGTTGTGAAAAACATGAAGAGCCTGAAAAGGTGTGAAATATAGGTAGAGCTTCAAAACGTGTAAAAAATATGAGGAGCATGAAACGGTATTCAAAAACATGAAGACCCTGAAAAGATGTGAAAAATCTGAAGAGCTTCAAAAGGTGTCAGAAATGAGAGGAGCCTGAAACGGTCTGAAAAATAGGAGAAGCATGAAGTGACTTTGAAAAACATGAAGAGCCTGAAAAGCTGTGAAAAATCTGAAGAGCTTCAAAAGGTGTCAAAAAGATGAGGAGCATGAAACGGTCTGAAAAATAGGAGGAGCATCAAATGGTGTTGAAGAACATGAAGATCCTGAAAAGTTGTGAAAAATATGAAGAGCGTCAAAAGGTGTCAAAATTATGAGGGGCATGAAACGGTCTGACAAATAGGAGGAGCAAGAAGCGGTGTTGAAAAACCTGAAGAGCCTGAAACGGTGTGAAATATATGAAGAGCTTCAAAAGGTGTCAAAAATATGAGAAGCATGAAACAGTCTGAAAAATAGGAGGAGCATGAAGTGGTGTTCAAAAACAAGAATTGCCTGAAAAGGTGTGAAAAATATGAAGAGATTCAAAAGGTGTCTAATATTTGAGGAGCCTGAAACGGTCTGAAAAATAGGAGGAGCATGAAGCGGTTTTGAAAAACATGAAGAGCCTGAAAAGGTGTGAAATATATGAAGAGCTTAAAAAGGCGTGAAATGTATAAGGAACCTGAAACGCTCTGAAAAACAGGAGGAGAATGAAGCGGTGTTGAAAAATATGAAGAGCCTGAAAAGTTGTGAAATATATGAAGAGCTTCAAAAGGTGTCAAAAATTTTAGGAGCATGAAACGGTCTGAAAAATTGGAGGAGCATGAAGCGGTGTTGAAAAATATGAAGAGCCTGAAAAGGTGTGAAACATATGAAGAGCTTAAAAAGGCGGGAAATATATGAGGAACCTGAAACACTCTGAGAAACAGGAGGAGAATGAATCGGTTTTGAAAAATATGAAGAGCCTGAAAAGGTGTGAAATATATGACGAGCTTAAAAAGGCGTGAAATATATGAGGAACCTGAAACGCTCTGAGAAACAGTAGGAGAATGAAGCGGTGTTGAAGAATATGAAGAGCCTGAAAAGGTGTTAACAATATTAGGAGCCTGAAACGGTCTGAAAAATAGGAGGAACATGAAGCGGTGTTGAAAAACTTGAAAAGCCTGAAAACGTGTGAAAAACATGAAGAGCTTCAAAAATTGTCAAAAATATGAGGAGCATGAAACGGTCTGAAAAATAGGAGGAGCATGAAACGGTGTTGAAAAACATGAAGAGCCTGAAAAGAGTGAAATATATGAAGAGCTTCAAAAGGTCTCAAAAATATGAGGAACATGAAACAGTCTGAAAAATAGGAGGAGCATGAGGCGGGGTTGAAAAACCTGAAGAGCCTGAAAAGTTGTGTAATATATTAAGAGCTTCAAAAGGTGTCAAAAATATGAGGAGCATGAAACGGTGTGAACAATAGGAGGAGCATGAAGCAATATTGAAAAACATGAAGAGCCTGAAAATGTGTGAAAAATATGAGGAGCATGAAACGGTCTGAACTATAGGAGGAGCATGAAGCAATGTTGAAAAACATGAAGAGCCTGAAAAGACGTGAAAAATATGAAGAGCTTCAAAAGGTGTGAAAAATATGAGGAGCATGAAACGGTCTGAAAAATAGGAGGAACATCAATTGGTGTTGAAGAACATGAAGATCCTGAAAAGTTGTGAAAAATATGAAGAGCTTAAAAAGGTGTCAAAATTATGAGGAGCATGAAACGGTCTGAAAAATAGGAGGAGCAAGAAGCGGTGTTGAAACACCTGAAGAGACTGAAACGGTGTGAAATATATGAAGAGCTTCAAAAGGTGTCAAAAATTTTAGGAGCATGAAACGTTCTGAAAAATTGGAGTAGCATGAAGCGGTGTTGAAAAATATGAAGAGCCTGAAAAGTGTGAAATATATGAAGAGCTTAAAAAGGTGGGAAATATATGAGGAACCTGAAACGCTCTGAGAAACAGGAGGAGAATGAATCGGTGTTGAAACATATGAAGAGACTGAAAAGGTGTGAAATATATGACAAGCTTAAAAAGGCGTTAAATATATGAGGAACCTGAAACTCTCTGAGAAACAGGAGGAAAATGAAGCGGTGTTGCAGAATATGAAGATCCTGAAAACGTGTTAACAATATTAGGAGCCTGAAACGGTCTGAAAAATAGGAGGCGCATGAAGCGGTGTTGAAAAACTTGAAAAGCCTGAAAAGGTGTGAAAAACATGAAGAGCTTCAAAAAGTGTCAAAAATAGGAGGAGCATGAAACGGTCTGAAAAATAGGAGGAACATGAAACGGTGTTGAAAAACATGAAGAGCCTGAAAAGAGTGAAATATATGAAGAGCTTCAAAAGGTGCCAAAATATGAGGAACATGAAACGTTCTGAAAAATAGGAGGAGAATGAAGCGGGGTTGAAAAACATGAAGAGCCTGAAAAGTTGTGTAATATATGAAGAGCTTCAAAAGATGTGAAAAATATGAGGAGAATGATACGGGCTGAAAAAAAGGAGGAGCATGAAGCGGTGTTGAAAAACATGAACAGCCTGAAAAGGTGTGAAAACATGAAGAGCTTCAAAAGGTGTCAAAAATATGAGGAGCATGAAACGGCCTGAAAAATAGGAGGAGCATGAAGCAGTGTTCCAAAATATGAAGAGCCTGAAAAGGTGGGGAAAATATGAGGAGCATGATACGGTCTGAAAAATAGGTGGAGCATGAAGCGGTGTTCAAAAACATGAAGAGCCTGAAACAGTGTGAAAAACATGAAGAGCTTCAAAAAGTGTCAAAAATATGAGGTGTATGAAACGGTCTTAAAAATAGAAGGAGCATGAAACGGTGTTCAAAAATATGTAGAGCCTGAAAAGGTGTGAAAAGTATGAACAGCTTCAAAAGGTGTCAAAAATATGAGGAGCATGAAACGGTCTGAAAAATAGGAGGAGCAAGAAGCGGTGTTGAAAAACATGAAGAGTCTGAAAAGGTGTGAAAAATATAAAGAGTTTCAAAATGTTTCAAAAATATGAAGAGCATGAAACAGTCTGACAAATAGGAGGTGCATGAAGCGGTGTTCAAAAACAAGAATTGCCTGAAAAGGTGTGAAAAATATGAAGAGATTCAAAAGTTGTCTAATATTTGTGGAGCATGAAACGGTCTGAAAAATAGGAGGAGCATGAAGCGGTGTTGAAAAACATGAAGAGCCTGAAAAGTTGTGAAATATATGAAGAGCTTCAAAAGGTGTCAAAAATTTCAGGAGCATGAAACGGTCTGAAAAATTGGAGGAGCATGAAGCGGTGTTGAAAAATATGAAGAGCCTGAAAAGGTGTGAAATATATGACGAGCTTAAAAAGGCGTGAAATATATGAGGAACCTGAAACGCTCTGAGAAACAAGAGGAGAATGAAGCGGTGTTGAAAAATATGAAGAGCCTGAAAAGGTGTTGACAATATTAGGAGCCTGAAACAGTCTGAAAAATAGGAGGCGCATGAAGCGGTGTTGAAAAACTTGAAAAGCCTGAAAAGGTGTGAAAAACATGAAGAGCTTCAAAAAGTGTCAAAAATATGAGGAGCATGAAACGGTCTGAAAAATAGGAGGAGCATGAAACAGTGTTGAAAAACATGAAGAGCCTGAAAAGAGTGAAATATATGAAGAGCTTCAAAAGGTGTCAAAAATATGAGGAACATGAAACGGTCTGAAAAATAGGAGGAGCATGAAGCGAGGTTGAAAAACATGAAGAGCCTGAAAAGTTGTGTAATATATGAAGAGCTTCTAAAGATGTGAAAAATATGAGGAGAATGATACGTGCTGAAAAAAAGGAGGAGCATGAAGCGGTGTTGAAAAACATGAACAGCCTGAAAAGGTGTGAAAAACATGAAGAGATTCAAAAGGTGCGAAAAATATGAGGAGCATGAAACGGCATGAAAAATAGCAGGAGCATGAAGCTGAGTTGAAAAACATGAGGGGCCAGAAAATGTGTGAAAAATATGAAGAGCTTCAAAAGGTGTCAAAAATATGAGGAGCATGAAACGGTCTGAAAAATAGGAGGAGCATGAAACGGTGTTCAAAAACATGAAGAGCCTGAAAAGGTGTGAAAAATATGAAGAGCTTCAAAAGGTGTCAAAAATATGAGGAGCTTGAAAAGGTGTTCAAAATCATGAAGAGCATGAAAATGTGTAAAAAATAAGAAGAGTTTCAAATGGTGTCAAAAATATGAGGAGCATGAAACTGTCTGAAAAATAGGAGGAGCATGAAATGGTGTTCAAAAACATGAAGAGACTGAAAAAATGTGAAAATTATTAAGAGCTTCAAAAGGTGTGAAAAATATGAAGAGCTTCAAAAGGTGTGAAAAATATGAGGAGCATGAAACGGTCTGAAAAATAGGAGGAGAATGAAACTGTGTTGAAAAAAATGAAGAGCCTGAAAAGGTGTGAAATGTATGTATAGGTTCAGAACGTGTCAAAAATATGAGGAGCATGAAACGATCTGAAAAATAGGAGAAGATTGAAGCGGTGTTGAAAAACATGAAGAGCCTGAAAAGGTGTGAAAAATATGAAGAGCGTCAAAAGGTGCCAAAAATAGGAGGAGCATGAAACGGTCTGAAAAATAGGAGGAGCATGAAAAGGTGTTCAAAAACATGAAGCGCCTGAAAATGTGTGAAAAATATGAAGAGCTTCAAAAGGTGTGAAAAATATGAGGAGAATGAAGTGGTGTTCAAAAACATGAAGAGCTTGAAAAGGTATGAAATATACTAAGAGCTTCAAAAGGTGTGAAAAATAGGAGGCGCAAAAAGCGGTGTTCAAAAACATGAAAAGCCTGATAAGGTGTGAAATATATGAAGAGCTTCAAAAGGTGTCAAAAATATGAGGAGCATGAAACGGTCTGAAAATAGGAGGAGGATGAAAGGGTGTTGAAAAACATGAAGAGCAAGAAAAGGTGTGAAAAATATGAAGAGCTTCAAAAGGTGTCAAAAATATGAGGAGCATGAAACGGTCTGAAAAATAGGAGGAGCAGGAATCGGTGTTTAAAAACATGAAGAGCCTGAAAAGGTGTGAAAAATATGAAGAGCTTCAAAAGGTGTCAAAATATGAGGAGCATGAACCGGTCTGAAAAATAGGAGGAGCATGAAGCGGTGTTCAAAAACATGAAGAGCATGAAAAGGTGTGAAAAATATGAAGAGCTTCAAAAGGTGACAAAAATATGAGGAGCATGAAACGGTCTGAAATATAGGAAGAGCATGAAGCGGTGTTGAAAAACATGAAGAGCCTGAAAAGGAGTGAAAAATATGAAGAGCTTCAAAAGTTGACAAAAATATGAGGAGCATGAAACGGTCTGAAATATAGGAAGAGCATGAAGCGGTGTTGAAAAACATGAAGAGCCTGAAAAGGTGTGAAAAATATGAAGAGCTTCAAAAGTTGACAAAAATATGAGGAGCATGAAACGGTCTGAAAAATGGGAGGAGCATGATGCGGTGTGAAAAACATGAAGAGCCTGAAAACGTGTAAAACATGAAGAGCTTAAAAGTTGTGAGAAATATGAAGTGCTTCAAAAGGTGTCAAAAATGAGACGAGCATGAAATGGTCTTGAAAATAGGACGAGCATGAAGCGGTGTTGAAAAACATGGGGAGCCTGAAAAGGTGTGAAAAATATGAAGAGCTTTAAAAGGTGTGAAATACACGAGGAGCATGAAACGGTCTGAAAAATAGGAGGAGCATGAAACAGTGTTCAAAAACATGAAGAGCCTGAAAAGTTGTGAAAAATATGAAGAGCTTCAAACGGTTGGAAATATATGAGGAGCATGAAACGGTGTTGAAAAACATGAAGAGCCTGAAAAGGTGGGTAAAATATGAAGAGCTTCAAAAGGTGTCAAAAATATGAGGAGCATGAAACGGCCTGAAAAATAGGAGGAGCATTAAACTGTGTTCAAAAACATGAAGAGCCTGAAATGGTGTGAAATATGAAGAGGTTCAAAAGGTGTCAAAAATAGGAGGAGCATGAAACAGTCTGAAAAATAGGAGGAGCATGAAAGCGTGTTCAAAAACATGAAGAGACTAAAAAGGTTTAAAAATATGAAGAGCTTCAAAAGGTGTGAAAAATATGAGGAGGATAAAACGGTCTGAAAAATAGGAGAAGCATGAAGTGGTGTAGAAAAACATGAAGAGTCTGAAAACGTGTGAAATATATGAAGAGCTTCAAATGGTGTCAAAAATATGAGGGGCCTGAAACGGTCTGAAAAATAGGAGGAACACAAGTGGTGTTCAAAAACATGAAGAGCATGAAAAGGTGTGAAAAATATGAAGAGATTCAAAAAGTGTCAAATATATGAGGAGCATGAATCGGTGTTGAAAAACATGAAGAGCCTGAAAATGTGTGAAAAATATGAAGAGATTCAAAAAGTTTCAAAAATATGAGGAGCATGTAACGGTCTGAAAAATAGGAGAAGCATGAAGCGGTGTTGAAAAACATGAAGAACATGAAAAGGTGTGAAAAATATGAAGAGCTTCAAAAGGTGTCAAAATATGAGGAGCATGAACCGGTCTGAAAAATAGGAGGAGCATGAAGCGGTGTTCAAAAACATGAAGAGCATGAAAAGGTGTGAAAAATATGAAGAGCTTCAAAAGGTGACAAAAATATGAGGAGCATGAGACGGTCTGAAATATAGGAAGAGCATGAAGCAGGGTTGAAAAACATGAAGAGCCTGAAAAGGTGTGAAAAATATGAAGAGCTTCAAAAGGTGTCAAAAATATGAGGAGCATGAAACGGTCTGAAAAATTGGAGGAGCATGATGCGGTGGTGAAAAACATGAAGAGCCTGAAAACGTGTGAAAAACATGAAGAGCTTAAAAGTTGTGAGAAATATGAAGAGCTTCAAAAGGTGTCAAAAATGAGACGAGCATGAAATGGTCTGGAAAATAGGACGAGCATGAAGCGGTGTTGAAAAACATGGGGAGCCTGAAAAGGTGTGAAAAATATGAAGAGCTTTAAAAGGAGTGAAATACACGAGGAGCATGAAACGGTCTGAAAAATAGGAGAAGCATGAAACCGTGTTCAAAAACATGAAGAGCCTGAAAAGCTGTGAAAAATATGAAGAGCTTCAAACGGTTGGAAATACATGAGGAGCATGAAACGGTGTTGAAAAACATGAAGAGCCTGAAAAGGTGGGTAAAATATGAAGAGCTTCAAAAGGTGTCAAAAATATGAGGAGCATGAAACGGTCTGAAAAATAGGAGGAGCATTAAACGGTGTTCAAAAACATGAAGAGCCTGAAATGGTGTGAAATATGAAGAGGTTCAAAAGGTGTCAAAAATAGGAGGAGCATGAAACAGTCTGAAAAATAGGAGGAGCATGAAGCGGTGTAAAAAACATGAAGTCCCTGAAAAGGTGTGAAAAATATGAAGAGCTTTAAAAGGTGTCAAAAATATGAGGAGCATGAAACAGTCTGAAAAATAGGAGGAACATGAAGCGGTGTTCAAAAACATGAAGTGCCTCAAAAGGTGTGAAAAATATGAAGAGCTTCAAAAGGTGTCAAAAATATGAGGAGCATGAAACGGTCTGAAAAATAGGAGGAGCATGAAACGGTGTTCAAAAACATGAAGAGCCTGAAAAGGTGTGAAAAATATGAAGAGCTTCAAAAGGTGTCAAAAATAGGAGGAGCATGAAACGGTGTGAAAAATAGGAGCAGCATGAAGCGGTGTAAAAAACATGAAGAGCCTGAAAAGGTGTGAAAGATATGAAGACCTTCAAAAGGTGTCAAAAATATGAGGAGCATGAAACGGTCTGAAAAATAGGAGCAGCATGAAGCGGTGTAATAAACATGAAGAGCCTGAAAATGTGTGAAAAATATGAAGAGCTTCAAAAGGTGTGAAAAAAATGAAGAGCTTCAAAATGTGTCAAAAATATGAGGAGCATGAAAAGATCTCAAAAATAGGAGCAGCATGAAACGGTGTTCAAAGACATGAAGAGCCTGAAAAGGTGTGAAAAATATGGAGAGCATCAAAACGTGTCAAAAATATGAGGAGCATGAAACGATCTGAAAAATAGGAGGAGCAAGAAGCGGTGTTGAAAATAATGAAGAGCCTGAAAACGTTTGAAAAATATGAAGAGCTTCAAAAGGTGTGGAAAATATGAAGAGCTTCAAAATGTATCAAAAGTGATATGAGCATGAAAAGGTCTGAAAAATAGGAGGAGCATGAAGTGGTGTTGAAAAACATGAAGAGCCTGAAAATGTGTGAAAAATATGAAGAGCTTCAAAAGTTGTCAGAAATGATAGAAATATGAAACGTCTGAAAAATAGGATGAGCCAGAAGGGGTGTTGAAAAACATGAAGAGCGTGAAAAGGTTTGAGAAATATGAAGAGATTCAAAAGGTGTGAAAATTATGAAGAGCTTCAAAAGGTGTCAAAAATGAGATGAGCATGAAACAGTCCGAAAATAGGAGGAGCCTGAAATCGTGTTCAAAAACATGAAGAGCCTAAAAAGGTGTGAAAAATATAAAGAGCTTCAAAAGGTGTGAAATGCAGGAGGAGCATTAAACGGTCTGAAAATTAGGAGGAGCATGAAGTGGTGTTGAAAAACATGAAGAGCCTGAAAATGTGTGAAATATATGAAGAGCTTCAAAAGGTGTCAGAAATGAGAGGAGCCTGAAACGGTCTCAAAAATAGGAGGAGCATGAAACGGTGTTCAAAAACATGAAGAGCCTGAAAAGGTGTGAAAAATATGAAGAGCTTGAAAACGTGTCAAAAATATGAGGAGCATGAAACGGTCTGAAAAATAGGAGGAGCAAGAAGCGGTGTTGAAAAAGATTAAGAGCCTGAAAATGTTTGAAAAATATGAAGAGCTTTAAAAGGTGTGGAAAATATGAAGAGCTTCAAAATGTGTCAAAATTGAGATGAGTATGAAACGGTCTGAAAAATAGGAGGAGCATGAAGTGGTGTTGAAAAACATGAAGAGCCTGAAAATGTGTGAAATATATGAAGAGCTTCAAAATGTGTCAGAAATGAGAGAAGCATGAAATGGTCTGAAAAATAGGAAGAGCATGAAGCGGTGTTGAAAAACATGAAGAGCCTGAAAAGGTGTGAAAATTATGAAGAGCTTCAAAAGGTGTCAAAAATATGAGGAGCATGAAACGGTCTGAAAAATGGGAGGAGCATGATGCGGTGTTGAAAAACATGAAGAGCATGAAAAGGTGTGAAAAATATGAAGAGCTTCAAAAGGTGTCAAAAATATGAGGAGCATGAAACGGTCTGAAAAATTGGAGGAGCATGATGCGGTGTTGAAAAACATGAAGAGCCTGAAAACGTGTGAAAAACATGAAGAGCTTAAAAGTTGTGAGAAATATGAAGAGCTTCAAAAGGTGTCAAAAATGAGATGAGCATGAAATGGTCTGGAAAATAGGACGAGCATGAAGCGGTGTTGAAAAACATGGGGAGCCTGAAAAGGTGTGAAAAATATGAAGAGCTTTAAAAGGAGTGAAATACACGAGGAGCATGAAACGGTCTGAAAAATAGGAGAAGCATGAAACCGTGTTCAAAAACATGAAGAGCCTGAAAAGTTGTGAAAAATATGAAGAGCTTCAAACGGTTGGAAATACATGAGGAGCATGAAACGGTGTTGAAAAACATGAAGAGCCTGAAAAGGTGGGTAAAATATGAAGAGCTTCAAAAGGTGTCAAAAATATGAGGAGCATGAAACGGTCTGAAACCTAGGAGGAGCATTAAACGGTGTTCAAAAACATGAAGAGCCTGAAATGGTGTGAAATATGAAGAGGTTCAAAAGGTGTCAAAAATAGGAGGAGCATCAAACAGTCTGAAAAATAGGAGGAGCATGAAGCGGTGTAAAAAACATGAAGACCCTGAAAAGGTGTGAAAAATATGAAGAGCTTTAAAAGGTGTCAAAAATATGAGGATCATGAAACGGTCTGAAAAATAGGAGGAGCATGAAGCGTTGTTCAAAAACATGAAGACCCTGAAAAGGTGTGAAAAATATGAAGAGCTTTAAAAGGTGTCAAAAATATGAGGAGCATGAAACGGTCTGAAAAATAGGAGGAGCATGAAGCGTTGTTCAAAAACATGAAGAGCATGAAAAGGTGTGAAAAATATGAAGAGCTTCAAAAGGTGTCAAAAATATGAGGAGCATGAACCGGTCTGAAAATTACGAGGAGCATGAAGCGGTGTTCAAAAACATGAAGAGCATGAAAAGGTGTGAAAAATATGAAGAGCTTCAAAATGTGTCAAAAATATGAGGAGCATGAAACGGTCTGAAAAATAGGAAGAGAATGAAGCGGTGTTGAAAAACATGAAAAGCCTGAAAAGGTGTGAAAAATATGAAGAGCTTCAAAAGGTGTCAAAAATATGAGGAGCATGAAACGGTCTGAAAAATAGGAGGAGCATGAAACGGTCTGAAAAATTGGAGGAGCATGAAGCGGTGTTGAAAAACATGAAGAGCCTGAAAGCGTGTGAAAAACATGAAGAGCTTAAAAGTTGTGAGAAATATGAAGAGCTTCAAAAGGTGTCAAAAATACGAGGAGCATGAAACGGTCTGAAAAATAGGAAGAGGATGAAGTGGTGTTCAAAAACATGAAGAGCCTGAAAAGGTGTGAAAAATATGAAAAGCTTTAAAAGGTGTCAAAATTATGAGGAACATGAAACGTTGTGAAAAATAGGAGGATCATGAAACGTTGTTCAAAATCATGAAGAGCCTGAAAAGGAGTGAAAAATATGAAGAGCCTCAAAACGTGTCAAAAATATGAGGAGTAAGAAACTGTCTGAAAAATAGGAGGAGAATAAAACGGTGTTCAAAAACATGAAGAGCCTGAAAAGGTGTGAAAAACGTGAAGAGCTTCAAAAGGTGTCAAAAATATGAAGAGCTTCAAATGTGTCAAATATTAGATGAGCATGAAACGGTCTGAAAAATAGGAGAAGCATGAAGTGGTGATGAAAAACATGAAGAGCCTGAAAAGGTGTGAAATATATGAAGAGGTTCAAAATTGTGAAAAATATGAAGAGCTTCAAAAGGTGTCAAAAATATGAGGAGCATGAAAGGGTCTGAAAAATAGGAGGAGAATGAAACGGTGTTCAAAAACATGAAGAGCCTGAAAAGGTGTGAAAAATGTGAAGAGCTTCAAAAGTTGTGAAAAATATGAAGTGCTTCAAAAGGTGTCAAAAAATAGATGAGCATGAAACGGTCTGAAAAATAGGAGGAGCATGAAGCGGTGTTCAAAAACATGAAGAGCCTGAAAAGGTGTGAAAAATATGAATAGCTTTAAAAGGTGTCAAAATTATGAGGAACATGAAACGTTCTGAAAAATAGGAGGATCATGAAACGTTGTTCAAAATCATGAAGAGCCTGAAAAGGTGTGAAAAATATGAAGAGCCTCAAAACGTGTCAAAAATATGAGGAGTAAGAAACTGTCTGAAAAATAGGAGGAGAATGAAACGGTGTTCAAAAACATGAAGAGCCTGAAAAGGTGTGAAAAATGTGAAGAGCTTCAAAAGGTGTCAAAAATATGAAGAGCTTCAAAAGTGTCAAATATTAGATGAGCATGAAACGGTCTGAAAAATAGGAGAAGCATGAAGTGGTGATGAAAAACATGAAGAGCCTGAAAAGGTGTGAGAAATATGAAGAGTTTCAAAAGGTGTGAAAATTATGAGGAGCCTGAAACGGTCTGAAAAATAGGAGAAGCATGAAGCGGTGTTCAAAAATATGAAGAGCCTGAAAATGTGTGAAATATATGAAGAGATTCAAAAGGTGTCAAAAATATGAGGAGCATGAAACGGTCTGAAAAATAGGAAGAGCTTCAAAATGTGTGAAATGCATGAGGAGTATGAAACGGTCAGAAAAATAGCAGGAGCATGAAGCGGTGTTGAAAAACATGAAGAGTCTGAAAAAGTGTGAAAAGTATGAAGAGCTTCAAAAGATGTCAAAAATATGAGGAGCATGACACGGTTCAGAAATATAGGAGGAGCATGAAGTGGTGTTGAAAACATGAAGAACCTGAAAAGTTGTGAAAAATATGAAGAGCTTCAAAAGGTGTCAAATATATGAGGCGTATGAAACGGTCTGAAAAATGGGAGGAGCATGAAGCGGTGTTCAAAAACATGAAGAATCTGAAAAGGTGTGAAAAATATGAAGAGATTCAAAAGGTGTCAAAAATATGAGAAGCATGAAACGGTCTGAAAAATAGGAGGAGCATGAAGCGGTGTTGAAAAAGATTAAGAGCTTGAATACGTGTGAAAAATATGAAGAGCTTCAAAAGGTGTCAAAAATATGAGGAGCATGAAACAGTCTGAAAAATAGGAGGAGCATGAAGCGGATTTGAAAAGCATGAAGAGCCTGAAAAGGTGTGAAATATATGAAGAGCTTCACAAGGTGTAAAAAATATGAGGAGCTTGAAACGGTCTGAAAAATAAGAGGATCTGGTTTCCTCAGTGTGTATGCCCAGAAGTGGGATTGCTGGGTCATATGGCAGTTCTATTTCCAGTTTTTTAAGAAATCTCCACACTGTTTTCCATAGGGGCTGTACTAGTGTGCATTCCCACCAACAGTGTAAGAGGGTTCCCTTTTCTCCACACCATCTCCAGCATTTATTGCTTGTAGACTTTTGGATAGCAGCCATCCTGACTGGCATGTAATGGTACCTCATTGTGGTTTTGATTTGCATTTCTCTAATAATGAGTGATGTTGAGCATCTTTTCATGTGTTTGTTATCCATCTGTATGTCTTCTTTGGAGAAATGTCTGTTTAGTTCTTTGGCTCATTTTTTATTGGGTCATTTATTTTTCTGGAATTGAGTTGCAGGATTTGCTTGTATATTTTTGAGATTAATCCTTTGTCTGTTTCTTCATTTGCTATTATTTTCTCCCAATCTGAGGGCTGTCTTTTCACCTTACTTATAGTTTCCTTTGTAGTGCAAAAGCTTTTAAGTTTCATTAGGTCCCATTTGTTTAGTTTTGCTTTTATTTCCAATATTCTGGGAGGTGGGTCATAGAGGACCTTGCTTTGATTTATGTCGGAGAGTGTTTTGCCTATGTTCTCCTCTAGGAGTTTTATAGTTTCTGGTCTTACATTTAGATCTTTAATCCATTTTGAGTTTATTTTTGTGTATGGTGTTAGAAAGTGTTCTATTTTCATTCTTTTACAAGTGGTTGACCAGTTTTCCCAGCACCACTTGTTAAAGAGGTTGTCTTTTTTCCATTGTATATCCTTGCCTCCTTTGTCAAAGTTAAGGTGTCCATAGGTTCGTCTGAAAGAGACACGTGCACCCCAATGTTCATCGCAGCACTGTTTATAATAGCCAGGACATGGAAGCAACCTAGATGCCCGTCAGCAGATGAATGGATAAGAAAGCTGTGGTACATATACACCATGGAATATTACTCAGCCATTAAAAAGAATTCATTTGAATCAGTCCTAATGCGATGGATGAAGCTGGAGCCCATTATACAGAGTGAAGTAAGCCAGAAAGATAAAGAACATTAGAGCATGCTGACACATGTATATGGAATTTAGAAAAGTGATAACGATAACCCTATATGCAGAACAGAAAAAGAGACACAGAAATACAGAACAGACTTTTGAACTTTGTGGGAGAATGCGAGGTTGGGATATTTCAAAAGAAAAGCATGTATGCTATCTATGGTGAAACAGATCACCAGCCCAGGTAGGATGCAAGAGACAAGTGCTCCGGCTTGGTGCACTGGGAAGACCGAGAGGAATCGGGTGGAAAGGGAGGTGGGAGGGGGGATTGGGATTGGGAATACATGTAAATCCATGGCTGATTCATATCAATGTATGACAAAACCGACAGGGAAAAAAAAATAAAAATAATAAAAAAAATTTAAAAAAAAATAACAATAAAAAAAAATAAGAGGAGCATGAAATGGTGTTCGAAAACATGAAGAGCCTGAAAAGGTGTGGAAATTATGAAGAGCTTCAAAATATGTGAAAAATATGAAGAGCTTCAAAAGATGTCAAAAATGAGATAAGCATGAAACGGTCTGAAAAATAGGAGGAGCAATAAGCGGTGTTGAAAAATATGAAGAGCCTGAAAATGTGTAAAACATATGAAGAGCTTCTAAAGGTGTCAAAAATATGAAGAGCTTCAAAAGGTGTCAAAAATGAGATGAGCATTAAACGGTGTGAAAAAAATGAGGAGCATGAAGCGGTGTTGGAAAACATGAAGAGTCTGAAAAGGTATGAAATATATGAGGAGCTTCAAAAGGTATCAAAAATGAGATGAGGATGAAACGGTCTGAAAAATAGGGGGAGCATGAAGCGGTGTTCAATAACATGAAGAGCCTGAAAAGGTGTGAAAAATATGAAGAGCTTCAAAAGGTATCAAAAATGAGATGAGGATGAAACGGTCTGAAAAATAGGGGGAGCATGAAACGGTGTTCAAAAACATGAAGAGCCTGAAAAGGTTTGAAAAATATAAAGAGCTTCAAAAGGTGTGAAAATTATGAGGAGCATGAAACGGCCTGAAAAATAGAAGCAGCATGAAACGGTGTGGAAACCATGAAGAGCCTGAAAAGGTGTGAAAAATATGAAGAGCTTCAAAAGGCGTCAAATATATGAAGAGCATGAAACGGTCTGAAAAATAGGAGGAGCATGAAACGGGGATCAAAAACATGAGAAGCCTGAAAAGGTGTGAAAAATATGAAGAGCTTCAAAAGGTGTGAAATTCATGAGGAGCATGAAACGGTCTGAAAAATATGAGAAGCATGAAGTGGTGTGGAAAAACATGAAGAGCCTGAAAAGGTGTGAAAAATATGATGAGCTTCAAAAGGTGTTAAAAATATGACGAGCATGAAACGGTCTGAAAATTTGGAGGATCATGAGCGGTGTTCAAAAACATGAAGAGCCTGAAAAGGTGTGAAAAATATGAAGAGCTTCAAATGGTGTCAAAAGTATGAGAAGCATGAAACGGTCTGAAAGATAGGAGGAGCATGAAGCGGTGTTCAAAAACATGAAAACCCTGAAAAGGTGTGAAATATATGAAGAGCTTCAAAAGATGTCAAAAATAGGAGGAGCATGAAGCGGTGTAGAAAAACATGAAGAGTCTGAAAAGGCATGAAAAATATGAAGAGCTTCAAAAGATGTCAAAAATATGAGGAGCATGACACGGTCAGAAATATAGGAGGAGCATGAAGTGGTGTTGAAAACATGAAGAACCTGAAAAGTTGTGAAAAATATGAAGAGCTTCAAAAGGTGTCAAATATATGAGGAGTATGAAACGGTCTGAAAAATGGGAGGAGCATGAAGCGGTGTTCAAAAACATGAAGAACCTGAAAAGGTGTGAAAAATATGAAGAGCTGCAAAAATGTGAAAAATATGAAAAGCTTCAAAAGGTGTGAAATATATGAAGAGCCTCAAAACGTGTCAAAAATATGAGGAGTATGAAACGGTGTGAAAAATAGCAGGAGCATGAAGCGGTGTTCAAAAACATGAAGAGCCTGAAAAAGTGTGAAAAATATGAAAAGGTTCAAAAATGTGAAAAATATGTAGAGCTTCAAAAGTTGTGAAATATATGAAGAGCTTCAAAAGGTGTCAAAAATTAGATGAGCATGAAACGGTCTGAAAAATAGGAGGAGCATGAAGTGGTGTTGAAAAACATGAAGAGCCTGAAAATGTGTGAAATATATGAAGAGCTTCAAAAGGTGTCAAAAATATGAAGAGCTTCAAAAAGTGTCAAAAATATGAAGAGCATGAAACGGTCTGAAAAATAGGGGGAGCATGAAACGGTGTTCAAAAACATGAAGAGCCTGAAAAGGTTTGAAAAATATAAAGAGCTTCAAAAGGTGTGAAATACAGGAGGAGCATGAAACGTTCTGAAAAATAGGAGGACCATGAAGCGGTGTTCAAAAACATGAAGAGCCTGAAAAGGTGTGAAAAATATGAAGAGCTTCAAAAGGTATCAAAAATGAGATGAGGATGAAAAGGTCTGAAAAATAGGGGGAGCATGAAACGGTGTTCAAAAACATGAAGAGCCTGAAAAGGTTTGAAAAATATAAAGAGCTTCAAAAGGTGTGAAAATTATGAGGAGCATGAAACGGCCTGAAAAATAGAAGCAGCATGAAACGGTGTGGAAAACATGAAGAGCCTGAAAAGGTGTGAAAAATATGAAGAGCTTCAAAAGGCGTCAAATATATGAAGAGCATGAAACGGTCTGAAAAATAGGAGGAGCATGAAACGGGGATCAAAAACATGAGAAGCCTGAAAAGGTGTGAAAAATATGAAGAGCTTCAAAAGGTGTGAAATTCATGAGGAGCATGAAACGGTCTGAAAAATATGAGAAGCATGAAGTGGTGTGGAAAAACATGAAGAGCCTGAAAAGGTGTGAAAAATATGATGAGCTTCAAAAGGTGTTAAAAATATGACGAGCATGAAACGGTCTGAAAATTTGGAGGATCATGAGCGGTGTTCAAAAACATGAAGAGCCTGAAAAGGTGTGAAAAATATGAAGAGCTTCAAATGGTGTCAAAAATATGAGAAGCATGAAACGGTCTGAAAGATAGGAGGAGCATGAAGCGGTGTTCAAAAACATGAAAACCCTGAAAAGGTGTGAAATATATGAAGAGCTTCAAAAGATGTCAAAAATAGGAGGAGCATGAAGCGGTGTAGAAAAACATGAAGAGTCTGAAAAGGCATGAAAAATATGAAGAGCTTCAAAAGATGTCAAAAATATGAGGAGCATGACACGGTCAGAAATATAGGAGGAGCATGAAGTGGTGTTGAAAACACGAAGAACCTGAAAAGTTGTGAAAAATATGAAGAGCTTCAAAAGGTGTCAAATATATGAGGAGTATGAAACGGTCTGAAAAATGGGAGGAGCATGAAGCCGTGTTCAAAAACATGAAGAACCTGAAAAGGTGTGAAAAATATGAAGAGATTCAAAAGGTGTCAAAAATATGAGAAGCATGAAACGGTCTGAAAAATAGGAGGAGCATGAAGCGGTGTTGAAAAAGATGAAGAGCTTGAATACGTGTGAAAAATATGAAGAGCTTCAAAAGGTGTCAAAAATATGAGGAGCATGAAACAGTCTGAAAAATAGGAGGAGCATGAAGCGGATTTGAAAAGCATGAAGAGCCTGAAAAGGTGTGAAATATATGAAGAGCTTCACAAGGTGTAAAAAATATGAGGAGCTTGAAACGGTCTGAAAAATAAGAGGATCTGGTTTCCTCAGTGTGTATGCCCAGAAATGGGATTGCTGGGTCAAATGGCAGTTCTATTTCCAGTTTTTTAAGAAATCTCCACACTGTTTTCCATAGGGGCTGTACTAGTGTGCATTCCCACCAACAGTGTAAGAGGGTTCCCTTTTCTCCACACCATCTCCAGCATTTATTGCTTGTAGACTTTTGGATAGCAGCCATCCTGACTGGCATGTAATGGTACCTCATTGTGGTTTTGATTTGCATTTCTCTAATAATGAGTGATGTTGAGCATCTTTTCATGTGTTTGTTATCCATCTGTATGTCTTCTTTGGAGAAATGTCTGTTTAGTTCTTTGGCTCATTTTTTATTGGGTCATTTATTTTTCTGGAATTGAGCTGCAGGATTTGCTTGTATATTTTTGAGATTAATCCTTTGTCTGTTTCTTCATTTGCTATTATTTTCTCCCAATTTGAGGGCTGTCTTTTCACCTTACTTATAGTTTCCTTTGTAGTGCAAAAGCTTTTAAGTTTCATTAGGTCCCATTTGTTTAGTTTTGCTTTTATTTCCAATATTCTGGGAGGTGGGTCATAGAGGATCTTGCTTTGATTTATGTCGGAGAGTGTTTTGCCTATGTTCTCCTCTAGGAGTTTTATAGTTTCTGGTCTTACATTTAGATCTTTAATCCATTTTGAGTTTATTTTTGTGTATGGTGTTAGAAAGTGTTTTATTTTCATTCTTTTACAAGTGGTTGACCAGTTTTCCCAGCACCACTTGTTAAAGAGTTTGTCTTTTTTCCATTGTATATCCTTGCCTCCTTTGTCAAAGTTAAGGTGTCCATAGGTTCGTCTGAAAGAGACACGTGCACCCCAATGTTCATCGCAGCACTGTTTATAATAGCCAGGACATGGAAGCAACCTAGATGCCCGTCAGCAGATGAATGGATAAGAAAGCTGTGGTACATATACACCATGGAATATTACTCAGCCATTAAAAAGAATTCATTTGAATCAGTCCTAATGAGATGGATGAAGCTGGAGCCCATTATACAGAGTGAAGTAAGCCAGAAAGATAAAGAACATTAGAGCATGCTGACACATGTATTTGGAATTTAGAAAGGTGATAACGATAACCCTATATGCAGAATAGAAAAAGAGACACAGAAATACAGAACAGACTTTTGAACTTTGTGGGAGAATGCGAGGTTGGGATATTTCAAAAGAACAGCATGCATGCTATCTATGGTGAAACAGATCACCAGCCCAGGTAGGATGCACGAGACAAGTGCTCCAGCTTGGTGCACTGGGAAGACCGAGAGGAATCGGGTGGAGAGGGAGGTGGGAGGGGGGATTGGGATTGGGAATACATGTAAATCCATGGCTGATTCATATCAATGTATGACAAAACCGACTGGGAAAAAAAAATAAAAATAAAAAAAAAATTAAAAAAAATAACAATAAAAAAAAATAAGAGGAGCATGAAATGGTGTTCAAAAACATGAAGAGCCTGAAAATGTGTGATAAATATGAAGAAACTCAAATGGTGTCAAAAATATGAGAAGCATGAAACGGTCTGAAAGATAGGAGGAGCATGAAACGGTGATCAGAAACATGAAGAGCCTGAAAAGTTGTGAAAAATATGAAGAGCTTCAAAAGGTGTCAAAAATATGAGAAGCATGAAACGGTCTGAAAGATAGGAGGAGCATGAAACGGTGATCAGAAACATGAAGAGCCTGAAAAGTTGTGAAAAATATGAAGAGCTTCAAAAGGTGTGAAATTCATGAGGAGCATGAAACGGTCTGAAAAACAGGAGAAACATGAAGTGGTGTGGAAAAACATGAAGAGCATGAAAAGGTGTGAAAAATATGAAGAGCTTCAAAAGGTGTGAAATTCATGAGAAGCATGAAACGGTCTGAAAAATAGGAGGAGCATGAAGTGATGTTCAAAAACATGAAGAGCCTGAAAATGAGTGAGAAATATGAAAAGCTTCAAAAGGTGTCAAAAATATGAGGAGCATGAAACGGTCTGAAAAATAGGAGGAGCATGAAGTGGTGTTGAAAAACATGAAGAGCATGAAAAATTGTGAAAAATGTGAAGAGCTTCAAAAGGTGACAAATATATGAGGTGTATGAAACGGTCTGGAAAATAGGAGGAGCATGAAGCGGTGTTCAAAAAAATGAAGAGCCTGAAAAGGTGTGAAAAATATGAAGAGCTTCAAAAGGTGTCAAAAATATGAGGAGCATGAAACGGTCTGAAAAATAGGACGAGCATGAAGCGGTGTTGAAAAACATGAAGAGCCTGAAAAGGTGTGAAATATATGAACAGCTTCAAAAGGTGTGAAAAATATGAAGAGCTTCAAAATGTGTCAAAAATATGACGAGTATGAAACCCTCTTAAAAATAGGAGGAGGATGAAGCGGTGTTCAACAACATGAAGAGCCTGAAAAGGTGTGCAAAATATGAAGAGCTTCAAAAGGTGTGAAATACATGAGGAACATGAAACGGTGTTCAAAACATGCAGAGACTGAAAAGGGTTGAAAAATATGAAGAGCCTCAAAACGTGTCAAAAATATGAGAAGTATGAAACGGTATGATAAATAGCAGGAGCATGAAGCGGTGTTGAAAAACAGGAAGAGTCTGAAATCGTGTGAAAAATATGAAGATCTTCAAAAATATGAAAAGTATGAAGAGCTTCAAAAGGTGTGAAAACTATGAGGAGCATGATACGGTCTGAAAAATAGGAGGAGCATGAAGCGGTGTTGAAAAACATGAAGAGCCTGAAAAGGTGTGAAAATATGAAGAGATTCAAAAATATGAAAAATATGAAGAGCATCAAAAGGTGTGACAAATATGAAGAGCTTCAAAAGGTGTGAAAATTGTGAAGAGTTTCTAAAGGTGTCAAAAATATGAGGAGCATGAAACGGTCTGAAAAATATGAGGAGCATGAACTGGTGTTGAAAAACATGAAGAGCCTGAAAAGGTGTTAAAAATATGAAGAGCTTCAAAATGTGTGAAAAATATGAGGAGCATGAAACGGTCTGAAAAATAAGAGGAGCATGAAGCGTTGTTCAAAAACATGAAGAGCCTGAAAATGTGTGAAAAATATAAAAAGCTTCAAAAGGTGTGAAAAATATGAAGAGCTTCAAAAGGTGTCAAAAATCGATGAGCAGGAAATGGTCTGAAAAATAGGAGGAGCATGAAGTGGTGTTAAAAACATGAAGAGCCTGAAAAGGTGTGAAATATATGAAGAGCTTCAAAAGGTGTCAAAAATATGAGGAGCATGAAACGGTCTGAAAAATAGGAGGAGCATGAAGTGCTGTTGAAAAACACGAAGATCCTGAAATGGTGTGAAATATATGAAGAGCTTCACAATGTGTGAAAAATATGAGGAGCTTCAAAAATTTCAGAAATATGAGGAGCATGAAACGGTCTGAAAAATAGGAGGAGCATGAAGCGGTGTTGAAAAACATGAAGAGCCTGAAAAGTTGTGAAAATATGAAGAGCTTCAAAAGCTGTCAAGAATAGGAGGAGCATGAAACGGTCTGAAAAATAGGAGGAGCATGAAGCGGTGTTGAAAAACATGAAGAGCCTGAAAAGTTGTGAAAAATATGAAGAGCTTCAAAAGGTGTCAAAAATGAGAGGAACATGAAACGGTCTGAAAAATAGGACGAGCATGAAGTGGTTTTGAAAAAAAAGAAGAGCCTGAAAAGGTGTGAAAAACATGAAGAGCTTCAAAAGGTGTCAAAAATATGAGGAGAATGAAACGGTCTGAAAAATAGGAGGAGCATGAGCGGTGTTGAAAAACATGAAGAGCCTGAAAAGGTGTGAAATATATGAAGAGCTGCAAAAATGTGAAAAATATGAAGAGCTTCAAAAGGTGTGAAATATTTGAAGAGCTTCAAAAGGTGTCAAAAATGAGATGAGCATGAAACGGTCTGAAAAATAGGAGGAGCATGAAGTGGTGTTGAAAAACATGAAGAGCCTGAAAAGGTGTGAAATATATGAAGAGCTTCAAAAGGTGTCAAAAACATGAAGAGCTTCAAAAAGTGTCAAAAATATGAAGAGCATGAAAAGGTCTGAAAAATAGGGGGAGCATGAAATGGTGTTCAAAAACATGAAGAGCCTGAAAAGGTTTGAAAAATATAAAGAGCTTCAAAAGGTGTGAAATACAGGAGGAGCATGAAACGTTATGAAAAATCGGAGGAGCATGAACCGGTGTTCAAAAACATGAAGAGCCTGAAAAGCTGTGAGAAATATGAAGAGCTTCAAAATGTGTCAAAATATGAGGAGCATGAAACGGTCTGAAAAAGAGGAGGAGCATGAATCGGTGTTGAAAAACATGAAGAGCCTAAAAAGTTGTGAAAAATATGAAGAGCTTCAAAAATTGTCAAAAATATGAGGAGCATGAAACGGTCTGAAAAATAGGAGGAGCATGAAGTGGTGTTGAAAAACATGAAGAGCATGAAAAATTGTGAAAAATATGAAGAGCTTCAAAAGGTGACAAATATATGAGGAGTATGAAACGGTCTGGAAAATAGGAGGAGCATGAACCGGTGTTCAAAAACATGAAGAGCCTGAAAAGGTGTGAAAAATATGAAGAGCTCCAAAGGTGTCAAAAATATGAGGAGCATGAAACAGTCTGAAAAATAGGACGAGCATGAAGCGGTGTTCAAAAACATGAAGAGCCTGAAAAGGTGTGAAAAATATGAAGAGCTTCAAAAGGTGTGAAAAATATGAAGAGCTTCAAAAGGTGTCAAAAATTATATTAGCATGAAAGGGTCTGAAAAATAGGAGGAACATGAAGTGGTGTTGAAAAACATGAAGAGCCTGAAAAGGTTTGAAAAGTATGAAGAGCTTCAAAAGGTGTGAAAAATATGAGGAGCTTCAAAATGTGTCAAAAATATGAGGAGCATGAAACCCTCTTAAAAATAGGAGGAGGATGAAGCGGTGTTCAACAACATGAAGAGCCTGAAAAGGTGTGCAAAATATGAAGAGCTTCAAAAGGTGTGAAATACATGAGGAACATGAAACGGTGTTCAAAACATGCAGAGACTGTAAAGGTGTGAAAAATATGAAGAGCCTCAAAACGTGTCAAAAATATGAGAAGTATGAAACGCTATGATAAATAGCAGGAGCATGAAGCGGTGTTGAAAAACACGAAGAGTCTGAAATCGTGTGAAAAATATGAAGATCTTCAAAAATATGAAAAGTATGAAGAGCTTCAAAAGGTGTGAAAACTATGAGGAGCATGATACGGTCTGAAAAATAGGAGGAGCATGAAGCGGTGTTGAAAAACATGAAGAGCCTGAAAATGTGTGAAAATATGAAGAGATTCAAAAATATGAAAAATATGAAGAGCATCAAAAGGTGTGACAAATATGAAGAGCTTCAAAAGGTGTGAAAAATATGAAGAGTTTCTAAAGGTGTCAAAAATATGAGGAGCATGAAACGGTCTGAAAAATGTGAGGAGCATGAACTGGTGTTGAAAAACATGAAGAGCCTGAAAAGGTGTGAAAAATATGAAGAGCTTCAAAATGTGTGAAAAATATGAGGAGCATGAAACGGTCTGAAAAATCGGAGGAGCATGAAGCGGTGTTGAAAAACATGAAGAGCCTGAAAATGTGTGAAAATATGAAGAGATTCAAAAATATGAAAAATATGAAGAGCATCAAAAGGTGTGAAAAATATGAGGAGCATGAAACGGTCTGAAAAATAGGAGGAGCATGAAGCGGTGTTCAAAAACATGAAGAGCCTGAAAAGGTGTGAAAAATATAAAAAGCTTCAAAAGGTGTCAAAATTATGAAGAGCATGAAAAGGTCTGAAAAATAGGAGGAACATGAAAAGGTGATCAAAAACATGAAGAGCCTGAAAACGTGTGAAAAATATGAAGAGCTACAAAAGGTGTGAAATACATGAGGAGCATGAAACGGGCTGAAAAATAGGAGAAGCATGAAGTGCTGTGGAAAAACATGAAGAGCCTGAAAAGGTGTGAAAAATATGAAAAGCTTCAAAAGGTGTCAAAATTATGAGGAGCATGAAACGGTCTGAAAAATAGGAGGAGCATGAAGTGGTGTTGAAAAACATGAAGAGCCTGAAAAAGTGTTAAATATGAAGAGCTTCAAAGTTGTCAAAAATATGAGGAGCATGAAACGGTCTGAAAAATAGGAGGAGTATGAAACGGTCTGAAAAAGAGGAGGAGCATGAAGGGGTATTCAAAAACATGAAGAGCCTGAAAAGGTGTGAAAAATATGAAGAGCTTCAAAAATATGAAAAATATGAAGAGCTTCAAAAGGTGTGAAAAATATGAAGAGCTTCAAAAGGTGTGAAAAATATGAAGAGCTTAAAATGGTGTCAAAATGAGATGAGCATGAAACGGTCTGAAAAATAAGAGGAGCATGAAGTGGTGGTGAAAATCATGAAGAGCCTGAAAACGTGTGAAAAATATGAAGAGCTTCAAAATGTGTGAAATATACGAAGAGCTTCAAAAGGTGTCAAAAATGAGATGAGCATGAAACGGTCTGAAAAATAGGAGGAGCATGAAACGGTGATCAGAAACATGAAGAGCTTGAAAAGGTGTGAAAAATATGAAGAGCTTCAAAGGCATGAAATTCATGAGGATCATGAAACGGTCTGAAAAATAGGAGAAGCATGAAGTGGTGTGGAAAACATGAAGAGCCTGAAAAGTTGTGAAAAATATGAAGAGCTTCAAAAGGTGTGAAATACATGAAGAGCATGAAACTCTCTGACAAATAGGAGGAGCATATAGTGGTGTTCAAAAACATGAAGAGTCTGAAAAGGTGTGAAAAATATGAAGAGCTTCAAAAAGTGTCAAAAATATGAGGAGCATGAAACGGTCTGAAAAATAGGAGGAGCATGAAGCGGTCTTGAAAAACATGAAGAGCCTGAAAACGTGTGAAAAATATGAAGAGCTTCAAAAGGTGTAAAAAATATGGGGAACATGAAACGGTCTGCAAAAAAGGAGGAGCATGAAGTGGTGTTGAAAACTTGAACAGCCAGAAAATGCGTGAAAAATATGAAAAGCTTCAAAAGGTGGTAAAAATATGCGGAGCATGAAACGGTCTGAAAAATAGGAGGAGCATGAAGCGGTGTTCAAAAACATGAAGAGCCTGAAAAAGTGTGAAAAATATGAAGAGCTTAAAAATGTGTCAAAATATGAGGAGCATGAAACGGTCTGAAAAATAGGAGGAGAATGAAGCGTTGTTGAAAAACATGAAGAGCCTGAAAAGTTGTGAAAAATATGAAGAGCTTCAAAAGGTGTGAAAAATATGAAGAGCTTCAAATGTGTCAAAAAGGAGATGAGCATGAAACGGTCTGAAAAATAAGAGGAGCATGAAGTGGTGTTGAAAAAAAAGAAGAGGCTGAAAAGGTGTGAAATATATGAAGACCTTCAAAAGGTGTCAAAAATATGAGGAGAATGAAACGTTCTGAATAATAGGAGGAGCATGAAGCACTGTTGAAAAACATGAAGAGCCTGAAAACGTGTGAAAAATATGAAGAGCTTCAAAAGCTGTGAAAAATATGAAGAGCTTCAAATGTGTCAAAAATGAGATGAGCATGAAACGGTCTGAAAAATAAGAGGAGCATGAAGTGGAGTTTAAAAAAAGAAGAGCCTGAAAAGGTGTGAAAAATATGAAAAGCTTCAAAATCTGTCAAAAATATGAGGAGCATAAAACGGTCTGAAAAATAGGAGGCGCATGAAGCGGTGTTGAAAAACATGAAGAGCCTGAGAAGGTGTGAAAAATATGAAGAGCTTCTAAAAGTGTCAAAAATATGAGGAGCATGAAACGGTCTGAAAAATAGGAGGAGCATGAAACGGTCTGAAAAAGAGGAGGAGGATGAAGCGGTGTTGAAAAACATGAAGAGCCTGAAAAGGTGTGAAATATATGAAGAGCTTGAAAAGGTGTCAAAAATATGAGGAGAATGAAACGGTCTGAAAAATAGGAGAAGCATGAAGTGGTGTGGAAAAACATGAAGAGCCTAAAAAGTTGTGAGAAATATGAAGAGCTTCAAAAGATGTGAAATACATGAGGAGCATGAAACTCTCTGAAAAATAAGAGGAGCATGAAGCAGTGTCAAAAACATGAAGAGCCTAAAAAGTTGTGAGAAATATGAAGAGCTTTAAAAGGTGTCAAAAATGAGATGAGCATGAAACGGTCTGAAAAATAGGAGGAACATGAAGCGGTGTTGAGAAACATGAAGAGCCTAAAAAGTTGTGAGAAATATGAAGAGATTCACAAGGGGTCAAAAATGAGATGAGCATGAAACGGTCTGAAAAATAGGAGCATGAAACAGTGATAAAAAACATGAAGAGCCTGAAAAAGTGTGAAAAATATGAAGAGCTTCAAAAGGTGTGAAATTCATGAGGAGCATGAAATGGACTGAAAAATAGGACAAGAATGAAGTGGTGTGGAAAAACATGAAGAGCCTGAAAAGGTGTGAAAAATATGAAGAGCTTCAAGAGGTGTCAAAAATATGAAGAGCATGAAACGGTCTGAAAAATAGGAGGATCACGAAGCGGTGATCACAAACATGAGGAGCGTGAAAAGGTGTGAAAAATATGAAGAGCTTCAAAAGGTGTGAAATTCATGAGGATCATGAAACGGTCTGAAAAATAGGAGAAGCATGAAGTGGTGTGGAAAAACATGAAGAGCCTGTAAACGTGTGAAAAATATGAAGAGCTTCAAAAGGTGTCAAAAATATGAGGAGCATGAAACGGTCCGAAAAATAGGAGGAGCATGAAGCAGTGTTCAAAAACATGAAGAGCCTGAAAATGTGTGAAACATATGAAGAGCTTCAAAAGGTGTCAAAATTATGAGGAGCATGAAACGGCCTGAAAAATTGGAGGAGCATGAAGCGGTGTTCAAAAATATGAAGAGCCTGAAAAGGTGTGAAAAATATGAAGAGTTTCAAAAGGTGTCAAAAATATGAGTAGCATGAAATGGTCTGAAAAATAGGAGGAGCATGAAGCGGTGTTGAAAAACTTGAAGAGCCTGAAAACGTGTGAAAAATATGAAGAGCATCAAAAGGTGTGAAAAATATGAAGAGCTTCAAAAGGTGTAAAAAATGAGGTGAGCATGAAACGGTCTGAAAAATAGGAGGAGCATGAAATGGTGTTCAAAAACATGAAGAGCCTGAAAAGGTGTGAAAAACATGAAGAGCCGGAAAAGGTGTGAAAAATATGAAGAGCTTCAAAAGATGTGAAATACATGAGGAGTTTGAAAAGGGCAGAAAAATAGGAGAAGCATGAAGTGGTGTGGAAAAATATGAAGAGCCTGAAAAGGTGTGGAAAATATGAAGAGCTTCAAAAGGTGTGAAATACATGAGGAGCATGAAACTCTCTGAAAAAAAGAAGGAGAATGAAGCGGTGTTCAAAACCATGAAGAGCCTGAAAAGGTGTGAGAAATATGAAGAGCTTCAAACGGTGTCAAAAATATGAGGAGCATGAAACAGCCTGAAAAATAGGAGGAGCATGAAGCGGTGTTGAAAAACATGACGAAACAGAAAAGGTGTTAAAAATATGAAGTGCTTCAAAAGGTGTGCAAAATATGAAGAGATTCAAAGGGGTCCAAAATATGAGGAGCATGAAACGGTCTGAAAAATAGGAGGAGCATGAAACGATGTTCAAAAACATGAAGAGACTGAAAATGTGTGAAAAATATGAAGAGCTCAAAAGGTGTGAAAAATATGTGGAGCATGAAACGGTCTGAAGAATAGGAGGAGGATTGTAGCGTTGTTCAAAAACATGAAGAGCAGGAAAAGGTGTGAATAATATGAAGAGCTTCAAAAGGTGTCAAAAATATGAGGAGCATGAAACGGTCTGAAAAATATGAGGAGCTCATATGAAGTAGTGTTGAAAAACATGAAGAGCCTGAAAATGTTTGAAATATATGAAGCGCTTCAAAAGGTTTCAGAAGTGAGAGGAGCATGAAACTGTCTTAAAAATAGGAGGATAATGAAGCAGTGTTGAAAAACATGAAGAGCCTGAAAAGGTGTGTAAAATATGAAGAGCTTCAAAAGGTGTCAAAAATATGGGGAGCATGAAATGGTCTGAAAATAGGAGGTGCATGAAACGATGTTCAAAAATATGAAGAGCCTGAAAAGGTGTGTAAAATATGAAGAGCTTTAAACGGTGTCAAAAATATGAGGAGCATGAAACGGTCTGAAAAATAGGAGGAGCATGAAGTGGTGTTGAAAACATGAAGATACTGAAAAAGTGTGAAATATATGAAGAGCTTCAAAAAGTGTGAAAAATATGAGGAGCTTCAAAATGTGTCAAAAATATGAGGAGCATGAAAAGGTCTTAAAAAACGGAGGAGCATGAAGCGGTGTTGAAAAATATGAAGAGCCTGAAATGGTGTGAAAAATATGAAGAGCTTCCAAAGGTGTGAAATACAAGAGGAGCATGAAACAGCCTGAAAAATATGAGGAGCATGAAGCGGTGTTGAAAAACATGACGAAACAGAAAAGGTGTGAAAAATATGAAGAGCTTCAAAGGTGTCAAAATATGTGAGCATGAAACGGTCTGAAAAATAGGAGGACCAGGAAGCGGTGTTGAAAAACATGAAGAGCCTGAAAAGGTGTGAAAAATATGAAGAGCTTCAAAAGGTGTCAAAAATATGAGGAGCATGAAACGGTCTGAAAAATAGGAGGAACATGAAACGGTGTTCAAAAATATGAAGAGCCTCAAAAGTAGTGAAAAATATGAAGAGCTTCAAAAGGTGTCAAAAATATGAGGAGCATGAAACGGTCTGAAAAATAAGAGGAGCATGAAACGGTGTTCAAAAACATGAAGAGCCTGAAAATGTGTGAAAAATATGAAGAGCTTCAAAAGTTGTGAAAAATATGAAGAGCTTCAAAAGCTGTCAAAAATGAGATGAGAATGAAACAGTCTGAAAAATAGGAGGAGCATGAAGTGGTGTTGAAAAACATGAAGACCCTGAAAAGGTGTGAAAAATATGAAGATCTTCAAAAGGTGTCAAATATATGAGGAGCATGAAACGGTATGAAAAATAGGAGGATCTTGAAGCAGTGTTGAAAAACATGAAGAGCATGAAAAGGTGTGAATAATATGAAGAGCTTCAAAGGAGTCAAAAATATGAGGAGCATGAAAAGGTCTGAAAAATAGGTGGAGCATGAAGCGGTGTTGAAAAACATGAAGAGCCTGAAAAGCTGTGAAAAATATGAAGAGCTTCAAAAGGAGTCAAAAATATGAGGAGCATGAAAATGTCTGAAAAATAAGAGGAGTAGGAAACGATGTTCAAAAACATGAAGAGCCTGAAAAGGTGTGAAAAATATAAAGAGCTTCAAAATGTGACAGAAATATGAGGAGCATGAAACGGTCTGAAAAATAAGAGGAGTAGGAAACGATGTTCAAAAACATGAAGAGCCTGAAAAGGTGTGAAAAATATGAAGAGCTTCAAAAGGTGTCAAAAATACGAGGACCATGAAACGGTCAGAAAAAGAGGAGGAGAATGAAGCAGTGTTCAAAAACATGACGAGCTTGAAAAGGTGTGAAATATAATAAGAGCTTCAAAAGGTGTGAAAAATGGGAGGAGAATGAAACTGTCTGAAATAAAGGAGGAGCATGAAGCGGTGTTGAAAAACATGAAGAGCCTGAAATGGTGTGAAAATTATGAAGAGATTCTAAAGCTGTCAAAAATATGAGGAGCCTGAAACGGTCTGAAAAATAGGAGGAGCATGAAGTGGTGTTGAAAAAGATGAAGAGCCTGAGAAGGTGTGAAAAATATGAAGAGTTCAAAAGGTGTGAAATACATGAGGAGGATGAAACCGTCTGAAAAATAGGCGGAGCATGAAGCGTTGTTCAAATATATGAAGAGCCTGAAAAGGTGTGAAATATATGAAGAGATTCAAAAGGTGTCAAAAATATTAGGAGCATGAAACGGTCTGAAAAAAAGGAGGAGCAGGAAACCGTGTTCAAAACATGAAGAGCCTGAAAAGGTGTGAAAAATATGAAGAGCTTCAAAAGGTGTTAAAAATAGGAGGAGCATGTAGCGGTGTTCAAAAACATGAAGAGCCTGAAAATGTGTGTAAAATATGAAGAGCTTCAAAACGTGTCAAAAATATGAGGAGCATGAAACGGTCTGAAAAATAGGTGGATCAAGAATCGGTCTTGAAAAACATGAAGAGCGTGAAAACGTGTGAAAAATATGAAGAGCTTCAAAAGGTGTGAAAAATATGAAAATCTTAAAATGGTGTCACAAATATGAAGAGCATGAAACGGTCTGAAAAATAGGAGGAGCATGAAGCGGTGTTGAAAAACATGAAGAGCCTGAAGGTGTGAAAAATATGAAGAGCTTCAAAAGGTGTCAAAAATACGAGGAGCATGAAACGGTCTGAAAAATAGGAGGAGCATGAAGCGGTGTTGAAAAATTGAAGAGCCTGAAAACGTGTGAAAAATATGAAGAGCATCAAAAGGTGTGAAAAATATGAAGAGCTTCAAAAGGTGTAAAAAATGAGATGAGCATGAAACGGTCTGAAAAATAGGAGGAGCATGAAGTGGTGTTGAAAAAAATGAAGAGCCTGAAAATGTGTGAAACATATGAAGAGCTTCAAAAGGTGTCAAAATTATGAGGAGCATGAAACGGCCTGAAAAATTGGAGGAGCATGAAGCGGTGTTCAAAAATATGAAGAGCCTGAAAAGGTGTGAAAAATATGAAGAGCTTCAAAACGTGTCAAAAATATGAGTAGCATGAAACGGTCTGAAAAATAGGAGGAGCATGAAATGGTGTTCAAAAACATGAAGAGCCTGAAAAGGTGTGAAAAACATGAAGAGCTGGAAAAGGTGTGAAAAATATGAACAGCTTCAAAAGGTGTGAAATACATGAGGAGTTTGAAAAGGGCAGAAAAATAGGAGAAGCATGAAGTGGTGTGGAAAAATATGAAGAGCCTGAAAAGTGGTGGAAAATATGAAGAGCTTTCAAAGGTGTGAAAAATATGAATAGCTTCGAAATGTGTCAATAATGAGCGGAGAATGAAACGGTGTGAAAAATAGGAGGAGCATGAAGCGGTGTGCAAAAACATGAAGAGCCTGAAAAGGTGTGAAAAATATGAAGAGCTTCAAAAGGTGTTAAAAATATGAGGAGCATGAAACGGTCTGAAAAATAGGAGGAGCATGAAATGGTGTTGAAAACATGAAGAGCCTGAAAAGGTGTGAAAAATATGAAGAGCTTCAAAAGGTCTGAAAATTATGAATAGCTTCGAAATGTGTCAATAATGAGAGCAGCATGAAACGGTGTGAAAAATAGGAGGAGCATGAAGCGGTGTTCAAAAATATGAAGAGCCTGAAAAGGTGTGAAAAATATGAAGAGCTTCAAAAGGTGTCAAAAATATGAGGAGCATGAAACGGTCTGAAAAAATCGAGGAGCATGAAGCGGTGTTGAAAACTTGAAGAGCCTAAAAAGGTGCAAAAAATATGAAGAGCTTCAAAAGGTGTCAAAATATGAGGAGCAGGAAACGTTCTGAAAAATAGGAGGACCATGAATCGGTGTTGAAAAACATGAAGAGTCTTTAAAGATGTGAAAAATATGAAGAGCTTCAAAATGTGTCAAAAATAGGAGGAGGATGAAACGTTGTTAAAAAAACATGAAGAGCCTGAAAAGGTGTGAAATATATGAAGAGCTTCAAAAGGTGTGAAAAATATGAAGAGCTTCAAAAGGTGTGAAATACATGAGGAGCATGAAACTCTCTGAATAATAGGAGGAGCATGAAGTGGTGTTCAAAATATGAAGAGCCTGAAAAGGTGTGAAAAATATGAAAAGCTTCAAAAATGTGAAAAATATGAAGAGCTTCAAAGAGTGTGAAAAATATGAGGAGTATGAAACGTTCTGAAAAATAGAAGGAGCATGAAGCGGTGGTGAAAAACATGAAGAGTCTGAAAATGTGTGAAAAATATGAAGAGCTTCAAAAATGTGAAAAATATGAAGAGCTTTAAAAGTTGTGAAAAATATGAAGAGCTTCATTAGGTGTCAAAAATTAGATGAGCAAGAAAAGGTCTGAAAAATAGGAGGAGCATTAAATGGTGATCAAAAACATGAAGAGCCTGAAAAGGTGTGAAAAATATGAAAAGCTTCAAAAATGTGAAAAATATGAAGAGCTTCAAAAAGTGTGAAAAATATGAGGAGTATGAAACGTTCTGAAAAATAGAAGGAGCATGAAGCGGTGGTGAAAAACATGAAGAGTCTGAAAATGTGTGAAAAATATGAAGAGCTTCAAAAATGTGAAAAATATGAAGAGCTTTAAAAGGTGTGGAAATATGAGGAGCATGCCACGGTCTGAAAAATAGGAGGAGCATGAAGTGTTGTTCAAAAAATGAAGAGCCTGAAAAGGTGTGAAAAATATCAAGAGCTTCAAAAGGTGTGAAAAATATGAGGAGCATGAAACAGTCTGAAAAATAGGAGGAGCATGAAGCGGTGTTGAAAAACATGAAAAGCCTGAAAAGGGGTGAAAAATATGAAGAGCTTCAAAAGGTGTGAAAAATATGAGGAGCATGAAACGGTCTGAAAAATAGGAGTCGCAAGAAGCGGTGTTCAAAAACATGAAGAGCCAGAAAAGGTGTGAAAAATATGAAGAGCTTCAAAAGCTGTGAAAAATATGAAGAGCTTCAAAAGGTGTGAAATACATGACGAGCATGAAACTCTCTGAAAAATAGGAGGAGCATGAAACGGTGTTCAATAATATGAAGAGCCTGGAAAGGTATGAAAAATATGACGAGCTTCCAAAGTTGTCAAAAATATGAGGAGCATGAAAAGGTCTGAAAAATAGGAGCATGAAGCGGTGTTCAATAATATGAAGAGCCTGAAAATGTGTGAAATATATGAATAGCTTCAGAAGGTGTCAAAAATATGAGGAGCAAGAAACGGCCTGAAAAATAGGAGGAGCATTAAACGGTGTTCAAAAATATGAGGAGCAAGAAACGGTCTGTAAAATAAGAGGAGCATTAAACGGTGTTCAAAAACATGAAGAGCCTGGAAAGGTGTGAAAAATATGAAGAGCTTCAAAAGGTGTCAAAAATATGAGGAGCATGAAACGGTCTGAAAAATAAGAGGAGCATGAAGTGGTGTTGAAAAAAATGAAGAGCCTGAAAAAGGTGTGAAAATTATGAGGAGAATGAAACGGTCTGAAAAATAGGAGGAGCTTGAAGTGGTGTTGAAAAATATAAAGAGCTTCTAAAATTGTCAAAAATAGCAGGAGCATGAAACGGTCTGAAAAATAGGAGGATCATGAAGCGGTGTAGAAAAACATGAAGAGCCTGAACAGGTGTGAAAAATATGAAGAGCTTCAAAAGGTGTGAAAAATATGAGGAGCATGAAATGGTCTGAAAAATAGGAGGAGCAAGAAGTGGTGTTGAAATTCATGAAGAGCCTGAAAAGGTTTGTAAAATATGAAGAGCTTCAAAATGTGTGAAATACATGAGGAACATGAAACGGTCTGAAAAATAGGAGGAGCATGAAGTGGTGTTGAGAATCATGAAGAGTCTGAAAAGGTGTGAAAAATATGAAGAGCTTCAAAAGGAGTCAAAAATATGAGGAGCATGTAACGGTCTGAAAAAATAGGAGGAGCATGAAGCGGTGTTCAAAAACATGAAGAGTCTGAAAAGGGTGAAAAATATGAAGAGCTTCAAAGGGTGTCAAAAATATGAGGAGCATGATACGGTCTGAAAAATAGGAGGAGTATGAAGCGGTGATCAAAAATATGAAGAGCCTGAAAATGTGTGAAAAATATGAAGAGCTTCAAAAGGTGTCAAAAATATGAGGAGCATGAAGTGATGTTGAAAAACATGAATAGCCTGAAAATGTGTGAAAAATATGAGGAGCATGAAACGGTCTGAAAAATAGAAGCGGCATGAAATGGTGTTCAAAACATGAAGAGCCTGAAAAGGTGTGAAAATTATGAAGAGCTTCAAAAGGTGTGAAATACATGAGGAGCATGAAACGGTCTGAAAAATAGGAGAAGCATGAAGTGGTGTTGAAAAACATGAAGAGCCTGAAAAGGAGTGAAAAATATGAAGAGCTTCAAAAGGTGTCAAACATATGAAGAACATGAAACGGTCTGAAAAATAGGAGGATCATGAAGCAGTGTTCAAAAACAGGAAGAGCCTGAAAATGTGTGAAAAATATTCAGAGCTTCAAAATGTGTCAAATATATGAGGAGCTTGAAACGGTCTGAAAAATAGGAGGAGCATGAAATGGTGATTAAAAACATGAAGAGCCTGAAAAGGTGTGAAAAATATGAAGAGATTCAAAAGGTGTGAAATACATGAGGAGCATGAAACAGGCCAAAAATAGGAGAAGCATGAAGTGGTGTGGAAAAACATGAAGAGCCTAAAAAGTTGTGAGAAATATGAAGAGTTTCAAAAGATGTGAAATACATGAGGAGCATGAAACTCTCTGAAAAATAAGAGGAGCATGAAGCAGTGTCAAAAACATGAAGAGCCTAAAAAGTTGTGAGAAATATGAAGAGCTTTAAAAGGTGTCAAAAATGAGATGAGCATGAAACGGTCTGAAAAATAGGAGGAACATGAAGCGGTGTTGAGAAACATGAAGAGCCTAAAAAGTTGTGAGAAATATGAAGAGATTCACAAGGGGTCAAAAATGAGATGAGCATGAAACGGTCTGAAAAATAGGAGCATGAAACAGTGATAAAAAACATGAAGAGCCTGAAAAAGTGTGAAAAATATGAAGAGCTTCAAAAGGTGTGAAATTCATGAGGAGCATGAAATGGTCTGAAAAATAGGACAAGAATGAAGTGGTGTGGAAAAACATGAAGAGCCTGAAAAGGTGTGAAAAATATGAAGAGCTTCAAGAGGTGTCAAAAATATGAAGAGCATGAAACGGTCTGAAAAATAGGAGGATCATGAAGCGGTGATCACAATCATGAGGAGCGTGAAAAGGTGTGAAAAATATGAAGAGCTTCAAAAGGTGTGAAATTCATGAGGATCATGAAACGGTCTGAAAAATAGGAGAAGCATGAAGTGGTGTGGAAAAACATGAAGAGCCTGTAAACGTGTGAAAAATATGAAGAGCTTCAAAAGGTGTCAAAAATATGAGGAGCATGAAACGGTCCGAAAAATTGGAGGAGCATGAAGCGGTGTTGAAAAACATGACGAAACAGAAAAGGTGTGAAAAATATGAAGTGCTTCAAAAGGTGTGCAAAATATGAAGAGATTCAAAGGGGTCCAAAATATGAGGAGCATGAAACGGTCTGAAAAATAGGAGGAGCATGAAACGATGTTCAAAAACATGAAGAGACTGAAAATGTGTGAAAAATATGAAGAGCTCAAAAGGTGTGAAAAATATGTGGAGCATGAAACGGTCTGAAGAATAGGAGGAGGATTGTAGCGTTGTTCAAAAACATGAAGAGCAGGAAAAGGTGTGAATAATATGAAGAGCTTCAAAAGGTGTCAAAAATATGAGGAGCATGAAACGGTCTGAAAAATATGAGGAGCTCATATGAAGTAGTGTTGAAAAACATGAAGAGCCTGAAAATGTTTGAAATATATGAAGCGCTTCAAAAGGTTTCAGAAGTGAGAGGAGCATGAAACTGTCTTAAAAATAGGAGGATAATGAAGCAGTGTTGAAAAACATGAAGAGCCTGAAAAGGTGTGTAAAATATGAAGAGCTTCAAAAGGTGTCAAAAATATGAGGAGCATGAAATGGTCTGAAAAATAGGAGGTGCATGAAACGATGTTCAAAAATATGAAGAGCCTGAAAAGGTGTGTAAAATATGAAGAGCTTTAAAAGGTGTCAAAATTATGAGGAGCATGAAACGGTCTGAAAAATAGGAGCATGAAGTGGTGTTGAAAACATGAAGATACTGAAAAAGTGTGAAATATATGAAGAGCTTCAAAAAGTGTGAAAAATATGAGGAGCTTCAAAATGTGTCAAAAATATGAGGAGCATGAAACGGTCTTAAAAAACGGAGGAGCATGAAGCGGTGTTGAAAAATATGAAGAGCCTGAAATGGTGTGAAAAATATGAAGAGCTTCCAAAGGTGTGAAATACAAGAGGAGCATGAAACAGCCTGAAAAATATGAGGAGCATGAAGCGGTGTTGAAAAACATGACGAAACAGAAAAGGTGTGAAAAATATGAAGAGCTTCAAAGGTGTCAAAATATGTGAGCATGAAACGGTCTGAAAAATAGGAGGACCAGGAAGCGGTGTTGAAAAACATGAAGAGCCTGAAAAGGAGTGAAAAATATGAAGAGCTTCAAAAGGTGTCAAAAATATGAGGAGCATGAAACGGTGTGAAAAATAGGTGGAGCAAGAAGGAGTGTTGAAAAACATGAAGAGCCTGAAAATGTGTGAAAAATATAAAGAGCTTCAAAAGATGTGAAAAATATGAAGAGCTTCAAAAGGTGTCAAAAATGAGATGAGCAAGAAACGGTTTGAAAAATAGGAGGAGCATGAAGCGGTGTTGAAAAAGATGAAGAACCTGAAAAGTTGTGAGAAATATGAAGAGCTTCAATAGGTGTCAAAAATATGAGGAGCATGAAACGCTCTGAAAAAGAGGAGGAGCATGAAGCGGTGTTGAAAAACATGAAGAACCTGAAAAGTAGTGAAAAATATGAAGAGCTTCTAAAGGTGTCAAAAATATGAGTAGCATGTAACGGTCTGAAAAATAGGAAGAGCATGAAGCTGTGTTCAAAAACATGAAGAGCCTGAAAATGTTTGAAAAATATGAAGAGCTTCAAAAGGTGTCAAAAATATGAGGAGCATGAAGTGATGTTGAAAAACATGAATAGCCTGAAAATGTGTGAAATATATGAGGAGCATGAAACGGTCTGAAAAATACGAGGAGCATGAAGCGGTGTTCAAAAATATGAAGAGCCTGAAAATGTGTGAAAAATATGAAGAGCTTCAAAAGGTGTCAAAAATATGAGGAGCATGAAGTGATGTTGAAAAACATGAATAGCCTGAAAATGTGTGAAAAATATGAGGAGCATGAAACGGTCTGAAAAATAGAAGCGGCATGAAATGGTGTTCAAAACATGAAGAGCCTGAAAAGGTGTGAAAATTATGAAGAGCTTCAAAAGGTGTGAAATACATGAGGAGCATGAAACGGTCTGAAAAATAGGAGAAGCATGAAGTGGTGTTGAAAAACATGAAGAGCCTGAAAAGGAGTGAAAAATATGAAGAGCTTCAAAAGGTGTCAAACATATGAAGAACATGAAACGGTCTGAAAAATAGGAGGATCATGAAGCAGTGTTCAAAAACAGGAAGAGCCTGAAAATGTGTGAAAAATATTCAGAGCTTCAAAATGTGTCAAATATATGAGGAGCATGAAACGGTCTGAAAAATAGGAGGAGCATGAAATGGTGATTAAAAACATGAAGAGCCTGAAAAGGTGTGAAAAATATGAAGAGATTCAAAAGGTGTGAAATACATGAGGAGCATGAAACAGGCCGAAAATAGGAGAAGCATGAAGTGGTGTGGAAAAACATGAAGAGCCTAAAAAGTTGTGAGAAATATGAAGAGCTTCAAAAGATGTGAAATACATGAGGAGCATGAAACTCTCTGAAAAATAAGAGGAGCATGAAGCAGTGTCAAAAACATGAAGAGCCTAAAAAGTTGTGAGAAATATGAAGAGCTTTAAAAGGTGTCAAAAATGAGATGAGCATGAAACGGTCTGAAAAATAGGAGGAACATGAAGCGGTGTTGAGAAACATGAAGAGCCTAAAAAGTTGTGGGAAATATGAAGAGATTCACAAGGGGTCAAAAATGAGATGAGCATGAAACGGTCTGAAAAATAGGAGCATGAAACAGTGATAAAAAACATGAAGAGCCTGAAAAAGTGTGAAAAATATGAAGAGCTTCAAAAGGTGTGAAATTCATGAGGAGCATGAAATGGTCTGAAAAATAGGACAAGAATGAAGTGGTGTGGAAAAACATGAAGAGCCTGAAAAGGTGTGAAAAATATGAAGAGCTTCAAGAGGTGTCAAAAATATGAAGAGCATGAAACGGTCTGAAAAATAGGAGGATCATGAAGCGGTGATCACAAACATGAGGAGCGTGAAAAGGTGTGAAAAATATGAAGAGCTTCAAAAGGTGTGAAATTCATGAGGATCATGAAACGGTCTGAAAAATAGGAGAAGCATGAAGTGGTGTGGAAAAACATGAAGAGCCTGAAAAGGTGTGAAAAATATGAAGAGCTTTAAAAGGTGTGAAAAATATAACGAGCATGAAACGGTCTGAAAAATAGGAGGAGTATGAAGCTGTGTTCAAAAACATGAAGAGCCAGAAAAGGTGTGAAAAATATGAAGAGCTTCAAAAAGTGTCAAAAATATGAGGAGCAAGAAACGGTCGGAAAATAGGAGGAGCATGAAATGATCTGAAAAATAGGAGGAGCAGGAAGCTGTGTTCAAAAACATGAAGAGCCTGAAAAGGTGTGAAAAATATGAAGAGCTTCAAAAGGTGTAAAAAACTTGAGCAGCATGAAACGGTCTGAAAAATAGGAGGAGCATGAAGTGGAACTGAAAAACATGAAGTGCCTGAAAAGGTGTGCAAAATATGAAGAGTTTCAAAAGGTGTAAAAATGAGATGAGCATGAAACCGTCTGAAAAATAGGAGGAGCATGAACTGTTGCTGAAAAACATGAAGAGCCTGAAAAGGTGTGAAAAATATGAAGAGCTTCAAAAGGTGTGAAAAATATGAGGAGCATGAAACGGTTTGAAAAATAGGAGGAGCATGAAGTGGTGTTCAAAAACATGAAGAGCCTGAAAAGGTGTGAAAAATATGAAGAGCCTTAAAAAACGTCAAAAATATTAGGAGTATGAAACGGTCTGAAAAATAGCAGGAGCATGAAGCGGTGTTGAAAAACATGAAGAGCCTGAAAAGGTGTGAAAAATATGAAGAGCGTCAAAAGGTGTGAAAAATATGAAGAGCTTCAAAAGGTGTCAAAAATATGAGGAGAATGAAACGGTCTGAAAAATAGGCGGAGCATGAAATGGTGTTCAAAAACATGAAGAGCCTAAAAAGGTGTGAAAAATATGAAGAGCGTCAAAACGTGTCAAAATATGAGGAGCATGAAACGGTCTGAAAAATAGGAGGAGCAAGAAGCGGTGTTGAAAAACATGAAGAGCCTGAAAATGTGTGAAAAATATGAAGAGCCTGAAAAGGTGTGAAAAATATGAAGAGCTTCAAAAGGTGTCAAAATTATGAGGAGCATTAAACGGTCTGAAAAATAGGAAGAGCATGAAGCTGTGTTCAACAACATGAAGAGACTGAAAAGGTGCGAAAAATATGAAGATCCTGAAAAGGTGTGAAAAATATGAAGAGCTTCAAAAGGTGTCAAAAATTAGATGAGCATGAAACGGTCTGAAAAATAGGAGGAGCATTAAACGGCGTGGAGAAACATGAAGAGCCGGAAAAGGTGTGGAAAAATAGGAGGAGCTTCAAAATGTGTCAAATATATGAGGAGAATGAAACGGTCTGAAAAATAGGAGGAGCATGAAACGGTCTGAAAAATAAGAAGAGCATGAAACGTTCTGAAAAATAGGAGAATCATGAAGCGGTGTTGAAAATCGTGAAGAGCCTGAAATGGTGTGAAAAATGTGAAGAGCTTCAACAGGTGTCAAAAACTTGAGGAGAATGAAACGGTCTGAAAAATAGGAGGAGCATGAAGCTGTGTTGAAAAACATGAAGAGCATGAAAAGGTGTGTAAAATATGAAGAGCTTCAAAAGGTGTAAAAAATGAGATGAGCATGAAACGGTCTGAAAAATAGGAGGAGCATGAACTGGTGCTGAAAACATGAAGAGCCTGAAAAGGTGTGAAAAATATGAAGAGCTTTAAAAGGTGTGAAAAATGAGATGAGCATGAAACGGTCTGAAAAAAAGCAGGAGCATGAAGCGTTGTTGAAAATCTTGAAGAGCTTCAAAAGGTGTGAAAAATATGAAAAGCTTCAAAAGTTTTCAAAAATATGAGGATCATGAAACGGTCTGAAAAATAGGAGCAACATGAAACGGTCGTAAAAATAGGAGGATTATGAAGCAGTGTTGAAAAACATGAAGAGCCTGAAAAGGTGTGAAAAATATGAAGAGCTTCAAAAGGTGTGAAAAATATGAAGAGCTTCAAAAGGTGTCGTATATATGAGGAGCATGAAACGGTCTGAAAAATAGGAGGAGCATGAAGTGGTATTCAAAAACATGAAGAGCCAGAAAAGGTGTGAAAAATACGAAGAGTTTCAAAAGGTGTCACAAATATAAGGAGCATGAAACGGTCTGAAAAATAGGAGGAGCATGAAGCGGTATTCAAAAACATGAAGAGCCTGAAAAGCTGAGAAATTATGTCAAGCTTCAAAAGGTGCGAAAAATATAAGGAGCAGGAAACGGTCTGAAAAATAGTAGGAGCATGAAGCGGTGATAAAGAACATGAAGAGCCTGAAAAGGTGTGCAATTATGTCAAGCTTCAAAAGGTGTGAAAAATATGAGGAGCATGAAATTGTCTGAAAAATAGGAGGAGCATGAAGCGGTGTTGAAAAACATGAAGAGCCTGAAAAGGTGTGAAATATATGAAGAGCTTCAAAAGGTGTCAAAAATATGAGGGGCATGAAACGGTCTGAAAAATAGGAGGAGCATGAAATGGTGTTAAAAAACATGAAGAGCTTCAAAAGGTGTGAAACATATGAAGAGCTTCAAAAGGTGTCAAAAATATGAGGAGCAGGAAATGGTCTGAAAAATAGGAGGAGCATGAAATGGTGTTAAAAAACATGAAGAGCTTCAAAAGGTGTGAAACATATGAAGAGCTTCAAATGGTGTCAAAAATATGCGGAGCAGGAAATGGTCTGAAAAATATGAGGAGCATGAAGTGGTGTAGAAAAACATGAAGACCCTGAAAATGTGTGAAAAATATGAAGAGCTTCAAAAGGTGTCAAAATATGAGGAGCATGAAACTGTCTGAAATATAGGAGGAGCATGAAACGGTGTTAAAAAACATGAAGAGCTTTAAAAGGTGTGAAACATATGAAGAGCTTCAAAAGGTGTCAAAAATATGAGGAGCATGAAACGGTATGAAAAATAGGAGGAGCATGAAGTGGTGTTGAAAAACAAGAAGAGCCTGAAAATGTGTGAAATATATGAAGAGCTTCAAAAGGTTTCAAAAATATGAGGAGCATGAAACGGTCTGAAAAATAGGAGGAGCATGAAGTTGTGTTGAAAAACATGAAGAACCTGAAAAGGTGTGAAAAATATGAAGAGGTTCAAAACGTGTCAAAAATATGAGGAGCATGAAACGGTCTGAAAAATAGGAGGAGCATGAAGCGGTGTAGAAAAACATAAAGAGCTTCAAAAGTGTCAAAAATATGATGAGAATGAAACAGTCTGAAATATCGGAGGAGCAAGAAACGGAGTTCAAAAACATGAAGAGCCTGAAAAGGTGTGAAAAATATGAAGAGCTTCAAAATGTGCCATATATATGAGGAGCATGAAACGGTCTGAAAAATAGGAGGAGCATGAAGCGGTATTCAAAAACATGAAGAGCCTGAAAAGCTGTGAAATTATGTCAAGCTTCAAAAGGTGTGAAAAATATGAGGAGCAGGAAACGGTCTAAAAAATAGTAGAAGCATGAAACGGTGTTAAAGAACATGAAGAGCCTGAAAAGGTGTGTAATATATGAAGAGCTTCAAAAAGTGTCAAAAATATGAGGAGCAGGAAACGGTCTGAAAAATAGGAGGAGCAAGAAGTGGTGTAGAAAAACATGAAGACCCTGAAAAGGTGTGAAAAATATGAAGAGCTTCAAAAGGTGTCAAAAATATGAGGAGCAGGAAATGGTCTGTAAAATAGGAGGAGCTTGAAGTGGTGTAGAAAAACATGAAGACCCTGAAAAGGTGTGAAAAATATGAAGAGCTTCAAATGGTGTGAAATATATGAGGAGCTTGAAACGGTCTGAAAAATAGGAGGAGCATGAAATCTTGTTGAAAAACATGAAGAGCCTGAAAACGTGTGAAAATTATGAAGAGTTTCAAAAGGTGTGAAATATATGAAGAGCTTCAAAAGTTTTCAAAAATATGAGGAGCATGAAACGGTCTGAAAAATAGGAGGAGCATGAAGTTGTGTTGAAAAACATGAAGAACCTGAAAAGGTGTGAAAAATATGAAGAGGTTCAAAAGGTGTCAAAAATATGAGGAGCATGAAACGGTCTGAAAAATAGGAGGAGCATGAAGCGGTGTAGAAAAACATGAAGAGCCTGAAAATGTGTGAAAAATATGAAGAGCTTCAAAAGGTGTCAAAAATATGAGGAGAATGAAACGGTCTGAAATATCGGAGGAGCAAGAAACGGAGTCCAAAAACATGAAGAGCCTGAAAAGGTGTGAAAAATATGAAGAGCTTCAAAATGTGCCATATATATGAGGAGCATGAAACGGTCTGAAAAATAGGAGGAGCATGAAACGGTGTGAAAAAAATGAAGAGCATGAAAAGGTGTGAAAAATATGAAGAGCTTCAAAAGGTGTGAAAAATATGAGGAGCATGAAACGGTCTGAAAAATAGGAAGAGCATGAAGCGGTGTTTAAAAACATGAAGAGCCTGAAAAAGTGTGAAAAATATGAAGAGCTTCAAAAGGTGTCAAAAATATGAGGAACATGAAACGGTCTGAAAAAAAGAAGGAGCATGAAGCGGTGTTTAAAAATATGAAGAGCCTGAAAAGGTGTGAAAAATATGAAGAGCTTCAAAAGGTTTGAAAAATATGAAGAGCATGGAACGGTCTGAAAAATAGGAGGAAGATAAGGCCGAGTTCTAAAACATGAAGAGCCTGAAAAGGTGTGACAAATATGAAGAGCTTCAAAAGGTGTCAAAAATATGAGGAGAATGAAACGGTCTCAAAAATAGGAGGAGCATGAAGCGGTGTTCAAAAATATGGAGAGCCTGAAAAGGTATGAAAAATATGAAGGGCTTCAAAAGGTGTCAAAAATATGAGGAACATGAAACGGTCTGAAAAAAAGAAGGAGCATGAAGCGGTGTTTAAAAATATGAAGAGCCTGAAAAGGTGTGAAAAATATGAAGAGCTTCAAAAGGTTTGAAAAATATGAAGAGCAGGGAATGGTCTGAAAAATAGGTGGAGGATAAAGCGATGTTCAAAAACATGAAGAGCCTGAAAAGGTGTGACAAATATTAAGAGCTTCAAAAGTTGTCAAAAATATGAGGAGCATGAAACGGTCTCAAAAACAGGAGGAGCATGAAGCGGTGTTCAAAAATATGGAGAGCCTGAAAAGGTGTGAAAAATATGAAGAGCTTCAAAAGTTGTCAAAAATATGAGGAGCATGAAACGGTCTCAAAAACAGGAGGAGCATGAAGCGGGGTTCAAAAACATGAAGAGCCTTAAAAGGTGTGAAAAATATGAAGAGCTTCAAAAGGTGTAAAAATATGAGGATCATGAAACGGTCTGAAAAATAGTAGGAACATGAAGCGGTGTTGAAATACATGAAGAGCCTGAAGAGGTGAGAAAAACATGAAGAGCTTCAAAAGGTGTCAAAAATATGAGGAGCATGAAACGGTCTGAAAAATAGGAGGAGCATTAATCGGTGTTGAAAAACAGGATGTGCCTGAAAAGCTGTGAAATTATGACAAGCTTCAAAAGATGTGAAAAATATGAGGAGCATGAAACGGTCTGAAAAATAGGAGGAGTATAAAGCGGTGTTAAAAAACATGAAGAGCCTGAAATGGTGTGAAATATATGAAGAGCTTCAAAAGGTGTCAAAAATATCAGGAGCATGAAACGGTCTGAAATATCGGAGGAGCAAGAAACGGAGTTCAAAAAGATGAAGAGCCTGAAAAGGTGTGAAAAATATGAAGAGCTTCAAAAGGTGTCGTATATATGAGGAGCATGAAACGGTCTGAAAAATAGGAGGAGCATGAAGTGGTATTCAAAAACATGAAGAGCCAGAAAAGGTGTGAAAAATACGAAGAGTTTCAAAAGGTGTCAAAAATATAAGGAGCATGAAACGGTCTGAAAAATAGGAGGAGCATGAAGCGGTATTCAAAAACATGAAGAGCCTGAAAAGCTGAGAAATTATGTCAAGCTTCAAAAGGTGCGAAAAATATGAGGAGCAGGAAACGGTCTGAAAAATAGTAGGAGCATGAAGCGGTGATAAAGAACATGAAGAGCCTGAAAAGGTGTGCAATTATGTCAAGCTTCAAAAGGTGTGAAAAATATGAGGAGCATGAAACTGTCTGAAAAATAGGAGGAGCATGAAGCGGTGTTGAAAAACATGAAGAGCCTGAAAAGGTGTGAAATATATGAAGAGCTTCAAAAGGTGTCAAAAATATGAGGGGCATGAAACGGTCTGAAAAATAGGAGGAGCATGAAATGGTGTTAAAAAACATGAAGAGCTTCAAAAGGTGTGAAACATATAAAGAGCTTCAAATGGTGTCAAAAATATGAGGAGAAGGAAATGGTCTGAAAAATAGGAGGAGCATTAAATCTTGTTGAAAAACATGAAGAGCCTGAAAACGTGTGAAAATTATGAAGAGTTTCAAAAGGTGTGAAATATATGAAGAGCTTCAAAAGTTTTCAAAAATATGAGGAGCATGAAACGGTCTGAAAAATAGGAGGAGCATGAAGTTGTGTTGAAAAACATGAAGAACCTGAAAAGGTGTGAAAAATATGAAGAGGTTCAAAAGGTGTCAAAAATATGAGGAGCATGAAACGGTCTGAAAAATAGGAGGAGCATGAAGCGGTGTAGAAAAACATGAAGAGCCTGAAAATGTGTGAAAAATATGAAGAGCTTCAAAAGGTGTCAAAAATATGAGGAGAATGAAACGGTCTGAAATATCGGAGGAGCAAGAAACGGAGTTCAAAAACATGAAGAGCCTGAAAAGGTGTGAAAAATATGAAGAGCTTCAAAATGTGCCATATATATGAGGAGCATGAAACGGTCTGAAAAATAGGAGGAGCATGAAGCGGTATTCAAAAACATGAAGAGCCTGAAAAGCTGTGATATTATGTCAAGCTTCAAAAGGTGTGAAAAATATGAGGAGCAGGAAACGGTCTGAAAAATAGTAGAAGCATGAAACGGTGTTAAAGAACATGAAGAGCCTGAAAAGGTGTGTAATATATGAAGAGCTTCAAAAAGTGTCAAAAATATGAGGAGCAGGAAACGGTCTGAAAAATAGGAGGAGCATGAAGTGGTGTAGAAAAACATGAATACCCTGAAAAGGTGTGAAAAATATGAAGAGCTTCAAAAGGTGTCAAAAATATGAGGAGCAGGAAATGGTCTGAAATATAGGAGGAGCTTGAAGTGGTGTAGAAAAACATGAAGACCCTGAAAAGGTGTGAAAAATATGAAGAGCTTCAAATGGTGTTAAATATATGAGGAGCTTGAAACGGTCTGAAAAATAGGAGGAGCATGAAATCTTGTTGAAAACCATGAAGAGCCTGAAAACGTGTGAAAATTATGAAGAGTTTCAAAAGGTGTGAAATATATGAAGAGCTTCAAAAGGTATCAAAAATGAGATGAGCATGAAATGGTCTGAAAGATAGGAGGGGCATGAAGCGGTGTTGAAAAACATGAAGAGCCTGAAAAGGTGTGAGAAATATGAAGATCTTCAAAATGTGTCAAAAATATGAGGAGCATGAAATGGTCTGAAAAATAGAAGGAGCAAGAAGTGATGTTTAAAAACATGAAGAGCCTGAAAAGGTGTGAAAAATATGAAGAGCATCAAAAGATGTGAAAAATATGAGGAGCATGAACCGGTCTGAAAAATAGGTGGAGCATGAAGCGGTTTTGAAAAGCATGAAGAGTCTGAAAAGGTGTGGAAAATATTAAGAGCTTCATAAGGTGTCAAAAATATTAGGAGCATGAAACGGTCTGAAAAATAGGAGGAGCTTGAAACGGTGTTCGAAAACATGAAGAGCATGAAAATTTGTGAAAAATATGAAGACCTTCAAAACGTGTCAAAAATGAGATGAGCATGAAACGGTCTGAAAAAAAGGAGGTGCATGAAGCGGTGTTGAAAAACATGAAGAGCCTGAGAACGTGTGAAAAATATGAAGAGCTTCTAAAGGTGTGAAAAATATGAAGAGCTTCAAAAGGTGTCAAAAATGAGATGAGCATGAAACGGCCTGAAAAATAGGAGGAGCATGAAGTGGTGTTCAAAAATATGAAGAGCCTGAAAAGTGTGAAAAATATGAAGCTTCAAAAGGTGTCAAAAATATGAGGAGCATGAAACGGTCTGAAAAAAAGGAGAAGCATGAAACGGTGTTAAAAACATGAAGAGCCTGAAAAAGTGTGAAAAATATAAAGAGCTTCAAAAGCTGTGAAAAATATGAAGATCTTCAAAAGTTGTCAAAAATGAGATGAGCAAGAAACGGTCTGAAAAATAGGAGGAGCACGAAGTGGTGTTGAAAAACATGAAGAGCCTGAAAAGGTGTGAAATATATGAAGAGCTTCAAAAAGTGTCAAAAATATGAGGAGCATGAAATGATCTGAAAAATACGAGGAACATGAAGCGGTGTTGAAAAACATGAAGAGCCTGAAAAGGTGTGAAAAATATGAACAGCTTAAAAAGGTGTCAAAAATATTAGGAGCAGGAAACGATGTGAAAAATAAATGCAGCATAAAACGGTGATCAAAAACATGAAGAGCGTGAAAAGCTGTGAAAAATATGAAGAGCTTAAAAAGGTGTGAAATACATGAGGAGCATGAAACGGCCTGAAAAATAGGAAGAGCATGAAGCTGGGCTCAAAAACATGAAGAGCCTGAAAAGGTGTGAAAAATATGAAGAGCTTCAAAAGGTGTCAAAATTATGAGGAGCAGGAAACGGTCTGAAAAATAGGAGCAGCATGTAACGGTGTTGAAAAACATGAAGAGTCTGAAAACGTGTCAAAAACATGAAGAGCTTCAAAAGGTGTGAAATACATGAGGAGCATGAAACGGTCTGAAAAATAGGAGGAGCATGAAACGGTCTGAAAAATAGGAGGAGCATGAAACAGTGTTGAAAAACATGAAGATCCTGAAAAGCTGTGAAAAATATGAAGAGCTTCAAAAGGTGTCAAATATATGAGGAGCTTGAAACGGTCTGAAAAATAAGAGTAACATGAAACGGTCTGATAAATAGGAGGAGCATGAAGCGGTGTTCAAAAACATGAAGAGCCTGAAAAGGTGTGAAAAATATGAAGAGCTTCAAAAGGTATGAATAATGAGAGGAGCATGAAACTGTCTGTAAAATAGGAGGAGCATGAAGCGGTGTTGAAAAACATGAAGAGCCGGAAAAGGTGTGAAAAATATGAAGAGCTTCAAAACCTGTCAAAAATATGAGGAGCCTGAAACAGTCTCAAAAATAGGAAGAGCATGAAACGGTCTGAAAAATAGGAGGATCATGAAGCGGTGTTGAAAATCGTGAAGAGCCTGAAAAGGAGTGAAAAATGTGAAGAGCTTCAACAGGTGTCAAAAACATGAGAAGCATGAAACGGTCTGAAAAATAGGAGGAGTATGAAGCTGTGTTCAAAAACATGAAGAGCCAGAAAAGGTGTGAAAAATATGAAGAGCTTCAAAAAGTGTAAAAAATGAGATGAGCATGAAACGGTCTGAAAAATAGGAGGAGCATGAAGCGGTGCTGAAAAACATGAAGAGCCTGAAAAGGTTTGAAAAATATGAAGAGCTTCACACGGTGTGAAAAATATGAGGAGCATGAAACGGTCTGAAAAATAGGAGGAGCATGAAGTGGAGCTGAAAAACATGAAGAGCCTGGAAAGGTGTGCAAAATATGAAGAGCTTCAAAAGGTGTAAAAAATGAGATGAGCATGAAACGGTCTGAAAAATAGGAGGAGCATGAAGCGGTGTTCAAAATCATGAAGAGCCTGAAAAGGTGTGAAAAATATGAAGAGCTTCAAAAGGTGTGAAATACATGAGGAGGATTAAACGGTCTGAAAAATAGGAGGAGCATGAAGTGGTGTTCAAAAACATGAAGACCATGAAAAGGTGTGAAAAATATGAAGAGCCTCAAAAGTGTGAAAAATATGATGAACATGATATGTTTTGAAAAATAGGATTAGCCTGAAGCGGTGTTCAAATACATGAAGAGCCTGAAAAGTTGTGAAAAATATGCAAAGCTTCAAAAGGTGTCAAAAAAGAGATGAGCATGAAACGGTCTGAAAAATAGGAGCAGCATGAATCGGTGCTGAAAAACATGAAGAGCCTGAAAAGGTGTGAGAAATATGAAGAGCTTCAAAAGGTGTCAAAAATATGAGGAGTATGAAACGATCTGCAAAAAATAAGGAGCAAGAAGTGGTGTTCAAAAACATGAAGAGCCTGAAAAGATGTCAAAAATATGAAGAGCTTCAAAAGGTGTCAAAAATATGAGGAGATGAAACGGTTTGACAAATTGAAAGAGCATGAAACGGTGTTCAAAAACATGAAGAGACTGAAAAGTGGTGAAAAATATGAAGAGCTTCAAAACGTGTCAAATATATGAGGAGCATGAAACGGTCTGAAAAATAGGAGGAGCATGAAGCGGTGTTGAAAAACCTGAAGAGCCTGAAAACGTGTGAAAAATATTAAGAGCTTCAAAAGGTGTGAAAAATATGAAGACCTTCAAAGTGTCAAAAATCGATGAGCAGGAAATGGTCTAAAAAATAGGAGACCATGAAATGGTGATAAAAACATGAAGAGCCTGAAAAGGTGTGAAATATATGAAGAGCTTCAAAAGGTATGAAAAATATGAGGAGAATGAAACGGTCGGAAAAATAGGAGGGGCATGAAGCGGTGTTCAAAAACATGAAGATCCTGAAAAGGTGTGAAAAATACGAAGAGCTTCAAAAGGTGTGAAATACATGAGGAGCATGAAACCATCTGAAAAATAGGAGGAGCATGAAGCGATGTTCAAAAACATGAATAGCCTGAAAAGGTGTGAAAAAGATGAAGAGCTTCAAAAGCTGTCAAAAATATGAGGAGCACGAAATGGTCTGAAAAATTGGAGGAGAATGAAACGGTGTTCAAAAATATGAAGAGCCTGGAATGGTGTGAAAAATATGAAGAGCCCCTATACGTGTGAAAAATATGAGGAGCATGAAACGGTCTGAAAAATAGGCGGAGCATGAAACGGTGTTCAAAAACATGAAGAGCCTGAAAAGGTGTAAAAAATATGAAGAGCTTCAAAACGTGTCAAAATATGAGGAGCATGAAACGGTCTGAAAAATAGGAGGAGCAAGAAGCGGTGTTGAAAAACATGAAGAGCCTGAAAATGTGTGAAAAATATGAATAGCTTAAAAAGGTGTGAAAAATATGAAGAGCTACAAAAGCTGTCAAAGGAGATGAGCATGAAACGGTCTGAAAAATAGCAGGAGCATGAAGCGCTGTTCAAAAACATGAAGAGCCTGAAAAGGGGTGAAAAATATGAAGAGCTTAAAAAGGTGTCAAAATTATGAGGAGCATTAAACGGTCTGAAAAATAGGAGGAGCATTAAACGGTGTGGAAAAACATGAAGAGACTGAAAAGGTGTGGAAAAATAGGAAGAGCTTCAAAATGTGTCAAATATATGAGGAGAACGAAACGGTCTGAAAAATAGGAGGAGCATGAAACGGTCTGAAAAATAGGAAGAGCATGAAACGGACTAAAAAATAGGAGGATCATGAAGCGGTGTTGAAAATCCTGAAGAGCCTGAAATGGTGTGAAAAATGTGAAGAGCTTCAACAGGTGTCAAAAACTTGAGGAGAATGAAACGGTCTGAAAAATAGGAGGAGCATGAAGCTGTGTTGAAAAACATGAAGAGCCAGACAAGGTGTGAAAAATATGAAGAGCTTCAAAAAGTGTCAAAAACATGAGGAGCAAGAAACGGTCTGAAAAACAGGAGTAGCATGAAACGGTCTGAAAAATAGGAGGAGCATGAAGCTGTGTTGAAAAACATGAAGAGCCTGAAAAGGTGTGAAAAATATGAAGAGCATCAAAAGGTGTAAAAAATGAGAGCAGCATGAAACGGTCTGAAAAATAGCAGGAGCATGAAGTGGAGCTGAAAAACATGAAGTGCCTGAAAAGGTGTGCAAAATATGAAGAGCTTCAAAAGGTGTAAAAAATGAGATGAGCATGAAACGTTCTGAAAAATATGAGGAGCATGAACTGGTGCTGAAAAACATGAAGAGCCTGAAAAGGTGTGAAAAATATGAAGAGCTTTAAAAGGTGTGAAAAATATGAAGAGCTTCAAAAAGTGTCAAAAATATGAGGAGCAAGAAACTGTCGGAAAATAGGAGGAGCATGAAACGATCTGAAAAATAGGAAGAGCATGAAGCTGTGTTCAAAAACATGAAGAGCCTGAAAAGGTGTGAAAAATATGAAGAGCTTCAAAAGGTGTGAAAAATATGAGGAGCATGGATCAGTGTTCAAAAACATGAAGAGCCTGAAAAGGTGTGAAAAATATGAAGAGCTTCAAAAAGTGTCAAATATATGAGGAGAAAGAAACGGTCTGAAAAAAAGGAGGAGAATGAAGCGGTGTTCAAAAACATGAAGAGCCTGAAAAGTTGTGAAAAATATGAAGAGCTTCAAAAGCTGTCAAAAATGAGATGAGCATGAAACGGTCTGAAAAAAAGGAGGAGCACGAAGCGTTGTTGAAAATCTTGAAGAGCTTGAAAAGGTGTGAAAAATATGAAGAGGTTTAAAAGGTGTCAAAAATATGAGGAGCATGAAACTTTCTGAAAAATAGGAGGATCATGAAACCGTGTTCAAAAACATGAAGAGCCTGAAAAGGTGTGAAAAATATGAAGAGCCTTAAAAAATGTCAAAATTATGAGGAGTATGAAACGGTCTGAAAAATAGCAGGAGCATGAAGCGGTGTTGAAAAACATGAAGAGCCTGAAAATGTGTGAAAAATATGAAGAGCTTCAAAAGGTGTGAAAAATATGAAGAGCTTCAAAAGGTGTCAAAAATATGAGGAGAATGAAATGGTCTGAAAAATAGGCGGAGCATGAAACGGTATTCAAAAACATGAAGAGCCTGAAAAGGTGTGAAAAATATGAAGAGCTTCAAAAGGTGTGAAAAATATGAAGAGCTTCAAAAGGTGTCAAAAATATGAGGAGAATGAAATGGTCTGAAAAATAGGCGGAGCATGAAACGGTATTCAAAAACATGAAGAGCCTGAAAATGTGTGAAAAATATGAAGAGCTTCAAAAGGTGTGAAAAATATGAAGAGCTTCAAAAGGTGTCAAAAATATGAGGAGAATGAAATGGTCTGAAAAATAGGCGGAGCATGAAACGGTTTTCAAAAACATGAAGAGCCTGAAAAGGTGTGAAAAATATGAAGAGCTTCAAAAGATGTGAAAAATATGAAGAGCTTCAAAAGCTGTCAAATGAGATGAGCATGAAACGGTCTGAAAAATAGCAGGAGCATGAAGAGGTGTTCAAAAACATGAAGATCCTGAAAAGGGGTGAAAAATATGAAGAGCTTCAAAAGGTGTCAAAATTATGAGGAGCATTAAAAGGTCTGAAAAATGGGAGGAGCATGAAGCTGTGTTCAACAACATGAAGAGCCTGAAAAGGTGCGAAAAATATGAAGAGCCTGAAAAGGTATGAAAAATATGAGGAGCTTCAAAAGGTGTCAAAAATGAAATGAGCTTGAAACGGTCTGAAAAATAGGAGGAGCATGAAGCTGTGTTCAAAAACATGAAGAGCCAGAAAAGGTGTGAAAAATATGAAGAGCTTCAAAAAGTGTCAAAAATATGAGGAGCAAGAAACGGTCGGAAAATAGGAGGAGCATGAAACGATCTGAAAAATAGGAGGAGCATGAAGCTGTGTTCAAAAACATGAAGAGCCTGAAAAGGTGTGAAAAATATGAAGAGCTTCAAAAGGTGTGAAAAATATGAGGAGCATGAAACGGTCTGAAAAATAGGAGGAGCATGGATCGGTGTTCAAAAACATGAAGAGCCTGAAAAGGTGTGAAAAATATGAAGAGCTTCAAAAAGTGTCAAATATAAGAGGAGAAAGAAACGGTCTGAAAAAAAGGAGGAGCATGAAGCGGTGTTCAAAAACATGAAGAGCCTGAAAAGGTGTGAAAAATATGAAGAGCTTCAAAAGCTGTCAAAAATGAGATGAGCATGAAACGGTCTGAAAAAAAGGAGGAGCACGAAGCGTTGTTGAAAATCTTGAAGAGCTTGAAAAGGTGTGAAAAATATGAAGAGGTTTAAAAGGTGTCAAAAATATGAGGAGCATGAAACTTTCTGAAAAATAGGAGGATCATGAAACCGTGTTCAAAAACATGAAGAGCCTGAAAAGGTGTGAAAAATATGAAGAGCCTTAAAAAATGTCAAAATTATGAGGAGTATGAAACGGTCTGAAAAATAGCAGGAGCATGAAGCGGTGTTGAAAAACATGAAGAGCCTGAAAATGTGTGAAAAATATGAAGAGCTTCAAAAGGTGTGAAAAATATGAAGAGCTTCAAAAGGTGTCAAAAATATGAGGAGAATGAAATGGTCTGAAAAATAGGCGGAGCATGAAACGGTATTCAAAAACATGAAGAGCCTGAAAAGGTGTGAAAAATATGAAGAGCTTCAAAAGATGTGAAAAATATGAAGAGCTTCAAAAGCTGTCAAATGAGATGAGCATGAAACGGTCTGAAAAATAGGAGGAGCAAGAAGCGGTGTTGAAAAACATGAAGAGTCTGAAAATGTGTGAAAAATATGAAGAGCTTCAAAAGATGTGAAAAATATGAAGAGCTTCAAAAGCTGTCAAATGAGATGAGCATGAAACGGTCTGAAAAATAGCAGGAGCATGAAGAGGTGTTCAAAAACATGAAGATCCTGAAAAGGGGTGAAAAATATGAAGAGCTTCAAAAGTTGTCAAATTTATGAGGAGCATTAAAAGGTCTGAAAAATGGGAGGAGCATGAAGCTGTGTTCAACAACATGAAGAGCCTGAAAAGGTGCGAAAAATATGAAGAGCCTGAAAAGGTATGAAAAATATGAAGAGCTTCAAAAGGTGTCAAAAAAGAAATGAGCATGAAACGGTCTGAAAAATAGGAGGAGCATTAAGCGGTGTTGAAAATCATGAAGAGCCTGAAAAGTTGTGGAAAAATAGGAAGAGCTTTAAAATGTGTCAAATATATGAGGAGAATGAAACGGTCTGAAAAATAGGAGGAGCATTAAACGGTGTGGAAAAACATGAAGAGCCTGAAAAGGTGTGGAAAAATAGGAAGAGCTTCAAAATGTGTCAAATATATGAGGAGAATGAAACGGTCTGAAAAATAGGAGGAGCAAGAAATGGTCTGAAAAATAGGAAGAGCATGAAACGGTCTGAAAAATAGGAGGATCATGAAGCGGTGTTGAAAATCGTGAAGAGCCTGAAAAGGTGTGAAAAATGTGAAGAGCTACAAAAGGTGTCAAAAACTTGAAGAGAATGAAACGGTCTGAAAAATAGGAGGAGCATGAAGCTGTGTTGAAAAACATGAAGAGCCTGAAAAGGTGTGGAAAAATATGAAGAGCTTCAAAAGATGTCAAATATATGAGGAGCACGAAACGGTCTGAAAAAAAGGAGGAGAATGAAGCGTTGTTGAAAATCTTGAAGAGCTTGAAAAGGTGTGAAAAATATGAAGAGCTTCAAAAGGTTTCAAAAATATGAGGATCATGAAACGGTCTGAAAAATAGGAGCAGCATGAAACGGTCTGAAAAATAAGAGGAGCATGAAATGGTGTTGAAAAACAGGAAGAGCCTGAAAAGGTGTGAAAAATATGAAGAGTTTAAAAGGTGTCAAAATTATGAGGAGCATGAAACTTTCTGAAAAATAGGAGGATCATGAAACCGTGTTCAAAAACATGAAGAGCCTGAAAAGGTGTGAAAAATATGAAGAGCCTTAAAAAATGTCAAAAATATGAGGAGTATGAAATGGTCTGAAAAATAGGAGGAGCAAGAAGCGGTGTTGAAAAACATGAAGAGCCTGAAAATGTGTGAAAAATATGAAGAGCTTCAAAAGATGTGAAATATATGAAGAGCTTCAAAAGGTGTCAAAAATGAGATGAGCATGAAACGGTCTGAAAAATAGGAGGAGCATTAAGCTGTGTTGAAAATCATAACGAGCCTGAAAAGGTGTGAAAAATATGAAGAGCTTCAAAAATGTGAAAAATATGAAGAGCTTCAAAAGGTGTCAAAAATTAGATGAGCATGAAACGGTCTGAAATAGGAGGAGCATCAAGCGGTGTTCAAAAATATGAAGAGCCTGAAAAGTGTGAAAAATATGAAGCTTCAAAAGGTGTCAAAAATATGAGGAGCATGAAACGGTCTGAAAAAAAGGAGAAGCATGAAACGGTGTTAAAAACATGAAGAGCCTGAAAAAGTGTGAAAAATATAAAGAGCTTCAAAAGCTGTGAAAAATATGAAGATCTTCAAAAGTTGTCAAAAATGAGATGAGCAAGAAACGGTCTGAAAAATAGGAGGAGCACGAAGTGGTGTTGAAAAACATGAAGAGCCTGAAAAGGTGTGAAATATATGAAGAGCTTCAAAAAGTGTCAAAAATATGAGGAGCATGAAATGATCTGAAAAATACGAGGAACATGAAGCGGTGTTGAAAAACATGAAGAGCCTGAAAAGGTGTGAAAAATATGAACAGCTTAAAAAGGTGTCAAAAATATTAGGAGCAGGAAACGGTGTGAAAAATAAATGCAGCATAAAACGGTGATCAAAAACATGAAGAGCGTGAAAAGCTGTGAAAAATATGAAGAGCTTAAAAAGGTGTGAAATACATGAGGAGCATGAAATGGCCTGAAAAATAGGAAGAGCATGAAGCTGGGCTCAAAAACATGAAGAGCCTGAAAAGGTGTGAAAAATATGAAGAGCTTCAAAAGGTGTCAAAATTATGAGGAGCAGGAAACGGTCTGAAAAATAGGAGGAGCATGTAACGGTGTTGAAAAACATGAAGAGTCTGAAAACGTGTCAGAAACATGAAGAGCTTCAAAAGGTGTGAAATACATGAGGAGCATGAAACGGTCTGAAAAATAGGAGGAGCATGAAACGGTCTGAAAAATAGGAGGAGCATGAAACAGTGTTGAAAAACATGAAGATCCTGAAAAGCTGTGAAAAATATGAAGAGCTTCAAAAGGTGTCAAATATATGAGGATCTTGAAACGGTCTGAAAAATAAGAGTAACATGAAACGGTCTGATAAATAGGAGGAGCATGAAGCGGTGTTCAAAAACATGAAGAGCCTGAAAAGGTGTGAAAAATATGAAGAGCTTCAAAAGGTATGAATAATGAGAGGAGCATGAAACGGTCTGTAAAATAGGAGGAGCATGAAGCGGTGTTGAAAAACATGAAGAGCCTGAAAAAGTGTGAAAAATATGAAGAGCTTCAAAACCTGTCAAAAATATGAGGAGCCTGAAACAGTCTCAAAAATAGGAAGAGCATGAAACGGTCTGAAAAATAGGAGGATCATGAAGCGGTGTTGAAAATCGTGAAGAGCCTGAAAAGGTGTGAAAAATGTGAAGAGCTTCAACAGGTGTCAAAAACATGAGAAGCATGAAACGGTCTGAAAAATAGGAGGAGTATGAAGCTGTGTTCAAAAACATGAAGAGCCAGAAAAGGTGTGAAAAATATGAAGAGCTTCAAAAAGTGTAAAAAATGAGATGAGCATGAAACGGTCTGAAAAATAGGAGGAGCATGAAGCGGTGCTGAAAAACATGAAGAGCCTGAAAAGGTTTGAAAAATATGAAGAGCTTCACACGGTGTGAAAAATATGAGGAGCATGAAACGGTCTGAAAAATAGGAGGAGCATGAAGTGGAGCTGAAAAACATGAAGAGCCTGGAAAGGTGTGCAAAATATGAAGAGCTTCAAAAGGTGTAAAAAATGAGATGAGCAAGAAACGGTCTGAAAAATAGGAGGAGCATGAAGCGGTGTTCAAAAACATGAAGAGCCTGAAAAGGTGTGAAATATATGAAGAGCTTGAAAAGGTGTAAAAATATGAGGAGCATGAAACCGTCTGCAAAACAGGAGGAGCATGAAATGGTGTTCAAAAACATGAAGAGCATGAAAAGATGTGAAAATTATGAAGAGCTTCAAAAGGTGTGAAATACATGAGGAGGATTAAACGGTCTGAAAAATAGGAGGAGCATGAAGTGGTGTTCAAAAACATGAAGACCATGAAAAGGTGTGAAAAATATGAAGAGCCTCAAAAGTGTGAAAAATATGATGAACATGATATGTTTTGAAAAATAGGATTAGCCTGAAGCGGTGTTCAAATACATGAAGAGCCTGAAAAGTGTGAAAAATATGCAAAGCTTCAAAAGGTGTCAAAAAAGAGATGAGCTTGAAACGGTCTGAAAAATAGGAGCAGCATGAATCGGTGCTGAAAAACATGAAGAGCCTGCAAAGGTGTGAGAAATATGAAGAGCTTCAAAAGGTGACAAAAATATGAGGAGTATGAAACGATCTGCAAAAAATAAGGAGCAAGAAGTGGTGTTCAAAAACATGAAGAGCCTGAAAAGATGTCAAAAATATGAAGAGCTTCAAAAGGTGTCAAAAATATGAGGAGCATGAAACGGTTTGACAAATTGGAAGAGCATGAAACGGTGTTCAAAAACATGAAGAGCCTGAAATGTTGTGAAATATATGAAGACCTTCATAACGTGTGAAAAATATGAGGAGCTTCAAAAAGTGTCAAAATTATGAGGACATGAAACGGTCTGAAAAATAGGAGGAGCATGAAAATGTCTGAAAAATAGGAGGAGCATGAAGTGGTGTTGAAAAACATGAAGAGCCTGAACAGTGTGAAAAATATGAAGAGCTTCATAAGGTGTCAAAAATATGAGGAGCATGAAACGGTCTGAAAAAGAGGAGGAGCATGAAGCGGTGTTCAAAACATGAAGACCCTGAAAATGTGTGAAAAATATGAAGAGCTTCACAAGGTGTCAAAAATATGAGGAGCATGAAACGGTCTGAAATATAAAGGAGCATGAAATGCTGATCAAAAACATGAAGAGCCTGAAAAGGTGTGAAAAATATGAAAAGCTTCAAAAGGTGTGAAATACATGAGGAGCATGAAACAGTCTGAAAAATAGGAGAAGCATGACGTGGTGTGGAAAAAGATGAAGAGCCTGAAAAAGTGTGAAAAATATGAAGAGCTTCAAAAGATGTGAAATACATGAGGAGCATGAAACGGTCTGAAAAATAGGAGGAGCATGAAGCGGTGTTCAAAAACATGAAGAGCCTGAAAAGTGTGAAAAATATGAAGAGCTTCAAAAGGTGTGAAAAATATGAAGAGCTTCAAAATGTGTCAAAAATCGATGAGCAGGAAATGGTCTGAAAAATAGGAGAGCATGAAGTGGTTTTAAAAACATGAAGAGCCTGAAAAGGTGTGAAATAAATGAAGAGCTTCAAAAGGAATCAAAAATATGAGGAGAATGAAACGGTCTGAAAAATGGGAGGGGCATGAAGCGATGTTGAAAAACATGAAGAGCCTGCAAATGTGTGAAAAATATGAAGATCTTCTAAAGGTGTCAAATATATGAGGAAATGAAACGACGTGTAAAATTGGAAGAGCATGAAGTGGTGTTGAAAAACATGAAGAGCCTGAAAAGTGTGAAAAACATGAAGAGCTTCAAAAGGTGTGAAAACTATGAAGAGCTTCAAAATGTGTCAAAAATCGATGAGCAGGAAATGGTCTGAAAAATAGGAGAGCATGAAGTGGTTTTAAAAACATGAAGATCCTGAAATGGTGTGAAATATATGAAGAGCTTCAAAATGTGTGAAACATATGAGGAGCTTCAAAAAGTGTCAAAAATATGAGGAGCATGAAACGGTCTGAAAAATAGGAGGGGGATGAAGCGGTGTTCAGAAACATGAAGAGCCTGAAAAGGTGTGAAAAATATGAAGAGCTTCAAAATGTGTCAAAAATATGAGGAGCATGAAACGGTCTGAAAAATAGGAGAAGCATGAAGTGGTGTTGAAAAACATGAAGAGCCTGAAAAGTTTGAAAAATATGAAGAGCTTCTAAAGGTATCAAAAATATGAGGAGCATGAAAAGGTCTGAAAAATAGGAGGAGCATGAAGTGGTGTTGAAAAACATGAAGAGCCTGAAAAGTGTGAAAAATATGAAGAGCTTCAAAAGGTGTCAAAAATATGAGGAGCATGAAACGGTCTGAAAAATAGGAGAAGCATGAAGTGGTGTGGAAAAAGATGAAGAGCCTGAAAAAGTGTGAAAAATATGAAGAGCTTCAAAAGGTGTGAAATACATGAGGAGCATGAAACTCTCTGAAAAATAGGAGGAGCATGAAGTGGTGTTCAAAAACATGAAGAGCCTGATAATTTGTGAAAAATATGAAGAGATTCAAAAGGTGTGAGAAATATGAGGAGCATGAAACGGTCTGAACAATAGGAGGAGTATGAAGCGGTGTTCAAAAACATGAAGAGCCTGAAAAGATGTCAAAAATATGACGAGCATGAAACGGTCTGAAAAATAGGAAGAACATGAAGCGGTGTTCAAAAACATGAAGAGCCTGAAAAGTGTGAAAAATATGAAGAGCTTCAGAAGGTGTCAAAAAAGAGATGAGCATGAAACGGATTGAAAAATAGGAGGAGCATGAAACGATCTGAAAAATAGGAGGAGCATGAAACGGTGTTGAAAACATAAAGAGCATGAAAAGGTGTGAAAAATACGAAGACCTTCAAAAGGTGTCAAAAATATGAGGCGCATGAAACGGTCTGAAAAATAGGAGGAGCCTGAAGCGGTGTTGAAAAACATGAAAGCCTTAAAAGGTGTGAAAAATATGAAGAGCTTCAAAAGGTGTCAAAAATATGAGGAGCATGAGACGGTCTGAAAAATAGGAGGAGCATGAAGCGGTGTTGAAAAACATGAAGAGCCTGAAAATGTGTGAGAAATATGAAGAGCTTCAAAAGGTGTCAAAAATATGAAGAGCATCAAAAGGTGTCAAAAATGAGAGGAGCATGAAGCGGTCTGAAAAATAGGAGGAGCATGAAGTGGTGTTGAAAAACATGAAGAGCCTGAAAAGGTGTCAGAAATATGAAGAGTTTCAAAAGGTGTGAAAAATATGAAGAGCTTCAAAAGGTGTCAAAAAGTAGATGAGCATGAAACCGTCTGAAAAATAGGAGGAGCATGAAGTGGTTTTGAAAAACATGAAGAGCCTGAAAAGGTTTGAAAAATATGAAGAGCTTCAAAAGGTGTCAAAAATATGAGGAGCATGAAACGGTATGAAAAATAGGAGGAGCATGAAGCGGTGTTCAAAAACATGAAGAGCCTGAAAAGGTTTGAAAAATATGAAGAGCTTCAAAAGGTGTCAAAAATATGAGGAGCATGAAACGGTCTGAAATATAAAGGAGCATGAAGCGGTGTTCAAAAATATGAAGAGCCTGAAAAGAGGTAAAAATATGAAGAGCTTCCAAAGGTGTCAAATATATGAGGAGCATGAAACGGTCTGAAAAATAGGAGGAGCATGAAGCCGTGTTCAAAAATATGAAGAGCCTGAAAAGAGGTAAAAATATGAAGAGCTTCCAAAGGTGTCAAATATATGAGGAGCATGAAACGGTGTGAAAAATAGGAAGAGCAAGAAGCGGTGCTAAAAAACATGAAGAGCATGAAAAGGTGTGAAAAATATGAAGAGCTAGAAAGGTGTCAAATATATGAGGAGCATGAAACGGTGTGAAAAATAGGAGGAGCATGAAGCGGTGTTGAAAAACATGAACAGCCTGAAAAGGTGTGAAAAATATGAAGAGCTTCAAAAGGTGTGAAAAATATGACGTGCATAAAACGGTCTGAAAAATAGGAGGAGCATGACGCGGTGTTGAAAAACATGAACAGCCTGAAAAGGTGTGAAAAATATGAAGAGCTTCAAAAGGTGTGAAATACATGAGGAGCGTGAAACGGTCTGAAAAATAGCAGGAGCATGAAGCGGTGTTCAAAAACCTGAAGAGAAGGAAAAGGTGTGAAAAATATGAAGAGCTTCAAAAGTTGTCAAAAAGATGAGGAGGATTAAACGGTCTGAAAAATAGGAGGAGCATGAAGCGGTGTTGAAAAACATGAAGAGCCTGAAAAGGTGTGAATAATATGAAGAGCTTCAAATCGTGTCAAAAATATGAGGAGTATGAAAAGGTCAGAAAAATAGGAGGAGCATGAAGCGGTGTTGAAAAACATGAAAGCCTGAAAAGGTGTGAAAAATATAAAGAGCTTCAAAAGGTGTCCAAAATGAGATGACCATGAAACGGTCTGAAAAATAGGAGGAGCAGGAAGTGGTTTGAAAAACATGAAGAGCCTGAAAAGGTGTGAAATATATGAAGAGCTTCAAAAGGTGTCAAAAAGATGAGGAGCATGAAACGGTCTGAAAAAGAGGAGGAGCATAAAGTGGTGTTGAAAAACATGAAGAGCCTGAAAAGCTGTGAAGAATATGAAGAGCTTCAAAAGGGGCCAAAAATATGAGGAGCATGAAACGGTCTGAAAAATAGGAGGAGCATGAAACGGTGTTGAACAACATGAAGAGCCTGAAAAGGTGTGAAAAATATGAAGAGCTTCAAAATGTGTCAAAAATATGAAGAGCATGAAACGGTCTGAAAAATAGGAGGAGCTTGAAGCGGTGTTCAAAAACCTGAAGAGCCTGAAAAGGTGACAAAAATATGACGAGCATGAAACGGTCTGAAAAATAGGAATAACATGAAGCGGTGTTCAAAAACATGAAGAGCCTGAAAAGGTGTGAAAAATATGAAGAGCTTCAAAAGGTGTGAAAAATATGAGGAGCATGAAACTGTCTGAAAAATACGAGGAGCATGAAACGGTGTTCAAATATGAAGGGCCTGAAAAGGTGTGAATTAGATGAAGAGCCTCAAAACGTTTCAAAAATATGAGGAGCATGAAACTGTCTGAAAAATAGGAGGAGCAAGAAGCGGTGTTGAAAAACATGAAGAGACTGAAAACGTGTGAATAATATGAAGAGCTTCAAAAGGTTTGAAAAATATGAAGAGATTCAAAAGGTGTGAAAAATATGAAGAGCTTCAGAAGGTGTCAAAAATGAGATGAGCATGAAACGGTTTGAAAAATAGGAGGAGCATGAAACGATCTGAAAAATAGGAGGAGCATGAAACAGTGTTGAAAACATAAAGAGCATGAAAAGGTGTGAAAAATACGAAGAGCTTCAAAAGGTGTCAAAAATATGAGGCGCATGAAACGGTCTGAAAAATAGGAGGAGCATGAAGCAGTGTTGAAAAACATGAAAGCCTTAAAAGGTGTGAAAAATATGAAGAGCTTCAAAAGGGGTCAAAAATATGAGGAGCATGAGACGGTCTGAAAAATAGGAGGAACATGACGGGGTTCAAAAACATGAAGAGCCTGAAAAGGTGTGAAAAATATGAGAGCTTCAAAAGGTGTGAAATACATGAGAAGCATGAAACGGTCTGAAAAATAGGAGGAACATAAAACGGTGTTCAAAAACATGAAGGGCCTGAAAAGGAGTGAAATATATGAAGATCCTCAAAACGTGTCAAAAATATGAGGAGCATGAAACGGTCTGAAAAATAGGAGGAGCATGAAGCGGTGTTGAAAAACATTTAGAGACTGAAAAGGTGTGAAAAATAAGAAGAGTTTCAAAAGGTGTGAAAAATATGAAGAGATTCAAAGGTGTCAAAAATATGAGGAGCATGAAACGATCTGAAAAACAGGAGGAGCATTAAAAGGTGTTCAAAAACATGAAGAGCCTGAAAAGGTGTGAAAAATATGAAGAGCTTCACAAGGTGTGAAAAATACGAAGAGCTTCAAAAGGTGTCAAAAAAGAGATGAGCATGAAACGGTCTGAAAAATAGGAGGAGCATGAAACGGTGGTCAGAAACATGAAGAGGCTGAAATTGTGTCAAAAAATGAAGAGTTTCAAAAGGTGTGAAATACATGAGGAGCATGAAACGGTCTGAAAAATAGGAGGAGCATGAAGCGGTGTTCAAAAACCTGAGGAGCCTAAAAAGGTGTAAAAAATATGAAGAGGTACAAAAGGTGTGAAAAATAGGAGGAGCATGAAGCGGTGTTCAAAAACATGAAAAGCCTGAAAAGGTGTGAAAAATATGAAGAGCTTCAATAGGTGTGAAAAATATGAGGAGCATGAAACGGTGTTCAAAAACATGAAGAGCCTTAAAAGGTGTGAAAAATATGAAGAGCTTCAAGGTGTGAAAAATATGAGGAGCATGAAGCCGTGTTCAAAAATATGAAGAGCCTGAAAAGAGGTAAAAATATGAAGAGCTTCCAAAGGTGTCAAATATATGAGGAGCATGAAACGGTGTGAAAAATAGGAAGAGCAAGAAGCGGTGCTGAAAAACATGAAGAGCATGAAAAGGTGTGAAAAATATGAAGAGCTAGAAAGGTGTCAAATATATGAGGAGCATGAAACGGTCTGAAAATATGAGGAGCATGAAGCGGTGCTCTATAACATGAGGAGCCTGAAAAGATGTGAAATATATGAAGAGCTTCAAAATGTGTGGAGAATATGAGGAGAATTAAAAGGTCTGAAAAATAGGAGGAGCATGAAGAGGTGTAGAAAAACATGAAGTCCCTAAAAAGGTGTGAAAAATATGAAGACCTTCAAATCGTGTCAAAAATATGAGGAGCATGAAACGGTCTGAAAATTGGAGGAGCATGAAGCAGTGTTGAAAAACATGAAGACCCTGAAAAGGTGTGAAAAATATGAAGACCTTCAAAAGGTGTCAAAAATATGAGGAGCATGAAACGGTCTGAAAAATAGGAGGAGCATGAAACGGTGTTCAAAAACATGAAGAGCCTTAAAAGGTGTGAAAAATATGAAGAGCTTCAATAGGTGTGAAAAATATGAGGAGCATGAAGCCGTGTTCAAAAATATGAAGAGCCTGAAAAGAGGTAAAAATATGAAGAGCTTCCAAAGGTGTCAAATATATGAGGAGCATGAAACGGTGTGAAAAATAGGAAGAGCAAGAAGCGGTGCTGAAAAACATGAAGAGCATGAAAAGGTGTGAAAAATATGAAGAGCTAGAAAGGTGTCAAATATATGAGGAGCATGAAACGGTCTGAAAATATGAGGAGCATGAAGCGGTGCTCTATAACATGAGGAGCCTGAAAAGATGTGAAATATATGAAGAGCTTCAAAATGTGTGGAGAATATGAGGAGAATTAAAAGGTCTGAAAAATAGGAGGAGCATGAAGAGGTGTAGAAAAACATGAAGTCCCTAAAAAGGTGTGAAAAATATGAAGACCTTCAAATCGTGTCAAAAATATGAGGAGCATGAAACGGTCTGAAAATTGGAGGAGTATGAAGTTGTGTTGAAAAACATGAACAGCCTGAAAAGGTGTGAAAAATATGAAGAGCCTCAAAAGGTGTCAAAAACATGAGGAGCTGAAACCGAATGAAAAACAGGAGGAGCAAGAAGCGGTGTTGAAAAACATGAAGAGTTTGAAAACGTGTGAAAAATATGAAGAGCTTCAATGGTGTGAAAAATATAAAGAGCTTCAAAAGGTGTGAAAAATAGGAGGAGCATGAAATGGTCTGAAAAATAGGAGGAGCATGAAGCGGTGTTCAAAAACATGAAGATCCTGAAAAGTTGTGAATAATGTGAAGAGCTTCAAAAGGTGTGAAAAATATGAGGAGCATGAAACGGTCTGAAAAATAGGAGGAGCATGAAGCGGTGTTCAAAAACATGAAGAGCCTGAAAAGTTGTGATAAATATGAAGAGCTTCAAAAGGTGTGAAATACAAGAGGAGCATGAAACGGTCTGAAAAATAGGAGGAGCATGAAGCTGTGTTCAAAACATGAAGAGCCTGAAAATGTGTGAAATATATAAAGAGCTTCAAAAAGTGTCAAAAATATGAGGAGCATGAAACGGTCTGAATAATAGGAGGAGAATGTAACGGTGATCAAAAACATGAAGAGCCTGAAAAGGTGTGAAAAATATGAAGAGCTTCAAAAGGTGTAAAAATTATGAGGAGTATGAAACGGCCTGAAAAATAGGAGGAGTATGAAACGGTGTTGAAACCCTGAAGCAAATGAAAAGGTGTGAAAAATATGAAGAGTTTCAAAACATGTCAAAAATATGAGGAGCATGAAACGGTGTTCAAAAACATGAAGAGCCTGAAAAGGTGTAAAATATATGAAGAGCTTCAAAAGGTTTCAAAAATATGAGGAGCATGAAACGGTCTGAAAAATAGGAGAAGCATGAAACTGTGTTCAAAAACATGAAGAGACTGAAAAGTTGTGAAAAATATGAAGAGCTTCAAAAGGTTTCAAAATTATGAGGTGCATGAAACGGTCTTAAAAATAGGAAGAGCATGAAGCGGTGTTGAAAAACATGAAGAGCCTGAAAAGGTGTGAAATAAATGAAGAATTTCAAAAGGTGTCAAAAATAGGAGGAGCATGAAACGGTTTGAAAAATAGGAGGAGCATGAATTGGCGTTGAAATACATGAGGAGCCTCAAAAGGTTTTAAATATATGAAGAGCATCAAAAGGTGTCAAAAATATGAGGAGCATGAAACGGTCTGAAAAATAGGAGAAGCATGAAGCGGTGTTGAAAAATATGAAGATCCTGAAAAGGTGTGAAATATATGAAGAGCTTCAAAAGTTTTTAAAAGTATGAGGAGCATGATACGGTCTGAAAAATAGGAGGAGCATGAACCGGTGTTGAAAAATGAACAGCCTGAAAAGGTGTGAAAAACAGGAAGAGCTTCAAAAGCTGTCAAAAATATGAGGTGCAAGAAACGGTCTCAAAAATAGGAGTGGCAAGAAACAGTGTTGAAAAACATGAAGAGCCTGAAAAGTTGTGAAATATATGAAGAGCTTCAAAATGTGTAAAATATATGAGGAGCATGAAACAGTCTGAAAAATAGGAGCAGAATGAAGCGGTGTTGAAAAACATAAACAGCCTGAAAAGGTGTGAAATATATGAAGACTGCAAAAGGTGTCAAAAATATGAGGAGCATGAAACGTTCTGAAAATAAGAGGAGCATGAAACGGTGTTCAAAAATATTAAGAGCCTGAAAAGGTGAGAAAAATATGAAGAGCTTCAGAAGCTGTGAAAAATATGAGGAGCATGAAGCGGTGTTCAAAAACTTGAATACTGAAAAGGTGTGAAAAATATGATAACCTTCAAAAGGTGTTAAAAGATGAGGAGCATGAAACGATCTGAAAATCAGGAGGAGCATGAAGCGGTGTTGAAAAACATGAAGAGGCTGAAAAGGTGTTAAAAATATGAAGAGCTTCAAAAGGTGTGAAAAATATGAGGAGCATGATACGATCTCAAAAATAAGAGGAGCATGAAGTGGTGTTCAAAATATGAAGAGCTTGAAAACTTGTGAAAAATACGAAGAGCTTCAAAAGGTGTCAAAAATATGAGGAGCATGAAACGGTCTGAAAAATAGGAGGAGCAAGAAGCGGTGTTCAAAAACATGAAGAACCTGAAAAGATGTCAAAAATATGAAGAGGTTCAAATGGTATCAAAAATATGAGGGGCATGAAACGGTCTGAAAAATAGGAGGAGCATGAAGAAGTGTTCAAAAACATGAAGAGCCTGAAAAGGTGTGAAAAATATGAAGAGCTTCAAAAGGTGTGAAATACATGAGGAGCATGAAACTCTCTGAAAAATAGAAGGAGCATGATGTGGTGTTGAAAACAAATAAGAGACTGAAAAGGTGTGAAATATATGAAGAGCTTCAAAAAGTGTGAAATACATGAGGAGCATTAAACGGTCTGAAAAATAGGAGAAGCATGAAGCGGTGTTCAAAAACATGAAGAGCCTGAAAACGTGTGAAAAATATGAAGAGCTTCAAAAGGTGTGAAATACATGAGGACCATTAAACGGTCTGAAAAAGAGGAGAAGCATGAAGAGGGGTTCAAAAACAGGAAGAGCTTGAAAAGTTGTGAAAAATATGAAGAGCTTCAAAAGTTGTCAAAAATATGAGGAGCATGAAACGGTGTGAAAAATAGGAGGAGCAAGAAGAAGTGTTCAAAAACATGAAGAGCCTGAAAAGGTGTGAAAAATATGAAGAGCTTCAAAAGGTGTGAAATACATGAAGAGCATGAAACTCTCTGAAAAATAGAAGGAGCATGATGTGGTGTTCAAAAACATGAAGAGCCTGAAAAAGTGTGAAAAATACGAAGAGCTTCAAAAGGTGTGAAAAATATGAGGAAGATGATACGGTTTGAAAAATAGGAGGAGCATGAAGCGGTGTTGAAAAACATGAAGAGTCTGAAAACGTGTGAAATTATGAAGAACTTCAAAAATATGAAAAATATGAAGAGCTTCAAAAGGTGTGAAAAATATGAAGAGCTTCAAAAGGTGTCAAAATGAGATGAGCATGAAACGGTCTGAAAAATAAGAGGAGCATGAAGTGGTGTTGAAAATAATGAAAAGCCTGAAAAGGTGTGAAATATATGAAGAGCTTCAAAAGGTGTTAAAAATATGAGGAGAATGAAACGGTCTGTAAAATAGGAGGAGCATGAAATGGTGTTTAAAAACATGAAGAGCCTGAAGAGGTGTGAAAAATATGAAGAGCTTCAAAAGGTGTCAAAAATATGAGGAGCATGAAAAGTTCTGAAAAATAGGAGGAGCATGAAGCGGTGTTCAAAAACAGGAAGACCCTGAAAAGTAGTGAAAAATATGAAGAGCTTCAAAAGGTGTCAAAAATATGAGGAGCATGAAACGGTCTGAAAAATAGGAGGACTATGAAACGCTGTTCAAAAACATGAAGAGCCTGAAAAGGTGTGAAAAATATGAAGAGCTTCAAAAGGTGTCAAAAATATGAGGAGCATGGAACGGTTTTAAAAATAAGAGGAGCATGAAGTGGTGTTGAAAAACATGAAGAGCCTGAAAAGATGTGAAAAATATGAAGAGCTTCAAAAGGTGTGAAATATATGAGGTGCAAGAAACGGTCGGAAAAATAGGAGGAGCATGAAGCGGTGTTGAAAAACACGAAGAGCCTGAAAAGATGTGAAAAATATGAAGAGCTTCAAGAGGTGTCAAAAGTATGAGGAGCATGAAAGGTTCTGGAAAATAGGAGGAGCATGAAGCAGTGTTGAAAAACCTGAAGAGCCTGAAAAGGTGTGAAAAATATGAACAGCTTCAAAAGGTGTGAAAAATATGAGGAGCATGAAATGGTCTGAAAAATAGGAGGAGCATGAAGTGGTGTTGAAAACATGAAGAGCATGAAAAGGTGTGAAATATATGAAGAGCTTCAAAAGGTGTGAAAATTATGAGGAGCATGAAATGGTCTGAAAAATAGGAGGAGCATGAAGCGGTGTTGAAAAACATGAAGAGCCTGAAAAGGTGTGAAAAATATGAAGAACTACAAAAGGTGTGAAAAATATGAAGAGCTTCAAAAGGTGTCAAAAATGAGATGAGCATGAAAAGGTCTGAAAAATAGTAGGAGCATGAAGTGGTGTTCAAAGAAATGAAGAGCATGAAAAGGTGTGAAATATATGAAGAGTTTCAAAAGGTGTCAAAAATATGAGGAGCATGAAGCGGTGTCAAAAACATGAAGAGCCTTAAAAAGTGTGAAATATGAAGAGCTTCAAAAGGTGTCAAAAAAATGTGGAGCATGAAACGGTCTGAAAAATAGGAAGAGCATGAAACGGTGTTGAAAAATATGAAGAGCCTGAAAAGGAGTGAAAAATATGAAGAGACTCAAAACGTGTCAAAAATATGAGGAGAATGAAATGGTCTGAAAAATAGGAGGAGTATGAAGTTGTGTTGAAAAACATGAACAGCCTGAAAAGGTGTGAAAAATATGAAGAGCCTCAAAAGGTGTCAAAAACATGAGGAGCTGAAACCGAATGAAAAACAGGAGGAGCAAGAAGCGGTGTTGAAAAACATGAAGAGTTTGAAAACGTGTGAAAAATATGAAGAGCTTCAAAGGTGTGAAAAATATAAAGAGCTTCAAAAGGTGTGAAAAATAGGAGGAGCATGAAATGGTCTGAAAAATAGGAGGAGCATGAAGCGGTGTTCAAAAACATGAAGATCCTGAAAAGTTGTGAAAAATGTGAAGAGCTTCAAAAGGTGTGAAAAATATGAGGAGCATGAAACGGTCTGAAAAATAGGAGGAGCATGAAGCGGTGTTCAAAAACATGAAGAGCCTGAAAAGTTGTGATAAATATGAAGAGCTTCAAAAGGTGTGAAATACAAGAGGAGCATGAAACGGTCTGAAAAATAGGAGGAGCATGAAGCTGTGTTCAAAACATGAAGAGCCTTAAAATGTGTGAAATATATAAAGAGCTTCAAAAAGTATCAAAAATATGAGGAGCATGAAACGGTCTGAATAATAGGAGGAGAATGTAACGGTGATCAAAAACATGAAGAGCCTGAAAAGGTGTGAAATATATAAAGAGCTTCAAAAAGTGTCAAAAATATGAGGAGCATGAAACGGTCTGAATAATAGGAGGAGAATGTAACGGTGATCAAAAACATGAAGAGCCTGAAAAGGTGTGAAAAATATGAAGAGCTTCAAAAGGTGTGAAATATGAGGAGCATGAAACGGTCTGAAAAATAGGAGGAGCATGAAGCGGTGTTCAAAAACATGAAGAGCCTGAAAAGTTGTGAAAAATATGAAAAGCTTCAAAAGGTGTCAAAAATGAGATGAGCATGAAACGGTCTGAAAAATAGGAGGAGCATGAAGCGGTGTTGAAAAAATGAAGAGCCTGAAAAGGTGTGAAAAATATGAAGAGCATCAAAAGGTATCAAAAATATGAGGAGCATGAAACGGTCTGAAAAATAGGAGGAGCAAGAAGCGGTGTTCAAAAACATGAAGAACCTGAAAAGATGTCAAAAATATGAAGAGGTTCAAATGGTATCAAAAATATGAGGGGCATGAAACGGTCTGAAAAATAGGAGGAGCATGAAGAAGTGTTCAAAAACATAAAGAGCGTGAAAAGGTGTCAAAAATATGAAGAGCTTCAAAATGTGTCAAAAATATGAGGAGCATGAAACGGTCTGAAAATTACGAGGAGCATGAGGCACTGTTGAAAAACATGAAGAGCCTGAAAAGGTGTGAAAAATATAAAGAGTTTCAAAACGAGTCAAAAATATGAGGAGCATGAAACGGTCTGAAAAATAGGAGGAGCATGAAACCATGTTCAAAAACATGAAGAGCCTGAAAATGTGTGAAAAATATGAAGAGCTTCAAAAGGTGTCAAAAATATGAGAAGCTTGAAACGGTTTGAAAAATAGGAGGAGCATGAAACTGTGTTGAAAAACATTAAGAGCCTGAAAAGGTGTGAAAAATATGAAGAGCTTCAAAAGGTGTGAAAAATATGAGGAGCATGAAACAGTCTGAAAAATAGGAGGAGCATGAAACGGTGTTCAAAAACATGAAGAGCCTGAAAAGGTGTGAAAAATATGAAGAGCTTCAAAAGGTGTCAAAAATATGAGGAGCAGGAAACGTTCTGAAAAATTGGAGGAGCATGAAACGCTGTTGAAAAACATGAAGAGGCTGAAAAGGTGTGAAAAATATGAAGAGTTTCAAAAGGTGTGAAAAATATGAAGAGCTTCAAAAGGTGTCAAAAATATGAGGAGCATGAAACAGTCTGAAACATAGGAGAAGCATGAAACCGTGTTCAACAACATGAAGAGCCTGAAAAGGTGTGAAAAATATGAAGAGCTTCAAAAGGTGTCAAAAATATGAGAAGCTTGAAACAGTTTGAAAAATAGGAGGAGCATGAAAATTTGTTCATAAACATGAAGAGCCTGAAAAGGTGTGAAAAATACGAAGAGCTTCAAAAGGTGTCAAAAATATGAAGATTATGAAACGGTGTGAAATATAGGAGAAGCAAGAAGCGGTGTTCCAAAACATGAAGAGCCTGAAAAAGTGTGAAATATATGAAGAGCTTCAAAAGTGGTGAAAAATACGAGGAGCATGAAAAGTCCTGAAAAATAGACGGAGCATGAAACTGTGTTGAAAACATGAAAGGTCTGAAAAGTTGTGAAAAATATGAAGAGCTTCAAAAGGTATCAAAAATATGAGGAGCATGAAACGGTCTGAAAAATAGGAGGAGCATGAAACGGTGTTGAATACCTGAAGTGCCTGAAAAGGTGTGAAAAATATGAAGAGGTTCAAAACATGTCAAAAATATGAGGAGGATGAAACGGTGTTCAGAAACATGAACAGCCTGAAAAGGTGTGAAAAATATGAAGAGTTTCAAAAGGTGTCAAAAATATGCGGAGCATGAAACGGTCTGAAAAATAGGAGCAGTATGAAGCTGTGTTGAAAATCATGAAGATTTTAAATGGTGTGAAAAACATGAAGAGCTTCAAAAGGTGTGAAATACATGAGGAGCAAGAAACGGTCTGAAAAATAGGAGGAGCATGATGTGGTGTTCAAAAACATGAAGAGCCTGAAAAAGTGTGAAAAATACGAAGAGCTTCAAAAGGTGTGAAAAATATGAGGAAGATGATACGGTTTGAAAAATAGGAGGAGCATGAAGCGGTGTTGAAAAACATGAAGAGTCTGAAAACGTGTGAAATTATGAAGAACTTCAAAAATATGAAAAATATGAAGAGCTTCAAAAGGTGTGAAAAATATGAAGAGCTTCAAAAGGTGTCAAAATGAGATGAGCATGAAACGGTCTGAAAAATAAGAGGAGCATGAAGTGGTGTTGAAAATAATGAAAAGCCTGAAAAGGTGTGAAATATATGAAGAGCTTCAAAAGGTGTTAAAAATATGAGGAGAATGAAATGGTCTGAAAAATAGGAGGAGTATGAAGTTGTGTTGAAAAACATGAACAGCCTGAAAAGGTGTGAAAAATATGAAGAGCCTCAAAAGGTGTCAAAAACATGAGGAGCTGAAACCGAATGAAAAACAGGAGGAGCAAGAAGCGGTGTTGAAAAACATGAAGAGTTTGAAAACGTGTGAAAAATATGAAGAGCTTCAAAGGTGTGAAAAATATAAAGAGCTTCAAAAGGTGTGAAAAATAGGAGGAGCATGAAATGGTCTGAAAAATAGGAGGAGCATGAAGCGGTGTTCAAAAACATGAAGATCCTGAAAAGTTGTGAAAAATGTGAAGAGCTTCAAAAGGTGTGAAAAATATGAGGAGCATGAAACGGTCTGAAAAATAGGAGGAGCATGAAGCGGTGTTCAAAAACATGAAGAGCCTGAAAAGTTGTGATAAATATGAAGAGCTTCAAAAGGTGTGAAATACAAGAGGAGCATGAAACGGTCTGAAAAATAGGAGGAGCATGAAGCTGTGTTCAAAACATGAAGAGCCTGAAAATGTGTGAAATATATAAAGAGCTTCAAAAAGTGTCAAAAATATGAGGAGCATGAAACGGTCTGAATAATAGGAGGAGAATGTAACGGTGATCAAAAACATGAAGAGCCTGAAAAGGTGTGAAATATATAAAGAGCTTCAAAAAGTGTCAAAAATATGAGGAGCATGAAACGGTCTGAATAATAGGAGGAGAATGTAACGGTGATCAAAAACATGAAGAGCCTGAAAAGGTGTGAAAAATATGAAGAGCTTCAAAAGGTGTGAAATATGAGGAGCATGAAACGGTCTGAAAAATAGGAGGAGCATGAAGCGGTGTTCAAAAACATGAAGAGCCTGAAAAGTTGTGAAAAATATGAAAAGCTTCAAAAGGTGTCAAAAATGAGATGAGCATGAAACGGTCTGAAAAATAGGAGGAGCATGAAGCGGTGTTGAAAAAATGAAGAGCCTGAAAAGGTGTGAAAAATATGAAGAGCATCAAAAGGTATCAAAAATATGAGGAGCATGAAACGGTCTGCAAAATAGGAGGAGCATGAAGCGGTGTTAAAAACATGAAGAGCCTGAAAAGGTGTGAAAAATATGAAGAGCTTCAAATGGTGTGAAATACATGAGGAGCATGGAACCGGCTGAAAAATAGGAGAAGCATGAAGTGGTGTAGAAAAACATGAAGAGCCTGAAAAGGTGTGAAAAATATGAAGAGCTTCAAAAGGTGTGAAAAATATGAGGAGCATGAAACGTTCTGAAAAATAGAAGCAGCATGAAATGGTGTTGAAAAACATGAAGAGCCTGAAAAGGTGTGAAAAATATGAAGAGCTTCAAAAGGTGTGAAATACATGAGGAGCATGAAACGGTCTGAAAAATAGGAGAAGCATTAAGTGGTGTAGAAAAAAAAAGAGCCTGAAAAGGTGTGAAAAATATGAAGAGCTTCATAAGGTGTGAAAAATATGAGGAGCATGAAACGGTCTGAAAAATAGAAGCAGCATGAAAAGGTGTTGAAAAACATGAAGAGCCTGAAATGGTGTGAAAAATATGAAGAGCTTCAAAAGGTGTGAAAAATATGAAGAGCTTCAAAAGGTGTCAAAAATGAGATGAGCATAAAACGTTCTGAAATATAGGAGGAGCATGAAGCGGTGTTCAAAAACATGAAGACCCTGAAAAAGTGTGAAAAATATGAAGAGCTTAAAAAGATGTGAAAAATATGAAGAGCTTCAAAATGTGTCAAAAATTTGATGAGCATGAAACGGTCTGAAAAATAGGAGGAGCATGAAGCGGTGTTGAAAAATGAAGAGCCTGAAAAGGTGTGAAAAACAGGAAGAGCTTCAAAAGCTGTCAAAAATATGCGGTGCAAGAAACGGTCTCAAAAATAGGAGTGGCAAGAAGCAGTGTTGAAAAACATGAAGAGCCTGAAAAGTTGTGAAATATATGAAGAGCTTCAAAATGTGTAAAATATATGAGGAGCATGAAACAGTCTGAAAAATAGGAGCAGAATGAAGCGGTGTTGAAAAACATAAACAGCCTGAAAAGGTGTGAAATATATGAAGACTGCAAAAGGTGTCAAAAATATGAGGAGCATGAAACGTTCTGAAAATAAGAGGAGCATGAAACGGTGTTCAAAAATATTAAGAGCCTGAAAAGGTGAGAAAAATGTGAAGAGCTTCAGAAGCTGTGACAAATATGAGGAGCATGAAGCGGTGTTCAAAAACTTGAATACTGAAAAGGTGTGAAAAATATGAAGACCTTCAAAAGGTGTCAAAAGATGAGGAGCATGAAACGATCTGAAAATCAGGAGGAGCATGAAGCGGTGTTGAAAAACATGAAGAGGCTGAAAAGGTGTTAAAAATATGAAGAGCTTCAAAAGTTGTGAAAAATATGAGGAGCATGATACGATCTCAAAAATAAGAGGAGCATGAAGTGGTGTTCAAAACATGAAGAGCTTGAAAACTTGTGAAAAATACGAAGAGCTTCAAAAGGTGTCAAAAATATGAGGAGCATGAAACGGTCTGAAAAATAGGAGGAGCAAGAAGCGGTGTTCAAAAACATGAAGAACCTGAAAAGATGTCAAAAATATGAAGAGGTTCAAATGGTATCAAAAATATGAGGGGCATGAAACGGTCTGAAAAATAGGAGGAGCATGAAGAAGTGTTCAAAAACATAAAGAGCGTGAAAAGGTGTCAAAAATATGAAGAGCTTCAAAATGTGTCAAAAATATGAGGAGCATGAAACGGTCTGAAAATTACGAGGAGCATGAGGCACTGTTGAAAAACATGAAGAGCCTGAAAAGGTGTGAAAAATATAAAGAGTTTCAAAACGAGTCAAAAATATGAGGAGCATGAAACGGTCTGAAAAATAGGAGGAGCATGAAACCATGTTCAAAAACATGAAGAGCCTGAAAATGTGTGAAAAATATGAAGAGCTTCAAAAGGTGTCAAAAATATGAGAAGCTTGAAACGGTTTGAAAAATAGGAGGAGCATGAAACTGTGTTGAAAAACATTAAGAGCCTGAAAAGGTGTGAAAAATATGAAGAGCTTCAAAAGGTGTGAAAAATATGAGGAGCATGAAACAGTCTGAAAAATAGGAGGAGCATGAAACGGTGTTCAAAAACATGAAGAGCCTGAAAAGGTGTGAAAAATATGAAGAGCTTCAAAAGGTGTCAAAAATATGAGGAGCAGGAAACGTTCTGAAAAATTGGAGGAGCATGAAACGCTGTTGAAAAACATGAAGAGGCTGAAAAGGTGTGAAAAATATGAAGAGTTTCAAAAGGTGTGAAAAATATGAAGAGCTTCAAAAGGTGTCAAAAATATGAGGAGCATGAAACAGTCTGAAACATAGGAGAAGCATGAAACCGTGTTCAACAACATGAAGAGCCTGAAAAGGTGTGAAAAATATGAAGAGCTTCAAAAGGTGTCAAAAATATGAGAAGCTTGAAACAGTTTGAAAAATAGGAGGAGCATGAAAATTTGTTCATAAACATGAAGAGCCTGAAAAGGTGTGAAAAATACGAAGAGCTTCAAAAGGTGTCAAAAATATGAAGATTATGAAACGGTGTGAAATATAGGAGAAGCAAGAAGCGGTGTTCCAAAACATGAAGAGCCTGAAAAAGTGTGAAATATATGAAGAGCTTCAAAAGTGGTGAAAAATACGAGGAGCATGAAAAGTCCTGAAAAATAGACGGAGCATGAAACTGTGTTGAAAACATGAAAGGTCTGAAAAGTTGTGAAAAATATGAAGAGCTTCAAAAGGTATCAAAAATATGAGGAGCATGAAACGGTCTGAAAAATAGGAGGAGCATGAAACGGTGTTGAATACCTGAAGTGCCTGAAAAGGTGTGAAAAATATGAAGAGGTTCAAAACATGTCAAAAATATGAGGAGGATGAAACGGTGTTCAGAAACATGAACAGCCTGAAAAGGTGTGAAAAATATGAAGAGTTTCAAAAGGTGTCAAAAATATGCGGAGCATGAAACGGTCTGAAAAATAGGAGCAGTATGAAGCTGTGTTGAAAATCATGAAGATTTTAAATGGTGTGAAAAACATGAAGAGCTTCAAAAGGTGTGAAATACATGAGGAGCAAGAAACGGTCTGAAAAATAGGAGGATCAAGAAGCGGTGTTCAAAAACATGAAGAGCCTGAAAAGGTGTGAAAAATATGAAGAGCTTCAAAAGGTGTGAAAAATAGGAGAGGCATGAACCGGTGTTGAAAAACATAAAGAGCATGAAAACTTGTGACAATTATGAAGAGCTTCAAAAGGTGTGAAAAATATGAACAGCTTCAAAAAGTGTCAAAAATGAGATCAGGATGAAGCGGTCTGAAATATAAGAGGAACATAAAGTGTTGTTGAATAACATGAAGAGCCTGAAAAGGTGTGAAAATATGAAGAGCTTCAAAAGGTGAGAAATACATGAGGAGCATTAAACGGTCTGAAAAATAGGAGGAGCATGAAGCGGTGTTCAAAAACATGAAGAGCCTGAAAAGGTGTGAAAAATATGAAGAGCTTCAAAAGGTATGAAATACAGGAGGAGCATTAAACGGTCTGAAAAATAGGAGGAGCATGAAGCGGTGTTCAAAAACATGAAGAGCCTGAAAAGGTTTGAAAAATATGAAGAGCTTCAAAAGGTGTGAAATATAGGAGGAGCATGTAGAGGTGTTCAAAAACATGAACAGCCTGAAAACGTGTGAAAAATATAAAGAGCTTCAAAAGGTGTCAAAAATATGCGGAGCATGAAACGGTCTGAAAAATAGGAGGCACATGAAGCGGTCTTCAAAAACATGAAAAGCCTGAAAAGGTGTGAAAAATATGAAGAACTTCAAAAGGTGTCAAAAATATGAGGAGCATGAAATGGTTTGAAAAATAGGAGAAACATGAAGCGAAGTTGAAAAACATGAAGAGCCTGAAATCATGTGAAAAATATGAAGAGCTTCAAAATGTGTGAAATACATGAGGAGCATGAAACGGTCAGAAAAATAGGAGGAGCATGAAGAGTTGTTAAAAAACATGAACAGCCAGAAAAGGTGTGAAAAATATGAAAACCTTCAAAAGATGTCAAAAATATGAGGAGCATGAAACGATCAGAAAATTAGAAGGAGCATGAAACCTTGTTCAAAAACAGGAAGAGCCTGAAAAGATGTGAAAAATATGAAGACTTTCAAAAGGTGTGAAAAATATGAGGAGCATAAAACGGTCTGAAAAATAGGAGGAGCATGAAGCGGTGTTCAAAAATATGAAGAGCCTGAAAACGTGTGATAAATATGAAGAGCTTCAAAAGGTGTGAAATACATGAGCAGCATGAAACTGTTTGAAAAATAGGAGGAGCATGAAGCGGTGTTGAAAAACATGAGAACCTGAAAACGTGTGAAAAATATGAAGAACTTCAAAAGGTGGGAAAATATGAGGAGCTTCAAAACGTGTCAAAAATATGAGGAGCATGAAATGGTCTGAAAAATAGGAGGAGCATGAAGTGGTGTTGAAAACCTGAAGAGCATGAAAAGGTGTGAAATATATGAAGTGCTTCAAAAGGTGTGTAAAATATGAGGAGCATGAAATGGTCTGAAAAATAGGAGGAGCATGAAGCGGTGTTGAAAAACATGAAGAGCCTGAAAAGGTGTGAAAAATATGAAGAACTACAAAAGGTGTGAAAAATATGAAGAGCTTCAAAAGGTGTCAAAAATGAGATGAGCATGAAACGGTCTGAAAAATAGTAGGAGCATGAAGTGGTGTTCAAAGAAATGAAGAGCCTGAAATGGTGTGAAATATATGAAGAGTTTCAAAAGGTGTCAAAAATATGAGGAGCATGAAGCGGTGTCAAAAACATGAAGAGCCTTAAAAAGTGTGAAATATGAAGAGCTTCAAAAGTTGTCAAAAAAATGTGGAGCATGAAACGGTCTGAAAAATAGGAAGAGCATGAAACGGTGTTCAAAAATATGAAGAGCCTGAAAAGGAGTGAAAAATATGAAGAGACTCAAAACGTGTCAAAAATATGAGGAGCATGAAATGGTCTGAAAAATAGGAGGAGCATGAAGCGGTGTTGAAAAACATGAAGAGCCTGAAAATGTGTGAAAAATATGAAGAGCTTCAAAAGGTGTGAAAGTCAAGAGAAGCAAGAAACAGTATGAAAAATAGGAGGAGCATGAAGTGGTGTTGAAAAACATGAAGAACCTGAAAAGGTGTGAAAAAATTGAAGAGCTTCAAAAGGTGTCAAAAATATGAAGAGCATGAAACGGTATGAAGAATAGAAGGAGCATGAAACGCTGTTCAAAAACATGAGGAGCCTGAAAAGGAGTGAAATATATGAAGAGCTTCAAAATGGGTGAAATACAAGTGGAGCATGAAACGGTCTGAAAAATAGGAGGAGCATGAAACGGTGTTCAAAAATATGAAGAGCTGAAAAGGTGTGAAAAATATGAAGAGCTTCAAAAGGTGTCAGAAATATGAGGAGCATGAAACGGTCTAAAAAATAGGAGGAGCAAGAAGCGGTGTTCAGAATAATGAAGAGCCTGAAAAAGTGTGAAAAATATGAAGAGCTTCAAAAGTTGTCAAATACATGAGGAGCATTATACGGTCTGAAAAATAGGAGGATCATGAAACGAAGTTCAAAAACATGAAGAGCTGAAAAGGTGTGAAAAATATGAAGAGCTTCAAAAGGTGTGAAAAATATGAGGAGCATGAAACGGTCTGAAAAATAGAAGCAGCATGAAATGGTGTTCAAAAACATGAAGAGCCTGAAAAGGTGTGAAAAATATGAAGAGCTTCAAAAGGTGTGAAATTCATGAGGAGCATGAAACGGTCTATAAAATAGGAGGAGCATGAAGCGGTGTTCAAAAACATGCAGAGACTGAAATCTTGTGAAAAATATGAAGAGCTTCAAAAGGTGTGAAAAATATGAAGAGCTTCAAAAGGTGTCAAAAAAGAGATGAGCATGAAACGGTCTAAAAAATAGGAGGAGCATGAAGTAGTGTTGAAAAAAATGAAGAGCCTGAAAAGGTGTGAAATATATGAAGAGCTTCAAAAGGTGTGAAAACTATGAGGAGCACGAAGCGGTCTGAAAAATAGGCGGATCATGAAACGGAGTTCAAAAACATGAAGAGCCTGAAAAGGTGTGAAAAATATGAATAGCTTTAAAAGGTGTCAAAAATTTGAGGAGCATGAAACGTTCTGAAAAATAGGAGGATCATGAAACGAAGTTCAAAAACATGAAGAGCCTGAAAAGGTGTGAAAAATATGAATAGCTTTAAAAGGTGTCAAAAATATGAGGAGCATGAAACGTTCGGAAAAAAAAGAGGATCATGAAACGGTGTTCAAAAATTTGAAGAGCCTGAAAATGTTTGAAAAATATTAATACCTTTAAAAGGTGTCAAAAATATGAGGAGAATGAAACGTTTTGAAAAGTAGGAGGATCATGAAACGGTGTTCAAAAACATGAAGAGCCTGAAAAGGTGTGAAAAATATGAAGAGTCTCAAAACGTGTCAAAAATATGAGGAGCATGAAACTGTCTGAAAAATAGGAGGAGCATGAAGTGGTTGTGAAAAACATGAAGAGCCTGAAAACGTGTGCAAAATATGAAGAGCTTCAAAAGGTGTGAAATACATGAGGAGCATGAAACGGGCTGAAAATTAGGGGGAGGATGAAGAGGTGTAGAAAAACATGAAGAACATGAAAAGTTGTTAAAAATTTGAAGAGCTTCAAAAGTTGTGAAAATTATGAGGAGCATGAAACTCTCTGAAAAATAGGAGGACCAAGAAGCGGTGTTGAGAAACATGAAGAGCCTGAAAAGGTGTGAAAAATATGAGGAGCTTCAAAAGGGCTCAAACATATGAGGAGCATGAAACGGTCTGAAAAATAGGAGGAGCATGAAGCGGTCCTCAAAAACATGAAGAGCCTGAAAAGGTGTGAAAAATATGAAGAGCTTCAAAATGTGTCAAACATATGAGGAGCATGAAACAGTCTGAAAAATAGGATGAGCATGAAACGGTTTTTTAAAAGATGAAAAGCATGAAAAGGTGTGAAAAATATGAAGAGCTTCAAAATGTGTAAAAAATTTGAGGAGAGTGAAACGGTCTGGAAACTATGAGGAGCATGAAGCGGTGTTCAAAAACATGAAGAGCCTGAAAAGGTGTGAAAAATATGAAGAGCTTCAAAAGGTGTGAAAAATATGAGGTGCATGAAACGGTCTGATAAATAGGAGGAGCCTGAAGGGGTGTTGAAAAACATAAAGAGCCTGAAAAGGCGTGAAAAATATGAAGAGCTTCAAAATGTGTCAATTATATGAGGTGCATGAAACAGTCTGAAAAATATGAGGAGCATAAAACGGTGTTGAAAAACATGAAGAGCATGAAAAGGTGTGAAATATATGAAGAGCTGCAAAAGGTGTCAAAAATATGAAGAGCATTAAACGGTCTGAAATCTAGGAGGGGCATGAAGCGGTGTGTAAAAACCTGAAGAGCCTGAAAAGGTGTGAAAAATATGAAGAGCTTCAAAAGTTGTAAAATATATGAGGAGCATGAAACGGTCTGAAAAATAGGAGGAGCATGAAGCGGTGGTCAAAAACATGAAGAGCCTGAAAAGATGTGAAAAATATGAAGAGCTTTAAAAGGTGTCCAAATATGAGGAGCATAAAACGGTCTGAAAAATAGGAGGAGCATGAAGCAATGTTGAAAAACATGAGGAGCCTGAAAAGGAGTGAAATATATGAAGAGCTTCAAAAGGTGTCAAAAATATGAGGAGCATGAAACGGTATGAAAAATAAGAGGAGCATGAAGCGGTTTTGAAAAAGATGAATAGAATGAAAAGGTGTGAAAATTATGAAGAGCTTCAAAAAGTGTCAAAAATATGAGAAGCATGAAACGACCGAAAAATAGGAGGAGCATGAAGAGGTGTTGATAAACATGAAGAGCCTGAAAAGGTGTGAAATATATGAAGAGGTTCAAAGGTGTCAAAAAGATGAGGAGAATGAAACTGTCTGAAAAATAGGAGGAGCATGAAGCGGTGGTCAAAAACATGAAGAGCCTGAAAAGGAGTGAAAAATATGAAGAGCTTCAAAAGGTGTGAAAAATATGAGGAGCAGGAAACGGTCTGAAAAATAGGAGGAGCATGAAGCGGTCTTGAAAAACATGAACAGCCTGAAAAGGTGTGAAAGTATGAAGAGCTTCAAAAGGTGTCAAAAATATGAGGAGCATGAAACGGTCTGAAAAGTAGGAGGATCATGAAGCAGTGTTCAAAAACATGAAGAGCCTGAAAAGGTGTGAAACATATGAAGAGCTTCAGAAGGTGTCAAAAATATGAAAAGCATGAAACGACTGAAAAATAGGAGGAGCATGAAGCGCTGTTTAAAAACATGAAGAGCCTGAAAAGGTGTGAAAATTATGAAGAGCTTCAAAAGGTTTCAAAAATATGAGGAGCATGAATCGGTCTACAAAATAGGAGGAGCATGAAGCGGTGTTCAACACTATGAAGAGCATGAAAAGGTGTGAAAAATATGAAGAGCTTCAAAAGGTATCAAAAATATGAGGAGCATGAAACGGTCTGAAAATAGGAGGAGCATGAAGCGGTGTTCAAAATCATGAAGAGTCTGAAAAGGTGTGAAAAATATGAAGAGCTTCAAAAGGTGTGAAATACATGAGGAGCATGAAACGGTCTGAAAAATAGGATGAGCATGAAGCGGTGTTGAAAAACATGAAGAGCCTGAAAAGGTGTGAAAAATATGAAGAGCTTCAAAAGGTGTCAAAAATGAGATACACATGAAACGGTGTGAAAAATATGAGGAGCATTAAACGGTGTTCAAAAACATGAAGAGCCTGAAAAGGTGTGAAGAATATGAAGAGCTTCAAAAGGTGTGAAATAGTTGATTAGCATGAAACGGTCTGAAAAATAGGAGGAGCATGAAGCGGTGTTGAAAAATATGAAGAGCCTAAAAGGTGTGAAAAATAGGAAGATCTTCAAAAAGTGTCAAAAATATGAGGAGCATGAAACGGTCTGAAAAATAGGAGGAGCATGAAACGTTGTTCAAAAACATGAAGAGCCTGAAAAGGTGTGAAAAATACGAAGAGCTTCAAAAGGTGTGAAAAATATGAAGAGCATGAATCGGTCTGAAAAATAGGAGGAGCACGAAGTGGTGTTGAAAAACATGAAGAGCCTGAAAAGGTGTGAAATATATGAAGAGCTTCAAAAGGTGTCAAAAATATGAGGAGCATGAAACGGTCTGAAAAATAGGAGGATCATGAAGCGGTGTTGAAAACCATGAAGAGCCTGAAATGATGTGCAAAATATGAAGAGCTTCAAAAGGTGTCAAAAATATTAGAAGCAGGAAACGGTCTGACAAATAGGAGGAGCATGAAGCGGTGTTGAAAAACATGAAAAGCCTGAAAATGTGTGAAAAATATGAAGAGTTTCAAAATTTGTCAAAAATATGAGGAGCACGATACGGTCTGAAAAAAAGGAGGAGGGTGAAGCGGTGTTCAAAACATGAAGAGCCTGAAAATGTGTGAAAAATATGAAGAGCTTTAAAAGGTTTCAAAAATATGAGGAGCATGAAACGTTCTGAAAATTAGGAGGATTAAGAAACCGTGTTCAAAAACATGAAGAGCCTGAAAAGGTGTGAAAAATATGAAGAGCCTCAAAAAATGTCAAAAAAATGAGGAGTATGAAACGGTCTGAAAAATAGCAGGAGCATGAAGCGGTGTTGAAAAACATGAAGAGCCTGAAAACGTGAGAAAAATATGAAGAGCTTCAAAAATGTGAAAAATACGAAGAACTTCAAAATGTGTGAAAAATATGAGGAGCATGAAACGGTCTGAAAGATAGGTGGAGCATGAAGTCGTGTTGAAAAACATGAAGAGCCTGAAAAGGTGTGTAAATATGAAGAGCTTCAAAAGGTGTGAAAAATATGTAGAGCTTGTAAAGGTGTTAAAAATGAGATTAGCATGAAACGGTCTGAAAAATAGGAGGAGCATGAAGTGGTATTGAAAAACTTGAAGAGTCTGAAAAGGTGTGAAATATATGAAGAGCTTCAAAAAGTGTGAAAAATATGAGGAGCTTCAAAAATTGTTAAAAATATGAGGAGTATGAAACGGTCTGAACAATAGGAGGAGCATGAAGTGGTGTTGAAAAACATGAAGAGCCTGAAAAGGTGTGAAAAATATGAAGAGCTTCAAAAAGTGTCAAAAATATGAAGAGCATGAAACCGTCTGAAAAATAGGAGGAGCATGAAGTGGTATTGAAAAACTTGAAGAGGCTGAAAAGGTGTGAAATATATGAAGAGCTTCAAAAAGTGTGAAAAATATGAGGAGCTTCAAAAATTGTTAAAAATATGAGGAGTATGAAACGGTCTGAACAATAGGAGGAGCATGAAGTGGTGTTGAAAAACAAGAAGAACCTGAAAAGGTGTGAAAAATATGAAGAGCTTCAAAAAGTGTCAAAAATATGAAGAGCATGAAACCGTCTGAAAAATAGGAAGATCATGAAGTGGTGTTGAAAAACATGAAGAGCCTGAAAAGGTGTGAAAATTATTAAGAGCTTCAAAAGGTGTGAAAAATATGAGGAGCACGAAACGGTCTGAAAAATAGGATGAGCATGAAACTGTTCTGAAAAAGATGAAGAGCATGAAAAGGTGTGAAAAATATGAAGAGCTTCAAAATGTGTCAAAATATGAAAAGCATGAAACGACTGAAAAATAGATGGAGCATGAAGTGGTGTTGAAAAACAGGAAGAGATTGAAATGGTAAGAAATATATGAAGATCTTCAAAAGGTGTCAAAAATAGGATGAGGATGAAACAGTCTGAAAAATAGGAGGAGCATGAAGTGTTGTTGAAAAACTTGAAAAGCCCAAAAAGGTGTGAAAAATACGAAGAGCTTCAAAAGGTGTCAAAAATATGAGGAGCATGAAACGGTCTGAAAAACAGAAGCAGCATGAAGCGGTGTTGAAAAACATGAAGAGCCTGAAAACGTGTGAAAAATATGAAGAGCTTCAAAAGGTGTCAAAAATATGAGGAGCATGTAACGGTCTGAAAAATAGTAGGAGCATGAAGCGGTGTTGAAAAACATGAAGAGCCTGAAAAGGTGTGAAAAATATGAAGAGCTTCAAAAGGTGTCAAAAATATGAGGAGCGTGAAACTGTCTGAAAAATAGGATGAGCATGAAACGGTTTTTAAAGACGAAGAGCATGAAAAGATGTGAAAAATATGTAGAGCTTCAAAATTTGTCAAAGTTATGAGAAGCATAAAACGGTCTGAAGAATAGGAGGAACATGAAGTGTTGTTGAAAAACATGAAGAGCCTGAAAAAGTGTGAAATATATGAAGAGCTTCAAAAGGTCTGAAAAATATGAGGAGCAGGAAACGGTCTGAAAAATATGAGGAGCATCGAGCGGTCGTCAAAAACATGAAGAGCCTGAAAAGGTGTGAAAAATATGAAGAGCTTCTAAAGGTGTGAAAAATATGAGGAGCATGAAACGATCTGAAAAATATGAGGAGCATGAAGTGGTCGTCAAAAACAGGAAGAGCCCAAAAAGATGTGAATAATATGAAGAGCTTCAAAAGGTGTCAAAAATATGAGGAGCATGAAAAGGTCTGAAAAATAGGAGGAGCATGAAACAGTTATCAAAAACATGAAGAGCCTGAAAAGGTGGTAAAATATTAAGAGATTCAAAGGGTGTTAAAAATTTGAGGAGCATGAACGGTCTGAAAAATAGGATGAGCATGAAACCGTTATCAAAAACATGAAGAGCATGAAAAGGTGGGAAAAATATGAAAAGCTTCAAAACCTGTCAAAAATATGAGGAGCATGAAACGGTTTGAAAAATAGCAGGAGCATGAAGCGGTGTTGAAAAACATGAAGAGTCTGAAAACGTGTAAAAATAAAGAGCCTCAAAAATACGAAAAATATGAAGAGCTTCAAAAGGTGTGAAAAATATGAAGAGCTTCAAAAGGTGTGAAATACATGAGGAGCATGAAACGGTCTGAAAAATAGGAGGAGCATGAAGTGGTGTGGAAAAAGCTGAAGAGCCTGAAAAGTTGTGAAAAATATGAAGAGCTTCAAAAGGTGTCAAAAATATGAGGAGCATGAAACGGTCTGAAAAATAGGAGGAGCATGAAACGCTGATCAAAAACATGAAGAGCCTGAAAAGGTGTGAAAAATATGAAGAGCCTCAAAACGTGTCAAAAATATGAGGAGCATGAAACGGTCTGAAAAATAAGAGGAGCATGAAATGTTGTTGAAAAACTTGAAGAGCCTGAAAACTTGTGAAAAAATATGAAGAGCTTCCAAAGTTGTCAAAAATGAGATGAGCATGAAACGGTCTGAAAAATAGGAAGAGCATGAAGCGGTGTTGAAAATCATGAAGAGCCTGAAAAGGTGTGAATAATATGTAGAGCTTCACAAGGTGTGAAAATACGAAGAGCTTCAAAAGCTGTCAAAATAAGATGATCATGAAACGGTCTGAAAATTAGGAGGAGCATGTAGTGATTTTGAAAAATATGAAGAGCCTGAAAAGGTGTGAAATATATGAAGAGCTTCAAAAGGAGTGAAAATATGAAGAGCTTCAAAAGCTGTCAAAATGAGATGAGAATGAAACGGTCTGAAAATTAGGAGGAGCATGAAACGGTGTTCAAACAAATTAAGAGCCTGAAAAGGTGTGAAAAATAAGAAGAGCTTCAAAAGTTGTGAAATACATGAGGAGCATGAAACTGTGTGTTAAATAGGAGGAGCATGAAGTGGTGCTCAAAAACATGAAGAGCCTGAAAAGGTGTGAAAAATAAGAAGAGCTTCAAAAGGTGTGAAATACATGAGAGGAATGAAACTGTCTGAAAAATAGGAGGAGAATGAAGCGGTTGTGAAAAACATGAAGAGCCTGAAAAGTTGTGAAAAATATAAAGAGCTTCTAAAGGTGTCAAAAATATGAGGACAATGAAACGCTCTGGAAAATAGGAGAAGCATGAAGTGGTGTTGAAAAAGATGAAGAGCCTGAAAAGGTGTGAAAAATATGAAGAGCTTCAAAAGGTGTCAAGTATATGAGGAGCATGAAACGGTAGGAAAAATAGGAGGAACATGAAGCGGTGTTCAAAAACATGAAGAGCCAGAACAGGTTTGAAATATAAGAAGAGCTTCAAAGGGTGTCAAAATTATGAGGAGCATGAAACAGTCTGAAAAATAGGAGGAGCATGAAACAGTGTTGAAAAATATGAAGAGCCTGAAAAGGTGTGAAAAATATGAAGAGCTTCAAAAGGTATGAAATATATGAAGAGCTTCAAAAGGTGTCAAAAAAGAGATGAGCATGAAACGGTCTGAAAAAAAGGTGGAGCATGAAGTTGTGTTCAAAAAAATGAAGAACCTGAAATGGTGTGAAATATATGAAGATTTCAAAAGGTGTCAAAAATATGAGGAGCATGAAACGGTCTGAAATATATATTAGGAGCATGAACCGGTGTTCAAAAACATGAAGGCCTGAAAAGGTGTGAAAAATATGAGGAGCTTCAAAAGGTGTGAAAAATATGAAGAGCTTCAAAATGTGTCAAAAATGAGATGAGCATGAAACGGTCTGAAAAATATGAGGAGATTGAACTTGTGTTGAAAAACATGAAGAGCCTGAAAAGGTGTGAAATATATGAGGAGCTTCAAAAGGTGTCAAAAATATGGCGAGCATGAAACGGTCTGAAATATAGGAGGAGCATGAAGCGTTGTTGAAAATATGAAGAGCCTGATAACATGTGAAAAATATGAGGAGCTTCAAAAGATGTGAAAAATATGAAGAGCTTCAAAAGATGTTAAAAATGAGATGAGCATGAAACGGTCTGAAAAATAGGAGGAGCAAGAAGTGGAGTTGAAAACCATGAAGAGTATGAACAGGTGTGAAATATATGAGGAGCTTCAAAATGTGTCAAAAATATGAGGAGCATGAAACGGTCTAAAAAATAGGAGAATCATGCAGCGGTGTTGAAAACATGAACAGCCTGAAAAGGTGTAAAAAATATGAAGTGCTACAAAAGGTGTCAAATATATGAGTAGCATGAAATGGTCTGAAAAATAGGAGCAGCATGAAACGGTTTTGAAAAACATGAAGAGTCTGAAAAGGTGTGAAAATTAGGAAGAGCTTCAAGGTGTCAAAAATATGAGGAGCATGAAACAGTCTGAAAAATAGGATGAGCATGAAATGGTTTTGAAGAATACGAAGAGCATGAAAAGGTGTGAAAAATATGAAGAGCTTCAAAAGGTGTCAAAAATATGAGAAGCATGAAATGAGTGAAAAAAAGGAGGAGCATGAAGAGGTGTTGAAAAACATGAAGAGCATGAAAAGGTGTGAGAAATATGAAGAGCTTCAAAAGGTGTCAAAAATATGAGGAGCATGAAACCGTCTGAAAAATAGGAGGAGCATGAAGCGGTTTTGAAAAACATGAAGAGCCTGAAAAGGTGTGAAAAATATGAAGAGCTTCAAAAGTTGTCAAAAATATGAGGAGCATGAAACAGTCTGAAAAATAAGTGGAGCATGAAATGGTATTCAAAAACATGAAGAGCATGAAAAGGTGTGAAAAATATGAAGAGCTTCAAAAGTTGTCAAAAATATGAGGAGCATGAAACGGTCTGAAAAATAGGAGAAGCATGAAGTGGTGTCGAAAAACATGAAGAGCCTGAAAAGGTGTGAAAAATATGAAGAGCTTCAAAAGGTTTGAAAAATATGAAGAGCTTGAAAAGTTGTCAAAAATATGAGGAGCATAAATCGGTCTGAAAAATAGGAGGAGCATGAAGCAGTTTTCAAAAACATGAACATCCTGAAAAGGTGTGAAAAATATGAAGAGCTTCAAAAGGTGTGAAAAAAAGGAGGAGCATCAAGCGGTGTTCAAAAACATGAAAAGCCTGAAAAGGTGTGAAAAATATGAAGAGCTTCAAAAGTGTCAAAAATATGAGGAGAATGAAACGGTCTGAAAAATAGGAGGAGCATGAAACGGTGTTCAAAAACATGAAGAGCCTGAAAAGGTGTGAAAAATATGAAGAGGTTCAAAGGTGTGAAATACATGAGGATCAAGAAACGGTCTGAAAAATAGGAGGAGCATGAAGCGGTGTTGAAAAACATGAAGAGCCTGAAAAAGTGCGAAAAATATGAAGAGCTTCAAAAGGTGTGAAAATATTAGGAGCATGATAAGGTCTGAAAAATAGGAGGAGCATGAAGCGGTGTTGAAAAACATGAAGAGCCTGAAAAGGTGTGAAAAATATGAAGAGCTTCAAAATGTGTGAAAAATATGAGTAGCTTCAAAAGGTGTCAAAATATGAGGAGCCTGAAACGGTCTGAAAAATAGGAGGAGCATGAAGTGGTGTTGAAAAATATGAAGAGCCTGAAAAGGTGTGAAAAATATGAAGAGCTTCAAAAGGTGTGAAATATATGAGGAGCTTCAAAAGGTGTCAAAAATAAGAAGAGCCTGATACCGTCTGAAAAATAGAGAAGCATGAAGTGGTGTTGAAAATCATGAAGAGCCTATAAAGATGTGAAAAATATGAAGAGCTTCAAAAGGTGTCAAAAATATGAGGAACATGAAAATGTCTGAAAAATAGAGGAGCATGAAGTCGTGTTGAAAATCATGAAGAGCCTATAAAGATGTGAAAAATATGAAGAGCTGCAAAAGGTGTCAAAAATATGAGGAACAAGAAAAGGTCTGAAAAGTAGGAGGAGCATGAAGCTGTGTTAAAAAATATGAGAGACTGAAAAGGTGTGAAAAATATGAAGAGCTTCAAAAGGTGTGAAATACATGAGGAGCATGAAACGGTCTGACAAATAGGAGGAGCATGAAGCGGTGTTCAAAAACATGAAGAGCCTGAAAAGGTGTGAAAAATATGAAGAGCTTCAAAAGGTGTGAAATACATGAGGAGCATGAAACGGTCTGACAAATAGGAGGATCATGAAGCTGTGTTGAAAAACACGAAGAACCTGAAAAGGTGTGAAAAATATGAAGAGCTTCAAAAGGTGTCAAAAATAGGAGGAGCATGAAACGTTCTGAAAAATAGGAGGAGCATGAAACGGTGTTCAAAAACATGAAGAGCCTGAAAAGGGGTGAAAAATATGAAGAGTTTCAAAAGGTGTCAAAAATATGAGCAGCATGAATCGGTGTTCAAAAACATGAAGAGCCTGAAAAAGTGTGAAATATGAAGAGCTTCAAAAGGTGTCAAAAATATGAGGAGCATGAAACGGTCTGAAAAATAGAAGGAGCATGATGCGGTGTTCAAAAACATGAAGCCTGAAAAGGTGTGAAAAATAAGAAGAGTTTCAAAAGGTGTCAAAAATATGAAGAGCATGAAACGGTCTGAAAAATAGGAGGAACAAGAAGCAGTGTTGAAAAACATAAAGAGACTGAAAACGTTTCAAAAACATGAAGAGCTTCAAAACATGTGAAAAATATGAAGAGCTTCAAAAGGTGTCAAAAATGAGATGAGCATGAAACGGTCTGAAAAATTGGAGGAGGATGAAGTGGTTTTGAAAAACATGAAGAGCCTGAAAATGTGTAAAATATATGAAGAGCTTCAAAAGGTGTCAAAAATATGAGGAGCATGAAACGGTCTGAAATAGAGGAGGAGCCTGAAACGGTGTTGAAAAACATGAGGAGCCTGAACAGGTCTGAAAAATATGAACAGCTTTAAAAGGTGTGAAAAATATGAGGAGCTTCAAAAGGTGTGAAAAATAAGAGGAGAATGAAAGGGTCTGAAAAATAGGAGAAGCATGAAGTGGTGTGGAAAAACATGAAGAACCTGAAAAGGTGTGAACAATATGAAGAGCTTCAAAAGATGTGAAATACATAAGGAGCATGAAACGATCTGAAAAATTGAATGAGCGTGAAGCTGTGTTGAAAAACATGAAGAGCCTGAAAAGGTGTGAAAAATATGAAGAGCTTCAAAAGGTGTGAAAATATGAAGAGCTTCAAAAGGTGTGAAAATATTAGGAGCATGATACGGTCTGAAAAATACGAGGAGCATGAAGCGGTGTTGAAAAACATGAAGAGCATGACAAGGTGTGAAAAATATGAAGAGCTTCAGAAGGTGTCAAAATATGAGGAGCATGAAACAGGCTGAAAAATAGGAGGAGCAGGAAGCGGTGTTCAAAACCATGAAGAGCCTGAAAAGGGGTGAAAAATATGAAGAGCTTCAAGAGGTGTGAAAAATATGAGGAGCATGAAAAGGTCTGAAAAAAAAAGAGGAGCATGAAGTGATATTGAAAAACATGAGGAGCCTGAAAAGGTGTGAAAAATATGAAGAGCTTCAAAATGTGTGAAATACATGAGGAGCATGAAACGGTCTGAAAAATAGGAGGACCATGAAGCCATGTTGAAAAACATGAAGAGCCTTAAAAATGTGTGAAAAATATGAAGAGATTCAAAACGCGTGAAAAATATGAAGAGCTTCAAAAGGTGTGAAAAATATGAGGAGCATGAAACTGTCTGAAAAATACGAGGAGCATTAAACAGTGTTGAAAAATATGGAGAGCCTGAAAAGGTGTGAAAAATATGAAGAGCTTCAAAAGGTGTCAAAAATATGAAGAGCCTCAAAAGGTGTCAAAAATACGAGGAGCATGAAACGGTCTGAAAAATAGGAGGAGCATGAAGCGGTGTTGAAAAACATGAAGAGCCTTAAAAATGTGTGAAAAATATGAAGAGCTTCAAATGTGTCAAATATATGAGGAGCACGAAACGGTCTGAAAAATAGGAGGAGCATGAAGCGGTGTTCAAAAACATGAAGAGCCTGAAAAGGTGTGAAAAATATGAAGAGCTTCAAAGGGTGTCAAAAATATGAGGAGCATGAAACGTTCTGAGAAATAGGAGGAGAATGAAGCCATGTTCAGAACCAAGAAGAGACTGAACAGGTGAGAAAAATATCAAGAGCTTCAAAAGGTGTGACCATATGAAGAACTTCAAAAGGTGTGAAAATATTAGGAGCATGAAACAGTCTGAAATATAGGAGGAGCATGAAGCGGTGTTCAAAAACATGAGGAGCCTGAAAAGGTGTGAAAAACATGAAGAGCTTCAAAAGGTGTCAAAAATATGAGGAGCATGAAACGGTCTGAAAAATAGGAGCAGCATAAAGCGGTGTAAAAAACATGAAGAGCTTCAAAAGGTGTCAAAAATATGAGGTTCATGAAACAATCTGAAAAATAGGAAAAGCATGACGCGTTGTTCAAAAACATGAAGAGCCTGAAAAGGTGTGAAATATATGAAGAGCTTCAAAAGCTGTAAAAAATATGAGGTGCATGATACAATCTGAAAAACAGGAGGTGCATGAAGCGGTGTTGAAAACATGAAGAGCCTGAAAATATGTGAAAAATAAGAAGAGCTTGAAAAGGTGTCAAAATATGAGGAGCATGAAACAGTCTAAAAAATAGTAGGAGCATGAAAAGGTATTGAAAAACACGAAGAGCCTGAAAAGGTGTGAAAAATATGAAGAGTTTCAAAAGGTGTCAGAAATATGAGGAGCATGAAACAGTTTGAAAAATAGGAGGAACATGAAGTCGAGTTCAAAACCATGAAGAGCCTGAAAAGGTGTGAAATATACGAAGAGCTTCAAAAGGTGTCAAAAATATGAGGAGCATGAAACGATCTGAAAAATAGGAGGAGCATGAAACGGTGTAAAAAACATGAAGAGCCTGAAAAGGTGTGAAATAAATGAAGAGCTTCAAAAGGTGTCAAAAATTTGAAGAGCATGAAACAGTTTGAAAAATAGGAGGAACATGAAGGCGTGTTCAAAACCATGAAGAGCCTGAAAAGGTGTGAAATATACGAAGAGCTTCAAAAGGTGTCAAAAATATGAGGAGAATGAAACGATCTGAAAAATAGGAGAAGCATGAAACGGTGTAAAAAACATGAAGAGCCTGAAAAGGTGTGAAATAAATGAAGAGCTTCAAAAGGTGTCAAAATTTGAGGACCATGAAACGCTCTGAAATATAGGAGGAGCATGATGCGGTGTTGAAAAGCATGAAGAGTCTGAAAAGGAGTGAAATATATGAAGCACTTCAATAGCTGTCAAAAATATGAGGAGCCTGAAACGTTCTGAAAAATAGGAGGAGCATGAAGCGGTGTTGAAAAACATGAAGAGCCTGAAAAGATGTGAAAAACATGAAGAGTCTGAAAGGGTGTGAAAAACATGAAGAGCCTGAAACGGTGTGAAATATATGAAGAGTTTCAAATGGTGTCAAAAATATGAGGAGCATGAAACAGTTTGAAAAATAGGAGGAACATGAAGGCGTGTGCAAAACCATGAAGAGCCTGAAAAGGTGTGAAATATACGAAGAGCTTCAAAAGGTGTCAAAAATATGAGGAGAATGAAACGATCTGAAAAATAGGAGGAGCATGAAACGGTGTAAAAAACATGAAGAGCCTGAAAAGGTGTGAAATAAATGAAGAGCTTCAAAAGGTGTCAAAATTTGAGGACCATGAAACGCTCTGAAATATAGGAGGAGCATGAAGCGGTGTTGAAAAAAATGAAGATCCTGAAAAGGTGTGAAAAATATGAGGAGCTTCAAAAGGTGTCAAAAATATGAAGAACATGAAACGGTCTGAAAACTAGGAGGAGCATGAAGTGGTGTTGAAAAGCATGAAGAGCCTGAAAATGTGTGAAACATATGAAGAGCTTCAAAAAGTGTGAAAAATATGAGGAGCATGAAACGGTCTGAAAAATAGGAGGAGCAGGAAGCGGTGTTGAAAAACGTGAAGAGCCTGAAAAGGTGTGAAAAATATGAAGAGCTTCAGAAGGTGTCAAAATATGAGGAGCATGAAACAGTCTGAAAAATAGGAGGAGCAGGAAGCGGTGTTCAAAACCATGAAGAGCCTGAAAACGTGTGAAAAATATGAAGAGCTTCAAAAGGTGTGAAAAATATGAGGAGCATGAAAAGGTCTGAAAAAAAAAGAGGAGCATGAAGTGATATTGAAAAACATGAAGAGCCTGAAAATGTGTGAAATAAATGAAGAGCTTAAAAAGGTGTCAAAAATATGACGGGCATGAAACGGTCTGAAAAAAAAAAAAAGGAGCATAAGGTTGTGTTGAAAAACATGAAGAGCCTGAAAATGTGTAAAGTATATGAAGAGCTTCAAAAGGTGTCAAAAATATGAGGAGCATGAAACGGTCTGAAAAATAGGAAGAGCATGAAACGGTGTTGAAAAACATGAAGAGCGTGAAAAGTTTTGAAAAATATAAAGAGCTTCAAAAGCTGTCCAAAACATGAGGAGCATGAAACGGTCTGAAAAATAGGAGGAGCATGAGTGGTGTTGAAATACATGAAGAGCCTGAAAAGGTGTGAAATATATGAAGAGCTTCCAAAGGTGTGAAAAATTTGAGGAGCATGAAAAGGTCTGAAAAAAAAAGACGAGCATGAAGTGGTATTGAAAAACATGAAGAGCCTGAAAATGTGTGAAATATATGAAGAGCTTCAAAAGGTGTCAAAAATATGACGAGCATGAAACGGTCTGAAAAATAGGAGGAGAATGAAGCGGTGATCAAAAATATGAAGAGCCTGAAAAGGTGTGAAAAATATGAAGAGTTTCAAAAGTTGTCAAATATATGAGGACCTAAAAATGGTCTGAAAAAAAGGAGGAGCATGAACTGGTGTTAAAAAAAAATGAAGAGCCTGAAAAGCTGTGAGAAATATGAAGAGCTGCAAAAGGTGTGAAAAATATGAAGAGCTTCAAAAGGTGTCAAAAATATGAGGAGAAAGAAACGGTCTGAAAAATAGGAGGAGCAAGAAGTGGTGTTGAAAACATGAAGAGCCTGAAAAGGTGTAAAAAATATGAAGAGCTTCAAAAGGTGTCAAAAATATGAGGACATGAAACGGTTGAAAAATAGAAGGAGCATGAAACCGTGTTCAAAACCATGAAGAGCCTGAAAAGGTGTGAAAAATATGAAGGGCTTCAAAACGTGTCAAAAATATGAGGTTCATGAAACAATCTGAAAAATAGGAAAAGCATGACGCGTTGTTCAAAAACATGAAGAGCCTGAAAAGGTGTGAAATATATGAAGAGCTTCAAAAGCTGTAAAAAATATGAGGTGCATGATACAATCTGAAAAATAGGAGGTGCATGAAGCGGTGTTGAAAACATGAAGAGCCTGAAAATATGTGAAAAATAAGAAGAGCTTCAAAAGGTGTCAAAATATGAGGAGCATGAAACAGTCTAAAAAATAGTAGGAGCATGAAAAGGTATTGAAAAACACGAAGAGCCTGAAAAGGTGTGAAAAATATGAAGAGTTTCAAAAGGTGTCAGAAATATGAGGAGCATGAAACAGTTTGAAAAATAGGAGGAACATGAAGTCGAGTTCAAAACCATGAAGAGCCTGAAAAGGTGTGAAATATACGAAGAGCTTCAAAAGGTGTCAAAAATATGAGGAGCATGAAACGATCTGAAAAATAGGAGGAGCATGAAACGGTGTAAAAAACATGAAGAGCCTGAAAAGGTGTGAAATAAATGAAGAGCTTCAAAAGGTGTCAAAATTTGAGGACCATGAAACGCTCTGAAATATAGGAGGAGCATGATGCGGTGTTGAAAAGCATGAAGAGTCTGAAAAGGAGTGAAATATATGAAGCACTTCAATAGCTGTCAAAAATATGAGGAGCATGAAACGGTCTGAAAAATAGGAGGAGCATGAAACGGTGTAAAAAACATGAAGAGCCTTAAAAGGTCTGAAAATTATGAAGAGTTCAAAAGGTGTCAAAAATATGAGGAGCATGAAACGGTCTGAAAAATAGGATTAGCATGAAGCGGTGCTGAAAAACATGAAGAGCCTGAAAAGGTGTGAAAAATACGAAGAGCTTCAAAAGGTGTGAAAAATATGAGGAGCATGAAACTGTCTGAAAAATAGGAGGAGCATGAAGCCGTTTTGAAAAACATGATTCCTGAAAAGGTGTGAAATAAACGAAGAGCTTCAAAAGATGTCAAAAATTTGAGGACCATGAAACGCTCTGAAATATAGGAGGAGCATGATGCGGTGTTGAAAAGCATGAAGAGCCTGAAAAGGTGTGAAATATATGAAGCACTTCAATAGCTATCAAAAATATGAGGAGCCTGAAATGTTCTGAAAAATTGGAGGAGCATGAAGCGGTGTTGAAAAACATGAAGAGCCTGAAAAGTTGTGAAAATCATGAAGAGCCTGAAAAGGTGTGAAAAACATGAAGAGCCTCAACAGGTGTGAAATATATGAAGAGCTTCAAACGGTATCAAAAATATGAGGAGCATGAAACGGTCTGAAAAATAGGAGGAGCATGAAGCGGTGTTGAAAAACATGAAGAGCCTGAAAAGGTGTGACAAACATGAAGAGCCTGAAAAGGTGTGAAATATATGAAGAGGTTCAAAAGGTGTGAAAAATTTGAAGAGCTTCAAAAGTTGTCAAAAATATGAGGAGCAAGAAACGATCTGAAAAATAGGTGGAGAAGGAAGTGGTGTTGAAAAACATGAAGAGACTGAAAAGGTGTGAAAATATGAAGACCATCAAAAGGTGTCAAAAATAGGAGTATCATGAAACGATGTTCAAAAACATGAAGAGCCTGAATAGGAGTGAAAAATATGAAGAGCTTCAAAATGTGTAAAAAATATGAGGAGCATGAAACGGTCTGAAAAATAGGAGGAGCATGAAACGGTGTTGAAAAACATGAAGAGCCTGAAAAGGTGTGAAAAATATTAAGAGCTTCAAAAGGTGTCAAAAATATGAGGAGCATGAAACGGTCTGAAAAATAGGAAGAGCATGAGTGGTGTTGAAATACATGAAGAGGCTGAAAAGGTGTGAAATATTTGAAAAGCTTCAAAACGTGTCATAAATATGAGGAGTATGAAACAGTCTGAAAAATAGGAGGAGCATGAAGCGGTGTTCAAAACCATGAAGAGCCTGAAAAGGTGTGAAATATATGAAGAGCTTCAAGGGTGTCAAAATATGAGGAGCATGATACAGTCTGAAAAATAGAAGGAGCATGAAACGGTGTTGAAAAACATGAAGAGCCTGAAAAGGTGTGAAAAAGATGAAGAGCCTCAAAAGGTGTGAAAAAGATGAAGAGCCTCAAAAGGTGTGAAATATAGGAAGAGCTTCAATAGGTGTCAAAAATATGAGGAGCATGAAACGGTCTGAAAAATAGGAGGAGCATGAAGCGGTGTTGAAAATAATGAAGAGCCTGAAAAGTTGTGAAAAACACGAAGAGCCTGAAAAGGTGTGAAAAACATGAAGAGCCTCAAAAGGTGTGAAATACATGAAGAGCTTCAAAAGGTATAAAAATGTGAGGAGCATGAAACGATCTGAAAAATAGGTGGAGCAAGAAGTGGTGTTGAAAAACATGAAGCGCATGAAAATGTGTGAAAAATATGAAGAGCTTCGAAAGGTGTCAAAAATATGAGGAGCATGAAAACGTCTGAAAAATAGGAGGAGCATGAAGCGGTGTGAAAAACTTGAAAGAGCCTGAAAAGGTGTGAAATATATGAAGAGCTTCAAAAGGCGTCAAAAATAGGAGGAGCATGAAACGCTCTGAAAAATAGGAGGAGCATGAGGCGGTGTTGAAAAACATGAAGAGGCTGAAAAGGTGTGAAAAATATGAAGAGCTTCAAAAGGTGTGAAAAATATGAGGAGCATGAAACGGTCTGAAAAATAGGAGGAGCATGAAGCCGTTTTGAAAAACATGATTCCTGAAAAGGTGTGAAATAAACGAAGAGCTTCAAAAGATGTCAAAAATTTGAGGACCATGAAACGCTCTGAAATATAGGAGGAGCATGATGCGGTGTTGAAAAGCATGAAGAGCCTGAAAAGGTGTGAAATATATGAAGCACTTCAATAGCTGTCAAAAATATGAGGAGCCTGAAACGTTCTGAAAAATTGGAGGAGCATGAAGCGGGGTTGAAAAACATGAAGAGCCTGAAAAGTTGTGAAAATCATGAAGAGCCTGAAAATGTGTGAAAAACATGAAGAGCCTCAACAGGTGTGAAATATATGAAGAGCTTCAAATGGTATCAAAAATATGAGGAGCATGAAACGGTCTGAAAAATAGGAGGAGCATGAAGCGGTGTTGAAAAACATGAAGAGCCTGAAAAGGTGTGACAAACATGAAGAGCCTGAAAAGGTGTGAAATATATGAAGAGGTTCAAAAGGTGTGAAAAATTTGAAGAGCTTCAAAAGTTGTCAAAAATATGAGGAGCAAGAAACGATCTGAAAAATAGGTGGAGAAGGAAGTGGTATTGAAAAACATGAAGAGACTGAAAAGGTGTGAAAATATGAAGACCATCAAAAGGTGTCAAAAATAGGAGTAGCATGAAACGATCTTCAAAAACATGAAGAGCCTGAATAGGAGTGAAAAATATGAAGAGCTTCAAAAGGTGTAAAAAATATGAGGAGCATGAAACGGTCTGAAAAATAGGAGGAGCATGAAACGGTGTTGAAAAACATGAAGAGCCTGAAAAGGTGTGAAAAATATTAAGAGCTTCAAAAGGTGTCAAAATTATGAGGAGCATGAAACGGTCTGAAAAATAGGAAGAGCATGAGTGGTGTTGAAATACATGAAGAGGCTGAAAACGTGTGAAATATATGAAAAGCTTCAAAACGTGTCATAAATATGAGGAGTATGAAACAGTCTGAAAAATAGGAGGAGCATGAAGCGGTGTTCAAAACCATGAAGAGCCTGAAAAGGTGTGAAATATATGAAGAGCTTCAATAGGTGTCAAAAATATGAGGAGCATGAAACGGTCTGAAAAATAGGAGGAGCATGAAGCGGTGTTGAAAATCATGAAGAGCCTGAAAAGTTGTGAAAAACACGAAGAGCCTGAAAAGGTGTGAAAAAGATGAAGAGCCTCAAAAGGTGTAAAATATATGAAGAGTTTCAATAGGTGTCAAAAATATGAGGAGCATGAAACGGTCTGAAAAATAGGAGGAGCATCAAATGGTGCTGAAAAACATGGAGAGCCTGAAAAGGTTTGAAAAATATGAAGAGCTTCAAAAGGTGTCAAAAATATGAGGAGCATGAAACGGTCTGAAAAATAGGAGGAGCATGTAATGGTGTTGAAAACCACGAAGAGCCTGAAGAGGAGTGAAATACATGAAGAACTTCAAAAGGTGTCAAAAATATGAGAAGCATGAAATGGTGTTCAAAAACATGAAGAGCCTGACAAGGTGTGAAAAATATGAAGAGGTTCAAAAAGTGTCAAAAATATGAGGAGCATGAAACTGTTCTGAAAAATAGGTGCAGCATAAAGCGGTGTTGAAAAACATGAAGGGTCTGAAAATGTGTGAAACATATGAAGAGCTTCAAAAGGTGAAAAAATATGAGGAGCATGAAGCATTCTGAAAAATAGGAGGAGCATGAAACGGTGTTGAATAAGACGAAGAGCCTAAAAAGCAGTGAAAAATATGAAGAGCTTCAAAAGGTGTCAAATATATAAGGAGCATGAAACGGTCTGAAAAATAGGAGCAGCCTGAAATGTTGTGGAAAAACATGAAGAGACAGAAAATGTGTGAAAAATATGAAGAGCTTCATAAGGTTTCAAAATTATGATGCGCATGAAACTGTCTTAAAAATAGGAAGAGCATGAAGCGGTGTTGAAAAACATGAAGAGCCTGAAAAGGTGTGAAATATATGAAGAGCTACAAAATGTGTCAAAAATATGAGGAGCATGAAGCGTTCTGAAAAATAGGAGGAGCATGAAACGGTGTTGAAAAACACGAAGAGCCTAAAAAGGAGTGAAATATATGAAGAGCTTCAAAAGAAGTCAAAAATATAAGAAGCATGAAACGGTCTGAAAAATAGGAGGAGCATGAGCGGTGTTGAAAAATATGAAGAGCCTGAAAAGGTGTGAAAAATATGAAGAGTTTCAAAACATGTAAAAATATGAGGAGCATGAAGCATTCTGAAAAATAGGAGGAGCATGAAACGGTGTTGAATAAGACGAAGAGCCTAAAAAGGAGTGAAAAATATGAAGAGCTTCAAAAGGTGTCAAATATATAAGGAGCATGAAACGGTCTGAAAAATAGGAGCAGCCTGAAACGGTGTGGAAAAACATGAAGAGACAGAAAATGTGTGAAAAATATGAAGAGCTTCATAAGGTTTCAAAATTATGATGCGCATGAAACTGTCTTAAAAATAGGAAGAGCATGAAGCGGTGTGGAAAAACATGAAGAGCCTGAAAAGGTGTGAAATATATGAAGAGCTACAAAATGTGTCAAAAATATGAGGAGCATGAAGCGTTCTGAAAAATAGGAGGAGCATGAAACGGTGTTGAAAAACACGAAGATCCTAAAAAGGAGTGAAATATATGAAGAGCTTCAAAAGAAGTCAAAAATATAAGGAGCATGAAACGGTCTGAAAAATAGGAGGAGCATGAAGCGGTGTTGAAAAACATGAAGAGCCTGAAAACGTGTGAAATATATGAAGAGGTTCAAAAGGTGTCAAAAATAGGAGGAGCATGAAACAGTTTGAAAAATAGGAAGAGCATGAAGTGGTGTTGAAAAACGTGAAGAGCCTGAAAAGGTGTGAATAATATGAAGAGCTTCAAAAGGAGTCAAATATATGAGGAGCATGAAACTGTCTGAAAAATAGGAGGAGCATGAAACGGTCTGAAAACTAGGAGGAGCAAGAAACGGTGTTGAAAAACATGAAGAGCCTGAAAAGGTGTGAAAAATATTAAGAGCTTCAAAATGTGTCAAAAATACGAGGAGCATCAAGCGGTCTGAAAATTAGGAGGAGCATGAAACGGTGTTGAAAAACCTGAAGTGCCTTAAAAGGTGTGAAGAATATGAAGAAAGTCAAAAGGTGTTAAAAATATGAGAAGAGTGAAATGGACTGAAAAATATGGGGTGCATGAAACGGTCTGAACAATCAGAGAAGCATGAAACGGAGTTGAAAAACATGAAGAGCTGTGAAAGTTTTGAAAAATATGAAGAGCTTCAAAAGGTGTCAAAAATATGAGGAGCATGAAACGGTCTCAAAAGTAGGAGGAGAAGAAACGGTCTGAAAAATAGATAGAACATGAAACGGTGTTTAAAATCATGAAGAGCTTCAAAAGGTGACAAAAATATGAGGAGCATGAAACGGTCTGAAAACAATGAGGAGCATGAAACGGTCTGCAAAATAGGAGAAGCATGAAACGGTGTTGAAAAACAAGAAGAGCTTCAAAAGGTGTCAAAAATATGAGGATCATGAAATGATCTGAAAAATAGGAGGAGCATGAAACAGTGTTGAAACACATGGAGAGCCTGAAAACGTGTGAAAAATATGAACAGCTTCAAAAGGTGTCAAAAATATGAGGAGCATGAAATGAACTGAAAGATAGGAGGAGCATGAAGTGGTGTTGAAAACAATGAAGAGCCTGAAAAGGTATGAAAAATATGAAGAGCTTCAAAAGTTTTGAAAAATATGAAGAGCTTCAAAAGGTGTCAAAAATATAAGGAACATGAAACGGTCTGAAAAATAGGAGTAGCATGAAACGGTGTTGAAAGATGTGAAGAGCCTGAAAAGGTGTGAAAAATAGCAAGAGCTTAAAAGGTGTCAAAAATATGAGGAGCATGCAACAGTCTGAAAAATAGGAGGAGCATGAAACGGTGTTGAAAAAAATGAAGAGTCTGAAAAGGAGTGAAAAATATGAAGAGCTTCAAAAGGTGTCAAAAATAGGTGTAGCATGAAGCGGTGTTCCAAAACTTAAAGAGCCTGAAAATGTGTTAAAAATATGAAGAGCTTAAAAGGTGTCAAAAATATGAAGAGCAAGAAATGGTGTGAAAAATAGGAGGAGCATGAAACGCTGTTCAAAAACATGAAGAGTCTGAAAGGTGTGAAAAATATGAAGGGCTTCAAAACGTATCAAAAATATCACGAGTATGAAACGGTCTGAAAAATAGAAGGAGCATGAAACGGTGTTCAAAAACCTGAAGAGCCTGACAAGGTGTGAAAAATATGAAGAGGTTCAAAAAGTGTCAAAAATATGAGGAGCATGAAACTGTTCTGAAAAATAGGTGCAGCATAAAGCGGTGTTGAAAAACATGAAGGGTCTGAAAATGTGTGAAACATATGAAGAGCTTCAAAAGGTGAAAAAATATGAGGAGCATGAAACGGTCTGAAAAATAGGAGGCGCATGAAGTAGTGTTCAAAAACATGAAGTGCCCGAAAAGGTGTTAAAAATATGAAGAGCTTCAAAAGGTGTCAAATATATGAGGAGCATGAAACTGTCTGAAAAATAAGAGGAGTATGAAACGGTGTTCAAAGTCATTAAGAGCCTGAAAAGGTGTCAAAAATATGAGGAGCAGGAAACAGTCTGAAAATAGGAGGAGCATGAAACGGTGTTGAAAAACATGAAGAGCATGAAAAGGTGTGAAAAATATGAAGAGCTTCAAAAAGTGGCAAAAATATGAGGAGCATGAAACGGTATGAAAAATAGGAGGAGCATGAAACGGTGTTCAAAAACATGAAGAGCCTGAAAAGCTGTGAAAAATATGAGGAGCATGAAACGGTCTGAAAAATAGGAGGAAAATGAAACGGTGTTCAAAATCATTAAGAGGCTGAAAAGCTGTGAAAAATATGAGGAGCATGAAACGGTCTGAAAAATAGGAGGAGCATTAAGTGGTGTTGAAAAACATGAAGAGCCTGAAAAGTTGTGAAAAATATGAAGAGCTTCAGAAGGTGTGAATAATATGAGGAGCATGAAGCGGTGTTCAAAAACTTGAAGATACTGAAAAGGTGTGAAAAATATGAAGAGCTTCAAAAGGTGTCAAAAATATGAGGAGCATGAAACGGTCTGAAAAATAGGAGGAAAATGAAACGGTGTTCAAAATCATTAAGAGCCTGAAAAGGTGTGAAAAATATGAAGAGCTTCAAAAGGTGTCAAAAATATGAGGAGCATGAAACGGTCTGAAAAATAGGAGGAGCATGAAGCGGTGTTGAAAAACATGAAGAGCCTGAAAACGTGTGAAATATATGAAGAGGTTCAAAAGGTGTCAAAAATAGGAGGAGCATGAAACAGTTTGAAAAATAGGAAGAGCATGAAGTGGTGTTGAAAAACGTGAAGAGCCTGAAAAGGTGTGAATAATATGAAGAGCTTCAAAAGGAGTCAAATATATGAGGAGCATGAAACTGTCTGAAAAATAGGAGGAGCATGAAACGGTCTGAAAACTAGGAGGAGCAAGAAACGGTGTTGAAAAACATGAAGAGCCTGAAAAGGTGTGAAAAATATTAAGAGCTTCAAAATGTGTCAAAAATACGAGGAGCATCAAGCGGTCTGAAAATTAGGAGGAGCATGAAACGGTGTTGAAAAACCTGAAGTGCCTTAAAAGGTGTGAAGAATATGAAGAAAGTCAAAAGGTGTTAAAAATATGAGAAGAGTGAAATGGACTGAAAAATATGGGGTGCATGAAACGGTCTGAACAATCAGAGAAGCATGAAACGGAGTTGAAAAACATGAAGAGCTGTGAAAGTTTTGAAAAATATGAAGAGCTTCAAAAGGTGTCAAAAATATGAGGAGCATGAAACGGTCTCAAAAGTAGGAGGAGCAGAAACGGTCTGAAAAATAGATAGAACATGAAACGGTGTTTAAAATCATGAAGAGCTTCAAAAGGTGACAAAAATATGAGGAGCATGAAACGGTCTGAAAACAATGAGGAGCATGAAACGGTCTGCAAAATAGGAGAAGCATGAAACGGTGTTGAAAAACAAGAAGAGCTTCAAAAGGTGTCAAAAATATGAGGATCATGAAATGATCTGAAAAATAGGAGGAGCATGAAACAGTGTTGAAACACATGGAGAGCCTGAAAACGTGTGAAAAATATGAACAGCTTCAAAAGGTGTCAAAAATATGAGGAGCATGAAATGAACTGAAAGATAGGAGGAGCATGAAGTGGTGTTGAAAACAATGAAGAGCCTGAAAAGGTATGAAAAATATGAAGAGCTTCAAAAGTTTTGAAAAATATGAAGAGCTTCAAAAGGTGTCAAAAATATAAGGAACATGAAACGGTCTGAAAAATAGGAGTAGCATGAAACGGTGTTGAAAGATGTGAAGAGCCTGAAAAGGTGTGAAAAATAGCAAGAGCTTAAAAGGTGTCAAAAATATGAGGAGCATGCAACAGTCTGAAAAATAGGAGGAGCATGAAACGGTGTTGAAAAAAATGAAGAGTCTGAAAAGGAGTGAAAAATATGAAGAGCTTCAAAAGGTGTCAAAAATAGGTGTAGCATGAAGCGGTGTTCCAAAACTTAAAGAGCCTGAAAATGTGTTAAAAATATGAAGAGCTTAAAAGGTGTCAAAAATATGAAGAGCAAGAAATGGTGTGAAAAATAGGAGGAGCATGAAACGCTGTTCAAAAACATGAAGAGTCTGAAAGGTGTGAAAAATATGAAGGGCTTCAAAACGTATCAAAAATATCACGAGTATGAAACGGTCTGAAAAATAGAAGGAGCATGAAGCGGTGTTCAAAAACCTGAAGAGCCTGACAAGGTGTGAAAAATATGAAGAGGTTCAAAAAGTGTCAAAAATATGAGGAGCATGAAACTGTTCTGAAAAATAGGTGCAGCATAAAGCGGTGTTGAAAAACATGAAGGGTCTGAAAATGTGTGAAACATATGAAGAGCTTCAAAAGGTGAAAAAATATGAGGAGCATGAAACGGTCTGAAAAATAGGAGGAGCATTAAGTGGTGTTGAAAAACATGAAGAGCCTGAAAAGTTGTGAAAAATATGAAGAGCTTCAGAAGGTGTGAATAATATGAGGAGCATGAAGCGGTGTTCAAAAACTTGAAGATACTGAAAAGGTGTGAAAAATATGAAGAGCTTCAAAAGGTGTCAAAAATATGAGGAGCATGAAACGGTCTGAAAAATAGGAGGAAAATGAAACGGTGTTCAAAATCATTAAGAGCCTGAAAAGGTGTGAAAAATATGAAGAGCTTCAAAAGGTGTCAAAAATATGAGGAGCATGAAACGGTCTGAAAAATATTAGGAGCATGAAACGGTGTTGAAAAACACGAAGAGCCTAAAAAGGAGTGAAAAATATGAGGAGCTTCAAAAGGTGTCAAATATATAAGGAGCATGAAACGGTCTGAAAAATAGGAGCAGCCTGAAACGGTGTGGAAAAACATGAAGAGACTGAAAATGTGTGAAAAATATGAAGAGCTTCAAAAGGTTTCAAAATTATGATGCGCATGAAACTGTCTTAAAAATAGGAAGAGCATGAAGCGGTGTTGAAAAACATGAAGAGCCTAAAAAGGAGTGAAATATAGGAAGAACTTCAAAAGAAGTCAAAAATATAAGAAGCATGAAACGTTCTGAAAAATAGGAGGAGCATGAAGCGGTGTTGAAAAATATGAAGAGCCTGAAAAGGTGTGAAAAATATGAAGAGTTTCAAAACATGTAAAAATATGAGGAGCATGAAACGGTGTTCAGAAACATGAAGAGCCTGAAATGGTGTGAAAAATATGAAGAGCTTCAAAAGGTATCAAAAATATGAGGAGCATGAAGCGTTCTGAAAAATAGGAGGAGCATGAAACGGTGTTGAATAAGACGAAGAGCCTAAAAAGGAGTGAAAAATATGAAGAGCTTCAAAAGGTGTCAAAAATATGAGGAGCATGAAGCGTTCTGAAAAATAGGAGGAGCATGAAACAGTGTTGAAAAACACGAAGAGCCTAAAAAGGAGTGAAATATATGAAGAGCTTCAAAAGAAGTCAAAAATATAAGGAGCATGAAACGGTCTGAAAAATAGGAGGAGCATGAAGCGGTGTTGAAAAACATGAAGAGCCTGAAAAGGTGTGAAATATATGAAGAGCTTCAAAAGGAGTCAAATATATGAGGAGCATGAAACTGTCTGAAAAATAGGAGGAGCATGAAACGGTCTGAAAAATAGGAGGAGCATGAAACGGTGTTGCAAAACATGAAGAGCCTGAAAAGGTGTGAAATATATGAAGAGCTTCAAAAGTTTTCAAAAGTATGAGGAGCATGATACGGTCTGGAAAATAGGAGGAGCATGAAGCGGTGTTGAAAAGTGAAGAGCCTGAAAAGGTGTGAAAAACATGAAGCGCTTCAAAAGTTGTCAAAAATATGAGGAACATGAAACGGTCTGAAAAATAGGAGGAGCAAGAATCGGTGTTGAAAAAAAGAAGAGCCTGAAAAGTTGTGAAATATATGAAGAACTTCAAAAAGTGTCAAATATATGAGGAGCATGAAACGGTCTGAAAAATAGGAGCAGCATGAAGCGGTGTTAAAAAACATAAACAGCCTGAAAAGGTGTGAAATATATGAAGAGCTTCATAAGGTGTCAAAAATATGAGGAGCATAAAACGCTCTGAATATTAGGGGGAGCATGAAACGGTCTTCAAAAACATGAAGAGCCTGAAAAGGTGTTAAAAATATGAAGAGCTTCAAAACTTGTCAATAATATAATGAGAATGAAACGGTCTGAAAAATAGGAGGAGCATGAAGCGGTGTTGAAAAACATGAAAAGCCAGAACAGGTGTGAAAAATAAGAAGAGCTTCAAAAGGTGTCAAAAATATGAGGAGCATGAAACGGTCTGAAAAACAGGAGGAGCATGAAGTGGTGTTCAAAAACATGAAGAGCCCGAAAAGGTGTGAAAAATATGAAGAGCTTCAAAAGGTGTCAAATATATGAGGAGCATGAAACTGTCTGAAAAATAAGAGGAGTATGAAGCGGTGTTCAAAATCATTAAGAGCCTGAAAAGGTGTCAAAAATATGAGGAGCATGAAACAGCCTGAAAATAGGAGGAGCAGGAAACGGTGTTGAAAAACATGAAGAGCATGAAAAGGTGTGAAAAATATGAAGAGCTTCAAAAGGTGTCAAATAGGAGTAGCATGAAACGGTGTTCAAAAACATGAAGAGCCTGAAAAGGTGTGCAAAATTTGAAGAGCTTCAAAACGTGTGAAAATATGAGGTGCATGAAGCGGTGTTCAAAAACTTGAAGATACTGAAAAGGTGTGAAAAATATGAAGAGCTTCAAAAGGTGTCAAAAATATGAGGAGCATGAAACGGTCTGAAAAATATTAGGAGCATGAAACGGTGTTGAAAACCTGAAGCGGCTGAAAAGGTGTGAAAAATATGAAGAGTTTCAAAACATGTAAAAATATGAGGAGTATGAAACGGTGTTCAGAAACATGAAGAGCCTGAAAAAGTGTGAAATATATGAAGAGCTTCAAAAGGTGTCAAATATATAAGGAGCATGAAACGGTCTGAAAAATAGCAGGAGCGTGAAACGGTGTTCAAAAACATGAAGAGCCTGAAAAAGTGTGAAATATATGAAGAGGTTCAAAAGGTGTCAAAAATATGAGGAACATGAAACGGTCTGAAAAATAGGAGGAGCAAGAATCGGTGTGGAAAAAAAGAAGAGCTTGAAAAGTTGTGAAATATATGAAGAGCTTCAAAATGTGTCAAATATATGAGGAGCATGAAACGGTCTGAAAAATAGGAGCAGCATGAAGCGGTGTTGAAGAACATAAACAGTCTGAAAAGTTGTGAAATATATGTAGAGCTTCATAATGTGTCAAAAATATGAGGAGCATGAAACGTTCTGAAGATTAGGAGGAGCATGAAAAAGTCTTCAAAAACATGAAGAGCCTGAAAAGGTGTGAAAAATATGAAGAGCTTCAAAAGGTGTCAAAAATATGAGGAGCATGAAACGGTCTCAAAAATAGGAGCAGCATGAAACGCTGTTCAAAAACATGAAGAGCCTGAAAAGTTGTGAAACATATGAAAAGCATGAAAAGGTGTGAAATATATGAGGAGCCTGAAACGATCTGCAAAACAGGAGGAGCATGAATCGGTGTTGAAAAAAATGAAGAGCATGAAAAGGTGTGAAAAATATGAAGAGCTTCAAAAGGTGTCAAAAATATGAGAAGGAAGAAACCTTGTGAAAAAATCAGTGGGAAGAAGTGGTGTCCAAAAACATGAAGAGCCTGAAAAAGTGTGAAAAAGATGAAGAGCTTCAAAAGGTGTCAAAAATATGAGGAGCATGAAACAGTCTGAAAAATAGGAGGAGCATGAAACGGTGTTCAAAAACATGAAGAGCCTGAAAAGGTGTGAAAAATATGAAGAACTTAAAAACGTGTCAAAAATAGGAGGAGTTTCAAAGGGTCCGAAAAATAGGAAGAGCATGAAGGGGTGTTGCAAAACATGAAGAGCCTGAAAAGGTGTGAAAAACATGAAGAGCCTGAAAAGGTGTGAAAAACATGAAGAACCTGAAAAGGTGTAAAAAATATGAAGAGCTTCAAAAGGTGTGAAAAATATGAAGAGCTTCAAAAGGTGTCAAAAATATGAGGAGCATGAAACGGTCTGAAATTTAGGAGGAGCAAGAAACGGTGTTCAAAAACATGATGAGCATGAAAACTTGTGAAAAATAGGAACAGCTTCAAAAGGTGTCAAAAAAATGAGGAGCATGAAAGAATTTGAAAAATATGAGGAACATGAAGCTGCGTTCAAAAACAAGAAGAGCCTGAAAAGGTTTGAAATATATGAAGAGCTTCAAAAGGTGTCAAAAATATGAGGAGCAGGAAACGGTCTGAAAAATAGGAGCAGCATGAAGTGGTGTTGAAAAACATGAAGAGCCTGAAAAGGTGTGAAAAATATGAAGGACTTCAAAAGGTTTCAATAATATGAGGAGCATGAAACTTTCTGAAAAATATGCGGAACACGAAACTGTCTGAAAAATAGGAGGAGCATGAAACGGTGTTGAAAAACATGAAAAGCAGGAATAAGGGTGAAATATATGAAGAGCGTCAAAAGGTGTTAAAAATATGAGGAGCATGAAACGGTCTGAAAACTAGGAGGAGCAAGAAACGGTGTTGAAAAACATGAAGAGCCTGAAAAGGTGTGAAAAATATTAAGAGCTTCAAAATGTGTCAAAAATACGAGGAGCATCAAGCGGTCTGAAAATTAGGAGGAGCATGAAACGGTGTTGAAAAACCTGAAGTGCCTTAAAAGGTGTGAAGAATATGAAGAAAGTCAAAAGGTGTTAAAAATATGAGAAGAGTGAAATGGACTGAAAAATATGGGGTGCATGAAACGGTCTGAACAATCAGAGAAGCATGAAACGGAGTTGAAAAACATGAAGAGCTGTGAAAGTTTTGAAAAATATGAAGAGCTTCAAAAGGTGTCAAAAATATGAGGAGCATGAAACGGTCTCAAAAGTAGGAGGAGCAGAAACGGTCTGAAAAATAGATAGAACATGAAACGGTGTTTAAAATCATGAAGAGCTTCAAAAGGTGACAAAAATATGAGGAGCATGAAACGGTCTGAAAACAATGAGGAGCATGAAACGGTCTGCAAAATAGGAGAAGCATGAAACGGTGTTGAAAAACAAGAAGAGCTTCAAAAGGTGTCAAAAATATGAGGATCATGAAATGATCTGAAAAATAGGAGGAGCATGAAACAGTGTTGAAACACATGGAGAGCCTGAAAACGTGTGAAAAATATGAACAGCTTCAAAAGGTGTCAAAAATATGAGGAGCATGAAATGAACTGAAAGATAGGAGGAGCATGAAGTGGTGTTGAAAATAATGAAGAGCCTGAAAAGGTATGAAAAATATGAAGAGCTTCAAAAGTTTTGAAAAATATGAAGAGCTTCAAAAGGTGTCAAAAATATGAGGAACATGAAACGGTCTGAAAAATAGGAGTAGCATGAAACGGTGTTGAAAGATGTGAAGAGCCTGAAAAGGTGTGGAAAATAGCAAGAGCTTAAAAGGTGTCAAAAATATGAGGAGCATGCAACAGTCTGAAAAATAGGAGGAGCATGAAACGGTGTTGAAAAACATGAAGAGTCTGAAAAGGAGTGAAAAATATGAAGAGCTTCAAAAGGTGTCAAAAATAGGTGTAGCATGAAGCGGTGTTCCAAAACTTGAAGAGCCTGAAAATGTGTTAAAAATATGAAGAGCTTAAAAGGTGTCAAAAATATGAAGAGCAAGAAATGGTGTGAAAAATAGGAGGAGCATGAAACGCTGTTCAAAAACATGAAGAGTCTGAAAGGTGTGAAAAATATGAAGGGCTTCAAAACGTATCAAAAATATGACGAGTATGAAACGGTCTGAAAAATAGAAGGAGCATGAAGCGGTGTTCAAAAACCTGAAGAGCCTGAAAAGGTGTGAAAAATATGAAGAGCTTAAAAGGTGTCAAAAATATGAGGAGCATGAAATGGTCTGAAAAATAGGAGGAGCATGAAAAGGTGTTCAAAAACATGAAGAGCTGAAAGGTGTGAAAATCATGAAAGGCTTCAAAACGTGTAAAAAATATGAGGAGCATGAAACAGTCTGAAAAATAGGAGGAGCATGAAGCGGTGTTGAAAAACATGAAGAGCCTGAAAAGGTGTTAAAAATATGATGAGCTTCAAAAGGTGTCAAAAATATGAGGAGCATGAAACGGTCTGAAAAATAGGAGGAGAATGAAGCGGTGTTGAAAAACATGAAGAGCCTGAAAAGCTGTGAAAAATATGAAGAGATTCAAAAGGTGTCAAAAATATGAGGAGCATGAAATGGTCTGAAAAATAGGAGGAGCATGAAGTGGTGTTGAAAAACAAGAAGAGCCTTAAAAGGCGTTAAAAATATGAAGAGCTTCAAAAGGTGTCAAAAATATGAGGAGCATGAAACAGTCTGAAAAATAGGAGGAGCATGAGGAGGTGTTGAAAAACATGAAGAGCATGAAACGGTTTGAAAAACATGAAGAGCTTCAAAACGTATCAAAAACAGGAGTAGCATGAAACGTTCTGAAAAATAAGAGGAGCATGAAACACTGTTCAAAATCATGAAGAGCCTGAAAAGGTGTGAAAAATATGAAGAGCTTCAAATGGTGTCAAAAATATGAGGAGGCTATAACGGTCTGAAAAATAGGAGTAGCATGAAGCGGTGTTCAAAAACTTGAAGAGCCTGAAAATGTGTTAAAAATATGAAAGCTTAAAAGGTTTCAAAAATATGAGGAGCATGAAATGGTGTGAAAAATAGGAGGAGCATGAAGCGGTGTTGAAAAACATGAAGAGCCTGAAAACGTGTGAAAACATGAAGAGCTTCAAAAGGTGTGAAAAATATGAAGAGTTTCAATAGGTGTAAAAAATGTGAGGAGAATGAAACGGTCTGAAAAATAGGAGGAGTAGGAAAGGTGTTGAAAAACATGAAGAGCCTGAAAAGTTGTGAAAAACATGAAGAGCCTGAAAATGTGTGAAATATATGAAGAGCTTCAAATGGTGTCAAAAATATGAGGAGCATGAAAAGGTCTGAAGAATAGGAGGAGTAAGAAGCGGTGTTGAAAAACATGAAGAGCCTGAAAAGGTGTGAAATATATGAAGAGCTTCAAAATTGTCAAAAATATGAGGAGCATGAAAAGGTCTGAAAAATAGGAGGAGCATGAAGCGGTGTTGCAAAACATGAAGAGCCTGAAAAGGTGTGAAAAACATGAAGAGCCTGAAAATGTGTGAAATATATGAAGAGCTTCAAATGGTGTCAAAAATATGAGGATCATGAAACAGTCTGAAAAATATGAGGAGCATGAAACGGCGTTCAAAAACATGAAGAACCTGAAATGGTGTGAAAAATATGAAGAACTTAAAAACGTGTCAAAAATAGGAGGAGTTTCAAACGGTCCGAAAAATAGGAAGAGCATGAAGGGGTGTTGCAAAACATGAAGAGCCTGAAAAGGTGTGAAAAACATGAAGAGCCTGAAAAGGTGTAAAAAATATGAAGAGCTTCAAAAAGTGTCAAAAATATGAGGAGCATGAAACGATCTGAAACGTAGTAGGAGCATGAAGCGTTGTTCAAAAACATGAAGAGCCTGAAAAGGTGTGAAATATATGAAGAGCTTCAAAAGGTGTGAAAAATATGAGGAGCATGACATGGTCTGAAAACTAGGAGGAGCATGAAGCGGTGTTGAAAAACATGAAGAGCCTGAAAAGGTGTGAAATATATGAAGAGCTTCAAAAGGTGTCAAAAATATAAGAAGCATGAAACGGTCTTAAAAATAGGAGGAGCATGAAACGGTGTTGAAAAACATAAAGAGCCTGAAAATGTGTGAAAAATATGAAGAGCTTCAAAAGGTGTCAAAAATAGAAGGAGCATGAAGCGGAGTTGAAAAACATGAAGAGCTTCAAAATGTGTCAAAAATATGAGGAGCATGATACGGTCTCAAAAATAGGAGGAGCATGAAGCGGTGTTGAAAAACATGAAGAGCCTGGAAAGGTGTGAAATATATGAAGAGATTCAAAAGTGTCAAAAATATGAGGAGCATGATACGGTCTGAAAAATAGGAGGAGCATGTAATGGTGTTGAAAAACACGAAGAGCCTGAAGAGGAGTGAAATGCATGAAGAGCTTCAAAAGGTGTGATAAATATGAGAAGCATGAAATGGTGTTCAAAAACATGAAGAGCCTGAAAATGTGTGAAAAATATGAGGAGCATGAAACGGTCTTAAAAATATGTGGAGCATGAAGCGGTGTTCAAAAACATGAAGAGCCTGACAAGGTGTGAAAAATATTAAGAGGTTCAAAAGGTGTCAAAAAAATGAGGAGCATGAAACGATCTGAAATATAGGAGTAGCATGAAGTGGTGTTGAAAACCATGAAGAGACTGAAAAGGTTTGAAAAATATGAAGAGCTTCAAAAGGTGTGAAAAATATGAAGAGCTTCAAAAGGTGTGAAAATTATGAGGAGCATGAAACGGTCTGAAAATAGGAGGAGCATGAAACGGTGTTGAAAAACATGAAGAGCCTGAAAACGTGTGAAAAATATCAAGAGCTTCAAAAATGTGTCAAAAATAGGAGGAGCATGAAACAGTCTGAAAAATAGGAGGAGCATGAAACCGTGTTGAAAAACATGAAGAGCCTGAAAATGTGTGAAAAATATCAAAAGCTTCAAAAGGTGTTAAAAATATGAGGAGCATGAACCGGGCTGAAAAATAGGAGGAGCATGAAACGGTGTAGAAAAACATGAAGAGCATGAAAAGGATTGAAAAATATGAAGAGCTTCAAAAGGTGTGAAAAATAGGAGTAGCATGAAGCGGTGTTCAAAAACTTGAAGAGCCTGAAAATGTGTTAAAAATATGAAGAGCTTAAAAGGTTTCAAAAATATGAGGAACATGAAATGGTCTGAAAAATAGGTTGAGCATGGAAGGGTGTTCAAAAACATGAAGAGCCTGAAAGGTGTGAATAATATGAAGCCTTCAAAACGTAGCAAAAATATGAGGAGCATGAAACGGTCTGAAAAATAGGAGGACCACGAAGCGCTGTTCAAAATCATGAAGAGCCTGAAAAGGGGTGAAATATATGAAGAGCTTCAAAAGGTGTCAAAAATATGAGGAGCATGAAGCGGTCTGAAAAATAGGAGGAGCATGAAGTGGTGGTCAAAACATGAAGAGCCTGCAAAGGTGTGAAAAACATGAAGAGCTTCAAAAGGTTTTAAAAATATGAGGAGCATGAAACGGTCTGAAAAATAGGACGAGCATGAATCGATGTTGAAAAACATGAAGAACCTGAAAAGGTGTGAAAAATATGAACAGCTTCAAATGGTGTCTAAAATAGGAGTAGCATGAAACGGTGTTCCAAATCTTGAAGAGCCTGAAAATGTGTTAAAAATAGGAAGAGCTTAAAAGGTGTCAAAATTATGAGGAGCATGAAATGGTCTGAAAAATAGGAGGAGCATGAAACGGTGTTCAAAAACATGAAGAGTCTGAATGGTGTGAAAAATATGAAGGGCTTCAAAACGTGTCAAAATTATGACGAGCATGAAATGGTCTGAAAAATACGAGTAGCATGAAGCAGTGTTGAAAAACATGAAGAGCCTGAAAATGTGTTAAAAATATGAAGAGCTTAAAAGGTGTCAAAAATATGAGGAACATGAAATGGTCTGAAAATTAGGAGGAGCATGAAGCGGTGTTCAAAAACATGAAGACCCTGAAAAGGTGTGAAAAATATGAAGAGCTTCAAATGGTGTCAAAAATATGAGGAGGCTATAACGGTCTGAAAAATAGGAGTAGCATGAAGCGGTGTTCAAAAACTTGAAGAGCCTGAAAATGTGTTAAAAATATGAAAGCTTAAAAGGTTTCAAAAATATGAGGAGCATGAAATGGTGTGAAAAATAGGAGGAGCATGAAGCGGTGTTGAAAAACATGAAGAGCCTGAAAACGTGTGAAAACATGAAGAGCTTCAAAAGGTGTGAAAAATATGAAGAGTTTCAATAGGTGTAAAAAATGTGAGGAGAATGAAACGGTCTGAAAAATAGGAGGAGTAGGAAAGGTGTTGAAAAACATGAAGAGCCTGAAAAGGTGTGAAATATATGAAGAGCTTCAAAAGGTGTCAAAAATATGAAGAGCATGAAAAGGTCTGAAGAATAGGACGAGTAAGAAGCGGTGTTGAAAAACATGAAGAGCCTGAAAAGGTGAGAAATATATGAAGAGCTTCAAAATTGTCAAAAATATGAGGAGCATGAAACGGTCTGAAAAATAGGAGGAGCATGAAGCGGTGTTGCAAAACATGAAGAGCCTGAAAAGGTGTGAAAAACATGAAGAGCCTGAAAATGTGTGAAATATATGAAAAGCTTCAAATGTTGTCAAATACATGAGGATCATGAAACAGTCTGAAAAATATGAGGAGCATGAAACGGCGTTCAAAAACATGAAGAACCTGAAATGGTGTGAAAAATATGAAGAACTTAAAAACGTGTCAAAAATAGGAGGAGTTTCAAACGGTCCGAAAAATAGGAAGAGCATGAAGCGATGTTGCAAAACATGAAGCGCCTGAAAAGGTGTGAAAAACATGAAGAGACTGAAAAGGTGTAAAAAATATGAAGAGCTTCAAAAAGTGTCAAAAATATGAGGAGCATGAAACGATCTGAAACATAGTAGGAGCATGAAGTGTTGTTCAAAAACATGAAGAGCCTGAAAAGGTGTGAAATATATGATGAGCTTCAAAAGGTGTCAAAAATATGAGGAGCATGACATGGTCTGAAAAAGAGGAGGAGCATGAAGCGGTGTTGAAAAACATGAAGAGCCTGAAAAGGTGTGAAATATATGAAGAGCTTCAAAAGGTGTCAAAAATATAAGAAGCATGAAACGGTCTTAAAAATAGGAGGAGCAAAAACGGTGTTCAAAAACATGAAGAGCCTGAAAAGGTGTGCAAAATTTGAAGAGATTCAACACGTGTGAAAATATGAGGTGCATGAAACGGTCTGAAAAATAGGAGGAGCATGAAATGGTGTTCAAAAACATGAAGATCCTGAAAACATGTGAAAAATATGAAGAGCTTCAAAAGGTGTCAAAAATATGAGGAGCATGAAACGGTCTGAAAAATAGGAGGAAAATGAAACGGTGTTCAAAATCATTAAGAGCCTGAAAAGGTGTGAAAAATATGAGGAGCATGAAACGGTCTGAAAAAAAGGCGAGAATGAAGTCGTGTTCAAAGACATGAAGAGCCCGAAAAGGTGTGTAAAATATGAAGAGCTTCAAAAGGTGTCAAAAATATGAGGAGCATGAAACGGTCTGAAAAATAGGAGGAGCATGAAGTGGTGTTGAAAATCATGAAGAGACTGAAAATGTGTGAATAATATGAAGAGCTTCAGAAGGTGTGAATAATATGAGGAGCATGAAGCGGCGTTCAAAAACTTGAAGATACTGAAAAGGTGTGAAAAATATGAAGAGCTTCAAAAGGTGTCAAAAATATGAGGAGCATGAAACGGTCTGAAAAATATTAGGAGCATGAAACGGTGTTGAAAACCTGAAGCGCCTGAAAAGGTGTGAAAAATATGAGGAGTTTCAAAATATGTAAAAATATGAGTAGCATGAAACGGTGTTCAGAAACATGAAGAGCCTGAAATGGTGTGAAAAATATGAAGAGCTTCAAAAGGTTTTAAAAATATGAGGAGCATGAAACGGTCTGAAAAATAGGAGGAGCATCAAGCGTTGTTCAAAACATGAAGAGCCTGCAAAGGTGTGAAAAACATGAAAAGCTTCAAAAGGTTTTAAAAATATGAGGAGCATGAAACGGTCTGAAAAATAGGAGGAGCATGAATCGATGTTGAAAAACATGAAGAGCCTGAAAAGGTGTGAAAAATATGAACAGCTTCAAATGGTGTCTAAAATAGGAGTAGCATGAAGAGGTGTTCCAAATCTTGAAGAGCCTGAAAATGTGTTAAAAATATGAAGAGCTTAAAAGGTGTCAAAATTATGAGGAGCATGAAATGGTCTGAAAAATAGGAGGAGCATGAAACGGTGTTCAAAAACATGAAGAGTCTGAAAGGTGTGAAAAATATGAAGGGCTTCAAAACGTGTCAAAATTATGACGAGCATGAAACGGTCTGAAAAATACGAGCAGCATGAAGCGGTGTTGAAAAACATGAAGAGCCTGAAAATGTGTTAAAAATATGAAGAGCTTAAAAGGTGTCAAAAATATGAGGAACATGAAATGGTCTGAAAATTAGGAGGAGCATGAAGCGGTGTTGAAAAACATGAAGACCCTGAAAAGGTGTGAAAAATATGAAGGCTTCAAATGGTGTCAAAAATATGAGGAGGCTATAACGGTCTAAAAATTAGGAGGAGCATGAAGCGGTGTTGAACAACATGAAGAGCCTGAAAATGTGTGAAAACATGAAGAGCTTCAAAACGTGTCAAAATTATGACGAGCATAAACCGGTCTGAAAAATACGAGGAGCATGAAACGGTGTTGAAAAACATGAAGAGCATGAAAAGGATTGAATAATATGAAGAGCTTCAAAAGTTTTCATAAATAGGAGTAGCATGAAGCGGTGTTGAAAAACATGAAGAGCCTGAAAACGTGTGAAAACATGAAGAGCTTCAAAAGGTGTGAAAAATATGAAGAGTTTCAATAGGTGTAAAAAATATGAGGAGAATGAAACGGTCTGAAAAATAGGAGGAGCATGAAAGGTGTTGAAAAACATGAAGAGCCTGAAAAGGTTTGAAATATATGAAGAGCTTCAAAAGGTGTCAAAAATATGAGGAGCATGAAAAGGTCTGAAGAATAGGAGGAGTAAGAAGCGGTGTTGAAAAACATGAAGAGCCTGAAAAGGTGTGAAATATATGAAGAGCTTCAAAATTGTCAAAAATATGAGGAGCATGAAACGGTCTGAAAAATAGGAGGAGCATGAAGCGGTGTTGCAAAACATGAAGAGCCTGAAAAGGTGTGAAAAACATGAAGAGCCTGAAAATGTGTGAAATATATGAAGAGCTTCAAATGGTGTCAAAAATATGAGGATCATGAAACAGTCTGAAAAATATGAGGAGCATGAAACGGCGTTCAAAAACATGAAGAACCTGAAATGGTGTGAAAAATATGAAGAACTTAAAAACGTGTCAAAAATAGGAGGAGTTTCAAACGGTCCCAAAAATAGGAAGAGCATGAAGGGGTGTTGCAAAACATGAAGAGCCTGAAAAGGTGTGAAAAACATGAAGAGCCTGAAAAGGTGTAAAAAATATGAAGAGCTTCAAAAAGTGTCAAAAATATGAGGAGCATGAAACGATCTGAAACATAGTAGGAGCATGAAGCGTTGTTCAAAAACTTGAAGAGCCTGAAAATCTGTGAAAAATATGAAGAGCTTAAAAGGTGTCAAAAACATGAGGAGCATGAAATGGTCTGAAAAATAGGAGGAGCATGAAACGGTGTTCTAAAACATGAAGAGCCTGAAAGGTGTGAAAAATATGAAGAGCTTCAAAAGGTGTCAAAAATATGAAGAGCATGAAACGGGTTGAAAAATAGGAGGAGCATGAAGCGGTGTTGAAAAACATGAAGAGCATGAAAAGGTGTGAAAAAATATGAAGACCTTCAAAAGGTGTCAAAATATGAGGATCATGAAATGATCTTAAAAATAGGAGGAGCATGAAGCGGTGTTGAAAAACATGAAGAGCCTGAAAACGTGTGAAAAATATCAAGAGCTTCAAAAATGTGTCAAAAATAGGAGGAGCATGAAACATTCTGAAAAATAGGAGGAGCATGAAACGGTGTTGAAAAACATGAAGAGCCTGAAAATGTGTGAAAAATATCAAGAGCTTCAAAAGGTGTCAAAAATATGAGGAGCAAGAACCGGGCTGAAAAATAGGAGGAGCATGAAACGGTGTTGAAAAACATGAAGAGAATGAAAAGGATTGAAAAATATGAAGAGCTTCAAAAGGTGTGAAAAATAGGAGTAGCATGAAGCGGTGTTCAAAAACTTGAAGAGCCTGAAAATGTGTTAAAAATATGAAGAGCTTAAAAGGTTTCAAAAATATGAGGAACATGAAATGGTCTGAAAAATAGGTTGAGCATGGAAGGGTGTTGAAAAACATGAAGAGCCTGAAAGGTGTGAATAATATGAAGCCTTCAAAACGTAGCAAAAATATGAGGAGCATGAAACGGTCTGAAAAATAGGAGGAGCACGAAGCGCTGTTCAAAATCATGAAGAGCCTGAAAAGGGGTGAAATATATGAAGAGCTTCAAAAGGTGTCAAAAATATGAGGAGCATGAAGCGGTCTGAAAAATAGGAGGAGCATGAAGTGGTGTTCAAAACATGAAGAGCCTGAAAAGGTGTGAAAAATATGAAGAGCTTCAAAAGGTGTCAAAAATATGAGGAGCATGAAACGATCTGAAAAATAGGAGGAGTATCAAGCGGTGTTCAAAACATGAAGAGCCTGCAAAGGTGTGAAAAACATGAAGAGCTTCAAAAGGTTTTAAATATATGAGGAGCATGAAACGGTCTGAAAAATAGGACGAGCATGAATCGATGTTGAAAAACATGAAGAGTCTGAAAAGGTGTGAAAAATATGAAGAGCTTCAAATGGTGTCTAAAATAGGAGTAGCATGAAGCGGTGTTCCAAATCTTGAAGAGCCTGAAAATGTGTTAAAAATATGAAGAGCTTAAAAGGTGTCAAAATTATGAGGAGCATGAAATGGTCTGAAAAATAGGAGGAGCATGAAACGGTGTTCAAAAACATGAAGAGTCTGAAAGGTGTGAAAAATATGAAGTGCTTCAAAACGTGTCAAAATTATGATGAGCATGAAACGGTCTGAAAAATACGAGTAGCATGAAGCGGTGTTGAAAAACATGAAGAGCCTGAAAAGGTGTGAAAAATATGAAGAGCTTCAAAAGTTTTCATAAATAGGAGTAGCATGAAGCGGTGTTCAAAAACTTGAAGAGCCTGAAAATGTGTTAAAAATATGAAAGCTTAAAAGGTTTCAAAAATATGAGGAGCATGAAATGGTGTGAAAAATAGGAGTAGCATGAAGCGGTGTTGAAAAACATGAAGAGCCTGAAAACGTGTGAAAACATGAAGAGCTTCAAAAGGTGTGAAAAATATGAAGAGTTTCAATAGGTGTAAAAAATATGAGGAGAATGAAACGGTCTGGAAAATAGGAGGAGCATGAAAGGTGTTGAAAAACAAGAAGAGCCTGAAAAGGTGTGAAATAAATGAAGAGCTTCAAAAGGTGTCAAAAATATGAGGAGCATGAAAAGGTCTGAAGAATAGGAGGAGTAAGAAGAGGTGTTGAAAAACATGAAGAGCCTGAAAAGGTGTGAAATATATGAAGAGCTTCAAAAGGTGTCAAAAATATGAGGAGCATGACATGGTCTGAAATATAGGAGGAGCATGAAGCGGTGTTGAAAAACATGAAGAGCCTGAAAAGGTGTGAAATATATGAAGAGCTTCAAAAGGTGTCAAAAATATAAGAAGCATGAAATGGTCTTAAAAATAGGAGGAGCATGAAACGGTGTTGAAAAACATGAAGAGCCTGAAAATGTGTGAAAAATATGAAGAGCTTCAAAAGGTGTCAAAAATAGAAGGAGCATGAAGCGGAGTTGAAAAACATGAAGGGCTTCAAAATGTGTCACAAATATGAGGAGCATGATACGGTCTCAAAAATAGGAGGAGCATGAAGCAGTGTTGAAAAACATGAAGAGCCTGGAAAGGTGTGAAATATATGAAGAGATTCAAAAGTGTCACAAATAGGAGGAACATGAAACGGTCTGAAAAATAGGAGGAGCATGAAGTGAAGTTGAAAAAAATGAATAGCCTGAAAAGGTGTGAAAAATATTAGGAGCATGAAACAGTCTGAAAATAGGAGGAGCATCAAATGGTGCTGAAAATCATGGAGAGCCTGAAAAGGTTTGAAATATATGAAGAGCTTCAAAAGGTGTCAAAAATATGAGGAGCATGAAATGGTCTGAAAAATAGGAGGAGCATGTAATGGTGTTGAAAACCACGAAGAGCCTGAAGAGGAGTGAAATACATGAAGAGCTTCAAAAGGTGTCATAAATATGAGAAGCATGAAATGGTGTTCAAAAACATGAAGAGCCTGAAAATGTGTGAAAAATATGAGGAGCATGAAACGGTCTTAAAAATATGTGGAGCATGAAGCGGTGTTCAAAAACATGAAGAGCCTGACAAGGTGTGAAAATTATGAAGAGGTTCAAAAAGTGTCAAAAATATGAGGAGCATGAAACTGTTGTGAAAAATAGGTGCAGCATAAAGCGGTGTTGAAAAACATGAAGGGTCTGAAAATGTGTGAAACATATGAAGAGCTTCAAAAGGTGAAAAAATATGAGGAGCATGAAACGGTCTGAAACATAGGAGGAGCATGAAGGAGTGTTCAAAACATGCAGAGCCTGAAAAGGTGTGAAAAATATGAAGAGCTCCAAAAGTTGTCAAAAATATGAGGAGCAGGAAACGGTCTGAAAAATAGGAGGAGCATGAAACGGTGTTCAAAAACTTGAAGATACTGAAAAGATGTGAAAAATATGAAGAGCTTCAAAAGGTGTCAAAATATGAGGAGCACGAAACATTCTGAAAAATAAGAGGAGTATGAAACGGTGTTGAACAACATGAAGAGCATGAAAAGTTGTGAAAAATATGAAGAGATTAAAAAGGTGTCAAAATATGAGGAGCATGAAACGGTCTGAAAAATAGGAGGCGCATGAGATGGTGTTCAAAAACATGAAGAGCCCGAAAAGGTGTGAAAAATATGAAGAGCTTCAAAAGGTGTCATATATATGAGGAGCATGAAACTGTCTGAAAAATAAGAGGAGTATGAAACGGTGTTCAAAATCATTAAGAGCCTGAAAAGGTGTCAAAAATATGAGGAGCATGAAACAGTCTGAAAATAGGAGGAGCATGAAACGGTGTTGAAAAACATGAAGAGCATGAAAAGGTGTGAAAAATATGAAGAGCTTCAAAAGGTGTCAAATAGGAGTAGCGTGAAACGGTGTTCAAAAACATGAAGAGCCTGAAAAGGTGTGCAAAATTTGAAGAGCTTCAACACGTGTGAAAATATGAGGTGCATGAAACGGTCTGAAAAATAGGAGGAGCATGAAACGGTCTTGAAAAATATGAAGAGCATGAAACGGTCTGAAAAATAGGAGGAGCATGAAATGGTGTTCAAAAACATGAAGATCCTGAAAACATGTGAAAAATATGAAGCGCTTCAAAAGGTGTCAAAAATATGAGGAGCATGAAACGGTCTGAAAAATAGGAGGAAAATGAAACGGTGTTCAAAATCATTAAGAGCCTGAAAAGGTGTGAAATATATGAAGAGTTTCAAAACATGTAAAAATATGAGGAGCATGAAACGGTGTTCAGAAACATGAAGAGCCTGAAATGGTGTGAAAAATATGAAGAGCTTCAAATGGTGTCTAAAATAGGAGTAGCATGAAGCGGTGTTCCAAATCTTGAAGAGCCTGAAAATGTGTTAAAAATATGAAGAGCTTAAAAGGTGTCAAAATTATGAGGAGCATGAAATGGTCTGAAAAATAGGAGGAGCATGAAACGGTGTTCAAAAACATGAAGAGTCTGAAAGGTGTGAAATATATGAAGGGCTTTAAAACGTGTCAAAATTATGACGAGCATGAAACGGTCTGAAAAATACCAGTAGCATGAAGCGGTGTTGAAAAACATGAAGAGCCTGAAAATGTGTTAAAAATATGAAGAGCTTAAAAGGTGTCAAAAATATGAGGAACATGAAATGGTCTGAAAAATAGGAGTAGCATGAAGCGGTGTTCAAAAACATGAAGACCCTGAAAAGGTGTGAAAAATATGAAGAGCTTCAAATTGTGTCAAATATATGAGGAGGCAATAACGGTCTGAAAAATAGGAGTAGCATGAAGCGGTGTTCAAAAACTTGAAGAGCCTGAAAATCTGTGAAAAATATGAAGAGCTTAAAAGGTGTCAAAAATATGAAGAGCTTCAAAAGGTGTGAAAAATATGAGGAGCATGAAACGGTCTGAAAATAGGAGGAGCATGAAACGGTGTTGAAAAACATGAAGAGCCTGAAAACGTGTGAAAAATATCACGAGCTTCAAAAATGTGTCAAAAATAGGAGGAGCATGAAACAGTCTGAAAAATAGGAGGAGCATGAAACCGTGTTGAAAAACATGAAGAGCCTGAAAAAGTGTGAAAAATATCAAGAGCTTCAAAAGGTGTCAAAAATATGAGGAGCATGAAACGGTCTGTAAAATAGGAGGAGCTTGAAACGGTGTTGAAAAACCTGAAGAGCATGAAAAGGTGTGAAAAATATGAAGAGCATCAAAAGGTGTCAAAAACATGAGGAGCATGAAACTGTCTGAAAAATATCATGAGCATGAAACGGTGTTGAAAAACTTGAAGAGCATGAAAAGGTGTGACAAATATGAAGAGCTTCAAAAGGTGTTAAGAACATGAGGACAACGATACGATCTGAAAAATATGAGGAGCATGAAAGGGTGTTGAAAAATATGAAGAGCATGAAAAGGTGTGAAAAATATGAAGAGCTTCAAAGAATGTCAAAAATGAGGAACATGAAACGGTCTGATAAATAGAGGAGCATGAAATGGTCTGAAAAATAGGAGGAGCATGAAACACTCTGAAAAATAGGAGGAGCATGAAACGCTCTGAAAAATAGGAGGAGCATGAAACGTTGTTGAAAAACGTGAAGAGCTTCAAAAGGTTTCAAAAATATGAGGAGCATGAAACGGTCTGAAAAATATGAGGAGAATGAAACAGTCTGCAAAATAGGAGGAGCATGAAATGGTGTTGAAAAATATGAAGAGCTTCAAAAGGTGTCAAAAAATGAGAAGCATGAAACGGTCTGAAAAATAGGAGGAGCATGAAACGTTGTTGAAAAACGTGAAGAGCTTCAAAAGGTTTCAAAAATATGAGGAGCATGAAACGGTCTGAAAAATAGGAGGAGCATGAAACAATGTGGAAAACACGAAGTGCATGCAAATGTGTGAAAAATTCGAAGAGCATTAAAAGGTTTGAAAAACACGAAGAGCATGTAAAGGTGTGAAAAATACGAGGAGCATTAAAGGTGTGAAAAATACGAGGAGCATGAAAAGGTGTGAAAAATACGATGAGAAAGAAAATGTGCTAAAAATACAAGGAGCATGAAAAGGTGGGAAAAAGAGTAGGAGCATTTAAAGGTGTGAAAAATACGAGGAAAATGAAACGGTGTGAAAATATAAAGAGCATGAAACGGTGTGAAAAATATGAAGACCTTTAAAAGGTGTCAAAAATATGAGGAGCATGAAAAGATGTGAAAAATATGAGGAGCATGAAATGGTATGAAAAATATGAGGAGCATGAAATATGTAAAAAATATGAAGAGCATGAAAAGTTGTGAAAAATATGAAGAGGATGAAAAGATGTGAAAAATATGAAGAGCATGAAATGGTTTGAAAAGTATGAAAAGCTTGAAAAGGTGTGAAAAATACAAAGAGCATGATGGGTGTGAAATATACGAAGACAATGAAAAGGTGTGAAAAATTATGAAAAGCATGAAAAGTTGTGAAAAATACAAAGAGCATGAAAAGGTTTGAAAAATACAAAGTGCATGAAAAGGTGTGAAAAATACGAGGAGCATGAAACGGTGTGAAAAATGCGAAAGCATGAAATGCTGTGAAAAATACAAGGAGCAGGAAAAGGTCTGAAAAATACGAGGAGCATGAAAAGGTGTGAAAAATACGAGGAGCATGAAAAGGTGTGAAAGATACGAGGAGCATGAAAAGGTGTGAACAATACTAGGAGCATGAAAATGTCTGAAAAATACGATGAGCATGAAAAGGTGTGAAAAATATGCGGAGTATGAAACGGTGTGATAAATATGAGGAGCATGAAACGGTTTCAAAAATATGAGGAACATGAAAAGGTGTGAAAAATACGAAGAGGATGAAAAGGTGTGAAATATACGAAGAGCATAAAAAGGTGTGAAAAATTACCAAGAGAATGAAAATGTCTGAAAAATACAAAGAGCATGAAAATGTGTGAAAAATACCAAGAGCATGAAACGGTGTGAAAAATATGAGGAGCATGAAACGGTGTAAAAATGAAGCCCATGAAACGGTGTGAAAAATATGGAGCACATGAAGAGATGTGAAAAATATTTAGAGCATGAAAAGGTGTGAAAAATATGAAGAGGTTCAAAAGGTGTAAAAAATATGAGGAGCATGAAACGTTCTGAAAAATATGAGAAGCATGAAACGGTGTTGAAAAACATGAAGAGCTTCAAAAGGTGTCAAAAATATGAGGAGCAAGAAACGGTCTGAAAGATAGGAGGAGCATGAAACGGTGTTGAAAAACATGAAGAGCATGAAAAGGTGTGAAATATATGTAGAGCTTCAAAAGATGTCAAAAATATGAGAAGCATGAAACGGTCTGAAATATAGGAGTAGCATGAAATGGTGATGAAAAACATGAAGAGCCTGAAAAGGTGTGAAAAATATCAAGAGCTTCAAAACGTGTCAAAAATATAAGGGGCATGAAACGGTCTGAAAAATAGGAGGAGCATGAAGTGGTGTTTAAAAACATGAAGAGCCTGAAAAGGTGTGAAATACATGAAGAGCTTCAAAAGCTGTCAAAAATAGGAGGAGCATGAAATGGTCTGAAAAATATGAAGGAGCATGTAACGGTGTTGAAAAACATGAAGAGCTTCAAAAGGTGTCAAAAAATGAGAAGCATGAAACGGTCTGAAAAATAGGAGGAGCATGAAATGATGTTGAAAAACATTAAGAGCTTCAAAAGGTGTCAAAAATATGAGGAGCATGAAAAGGTCTGAAAAATAGGAGGAGCATGAAACGGTCTGCAAAATAGGAGGAATATGAAAAGGTGTGAAAAATATGAAGAGCTTCAAAAGGTATCAAAAATATGAGGAGCATGAAACGGTCTGAAAAATAGGAGGAGCAGGAAACGGTGTGGAAAAACATAAAGTGCATGAAAAGGTGTGAAAAATACGAGGAGCATGAAAAGGTGTGAAAAATATAAGGAGCATGAAAAGGTGTGAAAAATACGAGGAGCATGAAAAGATGTGAAAAATAAAAGGAGCATGAAAAGCTGTGAAAAACACGAGGAGCATGAATAGGTGTGAAAAACATGAAAAGCATGAAACAGTGTGGAAAATACAGGAGCATGAAAAGGTACGAAAAATACGAGGAGCATGGAAAGGTGTGAAAAATTTGAGGAGCATGAAACGGTCTGAAAAATATGAAGAGCATGAAATGGTGTGAAAAACATGAGCAGCATGAAAAGTTGTGGAAAACACGAAGTGCATGTAAATGTGTGAAAAATTCGAAGAGCATGAAAAGGTTTGCAAAATACGAAGAGCATGTAAAGGTGTGAAATATACGAGGAGCATTAAAGGTGTGAAAAATACGAGGAGCATGAAAAGGTGTGAAAAATAGTAGGAGCATGAAAAGGTCTGAAAAATATGAGGACCATGAAAAGTTGTGAAAAATACGTAGAGCATTAAAAGGTGTGAGAAAAACAAGGAGCATGAAAAGCTCTGTAAAATACGAGGAGCATGAAAAGGTGTGAAAAATACGAGGAGCATCTAAAGGTCTGAAAAATATGAGGAGCATGAAACGGTCTAAAAAATGTGAGGAGCGTGAAACGGTGTGAAAATATAAAGAGCATGAAATGGTGTGAAAAACATGAAGACCTTAAAAACGTGTCAGAAATATGAGGACCATGAAAAGATGTGAAAAATATAAGGAGCATGAAACGGTATGAAAAATAGGAGGAGCATGAAAAGGTGTGAAAAATACGAGGAGCATGAAAAGGTGTGAAATATATGAGGAGCATGAAAAATTGTAAAAAACACGAAGAGCATGAAAATGTGTGAAAAACACGAAGAGCATGAAAATGTATAAAAATTCGAAGAGCATGAAAAGGTTTGAAAAACACGAAGAGCATGAAAAGGTGGGAACAATACAAGGAGCATGAAAAGGTCTGTAAAATACGAGGAGCATGAAAAGATGTGAAAAATCCGAGGAGCATGTAAAGGTCTGAAATATACGAGGACCATGAAAAGTTCTAAAAAATACGACTGGCATGACAAGGTGGGAAAAATACGAAGAGCATGAAAAGGTGTAAAAAGTACGAAGAGCATGAAAAGGTGTGAAAAATACAAGGAGCATGAAAAGGTGTGAAAAATACGATGAGAAAGAAAATGTGCGAAAAATACGAGAAGCATGAAAAGGTGTGAACAATATTAGGAGCATGAAAAGGTCTGAAAAATACGAGGAGCATGAAAAGGTGTGAAAAATGCGAGGAGCATGAAAAGGTGTGAAAAAAAAAGGAGCATGAAAAGGTCTAAAAAATTTGAAGAGCATGAAACGGTGTGAAAATATGAAGATCATGAAACAGTGTGAAAAATATGAAGACCTTTTAAACGTGTCAAAAATATGAGGAGCATGAAAAGATGGGAAAAATATGAGGAGCATTAAAATATGTCAATAATATGAAGAGCATGAAAAGTTGTGAAATACATGAGGAGCATGAAATGGTGTGAAAAACACGAGGAGTACGAAAATGTCTGCAAATATGAGGAGTATGAAAAGGTCTGAAAATATGAGGAGAATGAAAAGGTGTGAAAACAACGAAGTGCATGAAAATGTGTGAAAAATATGAAGAGCATGAAAAGGTTTGAAAAATACGAAGAGCATTTAAAGGTGTGAAAAATACGAGGAGAATTAAAGGTGTGAAAAATACGAGGAGCAGGAAAATGTGTGAAAAATACGATGAGAAAGAAAATGTGCTAAAAATACGAGGCGCATGAAAACGTGGGAAAAATAGTAGGAGCATGAAAAGGTCTGAAAAATACGAGGAACATGAAACGGTGTGAAAAATATGAAGACCTTTAAAAGGTGTCAAAAATATGAGGAGCATGAAAAGATGTGAAAAATATGAGGAGCATGAAATGGTATGAAAAATATGAGAAGCATGAAATATGTAAAAAATATGAAGAGCATGAAAAGTTGTGAAAAATATGAAGAGCATGAAACGATGTGTAAAATATGAAGAGCATGAAAAGATGTGAAAATATGAAGAGCATGAAATGGTTTGAAAAGTATGAAGAGCGTGAAAAGTTGTGAAAAATACAAAGAGCATGAAAAGGTTGGAAAAATACAAAGTGCATGAAAAGGTGTGAAAAATACGAGGAGCATGAAACGGTGTGAAAAATACGAGGAGCATGAAAAGTTCTGAAAAACACGAGGAGCATGAAAAGGTCTAAAAAATACGAGGAGCATGAAAAGGTCTGAAAAATATGAGGAGCATGAAAAGTTCTGAAAAACACGAGGAGCATGAAAGGTCTGAAAAATATGTGGAGCATGAAAAGGTGTGAGCAATATGAAGAGCATGAAACGGTGTTAAAAACACGAGCAGCATGAAAAAATGTGGAAAACACGAAGTGCATGAAAATGTGTGAAAAATTCGAAGAGCATGAAAAGGTTTGAAAAATACGAAGAGCATGTAAAGGTGTGAAAAATACGAGGAGCATTAAAGGTGTGAAAAATACGAGGAGCATGAAAAGGTGTGAAAAATACGATGAGAAAGAAAATCTGCTAAAAACACAAGGAGCATGAAAAGGTGGGAAAACTAGTAGGAGCATGAAAAGGTCTGAAAAATACGAGGAACATGAAACGGTGTGAAAATATAAAGAGCATGAAACGGTGTGAAAATATGAAGACTTTAAAAGGTGTCAAAAATATGAGGAGCATGAAAAGATATGAAAAATATGAGGAGCATGAAATGGTATGAAAAATATGAGGAGCATGAAATATGTAAAAAATATGAAGAGCATGAAAAGTTGTGAAAAATATGAAGAGGATGAAAAGATGTGAAAAATATGAAGCGCATGAAGAGATGTGAAAAATATTTAGAGCATGAAAATATGTGAAAAATATGAAGAGCAAGAAACGGTTTGAAAAGTACGAAGAGCTTGAAAAGGTGTGAAAAATACGAAGAGCATGACTGGTGTGAAATCTACGAAGACCATGAAAAGGTCTGAAAAATTATGAAATGCATGAAAAGTTGTGAAAAATACAAAGAGAATGAAAAGGTTTGAAAAATACGAAGTGCATGAAAAGGTGTGAAAAATACGAGGAGCATGCAATGGTGTGAAAAATGCGAAAGCATGAAATGCTGTGAAAAATACGAAGAGCATGAAAAGGTCTGAAAAACACAAGGAGCATGAAAGGGTGTGAAAAATACAAGGAGCATGAAAAGGTGTGAAAAATACGAGGAGCATGAAACGGTGTGAAAATATGAAGAGCATGAAACGGTGTTAAAAATATGAGGAGCATGAAACGGTGTGAAAAACACGAGCAGCATGAAAAAATGTGGAAAACACGAAGTGAATGAAAATGTGTGAAAAATTCGAAGAGCATTAAAAGGTTTGAAAAACACGAAGAGCATGTAAAGGTGTGAAAAATACGAGGAGCATTAAAGGTGTGAAAAATACGAGGAGCATGAAAAGGTGTGAAAAATACGATGAGAAAGGAAATATGAGAAAAATACGAGGAGCATGAAAAGGTGGGAAAAATAGTAGGAGCATGAAAAGCTCTGAAAAATACGAGCAACATGAAACGGTGTGAAAATATAAAGAGCATGAAACGGTGTGAAAAATATGAAGACCTTTAAAAGGTGTCAAAAATATGAGGAGCATGAAAAGATGTGAAAAATATGAGTAGCATGAAATGGTATGAAAAATATGAGGAGCAAAAAAGGTCTGAAAATAGGAGGGGAATGAAAAGGTCTGAAAAATACGAGGAGCATGAAAAGGTCTGCAAAACACGAGGAGCATGAAAAGGTCTGAAAAATATGAGGAGCATGAAAAGGTCTGAAAAATACGAGGAGAATGAAAAGGTCTGAAAAATACGAGAAGCATGAAAAGTTCTGAAAAATGCGAGGAGCATGAGAAGGTCTAAAAAATACGTGGAGCATGAAAAGGTGTGAACAATATGAAGAGCATGAAAAAGTGTGAAAAATACAAAGAGCTTGAAAAGGCGTGAAAACACGAAGAAAATGAAAAGGTCTCAAAAATATGAGGAGCCTGAAAAGGTGTGAAAAATATAGGGAGCATGAAAAGGTGTTAAAAACATAAGGAGCATGAATAGGTGTGAAAAACACGAAGAGCATGAAAATGTGTGAAAAATACAAGGAGCATGAAAAGGTCTGAAAAATACGAGGAGAATGAAAAGCTGTGAAAAATACGAGGAGCATGAAAAGGTCTGAAAAATACGAGAAGCATAAAAGTTCTGAAAAACACGAGGAGCATGAAAAGGTCTAAAAAATACTTGGAGCATGAAAAGATGTGAACAATATGAAGAGCACGAAAAAGTGTGAACAATATGAAGAGCACGAAAAAGTGTGAAAAATACAAAGAGCTTGAAAAGGTGTGAAAACACGAACAGCATGAAAAGGTCTCAAAATTATGAGGAGCCTGAAAAGGTGTGAATAATCCGAGAAGAACGAAAAGGTCTGAAATATACGAGGACCATGTAAAGGTCTGAAAAATACGAGAGGCATGAAAAGATCTGAAAAAAACGAGGAGCATGAAAAGGTCTGAAAAATACGAGGAGCATGAAAAGGTCTGGAAAACAGGAGGAGTATAAAAAGGTGTGAAAAATACGAAGAGCATGAAAAGTTCTCAAAAATATGAGGAGCCTGAAAAGGTGTGAAAAATACGAGGAGTATGAAAAGGTGTGAAAAATATAAGGAGCATGAAAAGGTGTGAAAAATAGGAGGAGCATGAAAAGGTGTGAAAAATATAAGGAGCATAAAAAGGTCTGGAAAACACGAGGAGCATGAAAAGTTGTGAAAAATACAAAGAGCATGAAAGGTTTGAAAAATACAAAGTGCATGAAAAGGTGTGAAAAATATGAGGAGCATGAAACGGTGTGAAAAATGCGAAAGCATGAAATGCTGTGAAAAATAAAAAGAGCATGAAAAGGTCTGAAAAATACGAGGAGCATGAAAAGGTCTGGAAAACAGGAGGAGCATAAAAAGATGTGAAAAATACGAAGAGCATGAAAAGGCCTCAAAAATATAAGGAGCCTGAAAAGGTGTGAAAAATATAAGGAGCATGAAAAGGTGTGAAAAATATAAGGAGCATGAAAAGGTGTGAAAAATACGAGGAGCATGAAAAGATGTGAAAAAAAAGAGGAGCATGAAAAGCTGTGAAAAACACGAGGAGCATGAATAGGTGTGAAAAACATGAAGAGCAGGAAACAGTGTGAAAAATACAGGAGCATGAAAAAGTCTGAAAAATACGAGAAGCATGGAAAGGTGTGAAAAATTTGAGGAGCATGAAACGGTCTGAAAAATATGAAGAGCATGAAATGGTGTGAAAAACACGAGCAGCATGAAAAGTTGTGGAAAACACGAAGTGCATGTAAATGTGTGAAAAATTTGAAGAGCATGAAAAGGTTTGCAAAATACGAAGAGCATGTAAAGGTGTGAAATATACGAGGAGCATTAAAGGTGTGAAAAATACGAGGAGCATGAAAAGGTGTGAAAAATAGTAGGAGCATGAAAAGGTCTGAAAAATACGAGGACCATGAAAAGTTGTGAAAAATACGTAGAGCATTAAAAGGTGTGAGAAAAACAAGGAGCATGAAAAGCTCTGTAAAATACGAGGAGCATGAAAAGGTGTGAAAAATACGATGAGAAAGAAAATGTGCGAAAAATACGAGGAGCATGAAAAGGTGTGAAAAATAATAGGAGCATGAAAAGGTGTGAAAAACACGAGAGCATGAAAAGGTGTGAAAAATACGAGGAGCATATAAAGGTCTGAAAAATATGAGGAGCATGAAACGGTCTAAATAATGTGAGGAGCATGAAACGGTGTGAAAATATAAAGAGCATGAAATGGTGTGAAAAACATTGAAGACCTTTAAAACATGTCAGAAATATGAGGACCATGAAAAGATATGAAAAATATGAGGAGCATGAAACGGTATGAAAAATAGGAGGAGCATGAAAATGTGTCAAAAATATGAAGAGCATGAAAAGTTGTGAAATATATGAGGAGCATGAAAAGGTGTGAAAAATACATGGAGCATGAAAAGGTGTGAAAAATACGAGGAGCACGAAAAGGTTTGAAAGTACGAGGACCATGAAAAGGTCTGAAAAAGGCGTGGAGCATGAAAAGGTCTATAAAATATGAGGAGCATGTAAAGGTCAGAAAAATACGAGGAGCATGAAAAGGTGTGAAAAATACGAGGAGCATGAAAAGGTGTGAAATATATGAGGAGCATGAAAAAGTGTAAAAAACACGAATAGCATGAAAATGTGTGAAAAACACGAAGAGCATGAAAATGTATAAAAATTCGAAGAGCATGAAAAGGTTTGAAAAACACAAAGAGCATGAAAAGGTGGGAACAATACGAGGAGCATGAAAACGTCTGTAAAATACGAGGAGCATGAAAAGATGTGAAAAATCCGAGGAGCACGAAAAGGTCTGAAATATACGAGGACCATGAAAAGTTCTAAAAAATACGACTGGCATGAAAAGGTGTGAAAAATACGATGAGAAAGAAAATGTGCAAAAAATACGAGGAGCACGAACAGCTGTGAACAATAGTAGGAGCATGAAAAGGTCTGAAAAATACGAGGAGCATGAAAAGATGTGAAAAATCCGAGGAGCACGAAAAGGTCTGAAATATACGAGGACCATGAAAAGTTCTAAAAAATACGAGTAGCATGACAAGGTGTGAAAAATACGAGAAGCATGAAAACGTCGGAAAAATATGAGGAGCATGAAAAGGTGTGAAAAATATGAAGAGCATGAAGAGGTGTGAAAAATACAAGGAGCATGAAAAGGTGTGAAAAATACGATGAGAAAGAAAATGTGCGAAAAATACGAAGAGCATGAAAAGGTGGGAACAATAGTAGGAGCATGAAAAGGTCTGAAAAATACGAGGAGCATGAAAAGTTGTGAAAATACGAGGAGCATGAAAAGGTGTGAAAAAAACAGGAGCATGAAAAGGTCTGTAAAATACAACGAGCATGAAAAGGTGTGAAAAATACGATGAGAAAGAAAATGTGCGAAAAATACGAGGAGCATGAAAAGGTGTGAAAAATACGAGGAGCATATAAAGGTCTGAAAAATATGAGGAGCATGAAAAGGTCTAAAAAATTTGAGGAGCATGAAACGGTGTGAAAATATGAAGATCATGAAACAGTGTGAAAAATATGAAGACCTTTTAAACGTGTCAAAAATATGAGGAGCATGAAAAGATGTGAAAAATATGAGAATATGAAAAGGTGTGAAAAATATGAGGAGCATGAAAAGGTGTGAAAATATGAAGAGCATGAAACAGTGTTAAAAATATGAAGAGCAAGAAACGGTGTGAAAAACATGAGCAGCATGAAAAAATGTGGAAAACATGAAGTGCATGAAAATGTGTGAAAAATTCGAAGAGCATGAAAAGGTTTGAAAAATACGAAGAGCATGTAAAGGTGTGAAAAATACGAGGAGCATTAAAGGTGTGAAAAATACGAGGAGCATGAAAAGGTGTGAAAAATACGATGAGAAAGAAAATCTGCTAAAAACACAAGGAGCATGAAAAGGTGGGAAAACTAGTAGGAGCATGAAAAGGTCTGAAAAATACGAGGAACATGAAACGGTGTGAAAATATAAAGAGCATGAAAGGGTGTGAAAAATATGAAGACCTTTAAAAGGTGTCAAAAATATGAGGAGCATGAAAAGATGTGAAAAATATGAGGAGCATGAAATGGTATGAAAAATATGAGGAGAATGAAATATGTAAAAAATATGAAGAGCATGAAAAGTTGTGAAAAATATGAAGAGCATGAAATGGTTTGAAAAGTATGAAGAGCTTGAAAAGGTGTGAAAAATACAAAGAGCATGACTGGTGTGAAATATATGAAGACAATGAAAAGGTGTGAAAAATTATGAAAAGCATGAAAAGTTGTGAAAAATACAAAGAGCATGAAAAGGTTTGAAATATACAAAGTGCATGAAAACATGTGAAAAATACGAGGAGCATGAAACGGTGTGAAATATGTGAAAGCATGAAATGCTGTGAAAAATACGAAGAGCATGAAAAGGTCTGAAAAATACAAGGAGCATTAATAGGTGTGAAAAATACGAGGAGCATGAAAAGGTGTGAACAATACTAGGAGCATGAAAATGTCTGAAAAAAACGAGGAGCATGAAAAGGTTTGAAAAATACGAGGAGCATGAAAAGGTGTGAAAAATATGAGGAGTATGAAACGGTGTGATAAATACGAGGAGCATGAAAAGGTGTGAAAAATACGAGGAGCACGAAAAGGTGAGAAAAATACGAGGAGCACGAAAAGGTGTGAACAATAGTAGGAGCATGAAAAGGTCTGAAAAATACGAGTAGCATGAAAAGATGTGAAAAATCCGAGAAGCACGAAAAGGTCTGAAATATACGACGACCATGAAAAGTTCTAAAAAATACGAGTAGCGTGACAAGGTGTGAAAAATACGAGAAGCATGAAAAGGTCTGAAAAATACGAGGAGCATGAAAAGGTGTGAAAAATACGAAGAGCATGAAAAGGTGTGAAAAATACAAGGAGCATGAAAAGGTGTGAAAAATACGATGAGAAAGAAAATGTGCGAAAAATACGAAGAGCATGAAAAGGTGTGAACAATAGTAGGAGCATGAAAAGGGCTGAAAAATACGAGGAGCATGAAAAGGTGTGAAAAATACGAGGAGCATGAAAATGTGTGAAAAAAACAGGAGCATGAAAAGGTCTGAAAAAAATACGAGGAGCATGAAAAGGTGTGAAAAACACGAGGAGCATGAAAAGGTGTGAAAAATACGAGGAGCATATAAAGGTCTGAAAAATATGAGGAGCATGAAAAAGTCTAAAAAATTTGAGGAGCATGAAATGGTGTGAAAATATGAAGATCATGAAACGGTGTGAAAAATATGAAGACCTTTTAAACGTGTCAAAAATATGAGGAGCATGAAAAGATGTGAAAAATATGAGGAGCATTAAAATATGTCAATAATATGAAGAGCATGAAAAGTTGTGAAATATATGATGAGCATGAAAAGGTGTGAAAAATATGAGGAGTACGAAAAGGTCTGCAAATATGAGGAGCACGAAAAGGTCTGAAAAATATGAGGAGCATGAAAAGGTGTGAAAACTACGAGGTGCATGAAAACGTGTGAAAAATACTAGGAGCATGAAAATGTCTGAAAAATACGAGAAGCATGAAAAGATCTTAAAAATATGAGAAGCATGAAAAGGTGTGAAAAATATGAGGAGCATGAAACGGTGTGAAAATATGAAGAGCATGAAACGGTGTTAAAAATATGAAGAGCATGAAACGGTGTGAAAAACACGAGCAGCAAGAAAAAATGTGGAAAACACGAAGTGCATGAAAATGTGTGAAAAATTCGAAGAGCATGAAAAGGTTTGAACAATACGAACAGCATGTAAAGGTGTGAAAAATACGAGGAGCATTAAAGGTGTGAAAAATACGAGGAGCATGAAAAGGTGTGAAAAATACGATGAGAAAGAAAATGTGCTAAAAATACAAGGAGCATGAACAGGTGGGAAAAATAGTAGGAGCATGAAAAGGTCTGAAAAATACGAGGAACATGAAACGGTGTGAAAATATAAAGAGCATGAAACGGTGTGAAAAATATGAAGACTTCAAAAGGTGTCAAAAATATGAGGAGCATGAAAAGATGTGAAAAATATGAGGAGCATGAAATGGTATGAAAAATATGAGAAGCATGAAATATGTAAAAAATATGAAGAGCATGAAAAGTTGTGAAAAATATGAAGAGCATGAAATGGTTTTAAAAGTATGAAGAGCTTGAAAAGGTGTGAAAAATACAAAGAGCATGACTGGTGTGAAATATACGAAGACAATGAAAAGGTGTGAAAAATTAGGAAAAGCATGAAAAGTTGTGAAAAATACAAAGAGCATGAAAAGGTTTGAAAAATACAAAGTGCATGACAAGGTGTGAAAAATATGAGGAGCTTGAAACGGTGTTAAAAATGCGAAAGCATGAAATGCTGTGAAAAATATGAAGAGCATGAAAAGGTCTGAAAAATACAAGGAGCATGAATAGGTGTGAAAAATACGAGGAATATGAAAAGGTGTGAAAAAAACGAGGAGCATGAAAAGGTGTGAACAATACTAGGAGCATGAAAATGTCTGAAAAATATGAGGAGCATGAAAAGGTTTGAAAAATACGAGGAACATGAAAAGGTGTGAAAAATATGAGGAGTATGAAACGGTGTGATAAATATGAGGAACATGAAAAGGTTTCAAAAATATGAGGAGCATGAAAAGGTGTGAAAAATACGAAGAGCATGAAAAGGTCTGAAAAATACAAGGAGCATGAATGGGTGTGAAAAATACGAGGAGCATGAAAAGGTGTGAAAAATATGAGGAGCATGAAAAGCTGTGAAAAATACGATGTGAAAGGAAATGTGAGAAAAATACGAGGAGCATGAAAAGGTAGGAAAAAGAGTAGGAGCATGAAAAGGTCTGAAAAATACAAGCAACATGAAACGGTGTGAAAATATAAAGAGCATGAAACGGTGTGAAAAATATGAAGACCTTTAAAAGGTGTCAAAAATATGAGGAGCATGAAAAGATGTGAAAAATATGAGTAGCATGAAATGGTATGAAAAATATGAAAAGCAAAAAAGGTCTGAAAATAGGAGGGGAATGAAAAGGTCTGAAAAATACGAGGAGCATGAAAAGGTCTGAAAAATACCAGGAGCATGAAAAGTTCTGAAAAATATGAGGAGCATGAATAGGTGTCAAAAATACGAGGAGCATGAAAAGGTCTGAAAAATACGAGGAGCATGAAAAGGTCTGCAAAACACGAGGAGCATGAAAAGTTCTGAAAAATATGAGGAGCATGAAAAGGTCTGAAAAATACGAGAAGCATGAAAAGTTCTGAAAAACGCAAGGAGCATGAGAAGGTCTAAAAAATACGTGGAGCATGAAAAGGGGTGAACAATATGAAGAGCACGAAAAAGTGTGAAAAATACAAAGAGCTTGAAAAGGTGTGAAAACACGAAGAACATGAAAAGGTCTCAAAAATATGAGGAGCCTGAAAAGGTGTGAAAAATATAGGGAGCATGAAAAGGTGTTAAAAACATAAGGAGCATGAATAGGTGTGAAAAACACGAAGAGCATGAAAATGTGTGAAAAATACGAGGAGCATGAAAAGGTCTGAAAAATACGAGGAGAATGAAAAGCTGTGAAAAATACGAGGAGCATGAAAAGGTCTGAAAAATACGAGAAGCATGAAAAGTTCTGAAAAACACGAGGAGCATGAAAAGGTCTAAAAAATACTTGGAGCATGAAAAGATGTGAACAATATGAAGAGCACGAAAAAGTGTGAAAAATACAAAGAGCTTGAAAAGGTGTGAAAACACGAACAGGATGAAAAGGTCTCAAAAATATGAGGAGCCTGAAAAGGTGTGAATAATCCGAGAAGAACGAAAAGGTCTGAAATATACGAGGACCATGTAAAGGTCTGAAAAATACGAGAGGCATGAAAAGATCTGAAAAATATTAGGAGTATGAAAAGGTCTGAAAAATACGAGGAGCATGACAAGGTCTAAAAAAAACGAGGAGCATGAAAAGGTCTGAAAAATACGAGGAGCATGAAAAGGTCTGGAAAACAGGAGGAGTATAAAAAGGTGTGAAAAATATGAAGAGCATGAAAAGTTCTCAAAAATATGAGGAGCCTGAAAAGGTGTGAAAAATACGAGGAGCCTGAAAAGGTGTGAAAAATATAAGAAGCATGAAAAGGTGTGAAAAATACGAGGAGTATGAAAAGGTGTGAAAAATATAAGGAGCATGAAGAGGTGTGAAAAATAGGAGGAGCATGAAAAGGTGTGAAAAATATAAGGAGCATAAAAAGGTCTGGAAAACACGAGGAGCATGAAGTTGTGAAAAATACAAAGAGCATGAAAAGGTTTGAAAAATACAAAGTGCATGAAAAGGTGTGAAAAATATGAGGAGCATGAAACGGTGTGAAAAATGTGAAAGCATGAAATGCTGTGAAAAATACAAAGAGCATGAAAAGGTCTGAAAAATACGAGGAGCATGAAAAGGTGTCAAAAATACGAGGAGCAGGAAAAGGTCTGAAAAATACGAGGAGCATGAAAAGGTCTGGAAAACAGGAGGAGCATAAAAAGATGTGAAAAATACGAAGAGCATGAAAAGGTCTCAAAAATATAAGGAGCCTGAAAAGGTGTGAAAAATATAAGGAGCATGAAAAGGTGTGAAAAATATAAGGAGCATGAAAAGGTGTGAAAAATACGAGGAGCATGAAAAGATGTGAAAAAAAAGAGGAGCATGAAAAGCTGTGAAAAACACGAGGAGCATGAATAGGTGTGAAAAACATGAAGAGCAGGAAACAGTGTGAAAAATACAGGAGCATGAAAAAGTTTGAAAAATACGAGGAGCATGGAAAGGTGTGAAAAATTTGAGGAGCATGAAACGGTCTGAAAAATATGAAGAGCATGAAATGGTGTGAAAAACACGAGCAGCATGAAAAGTTGTGGAAAACACGAAGTGCATGTAAATGTGTGAAAAATTTGAAGAGCATGAAAAGGTTTGCAAAATACGAAGAGCATGTAAAGGTGTGAAATATACGAGGAGCATTAAAGGTGTGAAAAATACGAGGAGCATGAAAAGGTGTGAAAAATAGTAGGAGCATGAAAAGGTCTGAAAAATACGAGGACCATGAAAAGTTGTGAAAAATACGTAGAGCATTAAAAGGTGTGAGAAAAACAAGGAGCATGAAAAGCTCTGTAAAATACGAGGAGCATGAAAAGGTGTGAAAAATAGTAGGAGCATGAAAAGGTCTGAAAAATACGAGGACCATGAAAAGTTGTGAAAAATACGTAGAGCATTAAAATGTGTGAGAAAAACAAGGAGCATGAAAAGCTCTGTAAAATACGAGGAGCATGAAAAGGTGTGAAAAATACGAGGAGCATATAAATGTCTGAAAAATATGAGGAGCATGAAACGGTCTAAATAATGTGAGGAGCATGAAACGGTGTGAAAATATAAAGAGCATGAAATGGTGTGAAAAACATGAAGACCTTTAAAACATGTCAGAAATATGAGGACCATGAAAAGATGTGAAAAATATGAGGAGCATGAAAAGGTATGAAAAATAGGAGGAGCATGAAAATGTATCAAAAATATGAAGAGCATGAAAAGTTGTGAAATATATGAGGAGCATGAAAAGGTGTGAAAAATACATGGAGCATGAAAAGGTGTGAAAAATACGAGGAGCACGAAAAGGTTTGAAAGTATGAGGACTATGAAAAGGTCTGAAAAATGAGTTGATCATGAAAAGGTCTATAAAATATGAGGAGCATATAAAGGTCAGAAAAATACGAAGAGCATGAAAAGGTGTGAAAAATACGAGGAGCATGAAAAGGTGTGAAATATATGAGGAGCATGAAAAAGTGTGAAAAACACGAATAGCATGAAAATGTGTGAAAAACACGAAGAGCATGAAAATGTATAAAAATTCGAAGAGCATGAAAAGGTTTGAAAAACACAAAGAGCATGAAAAGGTGGGAACAATACGAGGAGCATGAAAAGGTCTGTAAAATACGAGGAGCATGAAAAGATGTGAAAAATCCAAGGAGCACGAAAAGGTCTGAAATATACGAGGACCATGAAAAGTTCTAAAAAATACGAGTAGCATGACAAGGTGTGAAAAATATGAGAAGCATGAAAAGGTCTGAAAAATATGAGGAGCATGAAAAGGTGTGAAAAATACGAACACCATGAAGAGGTGTGAAAAATACAAGGAGCATGAAAAGGTGTGAAAAATACGAGGAGAAAGAAAATGTGAGAAAAATACAAAGAGCATGAAAAGGTGGGAACAATAGTAGGAGCATGAAAAGGTCTGAAAAATACGAGGAGCATGAAAAGTGGTGAAAATACGAGGAGCATGAAAAGGTGTGAAAAAAACAGGAGCATGAAAAGGTCTGTAAAATACGACGAGCATGAAAAGGTGTGAAAAATACGATGAGAAAGAAAATGTGCGAAAAATACGAGGAGCAAGAAAAGGTGTGAAAAATAATAGGAGCATGAAAAGGTGTGAAAAACACGAGGAGCATGAAAAAGTGTGAAAAATACGAGGAGCATATAAAGGTCTGAAAAATATGAGGAGCAAGAAAAGGTCTAAAAAATTTGAGGAGCATGAAACGGTGTGAAAATATGAAGATCATGAAACGGTGTGAAAAATATGAAGACCTTTTAAACGTGTCAAAAATATGATGAGCATGAAAAGATGTGAAAAATATGAGGAGCATTAAAATATGTCAATAATATGAACCATGAAAAGTTGTGAAATATATGAGGAGCATGAAAAGGTGTGAAAAATACGAGTATGAAAAGGTCTGCAAATACGAGAAGCACGAAGAGGTCTGAAAAATATGAGGAGCATGAAAAGGTGTGAAAACTACGAAGAGCATGAAAAGGTGTGAAAAATACGAGGTGCATGAAAACGTGTGAAAAATACTAGGAGCATGAAAATGTCTGAAAAATACGAGAAGCATGAAATGATCTGAAAAATATGAGAATATGAAAAGGTGTGAAAAATATGAGGAGCATGAAAAGGTGTGAAAAATACGATGAGAAAGAAAATCTGCTAAAAATACAAGGAGCATGAAAAGGTGGGAAAAATAGTAGGAGCATGAAAAGGTCTGAAAAATACGAGGAACATGAAACGGTGTGAAAATATAAAGAGCATGAAACGGTGTGAAAAATATGAAGACCTTTAAAAGGTGTCAAAAATATGAGGAGCATGAAAAGATGTGAAAAATAAGAGGAGCATGAAATGGTATGAAAAATATGAGGAGCATGAAATATGTAAAAAATATGAAGAGCATGAAAAGTTGTGAAAAATATGAAGAGCATGAAATGGTTTTAAAAGTATGAAGAGCTTGAAAAGGTGTGAAAAATACAAAGAGCATGACTGGTGTGAAATATACGAAGACAATGAAAAGGTGTGAAAAATTATGAAGAGCATGAAAAGTTGTGAAAAATACAAAGAGCATGAAAAGGTTTGAAAAATACAAAGTGCATGAAAACATGTGAAAAATACGAGGAGCATGAAACGGTGTGAAATATGTGAAAGCATGAAATGCTGTGAAAAATATGAAGAGCATGAAAAGGTCTGAAAAATACAAGGAGCATTAATAGGTGTGAAAAATATGAGGAGCATGAAAAGGTGTGAACAATACTAGGAGCATGAAAATCTCTGAAAAAAACGAGGAGCATGAAAAGGTATGAAAAATACGAGGAGCATGAAAAGGTGTGAAAAAAACAGGAGCATGAAAAGGTCTGAAAAAAATACGAGGAGCATGAAAAGGTGTGAAAAATACGATGAGAAAGAAAATGTGCGAAAAATACGAAGAGCATGAAAAGGTGTGCAAAATAGGAGGAGCATGAAAATGTGTGAAAAATACAGGAACATGAAAAGGTCTGAAAAAAATACGAGGAGCATGAAAAGGTGTGAAAAACACGAGGAGAATGAAAAGGTGTGAAAAATACGAGGAGCATATAAAGGTCTGAAAAATATGAGGAGCATGAAAAAGTCTAAAAAATTTGATGAGCATGAAATGGTGTGAAAATATGAAGATCATGAAACGGTGTGAAAAATATGAAGACCTTTTAAACGTGTCAAAAATATGAGGAGCATGAAAAGATGTGAAAAATATGAGAAGCATTAAAATATGTCAATAATATGAAGAGCATGAAAAGTTGTGAAATATATGATGAGCATGAAAAGGTGTGAAAAATATGAGGAGTACGAAAAGGTCTGCAAATATGAGGAGCACGAAAAGGTCTGAAAAATATGAGGAGCATGAAAAGGTGTGAAAACTACGAAGAGCATGAAAAGGTGTGAAAAATACGAGGTGCATGAAAACGTGTGAAAAATACGAGAAGCATGAAAAGATCTTAAAAATATGAGAAGCATGAAAAGGTGTGAAAAATATGAGGAGCATGAAACGGTGTGAAAATATGAAGAGCATGAAACGGTGTTAAAAATATGAAGAGCATGAAACGGTGTGAAAAACACGAGCAGCAAGAAAATATGTGGAAAACACGAAGTGCATGAAAATGTGTGAAAAATTCGAAGAGCATGAAAAGGTTTGAAAAATACGAACAGCATGTAAAGGTGTGAAAAATACGAGGAGCATTAAAGGTGTGAAAAATACGAGGAGCCTGAAAAGGTGTGAAAAATACGATGAGAAAGAAAATGTGCTAAAAATACAAGGAGCATGAACAGGTGGGAAAAATAGTAGGAGCATGAAAAGGTCTGAAAAATACGAGGAACATGAAACGGTGTGAAAATATAAAGAGCATGAAACGGTGTGAAAAATATGAAGACTTCAAAAGGTGTCAAAAATATGAGGAGCATGAAAAGATGTGAAAAATATGAGGAGCATGAAATGGTATGAAAAATATGAGAAGCATGAAATATGTAAAAAATATGAAGAGCATGAAAAGTTGTGAAAAATATGAAGAGCATGAAATGGTTTTAAAAGTATGAAGAGCTTGAAAAGGTGTGAAAAATACAAAGAGCATGACTGGTGTGAAATATACGAAGACAATGAAAAGGTGTGAAAAATTATGAAAAGTTGTGAAAAATACAAAGAGCATGAAAAGGTTTGAAAAATACAAAGTGCATGACAAGGTGTGAAAAATACGAGGAGCATGAAGCGGTGTTAAAATGCGAAAGCATGAAATGCTGTGAAAAATATGAAGAGCACGAAAAGGTCTGAAAAATACAAGGAGCATGAATAGGTGTGAAAAATACGAGGAATATGAAAAGGTGTGAAAAAAACGAGGAGCATGAAAAGGTGTGAACAATACTAGGAGCATGAAAATGTCTGAAAAATATGAGGAGCATGAAAAGGTTTGAAAAATACGAGGAACATGAAAAGGTGTGAAAAATATGAGGAGTATGAAATGGTGTGATTAATATGAGGAACATGAAAAGGTTTCAAAAATATGAGGAGCATGAAAAGGTGTGAAAAATACGAAGAGCATGAAAAGGTCTGAAAAATACAAGGAGCATGAATGGGTGTGAAAAATACGAGGAGCATGAAAAGGTGTGAAAAATATGAGGAGCATGAAACGGTGTGAAAATATGAAGAGCATGAAATGGTGTTAAAAATATGAAGAGCATGAAATGGTGTGAAAAACACGAGCAGCATGAAAAAATGTGGAAAACACGAAGTGCATGAAAATGTGTGAAAAATTCGAAGAGCATGAAAAGGATTGAAAATACGAAGAGCATATAAAGGTGTGAAAAATACGAGGAGCATTAAAGGTGTCACAAATACGAGGAGCATGAAAAGGTGTGAAAAATACGATGAGAAAGAAAATATGTGAAAAATATGAGGAGCATGAAAAGGTGGGAAAACTAGTAGGAGCATGAAAAGGTCTGAAAAATACGAGGAGCATGAAACCGTGTGAAAATATCAAGAGCATGAAACGGTAGAAAAATATGATGACCTTTAAAAGATGTCAAAAATATGAGGAGCATGAAAAGATGTGAAAAATATGAGTAGCATGAAATGGTATGAAAAATATGAGGAGCATGAAATATGTAAAAAATATGAAGAGCATAAAAAGTTGTGAAATATATGAGGAGCATGAAAAGGTGTGAAACATACGAGGAGCATGAAAAGGCCTGAAAATAGGAGGAGCCCGAAAAGGTCTGAAAAATACAAGGAGCGTGAAAAGGTCTGAAAAATACCAGGAGCATGAAAAGTTCTGAAAAATATGAGGAGCATGAAAAGGTGTCAAAAATACGAGGAACATGAAAAGGTCTGAAAATACGAGGAGCATGAAAAGCTCTGCAAAACACGAGGAGCATGAAAAGATGTTAAAAACACAAGGAGCATGAATAGGTGTGAAAAACACGAAGAGCATGAAAATGTGTGAAAAATACGAGGAGCATGAAAAGGTCTGAAAAATACGAGGAGCATGAAAAGGTCTGAAAAATACGAGGAGCATGAAAAGTTCTGAAAAACACGAGGAGCATGAAAAGGTCTAAAAATTACTTGGAGCATGAAAAGGTGTGAACAATATGAAGAGCACGAAAAGGTGTGAAAAATACAAAGGGCTTGAAATGGTGTGAAAACACGAAGAACATGAAACGGTGGGCAAAATACGAGGAGCATGAAAAGGTCTGAAAAATATGAAGAGCATGAAACGGTGTGAAAATATGAAGAGCATGAAATGGTGTGAAAATTATGAAGAGCATGGAAAGGTGTGATAAATAGGAGGAGCATGAAACGGTCTGAAAAATAGGAAGAGCATGAAATGGTGTGAAAAACATGAGCAGCATGAAAAGTTGTGGATAAAACGAAGTGCATGAATGTGTAAAAAATTCGAAGAGCATGAAAAGGTGTGAAAAATGTGAGGAGCACAAAAAGGTCTGAAATATACGAGAACCATGAAAAGGTGTGAAAAATACTAAGAGCACGAAAAGGTTTGAAAAATATGAGGACCATGAAAGAGTGTAAAAAACACGAAGAGCATGAAACTGTGTGAAAAACACGAAGAGCAAGAAAATGTGTGAAAAACACGAAGAGCATGAAATTGTATGAAAAATTCAAAGAGCATGAAAAGGGTTGAAAAATACGAAGAGCATGAAAAGGTGTGAAAAATACGAGGAGCATGAAAAGGTGTGAAAAACACGAGGAGCATGAATAGGTGTGAAAAACACGAAGAGCATGAACATGTGTGAAAAAAACGAGGAGCATGAAAAGGTGTGAAAAATCCGAGGAGCATGAAAAGGTCTGGAAAACATGAGGAGCATGGAAAGGTTTGAAAAATATGAGGAGCATGAAAAGGTGTGAAAAACACGAGGAGCATGAATAGGTGTGAAAAACACAAAGAGCATGAAAATGTGTGGAAAAATACAAGAAGCATGAAAAGGTGTGAAAAATCCGAGGAGTACGAAGAGTCTGAAATATACGAGGACCATGAAAAGGTCTGAAAAATACTAGGAGCATGAAAAGATCTGAAAAATTCTAGGAGAATGAACAGGTGTGAAAAATATGAGGAGCATGAAAAGGTCTGAAAAATATGAGGACCATGAAAAGGTGTCAAAAATACGAGGAGCATGAAAAGGTCTGAAAAATACGAGGAGCATGAAAAGGTCTGGAAAACAGGAGGAGCATTAAAAAGTGTGAAAAATACGAAGAGCATGAAAAGGTCTCAAAAATATGAGGAGCCTGAAAAGGTGTGAAAAAATGAAGAGCATGAAACGGTGTGAAAATTATGAAGAGCATAGAAAGGTGTGATAAATATGAGGAGCAAGAAACGGTCTGAAAAATATGAAGAGCATGAAATGGTGTGAAAAACACTAGCAGCATGAAAAGTTGTGGATAAAACGAAGTGCATGAAAATGTGTGAAAAATTCGAAGAGGATGAAAAGGTGTGAAAAATCCGAGGAGCACGAAAAGGTCTGAAATATACGAGGACCATGAAAAGCTGTGAAAACTATGATGAGCATGAAAAGGTTTGAAAAATATGAGGACCATGAAAAAGTGTAAAAAATACGAAGAGCATGAAAATGTGTGAAAAACACGAAGACCATGAAAATGTATGAAAAATTCAAAAAGCATGAAAAGGTTTGAAAAATATGAAGAGCATGAAAAGGTGGGAAAAATACGAAGAGCATGAAAAGGTGTGAAAAATATGAAAAGCATGAAACTGTGTGAAAAATATGAAAAGCATGAAAACGTGTGAAAAATATGAAGAGCATGAAAAGGTGTGAAAAATATGAAGAGCATGAAACTGTGTGAAAAATATGAAGAGCATGAAACGGTGGGAAAAATATGAAAAGCATGAAAACGTGTGAAAAATATGAAGAGCATGAAAAGGTGTGAAAAATCTGAAGAGCATGAAACGGTGTGAAAAATACGAAGAGCAAGAAAAGGTGTGAAATATATGAAGAGCATGAAAAGGTGTGAAAAATTACGAAAAGCATGAAAAGGTGTGAAAAATTACCAAGAGCATGAAAATGTCTGAAAAATACAAAGAGCATGAAAATGTGTGAAAAATACAAAGAGCATGAAAAGGTGTGAAAATATGAGGAGCATGAAAAGGTCTGAAAATATGAGGAGCATAGAACGGAGTGAAAAATATGAAGAGCAAGAAAAGGTGTGAAAATTATGAAGAGCATGAAACTGTATGAAAAATATGAAAAGCATGAAAAAGTGTGAAAAATATGAAGAGCATGAAAAGGTGTGAAAATATGAAGAGCATGAAAAGGTGTGAAAAATAGGAGGAGCATGAAACGGTGTAAAAATATGAAGAGCATGAAACGTGTGAAAAATATGAGGAGCATGAAATGGTGTAAAAATGAAGACCATGAAAAGGTGTGAAAATATGAAGAGCATGAAACTGTGTGAAAAATATGAAGAACATGAAACAGTGTGAAAAAAACGAAGAGCATGAAAAGGTGTGAAATATACAAAGATCATGAAAAGGTGTGAAAAATACGAAGAGCATGAAATGGTTTGAAAAATATGAAGAGCATGAAACGGGGTGAAAATATGAGGATCATAAAATGGTCTGAAAATATGAGGAGCATAGAACGGAGTGAAAAATATGAAGAGCATGAAAAGGTGTGAAAATTATGAAGAGCATGAAACTGTGTGAAAAATATGAAAAGCATGAAAAAGTGTGAAAAATATGAAGAGCATGAAAAGGTGTGAATAATATGAAGAGCATGAAACTGTGTGAGAAATATGAGGAACATGAAAAGGTGTGAAATATACGAAGAGCATTTACAGGTGTGAAAAATTACAAAAAGCATGAAAAGGTGTGAAAAATTACCAAGAGCTTGAAAATGTCTGAAAAATACAAAGAACATGAAAATGTGTGAAAAATAGGAGGAGCATGAAACGGTGTAAAAATATGAAGAGCATGAAACGTGTGAAAAATATGAGGAGCATGAGACGGTGTAAAAATGAAGACCATGAAAAGGTGTGAAAAATATGAAGAGCATGAAACGGTGTGAAAAATATGAAGAGCATGAAAAGATGTGAAAAATATGAAGAGCATGAAACGGTTTGAAAAGTATGAAGAGCTTGAAAAAGTGTGAAAAATACGAAGAGCATGACTGGTGTGAAATATATGAAGACCATGAAAAGGTGTGCAAAATTATGAAAAGAATGAAAAGTTGTGAAAAATACAAAGAGCATGAAAAGGTTTGAAAAATACGAAGTGCATGAAAAGGTGTGAAAAATATGCAGAGCATGAAACGGTGTGAAAAATGCGAAAGCATGAAATGTTTTGAAAAATATGAAGAGCATGAAAAGGTCTGAAAAATACAAGGAGCATGAAAAGGTGTGAAAAATACAAGGAGCATGAAAAGGTGTGAAAAATATGAGGAGCATGAAAAGGTCTGAAAAATATGAGGAGCATGAAAAGTTCTGAAAAACACGAGGAGCATGAACACGTGTGAATAATATGAGGAGCATGATAAGGTGTGAAACATACGAAGTGCATGAAAAGGTGTGAAATATACAAAGAGCATGAAAAGGTGTGAAAAATATGAAAAGCATGAAATGGTGTGAAAAATATGAAGACATGAAACGGTGTGAAAATATGAGGAGCATGAAACGGTGTGAAAAATATGAGGAGCATGAAAAGGTCTGAAAAATATGAAGAGCAATAAAAGATGTGAAAAATATGATGAGCATGAAAAGGTGGATATAATATGAGAAGCATGATAAGGTGTGAAACATACGAAGTGCATGAAAAGTTGTAAAATATATAAAGAGCATGAAAAGGTGTGAAAAATACGAAGAGCATGATATGGTGTGAAAAAGATGAAGAGCATGAAACGGTGTAAAAATATGAGGAGCATGAAACGATGTGAAAATATGAGGAGCATAGAACGGAGTGAAAAATATGAAGAGCATGAAAAGGTGTGAAAAATATGAAGAGCATGAAACTGTGTGAAAAATATGAAAAGCATGAAACTGTGTGAAAAATATGAAAAGCATGAAAACGTGTGAAAAACATGAAGAGCATGAAAAGGTGTGAAAAATATGAAGAGCATGAAACGGTGTGAAAAATATGAAGAGCAGGAAAAGGTGTGAAAAATACGAAGAGCATGAAAAGGTGTGAAATATATGAACAGCATGAAAAGGTGTGAAAAATTACCAAGAGCATGAAAATGTCTGAAAAATACAAAGAGCATGAAAATGTGTGAAAAATACGAAGAGCATGAAAATGTGTGAAAATGTGAGGAGCATGAAAAGGTGTGAAAAATAGTAGGAGCATGAAAAGGTCTGAAAAATACGAGGAGCATGAAAAGGTGTGATAAATACGAGGAGCATGAAAAGGTCTGAAAAATACGAGGAGCATGAAAATGTCTGAAAAATACGAGGAGCATGAAAAGGTGTGAAAAATACGAGTAGCATAAAAAGGTGTGAAAAATAGTAGGAGCATGAAAAGGTCTGAAAATATGGGGAGCATGAAAAGGTCTGAAAAATACGAGTAGCATGAAAAGGTGTGAAAAATACAAGGAGCATGAAAAGGTGTGAAAAATACAAGGATCATGAAAAGCTCTGTAAAATACTAGAAGCATGAAAAGGTGTGAAAAATACGAGGAGCATATAAAGGTCTGAAAAATATGAGGAGCATGAAAAGGTCTAAAAAACGTGAGGAGCATGAAACGGTGTGAAAATATGAAGACGTTTAAAACGTGTCAAAAACATGAGGACCATGAAAAGATGTGAAAAATATGAGGAGCATGAAATGCTATGAGAAAAATGAGGAGCATGAAAATATGTAAAAAATATGAAGAGCATGAAAAGTTGTGAAATATGAGGAGCATGAAAAGGTGTGAAAAATACGAGGAGTATGAAAAGGTGTGAAAAATACGAGGAGCATGAATCATTCTGTAAAATACGAGGACCATGAAAGGTATGAAAAATATGGGGAGCATGAAAAGGTCTGAAAAATACGAGGAGCATGAAAAGGTCTGAAAAATAAGAGGAGTATGAAACGGTATCAAAAATATGAGGAGCATGAAACGGTGTGAAAATATAAAGAGCATGAAACGGTGTGAAAAATATGAAGAGCATGAAAGGTGTGAGAAATATGAGGAGCATGAAAAGGTCTGAAAAGTACAAGGAGCATGAAAAGTTGTGAAAAGTACGAGGAGCATGAAAACGTCTGGAAAATACGAGGAGCATGAAAATATCTGAAAAATATGAGGAGCATGAAACAGTATGGAAACATGAAGAGCATGAAATGGTGTGAAAAATATGAAGAGCATGAAAAGGTGTGAAAAATATGAGAAGCATGATAAGGTGTGAAACATACGAAGTGCATGAAAAGTTGTAAAATATATAAAGAGCATGAAAAGGTGTGAAAAATACGAAGAGCATGATATGGTGTGAAAAAGATGAAGAGCATGAAACGGTGTAAAAATATGAGGAGCATGAAACGATGTGAAAATATGAGGAGCATAGAACGGAGTGAAAAATATGAAGAGCATGAAAAGGTGTGAAAAATATGAAGAGCATGAAACTGTGTGAAAAATATGAAAAGCATGAAACTGTGTGAAAAATATGAAAAGCATGAAAACGTGTGAAAAACATGAAGAGCATGAAAAGGTGTGAAAAATATGAAGAGCATGAAACGGTGTGAAAAATATGAAGAGCAGGAAAAGGTGTGAAATATATGAACAGCATGAAAAGGTGTGAAAAATTACCAAGAGCATGAAAATGTCTGAAAAATACAAAGAGCATGAAAATGTGTGAAAAATACGAAGAGCATGAAAATGTGTGAAAATGTGAGGAGCATGAAAAGGTGTGAAAAATAGTAGGAGCATGAAAAGGTCTGAAAAATACGAGGAGCATGAAAAGGTGTGATAAATACGAGGAGCATGAAAAGGTCTGAAAAATACGAGGAGCATGAAAATGTCTGAAAAATACGAGGAGCATGAAAAGGTGTGAAAAATACGAGTAGCATAAAAAGGTGTGAAAAATAGTAGGAGCATGAAAAGGTCTGAAAATATGGGGAGCATGAAAAGGTCTGAAAAATACGAGTAGCATGAAAAGGTGTGAAAAATACAAGGAGCATGAAAAGGTGTGAAAAATACAAGGATGATGAAAAGCTCTGTAAAATACTAGAAGCATGAAAAGGTGTGAAAAATACGAGGAGCATATAAAGGTCTGAAAAATATGAGGAGCATGAAAAGGTCTAAAAAACGTGAGGAGCATGAAACGGTGTGAAAATATGAAGACGTTTAAAACGTGTCAAAAACATGAGGACCATGAAAAGATGTGAAAAATATGAGGAGCATGAAATGCTATGAGAAAAATGAGGAGCATGAAAATATGTAAAAAATATGAAGAGCATGAAAAGTTGTGAAATATGAGGAGCATGAAAAGGTGTGAAAAATACGAGGAGCATGAAAAGGTGTGAAAAATACGAGGAGCATGAAAAGGTCTGAAAAATACGAGGACCATGAAAGGTATGAAAAATACGGGGAGCATGAATCATTCTGTAAAATACGAGGACCATGAAAGGTATGAAAAATATGGGGAGCATGAAAAGGTCTGAAAAATACGAGGAGCATGAAAAGGTCTGAAAAATAAGAGGAGTATGAAACGGTATCAAAAATATGAGGAGCATGAAACGGTGTGAAAATATAAAGAGCATGAAACGGTGTGAAAAATATGAAGAGCATGAAAGGTGTGAGAAATATGAGGAGCATGAAAAGGTCTGAAAAGTACAAGGAGCATGAAAAGTTGTGAAAAGTACGAGGAGCATGAAAACGTCTGGAAAATACGAGGAGCATGAAAATATCTGAAAAATATGAGGAGCATGAAACAGTATGGAAACATGAAGAGCATGAAAAGAAGTGAAAAATATGAAGATTATGAAACAGTGTGAAAAATATGAATAGCATGAAAAGGTGTGAAAAATATGAAGTGCATGAAACGGTGTGAAAAATGCGAAGAGCATGAAAAGTTCTGAAAAATATGGAGATCACGAAAAGTTCTGATAAATACGAAAAGCATGAAACGGTGTGAAAAATAAGAAGATCATGAAAACATCTGATAAATACGAAGAGCATGAAACGGTGTGAAAAATACACAGAGCATGAAAAGATCTGAAAAATACGAAGAGAATGATAAAACCTGAAAAATACGAAGAGCATGAAAAGGTGTAAAAAATTTGAAAAGCATGACAAGGTGTGAAAAATATGAAGAGCATGAAACGGTGTGTAAAATATGAAGAGCAAGAAAAGGTTTAAAAAATATGAAGAGCATGAAAAGTTGTGTAAAATATGAGGAGCAAGAAAAGGTTTAAAAAATACGAAGAGCATGAAAAGGTGTGAAAAATTTGAAAAGCATGACAAGGTGTGAAAAATATGAAGAGCATGAAACGGTGTGAAAAATAAGAAGAGCAAGAAAAGGTTTATAAAATAAGAAGAGCATGAGAAGTTGTGTAAAATATGAAGAGCATGTAAACGTGTGAATAATATGTGGAGCATGAAAAGGTCTGAAAAATATGAAGAGCATGAAAAGGTGTGAAAAATCTGAGGAGCATGAAACGGTGTGACAACATGAAGCTCATGAAAAGATGTGAAATATATGAGGAGCATGAAATGGTGTGAAAAATAAGAAGAGCATGAAAAGCTGTAAAAAATATGAAGAGCATGAAAAGGTCTGAAAAATACGAAGAGCATGAAAAGGTCTGAAAAATATCAAGAGATTGAAAAGGTCTGAAAAATATGAAAGGCATGAAAAGTTGTGAAAAATTGAAGAGCATGAAAAGGTCTGAAAAATATCAAGAACATGAAAACTTCTGAAAAATATCAAGAGCATGAAAAGGTATGAAAAATATGAAGAGCATGAAAAGTTCTGAAAATACGAAGAGCATGAAGAGCATGAAAATTTCTGAAAAATATGAAGAGCTGAAAAGGTGTGAAAAATATAATGAGCATGAAAAGTTGTGAATAATATGAGGAGTATGAAAGTTGTGAACAATATGAGGAGGATGAGAAGTTGTGAAAAATACGAGGAGCGTGAAAAGTTCAGAAAAATACGAGGAGCATGCAAAGGTCTGAAAAATACGAGGAGCATGAAAAGGTCTGAAAAATACAAAGAGCATGAAAAGGTCTGAAAAATACAAAAAGCATGAAACGGAAAAATGAGAAGAGGATGAAAAGGTGTGAAAAATATGAAAAGGTGTGAAAAATTTCGAAGAGCCTGAAGAGGTGTGAAAAATACGAAGAGCATGAAAAGTTGTGAAAAATACGAAGTGCTTGAAAAGGTGTGAAACATACGAAGAGCCTGAAATGGTGTGAAAAATGTGCAGAGCATGAAAGGTTGTGAAAACAACGAAGAGCTTGAAAAGGTCTGAAAAATATCAAGAGCTTGAAAAGTTCTGAAGTATATGAAGAGCATGAAAAGGTGTGAAAAATACCAGGAGCATGAAAAGCTGTGAAAAATACGAAGAGCAAGAAAAATTCTGAAAAATACGAAGAGCATGTAAAGGTCTGAAAACTATGAAGAGCATGAAAAGTTGTGAACAATATGAGGTTCATGAAATGGTGTGAAAAATATGAAGAGCATGAAACGGTGTGTAAAATATGAAGAGCATGAAAAGGTTTGAAAAATACCAGGAGCATGAAAAGCTGTGATTTACGAGGAGAATGAAAAGTTCTGAAAAATAGGAGGAGCATGAAAAGGTGTGAAAAAAGCGAGGAGCATGAAAAGGTCTGAAAAATACCAGGAGCATAAAAAGTTGTGAATAATATGAGGAGTATGAAAAGGTGTGAACAATATGAGGAGCATGGGAAGTTGTGAAAAACACAAGGAGCGTGAAAAGGTCTGAAAAATACGAGGAAAATGCAAAGGTCTGAAAAATACGAGGAGCTTGCAAAGGTCTGAAAAATACGAGTAGCATGAAAAGGTCTAAAATATACGAGGAGCATGAAAAGGTGTGAATAATACGAGGAGCATGAAAAGGTCTAAAATATACAAGGAGCATGAAAAGGTGTGAATAATACAAAAAGCACGAAAAGTTGTGAAAAATACGAAGAGCATGAAAAGGTGTGAAAAATTACGAAGTGCAAGAAAAGTTGTGAAAAATTACAAGGAACATGAAAAGATGTGAAAAATACAAAGAGCATGAAAAGGTGAAAAATACAAAGAGCATGAAAAGGTGTGATAAATATGAAGAGCATTAAACGGTGTGAAAAATACGAAGTGCATGAAACGCTGTGAAAAATAGGAAGAGCTTGAAAAGTTCTGAAAAATATGAAGAGCATGAAAAGGTGTGAAAAATCCCAGGAGCATGAAAAGCTGTGAACAATACGAAGAGCATGAAAAATTCTGAAACATACGAAGAGCATGCAAAGGTTTGAAAACTATGAAGAGCATGAAAAGTTGTGAACAATATGAGGTTCATGAAATGGTGTGAAAAATATGAAGAGCATGAAACGGTGTGTAAAATATGAAGAGCATGAAACGGTGTGAAAAATACCAGGAGCATGAAAAGCTGTGATTTACAAGGACAATGAAAAGTTCTGAAAAATAGGAGGAGCATGAAAAGGTCTGAAAAATACCAGAAGCATAAAAAGTTGTGAATAATATGAGGAGTATGAAAAGGTGTGAACAATATGAGGAGCATGAGAAGTTGTGAAAAACACGAGGAGCGTGAAAAGTTCTGAAAAATACGAGGAGCATGCAAAGGTCTGAAAAATACGAGGAGCTTGCAAACGTCTGAAAAATACGAGTAGCATGAAAAGGTCTAAAATATACGAGGAGCATGAAAAGGTGTGAATAATACGAGGAGCATGAAAAGGTCTAAAATATACAAGGAGCATGAAAAGGTGTGAATAATACGAAAAGCATGAAAAGGTGTGAAAAATATGAAGAGCATGAAAAGGTGTGAAAAATTACAAAGTGCATGAAAATTTGTGAAAAATTACGAAGACCATGAACAGATGTGAAAAATAAAAAGAGCATGAAAAGGTGTGAAAAATAGGAAGAGCATGAAAAGGTGTGAAAAATATGAAGAGCATGAAAAGGTGTGAAAAATACGAAGTGCATGAAACGCTGTGAAAAATACGAAGCATCAGAATGTCTGAAAAATACGAAGAGCATGAAATAGTGTGAAAAATACGAAGAGCATGAAAAGTTCTGAAAAATACGAAGAACATGAAAAGATGGGACAAATACGAAGAGGATGAAAAGATGTAAAAAATATGAAGAGCACGACAGGGTGTGAAAAATACGAAGAGCATGAAAAGGGGTGAAAAATTTCGAAGAGCCTGAAAAGGTGTGAAAAATACGAAGACCATGAAAATTTGTGAAAAATACGAAGTGCATGAAAAGGTGTGAAACATACGAAGAGCCTGAAACGGTGTGTAAAATATGAAGAGCATGAAAAGGTGTGAATAATATAAGGTTAATGAAATGGTGTGAAAAATATGAAGAGCATGAAACGGTGTGTAAAATATGAAGAGCAAGAAAAGGTGTGAAAAATACGCAGAATATGAAAAGGTCTGAAAAATAGGAGGAGCATGAATAGGTCTGAAAATACGAAGAGCATGAAGAGAATGAAAAGTTCTGAAAAATATGAAGAGCATGAAAAGTTGTGAAAAATATGAAGAGCATGAAAATGTGTGAATATTATGACGAGCATGAAAAGGTGTGAACAATATGAGGAGCATGAGAAGTTGTGAAAAATACGAGGAGCATGAAAAGTTCTGAACAATATGAAGAGCATGAAAAGGTGTGAACTATATGAAGAGCATGAAAAGGTGTGAAAAATATGAGGAGCATGAAAAGGTCTGAAAAATAAGAGGAGCTTGAAAGGTCTGAAAAATTTGAGGAGCATGAAAAGATCTGAAAAATACGAGGAGGTTGAAAAATTCTGAAAAATATGAAGAGCATGAAAAGTTCTGAAAAATACCCGGAGCATGAAAAGGTCTGAAAAATACAAAGAGCATGAAAAGGCGTGAAAATCACGAAGAGCATGCAAAGGTGTGAAAAATACGAGGAGCATGAAAATGTGTGAAAAATACGAGGAGCATGAAAAGGTCTGAAAAAAAACGAGGAACATGAAATGGTGTAAAAAATACGAGAACCATGAAAATGCGTGAAAATCACGAAGAGCATGAAAAGGTGTGAAAAATACGAGGAGCATGTAAAGGTCTGAAAAATAGAAGTAGCATAAAAAGGTCTGAAAAATACGGGGAGCATGAAAAGGTCTGAAAAATACGAGGAGCATGAAAAGGTGTGAAAAATACGAGGAGTATGAAAAGGTGTCAAAAATACGAAGAGCATGAACAGGTGTGAAATATTACAAAGAGCATGAAAAGGTGTGAAAAATATGAGGAGCATGAAATGGTCTGAAAAATATCAAGAATTTGAAAAGGTCTGAAATATACGAAGAGCATGAAAACTTGTGAACAGTATGAAGAGCATGAAGAGTTCTGAAAAATACGAGTAGCATGAAGAGTTCTGAAAAATACGAAGAGCATGAATAGGTCTGAAAAATAAGAGGAGCATGAAGATGTCTGAAAAATAGTAAGAGCATGGAAAGGTCTATAAAATACGAGGACCAGGCAAGGTCTGAAAAATACGAGGAGCATGAAACGGTGTGAAAAATACGAGGAGCATGAAAAGGTGTGAAAAATATGAGGAGCATGAAACAGTGTGAAAAATACGAGGAGCATGAAAAGGTGTGAAAAACACGAAGAGCATGAAAATGAATGAAAAATTCGAAGAGCATGAAAAGGTTTGAAAAATATGAGGAGCATGAAAAAGTGTGAAAAATACGAGGAGCATGAAAAGGTGTGAAAAATATGAAGAACATGAAAAGTGTGAAAAATAGGAGCATGAAATGTGTGAAAAACACGAAGAGCAAGAAACGGTGTGAAAAACATGGAGAGCATGAAAAGGTGTGGAAAATATCAAGAGCATGAAAAGGCCTGAAAAATATGAAGAGCATTAAAAGGAGTGAAAAACACGAAGAGCATGAAAAGGTGTGAAAAACAGGAAGAGCATGAAAATGTGTGAAAAATACGAGGAGCATGAAAAGGTCTGAAAAAAAACGAGGAACATGAAATGGTGTAAAAAATACGAGAACCATGAAAATGCGTGAAAATCACGAAGAGCATGAAAAGGTGTGAAAAATACGAGGAGCATGTAAAGGTCTGAAAAATAGAAGTAGCATAAAAAGGTCTGAAAAATACGGGGAGCATGAAAAGGTCTGAAAAATACGAGGAGCATGAAAAGGTGTGAAAAATACGAGGAGTATGAAAAGGTGTCAAAAATACGAAGAGCATGAACAGGTGTGAAATATTACAAAGAGCATGAAAAGGTGTGAAAAATATGAGGAGCATGAAATGGTCTGAAAAATATCAAGAATTTGAAAAGGTCTGAAATATACGAAGAGCATGAAAACTTGTGAACAGTATGAAGAGCATGAAGAGTTCTGAAAAATACGAGTAGCATGAAGAGTTCTGAAAAATACGAAGAGCATGAATAGGTCTGAAAAATAAGAGGAGCATGAAGATGTCTGAAAAATAGTAAGAGCATGGAAAGGTCTATAAAATACGAGGACCAGGCAAGGTCTGAAAAATACGAGGAGCATGAAACAGTGTGAAAAATACGAGGAGCATGAAAAGGTGTGAAAAATATGAGGAGCATGAAACAGTGTGAAAAATACGAGGAGCATGAAAAGGTGTGAAAAACACGAAGAGCATGAAAATGAATGAAAAATTCGAAGAGCATGAAAAGGTTTGAAAAATATGAGGAGCATGAAAAAGTGTGAAAAATATGAAGAGCATGAAAAGTTGTGAACAATATGAGGAGCATGAAAAGGTGTGAAAAATATGAGGAGCATGAAACGGTGTGAAAATATGAAGAGCATGAAACGGTGTTAAAAATATGAAGAGCATGAAACCGTGTGAAAAACACGAGCAGCAAGAAAAAATGTGGAAAACACGAAGTGCATGAAAATGTGTGAGAAATTCGAAGAGCATGAAAAGGTTTGAAAAATACGAACAGCATGTAAAGGTGTGAAAAATACGAGGAGCATTAAAGGTGTGAAAAATACGAGGAGCCTGAAAAGGTGTGAAAAATACGATGAGAAAGAAAATGTGCTAAAAATACAAGGAGCATGAACAGGTGGGAAAAATAGTAGGAGCATGAAAAGGTCTGAAAAATACGAGGAACATGAAACGGTGTGAAAATATAAAGAGCATGAAACGGTGTGAAAAATATGAAGACTTCAAAAGGTGTCAAAAATATGAGGAGCATGAAAAGATGTGAAAAATATGAGGAGCATGAAATGGTATGAAAAATATGAGAAGCATGAAATATGTAAAAAATATGAAGAGCATGAAAAGTTGTGAAAAATATGAAGAGCATGAAATGGTTTTAAAAGTATGAAGAGCTTGAAAAGGTGTGAAAAATACAAAGAGCATGACTGGTGTGAAATATACGAAGACAATGAAAAGGTGTGAAAAATTAGGAAAAGCATGAAAAGTTGTGAAAAATACAAAGAGCATGAAAAGGTTTGAAAAATACAAAGTGCATGACAAGGTGTGAAAAATACGAGGAGCTTGAAACGGTGTTAAAAATGCGAAAGCATGAAATGCTGTGAAAAATATGAAGAGCATGAAAAGGTCTGAAAAATACAAGGAGCATGAATAGGTGTGAAAAATACGAGGAATATGAAAAGGTGTGAAAAAAACGAGGAGCATGAAAAGGTGTGAACAATACTAGGAGCATGAAAATGTCTGAAAAATATGAGGAGCATGAAAAGGTTTGAAAAATACGAGGAACATGAAAAGGTGTGAAAAATATGAGGAGTATGAAACGGTGTGATAAATATGAGGAACATGAAAAGGTGTGAAAAATACGAAGAGCATGAAAAGGTCTGAAAAATACAAGGAGCATGAATGGGTGTGAAAAATACGAGGAGCATGAAAAGGTGTGAAAAATATGAGGAGCATGAAAAGCTGTGAAAAATACGATGTGAAAGGAAATGTGAGAAAAATACGAGGAGCATGAAAAGGTAGGAAGAAGAGTAGGAGCATGAAAAGGTCTGAAAAATACAAGCAACATGAAACGGTGTGAAAATATAAAGAGCATGAAACGGTGTGAAAAATATGAAGACCTTTAAAAGGTGTCAAAAATATGAGGAGCATGAAAAGATGTGAAAAATATGAGTAGCATGAAATGGTATGAAAAATATGAGCAGCAAAAAAGGTCTGAAAATAGGAGGGGAATGAAAAGGTCTGAAAAATACGAGGAGCATGAAAAGGTCTGAAAAATACCAGGAGCATGAAAAGTTCTGAAAAATATGAGGAGCATGAATAGGTGTCAAAAATACGAGGAGCATGAAAAGGTCTGAAAAATACGAGGAGCATGAAAAGGTCTGCAAAACACGAGGAGCATGAAAAGTTCTGAAAAATATGAGGAGCATGAAAAGGTCTGAAAAATACGAGAAGCATGAAAAGTTCTGAAAAACGCAAGGAGCATGAGAAGGTCTAAAAAATACGTGGAGCATGAAAAGGTGTGAACAATATGAAGAGCACGAAAAAGTGTGAAAAATACAAAGAGCTTGAAAAGGTGTGAAAACACGAAGAACATGAAAAGGTCTCAAAAATATGAGGAGCCTGAAAAGGTGTGAAAAATATAGGGAGCATGAAAAGGTGTTAAAAACATAAGGAGCATGAATAGGTGTGAAAAACACGAAGAGCATGAAAATGTGTGAAAAATACGAGGAGCATGAAAAGGTCTGAAAAATACGAGGAGAATGAAAAGCTGTGAAAAATACGAGGAGCATGAAAAGGTCTGAAAAATACGAGAAGCATGAAAAGTTCTGAAAAACACGAGGAGCATGAAAAGGTCTAAAAAATACTTGGAGCATGAAAAGATGTGAACAATATGAAGAGCACGAAAAAGTGTGAAAAATACAAAGAGCTTGAAAAGGTGTGAAAACACGAACAGGATGAAAAGGTCTCAAAAATATGAGGAGCCTGAAAAGGTGTGAATAATCCGAGAAGAACGAAAAGGTCTGAAATATACGAGGACCATGTAAAGGTCTGAAAAATACGAGAGGCATGAAAAGATCTGAAAAATACTAGGAGTATGAAAAGGTCTGAAAAATACGAGGAGCATGACAAGGTCTAAAAAAAACGAGGAGCATGAAAAGGTCTGAAAAATACGAGGAGCATGAAAAGGTCTGGAAAACAGGAGGAGTATAAAAACGTGTGAAAAATATGAAGAGCATGAAAAGTTCTCAAAAATATGAGGAGCCTGAAAAGGTGTGAAAAATATGAGGAGCCTGAAAAGGTGTGAAAAATATAAGAAGCATGAAAAGGTGTGAAAAATACGACGAGTATGAAAAGGTGTGAAAAATATAAGGAGCATGAAGAGGTGTGAAAAATAGGAGGAGCATGAAAAGGTGTGAAAAATATAAGGAGCATAAAAAGGTCTGGAAAACACGAGGAGCATGAAGTTGTGAAAAATACAAAGAGCATGAAAAGGTTTGAAAAATACAAAGTGCATGAAAAGGTGTGAAAAATATGAGGAGCATGAAACGGTGTGAAAAATGTGAAAGCATGAAATGCTGTGAAAAATACAAAGAGCATGAAAAGGTCTGAAAAATACGAGGAGCATGAAAAGGTGTCAAAAATACGAGGAGCAGGAAAAGGTCTGAAAAATACGAGGAGCATGAAAAGGTCTGGAAAACAGGAGGAGCATAAAAAGATGTGAAAAATACGAAGAGCATGAAAAGGTCTCAAAAATATAAGGAGCCTGAAAAGGTGTGAAAAATATAAGGAGCATGAAAAGGTGTGAAAAATATAAGGAGCATGAAAAGGTGTGAAAAATACGAGGAGCATGAAAAGATGTGAAAAAAAGAGGAGCATGAAAAGCTGTGAAAAACACGAGGAGCATGAATAGGTGTGAAAAACATGAAGAGCAGGAAACAGTGTGAAAAATACAGGAGCATGAAAAAGTTTGAAAAATACGAGGAGCATGGAAAGGTGTGAAAAATTTGAGGAGCATGAAACGGTCTGAAAAATATGAAGAGCATGAAATGGTGTGAAAAACACGAGCAGCATGAAAAGTTGTGGAAAACACGAAGTGCATGTAAATGTGTGAAAAATTTGAAGAGCATGAAAAGGTTTGCAAAATACGAAGAGCATGTAAAGGTGTGAAATATACGAGGAGCATTAAAGGTGTGAAAAATACGAGGAGCATGAAAAGGTGTGAAAAATAGTAGGAGCATGAAAAGGTCTGAAAAATACGAGGACCATGAAAAGTTGTGAAAAATACGTAGAGCATTAAAAGGTGTGAGAAAAACAAGGAGCATGAAAAGCTCTGTAAAATACGAGGAGCATGAAAAGATGTGAAAAATAGTAGGAGCATGAAAAGGTCTGAAAAATACGAGGACCATGAAAAGTTGTGAAAAATACGTAGAGCATTAAAAGGTGTGAGAAAAACAAGGAGCATGAAAAGCTCTGTAAAATACGAGGAGCATGAAAAGGTGTGAAAAATACGAGGAGCATATAAATGTCTGAAAAATATGAGGAGCATGAAACGGTCTAAATAATGTGAGGAGCATGAAACGGTGTGAAAATATAAAGAGCATGAAATGGTGTGAAAAACATGAAGACCTTTAAAACATGTCAGAAATATGAGGACCATGAAAAGATGTGAAAAATATGAGGAGCATGAAAAGGTATGAAAAATAGGAGGAGCATGAAAATGTATCAAAAATATGAAGAGCATGAAAAGTTGTGAAATATATGAGGAGCATGAAAAGGTGTGAAAAATACATGGAGCATGAAAAGGTGTGAAAAATACGAGGAGCACGAAAAGGTTTGAAAGTATGAGGACTATGAAAAGGTCTGAAAAATGAGTTGATCATGAAAAGGTCTATAAAATATGAGGAGCATATAAAGGTCAGAAAAATACGAGGAGCATGAAAAGGTGTGAAAAATACGAGGAGCATGAAAAGGTGTGAAATATATGAGGAGCATGAAAAAGTGTGAAAAACACGAATAGCATGAAAATGTGTGAAAAACACGAAGAGCATGAAAATGTATAAAAATTCGAAGAGCATGAAAAGGTTTGAAAAACACAAAGAGCATGAAAAGGTGGGAACAATACGAGGAGCATGAAAAGGTCTGTAAAATACGAGGAGCATGAAAAGATGTGAAAAATCCAAGGAGCACGAAAAGGTCTGAAATATACGAGGACGATGAAAAGTTCTAAAAAATACGAGTAGCATGACAAGGTGTGAAAAATATGAGAAGCATGAAAAGGTCTGAAAAATATGAGGAGCATGAAAAGGTGTGAAAAATACGAAGACCATGAAGAGGTGTGAAAAATACAAGGAGCATGAAAAGGTGTGAAAAATACGAGGAGAAAGAAAATGTGCGAAAAATACGAAGAGCATGAAAAGGTGGGAACAATAGTAGGAGCATGAAAAGGTCTGAAAAATACGAGGAGCATGAAAAGTTGTGAAAATACGAGGAGGATGAAAAGGTGTGAAAAAAACAGGAGCATGAAAAGGTCTGTAAAATACGACGAGCATGAAAAGGTGTGAAAAATACGATGAGAAAGAAAATGTGCGAAAAATACGAGGAGCAAGAAAAGGTGTGAAAAATAATAGGAGCATGAAAAGGTGTGAAAAACACGCGGAGCATGAAAAGGTGTGAAAAATACGAGGAGCATATAAAGGTCTGAAAAATATGAGGAGCAAGAAAAGGTCTAAAAAATTTGAGGAGCATGAAACGGTGTGAAAATATGAAGATCATGAAACGGTGTGAAAAATATGAAGACCTTTTAAACGTGTCAAAAATATGAGGAGCATGAAAAGATGTGAAAAATATGAGGAGCATTAAAATATGTCAATAATATGAAGACCATGAAAAGTTGTGAAATATATGAGGAGCATGAAAAGGTGTGAAAAATACGAGTACGAAAAGGTCTGCAAATACGAGAAGCACGAAGAGGTCTGAAAAATATGAGGAGCATGAAAAGGTGTGAAAACTACGAAGAGCATGAAAAGGTGTGAAAAATACGAGGTGCATGAAAACGTGTGAAAAATACTAGGAGCATGAAAATGTCTGAAAAATACGAGAAGCATGAAATGATCTGAAAAATATGAGAATATGAAAAGGTGTGAAAAATATGAGGAGCATGAAAAGGTGTGAAAAATACGATGAGAAAGAAAATCTGCTAAAAATACAAGGAGCATGAAAAGGTGGGAAAAATAGTAGGAGCATGAAAAGGTCTGAAAAATATGAGGAACATGAAACGGTGTGAAAATATAAAGAGCATGAAACGGTGTGAAAAATATGAAGAACTTTAAAAGGTGTCAAAAATATGAGGAGCATGAAAAGATGTGAAAAATAAGAGGAGCATGAAATGGTATGAAAAATATGAGGAGCATGAAATATGTAAAAAATATGAAGAGCATGAAAAGTTGTGAAAAATATGAAGAGCATGAAATGGTTTTAAAAGTATGAAGAGCTTGAAAAGGTGTGAAAAATACAAAGAGCATGACTGGTGTGAAATATACGAAGACAATGAAAAGGTGTGAAAAATTATGAAAAGCATGAAAAGTTGTGAAAAATACAAAGAGCATGAAAAGGTCTGAAAAATACGAGAAGCATGAAAAGTTCTGAAAAACGCAAGGAGCATGAGAAGGTCTAAAAAATACGTGGAGCATGAAAAGGTGTGAACAATATGAAGAGCACGAAAAAGTGTGAAAAATACAAAGAGCTTGAAAAGGTGTGAAAACACGAAGAACATGAAAAGGTCTCAAAAATATGAGGAGCCTGAAAAGGTGTGAAAAATATAGGGAGCATGAAAAGGTGTTAAAAACATAAGGAGCATGAATAGGTGTGAAAAACACGAAGAGCATGAAAATGTGTGAAAAATACGAGGAGCATGAAAAGGTCTGAAAAATACGAGGAGAATGAAAAGCTGTGAAAAATACGAGGAGCATGAAAAGGTCTGAAAAATACGAGAAGCATGAAAAGTTCTGAAAAACACGAGGAGCATGAAAAGGTCTAAAAAATACTTGGAGCATGAAAAGATGTGAACAATATGAAGAGCACGAAAAAGTGTGAAAAATACAAAGAGCTTGAAAAGGTGTGAAAACACGAACAGGATGAAAAGGTCTCAAAAATATGAGGAGCCTGAAAAGGTGTGAATAATCCGAGAAGAACGAAAAGGTCTGAAATATACGAGGACCATGTAAAGGTCTGAAAAATACGAGAGGCATGAAAAGATCTGAAAAATACTAGGAGTATGAAAAGGTCTGAAAAATACGAGGAGCATGACAAGGTCTAAAAAAAACGAGGAGCATGAAAAGGTCTGAAAAATACGAGGAGCATGAAAAGGTCTGGAAAACAGGAGGAGTATAAAAAGGTGTGAAAAATATGAAGAGCATGAAAAGTTCTCAAAAATATGAGGAGCCTGAAAAGGTGTGAAAAATATGAGGAGCCTGAAAAGGTGTGAAAAATATAAGAAGCATGAAAAGGTGTGAAAAATACGACGAGTATGAAAAGGTGTGAAAAATATAAGGAGCATGAAGAGGTGTGAAAAATAGGAGGAGCATGAAAAGGTGTGAAAAATATAAGGAGCATAAAAAGGTCTGGAAAACACGAGGAGCATGAAGTTGTGAAAAATACAAAGAGCATGAAAAGGTTTGAAAAATACAAAGTGCATGAAAAGGTGTGAAAAATATGAGGAGCATGAAACGGTGTGAAAAATGTGAAAGCATGAAATGCTGTGAAAAATACAAAGAGCATGAAAAGGTCTGAAAAATACGAGGAGCATGAAAAGGTGTCAAAAATACGAGGAGCAGGAAAAGGTCTGAAAAATACGAGGAGCATGAAAAGGTCTGGAAAACAGGAGGAGCATAAAAAGATGTGAAAAATACGAAGAGCATGAAAAGGTCTCAAAAATATAAGGAGCCTGAAAAGGTGTGAAAAATATAAGGAGCATGAAAAGGTGTGAAAAATATAAGGAGCATGAAAAGGTGTGAAAAATACGAGGAGCATGAAAAGATGTGAAAAAAAGAGGAGCATGAAAAGCTGTGAAAAACACGAGGAGCATGAATAGGTGTGAAAAACATGAAGAGCAGGAAACAGTGTGAAAAATACAGGAGCATGAAAAAGTTTGAAAAATACGAGGAGCATGGAAAGGTGTGAAAAATTTGAGGAGCATGAAACGGTCTGAAAAATATGAAGAGCATGAAATGGTGTGAAAAACACGAGCAGCATGAAAAGTTGTGGAAAACACGAAGTGCATGTAAATGTGTGAAAAATTTGAAGAGCATGAAAAGGTTTGCAAAATACGAAGAGCATGTAAAGGTGTGAAATATACGAGGAGCATTAAAGGTGTGAAAAATACGAGGAGCATGAAAAGGTGTGAAAAATAGTAGGAGCATGAAAAGGTCTGAAAAATACGAGGACCATGAAAAGTTGTGAAAAATACGTAGAGCATTAAAAGGTGTGAGAAAAACAAGGAGCATGAAAAGCTCTGTAAAATACGAGGAGCATGAAAAGGTGTGAAAAATAGTAGGAGCATGAAAAGGTCTGAAAAATACGAGGACCATGAAAAGTTGTGAAAAATACGTAGAGCATTAAAAGGTGTGAGAAAAACAAGGAGCATGAAAAGCTCTGTAAAATACGAGGAGCATGAAAAGGTGTGAAAAATACGAGGAGCATATAAATGTCTGAAAAATATGAGGAGCATGAAACGGTCTAAATAATGTGAGGAGCATGAAACGGTGTGAAAATATAAAGAGCATGAAATGGTGTGAAAAACATGAAGACCTTTAAAACATGTCAGAAATATGAGGACCATGAAAAGATGTGAAAAATATGAGGAGCATGAAAAGGTATGAAAAATAGGAGGAGCATGAAAATGTATCAAAAATATGAAGAGCATGAAAAGTTGTGAAATATATGAGGAGCATGAAAAGGTGTGAAAAATACATGGAGCATGAAAAGGTGTGAAAAATACGAGGAGCACGAAAAGGTTTGAAAGTATGAGGACTATGAAAAGGTCTGAAAAATGAGTTGATCATGAAAAGGTCTATAAAATATGAGGAGCATATAAAGGTCAGAAAAATACGAGGAGCATGAAAAGGTGTGAAAAATACGAGGAGCATGAAAAAGTGTGAAAAACACGAATAGCATGAAAATGTGTGAAAAACACGAAGAGCATGAAAATGTATAAAAATTCGAAGAGCATGAAAAGGTTTGAAAAACACAAAGAGCATGAAAAGGTGGGAACAATACGAGGAGCATGAAAAGGTCTGTAAAATACGAGGAGCATGAAAAGATGTGAAAAATCCAAGGAGCACGAAAAGGTCTGAAATATACGAGGACGATGAAAAGTTCTAAAAAATACGAGTAGCATGACAAGGTGTGAAAAATATGAGAAGCATGAAAAGGTCTGAAAAATATGAGGAGCATGAAAAGGTGTGAAAAATACGAAGACCATGAAGAGGTGTGAAAAATAAAAGGAGCATGAAAAGGTGTGAAAAATACGAGGAGAAAGAAAATGTGCGAAAAATACGAAGAGCATGAAAAGGTGGGAACAATAGTAGGAGCATGAAAAGGTCTGAAAAATACGAGGAGCATGAAAAGTTGTGAAAATACGAGGAGCATGAAAAGGTGTGAAAAAAACAGGAGCATGAAAAGGTCTGTAAAATACGACGAGCATGAAAAGGTGTGAAAAATACGATGAGAAAGAAAATGTGCGAAAAATACGAGGAGCAAGAAAAGGTGTGAAAAATAATAGGAGCATGAAAAGGTGTGAAAAACACGCGGAGCATGAAAAGGTGTGAAAAATACGAGGAGCATATAAAGGTCTGAAAAATATGAGGAGCAAGAAAAGGTCTAAAAAATTTGAGGAGCATGAAACGGTGTGAAAATATGAAGATCATGAAACGGTGTGAAAAATATGAAGACCTTTTAAACGTGTCAAAAATATGAGGAGCATGAAAAGATGTGAAAAATATGAGGAGCATTAAAATATGTCAATAATATGAAGACCATGAAAAGTTGTGAAATATATGAGGAGCATGAAAAGGTGTGAAAAATACGAGTACGAAAAGGTCTGCAAATACGAGAAGCACGAAGAGGTCTGAAAAATATGAGGAGCATGAAAAGGTGTGAAAACTACGAAGAGCATGAAAAGGTGTGAAAAATACGAGGTGCATGAAAACGTGTGAAAAATACTAGGAGCATGAAAATGTCTGAAAAATACGAGAAGCATGAAATGATCTGAAAAATATGAGAATATGAAAAGGTGTGAAAAATATGAGGAGCATGAAAAGGTGTGAAAAATACGATGAGAAAGAAAATCTGCTAAAAATACAAGGAGCATGAAAAGGTGGGAAAAATAGTAGGAGCATGAAAAGGTCTGAAAAATATGAGGAACATGAAACGGTGTGAAAATATAAAGAGCATGAAACGGTGTGAAAAATATGAAGAACTTTAAAAGGTGTCAAAAATATGAGGAGCATGAAAAGATGTGAAAAATAAGAGGAGCATGAAATGGTATGAAAAATATGAGGAGCATGAAATATGTAAAAAATATGAAGAGCATGAAAAGTTGTGAAAAATATGAAGAGCATGAAATGGTTTTAAAAGTATGAAGAGCTTGAAAAGGTGTGAAAAATACAAAGAGCATGACTGGTGTGAAATATACGAAGACAATAAAAAGGTGTGAAAAATTATGAAAAGCATGAAAAGTTGTGAAAAATACAAAGAGCATGAAAAGGTTTGAAAAATACAAAGTGCATGAAAACATGTGAAAAATGCGAGGAGCATGAAACGGTGTGAAATATGTGAAAGCATGAAATGCTGTGAAAAATATGAAGAGCATGAAAAGGTCTGAAAAATACAAGGAGCATTAATAGGTGTGAAAAATATGAGGAGCATGAAAAGGTGTGAACAATACTAGGAGCATGAAAATCTCTGAAAAAAACGAGGAGCATGAAAAGGTATGAAAAATACGAGGAGCATGAAAAGGTGTGAAAAAAACAGGAGCATGAAAAGGTCTGAAAAAAATACGAGGAGCATGAAAAGGTGTAAAAAATACGATGAGAAAGAAAATGTGCGAAAAATACGAAGAGCATGAAAAGGTGTGAAAAATACGAGGAGCATGAAAATGTGTGAAAAAAACAGGAACATGAAAAGGTCTGAAAAAAATACGAGGAGCATGAAAAGGTGTGAAAAACACGAGGAGCATGAAAAGGTGTGAAAAATACGAGGAGCATATAAAGGTCTGAAAAATATGAGGAGCATGAAAAAGTCTAAAAAATTTGATGAGCATGAAATGGTGTGAAAATATGAAGATCATGAAACGGTGTGAAAAATATGAAGACCTTTTAAACGTGTCAAAAATATGAGGAGCATGAAAAGATGTGAAAAATATGAGAAGCATTAAAATATGTCAATAATATGAAGAGCATGAAAAGTTGTGAAATATATGATGAGCATGAAAAGGTGTGAAAAATATGAGGAGTACGACAAGGTCTGCAAATATGAGGAGCACGAAAAGGTCTGAAAAATATGAGGAGCATGAAAAGGTGTGAAAACTACGAAGAGCATGAAAAGGTGTGAAAAATACGAGGTGCATGAAAACGTGTGAAAAATACGAGAAGCATGAAAAGATCTTAAAAATATGAGAAGCATGAAAAGGTGTGAAAAATATGAGGAGCATGAAACGGTGTGAAAATATGAAGAGCATGAAACGGTGTTAAAAATATGAAGAGCATGAAACGGTGTGAAAAACACGAGCAGCAAGAAAATATGTGGAAAACACGAAGTGCATGAAAATGTGTGAAAAATTCGAAGAGCATGAAAAGGTTTGAAAAATACGAACAGCATGTAAAGGTGTGAAAAATACGAGGAGCATTAAAGGTGTGAAAAATACGAGGAGCATGAAAAGGTGTGAAAAATACGATGAGAAAGAAAATGTGCTAAAAATACAAGGAGCATGAACAGGTGGGAAAAATAGTAGGAGCATGAAAAGGTCTGAAAAATACGAGGAACATGAAACGGTGTGAAAATATAAAGAGCATGAAACGGTGTGAAAAATATGAAGACTTCAAAAGGTGTCAAAAATATGAGGAGCATGAAAAGATGTGAAAAATATGAGGAGCATGAAATGGTATGAAAAATATGAGAAGCATGAAATATGTAAAAAATATGAAGAGCATGAAAAGTTGTGAAAAATATGAAGAGCATGAAATGGTTTTAAAAGTATGAAGAGCTTGAAAAGGTGTGAAAAATACAAAGAGCATGACTGGTGTGAAATATACGAAGACAACGAAAAGGTGTGAAAAATTATGAAAAGCATGAAAAGTTGTGAAAAATACAAAGAGCATGAAAAGGTTTGAAAAATACAAAGTGCATGAAAACATGTGAAAAATACGAGGAGCATGAAAAGATCTGAAAAATACAAGGAGCATTAATAGGTGTGAAAAATATGAGGAGCATGAAAAGGTGTGAACAATACTAGGAGCATGAAAATCTCTGAAAAAAACGAGGAGCATGAAAAGGTATGAAAAATATGAGGAGCATGAAAAGGTGTGAAAAATACGATGAGAAAGAAAATGTGCGAAAAATACGAAGAGCATGAAAAGGTGTGAAAAATACGAGGAGCATGAAAATGTGTGAAAAAAACAGGAGCATGAAAAGGTCTGGAAAAAATACGAGGAGCATGAAAAGGTGTGAAAAACACGAGGAGCATGAAAAGGTGTGAAAAATACGAGGAGCATATAAAGGTCTGAAAAATATGAGGAGCATGAAAAAGTCTAAAAAATTTGATGAGCATGAAATGGTGTGAAAATATGAAGATCATGAAACGGTGTGAAAAATATGAAGACCTTTTAAACGTGTCAAAAATATGAGGAGCATGAAAAGATGTGAAAAATATGAGGAGCATTAAAATATGTCAATAATATGAAGAGCATGAAAAGTTGTGAAATATATGATGAGCATGAAAAGGTGTGAAAAATATGAGGAGTACGAAAAGGTCTGCAAATATGAGGAGCACGAAAAGGTCTGAAAAATATGAGGAGCATGAAAAGGTGTGAAAACTACGAAGAGCATGAAAAGGTGTGAAAAATACGAGGTGCATGAAAACGTGTGAAAAATACTAGGAGCATGAAAATGTCTGAAAAATACGAGAAGCATGAAAAGATCTTAAAAATATGAGAAGCATGAAAAGGTGTGAAAAATATGAGGAGCATAAAACGGTGTGAAAATATGAAGAGCATGAAACGGTGTTAAAAATATGAAGAGCATGAAACGGTGTGAAAAACACGAGCAGCAAGAAAAAATGTGGAAAACACGAAGTGCATGAAAATGTGTGAAAAATTCGAAGAGCATGAAAAGGTTTGAAAAATACGAACAGCATGTAAAGGTGTGAAAAATACGAGGAGCATTAAAGGTGTGAAAAATACGAGGAGCCTGAAAAGGTGTGAAAAATACGATGAGAAAGAAAATGTGCTAAAAATACAAGGAGCATGAACAGGTGGGAAAAATAGTAGGAGCATGAAAAGGTCTGAAAAATACGAGGAACATGAAACGGTGTGAAAATATAAAGAGCATGAAACGGTGTGAAAAATATGAAGACTTCAAAAGGTGTCAAAAATATGAGGAGCATGAAAAGATGTGAAAAATATGAGGAGCATGAAATGGTATGAAAAATATGAGAAGCATGAAATATGTAAAAAATATGAAGAGCATGAAAAGTTGTGAAAAATATGAAGAGCATGAAATGGTTTTAAAAGTATGAAGAGCTTGAAAAGGTGTGAAAAAACAAAGAGCATGACTGGTGTGAAATATACGAAGACAACGAAAAGGTGTGAAAAATTATGAAAAGTTGTGAAAAATACAAAGAGCATGAAAAGGTTTGAAAAATACAAAGTGCATGACAAGGTGTGAAAAATACGAGGAGCATGAAGCGGTGTTAAAATGCGAAAGCATGAAATGCTGTGAAAAATATGAAGAGCACGAAAAGGTCTGAAAAATACAAGGAGCATGAATAGGTGTGAAAAATACGAGGAATATGAAAAGGTGTGAAAAAAACGAGGAGCATGAAAAGGTGTGAACAATACTAGGAGCATGAAAATGTCTGAAAAATATGAGGAGCATGAAAAGGTTTGAAAAATACGAGGAACATGAAAAGGTGTGAAAAATATGAGGAGTATGAAATGGTGTGATTAATATGAGGAACATGAAAAGGTTTCAAAAATATGAGGAGCATGAAAAGGTGTGAAAAATACGAAGAGCATGAAAAGGTCTGAAAAATACAAGGAGCATGAATGGGTGTGAAAAATACGAGGAGCATGAAAAGGTGTGAAAAATATGAGGAGCATGAAACGGTGTGAAAATATGAAGAGCATGAAATGGTGTTAAAAATATGAAGAGCATGAAATGGTGTGAAAAACACGAGCAGCATGAAAAAATGTGGAAAACACGAAGTGCATGAAAATGTGTGAAAAATTCGAAGAGCATGAAAAGGATTGAAAATACGAAGAGCATATAAAGGTGTGAAAAATACGAGGAGCATTAAAGGTGTCACAAATACGAGGAGCATGAAAAGGTGTGAAAAATACGATGAGAAAGAAAATATGCGAAAAATATGAGGAGCATGAAAAGGTGGGAAAACTAGTAGGAGCATGAAAAGGTCTGAAAAATACGAGGAGCATGAAACCGTGTGAAAATATCAAGAGCATGAAACGGTAGAAAAATATGATGACCTTTAAAAGATGTCAAAAATATGAGGAGCATGAAAAGATGTGAAAAATATGAGTAGCATGAAATGGTATGAAAAATATGAGGAGCATGAAATATGTAAAAAATATGAAGAGCATAAAAAGTTGTGAAATATATGAGGAGCATGAAAAGGTGTGAAACATACGAGGAGCATGAAAAGGCCTGAAAATAGGAGGAGCCCGAAAAGGTCTGAAAAATACAAGGAGCGTGAAAAGGTCTGAAAAATACCAGGAGCATGAAAAGTTCTGAAAAATATGAGGAGCATGAAAAGGTGTGAAAAATACGAGGAACATGAAAAGGTCTGAAAAATACGAGGAGCATGAAAAGCTCTGCAAAACACGAGGAGCATGAAAAGATGTTAAAAACACAAGGAGCATGAATAGGTGTGAAAAACACGAAGAGCATGAAAATGTGTGAAAAATACGAGGAGCATGAAAAGGTCTGAAAAATACGAGGAGCATGAAAAGGTCTGAAAAATACGAGGAGCATGAAAAGGTCTGAAAAATACGAGGAGCATGAAAAGTTCTGAAAAACACGAGGAGCATGAAAAGGTCTAAAAATTACTTGGAGCATGAAAAGGTGTGAACAATATGAAGAGCACGAAAAGGTGTGAAAAATACAAAGGGCTTGAAATGGTGTGAAAACACGAAGAACGTGAAACGGTGGGCAAAATACGAGGAGCATGAAAAGGTCTGAAAAATATGAAGAGCATGAAACGGTGTGAAAATATGAAGAGCATGAAACGGTGTGAAAATTATGAAGAGCATGGAAAGGTGTGATAAATAGGAGGAGCATGAAACGGTCTGAAAAATAGGAAGAGCATGAAATGGTGTGAAAAACACGAGCAGCATGAAAAGTTGTGGATAAAACGAAGTGCATGAATGTGTGAAAAATTCGAAGAGCATGAAAAGGTGTGAAAAATGCGAGGAGCACAAAAAGGTCTGAAATATACGAGGACCATGAAAAGGTGTGAAAAATACTAAGAGCACGAAAAGGTTTGAAAAATATGAGGACCATGAAAGAGTGTAAAAAACACGAAGAGCATGAAACTGTGTGAAAAACACGAAGAGCAAGAAAATGTGTGAAAAACACGAAGAGCATGAAATTGTATGAAAAATTCAAAGAGCATGAAAAGGGTTGAAAAATACGAAGAGCATGAAAAGGTGTGAAAAATACGAGGAGCATGAAAAGGTGTGAAAAACACGAGGAGCATGAATAGGTGTGAAAAACACGAAGAGCATGAACATGTGTGAAAAAAACGAGGAGCATGAAAAGGTGTGAAAAATCCGAGGAGCATGAAAAGGTCTGGAAAACATGAGGAGCATGGAAAGGTTTGAAAAATATGAGGAGCATGAAAAGGTGTGAAAAACACGAGGAGCATGAATAGGTGTGAAAAACACAAAGAGCATGAAAATGTGTGGAAAAATACAAGGAGCATGAAAAGGTGTGAAAAATCCGAGGAGTACGAAGAGTCTGAAATATACGAGGACCATGAAAAGGTCTGAAAAATACTAGGAGCATGAAAAGATCTGAAAAATTCTAGGAGAATGAACAGGTGTGAAAAATATGAGGAGCATGAAAAGGTCTGAAAAATATGAGGACCATGAAAAGGTGTCAAAAATACGAGGAGCATGAAAAGGTCTGAAAAATACGAGGAGCATGAAAAGGTCTGGAAAACAGGAGGAGCATTAAAAAGTGTGAAAAATACGAAGAGCATGAAAAGGTCTCAAAAATATGAGGAGCCTGAAAAGGTGTGAAAAAATGAAGAGCATGAAACGGTGTGAAAATTATGAAGAGCATAGAAAGGTGTGATAAATATGAGGAGCAAGAAACGGTCTGAAAAATATGAAGAGCATGAAATGGTGTGAAAAACACTAGCAGCATGAAAAGTTGTGGATAAAACGAAGTGCATGAAAATGTGTGAAAAATTCGAAGAGGATGAAAAGGTGTGAAAAATCCGAGGAGCACGAAAAGGTCTGAAATATACGAGGACCATGAAAAGCTGGGAAAACTATGATGAGCATGAAAAGGTTTGAAAAATATGAGGACCATGAAAAAGTGTAAAAAATACGAAGAGCATGAAAATGTGTGAAAAACACGAAGACCATGAAAATGTATGAAAAATTCAAAAAGCATGAAAAGGTTTGAAAAATATGAAGAGCATGAAAAGGTGGGAAAAATACGAAGAGCATGAAAAGGTGTGAAAAATATGAAAAGCATGAAACTGTGTGAAAAATATGAAAAGCATGAAAACGTGTGAAAAATATGAAGAGCATGAAAAGGTGTGAAAAATATGAAGAGCATGAAACTGTGTGAAAAATATGAAGAGCATGAAACGGAGGGAAAAATATGAAAAGCATGAAAACGTGTGAAAAATATGAAGAGCATGAAAAGGTGTGAAAAATCTGAAGAGCATGAAACGGTGTGAAAAATACGAAGAGCAAGAAAAGGTGTGAAATATATGAAGAGCATGAAAAGGTGTGAAAAATTACGAAAAGCATGAAAAGGTGTGAAAAATTACCAAGAGCATGAAAATGTCTGAAAAATACAAAGAGCATGAAAATGTGTGAAAAATACAAAGAGCATGAAAAGGTGTGAAAATATGAGGAGCATGAAAAGGTCTGAAAATATGAGGAGCATAGAACGGAGTGAAAAATATGAAGAGCAAGAAAAGGTGTGAAAATTATGAAGAGCATGAAACTGTATGAAAAATATGAAAAGCATGAAAAAGTGTGAAAAATATGAAGAGCATGAAAAGGTGTGAAAATATGAAGAGCATGAAACTGTGTGAAAAATATGAAGAACATGAAACGGTGTGAAAAAAAACGAAGAGCATGAAAAGGTGTGAAATATACAAAGATCATGAAAAGGTGTGAAAAATACGAAGAGCATGAAATGGTTTGAAAAATATGAAGAGCATGAAACGGGGTGAAAATATGAGGATCATAAAATGGTCTGAAAATATGAGGAGCATAGAACGGAGTGAAAAATATGAAGAGCATGAAAAGGTGTGAAAATTATGAAGAGCATGAAACTGTGTGAAAAATATGAAAAGCATGAAAACGTGTGAAAAATATGAAGAGCATGAAAAGGTGTGAAAAATAGGAGGAGCATGAAACGGTGTAAAAATATGAAGAGCATGAAACGTGTGAAAAATATGAGGAGCATGAAATGGTGTAAAAATGAAGACCATGAAAAGGTGTGAAAATATGAAGAGCATGAAACTGTGTGAAAAATATGAAGAACATGAAACAGTGTGAAAAAAACGAAGAGCATGAAAAGGTGTGAAATATACAAAGATCATGAAAAGGTGTGAAAAATACGAAGAGCATGAAATGGTTTGAAAAATATGAAGAGCATGAAACGGGGTGAAAATATGAGGATCATAAAATGGTCTGAAAATATGAGGAGCATAGAACGGAGTGAAAAATATGAAGAGCATGAAAAGGTGTGAAAATTATGAAGAGCATGAAACTGTGTGAAAAATATGAAAAGCATGAAAAAGTGTGAAAAATATGAAGAGCATGAAAAGGTGTGAATAATATGAAGAGCATGAAACTGTGTGAGAAATATGAGGAACATGAAAAGGTGTGAAATATACGAAGAGCATTTACAGGTGTGAAAAATTACAAAAAGCATGAAAAGGTGTGAAAAATTACCAAGAGCTTGAAAATGTCTGAAAAATACAAAGAACATGAAAATGTGTGAAAAATAGGAGGAGCATGAAACGGTGTAAAAATATGAAGAGCATGAAACGTGTGAAAAATATGAGGAGCATGAGACGGTGTAAAAATGAAGACCATGAAAAGGTGTGAAAAATATGAAGAGCATGAAACGGTGTGAAAAATATGAAGAGCATGAAAAGATGTGAAAAATATGAAGAGCATGAAACGGTTTGAAAAGTTTGAAGAGCTTGAAAAAGTGTGAAAAATACGAAGAGCATGACTGGTGTGAAATATATGAAGACCATGAAAAGGTGTGCAAAATTATGAAAAGAATGAAAAGTTGTGAAAAATACAAAGAGCATGAAAAGGTTTGAAAAATACGAAGTGCATGAAAAGGTGTGAAAAATATGCAGAGCATGAAACGGTGTGAAAAATGCGAAAGCATGAAATGTTTTGAAAAATATGAAGAGCATGAAAAGGTCTGAAAAATACAAGGAGCATGAAAAGGTGTGAAAAATACAAGGAGCATGAAAAGGTGTGAAAAATATGAGGAGCATGAAAAGGTCTGAAAAATATGAGGAGCATGAAAAGTTCTGAAAAACACGAGGAGCATGAACACGTGTGAATAATATGAGGAGCATGATAAGGTGTGAAACATACGAAGTGCATGAAAAGGTGTGAAATATACAAAGAGCATGAAAAGGTGTGAAAAATATGAAAAGCATGAAATGGTGTGAAAAATATGAAGACATGAAACGGTGTGAAAATATGAGGAGCATGAAACGGTGTGAAAAATATGAGGAGCATGAAAAGGTCTGAAAAATATGAAGAGCAATAAAAGATGTGAAAAATATGATGAGCATGAAAAGGTGGATATAATATGAGAAGCATGATAAGGTGTGAAACATACGAAGTGCATGAAAAGTTGTAAAATATATAAAGAGCATGAAAAGGTGTGAAAAATACGAAGAGCATGATATGGTGTGAAAAAGATGAAGAGCATGAAACGGTGTAAAAATATGAGGAGCATGAAATGATGTGAAAATATGAGGAGCATAGAACGGAGTGAAAAATATGAAGAGCATGAAAAGGTGTGAAAAATATGAAGAGCATGAAACTGTGTGAAAAATATGAAAAGCATGAAACTGTGTGAAAAATATGAAAAGCATGAAAACGTGTGAAAAACATGAAGAGCATGAAAAGGTGTGAAAAATATGAAGAGCATGAAACGGTGTGAAAAATATGAAGAGCAGGAAAAGGTGTGAAAAATACGAAGAGCATGAAAAGGTGTGAAATATATGAACAGCATGAAAAGGTGTGAAAAATTACCAAGAGCATGAAAATGTCTGAAAAATACAAAGAGCATGAAAATGTGTGAAAAATACGAAGAGCATGAAAATGTGTGAAAATGTGAGGAGCATGAAAAGGTGTGAAAAATAGTAGGAGCATGAAAAGGTCTGAAAAATACAAGGAGCATGAAAAGGTGTGATAAATACGAGGAGCATGAAAAGGTCTGAAAAATACGAGGAGCATGAAAATGTCTGAAAAATACGAGGAGCATGAAAAGGTGTGAAAAATACGAGTAGCATAAAAAGGTGTGAAAAATAGTAGGAGCATGAAAAGGTCTGAAAATATGGGGAGCATGAAAAGGTCTGAAAAATACGAGTAGCATGAAAAGGTGTGAAAAATACAAGGAGCATGAAAAGGTGTGAAAAATACAAGGATCATGAAAAGCTCTGTAAAATACTAGAAGCATGAAAAGGTGTGAAAAATACGAGGAGCATATAAAGGTCTGAAAAATATGAGGAGCATGAAAAGGTCTAAAAAACGTGAGGAGCATGAAACGGTGTGAAAATATGAAGACGTTTAAAACGTGTCAAAAACATGAGGACCATGAAAAGATGTGAAAAATATGAGGAGCATGAAATGCTATGAGAAAAATGAGGAGCATGAAAATATGTAAAAAATATGAAGAGCATGAAAAGTTGTGAAATATGAGGAGCATGAAAAGGTGTGAAAAATACGAGGAGTATGAAAAGGTGTGAAAAATACGAGGAGCATGAAAAGGTCTGAAAAATACGAGGACCATGAAAGGTATGAAAAATACGGGGAGCATGAATCATTCTGTAAAATACGAGGACCATGAAAGGTATGAAAAATATGGGGAGCATGAAAAGGTCTGAAAAATACGAGGAGCATGAAAAGGTCTGAAAAATAAGAGGAGTATGAAACGGTATCAAAAATATGAGGAGCATGAAACGGTGTGAAAATATAAAGAGCATGAAACGGTGTGAAAAATATGAAGAGCATGAAAGGTGTGAGAAATATGAGGAGCATGAAAAGGTCTGAAAAGTACAAGGAGCATGAAAAGTTGTGAAAAGTACGAGGAGCATGAAAACGTCTGGAAAATACGAGGAGCATGAAAATATCTGAAAAATATGAGGAGCATGAAACAGTATGGAAACATGAAGAGCATGAAACGGTGTGAAAAATATGAAGAGCATGAAAAGGTGTGAAAAATATGAGAAGCATGATAAGGTGTGAAACATACGAAGTGCATGAAAAGTTGTAAAATATATAAAGAGCATGAAAAGGTGTGAAAAATACGAAGAGCATGATATGGTGTGAAAAAGATGAAGAGCATGAAACGGTGTAAAAATATGAGGAGCATGAAACGATGTGAAAATATGAGGAGCATAGAACGGAGTGAAAAATATGAAGAGCATGAAAAGGTGTGAAAAATATGAAGAGCATGAAACTGTGTGAAAAATATGAAAAGCATGAAACTGTGTGAAAAATATGAAAAGCATGAAAACGTGTGAAAAACATGAAGAGCATGAAAAGGTGTGAAAAATATGAAGAGCATGAAACGGTGTGAAAAATATGAAGAGCAGGAAAAGGTGTGAAATATATGAACAGCATGAAAAGGTGTGAAAAATTACCAAGAGCATGAAAATGTCTGAAAAATACAAAGAGCATGAAAATGTGTGAAAAATACGAAGAGCATGAAAATGTGTGAAAATGTGAGGAGCATGAAAAGGTGTGAAAAATAGTAGGAGCATGAAAAGGTCTGAAAAATACGAGGAGCATGAAAAGGTGTGATAAATACGAGGAGCATGAAAAGGTCTGAAAAATACGAGGAGCATGAAAATGTCTGAAAAATACGAGGAGCATGAAAAGGTGTGAAAAATACGAGTAGCATAAAAAGGTGTGAAAAATAGTAGGAGCATGAAAAGGTCTGAAAATATGGGGAGCATGAAAAGGTCTGAAAAATACGAGTAGCATGAAAAGGTGTGAAAAATACAAGGAGCATGAAAAGGTGTGAAAAATACAAGGATGATGAAAAGCTCTGTAAAATACTAGAAGCATGAAAAGGTGTGAAAAATACGAGGAGCATATAAAGGTCTGAAAAATATGAGGAGCATGAAAAGGTCTAAAAAACGTGAGAAGCATGAAACGGTGTGAAAATATGAAGACGTTTAAAACGTGTCAAAAACATGAGGACCATGAAAAGATGTGAAAAATATGAGGAGCATGAAATGCTATGAGAAAAATGAGGAGCATGAAAATATGTAAAAAATATGAAGAGCATGAAAAGTTGTGAAATATGAGGAGCATGAAAAGGTGTGAAAAATACGAGGAGCATGAAAAGGTGTGAAAAATACGAGGAGCATGAAAAGGTCTGAAAAATACGAGGACCATGAAAGGTATGAAAAATACGGGGAGCATGAATCATTCTGTAAAATACGAGGACCATGAAAGGTATGAAAAATATGGGGAGCATGAAAAGGTCTGAAAAATACGAGGAGCATGAAAAGGTCTGAAAAATAAGAGGAGTATGAAACGGTATCAAAAATATGAGGAGCATGAAACGGTGTGAAAATATAAAGAGCATGAAACGGTGTGAAAAATATGAAGAGCATGAAAGGTGTGAGAAATATGAGGAGCATGAAAAGGTCTGAAAAGTACAAGGAGCATGAAAAGTTGTGAAAAGTACGAGGAGCATGAAAACGTCTGGAAAATACGAGGAGCATGAAAATATCTGAAAAATATGAGGAGCATGAAACAGTATGGAAACATGAAGAGCATGAAAAGAAGTGAAAAATATGAAGATTATGAAACAGTGTGAAAAATATGAATAGCATGAAAAGGTGTGAAAAATATGAAGTGCATGAAACGGTGTGAAAAATGCGAAGAGCATGAAAAGTTCTGAAAAATATGGAGATCACGAAAAGTTCTGATAAATACGAAAAGCATGAAACGGTGTGAAAAATAAGAAGATCATGAAAACATCTGATAAATACGAAGAGCATGAAACGGTGTGAAAAATACACAGAGCATGAAAAGATCTGAAAAATACGAAGAGAATGATAAAACCTGAAAAATACGAAGAGCATGAAAAGGTGTAAAAAATTTGAAAAGCATGACAAGGTGTGAAAAATATGAAGAGCATGAAACGGTGTGTAAAATATGAAGAGCAAGAAAAGGTTTAAAAAATATGAAGAGCATGAAAAGTTGTGTAAAATATGAGGAGCAAGAAAAGGTTTAAAAAATACGAAGAGCATGAAAAGGTGTGAAAAATTTGAAAAGCATGACAAGGTGTGAAAAATATGAAGAGCATGAAACGGTGTGAAAAATAAGAAGAGCAAGAAAAGGTTTATAAAATAAGAAGAGCATGAGAAGTTGTGTAAAATATGAAGAGCATGTAAACGTGTGAATAATATGTGGAGCATGAAAAGGTCTGAAAAATATGAAGAGCATGAAAAGGTGTGAAAAATCTGAGGAGCATGAAACGGTGTGACAACATGAAGCTCATGAAAAGATGTGAAATATATGAGGAGCATGAAATGGTGTGAAAAATAAGAAGAGCATGAAAAGCTGTAAAAAATATGAAGAGCATGAAAAGGTCTGAAAAATACGAAGAGCATGAAAAGGTCTGAAAAATATCAAGAGATTGAAAAGGTCTGAAAAATATGAAAGGCATGAAAAGTTGTGAAAAATTGAAGAGCATGAAAAGGTCTGAAAAATATCAAGAACATGAAAACTTCTGAAAAATATCAAGAGCATGAAAAGGTATGAAAAATATGAAGAGCATGAAAAGTTCTGAAAATACGAAGAGCATGAAGAGCATGAAAATTTCTGAAAAATATGAAGAGCTGAAAAGGTGTGAAAAATATAATGAGCATGAAAAGTTGTGAATAATATGAGGAGTATGAAAGTTGTGAACAATATGAGGAGGATGAGAAGTTGTGAAAAATACGAGGAGCGTGAAAAGTTCAGAAAAATACGAGGAGCATGCAAAGGTCTGAAAAATACGAGGAGCATGAAAAGGTCTGAAAAATACAAAGAGCATGAAAAGGTCTGAAAAATACAAAAAGCATGAAACGGAAAAATGAGAAGAGGATGAAAAGGTGTGAAAAATATGAAAAGGTGTGAAAAATTTCGAAGAGCCTGAAGAGGTGTGAAAAATACGAAGAGCATGAAAAGTTGTGAAAAATACGAAGTGCTTGAAAAGGTGTGAAACATACGAAGAGCCTGAAATGGTGTGAAAAATGTGCAGAGCATGAAAGGTTGTGAAAACTACGAAGAGCTTGAAAAGGTCTGAAAAATATCAAGAGCTTGAAAAGTTCTGAAGTATATGAAGAGCATGAAAAGGTGTGAAAAATACCAGGAGCATGAAAAGCTGTGAAAAATACGAAGAGCAAGAAAAATTCTGAAAAATACGAAGAGCATGTAAAGGTCTGAAAACTATGAAGAGCATGAAAAGTTGTGAACAATATGAGGTTCATGAAATGGTGTGAAAAATATGAAGAGCATGAAACGGTGTGTAAAATATGAAGAGCATGAAAAGGTTTGAAAAATACCAGGAGCGTGAAAAGCTGTGATTTACGAGGAGAATGAAAAGTTCTGAAAAATAGGAGGAGCATGAAAAGGTGTGAAAAAAGCGAGGAGCATGAAAAGGTCTGAAAAATACCAGGAGCATAAAAAGTTGTGAATAATATGAGGAGTATGAAAAGGTGTGAACAATATGAGGAGCATGGGAAGTTGTGAAAAACACAAGGAGCGTGAAAAGGTCTGAAAAATACGAGGAACATGCAAAGGTCTGAAAAATACGAGGAGCTTGCAAAGGTCTGAAAAATACGAGTAGCATGAAAAGGTCTAAAATATACGAGGAGCATGAAAAGGTGTGAATAATACGAGGAGCATGAAAAGGTCTAAAATATACAAGGAGCATGAAAAGGTGTGAATAATACAAAAAGCACGAAAAGTTGTGAAAAATACGAAGAGCATGAAAAGGTGTGAAAAATTACGAAGTGCAAGAAAAGTTGTGAAAAATTACAAGGAACATGAAAAGATGTGAAAAATACAAAGAGCATGAAAAGGTGAAAAATACAAAGAGCATGAAAAGGTGTGATAAATATGAAGAGCATTAAACGGTGTGAAAAATACGAAGTGCATGAAACGCTGTGAAAAATAGGAAGAGCTTGAAAAGTTCTGAAAAATATGAAGAGCATGAAAAGGTGTGAAAAATCCCAGGAGCATGAAAAGCTGTGAACAATACGAAGAGCATGAAAAATTCTGAAACATACGAAGAGCATGCAAAGGTTTGAAAACTATGAAGAGCATGAAAAGTTGTGAACAATATGAGGTTCATGAAATGGTGTGAAAAATATGAAGAGCATGAAACGGTGTGTAAAATATGAAGAGCATGAAACGGTGTGAAAAATACCAGGAGCATGAAAAGCTGTGATTTACAAGGACAATGAAAAGTTCTGAAAAATAGGAGGAGCATGAAAAGGTCTGAAAAATACCAGAAGCATAAAAAGTTGTGAATAATATGAGGAGTATGAAAAGGTGTGAACAATATGAGGAGCATGAGAAGTTGTGAAAAACACGAGGAGCGTGAAAAGTTCTGAAAAATACGAGGAGCATGCAAAGGTCTGAAAAATACGAGGAGCTTGCAAACGTCTGAAAAATACGAGTAGCATGAAAAGGTCTAAAATATACGAGGAGCATGAAAAGGTGTGAATAATACGAGGAGCATGAAAAGGTCTAAAATATACAAGGAGCATGAAAAGGTGTGAATAATACGAAAAGCATGAAAAGGTGTGAAAAATATGAAGAGCATGAAAAGGTGTGAAAAATTACAAAGTGCATGAAAATTTGTGAAAAATTACGAAGACCATGAACAGATGTGAAAAATAAAAAGAGCATGAAAAGGTGTGAAAAATAGGAAGAGCATGAAAAGGTGTGAAAAATATGAAGAGCATGAAAAGGTGTGAAAAATACGAAGTGCATGAAACGCTGTGAAAAATACGAAGCATCAGAATGTCTGAAAAATACGAAGAGCATGAAATAGTGTGAAAAATACGAAGAGCATGAAAAGTTCTGAAAAATACGAAGAACATGAAAAGATGGGACAAATACGAAGAGGATGAAAAGATGTAAAAAATATGAAGAGCACGACAGGGTGTGAAAAATACGAAGAGCATGAAAAGGGGTGAAAAATTTCGAAGAGCCTGAAAAGGTGTGAAAAATACGAAGACCATGAAAATTTGTGAAAAATACGAAGTGCATGAAAAGGTGTGAAACATACGAAGAGCCTGAAACGGTGTGTAAAATATGAAGAGCATGAAAAGGTGTGAATAATATAAGGTTAATGAAATGGTGTGAAAAATATGAAGAGCATGAAACGGTGTGTAAAATATGAAGAGCAAGAAAAGGTGTGAAAAATACGCAGAATATGAAAAGGTCTGAAAAATAGGAGGAGCATGAATAGGTCTGAAAATACGAAGAGCATGAAGAGAATGAAAAGTTCTGAAAAATATGAAGAGCATGAAAAGTTGTGAAAAATATGAAGAGCATGAAAATGTGTGAATATTATGACGAGCATGAAAAGGTGTGAACAATATGAGGAGCATGAGAAGTTGTGAAAAATACGAGGAGCATGAAAAGTTCTGAACAATATGAAGAGCATGAAAAGGTGTGAACTATATGAAGAGCATGAAAAGGTGTGAAAAATATGAGGAGCATGAAAAGGTCTGAAAAATAAGAGGAGCTTGAAAGGTCTGAAAAATTTGAGGAGCATGAAAAGATCTGAAAAATACGAGGAGGTTGAAAAATTCTGAAAAATATGAAGAGCATGAAAAGTTCTGAAAAATACCCGGAGCATGAAAAGGTCTGAAAAATACAAAGAGCATGAAAAGGCGTGAAAATCACGAAGAGCATGCAAAGGTGTGAAAAATACGAGGAGCATGAAAATGTGTGAAAAATACGAGGAGCATGAAAAGGTCTGAAAAAAAACGAGGAACATGAAATGGTGTAAAAAATACGAGAACCATGAAAATGCGTGAAAATCACGAAGAGCATGAAAAGGTGTGAAAAATACGAGGAGCATGTAAAGGTCTGAAAAATAGAAGTAGCATAAAAAGGTCTGAAAAATACGGGGAGCATGAAAAGGTCTGAAAAATACGAGGAGCATGAAAAGGTGTGAAAAATACGAGGAGTATGAAAAGGTGTCAAAAATACGAAGAGCATGAACAGGTGTGAAATATTACAAAGAGCATGAAAAGGTGTGAAAAATATGAGGAGCATGAAATGGTCTGAAAAATATCAAGAATTTGAAAAGGTCTGAAATATATGAAGAGCATGAAAACTTGTGAACAGTATGAAGAGCATGAAGAGTTCTGAAAAATACGAGTAGCATGAAGAGTTCTGAAAAATACGAAGAGCATGAATAGGTCTGAAAAATAAGAGGAGCATGAAGATGTCTGAAAAATAGTAAGAGCATGGAAAGGTCTATAAAATACGAGGACCAGGCAAGGTCTGAAAAATACGAGGAGCATGAAACGGTGTGAAAAATACGAGGAGCATGAAAAGGTGTGAAAAATATGAGGAGCATGAAACAGTGTGAAAAATACGAGGAGCATGAAAAGGTGTGAAAAACACGAAGAGCATGAAAATGAATGAAAAATTCGAAGAGCATGAAAAGGTTTGAAAAATATGAGGAGCATGAAAAAGTGTGAAAAATACGAGGAGCATGAAAAGGTGTGAAAAATATGAAGAACATGAAAAGTGTGAAAAATAGGAGCATGAAATGTGTGAAAAACACGAAGAGCAAGAAACGGTGTGAAAAACATGGAGAGCATGAAAAGGTGTGGAAAATATCAAGAGCATGAAAAGGCCTGAAAAATATGAAGAGCATTAAAAGGAGTGAAAAACACGAAGAGCATGAAAAGGTGTGAAAAACAGGAAGAGCATGAAAAGGTGTGAAAAATACAAAGAGCATATAAAGGTGTGAAAAATACGAGGAGAATGAAAAAGTGTGAAAAATACGAGGAGCATGAAAAGGTGTGAAAAATACGAGAAGCATGAAAAGGTCTGATAAATACGAGGAGGATGAAAAGGTCTGAAAAATATGAGGAGCATGAAAAGGTCTGAAAAACACAAGGAGCATGAAAAGGTCTGAAAAATACGGGGAGCCTGAAAAGTTGTGAACAATATGAACAGCATGAAACGGTGTGAAAAATATGAAGAGCATGAAAAGGTGTGAAATATACGAAGAGCATGAAAAAGTGTCAAAAATACGAAGAGCATGAAACAGTGTGAAAAATATGAAGAGCATGAAATGGTGTGAAAAATATGAAGAGCATGAAAAGGTGTGAAAAATATGAAGAGCATGAAACGGTGTGAAAAATATGAAGAGCATGAAAAGGTGTGAATCATACGAAGTGCATGAAAAGGTGTGAAATATACGAAGAGCATTAAAATGTGTGAAAAATACAAAGAGCATGAAAAAGTGTGAAAAGTACAAACGCATCAAACGGTGTGAAAAATATGAAGAGCATGAAACGTTGTGAAAAATCACGAAAAGCATGAAAAGTTGTGAAAAATTCAGAGAGCATTAAAAGATGTGAAAAATTACCAAGAACATGAAAAAGTCTGAAAAATACAAAGAGCTTTCTGAAAAATATGAAGAGCATGAAACGTGTGAAAAATATGAGGAGCATGAAACTATCTGAAAATATGAAGAGCATGAAACGGTGTGAAAAATACGAGGAGCATGGAAAGGTCTGAAAAATACAAGGGTCGTGAAAAGGTGTGAGAAATACGAGGAGCATGGAAATGTGTGAAAAATACGAGGAGCATGAAAAGGTCTGAAAAATACGAGGAGCATGAAAATGTGTGAAAAATACAGGGAGCATGCAAAGGCCTGAAAAATACGAAGAGCGTGAAAAGGTGTGAAAAATATGAGGAGGATGAAAAGGTCTGGAAAATACGAGGAGCATGCCAAGGTCTGAAAATTATGAGGAGCATGAAAAGGTCTGAAAAATACGAGGACCATGAAAAGGTCTGAAAAATATAAGGAGCATGAAACAGTGTGAGAATATGAAGAGCATGAAACGGTATGAAAAATATGAAGAGCAGGAAAAGGTGTGAAAAATATGAAGAGCATGAAACGGTGTGAAAAATATGAGGAGCAAGAAAAGGTGTCAAAAATATGAGGAGCATGTAAAGGTGTGAAAAATATGAAGAGCATGAAAAGTTCTGAAAAATACGAGGAGCAAGAAATGGTGTCAAAAATATGAGGAGCATGTAAAGGTGTGAAAAATTTGAAGAGCATGAAACTATGATAAATATGAGGAGCATGTAATGGTGTGAACATATGAAGAGCATGAAACAGTGTGAAATATATGAAGAGCATGAAAAGAAGTGAAAAATATGAAGATTATGAAACAGTGTGAAAAATATGAATAGCATGAAAAGGTGTGAAAAATATGAAGTGCATGAAACGGTGTGAAAAATGAGAAGAGCATGAAAAGTTCTGAAAAATATGGAGATCACGAAAAGTTCTGATAAATACGAAAAGCATGAAACGGTGTGAAAAATAAGAAGATCATAAAAACATCTGATAATTACGAAGAGCATGAAACGGTGTGAAAAATACAAAGAGCATGAAAAGATCTGAAAAATACGAAGAGAATGATAAAACCTGAAAAATACGAAGAGCATGAAAAGGTGTAAAAAATTTGAAAAGCATGACAAGGTGTGAAAAATATGAAGAGCATGAAACGGTGTGTAAAATATGAAGAGCAAGAAAAGGTTTAAAAAATATGAAGAGCATGAAAAGTTGTGTAAAATATGAGGAGCAAGAAAAGGTTTAAAAAATACGAAGAGCATGAAAAGGTGTGAAAAATTTGAAAAGCATGACAAGGTGTGAAAAATATGAAGAGCATGAAACGGTGTGAAAAATAAGAAGAGCAAGAAAAGGTTTAAAAAATAAGAAGAGCATGAGAAGTTGTGTAAAATATGAAGAGCATGTAAACGTGTGAATAATATGTGGAGCATGAAAAGGTCTGAAAAATATGAAGAGCATGAAAAGGTGTGAAAAATCTGAGGAGCATGAAACGGTGTGACAACATGAAGCTCATGAAAAGATGTGAAATATATGAGGAGCATGAAATGGTGTGAAAAATAAGAAGAGCATGAAAAGCTGTAAAAAATATGAAGAGCATGAAAAGGTCTGAAAAATACGAAGAGCATGAAAAGGTCTGAAAAATATCAAGAGATTGAAAAGGTCTGAAAAATATGAAAGGCATGAAAAGTTGTGAAAAATTGAAGAGCATGAAAAGGTCTGAAAAATATCAAGAACATGAAAACTTCTGAAAAATATCAAGAGCATGAAAAGGTGTGAAAAATACGAAGAGCATGAAAAGTTCTGAAAAATACGAAGAGCATGAAAAGGTCTGAAAAATACGAAGAGCATGAAGAGCATGAAAATTTCTGAAAAATATGAAGAGCTGAAAAGGTGTGAAAAATATAATGAGCATGAAAAGTTGTGAATAATATGAGGAGTATGAAAGGTGTGAACAATATGAGGAGAATGAGAAGTTGTGAAAAATACGAGGAGCGTGAAAAGTTCAGAAAAATATGAGGAACATGCAAAGGTCTGAAAAATACGAGGAGCATGTAAAGGTCTGAAAAATACAAAGAGCATGAAAAGGTCTGAAAAATACATTGAGCATGAAACGGTGTGAAAAATGAGAAGAGGATGAAAATGTGTGAAAAATATGAAGAGCATGAAAAAGTGTGAAAAATTTCGAAGAGCCTGAAGAGGTGTGAAAAATACGAAGAGCATGAAAAGTTGTGAAAAATACGAAGTGCTTGAAAAGGTGTGAAACATACGAAGAGCCTGAAACGGTGTGAAAAATGTGCAGAGCATGAAAGGTTATGAAAACTACGAAGAGCTTGAAAAAGTCTGAAAAATATCAAGAGCTTGAAAAGTTCTGAAGTATATGAAGAACATGAAAAGGTGTGAAAAATACCAGAAGCATGAAAAGCTGTGAAAAATACGAAGAGCATGTAAAGGTCTGAAAACTATGAAGAGCATGAAAAGTTGTGAACAATATGAGGTTCATGAAATGGTGTGAAAAATATGAAGAGCATGAAACGGTGTGTAAAGTATGAAAAGCATGAAAAGGTGTGAAAAATACCAGGAGCATGAAAAGCTGTGATTTACGAGGAGAATGAAAAGTTCTGAAAAATAGGAGGAGCATGAAAAGGTGTGAAAAATGCGAGGAGCATGAAAAGGTCTGAAAAATACCAGGAGCATAAAAAGTTGTGAATAATATGAGGAGTATGAAAAGGTGTGAACAATATGAGGAGCATGGGAAGTTGTGAAAAACACAAGGAGCGTGAAAAGGTCTGAAAAATACGAGGAGCATGCAAAGGTCTGAAAAATACGAGGAGCTTGCAAAGGTCTGAAAAATACGAGTAGCATGAAAAGGTCTAAAATATACGAGGAGCATGAAAAGGTGTGAATAATACGAGGAGCATGAAAGGGTCTAAAACATACAAGGAGCATGAAAAGGTGTGAATAATACAAAAAGCATGAAAAGGTGTGAAATATACAAAGAGCATGTAAAGGTGTGAAAAATTATGAAGTGCATGAAAAGTTGTGAAAAATTACGAAGACCATGAAAAGATGTGAAAAATACAAAGAGCATGAAAAGCTGTGAAAAATACGAAGAGCATGAAAAGGTGTGAAAAATATGAAGAGCATTAAACGGTGTGAAAAATACAAAGTGCATGAAACGCTGTGAAAAATAGGAAGAGCTTGAAAAGTTCTGAAAAATATGAAGAGCATGAAAAGGTGTGAAAAATACCAGGAGCATGAAAAGCTGTGAACAATACGAAGAGCATGAAAAATTCTGAAACATACGAAGAGCATGCAAAGGTTTGAAAACTATGAAGAGCATGAAAAGTTGTGAACAATATGAGGTTCATGAAATGGTGTGAAAAATATGAAGAGCATGAAACGGTGTGTAAATATGAAGAGCATGAAAAGGTGTGAAAAATACCAGGAGCATAAAAAGCTGTGATTTACGAGCAGAATGAAAAGTTCTGAAAAATAGGAGGAGCATGAAAAGGTCTGAAAAATACCAGGAGCATAAAAAGGTGTGAATAATATGAGGAGTATGAAAAGGTGTGAACAATGTGAGGAGCATGAGAAGCTGTGAAAAACACGAGGAGCGTGAAAAGTTCTGAAAAATACGAGGAGCATGCAAAGGTCTGAAAAATACGAGGAGCTTGCAAAAGTCTGAAAAATACGAGTAGCATGAAAAGGTGTGAAATATACGAAGAGCATGAAAAGGTGTGAAAAATTACGAAGTGCAGGAAAAGTTGTAAAAAATTACGAAGACCATGAAAAGATGTGAAAAATAAAAAGAGCATGAAAAGGTGTGAAAAATACGAAGAGCATGAAAAGGTGTGAAAAATATGAACAGCATTAAACGGTGTGAAAAATACGAGGAGCATGAAAAGGTCTGAAAAATAGAAGGAGCATAAAAAGGTGTGAAAAATGCGAGGAGTATGAAAAGGTGTCAAAAACACGAAGAGCATGAACAGGTGTGAAATATTACAAAGAGCATGAAAAGGTGTGAAAAATATGAGGAGCATGAAATGGTCTGAAAAATACGAAGAGCATGAAAAGGTCTGAAAAATATCAAGAACTTGAAAAGGTCTGAAATATACGAAGAGCATGAAAATGTGTGAACAGTATGAAGAGCATGAAAATTTCTGAAAAATACGAGTAGCATGAAGAGTTCTGAAAAATACGAAGAGCATGAATAGGTCTGAAATATCAGAGGAGCATGAAGAGGTCTGAAAAATACTAAGAGCATGAGGAGGTCTAAAAAATACGAGGAGCATGAAAAGATCTGAAAAATAAGAAGAGCATGAAAAGGTCAGAAAAATACGAGGAGCATGAAACAGTCTGAAAACTATGAAGAGCATGAAAAGGTTTGAAAAATTTTAAGAGCATGAAAAGATCTGAAAAATATGAAGTGATTGAAAAAGTGTGAAAAATATGAAGAGCATGAAATGCTGTGAAAAATATGAAGAGCATGAAAAGGTGTGAAAATTATGAGGAGCATGAAACGGTGTGAACAATACGAGGAGCATGAAATGGTGTGAACAATACGAGGAGCAGGAAAAGTTGTGAACAATACGAAGAGCATGAAAAGGTCTGAAAAATATAAGGAGCATGAAAAGGTCTGAAAAATAAGAAGAGCATGGAAAGGTGTGTTAAATATGAGGAGCATAAAAAGGTGTGAAAAATATTAACAGCATGAAAAGGTGTGAAAAATATGAAGAGCATGAGAAGGTGTGAAACATAAGAAGAGCATGAAAAGGTCTGAAAAATATGAAGAGCGTGAAGAGCGACGTCAGGACTTGTGCCTAGATGCGAGCGACACCTCGGGACTCTCCTCGAGGCTTGGCAGGGCAATTGGGATGTCTCTCCAGCTGAGGGGGGAGACCAGGGGTCCCGTTCCACTTGCCACAGGAATCCTGGGACTACTATCCATATTAAAGAGGTGTCAGGCATCGTCTCCTTTTGAAGCACTGACGTCCGCGTACCTCTGGAGTTTTCAAAGGATGTGAGGCCTCCGGTCGCGATGAGGCGGGGAACTAGGTCTTTCTCTGTGGTCTCCACAGGGGATTCAGACATCCCTTCGTCATGGGAGATGCAAGACGAGCCTGCATTCAATTCACTGCAGGGATATCCGGCCTTACTTCGAGTCAGAGCATCTCGGTGTCCATTCCACTTGAGGCCACAAACTCAGGGTCCCTCTCACATACATGTAGCTGAGAGAAGCCTCCTCTTGAGGCGCTTGTGGAAAGTTCGTATTCCTCTTGAGTTGAAGCCAGGGACTAAGCTCTCATCTCGAGTTGATTTGGGGTCCACGGAGCCCTTTCGTGTTGCTACAGTGACCTCAGGATCCCTCTAGACTTGAGACAGTGATCTTGGGTTTTCTCTGGAGTGCCATCAAGGAAATCATGTCTCCTTTCACGTTTGATGTGGAACACGGAATTGCTCTGCACGCAGTGCAGGGAAATCGGGCCTCATCTCGCGGCGAGGGGGAAGTCTCATGGTTTTTCTCGACTTGCGGCCGGAACCTGGGGTATATTCTCGAGTTGCGACGGGGAGGGCCCTTCTAGACACCTGTTTGTTCAGGGATGTCAGGACTCCTGTCTAGGTGCGAGGGACACCTCGGGATTTTCCTCAAGTCTTGGCATGGCAATTGGGAGGCGTCTCCACGTGTGGCGGCAGACCAAAGGGTCCCTTTCAACGTACCACAGGAATCCTGGGACTCCTATCCATTTTCCAGAGGAGTCAGGCATCGTCTCCTTTGGAAGCATTGATCTCCGTGGACCTCTCGAGTTTTCAAAGCATGTGAGGCCTCTGGTCGCGATGAGGCGGAGAACTAGTTCTTTCTCTGTGGTCTCAACAGGGGATTCAGACATCCCTTCGTCTTGGGAGATGCAAGACGAGCCTGCATTCAATTCACTGTAGGGATATCCGGCCTTACTTCGAGTCAGAGCATCTCAGTGTCCATTCCACTTGAGGCCACAAATTCAGGGTCCCTCTCCCATACCTGTAGCTGAGAGAAGCCTCCTCTTGAGGTGCTTGTGGAAAGTTGGTATTCCTCTTGAGTCGAAGCCAGGGACTAAGCTCTCATCTCGAGTTGATTTGGGGTCCACGGAGCCCTTTCGTGTTGCTCCAGTGACCTCAGGATCCCTCTAGACTTGAGACAGTTATCTTGGGTTTTCTCTGGAGTGCCAGCAAGGAAATCAAGGCTCCTTTCACGCTTGATGTGGAACACGGAATTGCTCTGCACGCAGTGCAGGGGAATCGGGCCTCATCTCGCGGCGAGGGGGAAGTCTCATGGTTTTTCTCGAGTTGAGGCCGGAACCTGGGGTATATTCTCGAGTTACGACGGGGAGGGCCCTTCCAGACAAGTGTTTGTTCAGCGACGTCAGGACTCCTGCCTAGGTGCGAGGGACACCTCGGGATTCTCCTCGAGTCTTGGCATGGCAATTGGGACGCGTCTCCACGTGAGGCGGGAGACCCAGGGTCCCTTTCCACGTGCCACAGGGCTCCTGGGACTCCTATCCATTTTCAAGAGGAGTCAGGCATCGTCTCCTTTGGAAGCATTGATCTCCGTGGACCTCTCGAGTTTTCAAAGGATGTGAGGCCTCCGGTCGCGATGATGCGGAGAACTAGGTCTTTCTCTGTGGTCTCCACAGGGGATTCAGACATCCCTTCGTCTTGGGAGATGCAAGACGAGCCTGCATTCAATTCACTGCAGGGATATCCGGCCTTACTTCGAGTCAGAGCATCTCGGTGTCCATTCCACTTGAGGACACAAACTCAGGGTCCCTCTCACATACCTGTAGCTGAGAGAAGCCTCCTCTTGAGGTGCTTGTGGAAAGTTGGTATTCCTCTTGAGTGGAAGCCAGGGACTAAGCTCTCATCTCGAGTTGATTTGGGGTCCATGGAGCCTTTTCGTGTTGCTCCAGTGACCTCAGGATCCCTCTAGACTTGAGACAGTGATCTTGGGTTTTCTCTGGAGTGCCATCAAGGAAATCAAGGCTCCTTTCACGTTTGATGTGGAACACGGAATTGCTCTGCACGCAGTGCAGGGGAATCGGTCCTCATCTCGCTGCGAGGGGGAAGTCTCATAGTTTTTCTCGAGTTGCGGCCGGAACCTGGGGTATATTCTCGAGTTACGACGGGGAGGGCCCTTCCAGACACGTGTTTGTTCATCGACGTCAGGACTCCTGCCTAGGTGCGAGGGACACCTCGGTATTCTCCTCGAGTCTTGCATGGTAATTGGGACGCGTCTCCATGTGAGGCGGGAGACCCATAGTCCCTTTCAACGTGCCCCACAGGATCCTGGGACTGCTATCCATTTTCAAGAGGAGTCAGGCATCGTCTCCTTTGGAAGCATTGATCTCCGCGGACCTCTCGAGTTTTCAAAGGATGTGAGGCCGCCGGTCGCGTTGAGGCGGAGGACTAGGTCTTTCTCTGTGGGCTCCACAGGGGACTCAGACAACCCTTCGTCTTGGGAGATGCAAGACGAGCCTGCATTCAATTCACTGCAGGGATATCCGGCCTTACTTCGAGTCAGAGCATCTCGGTGTCCATTCAACTTGAGGCCACAAACTTAGGGTCCCTCTCACATACCTGTAGCTGAGAGAAGCCTCCTCTTGAGGTGCTTTGGAAACTTGGTATTCCTCTTGAGTCGAAGCCAAGGACTAAGCTCTCATCTCGAGTTGATTTGGGGTCCACGGAGCCCTTTCGTGTTGCTCCAGTGACCTCAGGATCCCTCTAGACTTGAGACAGTGATCTTGGGTTTTCTCTGGAGTGCCATCAAGGAAATCAAGGCTCCTTCCACGTTTGAAGTGGAACACGAAATTGCTCTGCACGCAGTGCAGGGGAATCGGGCCTCATCTCGCGGCGAGGGGGAAGTCTCATGATTTTTCTCGAGTTGCGGCCGGAACCTGGGGTATATTCTCGAGTTACGACGGGGAGGGCCCTTCCAGACACGTGTTTGTTCAGCGACGTCAGGAATCCTGCCTAGGTGCGAGGGACACCTCGGGATTCTCCTCGAGTCTTGGCATGGCAATTGGGACGCGTCTCCACGTGAGGCGGGAGACCCAGGGTCCCTTTCGACGTGCCACAGGGATCCTGGGACTCCTATCCATTTTCAAGAGGAGTCAGGCATCGTCTCCTTTGGAAGCATTGATCTCCGCGGACCTCTCGAGTTTTCAAAGGATGTGAGGCCTCCGTTCGCATTGAGGCGGAGGACTAGGTCTTTCTCTGTGGTCTCCACAGGTGATTCAGACAGCCCTCCGTCTTGGGAGATGCAAGACGAGCCTGCATTCAATTCACTGCAGGGATATCCTGCCTTACTTCGAGTCAGAGCATCTCGGTGTCCATTCCACTTGAGGCCACAAACTCAGGGTCCCTCTCACATACCTGTAGCTGAGAGAAGCCTCCTCTTGAGGTGCTTGTGGAAAGTTGGTATTCCTCTTGAGGCGAAGCCAGGGACTAAGCTCTAATCTCCAGTTGATTTGGGGTCCACAGAGCCCTTTCGTGTTGCTCCAGTGACCTCAGGATCACTCTAGACTTGAGACAGTGATCTTGGGTTTTCTCTGGAGTGCCATCAAGGAAATCAAGGCTCCTTTCACGTTTGATGTGGAACACGGAATTGCTCTGCACGCAGTGCAGGGCAATCGGGCCTCATATCGCGGCGAGGGGAAAGTCTCATGGTTTTTCTCGAGTTGCGGCCGGAACCTGGGGTATATTCTCGAGTTGTGATGGGGAGGGCCCTTCCAGACACGTGTATGTTCAGCGACGTCAGGACTACTGCCTAGGTGCGAGGGACAAATAGGGATTCTCCTCGAGTCTTGGCATGGCAATTGGGTTGCGTCTCCACGTGAGGCGGGAGACCCAGGGTCCCTTTCCACGTGCCACCGGGATCCTGGGACTCCTATCCATTTTCAAGAGTAGTCAGGCATCGTCTCCTTTGGAAGCATTGATCTCCGCGGACCTCTCGAGTTTTCAAAGGATGTGAGGCCTCCGGTCGCGTTGAGGCGGAGGACTAGGTCTTTCTCTGTGGTCTCCACAGGGGATTCAGACATCCCTTCGTCTTGGGAGATGCAAGACGAGCCTGCATTCAATTCACTGCAGGGATATCCGGCCTTACTTTGAGTCAGAGCATCTCGGTGTCCATTCCACTTGAGGCCACAAACTCAGGGTCCCTCTCACATACCTGTAGCTGAGAGAAGCCTCCTCTTGAGGTCCTTGTGGAAAGTTGGTATTCCTCTTGAGTCGAAACCAGGGACTAAGCTCTCATCTCGAGTTGATTTGGGGTCCACGGAGTCCTTTCGAGTTGCTCCAGTGACCTCAGGATCCCTCTAGACTTGACACAGTGATCTTGGGTTTTCTCTGGAGTGCCATCAAGGAAATCAAGGCTCCTTTCACGTTTGATGTGGAACACGGAATTGCTCTGCACGCAGTGAGGGGAATCGGGCCTCATCTCGCGGCGAGGGGGAAGTCTCATGGTTTTTCTCGAGTTGCGGCCGGAACCTGGGGTATATTCTCGAGTTACGACTGGGAGGGCCCTTCCAGACAGTATTTGTTCAGCGACGTCAGGACTCCTGCCTAGGTGCGAGGGACAACTCGGGATTCTCTTCGAGTCTTGGCATGCCATTGGGACGCGTCTCCAAGTGAGGCGGGAGACTCAGGGTCCCTTTCCACGTGCCACAGGGATCCTGGGACTCCTATCCATTTTCAAGAGGAGTCAGGCATCGTCTCCTTTGGAAGCATTGATCTCCGCAGACCTCTCGAGTTTTCAAAGGATGTGAGGCCTCCGGCCGCGATGAGGCGGAGAAGTAGGTATTTCTCTGTGGGCTCCACAGGGGATTCAGACATCCCTTCGTCTTGGGAGATGCAAGACGAGCCTGCATTCAATTCACTGCAGGGATATCCGGCCTTACTTCGAGTCAGAGCATCTCGGTGTCCATTCCACTTGAGGCCACAAACTCAGGGTCCCTCTCACATACCTGTAGCTGAGAGAAGCCTCCTCTTGAGGTGCTTGTGGAAAGTTGGTATTCCTCTTGATTCAAAGACAGGGACTCAGCTCTCATCTCGAGTTGATTTGGGGTCCACGGAGCCCTTTCGTGTTGCTCCAGTGACCTCAGGATCCCTCTAGACTTGAGACAGTGATCTTGGGTTTTCTCTGGAGTGCCATCAAGGAAATCAAGGCTCCTTTCACGTTTGATGTGGAACACGAATTGCTCTGCACGCAGTGCAGGCGAATCGGGCCTCATCTCGCGGCGAGGGGGCAGTCTCATTGTTTTTCTCGAGTTGCGGCCGGAACCTGGGGTATATTCTCGAGTTACGATGGGGAGGGCCCTTCCAGACACGTGTTTGTTCAGCGACTTCAGGACTCCTGCCTACGTGCGAGGGACACCTCGGGATTCTCCTCGAGTCTTGGCATGGCAATTGGGACGCGTCTCCACATGAGGCGGGAGACCCAGGGTCCCTTTCGACATGCCACAGGGATCCTGGGACTCCTATTCATTTTCAAGAGGAGTCAGGCATCGTCTCCTTTGGAAGCATTGATCTCCGTGGACCTCTCGAATGATGTGAGGCCTCCGGTCGCGTTGAGGCGGAGGACTAGGTCTTTCTCTGTGGTCTCCCCAGGGGATTCAGACAACCCTTCGTCTTGGGAGATGCAAGATGAGCCTGCATTCAATTCACTGCAGGGATATCCGGCCTTACTTCGAGTCAGAGCATCTCGGTGTGCATTCCACTTGAGGCCACAAACTCAGGGTCCCTCTCACATACCTGTAGCTGAGAGAAGCCTCCTCTTGAGGTGCTTGTGGAAAGTTGGTATTCCTCTTGAGGCGAAGCCAGGGACTAAGCTCTCATCTCGAGTTGATTTGGGGTCCACAGAGCCCTTTCGTGTTGCTCCAGTGACCTCAGGATCCCTCTAGACTTGAGACAGTGATCTTGGGTATTCTCTGGAGTGCCATCAAGGAAATCAACGCTCCTTTCACGTTTGATGTGGAACACGGAATTGCTCTGCACGCAGTGCAGGGGAATCGGGCCTCATCTCGCGGCGAGGGGGAAGTCTCATGATTTTTCTCGAGTTGCAGCCGGAACCTGGGGTATATTCTCGAGTTACGACGGGGAGGGCCCTTCCAGACACGTGTTTGTTCAGCGACGTCAGGACACCTGCCTAGGTGCGAGGGACACCTCGGGATTCTCCTCGAGTCTTGGCATGGCAACTGGGACGGGTCTCTACGTGAGGCGGGAGACCCAGGGTCCCTTTCCACGTGCCACAGGGATCCTGGGACTCCTATCCATTTTCAAGAGGAGTCAGGCATCGTCTCCTTTGGAAGCATTGATCTCCGCAGACCTCTCGAGTTTTCAAAGGATGTGAGGCCTCCGTTCGCGTTGAGGCGGAGGACTAGGTCTTTCTCTGTGGTCTCCACAGGGGATTCAGACAACCCTTCGTCTTGGGAGATGCAAGACGAGCCTGCCTTCAATACACTGCAGGGATATCCGGCCTTACTTCGAGTCAGAGCATCTCGGTGTCCATTCCACTTGAGGCCACAAACTCAGGGTCCCTCTCACATACCTGTAGCTGAGAGAAGCCTCCTCTTGAGGTGCTTGTGGAAAGTTGGTATTCCTCTTGATTCAAAGACAGGGACTCAGCTCTCATCTCGAGTTGATTTGGGGTCCACGGAGCCCTTTCGTGTTGCTCCAGTGACCTCAGGATCCCTCTAGACTTGAGACAGTGATCTTGGGTTTTCTCTGGAGTGCCATCAAGGAAATCAAGGCTCCTTTCACGTTTGATGTGGAACACGGAATTGCTCTGCACGCAGTGCAGGTTAATCGGGCCTCATCTCGCGGCGAGGGGGAAGTCTCATGGTTTTTCTCGAGTTGCGGCTGGAACCTGGGGTATATTCCCGAGTTACGACGGGGAGTGCCCTTCCAGACACGTGTTTGTTCAGCGACGTCAGGACTCCTGCCTAGGTGCGAGGGACAACTCGGGATTCTCCTCGAGTCTTGTCATGGCAATTGGGCCGCGTCTCCACGTGAGGCGGGAGACCCAGGGTCCCTTTCCACGTGCCACAGGGATCCTGGGACTCCTATCAATTTTCAAGAGGAGTCAGGCATCGTCTCCTTTGGAAGCATTGATCTCCGCAGACCTCTCCAGTTTTCAAAGGATGTGAGGCCTCCGGTCGCGATGAGGCGGAGAAGTAGGTATTTCTCTGTGGTCTCCACAGGGGATTTAGACATCCCTACGTGGTGGGAGATGCAAGACGAGCTGGCATTCAATTCACTGCCGAGATATCCGGCCTTACTTCGAGTCAGAGCATCTCGGTGTCCATTCCACTTGAGGCCACAAACTCAGGGTCCCTCTCACATACCTGTAGCTGAGAGAAGCCTCCTCTTGAGGTGCTTGTGGAAAGTTGGTATTCCTCTTGATTCAAAGACAGGGACTCAGCTCTCATCTCGAGTTGATTTGGGGTCCACGGAGCCCTTTCGTGTTGCTCCAGTGACCTCAGGATCCCTCTAGACTTGAGACAGTGATCTTGGGTTTTCTCTGGATTGCCATCAAGGAAATCAAGGCTCCTTTCACGTTTGATGTGGAACACGAATTGCTCTGCACGCAGTGCAGGGGAATCGGGCCTCATCTCGCGGCGAGGGGGAAGTCTCATGGTTTTTCTCGAGTTGCGGCCGGAACCTGGGGTATATTCTCGAGTTACGATGGGGAGGGCCCTTCCAGACACGTGTTTGTTCAGCGACTTCAGGACTCCTGCCTACGTGCGAGGGACACCTCGGGATTCTCCTCGAGTCTTGGCATGGCAATTGGGACGCGTCTCCACATGAGGCGGGAGACCCAGGGTCCCTTTCGACATGCCACAGGGATCCTGGGACTCCTATCCATTTTCAAGAGGAGTCAGGCATCGTCTCCTTTGGAAGCATTGATCTCCGCGGACCTCTCGAATGATGTGAGGCCTCTGTTTGCGTTGAGGCGGAGGACTAGGTCTTTCTCTGTGGTCTCCCCAGGGGATTCAGACAACCCTTCGTCTTGGGAGATGCAAGATGAGCCTGCATTCAATTCACTGCAGGGATATCCGGCCTTACTTCGAGTCAGAGCATCTCGGTGTCCATTCCACTTGAGGCCACAAACTCAGGGTCCCTCTCACATACCTGTAGCTGAGAGAAGCCTCCTCTTGAGGTGCTTGTGGAAAGTTGGTATTCCTCTTGAGGCGAAGCCAGGGACCCAGCTCTCATCTCGAGTTGATTTGGGGTCCACAGAGCCCTTTCGTGTTGCTCCAGTGACCTCAGGATCCCTCTAGACTTGAGACAGTGATCTTGGGTTTTCTCTGGAGTGCCATCAAGGAAATCAAGGCTCCTTTCACGTTTGATGTGGAACACGGAATTGCTCTGCACGCAGTGCAGGGGAATCGGGCCTCATCTCGCGGCGAGGGGGAAGTCTCATATTTTTTCTCGAGTTGCGGCCGGAACCTGGGGTATATTCTCGAGTTACGATGGGGAGGGCCCTTCCAGACACGTGTTTGTTCAGCGACGTCAGGACACCTGCCTAGGTGCGAGGGACACCTCGGGATTCTCCTCGAGTCTTGGCATGGCAACTGGGACGCGTCTCCACGTGAGGCGGGAGACCCAGGGTCCCTTTCCACGTGCCACAGGGATCCTGGGACTCCTATCCATTTTCAAGAGGAGTCAGGCATCGTCTCCTTTGGAAGCATTGATCTCCGCAGACCTCTCGAGTTTTCAAAGGATGTGAGGCCTCCGTTCGCGTTGAGGCGGAGGACTAGGTCTTTCTCTGTGGTCTCCACAGGGGATTCAGACAACCCTTCGTCTTGGGAGATGCAAGACGAGCCTGCCTTCAATACACTGCAGGGATATCCGGCCTTACTTCGAGTCAGAGCATCTCGGTGTCCATTCCACTTGAGGCCACAAACTCAGGGTCCCTCTCACATACCTGTAGCTGAGAGAAGCCTCCTCTTGAGGTGCTTGTGGAAAGTTGGTATTCCTCTTGAGTCGAAGCCAGGGACTAAGCTCTATTCTCGAGTTGATTTGGGGTCCACGGAGCCCTTTCGTGTTGCTCCAGTGACCTCAGGATTCCTCTAGCCTTGAGACAGTAATCTTGGGCTTTCTCTGGAGTGCCTTCAAGGAAATCAAGGCTCCATTCACGTTTGATATGGAACACGGAATTGCTCTGCACGCAGTGCAGGGAAATCGGGCCTCATCTCGTGGCGAGGGGGAAGTCTCATGGTTTTTCTCGAGTTGCGGCCGGAACCTGGGGTATATTCTCGAGTTACGACGGGGAGGGCCCTTCCAGACACGTGTTTGTTCAGCGACGTAAGGACTCCAGCCTAGGTGCGAGGGACAACTCGGGATTCTCCTCGAGTCTTCGCATGGCAATTGGGACGCGTCTCCACATGAGGCGGGAGACCCAGGGTCCCTTTCCACGTGCCACAGGGATCCTGGGACTCCTATCCATTTTCAAGAGGAGTCAGGCATCGTCTCCTTTGGAAGCATTGATCTCCGCGGACCTCTCGAGTTTTCAAAGGATGTGAGGCCTCCGGTCGCGTTGAGGCGGAGGACTAGGTCTTTCTCTGTGGTCTCCACAGGGGATTCAGACATCTCTTCGTCTTGGGAGATGCAAGACGAGCCTGCATTCAATTCACTGCAGGGATATCCGGCCTTACTTCGAGTCAGAGCATCTCGGTGTCCATTCCACTTGAGGCCACAAACTCAGGGTCCCTCTCACATACCTGTAGCTGAGAGAAGCCTCCTCTTGAGGTGCTTGTGGAAAGTTGGTATTCCTCTTGAATCGAAGCCAGGAACTATGCTCTCATCTCGAGTTGATTTGGGGTCCATAGAGCCCTTTCGTGTTGATCCAATGACCTCAGGATCCCTCTAAACTTGAGACAGTGATGTTGGGTTTTCTCTGGAGTGCCATCAAGGAAATCAAGGCTCCTTTCACGTTTGATGTGGAACACGGAATTGCTCTGCACACAGTGCAGGTTAATCGGGCCTCATCTCGCGGCGAGGGGGAAGTCTCATGGTTTTTCTCGAGTTGCGGCCGGAACCTGGGGTATATTCTCGAGTTACGACGGGGAGCGCCCTTCCAGACACGTGTTTGTTCAGCGACGTCAGGACTCCTGCCTAGGTGCGAGGGACACCTCGGGATTCTCCTCGAGTCTTGTCATGGCAATTGGGCCGCGTCTCCACGTGAGGCGGGAGACCCAGGGTCCCTTTCCACGTGCCACAGGGATCCTGGGACTCCTATCAATTTTCAAGAGGAGTCAGGCATCGTCTCCTTTGGAAGCATTGATCTCCGCAGACCTCTCCAGTTTTCAAAGGATGTGAGGCCTCCGGTCGCGATGAGGCGGAGAAGTAGGTATTTCTCTGTGGTCTCCACAGGGGATTTAGACATCCCTACGTGGTGGGAGATGCAAGACGAGCTGGCATTCAATTCACTGCCGGGATATCCGGCCTTACTTCGAGTCAGAGCATCTCGGTGTCCATTCCACTTGAGGCCACAAACTCAGGGTCCCTCTCACATACCTGTAGCTGAGAGAAGCCTCCTCTTGAGGTGCTTGTGGAAAGTTGGTATTCCTCTTGATTCAAAGACAGGGACTCAGCTCTCATCTCGAGTTGATTTGGGGTCCACGGAGCCCTTTCTTGTTGCTCCAGTGACCTCAGGATCCCTCTAGACTTGAGACAGTGATCTTGGGTTTTCTCTGGATTGCCATCAAGGAAATCAAGGCTCCTTTCACGTTTGATGTGGAACACGAATTGCTCTGCACGCAGTGCAGGGGAATCGGGCCTCATCTCGCGGCGAGGGGGAAGTCTCATGGTTTTTCTCGAGTTGCGGCCGGAACCTGGGGTATATTCTCGAGTTACGATGGGGAGGGCCCTTCCAGACACGTGTTTGTTCAGCGACTTCAGGACTCCTGCCTACGTGCGAGGGACACCTCGGGATTCTCCTCGAGTCTTGGCATGGCAATTGGGACGCGTCTCCACATGAGGCGGGAGACCCAGGGTCCCTTTCCACGTGCCACAGGGATCCTGGGACTCCTATCCATTTTCAAGAGGAGTCAGGCATCGTCTCCTTTGGAAGCATTGATCTCCGCGGACCTCTCGAATGATGTGAGGCCTCTGTTTGCGTTGAGGCGGAGGACTAGGTCTTTCTCTGTGGTCTCCCCAGGGGATTCAGACAACCCTTCGTCTTGGGAGATGCAAGATGAGCCTGCATTCAATTCACTGCAGGGATATCCGGCCTTACTTCGAGTCAGAGCATCTCGGTGTCCATTCCACTTGAGGCCACAAACTCAGGGTCCCTCTCACATACCTGTAGCTGAGAGAAGCCTCCTCTTGAGGTGCTTGTGGAAAGTTGGTATTCCTCTTGAGGCGAAGCCAGGGACCCAGCTCTCATCTCGAGTTGATTTGGGGTCCACAGAGCCCTTTCGTGTTGCTCCAGTGACCTCAGGATCCCTCTAGACTTGAGACAGTGATCTTGGGTTTTCTCTGGAGTGCCATCAAGGAAATCAAGGCTCCTTTCACGTTTGATGTGGAACACGGAATTGCTCTGCACGCAGTGCAGGGGAATCGGGCCTCATCTCGCGGCGAGGGGGAAGTCTCATATTTTTTCTCGAGTTGCGGCCGGAACCTGGGGTATATTCTCGAGTTACGATGGGGAGGGCCCTTCCAGACACGTGTTTGTTCAGCGACGTCAGGACACCTGCCTAGGTGCGAGGGACACCTCGGGATTCTCCTCGAGTCTTGGCATGGCAACTGGGACGCGTCTCCACGTGAGGCGGGAGACCCAGGGTCCCTTTCCACGTGCCACAGGGATCCTGGGACTCCTATCCATTTTCAAGAGGAGTCAGGCATCGTCTCCTTTGGAAGCATTGATCTCCGCAGACCTCTCGAGTTTTCAAAGGATGTGAGGCCTCCGTTCGCGTTGAGGCGGAGGACTAGGTCTTTCTCTGTGGTCTCCACAGGGGATTCAGACAACCCTTCGTCTTGGGAGATGCAAGACGAGCCTGCCTTCAATACACTGCAGGGATATCCGGCCTTACTTCGAGTCAGAGCATCTCGGTGTCCATTCCACTTGAGGCCACAAACTCAGGGTCCCTCTCACATACCTGTAGCTGAGAGAAGCCTCCTCTTGAGGTGCTTGTGGAAAGTTGGTATTCCTCTTGAGTCGAAGCCAGGGACTAAGCTCTATTCTCGAGTTGATTTGGGGTCCACGGAGCCCTTTCGTGTTGCTCCAGTGACCTCAGGATTCCTCTAGCCTTGAGACAGTAATCTTGGGCTTTCTCTGGAGTGCCTTCAAGGAAATCAAGGCTCCATTCACGTTTGATATGGAACACGGAATTGCTCTGCACGCAGTGCAGGGAAATCGGGCCTCATCTCGTGGCGAGGGGGATGTCTCATGGTTTTTCTCGAGTTGCGGCCGGAACCTGGGGTATATTCTCGAGTTACGACGGGGAGGGCCCTTCCAGACACGTGTTTGTTCAGCGACGTAAGGACTCCAGCCTAGGTGCGAGGGACAACTCGGGATTCTCCTCGAGTCTTCGCATGGCAATTGGGACGCGTCTCCACATGAGGCGGGAGACCCAGGGTCCCTTTCCACGTGCCACAGGGATCCTGGGACTCCTATCCATTTTCAAGAGGAGTCAGGCATCGTCTCCTTTGGAAGCATTGATCTCCGCGGACCTCTCGAGTTTTCAAAGGATGTGAGGCCTCCGGTCGCGTTGAGGCGGAGGACTAGGTCTTTCTCTGTGGTCTCCACAGGGGATTCAGACATCTCTTCGTCTTGGGAGATGCAAGACGAGCCTGCATTCAATTCACTGCAGGGATATCCGGCCTTACTTCGAGTCAGAGCATCTCGGTGTCCATTCCACTTGAGGCCACAAACTCAGGGTCCCTCTCACATACCTGTAGCTGAGAGAAGCCTCCTCTTGAGGTGCTTGTGGAAAGTTGGTATTCCTCTTGAATCGAAGCCAGGAACTATGCTCTCATCTCGAGTTGATTTGGGGTCCATAGAGCCCTTTCGTGTTGATCCAATGACCTCAGGATCCCTCTAAACTTGAGACAGTGATGTTGGGTTTTCTCTGGAGTGCCATCAAGGAAATCAAGGCTCCTTTCACGTTTGATGTGGAACACGGAATTGCTCTGCACACAGTGCAGGTTAATCGGGCCTCATCTCGCGGCGAGGGGGAAGTCTCATGGTTTTTCTCGAGTTGCGGCCGGAACCTGGGGTATATTCTCGAGTTACGACGGGGAGCGCCCTTCCAGACACGTGTTTGTTCAGCGACGTCAGGACTCCTGCCTAGGTGCGAGGGACACCTCGGGATTCTCCTCGAGTCTTGTCATGGCAATTGGGCCGCGTCTCCACGTGAGGCGGGAGACCCAGGGTCCCTTTCCACGTGCCACAGGGATCCTGGGACTCCTATCAATTTTCAAGAGGAGTCAGGCATCGTCTCCTTTGGAAGCATTGATCTCCGCAGACCTCTCCAGTTTTCAAAGGATGTGAGGCCTCCGGTCGCGATGAGGCGGAGAAGTAGGTATTTCTCTGTGGTCTCCACAGGGGATTTAGACATCCCTACGTGGTGGGAGATGCAAGACGAGCTGGCATTCAATTCACTGCCGGGATATCCGGCCTTACTTCGAGTCAGAGCATCTCGGTGTCCATTCCACTTGAGGCCACAAACTCAGGGTCCCTCTCACATACCTGTAGCTGAGAGAAGCCTCCTCTTGAGGTGCTTGTGGAAAGTTGGTATTCCTCTTGATTCAAAGACAGGGACTCAGCTCTCATCTCGAGTTGATTTGGGGTCCACGGAGCCCTTTCGTGTTGCTCCAGTGACCTCAGGATCCCTCTAGACTTGAGACAGTGATCTTGGGTTTTCTCTGGATTGCCATCAAGGAAATCAAGGCTCCTTTCACGTTTGATGTGGAACACGAATTGCTCTGCACGCAGTGCAGGGGAATCGGGCCTCATCTCGCGGCGAGGGGGAAGTCTCATGGTTTTTCTCGAGTTGCGGCCGGAACCTGGGGTATATTCTCGAGTTACGATGGGGAGGGCCCTTCCAGACACGTGTTTGTTCAGCGACTTCAGGACTCCTGCCTACGTGCGAGGGACACCTCGGGATTCTCCTCGAGTCTTGGCATGGCAATTGGGACGCGTCTCCACATGAGGCGGGAGACCCAGGGTCCCTTTCGACATGCCACAGGGATCCTGGGACTCCTATCCATTTTCAAGAGGAGTCAGGCATCGTCTCCTTTGGAAGCATTGATCTCCGCGGACCTCTCGAATGATGTGAGGCCTCCGTTTGCGTTGAGGCGGAGGACTAGGTCTTTCTCTGTGGTCTCCCCAGGGGATTCAGACAACCCTTCGTCTTGGGAGATGCAAGATGAGCCTGCATTCAATTCACTGCAGGGATATCCGGCCTTACTTCGAGTCAGAGCATCTCGGTGTCCATTCCACTTGAGGCCACAAACTCAGGGTCCCTCTCACATACCTGTAGCTGAGAGAAGCCTCCTCTTGAGGTGCTTGTGGAAAGTTGGTATTCCTCTTGAGGCGAAGCCAGGGACCCAGCTCTCATCTCGAGTTGATTTGGGGTCCACAGAGCCCTTTCGTGTTGCTCCAGTGACCTCAGGATCCCTCTAGACTTGAGACAGTGATCTTGGGTTTTCTCTGGAGTGCCATCAAGGAAATCAAGGCTCCTTTCACGTTTGATGTGGAACACGGAATTGCTCTGCACGCAGTGCAGGGGAATCGGGCCTCATCTCGCGGCGAGGGGGAAGTCTCATGATTTTTCTCGAGTTGCGGCCGGAACCTGGGGTATATTCTCGAGTTACGACGGGGAGGGCCCTTCCAGACACGTGTTTGTTCAGCGACGTCAGGACATCTGCCTAGGTGCGAGGGACACCTCGGGATTCTCCTCGAGTCTTGGCATGGCAACTGGGACGCGTCTCCACGTGAGGCGGGAGACCCAGGGTCCCTTTCCACGTGCCACAGGGATCCTGGGACTCCTATCCATTTTCAAGAGGAGTCAGGCATCGTCTCCTTTGGAAGCATTGATCTCCGCAGACCTCTCGAGTTTTCAAAGGATGTGAGTCCTCCGTTCGCGTTGAGGCGGAGGACTAGGTCTTTCTCTGTGGTCTCCACAGGGGATTCAGACAACCCTTCGTCTTGGGAGATGCAAGACGAGCCTGCCTTCAATACACTGCAGGGATATCCGGCCTTACTTCGAGTCAGAGCATCTCGGTGTCCATTCCACTTGAGGCCACAAACTCAGGGTCCCTCTCACATACCTGTAGCTGAGAGAAGCCTCCTCTTGAGGTGCTTGTGGAAAGTTGGTATTCCTCTTGAGTCGAAGCCAGGGACTAAGCTCTATTCTCGAGTTGATTTGGGGTCCACGGAGCCCTTTCGTGTTGCTCCAGTGACCTCAGGATCCCTCTAGCCTTGAGACAGTAATCTTGGGTTTTCTCTGGAGTGCCATCAAGGAAATCAAGGCTCCATTCACGTTTGATGTGGAACACGGAATTGCTCTGCACGCAGTGCAGGGGAATCGGGCCTCATCTCGTGGCGAGGGGGAAGTCTCATGGTTTTTCTCGAGTTGCGGCCGGAACCTGGGGTATATTCTCGAGTTACGACGGGGAGGGCCCTTCCAGACACGTGTTTGTTCAGCGACGTAAGGACTCCAGCCTAGGTGCGAGGGACAACTCGGGATTCTCCTCGAGTCTTCGCATGGCAATTGGGACGCGTCTCCACGTGAGGAGGGAGACCCAGGGTCCCTTTCCACGTGCCACAGGGATCCTGGGACTCCTATCCATTTTCAAGAGGAGTCAGGCATCGTCTCCTTTGGAAGCATTGATCTCCGCAGACCTCTCGAGTTTTCAAAGGATGTGAGGCCTCCGGTCGCGTTGAGGCGGAGGACTAGGTCTTTCTCTGTGGTCTCCACAGGGGATTCAGACATCTCTTCGTCTTGGGAGATGCAAGACGAGCCTGCATTCAATTCACTGCAGGGATATCCGGCCTTACTTCGAGTCAGAGCATCTCGGTGTCCATTCCACTTGAGGCCACAAACTCAGGGTCCCTCTCACATACCTGTAGCTGAGAGAAGCCTCCTCTTGAGGTGCTTGTGGAAAGTTGGTATTCCTCTTGAATCGAAGCCAGGAACTATGCTCTCATCTCGAGTTGATTTGGGGTCCACGGAGCCCTTTCGTGTTGCTCCAATGACCTCAGGATCCCTCTAAAATTGAGACAGTGATCTTGGGTTTTCTCTGGAGTGCCATCAAGGAAATCAAGGCTCCTTTCACGTTTGATGTGGAACACGGAATTGCTCTGCACACAGTGCAGATAAATCGGGCCTCATCTCACGGCGAGGGGGAAGTCTCATGGTTTTTCTCGAGTTGCGGCCGGAACCTGGGGTATATTCTCGAGTTACGACGGGGAGCGCCCTTCCAGACACGTGTTTGTTCAGCGACGTCAGGACTCCTGCCTAGGTGCGAGGGACACCTCGGGATTCTCCTCGAGTCTTGTCATGGCAATTGGGCCGCGTCTCCACGTGAGGCGGGAGACCCAGGGTCCCTTTCCACGTGCCACAGGGATCCTGGGACTCCTATCAATTTTCAAGAGGAGTCAGGCATCGTCTCCTTAGGAAGCATTGATCTCCGCGGACTTCTCGAGTTTTCAAAGATGTGAGGCCTCCGGTCGCGATGAGGCGGAGGACTAGGTCTTTCTCTGTGGTCTCCACACGGGATTCAGACATCCCTTCGTCTTGGGAGATGCAAGAGGAGCCTGCATTCAATTCACTGCAGGGATATCCGGCCTTACTTCGAGTCAGAGCATCTCGGTGTCCATTCCACTTGAGGCCACAAACTCAGGGTCCCTCTCACATACCTGTAGCTGAGAGAAGCCTCCTCTTGAGGTGCTTGTGGAAAGTTGGTATTCCTCTTGAGTCGAAGCCAGGGACTAAGCTCTCATCTCGAGTTGATTTGGGGTCCACGGATCCCTTTCGTGTTGCTCCAATGACCTCAGGATCCCTCTAGACTTGAGACAGTGATCGTGGGTTTTCTCTGGAGTGCCATCAAGGAAATCAAGTCTCCTTTCACGTTTGATGTGGAACACGGAATTGCTCTGCATGCAGTGCAGGGAAATCGGGCCTCATCTCGCGGCGAGGGGGAAGTCTCATGGTTTTTCTCGAGTTGTGGCCGGAACCTGTGGTATATTGTCGAGTTACGACGGGGAGGGCCCTTCCAGACACGTGTTTGTTCAGCGACGTCAGGACTCCTGCCTAGGTGCGAGGGACACCTCGGGATTCTCCTCGAGTCTTGGCATGGCAATTGGGACGCGTCTCCACGTGAGGCGGGAGACCCAGGGTCCCTTTCGACGTGCAACAGGGATCCTGGGACTCCTATCCATTTTCAAGAGGAGTCAGGCATCGTCTCCTTTGGAAGCATTGATCTCCGCGGACCTCTCGAGTTTTCCAAGGATGTGAGGCCTCCGGTCTCGATGAGGCGGAGGACTAGGTCTTTCTCTGTGGTCTACACAGGGGATTCAGACATCCCTTCGTTTTGGGAGATGCAAGACGAGCCTGCGTTCAATTCACTGCAGGGATATCCGGCCTTACTTCGAGTCAGAGCATCTCGGTGTCCATTCCACTTGAGGCCACAAACTCAGGGTCCCTCTCACATACCTGTAGCTGAGAGAAGCCTCCTCTTGAGGTGCTTGTGGAAAGTTGGTATTCCTCTTGAGTCGAAGCCAGGGACTAAGCTCTCATCTCGAGTTGATTTGGGGTCCACGGAGCCCTTTCGTGTTGCTCCAGTGACCTCAGGATCCCTCTCGACTTGAGACAGTGATCGTGGGTTTTCTCTGGAGTGCCATCAAGGAAATCAAGGCTCCTTTCACGTTTGATGTGGAACACGGAATAGCTCTGCACGCAGTGCAGGTGAATCGGGCCTCATCTCGTGGCGAGGGGGAAGTCTCATGGTTTTTCTCGAGTTGCGGCCAGAACCTGGGGTATATTCTCGAGTTACGACGGGGAGGGCCCTTCCATACACGTGTTTGTTCAGCGACGTAAGGACTCTAGCCTAGGTGCGAGGGACACCTGGGGATTCTCCTCGAGTCTTGGCATGGCAAATGGGACGCGTTTCCACGTGAGGCGGGAGACCCAGGGTCCCTTTCCACGTGCCACAGGGATCCTGGGACGCCTATCCATTTTCAAGAGGAGTCAGGCTTCGTCTCCTTTGGAAGCATTGATCTCCGTGGACCTCTCGAGTTTTCAAAGGATGTGAGGCCTCCGGTCGCGATGAGGCGGAGGACTAGGTCTTTCTCTGTGGTCTCCACAGGGAATTAAGACATCCCTTCGTTTTGGGAGATGCAAGACAAGCCTGCATTCAATTCACTGCAGGGATATCCGGCCTTACTTCGAGTCAGAGCATCTCGGTGTCCATTCCACTTGAGGCCACAAAATCAGGGTCCCTCTCACATACCTGTAGCTGAGAGAAGCCTCCTCTTGAGGTGCTTGTGGAAAGTTGGTATTCCTCTTGATTCGAAGCCAGGGACTCAGCTCTCATCTCGAGTTGATTTGGGGTCCACGGAGCCCTTTCGTGTTGCTCCAGTGACCTCAGGATCCCTCTAGACTTGAGACAGTGATCTTGGGTTTTCTCTGGAGTGCCATCAAGGAAATCAAGGCTCCTTTCACGTTTGATGTGGAACACGGAATTGCTCTGCATGCAGTGCAGGGGAATCGGGCCTCATCTCGCGGCGAGGGGGAAGTCTCATGGTTTTTCTCGAGTTGCGGCCGGAACCTGGGGTATATTCTCGAGTTACGACAGGGAGGGCCCTTCCAGACACGTGTTTGTTCAGCGACTTCAGGACTCCTGCCTAGGTGCGAGGGACACCTCGGGATTATCCTCGAGTCTTGGCATGGCAATTGGGACGCGTCTCCACGTGAGGCGGGAGACCCCGGGTCCCTTTCGACGTGCCACAGGGATCCTGGGACTCCTATCCATTTTCACGAGGAGTCAGGCATCATCTCCTTTGGAAGCATTGATCTCCGCGGTCCTCTCGAGTTTTCAAAGGATGTGAGGCCTCCGGTCGTGATGAGGCGGAGGACTAGGTTTTTCTCTGTGGTCTCCACAGGGGATTCAGACAACCCTTCGTCTTGGGAGATGCAAGACGGGCCTGCCTTCAATACACTGCAGGGATATCCGGCCTTACTTCGAGTCAGAGCATCTCGGTGTCCATTCCACTTGAGGCCACAAACTCAGGGTCCCTCTCACATACCTGTAGCTGAGAGAAGCCTCCTCTTGAGGTGCTTGTGGAAAGTTGGTATTCCTCTTGAGTCGAAGCCAGGGACTAAGCTCTCATCTCGAGTTGATTTGGGTTCCACGGAGCCCTTTTGTGTTGCTCCAGTGACCTCAGGATCCCTCTAGACTTGAGACAGTATTCTTGTTTTTTCTCTGGAGTGCCATCAAGGAAATCAAGGCTCCTTTCACGTTTGATGTGGAACACGGAATTGCTCTGCACGTAGTGCAGGGGAATCGGGCCTCATCTCGCGGCGCGGGGGAAGTCTCATGGTGTTTCTCGAGTTGCGGCTGGAACCTGGGGTATATTCTCGAGTTACGACGGGGAGGGCCCTTCCAGACACGTGTTTGTTCAGCAACGTCAGGACTCCTGCCTAGGTGCGAGGGACACCTGGGGATTCTCCTCGAGTCTTGGCATGGCAATTGGGACGCGTCTCCACGTGAGTCGGGAGACCCAGGGTCACTTTCCACGTGCCACAGGGATCCTGGGACTCCTATCCATTTTCAAGAGGAGTCAGGCATCGTCTCCTTTGGAAGCATTGATCTCCGCAGACCTCTCGAGTTTTCAAAGGATGTGAGGCCTCCGGTCGCGTTGAGGCGGAGGACTAGGTCTTTCTCTGTGGTCTCCACAGGGGATTCAGACATCTCTTCGTCTTGGGAGAGGCAAGACGAGCCTGCATTCAATTCACTGCAGGGGTATCCGGCCTTACTTCGAGTCAGAGCATCTCGGTGTCCATTCCACCTGAGGCCACAAACTCAGGGTCCCTCTCAACTACCTGTAGCTGAGAGAAGCATCCTCTTGAGGTGCTTGTGGAAAGTTGTTATTCCTCTTGAGTCGAAGCCAGGGACTAAGCTCTCATCTCGAGTTGATTTGGGGTCCACGGAGCCCTTTCATTTTGCTCCAGTAATCTCAGGATCCCTCTAGACTTGAGACAGTGATCTTGGGTTTTCTCTGGAGTGCCATCAAGGAAATCAAGGCTCCTTTCAAGTTTGATGTGGAACACGGAATTGCTCTGCACGCAGTGCAGGTGAATCGGGCCTCATCTCGCGGCGAGGGGGAAGTCTCATGGTTTTTCTCGAGTTGCGGCCGGAACCTGGGGTATATTCTCGAGTTACGACGGGGAGGGCCCTTCCAGACACGTGTTTGTTCAGCGACGTAAGGACTCCAGCCTAGGTGCGAGGGACACTTCGGGATTCTCCTCGAGTCTTGGCATGGCAATTGGGACGCGTCTCCACGTGAGGCGGGAGACCCAGGGTCCCTTTCGACGTGCCACAGGGATCCTGGGACTCCTATCCATTTTCAAGAGGAGTCAGGCATCGTCTCCTTTGGAAGCATTGATCTCCGCGGACCTCTCGAGTTTTCAAAGGATGTGAGGCCTCCGGTCGCGATGAGGCGGAGGACTAGTTCTTTCTCTGTGGTCTCCACAGGGAATTAAGACATCCGTTCGTTTTGGGAGATGCAAGACAAGCCTGCATTCAATTCACTGCAGGGATATCCGGCCTTACTTCGAGTCAGAGCATCTCGGTGTCCATTCCACTTGAGGCCACAAACTCAGGGTCCCTCTCACATACCTGTAGCTGAGAGAAGCCTTCTCTTGAGGTGCTTGTGGAAAGTTGGTATTCCTCTTGATTCGAAGCCAGGGACTCAGCTCTCATCTCGAGTTGATTTGGGTTCCACGGAGCCCTTTCATGTTGCTCCAGTGACCTCAGGATCCCTCTAGACTTGAGACAGTATTCATGGGTTTTCTCTGGAGTGCCATCAAGGAAATCAAGGCTCCTTTCACGTTTGATGTGGAACACGGAATTGCTCTGCACGTAGTGCAGGGGAATCGGGCCTCATCTCGCGGCGAGGGGGAAGTCTCATGGTTTTTCTCGAGTTGCGGCCGGAACCTGGGGTATATTCTCGAGTTACGACGCGGAGGGACCTTCCATACATGTGTTTGTTCAGCGACGTAAGGACTCCAGCCTAGGTGCGAGGGACAACTCGGGATTCTCCTCGAGTCTTGGCATGGCAATTGGGACGCGTCTCCACGTGAGGCGGGAGACCCAGGGTCACTTTCCACGTGCCACAGCGATCCTGGGACTCCTATCCATTTTCAAGAGGAGTCAGGCATCGTCTCCTTTGGAAGCATTGATCTCCGCAGACCTCTCGAGTATTCAAAGGATGTGAGGGCTCCGGTCGCGTTGAGGCGGAGGACTAGGTCTTTCTCTGTGGTCTCCACAGGGGATTCAGACATCTCTTCGTCTTGGGAGAGGCAAGACGAGCCTGCATTCAATTCACTGCAGGGATATCCGGCCTTACTTCGAGTCAGAGCATCTCGGTGTCCATTCCACTTGAGGCCACAAATTCAGGGTCCCTCTCACATACCTGTAGCTGAGAGAAGCCTCCTCTTGAGGTGCTTGTGGAAAGTTGGTATTCCTCTTGAGTCGAAGCCAGGGACTAAGCTCTCATCTCGAGTTGATTTGGGGTCCACGGATCCCTTTCGTGTTGCTCCAATGACCTAAGGATCCCTCTAGACTTGAGACAGTGATCTTGGGTTTTCTCTGGAGTGCCATCAAGGAAATCAAGGCTCCTTTCACGTTTGTTGTGGAACACGGAATAGCTCTGCACGAAGTGCAGGTGAATCGGGCCTCATCTCGCGGCGAGGGGGAAGTCTCATGGTTTTTCTCGAGTTGCGGCCGGAACCTGGGGTATATTCTCGAGTTACGACGGGGAGGGACCTTCCATACATGTGTTTGTTCAGCGACGTAAGGACTCCAGCCTAGGTGCGAGGGACACCTCGGGATTCTCCTCGAGTCTTGGCATGGCAATTGGGACGCGTCTCCACGTGAGGCGGGAGACCCAGGGTCACATTCCACGTGCCACAGGGATCCTGGGACTCCTATCCATTTTCAAGAGGAGTCAGGCATCGTCTCCTTTGGAAGCATTGATCTCCGCAGACCTCTCGAGTTTTCAAAGGATGTGAGGCCTCCGGTCGCGTTGAGGCGGAGGACTAGGTCTTTCTCTGTGGTCTCCACAGGGGATTCAGACATCTCATCGTCTTGGGAGAGGCAAGACGAGCCTGCGTTCAATTCACTGCAGGGATATCCGGCCTTACTTCGAGTCAGAGCATCTCGGTGTCCATTCCACTTGAGGCCACAAACTCAGGGTCCCTCTCACATACCTGTAGCTGAGAGAAGCCTCCTCTTGAGGTGCTTGTGGAAAGTTGGTATTCCTCTTGAGTCGAAGCCAGGGACTAAGCTCTCATCTCGAGTTGATTTGGGGTCCACGGATCCCTTTCGTGTTGCTCCAATGACCTAAGGATCCCTCTAGACTTGAGACAGTGATCTTGGGTTTTCTCTGGAGTGCCATCCAGGAAATCAAGGCTCCTTTCACGTTTGATGTGGAACACGGAATTGCTCTGCATGCAGTGCAGGGAAATCGGGCCTCATCTCACGGCGAGGGGGAAGTCTCATGGTTTTTCTCGAGTTGTGGCCGGAACCTGTGGTATATTGTCGAGTTACGATGAGGAGAGCCCTTCCAGACACGTGTTTGTTCAGCGACGTCAGGACTCCTGCCTAGGTGCGAGGGACACCTCGGGATTCTCCTCGAGTCTTGGCATGGCAATTGGCACGCGTCTCCACATGAAGCGGGAGACCCAGTGTCCCCGTCCATGTGGTCAGGGATCCTGGGACTTCTAATCATTTTCAAGAGGAGTCAGGCATCGTCTCCTTTGGAAGCATTGATCTCCGCGGACCTCTCGAGTTTTCAAAGGATGTGAGGCCTCCGGTCGCGATGAGGCGGAGAACTAGGTCTTTCTCTATGGTCTCCACAGGGGATTCAGACATCCCTTCGTCTTGGGAGATGCAAGAAGAGCCTGCATTCAATTCACTGCAGGGATATCCGGCCTTACTTCGAGTCAGAGCATCTCGGTGTCCATTCCACTTGAGGCCAGCAACTCAGGGTCCCTCTCACATACATGTAGCTGAGAGAAGCCTCCTCTTGAGGTGCTTGTGGAAAGTTGGTATTCCTCTGGACTCCAAGCCAGGGACTAAGCTATCATCTCGAGTAGATTTGGGGTCCACGGAGACCTTTCGTGTTGCTCCAGTGACCTCAGGATCCCGCTAGACTTGAGACAGTGATCTTGGGTTTTCTCTGGAGTGCCATCAAGGAAATCAAGGCTCCTTTCTCGTTTGATGTGGAACACGGAATTGCTCTGCACGCAGTGCAGGGGAATCGGGCCTCATGTCGCGGCGAGGGGGAAGTCTCATTGTTTTTCTCGAGTTGGGGCCGGAACCTGGGGTATATTCTCGAGTTACGACGGGGAGGACCCTTCCAGACACGTGTTTGTTCAGCGACATCAGGACTCCTGCCTAGGTGCGAGGGACACCTCGGGATTCTCCTCGAGTCTTGGCATGGCAATGGGGACACAGCTCCACGTGAGGCGGGAGCCCCAGGGTCCCTTTCCACGTGCCACAGGGATCCTGGGACTCCTATCCATTTTCAAGAGGAGTCAGGCATCGTCTCCTTTGGAAGCATTGATCTCCACGGACCTCTCGAATTTTCAAAGGATATGAGGCCTCCGGTCGCGTTGAAGCGGAGAATTACGTCTTTCTCTGTGGTCTCCACAGGGGATTCAGACATCCATTCGTCTTGGGAGATGCAAGACAAGCCTGCATTCAATTCACTGCAAGAATATCCGGCCTTACTTCGAGTCAGACCATCTCGGTGTCCATTCCACTTGAAGCCAGCAACTCAGGGTCCCTCTCACATACCTGTAGCTGAGAGAAGCCTCCTCTTGAAGTGCTTGTGTAAAGTTGGTATTCCTCTTGACTCGAAGCCAGGGACTAAGCTCTCATCTCGAGTTGATTTGGGGTCCACGGAGCCCTTTCGTGTTGCTCCAGTGACCTCAGGATCCCTCTAGACTTGAGACAGTGATCTTGGGTTTTCTCTGGTGTGCCATCAAGGAAATCAACTCTCCTTTCACGTTTGATGTGGAACACGGAATTGCTCTGCACGCAGTGCAGGGGAATCGGGCCTCATGTCGCGGCGATGGGGAATTCTCATGGTTTTTCTCGAGTTGCGGCCAGAACCTGGGGTATATTCTCGAGTTACGACGGGGAGGGCGCTTCCAGACACGTGTTTGTTCAGCGACGTCAGGATTCCTGCCTTGGTGCGAGGGACACCTCGGGATTCTCCTCGAGTCTTGGCATGGCAATTGGGACGCGTCTCCACGTGAGGTGGGAGACCCAGGGTCCCTTTCCACGTGCCACAGTGATCCTGGGACTCCTATCCATTTTCAAGAGGAGTCAGGCATCGTCTCCTTTGGAAGCATTGTTCTCCGTGGACCTCTCGAGTTTTCAAAGGATGTGAGGCCTCCGGTCGTGATGAGGCGGAGGACTAGGTCTTTCTCTGTGGTCTCCACAGGGGATTCAGACATCCCTTCATCTTGGGAGATGCAAGACGAGCCTGCATTCAATTCACTGCAGGGATATCCGGCCTTACTTCGAGTCAGAGCATCTCGGTGTCCATTCCACTTGAGGCCACAAACTCAGGGTCCCTCTCACATACCTGTAGCTGAGAGAAGCTTCCTCTTGAGGTGCTTGTGGAAAGTTGGTATTCCTTTTGAGTCGAAGCCAGGGACTAAGCTCTCATCTCGAGTTGATTTGGGGTCCACGGAGCCCTTTCGTGTTTCTCCAGTGACCTCAGGATCCCTCTAGACTTGAGACAGTGATCTTGGGTTTTCTCTGGAGTGCCATCAAGGAAATCAAGGCTCCTTTCACGTTTGATGTGGAACACGGAATTGCTCTGCACGCAATGCAGGGGAATCGGGCCTCATCTCGCGGCGAGGGGAAAGTCTCATGGTTTTTCTCGAGTTGCGGCCGGAACCTGGGGTATATTCTCGAGTTACGACGGGGAGGGCCCTTCCAGACACGTGTTTGTTCAGCGACGTCAGGACTCCTGCCTAGGTGCGAGGGACACCTCGGGATTCTCCTCGAGTCTTGGCATGGCAATTGGCACTCGTCTCCACATGAAGCGGGAGACCCAGTGTCCCCGTCCATGTGGTCAGGGATCCTGGGACTTCTAATCATTTTCAAGAGGAGTCAGGCATCGTCTCCTTTGGAAGCATTGATCTCCGCGGACCTCTCGAGTTTTCAAAGGATGTGAGGCCTCCGGTCGCGATGAGGCGGAGAACTAGGTCTTTCTCTATGGTCTCCACAGGGGATTCAGACATCCCTTCGTCTTGGAAGATGCAAGACGAGCCTGCATTCAATTCACTGCAGGGATATCCGGCCTTACTTCGAGTCAGAGCATCTCGGTGTCCATTCCACTTGAGGCCACAAACTCAGGGTCCCTCTCACATACCTGTAGCTGAGAGAACCCTCCTCTTGAGGTGCTTGTGGAAAATTGGTATTCCTCTTGAGTCGAAGCCAGGGACTAAGCTCTCATCTCGAGTTGATTTGGGGTCCACGGAGCCCTTTCGTGTTGCTCCAGTGACCTCAGGATCCCTCTAGACTTGAGACAGTGATCTTGGGTTTTCTCTGGAGTGCCATCAAGGAAATCAACTCTCCTTTCACGTTTGATGTGGAACACGGAATTGCTCTGCACGCAGTGCAGGGAAATCGGGCCTCATCTCGCGGCGAGGGGGAAGTCTCATGGCTTTTCTCGAGTTGGGGCCGGAACCTGGGGTATATTCTCGAGTTACGACGGGGAGGACCCTTCCAGACACGTGTTTGTTCAGCGACATCAGGACTCCTGCCTAGGTGCGAGGGACACCTCGGGATTCTCCTCGAGTCTTGGCATGGCAATGGGGACGCAGCTCCACGTGAGGCGGGAGACCCAGGGTCCCTTTCCACGTGCCACAGGGATCCTGGGACTCCTATCCATTTTCAAGAGGAGTCAGGCATCGTCTCCTTTGGAAGCATTGATCTCCACGGACCTCTCGAATTTTCAAAGGATATGAGGCCTCCGGTCGCGTTGAAGCGGAGAATTACGTCTTTCTTTGTGGTCTCCACAGGGGATTCAGACATCCATTCGTCTTGGGAGATGCAAGACAAGCCTGCATTCAATTCACTGCAAGGATATCCGGCCTTACTTCGAGTCAGACCATCTCGGTGTCCATTCCACTTGAAGCCAGCAACTCAGGGTCCCTCTCACATACCTGTAGCTGAGAGAAGCCTCCTCTTGAAGTGCTTGTGTAAAGTTGGTATTCCTCTTGACTCGAAGCCAGGGACTAAGCTCTCATCTCGAGTTGATTTGGGGTCCACGGAGCTCTTTCGTGTTGCTCCAGTGACCTCAGCATCCCTCTAGACTTGAGACAGTGATCGTGGGTTTTCTCTGGAGTGCCATCAAGGAAATCAAGGCTCCTTTCACGTTTGATGTGGAACACGGAATTGCTCTGCACGCAGTGCAGGGGAATCGGGCCTCATGTCGCGGCGAGGGGGAATTCTCATGGTTTTTCTCGAGTTGCGGCCAGAACCTGGGGTATATTCTCGAGTTACGACGGGGAGGACCCTTCCAGACACGTGTTTGTTCAGCGACATCAGGACTCCTGCCTAGGTGCGAGGGACACCTCGGGATTCTCCTCGAGTCTTGGCATGGCAATTGGGACGCGTCTCCAAGTGAGGCGGGAGACCCAGGTTTCCTTCACACGTGCCACAGGGATCCTGGGACTCCTATCCATTTTCAAGAGGAGTCAGGCAACGTCTCCTTTGGAAGCATTGATCTCCGCGGACCTCTCGAGTTTTCAAAGGATGTGAGGCCTCCGTTCGCGTTGAGGCGGTGGACTAGGTCTTTCTCTGTGGTCTGCACAGGGGATTCAGACATCCCTTCGTCTTGGAAGATGCAAGACGAGCCTGCATTCAATTCACTGCAGGGATATCCGCCCTTACTTCGAGTCAGAGCATCTCGGTGTCCATTCCACTTGAGGCCACAAACTCAGGGTCCCTCTCACATACCTGTTGCTGAGAGAAGCCTCCTCTTGAGGTGCTTGTGGAAAGTTGGTATTCCTCTTGAGTCAAAGCCAGGGACTAAGCTATCATCTCGAGTTCATGTGGGGTCCACGGAGCCCTTTCGTGTTGCTCCAGCGACCTCAGGATCCCTCTAGACTTGAGACAGTGATCTTGGGTTTTCTCTGGAGTGCCATCAAGGAAATCAAGGCTCCTTTCACGTTTGATGTGGAACTCGGAATTGCTCTGCACGCAGTGCAGGGGAATCGGGCCTCATCTCGCGGCGAGGGGGAAGTCTCATGGTTTTTCTCGAGTTGCGGCCAGAACCTGGGGTATATTCTCGAGTTACGACGGCGAGGGCCCTTCCAAACACGTGTTTGTTCAGCGACGTCAGGACTCCTGCCTAGGTGCGAGGGACACCTCGGGATTCTCCTCGAGTCTTGGCATGGCAATTGGGACGCGTCTCCACGTGAGGCGGGAGACCCAGGGTCCCTTTCCACGTGCCACAGGGATCCATGGACTCCTATCCATTTTCAACAGGAGTCAGCCATCGTCTCTTTTGGAACCATTGATCTCCGCGGACCTCTCGAGTTTTCAAAGGATGTGAGGCCTCCGGTCGCGATGAGGCGGAGGACTAGGTCTTTCTCTGTGGTCTCCACAGGGGACACAGACATCCCTTCATCTTGTGAGATGCAAGATGAGCCTGCATTCAATTCACTGCAGGGATATCCGGCCTTACTTCGAGTCAGAGCATCTCGATGTCCATCCCACTTGAGGTCACAAACTCAGGGTCCCTCTCACATACCTGTAGCTGAGAGAAGCCTCCTCTTGAGGTGCTTGTGGAAAGTTGGTATTCCTCTTGAGTCGAAGCCAGGGACTAAGCTCTCATCTCGAGTTGATTTGGGGTCCACGGAGCCCTTTCGTGTTGCTACAGTGGCCTCAGGATCCCTCTAGACTTGAGACAGTGACTTTGGGTTTTCTCTGGAGTGCCATCAAGGAAATCACGGCTCCTTTCAGGCTTGATGTGGAACACGGAATTGCTCTGCACGCAGTGCAGGGAAATCGAGCCTCATCTCGCGGCGAGGGGGAAGTCTCATGGTTTTTCTCGAGTTGCGGCCGGAACGTGGGGTATATTCTCGAGTTACGACGGGGAGGGCCCTTCCAGGCACGTGTTTGTTCAGCGACGTCAGTACTCCTGCCTAGGTGCGAGGGACACCTCTGGATTCTCCTCGAGTCTTGGCATGGCAATTGGGACGCGTCTCCACGTGAGGCGGGAGACCCAGCGTCCCTTTCCACGTGCCACAGGGATCCTGGGACTCCTATCCATTTTCAAGAGGAGTCAGGCATCGTCTCCTTTGGAAGCATTGATCTCCGCAGACCTCTCGAGTTTTCAAAGGATGTGAGGCCTCAGGTCGCGTTGAGCCGGAGGACTAGGCCTTTCTCTGTGGTCTCCACAGGGGATTCAGACATCCCTTCGTCTTGGGAGATGCAAGACGAGCCTGCATTCAATTCACTGCAGGGATATCCAGCCTTACTTCGAGTCAGAGCATCTCGGTGTCCATTCCACTTGAGGCCACAAAATCAGGGTCCCTCTCACATACCTGTAGCTGAGAGAAGCCTCCTCTTGAGGTGCTTGTGGAAAGTTGGTATTCCTCTTGAGTCGAAGCCAGGGACTAAGCTCTCATCTCGAGTTGATTTGGGGTCCAAGGAGCCCTTTCGTGTTGCTCCAGTGACCTCAGGATCCCTCTAGACTTGAGACAGAGATCTTGGGTTTTCTCTGGAGTGCCATCAAGGAAATCAAGGCTCCTTTCACGTTTGATGTGGAACACGGAATTGCTCTGCACGCAGTGCAGTTGAATCGGGCCTCATCTCGCGGCCAGGGGGAAGTCTCATGGTTTTATCGAGTTGCAGCCGGAACCTTTGGTATATTCTCGAGTTACGATGGGGAGGGCCCTTCCAGACACGTGTTTGTTCAGCGACGTCAGGACTCCTGCCTAGGTGCGAGGGACATCTTGGGATTCTCCTCGAGTCTTGGCATGGCAATTGGGACGCGTCTCCACGTGAGGCGGGAGACCCAGTGTCCCTTTCCACGTGCCACAGGGATCCTGGGACTCCTAACCATTTTCAAGAGGAGTCAGGCATCGTCTCCTTTGGTAGCATTGATCTCCGCGGACCTCTCAAGTTTTCAAAGGATGTGAGGCCTCCGGTCGCGATGAGGGGGGAACTAGGTCTTTCTCTTTGGTCTCCACAGGGGATTCAGACATCCCTTCGTCTTGGGAGATGCAAGACGAGCTTGCATTCAATTCACTGCAGGGATATCCAGCCTTACTTCGAGTCAGAGCATCTCGGTGTCCATTCCACTTGAGGCCACAAACTCAGGGTCCCTCTCACATACCTGTAGCTGAGAGAAGCCTCCTCTTGAGGTGCTTGTGGGAACTTGGTATTCCTCTTGAGTCGAAGCCAGGGAATAAGCTCTCCTCTCGAGTTGATTTGGGGTCCACGGAGCCCTTTCGTGTTGCTCCAGTGACCTCAGGATCCCTCTAGACTTGAGACAGTGACTTTGGGTTTTCTCTGGAGTGCCATCAAGGAAATCAAGGCTCCTTTCACGTTTGATGTGGAACACGGAATTGCTCTGCACGCAGTGTAGGGGAATCGGGCCTCATCTCGCGGCAAGGGGGAAGTCTCATGGTTTTTCTCGATTTGCGGCCGGAACCTGGGGTATATTCTCGAGTTACGACGGGGAGGGCCCTTCCAAACACGTGTTTGTTCAGCGACATCAGGACTCCGGCCTAGGTGCGAGGGACACCTCGGGATTCTCCTCGAGTCTTGGCATGGCAATTGGGACGCGTCTCCACGTGAGGCGGGAGACCCAGGGTCCCTTTCCACGTGCCACAGGGATCCTGGGACTCCTATCCATTTTCAAGAGGAGTCAGGCATCGTCTCCTTTGGAAGCATTGATCTCCTTGGACCTCTCGAATTTTCAAAGGATGTGAGGCCTCCGGTCGCGTTGAGCCGGAGGAGTAGGTCTTTCTCTGTGGTCTCCACATGGGATTCAGACATCCTTTCGTCTTGGGAGATGCAAGACGAGCCTGCATTCAATTCACTGCAGGGATATCCGGCCTTACTTCGAGTCAGAGCATCTCGGTGTCCATTCCACTTGAGGCCACAAACTCAGGGTCCCTCTCACATACCTGTAGCTGAGAGAAGCCTCCTCTTGAGGTGCTTGTGGGAACTTGGTATTCCTCTTGAGTCGAAGCCAGGGACTAAGCTCACATCTCGAGTTGATTTGGGGTCCACGGAGCCCTTTCGTGTTGCTCCAGTGACCTCAGGATCCCTCTAGACTTGAGACAGTGACTTTGGGTTTTCTCTGTAGTGGCATCAGGGAAATCAAGGTTCCTTTCAGGCTTGATGTGGAACACGGAATTGCTCTGCACGCAGTGCAGGGGAATCGGGCCTCATCTCGCGGCGAGGGGGAAGTCTCATGGTTTTTCTCGAGTTGCGGCCGGAACCTGGGGTATATTCTCGAGTTACGACGGGGAGGGCCCTTCCAGACAAGTGTTTGTTCAGCGACGTCAGTACTCCGGCCTAGGTGCGAGGGACACCTCGGTATTTCCTCGAGTCTTGGCATGACAATTGGGACGCGTCTCCACGTGGGGCGGGAGACCCAGGGTCCCTTTCCACGTGCCACAGGGATCCTGGGACTCCTATCCATTTTCAAGAGGAGTCAGGCATCGTCTCCTTTGGAAGCATAGATCTCCGCGGACCTCTCGAGTTTTCAAAGGATGTGAGGCCTCCGGTCGCGATGAGGCGGAGGACTAGGTCTTTCTCTGTGGTCTCCACACGGGATTCAGACATCCCTTCGTCTTGGGAGATTCAAGACGAGCCTGCATTCACTTCACTGCAGGGATATCCGGCCTTACTTCGAGTCAGAGCATCTCGGTGTCCATTCCACTTGAGGCCACAAACTCAGGGTCCCTCTCACCTACATGTAGCTGAGAGAAGCCTCCTCTTGAGGTGCTTGTGGAAAGTTGGTATTCCTCTTGAGTAGAAGCCAGGGACTAAGCTCTCATCTCGAGTTGATTTGGGTTCCACGGAGCCCTTTCGTGTTGCTCCAGTGACCTCAGGATCCCTCTAGACTTGAGACAGTGATCTTGGGTTTTCTCTGGAGTGCCATCAAGGAAATCAAGGCTCCTTTCACGTTTGATGTGGAACACGGAATTGCTCTGCACGCAGTGCAGGGGAATCGGGCCTCATCTCACGGCGAGGGGGAAGTCTCATGGTTTTTCTCGAGTTGCGGCCGGAACCTGGGGTATATTCTCGAGTTACGACTGGGAGGGCCCTTCCAGACAAGTATTTGTTCAGCGACGTCAGGACTCCTGCCTAGGTGCGAGGGACACCTCGGGATTCTCCCCGAGGTTTCGAATGGCAATTGTGTTGCGTCTCCAGGTGAGGCGGGAGACCCAGTGTTCCCTTCCACGTGCCACATGATCCTGGGACACCTATCCATTTTCAAGAGGAGTCAGGCATCGTCTCCTTTGGAAGCATTGATCTCCACAGACCTCTCGAGTTTTCAAAGGATGTGAGGCCTCTGTTCACGATGTGGCGAGAACTAGGTCTTTCTCTATGGTCTCCACAGGGGATTCAGACATCCCTTCGTCTTGGGAGATGCAAGACGAGCCTGCATTCAATTCACTGCAGGGATATCTGTCCTTACTTCGAGTCAGAGCATCTCAGTGTCCATTCCACTTGAGGCCACAAACTCAGGGGCCCTCTCACATACATGTAGCTGAGAGAAGCATCCTCTTGACGTGCTTGGGGAAAGTTGGTATTCCCCTTGAGTTGAAGCCAGGGACTAAGCTCTCATCTCGAGTTGACTTGTGGTACACGGAGCACTTTCGTTTTGCTCCAGTCACCTCAGGATCCCTCTAGACTTGAGACAGTGATCTTGGGTTTTCTCTGGAGTGCCATCAAGGAAATCAAGGCTCCTTTCACGTTTGATGTGGAACACGGAATTGCTCTGCACGCAGTGCAGTGGAATCGGGCCTCATGTTGCAGCGAGGGGGAAGTCTCATGGTTTTTCTCGAGTTGCGGCCGGAACCTGGGATATATGCTCGAGATACGACGGGGAGGGCCCTTCCAGACACATGTTTGTTCAGCGACGTCAGGACACCTGCCTAGGTGCGATGGACACCTAGGGATTCTCCCCGAGGTTTCGCATGGCAATTGGGATGTGTCTCCAGGTGAAGCGGGAGATCCAGTGTTCCTTTCCACGTGCCACAGTGTCCTGGGACTCCTATCCATTTTCAAGAGGAGTCAGGCATCGTCTCCTTTGGAAACATTGATCTCCGCGGACCTCTCGAGTTTTCCAAGGATGTGAGGCCTCCGGTCGCAATGAGGCGGAGAACTAGGTCTTTCTCTGTGGTCTCCACAGGGGATTTAGACATCCCTTCGTCGTGGGAGATGCAAGACGAGCCGGCATTCAATTCACTGCAGGGATATCCGGCCTTACTTAGAGTCACAGCATCTCAGTGTCCATACCACCTGAGGTCACAAACTCAGGGTCGCTCTCACATACCTGTAGCTCAGAGAAACCTCCTCTTGAGGTGCTTGTGGAATGTTGGTATTCCTCCTGAGTCGAAGCCAGGGACTAAGCTCTCATCTCGAGTTGATTTGGGGTCCATGGAGCCATTTCGTTTTGCTACAGTGACTTCAGGATCCCTCTAGACTTGAGACAGTGATCTTGGGTTTTCTCTGGAGTGCCATCAAGGAAATCAAGGCTCCTTTCACGTTTGTTGTGAAACACGGAATTGCTCTGCACACAGTGCAGGGGAATCGGGCCTCATCTCGTGGCAAGGAGGAAGTCTCATGGTTTTTCTCGAGTTGCAGCTGGAACCTGGGGTATATCCTCGGGTTACGACGGGGATGGCCCTTCCAGAAACGTGTATGTTCAGCGACGTCAGCACTCCTGCCTAGGTGCGAGGGACAGCTCGGGATTTTCCTCGAGTCTTGGCATGGCAATTGGGACGCGTCTCCACATGAGGCGGGAGACCCAGGGTCCCTTTCCACGTGCCACAGGGTCCTGGGAATCCTATCCATTTTCAAGAGGAGTCAGGCATCGTCTCCTTTGGAAGCATTGATCTCCGCGGACCTCTCGAGTTTTCAAAGGATGTGAGGCCTCCGGTCGCGATGAGGCGGAGAACTAGGTCTTTCTCTGTGGTCTCCACAGGGGATTTAGACATCCCTTCGTCGTGGGAGATGCAAGACGAGTCGGCATTCAATTCACTGCAGGGATATCCGGCCTTACTTAGAGTCACAGCCTCTCAGTGTCCATACCACCTGAGGTCACAAACTCAGGGTCGCTCTCACATACCTGTAGCTCAGAGAAACCTCCTCTTGAGGTGCTTGTGGAATGTTGATATTCCTCTTGAGTCGAAGCCAGGGACTAAGCTCTCATCTCGAGTTGATTTGGGGTCCATGGAGCCATTTCGTTTTGCTACAGTGACTTCAGGATCCCTCTAGACTTGAGACAGTGATCTTGGGTTTTCTCTGGAGTGCCATCAAGGAAATCAAGGCTCCTTTCACGTTTGTTGTGAAACATGGAACTGCTCTGCACACAGTGCAGGGGAATCGGGCCTCATCTCGTGGCAAGGGGGAAGTCTCATGGTTTGTCTCGAGTTGCAGCTGGAACCTGGGGTATATTCTCGGGTTACGACGGGGAGGGCCCTTCCAGACACGTGTATGTTCAGCGACGTCAGCACTCCTGCCTAGGTGCGAGGGACAGCTCGGGATTTTCCTCGAGTCTTGGCATGGCAATTGGGACGCGTCTCCACATGAGGCGGGAGACCCAGGGTCCCTTTCCAAGTGCCACAGGGATCCTGGGTCTCCTATCCATTTTCAGGAGGAGTCAGGCATCGTCTCCTTCGGAAGCATTGATCTCCGTGGACCTCTCCAGTTTTCAAAGGATGTGAGGCCTCCGGTCGCGATGAGGCGGAGAAATAGGTATTTCTCTGTGGTCTCCACAGGGGATTTAGACATCCCTACGTCGTGGGAGATGCAAGACGAGCTGGCATTCAATTCACTGCAGGGATATCCGGCCTTACTTCGAGTCAGAGCATCTCGGTGTCCATTCCACTTGAGGCCACAAACTCAGGGTCCCTCTCACATACCTGTAGCTGAGAGAAGCCTCCTCTTGAGGTGCTTGTGGAAAGTTGGTATTCCTCTTGATTCAAAGCCAGGGACTCAGCTCTCATCTCGAGTTGATTTGGGGTCCACGGAGCCCTTTCGTGTTGCTCCAGTGACCTCAGGATCCCTCTAGACTTGAGACAGTGATCTTGGGTTTTCTCTGGAGTGCCATCAAGGAAATCAAGGCTCCTTTCACGTTTGATGTGGAACTCGGAATTGCTCTGCACGCAGTGCAGGGGAATCGGGCCTCATCTCGCGGCGAGGGGGAAGTCTCATGGTTTTTCTCGAGTTGCGGCCGGAACCTGGGGTATATTCTCGAGTTACGACGGGGAGGGCCCTTCCAGACCGTGTTTGTTCAGCGACTTCAGGACTCCTGCCTAGGTGCGAGGGACACCTCGGGATTCTCCTCGAGTCTTGGCATGGCAATTGGGATGCGTCTCCACGTGAGGCGGGAGACCCAGGGTCCCTTTCCACGTGCCACAGGGATCCTGGGACTCCTATCCATTTTCAAGAGGAGTCAGGCATCGTCTCCTTTGGAAGCATTGATCTCCGCGGACCTCTCGAGTTTTCAAAGGATGTGAGGCCTCCGTTCGCGTTGAGGCGGAGGACTAGGTCTTTCTCTGTGGTCTCCACAGGGGATTCAGACAACCCTTCTTCTTGGGAGATGCAAGACGAGCCTGCCTTCAATACACTGCAGGGATATCCGGCCTTACTTCGAGTCAGAGCATCTCGGTGTCCATTCCACTTGAGGCCACAAACTCAGGGACCCTCTCACATACCTGTAGCTGAGAGAAGCCTCCGCTTGAGGTGCTTGTGGAAAGTTGGTATTCCTCTTGAGTCGAAGCCAGGGACTAAGCTCTCATCTCGAGTTGATTTGGGTTCCACGGAGCCCTATCGTGTTGCTCCAGTGACCTCAGGATCCCTCTAGACGTGAGACAGTAATCTTGGGTTTTCTCTGGAGTGCCATCAAGGAAATCAAGGTCCTTTCACGTTTGATGTGGAACACGGAATTGCTCTGCACGCAGTGCAGGGGAATCGGGCCTCATCTCGTGGCGAGGGGGAAGTCTCATGGTTTCTCTCGAGTTGCGGCCGGAACCTGGGGTATATTCTCGAGTTACGACGGGGAGGGCCCTTCCATACACGTGTTTGTTCAGCAACGTAAGGACTCCAGCCTAGGTGCGAGGGACAACTCGGGATTCTCCTCGAGTCTTCGCATGGCAATTGGGATGCGTCTCCACGTGAGGCGGGAGACCCACGGTCCCTTTCCACGTGCCACAGGGATCCTGGGACTCCTATCCATTTTCAAGAGGAGTCAGGCATCGTCTCCTTTGGAAACATTGATCTCCGTGGACCTCTCGAGTTTTCAAAGGATGTGAGGCCTCCGGTCGCGATGAGGCGGAGAACTAGGTATTTCTCTGTGGTCTACACAGGGGATTCAGACATCCCTTCGTCTTGGGAGATGCAAGACGTGCCTGCATTCAATTCACTGCAGGGATATCCGGCCTTACATCGAGTCAGAGGATCTCGGTGTCCATTCCACCTGAGGCCACAAAGTCAAGGTCCCTCTCACATACCTGTAGCTTAGAGAAGCCTCCTCTTGAGGTGCTTGTGGAAAGTTGGAATTCCTCTTGAGTCGAAGCCAGGGACTAAGCTCTCATCTCGAGTTGATTTGGGGTTCGGGGAGCCCTTTCATATTGCTCCAGTGACCTCAGGATCCCTCTAGACTTGAGACAGTGATCTTGGGTTTTCTCTGGAGTGCCATCAAGGAAATCAAGGCTCCTTTCACGTTTGATGTGGAACACGGAATTGCTCTGCACGCAGTGCAGGGGAATCGGGCCTCATCTCGCGGCAAGGGCGAAGTCTCATGGTTTTTGTCGAGTTGCCGCCAGAACCTGGGGTATATTCTCGAGTTACGACGGGGAGGGCCCTTCCAGACACGTGTTTGTTCAGCGACGTCAGGACTCCGACCTAGGTGCGAGGGACACCTCGGGATTCTCCTCGAGTCTTGGCATGGCAATTGGGACGTGTCTCCACGTGAGGCGGGAGACCCAGTGTCCCTTTACACGTGCCACAGGGATCTTGGGACTCCTATCCATTTTCAAGAATAGTCAGGCATCCTCTCCTTTGGAAGCATTGATCTCCGCGGACCTCTCGAGTTTTCAAAGGATGTGAGGCCTCCGGTCGCGATAAGGCGGAGAACTAGGTCTTTTTCTGTGGTCTCCACAGGGGATTCAGACATCCCTTCGTCTTGGGAGATGCAAGACGAGCCTGCATTCATTTCACTGCAGGGATATCCGGCCTTACTTCGAGTCAGAGCATCTCGGTGTCCATTCCACTTGAGGCCACAAACTCAGGGTCCCTCTCACATACCTGTAGCTGAGAGAAGCCTCCTCTTGAGGTGCTTGTGGAAAGTTGGTATTCCTCTTGAGTCGAAGCCAGGGACTAAGCTCTCATCTCGAGTTGATTTGGGGTCCACGGAGCCCTTTGGAGTTGCTCCAGTGACCTCAGGATCCCTCTAGACTTGAGACAGTGATCTTGGGTTTTCTCTGGAGTGCCATCAAGGAAATCAAGGCTCCTTTCACGTTTGATGTGGAACACGGAATTGCTCTGAACACAGTGCAGGGGAATCGGGCCTCATCTCTCAGCGAGGGGGAAGTCTCATGGTTTTTCTCGAGTTGCGGCTGGAACCTGGGGTATATTCTCGAGTTACGATGGGGAGGACCCTTCCATACACGTGTTTGTTCAGCAACGTCAGGACTCCTGCCTAGGTGCGAGGGACACCTCTGTATTCTCCTCGAGTCTTGACATGGCAATTGGGACGCGTCTCCACGTGAGGCGGGAGACCCAGCGTCCCTTTCCACGTGCCACAGGGATCCTGGGACTCCTATCCATTTTCAAGAGGAGTCAGGCATCGTCTCCTTTGGAAGCATTGATCTCCGCAGAACTCTCGAGTTTTCAAAGGATGTGAGGCTTCCGGTCGCGTTGAGCAGGAGGACTAGGCCTTTCTCTGTGGTCTCCACAGGGGATTCAGACATCCCTTCGTCTTGGGAGATGCAAGAGGAGCCTGCATTCAGTTCACTGCAGGGATATCCGGCCTTACTTCGAGTCAGAGCATCTCAGTGTCCATTCCACTTGAGGCCACAAACTCAGGGTCCCTCTCACATACCTGTAGCTGAGAGAAGCCTCCTCTTGAGGTGCTTGTGGAAAGTTGGTATTCCTCTTGAGTCGAAGCCAGGGACTAAGCTATCATCTCGAGTTGATTTGGGGTCCACGGAGCCCTTGCGTGTTGCTCCAGTGACCTCAGGATCCCTCTAGACTTGAGACAGTGATCTTGGGTTTTCTCTGGTGTGCCATCAAGGAAATCAAGGCTCCTTTCAGGCTTGATGTGGAACACGGAATTGCTCTGCACGCAGTGCAGGGGAATCAGGCCTCATCTCGCGGCGAGGGGGAAGTCTCATTGTTTTTCTCGAGTTGCGGCCGGAACCTGGGGTATATTCTCGAGTTACGACTGGGAGGGCCCTTCCAGACACGTGTTTGTTCAGCGACGTCAGGACTCCTACCTAGGTGCGAGGGACACCTCGGGATTCTCCTCGAGTCTTGGCATGGCAATTGGGACGTGTCTCCACGTGAGGCGGGAGACCCAGGGTCCCTTTACACGTGCCACAGGGATCTTGGGACTCCTATCCATTTTCAAGAGGAGTCAGGCATCGTCTCCTTTGGAAGCATTGATCTCCGCGGACCTCTCGAGTTTTCAAAGGATGTGAGGCCTCCGGTAGCGATGAGGCAGAGGACTAAGTCTTTCTCTGTGGTCTCCACAGGGGATTCAGACATCCCTTCGTCTTGGGAGATGCAAGACGAGCCTGCATTCAATTCACTGCAGGGATATCCGGCCTTACATCAAGTCAGAGCATCTCGGTGTCCATTCCACCTGAGGCCACAAAGTCAAGGTCCCTCTCACATACCTGTAGCTTAGAGAAGACTCCTCTTGAGGTGCTTGTGGAAAGTTGGAATTCCTCTTGAGTCGAAGCCAGGGACTAAGCTCTCATCTCGAGTTGATTTGGGGTTCGGGGAGCCCTTTCATATTGCTCCAGTGACCTCAGGATCCCTCTAGACTTGAGACAGTGATCTTGGGTTTTCTCTGGAGTGCCATCAAGGAAATCAAGGCTCCTTTCACGTTTGATGTGGAACACGGAATTGCTCTGCACGCAGTGCAGGGGAATCGGGCCTCATCTCGCGGCAAGGGCGAAGTCTCATGGTTTTTGTCGAGTTGCCGCCAGAACCTGGGGTATATTCTCGAGTTACGACGGGGAGGGCCCTTCCAGACACGTGTTTGTTCAGCGACGTCAGGACTCCTACCTAGGTGCGAGGGACACCTCGGGATTCTCCTCGAGTCTTGGCATGGCAATTGGGACGTGTCTCCACGTGAGGCGGGAGACCCAGGGTCCCTTTACACGTGCCACAGGGATCTTGGGACTCCTATCCATTTTCAAGAATAGTCAGGCATCCTCTCCTTTGGAAGCATTGATCTCCGCGGACCTCTCGAGTTTTCAAAGGATGTGAGGCCTCCGGTCGCGATGAGGCGGAAAACTAGGTCTTTTTCTGTGGTCTCCACAGGGGATTCAGACATCCCTTCGTCTTGGGAGATGCAAGACGAGCCTGCATTCATTTCACTGCAGGGATATCCGGCCTTACTTCGAGTCAGAGCATCTCGGTGTCCATTCCACTTGAGGCCACAAACTCAGGGTCCCTCTCACATACCTGTAGCTGAGAGAAGCCTCCTCTTGAGGTGCTTGTGGAAAGTTGGTATTCCTCTTGAGTCGAAGCCAGGGACTAAGCTCTCATCTCGAGTTGATTTGGGGTCCACGGAGCCCTTTCGATTTGCTCCAGTGACCTCAGGATCCCTCTAGACTTGAGACAGTGATCTTGGGTTTTCTCTGGAGTGCCATCAAGGAAATCAAGGCTCCTTTCACGTTTGATGTGGAACACGGAATTGCTCTGCACACAGTGCAGGGGAATCGGGCCTCATCTCTCAGCGAGGGGGAAGTCTCATGGTTTTTCTCGAGTTGCGGCTGGAACCTGGGGTATATTCTCGAGTTACGATGGGGAGGACCCTTCCATACACGTGTTTGTTCAGCAACGTCAGGACTCCTGCCTAGGTGCGAGGGACACCTCGGGATTCTCCTCGAGTCTTTGCATGGCAATTGGGACGCGTCTCCACGTGAGGCGGGAGACCCAGGGTCCCTTTCCACGTGCCACAGTGATCCTGGGACTCCTATCCATTTTCAAGAGGAGTCAGGCATCGTCTCCTTTGGAAGCATTGATCTCCGCGGACCTCTCGAGTTTTCAAAGGATGTGAGGCCTCCGGTAGCGATGAGGCAGAGGACTAAGTCTTTCTCTGTGGTCTCCACAGGAGATTCAGACATCCCTTCGTCTTGGGAGATGCAAGACGAGCCTGCATTCAATTCACTGCAGGGATATCCGGCCTTACATCGAGTCAGAGCATCTCGGTGTCCATTCCACCTGAGGCCACAAAGTCAAGGTCCCTCTCACATACCTGTAGGTGAGAGAAGCCTCCTCTTGAGGTGCTTGTGGAAAGTTGGAATTCCACTTGAGTCGAAGCCAGGGACTAAGCTCTCATCTCGAGTTGATTTGGGGTTCGGGGAGCCCTTTCATATTGCTCCAGTGACCTCAGGATCCCTCTAGACTTGAGACAGTGATCTTGGGTTTTCTCTGGAGTGCCATCAAGGAAATCAAGGTTCCTTTCACGTTTGATGTGGAACACGGAATTGCTCTGCACGCAGTGCAGGGGAATCGGACCTCATCTCGCGGGAAGGGCGAAGTCTCATGGTTTTTGTCGAGTTGCCGCCAGAACCTGGGGTATATTCTCGAGTTACGACTGGGAGGGCCCTTCCAGACACGTGTTTGTTCAGCGACGTCAGGACTCCTACCTAGGTGCGAGGGACACCTCGGGATTCTCCTCGAGTCTTGGCATGGCAATTGGGACGTGTCTCCACGTGAGGCGGGAGACCCAGGGTCCCTTTACACGTGCCACAGGGATCTTGGGACTCCTATCCATTTTCAAGAGTAGTCAGGCATCCTCTTCTTTGGAAGCATTGATCTCCGCGGACCTCTCGAGTTTTCAAAGGATGTGAGGCCTCCGGTCGCGATGAGGCGGAGAACTAGGTCTTTCTCTGTGGTCTCCACAGGGGATTCAGACATCCCTTCGTCTTGGGAGATGCAAGACGAGCCTGCATTCATTTCACTGCAGGGATATCCGGCCTTACTTCGAGTCAGAGCATCTCGGTGTCCATTCCCCTTGAGGCCACAAACTCAGGGTCCCTCTCACATACCTGTAGCTGAGAGAAGCCTCCTCTTGAGGTGCTTGTGGAAAGTTGGTATTCCTCTTGACTCGAAGCCAGGGATTAAGCTCTCATCTCCAGTTGATTTGGGGTCCATGGAGCCGTTTCGAGTTGCTCCAGTGACCTCAGGATCCCTCTAGACTTGAGACAGTGATCTTGGGTTTTCTCTGGAGTGCCATCAAGGAAATCAAGGCTCCTTTCACGTTTGATGTGGAACACGGAATTGCTCTGCACACAGTGCAGGGGAATCGGGCCTCATCTCTCAGCGAGGGGGAAGTCTCATGGTTTTTCTCGAGTTGCGGCTGGAACCTGGGGTATATACTTGAGTTATGACGGGGAGGGCCCTTCCAGACACGTGTTTGTTCAGCGACGTCAGGACTCCTGCCTAGGTGCGAGGGACACCTCGGGATTCTCCTCGAGTCTTGGCATGGCAATTGGGACGCGTCTCCACGTGAGGCGGGAGACCCAGGGTCCCTTTCCACGTGCCACAGGGATCCTGGTACTCCTATCCATTTTCAAGCGGAGTCTGGCATCGTCTCCTTTGGAAGCATTGATCTCCGCGGACCTCTAGAGTTTTCAAACGATGTGAGGCCACCAGTCACGATGAGGCGGAGAGTAGGTCTTTCTCTGTGGCCTCCACAGGGGATTCAGACATCCCTTCGTCTTGGGAGATGCAAGACGAGCCTGCATTCAATTCACTGCAGGGATATCCGGCCTTACTTCGAGTCAGAGCATCTCGGTGTCCATTCCACTTGAGGCCACAAACTCAGGGTCCCTCTCACATACCTGTAGCTGAGAGAAGCCTCCTCTTGAGGTGCTTGTGGAAAGTTGGTATTCCTCTTGAGTCGAAGCCAGGGACTAAGCTCTCATCTCGAGTTGATTTGGGGTCCACAGAGCCCTTGCTTGTTGCTCCAGTGACCTCAGGATCCCTCTAGACTTGAGCCAGTGATCTTGGGTTTTCTCTGGAGTGCCATGAAAGAAATCAAGGCTCCTTTCACGTTTGATGTGGAACACGGAATTGCTCTGCACGCAGTGCAGGGGAATCGGGCCTCATCTCGCGGCGAGGGGGAAGTCTCATGGTTTTTCTCGAGTTGCGGCCGGAACCTGGGGTATATTCTCGAGTTACGACGGGGAGGGCCCTTCCAGACACGTGTTTGTTCAGCGACGTCAGGACTCCTGCATAGGTGCGAGGGACACCTCTGTATTCTCCTCGAGTCTTGACATGGCAATTGGGACGCGTCTCCACGTGAGGCGGGAGACCCAGCGTCCCTTTACACGTGCCACAGGGATCCTGGGACTCCTATCCATTTTCAAGAGGAGTCAGGCATCGTCTCCTTTGGAAGCATTGATCTCCGCAGAACTCTCGAGTTTTCAAAGGATGTGAGGCTTCCGGTCGCGTTGAGCAGGAGGACTAGGCCTTTCTCTGTGGTCTCCACAGGGGATTCAGACATCCCTTCGTCTTGGGAGATGCAAGACGAGCCTGCATTCAGTTCACTGCAGGGATATCCAGCCTTACTTCGAGTCAGAGCATCTCAGTGTCCATTCCACTTGAGGCCACAAACTCAGGGTCCCTCTCACATACCTGTAGCTGAGAGAAGCCTCCTCTTGAGGTGCTTGTGGAAAGTTGGTATTCCTCTTGAGTCGAAGCCAGGGACTAAGCTCTCATCTCGAGTTGATTTGGGGTCCACGGAGCCCTTGCGTGTTGCTCCAGTGACCTCAGGATCCCTCTAGACTTGAGACAGTGATCTTGGGTTTTCTCTGGTGTGCCATCAAGGAAATCAAGGCTCCTTTCAGGCTTGATGTGGAACACGGAATTGCTCTGCACGCAGTGCAGGGGAATCAGGCCTCATCTCGCGGCGATTGGGAAGTCTCATGGTTTTAATCGAGTTGCGGCCGGGACCTGGTGTATATTCTCGAGTTACGACGGGGAGGGCCTTTCCAGACACGTGTTTGTTCAGCGACGTCAGGACTCCTGCCTAGGTGCGAGGGACACCTCGGGATTCTCCACGAGTCTTGGCATGGCAATTGGGACACGTCTCCACGTGAGGCGGGAGACCCAGTGTCCCTTTCGACGTGCCACAGGGATCCTGGGACTCCTATCCATTTTCAAGAGGAGTCAGGCATCGTCTCATTTGGAAACATTGATCTCCGCGGACGTCTCGAGTTTTCAAAGGATGTGAGGCCTCCGGTCACGATGAGGCGGAGAACTAGCTATTTCTCTGTGGTCTCCACAGGGGATTCAGACATCCCTTCGTCTTGGGAGATGCAAGACGAGCCTGCATTCAATTCACTGCAGGGATATCCGGCCTTACATCGAGTCAGAGCATCTCGGTGTCCATGCCACCTGAGGCCACAAAGTCAAGGTCCCTCTCACATACCTGTAGCTGAGAGAAGCCTCCTCTTGAGGGGCTTGTGGAAAGTTGGAATTAATCTTGAGTCAAAGCCAGGGACTAAACTCTCATCTCGAGTTGATTTGGGGTTCGGGGAGGCCTTTCATATTGCTCCAGTGACCTCAGGATCCCTCTAGTTTTGAGACAGTGATCTTGGGTTTTCTCTGGAGTGCCATCAAGGAAATCAAGGCTCCTTTCACGTTTGATGTGGAACACTGAATTGCTCTGCACGCAGTGCAGTGTAATCGGGCCTCATCTCGCGGCAAGGGCGAAGTCTCATGGTTTTTGTCGAGTTGCGGTCAGAACCCATGGTATATTCTCGAGTTACGACGGGGAGGGCCCTTCCAGACACGTGTTTGTTCAGCGACGTCAGGACTCCTGCCTAGGTGCGAGGGACATCTCGGGATTCTCCTCGAGTCTTGGCATGGCAATTGGGACGCGTCTCAACGTGAGGCGGGAGACCCAGGGTCCCTTTCCACATGCCACAGGGATCCTGGGACTCCTTCCGTTTTCAAGAGGAGTCAGGCATCATCTGCTTTGGAAGCATTGATCTCCGCGGACCTCTCGAGTTTTCAAAGGATGTGATGCCTCCGGTCGCGATGAGGCGGAGAACTAGGTCTTTCTCTGTGGTCTCCACAGGGGATTCAGACATCCCTTCGTCTTGGGAGATGCAAGATGAGCCTGCTTTCAATTCACTGCAGGAATATCCGGCCTTACTTCGAGTCAGAGCATCACGGTGTCCATTCCATTGAGGCCAAAAACTCAGGGTCCCTCTCACATACCTGTAGCTGAGAGAAGCCTCCTCTTGAGGTGCTTGTGGAAAGTTGGTATTCCTCTTGAGTCGAAGCCAGGGACTAAGCTCTCATCTCAAGTTGATTTGGGGTCGACGGAGCAGTTTCGTGTTGCTACACAGACCTCAGGATCCCTCTAGACTTGAGACAGTGATCTTGGGTTTTCTCTGGAGTGCCATCAAGGAAATCAAGGCTCCTTTCACGTTTGATTTGGAACACGGAATTGTTCTGCACACTGTGCTGGGGAATCGGGCCTCATCTCGCGGCGAGGGGCAAGTCTCATGGTTTTTCTCGAGTTGTGGCCAGAACCTGGGGTATATTCTCGAGTTGTGACGGGGAGGGCCCTTCCAGACACGTGTTTGTTCAGCGACGTCAGGACTCCTGCCTAGGTGCGAGGGACACCTCGGGATTCTCCTCGATTCTTGGCATGGCAATTGGGACGCGTCTCCACGTGAGGCGGGAGACCCAGGGTCGCTTTGCACGTGCCACAGGGATCCTGGGACTCCTATCCACTTTCAAGAGGAGTCAGGCATCGTCTCCGTGGGAAGCATTGATCTCCTCGGACCTCTCGAGTTTTCAAAGGATGTGAGGCCTCCGTTCGCGTTGAGGCGGAGGACTAGGTCTTTCTCTGTGGTCTCCACAGGGGATTCAGACATCCCTTCGTCTTGGGAGATGCAAGACGAGCCTGCATTCACTTCACTGCAGGGATATCCGGCCTTACTTCGAGTCAGAGCATCTCGGTGTCCATTCCACTTGAGGCCACAAACTCAGGGTCCCTCTCACATACCTGTAGCTGAGAGAAGCCTCCTCTTGAGGTGCTTGTGGAAAGTTGGTATTCCTCTTGAGTCGAAGCCAGGGACTAAGCTCGCATCTCGAGTTGATTTGGGTTCCATGGAGCCCTTTCGTGTTGCTCCAGTGACCTCAGGATCCCTCTAGACTGGAGAAAGTTATCTTGGGTTTTCTCTGGAGTGCCATCAAGGAAATCAAGGCTCCTTTCACGTTTGATATGGAACAAGGAATTGCTCTGCACGCAGTGCAGGGGAATCGGGCCTCATCTCGCGGCGAGGGGGAAGTCTCATGGTTTTTCTCGAGTTGCGGCCGGAACCTGGGGTATATTCTCGAGTTATGACGGGCAGGGCCCTTTCAGACACGTGTTTGTTCAGCGACGTCAGGACTCCTGCCTAGGTGCGAGGGACACCTCGGGATTCCACTGCAGTGTTGACATGGCAATTGGGACGCGGCTCCACGTGAGGCGGGAGACCCAGGGTCCCTTTCCACGTGCCACAGGGATCCTGGGACTCCTATCCATTTCAAGAGGAGTCAGGCATCGTCTCCTTTGGAAGCATTGATCTCCGCGGACCTCTCGAGTTTTCAAAGGATGTGAGGCCTCCGGTCGCGATGAGGCGGAGAACTAGGTCTTTCTCTGTGGTCTCCACACGGGATTCAGACATCCCTTCGTCTTGGCAGATGCAAGACGAGCCTGCATTCAATTCACTGCAGGGATTTCCAGTCTTACTTCGAGTCAGAGCATCTCGGTGTTCATTCCACTTGAGGCCACAGACTCAGGGTCCCTCTCACATACCTGTAGCTGAGAGAAGCCTCCTCTTGAGGTGCTTGTGGAAAGTTGGTATTCCTCTTGAGTCGAAGCGAGGGATTAAGCTCTCATTTCGAGTTGATTGGGGGTCCACGGAGCCGTTTCGTGTTGCTCCAGTGACCTCAGGATCGCTCTAGACTTGAGACAGTGATCTTGGGTTTTCTCTGGAGTGCCATCAAGGAAATCAAGGCTCCTTTCACGTTTGATGTGGAACACGGAATTGCTCTGCACGCAGTACAGGGGAATCGGGCCCCATCTTGTGGCTAGGGGGAAGTCTCATGGTTTTTCTCGAGTTGCGGCCGGAACCTGGGGTATAATCTCGAGTTACGACGGGGAGGGCCCTTCCAGACACGTGTTTGTTCAGCGACGTCAGGACTCTTGCCTAGGTGCGAGGGACACCTCGGGATTCTCCTTCACTCCTGGCATGGCAATTGGGACCCGTCTCCACGTGAGGCAGGAGACCACGGGTCCCTTTCCACGTGCCTCAGGGATCCTGGGACTCCTATCCAATTTCAAGAGAGTCAGCAACGTCTCCTTTGGAAGAATTGATCTCCGCAGACCTCTCGAGTTTTCAAAGGATGTGAGGCCTCCGGTCGCGATGAGGCGGAGGACTAGTTCTTTCTCTGTCGTCTCCACAGGGGATTCAGACACCCCTTCGTCTTGGGAGATGCAAGACGAGCCTGCATTCAATTCACTGCAGGGATATCCAGCCTTACTTCGTGTCAGAGCATCTCGGTGTCCATTCCACTTGTGGCCACAAACTCAGGGTCCCTCTCACATACCTGTAGCTGAGAGAAGCCTCCTCTTGAGGTGCTTGTGGAAACTTGGTATTCCTCCTGAGTCGAAGCGAGGGACTAAGCTCTCATCTCGAGTTGATTTGGGGTCCACGGAGCCCTTTCGTGTTGCTCCAGTGACCTCAGGATCCCTCTAGACTTGAGACAGTGATCTTGGGATTTCTGTGAAGAGCCATCAAGCAAATCAAGGCTCCTTTCACGTTTGATGTGGAACACGGAATTGCTCTGCACGCAGTGCAGGTGAATCGGGCCTCATCTCGCGGCGAGGGGGAAGTCTCATGGTTTTTCTCGAGTTTCGGCCGGAACCTTGGGTACATTCTTGAGTTACGACGGGGAGGGCACTTCTAGACACGTGTTTGTTCAGCGACCTCAGGACTCCTGCCTGGGTGCGAGGGACACCTCGGGATTCTCCTCGAGTCTTGGCATGGCAATTGGGACGCGTCTCCACGTGAGGCAGGAGACCCAGGGTCCCTTTCCACGTGGCACAGGGATCCTGGGACTCCTATCCATTTTCATGAGGAGTCAGGCATCGTCTCCTTTGGAAGCATTGATCTCCGCGGACCTCTCGAGTTTTCAAAGGATGTGAGGCCTCCGGTCGCGATGAGGCGGAGAACTAGGTCTTTCTCTGTGGTCTCCACAGGGGATTCAGACATCCCTTCGTCTTGGGAGATGCAAGACGAGCCTGCATTCAATTCACTGCAGGGATATCCGGCCTTAATTAAGTCAGAGCATCTTGGTGTCCATTCCACTTGAGGCCACAAACTCAGGGTCCCTCTCACATACCTGTAGCTGAGAGAAGCCTCCTCTTGAGGTGCTTGTGGAAACTTGGTATTCCTCTTGAGTCGAAGCCAGGGACTAAGCTCTAATCTCGAGTTGATTTGGGGTCCACGGAGCCCTTTCGTGTTGCTCCAGTGACCTCAGGATCCCTCTAGACTTGAGACAATGATCTTGGGATTTCTCTGGAGTGCCATCAAGGAAATCAAGGCTCCTTTCACGTTTGATGTGGAACACCGAATTGCTCTGCAGCCAGTCCAGGGGAATCGGGACTCATCTCGCGGCAAGGGGCAAGTCTCATGGTTTTTCTCGAGTTGCAGCCGAAACCTGGGGTATATTCTCGAGTTATGACGGGGAGGGCCCTTCCAGACACGTGTTTTTTCAGCGACGTCAGGACTCCTGCCTAGGTGCGAGGGACACCTCGGGATTCTCCTCGAGTCTTGGCATGGCAATTGGGACGCATCCCACGTGAGGCGGGAGAACAGGGTCCCTTTCCACGTGCCACAGGAATCCTGGGACTCCTATCCATTTTGAAGAGAAGTCAGGCATCGTCTCCTTTGGAAGCATTGATCTCGGCGGACCTCTCGAGTTTTCAAAGGATGTGAGGCCTCCAGTCGCGATGAGGCGGAGAACAAGGTCTTTCTCTGTGGTCTCCACAGGGGATTCAGACATCCCTTCGTCTTGGGAGACCCAAAACGAGCCTGCATTCAATTCACTGCAGGGATATTTGGCATTACTTCCAGTCAGAGCTTCTCAGTATCCATTCCACTTGAGGCCAAAAACTCAGGGTCCCTCTCACATACATATAGCTGAGAGAAGCCTCCTCTTGAGGTGCTTGTGGAAAGTGGGTATTCCTCTTGAGTCGAAGCCAGGGACTAAGCTCTCATCTCGAGCTGATTTGGGGTCCACGGAGCCCTTTCGAGTTGTTCCAGTGACCTCAGGATCCCTCTAGACTTGAGACAGTGATCTTGGGTTTTCTCTGGAGTGCCATCAAGGAAATCAAGGCTCCTTTCAAGTTTGATGTGGAACACGGAATTGCTCTGCACGCAGTGCAGGTGAATCGGGCCTCATCTCGCGGCGAGGGGGAAGTCTCATGGTTTTTCTCGAGTTGCGGCCGGAACCTGGGGTATATTCTCGAGTTACTACGGGGAGGGCCCTTCCAGACACGTGTTTGTTCAGCGACGTCAGGACTCCTGCCTAGGTGCGAGGGACAACTCGGGATTCTCCTCGATTCTTGGCATGGCAATTGGGACGCGTCTCCACGTGAGGCGGGAGACCCAGGGTACCTTTCCACGTGCCACAGGGATCCTGGGACTCCTATCCATTTTGAAGAGGAGTCAGGCATCGTCTCCTTTGGCAGCATTGATCTCCGCAGACCTCTCGAGTTTTCAAAGGATGTGAGGCCTCCGGTCGCGTTGAGCCGGAGGACTAGGCCTTTCTCTGTGGTCTCCACAGGGGATTCAGACATCCCTTCGTCTTGGGAGATGCAAGACGAGCCTGCATTCAATTCACTGCAGGGATATCCGGCCTTACTTCGAGTCAGAGCATCTCGGTGTCCATTCCGCTTGAGGCCACAAACTCAGGGTCCCTCTCACATACCTGTAGCTGAGAGAAGCCTCCTCTTCAGGTGCTTGTGGAAAGTTGGTATTCCTCTTGAGTCGAAGCCAGGGACTAAGCTCTCATCTCGAGTTGATTGGGGGTCCACGGAGCCTTTTCGTGTTGCTCCAGTGACCTCAGGATCCCTCTAGACTTGAGACAGTGATCTTGGGTTTTCGCTTGAGTGCCATCAAGGAAATCAAGGCTCCTTTCACGTTTGATGTGGAACACGGAACTGCTCTGCACGGAGTGCAGGGAAATCGGCCCTCATCTCGCGGCGAGGGCGAAGTCTCATGGTTTTTCTCGAGTTGCGGCCGGGACCTGGGGTATATTCTCGAGTTACGACGGGAAGGGCCTTTCCAGACACGTGTTTGTTCAGCGACGTCAGGACTCCTGCCTAGGTGCGAGGGACACCTCGGGATTCTCCTCGAGTCTTGGCATGGCAATTGGGACGCGTCTCCACGTGAGGCAGGAGGCCCAGTGTCCCTTTCGACGTGCCACAGGGATCCTGGGACTCCTATCCATTTTCAAGAGGAGTCAGGCATCGTCTCCTTTGGAAACTTTGATCTCCGCGGACGTCTCGAATTTTCAAAGGATATGAGGCCTCCGGTCGCGATGAGGCGGAGAACTAGGTATTTCTCTGTGTTCTCCACAGGAGATTCAGACATCCCTTCGTCTTGGGAGATGCAAGACGAGCCTGCATTCAATTCACTGCAGGGATATCCGGCCTTACATCGAGTCAGAGCATCTCGGTGTCCATTCCACCTGAGGCCACAAAGTCAAAGTCCCTCTCACATACCTGTAGCTGAGAGAAGCCTCCTCTTGAGGTGCTTGTGGAAAGTTGGTATTCCTCTTGAGTCGAAGCCAGGGACTAAGCTCTCATCTCGAGTTGATTTGGGGTCGACGGAGCCCTTTCGTGTTGCTACACAGACCTCAGGATCCCTCTAGACTTGAGACAGTGATCTTGGGTTTTCTCTGGAGTGCCATAAAGGAAATCAAGGCTCCTTTCACGTTTGATGTGGAACATGGAATTGTTCTTCACGCTGTGCTGGGGAATCGGGCCTCATCTCGCGGCGAGGGGCAAGTCTCATGGTTTTTCTCGAGTTGTGGCCAGAACCTGGGGTATATTCTCGAGTTATGACGGGGAGGGCCCTTCCAGACACGTGTTTGTTCAGCGACGACAGGACTCCTGCTTATGTGCGAGGGACACCGCGGGATTCTCCTCGAGTCTTGGCATGGCATTTGGGACGCGTCTCCTCGTGAGGCGGGAGACCCAGTGTCCCTTTCCACGTGCCACAGGGATCCTGGGGTTCTTATCCATTTTCTAGAGGAGTCAGGCATCGTCTCCTTTGGAAGCATTGATCACCGCGGACCTCTAGAATTTTCAAAGGATGTGAGGCCTCCGGTCGCGATGAGGCGGAGAACTAGTTCTTACTCTGTGGACTCCAAGGGGATTCAGACCTCCCTTCATCTTGGGAGATGCAAGACGAGCCTGCATTCAATTCACTGCAGGGATATCCGGCCTTACTTCGAGTCAGAGCATCTCGGTGTCCATTCAACTTGAGGCCACAAACTCATGGTCCCTCTCACATACCTGTAGCTGAGAGATGCCTCCTCTTGAGGTGCTTGTGGAAAGTTGGTGTTCCTCTTGAGTCGAAGCCAGGGACTAAGTTCTCATCTCGAGTTGATTTGGGGTCCACGGAGCCCGTTCGTGTTGCTCCAGTGACTTCAGGATCCCTCTAGACTTGAGACAGTGATCTTGGGTTTTCTCTGGAGTGCCATCAAGGAAATCAAGGCTCCTTTCACGTTTGATGTGGAACACGGAATTGCTCTGCACGCAGTGCAGGGGAATCGGGCCTCATCTCGCGGCGAGGGGGAAGTCTCATTGTTTTTCTCGAGTTGCGGCCGGAACCTGGGGTATATTCTCGAGTTACGACGGGGAGGGCCCTTCCAGACACGTGTTTGTTCAGCGACGTCAGGACTCCTGCCTAGGTGCGAGGGAAACCTCGGGATTCTCCTCGAGTCTTGGCATGGCAATTGGGACGCGTCTGCACGTGAGGCGGGAGACCCAGCGTCCCTTTCCACGTGCCACAGGGATCCTGGGACTCCTATCCATTTTCAAGAGGAGTCAGGCATCGTCTCCTTTGGAAGCATTGCTCTCCGCGGACCTCTCGAGTTTTCAAAGGATGTGAGGCCTCCGGTCGCGTTGAGGCGGAGGACTAGGTCTTTCTCTGTGGTCTCCACAGGGGATTCAGACATCCCTTCGTCTTGGGAGATGCAAGACGAGCCTGCATTCAATTCACTGCAGGGATATCCGGCCTTACTTCGAGTCAGAGCATCTCGGTGTCCATTCCACTTGAGGCCACAAACTCAGGGTCCCTCTCACATACCAGTTGCTGAGAGAAGCCTCCTCTTGAGGTCCTTGTGGAAAGTTGGTATTCCTCTTGAGTTGAAGCCAGGGACTAAGCTCTCATCTCGAGTTGATTTGGGGTCCACGGAGCACTTTCGTGTTGCTCCAGTGACCTCAGGATCCCTCTAGACTTGAGACAGTGATCTTGGGTTTTCTCTGGAGTGCCATCAAGGAAATCAAGGCTCCTTTCACGTTTGATGTGGAACACGGAATTGCTCTGCACGCAGTGCAGGGGAATCGGGCCTCATCTCGCGGCGAGGGGGAAGTCTCATGGTTTTTCTCGAGTTGCGGCCAGAACCTGGGGTATATTCTCGAGTTACGATGGGGAGGGCCCTTCCATACACGTGTTTGTTCAGCGACGTCAGGACTCCTGCCTAGGTGTGAGGGACACCTCGGGATTCTCCTCGAGTCTTGGCATGGCAATTGGTACGCGTCTCCACGTGAGGCGGGAGACCCAGGGTCCCTTTGCACGTGCCACAGGGATCCTGGGACTCCTATCCATTTTCAAGAGGAGTCAGGCAACGTCTCCTTTGGAAGCATTGATCTCCGCGGACCTCTCGAGTTTTCAAAGGATGTGAGGCCTCCGGTCGCGTTGAGGCGGAGGACTAGGTTTTTCTCTGTGGTCTCCACAGGGGATTCAGACATCCCTTCGTCTTGGGAGATGCAAGACGAGCCTGCATTCAATTCACTGCAGGGATATCCGGCCTTACTTCGAGTCAGAGCATCTCGGTGTCCATTCCACTTGAGGCCACAAACTCAGGGTCCCTCTCAAAACTTGTAGCTGAGAGAAGCCTCCTCTTGAGGTGCTTGTGGAAAGTTGGTATTCCTCTTGAGTCGAAGCCAGGGACTAAGCTCTCATCTCGAGTTGATTTGGGGTCCACGGAGCCTGTTCGTGTTGCTCCAGTGACTTCAGGATCCCTCTAGACTTGAGACAGTGATCTTGGGTTTTCTCTGGAGTGCCATCAAGGAAATCAAGGCTCTTTTCACGTTTGATGTGGAACACGGAATTGCTCTGCACGCAGTGCAGGGGAATCGGGCCTCATCTCCCGGCGAGGGGGAAGTCTCATGGTTTTTCTCAAGTTGCGGCCGGAACCTGGGGTATATTCTCGAGTTACGACGGGGAGTGCCCTTCCAGACACGTGTTTGTTCAGCGACGTCAGGACTCCTGCCTAGGTGTGAGGGACACCTCGGGATTCTCCTCGAGTCTCGGCATGGCAATTGGGACGCATCTGCACGTGAGGCGGGAGACCCAGTGTCCCTTTCCACGTGCCACAGGGATCCTGGGACTCCTATCCATTTTCAAGAGGAGTCAGGCATCGTCTCCGTGGGAAGCATTGATCTCCTCGGACCTCTCGAATTTTCAAAGGATGTGAGGCCTCCGTTCGCGTTGAGGCGGTGAACTCGGTCTTTCTCTGTCATCTCCACAGGGGATTCAGACATCCCGTCGTCTTGGGAGATGCAAGACGAGCCTGCATTCAATTCACTGCAGGGATATCCGGCCTTATTTCGAGTCAGAGCATATCGGTGTCCATTCCACTTGAGGCCACAAACTCAGGGTCCCTCTCACATAACTGTAGCTGAGAGAAGCCTCCTCTTGAGGTGCTTGTGGAAAGTTGGTATTCCTCTTGAGTCGAAGCCAGGGACTAAGCTCACATCTCAAGTTGATTTGGGTTCCACGGAGCCCTTTCGAGTTGCTCCAGTGACCTCAGGATCCCTCTAGACTTGAGCCAGTGATCTTGGGTTTTCTCTGGAGTGCCATCAAGGAAATCAAGGCTCCTTTAACGTTTGATGTGGAACACAGAATTGCTCTGCACGCAGTGCAGGGGAATCGGGCCTCATCTCGCGGCGAGGGGGAAGTCTCATGGTTTTTCTCGAGTTGCGGGCGGAACCTGGGGTATATTCTCCAGTTACGACGGGGAGGGCCCTGCCAGACACGTGTTTGTTCAGCGACGTCAGGACACCTCCTAGGTGCGAGGGAGACCTCGGGATTCTCCTCGAGTCTTGGCATGGCAATTGGGACGCGTCTCCATGTGAGGCGGGAGACCCAGGGTCCCATTCCACGTGCCACAGGGATCCTGGGACTCCTATCCATATTCAAGAGGAGGCAGGCATCGTCTCCTTTGGAAGCATTTATCTCCGCGGACCTCTCGTGTTTTCAAAGGATGTGAGGCCTCCGGTCGCGATGAGGCGGAAGACTAGGTCTTTCTCTGTGGTCTCCACAGGGGATTCAGACATCCCTTCGTCTTGGGAGATGCAAGACGAGCCTGCATTCAATTCACTGCAGGGATATCCGGCCTTACTTCAAGTCAGAGCATCTCGGTGTCCATTCCACTTGAGGCCACAAACTCATGGTCCCTCTCACATACCTGTAGCTGAGAGAAGCCTCCTCTTGAGGTGCTTGTGGAAAGTTGGTGTTCCTCTTGAGACGAAGCCAAGGACTAAGCTCTCATCTCGAGTTGACTTTGGGTCCACGGAGCCCTTTCATGTTGCTCCAGTGACCTCAGGATCCCTCTAGACTTGAGACAGTGATCGTGGGTTTTCTCTGGAGTGTCATCAATGAAATCAAGGCTCCTTTCAAGTTTGATGTGGAACACGGAATTGCTCTGCACGCAGTGCAGGGGAATCGGGCCTCATCTCGCGGCGAGGGGGAAGTCTCATGGTTTTTCTCGAGTTGCGGCTGGAACCTGTGGTATATTCTCGAGTTACGACGGGGAGGGCCCTTCCAGACACGTGTTTGTTCAGCGACGTCAGGACTCCTGCCTAGGTGCGAGGGACACCTCGGGATTCTCCTCGATTCTTGGCATGGCAATTGGGACTCCTCTCCACGTGAGGCGGGAGACCCAGGTTCCCTTCCCACGTGCCACAGGGATCCTGGGACTCCTATCCATTTTCAAGAGGAGTCAGTCATCGTCTCCTTTGGAAGCATTGATCTCCGTGGACCTCTAGAGTTTTCAAACGATGTGAGGCCTCCGGTCGCGATGAGGCGGAGAACTAGGTCTTTCTCTGTGGTCTCCACAGGGATTCAGACATCCCTTCGTCTTGGGAGATGCAAGACGAGCCTGCATTCAATTCACTGCAGGGATATCCGGCCTTAGTTCGAGTCAGAGCATCTCGGTGTCCATTCCACTTGAGGCCACAAACTCAGGGTCCCTCTCACATACCTGTAGCTGAGAGAAGCCTCCTCTTGTGGGGCATGGGGAAACTTGGTATTCCTCTTGAGTCGAAGCCAGGGAATAAGCTCTCATCTAGAGTTGATTTGGGGTCCACGGAGCCCTTTCGTGTTGCTCCAGTGACCTCAGGATCCCTCTAGACTTGAGACAGTGATCTTGGGTTTTCGCTAGAGTGCCATCAAGGAAATCACGGCTCCTTTCACGTTTGATGTGGAACACGGAATTGCTCTGCACGCAGTGCAGGGGAATCGGGCCTCATCTCGCGGCGAGGGGGAAGTCTCATGGTTTTTCTCGAGTTGCGGCCGGAACCTGGGGTATAATCTCGAGTTACGACGGGGAGGGTCCTTCCAGACACGTGTTTGTTCAGCGACGTCAGGACTCCTGCCTAGGTGCGAGGGACACCTCGGGATTCTCCTCGAGTCTTGGCATGGCAATTGGGATGCGTCTCTACGTGAGGCGGGAGAGCCAGGGTCCCTTTCCACGTGCCACAGGGATCCTGGGACTCCTATCAATTTTCAAGAGGAGTCAGGCATCGTCTCCTTTGGAAGCATTGATCTCCACGGACCTCTCGAGTTTTCAAAGGATGTGAGGCCTCCGCTCGCAATGAGGCGAAGAACTCTGTCTTTCGCTGTCATCTCCACAGGGGATTCAGACATCGCTTCGTCTTGGGAGATGCAAGACGAGCCTGCATTCAATTCACTGCAGGGATACCCGGCCTTACTTCGAGTCAGAGCATCTCGGTGTCCATTCCACTTGAGGCCACAGTCTCGGGGTCCCTAAAATATACCTGTAGCTGAGAGAAGCCTCCTCTTGAGGTGCTTGTGGAAAGTTGGTATTCCTCTTGAGTCGAAGCCAGGGACTAAGCTCTCATCTCGTGTTGATTTGGGGTCCACGGAGCACTTTCTTGTTGCTCCCGTGACCTCAGGATCCCTCTAGACTTGAGACAGTGATCTTGGGTTTTCTCTGGAGTGCCATCAAGGAAATCAAGTCTCCTTTCAAGTTTGATGTGGAACACGGAATTGCTCTGCATGCAGTGCAGGGGAATCGGGCCTCATCTCGCGGCGAGGGGGAAGTCTCATGGTTTTTCTCGAGTTTCGGCCGGAACCTGGGGTATATTCTCGAGTTACGATGGGGAGGGCCCTTCCAGACACGTGTTTGTTCAGGGACGTCAGGACTCGGGCCTAGGTGCGAGGGATAAATCGGGATTCCCCTCGATTCTTGGCATGGCAATTGGGACTCGTCTCCACGTGTGGCGGGAGACCCAGGGTCCCTTTCCACGAGCCACAGGGATCCTGGGACTCCTATCCATTTTCAAGAGGAGTCAGGCATCGTCTCTTTTGGAAGCATTGATCTCCGCGGACCTCTCGAGTTTTCAAAGGATGTGAGGACTCCGGTCGCGATGAGGCGGAGAACTAGGTCTTTCTCTGTGGTCTCCACAGGGGATTCAGACATCCCTTCGTCTTGGGAGATGCAAGACGAGCCTACATTCAATTCACTGTTGGGATATCCGGCCTTACTTCGAGTCAGAGCATCTCGGTGTCCATTCCACTTGAGGCCACAAACTCAGGGTCCCTCTCACATACCTGTAGCTGAGAGAAGCCTCCTCTTGAGGTGCTTGTGGAAAGTTGGTATTCCTCTTGAGTCGAAGCCAGGGACTAAGCTCTCATCTCGAGTTGATTTGGGTTCCACGGAGCCCTTTCGTGTTGCTCCAGTGACCTCAGGATCCCTCTAGACTTGAGACAGTGATCTTGGGTTTTCTCTGGAGGGCCATCAAGGAAATCAAGGCTCCATTCACGTTTGATGTGGAACACGGAATTGCTCTGCACGCAGTGCAGGGGAATCCGGCCTCATCTCGCAGTGAGGGGGAATTCTCATGCTTTTTCTCGAGTTGCGGCCGGAACCTGGGGTATATTCTCGAGTTACGACGGGGAGGGCCCTTCCAGACACGTCTTTGTTCAGCGACGTCAGGACTCCTGCCTAGGTGTGAGGGACAACTCGGGATTCTCCTCGAGTGTTGGCATGGCAATTGGGACGCGTCTCCACGTGAGGCGGGAGACCCAGGGTCCCTTTCCACGTGCCACAGGGATCCTGGGACTCCTATCCATTTTCAAGAGGAGTCAGGCATCGTCTCCTTTGGAAGCATTGATCTCCGCGGATCTCTCGAGTTCTCAAAGGATTTAAGGACCCCGGTCGCGATGAGGCGGACAACTAGGTCTTTCTCTGTGGTCTCCACAGGGGATTCAGACATCCCTTCGTCTTGGGAGATGCAAGACGAGCCTGCATTCAATTCACTGCAGGGATATCCGGCCTTAATTCGAGTCACAGCATCTCGGTGTCCATTCCACTTGAAGCCAAAAACTCAGGGTCCCTCTCACATACCTGTAGCTGAGAGAAGCCTCCTCTTGAGGTGCTTGTGGAAAGTTGGTATTCCCCTTGAGTCGAAGCCCGGGACTAAGCTCTCATCTCGTGTTGATTTGGGGTCCACGGAGCACTTTCCTGTTGCTCCAGTGACCTCAGGATCCCTCTAGACTTGAGACAGTGATCTTGGGTTTTCTCTGGAGTGTCATCAAGGAAATCAAGTCTCCTTTCAAGTTTGATGTGGAACACGGAATTGCTCTGCATGCAGTGCAGGGGAATCGGGCCTCATCTCGCGGCGAGGGGGAAGTCTCATGGTTTTTCTCGAGTTGCGGCCGGAACCTGGGGTATATTCTCGAGTTACGACGGGGAGGGCCCTTCCAGACACGTGTTTGTTCAGGGACGTCAGATCTCGGGCCTAGGTGCGAGGGATAACTCGGGATTCTCCTCGATTCTTGGCATGGCAATTGGGACTCGTCTCCACGTGTGGCGGGAGACCCAGGGTCCCTTTCCACGAGCCACAGGGATCCTGGGACTCCTATCCATTTTCAAGACGAGTCAGGCATCGTCTCCTTTGGAAGCATTGATCTCCGCGGACCTCTCTAGTTTTCAAAGGATGTCAGGTCTCCGGCCGCGATGAGGCGGAGAATAGGTCTTACTCTGTGGTCTCCACAGGGGATTCAGACATCCCTTCGTCTTGGGAGATGCAAGACGAGCCTGCATTCAATTCACTGCAGGGATATCCGGCCTTACTTCGAGTCAGAGCATCTCGGTGTCCATTCCACTTGAGGCAACATACTCAGGGTCCCTCTCACATAACTGTAGCTGAGAGAAGCCTCCTCTTGAGGTGCTTTTGGTAACTTGGTATTCCTCTTGAGTCGAAGCCAGGGACTAAGCTCACATCTCGAGTTGATTTGGTTTCCACGGAGCATTTTATGTTGCTCCAGTTACCTCAGGATCCCTCTAGACTTGAGACAGTGATCTTGCGTTTTCTCTGGAGTGCCATCAAGGAAATCAAGGCTCCGTTCACATTTGATGTGGAACACGGAATTGCTCTGCACGCAGTGCAGGGGAATCGGGCCTCATCTCGCGGCGAGGGGGAAGTCTCATGGTTTTTCTGGAGTTGCGGCCAGAACCTGGTGTATATTCTCGAGTTACGACGGGGTGTGTCCTTCCAGACACGTGTTTGTTCAGCGAAGTCAGAACCAATGCCTAGGTTCGATGGACACCTCGGTATTTTCCTCGAGGCTTGGCATGGCAATGGGGACGCGTCTCCACGTGAGGAGGGAGACCCAGGGTCCCTTTCCACGTGCCACAGGGATCCTGGGACTCCTATCCATTTTCAAGAGGAGTCAGGCATCATCTCCTTTGGAAGCATTGATCTCTGCGGACCTCTCGAGTTTTCAAAGGATGTGAGGCCTCCGGTCGCGATGAGGCGGAGAACTAGGTCTTTCTCTTTGGTCTCCACTGGGGATTCAGACATCCCTTCATCTTGGGAGATGCAAGATGAGCCTCCTTTCAATTCACTGCAGGAATATCCGGCCTTACTTCGAGTCAGAGCATCTCGGTGTCCATTCCATTGAGTCCAAAAACTCAGGGTCCCTCTCACATACCTGTAGCTGAGAGAAGCCTCCTCTTGAGGTGCTTGTGGAAAGTTGGTATTCCTCTTGAGTCGAAGCCAGGGACTAAGCTCTCATCTCGAGTTGATTTGGGGTCGACGGAGCCCTTTCGTGTTGCTACACAGACCTCAGGATCCCTCTAGACTTGAGACAGTGATCTTGGGTTTTCTCTGGAGTGCCATCAAGGAAATCAAGTCTCCTTTCACGTTTGATGTGGAACACGGAATTGTTCTGCACGCTGTGCTGGGGAATCGGGCCTCATCTCGCGGCGAGGGGCAAGTCTCATGATTTTTCTCGAGTTGTGGCCAGAACCTGGGGTATATTCTCGAGTTAAGACGGGGAGGGCTCTTCCAGACACGTGTTTGTTCAGCAACGAGAGGACTCCTGCCTAGGTGCGAGGGACACCGCGGGATTCTCCTCGAGTCTTGGCATGGCAATTGGGACGCGTCTCCTCGTGAGGCGGGAGACCCAGTGTCCCTTTCCACGTGCCACAGGTATCCTGGGGTTCTTATCCATTTTCTAGAGGAGTCAGGAATCGTCTCCTTTGGAAGCATTGGTCACCGCGGACCTCTAGAATTTTCAAAGGATGTGAGGCCTCCGGTCGCGATGAGGCGGAGAACTAGTTCTTACTCTGTGGACTCCAAGGGGATTCAGACCTCCCTTCATCTTGGGTGATGCAAGACGAGCCTGCATTCAATTCACTGCAGGGATATCCGGCCTTACTTCGAGTCAGAGCATCTCGGTGTCCATTCCACTTGAGGCCACAAACTCAGGGTCCCTCTCACATAAAGGTAGCTGAGAGAAGCCTCCTCTTGAGGTGCTTGTGGAAAGTTGTATTCCACTTGAGTCGAAGCCAGGGACTAAGCTCTCATCTAGAGTTGATTTGGGGTCCACGGAGCCCTTTCGTGTTTCTCCAGTGACCTCAGGATCCCTCTAGATTTGAGACAGTGATCTTGGGTTTTCTCTGGAGTGCCATCAAGGAAATCAAGGCTCATTTCATGTTTGATGTGGAACACGGAATTGCTCTGCACGCAGTGCAGGGGAATCAGGCCTCATCTCGCGGTGAGGGGGAAGTCTCAAGGTTTATCTCAAGTTGCGGCCAGAACCTGGGCTATATTCTCGAGTTATGACGGGGAGGGCCCTTCCAGACACGAGTTTGTTCAGCGACGTCAGGACTCCTGCCTAGCTGCGAGGGACAACTCGGGATTCTCCTCGAGTCTTGGCATGGCAATTGGGACGCGTCTCCACGTGAGGTGGGATACCCAGGGTCCCTTTCCACGTGCCACAGGGATCCTGGGACTTCTATCCATTTTCAAGAGGAGTCAGGCATCGTCTCCTTTGGAAGCATTGATCTCTGCGGACCTCTCGAGTTGTCAAAGAATGTGAGGCCTCGGGTCGCCTTGCGGCGGAGAACTAGGTCTTTCTCTGTGGTCTCCACATGGAATTCACACTTCCCTTCGTCTTGGGAGATGCAAGACGAGCCTGCATTCAATTCACTGCAGGGATATCCGGCCTTACTTCAAGTCAGAGCATCTCGGTGTCCATTCCACTTGAGGCCACAAACTCATGGTCCCTCTCACATACCTGTAGCTGAGAGATGCCTCCTCTTGAGGTGCTTGTGGAAAGTTGGTGTTCCTCTTGAGTCGAAGCCAGGGACTAAGCTCTCATCTCGAGTTGATTTGGGGTCCACGGAGCCCGTTCGTGTTGCTCCAGTGACTTCAGGATCCCTCTAGACTTGAGACAGTGATCTTGGGTTTTCTCTGGAGTGCCATCAAGGAAATCAAGGCTCCTTTCACGTTTGATGTGGAACACGGAATTGCTCTGCACGCAGTGCAGGGGAATCGGGCCTCATCTCGCGGCGAGGGGGAAGTCTCATGGTTTTTCTCGAGTTGCGGCCAGAACCTGGGGTATATTCTCGAGTTACGATGGGGAGGGCCCTTCCATACAGGTGTTTCTTCAGCGACGTCAGGACTCCTGCCTAGGTGCGAGGGACACCTCGGGATTCTCCTCGAGTCTTGGCATGGCAATTGGGACGCGTCTCCACGTGAGGCGGGAGACCCAGGGTCCCTTTGCACGTGCCACAGGGATCCTGGGACTCCTATCCATTTTCAAGAGGAGTCAGGCAACGTCTCCGTTGGAAGCATTGATCTCCGCGGACCTCTCGAGTTTTCAAAGGATGTGAGGCCTCCGGTCGCGTTGAGGCGGAGGACTAGGTTTTTCTCTGTGGTCTCCACAGGGGATTCAGACATCCCTTCGTCTTGGGAGATGCAAGACGAGCCTGCATTCAATTCACTGCAGGGATATCCGGCCTTACTTCGAGTCAGAGCATCTCGGTGTCCATTCCGCTTGAGGCCACAAACTCAGGGTCCCTCTCAAAACTTGTAGCTGAGAGAAGCCTCCTCTTGAGGTGCTTGTGGAAAGTTGGTATTCCTCTTGAGTCGAAGCCAGGGACTAAGCTCTCATCTCGAGTTGATTTGGGGTCCACGGAGCCCGTTCGTGTTGCTCCAGTGACTTCAGGATCCCTCTAGACTTGAGACAGTGATCTTGGGTTTTCTCTGGAGTGCCATCAAGGAAATCAAGGCTCTTTTCACGTTTGATGTGGAACACGGAATTGCTCTGCACGCAGTGCAGGGGAATCGGATCTCATCTCCCGGCGAGTGGGAAGTCTCATGGTTTTTCTCAAGTTGCGGCCGGAACCTGGGGTATATTCTCGAGTTACGACGGGGAGTGCCCTTCCAGCCACGTGTTTGTTTAGCGACGTCAGGACTCCTGCCTAGGTGTGAGGGACACCTCGGGATTCTCCTCGAGTCTCGGCATGGCAATTGGGACGCATCTGCACGTGAGGCGGGAGACCCAGTGTCCCTTTCCACGTGCCACAGGGATCCTGGGACTCCTATCCATTTTCAAGAGGAGTCAGGCATCGTCTCCGTGGGAAGCATTGATCTCCTCGGACCTCTCGAATTTTCAAAGGATGTGAGGCCTCCGTTCGCGTTGAGGCGGTGAACTCGGTCTTTCTCTGTCATCTCCACAGGGGATTCAGACATCCCGTCGTCTTGGGAGATGCAAGACGAGCCTGCATTCAATTCACTGCAGGGATATCCGGCCTTATTTCGAGTCAGAGCATATCGGTGTCCATTCCACTTGAGGCCACAAACTCAGGGTCCCTCTCACATACCTGTAGCTGAGAGAAGCCTCCTCTTGAGGTGCTTGTGGAAAGTTGGTATTCCTCTTGAGTCGAAGCCAGGGACTAAGCTCACATCTCAAGTTGATTTGGGTTCCACGGAGCCCTTTCGAGTTGCTCCAGTGACTTCAGGATCCCTCTAGACTTGAGCCAGTGATCTTGGGTTTTCTCTGGAGTGCCATCAAGGAAATCAAGGCTCCTTTAACGTTTGATGTGGAACACAGAATTGCTCTGCACGCAGTGCAGGGGAATCGGGCCTCATCTCGCGGCGAGGGGGAAGTCTCATGGTTTTTCTCGAGTTGCGGCCGGAACCTGTGGTATATTCTCGAGTTACGACGGGGAGGGTCCTTCCAGACACGTGTTTGTTCAGCGACGTCAGGACTCCTGCCTAGGTGCGAGGGACACCTCGGGATTCTCCTCGAGTCTTGGCATGGCAATTGGGATGCGTCTCTACGTGAGGCGGGAGAGCCAGGGTCCCTTTCCACGTGCCACAGGGATCCTGGGACTCCTATCAATTTTCAAGAGGATTCAGGCATCGTCTCCTTTGGAAGCATTGATCTCCACGGACCTCTCGAGTTTTCAAAGGATGTGAGGCCTCCGCTCGCAATGAGGCGAAGAATTCGGTCTTTCGCTGTCATCTCCACAGGGGATTCAGACATCGCTTCGTCTTGGGAGATGCAAGACGAGCCTGCATTCAATTCACTGCAGGGATACCCGGCCTTACTTCGAGTCAGAGCATCTCGGTGTCCATTCCACTTGAGGCCACAATCTCGGGGTCCCTAAAATATACCTGTAGCTGAGAGAAGCCTCCTCTTGAGGTGCTTGTGGAAAGTTGGTATTCCTCTTGAGTCGAATCCAGGGACTAAGCTCTCGTCTCGTGTTGATTTGGGGTCCACGGAGCACTTTCCTGTTGCTCCCGTGACCTCAGGATCCCTCTAGACTTGAGACAGTGATCTTGGGTTTTCTCTGGAGTGCCATCAAGGAAATCAAGTCTCCTTTCAAGTTTGATGTGGAACACGGAATTGCTCTGCATGCAGTGCAGGGGAATCGGGCCTCATCTCGCGGCGAGGGGGAAGTCTCATGGTTTTTCTCGAGTTTCGGCCGGAACCTGGGGTATATTCTCGAGTTACGATGGGGAGGGCCCTTCCAGACACGTGTTTGTTCAGGGACGTCAGGACTCGGGCCTAGGTGCGAGGGATAACTCGGGATTCTCCTCGATTCTTGGCATGGCAATTGGGACTCGTCTCCACGTGTGGCGGGAGACCCAGGGTCCCTTTCCACGAGCCACAGGGATCCTGGGACTCCTATCCATTTTCAAGAGGAGTCAGGCATCGTCTCTTTTGGAAGCATTGATCTCCGCGGACCTCTCGAGTTTTCAAAGGATGTGAGGACTCCTGTCGCGATGAGGCGGAGAACTAGGTCTTTCTCTGTGGTCTCCACAGGGGATTCAGACATCCCTTCGTCTTGGGAGATGCAAGACGAGCCTACATTCAATTCACTGTTGGGATATCCGGCCTTACTTCGAGTCAGAGCATCTCGGTGTCCATTCCACTTGAGGCCACAAACTCAGGGTCCCTCTCACATACCTGTAGCTGAGAGAAGCCTCCTCTTGAGGTGCTTGTGGAAAGTTGGTATTCCTCTTGAGTCGAAGCCAGGGACTAAGCTCTCATCTCGAGTTGATTTGGGTTCCACGGAGCCCTTTCGTGTTGCTCCAGTGACCTCAGGATCCCTCTAGACTTGAGACAGTGATCTTGGGTTTTCTCTGGAGTGCCATCAAGGAAATCAAGGCTCCTTTCACGTTTGATGTGGAACACGGAATTGCTCTGCATGCAGTGCAGGGGAATCGGGACTCATCTCGCGGCGAGGGGGAAGTCTCATGGTTTTTCTGGAGTTGCGGCCAGAACCTGGTGTATATTATCGAGTTACGACGGGGTGGGCCCTTCCAGACACGTGTTTGTTCAGCGACGTCAGGACTCCTGCCTAGGTGCGACGGACACCTAGGGATTCTCCTCGAATCTTGGCATTGCAATTGGGACGTGTCTCCACGTGAGGCGTGAGACCCAGGGTCCCTTTCCACGTGGCACAGGGATCCTGGGACTCCTATCCATTTTCAAGAGGAGTCAGGCATCGTCTCCTTTTGAAGCATTGATCTCCGCGGAACTCTAGAATTTTCAAAGTATGTGAGGTCTCCGGTTGCGATGAGGGGAAGAACTAGTTCTGTCTCTGTGGTCTCCAAAGGGGATTCAGACATCCCTTCGTCTTGGGAGATGCAAGACGAGCCTGCTTTCCATTCACTGCAGGGATATCCGGCCTTACTTCGAGTCAGAGCCTCTCGGTGTCCATTCCACTGGAGGCCACAAACTCAGGGTTCCTCTCACATACCTGTAGCTGAGAGAAGCCTCCTCTTGAGGTGCTTGTGGAAAGTTGGTATTCCTCTTGAGTCGAAGCCAGGGACTAAGCTCTCATCTCGAGTTGATTTGGGTTCCACGGAGCCCTTTCGTGTTGCTCCAGTGACCTCAGGATCCCTCTAGACTTGAGACAGTGATCTTGGGTTTTCTCTGGAGTGCCATCAAGGAAATCAAGGCTCCTTTCACGTTTGATGTGGAACACGGAATTGCTCTGCACGCAGTGCAGGTGAATAGGGCCTCATCTCGCAGTGAGGGGGAAGTCTCATGCTTTTTCTCGAGTTGCGGCCGGAACCTGGGGTATATTCTCGAGTTACGACGGGGAGGGCCCTTCCAGACACGTGTTTGTTCAGCGACGTCAGGACTCCTGCCTAGGTGTGAGGGACACCTCGGGATTCTCCTCGAGTGTTGGCATGGCAATTGGGACGCGTCTCCACGTGAGGCGGGAGATCCAGGGTCCCTTTCCACGTGCCACAGGGATCCTGGGACTCCTATCCATTTCAAGAGGAGTCAGGCATCGTCTCCTTTGGAAGCATTGATCTCCGCGGATCTCTCGAGTTCTCAAAGGATTTAAGGACTCCGGTCGCGATGAGTCGGACAACTAGGTCTTTCTCTGTGGTCTCCACAGGGGATTCAGACATCTCTTCGTCTTGGGAGATGCAAGACGAGCCTGCATTCAATTCACTGCAGGGATATCCGGCCTTAATACGAGTCACAGCATCTCGGTGTCCATTCCACTTGAGGCCAAAAACTCAGGGTCCCTCTCACATACCTGTAGATGAGAGAAGCCTCCTCTTGAGGTGCTTGTGGAAAGTTGGTATTCCTCTTGAGTCGAAGCCAGGGACTAAGCTCTCATCTCCTGTTGATTTGGGGTCCACGGAGCACTTTCCTGTTACTCCAGTGACCTCAGGATCCCTCTAGACTTGAGACAGTGATCTTGGGTTTTCTCTGGAGTGCCATCAAGGAAATCAAGTCTCCTTTCAAGTTTGATGTGGAACACGGAATTGCTCTGCATTCAGTGCAGGGGAATCGGGCCTCATCTCGCGGCGAGGGGGAAGTCTCATGGTTTTTCTCGAGTTGCGGCCGGAACCTGGGGTATATTCTCGAGTTACGACGGGGAGGGCCCTTCCAGACACGTGTTTGTTCAGCGACGTCAGGACTCCTGCCTAGGTGCGAGGGACACCTCGAGATTCTCCTCGAGTCTTAGCATGGCAATGGGGACGCGTCTCCACGTGAGGCGGGATACCCAGGGTCCCTTTCCATGTGCCACAGGGATCTTGGGACTCCTATCCATTTTCAAGAGGAGTCAGGCATCGTCTCCTTTGGAAGCATTGATCTCCGCATACCTCTCGAATTTTCAAAGGATGTGAGGCCTCCTGTCGCGATGAGGCGGAGGACTAGGTCTTTCTTTGTCGTCTCCACAGGGGATTCAGATATCCCTTCGTCTTGGGAGATGCAAGACGAGCCTGCATTCAATTCACTGCAGGGATGTACGGCCTTACTTCGAGTCAGAGCGTCTCGGTGTCCATTCCACTTGAGGCCACAAACTCAGGGTCCCTCTCACATACCTGTAGCTGAGAGAAGCCTCCTCTTGTGGTGCTTGTGGAAAGTTGGTATTGATCTTGAGTCGAAGCCAGGGACTAAGCTCTCATCTCGAGTTGATTTGGGGTCCACGGAGCCTTTTCCTGTTGCTCCAGTGACCTCAGGATCCCTCTAGACTTGAAACAGTGATCATGTTTTTTCTCTGGAGTGCCATCAAGGAAATCAAGGCTCCTTTCACGTTTGATGTGGAACACGGAATTGCTCTGCACGCAGTGCAGGGGAATCGGGCCTCATCTCGCGGCGAGGGGGAAGTCTCATGGTTTTTCTCGAGTTGCGGCCGGAACCTGTGGTATATTGTCGAGTTACGACGGGGAGGGCCCTTCCAGACACGTGTTTGTTCAGCGACGTCAGGACTCCTGCCTAGGTGCGAGGGACACCTCGGTATTCTCCTCGAGTCTTGGCATGGCAATTGGGACGTGTCTCCACGTGAGTCGGGAGACCCAGGGTCCCTTTCGACGTGCCACAGGGATCCTGGGACTCCTATCCATTTTCAAGAGGAGTCAGGCATCGTCTCCTTTGGAAGCATTGATCTCCGCGGACCTCTCGAGTTTTCAAAGGATGTGAGGCCTCCGGACGCGATGAGGCGGAGGACTAGGTCTTTCTCTGTGGTCTCCACAGGGGATTCAGACATCCCTTCGTCTTGGGAGATGCAAGACGAGCCTGCATTCAATTCACTGCAGGGATATCCGGCATTACTTCGAGTCAGAGCATCTCGTTGTCCATTCCACTTGAGGCCACAAACTCAGGGTCCCTCTCACATACTTGTAGCTGAGAGAAGCCTCCTCTTGAGGTGCTTGTGGAAAGTTGGTATTCCTCTTGAGTCGAAGCCAGGGGCTAAGCTCTCATCTCGAGTTGATTTGGGGTCCACGGATCACTTTCGTGTTGCTCCAGTGACCTCAGGATCCCTCTAGGCTTGAGACAGTGATCTTGGGTTTTCTCTGGAGTGCCATCAAGGAAATCAAGGCTCCTTTCACGTTTGATGTGGAACACGGAATTGCTCTGCATGCAGTGCAGGGAAATTGGGCCTCATCTCGCCGCGAGGGGGAAGTCTCATGGTTTTTCTCGAGTTGCGGCCAGAACCTGTGGTATATTGTTGAGTTACGACGGGGAGGGCCCTTCCAGACACGTTTTTTTTTTCAGCGACGTCAGGACTCCTGCCTAGGTGCGAGGGACCCCTCGGTATTCTCTTCGAGTCTTGGCATGGCAATGGGGACGCGTCTCCACGTGAGGCGGGAGACCCAGGGTCCCTTTCGACGTGCCACAGGGATCCTGGGACTCCTATCCATTTTCAAGAGGAGTCAGGCATCGACTCCTTTGGAAGCATTGATCTCCGCAGACCTCTCGAGTTTTCAAAGGATGTGAGGCCTCCGGTCGCCATGAGGCGGAGGACTAGGTCTTTCTCTGTCACCTCCACAGGGGATTCAGACATCCCTTCGTCTTGGGAGATGCAAGACGAGCCTGCATTCAATTCACTGCAGGGATATCCGGCCTTACTTCGAGTCAAAGCATCTCGGTGTCCATTCCACTTGAGGCCACAAACTCAGGGTCCCTCTCACATACCTGTAGCTGAGAGAAGTCTCCTCTTGAGGTGCTTGTGGAAAGTTGGTATTCCTCTTGAGTCGAAGCCAGGGACTAAGCTCTCATCTCGAGTTGATTTGGGGTCCACGGAGCCCTTTCTTGTTACTCCAGTGACCTCAGGATCCCTCTAGACTTGAGACAGTGATCTTGGGTTTTCTCTGGAGTGCCATCAAGGAAATCAAGGCTCCTTTCACGTTTGATGTGGAACACGGAATTGCTCTGCACGCAGGGCAGGGGAATCGGGCCTCATCTCACGGCGAGGGGGAAGTCTCATGCTTTTTCTCGAGTTGCGGCCGGAACCTGGGGTATATTCTCGAGTTACGACGGGGAGGGCCCTTCCATACAAGTGTTTGTTCAGCGACGTAAGGACTCCAGCCTAGGTGGAGGGACACCTCGGGATTCTCCTCGAGTCTTGGCATGGCAATTGGGACGCGTCTCCACATGAGGCGGGAGACCCATTGTCTCTTTCCACGTGCCACAGGGATCCAGGGACTCCTATCCATTTTCAAGAGGAGTCAGGCATCGTCTCCTTTGGAAGCATTGATCTCCGCAGACCTCTCGAGTTTTCAAAGGATGTGAGGCCTCCGGTCGCGTTGAGGCGGAGGACTAGGTCTTCCTCTGTGGTCTCCACAGGGGATTCAGACATCTCTTCGTCTTGGGAGATGCAAGACGAGCCTGCATTCAATTCACTGCAGGGATATCCGGCCTTACTTTGAGTCAGAGCCTCTCCGTGTCCATTCCACTTGAGGCCACAAACTCAGGGTCCCTCTCACATACCTGTAGCTGAGAGAAGCCTCCTCTTGAGGTGCTTGTGGAAAGTTGGTATTCCTCTTGAGTCGAAGCCAGGGACTAAGCTCTCATCTCGAGTTGATTTGGGGTCCACGGAGCCCTTTCATGTTTCTCCAGTGTTCTCATGATCCCTCTAGACTTGATACAGAGATCTTGGGTTTTCTCTGGAGTGCCATCAAGGAAATCAAGGCTAATTTCACGTTTGATGTGGAACACGGAATTGCTCTGCATGCAGTGCAGGGGAATCGGGCCTCATCTCGCGGCGAGGGGGAAGTGTCATGGTTTTTCTCGAGTTGCGGCCGGAACCTGTGGTATATTGTGGAGTTACGACGGGGAGGGCCCTTCCAGACACGTGTTTGTTCAGCGACGTCAGGACTCCTGCCTAGGTGCGAGGGAAACCTCGGGATTCTCCTCGAGTCTTGGCATGGCAATTGGGACGCGTCTCCACGTGAGGCGGGAGACCCAGGGTCCCTTTCCACGTGCCACAGGGATCCTGGGACTCCTATCCATTTTCAAGAGGAGTCAGGCATCGTCTCCTTTGGAAGCATTGATCTCCGCGGACCTCTCGAGTTTTCAAAGTATGTGAGGCCTCCGTTCGCGTTGAGGCAGAGGACTAGGTCTTTCTCTGTGGTCTCCACAGGGGATTCAGACAACCCTTCGTCTTGGGAGATGCAAGATGAGCCTGCATTCAATTCACTGCAGGGATATCCGGCCTTACTTCGAGTCAGAGCATCTCGGTGTCCATTCCACTTGAGGCCACAATCTCAGGGTCCCTCTCACATACCTGTAGCTGAGAGAAGCCTCCTCTTGAGGTGCTTGTGGAAAGTTGGTATTCCTCTTGAGTCGAAGCCAGGGACTAAGCTCTCATCTCGAGTTGATTTGGGGTCCACGGAGCCCTTTCGTGGTGCTCCAGTAATCTCAGGATCCCTCTAGACTTGAGACAGTGATCTTGGGTTTTCTCTGGAGTGCCATCAAGGAAATCAATGCTCCTTTCACGTTTGATGTGGAACACGGAATTGCTCTGCACGCAGTGCCGGTGAATCGGGCTTCATCTCCTGGCGACGGGGAAGTCTCATGGTTTTTCTCGAGTTGCGTCCGAAACCTGGGTTATATTCTCGAGTTACGATGGGGAGGGCCCTTCCAGACACGTGTTTGTTCAGCGACGACAGCACTCCTCCCTAGGTGTGACGGACAACTCGGGATTCTCTTCGAGTCTTGGCATGGCATTTGGGATGCGACTCCACGTGAGGCGGGAGACCCAAGGTCCCTTTCCACGTGCCACAGGGATCCTGGGACTCCTTTCCATTTTCAAGAGGAGTCAGGCATCGTCTCCTTTGGAAGCATTGATCTCCGCGGACCTCTCGAGTTTTCAAAGGATGTGTGGCCTCCGGACGCGATGAGGCGGAGAACTAGGTCTTTCTTGTGGTCTCTACAGGGGATTCAGACATCCCTTCGTCTTGGGAGATGCAAGATGAGCCTGCATTCAATTCACTGCAGGGATATCCGGCCTTACTTCGAGTCAGAGCATCTCGGTGTCCATTCCACTTGAGGCCAAACACTCAGGGTTCCTCTCACATACCTGTAGCTGAGAGAAGCCTCCTCTTGAGGTGCTTGTGGAAAGTTGGTATTCCTCTTGAGTCGATGCCAGGGACTAAGCTCTCATCTCGAGTTGATTTGGGGTCCACTGAGCCCTTTCGTGTTGCTCCAGTGACCTCAGGATCCCTCTAGACTTGAGACAGTGATCTTGGGTTTTCTCTCGAGTGCCATCAAGGAAATCAAGTCTCCTTTCACGTTTGATGTGGAACACGGAATTGCTCTGCACGCAGTGCAGGTGAATCCGGCCTCATCTCGCGCGAGGGGGAAGTCTCATGGTTTTTCTCGAGTTGCGGCCGGAACCTGGGGTATATGCTCGAGTTACGACGGGGAGGGCCCTTCCAGACACGTGTTTGTTAAGCGACGTCAGGACTCCTGCCTAGGTGTGAGGGACACCTCGGGATTCTCCTCGAGTCTTGGCATGGCAATTGGGACGCGTCTCCACGTGAGGCGGGAGACCCAGGGTCCCTTTCCACGTGCCAAAGGGATCCTGGGACTCCTATCCATTTTCAAGAGGAGTCAGGCATCGTCTCCTTTGGAAGCATTGATCTCCGCAGACCTCTCGAGTTTTCAAAGGATGTGTGGCCTCCGGTCGCATTGAGGCGGAGGACTAGGTCTTCCTCTGTGGTCTCCACAGGGGATTCAGACATCTCTTCGTCTTGGGAGATGCAAGACGAGCCTGCATTCAATTCACTGCAGGGATATCCGGCCTTACTTCGAGTCAGAGCATCTCCGTGTCCATTCCACTTGAGGCCACAAACTCAGGGTCCCTCTCACATACCTGTAGCTGAGAGAAGCCTCTTCTTGAGGTGCTTGTGGAAAGTTGGTATTCCTCTTGAGTCGAAGCCAGGGACTAAGCTCTCATCTCGAGTTGATTTGGGGTGCACGGAGCCCTTTCATGTTGCTCCAGTGTTCTCAGGATCCCTCTAGACTTGAGACAGTGATCTTGGGTTTTCTCTGGAGTGCCATCAAGGAAATCAAGGCTAATTTCACGTTTGATGTGGAGTACGGAATTGCTCTGCATGCAGTGCAGGGGAATCGGGCCTCATCTCGCGGCGAGGGGGAAGTCTCATGGTTTTTCTCGAGTTGCGGCCAGAACCTGTGGTATATTGTGGAGTTACGACGGGGAGGGCCCTTCCAGACACGTGTTTGTTCAGCGACGTCAGGACTCCTGCCTAGGTGCGAGGGAAAGCTCGGGATTCTCCTCGAGTCTTGGCATGGCAATTGGGACGCGTCTCCACGTGAGGCGGGAGACCCAGCGTCCCTTTCCACGTGCCACAGGGATCCTGTGAGTCCTATCCATTTTCAAGAGGAGTCAGGCATCGTCTCCTTTGGAAGCATTGATCTCCGCGGACCTCTTGAGTTTTCAAAGGATGTGAGGACCCCGGTCGCATTGAGGTGGAGGACTAGGTCTTTCTCTGCGGTCTCCACAGGGGATTCAGACAACCCTTCGTCTTGGGAGATGCAAGACGAGCCTGCATTCAATTCACTGGAGGGATATCCGGCCTTACTTCGAGTCAGAGCATCTCGGTGTCCATTCCACTTGAGGCCACAAAATCAGGGTCCCTCTCACATACCTGTAGCTGAGAGAAGCCTCCTCTTGAGGTGCTTGTGGAAAGTTGGTATTCCTCTTGAGTCGAAGCCAGGGACTAAGCTCTCATCTCGAGTTGATTTGGGGTCCACCGAGCCCTTTCGTGTTGCTCCAGTGACCTCAGGATCCCTCTAGACTTGAGACAGTGATCTTGGGTTTTCTCTGGAGTGCAATCAAGGAAATCAAGGCTCCTTTCACGTTTGATGTGGAACACGGAATTGCTCTGCACGCAGTGCAGGGGAATCTGGCCTCATCTCGCGGAGAGGGGGAAGTCTCATGGTTTTTCTCGAGTTGCGGCCGGAACCTAGATTATATTCTCCAGTTACGACGGGGAGGGCCCTTCCAGACACGTGTTTGTTCAGCGACGTCAGGACTCCTGCCTAGGTGTGAGGGACACCTCGGGATTCTCCTCGAGTCTTGGCATGGCAATTGGGACGCGTCTCCACGTGAGGCGGGAAACCCAGGGTCCCTTTCCACATGCCACAGGGATCCTGGGACTCCTATCCATTTTCAAGAGGAGTCAGGCATCGTCTCCTTTGGAAGCATTGATCTCCGCGGATTTCTCGAGTTTTCAAAGGATGTGAGGCCTCCGGTCGCGATGAGGCGGAGGACTAGGTCTTTCTCTGTGGTCTCCACAGGGGATTCGGACATCCCTTCGTCTTGGGAGATGCAAGACGAGCCTGCATTCAATTCACTGCAGGGATATCCGGCCTTATTTCGAGTCAGAGCATCTCGGTGTCCATTCCACTTGAGGCCACAAACTCAGGGTCCCTCTCACATACCTGTAGCTGAGAGAAGCCTCCTCTTGAGGTGCTTGTGGAAAGTTGGTATTCCTCTTGACTCGAAGCCAGGGACTAAGCTCTCATCTCGAGTTGATTTGGGGTCCACGGATCCCTTTCGTGTTGCTCCAATGACCTCAGGATCCCTCTAGACTTGAGACAGTGATCTTGGGTTTACTCTGGAGTGCCATCAAGGAAATCAAGGCTTTTTTGTCGTTTGATGTGGAACACGGAATTGCTCTGCACGCAGTGCAGGGGAATCGGGCCTCATCTCGCGGCAAGGGGGATGTCTCATGGTTTTTCTCAAGTTGCGGCCGGAACCTGGGGTATATTCTTGAGTTACGACGGGGAGGGCCCTTCCAGACACTTGTTTGTTCAGCGACGTCAGGACTCCTGCCTAGGTGCGAGGGACACCTCGGGATTCTTCTCGGGTCTTGGCCTGGCAATTGGGACGCGTCTCCACGTGAGGCGGGAGACCCAGGGACCCTTTCCACGTGCCACAGGGATCCTGGGACTCCTATCCATTTTCAAGAGGAGTCAGGCATCGTCTCCTTTGGGAGCATTGATCTCCGCGGACCTCTCGAGTTTTCAAAGGATGTGAGGCCTCCGGTCGCGATGAGGCGGAGGACTAGGTCTTTCTCTGTGGCCTCCACAGGGGATTCAGACATCCCTTCGTCTTGGGAGATGCAAGACGAGCCTGCATTCAATTCACTGCAGGGATATCCGGCCTAACTTCGAGTCAGAGCTTCTCGGTGTCCATTCCACTTGAGGCCACAAACTCAGGGACCCTCTCACATACCTGTAGCTGAGAGAAGCCTACTCTTGAGGTGCTTGTGGAAAGTTGGTATTCCTCTTGCGTCGAAGCCGGGGACTAAGCTGTCATCTCGAGTTGATTTGTGGTCCACGGAGCCCTTTCTTTTTGCTAGAGTAACCTCAGGATCCCTCTAGACTTGAGACAGTGATCTTGGGTTTTCTCTGGAGTGCCATCAAGGAAATCAAGGCTTTTTTCTCGTTTGATGTGGAACACGGAATTGCTCTGCACGCAGTGCAGGGGAATCGGGCCTCATCTCGCGGCGAGGGCGAAGTCTCATGGTTTTTCTCGAGTTGTGGCCGGAACCTGGGGTATATTCTCGAGTTACGACGGGGCGGGCCCATCCAGTCAAGTGTTTGTTCAGCGACGTCAGGACTCCTGCCTAGGTGCGAGGGACACTTCGGGATTCTCCTCGAGTCTTGACATGGCAATTGGGACGCGTCTCCACGTGAGGCGGGAGACCCAGGGTGCCTTTCCACGTGCCACAGGGATCCTGGGACTCCTATCCATTTTCAAGAGGTGTCAGGCATCGTCTCCTTTGGAAGCATTGATCTCCGCAGACCTCTCGAGTTTTCTAAGGATGTGAGGCGTCCGGTCGCGTTGAGGCGGAGGACTAGGTCTTCCTCTGTGGTCTCCACAGGGGATTCAGACATCTCTTCGTCTTGGGAGATGTAAGACGAGCCTGCATTCAATTCACTGCAGGGATATCCGGCCTTACTTTGAGTCAGAGCATCTCCGTGTCCATTCCACTTGAGGCCACAATCTCAGGGTCCCTCTCACATACCTGTAGCTGAGAGAAGCCTCCTCTTGAGGTGCTTGTGGAAAGTTGGTATTCCTCTTGAGTCGAAGCCAGGGACTAAGCTCTCATCTCGAGTTGATTTGGGGTCCACGGAGCCCTTTCGCGGTGCTCCAGTAATCTCAGGATCCCTCTAGACTTGAGACAGTGATCTTGGGTTTTCTCTGGAGTGCCATCAAGGAAATCAAGGCTCCTTTCACGTTTGATGTGGAACACGGAATTGCTCTGCACGCAGTGCAGGTGAATCGGGCTTCATCTCCTGGCGACGGGGAAGTCTCATGGTTTTTCTCGAGTTGCGGCCGGAACCTGGGTTATATTCTCGAGTTACGATGGGGAGGGCCCTTCCAGACACGTGTTTGTTCAGCGACGACAGCACTCCTCCCTAGGTGTGACGGACAACTCGGGATTCTCCTCGAGTCTTGGCATGTCATTTGGGATGCGACTCCACGTGAGGCGGGAGACCCAAGGTCCCTTTCCACGTGCCACAGGGATCCTGGGACTCCTTTCCATTTTCAAGAAGAGTCAGGCATCGTCTCCTTTGGAAGCATTGATCTCCGGGGACCTCTCGAGTTTTCAAAGGATGTGTGGCCTCCGGACGCGATGAGGCGGAGAACTAGGTCTTTCTTGTGGTCTCTACAGGGGATTCAGACATCCCTTCGTCTTGGGAGATGCAAGATGAGCCTGCATTCAATTCACTGCAGGGATATCCGGCCATACTTCGAGTCAGAGCATCTCGGTGTGCATTCCACTTGAGGCCACAAACTCAGGGTCCCTCTCACATACCTGTAGCTGAGAGAAGCCTCCTCTTGATGTGCTTGTGGAAAGTTGGTATTCCTCTTGAGTCGAAGCCAGGGACTAAGCTCTCATCTCGAGTTGATTTGGGGTCCACGGAGCCCTTTCCTGTTGCTCCAGTGACCTCAGGATCCCTCTAGACTTGAGACAGTGATCTTGGGTTTTCTCTGGAGTGCCATCAAGGAAATCAAGGCTCCTTTCACGTTTGATGTGGAACACGGAATTGCTCTGCACGCAGTGCAGGGGAATCGGGCCTCATCTCGCGGCGAGGGGGAAGTCTCATGGTTTTTCTCGAGTTGCGGCCGGAACCTGGGGTATATTCTCGAGTTACGACGGGGAGGGCCCTTCCAGACACGTGTTTGTTCAGCGATGTCAGGACTTCTGCCTAGGTGCGAGGGACACCTCGGGATTCTCCTCGAATCTTGGCATGGCAATTGGGATGCATCTCCACGTGAGGCGGGAGACCCAGCGACCCTTTCCACGTGCCACAGGGATCCTGGGACTCCTATCCATTTTCAAGAGGAGTCAGGCATCGTCTCCTTTGGAAGAATTGATCTCCTCAGACCTCTCGAGTTTTCAAAGGATGTGAGGCCTCCGGCCGCAATGAGGCGGAGAACTAGGTCTTTCTCTGTGGTTTCCACAGGGGATTCAGACATCCCTTCGTCTTGGGAGATGCAAGACGAGCCTGCATTCAATTCACTGCAGGGATATCCGGCCTTACATCGATTCAGAGTATCTCGGTGTCCATTCCACTTGAGGCCACAAACTCAGGGTCCCACTCACATACCTGTAGCTGAGAGAAGCCTCCTCTTGAGGTGCTTATGGAAAGTTGGTATTCCTCTTGAGTCGATGCCAGGGACTAAGCTTTCATCTCGAGTTGATTTGGGGTCCACTGAGCCCTTTCGTGTTGCTCCAGTGACCTCAGGATCCCTCTAGACTTGAGACAGTGATCTTGGGTTTTCTCTCGAGTGCCATCAAGGAAATCAAGGCTCCTTTCACGTTTGATGTGGAACACGGAATTGCTCTGCACGCAGTGCAGGTGAATCCGGCCTCATCTCGCGGCGAGGGGGAAGTCTCATGGTTTTTCTCGAGTTGCGGCCGGAACCTGGGGTATATGCTCGAGTTACGACGGGGAGGGCCCTTCCAGACACGTGTTTGTTCAGCGACGTCAGGACTCCTGCCTAGGTGTGAGGGACACCTCGGGATTCTCCTCGAGTCTTGGCATGGCAATTGGGACGCGTCTCCACGTGAGGCGGGAGACCCAGGGTCCCTTTCCACGTGCCACAGGGATCCTGGGACTCCTATCCATTTTCAAGAGGAGTCAGGCATCGTCTCCTTTGGAAGCATTGATCTCCGCGGACCTCTCGAGTTTTCAAAGGATGTGAGGCCTCCGGTCGCGATGAGGCGGAGGACTAGGTCTTTCTCTGTGGTCTCCACAGGGGATTCAGACATCCCTTCGTCTTGGGAGATGCAAGACGAGCCTGCATTCAATTCACTGCAGGGATATCCGGCCTTACTTCGAGTCAGAGCATCTCGGTGTCCATTCCACTTGAGGCCACAAACTCAGGGTCCCTCTCACATACCTGTAGCTGAGAGAAGCCTCCTCTTGAGGTGCTTGTGGAAAGTTGGTATTCCTCTTGAGTCGAAGCCAGGGACTAAGCTCTCATCTCGAGTTGATTTGGGGTCCACAGAGCCCTTTCATGTTGCTCCAGTGACCTCAGGATCCCTCTAGACTTGAGACAGTGATCTTGGGTTTTCTCTGGAGTGCCATCAAGTAAATCAAGGCTCCTTTCACGTTTGATGTGGAACACGGAATTGCTCTGCACGCAGTGCAGGGGAATCGGGCCTCATCTCGCGGCGAGGGGGAAGTCTCATGCTTTTTCTCGAGTTGCGGCCGGAACCTGGGGTATATTCTCGAGTTACGACTGGGAGGTCCCTTCCAAACAAGTGTTTTTCAGCGACGTAAGGACTCCAGCCTAGGTGGAGGGACACCTCGGGATTCTCCTCGAGTCTTGGCATGGCAATTGGGACGCGTCTCCACGTGAGGCGGGAGACCCAGGGTCCCTTTCCACGTGCCACAGGGATCCTGGGACTCCTATCCATTTTCAAGAGGAGTCAGGCATCGTCTCCTTTGGAAGCATTGATCTCCGCGGACCTCTCGAGTTTTCAAAGTATGTGAGTCCTCCGTTCGCGTTGAGGCAGAGGACTAGGTCTTTCTCTGTGGTCTCCATAGGGGATTCAGACAACCCTTCGTCTTGAGAGATGCAAGATGAGCCTGCATTCAATTCACTGCAGGGATATCCGGCCTTACTTCGAGTCAGAGCATCTCGGTGTCCATTCCACTTGAGGCCACAATCTCAGGGTCCCTCTCACATACCTGTAGCTGAGAGAAGCCTCCTCTTGAGGTGCTTGTGGAAAGTTGGTATTCCTCTTGAGTCGAAGCCAGGGACTAAGCTCTCATCTCGAGTTGATTTGGGGTCCACGGAGCCCTTTCGTGTTGCTCCAGTAATCTCAGGATCCCTCTAGACTTGAGACAGTGATCTTGGGTTTTCTCTGGAGTGCCATCAGGGAAATCAAGGCTCCTGTCACGTTTGATGTGGAACACGGAATTGCTCTGCACGCAGTGCAGGTGAACCGGGCCTCATCTCGCGGCGAGGGGGAAGTCTCATGGTTTTTCTCGAGTTGCGGCCGGAACCCGTGGTATATTGTCGAGTTACGACGGGGAGGAACCTTCCAGACACGTGTTTGTTCAGCGACGCCAGGACTCCTGCCTAGGTGCGAGGGACACCTCGGGATTCTCCTCGAGTCTTGTCATGGCAATTGTGCCGCGTCTCCAGTTGAGGCGGGAGACCCAGGGTCCCTTTCCACGTGCCACAGGGATCCTGGGACTCCTATCCATTTTCAAGAGGAGTCAGGCATCGTCTCCTTTGGAAGCTTTTATCTCCGCGGACCTCTCGAGTTTTCAAAGGATGTGAGGCCTCCGCTCGCGATGAGGCGGAGGACTAGGTCTTTCTCTGTGGTCTCCACAGGGGATTCAGACATCCCTTCGTCTTGGGAGATGCAAGACGAGCCTGCATTCAATTCACTGCAGGGATATCCGGCCTTACTTCGAGTCAGAGCATCTCGGTGTCCATTCCACTTGAGGCCACAAACTCAGGGTACCTCTCACATACCTGTAGCTGAGAGAAGCCTCCTCTTGAGGTGCTTGTGGAAAGTTGGTATTCCTCTTGAGTCGAAGCCAGGGACTAAGCTCTCATCTCGAGTTGATTTGGGGTCCACGGATCCCTTTCGTGTTGCTCCAATGACCTCAGGATCCCTCTAGACTTGAGACAGTGATCTTGGGTTTTCTCTGGAGTGCCATCAAGGAAATCAAGGCTCCTTTCACGTTTGATGTAGAACACGGAATTGCTCTGCATGCAGTGCAGGGGAATCGGGCCTCATCTCGCGGCGAGGGGGAAGAAGTCTCATGGTTTTTCTCGAGTTGCGGCCGGAACCTGTGGTATATTGTGGAGTTACGACGGGGAGGGCACTTCCAGACACGTGTTTGTTCAGCGATGTCAGGATTCCTGCCTAGGTGCGAGGGAAACCTCGGGATTCTCCTCGAGTCTTGGCATGGCAACTGGGACGCGTCTCCACGTGAGGCGGGAGACCCAGGGTCCCTTTCCACGTGCCACAGGGATCCTGGGACTCCTATTCATTTTCAAGAGGAGTCAGGCATCGTCTCCTTTGGAAGCATTGATCTCCGCGGACCTCTCGAGTTTTCAAAGGATGTGAGGCTTCCGGTCGCAATGAGGCGGAGAACTAGGTCTTTCTCTGTGGTCTCCACAGGGGATTCAGACATCCCTTCGTCTTGGGAGATGCAAGACGAGCCTGCATTCAATTCACTGCAGGGATATCCGGCCGAAGTTCGAGGCAGAGCTTCTCGGTGTCCATTCCACTTGAGGCCACAAACTCAGGGTCCCTCTCACACACCTGTAGCTGAGAGAATCCTCCTCTTGAGGTGCTTGTGGAAAGTTGGTATTCCTCTTGAGTCGAAGCCAGGGACTAAGCTCTCATCTCGAGTTGATTTGGGGTCCACGGAGCACTTTCGTGTTGCTACAGTGACCTCAGGATCCCTCTAGACTTGAGACAGTGATCTTGGGTTTTCTCTGGAGTGCCATCAAGGAAATCAAGACTTTTTTCTCGTTTGATGTGGAACACGGAATTGCTCTGCACGCAGTGCAGGGGAATCGGGCCTCATCTCGCGGCGAGGGCGAAGTCTCATGGTTTTTCTCGAGTTGCAGCCGGAACCTGGGGTATATTCTCGAGTTACGACGGGGAGGGCCCTTCCAGACACGTGTTTGTTCAGCGACGTCAGGACTCCTGCCTAGGTACCAGGGACACCTCGGGATTCTCCTCGAGTCTTGGCATGCCATTGGGACGCGTCTCCAAGTGAGGCGGGAGATCCAGGGTCCCTTTCCACGTGCCACACGGATCCTGGGACTCCTATCCATTTTCAAGAGGAGTCAGGCATCGTCTCCTTTGGAAGCATTGATCTCCGCAGACCTCTCGAGTTTTCAAAGGATGTGAGGCCTCCGGTCGCGTTGAGCCGGAGGACTAGGCCTTTCTCTGTGGTCTCCACAGGGGATTCAGACATCCCTTCGTCTTGGGAGATGCAAGACGAGCCTGCATTCAATTCACTGCAGGGATATCCGGCCTTACTTCGAGTCAGAGCATCTCGGTGTCCATTCCCCTTGAGGCCACAAACTCAGGGTCCCTCTCACATACCTGTAGCTGAGAGAAGCCTCCTCTTCAGGTGCTTGTGGAAAGTTGGTATTCCTCTTGAGTCGAAGCCAGGGACTAAGCTCTCATCTCGAGTTGATTTGGGGTCCACGGAGCCTTTTCGTGTTGCTCCACTGACCTCAGGATCCCTCTAGACTTGAGACAGTGATCTTGGGTTTTCGCTTGAGTGCCATCAAGGAAATCAAGGCTCCTTTCACGTTTGATGTGGAACACGGAACTGCTCTGCACGGAGTGCAAGGAAATCGGCCCTCATCTCGCGGCGAGGGCGAAGTCTCATGGTTTTTCTCGAGTTGCGGCCGGGACCTGGGGTATATTCTCGAGTTACGACGGGAAGGGCCTTTCCAGACACGTGTTTGTTCAGCGACGTCAGGACTCCTGCCTAGGTGCGAGGGACACCTCGGGATTCTCCTCGAGTCTTGGCATGGCAATTGGGACGCGTCTTCACGTGAGGCAGGAGGCCCAGTGTCCCTTTCGACGTGCCACAGGGATCCTGGGACTCCTATCCATTTTCAAGAGGAGTCAGGCATCGTCTCCTTTGGAAACATTGATCTCCGCGGACGTCTCGAATTTTCAAAGGATGTGAGGCCTCCGGTCGCGATGAGGCGGAGAACTAGGTATTTCTCTGTGTTCTCCACAGGAGATTCAGACATCCCTTCGTCTTGGGAGATGCAAGACGAGCCTGCATTCAATTCACTGCAGGGATATCTGGCCTTACATCGAGTCAGAGCATCTCGGTGTCCATTCCACCTGAGGCCACAAAGTCAAAGTCCCTCTCACATACCTGTAGCTGAGAGAAGCCTCCTCTTGAGGTGCTTGTGGAAAGTTGGAATTCCTCTTGAGTCAAAGCCAGGAACTAAGCTCTCTTCTCGAGTTGATTTGGGGTTCGGGGAGCCCTTTCATATTGCTCCAGTGACCTCAGGATCCCTCTAGTTTTGAGACAGTGATCTTGGGTTTTCTCTGGAGTGCCATCAAGGAAATCAAGGCTCCTTTCACGTTTGATGTGGAACACGGAATTGCTCTGCACGCAGTGCAGGGGAATCGGGCCTCTTCTCGCGGCAAGGGCGAAGTCTCATGGTTTTTGTCGAGTTGCCGCCAGAACCTGGGGTATATTCTCGAGTTACGACGGGGAGGGCTCTTCCAGACACGTATTTGTTCAGCGATGTCAGGACTCCTGCCTAGGTGAGAGGGACACCTCGGGATTCTCCTCGAGTCTTGGCATGGCAATTGGGACGCGTCTCCACGTGAGGCGGGAGACCCAGAGTCCCTTTCCACGTGCCACAGGGATCCTGGGACTCCTTCCATTTTGAAGAGGAGTCAGGCATCATCTCCTTTGGAAGCATTGATCTCCGCGGACCTCTCGAGTTTTCAAAGGATGTGAGGCCTCCGGTCGCGATGAGGCGGAGAACTAGGTCTTTCTCTGTGGTCTCCACAGGGGATTCAGACATCCCTTCATCTTGGGAGATGCAAGATGAGCCTGCTTTCAATTCACTGCAGGGATATCCGGCCTTACTTCGAGTCAGAGAATCTCGTGGTCCATTCCACTTGAGGCCACAAACTCAGGGTCCCTCTCACATACCTGTAGCTGAGAGAAGCCTCCTCTTGAGGTGCTTGTGGAAAGTTGGTATTCCTCTTGAGTCGAAGCCAGGGACTAAGCTCTCATCTCGAGTTGATTTGGGGTCCACGGAGCCCTTTCGTGTTGCTCCAGTGACCTCAGGATCCCTCTAGACTTGAGACAGTGATCTTGGGTTTTCTCTGGAGTGCAATCAAGGAAATCAAGGCTCCTTTCACATTTGATGTGGAACACGGAATTCCTCTGCACGCACTGCAGGGAAATCGGTCTTCAACTCGCGGCGAGGGGGAAGTCTCATGGTTTTTCTCGAGTTGCGGCCGGAACCTGGGGTATATTCTCGAGTTAAGACGGGGAGGGCACTTCCAGACACGTGTTTGTTCAGCGACATCAGGACTCCTGCCTAGGTGCGAGGGACACCTCGGGATTCTCCTCGAGTCTTGGCATGGCAATTGGGAGGCGTCTCCACGTGAGGCGGGAGACCCAGGGTCCCTTTGCACGTGCCACAGGGATCCTGGGACTCCTATCCATTTTCAAGAGGAGTCAGGCATCGTCTCCTTTGGAAGCATTGATCTCCGCGGACCTCTCGAGTTTTCAAATGATGTGAGGCCTCCCGTCTCGATGAGGCGGAGAACTAGGTCTTTCTCTGTGGTCTCCACAGGGGATTCAGACATCCCTTTGTCTTGGAAGATGCAAGACGAGCCTGCATTCAATTCACTGCAGGGATATCCGGCCTTAGTTCGAGTCAGAGCATCTCAGTGTCCATTCCACTTGAGGCCACAAACTCAGGGTCCCTCTCACATACCTGTAGCTGAGAGAAGCCTCCTCTTGAGGTGCTTGTGGAAAGTTGGTATGCCTCTTGAGTCGAAGCCAGTGGCTAAGCTCTCATCTCGAGTTGATTTGGGGTCCATGGAGCCCTTTCGTGTTGCTCCAGTGACCTCAGGATCCCTCTAGACTTGAGCCAGTGATCTTGGGTTTTCTCTGGAGTGCCATCAAGGAAATCAAGGCTCCTTTCACATTTGATGTGGAACACGGAATTGCTCTGCACGCAGTGCAGGGAAATCGGTCTTCATCTCGCGGCGAGGGGGAAGTCTCATGGTTTTCTCGAGTTGCGGCCGGAACCTGGGGTATATTCTCGAGTTAAGACGGGGAGGGCACTTCCAGACACGTGTTTGTTCAGCGACATCAGGACTCCTGCCTAGGTGCGAGGGACACCTCGGGATTCTCCTCGAGTCTTGGCATGGCAATTGGGACGCGTCTCCACGTGAGGCGGGAGACCCAGGGTCCCTTTCGACGTGCCACAGGGATCCTGGGACTCCTATCCATTTTCAAGAGGCGTCAGGCATCGTCTCCTTTGGAAGCATTGATCTCCGCGGACCTCTCGAGTTTTCAAAGGATGTGAGGCCTCCCGTCTCGATGAGGCGGAGACCTAGGTCTTTCTCTGTGGTCTCCACAGGGGATTCAGACATCCCTTCGTCTTGGGAGATGCAAGAGGAGCCTGCATTCAATTCACTGCAGGGATATCCGGCCTTACTTCGAGTCAGAGCATCTCGGTGTCCATTCCACTTGAGGCCACAAACTCAGGGTCCCTCTCACATACCTGTAGCTGAGAGAAGCCTCCTCTTGAGGTGCTTGTGGAAAGTTGGTATTCCTCTTGAGTCGAAGCCAGGGACTAAGCTCTCATCTCGAGTTGATTTGGGGTCCATGGAGCCCTTTCGTGTTGCTCCAGTGACCTCAGGATCCCTCTAGACTTGAGACAGTGATCTTGGGTTTTCTCTGGAGTGCAATCAAGGAAATCAAGGCTCCTTTCACATTTGATGTGGAACACGGAATTGCTCTGCACGCAGTGCAGGGAAATCGGTCTTCATCTCGCGGCGAGGGGGAAGTCTCATGGTTTTTCTCGAGTTGCGGCCGGAACCTGGGGTATATTCTCGAGTTAAGACGGGGAGGGCACTTCCAGACACGTGTTTGTTCAGCGACATCAGGACTCCTGCCTAGGTGCGAGGGACACCTCGGGATTCTCCTCGAGTCTTGGCATGGCAATTGGGACGCGTCTCCACGTGAGGCGGGAGACCCAGGGTCCCTTTCCACGTGCCACAGGGATCCTGGGACTCCTATCCATTTTCAAGAGGAGTCAGGCATCGTCTCCTTTGGAAGCATTGATCTCCGCGGACCTCTCGAGTTTTCAAAGGATGTGAGGCCTCCCGTCTCGATGAGGCGGAGAACTAGGTCTTTCTCTGTGGTCTCCACAGGGGATTCAGACATCCCTTCGTCTTGGGAGATGCAAGACGAGCCAGCATTCAATTCACTGCAGGGATATCCGGCCTTAGTTCGAGTCAGAGCATCTCGGTGTCCATTCCACTTGAGGCCACAAACTCAGGGTCCCTCTCACATACCTGTAGCTGAGAGAAGCCTCCTCTTGAGGTGCTTGTGGAAAGTTGGTATTCCTCTTGAGTCGAAGCCAGTGGCTAAGCTCTCATCTCGAGTTGATTTGGGGTCCATGGAGCCCTTTCGTGTTGCTCCAGTGACCTCAGGATCCCTCTAGACTTGAGCCAGTGATCTTGGGTTTTCTCTGGAGTGCCATCAAGGAAATCAAGGCTCCTTTCACATTTGATGTGGAACACGGAATTGCTCTGCCCGCAGTGCAGGGAAATCGGTCTTCATCTCGCGGCGAGGGGGAAGTCTCATGGTTTTTCTCGAGTTGCGGCCGGAACCTGGGGTATATTCTCGAGTTAAGACGGGGAGGGCACTTCCAGACACGTGTTTGTTCAGCGACATCAGGACTCCTGCCTAGGTGCGAGGGACACCTCGGGATTCTCCTCGAGTCTTGGCATGGCAATTGGGACGCGTCTCCACGTGAGGCGGGAGACCCAGGGTCCCTTTCCACGTGCCACAGGGATCCTGGGACTCCTATCCATTTTCAAGAGGCGTCAGGCATCGTCTCCTTTGGAAGCATTGATCTCCGCGGACCTCTCGAGTTTTCAAAGGATGTGAGGCCTCCCGTCTCGATGAGGCGGAGAACTACGTCTTTCTCTGTGGTCTCCACAGGGGATTCAGACATCCCTTCGTCTTGGGAGATGCAAGACGAGCCTGCATTCAAATCACTGCAGGGATATCCGGCCTTACTTCGAGTCAGAGCATCTCGGTGTCCATTCCACTTGAGGCCACAAACTCAGGGTCCCTCTCACATACCTGTAGCTGAGAGAAGCCTCCTCTTGAGGTGCTTGTGGAAAGTTGGTATTGCTCTTGAGTCGAAGCCAGGGACTAAGCTCTCATCTCGAGTTGATTTGGGGTCAACGGAGCCCTTTCGTGTTGCTCCAGTGACCTCAGGATCCCTCTAGACTTGAGACAGTGATCTTGGGTTTTCTCTGGAGTGCAATCAAGGAAATCAAGACTCCTTTCACGTTTGATGTGGAACACGGAATTGCTCTGCACGCAGTGCAGGGGAATCGGGCCTCATCTCGCGGCGAGGGGGAAGTCTCTTGGTTTTTCTCGAGTTGCGGCCGGAACCTGGGGTATATTCTCGAGTTACGACGGGGAGGGCCCTTCCAGACACGTGTTTGTTCAGCGACGTCAGGACTCCTGCCTACGTGCGAGGGACACCTCGGGATTCTCCTCGAGTCTTGGCATGGCAATTGGGACGCGTCTCCATGTGAGGCTGGAGACCCAGGGTCCCTTTCCACGTGCCACAGGGATCCTGGGACTCCTATCCATTTTCAAGAGGAGTCAGGCATCGTCTCCTTTGGAAGCGTTGATCTCCGCGGACCTCTCCAGTTTTCAAAGGATGTGAGGCCTCCTGTCGCGATGAGGCGGAGAACTAGGTCTTTCTCTGTGGTCTCCACAGGGGATTCAGACATCCCTTCATCTTGGGAGATGCAAGACGAGCCTGCATTCAATTCACTGCAGGGATATCCGGCCTTACTTCGAGTCAGAGCATCTCGGAGTCCATTCCATTTGAGGCCACAAACTCAGGGTCCTCTCACATACCTGTAGCTGAGAGAAGCCTCCTCTTGAGGTGCTTGTGGAAAGTTGGTATTCCTCTTGAGTCGAAGCCAGGGAATAAGCTCTCATCTCGAGTTGATTTGGGGTCCACGGAGCCCTTTCGTGTTGCTCCAGTGACCTCAGGATCCCTATAGACTTGAGACAGTGATCTTGGGTTTTCTCTGGAGTGCCATCAAGGAAATCAAGGGTCCTTTCACGTTTGATGTGGAACAAGGAATTGCTCTGCACGCAGTGCAGTGAAATCGGGCCTCATCTCACGGCGAGGGGGAAGTCTCATGGCTTTTCTTGAGTTCCGGCCGGAACCTGGGGTATATTCTCGATTTACGACCCGGAGGGCCCTTCCAGACACGTGTTTGTTCAGCGACATCAGGACTCCTGCCTAGGTGCGAGGGACACCTCGGGATTCTCCTCGAGTCTTGGCATGGCAATTGGGACGCGTCTCCACGTGAGGCGGGAGACCCAGGGTCCCTTTCCACGTGCCACAGGGATCCTGGGACTCCTATCCATTTTCAAGAGGCGTCAGGCATCGTCTCCTTTGGAAGCATTGATCTCCGCGGACCTCTCGAGTTTTCAAAGGATGTGAGGCCTCCCGTCTCGATGAGGCGGAGAACTAGGTCTTTCTCTGTGGTCTCCACAGGGGATTCAGACATCCCTTCGTCTTGGGAGATGCAAGACGAGCCTGCATTTAATTCACTGCAGGGATATCCGGCCTTAGTTCGAGTCAGAGCATCTCGGTGTCCATTCCACTTGAGGCCACAAACTCAGGGTCCCTCTCACATACCTGTAGCTGAGAGAAGCCTCCTCTTGAGGTGCTTGTGGAAAGTTGGTATTCCTCTTGAGTCGAAGCCAGTGGCTAAGCTCTCATCTCGAGTTGATTTGGGGTCCATGGAGCCCTTTCGTGTTGCTCCAGTGACCTCAGGATCCCTCTAGACTTGAGCCAGTGATCTTGGGTTTTCTCTGGAGTGCCATCAAGGAAATCAAGGCTCCTTTCACATTTGATGTGGAACACGGAATTGCTCTGCCCGCAGTGCAGGGAAATCGGTCTTCATCTCGCGGCGAGGGGGAAGTCTCATGGTTTTTCTCGAGTTGCGGCCGGAACCTGGGGTATATTCTCGAGTTAAGACGGGGAGGGCACTTCCAGACACGTGTTTGTTCAGCGACATCAGGACTCCTGCCTAGGTGCGAGGGACACCTCGGGATTCTCCTCGAGTCTTGGCATGGCAATTGGGACGCGTCTCCACGTGAGGCGGGAGACCCAGGGTCCCTTTCCACGTGCCACAGGGATCCTGGGACTCCTATCCATTTTCAAGAGGTGTCAGGCATCGTCTCCTTTGGAAGCATTGATCTCCGCGGACCTCTCGAGTTTTCAAAGGATGTGAGGCCTCCCGTCTCGATGAGGCGGAGAACTAGGTCTTTCTCTGTGGTCTCCACAGGGGATTCAGACATCCCTTCGTCTTGGGAGATGCAAGACGAGCCTGCATTCAAATCACTGCAGGGATATCCGGCCTTACTTCGAATCAGAGCATCTCGGTGTCCATTCCACTTGAGGCCACAAACTCAGGGTCCCTCTCACATACCTGTAGCTGAGAGAAGCCTCCTCTTGAGGTGCTTGTGGAAAGTTGGTATTGCTCTTGAGTCGAAGCCAGGGACTAAGCTCTCATCTCGAGTTGATTTGGGGTCAACGGAGCCCTTTCGTGTTGCTCCAGTGACCTCAGGATCCCTCTAGACTTGAGACAGTGATCTTGGGTTTTCTCTGGAGTGCAATCAAGGAAATCAAGACTCCTTTCACGTTTGATGTGGAACACGGAATTGCTCTGCACGCAGTGCAGGGGAATCGGGCCTCATCTCGCGGCGAGGGGGAAGTCTCTTGGTTTTTCTCGAGTTGCGGCCGGAACCTGGGGTATATTCTCGAGTTACGACGGGGAGGGCCCTTCCAGACACGTGTTTGTTCAGCGACGTCAGGACTCCTGCCTAGGTGCGAGGGACACCTCGGGATTCTCCTCGAGTCTTGGCATGGCAATTGGGACGCGTCTCCATGTGAGGCTGGAGACCCAGGGTCCCTTTCCACGTGCCACAGGGATCCTGGGACTCCTATCCATTTTCAAGAGGAGTCAGGCATCGTCTCCTTTGGAAGCGTTGATCTCCGCGGACCTCTCCAGTTTTCAAAGGATGTGAGGCCTCCGGTCGCGATGAGGCGGAGAACTAGGTCTTTCTCTGTGGTCTCCACAGGGGATTCAGACATCCCTTCATCTTGGGAGATGCAAGACGAGCCTGCATTCAATTCACTGCAGGGATATCCGGCCTTACTTCGAGTCAGAGCATCTCGGAGTCCATTCCATTTGAGGCCACAAACTCAGGGTCCTCTCACATACCTGTAGCTGAGAGAAGCCTCCTCTTGAGGTGCTTGTGGAAAGTTGGTATTCCTCTTGAGTCGAAGCCAGGGAATAAGCTCTCATCTCGAGTTGATTTGGGTTCCACGGAGCCCTTTCGTGTTGCTCCAGTGACCTCAGGATCCCTATAGACTTGAGACAGTGATCTTGGGTTTTCTCTGGAGTGCCATCAAGGAAATCAAGGGTCCTTTCACGTTTGATGTGGAACAAGGAATTGCTCTGCACGCAGTGCAGGGAAATCGGGCCTCATCTCGCGGCGAGGGGGAAGTCTCATGGCTTTTCTTGAGTTCCGGCCGGAACCTGGGGTATATTCTCGATTTACGACCCGGAGGGCCCTTCCAGACACGTGTTTGTTCAGCGACGTCAGGACTCCGGCCTAGGTGCGAGGGACACCTCGGGATTCTCCTCGAGTCTTGGCATGGCAATTGGGACGGTCTCCACGTGAGGCGGGAGACCCAGGGTCCCTTTCCACGTGCCACAGGGATCCTGGGACTCCTATCCATTTTCAAGAGGCGTCAGGCATCGTCTCCTTTGGAAGCATTGATCTCCGCGGACCTCTCGAGTTTTCAAAGGATGTGAAGCCTCCCGTCTCGATGAGGCGGAGAACTAGGCCTTTCTCTGTGGTCTCCACAGGGGATTCAGACATCCCTTCGTCTTGGGAGATGCAAGAGGAGCCTGCATTCAATTCACTGCAGGGATATCCGGCCTTACTTCGAGTCAGAGCATCTCGGTGTCCATTCCACTTGAGGCCACAAACTCAGGGTCCCTCTCACATACCTGTAGCTGAGAGAAGCCTCCTCTTGAGGTGCTTGTGGAAAGTTGGTATTCCTCTTGAGTCGAAGCCAGGGACTAAGCTCTCATCTCGAGTTGATTTGGGGTCCACGGAGCCCTTTCGTGTTGCTCCAGTGACCTCAGGATCCCTCTAGACTTGAGACAGTGATCTTGGGTTTTCTCTGGAGTGCAATCAAGGAAATCAAGGCTCCTTTCACGTTTGATGTGGAACACGGAATTGCTCTGCACGCAGTGCAGGGGAATCGGGCCTCATCTCGCGGCGAGGGGGAAGTCTCTTGGTTTTTCTCGAGTTGCGGCCGGAACCTGGGGTATATTCTCGCGTTACGACGGGGAGGGCCCTTCCAGACACGTGTTTGTTCAGCGACGTCAGGACTCCTGCCTACGTGCGAGACCACCTCGGGATTCTCCTCGAGTCTTGGCATGGCAATTGGGACGCGTCTCCATGTGAGGCTGGAGACCCAGGGTCCCTTTCCACGTGCCACAGGGATCCTGGGACTCCTATCCATTTTCAAGAGGAGTCAGGCATCGTCTCCTTTGGAAGCGTTGATCTCCACGGACCTCTCGAGTTTTCAAAGGATGTGAGGCCTCCGGTCGCGATGAGGCGGAGAACTAGGTCTTTCTCTGTGGTCTCCACAGGGGATTCAGACATCCCTTCGTCTTGGGAGATGCAAGACGAGCCTGCATTCAATTCACTGCAGGGATATCCGGACTTACTTCGAGTCAGAGCATCTCGGAGTCCATTCCATTTGAGGCCACAAACTCAGGGTCCTCTCACATACCTGTAGCTGAGAGAAGCCTCCTCTTGAGGTGCTTGTGGAAAGTTGGTATTCCTCTTGAGTCGAAGCCAGGGAATAAGCTCTCATCTCGAGTTGATTTGGGGTCCACGGAGCCCTTTCGTGTTGCTCCAGTGACCTCAGGATCCCTATAGACTTGAGACAGTGATCTTGGGTTTTCTCTGGAGTGCCATCAAGGAAATCAAGGGTCCTTTCACGTTTGATGTGGAACAAGGAATTGCTCTGCACGCAGTGCAGGGAAATCGGGCCTCATCTCGCGGCGAGGGGGAAGTCTCATGGTTTTTCTTGAGTTCCGGCCGGAACCTGGGGTATATTCTCGATTTACGACGGGGAGGGCCCTTCCAGACACGTGTTTGTTCAGCGACGTCAGGACTCCGGCCTAGGTGCGAGGGACACCTCGGGATTCTCCTCGAGTCTTGGCATGGCAATTGGGACGCGTCTCCACCTGAGGCGGGAGACCCAGGGTCCCTTTCGACGTGCCACAGGAATCCTGGGACTCCTATCCATTTTCAAGAGGAGTCAGGCATCGTCTCCTTTGGAAGCATTGATCTCCGTTGACCTCTCGAGTTTTCAAAGGATGTGAGGCCTCCGGTCGCGTTGAGCCGGAGGAGTAGGTCTTTCTCTGTGGTCTCCACAGGGGATTCAGACATCCCTTCGTATTGGGAGATGCAAGACGAGCCTGCATTCAATTCACTGCAGGGATATCGGGCCTTACTTCGAGTCAGAGCATCTCGGTGTCCATTCCACTTGAGGCCACAAACTCAGGGTCCCTCTCACATACCTGTAGCTGAGAGAAGCCTCCTCTTGAGGTGCTTGTGGAAAGTTGGTATTCCTCTTGAGTCGAAGCCAGGGACTAAGCTCTCATCTCGAGTTGATTTGGGGTCCACGAAGCCCTTTCCTGTTGGTCCAGTGACCTCAGGATCCCTCTAGACTTGAGACAGTGATCTTGGGTTTTCTCTGAAGTGCCATCAAGGAAATCAAGGCTCCTTTCACGTTTGATGTGGAACACGGAATTGCTCTGCACGCAGTGCAGGGAAATCGGTCTTCATCTCGCGGCGAGGGGGAAGTCTCATGGTTTTTCTCGAGTTGCGGCCGGAACCTGGGGTATATTCTCGAGTTAAGACGGGGAGGGCACTTCCAGACACGTGTTTGTTCAGCGACATCAGGACTCCTGCCTAGGTGCGAGGGACACCTCGGGATTCTCCTCGAGTCTTGGCATGGCAATTGGGACGCGTCTCCACGTGAGGCGGGAGACCCAGGGTCCCTTTCCACGTGCCACAGGGATCCTGGGACTCCTATCCATTTTCAAGAGGCGTCAGGCATCGTCTCCTTTGGAAGCATTGATCTCCGCGGACCTCTCGAGTTTTCAAAGGATGTGAGGCCTCCCGTCTCGATGAGGCGGAGAACTAGGTCTTTCTCTGTGGTCTCCACAGGGGATTCAGACATCCCTTCGTCTTGGGAGATGCAAGACGAGCCTGTATTCAATTCACTGCAGGGATATCCGGCCTTAATTCGAGTCAGAGCATCTCGGTGTCCATTCCACTTGAGGCCACAAACTCAGGGTCCCTCTCACATACCTGTAGCTGAGAGAAGCCTCCGCTTGAGGTGCTTGTGGAAAGTTGGTATTCCTCTTGAGTCGAAGCCAGTGGCTAAGCTCTCATCTCGAGTTGATTTGGGGTCCATGGAGCCCTTTCGTGTTGCTCCAGTGACCTCAGGATCCCTCTAGACTTGAGCCAGTGATCTTGGGTTTTCTCTGGAGTGCCATCAAGGAAATCAAGGCTCCTTTCACATTTGATGTGGAACACGGAATTGCTCTGCCCGCAGTGCAGGGAAATCGGTCTTCATCTCGCGGCGAGGGGGAAGTCTCATGGTTTTTCTCGAGTTGCGGCCGGAACCTGGGGTATATTCTCGAGTTAAGACGGGGAGGGCACTTCCAGACACGTGTTTGTTCAGCGACATCAGGACTCCTGCCTAGGTGCGAGGGACACCTCGGGATTCTCCTCGAGTCTTGGCATGGCAATTGGGACGCGTCTCCACGTGAGGCGGGAGACCCAGGGTCCCTTTCCACGTGCCACAGGGATCCTGGGACTCCTATCCATTTTCAAGAGGCGTCAGGCATCTTCTCCTTTGGAAGCATTGATCTCCGCGGACCTCTCGAGTTTTCAAAGGATGTGAGGCCTCCCGTCTCGATGAGGCGGAGAACTAGGTCTTTCTCTGTGGTCTCCACAGGGGATTCAGACATCCCTTCGTCTTGGGAGATGCAAGAGGAGCCTGCATTCAATTCACTGCAGGGATATCCAGCCTTACTTCAAGTCAGAGCATCTCGGTGTCCATTCCACTTGAGGCCACAAACTCAGGGTCCCTCTCACATACCTGTAGCTGAGAGAAGCCTCCTCTTGAGGTGCTTTTGGAAAGTTGGTATTCCTCTTGAGTCGAAGCCAGGGACTAAGCTCTCATCTCGAGTTGATTTGGGGTCAACGGAGCCCTTTCGTGTTGCTCCAGTGACCTCAGGATCCCTCTAGACTTGAGACAGTGATCTTGGGTTTTCTCTGGAGTGCAATCAAGGAAATCAAGGCTCCTTTCACGTTTGATGTGGAACACGGAATTGCTCTGCACGCAGTGCAGGGGAATCGGGCCTCATCTCGCGGCGAGGGGGAAGTCTCTTGGTTTTTCTCGAGTTGCGGCCGGAACCTGGGGTATATTCTCGAGTTACGACGGGGAGGGCCCTTCCAGACACGTGTTTGTTCAGCGACGTCAGGACTCCTGCCTACGTGCGAGGGACACCTCGGGATTCTCCTCGAGTCTTGGCATGGCAATTGGGACGCGTCTCCATGTGAGGCTGGAGATCCAGGGTCCCTTTCCACGTGCCACAGGGATCCTGGGACTCCTATCCATTTTCAAGAGGAGTCAGGCATCGTCTCCTTTGGAAGCGTTGATCTCCGCGGACCTCTCGAGTTTTCAAAGGATGTGAGGCCTCCGGTCGCGATGAGGCGGAGAACTAGGTCTTTCTCTGTGGTCTCCACAGGGGATTCAGACATCCCTTCATCTTGGGAGATGCAAGACGAGCCTGCATTCAATTCACTGCAGGGATATCCGGCCTTACTTCGAGTCAGAGCATCTCGGAGTCCATTCCATTTGAGGCCACAAACTCAGGGTCCTCTCACATACCTGTAGCTGAGAGAAGCCTCCTCTTGAGGTGCTTGTGGAAAGTTGGTATTCCTCTTGAGTCGAAGCCAGGGAATAAGCTCTCATCTCGAGTTGATTTGGGGTCCACGGAGCCCTTTCGTGTTGCTCCAGTGACCTCAGGATCCCTATAGACTTGAGACAGTGATCTTGGGTTTTCTCTGGAGTGCCATCAAGGAAATCAAGGGTCCTTTCACGTTTGATGTGGAACAAGGAATTGCTCTGCACGCAGTGCAGGGAAATCGGGCCTCATCTCGCGGCGAGGGGGAAGTCTCATGGTTTTTCTTGATTTCCGGCCGGAACCTGGGGTATATTCTCGATTTACGACCCGGAGGGCCCTTCCAGACACGTGTTTGTTCAGCGACGTCAGGACTCCGGCCTAGGTGCGAGGGACACCTCGGGATTCTCCTCGAGTCTTGGCATGGCAATTGGGACGCGTCTCCACGTGAGGCGGGAGACCCAGGGTCCCTTTCCACGTGCCACAGGGATCCTGGGACTCCTATCCATTTTCAAGAGGCGTCAGGCATCGTCTCCTTTGGAAGCATTGATCTCCGCGGACCTCTCGAGTTTTCAAAGGATGTGAGGCCTCCCGTCTCGATGAGGCGGAGAACTAGGTCTTTCTCTGTGGTCTCCACAGGGGATTCAGACATCCCTTCGTCTTGGGAGATGCAAGAGGAGCCTGCATTCAATTCACTGCAGGGATATCCGGCCTTACTTCGAGTCAGAGCATCTTGGTGTCCATTCCACTTGAGGCCACAAACTCAGGGTCCCTCTCACATACCTGTAGCTGAGAGAAGCCTCCTCTTGAGGTGCTTGTGGAAAGTTGGTATTCCTCTTGAGTCGAAGCCAGGGACTAAGCTCTCATCTCGAGTTGATTTGGGGTCCACGGAGCCCTTTCATGCTGCTCCAGTGACCTCAGGATCCCTCTAGACTTGAGACAGTGATCTTGGGTTTTCTCTGGAGTGCAATCAAGGAAATCAAGGCTCCTTTCACGTTTGATGTGGAACACGGAATTGCTCTGCACGCAGTGCAGGGGAATCGGGCCTCATCTCGCGGCGAGGGGGAAGTCTCTTGGTTTTTCTCGAGTTGCGGCCGGAACCTGGGGTATATTCTCGCGTTACGACGGGGAGAGCCCTTCCAGACACGTGTTTGTTCAGCGACGTCAGGACTCCTGCCTACGTGCGAGGGACACCTCGGGATTCTCCTCGAGTCTTGGCATGGCAATTGGGACGCGTCTCCACGTGAGGCGGGAGACCGAAGGTCCCTTTCCACGTGCCACAGGGATCCTGGGACTCATATCCATTTTCAAGAGGAGTCAGGCATCATCTCCTTTGGAAGCATTGATCTGCGCGGACCTCTCGAGTTTTCAAAGGATGTGAGGCCTCCGGTCGCGTTGAGGCGGAGGACTAGGTCTTTCTCTGTGGTCTCCACAGGGGATTCAGACATCCCTTCGTCTTGGGAGATGCAAGACGAGCCTGCATTCAATTCACTGCAGGGATATCCGGCCTTACTTCGAGTCAGAGCATCTCGGTGTCCATTCCACTTGAGGCCACAAACTCAGGGACCCTCTCACATACCTGAAGCTGAGAGAAGCCTCCTCTTGAGGTGCTAGTGAAAAGTTGGTATTCCTCTTGAGTAGAAGCCAGGGATTATGCTCTCATCTCGAGTTGATTTGGGGTCCACGGAGCCCTTTCTTGTTGCTCCAGTGACCTCAGGATCCTTCTAGACTTGAGACAGTGAACCTGGGTTTTCTCTGGAGTGCCATCAAGGAAATCAAGGCTTCTTTCACGTTTGATGTGGAACACGGAATTGGTCTGCCCGCAGTGCAGGGGAATCGGGCCTCATCTTGCTGCGAGGGGGAAGTCTCATGGTTTTTCTCGAATTGGGGCCGGAACCTGGGGTATATTCTCGAGTTACGACGGGGAGGGCCCTTCCATACACGTGTTTCTTCAGCGACGTCAGGACTCCTGCCTAGGTGCGAGGGACACCTCGGGATTCTCCTCGAGTCTTGGCATGGCAATTGGGACGCGTCTCCACTTGAGGCGGGAGACCCAGGGTCCCTTTCGACGTGCCACAGGGATCCTGGGACTCCTATCCATTTTCAAGAGGAGTCAGGCATCGTCTCCTTTGGAAGCATTGATCTCCGTGGACCTCTCGAGTTTTCAAAGGATGTGAGGCCTCCGGTCGCGCTGAGGCGGAGGACTAGGTCTTTCTCTGTGGTCTCCACAGGGGAATCAGACATCCCTTCGTCTTGGGAGATGCCAGACGAGCCTGCATTCAATTCACTGCAGGGATATCCGGCCTTACTTCGAGTCAGAGCATCTCGGTGTCCATTCCACTTGAGGCCACAATCTCAGGGTCCCTCTCACATACCAGTAGCTGTGAGAAGCCTCCTCTTGAGGTGCTTGTGGAAAGTTGGTATTCCTCTTGAGACGAAGCCAGGGACTAAGCTCTCATCTCCAGTTGATTTGGGGTCCACAGAGCCCTTTTGTGTTGTTCCAGTGACCTCAGGATCCCTCTAGACTTGAGACAGTTATCTTGGGTTTTCTCTGGAGTGCCATCAAGTAAATCAAGGCTCCTTTCACGTTTGATGTGGAACACGGAATTGCTCTGCATGCAGTGCAGGGGAATCGGGCCTCATCTCGCGGCGAGGGGGAAGTCTCATGGTTTTTCTCGAGTTGCGGCCGGAACCTGGGGTATATTCTCGAGTTAAGACGGGGAGGGCCCTTCCATACACTTCTTTGTTCAGCGACGTCAGGACTCCTGCCTAGGTGCGAGGGACATCTCGGGATTCTCCTCGAGTCTTGGCATGGCAATTGGGACGCGTCTCCACGTGAGGCGGGAGACCCAGTGTCCCTTTCCACGTGCCACAGGGATCCTGGTACTCCTATCCATTTTCAAGAGGAGTCAGGCATCGTCTCCTTTGGAAGCATTGATCTCCACGGACCTCTCGAGTTGTCAAAGAATGTGAGGCCTCGGGTCGCCTTGCAGCGGAGAACTAGGTCTTTCTCTGTGGTCTCCACAGGGAATTCACACTTCCCTTCATGTTGGGAGATGCAAGACGAGCCTGCATTCAATTCACTGCAGGGATATCCGGCCTTACTTAGAGTCAGAGCATCTCGGTGTCCATTCCACTTGAGGCCACAAACTCAGGGTCCCTCTCACATACCTGAAGCTGAGAGAAGCCTCCTCTTGTGGTGCTTGTGGAAAGTTGGTATGCCTCTTGAGTCGAAGCAAGGGACTAAACTATCATCTCGAGTTGATTTGGGGTCCACGGAGCACTTTTTTGTTGCTCCTGTGACCTCAGGATCCCTCTAGACTGGAGAAAGTTATCTTGGGTTTTCTCTGGAGTGCCATCAAGGAAATCAAGGCTCCTTTCACTTTTGATGTGGAACACGGAATTGCTCTGCACGCTGTGCTGGGGAATCGGGCCTCATCTCGCGGCGAGGGGCAAGTCTCATGGTTTTTCTCGAGTTGTGGCCAGAACCTGGGGTATATTCTCGAGTTATGACGGGGAGGGCCCTTCCAGACACGTGTTTGTTCAGCGACGTCAGGACTCCTGCCTAGGTGCGAGGGACATCTCGGGATTCTCCTCGAGTCTTGGCATGGCAATTGGGACGCGTCTCCTCGTGAGGCGGGAGACCCAGCGTCCCTTTCCACGTGCCACAGGGATCCTGGGGTTCTTATCCATTTTCTAGAGGAGTCAGGCATCGTCTCCTTTGGAAGCATTGATCACCGCGGACCTCTAGAATTTTCAAAGGATGTGAGGCCTCCGGTCGCGTTCAGGCGGAGAACTAGTTCTTTCTCTGTGGACTCCAAGGGGATTCAGACCTCCCTTCATCTTGGGAGATGCAAACGAGACTGCATTCAATTCACTGCAGGGATTTCCAGTCTTACTTCGAGTCAGAGCATCTCGGTGTCCATTCCACTTGAGGCCACAAACTCAGGGTCCCTCTCACATACCTGTAGCTGAGAGATGCCTCCTCTTGAGGTGCTTGTGGAAAGTTGGTATTCCTCTTGAGTCGAAGCGAGGGACTAAGCTCTCATCTCGAGTTGATTTGGGGTCACGGAGCCCTTTCTTGTTGCTCCAGTGACCTCAGGATCCCTCTAGACTTGAGACAGTGATCTTGGGTTTTCTCTGGAGTGCCATCAAGGAAATCAAGGCTCCTTTCAGGCTTGATGTGGAACACGGAATTGCTCTGCACGCAGTGCAGGGAAATCGGGCCTCATCTCGCGGCGAGGGGGAAGTCTCATGGTTTTTCTTGATTTCCGGCCGGAACCTGGGGTATATTCTCGATTTACGACCCGGAGGGCCCTTCCAGACACGTGTTTGTTCAGCGACGTCAGGACTCCGGCCTAGGTGCGAGGGACACCTCGGGATTCTCCTCGAGTCTTGGCATGGCAATTGGGACGCGTCTCCACGTGAGGCGGGAGACCCAGGGTCCCTTTCCACGTGCCACAGGGATCCTGGGACTCCTATCCATTTTCAAGAGGCGTCAGGCATCGTCTCCTTTGGAAGCATTGATCTCCGTTGACCTCTCGAGTTTTCAAAGGATGTGAGGCCTCCCGTCTCGATGAGGCGGAGAACTAGGTCTTTCTCTGTGGTCTCCACAGGGGATTCAGACATCCCTTCGTCTTGGGAGATGCAAGAGGAGCCTGCATTCAATTCACTGCAGGGATATCCGGCCTTACTTCGAGTCAGAGCATCTTGGTGTCCATTCCACTTGAGGCCACAAACTCAGGGTCCCTCTCACATACCTGTAGCTGAGAGGAGCCTCCTCTTGAGGTGCTTGTGGAAAGTTGGTATTCTTCTTGAGTCGAAGCCAGGGACTAAGCTCTCATCTCGAGTTGATTTGGGGTCCACGGAGCCCTTTCATGCTGCTCCAGTGACCTCAGGATCCCTCTAGACTTGAGACAGTGATCTTGGGTTTTCTCTGGAGTGCAATCAAGGAAATCAAGGCTCCTTTCACGTTTGATGTGGAACACGGAATTGCTCTGCACGCAGTGCAGGGGAATCGGGCCTCATCTCGCGGCGAGGGGGAAGTCTCTTGGTTTTTCTCGAGTTGCGGCCGGAACCTGGGGTATATTCTCGCGTTACGACGGGGAGGGCCCTTCCAGACACGTGTTTGTTCAGCGACGTCAGGACTCCTGCCTACGTGCGAGGGACACCTCGGGATTCTCCTCGAGTCTTGGCATGGCAATTGGGACGCGTCTCCATGTGAGGCTGGAGACCCAGGGTCCCTTTCCACGTGCCACAGGGATCCTGGGACTCCTATCCATTTTCAAGAGGAGTCAGGCATCGTCTCCTTTGGAAGCGTTGATCTCCACGGACCTCTCGAGTTTTCAAAGGATGTGAGGCCTCCGGTCGCGATGAGGCGGAGAACTAGGTCTTTCTCTGTGGTCTCCACAGGGGATTCAGACATCCCTTCGTCTTGGGAGATGCAAGACGAGCCTGCATTCAATTCACTGCAGGGATATCCGGACTTACTTCGAGTCAGAGCATCTCGGAGTCCATTCCATTTGAGGCCACAAACTCAGGGTCCTCTCACATACCTGTAGCTGAGAGAAGCCTCCTCTTGAGGTGCTTGTGGAAAGTTGGTATTCCTCTTGAGTCGAAGCCAGGGAATAAGCTCTCATCTCGAGTTGATTTGGGGTCCACGGAGCCCTTTCGTGTTGCTCCAGTGACCTCAGGATCCCTATAGACTTGAGACAGTGATCTTGGGTTTTCTCTGGAGTGCCATCAAGGAAATCAAGGGTCCTTTCACGTTTGATGTGGAACAAGGAATTGCTCTGCACGCAGTGCAGGGAAATCAGGCCTCATCTCGCGGCGAGGGGGAAGTCTCATGGTTTTTCTTGAGTTCCGGCCGGAACCTGGGGTATATTCTCGATTTACGACGGGGAGGGCCCTTCCAGACACGTGTTTGTTCAGCGACGTCAGGACTCCGGCCTAGGTGCGAGGGACACCTCGGGATTCTCCTCGAGTCTTGGCATGGCAATTGGGACGCGTCTCCACCTGAGGCGGGAGACCCAGGGTCCCTTTCGACGTGCCACAGGGATCCTGGGACTCCTATCCATTTTCAAGAGGCGTCAGGCATCGTCTCCTTTGGAAGCATTGATCTCCGTTGACCTCTCGAGTTTTCAAAGGATGTGAGGCCTCCGGTCGCGTTGAGCCGGAGGAGTAGGTCTTTCTCTGTGGTCTCCACAGGGGATTCAGACATCCCTTCGTCTTGGGAGATGCAAGAGGAGCCTGCATTCAATTCACTGCAGGGATATCCGGCCTTACTTCGAGTCAGAGCATCTCGGTGTCCATTCCACTTGAGGCCACAAACTCGGGGTCCCTCTCACATACCTGTAGCTGAGAGAAGCCTCCTCTTGAGGTGCTTGTGGAAAGTTGGTATTCCTCTTGAGTCGAAGCCAGGGACTAAGCTCTCATCTCGAGTTGATTTGGGGTCCACGGAGCCCTTTCGCGTTGCGCCAGTGACCTCAGGATCGCTCTAGACTTGAGACAGTGATCTTGGGTTTTCTCTGGAGTGCCATCAAGTAAATCAAGGCTCCTTTCACGTTTGATGTGGAACACGGAATTGCTCTGCACGCAGTGCAGGTGAATCGGGCCTCATCTCGCGGCGAGGGGGAAGTCTCATGGTTTTTCTCGAGTTGCGGCCGGAACCTGTGGCATCTTCTCGAGTTACGACGGTCAGGGCTCTTCCAGACACGTGTTTGTTCAGCGACGTCAGGACTCCTGCCTAGGTGCGAGGGACACCTCGGGATTCTCCTCGAGTCTTGGCATGGCAATTGGGACGCGTCTCCACGTGAGGCGGGAGACCGAAGGTCCCTTTCCACGTGCCACAGGGATCCTGGGACTCATATCCATTTTCAAGAGGAGTCAGGCATCGTCTCCTTTGGAAGCATTGATCTGCGCGGACCTCTCGAGTTTTCAAAGGATGTGAGGCCTCCGGTCGCGTTGAGGCGGAAAACTAGGTCTTTCTCTGTGGTCTCCACAGGGGATTCAGACATCCCTTCGTCTTGGGAGATGCAAGACGAGCCTGCATTCAATTCACTGCAGGGATATCCGGCCTTACTTCGAGTCAGAGCATCTCGGTGTCCATTCCACTTGAGGCCACAAACTCAGGGACCCTCTCACATACCTGAAGCTGAGAGAAGCCTCCTCTTGAGGTGCTTGTGAAAAGTTGGTATTCCTCTTGAGTAGAAGCCAGGGATTATGCTCTCATCTCGAGTTGATTTGGGGTCCACGGAGCCCTTTCTTGTTGCTCCAGTGACCTCAGGATCCTTCTAGACTTGAGACAGTGAACCTGGGTTTTCTCTGGAGTGCCATCAAGGAAATCAAGGCTTCTTTCACGTTTGATGTGGAACACGGAATTGCTCTGCCCGCAGTGCAGGGGAATCGGGCCTCATCTTGCTGCGAGGGGGAAGTCTCATGGTTTTTCTCGAGTTGGGGCCGGAACCTGGGGTATATTCTCGAGTTACGACGGGGAGGGCCCTTCCATACACGTGTTTGTTCAGCGACGTCAGGACTCCTGCCTAGGTGCGAGGGACACCTCGGGATTCTCCTCGAGTCTTGGCATGGCAATTGGGACGCGTCTCCACTTGAGGCGGGAGACCCAGGGTCCCTTTCGACGTGCCACAGGGATCCTGGGACTCCTATCCATTTTCAAGAGGAGTCAGGCATCGTCTCCTTTGGAAGCATTGATCTCCGTGGACCTCTCGAGTTTTCAAAGGATGTGAGGCCTCCGGTCGCGCTGAGGCGGAGGACTAGGTCTTTCTCTGTGGTCTCCACAGGGGAATCAGACATCCCTTCGTCTTGGGAGATGCCAGACGAGCCTGCATTCAATTCACTGCAGGGATATCCGGCCTTACTTCGAGTCAGAGCATCTCGGTGTCCATTCCACTTGAGGCCACAATCTCAGGGTCCCTCTCACATACCAGTAGCTGAGAGAAGCCTCCTCTTGAGGTGCTTGTGGAAAGTTGGTATTCCTCTTGAGACGAAGCCAGGGACTAAGCTCTCTTCTCGAGTTGATTTGGGGTCCACAGAGCCCTTTTGTGTTGTTCCAGTGACCTCAGGATCCCTCTAGACTTGAGACAGTTATCTTGGGTTTTCTCTGGAGTGCCATCAAGTAAATCAAGGCTCCTTTCACGTTTGATGTGGAACACGGAATTGCTCTGCATGCAGTGCAGGGGAATCGGGCCTCATCTCGCGGCGAGGGGGAAGTCTCATGGTTTTTCTCGAGTTGCGGCCGGAACCTGGGGTATATTCTCGAGTTAAGACGGGGAGGGCCCTTCCATACACTTCTTTGTTCAGCGACGTCAGGACTCCTGCCTAGGTGCGAGGGACATCTCGGGATTCTCCTCGAGTCTTGGCATGGCAATTGGGACGCGTCTCCACGTGAGGCGGGAGACCCAGTGTCCCTTTCCACGTGCCACAGGGATCCTGGTACTCCTATCCATTTTCAAGAGGAGTCAGGCATCGTCTCCTTTGGAAGCATTGATCTCCACGGACCTCTCGAGTTGTCAAAGAATGTGAGGCCTCGGGTCGCCTTGCGGCGGAGAACTAGGTCTTTCTCTGTGGTCTCCACAGGGAATTCACACTTCCCTTCATGTTGGGAGATGCAAGACGAGCCTGCATTCAATTCACTGCAGGGATATCCGGCCTTACTTAGAGTCAGAGCATCTCGGTGTCCATTCCACTTGAGGCCACAAACTCAGGGTCCCTCTCACATACCTGAAGCTGAGAGAAGCCTCCTCTTGTGGTGCTTGTGGAAAGTTGGTATGCCTCTTGAGTCGAAGCAAGGGACTAAACTATCATCTCGAGTTGATTTGGGGTCCACGGAGCACTTTTTTGTTGCTCCTGTGACCTCAGGATCCCTCTAGACTGGAGAAAGTTATCTTGGGTTTTCTCTGGAGTGCCATCAAGGAAATCAAGGCTCCTTTCACTTTTGATGTGGAACACGGAATTGCTCTGCACGCTGTGCTGGGGAATCGGGCCTCATCTCGCGGCGAGGGGCAAGTCTCATGGTTTTTCTCGAGTTGTGGCCAGAACCTGGGGTATATTCTCGAGTTATGACGGGGAGGGCCCTTCCAGACACGTGTTTGTTCAGCGACGTCAGGACTCCTGCCTAGGTGCGAGGGACATCTCGGGATTCTCCTCGAGTCTTGGCATGGCAATTGGGACGCGTCTCCTCGTGAGGCGGGAGACCCAGCGTCCCTTTCCACGTGCCACAGGGATCCTGGGGTTCTTATCCATTTTCTAGAGGAGTCAGGCATCGTCTCCTTTGGAAGCATTGATCACCGCGGACCTCTAGAATTTTCAAAGGATGTGAGGCCTCCGGTCGCGTTCAGGCGGAGAACTAGTTCTTTCTCTGTGGACTCCAAGGGGATTCAGACCTCCCTTCATCTTGGGAGATGCAAACGAGACTGCATTCAATTCACTGCAGGGATTTCCAGTCTTACTTCGAGTCAGAGCATCTCGGTGTCCATTCCACTTGAGGCCACAAACTCAGGGTCCCTCTCACATACCTGTAGCTGAGAGATGCCTCCTCTTGAGGTGCTTGTGGAAAGTTGGTATTCCTCTTGAGTCGAAGCGAGGGACTAAGCTCTCATCTCGAGTTGATTTGGGGTCACGGAGCCCTTTCTTGTTGCTCCAGTGACCTCAGGATCCCTCTAGACTTGAGACAGTGATCTTGGGTTTTCTCTGGAGTGCCATCAAGGAAATCAAGGCTCCTTTCAGGCTTGATGTGGAACACGGAATTGCTCTGCACGCAGTGCAGGGGAATCGGGCCTCATCTCGCGGCGATGGGGAAGTCTCATGGTTTTTCTCGAGTTGCGGCCGGAACCTGGGATATATACTTGAGTTATGACGGGGAGGGCCCTTCCAGACACGTGTTTGTTCAGCAACGTCAGGACTCCTGCCTAGGTGCGAGGGACAACTCGGGATTCTCCTCGAGTCTTGGCATGGCAATTGGGAAGCGTCTCCACGTGAGGCGGGAGCCCCAGGGTCCATTTCCACGTGCCACCGGGATCCTGGGACTCCTATCCATTTTCAAGAGGAGTCAGGCATTCTCTCCTTTGGAAGCATTGATCTCCGCGGACCTCTCGAGTTTTCAAAGGATGTGAGGCCTCCGGTCGCGATGAGGCGGAGGACTAGGTCTTTCTCTGTGGTCTCCACAGGGGATTCAGACATCCCTTCGTCTTGCGAGACACAAAACGAGCCTGCATTCAATTCACTGCAGGGATATCCGGCCTTACTTCGAGTCAGAGCATCTCGGTGTCCATTCCACTTGAGGCCACAAACTCATGGTCCCTCTCACATACCTGTAGCTGAGAGAAGCCTCCTCTTGAGGTGCTTGTGGAAAGTTGGTATTCCTCTTGAGTCGAAGCCAGGGACTAAGCTCTCATCTCGAGTTGATTTGGGGTCCATTGTGCCCTTGGGTGTTGCTCCAGTGACCTCAGGATCCCTCTAGACTTGAGACAGTGATCTTGGGTTTTCTCTGGAGTGCCATCAAGGAAATCAAGGTTCCTTTCACGTTTGATGTGGAGCACGGAATTGCTCTGCACGCAGTGCAGGGGAATCGGGCCTCATCTTGCGGCGAGGGGGAAGTCTCATGGTTTTTCTCGAGTTGCGGGCGGAACCTGGGGTATATTCTCGAGTTACGACGGGGAGGGCACTTCCAGACACGTGTTTGTTCAGCGACGTCAGGACTCCTGCCTAGGTGCGAGGGACACCGCGGGATTCTCCTCGAGTCTTGGCATGGCAATTGGGACGCGTCTCCACGTGAGGCGGGAGACCCAGTGTCCCTTTCGATGTGCCACAGGGATCCTGGGACTCCTATCCATTTTCAAGAGGAGTCAGGCATCGTCTCCTTTGGAAGCATTGATCTCCGCGGACCTCTCGAGTTTTCAAAGGATGTGAGGCCTCGGGTCGCGATGAGGCGGAGGACTAGGTCTTTCTCTGTGGTCTCCACAGGGGATTCAGACATCCCTTCGTCTTGGGAGATGCAAGAGGAGCCTGCATTCAATTCACTGCAGGGATATCCGGCCTTAGTTCGAGTCAGAGCATCTCGGTGTCCATTCCACTTGAGGCCACAAACTCAGGGTCCCTCTCACATACCTGTAGCTGAGAGAAGCCTCCTCTTGAGGTGCTTGTGGAAAGTTGGTATTCCTCTTGAGTCGAAGCCAGGGACTAAGCTCTCATCTCGAGTTGATTTGGGGTCCACGGAGCCCTTTCGTGTTGCTCCAGTGACCTCAGGATCCCTCTAGACTTGAGACAGTGATCTTGGGTTTTCTCTGGAGTGCAATCAAGGAAATCAAGGCTCCTTTCACATTTGATGTGGAACACGGAATTGCTCTGCACGCAGTGCAGGGAAATCGGTCTTCATCTCGCGGCGAGGGCGAAGTCTCATGGTTTTTCTCGAGTTGCGGCCGGAACCTGGGGTATATTCTCGAGTTAAGACGGGGAGGGCACTTCCAGACACGTGTTTGTTCAGCGACATCAGGACTCCTGCCTAGGTGCGAGGGACACCTCGGGATTCTCCTCGAGTCTTGGCATGGCAATTGGGACGCGTCTCCACGTGAGGCGGGAGACCCAGGGTCCCTTTCCACGTGCCACAGGGATCCTGGGACTCCTATCCATTTTCAAGAGGCGTCAGGCATCGTCTCCTTTGGAAGCATTGATCTCCGCGGACCTCTCGAGTTTTCAAAGGATGTGAGGCCTCCCGTCTCGATGAGGCGGAAAACTAGGTCTTTCTCTGTGGTCTCCACAGGGGATTCAGACATCCCTTCGTCTTGGGAGATGCAAGAGGAGCCTGCATTCAATTCACTGCAGGGATATCCGGCCTTACTTCGAGTCAGAGCATCTCGGTGTCCATTCCACTTGAGGCCACAAACTCAGGGTCCCTCTCACATACCTGTAGCTGAGAGAAGCCTCCTCTTGAGGTGCTTGTGGAAAGTTGGTATTCCTCTTGAGTCGAAGCCAGGGACTAAGCTCTCATCTCGAGTTGATTTGGGGTCCACGGAGCCCTTTCGTCTTGCTCCAGTGACCTCAGGATCCCTCTAGAATTGAGACAGTGATCTTGGGTTTTCTCTGGAGTGCAATCAAGGAAATCAAGGCTCCTTTCACATTTGATGTGGAACTCGGAATTGCTCTGCACGCAGTGCAGGGAAATCGGTCTTCATCTCGCGGCGAGGGGGAAGTCTCATGGTTTTTCTCGAGTTGCGGCCGGAACCTGGGGTATATTCTCGAGTTAAGACGGGGAGGGCACTTCCAGACACGTGTTTGTTCAGCGACATCAGGACTCCTGCCTAGGTGCGAGGGACACCTCGGGATTCTCCTCGAGTCTTGGCATGGCAATTGGGACGCGTCTCCACGTGAGGCGGGAGACCCAGGGTCCCTTTCCACGTGCCACAGGAATCCTGGGACTCCTATCCATTTTCAAGAGGCGTCAGGCATCGTCTCCTTTGGAAGCATTGATCTCCGCGGACCTCTCGAGTTTTCAAAGGATGTGAGGCCTCCCGTCTCGATGAGGCGGAGAACTAGGTCTTTCTCTGTGGTCTCCACAGGGGATTCAGACATCCCTTCGTCTTGGGAGATGCAAGAGGAGCCTGCATTCAATTCACTGCAGGGATATCCGGCCTTACTTCGAGTCAGAGCATCTCGGTGTCCATTGCACTTGAGGCCACAAACTCAGGGTCCCTCTCACATACCTGTAGCTGAGAGAAGCCTCCTCTTGAGGTGCTTGTGGAAAGTTGGTATTCCTCTTGAGTCGAAGCCAGGGACTAAGCTCTCATCTCGAGTTGATTTGGGGTCCATGGAGGCTTTTAGTGTTGCTCCATTGACCTCAGGATCCCTCTAGACTTGAGACAGTGATCTTGGGTTTTCTCTGGAGTGCAATCAAGGAAATCAAGGCTCCTTTCACGTTTGATGTGGAACACGGAATTGCTCTGCACGCAGTGCAGGGGAATCGGGCCTCATCTCGCGGCGAGGGGGAAGTCTCTTGGTTTTTCTCGTGTTGCGGCCGGAACCTGGGGTATATTCTCGCGTTACGACGGGGAGTGCCCTTCCAGACACGTGTTTGTTCAGCGACGTCAGGACTCCTGCCTAGGTGCGAGGGACACCTCGGGATTCTCCTCGAGTCTTGGCATGGCAATTGGGACGCGTCTCCACGTGAGGCTGGAGACCCAGGGTCCCTTTCCACGTGCCACAGAGATCCTGGGACTCCTATCCATTTTCAAGAGGAGTCAGGCATCGTCTCCTTTGGAAGCATTGATCTCCGCGGACCTCACGAGTTTTCAAAGAATGTGAGGCCTCCGGTCGCGATGAGGCGGAGAACTAGGTCTTTCTCTGTGGTCTCCACAGGGGATTCAGACATCCCTTCGTCTTGGGAGATGCAAGACGAGCCTGCATTCAATTCACTGCAGGGATATCCGGCCTTACTTCGAGTCAGAGCATCTCAGAGAGTCCATTCCATTTGAGGCCACAAACTCAGGGTCCTCTCACATACCTGTAACTGAGAGAAGCCTCCTCTTGAGTTGCTTGTGGAAAGTTGGTATTCCTCTTGAGTCGAAGCCAGGGAATAAGCTCTCATCTCGAGTTGATTTGGGGTCCACGGAGCCCTTTCGTGTTGCTCCAGTGACCTCAGGATCCCTATAGACTTGAGACAGTGATCTTGGGTTTTCTCTGGAGTGCCATCAAGGAAATCAAGGGTCCTTTCACGTTTGATGTGGAACAAGGAATTGCTCTGCACGCAGTGCAGGGAAATCGGGCCTCATCTCGCGGCGAGGGGGAAGTCTCATGGTTTTTCTAGAGTTCCGGCCGGAACCTGGGTTATATTCTCGATTTACGACCCGGAGGGCCCTTCCAGACACGTGTTTGTTCAGCGACGTCAGGACTCCGGCCTAGGTGCGAGGGACACCTCGGGATTCTCCTCGAGTCTTGGCATGGCAATTGGGACGCGTCTCCACGTGAGGCGGGAGACCCAGGGTCCCTTTCCACGTGCCACAGGGATCCTGGGACTCCTATCCATTTTCAAGAGGCGTCAGGCATCGTCTCCTTTGGAAGCATTGATCTCCGCGGACCTCTCGAGTTTTCAAAGGATGTGAGGCCTCCGGTCGCATTGAGCCGGAGGACTAGGCCTTTCTCTGTGGTCTCCACAGGGGATTCAGACATCCCTTCGTCTTGGGAGATGCAAGACGAGCCTGCATTCAATTCACTGCAGGGATATCCAGCCTTACTTCGAGTCAGAGCATCTCGGTGTCCATTCCACTTGAGGCCACAAACTCAGGGTCCCTCTCACATACCTGTAGCTGAGAGAAGCCTCCTCTTGAGGTGCTTGTGGAAAGTTGGTATTCCTCTTGAGTCGAAGCCAGTGGCTAAGCTCTCATCTCGAGTTGATTTGGGGTCCATGGAGCCCTTTCGTGTTGCTCCAGTGACCTCAGGATCCCTCTAGACTTGAGCCAGTGATCTTGGGTTTTCTCTGGAGTGCCATCAAGGAAATCAAGGCTCCTTTCACATTTGATGTGGAACACGGAATTGCTCTGCACGCAGTGCAGGGAAATCGGTCTTCATCTCGCGGCGAGGGGGAATTCTCATGGTTTTTCTCGAGTTGCGGCTGGAACCTGGGGTATATTCTCGATTTACGACGGGGAGGGCCCTTCCAGACACGTGTTTGTTCAGCGACATCAGGACTCCTGCCTAGGTGCGAGGGACACCTCGGGATTCTCCTCGAGTCTTGGCATGGCAATTGGGACGCGTCTCCACGTGAGGCGGGAGACCCAGTGTCCCTTTCGACGTGCCACAGGGATCCTGGGACTCCTATCCATTTTCAAGAGGCGTCAGGCATCGTCTCCTTTGGAAGCATTGATCTCCGCGGACCTCTCGAGTTTTCAAAGGATGTGAGGCCTCCCGTCTCGATGAGGCGGAGAACTAGGTCTTTCTCTGTGGTCTCCACAGGAGATTCAGACATCCCTTCGTCTTGGGAGATGCAAGAGGAGCCTGCATTCAATTCACTGCAGGGATATCCGGCCTTAGTTCGAGTCAGAGCATCTCGGTGTCCATTCCACTTGAGGCCACAAACTCAGGGTCCCTCTCACATACCTGTAGCTGAGAGAAGCCTCCTCTTGAGGTGCTTGTGGAAAGTTGGTATTCCACTTGAGTCGAAGCCAGGGACTAAGCTCTCATCTCGAGTTGATTTGGGGTCCACGGAGCCCTTTCGTGTTGCTCCAGTGACCTCAGGATCCCTCTAGACTTGAGACAGTGATCTTGGGTTTTCTCTGGAGTGCAATCAAGGAAATCAAGGCTCCTTTCACATTTGATGTGGAACACGGAATTGCTCTGCACGCAGTGCAGGGAAATCGGTCTTCATCTCGCGGCGAGGGGGAAGTCTCATGGTTTTTCTCGAGTTGCGGCCGGAACCTGGGGTATATTCTCGAGTTAAGACGGGGAGGGCACTTCCAGACACGTGTTTGTTCAGCGACATCAGGACTCCTGCCTAGGTGCGAGGGACACCTCGGGATTCTCCTCGAGTCTTGGCATGGCAATTGGGACGCGAATCCACGTGAGGCGGGAGACCCAGGATCCCTTTCCACGTGCCACAGGGATCCTGGGACTCCTATCCATTTTCAAGAGGAGTCAGGCATCGTCTCCTTTGGAAGCATTGATCTCCGCGGACCTCTCGAGTTTTCAAAGGATGTGAGGCCTCCGGTCACGATGAGGCATAGGACTAGGTCTTTCTCTGTGGTCTCCACAGGGGATTCAGACATCCCTTCGTCTTGGGAGATGCAAGACGAGCCTGCATTCAATTCACTGCAGGGATATCCGGCCTTACTTCGAGTCAGAGCATCTCGGTGTCCATTCCACTTGAGGCCACAAACTCAGGGTCCCTCACACATACATGTAGCTGAGAGAAGCCTCCTCTTGAGGTGCTTGTGGAAAGTTGGTATTCCTCTTGAGTCGAAGCCAGGGACGAAGCTCTCATCTCGAGTTGATTTGGGGTCCACAGAGCCCTTTCGTGTTGCTCCAGTGACCTCAGGATCCCTCTAGTCTTGAGACAGTGATCTTGGGTTTTCTCTGGAGTGCCATCAAGGAAACCAAGGCTCCTTTCACGTTTGATGTGGAACACGGAATTGCCCTGCTCGCAGTGGAGGGGAATCGGGCCTCATCTCGCGGCGAGGGGGAAGTCTCATGGTTTTACTCGAGTTGCAGCCGGAACCTGGGGTATATTCTCGAGTTACGACGGCGAGGGACCTTCCACACACGTGTTTGTTCAGCGACGTCAGGACTCCTGCCTAGGTGCGAGGGACACCTCGAGATTCTCCTCGAGTCTTGGCATGGCAATTGGGACGCGTCTCCACGTGAGGCGGGAGACCCAGGTACCCTTTCCACGTGCCACAGGGATCCTGGGACTCCTATCCATTTTCAAGAGGAGTCAGGCATTGTCTCCTTCGGAAGCATTGATCTCCGCGGACCTCCTGAGTTTTCAAAGGATGTGAGGCCTCCGGTCGCGTTGAGGCGGAGGACTAGGTCTTTCTCTGTGGTCTCCACAGGGGATTCAGACATCCCTTCGTCTTGGGAGATGCAAGACGAGCCTGCATTCAATTCACTGCAAAGATATCCCGCCTTACTTCGAGTCAGAGCATCTCGGTGTCCATTCCACTTGAGGCCACAAACTCAGGGTCCCTCTCACATTCCTGTAGCTGAGAGAAGCCTCCTCTTGGGGTGCTTGTGGAAAGTTGGTATTCCTCTTGAGTCGAAGCCAGGGACTAAGCTCTCATCTCGAGTTGATTCCGGGTCCACGGAGCCCTTTCGTGTAGCTCCTGTGACCTCAGGATCCCTCTAGACTTGAGACAGTGATCTTGGGTTTTCTCTGCAGTGCCATCAAGGAAATCAAGGCTCCTTTCACGTTTGATGTGGAACAAGGAATTGCCCTGCACGCAGTGCAGGGGAATCGGGCCTCATCTCTCGGCGAGGGGGAAGTCTCATGGTTTTTCTCGAGTTGCGGCCGGAACCTGGTTTATTTTCTCGAGTTACAATGGGGAGGGCCCTTCCAGACACGTGTTTGTTCAACGACGTCAGGACTCCTGCCTAGGTGCGAGGGACACCTCGGGATTCTCCTCGAGTCTTGGCATGGCAATTGGGACGCGTATCCACGTGAGGCGGGAGACCCAGGATCCCTTTCCACGTGCCACAGGGATCCTGGGACTCCTATCCATTTTCAAGAGGAGTCAGGCATCGTCTCCTTTGGAAGCATTGATCTCCGCAGACCTCTCGAGTTTTCAAAGGATGTGAGGCCTCCAGTGGCGTTGAGGTGGAGGATTGGTCTTTCTCTGTGGTCTCCACAGGGGATTCAGACATCCCTTCGTATTGGGAGATGCAAGACGAACCTGCATTCAATTCACTGCAGGGATATCCGGCCTTACTCCGAGTCAGAGCATCTCGGTGTCCATTCCACTTGAGGCCACAAACTCAGGGTACCTCTCACATACCTGTAGCAGAGAGAAGCCTCCTCTTGTTGTGCTTGTGGAAAGTTGGTATTCCTCTTGAGTCGAAGCCAGGGACTAAGCTTTCATCTCAAGTTGATTTGGGGTCCACGGAGCCCTTTCGTGTTGCTCCAGTGACCTCAGGATCCCTCTAGACTTGAGACAGTGATCTTGGGTTTTCTCTGGAGTGCCATCAAGGAAATCAAGGCTCCTTTCACGTTTGATGTGGAACACGGAATTGCTCTGGACGCAGTGGATGGGAATCGGGCCTCATCTCTCGGCGAGGGGGAGTCTCTTGGTTTTTCTCGAGTTGCGGCCGGAACCTGGTTTATATTCTCGAGTTACGACGGGGAGGGCCCTTCCAGACACGTCTTTGTTCAGCGACGTCAGGACTCCTGCCTAGGTGCGAGGGACACCTCGGGATTCTCCTCGAGTCTTGGCATGGCAATTGGGACGCGTCTCCACGTGAGGCGTTAGACCCAGGGTCCCTTTCCACGTGCCAAAGGGATCCTGGGACTCCTATTCATTTTCAAGAGGAGTCATGCATCGTCTCCTTTGGAAGCATTGATCTCCGCGGACCTCTCGAGTTTTCAAGGATGTGAGGCCTCCGGTAGCGATGAGGCGGAGAGCTAGGTCTTTCTCTGTGGTCTCCACAGGGGATTCAGACATCCCTTCGTCTTGGGAGATGCAAGACGAGCCTGCATTCAATTCACTGCAGGGATATCCGGCCTTACTTCGAGTCAGAGCATCTCGGTGTCCATTCCACTTGAGGCCACAAACTCAGGGTCCCTCTCACATACCTGTAGCTGGGAGAAGCATCCTCTTTAGGTCCTTGTGGAAAGTTGGTATTGCTCTTGAGTCGAAGCCAGGGACTAAGCTCTCATCTCGAGTTGATTTGGGGTCCACGGAGCCCTTTCCTGTTGCTACAGTGACCTGAGGATCGCTCTAGACTTGAGACAGTGATCTTGGGTTTTCTCTGGAGTGCCATCAAGGAAATCAAGGCTCCTTTCATGTTTGATGTGGAACACGGAATTGCTCTGCACGCAGTGCAGGGGAATCGGGCCTCATCTCGAGGCGAGGCGGAAGTCTCATGGTTTTTCTCGAGTTGCGGCCGGAACCTGGGGTATATTCTCGAGTTACGACGGGGAGGGCCCTTCCAGACACGTGTTTGTTCAGCAACGTCAGCCCTCCTGCCTAGGTGCGAGGGACACCTCGGGATTCTCCTCGAGTCTTGGCATGGCAATTGGGAAGCGTCTCCACGTGAGGCGGGAGACCCAGGGTCCCTTTCCACGTGCCACAGGGATCCTGGGACTCCTATCCATTTTCAAGAGGAGTCAGGCATCGTCTCCTTTGGAAGCATTGATCTCCGCGGACCTCTCGAGTTTTCAAAGGATGTGAAGCCTCCGGTCGCGATGAGGCCGAGAACTAGGTCTTTCTCTGTGGTCTCCACAGGGGATTCAGACATCCCTTCATCTTGGGAGATGCAAGACGAGCCTGCATTCAATTCACTGCAGGGATATCCGGCCTTACTTCGAGTCAGAGCATCTCGGTGTCCATTCCACTTGAGGCCACAAACTCAGGGTACTCCTCACATACCTTTAGCTGAGAGAAGCCTCCTCTTGAGGTGCTTGTGGAAAGTTGGTATTCCTCTTGAGTCGAATCCAGGGACTAAGTTTTCATCTCGAGTTGATTTGGGGTCCACGGAGCCATTTCGTGTTGCTCCAGTGACCTCAGGATCCCTCTAGACTTGAGACAGTCATCTTGGGTTTTCTCTGTAGTGCCATCAAGGAAATCAAGGCTCCTTTCATGTTTGATGTGGAACACGGAATTGCTCTGCACGCAGTGCAGGGGAATCGGGCCTCATCTCGCGGTGAGGGGGAAGTCTCATGGTTTTCTCGAGTTGCGGCTGGACCCGGGGTATATTCTCGAGTTAGGACGGGGAGGGCCCTTCCAGACACGTGTTTGTTCAGCGACGTCAGGACTCCTGCCTAGGTGCGAGGGACACCTCGGGATTCTCCTCGAGTCTTGGAAGGTCAATAGGGACGCGTTTCCACGTGCGGCGGGAGACCCAGTGTCCCTTTCCACGTGCCACAGGGATCCTGGGACACCTATCCATTTTCAAGAGGAGTCAGGCATCGTCTCCTTTGGAAGCATTGATCTCTGCGGACCTCTCGAGTTTTCAAAGGATTTGAGGCCTCCGGTCGCGATGAGGCGGAGGACTATGTCTTTCTCTGTGGTCTCCACAAGGGATTCAGACATCCCTTCGTCTTAGGAGATGCAAGACGAGCCTGCATTCAATTCACTGCAGGGATATCTGGCCGTACTTCGAGTCAGAGCATCTCGGTGTCCATTCCACCTGAGGCCACAAACTCAGGGTCCCTCTCACATTCCTGTAGCTGAGAGAAGCCTCCTCTTGAGGTGCTTGTGGAAAGTTGGTATTCCTCCTGATTCAAATCCAGGGACTAAGCTCTCATCTCGAGTTGATTTGGGGTCCACAGAGCCCTTTCGTGTTGCTCCAGTGACCTCAGGATCCCTCTCGACTTGAGACAGTGATCTTGGGTTTTCTCTGGAGTGCCATCAAGGAAATCAAGGCTCCTTTCACGTTTGATGTGGAACACGGAATTGCTCTGCATGCAGTGCACGGGAATTGGGCCTCATCTCGCGGCGAGGGGGAAGTCTCATGGTTTTTCTCGAGTTGCGGCCGGAACCTGGGGTATATTCTCGAGTTACGATGGGGAGGGCCCTTCCAGACACGTGTTCGTTCAGCGAAATCAGCCCTCCTGCCTAGGTGCGAGGGACACCTCGGGATTCTCCTCGAGTCTTGGCATGGCAATTGAGATGCGTCTCCACGTGAGGCGGGAGACCCAGGGTCCCTTTCCACGTGCCACAGGGATCCTGGGACTCCTATTCATTTTCAAGAGGAGTCAGGCATCGTCTCCTTTGGAAGCATTGATCTCCGCGGACCTCTCGAGTTTTCAAAGGATGTGAGGCCTCCGGTAGCGATGAGGCGGAGAGCTAGGTCTTTCTCTGTGGTCTCCACAGGGGATTCAGACATCCCTTCGTCTTGGGAGATGCAAGACGAGCCTGCATTCAATTCACTGCAGGGATATCCGGCCTTACTTCGAGTCAGAGCATCTCGGTGTCCATTCCACTTGAGGCCACAAACTCAGGGTCCCTCTCACATACCTGTAGCTGGGAGAAGCATCCTCTTTAGGTCCTTGTGAAAAGTTGGTATTCCTCTTGAGTCGAAGCCAGGGACTAAGCTCTCATCTCGAGTTGATTTGGGGTCCAGGGAGCCCTTTCCTGTTGCTACAGTGACCTGAGGATCCCTCTAGACTTGAGACAGTGATCTTGGGTTTTCTCTGGAGTGCCATCAAGGAAATCAAGGCTCCTTTCATGTTTGATGTGGAACACGGAATTGCTCTGCACGCAGTGCAGGGGAATCGGGCCTCATCTCGAGGCGAGGCGGAAGTCTCATGGTTTTTCTCGAGTTGCGGCCGGAACCTGGGGTATATTCTCGAGTTACGACGGGGAGGGCCCTTCCAGACACGTGTTTGTTCAGCAACGTCAGCCCTCCTGCCTAGGTGCGAGGGACACCTCGGGATTCTCCTCGAGTCTTGGCATGGCAATTGGGAAGCGTCTCCACGTGAGGCGGGAGACCCAGGGTCCCTTTCCACGTGCCACAGGGATCCTGGGACTCCTATCCATTTTCAAGAGGAGTCAGGCATCGTCTCCTTTGGAAGCATTGATCTCCGCGGACCTCTCGAGTTTTCAAAGGATGTGAAGCCTCCGGTCGCGATGAGGCCGAGAACTAGGTCTTTCTCTGTGGTCTCCACAGGGGATTCAGACATCCCTTCATCTTGGGAGATGCAAGACGAGCCTGCATTCAATTCACTGCAGGGATATCCGGCCTTACTTCGAGTCAGAGCATCTCGGTGTCCATTCCACTTGAGGCCACAAACTCAGGGTACCCCTCACATACCTTTAGCTGAGAGAAGCCTCCTCTTGAGGTGCTTGTGGAAAGTTGGTATTCCTCTTGAGTCGAAGCCAGGGACTAAGTTTTCATCTCGAGTTGATTTGGGGTCCACGGAGCCATTTCGTGTTGCTCCAGTGACCTCAGGATCCCTCTAAACTTGAGACAGTCATCTTGGGTTTTCTCTGTAGTGCCATCAAGGAAATCAAGGCTCCTTTCATGTTTGATGTGGAACACGGAATTGCTCTGCACGCAGTGCAGGGGAATCGGGCCTCATCTCGCGGCGAGGGGGAAGTCTCATGGTTTTCTCGAGTTGCGGCTGGAACCTGGGGTATATTCTCGAGTTAGGACGGGGAGGGCCCTTCCAGATACGTGTTTGTTCAGCGACGTCAGGACTCCTGCCTAGGTGCGAGGGACACCTCGGGATTCTCCTCGAGTCTTGGAAGGTCAATAGGGACGCGTCTCCACGTGCGGCGGGAGACCCAGTGTCCCTTTCCACGTGCCACAGGGATCCTGGGACACCTATCCATTTTCAAGAGGAGTCAGGCATCGTCTCCTTTGGAAGCATTGATCTCTGCGGACCTCTCGAGTTTTCAAAGGATTTGAGGCCTCCGGTCGCGATGAGGCGGAGGACTATGTCTTTCTCTGTGGTCTCCACAAGGGATTCAGACATCCCTTCGTCTTAGGAGATGCAAGACGAGCCTGCATTCAATTCACTGCAGGGATATCTGGCCGTACTTCGAGTCAGAGCATCTCGGTGTCCATTCCACCTGAGGCCACAAACTCAGGGTCCCTCTCACATTCCTGTAGCTGAGAGAAGCCTCCTCTTGAGGTGCTTGTGGAAAGTTGGTATTCCTCCTGATTCAAATCCAGGGACTAAGCTCTCATCTCGAGTTGATTTGGGGTCCACAGAGCCCTTTCGTGTTGCTCCAGTGACCTCAGGATCCCTCTCGACTTGAGACAGTGATCTTGGGTTTTCTCTGGAGTGCCATCAAGGAAATCAAGGCTCCTTTCACGTTTGATGTGGAACACGGAATTGCTCTGCATGCAGTGCACGGGAATTGGGCCTCATCTCGCGGCGAGTGGGAAGTCTCATGGTTTTTCTCGAGTTGCGGCCGGAACCTGGGGTATATTCTCGAGTTACGATGGGGAGGGCCCTTCCAGACACGTGTTCGTTCAGCGAAATCAGCCCTCCTGCCTAGGTGCGAGGGACACCTCGGGATTCTCCTCGAGTCTTGGCATGGCAATTGAGATGCGTCTCCACGTGAGGCGGGAGACCCAGGGTCCCTTTCCACGTGCCACAGGGATCCTGGGACTCCTATTCATTTTCAAGAGGAGTCAGGCATCGTCTCCTTTGGAAGCATTGATCTCCGCGGACCTCTCGAGTTTTCAAAGGATGTGAGGCCTCCGGTAGCGATGAGGCGGAGAGCTAGGTCTTTCTCTGTGGTCTCCACAGGGGATTCAGACATCCCTTCGTCTTGGGAGATGCAAGACGAGCCTGCATTCAATTCACTGCAGGGATATCCGGCCTTACTTCGAGTCAGAGCATCTCGGTGTCCATTCCACTTGAGGCCACAAACTCAGGGTCCCTCTCACATACCTGTAGCTGGGAGAAGCATCCTCTTTAGGTCCTTGTGGAAAGTTGGTATTCCTCTTGAGTCGAAGCCAGGGACTAAGCTCTCATCTCGAGTTGATTTGGGGTCCAGGGAGCCCTTTCCTGTTGCTACAGTGACCTGAGGATCCCTCTAGACTTGAGACAGTGATCTTGGGTTTTCTCTGGAGTGCCATCAAGGAAATCAAGGCTCCTTTCATGTTTGATGTGGAACACGGAATTGCTCTGCACGCAGTGCAGGGGAATCGGGCCTCATCTCGAGGCGAGGCGGAAGTCTCATGGTTTTTCTCGAGTTGCGGCCGGAACCTGGGGTATATTCTCGAGTTACGACGGGGAGGGCCCTTCCAGACACGTGTTTGTTCAGCAACGTCAGCCCTCCTGCCTAGGTGCGAGGGACACCTCGGGATTCTCCTCGAGTCTTGGCATGGCAATTGGGATGCTTATCCACGTGAGGCGGGAGACCCAGGGTCCCTTTCCACGTGCCACAGTGATACTGGCACTCCTATCCATTTTCAAGAGGAGTCAGGCATTGTCTCCTTTGGAAGCATTGATCTCCGCGGACCTCTCGAGTTTTCAAAGGATGTGAGGCCTCCGGTCTTGATGAGGCGGAGACTAGGTCTTTCTTTGTGGTCTCCACAGCGGATTTAGACATCCCTTCGTCTTGGGAGATGCAAGACGAGCCTGCATTCAATTCACTACTGGGATATCCGGCCTTACTTCGAGTCAGAGCATCTCGGTGTCCATTCCACTTGAGGCCACAAACTCAGGGTCCCTCTCACATACCTGTAGCTGAGAGAAGCCTCCTCTTGAGGTGCTTGTGGAAAGTTGGTATTCCTCTTGAGTCGAAGCCAGGGACTAAGCTCTCATCTCGAGTTGATTTGGGGTCCACGAGAACCTTCGTGTTGCTGCAGTGACCTCAGGATCCCTCTAGACTTGAGACAGTGATCTTGGGTTTTCTCTGGAGTGCCATCAAGGAATTCAAGGCTCCTTTCACGTTTGATGTGGAACATGGAATTGCCCTGCACGCAGTGCAGGGGAATCAGGCCTCATCTCGCGGCGAGGGGGAAGTCTCATGCTTTTTCTCGAGTTGCGGCCGGAACCTGGGGTATATTCTCGAGTTACGACGGGGAGGGCCCTTCCAGACACGTGTTTGTTCAGCGACGTCAGGACCCCTGCCTAGGTGTGAGGGACACCTCGGCATTCTCCTCGAGTCTTTGCCTTGCAATTGGGACGCGTCTCCACGTGAGGCGGGAGACCCAGGGTCCCTTTCCACGTGCTACCGATATCCTGGGACTCCAATCCATTTTCAAGAGAGGTCAGGCATCGTCTCCTTTGGAAGCATTGATCTCCGCGGACCTCTCGAGTTTTCAAAGGATGTGAGGCCTCCGGACGCGATGAGGAGGAAAATTAGGTCTTTCTCTGTGGTCTCCACAGGGGATTCAGACATCCCTTCGTCTTGGGAGATGCAAGACGAGCCTGCATTCAATTCACTGCAGGGATATCCGGCCTTACTTCGAGTCAGAGCCTCTCGGTGTCCATTCCACTTGCGCCCACACACTCAGGGTCCCTCTCACATACCTGTAGCTGAGAGAAGCCTCCTCTTGAGGTGGTTGTGGAAAGTTGGTATTCCTCTTGAGTCGAAGCCAGGGACTAAGCTCTCATCTCGAGTTGATTTGGGGTCCACGAGAACCTTCGTGTTGCTCCAGTGACCTCAGGATCCCTCTAGACTTGAGACAGTGATCTTGGGTTTTCTCTGGAGTGCCATCAAGGAAATCAAGGCTCCTTTCATTTTTGATGTGGAACACGGAATTGCTCTGCATGCAGTGCAGGGGAATCGGGCCTCAACTCGAGGCGAGGCGGAAGTCTCATGGTTTTTCTCGAGTTGCGGCCGGAACCTGGGGTATATTCTCGAGTTACGACGGGGAGGGAAATTCCAGAAAAGTGTTTGTTCAGCAACGTCAGGACTCCTGCCTAGGTGCGAGGGACACCTCGGGATTCTCCTCGAGTTTTGGCATGGCAATTGGGACGCGTCTCCACGTGAGGCGGGAGACCCAGGGTCCCTTTCCACGTGCCACAGGCATCCTGGGACTCCTATTCATTTTCAAGAGGAGTCAGGCATCGTCTCCTTTGGAAGCATTGATCTCCGCGGACCTCTCGAGTTTTCAAAGGATGTGAGGCCTCCGGTCGCGATGAGGCGGAGAGCTAGGTCTTTCTCTGTGGTCTCCACAGGGGATTCAGACATCCCTTCGTCTTGGGAGTTGCAAGACGAGCCTGCATTCAATTCACTGCAGGGATATCCGGCCTTATTTCGAGTCAGAGCATCTCGGTGTCCATTCCACTTGAGGCCACAAACTCAGGGTCCCTCTCACATACCTGTAGCTGGGAGAAGCATCCTCTTTAGGTCCTTGTGGAAAGTTGGTATTCCTCTTGAGTCGAAGCCAGGGACTAAGCTCTCATCTCGAGTTGATTTGGGGTCCACGGAGCCCTTTCCTGTTGCTACAGTGACCTGAGGATCCCTCTAGACTTGAGACAGTGATCTTGGGTTTTCTCTGGAGTGCCATCAAGGAAATCAAGGCTCCTTTCATGTTTAATGTGGAACACGGAATTGCTCTGCACGCAGTGCAGGGGAATCGGGCCTCATCTCGAGGCGAGGCGGAAGTCTCATGGTTTTTCTCGAGTTGCGGCCGGAACCTGGTGTATATTCTCGAGTTACGACTGGGAGGGCCCTTCCAGACACGTGTTTGTTCAGCGATGTCAGCCCTGCTGCCTAGGTGCGAGGGACACCTCGGGATTCTCCTCGAGTCTTGGCATGGCAATTGGGAAGCGTCTCCACGTGAGGCGGGTGACCCAGGGTCCCTTTCCACGTGCCACAGGGATCCTGGGACTCCTATCCATTTTCAAGAGGAGTCAGGCATCGTCTCCTTTGGAAGCATTGATCTCCGCGGACCTCTCAAGTTTTCAAAGGATGTGAGGACTCCGGTCGCGATGAGGCCGAGAACTAGGTCTTTCTCTGTGGTCTCCACATGGGATTCAGACATACCTTCGTCTTGGGAGATGCAAGACGAGCCTGCATTCAATTCACTGCAGGGATATCCGGCCTTACTTCGAATCAGAGCATCTCGGTGTCCATTCCACTTGAGGCCACAAACGCAGGGTACCCCTCACATACCTGTAGCTGAGAGAAGCCTCCTCTTGAGGTGCTTGTGGAAAGTTGGTATTCCTCTTGAGTCGAAGCCAGGGACTAAGTTCTCATCTCGAGTTGATTTGGGGTCCACGGGGCCCTTTCGTGTTGCTCCAGTGACCTCAGGATCCCTCTAGACTTGAGACAGTGATCTTGGGTTTTCTCTGGAGTGCCATCAAGGAAATCAAGGCTCCTTTCACGTTTGATGTGGAACACAGAATTGCTCTGCACGCAGTGCAGGGGAATCGGGCCTCATTTCGCGGCGAGGAGGAAGTCTCATGGTTTTTATCGAGTTGCGGCCGAAACCTGGGGTATATTCTCGAGTTACGACGGGGAGTGCCCTTCCAGACACGTGTTTGTTCAGCGACGTCAGGACTCCTGCCTAGGTGCGAGGGACACCTCAGGATTCTCCTCGAGTCTTGGCATGGCAATTGGGACGCGTCTCCACGTGAGGCGGGAGACCCAGGGTCCCTTTCCGCGTGCCACATGGATCCTGGGACTCGTATCCATTTTCAAGAGGAGTCAGGCATCGTCTCCTTTGGAAGCATTGATCTCCACGGACCTCTCGAGTTTTCAAATGATGTGAGGCCTCCGGTCGCGATGAGGCGGAGAACTAGGTCTTTCTCTGTGGTCTCCACAGGGGATTCAGACATTCCTTCGGCTTGGGAGATGCAAGACGAGACTGCATTCAATTCACTGCAGGGATATCCAGCCTTACTTCGAGTCAGAGCATCTCGGTGTCCATTCCACTTGATGCCACAAACTCAGGGTACCCCTCACATACCTCTAGCTGAGAGAAGCCTCCTCTTGAGGTGCTTGTGGAAAGTTGGTATTCCTCTTGAGTTGAAGCCAGGGACTAAGTTCTCATTTCGAGTTGATTTGTCGTCCACGGAGCCCTTTCGTGTTGCTACAGTGACCTCAGGATCCCTCTAGACTTGAGACATTGATCTTGGGTTTTCTCTGGAGTGCCATCAAGGAAATCAAGGCTCCTTTCACGTTTGATGTGGAACACGGAATTGCTCTGCACGCAGTGCAGGGGAATCGGGCCTCATTGCGCGGCGAGGGGGAAGTCTCATGGTTTTTCTGGAGTTGCGGCCGGAACCTGGAGTATATTCTCGAGTTACGACGGGGAGGGCCCTTCCAGACACGTGTTTGTTCAGCGACGTCAGGACTCCTGCCTAGGTGCGAGGGACACCTCGGGATTCTCCTCGAGTCTTGGAATGGCAATTGGGACGCGTCTCCACGTGAGGCGGGAGACCCAGGGTCCCTTTCCACGTGCCACAGGGATCCTGGGACTCCTATCCATTTTCAAGAGGAGTCAGGCATCGTCTCATTTGGAAGCATTGATCTCAGCGGACCTCTCGAGTTTTCAAAGGATGTGAGGCCTCCGGTCGTGATGAGGCGGAGAACTAGGTCTTTCTCTGTGGTCTCCACAGGGGATTCAGACATCCCTTCGTCTTGGGAGATGCAAGAGGAGCCTGCATTCAATTCACTGCAGGGATATCCGGCCTTACTTCCCGTCAGAGCATCTCGGTGTCCATTCCATTTGAGGCCACACACTCGGGGTCCCTCTCACATACCTGTAGCTGAGAGAAGCCTCCTCTTGAGGTGCTTGTGGAAAGTTGGTACTCCTCTTGAGTCGAAGCTAGGGACTAAGCTCTCATCTCGGGTTGATTTGGGGTCCATGGAGCCCTTTCATGTTGCTCCAGTGACCTCAGGATCCCTCTAGACTTGAGACAGTGATCTTGGGTTTTCTCTGGAGTGCCATCAAGGAAATCAAGGCTCTTTTCATGTTTGATGTGGAACACGGAATAGCTCTTCACGCAGTGCAGGGGAATCGGGCCTCATTTCGCGGCGAGGAGGACGTGTCATGGTTTTTCTCGAGTTGCGGCCGGAACCTGGGGTATATTCTCGAGTTACGACGGGGAGGGCCCTTCCAGACACGTGTTTGTTCAGCGACGTCAGGACTCCTGCCTAGGTGCGAGGGACACCTCGGGATTCTCCTCGAGTCTTGGCATGGCAATTGGGACGCGTCTCCACGTGAGGCGGGAGACCCAGGGTCCCTTTCCAAGTGCCACAGGGATCCTGGGACTCCTATCCATTTTCAAGAGGAGTCAGGCATCGTCTCCTTTGGAAGCATTGATCTCAGCGGTCCTCTCGAGTTTTCAAAGGATGTGAGGCCTCCGGTCGCGATGAGGCGGAGGACTAGGTCTTTCTCTGTGGTCTCAACAAGGGATTCAGACATCCCTTCGTCTTAGGAGAGGCAAGATGAGCCTGCATTCAATTCACTGCAGGGATATCTGGCCGTACTTCGAGTCAGAGCATCTCGGTGTCCATTCCACTTGAGGCCACAAACTCAGGGTCCCTCTCACATACCTGTAGCTGGGAGAAGCATCCTCTTTAGGTCCTTGTGGAAAGTTGGTATTCCTCGTGAGTCGAAGCCAGGGACTAAGCTCTCATCTCGAGTTGATTTGGGGTCCACGGAGACCTTTCCTGTTGCTACAGTGACCTGAGGATCCCTCTAGACTTGAGACAGTGATCTTGGGTTTTCTCTGGAGTGCCATCAAGGAAATCAAGGCTCCTTTCATGTTTGATGTGGAACACGGAATTGCTCTGCACGCAGTGCAGGGGAATCGGGCCTCATCTCGAGGCGAGGCGGAAGTCTCATGGTTTTTCTTGAGTTGCGGCCGGAACCTGGGGTATATTCTCGAGTTACGACGGGGAGGGCCCTTCCAGACACGTGTTTGTTCAGCAACGTCAGCCCTCCTGCCTAGGTGCGAGGGACACCTGGGATTCTCCTCGAGTCTTGGCATGGCAATTGGGAAGCGTCTCCACGTGAGGCGGGAGACCCAGGGTCCCTTTCCACGTGCCACAGGGATCCTGGGACTCCTATCCATTTTCAAGAGGAGTCACGCATCGTCTCCTTTGGAAGCATTGATCTCCGCGGACCTCTCGAGTTTTCAAAGGATGTGAGGCCTCCGGTCGTGATGAGGCGGAGAACTAGGTCTTTCTCTGTGGTCTCCACAGGGGATTCAGACATCCCTTCGTCTTGGGAGATGCAAGACGAGCCTGCATTCAATTCACTGCAGGGATATCCGGCCTTACTTCCCGTCAGAGCATCTCGGTGTCCATTCCACTTGAGGCCACAAACTCGGGGTCCCTCTCACATACCTGTACCTGAGAGAAGCCTCCTCTTGAGGTGCTTGTGGAAAGTTGGTACTCCTCTTGAGTCGAAGCTAGGGACTAAGCTCTCATCTCGGGTTGATTTGGGGTCCATGGAGCCCTTTCATGTTGCTCCAGTGACCTCAGGATCCCTCTAGACTTGAGACAGTGATCTTGGGTTTTCTCTGGAGTGCCATCAAGGAAATCAAGGCTCCTTTCATGTTTGATGTGGAACACGGAATAGCTCTTCACGCAGTGCAGGGGAATCGGGCCTCATTTCGTGGCGAGGAGGAAGTGTCATGGTTTTTCTCGAGTTGCGGCCGGAACCTGGGGTATATTCTCGAGTTACGACGGGAAGGGCCCTTCCAGACACGTGTTTGTTCAGCGACGTCAGGACTCCTGCCTAGGTGCGAGGGACACCTCGGGATTCTCCTCGAGTCTTGGCATGGCAATTGGGACGCGTCTCCACGTGAGGCGGGAGACCCAGGGTCCCTTTCCACGTGCCACAGGGATCCTGGGACTCCTATCCATTTTCAAGAGGAGTCAGGCATCGTCTCCTTTGGAAGCATTGATCTCAGCGGTCCTCTCGAGTTTTCAAAGGATGTGAGGCCTCCGGTCGCGATGAGGCGGAAGACTAGGTCTTTCTCTGTGGTCTCCACAAGGGATTCAGACATCCCTTCGTCTTAGGAGAGGCAAGATGAGCCTGCATTCAATTCACTGCAGGGATATCTGGCCGTACTTCGAGTCAGAGCATCTCGGTGTCCATTCAACTTGAGGCCACAAACTCAGGGTCCCTCTCACATTCCTGTAGCTGAGAGAAGCCTCCTCTTGGGGTGCTTGTGGAAAGTTGGTATTCCTCTTGAGTCGAAGCCAGGGACTAAGCTCTCATCTCGAGTTGATTTGGGGTCCACAGAGCCCTTTCGTGTTGCTCCAGTGACCTCAGGATCCCTCTAGACTTGAGACAGTGATCTTGGGTTTTCTCTGGAGTGCCATCAAGGAAATCAAGGCTCCATTCACGTTTGATGTGGAACACGGAATTGCTCTGCACGCAGTGCAGGGGAATCGGGCCTCATCTCGCGGCGAGGGGGAAGTCTCATGGTTTTTCTAGAGTTGCGGCCGGAACCTAGGGTATATTCTCGAGTTTCGACGGGGAGGGAAATTCCAGAAAGGTGTTTGTTCAGCAACGTCAGGACTCCTGCCTAGGTGCGAGGGACACCTCGGGATTCTCCTCGAGTTTTGGCATGCCAATTGGGACGCGTCTCCACATGAGGCGGGAGACCCAGGGTCCCTTTCCACGTGCTACAGGGATCCTGGGACTCCTATTCATTTTCAAGAGGAGTCATGCATCGTCTCCTTTGGAAGCATTGATCTCCGCGGACCTCTCGAGTTTTCAAAGGATGTGAGGCCTCCGGTAGCGATGAGGCGGAGAGCTAGGTCTTTCTCTGTGGTCTCCACAGGGGATTCAGACATCCCTTCGTCTTGGGAGATGCAAGACGAGCCTGCATTCAATTCACTGCAGGGATATCCGGCCTTACTTCGAGTCAGAGCATCTCGGTGTCCATTCCACTTGAGGCCACAAACTCAGGGTCCCTCTCACATACCTGTAGCTGGGAGAAGCATCCTCTTTAGGTCCTTGTGGAAAGTTGGTATTGCTCTTGAGTCGAAGCCAGGGACTAAGCTCTCATCTCGAGTTGATTTGGGGTCCACGGAGCCCTTTCCTGTTGCTACAGTGACCTGAGGATCGCTCTAGACTTGAGACAGTGATCTTGGGTTTTCTCTGGAGTGCCATCAAGGAAATCAAGGCTCCTTTCATGTTTGATGTGGAACACGGAATTGCTCTGCACGCAGTGCAGGGGAATCGGGCCTCATCTCGAGGCGAGGCGGAAGTCTCATGGTTTTTCTCGAGTTGCGGCCGGAACCTGGGGTATATTCTCGAGTTACGACGGGGAGCGCCCTTCCAGACACGTGTTTGTTCAGCAACGTCAGCCCTCCTGCCTAGGTGCGAGGGACACCTCGGGATTCTCCTCGAGTCTTGGCATGGCAATTGGGAAGCGTCTCCACGTGAGGCGGGAGACCCAGGGTCCCTTTCCACGTGCCACAGGGATCCTGGGACTCCTATCCATTTTCAAGAGGAGTCAGGCATCGTCTCCTTTGGAAGCATTGATCTCCGCGGACCTCTCGAGTTTTCAAAGGATGTGAAGCCTCCGGTCGCGATGAGGCCGAGAACTAGGTCTTTCTCTGTGGTCTCCACAGGGGATTCAGACATCCCTTCATCTTGGGAGATGCAAGACGAGCCTGCATTCAATTCACTGCAGGGATATCCGGCCTTACTTCGAGTCAGAGCATCTCGGTGTCCATTCCACTTGAGGCCACAAACTCAGGGTACTCCTCACATACCTTTAGCTGAGAGAAGCCTCCTCTTGAGGTGCTTGTGGAAAGTTGGTATTCCTCTTGAGTCGAAGCCAGGGACTAAGTTTTCATCTCGAGTTGATTTGGGGTCCACGGAGCCATTTCGTGTTGCTCCAGTGACCTCAGGATCCCTCTAGACTTGAGACAGTCATCTTGGGTTTTCTCTGTAGTGCCATCAAGGAAATCAAGGCTCCTTTCATGTTTGATGTGGAACACGGAATTGCTCTGCACGCAGTGCAGGGGAATCGGGCCTCATCTCGCGGCGAGGGGGAAGTCTCATGGTTTTCTCGAGTTGCGGCTGGAACCTGGGGTATATTCTCGAGTTAGGACGGGGAGGGCCCTTCCAGACACGTGTTTGTTCAGCGACGTCAGGACTCCTGCCTAGGTGCGAGGGACACCTCGGGATTCTCCTCGAGTCTTGGAAGGTCAATAGGGACGCGTCTCCACGTGCGGCGGGAGACCCAGTGTCCCTTTCCACGTGCCACAGGGATCCTGGGACACCTATCCATTTTCAAGAGGAGTCAGGCATCGTCTCCTTTGGAAGCATTGATCTCTGCGGACCTCTCGAGTTTTCAAAGGATTTGAGGCCTCCGGTCGCGATGAGGCGGAGGACTATGTCTTTCTCTGTGGTCTCCACAAGGGATTCAGACATCCCTTCGTCTTAGGAGATGCAAGACGAGCCTGCATTCAATTCACTGCAGGGATATCTGGCCGTACTTCGAGTCAGAGCATCTCGGTGTCCATTCCACCTGAGGCCACAAACTCAGGGTCCCTCTCACATTCCTGTAGCTGAGAGAAGCCTCCTCTTGAGGTGCTTGTGGAAAGTTGGTATTCCTCCTGATTCAAATCCAGAGACTAAGCTCTCATCTCGAGTTGATTTGGGGTCCACAGAGCCCTTTCGTGTTGCTCCAGTGACCTCAGGATCCCTCTCGACTTGAGACAGTGATCTTGGGTTTTCTCTGGAGTGCCATCAAGGAAATCAAGGCTCCTTTCACGTTTGATGTGGAACACGGAATTGCTCTGCATGCAGTGCACGGGAATTGGGCCTCATCTCGCGGCGAGGGGGAAGTCTCATGGTTTTTCTCGAGTTGCGGCCGGAACCTGGGGTATATTCTCGAGTTACGATGGGGAGGGCCCTTCCAGACACGTGTTCGTTCAGCGAAATCAGCCCTCCTGCCTAGGTGCGAGGGACACCTCGGGATTCTCCTCGAGTCTTGGCATGGCAATTGAGATGCGTCTCCACGTGAGGCGGGAGACCCAGGGTCCCTTTCCACGTGCCACAGGGATCCTGGGACTCCTATTCATTTTCAAGAGGAGTCAGGCATCGTCTCCTTTGGAAGCATTGATCTCCGCGGACCTCTCGAGTTTTCAAAGGATGTGAGGCCTCCGGTAGCGATGAGGCGGAGAGCTAGGTCTTTCTCTGTGGTCTCCACAGGGGATTCAGACATCCCTTCGTCTTGGGAGATGCAAGACGAGCCTGCATTCAATTCACTGCAGGGATATCCGGCCTTACTTCGAGTCAGAGCATCTCGGTGTCCATTCCACTTGAGGCCACAAACTCAGGGTCCCTCTCACATACCTGTAGCTGGGAGAAGCATCCTCTTTAGGTCCTTGTGGAAAGTTGGTATTCCTCTTGAGTCGAAGCCAGGGACTAAGCTCTCATCTCGAGTTGATTTGGGGTCCAGGGAGCCCTTTCCTGTTGCTACAGTGACCTGAGGATCCCTCTAGACTTGAGACAGTGATCTTGGGTTTTCTCTGGAGTGCCATCAAGGAAATCAAGGCTCCTTTCATGTTTGATGTGGAACACGGAATTGCTCTGCACGCAGTGCAGGGGAATCGGGCCTCATCTCGAGGCGAGGCGGAAGTCTCATGGTTTTTCTCGAGTTGCGGCCGGAACCTGGGGTATATTCTCGAGTTACGATGGGGAGGGCCCTTCCAGACACGTGTTTGTTCAGCAACGTCAGCCCTCCTGCCTAGGTGCGAGGGACACCTCGGGATTCTCCTCGAGTCTTGGCATGGCAATTGGGAAGCGTCTCCACGTGAGGCGGGAGACCCAGGGTCCCTTTCCACGTGCCACAGGGATCCTGGGACTCCTATCCATTTTCAAGAGGAGTCAGGCATCGTCTCCTTTGGAAGCATTGATCTCCGCGGACCTCTCGAGTTTTCAAAGGATGTGAAGCCTCCGGTCGCGATGAGGCCGAGAACTAGGTCTTTCTCTGTGGTCTCCACAGGGGATTCAGACATCCCTTCATCTTGGGAGATGCAAGACGAGCCTGCATTCAATTCACTGCAGGGATATCCGGCCTTACTTCGAGTCAGAGCATCTCGGTGTCCATTCCACTTGAGGCCACAAACTCAGGGTACCCCTCACATACCTTTAGCTGAGAGAAGCCTCCTCTTGAGGTGCTTGTGGAAAGTTGGTATTCCTCTTGAGTCGAAGCCAGGGACTAAGTTTTCATCTCGAGTTGATTTGGGGTCCACGGAGCCATTTCGTGTTGCTCCAGTGACCTCAGGATCCCTCTAAACTTGAGACAGTGATCTTGGGTTTTCTCTGGAGTGCCATCAAGGAAATCAAGGCTCCTTTCACGTTTGATGTGGAACACGGAATTGCTCTGCACGCAGTGCAGGGGAATCGGGCCTCATCTCGCGGCGAGGGGGAAGTCTCATGGTTTTCTCGAGTTGCGGCTGGAACCTGGGGTATATTCTCGAGTTACGACGGGGAGGGCCCTTCCAGACACGTGTTTGTTCAGCGACGTCAGGACTCCTGCCTAGGTGCGAGGGACACCTCGGGATTCTCCTCGAGTCTTGGAAGGTCAATAGGGACGCGTCTCCACGTGCGGCGGGAGACCCAGTGTCCCTTTCCACGTGCCACAGGGATCCTGGGACACCTATCCATTGTCAAGAGGAGTCAGGCATCGTCTCCTTTGGAAGCATTGATCTCTGCGGACCTCTCGAGTTTTCAAAGGATTTGAGGCCTGCGGTCGCGATGAGGCGGAGGACTATGTCTTTCTCTGTGGTCTCCACAAGGGATTCAGACATCCCTTCGTCTTAGGAGATGCAAGACGAGCCTGCATTCAATTCACTGCAGGGATATCTGGCCGTACTTCGAGTCAGAGCATCTCGGTGTCCATTCCACCTGAGGCCACAAACTCAGGGTCCCTCTCACATTCCTGTAGCTGAGAGAAGCCTCCTCTTGAGGTGCTTGTGGAAAGTTGGTATTCCTCCTGATTCAAATCCAGGGACTAAGCTCTCATCTCGAGTTGATTTGGGGTCCACAGAGCCCTTTCGTGTTGCTCCAGTGACCTCAGAATCCCTCTCGACTTGAGACAGTGATCTTGGGTTTTCTCTGGAGTGCCATCAAGGAAATCAAGGCTCCTTTCACGTTTGATGTGGAACACGGAATTGCTCTGCATACAGTGCACGGGAATTGGGCCTCATCTCGCGGCGAGGGGGAAGTCTCATGGTTTTTCTCGAGTTGCGGCCGGAACCTGGGGTATATTCTCGAGTTACGATGGGGAGGGCCCTTCCAGACACGTGTTCGTTCAGCGAAGTCAGGACTCCTGCCTAGGTGCGAGGGACACCTCGGGATTCTCCTCGAGTCTTGGCATGGCAATTGAGATGCGTCTCCACGTGAGGCGGGAGACCCAGGGTCCCTTTCCACGTGCCACAGGGATCCTGGGACTCCTATCCATTTTCAAGAGGAGTCAGGCATCGTCTCCTTTGGAAGCATTGATCTCCGCGGACCTCTCGAGTTTTCAAAGGATGTGAGGCCTCCGGTCGTGATGAGGCGGAGAGCTAGGTCTTTCTCTGTGGTCTCCACAGGGGATTCAGTCATCCCTTCGTCTTGGGAGATGCAAGACGAGCCTGCATTCAATTCACTGCAGGGATATCCGGCCTTACTTCCCGTCAGAGCATCTCGGTGTCCATTCCACTTGAGGCCACAAACTCGGGGTCCCTCTCACATACCTGTAGCTGAGAGAAGCCTCCTCTTGAGGTGCTTGTGGAAAGTTGGTACTCCTCTTGAGTCGAAACCAGGGACTAAGCTCTCATCTCGGGTTGATTTGGGGTCCATGGAGCCCTTTCATGTTGCTCAAGTAACCTCAGGATCCCTCTAGACTTGAGACAGTGATCTTGGGTTTTCTCTGGAGTGCCATCAAGGAAATCAAGGCTCCTTTCATGTTTGATGTGGAACACGGAATTGCTCTGCACGCAGTGCAGGGGAATCGGGCCTCATCTCGAGGCGAGGCGGAAGTCTCATGGTTTTTCTCGAGTTGCGGCCGGAACCTGGGGTATATTCTCGAGTTACGACGGCGAGGGACCTTCCAGACACGTGTTTGTTCAGCGACGTCAGGACTCCTGCCTAGGTGCGAGGGACACCTCGGGATTCTCCTCGAGTCTTGTCATGGCAATTGGAAAGCGTCTCCACGTGAGGCGGGAGACCCAGGGTCCCTTTCCACGTGCCACAGGGATCCTGGGACTCCTATCCATTTTCAAGAGGAGTCAGGCATCGTCTCCTTTGGAAGCATTGATCTCCGCGGACCTCTCGAGTTTTCAAAGGATGTGAGGCCTCCGGTCGCGATGAGGCCGAGAACTAGGTCTTTCTCTGTGGTCTCCACAGGGGATTCAGACATCCCTTCATTTTGGGAGATGCAAGACGAGCCTGCATTCAATTCACTGCAGGGATATCCGGCCTTACTTCGAGTCAGAGCATCTCGGTGTCCATTCCACTTGAGGCCACAAACTCAGGGTACCCCTCACATACCTTTAGCTGAGAGAAGCCTCCTCTTGAGGTGCTTGTGGAAAGTTGGTATTCCTCTTGAGTTGAAGCCAGGAACTAAGTTCTCATCTCGAGTTGATTTGGGGTCCACGGAGCCCTTTCGTGTTGCTCCAGTGACCTCAGGATCCCTCTAGACTTGAGACAGTCATCTTGGGTTTTCTCTGGAGTGCCATCAAGGAAATCAAGGCTCCTTTCATGTTTGATGTGGAACACGGAATTGCTCTGCACGCAATGCAGGGGAATCGGGCCTCATCTCGCGGCGAGGGGGAAGTCTCATGGTTTTCTCGAGTTGCGGCCGGAACCTGGGGTATATTCTCGAGTTACGACGGGGAGGGCCCTTCCAGACACGTGTTTGTTCAGCGACGTCAGGACTCCTGCCTAGGTGCGAGGGACACCTCGGGATTCTCCTCGAGTCTTGGCATGTCAATAGGGACGCGTCTCCACGTGCGGCGGGAGACCCAGTGTCCCTTTCCACGTGCCACAGCGATCCTGGGACACCTATCCATTTTCAAGAGGAGTCAGACATCGTCTCCTTTGGAAGAATTGATCTCTGCGGACCTCTCGAGTTTTCAAAGGATTTGAGGCCTCCGGTTGCGATGAGGCGGAGGACTATGTCTTTCTCTGTGGTCTCCACAAGGGATTCAGACATCCCTTCGTCTTAGGAGATGCAAGACGAGCCTGCATTCAATTCACTGCAGGGAAATCTGGCCGTACTTCGAGTCAGAGCATCTCGGTGTCCATTCCACTTGAGGCCACAAACTCAGGGTCCCTCTCACATTCCTGTAGCTGAGAGAAGCCTCCTCTTGAGGTGCTTGTGGAAAGTTGGTATTCCTCCTGATTCAAAGCCAGGGACTAAGCTCTCATCTCGAGTTGATTTGGGGTCCACCGAGCCCTTTCGTGTTGCTCCAGTAACCTCAGGATCCCTCTCGACTTGAGACAGTGATCTTGGGTTTTCTCTGGAGTGCCATCAAGGAAATCAAGGCTCCTTTCACGTTTGATGTGGAACACGGAATTGCTCTGCATGCAGTGCACGGGAATTGGGCCTCATCTCGCGGCGAGGGGGAAGTCTCATGGTTTTTCTCGAGTTGCGACCGGAACCTGGGGTATATTCTCGAGTTATGATGGGGAGGGCCCTTCCAGACACGTGTTCGTTCAGCGAAATTAGCCCTCCTGCCTAGGTGCGAGGGACAACTCGGGATTCTCCTCGAGTCTTGGCATGGCAATTGAGATGCGTCTCCACGTGAGGCGGGAGACCCAGGGTCCCTTTCCACGTGCCACAGGGATACTGGAACTCCTATCCATTTTCAAGAGGACTCAGGCATCGTCTCCTTCGGAAGCATTGATCTCTGCGGACCTCTCGAGTTTTCAAAGGATGTGAGGCCTCCGGTCGCGATGAGGCGGAGAACTAGGTCTTTCTCTGTGGTCTCCACAGGGGATTCAGACATTCCTTCGGCTTGGGAGATGCAAGACGAGCCTGCATTCAATTAACTGCAGGGATATCCGGCCTTACATCGAGTCAGAGCATCTCGGTGTCCATTCCACTTGAGGCCACAAACTCAGGGTACCCCTCACATACCTGTAGCTGAGAGAAGCCTCCTCTTGAGGTGCTTGTGGAAATTTGGTATTCCTCTTGAGTCGAAGCCAGGGACTAAGTTCTCATCTCGAGTTGATTTGGGGTCCACGGAGCCCTTTCGTGTTGCTCCAGTGACCTCAGTATCCCTCTAGACTTGAGACAGTGATCTTGGGTTTTCTCTGGAGTGCCATCAAGGAAATCAAGGCTCCTTTCACGTTTGATGTGGAACACGGAATTGCTCTGCACGCAGTGCAGGGGAATCGGGCCTCATCTCGAGGCGAGGCGGAAGTCTCATGGTTTTTCTAGAGTTGCGGCCGGAACCTGGGCTATATTCTCGAGTTACGACGGGGAGGGAAATTCCAGAAAGGTGTTTGTTCAGCAACGTCAGGACTCCTGCCTAGGTGCGAGGGACACCTCGGGATTCTCCTCGAGTTTTGGCATGGCAATTGGGACGCGTCTCTACGTGAGGCGGGAGACCCAGGGTCCCTTTCCACATGTCACAGGGATCCTGGGACGCCTATTCATTTTCAAGAGGAGTCAGGCATCGTCTCCTTTGGAAGCATTGATCTCCGCTGACCTCTCGAGTTTTCAAAGGATGTGAGGCCTCCGGTCGCGATGAGGCGGAGAGCTAGGTCTTTCTCTGTGGTCTCCACAGGGGATTCAGACATCCCTTCGTCTTGGGAGATGCAAGACGAGCCTGCATTCAATTCACTGCAGGGATATCCGGCCTTACTTCGAGTCAGAGCATCTCGGTGTCCATTCCACTTGAGGCCACAAACTCAGGGTCCCTCTCACATACCTGTAGCTGGGAGAAGCATCCTCTTTAGGTCCTTGTGGAAAGTTGGTATTCCTCTTGAGTCGCAGCCAGGGACTAAGCTCTCATCTCGAGTTGATTTGGGGTCCACGGAGCCCTTTCCTGTTGCTACAGTGACCTGAGGATCCCTCTAGACTTGAGACAGTGATCTTGGGTTTTCTCTAGAGTGCCATCAAGGAAATCAAGGCTCCTTTCATGTTTGATGTGGAACACGGAATTGCTCTGCACGCAGTGCAGGGGAATCGGGCCTCATTTCGCGGCGAGGCGGAAGTCTCATGGTTTTTCTCGAGTTGCGGCCGGAACCTGGGTTATATTCTCGAGTTACGACTGGGAGGGCCCTTCCAGACACGTGTTTGTTCAGCAAAGTCAGCCCTCCTGCCTAGGTGCGAGGGACAGCTCGGGATTCTCCTCGAGTCTTGGCATGGCAATTGGGAAGCGTCTCCACGTGAGGCGGGAGACCCAGGGTCCCTTTCCACGTGCCACAGGGATCCTGGGACTCCTATCCATTTTCAAGAGGAGTCAGGCATCGTCTCCTTTGGAAGCATTGATCTCCGCGGACCTCTCGAGTTTTCAAAGGATGTGAGGACTCCGTTCGCGAAGAGGCCGAGAACTAGGTCTTTCTCTGTGGTCTCCACAGGGGATTCAGACATCCCTTCGTCTTGGGAGATGCAAGACGAGCCTGCATTCAATTCACTGCAGGGATATCCGGCCTTACTTCGAGTCAGAGCATCTCGGTGTCCATTCCACTTGAGGCCACAAACTCCGGGTACCCCTCACATACCTGTAGCTGAGAGAAGCCTCCTCTTGAGCTGCTTGTGAAAAGTTGGTATTCCTCTTGAGTCGAAGCCAGGGACTAAGTTCTCATCTCGAGTTGACTTGGGGTCCACGGAGCCCTTTCGTGTTGCTCCAGTGACCTCAGGATCCCTCTAGACTTGAGACAGTGATCTTGGGTTTTCTCTGGAGTGCCATCAAGGAAATCAAGGCTCCTTTCACGTTTGATGTGGAACACGGAATTGCTCTGCACGCAGTGCCGGGGAATCGGGCCTCATCTCGCGGCGAGGGGGAAGTCTCATGGTTTTTCTCGAGTTGTGGCCGGAACCTGGGGTATATTCTCGAGTTACGACGGGGAGGGCCCTTCCAGACACGTGTTTGTTCAGTGACGTCAGGACTCCTGCCTAGGTGCGAGGGACACCTCGGGATTCTCCTCGAGTCTTGGCATGTCAATAGGGACGCGTCTCCACGTGCGGCGGGAGACCCAGGGTCCGTTTCCACGTGCTACAGGGATCCTGGGACTCCTATCCATTTTCAAGAGGAGTCAGGCATCATCTCCTTTGGAAGCATTGATCTCTGCGGACCTCTCGAGTTTTCAAAGGATTTGAGGCCTCCGGTCGCGATGAGGCGGAGGACTAGGTCTTTCTCTGTGGTCTCCACAAGGCGTCAGACATCCCTTCGTCTTAGGAGATGCAAAACGAGCCTGCATTCAATTCACTGCAGGGAAATCTGGCCGTACTTCGAGTCAGAGCATCTCGGTGTCCATTCCACTTGAGGCCACAAACTCAGGGTCGCTCTCACATTCCTGTAGCTGAGGGAAGCCTCCTCTTGAGGTGCTTGTGGAAAGTTGGTATTCCTCTTGATTCAAAGCCAGGGACTAAGCTCTCATCTCGAGTTGATTTGGGGTCCACGGAGCCCTTTCGTATTGCTCCAGTGACCTCAGGATCCCTCTAGACTTGAGACAGTGATCTTGGGTTTTCTCTGGAGTGCCATCAATTAAATCAAGGCTCCTTTCACGTTTGATGTGGAACACGGAATTGCTCTGCACGCAGTGCAGGGGAATCGGGCCTCATCTCGAGGCGAGGCGGAAGTCTCATGGTTTTTCTAGAGTTGCGGCCGGAACCTGGGCTATATTCTCGAGTTACGACGGGGAGGGCCCTTCCAGACACGTGTTAGTTCAGCGACGTCAGCCCTCCTGCCTAGGTGCGAGGGACAACTCGGGATTCTCCTCGAGTCTTGGCATGGCAATTGAGATGCGTCTCCACGTGAGGCGGGAGACCCAGGGTCCCTTTCCACGTGCCACAGGGATACTGGAACTCCTATCCATTTTCAAGAGGACTCAGGCATCGTCTCCTTCGGAAGCATTGATCTCTGCGGACCTCTCGAGTTTTCAAAGGATGTGAGGCCTCCGGTCGCGATGAGGCGGAGAACTAGGTCTTTCTCTGTGGTCTCCACAGGGGATTCAGACATTCCTTCGGCTTGGGAGATGCAAGACGAGCCTGCATTCAATTCACTGCAGGGATATCCGGCCTTACATCGAGTCAGAGCATCTCGGTGTCCATTCCACTTGAGGCCACAAACTCAGGGTACCCCTCACATACCTGTAGCTGAGAGAAGCCTCCTCTTGAGGTGCTTGTGGAAATTTGGTATTCCTCTTGAGTCGAAGCCAGGGACTAAGTTCTCATCTCGAGTTGATTTGGGGTCCACGGAGCCCTTTCGTGTTGCTCCAGTGACCTCAGTATCCCTCTAGACTTGAGACAGTGATCTTGGGTTTTCTCTGGAGTGCCATCAAGGAAATCAAGGCTCCTTTCACGTTTGATGTGGAACACGGAATTGCTCTGCACGCAGTGCAGGGGAATCGGGCCTCATCTCGAGGCGAGGCGGAAGTCTCATGGTTTTTCTAGAGTTGCGGCCGGAACCTGGGCTATATTCTCGAGTTACGACGGGGAGGGAAATTCCAGAAAGGTGTTTGTTCAGCAACGTCAGGACTCCTGCCTAGGTGCGAGGGACACCTCGGGATTCTCCTCGAGTTTTGGCATGGCAATTGGGACGCGTCTCTACGTGAGGCGGGAGACCCAGGGTCCCTTTCCACATGTCACAGGGATCCTGGGACGACTATTCATTTTCAAGAGGAGTCAGGCATCGTCTCCTTTGGAAGCATTGATCTCCGCTGACCTCTCGAGTTTTCAAAGGATGTGAGGCCTCCGGTCGCGATGAGGCGGAGAGCTAGGTCTTTCTCTGTGGTCTCCACAGGGGATTCAGACATCCCTTCGTCTTGGGAGATGCAAGACGAGCCTGCATTCAATTCACTGCAGGGATATCCGGCCTTACTTCGAGTCAGAGCATCTCGGTGTCCATTCCACTTGAGGCCACAAACTCAGGGTCCCTCTCACATACCTGTAGCTGGGAGAAGCATCCTCTTTAGGTCCTTGTGGAAAGTTGGTATTCCTCTTGAGTCGCAGCCAGGGACTAAGCTCTCATCTCGAGTTGATTTGGGGTCCACGGAGCCCTTTCCTGTTGCTACAGTGACCTGAGGATCCCTCTAGACTTGAGACAGTGATCTTGGGTTTTCTCTAGAGTGCCATCAAGGAAATCAAGGCTCCTTTCATGTTTGATGTGGAACACGGAATTGCTCTGCACGCAGTGCAGGGGAATCGGGCCTCATTTCGCGGCGAGGCGGAAGTCTCATGGTTTTTCTCGAGTTGCGGCCGGAACCTGGGTTATATTCTCGAGTTACGACTGGGAGGGCCCTTCCAGACACGTGTTTGTTCAGCAAAGTCAGCCCTCCTGCCTAGGTGCGAGGGACAGCTCGGGATTCTCCTCGAGTCTTGGCATGGCAATTGGGAAGCGTCTCCACGTGAGGCGGGAGACCCAGGGTCCCTTTCCACGTGCCACAGGGATCCTGGGACTCCTATCCATTTTCAAGAGGAGTCAGGCATCGTCTCCTTTGGAAGCATTGATCTCCGCGGACCTCTCGAGTTTTCAAAGGATGTGAGGACTCCGGTCGCGAAGAGGCCGAGAACTAGGTCTTTCTCTGTGGTCTCCACAGGGGATTCAGACATCCCTTCGTCTTGGGAGATGCAAGACGAGCCTGCATTCAATTCACTGCAGGATATCCGGCCTTACTTCGAGTCAGAGCATCTCGGTGTCCATTCCACTTGAGGCCACAAACTCCGGGTACCCCTCACATACCTGTAGCTGAGAGAAGCCTCCTCTTGAGGTGCTTGTGGAAAGTTGGTATTCCTCTTGAGTCGAAGCCAGGGACTAAGTTCTCATCTCGAGTTGACTTGGGGTCCACGGAGCCCTTTCGTGTTGCTCCAGTGACCTCAGGATCCCTCTAGACTTGAGACAGTGATCTTGGGTTTTCTCTGGAGTGCCATCAAGGAAATCAAGGCTCCTTTCACGTTTGATGTGGAACACGGAATTGCTCTGCACGCAGTGCCGGGGAATCGGGCCTCATCTCGCGGCGAGGGGGAAGTCTCATGGTTTTTCTCGAGTTGTGGCCGGAACCTGGGGTATATTCTCGAGTTACGACGGGGAGGGCCCTTCCAGACACGTGTTTGTTCAGTGACGTCAGGACTCCTGCCTAGGTGCGAGGGACACCTCGGGATTCTCCTCGAGTCTTGGCATGTCAATAGGGACGCGTCTCCACGTGCGGCGGGAGACCCAGGGTCCGTTTCCACGTGCTACAGGGATCCTGGGACTCCTATCCATTTTCAAGAGGAGTCAGGCATCATCTCCTTTGGAAGCATTGATCTCTGCGGACCTCTCGAGTTTTCAAAGGATTTGAGGCCTCCGGTCGCGATGAGGCGGAGGACTAGGTCTTTCTCTGTGGTCTCCACAAGGCGTCAGACATCCCTTCGTCTTAGGAGATGCAAAACGAGCCTGCATTCAATTCACTGCAGGGAAATCTGGCCGTACTTCGAGTCAGAGCATCTCGGTGTCCATTCCACTTGAGGCCACAAACTCAGGGTCGCTCTCACATTCCTGTAGCTGAGGGAAGCCTCCTCTTGAGGTGCTTGTGGAAAGTTGGTATTCCTCTTGATTCAAAGCCAGGGACTAAGCTCTCATCTCGAGTTGATTTGGGGTCCACGGAGCCCTTTCGTATTGCTCCAGTGACCTCAGGATCCCTCTAGACTTGAGACAGTGATCTTGGGTTTTCTCTGGAGTGCCATCAATTAAATCAAGGCTCCTTTCATGTTTGATGTGGAACACGGAATAGCTCTTCATGCAGTGCAGGGGAATCGGGCCTCATTTCGCGGCGAAGAGGAAGTCTCATGGTTTTTCTCGAGTTGCGGCCGGAACCTGGGGTATATTCTCGAGTTACGACGGGGAGGGCCCTTCCAGACACGTGTTAGTTCAGCGACGTCAGCCCTCCTGCCTAGGTGCGAGGGACACCTCGGTATTCTCCTCGAGTCTTGGCATTGCAATTGAGACGCGTCTCCACGTGAGGCGGGAGCCCCAGGGTCCCTTTCCGCGTGCCACGTGGATCCTGGGACTCCTATCCATTTTCAAGAGGAGTCAGGCATCGTCTCCTTTGGAAGCATTGATCTCCGTGGACCTCTCGAGTTTTCAAACGATGTGAGGACTCCGGTCGCGATGAGGCGGAGAACTAGGTCTTTCTCTGTGGTTTCCACAGGGGATTCAGACATTCCTTCGGCTTGGGAGATGCAAGACGAGCCTGCATTCAATTCACTGCAGGGATATCCGGCCTTACTTCGAGTCAGAGCATCTCGGTGTCCATTCCACTTGAGGCCACAAACTCAGGGTCCCTCTCACATTCCTGTAGCTGAGAGAAGCCTCCTCTTGAGGTGCTTGTGGAAAGTTGGTATTCCTCTTGAGTTGAATCCAGGGACTAAATTCTCATCTTGAGTTGATTTGGGTTCCACGGAGCCCTTTCGTGTTGCTCCAGTGACCTCAGGATCCCTCTAGACTTGAAACAGTGATCTTGGGTTTTCTCTGGAGTGCCATCAAGGAAATCAAGGCTCCTTTCACGTTTGATGTGGAACACGGAATTGCTCTGCACGCAGTGCAGGGGAATAGGGCCTCATCTCGCGGCGAGGGGGAATTCTCATGGTTTTTCTAGAGTTGCGGCCGGAACCTGGGCTATATTCTCGAGTTACGACGGGGAGGGAAATTCCAGAAAGGTGTTTGTTCAGCAACGTCAGGACTCCTGCCTAGGTGCGAGGGACACCTCGGGATTCTCCTCGAGTTTTGGCATGGCAATTGGGACGCGTCTCCACGTGAGGCTGGAAACCCAGGGTCCCTTTCCACGTGCCACAGGGATCCTAGGACTCCTATTCATTTCAAGAGGAGTCAGGCATCGTCTCCTTTGGAAGCATTGATCTCCGCGGACCTCTTGAGTTTTCAAAGGATGTGAGGCCTCCGGTCGCGAAGAGGCGGAGAGCTAGGTCTTTCTCTGTGGTCTCCACAGGGTATTCAGACATCCCTTCGTCTTGGGAGATGCAAGACGAGCCTGCATTTAATTCACTGCAGGGATATCCGGCCTTACTTCCCGTCAGAGCATCTCGGTGTCCATTCCACTTGAGGCCACAAACTCGGGGTCCCTCTCACATACCTGTAGCTGGGAGAAGCATCCTCTTTAGGTCCTTGTGGAAAGTTGGTATTACTCTTGAGTCGAAGCCAGGGACTAAGCTCTCATCTCGAGTTGATTTGGGGTCCACGGAGCCCTTTCCTGTTGCTACAGTGACCTGAGGATCCATCTAGACTTGAGAAAGTGATCTTGGGTTTTCTCTGGAGTGCCATCAAGGAAATCAAGGCTCCTTTCATGTTTGATGTGGAACACGGAATAGCTCTGCACGCAGTGCAGGGGAATCGGGACTCATTTCGCGGCGAGGCGGAAGTCTCATGGTTTTTCTAGAGTTGCGGCCGGAACCTGGGGTATATTCTCGAGTTATGACTGGGAGGGCCCTTCCAGACACGTGTTTGTTCAGCGAAGTCAGCCCTCCTGCCTAGGTGCGAGGGACACCTCGGGATTCTCCTCGAGTCTTGGCATGGCAATTGGGAAGCGTCTCCACGTGAGGCGGGAGACCCAGGGTCCCTTTCCACGTGCCACAGGGATCCTGGGACTCCTATCCATTTTCAAGAGGAGTCAGGCATCGTCTCCTTTGGAAGCATTGATCTCCGCGGACCTCTCGAGTTTTCAAAGGATGTGAGGACTCCGGTCGCGATGAGGCCGAGAACTAGGTCTTTCTCTGTGGTCTCCACAGGGGATTCACACATCCCTTCGTCTTGGGAGATGCAAGACGAGCCTGCATTCAATTCACTGCAGGGATATCCGGCCTTACTTCGAGTCAGAGCATCTCGGTGTCCATTCCACTTGAGGCCACAAACTCAGGGTACCCCTCACATACCTGTAGCTGAGAGAAGCCTCCTCTTGAGGTGCTTGTGGAAAGTTGGTATTCCTCTTGAGTCGAAGCCAGGGACTAAGTTCTCATCTCGAGTTGACTTGGGGTCCACGGAGCCCTTTCGTGTTGCTCCAGTGACCTCAGGATCCCTCTAGACTTGAGACAGTGATCTTGGGTTTTCTCTGGAGTGCCATTAAGGAAATCAAGGCTCCTTTCACGTTTGATGTGGAACACGGAATTGCTCTGCACGCAGTGCCGGGGAATCGGGCCTCATCTCGCGGCGAGGGGGAAGTCTCATGGTTTTTCTCGAGTTGCGGCCGGTACCTGGGGTATATTCTCGAGTTACGACGGGGAGGGCCCTTCCAGACACGTGTTTGTTCAGCGACGTCAGGACTCCTGCCTAGGTGCGAGGGACACCTCGGGATTCTCCTCGAGTCTTGGCATGTCAATAGGGACGCGTCTCCACGTGCGGCGGGAGACCCAGGGTCCGTTTCCACGTGCTACAGGGATCCTGGGACTCCTATCCATTTTCAAGAGGAGTCAGGCATCGTCTCATTTGGAAGCATTGATCTCTGCGGACCTCTCGAGTTTTCAAAGGATTTGAGGCCTCCGGTCGCGATGAGGCGGAGGACTAGGTCTTTCTCTGTGGTCTCCACAGGGGATTCAGACATCCCTTCGGCTTGGGAGATGCAAGACGAGCCTGCATTCAATTCACTGCAGGGATATCCGGCCTTACTTCGAGTCAGAGCATCTCGGTGTCCATTCCACTTGAGGCCACAAACTCAGGGTACCCCTCACATACCTGTAGCTGAGAGAAGCCTCCTCTTGAGGTGCTTGTGGAAAGTTGGTATTCCTCTTGAGTTCAAGCCAGGGACTAAGTTCTCATTTCGAGTTGATTTGTCGTCCACGGAGCCCTTTCGTGTTGCTCCAGTGACCTCAGGATCCCTCTAGACTTGAGACATTGATCTTGGGTTTTCTCTGGAGTGCCATCAAGGAAATCAAGGCTCCTTTCACGTTTGATGTGGAACACGGAATTGCTCTGCACGCAGTGTAGGGGAATCGGGCCTCATTGCGCGGCGAGGGGGAAGTCTCATGGTTTTTCTCGAGTTGCGGCCGGAACCTGGGGTATATTCTCGAGTTACGACGGGGAGGGCCCTTCCAGACACGTGTTTGTTCAGCGACGTCAGGACTCCTGCCTAGGTGCGAGGGACACCTCGGGATTCTCCTCGAGTCTTGGAATGGCAATTGGGACGCGTCTCCACGTGAGGCGGGAGACCCAGGGTCCCTTTCCACGTGCCACAGGGATCCTGGAACTCCTATCCATTTTCAAGAGGAGTCAGGCATCGTCTCCTTTGGAAGCATTGATCTCCGCGGACCTCTCGAGTTTTCAAAGGATGTGAGGCCTCCGGTCGGGATGAGGCGGAGAACTAGGTCTTTCTCTGTCGTCTCCACAGGGCATTCAGACATCCCTTCGTCTTGGGAGATGCAAGACGAGCCTGCATTCAATTCACTGCAGGGATATCCGGCCTTACTTCCCGTCAGAGCATCTCGGTGTCCATTCCACTTGAGGCCACAAACTCGGGTTCCCTCTCACATACCTGTAGCTGAGAGAAGCCTCCTCTTGAGGTGCTTGTGGAAAGTTGGTACTCCTCTTGAGTTGAAGCTAGGGACTAAGCTCTCATCTCGTTTTGATTTGGGGTCCATGGAGCCCTTTCATGTTGCTCCAGTGACCTCAGGATCCCTCTAGACATGAGACAGTGATCTTGGGTTTTCTCTGGAGTGCCATCAAGGAAATCAACGCTCCTTTCATGTTTGATGTGGAACACGGAATAGCTCTTCACGCAGTGCAGGGGAATCGGGCCTCATTTTGCGGCGAGGAGGAAGTCTCATGGTTTTTCTCGAGTTGCGGCCGGAACCTGGGGTATATTCTCGAGTTACGACGGGGAGGGCCCTTCCAGACACGTGTTTGTTCAGCGACGTCAGGACTCCTGCCTAGGTGCGAGGGACACCTCGGGATTCTCCTCGAGTCTTGGCATGGCAATTGGGACGCGTCTCCACGTGAGGCGGGAGACCCAGGGTCCCTTTCCACGTGCCACAGGGATCCTGGGACTCCAATCCATTTTCAAGAGGAGTCAGGCATCGTCTCCTTTGGAAGCATTGATCTCAGCGGTCCTCTCGAGTTTTCAAAGGATGTGAGGCCTCCGGTCGCGATGAGGCGGAGGACTAGGTCTTTCTCTGTGGTCTCCACAGGGGATTCAGACATCCCTTCGTCTTGGGAGATGCAAGACGAGCCTGCATTCAATTCACTGCAGGGATATCCGGACTTACTTCGAGTCAGAGCATCTCGGTGTCCATTCCACTTGAGGCCACAAACTCAGGGTACCCCTCACATACCTGTAGCTGAGAGAAGCCTCCTCTTGAGGTGCTTGTGGAAAATTGGTATTCCTCTTGAGTCGAAGCCAGGGACTAAGCTCTCATCTCGAGTTGACTTGGGGTCCACGGAGCCCTTTCGTGTTGCTCCAGTGACCTCAGGATCCCTCTAGACTTGAGACAGTGATCTTGGGTTTTCTCTGGAGTGCCATCAAGGAAATCAAGGCTCCTTTCACGTTTGATGTGGAACACGGAATTGCTCTGCACGCAATGCCGGGGAATCGGGCCTCATCTCGCGGCGAGGGGGAAGTCTCATGGTTTTTCTCGAGTTGCGGCCGGAACCTGGGATATATTCTCGAGTTACGACGGGGAGGGCCCTTCCAGACACGTGTTTGTTCAGCGACGTCAGGACTCCTGCCTAGGTGCGAGGGACACCTCGGGATTCTCCTCGAGTCTTGGCATGTCAATAGGGACGCGTCTCCACGTGCGGCGGGAGACCCAGTGTCCGTTTCCACGTGCTACAGGGATCCTGGGACTCCTATCCATTTTCAAGAGGAGTCAGGCATCGTCTCCTTTGGAAGCATTGATCTCTGTGAACCTCTCGAGTTTTCAAAGGATTTGAGGCCTCCGGTCGCGATGAGGCGGAGGTCTAGGTCTTTCTCTGTGGTCTCCACAGGGGATTCAGACATCCCTTCGTCTTGGGAGATGCAAGACGAGCCTGCATTCAATTCACTGCAGGGATATCCGGCCTTACTTCGAGTCAGAGCATCTCGGTGTCCATTCCACTTGAGGCCACAAACTCAGGGTACCCCTCACATACCTGTAGCTGAGAGAAGCCTCCTCTTGAGGTGCTTGTGGAAAGTTGGTATTCCTCTTGAGTTGAAGCCAGGGACTAAGTTCTCATTTCGAGTTGATTTGTCGTCCACGGAGCCCTTTCGTGTTGCTCCAGTGACCTCAGGATCCCTCTAGACTTGAGACATTGATCTTGGGTTTTCTCTGGAGTGCCATCAAGGAAATCAAGGCTCCTTTCACGTTTGATGTGGAACACGGAATTGCTCTGCACGCAGTGTAGGGGAATCGGGCCTCATTGCGCGGCGAGGGGGAAGTCTCATGGTTTTTCTCGAGTTGCGGCCGGAACCTGGGGTATATTCTCGAGTTACGACAGGGAGGGCCCTTCCAGACACGAGTTTGTTCAGCGAAGTCAGCCCTCCTGCCTAGGTGCGAGGGACACCTCGGGATTCTCCTCGAGTCTTGGAATGGCAATTGGGACGCGTCTCCACGTGAGGCGGGAGACCCAGGGTCCCTTTCCACGTGCCACAGGGATCCTGGGACTCCTATCCATTTTCAAGAGGAGTCAGGCATCGTCTCCTTTGGAAGCATTGATCTCCGCGGACCTCTCGAATTTTCAAAGGATGTGAGGCCTCCGGTCGTGATGAGGCGGAGAACTAGGTCTTTCTCTGTCGTCTCCACAGGGGATTCAGACATCCCTTCGTCTTGGGAGATGAAAGACGAGCCTGCATTCAATTCACTGCAGGGATATCCGGCCTTACTTCCCGTCAGAGCATCTCGGTGTCCATTCCACTTGAGGCCACAAACTCGGGGTCCCTCTCACATACCTGTAGCTGAGAGAAGCCTCCTCTTGAGGTGCTTGTGGAAAGTTGGTACTCCTCTTGAGTCGAAGCTAGGGACTAAGCTCTCATCTCGGGTTGATTTGGGGTCCATGGAGCCCTTTCATGTTGCTCCAGTGACCTCAGGATCCCTCTAGACATGAGACAGTGATCTTGGGTTTTCTCTGGAGTGCCATCCAGGAAATCAACGCTCCTTCCATGTTTGATGTGGAACACGGAATAGCTCTTCACGCAGTGCAGGGGAATCGGGCCTCATTTCGCGGCGAGGAGGAAGTCTCATGGTTTTTCTCGAGTTGCGGCCGGAACCTGGGGTATATTCTCGAGTTAGGACGGGGAGGGCCCTTCCAGACACGAGTTTGTTCAGCGACGTCAGGACTCCTGCCTAGGTGCGAGGGACACCTCGGGATTCTCCTCGAGTCTTGGCATGGCAATTGGGACGCGTCTCCACGTGAGGCGGGAGACCCAGCGTCCCTTTCCACGTGCCACAGGGATCCTGGAACTCCTATCCATTTTCAAGAGGAGTCAGGCATCGTCTCCTCTGGAAGCATTGATCGCAGCGGTCCTCTCGAGTTTTCAAAGGATGTGAGGCCTCCGGTCGCGATGAGGCGGAGGACTAGGTCTTTCTCTGTGGTCTCCACAAGGGATTCAGACATCCCTTCGTCTTAGGAGAGGCAAGATGAGCCTGCATTCAATTCACTGCAGGGATATCTGGCCGTACTTCGAGTCAGAGCATCTCGGTGTCCATTCCACTTGAGGCCACAAACTCAGGGTCCCTCTCACATTCCTGTAGCTGAGAGAAGCCTCCTCTTGAGGTGCTTGTGGAAAGTTGGTATTCCTCTTGAGTCGAAGCCTGGGACTAAGCTCTCATCTCGAGTTGATTTGGCGTCCACAGAGCCCTTTCCTGTTGCTCCAGTGACCTCAGGATCCCTCTAGACTTGAGACAGTGATCTTGGGTTTTCTCTGGAGTGCCATCAAGGAAATCAAGGCTCCTTTCACGTTTGATGTGGAACACGGAATTGTTCTGCACGCAGTGCACGGGAATCGGGCCTCATCTCGCGGCGAGGGGGAAGTCTCATGGTTTTTCTAGAGTTGCGGACGGAACCTGGGGTATATTCTCGAGTTACGACGGGGAGGGCCCTTCCAGACACGTGTTTGTTCAGCGAAGTCAGCCCTCCTGCCTAGGTGGGAGGGACACCTCTTGATTCTCCTCGAGTCTTGGCATGGCAATTGGGAAGCGTCTCCACGTGAGGCGGGAGACCCAGGGTCCCTTTCCACGTGCCACAGGGATCCTGGGACTCCTATCCATTTTCAAGAGGAGTCAGGCATCGTCTCCTTTGGAAGCATTGATCTCCGCGGACCTCTCGAATTTTCAAAGGATGTGAGGCCTCCGGTCGTGATGAGGCGGAGAACTAGGTCTTTCTCTGTCGTCTCCACAGGGGATTCAGACATCCCTTCGTCTTGGGAGATGAAAGACGAGCCTGCATTCAATTCACTGCAGGAATATCCGGCCTTACTTCCCGTCAGAGCATCTCGGTGTCCATTCCACTTGAGGCCACAAACTCGGGGTCCCTCTCACATACCTGTAGCTGAGAGAAGCCTCCTCTTGAGGTGCTTGAGGAAAGTTGGTACTCCTCTTGAGTCGAAGCTAGGGACTAAGCTTTCATCTCGGGTTGATTTGGGGTCCATGGAGCCCTTTCATGTTGCTCCAGTGACCTCAGGATCCCTCTAGACATGAGACAGTGATCTTGGGTTTTCTCTGGAGTGCCATCCAGGAAATCAACGCTCCTTTCATGTTTGATGTGGAACACGGAATAGCTCTTCACGCAGTGCAGGGGAATCGGGCCTCATTTCGCGGCGAGGAGGAAGTCTCATGGTTTTTCTCGAGTTGCGGCCGGAACCTGGGGTATATTCTCGAGTTAGGACGGAGAGGGCCCTTCCAGACACGAGTTTGTTCAGCGACGTCAGGACTCCTGCCTAGGTGCGAGGGACACCTCGGGATTCTCCTCGAGTCTTGGCATGGCAATTGGGACGCGTCTCCAAGTGAGGCGGGAGACCCAGCGTCCCTTTCCACGTGCCACAGGGATCCTGGAACTCCTATCCATTTTCAAGAGGAGTCAGGCATCGTCTCCTCTGGAAGCATTGATCGCAGCGGTCCTCTCGAGTTTTCAAAGGATGTGAGGCCTCCGGTCGCGATGAGGCGGAGGACTAGGTCTTTCTCTGTGGTCTCCACAAGGGATTCAGACATCCCTTCGTCTTAGGAGAGGCAAGATGAGCCTGCATTCAATTCACTGCAGGGATATCTGGCCGTACTTCGAGTCAGAGCATCTCGGTGTCCATTCCACTTGAGGCCACAAACTCAGGGTCCCTCTCACATTCCTGTAGCTGAGAGAAGCCTCCTCTTGAGGTGCTTGTGGAAAGTTGGTATTCCTCTTGAGTCGAAGCCTGGGACTAAGCTCTCATCTCGAGTTGATTTGGGGTCCACAGAGCCCTTTCGTGTTGCTCCAGTGACCTCAGGATCCCTCTAGACTTGAGACAGTGATCTTGGGTTTTCTCTGGAGTGCCATCAAGGAAATCAAGGCTCCTTTCACGTTTGATGTGGAACACGGAATTGTTCTGCACGCAGTGCACGGGAATCGGGCCTCATCTCGCGGCGAGGGGGAAGTCTCATGGTTGTTCTCGAGTTGCGGCCGAAACCTGGGGTATATTCTCGAGTTACGACGGGGAGGGCCCTTCCAGATACGTGTTTGTTCAGCGACGTCAGGACTCCTGCCTAGGTGCGAGGGACACCTCGGGATTCTCCTCGAGTCTTGGCATGTCAATAGGGACGCGTCTCCACGTGAGGCGGGAGACCCAGGGTCCGTTTCCACGTGCTACAGGGATCCTGGGACTCCTATCCATTTTCAAGAGGAGTCAGGCATCGTCTCCTTTGGAAGCATTGATCTCTGCGGACCTCTCGAGTTTTCAAAGGATTTGAGGCCTCCGGTCGCGATGAGGCGGAGGACTAGTTCTTTCTCTGTGGACTCCACAAGTGTCAGACATCCCTTCGTCTTAGGAGATGCAAAACGAGCCTGCATTCAATTCACTGCAGGGATATCTGGCCGTACTTCGAGTCAGAGCATCTCGGTGTCCATTCCACTTGAGGCCACAAACTCAGGGTCCCCCTCACATACCTGTAGCTGAGAGAAGCCTCCTCTTGAGGTGCTTGTGGAAAGTTGGTATTCCTCTTGAGTCGAAGCCAGGGACTAAGTTCTCATCTCGAGTTGACTTGGGGTCCACGGAGCCCTTTCGTGTTGCTCCAGTGACCTCAGGATCCCTCTAGACTTGAGACAGTGATCTTGGGTCTTCTCTGGAGTGCCATCAATTAAATCAACGCTCCTTTCATGTTTGATGTGGAACACGGAATAGCTCTTCATGCAGTGCAGGGGATCGGGCCTCATTTCGCGGCGAAGAGGAAGTCTCATGGTTTTTCTCGAGTTGCGGCCGGAACCTGGGGTATATTCTCGAGTTACGACGGGGAGGGCCCTTCCAGACACGTGTTTGTTCAGCGACGTCAGCCCTCCTGCCTAGGTGCGAGGGACACCTCGGGATTCTCCTCGAGTCTTGGCAAGGCAATTGAGACGCATCTCCACGTGAGGCGGGAGACCCAGTGTCCCTTTCCGCGTGCCACATGGATCCTGGGACTCCCATCCATTTTCAAGAGGAGTCAGGCATCGTCTCCTTTGGAAGCATTGATCTCCGCGGACCTCTCGAGTTTTCAAATGATGTGAGGCCTCCGGTCGCGATGAGGCGGAGAACTAGGTCTTTCTCTGTGGTTTCCACAGGGGATTCAGACATTCCTTCGTCTTGGGAGATGCAAGAGGAGCCTGCATTCAATTCACTGCAGGGATATCCGGCCTTACTTCGAGTCAGAGCATCTCGGTGTCCATTCCAGTTAAGGCCACAAACTCAGGGTCCCTCTCACATTCCTGTAGCTGAGAGAAGCCTCCTCTTGAGGTGCTTGTGGAAAGTTGGTATTCCTCTTGAGTCGAAAGCAGGGACTAAGCTCTCATCTCGAGTTGATTTGAGGTCCACGGAGCCCTTTCGTGTTGCTCCAGTGACCTCAGGATCCCTCTAGACTTGAGACAGTGATCTTGGGTTTTCTCTGGAGTGCCATCAAGGAAATCAAGGCTCCTTTCACGTTTGATGTGGAACACGGAATTGCTCTGCACGCAATGCAGGGGAATAGGGCCTCATCTCGCGGCGAGGGGAAATTCTCATGGTTTTTCTAGAGTTGCGGCCGGAACCTGGGGTATATTCTCGAGTTACGACGGGGAGGGCCCTTCCAGACACGTGTTTGTTCAGCGACGTCAGGACTCCTGCCTAGGTGCGAGGGACACCTCGGGATTCTCCTCGAGTCTTGGCATGTCAATAGGGACGCGTCTCCACGTGCGGCGGGAGACCCAGGGTCCGTTTCCAGGTGCTACAGGGATCCTGGGACTCCTATCCATTTTCAAGAGGAGTCAGGCATCGTCTCCTTTGGAAGCATTGATCTCTGCGGACCTCTCGAGTTTTCAAAGGTTGAGGCCTCCGGTCGCGATGAGGCGGAGGACTAGGTCTTTCTCTGTGGTCTCCACAGGGGATTCAGACATCCCTTCGGCTTGGGAGATGCAAGACGAGCCTGCATTCAATTCACTGCAGGGATATCCGGCCTTTCTTCGAGTCAGAGCATCTCGGTGTCCATTCCACTTGAGGCCACAAACTCAGGGTACCCCTCACATACCTGTAGCTGAGAGAAGCCTCCTCTTGAGGTGCTTGTGGAAAGTTGGTATTCCTCTTGAGTTGAAGCCAGGGACTAAGTTCTCATTTCGAGTTGATTTGTCGTCCACGGAGCCCTTTCGTGTTGCTCCAGTGACCTCAGGATCCCTCTAGACTTGAGACATTGATCTTGGGTTTTCTCTGGAGTGCCATCAAGGAAATCAAGGCTCCTGTCACGTTTGATGTGGAACACGGAATTGCTCTGCACGAAGTGTAGGGGAATCGGGCCTCATTGCGCGGCGAGGGGGAAGTCTCATGGTTTTTCTCGAGGTGCGGCCGGAACCTGGGGTATATTCTCGAGTTACGACGGGGAGGGCCCTTCCAGACACGTGTTTGTTCAGCGACGTCAGGACTCCTGCCTAGGTGCGAGGGACACCTCGGGATTCTCCTCGAGTCTTGGAATGGCAATTGGGACGCGTCTCCACGTGAGGCGGGAGACCCAGGGTCCCTTTCCACGTGCCACAGGGATCCTGGGACTCCTATCCATTTTCAAGAGGAGTCAGGCATCGTCTCCTTTGGAAGCATTGATCTCAGCGGTACTCTCCAGTTTTCAAAGGATGTGAGGCCTCCGGTCGCGATGAGGCGGAGGACTAGGTCTTTCTCTGTGGTCTCCACAGGGGATTCAGACATCCCTTCGTCTTGGGAGATGCAAGACGAGCCTGCATTCAATTCACTGCAGGGATATCCGGACTTACTTCGAGTCAGAGCATCTCGGTGTCCATTCCACTTGAGGCCACAAACTCAGGGTACCCCTCACATACCTGTAGCTGAGAGAAGCCTCCTCTTGAGGTGCTTGTGGAAAATTGGTATTCCTCTTGAGTCGAAGCCAGGGACTAAGCTCTCATCTCGAGTTGACTTGGGGTCCACGGAGCCCTTTCGTGTTGCTCCAGTGACCTCAGGATCCCTCTAGACTTGAGACAGTGATCTTGGGTTTTCTCTGGAGTGCCATCAAGGAAATCAAGGCTCCTTTCACGTTTGATGTGGAACACGGAATTGTTCTGCACGCAGTGCACGGGAATCGGGCCTCATCTCGCGGCGAGGGGGAAGTCTCATGGTTTTTCTAGAGTTGCGGTCGGAACCTGGGGTATATTCTCGAGTTACGACGGGGAGGGCCCTTCCAGACACGTGTTTGTTCAGCGAAGTCAGCCCTCCTGCCTAGGTGCGAGGGACACCTCGGGATTCTCCTCGAGTCTTGGCATGGCAATTGGGAAGCGTCTCCACGTGAGGCGGGAGACCCAGGGTCCCTTTCCACGTGCCACAGGGATCCTGGGACTCCTATCCATTTTCAAGAGGAGTCAGGCATCGTCTCCTTTGGAAGCATTGATCTCCGCGGACCTCTCGAGTTTTCAAAGGATGTGAGGACTCCGGTCGCGATGAGGCCGAGAACTAGGTCTTTCTCTGTGGTCTCCAAAGGGGATTCAGACATTCCTTCGGCTTGGGAAATGCAAGACGAGCCTGCATTCAATTCACTGCAGGGATATCCGGCCTTACTTCGAGTCAGAGCATCTCGGTGTCCATTCCACTTGAGGCCACAAACTCAGGGTCCCTCTCACATTCCTGTAGCTGAGAGAAGCCTCCTCTTGAGGTGCTTGTGGAAAGTTGGTATTCCTCTTGAGTAGAATCCAGGGACTAAGTTCTCATCTCGAGTTGATTTGGGGTCCACGGAGCCCTTTCGTGTTGCTCCAGTGACCTCAGGATCCCTCTAGACTTGAGACAGTGATCTTGGGTTTTCTCTGGAGTGCCATCAAGGAAATCAAGGCTCCTTTCACGTTTGATGTGGAACACGGAATTGCTCTGCACGCAATGCAGGGGAATAGGGCCTCATCTCGCGGCGAGGGGAAATTCTCATGGTTTTTCTAGAGTTGCGGCCGGAACCTGGGGTATATTCTCGAGTTACGACGGGGAGGGCCCTTCCAGACACGTGTTTGTTCAGCGACGTCAGGACTCCTGCCTAGGTGCGAGGGACACCTCGGGATTCTCCTCGAGTCTTGGCATGTCAATAGGGACGCGTCTCCACGTGCGGCGGGAGACCCAGGGTCCGTTTCCACGTGCTACAGGGATCCTGGGACTCCTATCCATTTTCAAGAGGAGTCAGGCATCGTCTCCTTTGGAAGCAATGATCTCTGCGGACCTCTCGAGTTTTCAAAGGATTTGAGGCCTCCGGTCGCGATGAGGCGGAGGACTAGGTCTTTCTCTTTGGTCTCCACAGGGGATTCAGACATCCCTTCGGCTTGGGAGATGCAAGACGAGCCTGCATTCAATTCACTGCAGGGATATCCGGCCTTACTTCGAGTCAGAGCATCTCGGTGTTCATTCCACTTGAGGCCACAAACTCAGGGTACCCCTCACATACCTGTAGCTGAGAGAAGCCTCCTCTTGAGGTGCTTGTGGAAAGTTGGTATTCCTCTTGAGTTGAAGCCAGGGACTAAGTTCTCATTTCGAGTTGATTTGGGGTCCACGGAGCCCTTTCGTGTTGCTCCAGTGACCTCAGGATCCCTCTAGACTTGAGACATTGATCTTGGGTTTTCTCTGGAGTGCCATCAAGGAAATCAAGGCTCCTTTCACGTTTGATGTGGAACACGGAATTGCTCTGCACGAAGTGTAGGGGAATCGGGCCTCATTGCGCGGCGAGGGGGAAGTCTCATGGTTTTTCTCGAGGTGCGGCCGGAACCTGGGGTATATTCACGAGTTACGACGGGGAGGGCCCTTCCAGACACGTATTTGTTCAGCGACGTCAGGACTCCTGCCTAGGTGCGAGGGACACCTCGGGATTCTCCTCGAGTCTTGGAATGGCAATTGGGACGCGTCTCCACGTGTGGCGGGAGACCCAGGGTCCCTTTCCACGTGCCACAGGGATCCTGGGACTCCTATCCATTTTCAAGAGGAGTCAGGCATCGTCTCCTTTGGAAGCATTGATCTCCGCGGACCTCTCGAGTTTTCAAAGGATGTGAGGCCTCCGGTCGTGATGAGGCGGAGAACTAGGTCTTTCTCTGTCGTCTCCACAGGGGATTCAGACATCCCTTCGTCTTGGCAGATGCAAGACGAGCCTGCATTCAATTCACTGCAGGGATATCCGGCCTTTCTTCGAGTCAGAGCATCTCGGTGTCCATTCCACTTGAGGCCACAAACTCAGGGTCCCTCTCACATACCTGTAGCTGTGAGAAGCCTCCTCTTGAGGTGCTTGTGGAAAGTTGGTATTCCTCTTGAGTCGAAGCCAGGGACTAAGTTCTCATCTCGAGTTGACTTGGGGTCCACGGAGCCCTTTCGTATTGCTCCAGTGACCTCAGGATCCCTCTAGACTTGAGACAGTGATCTTGGGTTTTCTCTGGAGTGCCATCAATTAAATCAAGGCTCCTTTCATGTTTGATGTGGAACACGGAATAGCTCTTCATGCAGTGCAGGGGAATCGGGCCTCATTTCGCGGCGAAGAGGAAGTCTCATGGTTTTTCTCGAGTTGCGGCCGGAACCTGGGGTATATTCTCGAGTTACGACGGGGAGGGCCCTTCCAGACACGTGTTTGTTCAGCGATGTCAGGACTCCTGCCTAGGTGCGAGGGACACCTCGGGATTCTCCTCGAGTCTTGGCATGGCATTTGGGACGCGTCTCCACGTGAGGCGGGAGACCCAGGGTCCCTTTCGACGTGCCACAGGGATCCTGGGACTCCTATCCATTTTCAAGAGGAGTCAGGCATCGACTCCTTTGGAAGCATTGATCTCCGCAGACCTCTCGAGTTTTCAAAGGATGTGAGGCCTCCGGTCGCGATGAGGTGGAGGACTAGGTCTTTCTCTGTGGTCTACACAGCGGATTCAGACATCCCTTCGTCTTGGGAGATGCAAGACGAGCCTGCATTCAATTCACTGCAGGGATATCCGGCCTTACTTCGAGTCAGAGCATCTCGGTGTCCATTCCACTTGAGGCCACAAACTCAGGGTCCCTCTCACATACCTGTAGCTGAGACAAGTCTCCTCTTGAGGTGCTTGTGGAAAGTTGGTATTCCTCTTGAGTCGAAGCCTGGGACTAAGCTCTCATCTCGAGTTGATTTGGGGTCCACGGAGCCCTTTCGTGTTACTCCAGTGACCTCAGGATCCCTCTAGACTTGAGACAGTGATCTTGGGTTTTCTCTGGAGTGCCATCAAGGAAATCAAGGCTCCTTTTACGTTGGATGTGGAACACGGAATTGCTCTGCACGCAGTGCAGGGGAATCGGGCCTCATCTCGCGGCGAGGGGGAAGTCTCATGGTTTTTCTCGTGTTGCGGCCGGAACCTGGGGTATATTCTCAAGTTACGACGGGGAGGGCCCTTCCATACAAGTGTTTGTTCAGCGACGTAAGGACTCCAGCCTAGGTGCGAGGGACACCTCGGGATTCTCCTCGAGTCTTGGCATGGCAATTGGGACCCGTCTCCACGTGAGGCGGGAGACCCAGGGTCCCTTTCCACGTGCCACAGGGATCCTGGGACTCCTATCCATTTTCAAGAGGAGTCAGGCATCGTCTCCTTTGGAAGCATTGATCTCCGCAGACCTCTTGAGTTTTCAAAGGATGTGAGGCCTCCGGTCGCGTTGAGGCGGAGGACTAGGTCTTCCTCTGTCGTCTCCACAGGGGATTCAGACATCTCTCCGTCTTGGGAGATGCAAGACGAGCCTGCATTCAATTCACTGCAGGGATATCTGGCATTACTTCGAGTCAGAGATCTCCGTGTCCATTCCACTTGAGGCCACACACTCAGGGTCCCTCTCACATACCTGTAGCTGAGAGAAGCCTCCTCTTGAGGTGTTGTGGAAAGTTGGTATTCCTCTTGAGTCGAAGCCAGGGACTAAGCTCTCATCTCGAGTTGATTTGGGGTCCACAGAGCCCTTTCCTGTTGCTCCAGCGTTCTCAGGATCCCTCTAGACTTGAGACAGTTATCTTGGGTTTTCTCTGGAGTGCCATCAAGGAAATCAAGGCTCCTTTCACGTTTGATGTGGAACACGGAATTGCTCTGCATGCAGTGCAGGTGAATCGGGCCTCATCTCGCGGCGAGGGGGAAGTCTCATGGTTTTTCTCGAGTTGCGGCCGGAACCTGGGGTATATTCTCGAGTTACGACGGGGAGGGCCCTTCCAGACACCTGTTTGTTCAGCGACGCCAGGACTCCTGCCTAGGTGCGAGGGACACCTCGGGATTCTCCTCGAGTCTTGTCATGGCAATTGGGCCGCGTCTCCAGTTGAGGCGGGAGACCCAGGGTCCCTTTCGACGTGCCACGGGGATCCTGGGACTCCTATCCATTTTCAAGAGGAGTCAGGCATCGTCTCCTTTGGAAGCATTGATCTCCGCGGACCTCTCGAGTTTTCAAAGTATGTGAGGCCTCCTTTTGCGTTGAGGCGGAGGACTAGGTCTTTCTCTGTGGTCTCCACAGGGGATTCAGACAACCCTTCGTCTTGGGAGATGCAAGATGAGCCTGCATTCAATTCACTGCAGGGACATCCGGCCTTACTTCGAGTCAGAGCATCTCGGTGTATATTCCACTTGAGGCAACAAACTCAGGGTCCCTCTCACATACCTGTAGCTGAGAGAAGCCTCCTCTTGAGGTGCTTGTGGAAAGTTGGTATTCCTCTTGAGTCGAAGCCAGGGACTAAGCTCTCATCTCGAGTTGATTTGTCGTCCACGGAGCCATTTCGTGTTGCTCCAGTGACCTCAGGATCCCTCTAGACTTGAGACAGTGATCTTGGGTTTTCTCTGGAGTGCCATCAAGGAAATCAAGGCTCCTTTCACGTTTGATGTGGAACACGGAATTGCTCTGCATGCAGTGCAGGGAAATCGGGCCTCATCTCGCGGCGAGGGGGAAGTCTCATGATTTTTCTCGAGTTGCAGACGGAACCTGTGGTATATTGTCGAGTTACGACGGGGAGGGCCCTTCCAGACACGTGTTTGTTCAGCGACGTCAGGACTCCTGCCTAGGTGCGAGGGACACCTCGGTATTCTCCTCGAGTCTTGGCATGGCAATTGGGACGTGTCTCCACGAGAGGCGGGAGACCCAGGGTCCCTTTCGACGTGCCACAGGGATCCTGGGACTCCTATCCATTTTCAAGAGAAGTCAGGCATCGACTCCTTTGGAAGCATTGATCTCCGCAGACCTCTCGAGTTTTCAAAGGATGTGAGGCCTCCGGTCGCGATGAGGCGGAGGACTAGGTCTTTCTCTGTGGTCTACACAGCGGATTCAGACATCCCTTCGTCTTGGGAGATGCAAGACGAGCCTGCATTCCGTTCACTGCAGGGATATCCGGCCTTACTTCGAGTCAGAGCATCTCGGTGTCCATTCCACTTGAGGCCACAAACTCAGGGTTCCTCTCACATACCTGTAGCTGAGACAAGTCTCCACTTGAGGTGCTTGTGGAAAGTTGGTATTTTTCTTGAGTCGAAGCCAGGGACTAAGCTCTCATCTCGAGTTGATTTGGGGTCCACGGAGCCCTTTCGTGTTACTCCAGTGACCTCAGGATCCCTCTAGACTTGAGACAGTGATCTTGGGTTTTCTCTGGAGTGCCGTCAAGGAAATCAAGGCTCCTTTCACGTTTGATATGGAACACGGAATTGCTCTGCACGCAGTGCAGGGGAATCGGGCCTCATCTCGCGGCGAGGGGGAAGTCTCATGGTTTTTCTCGTGTTGCGGCCGGAACCTGGGGTATATTCTCGAGTTACGACGGGGAGGGCCCTTCCATACAAGTGTTTGTTCAGCGACGTAAGGACTCCAGCCTAGGTGCGAGGGACACCTCGGGATTCTCCTCTAGTCTTGGCATGGCAATTGGGACGCGTCTCCACGTGAGGCGGGAGACCCAGGGTCCCTTTCCACGTGCCACAGGGATCCTGGGACTCCTATCCATTTTCAAGAGGAGTCAGGCATCGTCTCCTTTGGAAGCATTGATCTCCGCAGACCTCTCGAGTTTTCAAAGGATGTGAGGCCTCCGGTCGCGTTGAGGCGGAGGACTAGGTCTTCCTCTGTGGTCTCCACAGGGGATTCAGACATCTCTTCGTCTTGGGAGATGCAAGACGAGCCTGCATTCAATTCACTGCAGGGATATCTGGCCTTACTTCGAGTCAGAGCATCTCGGTGTCCATTCCACTTGAGGCCACAAACTCAGGGTACCCCTCACATACCTGTAGCTGAGAGAAGCCTCCTCTTGAGGTGCTTGTGGAAAATTGGTATTCCTCTTGAGTCGAAGCCAGGGACTAAGCTCTCATCTCGAGTTGACTTGGGGTCCACGGAGCCCTTTCGTGTTGCTCCAGTGACCTCAGGATCCCTCTAGACTTGAAACAGTGATCTTGGGTTTTCTCTGGAGTGCCATCAAGGAAATCAAGGCTCCTTTCACGTTTGATGTGTAAGACGGTATTGGTCTGCACGCAGTGTAGAGGAATCGGGCCTCATCTCGCAGCGAGGGGGAAGTCTCCTGGTTTTTCTCGAGTTGCGGCCGGAACCTGGGGTATATTCTCGAGTTACGACGGGGAGGGCCCTTCCAGACACGTGTTTGTTCAGCGACGTCAGGACTCCTGCCTAGGTGCGAGGGACACCTCGGGATTCTCCTCGAGTCTTGGCATGTCAATAGGGACGCGTCTCCACGTGCAGCGGGAGACCCAGGGTCCGTTTCCACGTGCTACAGGGATCCTGGGACTCCTATCCATTTTAAAGAGGAGTCAGGCATCATCTCCTTTGGAAGCATTGATCTCTGCAGACCTCTCGAGTTTTCAAAGGATTTGAGGCCTCCGTCGCGATGAGGCGGAGGACTAGGTCTTTCTCTGTGGTCTCCACAAGGGGTCAGACATCCCTTCGTCTTAGGAGATGCAAAACGAGCCTGCATTCAATTCACTGCAGGGAAATCTGGCCGTACTTCGAGTCAGAGCATCTCGGTGTCCATTCCACTTGAGGCCACAAACTCAGGGTCGCTCTCACATTCCTGTAGCTGAGAGAAGCCTCCTCTTGAGGTGCTTGTGGAAAGTTGGTATTCCTCTTGATTCAAAGCCAGGGACTAAGCTCTCATCTCGAGTTGATTTGGGGTCCACGGAGCCCTTTCGTATTGCTCCAGTGACCTCAGGATCCCTCTAGACTTGAGACAGTGATCTTGGGTTTTCTCTGGAGTGCCATCAATTAAATCAAGGCTCCTTTCATGTTTGATGTGGAACATGGAATAGCTCTTCATGCAGTGCAGGGGAATCGGGACTCATTTCGCGGCGAAGAGGAAGTCTCATGGTTTTTCTCGAGTTGCGGCCGGAACCTGGGGTATATTCTCGAGTTACGACGGGGAGGGCCCTTCCAGACACGTGTTTGTTCAGCGACGTCAGCCCTCCTGCCTAGGTGCGAGGGACACCTCGGTATTCTCCTCGAGTCTTGGCATGGCAATTGAGACGCGTCTCCACGTGAGGCGGGAGCCCCAGGGTCCCTTTCCGCGTGCCACATGGATCCTGGGACTCCTATCCATTTTCAAGAGGAGTCAGGCATCGTCTCCTTTGGAAGCATTGATCTCCGCGGACCTCTCGAGTTTTCAAACGATGTGAGGCCTCCGGTCGCGATGAGGCGGAGAACTAGGTCTTTCTCTGTGGTTTCCACAGGGGATTCAGACATTCCTTCGGCTTGGGAGATGCAAGACGAGCCTGCATTCAATTCACTGCAGGGATATCCGGCCTTACTTCGAGTCAGAGCATCTCGGTGTCCATTCCACTTGAGGCCACAAACTCAGGGTCCCTCTCACATTCCTGTAGCTGAGAGAAGCCTCCTCTTGAGGTGCTTGTGGAAAGTTGGTTTTCCTCTTGAGTCGAATCCAGGGACTAAGTTCTCATCTCGAGTTGATTTGGGGTCCACGGAGCCCTTTCGTGTTGCTCCAGTGACCTCAGGATCCCTCTAGACTTGAGACAGTGATCTTGGGTTTTCTCTGGAGTGCCATCAAGGAAATCAAGGCTCCTTTCACGTTTGATGTGGAACACGGAATTGCTCTGCACGCAATGCAGGGGAATAGGGCCTCATCTCGCGGCGAGGGGAAATTCTCATGGTTTTTCTAGAGTTGCGGCCGGAACCTGGGGTATATTCTCGAGTTACGACGGGGAGGGCCCTTCCAGACACGTGTTTGTTCAGCGACGTCAGGACTCCTGCCTAGGTGCGAGGGACACCTCGGGATTCTCCTCGAGTCTTGGCATGTCAATAGGGACGCGTCTCCACGTGCGGCGGGAGACCCAGGGTCCGTTTCCACGTGCTACAGGGATCCTGGGACTCCTATCCATTTTCAAGAGGAGTCAGGCATCGTCTCCTTTGGAAGCAATGATCTCTGCGGACCTCTCGAGTTTTCAAAGGATTTGAGGCCTCCGGTCGCGATGAGGCGGAGGACTAGGTCTTTCTCTTTGGTCTCCACAGGGGATTCAGACATCCCTTCGGCTTGGGAGATGCAAGACGAGCCTGCATTCAATTCACTGCAGGGATATCCGGCCTTACTTCGAGTCAGAGCATCTCGGTGTTCATTCCACTTGAGGCCACAAACTCAGGGTACCCCTCACATACCTGTAGCTGAGAGAAGCCTCCTCTTGAGGTGCTTGTGGAAAGTTGGTATTCCTCTTGAGTTGAAGCCAGGGACTAAGTTCTCATTTCGAGTTGATTTGGGGTCCACGGAGCCCTTTCGTGTTGCTCCAGTGACCTCAGGATCCCTCTAGACTTGAGACATTGATCTTGGGTTTTCTCTGGAGTGCCATCAAGGAAATCAAGGCTCCTTTCACGTTTGATGTGGAACACGGAATTGCTCTGCACGAAGTGTAGGGGAATCGGGCCTCATTGCGCGGCGAGGGGGAAGTCTCATGGTTTTTCTCGAGGTGCGGCCGGAACCTGGGGTATATTCACGAGTTACGACGGGGAGGGCCCTTCCAGACACGTGTTTGTTCAGCGACGTCAGGACTCCTGCCTAGGTGCGAGGGACACCTCGGGATTCTCCTCGAGTCTTGGAATGGCAATTGGGACGCGTCTCCACGTGTGGCGGGAGACCCAGGGTCCCTTTCCACGTGCCACAGGGATCCTGGGACTCCTATCCATTTTCAAGAGGAGTCAGGCATCGTCTCCTTTGGAAGCATTGATCTCCGCGGACCTCTCGAGTTTTCAAAGGATGTGAGGCCTCCGGTCGTGATGAGGCGGAGAACTAGGTCTTTCTCTGTCGTCTCCACAGGGGATTCAGACATCCCTTCGTCTTGGCAGATGCAAGACGAGCCTGCATTCAATTCACTGCAGGGATATCCGGCCTTTCTTCGAGTCAGAGCATCTCGGTGTCCATTCCACTTGAGGCCACAAACTCAGGGTCCCTCTCACATACCTGTAGCTGTGAGAAGCCTCCTCTTGAGGTGCTTGTGGAAAGTTGGTATTCCTCTTGAGTCGAAGCCAGGGACTAAGTTCTCATCTCGAGTTGACTTGGGGTCCACGGAGCCCTTTCGTATTGCTCCAGTGACCTCAGGATCCCTCTAGACTTGAGACAGTGATCTTGGGTTTTCTCTGGAGTGCCATCAATTAAATCAAGGCTCCTTTCATGTTTGATGTGGAACACGGAATAGCTCTTCATGCAGTGCAGGGGAATCGGGCCTCATTTCGCGGCGAAGAGGAAGTCTCATGGTTTTTCTCGAGTTGCGGCCGGAACCTGGGGTATATTCTCGAGTTACGACGGGGAGGGCCCTTCCAGACACGTGTTTGTTCAGCGATGTCAGGACTCCTGCCTAGGTGCGAGGGACACCTCGGGATTCTCCTCGAGTCTTGGCATGGCATTTGGGACGCGTCTCCACGTGAGGCGGGAGACCCAGGGTCCCTTTCGACGTGCCACAGGGATCCTGGGACTCCTATCCATTTTCAAGAGGAGTCAGGCATCGACTCCTTTGGAAGCATTGATCTCCGCAGACCTCTCGAGTTTTCAAAGGATGTGAGGCCTCCGGTCGCGATGAGGTGGAGGACTAGGTCTTTCTCTGTGGTCTACACAGCGGATTCAGACATCCCTTCGTCTTGGGAGATGCAAGACGAGCCTGCATTCAGTTCACTGCAGGGATATCCGGCCTTACTTCGAGTCAGAGCATCTCGGTGTCCATTCCACTTGAGGCCACAAACTCAGGGTCCCTCTCACATACCTGTAGCTGAGACAAGTCTCCTCTTGAGGTGCTTGTGGAAAGTTGGTATTCCTCTTGAGTCGAAGCCAGGGACTAAGCTCTCATCTCGAGTTGATTTGGGGTCCACGGAGCCCTTTCGTGTTACTCCAGTGACCTCAGGATCCCTCTAGACTTGAGACAGTGATCTTGGGTTTTCTCTGGAGTGCCATCAAGGAAATCAAGGCTCCTTTTACGTTGGATGTGGAACACGGAATTGCTCTGCACGCAGTGCAGGGGAATCGGGCCTCATCTCGCGGCGAGGGGGAAGTCTCATGGTTTTTCTCGTGTTGCGGCCGGAACCTGGGGTATATTCTCAAGTTACGACGGGGAGGGCCCTTCCATACAAGTGTTTGTTCAGCGACGTAAGGACTCCAGCCTAGGTGCGAGGGACACCTCGGGATTCTCCTCGAGTCTTGGCATGGCAATTGGGACCCGTCTCCACGTGAGGCGGGAGACCCAGGGTCCCTTTCCACGTGCCACAGGGATCCTGGGACTCCTATCCATTTTCAAGAGGAGTCAGGCATCGTCTCCTTTGGAAGCATTGATCTCCGCAGACCTCTCGAGTTTTCAAAGGATGTGAGGCCTCCGGTCGCGTTGAGGCGGAGGACTAGGTCTTCCTCTGTGGTCTCCACAGGGGATTCAGACATCTCTCCGTCTTGGGAGATGCAAGACGAGCCTGCATTCAATTCACTGCAGGGATATCTGGCATTACTTCGAGTCAGAGATCTCCGTGTCCATTCCACTTGAGGCCACACACTCAGGGTCCCTCTCACATACCTGTAGCTGAGAGAAGCCTCCTCTTGAGGTGTTGTGGAAAGTTGGTATTCCACTTGAGTCGAAGCCAGGGACTAAGCTCTCATCTCGAGTTGATTTGGGGTCCACAGAGCCCTTTCCTGTTGCTCCAGCGTTCTCAGGATCCCTCTAGACTTGAGACAGTTATCTTGGGTTTTCTCTGGAGTGCCATCAAGGAAATCAAGGCTCCTTTCACGTTTGATGTGGAACACGGAATTGCTCTGCATGCAGTGCAGGTGAATCGGGCCTCATCTCGCGGCGAGGGGGAAGTCTCATGGTTTTTCTCGAGTTGCGGCCGGAACCTGGGGTATATTCTCGAGTTACGACGGGGAGGGCCCTTCCAGACACCTGTTTGTTCAGCGACGCCAGGACTCCTGCCTAGGTGCGAGGGACACCTCGGGATTCTCCTCGAGTCTTGTCATGGCAATTGGGCCGCGTCTCCAGTTGAGGCGGGAGACCCAGGGTCCCTTTCGACGTGCCACGGGGATCCTGGGACTCCTATCCATTTTCAAGAGGAGTCAGGCATCGTCTCCTTTGGAAGCATTGATCTCCGCGGACCTCTCGAGTTTTCAAAGTATGTGAGGCCTCCTTTTGCGTTGAGGCGGAGGACTAGGTCTTTCTCTGTGGTCTCCACAGGGGATTCAGACAACCCTTCATCTTGGGAGATGCAAGATGAGCCTGCATTCAATTCACTGCAGGGACATCCGGCCTTACTTCGAGTCAGAGCATCTCGGTGTATATTCCACTTGAGGCAACAAACTCAGGGTCCCTCTCACATACCTGTAGCTGAGAGAAGCCTCCTCTTGAGGTGCTTGTGGAAAGTTGGTATTCCTCTTGAGTCGAAGCCAGGGACTAAGCTCTCATCTCGAGTTGATTTGTCGTCCACGGAGCCATTTCGTGTTGCTCCAGTGACCTCAGGATCCCTCTAGACTTGAGACAGTAATCTTGGGTTTTCTCTGGAGTGCCATCAAAAAAATCAAGGCTCCTTTCACGTTTGATGTGGAACACGGAATTGCTCTGCACGCAGTGCAGGGGAATCCGGCCTCATCTCGCGGCGAGGGGGAAGTCTCATTGTTTTTCTCGAGTTGCGGCCGGAACCTGGGGTATATTCTCGAGTTACGACGGGGAGTGCCCTTCCAGACACGTGTTTGTTCAGCGACGTCAGGACTCCTGCCTAGGTGCGAGGGACACCTCGGGATTCTCCTCGAGTCTTGGCATGGCAATTGGGACGCGTCTCCACATGAGGCGGGAGACCCAGGGTCCTTTTCCACGTGCCACAGGGATCCTGGGACTCCTATTCATTTTCAAGAGGAGTCAGGCATCGTCTCCTTTGGAAGCATTGATCTCCGCAGACCTCTCGAGTTTTCAAAGGATGTGAGGCCTCCGTTCGCGTTGAGGCGGAGGACTAGGTCTTTCTCTGTGGTCTCCACAGGGGATTCAGACATCCCTTCATCTTGGGAGATGCAAGACGAGCCTGCATTCAATTCACTGCAGGGATATCCGGCCTTACTTCGAGTCAGAGCATCTCGGTGTCCATTCCACTTGAGGCCACAAACTCAGGGTCCCTCGCATACATGTAGCTGCGAGAAGCCTCCTCTTGAGGTGCTTGTGGCAAGTTGGTATTCCTCTTGAGTCGAAGCCAGGGACTAAGCTCTCATCTCGAGTTGATTTGGGGTCCACTGAGCCCTTTCGTGTTGCTCCAGTGACCTCAGGATCCCTCTAGACTTGAGACAGTGATCTTGGGTTTTCTCTGGAGTGCCATCAAGGAAATCAAGGCTCCTTTCACGTTTGATGTGGAACACGGAATTGCTCTGCATGCAGTGCAGGGAAATCGGGCCTCATCTCGCGGCGAGGGGGAAGTCTCATGATTTTTCTCGAGTTGCAGACGGAACCTGTGGTATATTGTCGAGTTACGACGGGGAGGGCCCTTCCAGACACGTGTTTGTTCAGCGACGTCAGGACTCCTGCCTAGGTGCGAGGGACACCTCGGTATTCTCCTCGAGTCTTGGCATGGCAATTGGGACGTGTCTCCACGAGAGGCGGGAGACCCAGGGTCCCTTTCGACGTGCCACAGGGATCCTGGGACTCCTATCCATTTTCAAGAGAAGTCAGGCATCGACTCCTTTGGAAGCATTGATCTCCGCAGACCTCTCGAGTTTTCAAAGGATGTGAGGCCTCCGGTCGCGATGAGGCGGAGGACTAGGTCTTTCTCTGTGGTCTACACAGCGGATTCAGACATCCCTTCGTCTTGGGAGATGCAAGACGAGCCTGCATTCAGTTCACTGCAGGGATATCCGGCCTTACTTCGAGTCAGAGCATCTCGGTGTCCATTCCACTTGAGGCCACAAACTCAGGGTTCCTCTCACATACCTGTAGCTGAGACAAGTCTCCACTTGAGGTGCTTGTGGAAAGTTGGTATTTTTCTTGAGTCGAAGCCAGGGACTAAGCTCTCATCTCGAGTTGATTTGGGGTCCACGGAGCCCTTTCGTGTTACTCCAGTGACCTCAGGATCCCTCTAGACTTGAGACAGTGATCTTGGGTTTTCTCTGGAGTGCCGTCAAGGAAATCAAGGCTCCTTTCACGTTTGATATGGAACACGGAATTGCTCTGCACGCAGTGCAGGGGAATCGGGCCTCATCTCGCGGCGAGGGGGAAGTCTCATGGTTTTTCTCGTGTTGCGGCCGGAACCTGGGGTATATTCTCGAGTTACGACGGGGAGGGCCCTTCCATACAAGTGTTTGTTCAGCGACGTAAGGACTCCAGCCTAGGTGCGAGGGACACCTCGGGATTCTCCTCTAGTCTTGGCATGGCAATTGGGACGCGTCTCCACGTGAGGCGGGAGACCCAGGGTCCCTTTCCACGTGCCACAGGGATCCTGGGACTCCTATCCATTTTCAAGAGGAGTCAGGCATCGTCTCCTTTGGAAGCATTGATCTCCGCAGACCTCTCGAGTTTTCAAAGGATGTGAGGCCTCCGGTCGCGTTGAGGCGGAGGACTAGGTCTTCCTCTGTGGTCTCCACAGGGGATTCAGACATCTCTTCGTCTTGGGAGATGCAAGACGAGCCTGCATTCAATTCACTGCAGGGATATCTGGCCTTACTTCGAGTCAGAGCATCTCGGTGTCCATTCCACTTGAGGCCACAAACTCAGGGTACCCCTCACATACCTGTAGCTGAGAGAAGCCTCCTCTTGAGGTGCTTGTGGAAAATTGGTATTCCTCTTGAGTCGAAGCCAGGGACTAAGCTCTCATCTCGAGTTGACTTGGGGTCCACGGAGCCCTTTCGTGTTGCTCCAGTGACCTCAGGATCCCTCTAGACTTGAAACAGTGATCTTGGGTTTTCTCTGGAGTGCCATCAAGGAAATCAAGGCTCCTTTCACGTTTGATGTGGAACACGGAATTGTTCTGCACGCAGTGCACGGGAATCGGGCCTCATCTCGCGGCGAGGGGGAAGTCTCATGGTTTTTCTAGAGTTGCGGCCGGAACCTGGGGTATATTCTCGAGTTACGACTGGGAGGGCGCTTCCAGACACGTGTTTGTTCAGCGAAGTCAGCCCTCCTGCCTAGGTGCGAGGGACACCTCGGGATTCTCCTCGAGTCTTGGCATGGCAATTGGGAAGCGTCTCCACGTGAGGCGGGAGACCCAGGGTCCCTTTCCACGTGCCACAGGGATCCTGGGACTCCTATCCATTTTCAAGAGGAGTCAGGCATCGTCTCCTTTGGAAGCATTGATCTCCGCGGACCTCTCGAGTTTTCAAAGGATGTGAGGACTCCGGTCGCGATGAGGCCGAGAACTAGGTCTTTCTCTGTGGTCTCCAAAGGGGATTCAGACATCCCTTCGTCTTGGGAGATGCAAGACGAGCCTGCATTCAATTCACTGCAGGGATATCCGGACTTACTTCGAGTCAGAGCATCTCGGTGTCCATTCCACTTGAGGCCACAAACTCAGGGTACCCCTCACATACCTGTAGCTGAGAGAAGCCTCCTCTTGAGGTGCTTGTGGAAAGTTGGTATTCCTCTTGAGTCGAAGCCAGGGACTAAGTTCTCATCTCGAGTTGACTTGGGGTCCACGGAGCCCTTTCGTGTTGCTCCAGTGACCTCAGGATCCCTCTAGACTTGAGACAGTGATCTTGGGTCTTCTCTGGAGTGCCATCAATTAAATCAAGGCTCCTTTCATGTTTGATGTGGAACACGGAATAGCTCTTCATGCAGTGCAGGGGATCGGGCCTCATTTCGCCTCGAAGAGGAAGTCTCATGGTTTTTCTCGAGTTGCGGCCGGAACCTGGGGTATATTCTCGAGTTACGACGGGGAGGGCCCTTCCAGACACGTGTTTGTTCAGCGACGTCAGCCCTCCTGCCTAGGTGCGAGGGACACCTCGGGATTCTCCTCGAGTCTTGGCATGGCAATTGAGACGCATCTCCACGTGAGGCGGGAGACCCAGGGTCCCTTTTCGCGTGCCACATGGATCCTGGGACTCCCATCCATTTTCAAGAGGAGTCAGGCATCGTCTCCTTTGGAAGCATTGATCTCCGCGGACCTCTCGAGTTTTCAAATGATGTGAGGCCTCCGGTCGCGATGAGGCGGAGAACTAGATCTTTCTCTGTGGTTTCCACAGGGGATTCAGACATTCCTTCGTCTTGGGAGATGCAAGAGGAGCCTGCATTCAATTCACTGCAGGGATATCCGGCCTTACTTCGAGTCAGAGCATCTCGGTGTCCATTCCACTTAAGGCCACAAACTCAGGGTCCCTCTCACATTCCTGTAGCTGAGAGAAGCCTCCTCTTGAGGTGCTTGTGGAAAGTTGGTATTCCTCTTGAGTCGAAGCCAGGGACTAAGCTCTCATCTCGAGTTGATTTGTCGTCCACGGAGCCCTTTCGTGTTGCTCCAGTGACCTCAGGATCCCTCTAGACTTGAGACAGTGATCTTGGGTTTTCTCTGGAGTGCCATCAAGGAAATCAAGGCTCCTTTCATGTTTGATGTGGAACACGGAATTGCTCTGCACGCAGTGCAGGGGAATCGGGCCTCATTTCGCGGCGAGGGGGAAGTCTCATGGTTTTTCTCGAGTTGCGGCCGGAACCTGGGGTATATTCTCGAGTTACGACGGGGAGGGCCCTTCCAGACACGTGTTTGTTCAGCGACGTCAGGACTCCTGCCTAGGTGCGAGGGACACGTCGGGATTCTCCTCGAGTCTTGACATGGCAATTGGGACGCGTCTCCACGTGAGGCGGGAGACCCAGGGTCCCTTTCCACGTGCCACAGGGATCCTGGGACTCCTATTCATTTTCAAGAGGAGTCAGGCATCGTCTCCTTTGGAAGCATTGATCTCCGCGGACCTCTCGAGTTTTCAAAGGATGTGAGGCCTCCGGTAGCAATGAGGCGGAGAGCTAGGTCTTTCTCTGTGGTCTCCACAGGGGATTCAGACATCCCTTCGTCTTGGCAGATGCAAGACGAGCCTGCATTCAATTCACTGCAGGGATATCCGGCCTTTCTTCGAGTCAGAGCATCTCGGTGTTCATTCCACTTGAGGCCACAAACTCAGGGTCCCTCTCACATACCTGTAGCTGGGAGAAGCCTCCTCTTGAGGTGCTTGTGGAAAGTTGGTATTCCTCTTGAGTCGAAGCCAGGGACTAAGTTCTCATCTCGAGTTGACTTGGGGTCCACGGAGCCCTTTCGTATTGCTCCAGTGTTCTCAGGATCCCTCTAGACTTGAGACAGTGATCTTGGGTTTTCTCTGGAGTGCCATCAAGGAAATCAAGGCTAATTTCACGTTTGATGTGGAACACGGAATTGCTCTGCATGCAGTGCAGGGGAATCGGGCCTCATCTCGCGGCGAGGGTGAAGTCTCCTGGTTTTTCTCGAGTTGCGGCCGGAACCTGTGGTATATTGTGGAGTTACGACGGGGAGGGCCCTTCCAGACACGTGTTTGTTCAGCGACGTCAGGACTCCTGCCTAGGTGCGAGGGACACCTCGGGATTCTCCTCGAGTCTTGGCATGCCAATTGGGACGCGTCTCCACGTGAGTCGGGAGACCCAGGGTTGCTTTCGACGTGCCACAGGGATCCTGGGACTCCTATCCATTTTCAAGAGGAGTCAGGCATCGTCTCCTTTGGAAGCATTGATCTCCGCGGACCTCTCGAGTTTTCAAAGTATGTGAGGCCTCCGTTCGCGTTGAGGCAGAGGACTAGGTCTTTCTCTGTAGTCTCCATAGGGGATTCAGACAACCCTTCGTCTTTGGAGATGCAAGACGAGCCTGCATTCAGTTCACTGCAGGGATATCCGGCCTTACTTCGAGTCAGAGCATCTCGGTGTCCATTCCACTTGAGGCCACAATCTCAGGGTTCCTCTCACATACCTGTAGCTGAGACAAGTCTCCTCTTGAGGTGCTTGTGGAAAGTTGGTATTCCTCTTGAGTCGAAGCCAGGGACTAAGCTCTCATCTCGAGTTGATTTGGGGTCCACGGAGCCCTTTCGTGTTACTCCAGTAATCTCAGGATCCCTCTAGACTTGAGACAGTGATCTTGGGTTTTCTCTGGAGTGCCATCAAGGAAATCAAGGCTCCTTTCACGTTTGATGTGGAACACGGAATTGCTCTGCACGCAGTGCAGGTGAATCGGGCCTCATCTCGTGGCGAGGGGGAAGTCTCATGGTTTTTCTCGAGTTGCGGCCGGAACCTGGGGTATATTCTCGAGTTACGACGGGGAGGGCCCTTCCAGACACCTGTTTGTTCAGCGACGCCAGGACTCCTGCCTAGGTGCTAGTGACACCTCGGGATTCTCCTCGAGTCTTGGCATGGCAATTGGGCCGCGTCTCCAGTTGAGGCGGGAGACCCAGGGTCCCTTTCGACGTGCCACAGGGATCCTGGGACTCCTATCCATTTTCAAGAGGAGTCAGGCATCGTCTCCTTTGGAAGCATTGATCTCCGCGGACCTCTCGAGTTTTCAAAGTATGTGAGGCCTCCTTTTGCGTTGAGGCGGAGGACTAGGTCTTTCTCTGTGGTCTCCACAGGGGATTCCGACAACCCTTCATCTTGGGAGATGCAAGACGAGCCTGCATTCAATTCACTGCAGGGATATCCGGCCTTACTTCGAGTCAGAGCATCTCGGTGTCCATTCCACTTGAGGCCACAAACTCAGGGTCCCTCGCATACATGTAGCTGAGAGAAGCCTCCTCTTGAGGTGCTTGTGGCAAGTTGGTATTCCTCTTGAGTCGAAGCCAGGGACTAAGCTCTCATCTCGAGTTGATTTGGGGTCCACTGAGCCCTTTCGTGTTGCTCCAGTGACCTCAGGATCCCTCTAGACTTGAGACAGTGATCTTGGGTTTTCTCTGGAGTGCCATCAAGGAAATTAAGGGTCCTTTCACGTTTGATGTGGAACACGGAATTGCTCTGCATGCAGTGCAGGGAAATCGGGCCTCTTCTCGCGGCGAGGGGGAAGTCTCATGGTTTTTCTCGAGTTGCGGCCGGAACCTGTGGTATATTGTCGAGTTACGACGGGGAGGGCCCTTCCAGACACGTGTTTGTTCAGAGACGTCAGGACTCCTGCCTAGGTGTGAGGGACACCTCGGTATTCTCCTCGAGTCTTGGCATGGCAATTGGGACGCGTCTCCACGTGAGGCGGGAGACCCAGGGTCCCTTTCGACGTGCCACAGGGATCCTGGGACTCCTATCCATTTTCAAGAGGAGTCAGGCATCGACTCCTTTGGAAGCATTGATCTCCGCAGACCTCTCGAGTTTTCAAAGGATGTGAGGCCTCCGGTCGCGATGAGGCGGAGGACTAGGTCTTTCTCTGTGGTCTACACAGCGGATTCAGACATCCCTTCGTCTTGGGAGATGCAAGACGAGCCTGCATTCAGTTCACTGCAGGGATATCCGGCCTTACTTCGAGTCAGAGCATCTCGGTGTCCATTCCACTTGAGGCCACAAACTCAGGGTCCCTCTCACATACCTGTAGCTGAGAGGAGCCTCCTCTTGAGGTGCTTGTGGAAAGTTGGTATTCTTCTTGAGTCGAAGCCAGGGACTAAGCTCTCATCTCGAGTTGATTTGTGGTCCACGGAGCCCTTTCGTGTTGCTCCAGTGACCTCAGGATCCCTCTAGACTTGACACAGTGAACTTGGGTTTTCTCTGGAGTGCCATCAAGGAAATCAATGCTTCTTTCACGGTTGATGTGGAAAACGGAATTGCTTTGCACGCAGGGCAGGGGAATCAGACCTCATCTCGCGGCGAGTCGGAAGTCTCATGGTTTTTCTCGAGTTGCGGCCAGAACCTGGGGTATATTCTCGAGTTACGACGGCGAGGGCCCTTCCAGACACGTTTTTGTTCAGTGACGTCAGGACTCCTGCTTAGGTGCAAGGGACACCTCGGGATTCTCCTCGAGTCTTGGCATGGCAATTGGGACGCGTCTCCACGTGAGGCGGGAGACCCAGGGTCCCTTTCCACGTGCCACAGGGATCCTGTGACTCCTATCCATTTTCAAGAGGAGTCAGGCATCGTCTCCTTTGAAAGCATTGATCTCCGCGGACCTCTCGAGTTTTCAAAGGATGTGAGGCCTCCGCTCGCGATGAGGCGGAGAATTAGGTTTTTCTCTGTGGTCTCCACAGGGGATTCAGACAACCCTTCGTCTTGGGAGATGCAAGACGAGCCTGTATTCAATCCACTGCAGGGATATCCGGCCTTACTTCGAGTCAGAGCATCCCGGTGTCCATTCCACTTGAGGCCACAAACTCGGGGTCCCTCAAATATACATGTAGCTGAGAGAAACCTCCTCTTGAGGTGCTTGTGGAAAGTTGGTATTCCTCTTGAGTCTAAGACAGGGACTAAGCTCTCATCTCGAGTTGATTTCGGTCCACGGAGCCATTTCCTGTTGGTCCAGTGACCTCAGGATCCCTCTAGACTTGAGACAGTGATCTTGGGTTTTCTCTGGAGTGTCATCAAGGAAATCAAGGCTCCTTTCACGTTTGATGTGGGACACGGAATTGCTCTGCATGCAGTGCAGGGGAATCGGGCCTCATCTCCCGGCGAGGGGGAAGTCTCATGGTTTTTCTCGAGTTGCGGCCGGAACCTGGGATATATTCCCGAGTTAAGATGGGGAGGGCCCTTTCAGACACGTGTTTGTTCAGCGACGTCAGGACTCCTGCCTAGGTGTGAGGGACACCTCGGGATTCTCCTCGATTCTTGGCATGGCAATTGGGACGCGTCTCCACGTGAGGCGGGAGACCCAGGGTCCCTTTCCATGTGCCACAGGGATCCTTGGACTCCTATCCATTTTCAAGAGGAGTCAGGCATCGTCTCCTTTGGAAGCATTGATCTCCGTGGACCTCTCGAATTTTCAAAGGATGTGAGGCCTCCTTTCGCGTTGAGGGGGAGGAATAGGTCTTTCTCTTTTGTCTCCACAGGGGATTCACACAACCCTTCGTCTTGGGAGATGCAAGACGAGCCTGCATTCAATTCACTGCAGGGATATCCGGCCTTACTTCGATTCAGAGCATCTCGGTGTCCATTCCACTTGAGGCCACAAACTCAGGGTCCCTCTCACATACCTGTAGCTGAGAGAAGCCTCCTCTTGAGGTGCTTGTGGAAAGTTGGTATTCCTCTTGAGTCGAAGCCTGGGACTAAGCTCTCATCTCGAGTTGATTTGGGGTCCACGGAGCCCTTTCGTGTTGTTCCAGTGACCTCAGGATCCCTCTAGACTTGAGACAATGATCTTGGGTTTTCTCTGGAGTGCCATCAAGGAAATCAAGGCTCCTTTCAAATTTGATGTGGAACACGGAATTGCTCTGCACGCAGTGCAGGGGAATCGGGTTTCATCTCGTGGCAAGGGGGATGTCTCATGGTTTTTCTCAAGTTGCGGCCGAAACCTGGGGTATATTCTCGAGTTACGACGGGGAGTGCCCTTCCAGACACGTGTTTGTTCAGCGACGTCAGGACTCCTGCCTAGGTGCGAGGGACACCTCGGGATTCTCCTCGAGTCTTGGCATGGCAATTGGGACACGTCTCCACGTGAGGCGGGAGACCAAGGGTCCCTTTCCACGTGCCACAGGGATCCTGTGACTCCTATCCATTTTCAAGAGGAGTCAGGCATCGTCTCCTTTGGAAGCATTGATCTCCACGGACCTCTCGAGTTTTCAAAGGATGTGAGGCCTCCGCGCAAGATGAGGCGGAGGACTAGCTCTTTCTCTGTCATCTCTACAGGGGATTCAGACATCCCTTCGTCTTGGGAAATGCAAGACGATCGTGCATTCAATTCACTGCAGGGATATCCGGCCTTACTTCGAGTCAGAGCATCTCGGTGTCCATTCCACTTGAGGCCACAAACTCAGGGTCCCTCTCACATACCTGTAGCTGAGAGAAGCCTCCTCTTGAGGTGCTTGTGGAAAGTTGGTATTCCTCTTGAGTCGAAACCAGGGACTAAGCTCTCATCTCGAGTTGATTTGTGGTCCACGGAGCCCTTTCGTGTTGCTCCAGTGACCTCAGGATCCCTCTAGACTTGACACAGTGAACTTGGGTTTTCTCTGGAGTGCCATCAAGGAAATCAATGCTCCTTTCACGGTTGATGTGGAAAACGGAATTGCTTTGCACGCAGGGCAGGGGAATCAGACCTCATCTCGCGGCGAGGGGGAAGTCTCATGGTTTTTCTCGAGTTGCGGCCCGAACCTGGGGTATATTCTCGAGTTACGACGGGTAGGGCCCTTCCAGACACGTTTTTGTTCAGTGACGTCAGGACTCCTTCCTAGGTGCGAGGGACACCTCGGGATTCTCCTCTAGTCTTGGCATGGCAATTGAGACCCGTCTCCACCTGAGGCGGGAGACCCAGCATCCCTTTCCACGTGCCACAGGGATCCTGGGGCTCCTATCCATTTCCAAGAGGAGTCAGGCATCGTCTCCTTTGGAAGCATTGATCTCCGCGGACCTCTCGAGTTTTCAAAGGATGTGAGGCCTCCGGTCGCAATGAGGTGGAGGACTAGGTCTTTCTCTGTGGTATCCACAGGGGATTCAGATATCCCTTCGTCTTGGGAGATGCAAGACGAGCCTGCATTCAATTCACTGCAGGGATATCCGGCCTTACTTCGAGTCAGAGCATCTCGGTGTCCATTCCACTTGAGGACACAAACTCAGGGTCCCTCTCACATACCTGTAGCTGAGAGAAGCCTCCCCTTGAGGTGCTTGTGGAAAGTTGGTATTCCTCTTGAGTCGAAGCCAGGGACTAAGCTCTCATCTCGAGTTGATTTGGGGTCCACGGAGCCCTTTCGTGTTGCTACAGTGACCTCAGGATCCCTCTAGACTTGAGACAGTGATCTTGCGTTTTCTCTGGAGTGCCATCAAGGAAATCAAGGCTCCTTTCATGTTTGATGTGGAACACGGAATTGCTCTGCACGGAGTGCAGGGGAATCGGGCCTCATCTCGCGGCGAGGGGGAAGTCTCATGGTTTTTCTCGAGTTGCGGCCGGAACCTAGGGTATATTCTCGACTTACGACGGGGAGTGCCCTTCCAGACACATGATTGTTCAGCGACGTCAGGACTCCTGCCTAGGTGCGAGGGACACCTCGGGATTCTCCTCGAGTCTTGGCATGGCAATTGGGACGCGTCTCCACGTGAGGCGGGAGACCCAGTGTCCCTTTCCCCGTGCCATAAGGATCCTGGGACTCCTATCCATTTTCAAGAGGAGTCAGGCATCGTCTACTTTGGAAGCATTGATCTCCGCGGGCCTCTCGAGTTTTCAAAGGATGTGAGGCCTCCTGTCGCGATGAAGCTGAGATCTAGGTCTTTCTCTGTGGTCTCCACAGGGGATTCAGACATCCCATCGTCTTGGGAGATGTAAGATGAGCCTGCATTCAATTCACTGCAGGGATATCCGGCCTTACTTCGAGTCAGAGCATCTCGGTGTCCATTCCACTTGAGGCCACAAACTCAGGGTCCCTCTCACATACCTGTAGCTGAGAGAAGCCTCCCCTTGAGGTGCTTGTGGAAAGTTGGTATTCCTCTTGAGTCGAAGCCAGGGACTAAGCTCTCACCTCGAGTTGATTTTGGGTCCAAAGAGCCCTTTCGTGTTGCTCCAGTGACCTCAGGATCCCTCTAGACTTGAGACAGTGATCTTGCGTTTTCTCTGCAGTGCCATCAAGGAAATCAAGGCTCCTTTCACGTTTGATGTGGAACACGGAATTGTTCTGCACGCAGTGCAGGGGAATCGGGCTTCATCCAGCGGCGAGGGGGAAGTCTCATTGTTTTTCTCGAGTTGCGGCCGGAACCTGGGGTATATTCTCGAGTTACGACGGGGAGGGCCCTTCCAGACACGTTTGTTCAGCGACGTCAGGACTCCTGCCTAGGTGTGAGGGACACCTCGGGATTCTCCTCGAGTCTTGGCATGGCAATGTGAACGCGTCTCCACGTGAGGCGGGAGACCCAGGGTCCCTTTCCACGTGCCACAGGGATCCTGGGACTCCTATCCATTTTCAAGAGGAGTCAGGCATCGTCTCCTTTGGAAGCATTGATCTCCGCGGACCTCTCGGATTTTCAAAGGATGTGAGGTCTCTGGTCGCGATGAGGCAGAAAGTTAGGTCTTTCTCTGTGGTCTCCACAGGGGATTCAGACATCCCTTCGTCTTGGGAGATGCAAGATGAGCCTGCATTCAATTCACTGCAGGGATATCCGGCCTTACTTCGAGTCAGAGCATCTCGGTGTCCATTCCATTTGAGGCCACAAACTCAGGGTCCCTCTCACATACCTGTAGCTCAGAGAAGCCTCCCCTTGAGGTGCTTGTGGAAAGTTGATATTCCTCTTGAGTCGAAGCCAGGGACTAAGCTCTCATCTCGAGTTGATTTGGGGTCCACGGAGCCCTTTCGTGTTGCTCCAGTGACCTCAGGATCCCTCTAGACTTGAGACAGTGATCTTGGGTTTTCTCTGGAGTGCCATCAAGGAAATCAAGGCTCCTTTCAAATTTGATGTGGAACACGGAATTGCTCTGCACGCAGTGCAGGGGAATCGGGCCTCATCTCGTGGCAAGGGGGAAGTCTCATGGTTTTTCTCGAGTTGCGGCCGGAACCTGGGGTATATTCTCGAGTTACGACAGGGAGGGCCCTTTCAGAAACGTGTTTGTTCAGCGACGTCAGGACTCCTGCCTAGGTGCGAGGGACACCTCGGGATTCTCCTCGAGTCTTGGCATGGCAATTGGGACGCGTCTCCACGTGAGGCGCGAGACCCAAGGTCCCTTTCCACGTGCCACAGGGATCCTGGGACTCCTATCCATTTTCAAGAGGAGTCAGGCATCGTCTCCTTTGGAAGCATTGATCTCCGCGGACCTCTCGAGTTTTCAAAGGATGTGAGGCCTCCGCTCGCGATGAGGCGGAGGACTAGCTCTTTCTCTGTCATCTCCACAGGGGATTCAGACATCCCTTCGTGTTGGGAGATGCAAGACGAGCCTGCATTCAATTCACTGCAGGGATATCCGGCCTTACTTCGAGTCAGAGCATCTCAATGTCCATTCCACTTGAGGCCACAAACTCAGGGGCCCTCTCACATACCTGTAGCTGAGAGAAGCCTCCTCTTGAGGTGCTTGTGGAAAGTTGGTATTCCTCTTGAGTCGAAGCCAGGGACTAAGCTCTCATCTCGAGTTGATTTGGGGTCCATGGAGCCCTTTCGTGTTGTTACAGTGACCTCAGGATCCCTCTAGTCTAGGGACAGTGATCTTGGGTTTTCTCTGGAGTGTCATCAATGAAATCAAGGCTCCTTTCACATCTGATGTGGAATACGGAATTGCTCTGCATGCAGGGCAGGGGAATCGGGCCTCATCTCGTGGCGAGGGGGAAGTCTCATGGTTTTTCTCGAGTTGCGGCCGGAACCTGGGGTATATTCTCGAGTTACGACGGGGAGGGCCCTTCCAGACACGTGTTTGTTCAGCGACGTCAGGACTCCTGCCTAGGTGCAAGGGACATCTCGGGATTCTCCTCGAGTCTTGGCATGGCAATTGGGACGTGTCTCCACGTGAGGAGGGAGACCCAGGGTCCCTTTCCACGTGCCACAGGGATCCTGGGACTCCTATCCATTTTCAAGAGGAGTCAGGCATCGTCTCCTTTGGAAGCATTGATCTCCGCGGACCTCTCGAATTTTCAAAGGATGTGAGGCCTCCGCTCGCGATGAGGCGGAGGACTAGCTCTTTCTCTGTCATCTCTACAGGGGATTCAGACATCCCTTCGTCTTGGGAGATGCAAGACGATCGTGCATTCAATTCACTGCAGGGATATCCGGCCTTACTTCGAGTCAGAGCATCTCGGTGTCCATTCCACTTGAGGCCACAAACTCAGGGTCCCTCTCACATACCTGTAGCTGAGAGAAGCCTCCCCTTGAGGTGGTTGTGGAAAGTTGGTATTCCTCTTGAGTCGAAGCCAGGGACTAAGCTCTCATCTCGAGTTGATTTGGGGTCCACAGAGCCCTTTTGTGTTGCTCCAGTGACCTCAGGATCCCTCTAGACTTGAGACAGTGATCTTGCGTTTTCTCTGCAGTGCCATCAAGGAATTCAAGGGTCCTTTCACGTTTGATGTGGAACACGGAATTGTTCTGCACGCAGTGCAGGGGAATCTCGCTTCATCCAGCGGCGAGGGGGAAGTCTCATGGTTTTTCTCGAGTTGCGGCCGGAACCTGGGTTATATTCTCGAGTTTCGACGGGGAGGGCCCTTCCAGACACGTGTTTGTTCAGCGACGTTAGGACTCCTGCCTAGGTGCGAGGGACACCTCGGGATTCTCCTCGAGTCTTGGCATGGCAATGGGGACGCGTCTCCACGTGAGGCGGGAAACCCAGTGTCCCTTTCCACGTGCCACAGGGATCCTGGGACGCCTATCCATTTTCAAGAGGAGTCAGGCATCGTCTCCTTTGGAAGCATTGATCTCCGCGGACCTCTCGGATTTTCAAAGATGTGAGGTCTCTGGTCGCGATGAGGCAGAAAGTTAGGTCTTTCTCTGTGGTCTCCACAGGGGATTCAGACATCCCTACGTCTTGGGAGATGCAAGACGAGCCTGCATTCAATTCACTGCAGGGATATCCGGCCTTACTTCGAGTCAGAGCATCTCGGTGTCCATTCCATTTGAGGCCACAAACTCAGGGTCCCTCTCACATACCTGTAGCTCAGAGAAGCCTCCTCTTGAGGTGCTTGTGGAAAGTTGATATTCCTCTTGAGTCGAAGCCAGGGACTAAGCTCTCATCTCGAGTTGATTTGGGGTCCACGGAGCCCTTTCGTGTGCTCCAGTGACCTCAGGATCCCTCTAGACTTGAGACAGTGATCTTGGGTTTTCTCTGGAGTGCCATCAAGGAAATCAAGGCTCCTTTCAAATTTGATGTGGAACACGGAATTGCTCTGCACGCAGTGCAGGGGAATCGGGCCTCATCTCGTGGCAAGGGGGAAGTCTCATGTTTTTCTCGAGTTGCGGCCGGAACCTGGGGTATATTCTCGAGTTACGACGGGGAGGGCCCTTCCAGAAACGTGTTTGTTCAGCGACGTCAGGACTCCTGCCTAGGTGCGAGGGACACCTCGGGATTCTCCTCGAGTCTTGGCATGGCAATTGGGACGCGTCTCCACGTGAGGCGCGAGACCCAAGGTCCCTTTCCACGTGCCACAGGGATCCTGGGACTCCTATCCATTTTCAAGAGGAGTCAGGCATCGTCTCCTTTGGAAGCATTGATCTCCGCGGACCTCTCGGATTTTCAAAGGATGTGAGGTCTCTGGTCGCGATGAGGCAGAAAGTTAGGTCTTTCTCTGTGGTCTCCACAGGGGATTCAGACATCCCTTCGTCTTGGGAGATGCAAGATGAGCCTGCATTCAATTCACTGCAGGGATATCCGGCCTTACTTCGAGTCAGAGCATCTCGGTGTCCATTCCATTTGAGGCCACAAACTCAGGGTCCCTCTCACATACCTGTAGCTCAGAGAAGCCTCCCCTTGAGGTGCTTGTGGAAAGTTGATATTCCTCTTGAGTCGAAGCCAGGGACTAAGCTCTCATCTCGAGTTGATTTGGGGTCCACGGAGCCCTTTCGTGTTGCTCCAGTGACCTCAGGATCCCTCTAGACTTGAGACAGTGATCTTGGGTTTTCTCTGGAGTGCCATCAAGGAAATCAAGGCTCCTTTCAAATTTGATGTGGAACACGGAATTGCTCTGCACGCAGTGCAGGGGAATCGGGCCTCATCTCGTGGCAAGGGGGAAGTCTCATGGTTTTTCTCGAGTTGCGGCCGGAACCTGGGGTATATTCTCGAGTTACGACAGGGAGGGCCCTTTCAGAAACGTGTTTGTTCAGCGACGTCAGGACTCCTGCCTAGGTGCGAGGGACACCTCGGGATTCTCCTCGAGTCTTGGCATGGCAATTGGGACGCGTCTCCACGTGAGGCGCGAGACCCAAGGTCCCTTTCCACGTGCCACAGGGATCCTGGGACTCCTATCCATTTTCAAGAGGAGTCAGGCATCGTCTCCTTTGGAAGCATTGATCTCCGCGGACCTCTCGAGTTTTCAAAGGATGTGAGGCCTCCGCTCGCGATGAGGCGGAGGACTAGCTCTTTCTCTGTCATCTCCACAGGGGATTCAGACATCCCTTCGTGTTGGGAGATGCAAGACGAGCCTGCATTCAATTCACTGCAGGGATATCCGGCCTTACTTCGAGTCAGAGCATCTCAATGTCCATTCCACTTGAGGCCACAAACTCAGGGGCCCTCTCACATACCTGTAGCTGAGAGAAGCCTCCTCTTGAGGTGCTTGTGGAAAGTTGGTATTCCTCTTGAGTCGAAGCCAGGGACTAAGCTCTCATCTCGAGTTGATTTGGGGTCCATGGAGCCCTTTCGTGTTGTTACAGTGACCTCAGGATCCCTCTAGTCTAGGGACAGTGATCTTGGGTTTTCTCTGGAGTGTCATCAATGAAATCAAGGCTCCTTTCACATCTGATGTGGAATACGGAATTGCTCTGCATGCAGGGCAGGGGAATCGGGCCTCATCTCGTGGCGAGGGGGAAGTCTCATGGTTTTTCTCGAGTTGCGGCCGGAACCTGGGGTATATTCTCGAGTTACGACGGGGAGGGCCCTTCCAGACACGTGTTTGTTCAGCGACGTCAGGACTCCTGCCTAGGTGCAAGGGACATCTCGGGATTCTCCTCGAGTCTTGGCATGGCAATTGGGACGTGTCTCCACGTGAGGAGGGAGACCCAGGGTCCCTTTCCACGTGCCACAGGGATCCTGGGACTCCTATCCATTTTCAAGAGGAGTCAGGCATCGTCTCCTTTGGAAGCATTGATCTCCGCGGACCTCTCGAATTTTCAAAGGATGTGAGGCCTCCGCTCGCGATGAGGCGGAGGACTAGCTCTTTCTCTGTCATCTCTACAGGGGATTCAGACATCCCTTCGTCTTGGGAGATGCAAGACGATCGTGCATTCAATTCACTGCAGGGATATCCGGCCTTACTTCGAGTCAGAGCATCTCGGTGTCCATTCCACTTGAGGCCACAAACTCAGGGTCCCTCTCACATACCTGTAGCTGAGAGAAGCCTCCCCTTGAGGTGGTTGTGGAAAGTTGGTATTCCTCTTGAGTCGAAGCCAGGGACTAAGCTCTCATCTCGAGTTGATTTGGGGTCCACAGAGCCCTTTTGTGTTGCTCCAGTGACCTCAGGATCCCTCTAGACTTGAGACAGTGATCTTGCGTTTTCTCTGCAGTGCCATCAAGGAATTCAAGGGTCCTTTCACGTTTGATGTGGAACACGGAATTGTTCTGCACGCAGTGCAGGGGAATCTCGCTTCATCCAGCGGCGAGGGGGAAGTCTCATGGTTTTTCTCGAGTTGCGGCCGGAACCTGGGTTATATTCTCGAGTTTCGACGGGGAGGGCCCTTCCAGACACGTGTTTGTTCAGCGACGTTAGGACTCCTGCCTAGGTGCGAGGGACACCTCGGGATTCTCCTCGAGTCTTGGCATGGCAATGGGGACGCGTCTCCACGTGAGGCGGGAAACCCAGTGTCCCTTTCCACGTGCCACAGGGATCCTGGGACGCCTATCCATTTTCAAGAGGAGTCAGGCATCGTCTCCTTTGGAAGCATTGATGTCCGCGGACCTCTCGGATTTTCAAAGATGTGAGGTCTCTGGTCGCGATGAGGCAGAAAGTTAGGTCTTTCTCTGTGGTCTCCACAGGGGATTCAGACATCCCTACGTCTTGGGAGATGCAAGACGAGCCTGCATTCAATTCACTGCAGGGATATCCGGCCTTACTTCGAGTCAGAGCATCTCGGTGTCCATTCCATTTGAGGCCACAAACTCAGGGTCCCTCTCACATACCTGTAGCTCAGAGAAGCCTCCTCTTGAGGTGCTTGTGGAAAGTTGATATTCCTCTTGAGTCGAAGCCAGGGACTAAGCTCTCATCTCGAGTTGATTTGGGGTCCACGGAGCCCTTTCGTGTGCTCCAGTGACCTCAGGATCCCTCTAGACTTGAGACAGTGATCTTGGGTTTTCTCTGGAGTGCCATCAAGGAAATCAAGGCTCCTTTCAAATTTGATGTGGAACACGGAATTGCTCTGCACGCAGTGCAGGGGAATCGGGCCTCATCTCGTGGCAAGGGGGAAGTCTCATGTTTTTCTCGAGTTGCGGCCGGAACCTGGGGTATATTCTCGAGTTACGACGGGGAGGGCCCTTCCAGAAACGTGTTTGTTCAGCGACGTCAGGACTCCTGCCTAGGTGCGAGGGACACCTCGGGATTCTCCTCGAGTCTTGGCATGGCAATTGGGACGCGTCTCCACGTGAGGCGCGAGACCCAAGGTCCCTTTCCACGTGCCACAGGGATCCTGGGACTCCTATCCATTTTCAAGAGGAGTCAGGCATCGTCTCCTTTGGAAGCATTGATCTCCGCGGACCTCTCGAGTTTTCAAAGGATGTGAGGCCTCCGCTCGCGATGAGGCGGAGGACTAGCTCTTTCTCTGTCATCTCCACAGGGGATTCAGACATCCCTTCGTCTTGGGAGATGCAAGACGAGCCTGCATTCAATTCACTGCAGGGATATCCGGCCTTACTTCGAGTCAGAGCATCTCGGTGTCCATTCCACTTGAGGCCACAAACTCAGGGTCCCTCTCACATACCTGTAGCTGAGAGAAGCCTCCTCTTGAGGTGCTTGTGGAAAGTTGGTATTCCTCTTGAGTCGAAGCCAGGGACTAAGCTCTCATCTCGAGTTGATTTGTGGTCCACGGAGCCCTTTCGTGTTGCTCCAGTGACCTCAGGATCCCTCTAGACTTGAGACAGTGAACTTGGGTTTTCTCTGGAGTGCCATCAAGGAAATCAAGGCTCCTTTCACTTTTGATGTGGAAAACGGAATTGCTTTGCACTCAGGGCAGGGGAATCAGGCCTCATCTCGCGGCGAGGGGGAAGTCTCATGGTTTTTCTCGAGTTGCGGCCCGAACCTGGGGTATATTCTCGACTTACGACTGGGAGGGCCCTTCCAGACACGTGTTTGTTCAGCGACGTCAGGACTCCTGCCTAGGTGCGAGGGACACCTCGGGATTCTCCTCGAGTCTTGGCATGGCAATTGGGACGCGTCTCCACGTGAGGCGGGAGACCCAGGGTCCCTTTCCACGTGCCACAGGGATCCTGGGACTCCTATCCATTTTCAAGAGGAGTCAGGCATCGTCTCCTTTGGAAGCATTGATCTCCGCGGACCTCTCGAATTTTCAAAGGATGTGAGGCCTCTGCTCGTGATGAGGCGGAGAATTAGGTTTTTCTCTGTGGTCTCCACAGGAGATTCAGACATCCCTTCGTCTTGGGAGATGCAAGACGAGCCTGCATTCAATTCACTGCAGGGATATCCGGCCTTACTTCGAGTCAGACCATCCCGGTGTTCATTCCACTTGAGGCCACAAACTCAGGGTCCCTCTCACATACCTGTAGCTGAGAGAAGCCTCCTCTTGAGGTGCTTGTGGAAAGTTGGTATTCCTCTTGAGTCGAAACCAGGGACTAAGCTCTCATCTTGAGTTGATTTCGGTCCACGGAGCCCTTTCATGTTGGTCCAGTGACCTCAGGATCCCTCTAGACTTGAGACAGTGATCTTGGGTTTTCTCTGGAGTGTCATCAAGGAAATCAAGGCTCCTTTCACGTTTGATGTGGAACACGGAATTGCTCTGCATGCAGTTCAGGGGAATCGGACCTCAACTCGCGGCGAGGGGGAAATCTCATGGTTTTTCTCGAGTTGCGGCCGGAACCTGGGGTATATTCTCGAGTTACGACGGGGAGTGCCCTTCCAGACACGTGTTTGTTCAGCGACGTCAGGACTCCTGCCTAGGTGCGAGGGACACCTCGGGATTCTCCTCGAGTCTTGGCATGGCAATTTGGACGCGTCTCCACGTGAGGTGGGAGACCCAGGGTCCCTTTCCACGTGCCACAGGGATCCTGGGACTCCTCTCCATTTTCAAGAGGAGTCAGGCATCGTCTCCTTTGGAAGCATTGATCTCCGCGGACCTCTCGAGTTTTCAAAGGATGTGAGGCCTCCGGTCGCGATGAGGCGGAGAACTCGGTCTTTCTCTGTGGTCTCCACAGGGGATTCAGACATCCCTTCGTCTTGGGAGATGCAAGACGAGCCTGCATTCAATTCACTGCAGGGATATCCGGCCTTACTTCGAGTCAGAGCATCTCGGTGTCCATTCCACTTGAGGCCACAAACTCAGGGTCCCTCTCACATACCTGTAGCTGAGAGAAGCCTCCTCTTGAGGTGCTTGTGGAAAGTTGGTATTCCTCTTGAGTCGAAGCCAGGGACTAAGCTCTCATCTCGAGTTGATTTGTGGTCCACGGATCCCTATCGTGTTGCTCCAGTGACCTCAGGATCCCTCTAGACTTGACACAGTGAGCTTGGGTTTTCTCTGGAGTGCCATCAAGGAAATCAAGGCTCCTTTCATGTTTGATGTGGAAAACGGAATTGCTTTGCACGCAGGGCAGGGGAATCAGACCTCATCTCGCGGCGAGGGGGAAGTCTCATGGTTTTTCTCGAGTTGCGGCCGAAACCTGGGGTATATTCTCGAGTTACGACGGGTAGGGCCCTTCCAGACACGTGTTTGTTCAGTGACGTAAGGACTCCTGCCTAGGTGCGAGGGACACCTCGGGATTCTCCTCGAGTCTTGGCATGGCAATTGGGACGCGTCTCCACGTGAGGCGGGAGACCCAGGGTCCCTTTCCACGTGCCACAGGGATCCTGGGACTCCTACCCATTTTCAAGAGGAGTCAGCCATCGTCTCCTTTGGAAGCAATGATCTCCGCGGACCTCTCGAGTTTTCAAAGGATGTGAGGCCTCCGGTCGCGATGAGGCGGAGAATTATGTTTTTCTCTGTGGTCTCCACAGGAGATTCAGACATCCCTTCGTCTTGGGAGATGCAAGACGAGCCTGCATTCAATTCACTGCAGGGATATCCGGCCTTACTTCGAGTCAGAGCATCCCGGTGTCCATTCCACTTGAGACCAAAAACTCAGGGGCCCTCTCACATACCTGTAGCTGAGAGAAGCCTCCTCTTGAGGTGCTTGTGGAAAGTTGGTATTCCTCTTGAGTCTAAGCCAGGGACTAAGCTCTCATTTCGAGTTCATTTGGGGTCCATGGAGCCCTTTCGTGTTGCTACAGTGAGCTCAGAATCCCTCTAGACTAGGGACAGTGATCTTGGGTTTTCTCTGGAGTGCCATCAAGGAAATCAAGGCTGCTTTCACTTTTGATGTGGAATACGGAATTGCTCTGCATGCAGGGCAGGGGAATCGGACCTCAACTCGCGGCGAGGGGGAAGTCTCATGGTTTTTTTCGAGTTGCGGCCGGAACCTGGGGTATATTCTCGAGTTACGACGGGGAGGGCCCTTCCAGACACGTGTTTGTTCAGCGACGTCAGGACTCCTGCCTAGGTGCGAGGGACACCTCGGGATTCTCCTCGAGTCTTGGCATGGCAATTTGGACGCGTCTCCACGTGAGGCGGGAGACCCAGGGTCCCTTTCCACGTGCCACAGGGATCCTGGGACTCCTATCCATTTTCAAGAGGAGTCAGGCATCGTCGCCTTTGGAAGCATTGATCTCCGCGGACCTCTCGAGTTTTCAAAGGATGTGAGGCCTCCGGTCGCGATGAGGCGGAGAACTCGGTCTTTCTCTGTGGTCTCCACAGGGGATTCAGACATCCCTTCCTCTTGGGAGATGCAAGACGAGCCTGCATTCAATTCACTGCAGGGATATCCGGCCTTACTTCGAGTCAGAGCATCTCAATGTCCATTCCACTTGAGGCCACAAACTCAGGGGCCCTCTCACATACCTGTAGCTGAGAGAAGCCTCCTCTTGAGGTGCTTGTGGAAAGTTGGTATTCCTCTTGAGTCGAAGCCAGGGACTAAGCTCTCATCTCGAGTTGATTTGGGGTCCATGGAGCCCTTTCGTGTTGTTACAGTGACCTCAGGATCCCTCTAGACTAGGGACAGTGATCTTGGGTTTTCTCTGGAGTGTCATCAAGGAAATCAAGGCTCCTTTCACTTCTGATGTGGAATACGGAATTGCTCTGCATGCAGGGCAGGGGAATCGGGCCTCATCTCGCGGCGAGGGGGAAGTCTCATGGTTTTTCTCGAGTTGCGGCCGGAACCTGGGGTATATTCTCGAGTTACGACGGGGAGGGCCCTTCCAGACACGTGTTTGTTCAGCGACGTCAGGATTCCTGCCTAGGTGCAAGGGACACCTCGGGATTCTCCTCGAGTCTTGGCATGGCAATTGGGACGCGTCTCCATGTGAGGAGGGAGACCCAGGGTCCCTTTCCACGTGCCACAGGGATCCTGGGACTCCTATCCATTTTCAAGAGGAGTCAGGCATCGTCTCCTTTGGAAGCATTGATCTCCGCGGACCTCTCGAGTTTTCAAAGGATGTGAGGCCTCCGCTCGCGATGAGGCGGAGGACTAGCTCTTTCTCTGTCATCTCTACAGGGGATTCAGACATCCCTTCGTCTTGGGAGATGCAAGACGAGCCTGCATTCAATTCACTGCAGGGATATCCGGCCTTACTTCGAGTCAGAGCATCTCGGTGTCCATTCCACTTGAGGCCACAAACTCAGGGTCCCTCTCACATACCTGTAGCTGAGAGAAGCCTCCTCTTGAGGTGCTTGTGGAAAGTTGGTATTCCTCTTGAGTCGAAGCCAGGGACTAAGCTCTCATCTCGAGTTGATTTGTGGTCCACGGATCCCTTTCGTGTTGCTCCAGTGACCTCAGGATCCCTCTAGACTTGACACAGTGAGCTTGGGTTTTCTCTGGAGTGCCATCAAGGAAATCAAGGCTCCTTTCATGTTTGATGTGGAAAACGGAATTGCTTTGCACGCAGGGCAGGGGAATCAGACCTCATCTCGCGGCGAGGGGGAAGTCTCATGATTTTTCTCGAGTTGCGGCCGAAACCTGGGGTATATTCTCGAGTTACGACGGGTAGGGCCCTTCCAGACACGTCTTTGTTCAGTGACGTAAGGACTCCTGCCTAGGTGCGAGGGACACCTCGGGATTCTCCTCGAGTCTTGGCATGGCAATTGGGACGCGTCTCCACGTGAGGCGGGAGACCCAGGGTCCCTTTCCACGTGCCACAGGGATCCTGGGACTCCTACCCATTTTCAAGAGGAGTCAGCCATCGTCTCCTTTGGAAGCAATGATCTCCGCGGACCTCTCGAGTTTTCAAAGGATGTGAGGCCTCCGGTCGCGATGAGGCGGAGAATTATGTTTTTCTCTGTGGTCTCCACAGGAGATTCAGACATCCCTTCGTCTTGGGAGATGCAAGACGAGCCTGCATTCAATTCACTGCAGGGATATCCGGCCTTACTTCGAGTCAGAGCATCCCGGTGTCCATTCCACTTGAGACCAAAAACTCAGGGGCCCTCTCACATACCTGTAGCTGAGAGAAGCCTCCTCTTGAGGTGCTTGTGGAAAGTTGGTATTCCTCTTGAGTCTAAGCCAGGGACTAAGCTCTCATTTCGAGTTCATTTGGGGTCCATGGAGCCCTTTCGTGTTGCTACAGTGAGCTCAGGATCCCTCTAGACTAGGGACAGTGATCTTGGGTTTTCTCTGGAGTGCCATCAAGGAAATCAAGGCTGCTTTCACTTTTGATGTGGAATACGGAATTGCTCTGCATGCAGGGCAGGGGAATCGGACCTCAACTCGCGGCGAGGGGGAAGTCTCATGGTTTTTTTCGAGTTGCGGCCGGAACCTGGGGTATATTCTCGAGTTACGACGGGGAGGGCCCTTCCAGACACGTGTTTGTTCAGCGACGTCAGGACTCCTGCCTAGGTGCGAGGGACACCTCGGGATTCTCCTCGAGTCTTGGCATGGCAATTTGGACGCGTCTCCACGTGAGGCGGGAGACCGAAGGTCCCTTTCCACGTGCCACAGGGATCCTGGGACTCCTATCCATTTTCAAGAGGAGTCAGGCATCGTCGCCTTTGGAAGCATTGATCTCCGCGGACCTCTCGAGTTTTCAAAGGATGTGAGGCCTCCGGTCGCGATGAGGCGGAGAACTCGGTCTTTCTCTGTGGTCTCCACAGGGGATTCAGACATCCCTTCCTCTTGGGAGATGCAAGACGAGCCTGCATTCAATTCACTGCAGGGATATCCGGCCTTACTTCGAGTCAGAGCATCTCAATGTCCATTCCACTTGAGGCCACAAACTCAGGGGCCCTCTCACATACCTGTAGCTGAGAGAAGCCTCCTCTTGAGGTGCTTGTGGAAAGTTGGTATTCCTCTTGAGTCGAAGCCAGGGACTAAGCTCTCATCTCGAGTTGATTTGGGGTCCATGGAGCCCTTTCGTGTTGTTACAGTGACCTCAGGATCCCTCTAGACTAGGGACAGTGATCTTGGGTTTTCTCTGGAGTGTCATCAAGGAAATCAAGGCTCCTTTCACTTCTGATGTGGAATACGGAATTGCTCTGCATGCAGGGCAGGGGAATCGGGCCTCATCTCGCGGCGAGGGGGAAGTCTCATGGTTTTTCTCGAGTTGCGGCCGGAACCTGGGGTATATTCTCGAGTTACGACGGGGAGGGCCCTTCCAGACACGTGTTTGTTCAGCGACGTCAGGATTCCTGCCTAGGTGCAAGGGACACCTCGGGATTCTCCTCGAGTCTTGGCATGGCAATTGGGACGCGTCTCCACGTGAGGAGGGAGACCCAGGGTCCCTTTCCACGTGCCACAGGGATCCTGGGACGCCTATCCATTTTCAAGAGGAGTCAGGCATCGTCTCCTTTGGAAGCATTGATCTCCGCGGACCTCTCGGATTTTCAAAGATGTGAGGTCTCTGGTCGCGATGAGGCAGAAAGTTAGGTCTTTCTCTGTGGTCTCCACAGGGGATTCAGACATCCCTTCGTCTTGGGAGATGCAAGACGAGCCTGCATTCAATTCACTGCAGGGATATCCGGCCTTACTTCGAGTCAGAGCATCTCGGTGTCCATTCCATTTGAGGCCACAAACTCAGGGTCCCTCTCACATACCTGTAGCTCAGAGAAGCCTCCTCTTGAGGTGTTTGTGGAAAGTTGATATTCCTCTTGAGTCGAAGCCAGGGACTAAGCTCTCATCTCGAGTTGATTTGGGGTCCACGGAGCCCTTTCGTGTGCTCCAGTGACCTCAGGATCCCTCTAGACTTGAGACAGTGATCTTGGGTTTTCTCTGGAGTGCCATCAAGGAAATCAAGGCTCCTTTCAAATTTGATGTGGAACACGGAATTGCTCTGCACGCAGTGCAGGGGAATCGGGCCTCATCTCGTGGCAAGGGGGAAGTCTCATGTTTTTCTCGAGTTGCGGCCGGAACCTGGGGTATATTCTCGAGTTACGACGGGGAGGGCCCTTCCAGAAACGTGTTTGTTCAGCGACGTCAGGACTCCTGCCTAGGTGCGAGGGACACCTCGGGATTCTCCTCGAGTCTTGGCATGGCAATTGGGACGCGACTCCACGTGAGGCGCGAGACCCAAGGTCCCTTTCCACGTGCCACAGGGATCCTGGGACTCCTATCCATTTTCAAGAGGAGTCAGGCATCGTCTCCTTTGGAAGCATTGATCTCCGCGGACCTCTCGAGTTTTCAAAGGATGTGAGGCCTCCGCTCGCGATGAGGCGGAGGACTAGCTCTTTCTCTGTCATCTCCTCAGGGGATTCAGACATCCCTTCGTCTTGGGAGATGCAAGACGAGCCTGCATTCAATTCACTGCAGGGATATCCGGCCTTACTTCGAGTCAGAGCATCTCGGTGTCCATTCCACTTGAGGCCACAAACTCAGGGTCCCTCTCACATACCTGTAGCTGAGAGAAGCCTCCTCTTGAGGTGCTTGTGGAAAGTTGGTATTCCTCTTGAGTCGAAGCCAGGGACTAAGCTCTCATCTCGAGTTGATTTGTGGTCCACGGAGCCCTTTCGTGTTGCTCCAGTGACCTCAGGATCCCTCTAGACTTGAGACAGTGAACTTGGGTTTTCTCTGGAGTGCCATCAAGGAAATCAAGGCTCCTTTCACTTTTGATGTGGAAAACGGAATTGCTTTGCACTCAGGGCAGGGGAATCAGGCCTCATCTCGCGGCGAGGGGGAAGTCTCATGGTTTTTCTCGAGTTGCGGCCCGAACCTGGGGTATATTCTCGAGTTACGACTGGGAGGGCCCTTCCAGACACGTGTTTGTTCAGCGACGTCAGGACTCCTGCCTAGGTGCGAGGGACACCTTGGGATTCTCCTCAAGTCTTGGCATGGCAATTGGGACGCGTCTCCACGTGAGGCGGGAGACCCAGGGTCCCTTTCCACATGCCACAGGGATCCTGGGACTCCTATCCATTTTCAAGAGGAGTCAGGCATCGTCTCCTTTGGAAGCAATGATCTCCGCGGACCTCTCGAGTTTTCAAAGGATGTGAGGCCTCTGCTCGTGATGAGGCGGAGAATTAGGTTTTTCTCTGTGGTCTCCACAGGAGATTCAGACATCCCTTCGTCTTGGGAGATGCAAGACGAGCCTGCATTCAATTCACTGCAGGGATATCCGGCCTTACTTCGAGTCAGAGCATCTCGGTGTCCATTCCACTTGAGGCCACAAACTCAGGGTCCCTCTCACATACCTGTAGCTGAGAGAAGCCTCCTCTTGAGGTGCTTGTGGAAAGTTGGTGTTCCTCTTGAGTCGAAGCCAGGGACTAAGCTCTCATCTCGAGTTGATTTGGGGTCCATGGAGCCCTTTCGTGTTGCTACAGTGAGCTCAGGATCCCTCTAGACTAGGGACAGTGATCTTGGGTTTTCTCTGGAGTGCCATCAAGGAAATCAAGGCTCCTTTCACTTTTGATGTGGAATACGGAATTGCTCTGCATGCAGGGCAGGGGAATCGGGCCTCATCTCGCGGTGAGGGGGAAGTCTCATGGTTTTTCTCGAGTTGCGGCCGGAACCTGGGGTATATTCTCGAGTTACGACGGGGAGGGTCCTTCCAGACACGTGTTTGTTCAGCGACGTCAGGACTCCTGCCTAGGTGCGAGGGACACCTCGGGATTCTCCTCGAGTCTTGGCATGGCAATTGGTACGCGTCTCCACGTAAGGCGGGAGACCCAGGGTCCCTTTCCACGTGCCACAGGGATCCTGGGACTCCTATCCATTTTCAAGAGGAGTCAGTCTTCGTCTCCTTTGGAAGCAATGATCTCCGCGGACCTCTCGAGTTTTCAAAGGATGTGAGGCCTCCGCTCGCAATGAGGCGGAGAATTAGGTTTTTCTCTGTGGTCTCCACAGGGGATTCAGACATCCCTTTGTCTTGGGAGATGCAAGACGAGCCTGCATTCAATTCACTGCAGGGATATCCGGCCTTACTTCGAGTCAGAGCATCTCGGTGTCCATTCCACTTGAGGCCACAAACTCAGGGTCCCTCTCACATACCTGTAGCTGAGAGGAGCCTCCTCTTGAGGTGCTTGTGGAAAGTTGGTATTCCTCTTGAGTCGAAGCCAGGGACTAAGCTCTCATCTCGAGTTGATTTGTGGTCCACGGAGCCCTTTCGTGTTGCTCCAGTGACCTCAGGATCCCTCTAGACTTGACACAGTGAACTTGGGTTTTCTCTGGAGTGCCATCAAGGAAATCAATGCTTCTTTCACGGTTGATGTGGAAAACGGAATTGCTTTGCACGCAGGGCAGGGGAATCAGACCTCATCTCGCGGCGAGTCGGAAGTCTCATGGTTTTTCTCGAGTTGCGGCCAGAACCTGGGGTATATTCTCGAGTTACGACGGCGAGGGCCCTTCCAGACACGTTTTTGTTCAGTGACGTCAGGACTCCTGCTTAGGTGCAAGGGACACCTCGGGATTCTCCTCGAGTCTTGGCATGGCAATTGGGACGCGTCTCCACGTGAGGCGGGAGACCCAGGGTCCCTTTCCACGTGCCACAGGGATCCTGTGACTCCTATCCATTTTCAAGAGGAGTCAGGCATCGTCTCCTTTGAAAGCATTGATCTCCGCGGACCTCTCGAGTTTTCAAAGGATGTGAGGCCTCCGCTCGCGATGAGGCGGAGAATTAGGTTTTTCTCTGTGGTCTCCACAGGGGATTCAGACATCCCTTCGTCTTGGGAGATGTAAGACGAGCCTGTATTCAATCCACTGCAGGGATATCCGGCCTTACTTCGAGTCAGAGCATCCCGGTGTCCATTCCACTTGAGGCCACAAACTCGGGGTCCCTCAAATATACATGTAGCTGAGAGAAACCTCCTCTTGAGGTGCTTGTGGAAAGTTGGTATTCCTCTTGAGTCTAAGCCAGGGACTAAGCTCTCATCTCGAGTTGATTTCGGTCCACGGAGCCATTTCCTGTTGGTCCAGTGACCTCAGGATCCCTCTAGACTTGAGACAGTGATCTTGGGTTTTCTCTGGAGTGTCATCAAGGAAATCAAGGCTCCTTTCACGTTTGATGTGGGACACGGAATTGCTCTGCATGCAGTGCAGGGGAATCGGGCCTCATCTCCCGGCGAGGGGGAAGTCTCATGGTTTTTCTCGAGTTGCGGTCGGAACCTGGGATATATTCCCGAGTTAAGATGGGGAGGGCCCTTTCAGACACGTGTTTGTTCAGCGACGTCAGGACTCCTGCCTAGGTGTGAGGGACACCTCGGGATTCTCCTCGATTCTTGGCATGGCAATTGGGACGCGTCTCCACGTGAGGCGGGAGACCCAGGGTCCCTTTCCATGTGCCACAGGGATCCTTGGACTCCTATCCATTTTCAAGAGGAGTCAGGCATCGTCTCCTTTGGAAGCATTGATCTCCGTGGACCTCTCGAGTTTTCAAAGGATGTGAGGCCTCCTTTCGCGTTGAGGGGGAGGAATAGGTCTTTCTCTTTTGTCTCCACAGGGGATTCACACAACCCTTCGTCTTGGGAGATGCAAGACGAGCCTGCATTCAATTCACTGCAAGGATATCCGGCCTTACTTCGATTCAGAGCATCTTGGTGTCCATTCCACTTGAGGCCACAAACTCAGGGTCCCTCTCACATACCTGTAGCTGAGAGAAGCCTCCTCTTGAGGTGCTTGTGGAAAGTTGGTATTCCTCTTGAGTCGAAGCCTGGGACTAAGCTCTCATCTCGAGTTGATTTGGGGTCCATGGAGCCCTTTCGTGTTGCTACAGTGAGCTCAGGATCCCTCTAGACTAGGGACAGTGATCTTGGGTTTTCTCTGGAGTGCCATCAAGGAAATCAAGGCTCCTTTCACTTTTGATGTGGAATACGGAATTGCTCTGCATGCAGGTCAGGGGAATCGGGCCTCATCTCGCGGCGAGGGGGAAGTCTCATGGTTTTTCTCGAGTTGCGGCCGGAACCTGGGGTATATTCTCGACTTACGACGCGGAGGGCCCTTCCAGACACGTGTTTGTTCAGCGACGTCAGGACTCCTGCCTAGGTGCGAGGGACACCTCGGGATTCTCCTCGAGTCTTGGCATGGCAATTGGTACGCGTCTCCACGTAAGGCGGGAGACCCAGGGTCCCTTTCCACGTGCCACAGGGATCCTGGGACTCCTATCCATTTTCAAGAGGAGTCAGTCTTCGTCTCCTTTGGAAGCAATGATCTCCGCGGACCTCTCGAGTTTTCAAAGGATGTGAGGCCTCCGCTCGCGATGAGGCGGAGAATTAGGTTTTTCTCTGTGGTCTCCACAGGGGATTCAGACATCCCTTCGTCTTGGGAGATGCAAGACGAGCCTGCATTCAATTCACTGCAGGGATATCCGGCCTTACTTCGAGTCAGAGCATCCCGGTGTCCATTCCACTTGAGGCCACAAACTCGGGGTCCCTCAAATATACATGTAGCTGAGAGAAGCCTCCTCTTGAGGTGCTTGTGGAAAGTTGGTATTCCTCTTGAGTCTAAGCCAGGGACTAAGCTCTCATCTCGAGTTGATTTCGGTCCACGGAGCCCTTTCCTGTTGCTCCAGTGACCTCTGGATCCCTCCAGACTTGAGACAGTGATCTTGGGTTTTCTCTGGAGTGCCATCAAGGAAATCAAGGCTCCTTTCACGTTTGATGTGGAACACGGAATTGCTCTGCATGCAGTGCAGGGGAATCGGACCTCAACTCGCGGCGAGGGGGAAATCTCATGGTTTTTCTCGAGTTGCGGCCCGAACCTGGGGTATATTCTCGAGTTACGACGGGGAGGGCCCTTCCAGACACGTGTTTGTTCAGCGACCTCAGGACTCCTGCCTAGGTGCGAGGGACACCTCGGGATTCTCCTCGAGTCTTGGCATGGCAATTTGGACGCGTCTCCACGTGAGGCGGGAGACCCAGTGTCCCTTTCCACGTGCCACAAGGATCCTGGGACTCCTATCCATTTTCAAGAGGAGTCAGGCATCGTCTCCTTTGGAAGCATTGATCTCCGCGGACCTCTCGAGTTTTCAAAGGATGTGAGGCCTCCGGTCGCGATGAGGCGGAGAACTCGGTCTTTCTCTGTGGTCTCCACAGGGGATTCAGACATCCCTTCGTCTTGGGAGTTGCAAGACGAGCCTGCATTCAATTCACTGCAGGGATATCCCGCCTTAGTTCGAGTCAGAGCATCTCGGTGTCCATTCCACTTGAGGCCACAACCTCAGGGTCCCTCTCACATACCTGTAGCTGAGAGAAGCCTCCTCTTGAGGTGCTTGTGGAAAGTTGGTATTCCTCTTGAGTCGAAGCCAGGGACTAAGCTCTCATCTCGAGTTGATTTGGGGTCCACGGAGCCCTTTCGTGTTGTTCCAGTGACCTCAGGATCCCTCTAGACTTGAGACAATGATCTTGGGTTTTCTCTGGAGTGCCATCAAGGAAATCAAGGCTCCTTTCAAATTTGATGTGGAACACGGAATTGCTCTGCACGCAGTGCAGGGGAATCGGGTTTCATCTCGTGGCAAGGGGGATGTCTCATGGTTTTTCTCAAGTTGCGGCCGAAACCTGGGGTATATTCTCGAGTTACGACGGGGAGTGCCCTTCCAGACACGTGTTTGTTCAGCGACGTCAGGACTCCTGCCTAGGTGCGAGGGACACCTCGGGATTCTCCTCGAGTCTTGGCATGGCAATTGGGACACGTCTCCACGTGAGGCGGGAGACCCAGGGTCCCTTTCCACGTGCCACAGGGATCCTGGGACTCCTATCCATTTTCAAGAGGAGTCAGGCATCGTCTCCTTTGGAAGCATTGATCTCCACGGACCTCTCGAGTTTTCAAAGGATGTGAGGCCTCCGCGCAAGAAGAGGCGGAGGACTAGCTCTTTCTCTGTCATCTCTACAGGGGATTCAGACATCCCTTCGTCTTGGGAGATGCAAGACGATCGTGCATTCAATTCACTGCAGGGATATCCGGCCTTACTTCGAGTCAGAGCATCTCGGTGTCCATTCCACTTGAGGCCACAAACTCAGGGTCCCTCTCACATACCTGTAGCTGAGAGGAGCCTCCTCTTGAGGTGCTTGTGGAAAGTTGGTATTCCTCTTGAGTCGAAGCCAGGGACTAAGCTCTCATCTCGAGTTGATTTGTGGTCCACGGAGCCCTTTCGTGTTGCTCCAGTGACCTCAGGATCCCTCTAGACTTGACACAGTGAACTTGGGTTTTCTCTGGAGTGCCATCAAGGAAATCAATGCTTCTTTCACGGTTGATGTGGAAAACGGAATTGCTTTGCACGCAGGGCAGGGGAATCAGACCTCATCTCGCGGCGAGTCGGAAGTCTCATGGTTTTTCTCGAGTTGCGGCCAGAACCTGGGGTATATTCTCGAGTTACGACGGCGAGGGCCCTTCCAGACACGTTTTTGTTCAGTGACGTCAGGACTCCTGCTTAGGTGCAAGGGACACCTCGGGATTCTCCTCGAGTCTTGGCATGGCAATTGGGACGCGTCTCCACGTGAGGCGGGAGACCCAGGGTCCCTTTCCACGTGCCACAGGGATCCTGTGACTCCTATCCATTTTCAAGAGGAGTCAGGCATCGTCTCCTTTGAAAGCATTGATCTCCGCGGACCTCTCGAGTTTTCAAAGGATGTGAGGCCTCCGCTCGCGATGAGGCGGAGAATTAGGTTTTTCTCTGTGGTCTCCACAGGGGATTCAGACATCCCTTCGTCTTGGGAGATGTAAGACGAGCCTGTATTCAATCCACTGCAGGGATATCCGGCCTTACTTCGAGTCAGAGCATCCCGGTGTCCATTCCACTTGAGGCCACAAACTCGGGGTCCCTCAAATATACATGTAGCTGAGAGAAACCTCCTCTTGAGGTGCTTGTGGAAAGTTGGTATTCCTCTTGAGTCTAAGCCAGGGACTAAGCTCTCATCTCGAGTTGATTTCGGTCCACGGAGCCATTTCCTGTTGGTCCAGTGACCTCAGGATCCCTCTAGACTTGAGACAGTGATCTTGGGTTTTCTCTGGAGTGTCATCAAGGAAATCAAGGCTCCTTTCACGTTTGATGTGGGACACGGAATTGCTCTGCATGCAGTGCAGGGGAATCGGGCCTCATCTCCCGGCGAGGGGGAAGTCTCATGGTTTTTCTCGAGTTGCGGTCGGAACCTGGGATATATTCCCGAGTTAAGATGGGGAGGGCCCTTTCAGACACGTGTTTGTTCAGCGACGTCAGGACTCCTGCCTAGGTGTGAGGGACACCTCGGGATTCTCCTCGATTCTTGGCATGGCAATTGGGACGCGTCTCCACGTGAGGCGGGAGACCCAGGGTCCCTTTCCATGTGCCACAGGGATCCTTGGACTCCTATCCATTTTCAAGAGGAGTCAGGCATCGTCTCCTTTGGAAGCATTGATCTCCGTGGACCTCTCGAGTTTTCAAAGGATGTGAGGCCTCCTTTCGCGTTGAGGGGGAGGAATAGGTCTTTCTCTTTTGTCTCCACAGGGGATTCACACAACCCTTCGTCTTGGGAGATGCAAGACGAGCCTGCATTCAATTCACTGCAAGGATATCCGGCCTTACTTCGATTCAGAGCATCTCGGTGTCCATTCCACTTGAGGCCACAAACTCAGGGTCCCTCTCACATACCTGTAGCTGAGAGAAGCCTCCTCTTGAGGTGCTTGTGGAAAGTTGGTATTCCTCTTGAGTCGAAGCCTGGGACTAAGCTCTCATCTCGAGTTGATTTGGGGTCCATGGAGCCCTTTCGTGTTGCTACAGTGAGCTCAGGATCCCTCTAGACTAGGGACAGTGATCTTGGGTTTTCTCTGGAGTGCCATCAAGGAAATCAAGGCTCCTTTCACTTTTGATGTGGAATACGGAATTGCTCTGCATGCAGGTCAGGGGAATCGGGCCTCATCTCGCGGCGAGGGGGAAGTCTCATGGTTTTTCTCGAGTTGCGGCCGGAACCTGGGGTATATTCTCGACTTACGACGCGGAGGGCCCTTCCAGACACGTGTTTGTTCAGCGACGTCAGGACTCCTGCCTAGGTGCGAGGGACACCTCGGGATTCTCCTCGAGTCTTGGCATGGCAATTGGTACGCGTCTCCACGTGAGGCGGGAGACCCAGGGTCCCTTTCCACGTGCTACAGGGATCCTGGGACTCCTATCCATTTTCAAGAGGAGTCAGTCTTCGTCTCCTTTGGAAGCAATGATCTCCGCGGACCTCTCGAGTTTTCAAAGGATGTGAGGCCTCCGCTCGCGATGAGGCGGAGAATTAGGTTTTTCTCTGTGGTCTCCACAGGGGATTCAGACATCCCTTCGTCTTGGGAGATGCAAGACGAGCCTGCATTCAATTCACTGCAGGGATATCCGGCCTTACTTCGAGTCAGAGCATCCCGGTGTCCATTCCACTTGAGGCCACAAACTCGGGGTCCCTCAAATATACATGTAGCTGAGAGAAGCCTCCTCTTGAGGTGCTTGTGGAAAGTTGGTATTCCTCTTGAGTCTAAGCCAGGGACTAAGCTCTCATCTCGAGTTGATTTCGGTCCACGGAGCCCTTTCCTGTTGCTCCAGTGACCTCTGGATCCCTCCAGACTTGAGACAGTGATCTTGGGTTTTCTCTGGAGTGCCATCAAGGAAATCAAGGCTCCTTTCACGTTTGATGTGGAACACGGAATTGCTCTGCATGCAGTGCAGGGGAATCGGACCTCAACTCGCGGCGAGGGGGAAATCTCATGGTTTTTCTCGAGTTGCGGCCCGAACCTGGGGTATATTCTCGAGTTACGACGGGGAGGGCCCTTCCAGACACGTGTTTGTTCAGCGACCTCAGGACTCCTGCCTAGGTGCGAGGGACACCTCGGGATTCTCCTCGAGTCTTGGCATGGCAATTTGGACGCGTCTCCACGTGAGGCGGGAGACCCAGTGTCCCTTTCCACGTGCCACAAGGATCCTGGGACTCCTATCCATTTTCAAGAGGAGTCAGGCATCGTCTCCTTTGGAAGCATTGATCTCCGCGGACCTCTCGAGTTTTCAAAGGATGTGAGGCCTCCGGTCGCGATGAGGCGGAGAACTCGGTCTTTCTCTGTGGTCTCCACAGGGGATTCAGACATCCCTTCGTCTTGGGAGTTGCAAGACGAGCCTGCATTCAATTCACTGCAGGGATATCCCGCCTTAGTTCGAGTCAGAGCATCTCGGTGTCCATTCCACTTGAGGCCACAACCTCAGGGTCCCTCTCACATACCTGTAGCTGAGAGAAGCCTCCTCTTGAGGTGCTTGTGGAAAGTTGGTATTCCTCTTGAGTCGAAGCCAGGGACTAAGCTCTCATCTCGAGTTGATTTGGGGTCCACGGAGCCCTTTCGTGTTGTTCCAGTGACCTCAGGATCCCTCTAGACTTGAGACAATGATCTTGGGTTTTCTCTGGAGTGCCATCAAGGAAATCAAGGCTCCTTTCAAATTTGATGTGGAACACGGAATTGCTCTGCACGCAGTGCAGGGGAATCGGGTTTCATCTCGTGGCAAGGGGGATGTCTCATGGTTTTTCTCAAGTTGCGGCCGAAACCTGGGGTATATTCTCGAGTTACGACGGGGAGTGCCCTTCCAGACACGTGTTTGTTCAGCGACGTCAGGACTCCTGCCTAGGTGCGAGGGACACCTCGGGATTCTCCTCGAGTCTTGGCATGGCAATTGGGACACGTCTCCACGTGAGGCGGGAGACCCAGGGTCCCTTTCCACGTGCCACAGGGATCCTGGGACTCCTATCCATTTTCAAGAGGAGTCAGGCATCGTCTCCTTTGGAAGCATTGATCTCCACGGACCTCTCGAGTTTTCAAAGGATGTGAGGCCTCCGCGCAAGATGAGGCGGAGGACTAGCTCTTTCTCTGTCATCTCTACAGGGGATTCAGACATCCCTTCGTCTTGGCAGATGCAAGACGATCGTGCATTCAATTCACTGCAGGGATATCCGGCCTTACTTCGAGTCAGAGCATCTCGGTGTCCATTCCACTTGAGGCCACAAACTCAGGGTCCCTCTCACATACCTGTAGCTGAGAGAAGCCTCCTCTTGAGGTGCTTGTGGAAAGTTGGTATTCCTCTTGAGTCGAAACCAGGGACTAAGCTCTCATCTCGAGTTGATTTGTGGTCCACGGAGCCCTTTCGTGTTGCTCCAGTGACCTCAGGATCCCTCTAGACTTGACACAGTGAACTTGGGTTTTCTCTGGAGTGCCATCAAGGAAATCAATGCTCCTTTCACGGTTGATGTGGAAAACGGAATTGCTTTGCACGCAGGGCAGGGGAATCAGACCTCATCTCGCGGCGAGGGGGAAGTCTCATGGTTTTTCTCGAGTTGCGGCCCGAACCTGGGGTATATTCTCGAGTTACGACGGGTAGGGCCCTTCCAGACACGTTTTTGTTCAGTGACGTCAGGACTCCTTCCTAGGTGCAAGGGACACCTCGGGATTCTCCTCTAGTCTTCGCATGGCAATTGAGACCCGTCTCCACCTGAGGCGGGAGACCCAGCATCCCTTTCCACGTGCCACAGGGATCCTGGGGCTCCTATCCATTTCGAAGAGGAGTCAGGCATCGTCTCCTTTGGAAGCATTGATCTCCGCGGACCTCTCGAGTTTTCAAAGGATGTGAGGCCTCCGGTCGCAATGAGGTGGAGGACTAGGTCTTTCTCTGTGGTATCCACAGGGGATTCAGATATCCCTTCGTCTTGGGAGATGCAAGACGAGCCTGCATTCAATTCACTGCAGGGATATCCGGCCTTACTTCGAGTCAGAGCATCTCGGTGTCCATTCCACTTGAGGACACAAACTCAGGGTCCCTCTCACATACCTGTAGCTGAGAGAAGCCTCCCCTTGAGGTGCTTGTGGAAAGTTGGTATTCCTCTTGAGTCGAAGCCAGGGACTAAGCTCTCATCTCGAGTTGATTTGGGGTCCACGGAGCCCTTTCGTGTTGCTCCAGTGACCTCAGGATCCCTCTAGACTTGAGACAGTGATCTTGGGTTTTCTCTGGAGTGCCATCAAGGAAATCAAGGCTCCTTTCATGTTTGATGTGGAACACGGAATTGCTCTGCACGGAGTGCAGGGGAATCGGGCCTCATCTCGCGGCGAGGGGGAAGTCTCATGGTTTTTCTCGAGTTGCGGCCGGAACCTGGGGTATATTCTCGAGTTACGACGGGGAGGGCCCTTCCAGACACGTGTTTGTTCAGCGAAGTCAGGACTCCTGCCTAGGTGCGAGGGACACTTCGGGATTCTCCTCGAATCTTGGCATGGCAATTTGGACGATTCTCCACGTGAGGCGGGAGACCCAGGGTCCCTTATAACATGCCAAAGGGATCCTGGGACTCCTATCCATTTTCAAGAGGAGTCAGGCATCGTCTCCTTTGGAAGCATTGATCTCCGCAGACCTCTCGAGTTTTCAAAGGTTGTGAGTCCTCCGGTCACGATGTGGCGAGAACTAGGTCTTTCTCTGTGGTCTCCACAGGGTATTCAGACATCCCTTCGTCTTGGGAGATGCAAGACGAGCATTCATTCAATTCACTGCAGGGATATCCGGCCTTACTTCAAGTCACAGCGTCTCGGTGTACATTCCACTTGAGGCCACAATCTCAGGGTCCCTCTCACATACCTGTAGCTGAGAGAAGCCTCCTCTTGAGGTGCTTGTGGAAAGTTGGTATTCCTCTTGAGTCGAAGCCAGGGACTAAGCTCTCATCTCGAGTTGATTTGGGGTCCACGGAGCCCTTTCGTGTTGCTCCAGTGACCTCAGGATCCCTCTAGACTTGAGACAGTGATCTTGGGTTTTCTCTGGAGTGCCATCAAGGAAATCAAGGCTCCTTTCACGTTTGATGAGGAACACGGAATTGCTCTGCACGCAGTGCAGGGGATTCGGGCCTCATCTCGCGGCGAGGGGGAAGTCTCATGGTTTTTCTCGAGTTGCGGCCGGAACCTGGGGTATATTCTCGAGTTACGACGGGGAGGGCCCTTCCAGACACGTGTTTGTTCAGCGAAGTCAGGACTCCTGCCTAGGTGCGAGGGACACCTCGGGATTCTCCTCGAGTCTTGGCATGGCAATTTGGACGAGTCTCCACGTGAGGCGGGAGACCCAGGGTCCCTTATTACGTGCCAAAGGGATCCTGGGACTCCTATCCATTTTCAAGAGGAGTCAGGCATCGTCTCCTTTGGAAGCATTGATCTCCGCGGACCTCTCGAGTTTTCAAAGGATGTGAGGCGTCCGGTCGCGATGAGGCGGAGGACTAGGTCTTTCTCTGTGGTCTCCACAGGGGATTCAGACATCCCTTCGTCTTGGGAGATGCAAGACGAGCCTGCATTCAATTCACTGCAGGGATATCCGGCCTTACTTCGAGTCAGAGCATCTCGGTGTCCATTCCACTTGAGGCCACAAACTCAGGGGCCCTCTCACATACCTGTAGCTGAGAGAAGCCTCCTCTTGAGGTGCTTGTGGAAAGGTGGTATTCCTCTTGAGTCGAAGCTAGGGACTAAGCTCTCATCTCTGGTTGATTTGGGGTCCACGGAGCCCTTTCGTGTTGCTCCAGTGACCTCAGGATCCCTCTAGACTTGAGACAGTGATCTTGGGTTTTCTCTGGAGTGCCATCAAGGAAATCAAGGCTCCTTTCACGTTTCATGTGGAACACAGAATTGCTCTGCACGCAGTGCAAGGGAATCGGGCCTCATCTCGCGGCGAGGGGGAAGTCTCATGGTTTTTCTCGAGTTGCGGCCGGAACCTGGGGTATATTCTCGAGTTACGACGGGGAGGGCCCTTCCAGACACGTGTTTGTTCAGCGACGTCAGGACTCCTGCCTAGGTGCGAGGGACACCTCGGGATTCTCCTCGAGTCTTGGCATGGCAATTGGGACGCGTCTCCACGTGAGGCGGGAGACCCAGGGTCCCTTTCCACGTGCCACAGGGATCCTGGGACTCCTATCCATTTTCAAGAGGAGTCAGGCATCGTCTCCTTTGGAAGCATTGACCTCTGCAGACCTCTTGAATTTTCAAATGATGTGAGGCCTCCGGTCGCGATGAGGCAGAGAACTAGGTCTTTCTCTGTGGCCTCCACAGGGGATTCAGACATCCCTTCGTCTTGGGAGATGCAAGACGAGCCTGCATTCAATTCACTGCAGGGATATCCGGCCTTACTTCGAGTCAGAGCATCTTGGTGTCCATTCCACTTGAGGCCAAAAACTCAGGGGCCCTCTCACATACCTGTAGCTGAGAGAAGCCTCTCTTGAGGTGCTTGTGGAAATTTGGTATTCCTCTTGAGTCGAAGCCAGGGACTAAGCTCTCATCTCGAGTTGATTTGGGGTCCACGGAGCCCTTTCGTGTTGCTCCAGTGACCTCAGGATCCCTCTAGACTTGAGACAGTGATCTTGGGTTTTTTCTGGAGTGCCATCAAGGAAATCAAGGCTCCTTTCACGTTTGATGTGGAACACGGAATTGCTCTGCATTCAGTGCAGGGGAATCGGGCCTCAACTCGCGGCGAGGGGAAAATCTCATGGTTTTTCTCGAGTTGCGGCCAGAAGCTGGGTATATTCTCGAGTTACGACGGGGAGGGCCCTTCCAGACACGTGTTTGTTCAGCGACGTCTGGACTCCTGCCTAGGTGCGAGGGACACCTCGGGATTCTCCTCGAGTCTTCGCATGGCAATTGGGACGCGTCTCCACCTGAGGCGGGAGACCCAGGGTCCCTTTCCACGTGCCACAGGGATCCTGGGACTCCTATCCATTTTCAAGAGGAGTCAGGCATCTTCTCCTTTGGAAGCATTGATCTCCGCGGACCTCTCGAGTTTTCAAAGGATATGAGGCCTCGGCTCGCGATGAGGAGGAAAATTTGGTCTTTCTCTGTGGTCTCCACAGGGGATTCAGACATCCCTTCGTCTTGGGAGATGCAAGACGATCCTGCATTCAATTCACTGCAGGGATATTCGGCCTTACTTCAGGTCAGAGCATCTCGGTGTCCATTCCATTTGAGGCCACAAACTCAGGGGCCTTCTCACATACCTGTAGCTGAGAGAAGCCTCCTCTTGAGGTGCTTGTGGAAAGTTGGTATTCCTCTTGTGTCGAAGCCAGGGACTAAGCTCTCATCTCGAGTTGATTTCGGGTCCACGGAGCCCTTTCATGTTGCTACAGTGACCTCAGGATCCCTCTAGACTTGAGACAGTGATCTTGGGTTTTCTCTGGAGTGCCATCAAGGAAATCAAGGTTCCTTTCATTTTTGATGTGGAACACGGAATTGCTCTGCACGCAGTGCAAGGAATCGGGCCTCATCTCGCGGCGAGGGGGAAGTCTCATGGTTTTTCTCGAGTTGCGGCCGGAACCTGGGGTATATTCTCGAGTTACGACGGGGAGGGCCCTTCCAGACACGTGTTTGTTCAGAGACGTCAGGACTCCTGCCTAGGTGCGAGGGACACCTCGAGATTCTCCTCGAGTCTTGGCATGGCAATTGGGACGCGTCTCCACGTGAGGCGGGAGACCCAGGGTCCCTTTCCACGTGCCACAGGGATCCTGGGACTCCTATCCAATTTCAAGAGGAGTCAGGCATCGTCTCCTTTGGAAGCATTGACCTCCGCAGACCTCTTGAATTTTCAAAGGATGTGAGGCCTCCGGTCGCTATGAGGCAGAGAATTAGGTTTTTCTCTGTGGTCTCCACAGGGGATTCAGACATCCCTTCGTCTTGGGAGATGCAAGACGAGCCTGCATTCAATTCACTGCAGGGATATCCGGCCTTACTTCGAGTCATAGCATCTTGGTGTCCATTCCACTTGAGGCCAAAAACTCAGGGGCCCTCTCACATACCTGTAGCTGAGAGAAGCCTCCTCTCGAGGTGCTTGTGGAAAGTTGGTATTCCTCTTGAGTCGAAGCCAGGGAATAATCTCTCATCTCGAGTTGATTTGAAGTCCACGGAACCCTTTCGTGTTGCTACAGTGACCTCAGGATCCCTCTAGACTTGAGACAGTGATCTTGGGTTTTCTCTGGAGTGCCATCAAGGAAATCAAGTCTCCTTTCATTTTTGATGTGGAATACGGAGTTGCTCTGCACGCAGGGCAGGGGAATCGGGCCTCATCTCGCGGCGAGGGGGAAGTCTCATGGTTTTTCTCGAGTTGCGGCCAGAACCTGGGGTATATTCTCCAGTTACGACGGGGAGGGCCCTTAGACACGTGTTTGTTCAGCGACGTCAGGACTCCTGCCTAGGTGTAAGGCACACCTCGTGATTCTCCTCGAGTCTTGGCATGGCAATTGGGACGCGTCTCCACGTGAGGCGGGAGACCCAGTGTCCCTTTCCACGTGCCACAGTGATCCTGGGACTCCTATCCATTTTCAAGAGGAGTCAGGAATCGTCTCCTTAGGAAGCATTGATCTCCGCGGACCTCTCGAGTTTTCAATGGATGTGCGGCCTCCGGTCTCAAAGAGGCGGAGGACTAGGTCTTTCTCTGTGGTCTCCACAGGGGATTCAGACATCCCTTCCTCTTGGGAGATGCAAGACGAGCCTGCATTCAATTCACTGCAGGGATATCCAGCCTTACTTCGAGTCAGAGCATCTCGGTGTCCATTGCACTTGAGGCAACAAACTCAGGGTCCCTCTCACATACCTGTAGCTGAGAGAAGCCTCCTCTTGAGGTGCTTGTGGAAAGTTGGTATTCCTCTTGAGTCGAAGGCAGGGACTAAGCTCTCATCTCGAGTTGATTTGGGGTCCACGGAGCCCTTTCGTGTTGCTCCAGTGACCTCAGGATCCCTCTAGACTTGAGACAGTGATCTTGGGTTTTCTCTGGAGTCCCATCAAGGAAATCAAGGCTCCTTTCACGTTTGATGTGGAACACGGAATTGCTCTGCATTCAGTGCAGGGGAATCGGGCCTCAACTCGCGGCGAGGGGAAAATCTCATGGTTTTTCTCGAGTTGCGGCCAGAACCTTGGGTATATTCTCGAGTTACGACGGGGAGGGCCCTTCCAGACACGTGTTTGTTCAGCGACGTCTGGACTCCTGCCTAGGTGCGAGGGACACCTCGGGATTCTCCTCGAGTCTTGGCATGGCAATTGGGACACGTCTCCACCTGAGGCGGGAGACCCAGTGTCCCTTTCCACGTGCCACAGGGATCCTGGGACTCCTATCCATTTTCAAGAGGAATCAGGCAGCGTCTCCTTTGGAAGCATTGATCTCCGCGGACCTCTCGAGTTTTCAAAGGATATGAGGCCTCGGCTCGCGATGAGGAGGAAAATGAGGTCTTTCTCTGTGGTCTCCACAGGGGATTCAGACATCCCTTCGTCTTGGGAGATGCAAGACGATCCTGCATTCAATTCACTGCAGGGATATTCGGCCTTACTTCAGGTCAGAGCATCTCGGTGTCCATTCCATTTGAGGCCACAAACTCAGGGGCCCTCTCACATACCTGTAGCTGAGAGAAGCCTCCTCTTGAGGTGCTTGTGGAATGTTGGTATTCCTCTTGTGTCGAAGCCAGGGACTAAGCTCTCATCTCGAGTTGATTTGGGGTCCACGGAGCCCTTTCATGTTGCTACAGTGACCTCAGGATCCCTCTAGACTTGAGACAGTGATCTTGGGTTTTCTCTGGAGTGCCATCAAGGAAATCAAGTTTCCTTTCATTTTTGATGTGGAACACGGAATTGCTCTGCACACAGTGCAAGGGAATCGGGCCTCATCTCGCGGCGAGGGGGAAGTCTCATGGTTTTTCTCGAGTTGCGGCCGGAACCTGGGGTATATTCTCGAGTTACGACGGGGAGGGCCCTTCCAGACACGTGTTTGTTCAGCGACGTCAGGACTCCTGCCTAGGTGCGAGGGACAACTCGGGATTCTCCTCGAGTCTTGGCATGGCAATTGGGACGCGTCTCCACGTGTGGCGGGAGACCCAGTGTCCCTTTCAACGTGCCTCAGGGATCCTGGGACTCCTACCTATTTTCAAGAGGAGTCAGGCATCGTCTCTGTTGGAAGCATTGATCTCTGCGGACCTTTCGAGTTTTCAAAGGATGTGAGGCCTCCGGTCGCGTTGAGGCGGAGGACTAGGTCTTTCTCTGTTGTCTCCACAGGGGATTCAGACATCCCTTCGTCTTGGGAGATGCAAGACGAGCCTGCATTCAATTCACTGCAGGGATATCCAGCCTTACTTCGAGTCAGAGCATCTCGGTGTCCATTTCAATTGAGGCCACAAACTCAGGGTCCCTCTCACATACCTGTAGCTGAGAGAAGCCTCCTCTTGAGGTGCTTGTGGAAAGTTAGTATTCCTCTTGAGTCGAAGCCAGGGACTAAGCTCTCATCTCGAGTTGATTTGGGGTCCACGGAGCCCTTTCGTGTTGCTCCAGTGACCTCAGGATCCCTCTAGACTTGAGACAGTGATCTTGGGTTTTCTCTGGAGTGCCATCAAGGAAATCAAGGCTCCTTTCACGTTTGATGTGGAACACGGAATTGCTCTGCATTCAGTGCAGGGGAATCGGGCCTCATCTCGCGGTGAAGGCGAAATCTCATGGTTTTTCTCGAGTTGCGGCCGGAACCTGGGGTATATTCTCCAGTTACGACGGGGAGGGCCCTTCCAGACACGTGTTTGTTCAGCGTCGTCTAGACTCCTGCCTAGGTGCGAGGGACACCTCGGGATTCTCCTCGAGTCTTCGCATGGCAATTGGGACGCGTCTCCACGTGAGGCGGGAGACCCAGGGTCCCTTTCCACGTGCCACAGGGATCCTGGGACTCCTATCCATTTTCAAGAGGAGTCAGGCATCGTCTCCTTTGGAAGCATTGATCTCCGCGGACCTCTCGAGTTTTCAAAGGATGTGAGGCCTCCGCTCGCGATGAGGCGGAGAACTTGGTCTTTCTCTGTGGTCTCCACAGGGGATTCAGACAGCCCTTCGTCTTGGGAGATGCAAGACGAGCCTGCATTCAATTCACTGCAGGGATATCTGGCCTTACTTCGAGTCAGAGCATCTCAGTGTCCATTCCACTGGAGGCCACAAACTCAGGGTCCTTCTCACATATCTGTGGCTGAGAGAACCCTCCTCTTGAGGTGCTTGTGGAAAGTTGGTATTCCTCTTGAGTCGAAGCCAGGTACTAAGCTCTCATCTCGAGTTGATTTGGGGTCCACGGAGCCCTTTCGTGTTGCTCCAGTGACCTCAGGATCCCTCTAGACTTGAGACAGTGATCTTGGGTTTTCTCTGGACTGCCATCACGGAAATCAAGGCTCCTTTCACGTTTGATGTAGAACACCGAATTGCTCTGCACGCAGTGCAGGGGAATCGGGCCTCATCTCGGGGCGAGGGGGAAGTCTCATGGTTTTTCTCGAGTTGCGGCCGGAACCTTTGGTATATTCTCAAGTTACGACGGGGAGGGCCCTTCCAGACACGTGTTTGTTCAGCGACGTCAGGACTGCTGCCTAGGTGCGAGGGACACCTCGGGATTCTCCTCGAGTCTTGGCATGGCAATTGGGACGCGTCTCCACGTGTGGCGGGAGACCCAGTGTCCCTTTCAACGGGCCACATGGATCCTGGGACTCCTGCCTATTTTCAAGAGGAGTCAGGCATCGTCTCCGTTGGAAGCATTGATCTCCGCGGATGTTTCGAGTTTTCAAAGGATGTGAGGCCTCAGGTCGCGTTGAGGCGGAGGACTAGGTCTTTCTCTGTTGTCTCCACAGGGGATTCAGACATCCCTTCGTCTTGGGAGATGCAAGACGAGCCTGCATTCAATTCACTGCAGGGATATCCAGCCTTACTTCGAGTCAGAGCATCTCGGTGTCCATTTCAATTGAGGCCACAAACTCAGGGTCCCTCTCACATACCTGTAGCTGAGAGAAGCCTCCTCTTGAGGTGCTTGTGGAAAGTTAGTATTCCTCTTGAGTCGAAGCCAGGGACTAAGCTCTCATCTCGAGTTGATTTGGGGTCCACGGAGCCCTTTCGTGTTGCTCCAGTGACCTCAGGATCCCTCCAGACTTGAGACAGTGATCTTGGGTTTTCTCTGGAGTGCCATCAAGGAAATCAAGGCTCCTTTCACGTTTGATGTGGAACACGGAATTGCTCTGCATTCAGTGCAGGGGAATCGGGCCTCATCTCGCGGTGAAGGCGAAATCTCATGGTTTTTCTCGAGTTGCGGCCGGAACCTGGGGTATATTCTCGAGTTACGACGGGGAGGGCCCTTCCAGACACGTGTTTGTTCAGCGACGTCTGGACTCCTGCCTAGGTGCGAGGGACACCTCGGGATTCTCCTCGAGTCTTGGCATGGCAATTGGGACGCGTCTCCACGTGAGGCGGGAGACCCAGGGTCCCTTTCCACGTGCCACAGGGATCCTGGGACTCCTATCCATTTTCAAGAGGAGTCAGGCATCGTCTCCTTTGGAAGCATTGATCTCCGCGGACCTCTCGAGTTTTCAAAGGATGTGAGGCCTCCGCTCGCGATGAGGCGGAGAACTTGGTCTTTCTCTGTGGTCTCCACAGGGGATTCAGACAGCCCTTCGTCTTGGGAGATGCAAGACGAGCCTGCATTCAATTCACTGCAGGGATATCTGGCCTTACTTCGAGTCAGAGCATCTCAGTGTCCATTCCACTGGAGGCCACAAACTCAGGGTCCTTCTCACATACCTGTGGCTGAGAGAACCCTCCTCTTGAGGTGCTTGTGGAAAGTTGGTATTCCTCTTGAGTCGAAGCCAGGTACTAAGCTCTCATCTCGAGTTGATTTGGGGTCCACGGAGCCCTTTTGTGTTGCTCCAGTGACCTCAGGATCCCTCTAGACTTGAGACAGTGATCTTGGGTTTTCTCTGGAGTGCCATCAAGGAAATCAAGGCTCCTTTCACGTTTGATGTAGAACACTGAATTGCTCTGCACGCAGTGCAGGGGAATCGGGCCTCATCTCGGGGCGAGGGGGAAGTCTCATGGTTTTTCTCGAGTTGCGGCCGGAACCTTTGGTATATTCTCGAGTTACGACGGGGAGGGCCCTTCCAGACACGTGTTTGTTCAGCGACGTCAGGACTCCTGCCTAGGTGCGAGGGACACCTCGGGATTCTCCTCGAGTCTTGGCATGGCAATTGGGACGCGTCTCCACGTGTGGCGGGAGACCCAGTGTCCCTTTCAACGTGCCACATGGATCCTGGGACTCCTGCCTATTTTCAAGAGGAGTCAGGCATCGTCTCCGTTGGAAGCATTGATCTCCGCGGATGTCTCGAGTTTTCAAAGGATGTGAGGCCTTCGGTCGCGTTGAGGCGGAGGACTAGGTCTTTCTCTGTTGTCTCCACAGGGGATTCAGACATCCCTTCGTCTTGGGAGATGCAAGACGAGCCTGCATTCAATTCACTGCAGGGATATCCAGCCTTACTTCGAGTCAGAGCATCTCGGTGTCCATTTCAATTGAGGCCACAAACTCAGGGTCCCTCTCACATACCTGTAGCTGAGAGAAGCCTCCTCTTGAGGTGCTTGTGGAAAGTTGGTATTCCTCTTGAGTCGAAGCCAGGGACTAAGCTATCATCTCGAGTTGATTTGGGGTCCACGGAGCCTTTTCGTGTTGGTCCAGTGACCTCAGGATCCCTCTAGACTTGAGACAGTGATCTTGGGTTTTCTCTGGAGTGCCATCAAGGAAATCAAGGCTCCTTTCACGTTTGATGTGGAACACGGAATTGCTCTGCACGCAGTGCAGGGGATTCGGGCCTCATCTCGCGGTGAAGGCGAAATCTCATGGTTTTTCTCGAGTTGCGGCCGGAACCTGGGGTATATTCTCGAGTTACGACGGGGAGGGCCTTTCCAGACAGGTGTTTGTTCAGCGACGTCAGGACTCCTGCCTAGGTGCGAGGGACACCTCGGGATTCTCCTCGAGTCTTCGCATGGCAATTGGGATGCGTCTCCATGTGAGGCATGAGACCCAGGGTCCCTTTCCACGTGCCACAGGGATCCTCGGACTCCTATCCATTTTCAAGAGGAGTCAGGCATCGTCTCCTTTGGAAGCATTGATCTCTGCAGACCTCTCGAGATTTCAAAGGATGTGAGGCCTCCGGTCGCGATGAGGCGGAGGACTAGGTCTTTCTCTGTGCTCTCCACAGGGGATTCAGACATCCCTTCGTCTTGGGAGAAGAAAGACGAGCCTGCATTCAATTCACTGCTGGGATATCCGGCCTTACTTCGAGTCAGAGCATCTCGGTGTCCATTCCACTTGAGGCCACAAACTCGGGGTCCCTCAAATATACCTTTAGCTGAGAGAAGCCTCCTCTTGAGGTGCTTGTGGAAAGTTGGTATTCCTCTTGTGTCGAAGCCAGGGACTAAGCTCTCATCTCGAGTTGATTTGGGGTCCATGCAGCCCTTTCATGTTGCTACAGTGACCTCAGGATCCCTCTATACTTGAGACAGTGATCTTGGGTTTTCTCTGGAGTGCCATCAAGGAAATCAAGGTTCCTTTCATTTTTGATGTGGAACACGGAATTGCTCTGCACACAGTGCAAGGGAATCGGGCCTCATCTCGCGGCGAGGGGGAAGTCTCATGGTTTTTCTCGAGTTGCGGCCGGAACCTGGGGTATATTCTCGAGTTATGACGGGGAGGGCCCTTCCAGACACGTGTTTGTTCAGCGTCGTCAGGACCCCTGCCTAGGTGCGAGGGACACCTCGGGATTCTCCTCGAGTCTTGGCATGGCAATTGGGACGCGTCTCCACGTGAGGCGGGAGACCCAGTGTCCCTTTCCACGTGCCACAGGGATCCTGGGACTCCTATCCATTTTCAAGAGGAGTCAGGCATCGTCTCCTTTGGAAGCATTGATCTCCGCAGACCTCTTGAATTTTCAAAGGATGTGAGGCCTCCGGTCGCGATGAGGCGGAGAACTAGGTCTTTCTCTGTGGTCTCCACAGGGGATTCAGACATCCCTTCGTCTTGGGAGATGCAAGACGAGTCTGCATTCAATTCACTGCAAGGATATCCGGCCTTACTTCGAGTCAGAGCATCTCGGTGTCCATTCCACTTGATGCCACAAACTCAGGGTCCTTCTCACATACCAGTAGCTGAGAGAAGCCTCCTCTTGAGGGGCTTGTGGAAAGTTCATATTCCTCTTGAGTCGAAGCCAGGGACTAAGCTCTCATCTCGAGTTGATTTGGGGTCCACGGAACCGTTTCGTGTTGATCCAGTGACCTCAGGATCCCTCTAGACTTGAGACAGTGATCTTGGGTTTTCTCTGGAGTGCCATCAAGGAAATCAAGGATCCTTTCACGTTTGATGTGGAACACGGAATTGCTCTGCACGCAGTGCAAGGGAATCGGGCCTCATCTCGCGGCGAGGGGGAAGTCTCATGGTTTTCCTCGAGTTGCGGCTGGAACCTGGGGTATATTCTCGAGTTACGACGGGGAGGGCCCTTCCAGACACGTGTTTTTTCAGCGACGTCAGGACTCCTGCCTAGGTGCGAGGGACACCTCGGGATTCTCCTCGAGTCTTTGCATGGCAATTGGGAAGCGTCTCCACGTGAGGCGGGAGACCCAGGGTCCCTTTCCACGTGCCACAGGAATCCTGGGACTCCTATCCATTTTCAAGAGGAGTCAGGCATCGTCTCCTTTGGAAGCATTGATCTCCCCGGACCTCTCGAGTTTTCAATGGATGTGAGGCCTCCGCTCGCGATGAGGCGGAGAATTAGGTCTTTCTCTGTGTTCTCCACAGGGGATTCAGACATCCCTTCGTCTTGGGAGATGCAAGAGGAGCCTGCATTCAATTCACTGCAGGGATATCCGGCCTTACTTCGAGTCAGAGCATCTCGGTGTCCATTCCATTTGAGGCCAAAAACTCAGGGGCCCTCTCACATACCTGTAGCTGAGAGAAGCCTCCTCTCGAGTGCTTGTGGAAAGTTGGTATTCCTCTTGAGTCGAAGCCAGGGAATAAGCTCTCATCTCGAGTTGATTTGAAGTCCACGGAGCCCTTTCGTGTTGCTTCAGTGACCTCAGGATCCCTCTAGATTTGAGACAGTGATCTTGGGTTTTCTCTGGAGTGCCATCAAGGAAATCAAGGCTCCTTTCATTTTTGATGTGGAATACGGAGTTGCTCTGCACGCAGGGCAGGGGAATCGGGCCTCATCTCGCGGCGAGGGGGAAGTCTCATGGTTTTTCTCAAGTTGCGGCCGGAACCTGGGGTATATTCTCGAGTTACGACGGCGAGGGCCCTTCCAGACACGTGTTTGTTCAGCGACGTCAGGACTCGTGCCTAGGTGCGAGGGACACCTCGGGATTCTCCTCGAGTCTTGGCATGGCAATTGGGACGCGTCTCCACGTGAGGCGGGAGACCCAGTGTCCCTTTCCACGTGCCACAGGGATCCTGGGTCTCCTATCCATTTTCAAGAGGAGTCAGGCATCGTCTCATTTGGAAGCATTGATCTGCGCGGACCTCTTGAGTTTTCAAAGGATGTGAGGCCTCCGCTCGCGATGAGGCGGAGAAATAGGTCTTTATCTGTGGTCTCCACAGGGGATTCAGACATCCCTTCGTCTTGGGAGATGCAAGACCAGCCTGCATTCAATTCACTGCAGGGATATCTGGCCTTACGTCGAGTCAGAGCTTCTCGGTGTCCATTCCACTTGAGGCCACAAACTCAGGGTCCTTCTCACATACTTGTGGCTGAGAGAACCCTCCTCTTGAGGTGCTTGTGGAAAGTTGGTATTCCTCTTGCGTCGAAGCCAGGTACTAAGCTCTCATCTCGAGTAGATTTGGGGTCCATGGAGCCCTTTCGTGTTGCTCCAGTGACCTCAGGATCCCTCTAGACTTGAGACAGTGATCTTGGGTTTTCTCTGGAGTGCCATCAAGGAAATCAAGGATCCTTTCACGTTTGATGTGGAACACGGAATTGCTCTGCACGCAGGGCAGGGGAATCGAGCCTCACCTCGCGGCGAGGGGGAAGTCTCATAGTTTTTTTCGAGTTGGGGCCGGAACCTTGGGTATATTCTCGAGTTACGACGGGGAGGGCCCTTCCAGACACGTGTTTGTTCAGCGACGTCAGGACTCCTGCCTAGGTGCGAGGGACACCTCGGGATTCTCCTCGAGTCTTGGCATGGCAATTGGGACGCGTCTCCACGTGAGGCGGGAGACCCAGTGTCCCTTTCCACGTGCCACAGGGATCCTGGGACTCCTATCCATTTTCAAGAGGAATCAGGCATCGTCTCCTTTGGAAGCATTGATCTCCGCGGACCTCTCGAGTTTTCAAAGGATATGAGGCCTCGGCTCGCGATGAGGAGGAAAATTAGGTCTTTCTCTGTGGTCTCCACAGGGGATTCAGACATCCCTTCGTCTTGGGAGATGCAAGACGATCCTGCATTCAATTCACTGCAGGGATATTCGGCCTTACTTCAGGTCAGAGCATCTCAGTGCCCATTCCATTTGAGGCCACAAACTCAGGGGCCCTCTCACATACCTGTAGCTGAGAGAAGCCTCCTCTTGAGGTGCTTGTGGAAAGTTGGTATTCCTCTTGTGTAGAAGCCAGGGACTAAGCTCTCATCTCGAGTTGATTTGGGGTCCATGGAGCCCTTTCATGTTGCTACAGTGACCTCAGGATCCCTCTAGACTTGAGACAGTGATCTTGGGTTTTCTCTGGAGTGCCATCAAGGAAATCAAGGTTCCTTTCATTTTTGATGTGGAACACGGAATTGCTCTGCACGCAGTGCAAGGGAATCGGGCCTCATCTCGCGGCGAGGGGGAAGTCTCATGGTTTTTCTCGAGTTGCGGCCGAAACCTGGGGTATATTCTCGAGTTACGTCGGGGAGGGCCCTTCCAGACACGTGTTTGTTCAGCGACGTCAGGACTCCTGCCTAGGTGCGAGGGACACCTCGGGATTCTCCTCGAGTCTTGGCATGGCAATTGGGACGCGTCTCCTCGTGAGGCGGGAGTCGCAGGGTCCCTTTCCACGTGCCACAGGGATCCTGGGACTCCTATCCAATTTCAAGAGGAGTCAGGCATCGTCTCCTTTGGAAGCATTGACCTCTGCAGACCTCTTGAATTTTCAAAGGATGTGAGGCCTCCGGTCGCGATGAGGCAGAGAACTAGGTCTTTCTCTGTGGCCTCCACAGGGGATTCAGACATCCCTTCGTCTTGGGAGATGCAAGACGAGCCTGCATTCAACTCACTGCAGGGATATTCGGTCTTACTTCAGGTCAGAGCATCTCGGTGTCCATTCCATTTGAGGCCACAAACTCAGGGGCCCTCTCACATACCTGTAGCTGAGAGAAGCCTCCTCTTGAGGTGCTTGTGGAAAGTTGGTATTCCTCTTGTGTCGAAGCCAGGGACTAAGCTCTCATCTCGAGTTGATTTCGGGTCCACGGAGCCCTTTCATGTTGCTACAGTGACCTCAGGATCCCTCTAGACTTGAGACAGTGATCTTGGGTTTTCTCTGGAGTGCCATCAAGGAAATCAAGGTTCCTTTCATTTTTGATGTGGAACACGGAATTGCTCTGCACGCAGTGCAAGGGAATCGGGCCTCATCTCGCGGCGAGGGGGAAGTCTCATGGTTTTTCTCGAGTTGCGGCCGGAACCTGGGGTATATTCTCGAGTTACGACGGGGAGGGCCCTTCCAGACACGTGTTTGTTCAGCGACGTCAGGACTCCTGCCTAGGTGCGAGGGACACCTCGGGATTCTCCTCGAGTCTTGGCATGGCAATTGGGACGCGTCTCCACGTGAGGCGGGAGACCCAGGGTCCCTTTCCACGTGCCACAGGGATCCTGGGACTCCTATCCAATTTCAAGAGGAGTCAGGCATCTTCTCCTTTGGAAGCATTGACCTCCGCAGACCTCTTGAATTTTCAAAGGATGTGAGGCCTCCGGTCGCTATGAGGCAGAGAACTTGGTCTTTCTCTGTGGTCTCCACAGGGGATTCAGACATCCCTTCGTCTTGGGAGATGCAAGACGAGCCTGCATTCAATTCACTGCAGGGATATCCGGCCTTACTTCGAGTCAGAGCATCTTGGTGTCCATTCCACTTGAGGCCAAAAACTCAGGGGCCCTCTCACATACCTGTAGCTGAGAGAAGCCTCCTCTCGAGGTGCTTGTGGAAAGTTGGTATTCCTCTTGAGTCGAAGCCAGGGAATAATCTCTCATCTCGAGTTGATTTGAAGTCCACGGAACCCTTTCGTGTTGCTACAGTGACCTCTGGATCTCTCTAGACTTGAGACAGTGATCTTGGGTTTTCTCTGGAGTGCCATCAAGGAAATCAAGTCTCCTTTCATTTTTGATGTGGAATACGGAGTTGCTCTGCACGCAGGGCAGGGGAATCGGGCCTCATCTCGCGGCGAGGGGGAAGTCTCATGGTTTTTCTCGAGTTGCGGCCAGAACCTGGGGTATATTCTCCAGTTACGACGGGGAGGGCCCTTAGACACGTGTTTGTTCAGCGACGTAAGGACTCCTGCCTAGGTGTAAGGGACACCTCGTGATTCTCCTCGAGTCTTGGCATGGCAATTGGGACGCGTCTCCACGTGAGGCGGGAGACCCAGTGTCCCTTTCCACGTGCCACAGTGATCCTGGGACTCCTATCCATTTTCAAGAGGAGTCAGGAATCGTCTCCTTTGGAAGCATTGATCTCCGCGGACCTCTCGAGTTTTCAATGGATGTGCGGCCTCCGGTCTCAAAGAGGCGGAGGACTAGGTCTTTCTCTGTGGTCTCCACAGGGGATTCAGACATCCCTTCCTCTTGGGAGATGCAAGACGAGCCTGCATTCAATTCACTGCAGGGATATCCAGCCTTACTTCGAGTCAGAGCATCTCGGTGTCCATTGCACTTGAGGCAACAAACTCAGGGTCCCTCTCACATACCTGTAGCTGAGAGAAGCCTCCTCTTGAGGTGCTTGTGGAAAGTTGGTATTCCTCTTGAGTCGAAGGCAGGGACTAAGCTCTCATCTCGAGTTGATTTGGGGTCCACGGAGCCCTTTCGTGTTGCTCCAGTGACCTCAGGATCCCTCTAGACTTGAGACAGTGATCTTGGGTTTTCTCTGGAGTCCCCTCAAAGAAATCAAGGCTCCTTTCACGTTTGATGTGGAACACGGAATTGCTCTGCATTCAGTGCAGGGGAATCGGGCCTCAACTCGCGGCGAGGGGAAAATCTCATGGTTTTTCTCGAGTTGCGGCCAGAACCTTGGGTATATTCTCGAGTTACGACGGGGAGGGCCCTTACAGACACGTGTTTGTTCAGCGACGTCTGGACTCCTGCCTAGGTGCGAGGGACACCTCGGGATTCTCCTCGAGTCTTCGCATGGCAATTGGGACGCGCCTCCACTTGAGGCGGGAGACCCAGGGTCCCTTTCCACGTGCCACAGGGATCCTGGGACTCCTATCCATTTTCAAGAGGAGTCAGGCATCGTCTCCTTTGGAAGCATTGATCTCCGCGGACCTCTCGAGTTTTCAAAGGATGTGAGGCCTCCGCTCGCGATGAGGCGGAGGACTAGCTCTTTCTCTGTGGTCTCCACAGGGGATTCAGACATCCCTTCTACTTGGGAGATGCAAGACGAGCCTGCATTCAATTCACTGCAGGGATATCCAGCCTTACTTCGAGTCAGAGCATCTCGGTGTCCATTGCACTTGAGGCAACAAACTCAGGGTCCTTCTCACATACCTGTGGCTGAGAGAACCCTCCTCTTGAGGTGCTTGTGGAAAGTTGGTATTCCTATTGAGTCGAAGCCAGGTACTAAGCTCTCATCTCGAGTTGATTTGGGGTCCACGGAGCCCTTTCATGTTGCTCCAGTGACCTCAGGATCCCTCTAGACTTGAGACAGTGATCTTGGGTTTTCTCTGGAGTGCCATCAAGGAAATCAAGGCTCCTTTCACGTTTGATGTGGAACACGGAATTGCTCTGCACGCAGTGCAGGGGAATCGGGCCTCATCTCGCGGCGAGGGGGAAGTCTCATGGTTTTTCTCGAGTTGCGGCCGGAAACTGGGGTATATTCTCGAGTTACGACGGGGAGGGCCCTTCCAGACACGTGTTTGTTCAGCGACGTCAGGACTCCTGCCTAGGTGCGAGGGACACCTCGGGATTCTCCTCGAGTCTTGGCATGGCAATTGGGACGCGTCTCCACATGAGGCGGGAGACCCAGGGTCCCTTTCCACGTGCCACAGGGATCCTGGGACTCCTATCCATTTTCAAGAGGAGTCAGGAATCGTCTCCTTTGGAAGCATTGATCTGCGCGGACCTCTCGAGTTTTCTAAGGATGTTAGGGCTCCGGTCGCGTTGAGGCGGAGGACTAGGTCTTTCTCTGTGTTCTGCACGGGGGATTCAGACATCCCTTCGTCTTGGGAGATGCAAGATGAGCCTGCATTCAATTCAGTGCAGGAATATCCGGCCTTATTTCAAGTCAGAGCATCTCGGTGTCCATTCCACTTGATGCCACAAACTCAGGTCCCTCTCACATACCTGTAGCTGAGAGAAGCCTCCTCTTGAGGGGCTTGTGGAAAGTTCGTATTCCTCTTGAGTTGAAGCCAGGGACTAATCTCTCATCTCGAGTAGATTTGGGGTCCACGGAGCCCTTTCGTGTTGCTCCAGTGACCTCAGGATCCCTCTAGACTTGAGACAGTGATCTTGGGTTTTCTCTGGAGTGCCATCAAGGAAATCAAGGCTCCTGTCATTTTTGATGTGGAATACGGAATTGCTCTGCATGCAGGGCAGGGGAATCGGGCCTCACCTCGCGGCGAGGGGGAAGTCTCATGGTTTTTTTCGAGTTGCGGCCGGAACCTTGGGTATATTCTCGAGTTACGATGGGGAGGGCCCTTCCAGACACGTGTTTGTTCAGCGACGTCAGGACTCCTGCCTAGGTGCGAGGGACACCTCGGGATTCTCCTCGAGTCTTGGCATGGCAATTGGGACACGTCTCCACCTGAGGCGGGAGACCCAGTGTCCCTTTCCACGTGCCACAGGGATCCTGGGACTCCTATCCATTTTCAAGAGGAATCAGGCAGCGTCTCCTTTGGAAGCATTGATCTCCGCGGACCTCTCGAGTTTTCAAAGGATATGAGGCCTCGGCTCGCGATGAGGAGGAAAATTAGGTCTTTCTCTGTGGTCTCCACAGGGGATTCAGACATCCCTTCGTCTTGGGAGATGCAAGACGATCCTGCATTCAATTCACTGCAGGGATATTCGGCCTTACTTCAGGTCAGAGCATCTCGGTGTCCATTCCATTTGAGGCCACAAACTCAGGGGCCCTCTCACATACCTGTAGCTGAGAGAAGCCTCCTCTTGAGGTGCTTGTTTAATGTTGGTATTCCTCTTGTGTCGAAGCCAGGGACTAAGCTCTCATCTCGAGTTGATTTGGGGTCCACGGAGCCCTTTCATGTTGCTACAGTGACCTCAGGATCCCTCTAGACTTGAGACAGTGATCTTGGGTTTTCTCTGGAGTGCCATCAAGGAAATCAAGGTTCCTTTCATTTTTGATGTGGAACACGGAATTGCTCTGCACGCAGTGCAAGGGAATCGGGCCTCATCTCGCGGCGAGGGGGAAGTCTCATGGTTTTTCTCGAGTTGCGGCCGGAACCTGGAGTATATTCTCGAGTTACGACGGATGCCGGCCCTTCCAGACACGTGTTTGTTCAGCGACGTCAGGACTCCTGCCTAGGTGCGAGGGACACCTCGGGATTCTCCTCGAGTCTTGGCATGGCAATTTGGACGCGTATCCACGTGAGGCGGGAGACCCAGGGCCCCTTTCCCCGTGCCACAGTGATCCTGGGACTCCTATCCATTTTCAAGAGGTGTCAGGCATCGTCTCCTTTGGAAGCATTGATCTCTGTGGACCTCTCGAATTTTCAAAGATGTGAGGCCTCCGGTCGCGATGAGGGGGAGAATTAGGTCTTTCTCTGTGGTCTCCACAGGGTATTCAGACATCCCTTCATCGTGGGAGATGCAAGACGAGCCTGCATTCAATTCACTGCAGGGATATCCGACCTTACTTCGAGTCAGAGCATCACGGTGTCCGTTCCATTTGAGGCCACAAACTCAGGGTCGCTTTCACATACCTGTAGCTGAGAGAAGCCTCCACTTGAGGTGCTTGTGGAAAGTTGGTATTCCTCTTGAGTCGAAGCCAGGGACTAAGCTCTCATCTCGAGTTGATTTGGGGTCCACGGAGCCCTTTCGTGTTGCTCCAGTGACCTCAGCATCCCTCTAGACTTGAGACAGTCATCTTGGGTTTTCTCTGGAGTGCCATCAAGGAAATCAAGGCTCCTTTCAAGTTTGATGTCGAACACGGAAGTGCTCTGCATGCAGTGCAAGGGAATCGGGCCTTATCTCGCGGCGAGGGGGAAGTCTCATGGTTTTTCTCGAGTTGCGGCCGGAACCTGGGGTATATTCTCGAGTTACGACGGGGAGGTCCCTTCCAGACACGTGTTTGTTCAGGGACATTAGGACTCCTGCCTAGGTGCGAGGGACACCTCGGGATTCTCCTCGAGTCTTGGCATGGCAATTGGGATGCGTCTCCACGTGAGGCATGAGACCCAGGGTCCCTTTCCACGTGCCACAGGGATCCTGGGACTCCTATCCATTTTCAAGAGGAGTCGGGCATCGTCTCCTTTGGAAGCATTGATTTCTGCAGACCTCTCGAGTTTTCAAAGGATGTGAGGCCTCCGGTCGCGATGAGGCGTAGGACTAGGTCTTTCTCTGTGGTCTCCACAGGGGATTCAGACATACCTTCGTCTTGGGAGATGCAAGACGAGCCTGCATTCAATTCACTGCAGGGATATCCGGCCTTACTTCGAGTCAGAGCATCTCGGTGTCCATTCCACTTGAGGCCACAAACTCAGGGTCCCCCTCACATACCTGTAGCTGAGAGAAGCCTCCTCTTGAGGTGCTTGTGGAAAGTTGGTATTCCTCTTGAGTCGAAGCCAGGTACAAAGCTCTCGTCTCGAGTTGATTTGGGGTCCACGGAGCCCTTTCTTGTAGCTCCAGTGACCTCAGGATCCCTCTAGACTTGAGCCAGTGATCTTGGGTTTTCTCTGGAGTGCCATCAAGGAAATCAAGGCTCCTTTCACGTTTGATGTGGAACAAGGAATTGCTCTGCACGCATTGCAGGGGAATCGGGCCTCATCTCGCGGCGAGGGGGAAGTCTCATGGTTGTTCTCGAATTGCGGCCGGAACCTGGGGTATATTCTCGAGTTACGACGGGGAGGGTCTTTCCAGACACATGTTTGTTCAGCGACGTCAGGACCCCTGCCTAGGTGCGAGGGACAACTCGGGATACTCCTCGAGTCTTGGCATGGCAATTGGGACGCGTCTCCACGTGAGGCGGGAGACCCAGGGTCCCTTTCCACGTGCCACAGGGATCCTGGGACTCCTATCCATTTTCAAGAGGAGTCAGGCATTGTCTCCTTTGGAAGCATTGATCTCCGTGGACCTCTCGAGTTTTCAAAGGATGTGAGGCCTCCGCTCGCGATGAGGAGGAGAATTAGGTTTTTCTCTGTGGTCTCCACAGGGGATTCAGATATCCCTTCGTCTTGGGAGATGCAAGACGAGCCTGCATTCAATTCACTGCAGGGATATCCAGCCTTACTTCGAGTCAGAGCATCCCGGTGTCCATTCTACTTGAGGCCACAAACTCGGGGTCCCTCAAATATACATGTAGCTGAGAGAAGCCTCCTCTTGAGGTGCTTGTGGAAAGTTGGTATTCCTCTTGAGTCTAAGCCAGGGACTAAGCTCTCATCTCGCGTGTATTTCGGTCCACGGAGCCCTTTCCTGTTGGTCCAGTGACCTCAGGATCCCTCTAGACTAGTGACAGTGATCTTGGGTTTTCTCTGGAGTGCCATCAAGGAAATCAAGGCTCCTTTCACGTTTGATGTGGAACACGGAATTGCTCTGCATGCAGTGCAGGGGAATCGGGCCTCAACTCGCGGCGAGGGGGAAATCTCATGGTTTTTCTCGAGTTGCGGCCCAAACCTGGGGTATATTCTCGAGTTATGACGGGGAGGGCCCTTCCAGACACGTGTTTGTTCAGCGACGTCAGGACTCCTGCCTAGGTGCGAGGGACACCTCGGGATTCTCCACGAGTCTTGGCATGGCAATTTGAACGCGTCTCCACGTGAGGGGGGAGACCCAGGGTCCCTTTCCACGTGCCACAGTGATCCTGGGACTCCTATCCATTTTCAAGAGGAGTCAGGCATCGTCTCCTTTGGAAGCATTGATCTCCGCGGACCTCTCGAGTTTTCAAAGGATGTGAGGCCTACGGTCGCGATGAGGCGGAGAACTCGGTCTTTCTCTGTGGTCTCCACAGGGGATTCAGACATCCCTTCGTCTTGGGAGATGCAAGGCGAGTCTGCATTCAATTCACTGCAGGGATATCCGGCCTTACTTCGAGTCAGAGCATCTCGGTGTCCATTCCATTTGAGGCCACAAACTCAGGGTACCTCTCACATACCTGTAGCTGACTGAAGCCTCCTCTTGATGTGCTTGTGGAAAGTTGGTATTCCTCTTGAGTCGAAGCCAGGGACTAAGCTCTCATCTCGAGTTGATTTGGGGTCCACGGAGCCCTTTCGTGTTGCTCCAGTGACCTCAGGATCCCTCTAGACTTGAGACAGTGATCTTGGGTTTTCTCTGGAGTGCCATCAAGGAAATCAAGGCTCCTTTCAAGTTTGATGTGGAATACGGAATTGCTCTGCACGCAGGGCAGGGGAATCGGGCCTCATCTCGCGGCGAGGGGGAAGTCTCATGGTTTTTCTCGAGTTGCGGCCGGAACCTGGGGTATATTCTCGAGTTACAACGGGGAGGTCCCTTCCAGACAAGTGTATGTTCAGCGTCGTCAGGACTCCTGCCTAGGTGCGAGGGACACCTCGGGATTCTCCTCGAGTCTTGGCATGGCAATTGGGATGCGTCTCCACGTGAGGCATGAGACCCAGGGTCCCTTTCCACGTGCCACAGGGATCCTGGGACTCCTATCCATTTTCAAGAGGAGTCGGGCATCGTCTCCTTTGGAAGCATTGATTTCTGCAGACCTCTCGAGTTTTCAAAGGATGTGAGGCCTCCGGTCGCGATGAGTCGGAGGACTAGGTCTTTCTCTGTGGTCTCCACAGGGGATTCAGACATACCTTCGTCTTGGGAGATGCAAGACGAGCCTGCATTCAATTCACTGCAGGGATATCCAGCCTTACTTCGAGTCAGAGCATCTCGGGGTCCATTCCGCTTGAGGCCACAAACTCAGGGTCCCCCTCACATACCTGTAGCTGAGAGAAGCCTCCTCTTGAGGTGCTTGTGGAAAGTTGGTATTCCTCTTGAGTCGAAGCCAGGGACTAAGCTCTCATCTCGAGTTGATTTGGGGTCCACGTAGCCCTATCGTGTTGCTACAGTGTCCTCCGGATCTCTCTAGACTTGAGACAGTGATCTTGGGTTTTCTATAGAGTGCCATCAAGGAAATCAAGGCTCCTTTCATGTTTGATCTGGAACACGGAATTGCTCTGCACGCAGTGCAGGGGAATCGGGCCTCATCTCGCGGCGAGGGGGAAGTCTCATGGTTTTTCTCGAGTTGCGGCCGGAACCTGGAGTATATTCTCGAGTTACGACGGATGCCGGCCCTTCCAGACATGTGTTTGTTCAGCGACGTCAGGACTCCTGCCTAGGTGCGAGGGACACCTCGGGATTCTCCTCGAGTCTTGGCATGGCAATTTGGACGCGTATCCACGTGAGGCGGGAGACCCAGGGCCCCTTTCCCCGTGCCACAGTGATCCTGGGACTCCTATCCATTTTCAAGAGGTGTCAGGCATCGTCTCCTTTGGAAGCATTGATCTCTGTGGACCTCTCGAATTTTCAAAGATGTGAGGCCTCCGGTCGCGATGAGGGGGAGAATTAGGTCTTTCTCTGTGGTCTCCACAGGGTATTCAGACATCCCTTCATCGTGGGAGATGCAAGACGAGCCTGCATTCAATTCACTGCAGGGATATCCGACCTTACTTCGAGTCAGAGCATCACGGTGTCCATTCCATTTGAGGCCACAAACTCAGGGTCGCTTTCACATACCTGTAGCTGAGAGAAGCCTCCACTTGAGGTGCTTGTGGAAAGTTGGTATTCCTCTTGAGTCGAAGCCAGGGACTAAGCTCTCATCTCGAGTTGATTTGGGGTCCACGGAGCCCTTTCGTTTTGCTCCAGTGACCTCAGGATCCCTCTAGACTTGAGACAGTCATCTTGGGTTTTCTCTGGAGTGCCATCAAGGAAATCAAGGCTCCTTTCAAGTTTGATGTCGAACACGGAAGTGCTCTGCATGCAGTGCAAGGGAATCGGGCCTCATCTCACGGCGAGGGGGAAGTCTCATGGTTTTTCTCGAGTTGCGGCCGGAACCTGGGGTATATTCTCGAGTTACGACGGGGAGGTCCCTTCCAGACACGTGTTTGTTCAGGGACGTTAGGACTCCTGCCTAGGTGCGAGGGACACCTCGGGATTCTCCTCGAGTCTTGGCATGGCAATTGGGATGCGTCTCCACGTGAGGCATGAGACCCAGGGTCCCTTTCCACGTGCCACAGTGATCCTGGGACTCCTATCCATTTTCAAGAGGAGTCGGGCATCGTCTCCTTTGGAAGCATTGATTTCTGCAGACCTCTCGAGTTTTCAAAGGATGTGAGGCCTCCGGTCGCGATGAGGCGGAGGACTAGGTCTTTCTCTGTGGTCTCCACAGGGGATTCAGACATACCTTCGTCTTGGGAGATGCAAGACGAGCCTGCATTCAATTCACTGCAGGGATATCCGGCCTTACTTCGAGTCAGAGCATCTCGGTGTCCATTCCACTTGAGGCCACAAACTCAGGGTCCCTCTCACATACCTGTAGCTGAGAGAAGCCTCCTCTTGAGGTGCTTGTGGAAAGTTGGTATTCCTCTTGAGTCGAAGCCAGGTACAAAGCTCTCATCTCGAGTTGATTTGGGGTCCACGGAGCCCTTTCTTGTTGCTCCAGTGACCTCAGGATCCCTCTAGACTTGAGACAGTGATCTTGGGTTTTCTCTGGAGTGCCATCAAGGAAATCAAGGCTCCTTTCACGTTTGATGTGGAACAAGGAATTGCTCTGCACGCAGGGCAGGGGAATCGGGCCTCATCTCGCGGCGAGGGGGAAGTCTCATGGTTTTTCTCGAGTTGCGGCCGGAACCTGGGGTATATTCTCGAGTTACAACGGGGAGGGCCCTTCCAGACACGTGTTTTTTCAGCGACGTCAGGACTCCTGCCTGGGTGCGAGGGACACCTCGGGATTCTCCTCGAGTCTTGGCATGGCAATTGGGACGCGTCTCCACGTGAGGTGGGAGACCCAAGGTCACTTTCCACGTGCCACAGGGATCCTGGGACTCCTGTCCATTGTCAAGAGGAGTCAGGCATCGTCTGCTTTGGAAGCATTGATCTCCGCGGACCTCTAGAGTTTTCAAAGGATGTGAGGCCTCCGGGCGCGATGAGGCGGAGAAATAGATCTTTCTCTGTTGTCTCCACAGGGGATTCAGACATCCCTTCGTCTTGGGAGATGCAAGACGAGCCTGCATTCAATTCACTGCAGGGATATCTGGCCTTACTTCGAGTCAGAGCATCTCGGTGTCCATTCCACTTGAGGCCACAAACTCAGGGTCCCTCTCACATACCTGTAGCTGAGAGAAGCCTCCTCTTGAGGGGCTTGTGGAAAGTTCGTATTCCTCTTGAGTTGAAGCCAGGGACTAATCTCTCATCTCCAGTTGATTTGGGGTCCACGGAGCCCTTTCGTGTTGCTCCAGTGACCTCAGGATCCCTCTAGACTTGAGACAGTGATCTTGGGTTTTCTCTGGAGTGCCATCAAGGAAATCAAGGCTCTTTTCACGTTTCATGTGGAACACGGAATTGCTCTGCACGCACTGCAGGGGAATCGGGCCTCATCTCGCGGCGAGGGGGAAGTCTCATGGTTTTTCTCGAGTTGCGGCCGGAACCTAGGGTATATTCTCGAGTTACGACGGGGAGGGCCCTTCCAGACACGTGTTTGTTCAGCGACGTCAGGACTCCTGCCTAGGTGCGAGGGACACCTCGGGATTCTCCTTGAGTCTTGGCATGGCAATTGGGACGCGTATCCACGTGAGGCGGGAGACCCAGGGTCCCTTTCCACGTGCCACAGGGATCCTGCGACTCCTGTCCATTTTCAAGAGGAGTCAGGCATCGTCTCCTTTGGAAGCATTGATCTCCGCAGACCTCTCGAGTTTTCAAAGGATGTGAGGCCTCCGGTCGCGATGAGGCGGAGAACTAGGTCTTTCTCTGTGGTCTCCACAGGGGATTCAGACATCCCATCGTCTTGGGAAATGCAAGACGAGCCTGCATTCAATTCACTGCAGGGATATCTGGTCTTACTTCGAGTCAGAGCATCTCGGTGTCCATTCCACTTGAGGCCACAAACTCAGGGTCCCTCTCACATACCATTAGCTGAGAGTAGCCTCCTCTTGAGGTGCTTGTGGAAAGTTGGTATTCCTCTTGAGTCGAAGCCAGGGACTAAGCTCTCATCTCGAGTTGATTTGGGGTCCACGGAGCCCTTTCGTGTTGCTCCAGTGACCTCAGGATCTCTCTAGACTTGAGACAGTGATCTTGGGCTTTCTCTGGAGTGCCATCAAGGAAATCAAGGCTCCTTTCCCGTTTGATGTGGAACACGGAATTGCTCTGCATGCAGTGCAGGGGAATCGGGCCTCAACTAGCGGCGAGGGGGAAATCTCATGGTTTTTCTCGAGTTGCGGCCGGAACCTGGGGTATATTCTCGAGTTACCACGGGGAGGCCCCTTCCAGACACGTGTTTGTTCAGCGACGTCAGGACTCCTGCCTAGGTGCGAGGGACACTTCGGTATTCTCCTCGAGTCTTGGCATGGCAATTGGGACGCGTCTCCACGTGAGGCGGGAGACCCAGGGTCCCTTTCCACGTGCCACAGGGATCCTGGGACTCCTATCCATTTTCAAGAGGAGTCAGGCATCGTCTCCTTTGGAAGCATTGATCTCCGCGGACCTCTCGAGTTTTCAAAGGATGTGAGGCTTCCGCTCGCGATGAGGCAGAGAATTAGGTCTTTCTCTGTGGTCTCCACAGGGGTTCAGACATCCCTTCATCTTGGGAGATGCAAGACGAGCCTTCATTCAATTCAACTGCAGGGATATCCGGCCTTACTTCGAGTCAGAGCATCTCGGTGTCCATTCCATTTGAGGCCACAAACTCAGGGGCCCTCTCACATACATGTAGCTGAGAGAAGCCTCCTCTTGAGGTGCTTGTGGAAAGTTGGTATTCCTCTTGAGTCAAAGCCAGGGACTAAGCTCTCATCTCGAGTTGATTTCGGGACCACAGAGCCCTTTCATGTTGCTACAGTGACCTCAGGATCCCTCTAGACTTGAGACAGTGATCTTGGGTTTTCTCTGGTGTGCCATCAAAGAAATCAAGGCTCCTTTCATTTTTGATGTGGAATACGGAGTTGCTCTGCATGCAGCTCAGGGGAATCGGGCCTCATCTCGCGGCGAGGGGGAAGTCTCATGGTTTTTCTCGAGTTGCGTCCGGAACCTGGGGTATATTCTCGAGTTACGACGGGGAGGGCCCTTCCAGACACGTGATAGGTGCGAGGGACACCTTTGGATTCTCCTAAAGTCTTGGCATGACAATTGGGACGCGTCTCCACGTGAGGCGGGAGACCCAGGGTCCCTTTCCACGTGCCACAGGGATCCTGGGACTCCTATCCATTTTCAAGAGGAGTCAGGCATCGTCTCCTTTGGAAGCATTGATCTCCGCGGACCTCTCGAGTTTTCAAAGGATGTGAGGCCTCCGGTCGCGATGAGGCGGAGGACTAGGTCTTTCTCTGTGGTCTCCACAGGGGATTCAGACATCCCTTCGTCTTGGGACATGCAAGACCAGCCTGCATTCAATTCACTGCAGGGATATCCGGCCTTACTTCGAATCAGAGCATCTCGGTGTCCATTCCACTTGAGGCCACAAATTCAGGGTCCCTCTCACATACCTGTAGCTGAGAGAAGCCTCCTCTTGAGGTGCTTGTGGAAAGTTGGTATTCCTCTTGAGTCAAAGCCAGGGACTAAGCTCTCATTTAGAATTGATTTGCGGTCCACGGAGCCCTTTTGTGTTGCTCCAGTGACCTCAGGATCCCTCTAGAATTGAGACAATGATCTTGGGTTTCCTCTTGAGTGCCATCAAGGAAATCAAGGCTCCTTTCACGTTTGATGTGGAACACGGAATTGCTCTGCACGCAGTGCTGGTGAATCGGGCCTCATCTCGCGGAGAGGGGGAAGTCTCATGGTTTTTCTCGAGTTGCGGCCGGAACCTGGGGTATATTCTCGAGTTACGACGGGGAGGGCCCTTCCAGACAAGTGTTTGTTCAGCGAATTCAGGACTCCTGCCTAGGTGCGAGGGACACCTCGCGATTCTCCTCGAGTCTTGGCATGGCAATTGGGACACGTCTCCACGTGAGGCGGGAGACCCAGGGTCCCTTTCCACGTGCCACAGGGATCCTGGGACTCCTATCCATTTTCAAGAGGAGTCAGGCATCGTCTCCTTTGGAAGCATTGATCTCCGCGGACCTCTCGAGTTTTCAAAGGATGTGAGGCCTCCGGTCACAATGAGGCGGAGGACTAGGTCTTTCTCTGTGGTCTCCACATGGGATTCAGACATCCCTTCGTCTTGGGAGATGCAAGACGAGCCTGCATTCAATTCACTGCAGGGATATCCGGCCTTACTTCGAATCAGAGCATCTCGGTGTCCATTCCACTTGAGGCCACAAATTCAGGGTCCCTCTCACATACCTGTAGCTGAGAGAAGCCTCCTCTTGAGGTGCTTGTGGAAAGTTGGTATTCCTCTTGAGTCAAAGCCAGGGACTAAGCTCTCATTTAGAGTTGATTTGCGGTCCACGGAGCCCTTTTGTGTTGCTCCAGTGACCTCAGGATCCCTCTAGAATTGAGACAATGATCTTGGGTTTCCTCTTGAGTGCCATCAAGGAAATCAAGGCTCCTTTCACGTTTGATGTGGAACACGGATTTGCTCTGCACGCAGTGCCGGGGAATCGGGCCTCATCTCGCGGCGAGGGGTAAGTCTCATGGTTTTTCTCGAGTTGCGGCCAGAACCTGGGGTATATTCTCGAGTTACGACAGGGAGGGCCCTTCCAGACACGTGTTTGTTCATCGACGTCAGGACTCCTGCCTAGGTACGAGGGACACCTTGCGATTCTCCTCGAGTCTTGGCATGGCAATTTAGACGCGTCTCCATGTGAGGCAGGAGACCAGGGTCCCTTTCCATGTGCCACAGGGATCCTGGGGCTCCTATCCATTTTCAAGAGGAGTCAGGCATCGTCTCCTTTGGAAGCATTGATCTCCGCGGACCTCTCGAGTTTTCAAAGGATGTGAGGCCTCCGGTCGCATTGAGGCGGAGGACTAGGTCTTTCTCTGTGGTCTCCACAGGGGATTCAGACATCCCTTCGTCTTGGGAGATGCAAGACGAGCCTGCATTCAATTCACTGCAGGGATATCTGGCCTTACTTCGAGTCAGAGCATCTCGGTGTCCATTCCACTTGAGGCCACAAACTCAGGGTCCCTCTCACATACCTGTAGCTGAGAGAAGCCTCCTCTTGAGGTGCTTGTGGAAAGTTGGTATTCCTCTTGAGTCGAAGCCAGGGACTAAGCTCTCATCTTGAGTTGATTTGGGGTCCACGGAGCCCTTTTGTGTTGCTCCAGTGACCTCAGGATCCCTCTAGACTTGAGACAGTGATCTTGGGTTTTCTCTGGAGTGTCATCAAGGAAATCAAGGCTCCTTTCACGTATGATGTGGAACACGGAATTGTTCTGGACGCAGTGCAGTGGAATCGGGCCTCATCTCGCGTCGAGGGGGAAGTCTCATGGTTTTTCTCGAGTTGTGGCCGGAACCTGGGGTATATTCTCGAGTTACGACGGGGAGGTCCCTTCCATACACGTGTTTGTTCAGCGACGTAAGGACTCCAGCCTAGGTGCGAGGGACACCTCGGGATTCTCCTCGAGTCTTCGCATGGCAATTGGGACGCGTCTCCACGTGAGGCGGGAGACGCAGGGTCCCTTTCCACGTGCCACAGTGATCCTGGGACTCCTATCCATTTTCAAGAGGAGTCAGGCATCGTCTCCTTTGGAAGCATTGATCTCCGCAGACCTCTCGAGTTTTCAAAGGATGTGAGGCCTCCGGTCGCGTTGAGGCGGTGGACTAGGTCTTTCTCTGTGGTCTCTACAGGGGATTCAGACATCCCTTGGTCTTGGGAGATGCAAGACGAGCCTGCATTCAATTCACTGCGGTGATATCCGGCCTTACTTCGAGTCAGAGCATCTCCGTGTCCATTCCACTTGAGGCCACAAACTGAGGGTCCCTCTCACATACCTGTAGCTGAGAGAAGCCTCCTCTTGAGGTGCTTGTGGAAAGTTGGTATTCCTCTTGAGTCGAAGCCAGGGACTAAGCTCTCATCTCGAGTTGATTTGGGGTCCACGGAGCCCTTTCCTGTTGCTCCAGTGACCTCAGGATCCCTCTAGACTTGAGACAGTGATCTTGGGTTTTCTCTGGAGTGCCATCAAGGAAATCAAGGCTCCTTTCACGTTTGATGTGGAACACGGAATTGCTCTGCACGCAGTGCAGGGGAATCGGGCCTCATCTCGCGGCGAGGGGGAAGTCTCATGGTTTTTCTCGAGTTGCTGCCAGAACCTGGGGTATATTCTCGAGTTACGTCGGGGAGGGCCCTTCCAGACAAGTGCCTGTTCATCGACGTCAGGACTCCTTCCTAGGTGCGAGGGACACCTCGGGATTCTCCTCGAGTCTTGGCATGGCAATTGGGACGCGTCTCCACGTGAGGCAGGAGACCCTGGGTCCCTTTCGACGTGCCACAGGGACCCTGGGACTCCTATCCACTTTCAAGAGGAGTCAGGCATCGTCTTCTTTGGAAGCATTGATCTCCGCAGACCTCTCGAGTTTTCAAAGGATGTGAGGCCTCCGGTCGCGATGAGGCGGAGGACTAGGTCTTTCTCTGTCGTCTCCACAAGGGATTCAGACATCCCTTCGTCTTGGGAGATGCAAGACGAGCCTGCATTCAATTCACTGCAGGGACACCCGGCCTTACTTCAAGTCAGAGCATCTCGGTGTCCATTCCACTTGAGGCCAAAAACTCAGTGTCCCTCTCACATACCTGTAGCTGAGAGAAGCCTCCTCTTGAGGTGCTTGTGGAAAGTTGGTATTCCTCTTGAGTTGAAGCCAGGGACTAAGCTCTCATCTCGAGTTGATTTGGGGTCCACGGAGCCCTTTCGTGTTGCTCCAGTGACCTCAGGATCCCTCTAGACTTGAGACAGTGATCTTGGGTTTTCTTTGGAGTGCCATCAAGGAAATCAAGGCTCCTTTCACGTTTGATGTGGAACACGGAATTGCACTGCACGCAGTGCAGGGGAATCGGGCCTCATCTCGTGGCGAGGGGGAAGTCTCATGGTTTTTCTCGAGTTGCGGCCAGAACCTGGGGTATATTCTCGAGTTACGACGGGGAGGGCCCTTCCAGACACGTGTTTGTTCAGCGACGTCAGGACACCTGCCTAGGTGCGAGGGACACCTCGGGATTCTCGTCGAGTCTTGGCATGGCAATTGGGACGCGTCTCCACGTGAGGCAGTAGACCCAGGGTCCCATTCCACGTGCCACAGGGATCCTGGGACTCCTATCCATTTTCAAGAGGAGTCAGGCATCGTCTCCTTTGGAAGCATTGATCTCCGCCGACCTCTCGAGTTTTCAAAGGATGTGAGGTCTCCGGTCGCGATGATGCGGAGGACTAGGTCTTTCTCTGTGGTCTCCACAGGGGATTCAGACATCCCTTCGTCTTGGGAGATGCTAGACGAGCCTGCATTCAATTCACTGCAGGGATGTCCGGCCTTACTTCGAGTCAGAGCATCTCGGTGTCCATTACACTTGAGGCCTCAAACTCAGGGTCCCTCTCACATACCTGTAGCTGTGAGAAGCCTCCTCTTGAGGTGCTTGTGGAAAGTTGGTATTGCTCTTGAGTCGAAGCCAGGGACTAAGCTCTCATCTCGAGTTGATTTGGGGTCCACGGAGCCCTTTCGTGTTGCTCCAGTGACCTCAGGATCCTTCTAGACTTGAGACAGTGATCTTGGGTTTTCTCTGGAGTGCCATCAAGTAAATCAAGTCTCCTTTCACGTTCGATGTGGAACACGGAATTGCTCTGCTCGCAGTGCAGGAGAATCGGGCCTCATCTCACGGCGAGGGGGAAGTCTCATGGTTATTCTGGAGTTGGGGCCGGAACCTGGGGTATATTCTCGAGTTAAGACGGGGAGGGCCCTTCCAGACACGTGTTTGTTCAGCGACGTCAGGACTCCTGCCTAGGTGCGAGGGACACCTCGGGATTCTCCTCGAGTCTTGTCATGGCAATTGGGACGCGTCTCCACGTGAGGCAGGAGACGCAGCATCCCTTTCCACGTGCCACAGGGATCCTGGGACTCCTATCCATTTTCAAGAGGAGTCAGGCATCGGGTCCTTTGGAAGCATTGATCTCTGCAGACCTCTCGAATTTTCAAAGGATGTGAGGCCTCCGGTCGCGATGAGGCGGGGGACTAGGTCTTTCTCTGTGGTCTCCACAGCGGATTCTGACATCTCTTCGTCTTGGGAGATGCAAGACGAGCCTGCATTCACTTCACTGCAGGGATATCCGGCCTTACTTCGAGTCAGAGCATCTCGGTGTCCATTCCACTTGAGGCCACAAACTCAGGGTCCCTCTCACATAACTGTTGCTGAGAGAAGACTCCTCTTGAGGTGCTTGTGGAAAGTTGGTATTCCTCTTGAGTCGAAGCCAGGGACTAAGCTCTCATCTCGAGTTGATTTGGGGTCCACGGAGCCCTTTCCTTTTGCTCCAGTGACCTCAGGATCCCTCTAGACTTGAGACAGTGATCTTGGGTTTTCTCTGGAGTGCCATCAAGGAAATCAAGGCTCCTTTCACTTTTGATTTGGAACACGGAATTGCTCTGCATGCAGTGCAGGGAAATCGGGGCTCATGTCGCGGCGAGGGGGAAGTCTCATAGTTTTTCTCGAGTTGCGGCCGGAACCTGGGGTATATTCTCGAGTTACGATGGGGAGGGCCCTTCCAGACACGTGTTTGTTCAGCGACGTCAGGACTCCTGCCTAGGTGCGAGGGACACCTCGGGATTCTCCTCGAGTCTTGGCATGGCAATTGGGAGGCGTCTCCACGTGAGGCGGGAGACCCAAGGTCCCTTTCCACGTGCCACAGGGATACTGGGACTATTATCCATTTTCAAGAGGAGTCAGGCATCGTCTCCTTTGGAAGCATTGATCTCCGCGGACCTCTCGAGTTTTCAAAGGATATGAGGCCTCCGTTTGCGTTGATGCGGAGGACTAGGTCTTTCTCTGTGGTCTCCACAGGGGATTCAGACAACCCTTCGTCTTGGGAGATGCAAGACGAGCCTGCATTCAATTCACTGCAGGGATATCCGGCCTTCCTTCGAGTCAGAGCATCTCGGTGTCCATTCCACTTGAGGCCACAAACTCAGGGTCCCTCTCACATACCTGTAGCTGAGAGAAGCCTCCTCTTGAGGTGCTTGTGGAAAGTTGGTATTCCTCTTGAGTCGAAGCCAGGGACTAAGCTCTCATCTCGAGTTGATTTGGGGTCCACGGAGCCCTTTCCTGTTGCTCCAGTGACCTCAGGATCCCTCTAGACTTGAGACAGTGATCTTGGGTTTTCTCTGGAGTGCCATCAAGGAAATCAAGGCTCCTTTCACGTTTGATTTGGAACACGGAATTGCTCTGCACGCAGTGAAGGGGAATCGAGCATCATGTCGCGGAGAGGGGGAAGTCTCATGGTTTTTCTCGTGTTACGGCCGGAACCTGGGGTATATTCTTGATTTACGACGGGGAGGGCCCTTCCAGACACGTGTTTGTTCAGCGACGTCAGGACTCCTGCCTAGGTGCGAGGGACACCTCGGGATTCTGCTCGAGTCTTGGCATGGCAATTGGGACGCGTCTCCACGTGAGGCGGGAGACCCAGGGTCCCTTTCCACGTGCCACAGGGATCCTGGGACTCCTATCCATTTTCAAGAGGAGTCAGGCATCGTCTCCTTTGGAAGCATTGATCTCCGCGGACCTCTCGAGTTTTCAAAGGATGTGAGGCCTCCGTTCGCGTTGAGGCGGAGAACTAGGTATTTCTCTGTGGTCTCCACAGGGGATTCAGACATCCCTTCGTCTTGGGAGATGCAAGACGAGCCTGCACTCAATTCACTGCACGGATATCCGGCCTTATTCGAGTCAGAGCATCTCGGTGTCCATTCCACCTGAGGCCACAAACTCAGGGTCCCTCTCACATACCTGTAGCTGAGAGAAGCCTCGTCTTGATGTGCTTGTGGAAACATGGTATTCCTCTTGAGTCTAAGCCAGGGACTAACCTCTCATCTCGAGTTGATTTGGGGTCCACGGAGCCCTTTCTTGGTGCTCCAGTGACCTCAGGATCCCTCTAGACTTGAGACAGTGATCTTGGGTTTTCTCTGGAGTGCCATCAAGGAAATCAAGGCTCCTTTCACGTTTGATGTGGAACACGGAACTGCTATGCAAGCAGTGCAGGGAAATCGGCCCTCATCTCCCGGCGAGGGGGAAGTCTCATGGTTTTTCTCGAGTTGCAGCCAGGACTTGGGGTATATTCTCGAGTTACAACGGGGAGGGCCCTTCCAGACACGTGTTTGTTTAGCGACGTCAGGACTCCTGCCTTGGTGCGAGGGACACCTCGGGATTCTCCTCGAGTCTTGGCATGGCAATTGGGACGGGTCTCCACGTGAGGCGGGAGACCCAGTGTCCCTTTCCACGTGCCACAGGGATCCTGGGACTCCTATGCATTTTCCAGAGGAGTCAGGCATCGTCTCCTTTGGAAGCATTGATCTCCGCTGACCACTCGAGTTTTCAAAGAATGTGAGGCCACAGGTCGCGATGAGGAGGAGGTCTAGGTCTTTCTCTGTGGTCTGCACAGGGGTTTCAGACATCCCTTCGTCTTGGGAGATGCAAGACGAGCCTGCATTCCATTCACTGCAGGGATATCCGGCCTTATTTCGAGTCAGAGCATCTCGGTGTCCATTCCACTTGAGGCCACAAACTCAGGGTCCCTCTCACATACCATTAGCTGAGAGAAGCCTCCTCTTGAGGTGCTTGTGGAAAGTTGGTATTCCTCTTGAGTCTAAGCCAGGGACTAAGCTCTCATCTCGAGTTGATTTGGGGTCCACGGAGCCCTTTCGTGTTGCTCCAGTGACCTCAGGATCCCTCTAGACTTGAGACAGTGATCTTGGGTTTTCTCTGGCGTGCCATCAAAGAAATCAAGGCTCCTTTCATTTTTGATGTGGAATACGGAATTGCTCTGCATGCAGTGCAGGGGAATCGGGGCTCATGTATTGGCGAGGGGGAAGTCTCATGGTTTTTCTCGAGTTGCGGCCGGAACCTGGGGTATATTCTCGAGTTACGACGGGGAGGGCCCTTCCAGACAAGTGTTTGTTCAGCGACGTCAGGACTCCTGCCTAGGTGCGAGGGACACCTCGGGATTCTCCTCGAGTCTTGGCATGGCAATTGGGACGCGTCTCCACGTGAGGCGGGAGACCCAGGGTCCCTTTCCACGTGCCACAGGGATCCTGGGACTCCTATCAATTTTCAAGAGGAGTCAGGCATCGTCTCCTTTGGAAGCATTGATCTCCGCGGACCTCTTGAGTTTTCAAAGGATGTGAGGCCTCCGGTCGCGATGAGGCGGAGAAGTAGGTCTTTCTCTGTGGTCTCCACAGGGGATTCAGGCATTCCTTCGTCTTGAGAGATGCAAGGCGAGCCTGCATTCAATTCACTGCAGGGATATCCGGCCTTACTTCGAGTCAGAGCATCTCGGTGTCCATTCCACTTGAGGCCACAAACTCAGGGTCCTTCTCACATACCTGTGGCTGAGAGAACCCTCCTCTTGGGGTGCTTGTGGAGAGTTGGTATTCCTCTTGCATCGAAGCCAGGTACTAAGCTCTCATCTCGAGTTGATTTGGGGTCCACGGAGCCCTTTCGTGTTGCTCCAGTGACCTCAGGATCCCTTTAGACTTGAGACAGTGATCCTGGGTTTTCTCTGGAGTGCCATCAAGGAAATCAAGGCTCCTTTCAGGATTGATGTGGAACACGGAATTGCTCTGCACGCAGTCCAGGGGAATCGGGCCTCATCTCGCGGCGAGGGGAAAGTCTCATGGTTTTTCTCTAGTTGCGGCCGGAACCTGGCGTATATTTTCGATTTACGACGGGGAGGACCCTTCCAGACACGTGATAGGTGCGAGGGACACCTCGGGATTCTCCTCGAGTATTGGCATGGCAATTGGGACGCGTCTCCACGTAAGGCCGGAGACCCAGGGTCCCTTTCCACGTGCCACAGGGATCCTGGGACTCCTATCCATTTTCAAGAGGAGTCAGGCATCGCCTCCTTTGAAAGCATTGATCTCCACGGACCTCTCGAGTTTTCAAAGAATGTGAGGCCTTCGCTTGCGATGAGGCGGAGAACTAGGTCTTTCTTGTGGTCTCCACAGGGGATTCAGACATCCCTTCGTCTTGGGAGATGCAAGACGAGCCTGCATTCAATTCACTGCAGGGATATCCGGCCTTACTTAAGTCAGAGCATCTCGGTGTCCATTCCACTTGAGGCCAAAAACTCAGGGTCCCTCTCACATACATGTAGCTGAGAGAAACCTCCTCTTGAGGTGCTTGTGGAAACTAGGTATTCCTCTTGAGTCGAAGCCAGGGACTAAGCTCTCATCTCGAGCAGATTTGGGGTCCACGGAGCCCTTTGGTGTTGCTCCAGTGACCGCAGGATCCCTCTAGACTTGAGACAGTGGTCTTGCGTTTTCTCTGGAGTGCCATCAAGGAAATCAAGGCTCCTTTCACGTTTGATGTGGAACACGGAATTGCTCTGCACGCAGTGCAGGGGAATCAGGCCTCATCTCGCGGCGAGGGGGAAGTCTCATGGTTTTTCTCGAGTTGCGGCCGGAACCTGGGGTATATTCCCGAGTTACGACGGGGAGGGCCCTTCCAGACACGTGTTTGTTCAGCGACGTCAGTACTCCTGCCTAGGTGCGAGGGACACCTCGGGATTCTCCTCGAGTCTTGGCATGGCAATTGGGAGGCGTCTCCACGTGAGGCGGGAGACCCAGGGTCCCTTTCCACGTGCCACAGGGATCCTGGGACTCCTATCCATTTTCGAGAGGAGTCAGGCATCGCCTCCTGTGGAAGCATTGATCTCCGCGGACCTCTCCAGTTTTCAAAAGATGTGAGGCCTCCGGTCGCGATGAGTCGGAGAACTAGGTCTTTCTCTGTGGTCTGAACAGGGGATTCAGACATCCCTTCGTCTTGGGAGATGCAAGACGCGCCGGCATTCAATTCTCTGCAGGGATATCCGACCTTACTTCGAGTCACAGCATCTCAGGGTCCATTCCTCCTGAGGCCACAAACTCAGGGATCCTCTCACATACCTGTAGCTGAGAGAAACCTCCTCTTGAGGTGCTTGTGGAAAGTTGGTATGACTCTTGAGTCGAAGACAGGGACTAAGCTCTCATCTCGAGTTGATTTGGGGTCCATGGAGCCATTTCGTTTTGCTACAGTGACTTCAGGATCCCTCTAGACTTGAGACAGTGATCTTGGGTTTTCTCTGGAGTGCCATCAAGGAAATCAAGGCTCCTTTCACGTTTGATGTGGAACACGGAATTGCTCTGCACGCAGTGCAGGGGATTCGGGCCTCATCTCGCGGCGAGGGGGAAGTCTCATGGTTTTTCTCGAGTTGCGGCCGGAACATAGGGTATATTCTCGAGTTACGACGGGAAGGGCCCTTCCAGACACATGTTTGTTCAGCGACGTCAGGACTCCTGCCTTGGTGCGAGGGACACCTCGGGTTTCTCCTCGAGTCTTGGCATGGCAATTGTTTCGCGTCTCCACGTGAGGCGGGAGACCCACTGTCCCGTTCCACATGTCACAGGGATCCTGGGACTCCTATCCATTTTCAAGAGTAGTCAGGCATCGTCTCCTTTGGAAACCTTGATCTCCGCGGACCTCTCGAGTTTTCAAAGGATGTGAGGCCTCCGGTCGCGATGAAGCGGAGAACTAGGTCTTTCTCTGTTGTCTCCACAGGGGATTCAGATATCCCTTCGTCTTGGGAGATGCAAGACGAGCCTGCATTCAATTCACTGCAGGGATATCCGGCCTTACTTCGAGTCAGAGCATCTCGGTGTCCATTCCATTTGAGGCCACAAACTCAGGGTCCCTCTCACATACCTGTAGCTGAGAGAAGCCTCCTCTTGAGGTGCTTGTGGAAAGTTGGTATTCCTCTTGAGTCGAAGCCAGGGACTAAGCTCTCATTTCGAGTTGATTTGGGGTCCACGGAGCCCTTTCGTGTTGCTCCAGTGACCTCAGGATCCCTCTAGACTTGAGACAGTGATCTTGGGTTTTCTCTGGAGTGCCATCAAGGAAATCAAGGCTCCTTTCACGTTTGATGTGGAACACGGAATTGCTCTGCATGCAGTGCAGGGGAATCGGGCCTCAACTCGCGGCGAGGGGGAATTCTCATGGTTTTTCTCTAGTTGCGGCTGGAACCTTGGGTATATTCTCGAGTTATGACGGGGAGGTCCCTTCCAGACACGTGTTAGTTCAGCGAAGTCAGGACTCCTGCCTAGGTGCGAGGGACACCTCGGGATTCTCCTCGAGTCTTGGCATGGCAATTGGGACGCGTCTCCACGTGAGGCGGGAGACCCAGGGTCCCTTTCCACGTGCCACAGGAATCCTGGGACTCCTATCCATTTTCAAGAGGAGTCAGGCATCGTCTCCTTTGGAAGCATTGATCTCCGCAGACCTCTCGAGTTTTCAAAGGCTGTGAGGCCTCCGGTCGGGATGAGGCGGAGGACTAGGTCTTTCTCTGTCGTCTCCACAGGGGATTCAGACATCCCTTCGTCTTGGGAGATGCAAGACGAGCCTGCATTCAATTCACTGCAGGGATAACCGGACTTACTTCGAGTCAGAGCATCTCGGTGTCCATTCCACTTGAGGCACAAAAACAGGGTCCCTCTCACATACCTGTAGCTGAGAGAAGCCTCCTCTTGAGGTACTTGTGTAAAGTTGGTATTCCTCTTGAGTCGAATTCAGGGACTAAGCTCTCATCTCAGGTTGATTTGTGGTCCACGGAGCCCTTTCTTGTTGCTCCACTGACCTCAGGATCCCTCTAGACTTGAGACAGTGATCTTGGGTTTTCTCTGGAGTGCCATCAAGGAAATCAAGGCTCCTTTCACGTTTGATGTGGAACACGGAATTGCTCGGCATGCAGTGCAGGGTAATCGGGCCTCATGTCGCGGCGAGGGGGAAGTCTCATGGTTTTTCTCGAGTTGCGGCCGGAACCTGGGGTATATTCTCGAGTTACGACGGGGAGGGCCCTTCCAGACTCGTGTTTGTTCAGCGACGTCAGGACTCCTGCCTAGGTGCGAGATACACCTCGGGATTCTCCTCGAGTCTTGGCATGTCAATTGGGACGCGTCTCCACGTGATGCGGGAGACCCAGGGTCCCTTTGCACGTGCCACAGGCATCCTGGGACTCCTATCCATTTTCAAGAAGAGTCAGGCATTGTCTCCTTTGGAAGCATTGATCTCCGCAGATCTCTAAAGTTTTCAAAGGATGTCAGGCGTCCGGTCGCGATGAGGCGGAGGACTAGGTCTTTCTCTGTGGTCTAGACAGGGGATTCAGACATCCCTTCGTCTTGGGAGATGCAAGACGAGCCTGCATTCAATTCACTGCAGGGATATCCGGCCTTACTTCGAGTCAGAGCATCTCGGTGTCCATTCCACTTGAGGCCACAAACTCAGGGTCCCTCTCACATACCTGTAGCTGAGAGAAGCCTCCTCTTGAGGTGCTTGTGGAAAGTTGGTATTCCTCTTGAGTCGAAGCCAGGGACTAAGCTCTCATCTCGAGTTGATTTGGGGTCCATGGAGCCCTTTCGTGTTGCTCCAGTGACCTCAGGATCCCTCTAGACTTGAGACAGTGATCTTGGGTTTTCTCTGGAGTGCCATCAAGGAAATCAAGGCTCCTTTCACTTTTGATGTGGAACACGGAATTGCTCTGCACGCAGTGCAGGGGAATTGGGCCTCATCTCGCTGCGAAGGGGAAGTCTCATGGTTTTTATCGAGTTGCGGCCGGAACCTGGGGTATATTCGAGAGTTACGACGGGGAGGGCCCTTCCAGACACGTGTTGTTCAGCGACGTCAGGACTCCTGCCTAGGTGCGAGATACACCTCGGGATTCTCCTCGAGTCTTGGCATGGCAATTGGGACCCGTCTCCACGTGAGGCGGGAGACCCAGTGTCCCTTTCCATGTGCCACAGGGATCCCGGGACTCCTATCCATTTTCAAGAGGAGTCAGGCATCGTCTCCTTTGGAAGCATTGATCTCCGCAGACATCTCGAATTTTCAAAGGATGTGAGGCCTCCGGTCGCGATGAGGCGGAGGACTAGGTCTTTCTCTGTCGTCTCCACAGGGCATTCAGACATCCCATCGTCTTGGGAAATGCAAGACGAGCCTGCATTCAATTCACTGCAGGGATATCCGGCCTTACTTCGAGTCAGAGCATCTCGGTGTCCATTACACTTGAGGCCACAAATTCAGGGTCACTCTCACATACCTGTAGCTGAGAGAAGCCTCCTCTTGAGGTGCTTATGGAAAGTTGGTATTCCTCTTGAGTCGAAGCCAGGGACTAAGCTCTCATCTCGAGTTGATTTGGGGTCCACGGAGCACTTTCTTGTTGCTCCAGTGACCTCAGGATCCCTCTAGACTTGAGACAGTGATCTTGGGTTTTCTCTGGGGTGCCTTCAAGGAAATCAAGGCTCCTTTCAAGTTTGATGTGGAACACGGAATCGCTCTGCACACAGTGCATGGGAATCGGGCCTCATCTCGCGTCAAGGGGGATGTCTCATTGTTTTTCTGAAGTTACGGTCGGAACCTAGGGAATATTCTCGAGTTACGACGGGGAGGGCCCTTCCAGACCCGTGTTTGTTCAGCGACGTCAGGACTTTGCCGAGGTGCGAGGGACACCTCGGGATTCTCCTCGAGTCTTGGCATGGCAATTGGAACGCGTCTCCACGTGAGGCGGGAGACCCAGGATCCCTCTCCACGTGCCACAGTGATCCTGGGACTCCTATCCATTTTCAGGAGGAGTCAGGCATCGTCTCCTTTGGAAGCATTGATCTCCGCAGACCTCTCGAGTTTTCAAAGGATGTTAGGCCTCCAGACGCGATGAGGCGGAGGACTAGTTTTTTCTCTGTCGTCTCCACAGGGCATATAGACATCCCTTCGTCTTTGGAGATGCAAGACGAGCCTGCATTCAATTCACTGCAGGGATATTCGGCCTTACTTCGAGTCAGAGCATCTCGGTGTCCATTCCACTTGAGGCCACAAACTCAGGGTCCCTCTCACATACCTGTAGCTGAGAGAAGCCTCCTCTTGAGGTGCTTGTGGAAAGTTGGTATTCCTCTTGAGTCGAACCAGGGACTAAGCTCTCATCTCGAGTTAATTTGAGGTCCACGGAGACCTTTCTTGTTGCTTCAGTGACCGCAGGATCCCTCTAGACTTGAGACAGTGATCTTGCGTTTTCTCTCGAGTGCCATCAAGGAAATCAAGGCTCCTTTCCCGTTTAATGTGGAACACGGAATTGCTCTGAACCCAGTGCAGGGGTATCGGGCCTCATCTCGCGGCGAGGGAGAAGTCTCATGGTTTTTCTCGAGTTGCGGCCGGAACCTGGGGTATATTCCCGAGTTACGACGGGGAGGGCCCTTCCAGACACGTGTTTGTTCAGCGATGTCAGGACTCCTGCCTAGGTGCGAGGGACACCTCGGGATTCTCCTCGAGTCTTGTCATGGCAATTGGGACGCGTCTCCATGTGAGGCGGGAGACCCAGTGTCCCATTCCACGTGCCACACGGATCCTGGGACTCCTATCCATTTTCAAGAGGATTCAGGCAACGTCTCCTTTGGAAGCATTGATCTCCGCGCACCTCTCGAGTTTTCAAAGAAGGTGAGGCCTCCGTTCGCGTTGATGCGGAGAACCAGGTCTTTCTCTGTGGTCTACACAGGGGATTCAGATATCCCTTCGTCTTGGGAGATGCAAGACAAGCCTGCATTCAATTCACTGCAGGGATATCCGGCCTTACTTCGAGTCAGAGCATCTCGGTGTCCATTCCACTTGAGGCCACAAACTCAGGGTCCCTCTCACATACCTGTAGCTGAGAGAAGCCTCCTCTTGAGGTGCTTCTGGAAAGTTGGTATTCTTCTTGAGTCGAAGCCAGGGACTAAGCTCTCATCTCGAGTTGATATGGGGTCCCGGAGCCCTTTCGTGTTGCTCCAGTGACCTCAGGATCCCTCTAGACTTGAGACAGTGATCTTGGGTTTTCTCTGGAGTGCCATCAAGGAAATCAAGGCTCCTTTCACGTTTGATGTGGAACACGGAATTGCTCTGCCCGCAGTGCAGGGGAATCGGGCCTCATCTCGCGGCGAGGGGGAAGTCTCATGGTTTTTCTAGAGTTGCGGCCAGAACCTTGGGTATATTCTCGAGTTATGATGGGGAGGGCCCTTCCAGACACGTGTTTGTTCAGCGACGTCAGGACTCCTGCCTAGGTGCGAGGGAAATCTCGGGATTCTCCTCGATTCTTGGCATGGCAATTGGGATGCGTCTCCACGTGAGGCAGGAGACCCAGGGTCCCTTTCCACGTGCCACAGGGATCCTGGGACTACTATCCATTTTCAAGAGGAGTCAGGCATCGTCTCCTTTGGAAGCATTGATCTCCGTGGACCTCTCGAGTTTTCAAGGATGAGAGTCCTCCGGTCGCGATGATGCGGAGATTTAGGTCTTTCTCTGTGGTCTCCACAGGGGTTTCAGACATCCCTTCGTCTTGGGAGATGCAAGACGAGCCTGCATTCAATTCACTGCAGGGATATCCAGCCTTACTTCGAGTCAGAGCATCTCGGTGTCCATTCCACTTGAGGCCACAACTTAGGGTCCCACTCACATACCTGTAGCTGAGAGATGCCTCCTTTTGAGGTGCTTGTGGAAAGTTGGTATTCCTCTTGAGTCTAAGCCAGGGACTAAGCTCTCATCTCGAGTTGATTTGGGGTCCACGGAGCCCTTTCGTGTTGCTACAATGACCTCAGGATCCCTCTAGACTTGAGACAGTGATCTTGGGTTTTCTCTGGAGTGCCATCAAGGAAATCAAGTCTCCTTTCACGTTTGATGTGGAACATGGAATTGCTCTGCATGCAGTGCAGGGGAATCGGGCCTCAACTCGCGGCGAGGGGGAAATCTCATGGTTTTTCTCGAGTTGCGGCCGGAACCAGGGGTATATTCTCGAGTTACGACGGGGAGGGCCCTTCCAGACACGTGTTTGTTCAGCGACGTCAGGACTTTGCCGAGGTGCGAGGGACACCTCGGGATTCTCCTCGAGTCTTGGCATGGCAATTGGAACGCGTCTCCACGTGAGGCGGGAGACCCAGGATCCCTCTCCACGTGCCACAGTGATCCTGGGACTCCTATCCATTTTCAGGAGGAGTCAGGCATCGTCTCCTTTGGAAGCATTGATCTCCGCACACCTCTCGAGTTTTCAAAGGATGTGAGGCCTCCAGACGCAATGAGGCGGAGGACTAGTTTTTTCTCTGTCGTCTCCACAGGGGATATAGACATCCCTTCGTCTTTGGAGATGCAAGACGAGCCTGCATTCAATTCACTGCAGGGATATTCGGCCTTACTTCGAGTCAGAGCATCTCGGTGTCCATTCCACTTGAGGCCACAAACTCAGGGTCCCTCTCACATACCTGTAGCTGAGAGAAGCCTCCTCTTGAGGTGCTTGTGGAAAGTTGGTATTCCTCTTGAGTCGAACCAGGGACTAAGCTCTCATCTCGAGTTAATTTGAGGTCCACGGAGCCCTTTCTTGTTGCTTCAGTGACCGCAGGATCCCTCTAGACTTGAGACAGTGATCTTGCGTTTTCTCTCGAGTGCCATCAAGGAAATCAAGGGTCCTTTCCCGTTTGATGTGGAACACGGAATTGCTCTGAACCCAGTGCAGGGGTATCGGGCCTCATCTCGCGGCGAGGGAGAAGTCTCATGGTTTTTCTCGAGTTGCGGCCGGAACCTGGGGTATATTCCCGAGTTACGACGGGGAGGGCCCTTCCAGACACGTGTTTGTTCAGCGACGTCAGGACTCCTGCCTAGGTGCGAGGGACACCTCGGGATTCTCCTCGAGTTTTGTCATGGCAATTGGGACGCGTCTCCATGTGAGGCGGGAGACCCAGTGTCCCATTCCACGTGCCACACGGATCCTGGGACTCCTATCCATTTTCAAGAGGATTCAGGCAACGTCTCCTTTGGAAGCATTGATCTCCGCGCACCTCTCGAGTTTTCAAAGAATGTGAGGCCTCCGTTCGCGTTGATGCGGAGAACCAGGTCTTTCTCTGTGGTCTACACAGGGGATTCAGACATCCCTTCGTCTTGGGAGATGCAAGACAAGCCTGCATTCAATTCACTGCAGGGATATCCGGCCTTACTTCGAGTCAGAGCATCTCGGTGTCCATTCCACTTGAGGCCACAAACTCAGGGTCCCTCTCACATACCTGTAGCTGAGAGAAGCCTCCTCTTGAGGTGCTTCTGGAAAGTTGGTATTCTTCTTGAGTCGAAGCCAGGGACTAAGCTCTCATCTCGAGTTGATATGGGGTCCCGGAGCCCTTTCGTGTTGCTCCAGTGACCTCAGGATCCCTCTAGACTTGAGACAGTGATCTTGGGTTTTCTCTGGAGTGCCATCAAGGAAATCAAGGCTCCTTTCACGTTTGATGTGGAACACGGAATTGCTCTGCCCGCAGTGCAGGGGAATCGGGCCTCATCTCGCGGCGAGGGGGAAGTCTCATGGTTTTTCTAGAGTTGCGGCCAGAACCTTGGGTATATTCTCGAGTTATGATGGGGAGGGCCCTTCCAGACACGTGTTTGTTCAGCGACGTCAGGACTCCTGCCTAGGTGCGAGGGAAATCTCGGGATTCTCCTCGATTCTTGGCATGGCAATTGGGATGCGTCTCCACGTGAGGCAGGAGACCCAGGGTCCCTTTCCACGTGCCACAGGGATCCTGGGACTACTATCCATTTTCAAGAGGAGTCAGGCATCGTCTCCTTTGGAAGCATTGATCTCCGTGGACCTCTCGAGTTTTCAAGGATGAGAGTCCTCCGGTCGCGATGATGCGGAGATTTAGGTCTTTCTCTGTGGTCTCCACAGGGGTTTCAGACATCCCTTCGTCTTGGGAGATGCAAGACGAGCCTGCATTCAATTCACTGCAGGGATATCGGGCCTTACTTCGAGTCAGAGCATCTCTGTGTCCATTCCATTTGAGGCCACAATCTCAGGGTCCCTCTCACATACCTGTAGCTGAGAGAAGCCTCCTCTTGAGGTGCTTGTGGAAAGTTGGTATTCCTCTTGAGTCGAAGCCAGGGACTAAGCTCTCATCTCGAGTTGATTTGGGGTCCACGGAGCCCTTTCGAGTTGCTACAGTGACCTCAGGATCCCTCTAGACTTGAGACAGTGATCTTGGGTTTTCTCTCGAGTGCCATCAAGGAAATCAAGGCTCCTTTCCCGTTTGATGTGGAACACGGAATTGCTCTGCACGCAGTGCAGGGGAATCGGGCCTCATCTCGCGGCGAGGAGTAAGTCTCATGGTTTTTCTCGAGTTGCGACCCGAACCCTGGGTATATTCTCGAGTTATGACGGGGAGGGCCCTTCCAGACAAGTGTTTGTTCAGCGACGTCAGGACTCCTTCCTTGGTGCGAGGGACACCTCGGGATTCTCCTCGAGTCTTGGCATGGCAATTGGGACGCGTCTCCACGTGAGGCGGGAGACCCAGGGTCCCTTTCCACGTGCGACAGGGATCCTGGGACTCCTATCCATTTTCAAGAGGAGTCAGGCATCGTCTCCTTTGGAAGCATTGATCTCCGCTGACCTCTCGAATTTTCAAAGAATGTGAGGCCACAGGTCGCGATGAGGCTGAGAACTAGGTCTTTCTCTGTGGTCTCCACAGGGGATTCAGACATCCCTTCGTCTTGGGAGATGCAAGACGAGCCTGCATTCCATTCACTGCAGGGATATCCGGCCTTTCTTCGAGTCAGAGCATCTCGGTGTCCATTCCACTTGAGGCCAAAAACTCAGGGTCCCTCTCACACACTTGTAGCTGAGAGAAGCCTCCTCTTGAGGTGCTTGTGGAAAGTTGGTATTCTTCTTGAGTCGAAGCCAGGGACTAAGCTCTCATCTCGAGTTGATTTGGGGTCCTGGAGCCCTTTCGTGTTGCTACAGTGACCTCAGGACCCTCTACACTTGAAACAGTGATCTTGGGTTTTCTCTGGAGTGCCATCAAGGAAATCAAGGCTCCTTTCACGTTTGATGTGGAACACGGAATTGCTCTGCACGCAGTGCAGGGGAATCGGGCCTCATCTTGCGGCGAGGAGTAAGTCTCATGGTTATTCTCGAGTTGCGACCCGAACCCTGGGTATATTCTCGAGTTATGACGGGGAGGGCCCTTCCAGACAAGTGTTTGTTCAGCGACGTCAGGACTCCTTCCTTGGTGCGAGGGACACCTCGGGATTCTCCACGAGTCTTGGCATGGTAATTGGGACGCGTCTCCACGTGATGCGGGAGACCCAGGGTCCCTTTCCACGTGCCACGGCGATCCTGGGACTCCTATCCATTTTCAAGAGGAGTCAGGCAACGTCTCCTTTGGAAGCATTGATCTCCGTGCACCTCTCGTGTTTTCAAAGGATGGGAGGCCTCCGGTCGCGATGAGGCGGAGATCTAGGTCTTTCTCAGTGGTCTCCACAGGGGATTCAGACATCCCTTCCTCTTGGGAGATGCAAGACGAGCCTGCATTCAATTCACTCCAGGGATATCGGGCCTTATTTCCAGTCAGAGCACCTCGATGTCCATTCCACTTGAGGCCACAATCTGAGGGTCCCTTTCACTTACCTGTAGCTGAGAGAAGCCTCCTCTTGAGGTGGTTGTGGTAAGTTGGTATTCCTCTTGACTTGAAGCCAGGGACTAAGCTCTCATCTCGAGTTGATTTGGGGTCCACGGAGCCATTTCGTGTTGCTCCAGTGATCTCAGGATCCCTCTAGACTTGAGACAGTGATCTTGGGTTTTCTCCGGAGTGCCATCAAGGAAATCAAGGCTCCTTTCCCGTTCGATGTGGAACACGGAATTGCTCTGCACGCAGTGCAGGGGAATCGGGCCTCATCTCGCGGCGAGGGGGAAGTCTCATGGTTTTTCTCGATTTGCGGCCAGAACCTGGGGTATATTCTCGAGTTACTATGGGGAGGGCCCTTCCAGACACGTGTTTGTTCAGCGACTTCAGGACTCCTGCCTAGGTGCGAGGACACCTCGGGATTCTCGTAGAGTCTTGGCATGGCAATTCGGACGCGTCTCCACATGAGGCAGTAGACCCAGGGTCCCTTTCCACGTGCCACAGGGATCCTGGGACTCCTATCCATTTTCAAGAGGAGTCAGGCATCTTCTCCTTTGGAAGCATTGATCTCCGTGGACCTCTCGAGTTTTCAAAGGATGAGAGGCCTCCGGTCGCGATGATGCGGAGATCTAGGTCTTTCTCTGTGGTCTCAACAGGGGATTCAGACATCCCTTCGTCTTGGGAGATGCAAAACGAGCCTGCATTCAATTCACTGCAGGGATATCGGGCCTTACTTCGAGTCAGAGCATCTCTGTGTCCATTCCACTTGAGGCCACAATCTCAGGGTCCCTCTCACATACCTGTAGCTGAGAGAAACCTCCTCTTGAGGGTCTTGTGGAAAGTTGGTATTCCTCTTGAGTCGAAGCCAGGGACTAAGCTCTCATCTCGAGTTGATTTGGGGTCCACGGAGCCCTTTCGAGTTGCTACAGTGACCTCAGGATCCCTCTAGACTTGAGACAGTGATCTTGGGTTTTCTCTGGAGTGCCATCAAGGAAATCAAGGCTCCTTTCACGTTTGATGTGTAACACGGAATTGCTCTGCACGCAGTGCAGGGGAATCGGGCCTCATCTCGCGGCGAGGGGGAAGTCTCATGGTTTTTCTCGACTTACGGCCGGAACATGGGCTATATTCTCGAGTTACAACGGGGAGGGTCTTTCCAAACACGTGTTTGTTCAGCGACGTCAGGACTCCTTCCTAGGTGCGAGGGACACCTTGGGATTCTCTTCGAGTCTTGGCATGGCAATTGGGACGCGTCTCCACGTGAGGCGGGAGACGCAGGGTCCCTTTCCACGTGCCACAGGGATCCTGGGACTCCTATCCATTTTCAAGAGGTGTCAGGAATCTTCTCCTTTGGAAGCATTGATCTCCGCATACCTCTCGAATTTTCAAAGGATTTCAGGCCTCGGGTCGCGATGAAGCGGAGGACTAGGTCTTTCTCTGTGGTCTCCACAGGGGATTCAGACAACTCTTCGTCTTGGGAGATGCAAGACGAGCCTGCATTCACTTCACTGCAGGGATATCCGGCCTTACTTCGAGTCAGAGCATCTCGGTGTCCATTCCACTTGAGGCCACAAACTCAGGGTCCCTCTCACATAACTGTAGCTGAGAGAAGCCTCCTCTTGAGGTGCTTGTGGAAAGTTGGTATTCTTCTTGAGTCGAAGCCAGGGACTAAACTCTCATCTTGAGTTGATTTGGGGTCCCGGAGCCCTTTCATGTTGCTACAGTGACCTCAACATCCCTCTAGACTTGAGACAGTGATCTTGGGTTTTCTCTGGAGTGCCATCAAGGAAATCAAGGCTCCTTTCACGTTTGATGTGGAACACAGAATTGCTCTGCACGCAGTGCAGGGGAATCGGGCCTCATCTCACGGCGAGGGGGAAGTCTCATGGTTTTTCTCGAGTTGCGGCCGGAAACTGGGCTATATTCTCGAGTTACAACGGGGAGGGCCTTTCCAGACACGTGTTTGTTCAGCGAAGTCAGGACTCCTGCCTAGGTGCGAGGGACACCTCGGGATTCTCCTCGAGTCTTGGCATGGCAATTGGGATGCGTCTCCACGTGAGGCGGGAGACCCAGTGTCCCTTTCCACGTGCCACAGGGATCCTGGGACTCCTATCCATTTTCAAGAGGTGTCAGGCATCGTCTCCTTTGGAAGTATTGATCTCCGCAGACCTCTCGAGTTTTCAATGGATATGAGGCCTCCGGTTGCGTTGAGGCGGAGGACTAGGTCTTTCTCTGTGGTCTCCACAGGGGATTCAGACAACCCTTCGTCTTGGGAGATGCAAGACGAGCCTGCATTCAATTCACTGCAGGGATATCCGCCTTACTTCGAGTCAGAGCATCTCGGTGTCCATTCCACTTGAGGCCACAAACTCAGGGTCCCTCTCACATACCTGTAGCTGAGAGAAGCCTCCTCTTGAGGTGCTTGTGGAAAGTTGGTATTCCTCTTGAGTCGAAGCCAGGGACTAAGCTCTCATCTCGAGTTAATTGGGGTCCACGGAGCCCTTTCTTGTTGCTACAGTGACCTCAGGATCCCTCTAGACTTGAGACAGTGATCTTGGGTTTTCTCTGGAGTGCCATCAAGGAAATCAAGGCTCCTTTACCGTTTGATGTGGAACACAGAATTGCTCTGCACGCAGTGCAGGGGAATCGGGCCTCATCTCGCGGCGAGGGGGAAGTCTCATGGTTTTTCGCGATTTGCGGCCGGAACCTGGGGTATATTCTCGAGTTACGACGTGGAGGGCCCTTCCAGACACGTGTTTGTTCAGCGACGTCAGCACTCCTGCCTAGGTGCGAGGGACACCTCGGGATTCTCCTCGAGTCTTGGCATGGCAATTGGGACGCGTCTCCACGTGAGGCGGGAGACCCAGGGTCCCTTTCCACGTGCCACAGGGATCCTGGGACTCCTTTCCATTTTCAAGAGGAGTCAGGCATCGTCTCCTTTGGAAGCATTGATCTCCGCTGACCTCTCGAGTTTTCAAACGATGTGAGGCCACAGGTCGCGATGAGGCGGAGAACTAGGTCTTTCTCTGTGTTCTCCACAGGGGATTCATACATCCCTTCGTCTTGGGAGATGCAAGACGAGCCTGCATTCCATTCACTGCAGGGATATTCGGCCTTACTTCGAGTCAGAGCATCTCAGTGTCCATTCCACTTGAGGCCAAAAACTCAGGGTCCCTCTCACATACCTGTAGCTGAGAGAAGCCTCCTCTTGAGGTGCTTGTGGAAAGTTGGTATTCTTCTTGAGTCAAAGCCAGGGACTAAGCTCTCATCTCGAGTTGATTTGGGGTCCACGGAGCCCTTTCGTGTTGCTACAGTGACCTCAGGATCCCTCTAGACTTGAGACAGTGATCTTGGGTTTTCTCTGGAATGCCATCATGGAAATCAAGACTCCTTTCACGTTTGATGTGGAACACAGAATTGCTCTGCACGCAGTGCAGGGGAATGGGGCCTCATCTCGCGGCGAGGAGTAAGTCTCATGGTTTTTCTCGAGTTGCGGCCGGAACCTGGGGTATATTCTCGAGTTATGACTGGGAGGGCCCTTCCAGACACGTGTTTGTTCAGCGACGTCAGGACTCCTGCCTAGGTGCGAGGGACACCTTGGGATTCTCCTCGAATCTTGGCATGGCAATTGGGACGCGTCTCCACGTTAGGCGGGAGATGCAGGGTCCCTTTCCACGTGCCACAGGGATCCTGGGACTCCTATCCATTTTCAAGAGGAGTCAGGCATCGTCTCCTTTGGAAGCATTGATCTCCGCGGACCTCTCGAGTTTTCAAAGGATGTGAGGCCTCCGGTCGCGATGAGACGGAGAACTAGGTCTTTCCCTGTGGTCTCCACAGGGGATTCAGACATCCCTTCGTCTTTGGAGATGCAAGACGAGCCTGCATTCATTTCACTGCAGGGATAAATGGCCTTACTTCGAGTCAGAGCATCTCGGTGTCCATTCCACTTGAGGCCACAAACTCAGGGTCCTTCTCACATACCTGTGGTTGAGAGAACCCACCTCTTGAGGTGCTTGTGGAAAGTTGGTATTCCTCTTGAGTCGAAGCCAGGGACTAAGCTCTCATCTCGAGTTGATTTGGGGTCCTCGGAGCCCTTTCGTGTTTCTCCAGTGACCTCAGGATCCCTCTAGACTTGAGACAGTGATCTTGGGTTTTCTCTGGAGTGCCATCAAGGAAATCAAGGCTCCTTTCCCATTTGATGTGGAACACGGAATTGCTCTGCATGCAGTGCAGGGGAATCGGGCCTCAACTAGCGGCGAGGGGGAAATCTCATGGTTTTTCTCGAGTTGCGGCCGGAACCTGGGGTATATTCTCGAATTACCACGGGGAGGCCCCTTCCAGACACGTGTTTGTTCAGCGACGTCAGGACTCCTGCCTAGGTGCGAGGGACACCTCGGGATTCTCCTCCAGTCTTGGCGTGGCAATTGGGACGCGTCTCCACGTCAGGCGGGAGACCCAGGGTCCCTTTACACGTGCCACAGGGATCCTGGGACTCTTATCCATTTTAAAGAGGAGTCTGGCATCGTCTACTTTGGAAGCATTGATCTCCGTGGACCTCTCGAGTTTTCAAACGATGTGAGGCCTCCGCTCGCGATGAGGCGGAGAATTAGGTCTTTCTCTGTGGTCTCCACAGGGGTTGAGACATCCCTTCATCTTGGGAGATGCAAGATGAGCCTGCATTCAATTCACTGCAGGGATATCCGGCCTTACTTTGAATCAGAGCATCTCGGTGTCCATTCCATTTGAGGCCACAAACTCAGGGGCCCTCTCACATACCTGTAGCTGAGAGAAGCCTCCTCTTGAGGTGCTTGTGGAAAGTTGGTATTCCTCTTGAGTCGAAGCCAGGGACTAAGCTCTCATCACGAGTTGATATGGGGACCACAGAGCCCATTCATGTTGCTACAGTGACCTCAGGATCCCTCTAGACTTGAGACAGTGATCTTGGGTTTTCTCTTTCTCGGGCCTCATCTCATGGCGAGGGGAAAGTCTCATGGTTTTTCTCGAGTTGCGGCTGGAAACTGGGCTATATTCTCGAGTTACAACGGGGAGGGCCTTTCCAGACACGTGTTTGTTCAGCGACGTCAGGACTCCTGCCTAGGTGCGAGGGACACCTCGGGATTCTCCTCGAGTCTTGGCATGGCAATTGGGATGCGTCTCCACATGAGGCGGGAGATCCAGGGTCCCTTTCCACGTGCCACAGGGATCCTGGGACTCCTATCCATTTTCAAGAGGAGGCAGGCAACGTTTCCTTTGGAAGCATTGATCTCCGTGCACCTCTCCAATTTTCAAAGGACGTGAGGCCTCTCTTCGCGTTGAGGCGGAGAACTAGGTCTTTCTCTGTGGTCTCCACAGGGGATTCAGACATCCCTTCGTCTTGGGAGATGCAAGACGAGCCTGCATTCAATTCACTGCATTGATATCGGGCCTTATTTTCAGTCAGAGCACCTCGGTGTCCATTCCACTTGAGGCCACAATCTGAGGGTCCCTCTCACATACCGGTAGCTGAGAGAAGCCTCCTCTTGCGGTGCTTGTGGAAAGTTGTTATTCCTCTTGAGTCTAAGCCAGGGACTAAGCTCTCATCTCGAGTTGATTTGGGGTCCACGGAGCCATTACATGTTGCTCCAGTGACCTCAGGATCCCTCTAGACTTGAAACAGTGATCTTGGGTTTTCTCTGGAGTGCCATCAAGGAAATCAAGGCTCCTTTGAAGTTTGATTTGGAACACGGAATTGTTCTGCACGCAGTGCAGGGGAATCGGGCCTCATCTCGCGTCAAGGGGGATGTCTCATGGTTTTTCTCAAGTTGCGGCCGAAACCTGGGGTATATTCTCAAGTTACGACGGGGAGGGCCCTTCCAGACACGTTTTTGTTCAGCGACGTCAGGACTCCTGCCTAGGTGCGAGGGACACCTCGGGATTCTCCTCGAGTCTTGGCATGGCAATTGGGACGCGTCTCCACGTGAGGCGGGAGACCCAGGGTTCCTTTCCACGTGCCACAGGGATCCTGGGACTCCTATCCATTTTCAAGAAGAGTCAGGCATCTTCTCCTTTGGAAGCATTGATCTCCGCGGACCTCTCGAGTTTTCAAAGGATGTGAGGCCTCCGATCTCGATGAGGCGGAGAACGAGGTCTTTCTCTGTGGTCTCCACAGGGGATTCAGACAACCCTTCGTCTTGGGAGATGCAAGACGAGGCTGCATTCAATTCACTGCAGGGATATCCGGCCTTACTTCGAGTCAGAGCATCTCGGTGTCCATTCCACTTGAGGCCACAAACTCAGGGTCCCTCTCACATACCTGTAGCTGAGAGAGCCCCCTCTTGAGGTGCTTGTGGAAAGTTGGTATTCCTCTTGAGTCGAAGCCAGGGACTAAGCTCTCATCTCGAGTTGATTTGGGGTCCACGCAGCCCTTTCATGTTGCTCCAGTGACCTCAGGATACCTCTAGACTTGAGACAGTGAACTTGAGTTTTCTCTGGAGTGCCATCAAGGAAATCAAGGCTCTTTTCACGTTTGATGTGGAACAAGGAATTTCTCTGCATGCAGTGCAGGGGAATCGGGCCTCAACTCGCGGCGCGGGGGAAATCTCATGGTTTTTCTCGAGTTGCGGCCGGAACCTGGGGTATGTTCTCGAGTTACGACGGGGAGGGCCCTTACAGACACGTGTTTGTTCAGCGACGTCAGGACTCCTGCCTAGGTGCAAGGGACACCTCGGGATTCTCCTCGAGTCTTGGGATGACAATTGGGACGCGTCTCACCGTGAGGCGGGAGACCCAGGGTTCCTTTCCACGTGCCACAGGGATCCTGAGACTCCTATCCATTTTCAAGAGGGGTCAGGCATCGTCTCCTTTGGAAGCATTGATCTCTGCAGACCTCTCGAGTTTTCAAAGGATGTGAGGCCTCCGGTCACGATGAGGCGGAGGACTAGGTCTTTCTCTGTGGTCTCCACAGGGGTTTCAGACATCCCTTCATCTTGGGAGATGCAAGACGAGCCTGCATTCAATTCACTGCAGGGATATCCGGACTTACTTCGGATCAGAGCATCTCGGTGTCCATTCCACTTGAGGCCACAAACTCAGGGTCCTTCAAATATACCTGTAGCTGAGAGAAGCCTCCTCTTGAGGTGCTTGTGGAAAGTTGGTATTCCTCTTGAGTCTAAGCCAGGGACTAAGCTCTCATCTCGAGTTGATTTGGGGTCGACGGAGCCCTTTCCTGTTGGTCCAGTGACCTCAGGATCCCTCTAGACTTGAGACAGTGATCTTGGGTTTCCTCTGGAGTGCCATCAAGGAAATCAAGGCTCCTTTCACGTTTGATGTGGAACACGGAATTTCTCTGCATGCAGTGCAGTGGAATCGGGCCTCAACTCGCGGCGCGGGGGAAATCTCATGGTTTTTCTTGAGTTGCGGCCGGAACCTGGGTTATATTCTCGAGTTACGACGAGGAGGGCCCTTCCAGACACGTGTTTGTTCAGCGACATCAGGACTCCTGCCTAGGTGCGAGGGACACCTCGGGATTCTCCTCGAGTCTTGGCATGGCAATTGGGACGCGTCTCCACGTGAGGCGGGAGACCCAGTGTCCCTTTCCACGTGCCACAGGGTTCCTGGGACTCCTATCCATTTTCAAAAGGAGTCAGGCATCGTCTCCTTTGGAAGCATTGATCTCCGCGGACTTTTCGAGTTTTCAAAGGATGTGAGGCCTCTGGTCGCGATGAGGCGGAGAACTCGGTCTTTCTCTGTGGTCTCCACAGGGGATTCAGACATCCCTTCGTCTTGGGAGATGCAAGACGAGCCTGCATTCAATTCACTGCAGGGATATCCGGCCTTACTTTGAGTCAGAGCATCTCGGTGTCCATTACACTTGAAGCCACAAATTCAGGGTCCCTCAAATATACATGTAGCTGAGAGAAGCCTCCTCTTGTGGTGCTTGTGGAAAGTTGGTATTCCTCTTGTGTCGAAGCCAGGGACTAAGCTCTCATCTCGAGTTGATTTGGGGTCCACGGAGCCCTTTCGTGTTGCTCCAGTGACCTCAAGATCCCTCTAGACTTGAGACAGTGATCTTGGGTTTTCTCTAGAGTGCCATCAAAGAAATCAAGGCTCCTTTCATGTTTGATGTGGAACACGGAATTGCTCTGCACGCAGTGCGGGGGAATCGGGCCTCATCTCGCGGCGAGGGGGAAGTCTCATGGTTTTTCTCGAGTTGCGGCCGGAACCTGGGGTATATTCTCGAGTTACGACGGGGAGGGCCCTTCCAGACACGTGTTTGTTCAGTGATGTCAGGACTCCTGCCTAGGTGCGAGGGACACCTCGGGATTCTCCTCGAGTCTTGGCATGGCAATGGGGACGCGTCTCCACGTGAGGCGGGAGACCCAGGGTCCCTTTCCACGTGCCACAGGGATCCTGGGACTCCTATCCATTTTCAAGAGGAGTCAGGCATCGTCTCCTTTGGAAGCATTGATCTCCGCGGACCTCTCGAGTTTTCAAAGGATGTGAGGCCTCCGCTCGCGATGAGGCGGAGAATTAGGTCTTTCTCTGTGGTCTCCACAGTGGATTCATACATCCCTTAGTCTTGGGAGATGCAAGACGAGCCTGCATTCCATTCACTGCAGGGATATCCGGCCTTACTTCGAGTCAGAGCATCTCAGTGTCCATTCCACTTGAGGCCAAAAACTCAGGGTCCCTCTCACATACATGTAGCTGAGAGAAGCCTCCTCTTGAGGTGCTTGTGGAAAGTTGGTATTCTTCTTGAGTCGAAGCCAGGGACTAAGCTCTCATCTCGAGTTGATTTGGGGTCCTGGAGCCCTTTCGTGTTGCTACAGTGACCTCAGGATCCCTCTAGACTTGAGACAGTGATCTTGGTTTTTCTCTGGAATGCCATCATGGAAATCAAGACTCCTTTCACGTTTGATGTGGAACACAGAATTGCTCTGCACGCAGTCCAGGGGAATGGGGCCTCATCTTGCGGCGAGGAGTAAGTCTCATGGTTTTTCTCGAGTTGCGGCCGGAACCTGGGGTATATTCTCGAGTTATGACTGGGAGGGCCCTTCCAGACACGTGTTTGTTCAGCGACGTCAGGACTCCTGCCTAGGTGCGAGGGACACCTCGGGATTCTCCACGAGTCTTGGCATGGTAATTGGGACGCGTCTCCACGTGATGCGGGAGACCCAGGGTTCCATTCCACGTGCCACAGGGATCATGGGACTCCTATCCATTTTCAAGAGGAGGCAGGCAACGTCTCCTTTGGAAGCATTGATCTCCGTGGACCTCTCGAGTTTTCAAAGGATGAGAGGCCTCCGGTCGCGATGATGCGGAGATCTAGGTCTTTCTCTGTGGTCTCCACAGGGGATTCAGACATCCCTTCGTCTTGGGAGATGCAAAACGAGCCTGCATTCAATTCACTGCAGGGATATCGGGCCTTACTTCGAGTCAGAGCATCTCTGTGTCCATTCCACTTGAGGCCACAATCTCAGGGTCCCTCTCACATACCTGTAGCTGAGAGAAACCTCCTCTTGAGGGTCTTGTGGAAAGTTGGTATTCCTCTTGAGTCGAAGCCAGGGACTAAGCTCTCATCTCGAGTTGATTTGGGGTCCACGGAGCCCTTTCGAGTTGCTACAGTGACCTCAGGATCCCTCTAGACTTGAGACAGTGATCTTGGGTTTTCTCTGGAGTGCCATCAAGGAAATCAAGGCTCCTTTCACGTTTGATGTGTAACACGGAATTGCTCTGCACGCAGTGCAGGGGAATCGGGCCTCATCTCGCGGCGAGGGGGAAGTCTCATGGTTTTTCTCGACTTACGGCCGGAACATGGGCTATATTCTCGAGTTACAACGGGGAGGGCCTTTCCAAACACGTGTTTGTTCAGCGACGTCAGGACTCCTTCCTAGGTGCGAGGGACACCTTTGGATTCTCTTCGAGTCTTGGCATGGCAATTGGGACGCGTCTCCACGTGAGGCGGGAGACGCAGGGTCCCTTTCCACGTGCCACAGGGATCCTGGGACTCCTATCCATTTTCAAGAGGTGTCAGGAATCTTCTCCTTTGGAAGCATTGATCTCCGCATACCTCTCGAATTTTCAAAGGATTTCAGGCCTCGGGTCGCGATGAAGCGGAGGACTAGGTCTTTCTCTGTGGTCTCCACAGGGGATTCAGACAACTCTTCGTCTTGGGAGATGCAAGACGAGCCTGCATTCACTTCACTGCAGGGATATCCGGCCTTACTTCGAGTCAGAGCATCTCGGTGTCCATTCCACTTGAGGCCACAAACTCAGGGTCCCTCTCACATAACTGTAGCTGAGAGAAGCCTCCTCTTGAGGTGCTTGTGGAAAGTTGGTATTCTTCTTGAGTCAAAGCCAGGGACTAAACTCTCATCTCGAGTTGATTTGGGGTCCCGGAGCCCTTTCATGTTGCTACAGTGACCTCAACATCCCTCTAGACTTGAGACAGTGATCTTGGGTTTTCTCTGGAGTGCCATCAAGGAAATCAAGGCTCCTTTCACGTTTGATGTGGAACACAGAATTGCTCTGCACGCAGTGCAGGGGAATCGGGCCTCATCTCACGGCGAGGGGGAAGTCTCATGGTTTTTCTCGAGTTGCGGCCGGAAACTGGGCTATATTCTCGAGTTACAACGGGGAGGGCCTTTCCAGACACGTGTTTGTTCAGCGAAGTCAGGACTCCTGCCTAGGTGCGAGGGACACCTCGGGATTCTCCTCGAGTCTTGGCATGGCAATTGGGATGCGTCTCCACGTGAGGCGGGAGACCCAGTGTCCCTTTCCACGTGCCACAGGGATCCTGGGACTCCTATCCATTTTCAAGAGGTGTCAGGCATCGTCTCCTTTGGAAGTATTGATCTCCGCAGACCTCTCGAGTTTTCAAAGGATATGAGGCCTCCGGTTGCGTTGAGGCGGAGGACTAGGTCTTTCTCTGTGGTCTCCACAGGGGATTCAGACAACCCTTCGTCTTGGGAGATGCAAGACGAGCCTGCATTCAATTCACTGCAGGGATATCCGCCTTACTTCGAGTCAGAGCATCTCGGTGTCCATTCCACTTGAGGCCACAAACTCAGGGTCCCTCTCACATACCTGTAGCTGAGAGAAGCCTCCTCTTGAAGTGCTTGTGGAAAGTTGGTATTCCTCTTGAGTCGAAGCCAGGGACTAAGCTCTCATCTCGAGTTAATTGGGGTCCACGGAGCCCTTTCTTGTTGCTACAGTGACCTCAGGATCCCTCTAGACTTGAGACAGTGATCTTGGGTTTTCTCTGGAGTGCCATCAAGGAAATCAAGGCTCCTTTCCCGTTTGATGTGGAACACAGAATTGCTCTGCACGCAGTGCAGGGGAATCGGGCCTCATCTCGCGGCGAGGGGGAAGTCTCATGGTTTTTCGCGATTTGCGGCCGGAACCTGGGGTATATTCTCGAGTTACGACGTGGAGGGCCCTTCCAGACACGTGTTTGTTCAGCGACGTCAGCACTCCTGCCTAGGTGCGAGGGACACCTCGGGATTCTCCTCGAGTCTTGGCATGGCAATTGGGACGCGTCTCCACGTGAGGCGGGAGACCCAGGGTCCCTTTCCACGTGCCACAGGGATCCTGGGACTCCTTTCCATTTTCAAGAGGAGTCAGGCATCGTCTCCTTTGGAAGCATTGATCTCCGCTGACCTCTCGAGTTTTCAAAGGATGTGAGGCCACAGGTCGCGATGAGGCGGAGAACTAGGTCTTTCTCTGTGTTCTCCACAGGGGATTCATACATCCCTTCGTCTTGGGAGATGCAAGACGAGCCTGCATTCCATTCACTGCAGGGATATCCGGCCTTACTTCGAGTCAGAGCATCTCAGTGTCCATTCCACTTGAGGCCAAAAACTCAGGGTCCCTCTCACATACCTGTAGCTGAGAGAAGCCTCCTCTTGAGGTGCTTGTGGAAAGTTGGTATTCTTCTTCAGTCGAAGCCAGGGACTAAGCTGTCATCTCGAGTTGATTTGGGGTCCACGGAGCCCTTTCGTGTTGCTACAGTGACCTCAGGATCCCTCTAGACTTGAGACAGTGATCTTGGGTTTTCTCTGGAATGCCATCATGGAAATCAAGACTCCTTTCACGTTTGATGTGGAACACAGAATTGCTCTGCACGCAGTGCAGGGGAATGGGGCCTCATCTCGCGGCGAGGAGTAAGTCTCATGGTTTTTCTCGAGTTGCGGCCGGAACCTGGGGTATATTCTCGAGTTATGACTGGGAGGGCCCTTCCAGACACGTGTTTGTTCAGCGACGTCAGGACTCCTGCCTAGGTGCGAGGGACACCTCGGGATTCTCCACGAGTCTTGGCATGGTAATTGGGACGCGTCTCCACGTGATGCGGGAGACCCAGGGTCCCTTTCCACGTGCCACAGGGATCCTGGGACTCCTATCCATTTTCAAGAGGAGGCAGGCAACGTCTCCTTTGGAAGCATTGATCTCCGTGCACCTCTCCAATTTTCAAAGGATGTGAGGCCTCCGTTCGCGTTGAGGCGGAGAACTAGGTCTTTCTCTGAGGTCTCCACAGGGGATTCAGACATCCCTTCGTCTTGGGATATGCAAGACGAGCCTGCATTCAATTCACTGCATTGATATCGGGCCTTATTTCCAGTCAGAGCACCTCGGTGTCCATTCCACTTGAGGCCACAATCTGAGGGTCCCTCTCACATACCGGTAGCTGAGAGAAGCCTCCTCTTGCGGTGCTTGTGGAAAGTTGGTATTCCTCTTGAGTTGAAGCCAGGGACTAAGCTCTCATCTCGAGTTGATTTGGGGTCGACGGAGCCCTTTCCTGTTGGTCCAGTGACCTCAGGATCCCTCTAGACTTGAGACAGTGATCTTGGGTTTTCTCTGGAGTGCCATCAAGGAAATCAAGGCTCCTTTCACGTTTGATGTGTAACACGGAATTGCTCTGCACGCAGTGCAGGGGAATCGGGCCTCATCTCGCGGCGAGGGGGAAATCTCATGGTTTTTCTCGACTTGCGGCCGGAACCTGGGCTATATTCTCGAGTTACAATGGGGAGGGCCTTTCCAGACACGTGTTTGTTCAGCGACATCAGGACTCCTTCCTAGGTGCGAGGGACACCTTGGGATTCTCCTCGAATCTTGGCATGGCAATTGGGACGCGTCTCCACGTGAGGCGGGAGATGCAGGGTCCCTTTCCACGTGCCACAGGGATCCTGGGACTCCTATCCATTTTCAAGAGGAGTCAGGCATCGTCTCCTTTGGAAGCATTGATCTCCGCGGACCTCTCGAGTTTTCAAAGGATGTGAGGCCTCCGGTCGCGATGAGACGGAGAACTAGGTCTTTCCCTGTGGTCTCCACAGGGGATTCAGACATCCCTTCGTCTTGGGAGATTCAAGACGAGCCTGCATTCAATTCACTGCAGGGATAAATGGCCTTACTTCGAGTCAGAGCATCTCGGTGTCCATTCCACTTGAGGCCTCAAACTCAGGGTCCTTCTCACATACCTGTGGTTGAGAGAACCCACCTCTTGAGGTGCTTGTGGAAAGTTGGTATTCCTCTTGAGTCGAAGCCAGGGACTAAGCTCTCATCTCGAGTTGATTTGGGGTCCTCGGAGCCCTTTCGTATTTCTCCAGTGACCTCAGGATCCCTCTAGACTTGAGACAGTGATCTTGGGTTTTCTCTGGAGTGCCATCAAGGAAATCAAGGCTCCTTTCCCGTTTGATGTGGAACACGGAATTGCTCTGCATGCAGTGCAGGGGAATCGGGCCTCAACTAGCGGCGAGGGGGAAATCTCATGGTTTTTCTCGAGTTGCGGCCGGAACCTGGGGTATATTCTCGAATTACCACGGGGAGGCCCCTTCCAGACACGTGTTTGTTCAGCGACGTCAGGACTCCTGCCTAGGTGCGAGGGACACCTCGGGATTCTCCTCCAGTCTTGGCGTGGCAATTGGGACGCGTCTCCACGTCAGGCGGGAGACCCAGGGTCCCTTTACACGTGCCACAGGGATCCTGGGACTCTTATCCATTTTAAAGAGGAGTCAGGCATCGTCTACTTTGGAAGCATTGATCTCCGCGGACCTCTCGAGTTTTCAAACGATGTGAGGCCTCCGCTCGCGATGAGGCGGAGAATTAGGTCTTTCTCTGTGGTCTCCACAGGGGTTGAGACATCCCTTCATCTTGGGAGATGCAAGATGAGCCTGCATTCAATTCACTGCAGGGATATCCGGCCTTACTTTGAATCAGAGCATCTCGGTGTCCATTCCATTTGAGGCCACAAACTCAGGGGCCCTCTCACATACCTGTAGCTGAGAGAAGCCTCCTCTTGAGGTGCTTGTGGAAAGTTGGTATTCCTCTTGAGTCGAAGCCAGGGACTAAGCTCTCATCACGAGTTGATATGGGGACCACAGAGCCCTTTCATGTTGCTACAGTGACCTCAGGATCCCTCTAGACTTGAGACAGTGATCTTGGGTTTTCTCTTTCTCGGGCCTCATCTCACGGCGAGGGGAAAGTCTCATGGTTTTTCTCGAGTTGCGGCTGGAAACTGGGCTATATTCTCGAGTTACAACGGGGAGGGCCTTTCCAGACACGTGTTTGTTCAGCGACGTCAGGACTCCTGCCTAGGTGCGAGGGACACCTCGGGATTCTCCTCGAGTCTTGGCATGGCAATTGGGATGCGTCTCCACATGAGGCGGGAGACCCAGGGTCCCTTTCCCCGTGCCACAGGGATCCTGGGACTCCTATCCATTTTCAAGAGGAGGCAGGCAACGTTTCCTTTGGAAGCATTGATCTCCGTGCACCTCTCCAATTTTCAAAGGACGTGAGGCCTCTGTTCGCGTTGAGGCGGAGAACTAGGTCTTTCTCTGTGGTCTCCACAGGGGATTCAGACATCCCTTCGTCTTGGGAGATGCAAGACGAGCCTGCATTCAATTCACTGCATTGATATCGGGCCTTATTTTCAGTCAGAGCACCTCGGTGTCCATTCCACTTGAGGCCACAATCTGAGGGTCCCTCTCACATACCGGTAGCTGAGAGAAGCCTCCTCTTGCGGTGCTTGTGGAAAGTTGTTATTCCTCTTGAGTCTAAGCCAGGGACTAAGCTCTCATCTCGAGTTGATTTGGGGTCCACGGAGCCATTACATGTTGCTCCAGTGACCTCAGGATCCCTCTAGACTTGAAACAGTGATCTTGGGTTTTCTCTGGAGCGCCATCAAGGAAATCAAGGCTCCTTTCAAGTTTGATTTGGAACACGGAATTGTTCTGCACGCAGTGCAGGGGAATCGGGCCTCATCTCGCGTCAAGGGGGATGTCTCATGGTTTTTCTCAAGTTGCGGCCGAAACCTGGGGTATATTCTCAAGTTACGACGGGGAGGGCCCTTCCAGACACGTTTTTGTTCAGCGACGTCAGGACTCCTGCCTAGGTGCGAGGGACACCTCGGGATTCTCCTCGAGTCTTGGCATGGCAATTGGGACGCGTCTCCACGTGAGGCGGGAGACCCAGGGTTCCTTTCCACGTGCCACAGGGATCCTGGGACTCCTATCCATTTTCAAGAAGAGTCAGGCATCTTCTCCTTTGGAAGCATTGATCTCCGCGGACCTCTCGAGTTTTCAAAGGATGTGCGGCCTCCGGTCTCGATGATGCGGAGAACGAGGTCTTTCTCTGTGGTCTCCACAGGGGATTCAGACAACCCTTCGTCTTGGGAGATGCAAGACGAGCCTGCATTCAATTCACTGCAGGGATATCCGGCCTTACTTCGAGTCAGAGCATCTCGGTGTCCATTCCACTTGAGGCCACAAACTCAGGGTCCCTCTCACATACCTGTAGCTGAGAGAGCCCCCTCTTGAGGTGCTTGTGGAAAGTTGGTATTCCTCTTGAGTCGAAGCCAGGGACTAAGCTCTCATCTCGAGTTGATTTGGGGTCCACGGAGCCCTTTCATGTTGCTCCAGTGACCTCAGGATACCTCTAGACTTGAGACAGTGAACTTGAGTTTTCTCTGGAGTGCCATCAAGGAAATCAAGGCTCTTTTCACGTTTGATGTGGAACAAGGAATTTCTCTGCATGCAGTGCAGGGGAATCGGGCCTCAACTCGCGGCGCGGGGGAAATCTCATGGTTTTTCTCGAGTTGCGGCCGGAACCTGGGGTATGTTCTCGAGTTACGACGGGGAGGGCCCTTACAGACACGTGTTTGTTCAGCGACGTCAGGACTCCTGCCTAGGTGCAAGGGACACCTCGGGATTCTCCTCGAGTCTTGGGATGACAATTGGGACGCGTCTCACCGTGAGGCGGGAGACCCAGTGTTCCTTTCCACGTGCCACAAGGATCCTGAGACTCCTATCCATTTTCAAGAGGGGTCAGGCATCGTCTCCTTTGGAAGCATTGATCTCTGCAGACCTCTCGAGTTTTCAAAGGATGTGAGGCCTCCGGTCACGATGAGGCGGAGGACTAGGTCTTTCTCTGTGGTCTCCACAGGGGTTTCAGACATCCCTTCATCTTGGGAGATGCAAGACGAGCCTGCATTCAATTCACTGCAGGGATATCCGGACTTACTTCGGATCAGAGCATCTCGGTGTCCATTCCACTTGAGGCCACAAACTCAGGGTCCTTCAAATATACCTGTAGCTGAGAGAAGCCTCCTCTTGAGGTGCTTGTGGAAAGTTGGTATTCCTCTTGAGTCTAAGCCAGGGACTAAGCTCTCATCTCGAGTTGATTTGGGGTCGACGGAGCCCTTTCCTGTTGGTCCAGTGACCTCAGGATCCCTCTAGACTTGAGACAGTGATCTTGGGTTTCCTCTGGAGTGCCATCAAGGAAATCAAGGCTCCTTTCACGTTTGATGTGGAACACGGAATTTCTCTGCATGCAGTGCAGGGGAATCGGGCCTCAACTCGCGGCGCGGGGGAAATCTCATGGTTTTTCTTGAGTTGCGGCCGGAACCTGGGTTATATTCTCGAGTTACGACGAAGAGGGCCCTTCCAGACACGTGTTTGTTCAGCGACATCAGGACTCCTGCCTAGGTGCGAGGGACACCTCGGGATTCTCCTCGAGTCTTGGCATGGCAATTGGGACGCGTCTCCACGTGAGGCGGGAGACCCAGGGTCCCTTTCCACGTGCCACAGGGATCCTGGGACTCCTATCCATTTTCAAAAGGAGTCAGGCATCGTCTCCTTTGGAACCATTGATCTCCGCGGACTTTTCGAGTTTTCAAAGGATGTGAGGCCTCTGGTCGCGATGAGGCGGAGGACTCGGTCTTTCTCTGTGGTCTCCACAGGGGATTCAGACATCCCTTCGTCTTGGGAGATGCAAGACGAGCCTGCATTCAATTCACTGCAGGGATATCCGGCCTTACTTTGAGTCAGAGCATCTCGGTGTCCATTACACTTGAAGCCACAAATTCAGGGTCCCTCAAATATACATGTAGCTGAGAGAAGCCTCCTCTTGTGGTGCTTGTGGAAAGTTGGTATTCCTCTTGTGTCGAAGCCAGGGACTAAGCTCTCATCTCGAGTTGATTTGGGGTCCACGGAGCCCTTTCGTGTTGCTCCAGTGACCTCAAGATCCCTCTAGACTTGAGACAGTGATCTTGGGTTTTCTCTAGAGTGCCATCAAAGAAATCAAGGCTCCTTTCATGTTTGATGTGGAACACGGAATTGCTCTGAACGCAGTGCAGGGGAATCGGGCCTCATCTCGCGGCGAGGGGAAGTCTCATGGTTTTTCTCGAGTTGCGGCCGGAACCTGGGGTATATTCTCGAGTTACGACGGGGAGGGCCCTTCCAGACACGTGTTTGTTCAGTGATGTCAGGACTCCTGCCTAGGTGCGAGGGACACCTCGGGATTCTCCTCGAGTCTTGGCATTGCAATTGGGACGCGTCTCCACGTGAGGCGGGAGACCCAGGGTCCCTTTCCACGTGCCAAAGGGATCCTGGGACTCCTATCCATTTTCAAGAGGAGTCAGGCATCGTCTCCTTTGGAAGCATTGATCTTCGCAGACCTCTCGAGTTATCAAAGGATGTGAGGCCTCCGGTCGCGATGAGGCGGAGGACTAGGTATTTCTCTGTGGTCTCCACAGGAGATTCAGACATCCCTTCGTCTTGGAAGATGAAATACGAGCCTACATTCAATTCACTGCAGGGATATCCGGCCTTACTTCGAGTCAGAGCATCTCGGTGCCCATTCCACTTGAGGCCAGAAACTCAGGGGCCCTCTCACAACCTGTAGCTGAGAGAAGCCTCCTCTTGAGGTGCTTCTGGAAAGTGGGTATTCCTCTTGAGTCGAAGCAAGGGTCTAAGCTCTCATCTCGAGTTGATTTGGGGTCCACGGAGCCCTTTCGTGTTGCTACAGTGACCTCAGGATCCCTCTAGACTTGAGACAGTGATCTTGGGTTTTCTCTGGTGTGCCATCAAGGAAATCAAGGCTCCTTTCAAGTTTGATGTGGAACACGGAATTGCTCTGCACGCAGTGCAGGGGAATCGGGCCTCATCTCGCGGCGAGGGGGAAGTCTCATGGTGTTTCTCGAGTTGCGGCCGGAACCTGTGGTATATTATCGAGTTACGACGGGGAGGGCCCTTCCAGACACGTGTTTGTTCAGCGACGTCAGGACTCCTGCCTAGGTGCGAGGGACACCTCGGGATTCTCCTCGAGTCTTGGCATGGCAATGGGGACGCGTCTCCACGTGAGGCGGGAGACCCGGGGTCCCTTTCCACGTGCCACAGGGATCCTGGGACTCCTATCCATTTTCAAGAGGAGTCAGGCATCGTCTCCTTTGGAAGCATTGATCTCCGCGGACCTCTCGAGTTTTCAAAGGATGTGAGGCCTCCGGTCGCGATGAGGCGGAGGACTAGGTATTTCTCTGTGGTCTCCACAGGGGATTCAGACATCCCTTCGTCTTGGAAGATGAAATACGAGCCTGCATTCCATTCACTGCAGGGATATCCGGCCTTACTTCGAGTCAGAGCATCTCAGTGTCCATTCCACTTGAGGCCAAAAACTCAGGGTCCCTCTCACATACCTGTAGCTGAGAGAAGCCTCCTCTTGAGGTGCTTGTGGAAAGTTGGTATTCTTCTTGAGTCGAAGCCAGGGACTAAGCTCTCATCTCGAGTTGATTTGGGGTCCTGGAGCCCTTTCGTTTTGCTACAGTGACCTCAGGATCCCTCTAGACTTGAGACAGTGATCTTGGGTTTTCTCTGGAATGCCATCATGGAAATCAAGACTCCTTTCACGTTTGATGTGGAACACAGAATTGCTCTGCACGCAGTGCAGGGGAATGGGGCCTCATCTCGCGGCGAGGAGTAAGTCTCATGGTTTTTCTCGAGTTGCGGCCGGAACCTGGGGTATATTCTCGAGTTATGACTGGGAGGGCCCTTCCAGACACGTGTTTGTTGAGCGACGTCAGGACTCCTGCCTAGGTGCGAGGGACACCTCGGGATTCTCCACGAGTCTTGGCATGGTAATTGGGACGCGTCTCCCCGTGATGCGGGAGACCCAGGGTCCCATTCCACGTGCCACAGGGATCATGGGACTCCTATCCATTTTCAAGAGGAGGCAGGCAACGTCTCCTTTGGAAGCATTGATCTCCGTGCACCTCTCCAATTTTCAAAGGATGTGAGGCCTCCGTTCGCGTTGAGGCGGAGAACTAGGTCTTTCTCTGTGGTCTCCACAGGGGATTCAGACATCCCTTCGTCTTGGGAGATGCAAGACGAGCCTGCATTCAATTCACTGCATTGATATCGGGCCTTATTTCCAGTCAGAGCACCTCGGTGTCCATTCCACTTGAGGCCACAATCTTAGGGTCCCTCTCACATAACGGTAGCTGAGAGAAGACTCCTCTTGCGGTGCTTGTGGAAAGTTGGTATTCCTCTTGAGTTGAAGCCAGGGACTAAGCTTTCATCTCGAGTTGATTTGGGGTCCTCGGAGCCATTTCGTGTTACTCCAGTGACCTCAGGATCCCTCTAGACTTGAGACAGTGATCTTGGGTTTTCTCTGGAGTGCCATCAAGGAAATCAAGTCTCCTTTCACGTTTGATGTGGAACACGGAATTGCTCTGCACGCAGTGCAGGGGAAACGGGCCTCATCTCGCGTCAAGGGGGATGTCTCATGGTTTTTCTCAAGTTGCGGCCGAAACCTGGGTTATGTTCTCAAGTTACGACGGGGAGGGCCCTTCCAGACACGTTTTTGTTCAGCGACGTCAGGACTCCTGCCTAGGTGCGTGGGACACCTCGGGATTCTCCTCGAGTCTTGGCATGGCAATTGGGACGCGTCTCCACGTGAGGCGGGAGACCCAGGGTTCCTTTCCACGTGCCACAGGGATCCTGGGACTCCTATCCATTTTCAAGAAGAGTCAGGCATCTTCTCCTTTGGAAGCATTGATCTCCGCGGACCTCTCGAGTTTTCAAAGGATGTGAGGCCTCCGGTCTCGATGAGGCGGAGAACGAGGTCTTTCTCTGTGGTCTCCACAGGGGATTCAGACAACCCTTCGTCTTGGGAGATGCAAGACGAGCCTGCATTCAATTCACTGCAGGGATATCCGGCCTTACTTCGAGTCAGAGCATCTCGGTGTCCATTCCACTTGAGGCCACAAACTCAGGGTCCCTCTCACATACTTGTAGCTGAGAGAGCCCCCTCTTGAGGTGCTTGTGGAAAGTTGGTATTCCTCTTGAGTCGAAGCCAGGGACTAAGCTCTCATCTCGAGTTGATTTGGGGTCCACGGAGCCCTTTCATGTTGCTCCCGTGACCTCAGGATACCTCTAGACTTGAGACAGTGAACTTGAGTTTTCTCTGGAGGGCCATCAAGGAAATCAAGGCTCCTTTCACGTTTGATGTGGAACACGGAATTTCTCTGCATGCAGTGCAGGGGAATCGGGCCTCAACTCGCGGCGCTGGGGAAATCTCATGGTTTTTCTTGAGTTGCGGCTGGAACCTGGGTTATATTCTCGAGTTACGACGAGGAGGGCTCTTCCAGACACGTGTTTGTTCAGCGACATCAGGACTCCTGCCTAGGTGCGAGGGACACCTCGGATTCTCCTCGAGTCTTGGCATGGCAATTGGGAGGCGTCTCCACGTGAGGCGGGAGACCCAGCATCCCTTTCCAAATGCCACAGGGATCCTGGGACTCCTATCCATTTTCAAGAGGAGTCAGGCATCGTCTCCTTTGGAAGCATTGATCTCCGCGGACCTCTCAAGTTTTCAAAGGATGTGAGGCCTCCGGTCGCGATGAGGCGGAGGACTCGGACTTTCTCTGTGGTCTCCACAGGGGATTCATACATCCCTTCGTCTTGGGAGATGCAAGACGAGCCTGCATTCAATTCACTGCAAGGATATCTGGCCTTACTTCGAGTCAGAGCATCTCGGTGTTCATTCCCGTTGAGGCCACAAACTCAGGGTCCCTCTCACATACCTGTAGCTGAGAGAAGCCTTCTCTTGAGGTGCTTGTGGAAAGTTGGTATTCCTCTTGAGTCGAAGCCAGGGACTAAGCTCTCATCTCGAGTTGATTTGGGGTCCACGGAGCCCTTTCGTGTTGCTCCAGTGACCTCAGGATCCCTCTAGACTTGAGACAATGATCTGGGGTTTTCTCTGGAGTTCCATCAAGGAAATCAAGGCTCCTTTCACGTTTGATGTGGAACACGGAATAGCTCTGCACGCAGTGCAGGGGAATCGGGCCTCATCTCGCGGTGAGGGGGATGTCTCATGGTTTTTCTCGAGTTGCGGCCGGAACCTGGGGTATATTCTCGAGTTACGACGGGGAGGTCCCTTCCAGACACGTGTTTGTTCAGCGACATCAGGACTCCTGCCTAGGTGCGAGGGACACCTCGGGATTCTCCTCGAGTCTTGGCATGGCAATTGGGACGCGTCTCCACGTGAGGCGGGAGACCCAGTGTCCCATTCCACGTGCCTCAGGGATCCTGGGACTCCTATCCATTTTCAAGATGAGTCAGGCATCTTCTCCTTTGGAAGCATTGATCTCCGCGGACCTCTCGGGTTTTCAAAGGATGTGAGGCCTCCGGTCGCGATGAGGTCTAGAACTAGGTCTTTTTCTGTGGTCTCCACAGGGGATTCAGACATCCCTTCGTCTGGGGAGATGCGTGAAGAGCCTGCATTCAATTCACTGCAGGGATATTCGGCCTTATTTTGAGTCATAGCATCTTGGTGTCCATTCCACTTGAGGCCACAAACTCAGGGTCCCTCTCACATAACTGTAGCTGAGAGAAGCCTCCTCTTGAGGTGCTTGTGGAAAGTTGGTATTGCTCTTAAGTCGAAGCCAGGGACTAAGCTCTCATCTCGAGTTGATTTGGGGTCCACGGAGCCCTTTCGTGTTGCTACAGTGACCTCAGAATCCCTCTAGACTTGAGACAGTGATCTTGGGTTTTCTCTGGAGTGCCATCAAGGATATCAAGGCTCCTTTCAATTTTGATGTGGAACACGGAATTGCTCTGCACGCAGTGCAGGGGAATCGGGTCTCATCTCGCGGCGAGGGGTAAGTCTGATGGTTTTTCTCGAGTTGCGGCCGGAACCTGGGGTATATTCTCGACTTACGACGGGGAGGGCCCTTCTAGACAAGTGTTTGTTCAGCGACGTCAGGACTCCTGCCTAGGTGCCCGGGACACCTCTGGATTCTCCTCGAGTCTTGACATGGCAATTGGGACGCGTCTCCACGTGAGGCGGGAGACCCAGGGTCCCTTTCCACGTGCCACACGGATCCTGGGACGGCTATCCATTTTCAAGAGTAGTCAGGCATCGTCTCCTTTATAAGCATTGATCTCCGAGGACCTCTCGAATTTTCAAAGGATGTGAGGCCTCCGGTCGCGATGTGGCGAGAACTAGGTCTTTCTTATGGTCTCCACAGGGGATTCAGACATCCCTTCGTCTTGGGAGATGCAAGATGAGCCTGCATTCAATTCACTGCAGGGATATCCGGCCTTACTTCGAGTCAGAGCATCTCGGTGTCCATTCCACTTGAGGCCACAAAATCAGGGTCCCTCTCACATAACTGTAGCTGAGAGAAGCCTCCTCTTGAGGTGCTTGTGGAAAGCTGGTATTCCTCTTGAGTCGAAGCCAGGGACTAAGCTATCATCTCGAGTTGATTTGGGGTCCACGGAGCCCTTTCGTGTTGCTACAGTGACCTCAGGATCCCTCTAGACTTGAGACAGTGATCTTGGGTTTTCTCTGGAGTGCCATCAAGGATATCAAGGCTCCTTTCAACTTTGATGTGGAACACGGCATTGCTCTGCACGCAGTGCAGGGAAATTCGGCCTCATCTCGCGGCGAGTTTGAAGTCTCATGGTTTTACTCGAGTTGCGGCCGGAACCTGGGGTATATTCCCGAGTTACGACGGTGAGGTCCCTTCCAGACACGTGTTTGTTCAGCGACGTCAGGACTCCTGCCTAGGTGCGAGGGACAACTGGGGATTCTCCTCGAGTCTTGGCATGGCAATTGGGACGCGTCTCCACGTGAGGTGGGAGACCCAGGGTCCCTTTCCACGTGATTCAGGGATCCTGGGACTCCTATCCATTTTCAAGAAGAGTCAGGCATCGTCTCCTTTGGAAGCATTGATCTCCGCGGACCTCTCGAGTTTTCAAAGGATATGAGGCCTCCGGTCGCGATGAGGCGGAGAACTAGGTCTTTCTTGTGGTCTCCACAGGGGATTCAGACATCCCTTCGTCTTGGCAGATGCATGACGAGCCTGCTTTCAATTCACTGCAGGGATATCCGGCCTTACTTCGAGTCAGAGCATCTCGGTGTCCATTCCACTTGAGGCCACAAATTCAGGGTCCTTCTCACATACTTGTGGCTGAGAGAACCCTCCCCTTGAGGTGCTTGTGGAAAGTTGGTATTCCTCTTGAGTCGAAGCCAGGGACGAAGCTCTCATCTCGAGTTAATTTGGGGTCCACGGAGCCCTTTCGTGTTGCTCCAGTGACCTCAGGATCCCTCTAGACTTGAGACAGTGATCTTGGGTTTTCTCTGGAGTGCCATCAAGGAAATCAAGGCTTTTTTCTCGTTTGATGTGGAACACGGAATTGCTCTACACGCAGTGCAGGGGAATCGGGCCTCATCTCGCGGTAAGGGGGAAGTCTCATGGTTTTTCTCGAGTTGCGGCCGGAACCTGGGGTATATTCTCGAGTTACGACCGGGAGGGCCATTCCACACACGTGTTTGTTCAGCGACGTCAGGACTCCTGCCTAGGTGCGAGGGAAACGTGGGGATTCTCCTCGAGTCTTGGCATGGCAATTGGGACGCGTCTCCACGTGAGGCGGGAGACCCAGGGTCCCTTTCCACGTGCCACAGGGATCCTGGGACTCTTATCCATTTTCAAGAGGAGTCAGGCATCGTCTCCTTTGGAAGCATTGATCTCCGCGGACCTCTCGAGTTTTCAAAGGATGTGAGTCCTCCGGTCGCGATGAGGCGGAGAACTAGGACTTTCTCTGTGGACTCCACAGGGGATTCAGACATCCCTTCGTCTTGAGAGATGCAAGACGAGCCTGCATTCAATTCACTGCAGGGATATCCGGCCTTACTTCGAGTCAGAGCATCTCGGTGTCCATTCCACTTGAGGCCACAAACTCAGGGTCCATCTCACATACCTGTAGCTGAGGGAAGCCTCCTCTTGAGGTGCTTGTGGAAAGTTGGTATTCCTCTTGAGTCGAAGCCAGGGACTAAGCTCTCATCTCGAGTTGATTTGGGGTCCACGGAGCACTTTCGTGTTGCTACAGTGACCTCAGGATCCCTCTAGACTTGAGACAGTGATCTTGGGTTTTCTCTGGAGTGCCATCAAGGAAATCAAGGCTTTTTTCTCGTTTGATGTGGAACACGGAATTGCTCTACACGCAGTGCAGGGGAATCGGGCCTCATCTCGCGGCAAGGGGGATGTCTCATGGTTTTTCTCAAGTTGCGGCCGGAACCTGGGGTATATTCTCAAGTTACGATGGGGAGGGCCCTTCCAGACACGTGTTAGTTCAGCGACGTCAGGACTCCTGCCTAGGTGCGAGGGACACCTCGGGATTCTCCTCGAGTCTTGGCATGGCAATTGGGATGCGTCTCCACGTGAGGCGGGAGACCAGGGTCCCTTTCCACGTGCCACAGGGATCCTGGGACTCCTATCCATTTTCAAGAGGAGTCAGGCATCGTCTCCTTTGAAAGCATTGATCTCCGTAGACCTCTCGAGTTTTCAAAGGATGTGAGGCCTCCGGTCGCGATGATGCGGAGGACTAGGTCTTTCTCTGTGGTCTCCACAGGGGATTCAGACATCCCTTCGTCTTGGGAGATGCAAGACGAGCCTGCATTCAATTCACTTCAGGGATATCCGGCCTTACTTCGAGTCAGAGCATCTCGGTGTCCATTCCAATTGAGGCCAAAAACTCAGGGTCCCTCTCACATACCTGTAGCTGAGAGAAGCCTCCTCTTGAGGTGCTCGTGGAAAGTTGGTATTCCTCTTGAGTCGAAGCCAGGGACTAAGCTCTCATCTCGAGTTGATTTGGGGTCCACGGAGCCCTTTCGTGTTGCTCCAGTGACCTCAGGATCCCTCTAGACTTGAGACAGTGACCTTGGGTTTTCTCTGGAGTGCCATCAAGGAAATCAAGGCTCCTTTCACGTTTGATGTGGAACACGGAATTGCTCTGCACGCAGTGCAGGGGAATCGGACCTCATCTCGCGGCGAGGGGGAAGTCTCATGGTTTTTCTCGAGTTGCGGCCGGAACCTGGGGTATATTCTCGAGTTACGACGGGGAGGGCCCTTCCTTACACGTGTTTGTTCAGCGACGTCAGGACTCCTGCATAGGTGCGAGGGACATGTCGGGATTCTCCTCGAGTCTTGGCATGGCAATTGGGACCTGTCTCCACGTGAGGCGGGAGACCCAGGGTCCCTTTCCACGTGTCACAGTGATCCTGGGACTCCTATCCATTTTCAAGAGCAGTCAGGCATCGTCTCCTTTGGAAGCATTGATCTTCGCGGACCTCTCGAGTTTTCAAAGGATGTGAGGCCTCCGGTCGCGATGAGGCGGAGGACTAGGTCTTTCTCTGTGGACTCCACAGGGGATTCAGACATTCCTTCGTCTTGGGAGATACAAGATGAGCCTGCATTCAATTCACTCCAGGGATATCTGGTCTTACTTCGAGTCACAGCATCTCGGTGTCCATTCCACTTGACGCCACAAACTCAGGGTCCCTCTCACATACCAGTAGCTGAGAGAAGCCTCCTCTTGAGGTGCTTGTGGAAAGTTGGTATTCCTCTTGAGTCGAAGCCAGGGACTAAGCTCTCATCTCGAGTTGATTTGGGGTCCACGGAGCCCTTTCGTGTTGCTCCAGTGACCTCAGGATCCCTCTAGACTTGAGACAGTGATCTTGGGGTTTCTGTGGAGTGCCATCAAGGAAATCAAGGCTCCTTTCACGTTTGATGTGGAACACGGAATTGCTGTGCACGCAGTGCAGGGGAATCGGGGGTCATCTCGCGGCGAGGGGGAAGTCTCATGGTTTTTCTCGAGTTGCGGCCGGAACCTGGGGTATATTCTCGAGTTACGACGGGGAGGGCCCTTCCAGACACGTGTTTGTTCAGCGACGTCAGGACTCCTGCCTAGGTGCGAGGGACAACTCGGGATTCTCCTCGAGCCTTGGCATGGCAATTGGGACGCGTCTCCACGTGAGGCGGGAGACCAAGGGTCCCTTTCCACGTGCCACAGGGATCCTGGGACTCCTATCCATTTTCAAGAGGAATCAGGCATCGTCTCCTTTGGAAGCATTGATCTCCGTGGACGTCTCGAATTTTCAAAGGATGTGAGGCCTCCAGTCGTGAAGAGGTGGAGAACTAGGTCTTCTCTGTGGTCTCCACAGGGGATTCAGACATCCCTTCATCTTGGGAGATGGAAGACGAGCCTGCATTCAATTCACTGCAGGGATATCCAGCCTTACGTAGAGTCAGAGCATCTCGGTGTCCATTGCACTTGAGGCCACAAACTCAGGGTCCCTCTCACATACCTGTAGCTGAGAGAAGCCTCCTCTTGAGGTGCTTGTGGAAAGTTGGTATTCCTCTTGAGTCGAAGCCAGGGACTAAGCTCTCATTTCGAGTTGATTTGGGGTCCACGGAGCCCTTTCCTGTTGCTACAGTGACCTCAGGATCCCTCTAGACTTGAGACAGTGATCTTGGGTTTTCTGTGGAGTGCCATCAAGGAAATCAAGGCTCCTTTCACGTTTGATGTGGAACATGGAATTGCTCTGCACGCAGTGCAGGGGAATCGGGCCTCATGTCGCGGCGAGGGGGAAGTCTCATGGTTTTTCTCGAGTTGCGGCCGGAACCTGGGGTATATTCTCGAGTTACGACGGGGAGGGCCCTTCCTGACACGTGTTTGTTCATCGACGTCAGGATTCCTGCCTAGGTGCGAGGGACACCTCGGGATTCTCTTCGAGTCTTGGTATGGCAAATGAGACGCGTCTCCACGTGAGGCGTGAGACCCAGGGTCCCTTTCCACGTGCCACAGGGATCCTGGGGCTCCTATCCATTCTCAAGAGGAGTCAGGCATCGTCTCCTTTGGAAGCATTGATCTCCGCGGACTTCTCGAGTTTTCAAAGGATGTGAGGCCTCCGTTCGCGTTGAGGCGGAGGACTAGGTCTTTCTCTGTGGTCTCCACAGGGGATTCAGACAACCCTTCGTCTTGGGAGATGCAAGACGAGCCTGCATTCAATTCACTGCAGGTATATCCGGCCTTACTTCGAGTCAGAGCATCTCGGTGTCCATTCCACTTGAGGCCACAAACTCAGGGTCCCTCTCACATACCTGTAGCTGAGAGAAGCCTCCTATTGAGGTGCTTTTGGAAAGTTGGTATTCCTCTTGAGTCGAAGCCAGGGACTAAGCTCTCATCTCGAGTTGATTTGGGGTCCACGGAGCCCTTTCGTGTTGCTCCAGTGACCTCAGGATCCCTCTAGACTTGAGACAGTGATCTTGGGTTTTCTCTGGAGTGTCATCAAGGAAATCAAGGCTCCTTTCACGTTTGATGTGGAACACGGAATTGCTCTGGACGCAGTGCATAGGAATCGCGCCTCATCTCGCGGCGAGGGGGAAGACTCATGGTTTCTCTCGAGTTGAGGCCGGAACCTGGGGTATATTCTCGAGTTACGATGGGGAGGTCCCTTGCATACACGGGTTTGTTCAGCGACGTAAGGACTCCAGCCTAGGTGCGAGGGACACCTCGGGATTCTCCTCGAGTCTTCGCATGGCATTTGGGACGCGTCTCCACTTGAGGCGGGAGACGCAGGGTCCCTTTCCACGTGTCACAGGGATCCTGGGACTCCTATCCATTTTCAAGAGGAGTCAGGCATCGTCTCCTTTGGAAGCATTGATCTCCGCAGACCTCTCGAGTTTTCAAAGGATGTGAGGCCTCTGGTCGCGTTGAGGCGGAGGACTAGGTCTTTCTCTGGGGTCTCCACAGGGGATTCAGACAACCATTCGTCTTGGGAGATGCAAGACGAGCCTGCATTCAATTCACTGCAGGGATATCCGGCCTTACTTCGAGTCAGAGCATCTCGGTGTCCATTCCACTTGAGGCCACAAACTCAGGGTCCCTCTCACATACCTGTAGCTGAGAGAAGCCTCCTCTTGAGGTGCTTGTGGAAAGTTGGTATTCCTCTTGAGTCGAAGCCAGGGACTAAGCTCTCATCTCGAGTTGATTTGGGGTCCACGGAGCCCTTTCCTGTTGCTACAGTGACCTCAGGATCCCTCTAGACTTGAGACAGTGATCTTGGGTTTTCTCTGGAGTGCCATCAAGGAAATCAAGACTCCTTTCTTGTTTGATGTGGAACACGGAATTGCTCTGCACGCAGTGCAGGGGAATCGGGCCTCATGTCGCGGCGAGGGGGTAGTCTCATGGTTTTTCTCGAGTTGCGGCCGGAACCTGGGGTATATTCTCGAGTTACGACGGGGAGGGCCCTTCCAGACTCGTGTTTGTTCAGCGACGTCAGGACTCCTGCCTAGGTGCGAGGGACTCCTCGGGATTCTCCTCTAGTCTTGGCATGGCAATTGGGACGCGTCTCCACGCGCGGCGGGAGACCCAGGGTCCCTTTCCACGTGCCACAGGGATCCTGGGACTCCTATCCATTTTCAAGAGGAGTCAGGCATCCTCTCCTTCGGAAGTATTGAACTCCGCAGACTTCTCGAGTTTTCAAAGGATATGAGGCCTCCGGTTGCGTTGAGGCGGAGGACTAGGTCTTTCTCTGTGGTCTGCACAGGGGATTCAGACAACCCTTCGTCTTGGGAGATGCAAGACGAGCCTGCATTCAATTCACTGCATGGATATCCGGCCTTACTTCGAGTCAGAGCGTCTCGGTGTCCATTCCACTTGAGGCCACAAACTCAGGGTCCCTCTCACATACCTGTAGCTGAGAGAAGCCTCCTCTTGAGGTGCTTGTGGAAAGTTGGTATTCCTCTTGAGTCGAAGCCAGGGACTAAGCTCTCATCTCGAGTTGATTTGGGGTCCACGGAGCCCTTTCGTGTTGCTCCAGTGACCTCAGGATCCCTCTAGACTTGAGACAGTGATTTTGGGTATTCTCTGGAGTGCCATCAAGGAAATCAAGGCTCCTTTCACGTTTGATGTGGAACACGGAATTGCTCTGCACGAAGTGCAGGGGAATCGGGCCTCATCTCGCGGCGAGGGGGAAGTCTCATGGTTTTTCTCGAGTTGCGGCCGGAACCTGGGGTATATTCTCGAGTTACGACGGGGAGGGCCCTTTCAGACACGTGTTTGTTCAGCGACGTCAGGACTCCTGCCTAGGTGCGAGGGACACCTTGGGATTGTCCTCGAGTCTTGGCATGGCAATTGGGATGCGTCTCCACGTGAGGCGGGAGACCCAGGGTCCCTTTCGACGTGCCACAGGGATCCTGGGACTCCTATCCGTTTTCAAGAAGAGTCAGGCATCTTCTCCTTTGGAAGCATTGATCTCCGCGGACCTCTCGAGTTTTCAAAGGATGTGAGGCCTTCGGTCTCGATGAGGCGGAGAACGAGGTCTTTCTCTGTGGTCTCCACAGGGGATTCAGACAACCCTTCGTCTTGGGAGATGCAAGACGATCCTGCATTCAATTCACTGCAGGGATATCCGGCCTTACTTCGAGTCAGAGCATCTCGGTGTCCATTCCACTTGAGGCCACAAACTCAGGGTCCCTCTCACATACCTGTGGCTGAGAGAAGCCTCCTCTTGAGGTGCTTGTGGAAAGTTGGTATTCCTCTTGAGTCGAAGCCAGGGACTAAGCTCTCATCTCGAGTTGATTTGGGGTCCACAGAGCCCTTTCTTGTTGCTCCAGTGACCTCAGGATCCCTCTAGACTTGAGACAGTGATCTTGGTTTTTCTCTGTAGTGCCGTCAAGGAAATCAAGGCTCCTTTCACGTTTGATGTGGAACACGGAATTGCTCTGCACGCAGTGCAGGCGAATCGGGCCTCATCTCGCGGCGAGGGGGAAGTCTCATGGTTTTTCTCGAGTTGCGGCCGGAACTTGGGGTATATTCTCGAGTTAGAACGGGGAGGGCCCTTCCAGACACGTGTTTGTTCAGCGACGTCAGGACTCCTGCCTAGGTGCGAGGGACACCTCGGGATTCTCCTCTAGTCTTGGCATGGCAATTGCGCCGCGTCTCCACGTGTTGCGGGAGACCCAGTGTCCCTTTCCACGTGCTACAGTAATCCTGGGACTCCTATCCATTTTCAAGAGGAGTCAGGCATCGTCTCCTTTGGAAGCATTGATCTCTGCAGACCTCTCGAGTTTTCAAAGGATGTGAGGCCTCCGGTCACGATGAGGCGGAGGACTAGGTCTTTCTCTGTGGTCTCCACAGGGGATTCAGACATCCCTCCTTCTTGGGAGATGCAAGACGAGCCTGCATTCAATTCGCTGCAGGGATATCCGGCCTTATTTCGAGTCAGAGCATCTCGGTGTCCATTGCACTTGAGGCCACACATTCAGGGTTCCTCTCACATACCTGTAGCTGAGAGAAACTTCCTCTTGAGGTGCTTGTGGAAAGTTGGTATTCCTCTTGAGTCTAAGCCAGGGACTAAGCTCTCATCTCGAGTTGATTTGGGGTCCTTGGAGCCCTTTCGTGTTGCTCCAGTGACCTCAGGATCACTCTAGACTTGAGACACTGATCTTGGGTTTTCTCTGGAGTGCCATCAAGGAAATCAAGGCTCCTTTCATTTTTGATATGAAATACGGAATTGCTCTGCACGCAGGGCAGGGGAATCGGGCCTCAACTCGCGGCGAGGGGGAAGTCTCGTGGTTTTTCTCGAGTTGCGGCCGGAACCTGGGGTATATTCCAGAGTTACGACGTGGAGGTGACTTCCAGACACGTGTTTGTTCAGCGACGTCAGGACTCCTGCCTAGGTGCGAGGGACACCTCGGGATTCTCCTCGAGTCTGGCATCGCAATTGGGACGTGTCTCCACGTGAGGCGGGAGACCCAGGTTCCCTTTCCAAGTGCCACAGTGATCCTGGGACTCCTATCCATTTTTAAGAAAAGTCAGGCATCGTCTCCTTTAGAAGCATTGATCTCTTCAGACCTCTCGAGTTTTCAAAGGATGTGAGGCCTCCGGTCGCGATGAGGTGGAGGAGTAGGTCTTTCTCTGTGGTCTCCACAGGGGATTCAGACAACCCTTCGTCTTGGGAGATGCAAGACGAGACTGCATTCAATTCACTGCAGGGATATCCGGCCTTACTTCGAGTCAGAGCATCTCGGTGTCCATTCCACTTGAGGCCACAAACTCAGGGTCCCTCTCACATACCTGTAGCTGAGAGAAGCCTCCTCTTGAGTTGCTTGTGGAAAGTTGGTATTCCTCTTGTGTCGAAGCCAGGGACTAAGCTCTCATCTCGAGTTGATTTGGGGTCCATGGAGCCCTTTCATGTTGCTCCAGTGACCTCAGGATCTTTCTAGACTTGAGACAGTGATCTTGGGTTTTCTCTGGAGTGCCATCAAGGAAATCAAGGCTACTCTCACGTTTGATGTGGAAAACGGAATTGCTCTGCATGCAGTGCAGGGGAATCGGGCTTCAACTCGCGGCGAGGGGGAAATCTCATGGTTTTTCTCGAGTTGCGGCCGGAACCTGGGGTATATTCTCGAGTTACAACGGGGAGGGCCCTTCCAGACACGTGTTTGTTCAGCGACGTCAGGACTCCTGCCTAGGTGTGAGGGACACCTCGGGATTCTCCTCGAGTCTTGGCATGGCAATTGGGACGCGTCTCCACGTGAGGCGGGAGATCCAGTGTCCCTTTCCACGTGCCACAGGGATCCTGGGACTCCTATCCATTTTCAAGAGGAGTCAGGCATCGTCTCCTTTGGAAGCATTGATCTCCGCAGACCTCTCGAGTTTTCAAAGGATGTGAGGCCTCTGGTCGCGATGAGGCGGAGAACTCGGTCTTTCTCTGTGGTCTCCACAGGGGATTCAGACATCCCTTCTTCTTGGGAGATGGAAGACGAGCCTGCATTCAATTCCCTGCAGGGATATCCGGCCTTACTTCGAGTCAGAGCATCTCGGTGTCCTTTCCACTTGAGGCCACAAACTCGGGGTCCCTCAATATACCTGTAGCTGAGAGAAGCCTCCTCTTGAGGTGCTTGTGGAAAGTTGGTATTCCTCTTGAGTCTAAGCCAGGGACTAAGCTCTCATCTCGAGTTGATTTGGGGTCCACGAAGCCATTTCATGTTGCTCCAGTGACCTCAGGATCCCTCTAGACTTGAGACAGTGATCTTGGGTTTTCTCTGGAGTGCCATCAAGGAAATCAAGGCTCCTTTCACGTTTGATGAGGAACACGGAATTGCTCTGCATGCAGTGCAGGGGAATCGGGCCTCAACTCGCGGCGAGGGGGAAATCTCATGTTTTTTCTCGAGTTGCGGCCGGAACCTGGGGTATATTCTCGAGTTACGACGGGGAGGGCCCTTCCAGACACGTGTTTGTTCAGCGACGTCAGGACTCCTGCCTAGGTGCCAGGGACACCTCTGGATTTTCCTCGAGTCTTGACTTGGCAATTGGGACGCGTCTCCACGTGAGGCGGGAGACCCAGGGTCCCTTTCCACGTGCCACACGGATCCTGGGACTCCTATCCATTTTCAAGAGGAGTCAGGCATCGTCTCCTTTGGAAGCATTGATCTCCGCGGTCCTCTCGAGTTTTCAAAGCATGTGAGGCTTCCCGTCGCGATGAGGCGGAGAACTGGGTCTTTCTCTGTGGTCTCCACAGGGGATTCAGACATCCCTTCGTCTTGGGAGATGCAAGACGAGCCTGCATTCAATTCACTGCAGGGATATCCGGCCTAACTTCGAGTCAGAGCTTCTCGGTTTCCATTCCACTTGAGGTCACAAACTCAGGGTCCCTCTCACATACCTGTAGCTGAGAGAAGCCTCCTCTTGAGGTGCTTGTGGAAAATTGGTATTCCTCTTGAGTCAAAGCCAGGGACTAAGCTCTCATCTCGAGTTGATTTGGGGTCCACGGAGCCATTTCGTGTTGCTACAGTGACCTCAGGATCCCTCTAGACTTGAGACACTGATCTTGGGTTTTCTCTGGAGTTCCATCAAGGAAATCAAGGCTCCTTTCATTTTTGATGTGGAATACGGAATTTCTGTGCACGCAGGGCAGGGGAATTGGGCCTCATCTCGCGGCGAGGGGGAAGTCTCATGGTTTTTCTCGAGTTGCGGCCGGAACCTGGGGTATATTCTCGAGTTACGACGGGGAGGTCCCTTCCAGACACGTGTTTGTTCAGCGACGTCAGGACTCCTGCCTAGGTGCGAGGGACACCTCGGGATTCTCCTCGAGTCTCGCATGGCAATTGGGACGTGTCTCCACGTGAGGCGGGAGACCCAGGGTCCCTTTCCAAGTGCCACAGTGATCCTGGGACTCCTTTCCATTTTCAAGAAGAGTCAGGCATCGTCTCCTTTAGAAGCATTGATCTCTTCAGACCTCTCGAGTTTTCAAAGGATGTGAGGCCTCCGGTCGCGATGAGGCGGAGGAGTAGGTCTTTCTCTGTGGTCTCCACAGGGGATTCAGACATCCCTTCGTCTTGGGAGATGCAAGACGAGCCTGCATTCAATTCACTGCAGGGATATGCGGCCTTACTTCGAGTCAGAGCATCTCGGTGTCCATTCCACTTGAGGCCACAAACTCAGGGTCCCTCTCACATACCTGTAGCTGAGAGAAGCCTCGTCTTGAGTTGCTTGTGGAAAGTTGGTATTCCACTTGTGTCGAAGCCAGGGACTAAGCTCTCATCTCGAGTTGATTTGGGGTCCATGGAGCCCTTTCATGTTGCTCCAGTGACCTCAGGATCCCTCTAGACTTGAGACAGTGATCTTGCGTTTTCTCTGGAGTGCCATCAAGGAAATCAAGGCTACTTTCACGTTTGATGTGGAAAACGGAATTGCTCTGCATGCAGTGCAGGGGAATCGGGCCTCAACTCGCGGCGAGGGGGAAATCTCATGGTTTTTCTCGAGTTGCGGCCGGAACCTGGGGTATATTCTCGAGTTACGACGGGGAGGGCCCTTCCAGACACGTGTTTGTTCAGCGACGTCAGGACTCCTGCCTAAGTGCGAGGGACACTTCGGGATTCTCCTCGAGTCTTGGCATGGCAACTGGGACGCGTCTCCACGTGAGGCGGGAGACCCAGTGTCCCTTTCCACGTGCCACAGGAATCCTGGGACTCCTATCCATTTTCAAGAGGAGTCAGGCATCGTCTCCTTTGGAAGCATTGATCTCCGCAGACCTCTCGAGTTTTCAAAGGATGTGAGGCCTCTGGTCGCGATGAGGCGGAGAACTCGGTCTTTCTCTGTGGTCTCCACAGGGGATTCAGACAACCCTTCGTCTTGGGAGATGCAAGACGAGCCTGCATTCAATTCACTGCAGGGATATCCGGCCTTACTTCGAGTCAGAGCATCTCGGTGTCCTTTCCACTTGAGGCCACAAACTCGGGGTCCCTGAAATATACCTGAAGCTGAGAGAAGCCTCCTCTTGAGGTGCTTGTGGAAAGTTGGTATTCCTCTTGAGTCTAAGCCAGGTACTAAGCTCTCATCTCGAGTTGATTTGGGGTCCACGGAGCCATTTCATGTTGCTCCAGTGACCTCAGGATCCCTCTAGACTTGAGTCAGTGATCTTGGGTTTTCTCTGGAGTGCCATCAAGGAAATCAAGGCTCCTTTCACGTTTGATGTGGAAAACGGAATTGCTCTGCACGCAGTGCAGGGGAATCGGGCCTCATCTCGCGGCGAGGGGGAAATCTCATGGTTTTCCTCGAGTTGCGGCCGGTACTTGGGGTATATTCTCGAGTTACGACGGGGAGGGCCCTTCCAGACATGTGTTTGTTCAGCGACGTCAGGACTCCTGCCTAGGTGCGAGGGACACCTCGGGATTCTCCTCGAGACTTGGCATGGCAATTGGGCCGCGTCTCCACGTGTGGCGGGAGACCCAGTGTCCCTTTCCACGTGCCACAGTAATCCTGGGACTCCTATCCATTTTCAAGAGGAGTCAGGCATCGTCTCCTTTGGAAGCATTGATCTCTGCAGACCTCTCGAATTTTCAAAGGATGTGAGGCCTCCGGTCACGATGAGGCGGAGGACTAGGTCTTTCTCTGTCATCTCCACAGGGGATTCAGACATCCCTTCGTCTTGGGATATGCAAGACGAGCCTGCATTCAATTCACTGCAGGGATATCCGGCCTTACTTCGAGTCAGAGCATCTCGGTGTCCATTGCACTTGAGGCCACAAATTCAGGGTTCCTCTCACATACCTGTAGCTGAGAGAAGCTTCCTCTTGAGGTGCTTGTGCAAAGTTGGTATTCCTCTTGAGTCTAAGCCAGGGACTAAGCTCTCATCTCGAGTTGATTTGGGGTCCTTGGAGCCCTTTCGTGTTGCTCCAGTGACCTCAGGATCCCTCTAGACTTGAGACACTGATCTTGGGTTTTCTCTGGAGTGCCATCAAGGAAATCAAGGCTCCTTTCATTTTTGATGTGGAATACGGAATTGCTCTGCACGCAGGGCAGGGGAATCGGGCCTCATCTCGCGGCGAGGGGGAAGTCTCATGGTTTTTCTCGAGTTGCGGCCGGAACCTGGGGTATATTCTCGAGTTACGACGGGGAGGTCCCTTCAAGACACGTGTTTGTTCAGCGACGTCAGGACTCCTGCCTAGGTGCGAGGGACACCTCGGGATTCTCCTCGAGTCTTGCATGGCAATTGGGACGTGTCTCCACGTGAGGCGGGAGACCCAGGGTCCCTTTCCAAGTGTCACAGTGATCCTGGGACCCCTATTCATTTTCAAGAAGAGTCAGGCATCGTCTCCTTTATAAGCATTGATCTCTTCAGACCTCTCGAGTTTTCAAAGGATGTGAGGCCTCCGGTCGCGATGAGGCGGAGGAGTAGGTCTTTCTCTGTGGTCTCCACAGGGGATTCAGACAACCCTTCGTCTTGGTAGATGCAAGACGAGCCTGCATTCAATTCACTGCCGGGATATCCGGCCTTATTTCGAGTCAGAGCATCTCGGTGTCCATTCCAATTGAGGCCACAAACTCAGGGTCCCTCAAATATACCTGTAGCTGAGAGAAGCCTCCTCTTGAGGTGCTTGTGGAAAGTTGGTATTCCACTTGAGTTGAAGCCAGGGACTAAGCTCTCATCTCGAGTTGATTTGGAGTCCACGGAGCCCTTTCCTATTGGTCCAGTGACCTCAGATTCCTCTAGACTTGAAACAGGGATCTTGGGTTTTCTCTGGAGTGCCATCAAGGAAATCAAGGCTCATTTCAAGTTTGATGTGGAACACGGAATTGCTCTGCCCGCAGTGCAGGGGAATCGGGCCTCATCTCGCGGCAAGGGGGATGTCTCATGGTTTTCCTCAAGTTGCGGCTGAAACCTGGAGTATATTCTCGAGTTACGACGGGGAGGGCCCTTCCAGACACGTGTTTGTTCAGCGACGTCAGGACTGCTGCCTAGGTGCGAGGGACACCTCGGGAATCTCCTCGAGTCTTGGCATGGCAATTGGGACGCGTCTCCACGTGAGGCGGGAGACCCAGGGTCACTTTCCACGTGCCACAGGGATCCTGGGACTCCTATCCATATTCAAGAAGAGTCAGGCATCTTCTCCTTTGGAAGCATTGATCTCCGTGGACCTCTCGAGTTTTCAAATTATGTGAGGCCTTCGGTCTCGATGAGGCGGAGAACGAGGTCTTTCTCTGTGGTCTCCACAGGGGATTCAGACAACCCTTCGTCTTGGGAGATGCAAGACGATCCTGCATTCAATTCACTTCAGGGATATCCAGCCTTACTTCGAGTCAGAGCATCTCGGTGTCCATTCCACTTGAGGCCACAAACTCAGGGTCCCTCTCACATACCTGTAGCTGAGAGAAGCCTCCTCTTGAGGTGCTTGTGGAAAGTTGGTATTCCTCTTGAGTCGAAGCCAGGGACTAAGCTCTCATCTCGAGTTGATTTGGGGTCCATGGAGCCCTTTCGTGTTGCTCCAGTGACCTCAGGATCCCTCTAGACTTGAGACAGTTATCTTGGGTTTTCTCTGGAGTGCCATCAAGGAAATCAAGGCTCCTTTCAAGTTTGATGTGGAACACGGAATTGCTCTGCCCGCAGTGCAGGGGAATCGGGCCTCATCTCGCGGCAAGGGGGATGTCTCATGGTTTTTCTCAAGTTGCGGCTGAAACCTGGAGTATATTCTCGAGTTACGACGGGGAGGGCCCTTCCAGACACGTGTTTGTTCAGCGACGTCAGGACTCCTGCCTAGGTGCGAGGGACACCTCGGGAATCTACTCGAGTCTTGGATGGCAATTGGGACGCGTCTCCACGTGAGGCGGGAGACCCAGGGTCACTTTCCACGTGCCACAGGGATCCTGGGACTCCTATCCATATTCAAGAAGAGTCAGGCATCCTCTCCTTTGGAAGCATTGATCTCCGCGGACCTCTCGAGTTTTCAAATTATGTGAGGCCTTCGGTCTCGATGAGGCGGAGAACGAGGTCTTTCTCTGTGGTCTCCACAGGGGATTCAGACAACCCTTCGTCTTGGGAGATGCAAGACGAGCCTGCATTCAATTCACTGCAGGGATATCCGGCCTTACTTCGAGTCACAGCGTGTCGGTGTCCATTCCACTTGAGGACACAAACTCAGGGTCCCTCTCACATACGTGTCGCTGAGAGAAACCTCCTCTTGAGGTGCTTGTGGAAAGTTGGTATTCCTCTTGAGTCGAATCCAGGGACTAAGCTCTCATCTCGAGTTGATTTGGGGTCCTCGGAGCCCTTTCGTGTTGCTCCAGTGACGTCAGCATCCCTCTAGTCTTGAGACAGTGATCTTGGGTTTTCTCTGGAGTGCCATCAAGGAAATCAAGGCTCCTTTCACGTTTGATGTGAAACACGGAATTTCTCTGCACGCAGTGCAGGGGAATCGGGCCTCATCTCGCGGCGAGCGGGAAGTCTCAGGGTTTTTCTCGAGTTGCGAACGGAATCTGGGGTATATTCTCGAGTTACGATTGGGAGGACCCTTCCAGACACGTGTTTGTTCAGCGACGTCAGGACTCCTGCCTAGGTGCGAGGGACAACTCGAGATTCTCCTCGAGTCTTGGCATGGCAATATGGACGCGTCTCCACGTGTGGCGGGAGACCCAGTGTCCCTTTCAACGTGCCACAGGGATCCTGGGACTCCTATCCATTTTCAAGAGTAGTCAGGAATCGTCTCCTTTGAAAGCATTGATCTCTGTGGACCTCTTGAATTTTCAAAGGATGTGAGGCCTCCGGTCGCAATGAGAGGGAGAACTAGGTCTTTCTCTGTGGTCTCCACAGGGGATTCAGAAATCCCTTCATCTTGGGAGATGCAAGACGAGCCTGCATTCAATTCACTGCAGGGATAACCGGCCTTACTTCGGGTCAGAGCATCTCGGTGTCCATTCCACTTGAGGCCACAAACTGCGGGTCCCTCTCACATACCTGTAGCTGAGAGAAGCCTCCTCTTGAGGTGCTTGTGGAAACGTGGTATTCCTCTTGAGTCGAAGCCAGGGACTAAGCTCTCATCTCGAGTTGATTTTGGATCCACGGAGCCCTTTCGTGTTGCTCCAGTGACCTCAGGATCCCTCTAGACTTGAGCCAGTGATCTTGGGTTTTCTCTGGAGTGCCATCAAGGAAATCAAGGCTCCTTTCACGTTTGATGTGGAACACGGAATTGCTCTGCACGCAGTGCAGGGGAATCGGGCCTCATCTCGCGGCGAGGGTGAAGTCTCATGGTTTTTCTCTAGTTGCAGCCGGAACCTGGAGTATATTCTCGAGTCGACGGGGAGGGTCTTCCCAGACACGTGTTTGTTCAGCGACGTCAGAACTCCTGCCTAGGTGCGAGGGACACATCGGGATTCTCCTCGAGTCTTGCCATGGCAATTGGGACGCGTCTCCACGTGTGGCGGGAGACCCAGGGTCCCTTTGCACGTGCCACAGGCATCCTGGGACTCCTATCCATTTTCAAGAAGAGTCAGGCATCGTCTCCTTTGGAAGCATTCATCTCTGAAGACTTCTCGAGTTTTCAAAGGATGTGAGTCCTCCGGACGCGATGAGGCAAAGGACTAGTTCTTTCTCTGTGGTCTCCACAGGGGATTCAGACATCCCTTCGTCTTGGGAGATGCAAGACGAGCCTGCATTCAATTCACTGCAGGGATATCCGGCCTTACTTCGAGTCAAAGCATCTCGGTGTCCATTCCACTTGAGGCCACAAACTCAGGGTCCCTCTCACATACCTGTAGCTGAGAGAAGCCTCCTCTTGAGGTGCTTGTGGAAAGTTGGTATTCCTCTTGAGTCGAAGCCAGGGACTAAGCTCTCATCTCGAGTTGATTTGGGGTCCACGGAGCCCTTTCGTGTTGCTAAAGTGACCTCAGGATCCCTCTAGACTTGAGACAGTGATCTTGGGTTTTCTCTAGAGTGCCATCAAGGAAATCAAGGCTCCTTTCACGTTTGATGTGGAACACGGAATTGCTCTGCACGCAGGGCAGGGGAATCGGGCCTCATCTCGCGGCGAGGGGGAAGTCTCATTGTTTTTCTCGAGTTACGGCCGGAACATGGGGTATATTCTCGAGTTACGACGGGGAGGGCTCTTCGAGAGACGTGTATGTTCAGCGACGTCATGACTCCTGCCTAGGTGCGAGGGACACCTCGGGATTCTCCTCGAGTTTTGGCATGGCAATTGGGTCGCGTCTCCACGTCAGGCGGGAGACCCAGGGTCCCTTTCCACATGCCACAGGGATCCTGGGACTCATATCCATTTTCAAGAGGAGTCAGGCATCGTCTCCTTTGGAAGCATTGATCTCCGCGGACCTCTCGAGTTTTCAAAGGATGTGAGGCCTCCGGTCGAGATGTGGCGGAGAACTAGGTCTTTCTCTGTGGTCTCCACAGGGGATTCAGACATCCCTTCGTCTTGGGAGATGCAAGACGAGCCTGCATTCAATTCCCTGCAGGGATATCCGGCCTTACTTCAAGTCAGAGCATCTCGGTGTCCATTCCACTTGAGGCCACAAACTCAGGGTCCATCTCACATACCTGTAGCTGAGAGAAGCCTCCTCTTGAGGTGCCTGTAGAAAGTTGGCATTTCTCTTTTGTCGAAGCCAGGGACTAAGCTCTCATCTCGAGTTGATTTGGGGTCCACGGAGCCCTTTCGTGTTGCTACAGTGACCTCAGGATCCCTCTAGAGTTGAGACAGTGATCTTGGGTTTTCTCTTTAATGCCATCAAGGAAATCAAGGCTCCTTTCACGTTTGATGTGGAACACGGAATTGCTCTGCATGCAGTGCAGGGGAATCGGGCCTCAACTCGCGGCTAGGTGGAAATCTCATGGTTTTTCTCGATTTGCGGCCGGAACCTGGGGTATATACTCGAGTTACGATTGGGAGGACCCTTCCAGACACGTGTTTGTTCAGCGACGTCAGGACTCCTACCTAGGTGCGAAGGACACCTCGGGATTCTCCTCGAGTCTTGGCATGGCAATTGGGACGCGTCTCCACGTGAGGCGGGAGACCCAGGGTCCCTTTCCACGTGCCACAGGGATCCTGGGACTCCTATCCATTTTCAAGAGGAGTCAGGCATCGTCTCCTTTGGAAGCATTGATCTCCAGGGACCTCTCGAGTTTTCAAAGGATGTGAGGCCTCCGGTCGCGTTGAGGCGGAGGACTAGGTCTTTATCTGTGGTCTCCACAGGGGATTCAGACATCCCTTTGTCTTGGGAGATGCAAGACGAGCCTGCATTCAATTCACTGCAGGGATATCCGGCCTAACTGCGAGTCAGAGCATCTCGGTGTCCATTGCACTTGAGGCCACAAACTCAGGGTCCCTCTCACATACCTGCAGCTGAGAGAATCCTCCTCTTGAGGTGCTTGTGGAAAGTTGGTATTGCTCTTGTGTCGAAGCCAGGGACTAAGCTCTCATCTCGAGTTGATTTCGGGTCCTCGGAGCCCTTTCATGTTGCTACAGTGACCTCAGGATCCCTCTAGACTTGAGACAGTGATCTTGGGTTTTCTCTGGAGGGCCATCAAGGGAATCAAGGCTCCTTTCACGTTTGATGTGGAACACAGAATTGCTCTGCCCGCAGTGCAGGGGAATCGGGCCTCATCTCTTGGCAAGACGGAAGTCTCATGGTTTTACTCCACTTGTGGCCGGAATGTGGGGTATATTCTCGAGTTACGACGTGGGTGGCCCTTCCAGAAACGTGTTTGTTTAACGACGTCAGAACTCCTGCCTTGGTTCGATGGACAACTCGGGATTCTCCCCGAGTCTTGGCATGGCAATTTGGACGCGTCTCCACGTGTGGCGGGAGACCCAGGTTCCCTTTCCACGTGCCACAGGGATCCTGGGACTCCTATCCATTTTCAAGAGGAGTCAGGAATCGTCTCCTTTGGAAGCATTGATCTCCGCGGACCTCTCGAATTTTCAAAGGATGTGAGGCCTCCAGTCGCGATGTGGCGAGAACTAGGTCTTTCTCTGTGGTCTCCACAGGGGATTCAGACATCCCGTCTTCTTGGGAGATCCAAGACGAGCCTGCATTCAATTCACTGCAGGGATATCCGGCCTTACTTCGAGGCAGAGTATCTCGGTGTCCATTCCACTTGAGGCCACAAACTCAGGGTCCCTCTCACATACCTGTAGCTGAGAGAAGCCTCCTCTTGAGGTGCTTGTGGAAAGGTGGTATTCCTCTTGAGTCGAAGCCAGGGACTTAGCTCTCATCTCGAGGTGATTTGGGGTCCACGAAGCCCTTTTGAGTTTCTACAGTGACCTGAGTATACCTCTAGACTTGAGACAGTGATCTTGGGTTTTCTCTGGAGTGCCATCAAGGATATCAAGGCTCCTTTCACGTTTGATGTGGAACACGGAATTGCTCTGCACGCAGTGCAGGGGAATCGGGCCTCATCTCGCGGCGAGGGGGAACTCTCATGGTTGTTCTCGAGATGCGGCCGGAACCTGCGGTATATTCTCGATTTACGACGGGGAGGGTCTTTCCAGACACGTGTTTGTTCAGCGACCTCAGGACCCCTGCCTAGGGGCGAGGGACACCTCGGGATTCTCCCCGAGTCTTGGCATGGCAATTGGGATGCGTCTCCACGTGAGGCGGGAGCCCCAGAGTCCCTTTCCACGTGCCACAGGGATCCTGGGACTCCTATCCATTTTCAAGAAGAGTCAGGAATCGTCTCCTTTGGAAGCATTGATCTCTGTGGACCTCTTGAATTTTCAAAGGATGTGAGGCCTCCGGTCGCAATGAGAGGGAGAACTAGGTCTTTCTCTGTGGTCTCCACAGGGGATTCAGACATCCCTTCATCTTGGGAGATGCAAGACGAGCCTGCATTCAATTCACTGCAGGGATAACCGGCCTTACTTCGAGTCAGAGCATCTCGGTGTCCATTCCACTTGAGGCCACAAACTGCGGGTCTCTCTCACATACCTGTAGCTGAGAGAAGCCTCCTCTTGAGGTGATTGTGGAAATGTGGTATTCCTCTTGAGTCGAAGCCAGGGACTAAGCTCTCATCTCGAATTGATTTTGGGTCCACGGAGCCCTTTTGTGTTGCTCCAGTGACCTCAGGATCCCTCTAGACTTGAGCCATTGATCTTGGGTTTTCTCTGGAGTGCCATCAAGGAAATCAAGGCTCCTTTCACGTTTGATGTGGAACACGGAATTGCTCTGCACACAGTGCAGGGGAATCGGGCCTCATCTCGCGGCGAGGGGGAAGTCTCATGGTTTTTCTCTAGTTGCAGCCGGAACCTGGGGTATATTCTCGAGTTACGACGGTGAGGGCCCTCCCAGATACGTGTTTGTTCAGCGACGTCAGAACTCCTGCCTAGGTGTGAGGGACACATTGGGATTCTCCTCGAGTCTTGCCATGGCAATTGGGACGCGTCTCCACGTGAGGCGGGAGACCAAGGGCCCCTTTCCACCTTCCACAGGGATCCTGGGACTCCTATCCATTTTCAAGAGGAGTCAGGCATCGTCTCCTTTGGAAGCATTGATCTCCGCGGACCTCTCGAGTTTTCAAAGGATGTGAGGCCTCTGGTCGCGATGAGGCGGAGAACTAGTTCTTTCTCTGTGGTCTCCACAGTGGATTCAGACATCCCTTCGTCTTGGGAGATGCAAGACGAGACTGCATTCAATTCACTGCAGGGATATCCGGCCTTACTTCTAGTCAGAGCCTCTCGGTGTCCATTCCACTTGTGGCCACAAACTCAGGGTAACTCTCACATACTTGTAGCTGAGAGAAGCCTCCTCTTGAGGTGCTTGTGGAAAGTTGGTATTCCTCCTGAGTCGAAGCCAGGGACTAAGCTCGCATCTCGAGTTGATTTGGGGTCCACGGAGCCCTTTCGTGTTGCTCCAGTGACCTCAGGATCCCTCTAGACTTGAGACAGTGATCTTGGGTTTTCTCTGGAGTTCAATCAAGGAAATCAAGGGTCCTTTCTCATTTGATGTGGAACACGGAATTGCTCTGCACGCACTGCAGTGAAATCTGGCCTCATCTCGCGGCGAGGGGGAAGTCTCATAATTTTTCTAGAGTTGTGGCCAGAACTTGGGGTATATTCTTGAGTTACGACGGGGAGGGCCCTTCCAGATACGTGTTTGTTCAGCGACATCTGGACTCCTGCCTAGGAGCGAGGGACACCTCGGGATTCTCCTCGAGTCTTGCCATGGCAATTGGGAGGCGTCTACACGTGAGGCGGGAGACCCAGGGCCCCTTTCCACGTGCCACAGGGATCCTGGGACTCCTATCCATTTTCAAGAGGAGTCAGGCATCGTCCTCTTGGGAAGCATTAATCTCTGTGGACCTCTCGAATTTTCAAAGGATGTGAGGCCTCCGGTTGCGATGAGGGGAAGAATTAGGTCTTTCTCTGTGGTCTCCACAGGGGATTCAGACATCCCTTCGTCTTGGGAGATGCAAGACGAGCCTGCATTCAATTCACTGCAGGGATGTCCGGCCTTACTTCGAGTCAGAGCATCTCGGTGTCCATTACACTTGAGGCCACAAACTCAGGGTCCCTCTCACATACCTGTAGCTGAGAGAAGCCTCCTCTTGAGGTGCTTGTGGAAAGTTGGTATTGCTCTTGAGTCGAAGCCAGGGACTAAGCTCTCATCTCGAGTTGATTTGGGGTCCACGGAGCCCTTTCTTGTTCTTCCAGTGACCTCAGGATCCCTCTAGGCTTGAGACAGTGATCTTGGGTTTTCTCTGGAGTGCCATCAAGGAACTCAAGGCTCCTTTCACATTTGATGTGGAACACGGAATTGCTCTGCACGCAGGGCAGGGGAATCGGGCCTCATCTCGCGGCGAGGGGGAAGTCTCATGGTTTTTCTCTAGTTGCAGCCGGAACCTGGGGTATATTCTCGAGTTACGACGGGGATGGCCCTCCCAGACACGTGTTTGTTCAGCGACGTCAGAACTCCTGCCTAGGTGGGAGGGACACATCGGGATTCTCCTCGAGTCTTGCCATGGCAATTGGGACGCGTCTCCACGTGTGGCGGGAGACCCAGGGTCCCTTTCCACGTGCCACAGGGATCCTGGGACTCCTATCCATTTTCAAGAGGAGTCAGGCATCGTCTCCTTTGGAAGCATTGATCTCCGCGGACCTCTCGAGTTTTCAAAGGATGTGAGGCCTCTGGTCGCGATGAGGCGGAGAACTAGTTCTTTCTCTGTGGTCTGCATAGTTGATTCAGACATCCCTTCGTCTTGGGAGATGCAAGACGAGCCTGCATTCAATTCACTGCAGGGATATCCGGCCTTACTTCGAGTCATAGCCTCTCGGTGTCCATTCCACTTGTGGCCACAAACTCAGGGTAACTCTCACATACTTGTAGCTGAGAGAAGCCTCCTCTTGAGGTGCTTGTGGAAAGTTGGTATTCCTCTTGAGTCGAAGCCAGGGACTAAGCTCGCATCTCGAGTTCATTTGGGGTCCACGGAGCCCTTTCGTGTTGCTCCAGTGACCTCAGGATCCCTCTAGATTGAGACAGTGATCTTGGGTTTTCTCTGGAGTGCCATCAAGGAAATCAAGGGTCCTTTCTCATTTGATGTGGAACACGGAATTGCTCTGCACGCACTGCAGTGAAATCTGGCCTCATCTCGCGGCGAGGGGGAAGTCTCATAATTTTTCTAGAGTTGTGGCCAGAACTTGGGGTATATTCGTGAGTTACGACGGGGAGGGCCCTTCCAGACACGTGTTTGTTCAGCGACATCAGGACTCCTGCCTAGGTGCGAGGGACACCTCGGGATTCTCCTCGAGTCTTGCCATGGCAATTGGGAGGCGTCTACACGTGAGGCGGGAGACCCAGGGCCCCTTTCCACCTTCCACAGGGATCCTGGGACTCCTATCCATTTTCAAGAGGAGTCAGGCATCGTCATCTTTGGAAGCATTAATCTCTGTGGACCTCTGAATTTTCAAAGGATGTGAGGCCTCCGGTGCGATGAGGGGAAGAATTAGGTCTTTCTCTGTGGTCTCCACAGGGGATTCAGACATCCCTTCGTCTTGGGAGATGCAAGACGAGCGTGCATTCAATTCCCTGCAGGGATATCCGGCCTTACATCGAGTCAGAGCATCTCAGTGTCCATTCCACTTGAGGCCACAAAATCATGGTCGCTATCACATACATGTAGCTCAGAGAAGCCTCCTCTTGAGGTGCTTGTGGAAACTTGGTATTCCTCTTCAGTTGAAGCCAGGGACTAAGCTCTCATCTCGAGTTGATTTTCGGTCCACGGAGCCCTTTCCTGTTGCTCCAGTGACCTCAGGATCCCTCTAGACTTGAGAGAGTGAACTTGGGTTTTCTCTGGAGTGCCATCAAGGAAATCAAGGCTCCTTTCACGTTTGATGTCGAACACGGAATTGTGCTGCACGCAGTGCAGGGGAATCGGGCCTCATCTCTCGGCGAGGGGGAAGTCTCATGGTTTTTCTCGAGTTGTGGCCGGAACCTGGGGTATATTCTCGAGTAACGACGGGGAGGGCCCTTCCAGACACGTGTTTGTTCAGCGACGTCAGGACTCCTGCCTAGGTGCGAGGGACACCTCGGGATTCTCCTCGAGTCTTGGCATGGCAATTGGGACGCGTCTCCACGTGAGGCGGGAGACCCAGGGTACCTTTCCACGTGCCACAGGGATCCTGGGACTCATATCCATTTTCAAGAGGAGTCAGGCATCGTCTCCTTTGGAAGCATTGATCTCCGCGGACCTCTTGAGTTTTCAAAGGATGTGAGGCCTCCGGTCGCGATGAGGCGGAGAACTAGGTCTTTCTCTGTGGTCTCCACAGGGGATTCAGACATTCCTTCGTCTTGAGAGATGCAAGACGAGCCTGCATTCAATTCACTGCAGGGATATCTGGCCTTACTTCGAGTCAGAGCATCTCGGTGTCCATTCCACTTGAGGCCACAAACTCAGGGTCCTTCTCACATACCTGTGGCTGAGAGAACCCTCCTCTTGGGGTGCTTGTGGAGAGTTGGTATTCCTCTTGCGTCGAAGCCAGGTACTAAGCTCTCATCTCGAGTTGATTTGGGGTCCACGGAGCCCTTTCGTGTTGCTCCAGTGACCTCAGGATCCCTCTAGACTTGAGACAGTGATCCTGGGTTTTCTCTGGAGTGCCATCAAGGAAATCAAGGCTCCTTTCAGGTTTGATGTGGAACACGGAATTGCACTGCACGCAGTCCAGGGGAATCGGGCCTCATCTCGCGGCGAGGGGAAAGTCTCATGGTTTTTCTCGAGTTGCGGCCGGAACCTGGGGTATATTCTCGATTTACAACGGGGAGGACCCTTCCAGACACGTGATAGGTGCGAGGGACACCTCGGGATTCTCCTAAAGTCTTGGCATGGCAATTGGAACGCGTCTCCACATGAGGCGGGAGACCCAGGGTCCCTTTCCACGTGCCACAGGGGTCCTGGGACTCCTATCCATTTTCAAGAGGAGTCAGGCATTGTCTCTTTGGAAGCATTGATCTCCGCGGACCTCTCGAGTTTTCAAAGGATGTGAGGCCTCCGGTCGCGATGAGGCGGAGGACTAGGTCTTTCTCTGCGGTCTCCGCAGGGGATTCAGACATCCCTTCGTCTTGGGAGATGCAAGACGAGCCTGCATTCAATTCACTGCAGGGATATGCTGCCTTACTTCGAGTCAGAGCATCTCGGTGTCCATTCCACCTGAGGCCACAAACTCAGGGTCCCTCTCACATACCTTTAGCAGAGAGAAGCCTCCTCTTGAGGTGCTTGTGGAAAGTTAGTATTCCTCTTGACTCGAAACCAGGATCTAAGCTCTCATTTTGAGTTGATTTGGTGTCCACGGAACACTTTCGTGTTGCTCCAGTGACCTCAGGATCCCTCTAGACTTGAGACAGTGATCTTGGGTTTTCTCTGGAGTGCCATCAAGGAAATCAAGGCTCCTTTCCCATTTGATGTGGAACACGGAATTGCTCTGCACGCAGTGCAGGGGAATCGGGCCTCATCTCGCGGCGAGCGGGAAGTCTCATGGTTTTTTTTAGTTGCGGCCGGAACCTGGTGTATATTTTCGAGTTACAACGGGGAGGGCCCTTCCAGACACGTGTTTGTTCAGCGACGTCAGGACTCCTGCCTAGGTGCGAGGGACACCTCGGGATTCTCCTCGAGTCTTGGCATGGCAATTGGGACGCGACTCCACATGAGGCGGGAGACCCAGGGTCCCTTTCCACGTGCCACAGGGATCCTGAGACTCCTATCCATTTTTAAGAGGAGTCAGGCATCGCCTCCTTTGAAAGCATTGATCTCCAGGGACCTCTCGAGTTTTCAAAGAATGTGAGGCCTCCGGTCGCGATGAGGCGGAGAACTAGGTCTTTCTCTGTGGTCTCCACAGGGGATTCAGACATCCCTTCGTCTTGGGAGATGTAAGACGAGCCTGCATTCAATTCACTGCAGGGATATCCGGCCTTACTTCGAGTCAGAGCATCTCGGTGTCCATTCCACTTGAGGCCACAAACTCAGTGTCCCTCTCACATTCCTGTAGCTGAGAGAAACCTCCTCTTGAGTTGCTTGTGGAAAGTTGGTATGACTCTTGAGTCGAAGCCAGGGACTAAGCTCTCATCTCGAGTTGATTTGGGGTCCACGGAGCCCTTTCGTGTTGCTCCAGTGACCTCAGGATCCCTCTAGACTTGAGACAGTGATCTTGGGTTTCCTCTGGAGTGCCATCAAGGAAATCAAGGCTCCTTTCACGTTTGATGTGGAACACGGAATTGCTCTGCACGCAGTGCAGGGGATTTGGGCCTCATCTCGCGGCGAGGGGGAAGTCTCATTGTTTTTCTCGAGTTGCGGCCGGAACATGGGGTATATTCTCGAGTTACGACGGAAAGGGCCCTTCCAGACACGTGTTTGTTCAGTGACGTCAGGACTCCTGCCTAGGTGCGAGGGACACCTCGGGTTTCTCCTCGAGTCTTGGCATGGCAATTGGGACGCGTCTCCACGTGAGGCGGGAGACCCACTGTTCCTTTCCACATGTCACAGGGATCCTGGGACTCCTATCCATTTTCTAGAGTAGTCAGGCATCGTCTCCTTTGGAAACATTGATCTCCGCGGACCTCTCGAGTTTTCAAAGGATGTGAGTCCACCGGTCGCGATGAAGCGGAGAACTAGGTCTTTCTCTGTTGTCTCCACAGGGGATTCAGATATCCCTTCGTCTTGGGAGATGCAAGACGAGCCTGCATTCAATTCACTGCAGGGATATCCGGCCTTATTTCGAGTCAGAGCATCTCGGTGTCCATTCCACTTGAGGCCACAAACTCAGGGTCCCGCTCTCATACCTGTAGCTGAGAGAAACCTCCTCTTCAGGTGCTTGTGGAAAGTTGGTATTTCTCCTGAGTGAAAGCCAGGGACTAGGCTCTCATCTCGAGTTGATTTGGGGTCCACAGAGCCCTTTCGTGTTGCTACAGTGACCTCAGAATGCCTCTAGACTTGAGACAGTGATCTTGGGTTTTCTCTGGAGTGCCATCAAGGATATCAAGGCTCCTTTCACGTTTGATGTTTAACACGGAATTGCTCTGCACGCAGTGCTGGGGAATCGGGCCTAATCTCGCGGCGAGGGGAAATCTCATTGTTTTTCTCAACTTGCGGCCAGAAACTGGGGTATATTCTCGAGTTACGACGGGTAGGGTCCTTCCAGACACATTTTTGTTCAGCGACGTCAGGACTCCTGCCTAGGTGCGAGGGACACCTCGGGATTCTCCTCGATTCTTGGCATGGCAATTGGGAGGCGTCTCCACGTGAGGTGGGAGACCCAGTGTCCCTTTTCACGTGCCACAAATATCCTGGGACTCCTATCCATTTTCAAGAGGAGTCAGGCATCGTCTCCGTTGGAAGCATTGATCTCCGCGGACCTCTCGAGTTTTCAAAGGATGTGAGGCCTCCGGTCGCGATGAGGCGGAGAACTAGGTCTTTCTCTGTGGTCTCCACAGGGGATTCAGACATCCCTTCGTCTTGGGAGATGCGAGACGAGCCTGCATTCCATTCACTGCAGGGATATCCGGCCTTACTTCGAGTCAGAGCATCTCGGTGTCCATTCCACTTGAGGACACAAACTCAGGGTGCTTCTCACATAACTGTAGCTGAGAGAAGCCTCCTCTTGAGGTGCTTGTGGAAAGTTGGTATGCCTGTTGAGTCGAAGCCATGGACTAAGCTCTCATCTCGAGTTGATTGGGGGTCCACGGAGCCCTTTCGTGTTGTTCCAGTGACCTCAGGATCCCTCTAGACTTGAGACAGTGATCCTGGGTTTTCTCTGGAGTGCCATCAAGGAAATCAAGGCTCCTTTCAGGTTGGATGTGGAACACGGAATTGCTCTGCACGCATTCCAGGGGAATCGGGCCTCATCTCGCGGCGAAGGGGAAGTCTCATGGTTTTTCTCGAGTTGCGGCCGGAACCTGGGGTATATTCTCGAGTTACGACGGGGAGGGCCCTTCCAGACACGTGTTTGTTCAGCGACGTCAGGACCCCTGCCTAGGTGCGAGGGAGAAGTCGGGATTCTTCTCGAGTCTTGGCATGCCAATTGGGACGCTTTTCTACATGAGGCGGGAGACCCAGGTTCCCTTTCCACGTGCCACAGGGATCCTGGGACTCCTATCCATTTTCAAGAGGAGTCAGGCATCGTCTCCTTTGGAAGCATTGATCTCCTCGGACCTCTCGAGTTTTCAAAGGATTTGAGGCTTCTGGTCGCGATGAGGCGGAGAACTCGGTCTTTCTCTGTGGTCTCCACAGGGGATTCAGACATCCCTTCGTCTTGGGAGATGCAAGACGAGCCTGCATTCAATTCACTGCAGGGATATACGGCCTTACTTCGAGTCAGAGCATCTCGGTGTCCATTCCACTTGAGGCCACAAACTCAGGGTCCCTCTCACATACCTGTAGTTGAGAGAAGCTTCCTCTTGAGGTGCTTGTGGAAAGTTGGTATTCCTCTTGAGTCTAAGCCAGGGACTAAGCTCTCATCTCGAGTTGATTTGGGGTCCACGAAGCCCTTTCCTGTTGGTCCAGTGACCTCAGGATACCTCTAGACTTGAGACAGTTATCTTGGGTTTTCTCTGGAGTGCCATCAAGGAAATCAAGGCTCCTTTCACGTTTGATGTGGAACACGGAATTGCTCTGCATGCAGTGCAGGGGAATCGGGCCTCAACTCGCGGCGAACGGGAAATCTCAAGGTTTTTCTTGAGTTGCGGCCCGAACCTGGGGTATATTCTCGAGTTACGACGGGGAAGGCCCTTCCAGACACGTGTTTGTTCAGCGACGTCAGGACTCCTGCCTAGGTGCCAGGGACACCTCGGGATTCTCCTCGAGTCTTGGCATGGCAATTGGGACGCGTCTCCATGTGAGGCGGGAGACCCAGGGTCCCTTTCCACGTGCCACAGGGATCCTGGGACTCCTATCCATTTTCAAGAGGAGTCAGGCATCGTCTCCTTTGGAAGCATTGATCTCCGCGGACCTCTCGAGTTTTCAAAGGCTGTGAGACCTCCGGTCGCGATGAGGGGGAGGACTAGGACTTTCTCTGTGGTCTCCACAGGGGATTCATACATCCCTTCGTCTTGGGAGATGCAAGACGAGCCTGCATTCAATTCACTGCAGGGATATCCGGCCTTACTTCGAGTCAGAGCATCTCGGTGTCCATTCCATTTGAGGACACAAACTCAGGGTCCCTCTCGCATACCTGTAGCTGAGAGAAGCCTGCTCTTGAGGTGCTTGTGGAAAGTTGGTATTCCTCTTGAGTCGAGGCCAGGGACTAAGCTCTCATCTCGAGTTGATTTGGGGTCCACGGAGCCCTTTCTTGTTGCTACAGTGACCTCAGGATCCCTCTAGACTTGAGACAGTGATCTTGGGTTTTCTCTGGAGTGCCATCAAGGAAATCAAGGCTCCTTTCAATTTTGATGTCGAACACGGAATTGCTCTGCACGCAGGGTAGGGGAATCGGGCCTCATCTCTCGGCGAGGGGGAAGTCTCTTGGTTTTTCTCGAGTTGCGGCCGGAACCTGGGGTATATTCTCGAGTTACGACGGGGAGGGCCCTTCCAGACACATGTTCGTTCAGCGACGTCAGGACTCCTGCCTAGGTGCGAGGGACACCTCGGGATTCTCCTCGAGTCTTGGCATGGCAATTGGGACGCGTCTCCACGTGAGGCGGTAGACCCAGGGTCCCTTTCCACGTGCTACAGGGATCCTGGGACTCCTATCCATTTTCAAGAGGAGTCAGGCATCGTCTCCTTTGGAAGCATTGATCTTCGCAGACCTCTGGAGTTTTCAAAGGATGTGAGGCCTCCGGTCGCGATGAGGCGGAGGACTAGGACTTTCTCTGTGGTCTCCACAGGAGATTCAGACATCCCTTCTTCTTGGGAGATGCAAGACGAGCCTGCATTCAATTCACTGCAGGGATATCCAGCCATACTTCGAGTCAGAGCATCTCGGTGTCCATTCCACTTGAGGACACAAACTCAGGGTCGCTCTCACATAACTGTGGCTGAGAGAAGCCTCCTCTTGAGGTGCTTGTGGAAAGTTGGTATTCCTCTTGAGTCGAAGCCAGGGACTAAGCTATCATCTCGAGTTGATTTGGAGTCCACGGAGCCTTTTAGTGTTGCTCCAGCGACCTCAGGATCCCTCTAGACTTGAGACAGTGATCTTGGGTTTTCTCTGGAGTGCCATCAAGGAAATCAAGGCTCCTTTCACGTTTGATGTGGAACACGGAATTGCTCTGCACGCAGTGCAGGGGAATCGGGCCTCATCTCGCAGTGAAGGGGAAATCTCATGGTTTATCTCGAGTTGCCGCCGGAACCTGGGGTATATTCTCGAGTTACGACGGGGAGGGCCCTTCCAGACACGTGTTTGTTCAGCGACGTCAGGACTCCTGCCTAGGTGCGAGGGACACCTCGGGATTCTCCTCGAGTCTTGGCATGGCAATTGGGACGCGTCTCCACGTGAGGCGGGAGACCCAGGGTCCCTTTCCCCGTGCCACAGGGATCCTGGGACTCCTATCCATTTTCAAGAGGAGTCAGGCATCGTCTCCTTTGGAAGCATTGATCTCTGCGGACCTCTAGAGTTTTCAAAGGATGTGAGGCCTCCGGTCGCGATGAGGCGGAGAACTCGGTCTTTCTCTGTGGTCTCCACAGGGGATTCAGACATCCCTTCGTCTTGGGAGATGCAAGACGAGCCTGCATTCAATTCACTGCAGGGATATCCGGCCTTACTTCGAGTCAGAGCATCTCGGTGTCCATTCCACTTGAGGCCACAAACTCAGGGTCCCTCTCACATACCTGTAGCTGAGAGAAGCCTCCCCTTGAGGTGCTTGTGGAAAGGTGGTATTCCTCTTGAGTCGAAGCCAGGGACTAAGCTCTCATCTCGAGTTGATTTGGGGTCCACGGAGCCCTTTCGTGTTGCTCCAGTGACCTCAGGATCCCTCTAGACTTGAGACAGTGATCTTGGGTTTTCTCTGGAGTGCCATCAAGGAAATCAAGGCTCCTTTCACGTTTGATGTGGAAAACAGAATTGTTCTGCACGCAGTTCAGGGGAATCGGGCTTCATCCAGCGGCGAGGGGGAAGTCTCATGGTTTTTCTCGAGTTGCGGCCGGAACCTGGGGTATATTCTCGAGTTACGACGGGGAGGGCCCTTCCAGACACGTGTTTGTTCAGCGACGTCAGGACTCCTGCCTAGGTGCGAGGGACACCTCGGGATTCTCCTCGAGTCTTGGAATGGCAATGGGGACGCGTCTCCACGTGAGGCGGGAGACCCAGGGTCCCTTTCCACGTGCCACAGGGATCCTGGGACTCCTATCCATTTTCAAGAGGAGTCAGGCATCGTCTCCTTTGAAAGCATTGATCTCCGCGGACCTCTTGAATTTTCAAAGGATGTGAGGCGTCCGTTCGCAATGAGGCGGAGACCTAGGTCTTTCTCCGTGGTCTCCACAGGGGATTCAGACATCCCTTCGTCTTGGGAGATGCAAGGCGAGCCTCCATTCAATTCACTGCAGGGATATCAGGCCTTACTTCGAGTCAGAACATCCCGGTGTCCATTCCACTTTAGGCCACAAACTCAGGGTCCCTCTCACATACCTGTAGCTGAGAGAAGCCTCCTCTTGAGGTGCTTGTGGAAAGTTGGTATTCCTCTTGAGTCGAAGCCAGGGACTAAGCTCTCATCTCGAGTTGATTTGGGGTCCACGGAGCCCTTTCATGTTGCTACAGTGACCTCAGGATCCCTCTAGACTTGAGACAGTCATCTTGGGTTTTCTCTGGAGTGCCATAGGGAAATCAAGGCTCCTTTCACGTTTGATGTGGAACACGGAATTGCTCTGCACGCAGTGCAGGGGAATCGGGCCTCATCTCGCGGCGAGGCGGAAGTCTCATGGTTTTACTCCACTTGTGGACGGATCCTGGGGTATATTCTCGAGTTACGACGTGGGTGGCCATTCCAGAAACGTGTTTGTTCAGCGACGTTAGGACCCCTGCCTAGGTGCGAGGGACAACTCGGGATACTCCTCGAGTCTTGGCATGGCAATTGGGACGCGTCTCCACGTGAGGCGGGAGACCCAGGGTCCCTTTCCACGTGCCACAGGGATCCTGGGACTACTATCCATTTTCAAGAGGAGTCAGGCATCGTCTCCTTTGGAAACATTGATCACCGTGGACCTCTCGAGTTTTCAAAGGATGTGAGGCCTCCGCTCGCGATGAGGCGGAGAATTAGGTTTTTCTCTGTGGTCTCCACAGGGGATTCAGACATCCCTTCATCTTGGGAGATGCAAGACGAGCCTGCATTCAATTCACTGCAGGGATATCCGGCCTTACTTCGAGTCAGAGCATCCCGGTGTCCATTCCACTTGAGGCCACAAACTCGGGGTCACTCAAATATACATGTAGCTGAGAGAAGCCTCCTCTCGTGGTGCTTGTGGAAAGTTGGTATTCCTCTTGAGTCTAAGCCAGGGACTAAGCTCTCATCTCGAGTGTATTTCGGTCCACGTAGACCTTTCCTGTTGGTCCAGTGACCTCAGGATCCCTCTAGACTTGAGACAGTGATCTTGGGTTTTCTCTGGAGTGTCATCAAGGAAATCAAGGCTCCTTTCACGTTTCATCTGTAACACGGAATTGCGCTGCATGCAGTGCAGGGGAATCGGGCCTCAACTCGCGGCGAGGGGGAAATCTCATGATTTTTCTCAAGTTGCGGCCCGAACCTGGGGTATATTCTCGAGTTACGACGGGGAGGGCCCTTCCAGACATGTGTTTGTTCAGCGACGTCAGGACTTCTGCCTAGGTGCGAGGGACACCTCGGGATTCTCCTCGAGTCTTGGCATGGCAATTGGGACGCGTCTCCACGTGAGGCGGGAGACCCAGTGTCCCTTTCCCCGTGCCACAGGGATCCTGGGACTCCTATCCATTTTCAAGAGGAGTCAGGCATCGTCTCCTTTGGAAGCATTGACCTCCGCGGACCTCTAGAGTTTTCAAAGGATGTGAGGCCTCCGGTCGCGATGAGACGGAGAACTCGGTCTTTCTCTGTGGTCTCCACAGGGGATTCAGACATCCCTTCGTCTTGGGAGATGCAAGACGAGCCTGCATTCAATTCACTGCAGGGATATCCGGCCTTACTTCGAGTCAGAGCATCTCGGTGTCCATTCCACTTGAGGCCACAATTTCAGGGTCCCTCTCACATACCTGTAGCTGAGAGAAGCCTCCCCTTGAGGTGCTTGTGGAAAGTTGGAATTCCTCTTGAGTCGAAGCCAGGGACTAAGCTCTCATCTCGAGTTGATTTGGGGTCCACGGAGCCCTTTCGTGTTGCTCCAGTGACATCAGGATCCCTCTAGACTTGAGACAGTGATCTTGGGTTTTCTCTGGAGTGCCATCAAGGAAATCAAGGCTCCTTTCACGTTTGATGTGGAACACGGAATTGTTCTGCATGCAGTTCAGGGGAATCGGGCTTCATCCAGCGGCGAGGGGGAAGTCTCATGGTTTTTCTCGAGTTGCGGCCGGAACCTGGGGTATATTCTCGAGTTACGACGGGGAGGGCCCTTCCAGACACGTGTTTGTTCAGCGACGTCAGGACTCCTGGCTAGGTGCGAGGGACACCTCGGGATTCTCCTCGAGCCTTGGCATGGCAATTGGGACGCGTCTCCACGTGAGGCGGGAGACCCAGGGTCCCTTTCCACGTGCCACAGGGATCCTGGGACTCCTATCCATTTTCAAGAGGAGTCAGGCATCGTCTCCTTTGGAAGCATTGATCTCCGTGGACGTCTCGAGTTTTCAAAGGATGTGAGGCCTCCAGTCGTGAAGAGGTGGAGAACTAGGTCTTCTCTGTGGTCTCCACAGGGGATTCAGACATCCCTTCATCTTGGGAGATGGAAGACGAGCCTGCATTCAATTCACTGCAGGGATATCCGGCCTTACTTCGAGTCAGAGCATCTCGGTGTCCATTCCACTTGAGGCCACAAACTCAGGGTCCCTCTCACATACCTGTAGCTGAGAGAAGCCTCCTCTTGAGGTGCTTGTGGAAAGTTGGTATTCCTCTTGAGTCGAAGCCAGGGACTAAGCTCTCATCTCGAGTTGATTTGGGGTCCACGGAGCCCTTTCGTGTTGCTCCAGTGACCTCAGGATCCCTCTAGACTTGAGACAGTGATCTTGGGTTTTCTCTGGAGTGCCATCAAGGAAATCAAGGCTCCTTTCACGTTTGATGTGGAACATGGAATTGCTCTGCACGCAGTGCAGGGGAATCGGGCCTCATCTCGCGGCGAGGGGGAAGTCTCATGGTTTTTCTCGAGTTGCGGCCGGGACCTGGGGTATATTCTCCAGTTACGACGGGAAGGGCCCTTCCTGACACGTGTTTGTTCATCGACGTCAGGACTCCTGCCTAGGTGCGAGGGACACCTCGGGATTCTCTTCGAGTCTTGGCATGGCAATTGAGACGCGTCTCCACGTGAGGCGTGAGACCCAGGGTCCCTTTCGACGTGCCACAGGGAATCTGGGGCTCCTATCCATTTTCAAGAGGAGTCAGGCATCGTCTCCTTTGGAAGCATTGATCTCCGCGGACCTCTCGAGTTTTCAAAGGATGTGAGGCCTCCGGTCGCCATGAGGCGGAGGACTAGATTTTTCTCTATGGTCTCCACAGGGGCTTCAGACATCCCTTCGTCTTGGGAGATGCAAGACGAGCCGGCATTCAATTCACTGCAGGGATATCCGGCCTTACTTCGAGTCAGAGCATCTCGGTGTCCATTCCACTTGAGGCCACAAACTCAGGGTCCCTCTCACATACCTGTAGCTGAGAGATGCCTCCTCTTGAGGTGCTTGTGTAAAGTTGGTATTCCTCTTGAGTTGAAGCCAGGGACTAAGCTCTCATCTCGAGTTGATTTGGGGTCCACGGCGCCCTTTCGTGTTGCTCCAGTGACCTCAGGATCCCTCTAGACTTGAGACAGTGATCTTGGGTTTTCTCTGGAGTGTCATCAAGGAAATCAAGGCTCCTTTCACGTTTGATGTGGAACACGGAATTGCTCTGCACGCAGTGCAGGGGAATCGGGCCTCATCTCGCGGCGAGGGGGAAGTCTCATGGTTTTTCTCGAGTCGAGGCCGGAACCTGGGGTATATTCTCGAGTTACGACGGGGAGGTCCCTTCCATACACGTGTTTGGTCAGCGACGTCAGGACTCCAGCCTATGTGCGAGGGACACTTTGGGATTTTCCTTGAGTCTTGGCATGGCAATTGGGACGTGTCTCCACGTGAGGCGGGAGACGCAGGGTCCCTTTCCACGTGCCACAGGGATCCTGGGACTCCTATCCATTTTCAAGAGGAGTCAGGCATCGTCTCCTTTGCAAGCATTGATCTCCGCAGACCTCTCGAGTTTTCAAAGGATGTGAGGCCTCCGATCGCGTTGAGGCGGAGGACTAGGTCTTTCTCTGTGGTCTCCACAGGGGATTCAGACATCCGTTGGTCTTGGGAGATGCAAGACGAGCCTGCATTCAATTCACTGCATGGATATCCGGCCTTACTTCGAGTCAGAGCATCTCCGTGTCCATTCCACTTGAGGCCAAAAACTCAGGGTCCCTCTCACATACCTGTAGCTGAGAGAAGCCTCCTCTTGAGGTGCTTGTGGAAAGTTGGTATTCCTCTTGAGTCAAAGCCAGGGACTAAGCTCTCATCTCGAGTTGATTTGGGGTCCACGGAGCCCTTTCGTGTTGCTAAAGTGACCTCAGGATCCCTCTAGACTTGAGACAGTGATCTTGGGGTTTCTCTGGAGTGCCGTCAAGGAAATCAAGGCTCCTTTCACGTTTGATGTGGAACACGGAATTGCTCTGCACGCAGTGCAGGGGAATCGGGCCTCATGTCGCGTCGAGGGGGAAGTCTCATGGTTTTTCTCAAGTTGCGCCCGGAACCTGGGGTATATTCTCGAGTTACGACGGGGAATGCCTTCCAGACACGTGTTTGTTCAGCGATGTCAGGACTCCTGCCTAGGTGCGAGGGACACCTCGGGATTCTCCTCGAATCTTGGCATGGCAATAGGGACGCGTCTCCACGTGAGGCGGGAAACCCAGGGTCCCTTTCCACGTGCCACAGGGATCCTGGGACTCCTATCCATTTTCAAGAGGAGTCAGGCATCGTCTCCTTTGGAAGCATTGATCTCCGCAGACCTCTCGATTTTTCAAAGGATGTGAAGCCTCCGGTCGCGATGAGGCTGAGGACTAGGTCTTTCTCTGTCGTCTCCACAGGGGATTCAGACATCCCTTCGTCTTGGGAGATGCAAGACGAGCTTACATTCAATTCACTGCAGGGATATCCGGCCTTACGTAGAGTCAGAGCATCTCGGTGTCCATTCCACTTGAGGCCACAAACTCAGGGTCCCTCTCACATACCTGTAGCTGAGAGAAGCCTCCTCTTGAGGTGCTTGTGGAAAGTTGATATTCCTCTTGAGTCGAAGCCAGGGAGTAAGCTCTCATCTCGAGTTGATTTGGCGTCCACAGAGCCCTTTCGTGTTGCTCCAGTGACCTCAGAATCCCTCTAGACTTGAGACAGTGATCTTGGGTTTTCTCTGGAGTGTCATCAAGGAAATCAAGGCTCCTTTCACGTTTGATGTGGAACACGGAATTGTTCTGGATGCAGTGCAGGGGAATCGGGCCTCATCTCGCGGCGAGGGGGAAGTCTCATGGTTTTTCTCGAGTTGCGGCCGGAACCTGGGGTATATTCTCGAGTTACGACGGGGAGGTCCCTTCCATACACGTGTTTGTTCAGCGACGTAAGGACTCCAGCCTAGGTGCGAGGGACACCTCGGGATTTTCCTCGAGTCTTGGCATGGCAATTGGGACGCGTCTCCACGTGAGGCGGGAGACCCAGGGTCCCTTTCCATGTGCCACAGGGATCCTGGGACTCCTATCCATTTTCAAGAGGAGTCAGGCATCGTCTCCTTTGGAAGCATTGATCTCCGCAGACCTCTCGAGTTTTCCAAGGATGTGAGGCCTCCGGTCGCGTTGAGGCGGAGGACTAGGTCTTTCTCTGTGGTCTCCACAGGGGATTCAGACATCCCTTCGTCTTGGGAGATGCAAGACGAGCCTGCATTCAATTCACTGCAGGGATATGCGGCCTTACTTGGAGTCAGAGCATCTCGGTGTCCATTCCACTTGAGGCCAAAAACTCAGGGTCCCTCTCACATACCTGTAGCTGAGAGAAGCCTCCTGTTGAGGTGCTTTTGGAAAGTTGGTATTCCTGTTGAGTCGAAGCCAGGGACTAAGCTCTCATCTCGAGTTGATTTGGGGTCCACAGAGCCCTTTCGTGTTGCTCCAGTGACCTCAGGATCCCTCTAGACTTGAGACAGTGATCTTGGGTTTTCTCTGGAGTGCCGTCAAGGAAATCAAGGCTCCTTTCACGTTTGATGTGGAACACGGAATTGCTCTGCACGCAGTGCAGGGGAATCGATCCTCATCTCGCGGCGAGGGGGAAGTCTCATGGTTTTTCTCGAGTTGCGGCCGGAACCTGGGGTGTATTCTCGAGTTACGACGGGGAGGGCCCTTCCAGATACGTGTTTGTACAGCGACGTAAGGACTCCAGCCTAGGTGCGAGGGACACGTCGGGATTCTCCTCGAGTTTTGGCATGGCAATTGGGACGCGTCTCCACGTGAGGCGGGAGACGCAGGGTCCCTTTCCACGTGCCACACGGATCGTGGGACTCCTATCCATTTTCAAGAGGAGTCAGGCATCGTCTCCTTTGGAAGCATTGATCTCCGCGGACGTCTCGAGTTTTCAAAGGATGTGAGGCCTCCGTTCGCGTTGAGACGGAAGACTAGGTCTTTCTCTGTGGTCTCCACAGGGGATTCAGACAACCCTTCGTCTTGGGAGATGCAAGACGAGCCTGCATTCAATTCACTGCAGGGATATCCGGCCTTACTTCGAGTCAGAGCATCTCGGTGTCCATTCCACTTGAGGCCACAAACTCAGGGTCCCTCTCACATACATGTAGTTGAGAGAAGCCTCCTCTTGAGGTGCTTGTGGAAAGTTGGTATTCCTCTTGAGTCGAAGCCAGGGACTAAGCTCTCATCTCGAGTTGATTTGGGGTCCACGGAGCCCTTTCTTGTTGCTCCAGTGACCTCAGGATCCCTCTAGACTTGAGACAGTGACCTTGGGTTTTCTCTGGAGTGCCATCAAGGAAATCAAGGCTCCTTTCACGTTTGATGTGAAACACGGAATTGCTCTGCAGGCAGTGCAGGGGAATCGGACCTCATCTCGCGGCGAGGGGGAAGTCTCATGGTTTATCTCGAGTTGCGGCCTGAACCTGGGGTATATTCTCGAGTTACGACGGGGAGGGCCCTTCCTTACACGTGTTTGTTCAGCGACGTCAGGACTCCTGCATAGGTGCGAGGGACACCTCGGGATTCTCCTCGAGTCTTGGCATGGCAATTGGGACGTGTCTCCACGTGAGGCGGGAGACCCAGGGTCCCTTTCCACGTGCCACAGGGATCCTGGGACTCCTATCCATTTTTAAGAGGAGTCAGGCATCGTCTCCTTTGGAAGCATTGATCTCCGCGGACCTCTCGAGTTTTCAAAGGATGTGAGGCCTCCGGTCGCGATGAGGCGGAGGACTAGGTCTTTCTCTGTGGACTCCACAGGGGATTCAGACATCCCTTCGTCTTGGGAGATGCAAGATGAGCCTGCATTCAATTCACTCCAGGGATATCTGGTCTTACTTCGAGTCACAGCATCTCGGTGTCCATTCCACTTGAGGCCACAAACTCAGGGTCCCTCTCACATACCTGTAGCTGAGAGAAGCCTCCTCTTGAGGTGCTTGTGGAAACTTGGTATTCCTCTTGAGTCGAAGCCAGGGACTAAGCTCTCATCTCGAGTTGATTTGGGGTCCACGGAGCCCTTTCGTGTTGCTCCAGTGACCTCTGGATCCCTCTAGACTTGAGACAGTGATCTTGGGTTTTCTGGGGAGTGCCAGCAAGGAAATCAAGACTCCTTTCACATTTGATGTGGAACACGGAATTGCTGTGCACGCAGTGCAGGGGAATTGGGCCTCATCTCGCGGCGAGGGGGAAGTCTCATGGTTTTCTCGAGTTGCGGCCGGAACCTGGGGTATATTCTCGAGTTACGACGGGGAGGGCCCTTCCAGACACGTGTTTGTTCAGCGATGTCAGGACTCCTGCCTAGGTGCGAGGGACACCTCGGGATTCTCCTCGAGCCTTGGCATGGCAATTGGGACGCGTGTCCACGTGAGGCGGGAGACCCAGGGTCCCTTTCCACGTGCCACAGGGATCCTGGGACTCCTATCCGTTTTCAAGAGGAGTCAGGCATCGTCTCCTTTGGAAGCATTGATCTCCGTGGACGTCTCGAGTTTTCAAAGGATGTGAGGCCTCCAGTGGTGAAGAGGTGGAGAACTACTTCTTCTCTGTGGTCTCCACAGGTGATTCAGACATCCCTTCATCTTGGGAGATGGAAGACGAGCCTGCATTCAATTCACTGCAGGGATATCCGGCCTTACTTCGAGTCAGAGCATCTCGGTGTCCATTCCACTTGAGGCCACAAACTCAGGGTCCCTCTCACATACCTGTAGCTGAGAGAAGCCTCCTCTTGAGGTGCTTGTGGAAAGTTGGTATTCCTCTTGAGTCGAAGCCAGGGACTAAGCTCTCATCTCGAGTTGATTTGGGGTCCACGGAGCCCTTTCCTGTTGCTACAGTGACCTCAGGATCCCTCTAGACTTGAGACAGTGATCTTGGGTTTTCTCTGGAGTGCCATCAAGGAAATCAAGGCTCCTTTCACGTTTGATGTGGAACATGGAATTGCTCTGCACACAGTGCAGGGGAATCGGGCCTCATCTCGCGGCGAGGGGGAAGTCTAATGGTTTTTCTCGAGTTGCGGCCGGGACCTGGGGTATATTCTCGAGTTACGACGGGGAGGGCCCTTCCAGACACGTGTTTGTTCATCGACGTCAGGACTCCTGCCTAGGTGCGAGGGACACCTCGGGATTCTCTTCGAGTCTTGGCATGGCAATTGAGACGCGTCTCCACGTGAGGCGGGAGACCCAGGGTCCCTTTCGACGTGCCGCAGGGAATCTGGGGCTCCTATCCATTTTCAAGAGGAGTCAGGCATCGTCTCCGGTGGAAGCATTGATCTCCGCGGACCTCTCGAGTTTTCAAAGGATGTGAGGCCTCCGGTCGCAATGAGGCGGAGGACTAGATTTTTCTCTATGGTCTCCACAGGGGCTTCAGACATCCCTTAGTCTTGGGAGATGCAAGACGAGCCAGCATTCAATTCACTGCAGGGATATCCGGCCTTACTTCGAGTCAGAGCATCTCGGTGTCCATTCCACTTGAGGCCACAAACTCAGGGTCCCTCTCACATACCTGTAGCTGAGAGAAGCTTCCTCTTGAGGTGCTTGTGGAAACTTGGTATTCCTCTTGAGTCGAAGCCAGGGACTAAGCTCTCATCTCGAGTTGATTTGGGGTCCACGGAGCCCTTTCGTGTTGCTCCAGTGACCTCAGGATCCCTCTAGACTTGAGACAGTGATCTTGGGTTTTCTCTGGAGTGCCATCAAGGAAATCAAGGCTCCTTTCACGTTTGATGTGGAACACGGAATTGCTCTGCATGCAGTGCAGGGGAATCGGGCCTCATCTCGCAGCGAGGGGGAAGTCTCATGCTTTTTCTCGAGTTGCGGCCGGAACCTGGGGTATATTCTCAAGTTACGACGGGGAGGGCCCTTCCAGACACGTGTTTGTTCAGCGACGTCAGGACTCCTGCCTAGGTGCGAGGGACACCTCGGGATTCTCCTCGAGTCTTGGCATGGCAATTGGGACGCGTCTCCACGTGAGGCGGGAGACCCAGTGTCCCTTTCCACGTGCCACAGGGATCCTGGGACTCCTATTCATTTTCAAGAGGAGTCAGGCATCGTCTCCTTTGGAAGCATTGATCTCCGTGGACGTCTCGAGTTTTCAAAGGATGTGAGGCCTCCAGTCGTGAAGAGGTGGAGAACTAGGTCTTCTCTGTGGTCTCCACAGGTGATTCAGACATCCCTTCATCTTGGGAGATGGAAGACGAGCCTGCATTCAATTCACTGCAGGGATATCCGGCCTTACGTAGAGTCAGAGCATCTCGGTGTCCATTCCACTTGAGGCCACAAACTCAGGGTCCCTCTCAGATACCTGTAGCTGAGAGAAGCCTCCTCTTGAGGTGCTTGTGGAAAGTTGGTATTCCTCTTGAGTCGAAGCCAGGGACTAAGCTCTCATCTCGAGTTGATTTGGGGTCCACGGAGCCCTTTCGTGTTGCTCCAGTGACCTCAGGATCCCTCTAGACTTGAGACAGTGATCTTGGGTTTTCTCTGGAGTGCCATCAAGGAAATCAAGGCTCCTTTCACGTTTGATGTGGAACATGGAATTGCTCTGCACGCAGTGCAGGGGAATCGGGCCTCATCTCGCGGCGAGGGGGAAGTCTCATGGTTTTTCTCGAGTTGCGGCTGGAACCTGGGGTATATTCTCCAGTTACGACGGGGAGGGCCCTTCCTGACACGTGTTTGTTCATCGACGTCAGGACTCCTGCCTAGGTGCGAGGGACACCTCGGGATTCTCTTCGAGTCTTGGCATGGCAATTGAGACGCGTCTCCACGTGAGGCGTGAGACCCAGGGTCCCTTTCGACGTGCCACAGGGAATCTGGGGCTCCTATCCATTTTCAAGAGGAGTCAGGCATCGTCTCCTTTGGAAGCATTGATCTCCACGGACCTCTCGAGTTTTCAAAGGATGTGAGGCCTCCGGTCGCAATGAGGCGGAGGACTAGATTTTTCTCTATGGTCTCCACAGGGGCTTCAGACATCCCTTCGTCTTGGGAGATGCAAGACGAGCCGGCATTCAATTCACTGCAGGGATATCCGGCCTTACTTCGAGTCAGAGCATCTCGGTGTCCACTCCACTTGAGGCCACAAAATCAGGGTCCCTCTCACATACATGTAGCTGAGAGAAGCTTCCTCTTGAGGTGCTTGTGGAAACTTGGTATTCCTCTTGAGTCGAAGCCAGGGACTAAGCTCTCATCTCGAGTTGATTTGGGGTCCACGGAGCCCTTTCGTGTTGCTCCAGTGACCTCAGGATCCCTCTAGACTTGAGACAGTGATCTTGGGTTTTCTCTGGAGTGCCATCAAGGAAATCAAGGCTCCTTTCACGTTTGATGTGGAACACGGAATTGCTCTGCATGCAGTGCAGGGGAATCGGGCCTCATCTCGCAGCGAGGGGGAAGTCTCATGCTTTTTCTCGAGTTGCGGCCGGAACCTGGGGTATATTCTCAAGTTACAACGGGGAGGGCCCTTCCAGACACGTGTTTGTTCAGCGACGTCAGGACTCCTGCCTAGGTGCGAGGGACACCTCGGGATTCTCCTCGAGTCTTGGCATGGCAATTGGGACGCGTCTCCACGTGAGGCGGGAGACCCAGTGTCCCTTTCCACGTGCCACAGGGTTCCTGGGACTCCTATTCATTTTCAAGAGGAGTCAGGCATCGTCTCCTTTGGAAGCATTGATCTCCGTGGACGTCTCGAGTTTTCAAAGGATGTGAGGCCTCCAGTCGTGAAGAGGTGGAGAACTAGGTCTTCTCTGTGGTCTCCACAGGTGATTCAGACATCCCTTCATCTTGGGAGATGGAAGACGAGCCTGCATTCAATTCACTGCAGGGATATCCGGCCTTACGTAGAGTCAGAGCATCTCGGTGTCCATTCCACTTGAGGCCACAAACTCAGGGTCCCTCTCAGATACCTGTAGCTGAGAGAAGCCTCCTCTTGAGGTGCTTGTGGAAAGTTGGTATTCCTCTTGAGTCGAAGCCAGGGACTAAGCTCTCATCTCGAGTTGATTTGGGGTCCACGGAGCCCTTTCGTGTTGCTCCAGTGACCTCAGGATCCCTCTAGACTTGAGACAGTGATCTTGGGTTTTCTCTGGAGTGCCATCAAGGAAATCAAGGCTCCTTTCACGTTTGATGTGGAACATGGAATTGCTCTGCACGCAGTGCAGGGGAATCGGGCCTCATCTCGCGGCGAGGGGGAAGTCTCATGGTTTTTCTCGAGTTGCGGCTGGAACCTGGTGTATATTCTCCAGTTACGACGGGGAGGGCCCTTCCTGACACGTGTTTGTTCATCGACGTCAGGACTCCTGCCTAGGTGCGAGGGACACCTCGGGATTCTCTTCGAGTCTTGGCATGGCAATTGAGACGCGTCTCCACGTGAGGCGTGAGACCCAGGGTCCCTTTCGACGTGCCACAGGGAATCTGGGGCTCCTATCCATTTTCAAGAGGAGTCAGGCATCGTCTCCTTTGGAAGCATTGATCTCCACGGACCTCTCGAGTTTTCAAAGGATGTGAGGCCTCCGGTCGCAATGAGGCGGAGGACTAGATTTTTCTCTATGGTCTCCACAGGGGCTTCAGACATCCCTTCGTCTTGGGAGATGCAAGACGAGCCGGCATTCAATTCACTGCAGGGATATCCGGCCTTACTTCGAGTCAGAGCATCTCGGTGTCCACTCCACTTGAGGCCACAAACTCAGGGTCCCTCTCACATACATGTAGCTGAGAGAAGCTTCCTCTTGAGGTGCTTGTGGAAACTTGGTATTCCTCTTGAGTCGAAGCCAGGGACTAAGCTCTCATCTCGAGTTGATTTGGGGTCCTTGGAGCCCTTTCGTGTTGCTCCAGTGACCTCAGGATCCCTCTAGACTTGAGACACTGATCTTGGGTTTTCTCTGGAGTGCCATCAAGGAAATCAAGGCTCCTTTCATTTTTGATATGGAATACGGAATTGCTCTGCACGCAGGGCAGGGGAATCGGGCCTCATCTCGCGGCGAGGGGGAAGTCTCATGGTTTTTCTCGAGTTGCGGCCGGAACCTGGGGTATATTCCCGAGTTACGACGGGGAGGTGACTCCCAGACATGTGTTTGTTCAGCGACGTCAGGACTCCTGCCTAGGTGCGAGGGACACCTCGGGATTCTCCTCGAGTCTGGCATCGCAATTGGGACGTGTCTCCACGTGAGGTGGGAGACCCAGGTTCCCTTTCCAAGTGCCACAATGATCCTGGGACTCCTATCCATTTTTAAGAAATGTCAGGCATCGTCTCCTTTAGAAGCATTGATCTCTTCAGACTTCTCGAGTTTTCAAAGGATGTGAGGCCTCCGGTCGCGATGAGGCGGAGGAGTAGGTCTTTCTCTGTGGTCTCCACAGGGGATTCAGACAACCCTTCGTCTTGGGAGATGCAAGACGAGCCTGCATTCAATTCACTGCAGGGATATCCGGCCTTACTTCGAGTCAGAGCATCTCGGTGTCCTTTCCACTTGAGCCCACAAACTCAGGGTCCCTCTCACATACCTGTAGCTGAGAGAAGCCTCCTCTTGAGTTGCTTGTGGAAAGTTGGTATTCCTCTTGTGTCGAAGCCAGGGACTAAGCTCTCATCTCGAGTTGATTTGGGGCCCATGGAGCCCTTTCATGTTGCTCCAGTGACCTCAGGATCTTTCTAGACTTGAGACAGTGATCTTGGGTTTTCTCTGGAGTGCCATCAAGGAAATCAAGGCTACTTTCACGTTTAATGTGGAAAACGGAATTGCTCTGCATGCAGTGCAGGGGAAACAGGCCTCAACTCGCGGCGAGGGGGAAATCTCATGGTTTTTCTCGAGTTGCGGCCGGAACCTGGGGTATATTCTCGAGTTACGACGGGGAGGGCCCTTCCAGACACGTGTTTGTTCAGCGACGTCAGGACTCCTGCCTACGTGCGAGGGACACCTCGGGATTCTCCTCGAGCCTTGGCATGGCAATTGGGATGCGTCTCCACGTGAGGCGGGAGATCCAGTGTCCCTTCCCACGTGCCACAGGGATCCTGGGACTCCTATCCATTTTCAAGAGGAGTCAGGCATCGTCTCCTTTGGAAGCATTGATCTCCGCGGACCTCTCGAATTTTCAAAGGATGTGAGGCCTCCGGTCGCGATGAGGCGGAGAACTCGGTCTTTCTCTGTGGTCTCACCAGCGGATTCAGACATCCCTTCATCTTGGGAGATGCAAGACGAGCCTGCATTCAATTCACTGCAGGGATATCCGGCCTTACTTCGAGTCAGAGCATCTCGGTGTCCATTGCATTTGAGGCCACAAATTCAGGGTTCCTCTCACATACCTGTAGCTGAGAGAAGCTTCCTCTTGAGGTGCTTGTGGAAATTTGGTATTCCTCTTGAGTCTAAGCCAGGGACTAAGCTCTCATCTCGAGTTGATTTGGGGTCCTTGGAGCCCTTTCGTGTTGCTCCAGTGACCTCAGGATCCCTCTAGACTTGAGACACTGATCTTGGGTTTTCTCTGGAGTGCCATCAAGGAAATCAAGGCTCCTTTCATTTTTGATGTGGAATACGGAATTGCTCTGCATGCAGGGCAGGGGAATCGGGCCTCACCTCGCGGCGAGGGGGAAGTCTCATGGTTTTTCTCGAGTTGCGGCCGGAACCTGGGGTATATTCTCGAGTTACGACGGGGAGGTCCCTTCCAGACATGTGTTTGTTCAGCGACGTCAGGACTCCTGCCTAGGTGCGAGGAACACCTCGGGATTCTCCTCGAGTCTGGCATGGCAATTGGGACGTGTCCCCCTGTGAGGCGGGAGACCCAGGTTCCCTTTCCAAGTGCCACAGAGATCCTGGGATTCCTATCCATTTTCAAGAAGAGTCAGGCCTCGTCTCCTTTAGAAGCATTGATCTCTTCAGACCTCTTCAGTTTTCAAAGGATGTGAGGCCTCCGGTCGCGATGAGGCGGAGGAGTAGGTCTTTCTCTGTGGTCTCCACAGGGGATTCAGACAACCCTTCGTCTTGGGAGATGCAAGACGAGCCTGCATTCAATTCACTGCAGGGATATCCGGTCTTACTTCGAGTCAGAGCATCTCGGTGTCCTTTCCACTTGAGGCCACAAACTCGGGGTCCCTCAAATATACCTGTAGCTGAGAGAAGCCTCCTCTTGAGGTACTTTTAGAAAGTTGGTATTCCTCTTGAGTTGAAGCAAGGGACTAAGCTCTCATCTCGAGTTGATTTGGGGTCCACGGAGCCCTTTCGTGTTGCTCCAGTGACCTCAGGATCCCTCTAGACTTGAGAGAGTGATCTTGGGTTTTCTCTGGTGTGCCATCAAGGAAATCAAGGCTCCTTTCACGTTTGATGTGGTACACGGAATTGCTGTGCACGCAGTGCAGGGGAATCGGGCCTCATCTCGCGGCGAGGGGGAAGTCTCATAATTTTTCTAGAGTTGTGGCCAGAACTTGGGGTATATACTTGAGTTACGACGGGGAGGGCCCTTCCAGACACGTGTTTGTTCAGCGACATCAGGACTCCTGCCTAGGTGCGAGGGACACCTCGGGATTCTCCTCGAGTCTTGCCATGGCAATTGGGAGGCGTCTACACGTGAGGCGGGAGACCCAGGGCCCCTTTCCACGTGCCACAGGGATCCTGGGACTCCTATCCATTTTCAAGAGGAGTCAGGCATCGTCCTCTTTGGAAGCATTAATCTCTGTGGACCTCTCGAATTTTCAAAGGATGTGAGGCCTCCGGTTGCCATGAGGGGAAGAATTAGGTCTTTCTCTGTGGTCTCCACAGGGGATTCAGACATCCCTTCGTCTTGGGAGATGCAAGACGAGCGTGCATTCAATTCCCTGCAGGGATATCCGGCCTTACATCGAGTCAGAGCATCTCAGTGTCCATTCCACTTGAGGCCACAAAATCATGGTCGCTATCACATACCTGTAGCTCAGAGAAGCCTCCTCTTGAGGTGCTTGTGGAAACTTGGTATTCCTCTTCAGTTGAAGCCAGGGACTAAGCTCTCATCTCGAGTTGATTTGGGGTCCACGGAGCCCTTTCGTGTTGCTCCAGTGACCTCAGGATCCCTCTAGACTTGAGAGAGTAATCTTGAGTTTTCTCTGGAGTGCCATCAAGGAAATCAAGGCTCCTTTCACGTTTGATGTCGAACACGGAATTGTGCTGCACGCAGTGCAAGGGAATCGGGCCTCATCTCGGGGCGAGGGGGAAGTCTCATGGTTTTTCTCGAGTTGCGGCCGGAACCTGGGGTATATTCTTGAGTTACGAGGGGGAGGGCCCTTCCAGACACGTGTTTGTTCAGCGACGTCAGGACTCCTGCCTAGGTGCGAGGGACACCTCGGGGTTCTCCTCGAGTCTTGGCATGGCAATTGGGACGCGTCCCCACGTGAGGCGGGAGACCCAGGGTCCCTTTCCACGTGCCACAGGGATCCTGGGTCTCCTATCAATTTTCAAGAGGGGTCAGGCATCCTCTCCTTTGGAAGCATTGATCTCCGCGGTCCTCTCGAGTTTTCAAAGGATGCGAGGCCTCCAGTCGCGATGAGGCGGAGAAGTAGGTCTTTCTCTGTGGTCTCCACAGGGGATTCAGACATCCCTTCGTCTTGGGAGATGCAAGACGAGCCTGCATTCAATTCACTGCAGCGATATCCGGCCTTACTTCAAGTCAGAGCATCTCGGTGTCCATTCCACTTGAGGCCACAGACTCAGGGTCCCTCTCACATACCTGTAGCTGAGAGAGGCCTCCTCTTGAGGTGCTTGTGGAAAGTTGGTATTCCTCTTGAGTCGAAGCCAGGGACTAAAGCTCTCATCTCGTGTTGATTTGGGGTCCACGGAGCCCTTTCATGTTGCTCCAGTGACCTCAGGATCCCTCTAGTCTTGAGACAGTGATCTTGGGTTTTCTCTGGAGTGCCATCAAGGAAATCAAGGCTCCTCTCATGTTTGATGTGGAACACGGATATGCTCTGCACGCAGTGCAGGGGAATCGGGCCTCATCTCGCGGCGAGGGGGAAGTCTCATGGTTTTTCTCGAGTTGCGGCCGGAACCGGGGTATACTCTCGAGTTACGACGGGGAGGGCCCTTCCAGACACATGTTTGTTCAGCAACGTCAGGACTCCTGCCTAGGTGCGAGGGACACCTCGGGATTCTCTTCGAGTCTTGGCATGGCAATTGGGACGCGTCTCCAAGTGAGGCGGGAGACCCAGGGTCCCTTTCCACGTGCCACAGGGATCCTGGGACTCCTATCCATGTTCAAGAGGAGTCAGGCATCGTCTCCTTTGGAAGCATTGATGTCCGCGGACCTCTCGAGTTTTCAAATGATGTGAGGCCTCCGGTCGCGATGAGGCGGAGAACTAGGTCTTTCTCTGTGGTCTCCAGAGGGGTTTCAGACATCCCTTCGTCTTGGGTGATGCAAGACGAGCCTGAATTCAATTCACTGCAGGGATATCCGGCCTTACTTTGAGTCACAGCGCGTCGGTGTCCATTCCACTTGAGGCCACAAACTCAGGGTCCCTCTCACATACCTGTAGCTGAGAGAAGCCTCCTCTTGAGGTGCTTGGGGAAAGTTGGTATTCCACTTGAGTCGAAGCCAGGGACTAAGCTCTCATCTCGAGTTGATTTGGGGTCCACGGAGACCTTTCATGTTTCTACAGTCACCTGAGGATCCCTCTAGACTTGAGACAGTGATCTTGGGTTTTCTCTGGAGTGCCATCAAGGAAATCAAGGCTCCTTTCACGTTTGATGTGGAACACGGAATTGCTCTGCACGCAGTGCAGGGGATTCGGGCCTCATCTCGCAGCAAAGGGTATGTCTCATGGTTTTTCTCCACTTGTGGCCGGAACCTGGGGTATATTCTCGAGTTACGACGGGGAGGGCCCTTCCAGACACGTGATTGTTCAGCGACGTCAGGACTCCTGCCTAGGTGCGAAGGACACCTCAGGATTCTCCTCGAGTCTTGGCATGGCAATTGGGATGCGTCCCCACGTGAGGCGGGAGACCCAGGGTCCGTTTCCACGTGCCACAGGGATCCTGGGACTCCTATCCATTTTCAAGAGGAGTCAGGCATCGTCTCCTTTGGAAGCATTGATGTCCGCGGACCTCTCGAGTTTTCAAAGGAAGTGAGGCCTCCGGTCGCGATGAGGCGGAGAACTATGTCTTTCTTTGTGGTCTCCACAGGGGATTCAGACATCCCATCGTCTTGGGAGATGCAAGACGAGCCTGCACTCAATTCACTGCAGGGCTATCCGGCCTTACTTCGAGTCAGAACATCTCGGTGTCCATTCCATTTGAGGCCACAAACTCAGGGTCCCTCTCACATACATGTAGCTGAGAGAAGCCTCCTCTTGAGGTGCTTGTGGAAAGTTGGTATTCCACTTGAGTCGAAGCCAGGAACTAAGTTCTCATCTCGAGTTGATTTGGGGTCCATGGAGCCCTTTCGTGTTGCTCCAGTGACCTCAGGATCCCTCTAGACTTGAGACAGTGATCTTGGGTTTTCTCTGGAGTGCCATCAAGGAAATCAAGGCTCCTTTCACGTTTGATGTGGAACACGGAATTGCTCTGCACGCAGTGCAGGGGAATCGGGCCTCATCTCGCGGCGAGGGGGAAGTCTCATTGTTTTTCTCGAGTTGCGGCCGGGACCTGGGGTATATTCTCGAGTTACGACAGGGAGGGCCCTTCCAGACACGTGTTTGTTCAGCGACGTCAGGACTCCTGCCTACGTGCGAGGGACACCTCGGGATTCTCCTCGAGCCTTGGCATGGCAATTGGGACGCGTCTCCACGTGAGGCGGGAGACCCAGGGTCCCTTTCCACGTGCCACAGGGATCCTGGGACTCCTATCCATTTTCAAGAGGAGTCAGGCATCGTCTCCTTTGGAAGCATTGATCTCTGCAGACCTCTCGAGTTTTCAAATGATGTGAGGCCTCCGGTCACGATGAGGCGGAGGACTTGGTCTTTCTCTGTGGTCTCCACATGGGATTCAGACATCCCTTCGTCTTGGGAGATGCAAGACGAGCCTGCATTCAATTCACTGCAGGGATATCCGGCCTTACTTCGAGTCAGAGCATCTCGGTGTCCATTGCACTTGAGGCCACAAACTCAGGGTCCCTCTCACATACCTGTAGCTGAGAGAAGCCTCCTCTTGAGGTGCTTGTGGAAAGTTGGTATTCCTCTCGAGTCGAAGCCGGGGACTAAGCTCTCATCTCGAGTTGATTTGGGGTCCACGGAGCCCTTTCGTGTTGCTCCAGTGACCTCAGGATCCCTCTAGACTTGAGACAGTGATCCTGGGTTTTCTCTGGAGTGCCATCAAGGAAATCAAGGCTCCTTTCACGTTTGATGTGGAACACGGAATTGCTCTGCACGCAGTCCAGGGGAATCGGGCCTCATCTCGCGGCGAGGGGAAAGTCTCATGGTTTTTCTCGAGTTGCGGCGGGAACCTGGGGTATATTCTCGATTTACGACGGGGAGGACCCTTCCAGACACGTGATAGGTGCGAGGGACACCTCGGGTCTCCTAAAGTCTTGGCATGGCAATTGGAACGCGTCTCCACATGAGGCGGGAGACCCAGGGTCCCTTTCCACGTACCACAGGGATCCTGGGACTCCTATCCATTTTCAAGAGGAGTCAGGCATCGTCTCTTTGGAAGCATTGATCTCCGCAGACCTCTCGAGTTTTCAAAGGATGTGAGGTCTCCGATCGCGATGAGGCGGAGGACTAGGTCTTTCTCTGCGGTCTCCGCAGGGGATTCAGACATCCCTTCGTCTTGGGAGATGCAAGACGAGCCTGCATTCAATTCACTGCAGGGATATGCGGCCTTACTTCGAGTCAGAGCATCTCGGTGTCCATTCCACCTGAGGCCACAAACTCAGGGTCCCTCTCACATACCTTTAGCAGAGAGAAGCCTCCTCTTGAGGTGCTTGTGGAAAGTTAGTATTCCTCTTGACTCGAAACCAGGATATAAGCTCTCATCTCGAGTTGATTTTGGGTCCACGGAACCCTTTCGTGTTGCTCCAGTGACCTCAGGATCCCTCTAGACTTGAGACAGTGATCTTGGGTTTTCTCTGGAGTGCCATCAAGGAAATCAAGGCTCCTTTCCCATTTGATGTGGAACACGGAATTGCTCTGCATGCAGTGCAGGGGAATCGGGCCTCATCTCGCGGCGAGGGGGAAGTCTCATGGTTTTTCTCGAGTTGCGGACGGAACCTGAGGTATATTTTCGAGTTACAACGGGGAGGGCCCTTCCAGACACGTGTTTGTTCAGCGATGTCAGGACTCGTGCCTAGGTGCGAGGGACACCTCGGGAATCTCCTCGAGTCTTGGCATGGCAATTGGGACGCGTCTCCACGTGAGGCGGGAGACCCAGGGTCCCTTTCGACGTGCCACAGGGATCCTGGGACTCCTATCCATTTTCAAGAGGAGTCAGGCATCGCCTCCTTTGAAAGCATTGATCTCCACGGACCTCTCGAGTTTTCAAAGAATGTGAGGCCTTCGCTCGCGATGAGGCGGAGAACTAGGTCTTTCTTGTGGTCTCCACAGGGGATTCAGACATCCCTTCGTCTTGGGAGATGCAAGACGAGCCTGCATTCAATTCACTGCAGGGATATCCGGCCTTACTTAAGTCAGAGCATCTCGGTGTTCATTCCACTTGAGGCCACAAACTCAGGGTCCCTCTCACATACATGTAGCTGAGAGAAACCTCCTCTTGAGGTGCTTGTGGAAACTAGGTATTCCTCTTGAGTCGAAGCCAGGGACTAAGCTCTCATCTCGAGCAGATTTATGGTCCACGGAGCCCTTTGGTGTTGCTCCAGTGACCACAGGATCCCTCTAGACTTGAGACAGTGGTCTTGTGTTTTCTCTGGAGTGCCATCAAGGAAATCAAGGCTCCTTTCACGTTTGATGTGGAACACGGAATTACTCTGCACGCAGTGCAGGGGAATCAGGCCTCATCTCGCGGCGAGGGGGAAGTCTCATGGTTTTTCTCGAGTTGCGGCCGGAACCTGGGGTATATTCTCGAGTTACGACGGGGAGGGCCCTTCCAGACACGTGTTTGTTCAGCGACGTCAGTACTCCTGCCTAGGTGCGAGGGACACCTCGGGATTCTCCTCGAGTCTTGGCATGGCAATTGTGACGCGTCTCCACGTGAGGCGGCATACCCAGGCTCCCTTTCCACGTGCCACAGGGATCCTGGGACTCCTATCCATTTTCAAGAGGAGTCAGGCATCGTCTCCTGTGGAAGCATTGATCTCCGCGGACCTCTCCAGTTTTCAAAAGATGTGAGGCCTCCGGTCGCGATGAGGCGGAGAACTAGGTCTTTCTCTGTGGTTTGCACAGGGGATTCAGACATCCCTTCGTCTTGGGAGATGCAAGACGCGCCGGCATTCAATTCTCTGCAGGGATATCCGGCCTTACTTCGAGTAACAGCATCTCAGGGTCCATTCCACCTGAGGCCACAAACTCAGGGACCCTCTCACATACCTGTAGCTGAGAGAAACCTCCTCTTGAGGTGCTTGTGGAAAGTTGGTATGACTCTTGAGTCGAAGCCAGGGACTAAGCTCTCATCTCGAGTTGATTTGGGGTCCATGGAGCCATTTCATTTTGCTACAGTGACTTCAGGATCCCTCTAGACTTGAGACAGTGATCTTGGGTTTTCTCTGGAGTGCCATCAAGGAAATCAAGGCTCCTTTCACGTTTGATGTGGAACACGGAATTGCTCTGCCCGCAGTGCAGGGGAATCGGGCCTCATCTCGCGGCGAGGGGGAAGTCTCATGGTTTTTCTCGAGTTGCGGCCGGAACCTGGGGTATATTCTCGAGTTACAACGGGGAGGGCCCTTCCAGACACGTGTTTGTTCAGCGACGTCAGGACTCCTTCCTAGGTGCGAGGGACACTTCGGGATTCTCCTCGAGTCTTGGCATGGCAATTGGGACGCGTCTCCACGTGAGGCGGGAGACCCAGGGTCCCTTTCCACGTGCCACAGGGATCCTGGGACTCCTATCCATTTTCAAGAGGAGTCAGGCATCGTCTCCTTTGGAAGCATTGATCTCTGCAGACCTCTCGAGTTTTCAAATGATGTGAGGCCTCCGGTCACGATGAGGCGGAGGACTTGGTCTTTCTCTGTGGTCTCCACATGGGATTCAGACATCCCTTCGTCTTGGGAGATGCAAGACGAGCCTGCATTCAACTCACTGCAGGGATATCCGGCCTTACTTCGAGTCAGAGCATCTCGGTGTCCATTGCACTTGAGGCCACAAACTCAGGGTCCCTCTCACATACCTGTAGCTGAGAGAAGCCTCCTCTTGAGGTGCTTGTGGAAAGTTGGTATTCCTCTCGAGTCGAAGCCGGGGACTAAGCTCTCATCTCGAGTTGATTTGGGGTCCACGGAGCCCTTTCGTGTTGCTCCAGTGACCTCAGGATCCCTCTAGGCTTGAGACAGTGATCCTGGGTTTTCTCTGGACTGCCATCAAGGAAATCAAGGCTCCTTTCAGGTTTGATGTGGAACACGGAATTGCTCTGCACGCAGTCCAGGGGAATCGGGCCTCATCTCGCGGCGAGGGGAAAGTCTCATGGTTTTATCTCGAGTTGCGGCGGGAACCTGGGGTATATTCTCGATTTACGACGGGGAGGACCCTTCCAGACACGTGATAGGTGCGAGGGACACCTCGGGATTCTCCTAAAGTCTTGGCATGGCAATTGGAACGCGTCTCCACATGAGGCGGGAGACCCAGGGTCCCTTTCCACGTACCACAGGGATCCTGGGACTCCTATCCATTTTCAAGAGGAGTCAGGCATCGTCTCTTTGGAAGCATTGATCTCCGCAGACCTCTCGAGTTTTCAAAGGATGTGAGGTCTCCGATCGCGATGAGGCGGAGGACTAGGTCTTTCTCTGCGGTCTCCGCAGGGGATTCAGACATCCCTTCGTCTTGGGAGATGCAAGACGAGCCTGCATTCAATTCACTGCAGGGATATGCGGCCTTACTTCGAGTCAGAGCATCTCGGTGTCCATTCCACCTGAGGCCACAAACTCAGGGTCCCTCTCACATACCTTTAGCAGAGAGAAGCCTCCTCTTGAGGTGCTTGTGGAAAGTTAGTATTCCTCTTGACTCGAAACCAGGATATAAGCTCTCATCTCGAGTTGATTTGGGGTCCACGGAACCCTTTCGTGTTGCTCCAGTGACCTCAGGATCCCTCTAGACTTGAGACAGTGATCTTGGGTTTTCTCTGGAGTGCCATCAAGGAAATCAAGGCTCCTTTCACGTTTGATGTGGAACACGGAATTGCTCTGCACGCAGTGCAGGGGAATCGGGCCTCATCTCGCGGCGAGGGGGAAGTCTCATGGTTTTTCTCGAGTTGCGGCCGGAACCTGGGGTATATTCTCGAGTTACAACGGGGAGGGCCCTTCCAGACACGTGTTTGTTCAGCGACGTCAGGACTCCTTCCTAGGTGCGAGGGACACTTCGGGATTCTCCTCGAGTCTTGGCATGGCAATTGGGACGCGTCTCCACGTGAGGCGGGAGACCCAGGGTCCCTTTCGACGTGCCACAGGGATCCTGGGACTCCTATCCATTTTCAAGAGGAGTCAGGCATCGCCTCCTTTGAAAGCATTGATCTCCGCAGACCTCTCGAGTTTTCAAAGGATGTGAGGCCACCGGTCGCGATGAAGCGGAGAACTAGGTTTTTCTCTGTTGTCTCCACAGGGGATTCAGATATCCCTTCGTCTTGGGAGATGCAAGACGAGCCTGCATTCAATTCACTGCAGGGATATCCGGCCTTATTTCGAGTCAGAGCATCTCGGTGTCCATTCCACTTGAGGCCACAAACTCAGGGTCCCGCTCTCATACCTGTAGCTGAGAGAAACCTCCTCTTCAGGTGCTTGTGGAAAGTTGGTATTTCTCCTGAGTCAAAGCCAGGGACTAGGCTCTCATCTCGAGTTGATTTGTGGTCCACGGAGCCCTTTCGTGTTGCTACAGTGACCTCAGAATGCCTCTAGACTTGAGACAGTGATCTTGGGTTTTCTCTGGAGTGCCATCAAGGATATCAAGGCTCCTTTCACGTTTGATGTTTAACACGGAATTGCTCTGCACGCAGTGCTTTGGAATCGGGCCTCATCTCGCGGCGAGGGGGAAGTCTCATGGTTTTTCTCAACTTGCGGCCAGAAACTGGGGTATATTCTCGAGTTACGACGGGGAGGGCCCTTCCAGACACGTGTTTGTTCAGCGACGTCAGGACTCGGGCCTAGTTGCGAGAGACACCTCGGGATTCTCCTCGAGTCTTGGCATGGCAATTGGGACGCGTCTCCACGTGAGGCGGGAGACCCAGGGTCCCTTTCCACGTGCCACAAATATCCTGGGATTCCTATCCATTTTCAAGAGGAGTCAGGCATCGTCTCCTTTGGAAGCATTGATCTCCGCGGACCTCTCGAGTTTTCAAAGGATGTGAGGCCTCCGGTCGCGATGAGGTGGAGAACTAGGTCTTTCTCTGTGGTCTCCACAGGGGATTCAGACATCCCTTCGTCTTGGGAGATTCGAGACGAGCCTGCATTCAATTCACTGCAGGGATATCCGGCCTTAGTTCGAGTCAGAGCATCTCGGTGTCCATTCCAACTGAGGACACAAACTCAGGGTCCCTCTCACATACCTGTAGCTGAGAGAAGCCTCCTCTTGAGGTGCTTGTGGAAAGTTGGTATGCCTGTTGAGTCGAAGCCATGGACTAAGCTCTCATCTCGAATTGATTGGGGGTTCACGGAGCCCTTTCGTGTTGCTCCAGTGACCTCAGGATCTAGACTTGAGACAGTGATCTTGGGTTTGCTCTGGAGTGCCATCAAGGAAATCAAGGCTCCTTTCACGTTCGATGTGGAACACGGAATTGCTCAGCACGCAGTGCAGGGGATTCGGGCCTCATCTCGCGGCGAGCGGGAATTTCATGTTTTGTCTAGAGTTGCGGACAGAACCTGGGGTATATTCTCGAGTTACGACGGGGAGGGCCCTTCCAGACACGTGTTTGTTCAGCGACGTCAGGATTCCTGCCTAGGTGCGAGGAACACCACGGGATTCTCCTCGATTTTTGGCATGGCAATTGGGACTCGTCTCCACGTGAGGCGGGAGACCCAGGGTCCCTTTCGACGTGCCACAGGGATTCTGGGACTCCTATCCATTTTGAAGAGTAGTCAGGCATGGTCTCCTTTGGAAGCATTGATCTCCGCTGACCCCTCGAGTTTTCAAAGGATGTGAGGCCTCCGGTCGCGATGAGGCAGAGAACTAGGTCTTTCTCTGTGGTCTACACAGGGGATTCAGACATCCCTTCGTCTTGGGAGATGCAAGACGAGCCTGCATTCAATTCACTGCAGGGATATCCGGCCTTACTTCGAGTCAGAGCATCTCGGTGTCCATTCCACTTGAGGCCACAACCTCAGGGTCCCTCTCACTTTCCTGTAGCTGAGAGAAGCCTCCTCTTGAGGTGCTTGTGGAAAGTTGGTATTCCTCTTGAGTCGAAGCCAGGGACTAAGCTCTCATCTCGAGTTGATTTGGGGTCCACGGAGCCCTTTCGTGTTGCTCCAGTGACCTCAGGATCCCTCTAGACTTGAGACAGTGATCCTGGGTTTTCTCTGGAGTGCCAGCAAGGAAATCAAGGCTCCTTTCAGGTTTGATGTGGAACACGGAATTGCTCTGCACACAGTCCAGGGGAATCGGGCCTCATCTCGCGGCGAGGGGAAAGTCTCATGGATTTTCTCGAGTTGCGGCGGGAACCTGGGGTATATTCTCGATTTACGACGGGGAGGACCCTTCCAGACACGTGATAGGTGCGAGGGACACCTCGGGATTCTCCTAAAGTCTTGGCATGGCAATTGGAACGCGTCTCCACATGAGGCGGGAGACCCAGGGTCCCTTTCCACGTACCACAGGGATCCTGGGACTCCTATCCATTTTCAAGAGGAGTCAGGCATCGTCTCTTTGGAAGCATTGATCTCCGCAGACCTCTCGAGTTTTCAAAGGATGTGAGGTCTCCGATCGCGATGAGGCGGAGGACTAGGTCTTTCTCTGCGGTCTCCGCAGGGGATTCAGACATCCCTTCGTCTTGGGAGATGCAAGACGAGCCTGCATTCAATTCACTGCAGGGATATGCGGCCTTACTTCGAGTCAGAGCATCTCGGTGTCCATTCCACCTGAGGCCACAAACTCAGGGTCCCTCTCACATACCTTTAGCAAAGAGAAGCCTCCTCTTGAGGTGCTTGTGGAAAGTTAGTATTCCTCTTGACTCGAAACCAGGATATAAGCTCTCATCTCGAGTTGATTTGGGGTCCACGGAACCCTTTCGTGTTGCTCCAGTGACCTCAGGATCCCTCTAGACTTGAGACAGTGATCTTGGGTTTTCTCTGGAGTGCCATCAAGGAAATCAAGGCTCCTTTCCCATTTGATGTGGAACACGGAATTGCTCTGCATGCAGTGCAGGGGAATCGGGCCTCATCTCGCGGCGAGGGGGAAGTCTCATGGTTTTTCTCGAGTTGCGGCCGGAACCTGGGGTATATTTTCGAGTTACAACGGGGAGTGCCCTTCCAGACACGTGTTTGTTCAGCGATGTCAGGACTCGTGCCTAGGTGCGAGGGACACCTCGGGATTCTCCTCGAGTCTTGGCATGGCAATTGGGACGCATCTCCACGTGAGGCGGGAGACCCAGGGTCCCTTTCGACGTGCCACAGGGATCCTGGGACTCCTATCCATTTTCAAGAGGAGTCAGGCATCGCCTCCTTTGAAAGCATTGATCTCCACGGACCTCTCGAGTTTTCAAAGAATGTGAGGCCTTCGCTCGCGATGAGGCGGAGAACTAGGTCTTTCTTGTGGTCTCCACAGGGGATTCAGACATCCCTTCGTCTTGGGAGATGCAAGACGAGCCTGCATTCAATTCACTGCAGGGATATCCGGCCTTACTTAAGTCAGAGCATCTCGGTGTTCATTCCACTTGAGGCCACAAACTCAGGGTCCCTCTCACATACATGTAGCTGAGAGAAACCTCCTCTTGAGGTGCTTGTGGAAACTAGGTATTCCTCTTGAGTCGAAGCCAGGGACTAAGCTCTCATCTCGAGCAGATTTATGGTCCACGGAGCCCTTTGGTGTTGCTCCAGTGACCACAGGATCCCTCTAGACTTGAGACAGTGGTCTTGTGTTTTCTCTGGAGTGCCATCAAGGAAATCAAGGCTCCTTTCACGTTTGATGTGGAACACGGAATTACTCTGCACGCAGTGCAGGGGAATCAGGCCTCATCTCGCGGCGAGGGGGAAGTCTCATGGTTTTTCTCGAGTTGCGGCCGGAACCTGGGGTATATTCTCGAGTTACGACGGGGAGGGCCCTTCCAGACACGTGTTTGTTCAGCGACGTCAGTACTCCTGCCTAGGTGCGAGGGACACCTCGGGATTCTCCTCGAGTCTTGGCATGGCAATTGTGACGCGTCTCCACGTGAGGCGGGATACCCAGGCTCCCTTTCCACGTGCCACAGGGATCCTGGGACTCCTATCCATTTTCAAGAGGAGTCAGGCATCGTCTCCTGTGGAAGCATTGATCTCCGCGGACCTCTCCAGTTTTCAAAAGATGTGAGGCCTCCGGTCGCGATGAGGCGGAGAACTAGGTCTTTCTCTGTGGTTTGCACAGGGGATTCAGACATCCCTTCGTCTTGGGAGATGCAAGACGCGCCGGCATTCAATTCTCTGCAGGGATATCCGGCCTTACTTCGAGTAACAGCATCTCAGGGTCCATTCCACCTGAGGCCACAAACTCAGGGACCCTCTCACATACCTGTAGCTGAGAGAAACCTCCTCTTGAGGTGCTTGTGGAAAGTTGGTATGACTCTTGAGTCGAAGCCAGGGACTAAGCTCTCATCTCGAGTTGATTTGGGGTCCATGGAGCCATTTCATTTTGCTACAGTGACTTCAGGATCCCTCTAGACTTGAGACAGTGATCTTGGGTTTTCTCTGGAGTGCCATCAAGGAAATCAAGGCTCCTTTCACGTTTGATGTGGAACACGGAATTGCTCTGCCCGCAGTGCAGGGGAATCGGGCCTCATCTCGCGGCGAGGGGGAAGTCTCATGGTTTTTCTCGAGTTGCGGCCGGAACCTGGGGTATATTCTCGAGTTACAACGGGGAGGGCCCTTCCAGACACGTGTTTGTTCAGCGACGTCAGGACTCCTTCCTAGGTGCGAGGGACACTTCGGGATTCTCCTCGAGTCTTGGCATGGCAATTGGGACGCGTCTCCACGTGAGGCGGGAGACCCAGGGTCCCTTTCCACGTGCCACAGGGATCCTGGGACTCCTATCCATTTTCAAGAGGAGTCAGGCATCGTCTCCTTTGGAAGCATTGATCTCTGCAGACCTCTCGAGTTTTCAAATGATGTGAGGCCTCCGGTCACGATGAGGCGGAGGACTTGGTCTTTCTCTGTGGTCTCCACATGGGATTCAGACATCCCTTCGTCTTGGGAGATGCAAGACGAGCCTGCATTCAACTCACTGCAGGGATATCCGGCCTTACTTCGAGTCAGAGCATCTCGGTGTCCATTGCACTTGAGGCCACAAACTCAGGGTCCCTCTCACATACCTGTAGCTGAGAGAAGCCTCCTCTTGAGGTGCTTGTGGAAAGTTGGTATTCCTCTCGAGTCGAAGCCGGGGACTAAGCTCTCATCTCGAGTTGATTTGGGGTCCACGGAGCCCTTTCGTGTTGCTCCAGTGACCTCAGGATCCCTCTAGGCTTGAGACAGTGATCCTGGGTTTTCTCTGGACTGCCATCAAGGAAATCAAGGCTCCTTTCAGGTTTGATGTGGAACACGGAATTGCTCTGCACGCAGTCCAGGGGAATCGGGCCTCATCTCGCGGCGAGGGGAAAGTCTCATGGTTTTATCTCGAGTTGCGGCGGGAACCTGGGGTATATTCTCGATTTACGACGGGGAGGACCCTTCCAGACACGTGATAGGTGCGAGGGACACCTCGGGATTCTCCTAAAGTCTTGGCATGGCAATTGGAACGCGTCTCCACATGAGGCGGGAGACCCAGGGTCCCTTTCCACGTACCACAGGGATCCTGGGACTCCTATCCATTTTCAAGAGGAGTCAGGCATCGTCTCTTTGGAAGCATTGATCTCCGCAGACCTCTCGAGTTTTCAAAGGATGTGAGGTCTCCGATCGCGATGAGGCGGAGGACTAGGTCTTTCTCTGCGGTCTCCGCAGGGGATTCAGACATCCCTTCGTCTTGGGAGATGCAAGACGAGCCTGCATTCAATTCACTGCAGGGATATGCGGCCTTACTTCGAGTCAGAGCATCTCGGTGTCCATTCCACCTGAGGCCACAAACTCAGGGTCCCTCTCACATACCTTTAGCAGAGAGAAGCCTCCTCTTGAGGTGCTTGTGGAAAGTTAGTATTCCTCTTGACTCGAAACCAGGATATAAGCTCTCATCTCGAGTTGATTTGGGGTCCACGGAACCCTTTCGTGTTGCTCCAGTGACCTCAGGATCCCTCTAGACTTGAGACAGTGATCTTGGGTTTTCTCTGGAGTGCCATCAAGGAAATCAAGGCTCCTTTCACGTTTGATGTGGAACACGGAATTGCTCTGCACGCAGTGCAGGGGAATCGGGCCTCATCTCGCGGCGAGGGGGAAGTCTCATGGTTTTTCTCGAGTTGCGGCCGGAACCTGGGGTATATTCTCGAGTTACAACGGGGAGGGCCCTTCCAGACACGTGTTTGTTCAGCGACGTCAGGACTCCTTCCTAGGTGCGAGGGACACTTCGGGATTCTCCTCGAGTCTTGGCATGGCAATTGGGACGCGTCTCCACGTGAGGCGGGAGACCCAGGGTCCCTTTCGACGTGCCACAGGGATCCTGGGACTCCTATCCATTTTCAAGAGGAGTCAGGCATCGCCTCCTTTGAAAGCATTGATCTCCGCAGACCTCTCGAGTTTTCAAAGGATGTGAGGCCACCGGTCGCGATGAAGCGGAGAACTAGGTTTTTCTCTGTTGTCTCCACAGGGGATTCAGATATCCCTTCGTCTTGGGAGATGCAAGACGAGCCTGCATTCAATTCACTGCAGGGATATCCGGCCTTATTTCGAGTCAGAGCATCTCGGTGTCCATTCCACTTGAGGCCACAAACTCAGGGTCCCGCTCTCATACCTGTAGCTGAGAGAAACCTCCTCTTCAGGTGCTTGTGGAAAGTTGGTATTTCTCCTGAGTCAAAGCCAGGGACTAGGCTCTCATCTCGAGTTGATTTGTGGTCCACGGAGCCCTTTCGTGTTGCTACAGTGACCTCAGAATGCCTCTAGACTTGAGACAGTGATCTTGGGTTTTCTCTGGAGTGCCATCAAGGATATCAAGGCTCCTTTCACGTTTGATGTTTAACACGGAATTGCTCTGCACGCAGTGCTTTGGAATCGGGCCTCATCTCGCGGCGAGGGGGAAGTCTCATGGTTTTTCTCAACTTGCGGCCAGAAACTGGGGTATATTCTCGAGTTACGACGGGGAGGGCCCTTCCAGACACGTGTTTGTTCAGCGACGTCAGGACTCGGGCCTAGTTGCGAGAGACACCTCGGGATTCTCCTCGAGTCTTGGCATGGCAATTGGGACGCGTCTCCACGTGAGGCGGGAGACCCAGGGTCCCTTTCCACGTGCCACAAATATCCTGGGATTCCTATCCATTTTCAAGAGGAGTCAGGCATCGTCTCCTTTGGAAGCATTGATCTCCGCGGACCTCTCGAGTTTTCAAAGGATGTGAGGCCTCCGGTCGCGATGAGGTGGAGAACTAGGTCTTTCTCTGTGGTCTCCACAGGGGATTCAGACATCCCTTCGTCTTGGGAGATTCGAGACGAGCCTGCATTCAATTCACTGCAGGGATATCCGGCCTTAGTTCGAGTCAGAGCATCTCGGTGTCCATTCCAACTGAGGACACAAACTCAGGGTCCCTCTCACATACCTGTAGCTGAGAGAAGCCTCCTCTTGAGGTGCTTGTGGAAAGTTGGTATGCCTGTTGAGTCGAAGCCATGGACTAAGCTCTCATCTCGAATTGATTGGGGGTTCACGGAGCCCTTTCGTGTTGCTCCAGTGACCTCAGGATCTAGACTTGAGACAGTGATCTTGGGTTTGCTCTGGAGTGCCATCAAGGAAATCAAGGCTCCTTTCACGTTCGATGTGGAACACGGAATTGCTCAGCACGCAGTGCAGGGGATTCGGGCCTCATCTCGCGGCGAGCGGGAATTTCATGTTTTGTCTAGAGTTGCGGACAGAACCTGGGGTATATTCTCGAGTTACGACGGGGAGGGCCCTTCCAGACACGTGTTTGTTCAGCGACGTCAGGATTCCTGCCTAGGTGCGAGGAACACCACGGGATTCTCCTCGATTTTTGGCATGGCAATTGGGACTCGTCTCCACGTGAGGCGGGAGACCCAGGGTCCCTTTCGACGTGCCACAGGGATTCTGGGACTCCTATCCATTTTGAAGAGTAGTCAGGCATGGTCTCCTTTGGAAGCATTGATCTCCGCTGACCCCTCGAGTTTTCAAAGGATGTGAGGCCTCCGGTCGCGATGAGGCAGAGAACTAGGTCTTTCTCTGTGGTCTACACAGGGGATTCAGACATCCCTTCGTCTTGGGAGATGCAAGACGAGCCTGCATTCAATTCACTGCAGGGATATCCGGCCTTACTTCGAGTCAGAGCATCTCGGTGTCCATTCCACTTGAGGCCACAACCTCAGGGTCCCTCTCACTTTCCTGTAGCTGAGAGAAGCCTCCTCTTGAGGTGCTTGTGGAAAGTTGGTATTCCTCTTGAGTCGAAGCCAGGGACTAAGCTCTCATCTCGAGTTGATTTGGGGTCCACGGAGCCCTTTCGTGTTGCTCCAGTGACCTCAGGATCCCTCTAGACTTGAGACAGTGATCCTGGGTTTTCTCTGGAGTGCCATCAAGGAAATCAAGGCTCCTTTCAGGTTTGATGTGGAACACGGAATTGCTCTGCACACAGTCCAGGGGAATCGGGCCTCATCTCGCGGCGAGGGGAAAGTCTCATGGATTTTCTCGAGTTGCGGCGGGAACCTGGGGTATATTCTCGATTTACGACGGGGAGGACCCTTCCAGACACGTGATAGGTGCGAGGGACACCTCGGGATTCTCCTAAAGTCTTGGCATGGCAATTGGAACGCGTCTCCACATGAGGCGGGAGACCCAGGGTCCCTTTCCACGTACCACAGGGATCCTGGGACTCCTATCCATTTTCAAGAGGAGTCAGGCATCGTCTCTTTGGAAGCATTGATCTCCGCAGACCTCTCGAGTTTTCAAAGGATGTGAGGTCTCCGATCGCGATGAGGCGGAGGACTAGGTCTTTCTCTGCGGTCTCCGCAGGGGATTCAGACATCCCTTCGTCTTGGGAGATGCAAGACGAGCCTGCATTCAATTCACTGCAGGGATATGCGGCCTTACTTCGAGTCAGAGCATCTCGGTGTCCATTCCACCTGAGGCCACAAACTCAGGGTCCCTCTCACATACCTTTAGCAAAGAGAAGCCTCCTCTTGAGGTGCTTGTGGAAAGTTAGTATTCCTCTTGACTCGAAACCAGGATATAAGCTCTCATCTCGAGTTGATTTGGGGTCCACGGAACCCTTTCGTGTTGCTCCAGTGACCTCAGGATCCCTCTAGACTTGAGACAGTGATCTTGGGTTTTCTCTGGAGTGCCATCAAGGAAATCAAGGCTCCTTTCCCATTTGATGTGGAACACGGAATTGCTCTGCATGCAGTGCAGGGGAATCGGGCCTCATCTCGCGGCGAGGGGGAAGTCTCATGGTTTTTCTCGAGTTGCGGCCGGAACCTGGGGTATATTTTCGAGTTACAACGGGGAGTGCCCTTCCAGACACGTGTTTGTTCAGCGATGTCAGGACTCGTGCCTAGGTGCGAGGGACACCTCGGGATTCTCCTCGAGTCTTGGCATGGCAATTGGGACGCATCTCCACGTGAGGCGGGAGACCCAGGGTCCCTTTCGACGTGCCACAGGGATCCTGGGACTCCTATCCATTTTCAAGAGGAGTCAGGCATCGCCTCCTTTGAAAGCATTGATCTCCACGGACCTCTCGAGTTTTCAAAGAATGTGAGGCCTTCGCTCGCGATGAGGCGGAGAACTAGGTCTTTCTTGTGGTCTCCACAGGGGATTCAGACATCCCTTCGTCTTGGGATATGCAAGACGAGCCTGCATTCAATTCACTGCAGGGATATCCGGCCTTACTTAAGTCAGAGCATCTCGGTGTTCATTCCACTTGAGGCCACAAACTCAGGGTCCCTCTCACATACATGTAGCTGAGAGAAACCTCCTCTTGAGGTGCTTGTGGAAACTAGGTATTCCTCTTGAGTCGAAGCCAGGGACTAAGCTCTCATCTCGAGCAGATTTATGGTCCACGGAGCCCTTTGGTGTTGCTCCAGTGACCGCAGGATCCCTCTAGACTTGAGACAGTGGTCTTGTGTTTTCTCTGGAGTGCCATCAAGGAAATCAAGGCTCCTTTCACGTTTGATGTGGAACACGGAATTGCTCTGCACGCAGTGCAGGGGAATCAGGCCTCATCTCGCGGGGAAGGGGAAGTCTCATGGTTTTTCTCGAGTTGCGGCCGGAACCTGGGGTATATTCTCGAGTTACGACGGGGAGGGCCCTTCCAGACACGTGTTTGTTCAGCGACGTCAGGACCCCTGCCTAGGTGCGAGGGACAACTCGGGATTCTCCTCGAGTCTTGGCATGGCAATTGGGACGCGTCTCCACATGAGGCGGGAGACCCAGGGTCCCTTTCCACGTGCCACAGATATCCTGGGACTCTTATCCATTTTCAAGAGGAGTCAGGCATCGTCTCCTTCGGAAGTATTGATCTCAGCGGACCTCTGGAATTTTCAAAGGATATGAGGCCTCCGGTCGCGAGGAGGCGGAGGACTAGGTCTTTCTCTGTGGTCTCCACAGGGGATTCAGACAACCCTTCATCTTGGGAGATGCAAGACGAGCCTGCATTCAATTCACTGCAGGGATATCCGGCCTTACTTCGAGTCAGAGCATCTCGGTGTCCATTCCAATTGAGGCCACAAACTCAGGGTCCCTGTCACATACATGTAGCTGAGAGAAGCCTCCTCTTGAGGTGCTTGTGGAAAGTTGGCATTCCTCTTGAGTCGAAGCCAGGGACTAAGCTCTCATCTCGAGTTGATTTGTGGTCCACGGAGCCCTTTCGTGTTGCTACAGTGACCTCAGGATTCGTCTAGACTTGAGACAGTGATCTTGGGTTTTCCCTGGAGTGCCATCAAGGAAATCAAGGCTCCTTTCATGTTTGATGTGGAACACGGAATTGCTCTGCACGCAGTCCAGGGGAATCGGGCCTCATGTCGCGGCGAGGGGGAAGTCTCATGGTTTTTCTCTAGTTGCGGCCGGAACCTGGGGTATATTCTCGAGTTACGACGGGGAGGGCCCTTCCAGACACGTGTTTGTTCAGCGACGTCAGGACTCCTGCCTAGGAGCGAGGGACACCTCGGGATTCTCCTCGAGTCTTGGCATGGCAATTGGAACGCGTCTCCACGTGAGGCGGGAGACCCAGGGTCCCTTGCCACGTGCCACAGGGATCCTGGGACTCCTATCCATTTTCATGAGGAGTCAGGCATCGTCTCCTTTGGAAGCATTGATCTCCGCGGACCTCTCGGGTTTTCAAAGGATGTGAGGCCTCCGCTCGCGATGAGGCGGAGAATTAGGTTTTTCTCTGTGGTCTCCACAGGGGATTCAGACATCCCTTCGTCTTGGGAGATGCAAGACGAGCCTGCATTCAATTCACTGCAGGGATATCCGGCCTTACTTCGAGTCAGAGCATCTCGGTGTCCATTCCACTTGAGGCCACAAACTCAGGGTCCCTCTCACATACCTGTAGCTGAGAGAAGCCTCCTCTTGAGGTGCATGTGGAAAGTTGGTATTCCTCTTGAGTCGAAGCCAGGGACTAAGCTCTCATCTCGAGTTGATTGGGGTCCACGGAGCCCTTTCGTGTTCTTCCAGTGACCTCAGGATCCCTCTAGGCTTGAGACAGTGATCTTGGGTTTTCTCTGGAGTGCCATCAAGGAAATCAAGGCTCCTTTCACGTTTGATGTGGAACACGGAATTGCTCTGCACGCAGTGCAGGGGAATCGGGCCTCATCTTGCGGCGAGGTGTAAGTCTCATGGTTTTTCTCGAGTTGCAGAAGGACCCTGGGGTATATTCTCGAGTTACGACGGGGAGGGCCCTTCCAGACACGTGTTTGTTCAGCGACGTCAGGACTCGGGCCTAGGTGCGAGGGACACCTCGGGATTCTCCTCGAGTCTTGGCATGGCAATTGGGACGCGTCTCCACGTGAGGCGGGAGACCCAGGGTCCCTTTCCACGTGCCACAGGGATCCTGGGACTCCTATCCATTTTCAAGAGGAGTCAGGCATCGTCTCCTTTGGAAGCATTTATCTCCGCGGACCTCTCGAATTTTCAAAGGATGTGAGGCCTCCGGTCTCAATGAGGCGGAGAACTAGGTCTTTCTCTGTGGTCTCCACAGGGGATTCAGACATCCCTTCATCTTGCGAGATGCAAGACAAGCCTGCATTCAATTCACTGCAGGGATATCCGGCCTTACTTCGAGTCAGAGCATCTCTGTGTCCATTCCACTTGAGGCCAAAAACTCAGGGTCCCTCTCACATACCTGTAGCTGAGAGAAGCCTCCTCTTGAGGTGCTTGTGGAAAGTTGGTATTCCTCTTGAGTCGAAGCCAGCGACGAAGCTCTCATCTCGAGGTGATATGGGGTCCATGGAGCCTTTCGTCTTGCTCCAGTAACCTCAAGATCCCTCTAGACTTGAGACAGTGATCTTCGATTTTCTCTGCAGCGCCATGAAGGAAATCAAGGCTCCTTTCACGTGTGATGTGGAACACGGAATTGCTCTGCACGCAGTGCATGGGAATCGGGCCTCATCTCGCGGCGAGGGGGAAGTCTCATGGTTTTTCTCGAGTTGCGGCCGGAACCTGGGGTATATTCTCGAGTTAGAAGGGGAGGGCCCTTCCAGACACTTGTTTGTTCAGCGAAGTCAGGACTCCTGCCTTGGTGCGAGGGACACCTCGGGATTGTCTTCGAGTCTTTGCATGGCAATTATGACGCGTCTCCAAGTGAGTCGGGAGACCCAGTTACCCTTTCCAAGTTCCACAGGTGTCCTGGAACTCCTATCCATTTTCAAGAGGAGTCAGGCATCGTCTGCTTTGGAAGCATTGATCTCCGCGGACCTCTCGAGTTTTCAAAGGATGTGAGGCCTCCAGTCGCGATGAGGCGGAGACCTAGGTCTTTCTCTGTGGTCTCCCCAGGGGATTCAGACATCCATTCGTCTTGGGAGATGCAAGACGAGCCTGCATTCAATTCACTGCAGGGATATCCGGCCTTACTTCGAGTCAGAGCATCTCGGTGTCCATTCCACTTGAAGCCACAAACTCAGGGTCCCTCTCACATACCTGTAGCTGAGAGAAGCCTCCTCTTGAGGTGCTTGTGGAAAGTTGGTATTGCTCTTGAGTCGAAGCCAGGGACTAAGCTCTGATCTCGAGTTGATTTGGGGTCCACGGAGCCCTTTCCTGTTGCTCCAGTGACCTCAGGTTCCCTCTAGACTTGAGACAGTGATCTTGGGTTTTGTCTGGAGTGCCATCAAGGAAATCAAGGCTCCTTTCACGTTTGATGTGGAACACGGAATTGCTCTGCACGCAGTGCAGGGGAATAGGGCCTCATGTTGCGGCGAGCGGGAAGTCTCATGATTTTTCTCGAGGTGCGGAAGGAACTTGGGGTATATTCTCGAGTTACGACGGGGAGGGCCCTTCCAGACACGTGTTTGTTCAGCGACGTCATGACTCCTGCCTAGGTGCGAGGGAAACCTCGGGATTCTCCTCGAGTTTTGACATGGCAATTGGGACGCGTCTCCTCGTGAGGCGGCAGACCCAGGGTCCCTTTCCACGTGCCACAGGGATCCTGGGACTCCTATCCATTTTCAAGAGTAGTCAGGCATTGTCTCCTTTGGAAGCATTGATCTTCGCGGACCTCTCGAGTTTTCAAAGAATGGGAGGCCTCCGGATGCGATGAGGCAGAGAACTAGGTCTTTCTCTGTGGTCTCCACAGGGGATTCAGACATCCCTTCGTCTTGGGAGATGCAAGAGGAGCCTGCTTTCAATTCACTGCAGGGATATCCGGCCTTAATTCGAATCAGAGCATCTCTGTGTCCATTCCACTTGAGGCAAAAAACTCAGGGTCCCTCTCACATACCTGTAGCTGGGAAAAGCCTCCTCTTGAGGTGCTTGTGGAAAGTTGGTATTCCTCTTTAGTCGAAGCCAGGGACTAAGCTCTCATCTCGAGTTGATTTGGGGTCCTCAGAGCCCTTTCGTGTTGCTCCAGTGACCTCAGGATCCCTCTAGTCTGGAGACAGTGATCTTGGGTTTTCTCTGGAGTGCCATCAAGGAAATCAAGGCTCCTTTCACGTTTGATGTGGAACACGGAATTTCTCTGCACGCAGTGCAGGGGAATCGGGCCTCATCTCGCGGCGAGCGGGAAGTCTCATGGTTTTTCTCGAGTTGCGGCCGGAACCTGGGGTATATTCTCGAGTTACGACGGGGAGGGCCCTTCCAGACACGTGTTTGTTCAGCGACGTCAGGACTCCTGCCTAGGTGCGAGGGACACCTCGGGATTCTCCTCGAGTCTTGGCATGGCAATTGGGACGCGTCTCCACGTGAGGCGGGAGACCCAGGGTCCCTTTCCACGTGCCACAGGGATCCTGGGACTCCTATCAATTTTCAAGAGGAGTCAGGCATCGTCTCCTTTGGAAGCATTGATCTCCGCGGACCTATTGAGTTTTCAAAGGATGTGAGGTCTCCGGTCGCGATGAGGCGGAGAAGTAGGTCTTTCTCTGTGGTCTCCACAGGGGATTCAGACATTCCTTCGTCTTGAGAGATGCAAGGCGAGCCTGCATTCAATTCACTGCAGGGATATCTGGCCTTACTTCGAGTCAGAGCATCTCGGTGTCCATTCCACTTGAGGCCACAAACTCAGGGTCCTTCTCACATACCTGTGGCTGAGAGAACCCTCCTCTTGGGGTGCTTGTGGAGAGTTTGTATTCCTCTTGCATCGAAGCCAGGTACTAAGCTCTCATCTCGAGTTGATTTGGGGTCCACGGAGCACTTTCGTGTTGCTCCAGTGACCTCAGGATCCCTCTAGACTTGAGACAGTGATCCTGGGTTTTCTCTGGAGTGCCATCAAGGAAATCAAGGCTCCTTTCAGGTTTGATGTGGAACACGGAATTGCTCTGCACGCAGTCCAGGGGAATCGGGCCTCATCTCGCGGCGAGGGGAAAGTGTCATGGTTTTTCTCTAGTTGCGGCCGGAACCTGGGGTATATTTTCGATTTACGAAGGGGAGGACCCTTCCAGACACGTGATAGGTGCGAGGGACACCTCGGGATTCTCCTCGAGTATTGGCATGGCAATTGGGACGCGTCTCCACGTGAGGCGGGAGACCCAGTGTCCCTTTCCACGTGCCACAGGGATCCTGGGACTCCTATCCATTTTCAAGAGGAGTCAGGCATCGCCTCCTTTGAAAGCATTGATCTCCACGGACCTCTCGAGTTTTCAAAGAATGTGAGGCCTTCGCTCGCGATGAGGCGGAGAACTAGGTCTTTCTTGTGGTCTCCACAGGGGATTCAGACATCCCTTCGTCTTGGGAGATGCAAGACGAGCCTGCATTCAATTCACTGCAGGGATATCCGGCCTTACTTCGAGTCAGAGCATCTCGGTGTCCATTCCACTTGAGGCCACAAACTCAGGGTCCCTCTCACATACCTGTAGTTGAGAGAAGCTTCCTCTTGAGGTGCTTGTGGAAAGTTGGTATTCCTCTTGAGTCTAAGCCAGGGACTAAGCTCTCATCTCGAGTTGATTTGGGGTCCACGAAGCCCTTTCCTGTTGGTCCAGTGACCTCAGGATACCTCTAGATTTGAGACAGTTATCTTGGGTTTTCTCTGGAGTGCCATCAAGGAAATCAAGGCTCCTTTCAGGTTGGATGTGAAACACGGAATTGCTCTGCACGCAGTCCAGGGGAATCGGGCCTCATCCTGCGGCGAAGGGGAAGTCTCCTGGTTTTTCTCGATTTGCGGCCGGAACCTGGGGTATATTCTCGAGTTACGACGGGGAGGGCCCTTCCAGACACGTGTTTGTTCAGCGACGTCAGGACCCCTGCCTAGGTGCGAGGGACAACTCGGGATTCTCCTCGAGTCTTGGCATGGCAATTGAGACGCGTCTCCTCGTGAGGCGGGAGACCCAGGGTCCCTTTCCACATGCCACAGAGATCCTGAGACTCCTATCCATTTTCAAGAGGAGTCAGGCATCGTCTCCTTTGGAAGCATTGATCTCCGCGGACCTCTCGAGTTTTCAAAGAATGGGAGGCCTCCGGATGCGATGAGGCGGAGAACTTGGTCTTTCTCTGTGGTCTCCACAGGGGATTCAGACATCCCTTCGTCTTGGGAGATGCAAGAGGAGTCTGCTTTCAATTCACTGCAGGGATATCCGGCCTTAATTCGAATCAGAGCATCTCGGTGTCCATTCCACTTGAGGCAACAAACTCAGGGTCCCTCTCACATACCTGTAGCTGAGAGAAGCCTCCTCTTGAGGTGCTTGTGGAAAGTTGGTATTCCGCTTGTGTCGAAGCCAGGGACTAAGCTCTCATTTCGAGTTGAGTTGGGGTCCACGGATCGCTTTCGTGTTGCTCCAGTGACCTCAGGATCCCTCTAGACTTGAGACAGTGATCTTGGGTTTTCTCTGGAGTGCCATCAACGAAATCAAGGCTCCTTTCACGTTTGAGGTGGAACACAGAATTGCTCTGCACGCAGTGCAGGGGAATCGGGCCTCATCTTGCGGCGAGGTGTAAGTCTCATGGTTTTTCTCGAGTTGCAGAAGGACCCTGGGGTATATTCTCGAGTTACGACGGGGAGGGCCCTTCCAGACACATGTTTGTTCAGCGACGTCAGGACTCGGGCCTAGGTGCGAGGGAAAACTCGGGATTCTCCTCGATTCTTGGCATGGCAATTGGGAAGCGTCTCCACGTGAGGCGGGAGACCCAGGGTCCCTTTCCAAGTGCCACAGGGATCCTGGGACTCCTATCCATTTTCAAGAGGAGTCAGGCATCGTCTCCTTTGGAAGCATTGATCTCCGCGGACCTCTCGAGTTTTCAAAGGATGTGAGGCCTCCGGTCACGATGAGGTGGAGAACTAGGTCTTTCTCTGTGGTCTCCACAGGGGATTCAGACATCCCTTCGTCTTGGGAGATGCAAGACGAGCCTGCATTCAATTCACTGCAGGGATATCCGGCCTTACTTCGAGTCAGAGCATCTCGGTGTCCATTCCACTTGAGGCCACAAACTCAGGGTCCCTCTCACATACCTGTACCTGAGAGAAGCCTCCTCTTGAGGTGCTTGTGGAAAGTTGGTATTCCTCTTGAGTCGAAGCCAGGGACTAAGCTCTCATCTCGAGTTGATTTGGGGTCCATGGAGAACTTTCTTGTTGCTCCAGTGACCTCAGGATCGCTCTAGACTTGAGACAGTGATCTTGGGTTTTCTCTGGAGTGCCATCAAGGAAATCAAGGCTCCTTTCACGTTTGATGTGGAACTCAGAATTGCTCTGCATGCAGTGCAGGGGATTCGGGCTTCATCTCGCGGCGAGGGGGAAGTCTCATGGTTTTTCTCGTGTTGCGGCCGGAACCTGGGGTATATTCTCGAGTTACGACGGGGAGGGCCCTTCCAGACACGTGTTTGTTCAGCGACGTCAGGACTCCTGCCTAGGTGCGAGGGACACCCCGGGATTCTCCTCGAGTCTTGGCATGGCAATTGGGACGCGTCTCCACGTGAGGCGGGAGACCCAGAGTCCCTTTCCACGTGCCACAGGCATCCTGGGACTCCTATCCTTTTTCAAGAGGAGTCAGGCATCGTCTCCTTTGGAAGCATTGATCTCCGCGGACCTCTCGAGTTTTCAAAGATGGGAGGCCTCCGGTTGCAATGAGGAGGAGAACTAGGTATTTTCTGTGGTCTCCACAGGGGATTCAGACATCCCTTCGTCTTGGGAGATGCAAGACGAGCCTGCACTCAATTCACTGCACGGATATCCGGCCTTACTTCGAGTCAGAGCATCTCGGTGTCCATTCCACCTGAGGCCACAAACTCAGGGTCCCTCTCACATACCTGTTGCTGAGAGAAGCCTCGTCTTGATGTGCTTGTAGAAAGTTGGCATTTCTCTTTTGTCGAAGCCAGGGACTAAGCTCTCATCTCGAGTTGATTTGGGGTCCACGGAGCCCTTTCGTGGTGCTCCAGTGACCTCAGGATCCCTCTAGACTTGAGACAGTGATCTTGGGTTTTCTCTGGAGTGCCATCAAGGAAATCAAGGCTCCTTTCACGTTTGATGTGGAACACGGAACAGCTCTGCAAGCAGTGCAGGGAAATCGGCCCTCATCTCGCGGCGAGGGGGAAGTCTCATGGTTTTTCTCGAGTTGCAGCCAGGACCTGGGGTATATTCTCGAGTTACAACGGGGAGGGCCCTTCCAGACACGTGTTTGTTCAGCGACGTCAGGACTCCTGCCTTGGTGCGAGGGACTCCTCAGGATTCTCCTCGAGTCTTGGCATGGCAATTGGGACGCGTCTCCACGTGAGGCGGGAGACCCAGGGTCCCTTTCCAAGTGCCACAGGGATCCTGGGACTCCTATCCATTTTCAAGAGGAGTCAGGCATCGTCTCCTTTGGAAGCATTGATCTCCGCGGACCTCTTGAGTTTTCAAAGGATGTGAGGCCTCCGGTCGCGATGAGGCGGAGAACTAGGACTTTCTCTGTGGTCTCCACAGGGGATTCAGACATTCCTTCGTCTTGAGAGATGCAAGACGAGCCTGCATTCAATTCATTGCAGGGATATCTGGCCTTAGTTCGAGTCAGAGCATCTCGGTGTCCATTCCACTTGAGGCCACAAACTCAGGGTCCTTCTCACATACCTGTGGCTGAGAGAACCCTCCTCTTGGGGTGCTTGTGGAGAGTTGGTATTCCTCTTGCGTCGAAGCCAGGTACTAAGCTCTCATCTCGAGTTGATTTGGGGTCCACGGAGCCCTTTCGTGTTGCTCCAGTGACCTCAGGATCCCTCTAGACTTGAGACAGTGATCCTGGGTTTTCTCTGGAGTGCCATCAAGGAAATCAAGGCTCCTTTCAGGTTTGATGTGGAATACGGAATTGCTCTGCACGCAGTCCAGGGGAATCGGGCCTCATCTCGCGTCGAGGTTAAAGTCTCATGGTTTCTCTCGAGTTGCGGCCGGAACCTGGGGTATATTCTCGATTTACGACGGGGAGGACCCTTCCAGACACGTGATAGTTGCGAGGGACACCTCGGGATTCTCCTAAAGCCTTGGCATGGCAATTGGAACGCGTCTCCACATGAGGCGGGAGACCCAGGGTCCCTTTCCACGTGCCACAGGGATCCTGGTACTCCTATCCATTTTCAAGAGGAGTCAGGCATCGTCTCTTTGGAAGCATTGATCTCCGCGGACCTCTCGAGTTTTCAAAGGATGTGAGGCCTCCGGTCGCGATGAGGCGGAGGACTAGGTCTTTCTCTGCGGTCTCCGCAGGGGATTCAGACATCCCTTCGTCTTGGGAGATGCAAGACGAGCCTGCATTCAATTCACTGCAGGGATATCCGGACTTACTTCGAGTCAGAGCATCTCGGTGTCCATTCCACTTGAGGCACAAACACAGGGTCCCTCTCACATACCTGTAGCTGAGAGAAGCCTCCTCTTGAGGTACTTGTGTAAAGTTGGTATTCCTCTTGAGTCGAATTCAGGGACTAAGCTCTCATCTCAGGTTGATTTGTGGTCCACGGAGCCCTTTCTTTTTGCTCCACTGACCTCAGGATCCCTCTAGACTTGAGACAGTGATCTTGGGTTTTCTCTGGAGTGCCATCAAGGAAATCAAGGCTCCTTTCACGTTTGATGTGGAACACGGAATTGCTCGGCACGCAGTGCAGGGTAATCGGGCCTCATCTCGCGGCGAGGGGGAAGTCTCATGGTTTTTTTCGAGTTGCGGCCGGAACCTGGGTTATATTCCCGAGTTACGACGGGGAGGGCCCTTCCAGACACGTGTTTGTTCAGCGACGTCAGGACTCCTGCCTAGGTGCGAGGGACACCTCGGGATTCTCCTCGAGTCTTGGCATGGCAATTGGGACACGTCTCCACGTGAGGCGGGAGACCCAGGGTCCCTTTCCTCGTGCCACAGGGATCCTGGTACTCCTATCCATTTTCAAGAGGAGTCAGTCATCGTCTCCTGTGGAAGCATTGATCTCGGCGGACCTCTCGAGTTTTCAAAGGATGTGAGGCCTCCGGTCGAGATGAGGCGGAGAACTAGGTCTTTCTCTGTGGTCTCTGCAGGGGATTCAGACATCCCTTCGTCTTGGGAGATGCAAGACGAGCCTGCATTCAATTCACTGCAGGGATATCCGGCCTTACATCGAGTCAGAGCATCTCCGTGTCCATTCCACTTGAGGCCACAAACTCAGGGTCCCTCTCACATACCTGTAGCTGAGAGAAGCCTCCTCTTGAGGTGCTTGTGGAAAGTTGGTATTCCTCTTGAGTCGAAGCCAGGGACTAAGCTCTCATCTCGAGTTGATTTGGGGTCCACGGAGCCCTTTCCTGTTGCTCCAGTGACCTCAGGATCCCTCTAGACTTGAGACACTGATCTTGGGTTTTCTCTGGAGTGCCATCAAGGAAATCAAGGCTCCTTTCACGTTTGATGTGGAACGCGGAATTGCTCTGCACGCAGTGCAGGGGAATCGGGCCTCATCTCACGGTGAGGGGGAAGTCTCATGGTTTTTCTCGAGTTGCGGCCGGAACCTGGGGTATATTCTCGAGTTACGACGGGGAGGGCCCTTCCAGAAACGTGTTTCTTCAGCGACGTCAGGACTCCTGCCTAGGTGCGAGGGACACCTCGGGATTCTCCTCGAGTCTTGGCATGGCAATTGGGACCCGTCTCCACGTGAGGCGGGAGACCCAGTGTCCCTTTCCACGTGCCACAGTGATCCCGGGACTCCTATCCATTTTCAAGAGGTGTCAGGCATCGTCTCCTTTGGAAGCATTGATCTCCGCATACCTCTCGAGTTGTCAAAGGATGTGAGGCCTCCGGTTGCGTTGAGGCAGAGGACTAGGTCTTTCTCTGTGGTCTCCACAGGGGATTCAGACAACCCTTCGTCTTGGGAGATGCAAGACGAGCCTGCATTCAATTCACTGCAGGGATATCCAGCCTTACTTCGAGTCAGAGCATCTCGGTGTCCATTCCACGTGAGGCCACAAACTCAGGGTCCCTCTCACATACCTGTAGCTGAGAGAAGCCTCCTCTTGAGGTGCTTGTGGAAAGTTGGTATTCCTCTTGAGTCGAAGCCAGGGACTAAGCTCTCATCTCGAGTTATTTGGGGTCCACGGAGCCCTTTCTTGTTGCTACAGTGACCTCCGGATCCCTCTAGACTTGAGACAGTGATCTTGGGTTTTCTCTGGAGTGCCATCAAGGAAATCAAGGCTCCTTTCCCGTTTGATGTGGAACACGGAATTGCTCTGCACGCAGTGCAGGGGAATCGGGCCTCATCTCGCGGCGAGGGGGAAGTCTCATGGTTTTTCGCGATTTGCGGCCGGAACCTGGGGTATATTCTCGAGTTACGACCTGGAGGGCCCTTCCAGACACGTGTTTGTTCAGCGACGTCAGCACTCCTGCCTAGGTGCGAGGGACACCTCGGGATTCTCCTCGAGTCTTGGCATGGCAATTGGGACGTGTCTCCACGTGAGGCGGGAGAACCAGGGTCCCTTTCCACGTGCCACAGGGATCCTGGGACTGCTATCCATTTTCAAGAGGAGTCAGGCATCGTCTCCTTTGGAAGCATTGATCTCCGCTGACCTCTCGAGTTTTCAAAGGATGTGAGGCCACAGGTCGCGATGAGGCGGAGAACTAGGTCTTTCTCTGTGTTCTCCACAGGGGATTCATACAACCCTTCGTCTTGGGAGATGCAAGACGAGCCTGCATTCCATTCACTGCAGGGATATCCGGCCTTACTTCGAGTCAGAGCATCTCGGTGTCCATTCCACTTGAGGCCACAAACTCAGGGTCCCTCTCACATACCTGTAGCTGAGAGAAGCCTCCTCTTGAGGTGCTTGTGGAAAGTTGGTATTCCTCTTGAGTCGAAGCCAGGGACTAAGCTCTCATCTCGTGTTGATTTGGGGTCCAGGGAGCCCTTTCATGTTGCTACAGTGACCTCAGGATCCCTCTAGACTTGAGACAGTGATCTTGGGTTTTCTCTGGAGTGCCATCAAGGAAATCAAGGCTCCTTTCACGTTTGATGTGGAACACGGAATTGCTCTGCACACAGTGCAGGGGAATCGGGCCTCATCTCGCGGCGAGGGGGAAGTCTCATGATTTTTCTAGAGTTGCGGCCAGAACCTAGGGTATATTCTCGAGTTACGATGGGGAGGGCCTTTCCAGACACGTGTTTGTTCAGCGACGTCAGGACTCCTGCCTAGGTGCGAGGGACACCTCGGGATTCTCCTCGAGTCTTTTCATGGCAATTGGGACTCGTCTCCACGTGAGGCAGGAGACCCAGGGTCCCTTTCCACGTGCCACAGGGATCCTGGGACTCCTATCCATTTTCAAGAGGAGTCAGGCATCGTCTCCTTTGGAAGCATTGATCTCCGTGGTCCTCTCGAGTTTTCAAAGGATGCGAGGCCTCCGGTCGCGATGAGGCGGAGATCTAGGTCTTTCTCTGTGGTCTCCACAGGGGATTCAGACATCCCTTCGTCTTGGGAGATGCAAGACGAGCCTGCATTCAATTCACTGCATTGATATCGGGCCTTATTTCCAGTCAGAGCACCTCGGTGTCCATTCCACTTGAGGCCACAATCTGAGGGTCCCTCTCACTTACCTGTAGCTGAGAGAAGCCTCCTCTTGAGGTGGTTGTGGTAAGTTGGTATTCCTCTTGAGTTGAAGCCAGGGACTAAGCTCTCATCTCGAGTTGATTTGGGGTCCACGGAGCCATTTCGTGTTGCTCCAGTGACCTCAGGATCCCTCTAGACTTGAGACAGTGATCTTGGGTTTTCTCCGGAGTGCCATCAAGGAAATCAAGGCTCCTTTCCCGTTCGATGTGGAACACGGAATTCCTCTGCACGCAGTGCAGGGGAATCGGGCCTCATCTCGCAGCGAGGGGGAAGTCTCATGGTTTTTCTCGATTTGCGGCCAGAACCTGGGGTATATTCTCGAGTTACTATGGGGAGGGCCCTTCCAGACACGTGTTTGTTCAGCGACTTCAGGACTCCTGCCTAGGTGCGAGGACACCTCGGGATTCTCGTAGAGTCTTGGCATGGCAATTCGGACGCGTCTCCACATGAGGCAGTAGACCCAGGGTCCCTTTCCACGTGCCACAGTGATCCTGGGACTCCTATCCATTTTCAAGAGGAGTCAGGCATCTTCTCCTTTGGAAGCATTGACTCCGTGGACCTCTCGAGTTTTCAAAGGATGAGAGGCCTCCGGTCGCGATGATGCGGAGATCTAGGTCTTTCTCTGTGGTCTCCACAGGGGATTCAGACATCCCTTCGTCTTGGGAGATGCAAAACGAGCCTGCATTCAATTCACTGCAGGGATATCGGGCCTTACTTCGAGTCAGAGCATTTCTGTGTCCATTCCACTTGAGGCCACAATCTCAGGGTCCCTCTCACATACCTGTAGCTGAGAGAAACCTCCTCTTGAGGGTCTTGTGGAAAGTTGGTATTCCTCTTGAGTCGAAGCCAGGGACTAAGCTCTCATCTCGAGTTGATTTGGGGTCCACGGAGCCCTTTCGTGTTGCTACAGTGACCTCAGGATCCCTCTAGACTTGAGACAGTGATCTTGGGTTTTCTCTGGAGTGCCATCAAGGAAATCAAGGCTCCTTTCACGTTTGATGTGTAACACGGAATTGCTCTGCACGCAGTGCAGGGGAATCGGTCCTCAACTCGTGGCGAGGGGGAAATCTCATGGTTTTTCTCGAGTTGCGGCCGGAACCAGGGGTATATTCTCGAGTTACGACGGGGAGGGCCCTTCCAGACACGTGTTTGTTCAGCGACGTTAGGACTCCTGCCGAGGTGCGAGGGACACCTCGGGATTGTCCTCGAGTCTTGTCATGGCAATTGGAACGCGTCTCCACGTGAGGCGGGAGACCCAGGATCCCTCTCCTCGTGCCACAGTGATCCTGGGACTCCTATTCATTTTCAGAAGGAGTCAGGCATCGTCTCCTTTGGAAGCATTGATCTCCGCACACCTCTCGAGTTTTCAAAGGATGTGAGGCCTCTGGTCGCGATGAGGCGGAGAACTCGGTCTTTCTCTGTGGTCTCCACAGGGGATTCAGACATCCCTTCGTCTTGGGAGATGCAAGACGAGCCTGCATTCAATTCACTGCAGGGATATCCGGCCTTACTTCGAGTCAGAGCATCTCGGTGTCCTTTCCACTTGAGGCCAAAAACTCGGGGTCCCTCAAATATACCAGTAGCTGAGAGAAGCCTCCTCTTGAGGTGCTTGTGGAAAGTTGGTATTCCTCTTGAGTCTAAGCCAGGGACTAAGCTCTCATCTCGAGTTGATTTGGGGTCCACGGAGCCATTACATGTTGCTCCAGTGACCTCAGGATCCCTCTAGACTTGAGACAGTGATCTTGGGGTTTCTCTGGAGTGCCATCAAGGAAATCAAGGCTCCTTTCAAGTTTGATGTGGAACACGGAATTGTTCTGCACGCAGTGTAGGGGAATCGGGCCTCATCTCGCGGCAAGGGGGATGTCTCATGATTTTTCTCAAGTTACGGCCGAAACCTGGGGTATATTCTCGAGTTACGACGGGGAGGGCCCTTCCAGACACGTGTTTGTTCAGCGACGTCAGGACTCCTGCCTAGGTGCGAGGGACACCTCGGGATTCTCCTCGAGTCTTGGCATGGCCATTGGGACGCGTCTCCACGTGAGGCGGGAGACCCAGGGTTACTTTCCACGTGCCACAGTGAGCCTGGAACTCCTATCCATTTTCAAGAAGAGTCAGGCATCTTCTCCTTTGGAAGCATTGATCTCCGCACACCTCTCGAGTTTTCAAAGGATGTGAGGCCTCCGGTCACGATGAGGTGGAGAACTAGGTCTTTCTCTGTGGTCTCCACAGGGGATTCAGACATCCCTTCGTCTTGGGAGATGCAAGACGAGCCTGCATTCAATTCACTGCAGGGATATCCGGCCTTACTTCGAGTCAGAGCATCTCGGTGTCCATTCCACTTGAGGCCACAAACTCAGGGTCCCTCTCACATACCTGTACCTGAGAGAAGCCTCCTCTTGAGGTGCTTGTGGAAAGTTGGTATTCCTCTTGAGTCGAAGCCAGGGACTAAGCTCTCATCTCGAGTTGATTTGGGGTCCATGGAGAACTTTCTTGTTGCTCCAGTGACCTCAGGATCGCTCTAGACTTGAGACAGTGATCTTGGGTTTTCTCTGGAGTGCCATCAAGGAAATCAAGGCTCCTTTCACGTTTGATGTGGAACTCAGAATTGCTCTGCATGCAGTGCAGGGGATTCGGGCTTCATCTCGCGGCGAGGGGGAAGTCTCATGGTTTATCTCGAGTTGCGGCCGGAACCTGGGGTATATTTTCGAGTTACGACGGGGAGGGCCCTTCCAGACACGTGTTTGTTCAGCGACGTCAGGACTCCTGCCTAGGTGCGAGGGACACCTCGGGATTCTCCTCGAGTCTTGGCATGGCAATTGGGACGCGTCTCCACGTGAGGCGGGAGACCCAGAGACCCTTTCCACGTGCCACAGGCATCCTGGGACTCCTATCCTTTTTCAAGAGGAGTCAGGCATCGTCTCCTTTGGAAGCATTGATCTCCGCGGACCTCTCGAGTTTTCAAAGATGGGAGGCCTCCGGTCGCAATGAGGAGGAGAACTAGGTATTTTCTGTGGTCTCCACAGGGGATTCAGACATCCCTTCGTCTTGGGAGATGCAAGACGAGCCTGCACTCAATTCACTGCACGGATATCCGGCCTTACTTCGAGTCAGAGCATCTCGGTGTCCATTCCACCTGAGGCCACAAACTCAGGGTCCCTCTCACATACCTGTTGCTGAGAGAAGCCTCGTCTTGATGTGCTTGTGGAAACTTGGTATTCCTCTTGTCTCGAAGCCAGGGACTAAGCTCTCATCTCGAGTTGATTTGGGGTCCACGGAGCCCTTTCGTGGTGCTCCAGTGACCTCAGGATCCCTCTAGACTTGAGACAGTGATCTTGGGTTTTCTCTGGAGTGCCATCAAGGAAATCAAGGCTCCTTTCACGTTTGATGTGGAACACGGAACAGCTCTGCAAGCAGTGCAGGGAAATCGGCCCTCATCTCGCGGCGAGGGGGAAGTCTCATGGTTTTTCTCGAGTTGCAGCCAGGACCTGGGGTATATTCTCGAGTTACAACGGGGAGGGCCCTTCCAGACACGTGTTTGTTCAGCGACGTCAGGACTCCTGCCTTGGTGCGAGGGACTCCTCAGGATTCTCCTCGAGTCTTGGCATGGCAATTGGGACGCGTCTCCACGTGAGGCGGGAGACCCAGGGTCCCTTTCCAAGTGCCACAGGGATCCTGGGACTCCTATCCATTTTCAAGAGGAGTCAGGCATCGTCTCCTTTGGAAGCATTGATCTCCGCGGACCTCTTGAGTTTTCAAAGGATGTGAGGCCTCCGGTCGCGATGAGGCGGAGAACTAGGACTTTCTCTGTGGTCTCCACAGGGGATTCAGACATTCCTTCGTCTTGAGAGATGCAAGACGAGCCTGCATTCAATTCATTGCAGGGATATCTGGCCTTAGTTCGAGTCAGAGCATCTCGGTGTCCATTCCACTTGAGGCCACAAACTCAGGGTCCTTCTCACATACCTGTGGCTGAGAGAACCCTCCTCTTGGGGTGCTTGTGGAGAGTTGGTATTCCTCTTGCGTCGAAGCCAGGTACTAAGCTCTCATCTCGAGTTGATTTGGGGTCCACGGAGCCCTTTCGTGTTGCTCCAGTGACCTCAGGATCCCTCTAGACTTGAGACAGTGATCCTGGGTTTTCTCTGGAGTGCCATCAAGGAAATCAAGGCTCCTTTCAGGTTTGATGTGGAATACGGAATTGCTCTGCACGCAGTCCAGGGGAATCGGGCCTCATCTCGCGTCGAGGTTAAAGTCTCATGGTTTTTCTCGAGTTGCGGCCGGAACCTGGAGTATATTCTCGATTTACGACGGGGAGGACCCTTCCAGACACGTGATAGTTGCGAGGGATACCTCGGGATTCTCCTAAAGCCTTGGCATGGCAATTGGAACGCGTCTCCACATGAGGCGGGAGACCCAGGGTCCCTTTCCACGTGCCACAGGGATCCTGGTACTCCTATCCATTTCCAAGAGGAGTCAGGCATCGTCTCTTTGGAAGCATTGATCTCCGCGGACCTCTCGAGTTTTCAAAGGATGTGAGGCCTCCGGTCGCGATGAGGCGGAGGACTAGGTCTTTCTCTGCGGTCTCCGCAGGGGATTCAGACATCCCTTCGTCTTGGGAGATGCAAGACGAGCCTGCATTCAATTCACTGCAGGGATATCCGGACTTACTTCGAGTCAGAGCATCTCGGTGTCCATTCCACTTGAGGCACAAACACAGGGTCCCTCTCACATACCTGTAGCTGAGAGAAGCCTCCTCTTGAGGTACTTGTGTAAAGTTGGTATTCCTCTTGAGTCGAATTCAGGGACTAAGCTCTCATCTCAGGTTGATTTGTGGTCCACGGAGCCCTTTCTTTTTGCTCCACTGACCTCAGGATCCCTCTAGACTTGAGACAGTGATCTTGGGTTTTCTCTGGAGTGCCATCAAGGAAATCAAGGCTCCTTTCACGTTTGATGTGGAACACGGAATTGCTCGGCACGCAGTGCAGGGTAATCGGGCCTCATCTCGCGGCGAGGGGGAAGTCTCATGGTTTTTTTCGAGTTGCGGCCGGAACCTGGGTTATATTCCCGAGTTACGACGGGGAGGGCCCTTCCAGACACGTGTTTGTTCAGCGACGTCAGGACTCCTGTCTAGGTGCGAGGGACACCTCGGGATTCTCCTCGAGTCTTGGCATGGCAATTGGGACACGTCTCCACGTGAGGCGGGAGACCCAGGGTCCCTTTCCTCGTGCCACAGGGATCCTGGTACTCCTATCCATTTTCAAGAGGAGTCAGTCATCGTCTCCTTTGGAAGCATTGATCTCGGCGGACCTCTCGAGTTTTCAAAGGATGTGAGGCCTCCGGTCGAGATGAGGCGGAGAACTAGGTCTTTCTCTGTGGTCTCTGCAGGGGATTCAGACATCCCTTCGTCTTGGGAGATGCAAGACGAGCCTGCATTCAATTCACTGCAGGGATATCCGGCCTTACATCGAGTCAGAGCATCTCCGTGTCCATTCCACTTGAGGCCACAAACTCAGGGTCCCTCTCACATACCTGTAGCTGAGAGAAGCCTCCTCTTGAGGTGCTTGTGGAAAGTTGGTATTCCTCTTGAGTCGAAGCCAGGGACTAAGCTCTCATCTCGAGTTGATTTGGGGTCCACGGAGCCCTTTCCTGTTGCTCCAGTGACCTCAGGATCCCTCTAGACTTGAGACACTGATCTTGGGTTTTCTCTGGAGTGCCATCAAGGAAATCAAGGCTCCTTTCACGTTTGATGTGGAACGCGGAATTGCTCTGCACGCAGTGCAGGGGAATCGGGCCTCATCTCACGGTGAGGGGGAAGTCTCATGGTTTTTCTCGAGTTGCGGCCGGAACCTGGGGTATATTCTCGAGTTACGACGGGGAGGGCCCTTCCAGAAACGTGTTTGTTCAGCGACGTCAGGACTCCTGCCTAGGTGCGAGGGACACCTCGGGATTCTCCTCGAGTCTTGGCATGGCAATTGGGACCCGTCTCCACGTGAGGCGGGAGACCCAGTGTCCCTTTCCACGTGCCACAGTGATCCCGGGACTCCTATCCATTTTCAAGAGGTGTCAGGCATCGTCTCCTTTGGAAGCATTGATCTCCGCATACCTCTCGAGTTGTCAAAGGATGTGAGGCCTCCGGTTGCGTTGAGGCAGAGGACTAGGTCATTCTCTGTGGTCTCCACAGGGGATTCAGACAACCCTTCGTCTTGGGAGATGCAAGACGAGCCTGCATTCAATTCACTGCAGGGATATCCAGCCTTACTTCGAGTCAGAGCATCTCGGTGTCCATTCCACGTGAGGCCACAAACTCAGGGTCCCTCTCACATACCTGTAGCTGAGAGAAGCCTCCTCTTGAGGTGCTTGTGGAAAGTTGGTATTCCTCTTGAGTCGAAGCCAGGGACTAAGCTCTCATCTCGAGTTATTTGGGGTCCACGGAGCCCTTTCTTGTTGCTACAGTGACCTCCGGATCCCTCTAGACTTGAGACAGTGATCTTGGGTTTTCTCTGGAGTGCCATCAAGGAAATCAAGGCTCCTTTCCCGTTTGATGTGGAACACGGAATTGCTCTGCACGCAGTGCAGGGGAATCGGGCCTCATCTCGCGGCGAGGGGGAAGTCTCATGATTTTTCTAGAGTTGCGGCCAGAACCTAGGGTATATTCGCGAGTTACGATGGGGAGGGCCTTTCCAGACACGTGTTTGTTCAGCAACGTCAGGACTCCTGCCTAGGTGCGAGGGACACCTCGGGATTCTCCTCGAGTCTTTTCATGGCAATTGGGACTCGTCTCCACGTGAGGCAGGAGACCCAGGGTCCCTTTCCACGTGCCACAGGGATCCTGGGACTCCTATCCATTTTCAAGAGGAGTCAGGCATCGTCTCCTTTGGAAGCATTGATCTCCGTGGTCCTCTCGAGTTTTCAAAGGATGCGAGGCCTCCGGTCGCGATGAGGCGGAGATCTAGGTCTTTCTTTGTGGTCTCCACAGGGGATTCAGACATCCCTTCGTTTTGGGAGATGCAAGACGAGCCTGCATTCAATTCACTGCATTGATATCGGGCCTTATTTCCAGTCAGAGCACCTCGGTGTCCATTCCACTTGAGGCCACAATCTGAGGGTCCCTCTCACTTACCTGTAGCTGAGAGAAACCTCCTCTTGAGGTGGTTGTGGTAAGTTGGTATTCCTCTTGAGTTGAAGCCAGGGACTAAGCTCTCATCTCGAGTTGATTTGGGGTCCACGGAGCCATTTCGTGTTGCTCCAGTGACCTCAGGATCCCTCTAGACTTGAGACAGTGATCTTGGGTTTTCTCCGGAGTGCCATCAAGGAAATCAAAGCTCCTTTCCCGTTCGATGTGGAACACGGAATTCCTCTGCACGCAGTGCAGGGGAATCGGGCCTCATCTCGCAGCGAGGGGGAAGTCTCATGGTTTTTCTCGATTTGCGGCCAGAACCTGGGGTATATTCTCGAGTTACTATGGGGAGGGCCCTTCCAGACACGTGTTTGTTCAGCGACTTCAGGACTCCTGCCTAGGTGCGAGGACACCTCGGGATTCTCGTAGAGTCTTGGCATGGCAATTCGGACGCGTCTCCACATGAGGCAGTAGACCCAGGGTCCCTTTCCACGTGCCACAGGGATCCTGGGACTCCTATCCATTTTCAAGAGGAGTCAGGCATCTTCTCCTTTGGAAGCATTGACTCCGTGGACCTCTCGAGTTTTCAAAGGATGAGAGGCCTCCGGTCGCGATGATGCGGAGATCTAGGTCTTTCTCTGTGGTCTCCACAGGGGATTCAGACATCCCTTCGTCTTGGGAGACGCAAAACGAGCCTGCATTCAATTCACTGCAGGGATATCGGGCCTTACTTCGAGTCAGAGCATCTCTGTGTCCATTCCACTTGAGGCCACAATCTCAGGGTCCCTCTCACATACCTGTAGCTGAGAGAAACCTCCTCTTGAGGGTCTTGTGGAAAGTTGGTATTCCTCTTGAGTCGAAGCCAGGGACTAAGCTCTCATCTCGAGTTGATTTGGGGTCCACGGAGCCCTTTCGTGTTGCTACAGTGACCTCAGGATCCCTCTAGACTTGAGACAGTGATCTTGGGTTTTCTCTGGAGTGCCATCAAGGAAATCAAGGCTCCTTTCACGTTTGATGTGTAACACGGAATTGCTCTGCACGCAGTGCAGGGGAATCGGTCCTCAACTCGTGGCGAGGGGGAAATCTCATGGTTTTTCTCGAGTTGCGGCCGGAACCAGGGGTATATTCTCGAGTTACGACGGGGAGGGCCCTTCCAGACACGTGTTTGTTCAGCGACGTTAGGACTCCTGCCGAGGTGCGAGGGACACCTCGGGATTGTCCTCGAGTCTTGTCATGGCAATTGGAACGCGTCTCCACGTGAGGCGGGAGACCCAGGATCCCTCTCCACGTGCCACAGTGATCCTGGGACTCCTATTCATTTTCAGAAGGAGTCAGGCATCGTCTCCTTTGGAAGCATTGATCTCCGCACACCTCTCGAGTTTTCAAAGGATGTGAGGCCTCTGGTCGCGATGAGGCTGAGAACGAGTTCTTTCTCTGTGGTCTCCACAGGGGATTCAGACATCCCGTCGTCTTGGGAGATGCAAGACGAGCCTGCATTCAATTCACTGCAGGGATATCCGGCCTTACTTCGAGTCAGAGCATCTCGGTCTCCATTCCACTTGAGGCCACAAACTCAGGGGCCCTCTCACATACCTGTAGCTGAGAGAAGCCTCCTCTTGGGTGCTTGTGGAAGGTTTGTATTCCTCCTGAGTCGAAGCCAGGGACTAAGCTCTCATCTCGAGTTGATTTGGGGTCCACGGAGCCCTTTCGTGTTGCTACAGTGACCTCAGGATCCCTCTAGACTTGAGACAGTGATCTTGGGTTTTCTCTGGTGTGCCATCAAGGAAATCAAGGCTCCTTTCACGTTTGATGTGGAACACGGAATTGCTCTGCACGCAGGGCAGGGGAATCGGGCCTCATCTTGCGGCGAGGGGGAAGTCTCATGGTTTTTCTCGAGTTTCGGCCGGAACCTGGGGTATATTCTCGAGTTACGATGGGGAGGGCCCTTCCAGACACGTGTTTGTTCAGCGACGTCAGGACTCCTGCCTAGGTGCGAGGGACACCTCGGGATTCTCCTCGAGTCTTGGCATGGCAATTGGGATGCGTCTCCACGTGAGGCGGGAGACCCAGTGTCCCTTTCCACTTGCCAGAGTAATCCTGGGACTCCTGTCCATTTTCAAGAGGAGTCAGGCATCGTCTCCTTTGGAAGCATTGATCTCCGCAGACCTTTCGAGTTTTGAAAGGATGTCAGGCCTCCGGGCGCATTGAGGCGGAAGACTAGGTCTTTCTCTTTGGTCTCCACAGGGGATTCAGACATCCCTTCGTCTTGGGAGATCCAATCCGAGCTTGCATTCAATTCACTGCAGGGATATCCGGCCTTACTTTGAGTCAGAGCATCTCGGTGTCCATTCCACTTGAGGCCACAAACTCAGGGTCCCTCTCACATACCTGTAGCTCAGAGAAGCCTCCTCTTGAGGTGCTTGTGGAAAGTTTGTATTCCTCTTGAGTCGAAGCCAGGGACTAAGCTCTCATCTCGAGTTGATTTATGGTCCACGGATCACTTTCGTGTTGATACAGTGAACTCAGGATCCCTCTAGACTTGAGACAGTGATCTGGGGTTTTCTCTGGAGTGCCATAAAGGAAATCATGGCTCCTTTCACGTTTGATGTGGAACAAGGAATTTCTCTGCACGCAGTGCATGGGAATCGGGCCTCATCTCGCGGCGAGGGGTAAGTCTCATGGTTTTTCTCGAGTTGCGGCCGGAACCTGGGGTATATTCTCGAGTTACGACGGGGAGGGCCCTTCCAGACCCGTGTTTGTTCAGCGACGTCAGGACTTCTGCCTAGCTGCGAGGGACACCTCGGTATTATCCTCGAGTCTTGGCCTGGCAATTGGGACGCGTCTCCACGTGAGGCGCGAGACCAAGGGTCCCTTTCCACGTGAGACAGGAATCCTGGGACTCCTATCCATTTTCAAGAGGAGTCAGGCATCGTCTCCTTTGTAAGCGTTGATCTCCGCGGACCTCTCGAGTTTTCAAACGATGTGAGGGCTCCGGTCGCGATGAGGCGGAGAACAAGGTCTTTCTCTGTGGTCTCCACAGGGGATTCAGACATCCCTTCATCTTGGGAGATGCAAGACGAGCCTGCATTCAATTCAGTGCAGGGATATCTGGCCTTACTTTGTGTCAGAGCATCTCGGTGTCCATTCCACTTGAGGCCACAAACTCAGGGTCCCTCTCACATACCTGTAGCTCAGAGAAGCCTCCTCTTGAGGTGCTTGTGGAAAGTTGGTATTCCTCTTGAGTCGAAGCCAGGGACTAAGCTCTCATCTCGAGTTGATTTGGGGTCCACGGAGCCCTTTCATGTTGCTCCAGTGACCTCAGGATCCCTCTAGACTTGAGACAGTGATCTTGGGTTTTCTCTGGAGTGCCATCAAGGAAATCAAGGCTCCTTTCACGTTTGATGTGGAACACGGAATTGCTCTGCACGCAATGCATGGGAATCGGGCCTCATCTCGCGGCGAGGGGGAAGTCTCATGGTTTTTCTAGAGTTGCGGCCAGAACCTAGGGTATATTCTCGAGTTACGATGGGGAGGGCACTTCCAGACACGTGTTTGTTCAGCGACGTCAGGACTCCTGCCTAGGTGCGAGGGACACCTCGGGATTCTCCTCGAGTCTTGGCATGGCAATTGGGACGCGTCTCCACGTGAGGCGGGAGACGCAGGGTCCCTTTCCACGTGCCACAGGGATCCTGGGACTCCTATCCATTTTCAAGAGGAGTCAGGCATCGTCTCCTTTGGAAGCATTGATCTCCGCAGACCTCTCGAATTTTCAAAGGATGTGAGGCCTCAGGTCGCGATGAGGCGGGGGACTAGGTCTTTCTCTGTGGTCTCCACAGCGGATTCAGACATCTCTTCGTCTTGGGAGATGCAAGACGAGCCTGCATTCACTTCACTGCAGGGATATCCGGCCTTACTTCGAGTCAGAGCATCTCGGTGTCCATTCCACTTGAGGCCACAAACTCAGGGTCCCTCTCACATACCTGTAGCTGAGAGAAGCCTCCTCTTGAGGTGCTTGTGGAAAGTGGGTATTCCTCTTGAGTCGAAGCCAGGGACTAAGCTCTCATCTCGAGTTGATTTGGGGTCCACAGAGCACTTTCGTGTTGCTCCAGTGCCCTCAGGATCCCTCTAGACTTGAGACAGTGATCTTGCGTTTTCTCTGCAGTGCCATCAAGGAATTCAAGGCTCCTTTCACGTTTGATGTGGAACACGGAATTGTTCTGCACGCAGTGCAGGGGAATCTTGCTTCATCCAGCGGTGAGGGGGAAGTCTCATGGTTTTTCTCGAGTTGCGGCCGGAACCTGGGTTATATTCTCGAGTTACGACGGGGAGGGCCCTTCCAGACACGTGTTTGTTCAGCGACGTTTGGACTCCTGCCTAGGTGCGAGGGACACCTCGGGATTCTCCTCGAGTCTTGGCATGGCAATGGGGACGCGTCTCCACGTGAGGCGGGAAACCCAGTGTTCCTTTCCACGTGCCACAGGGATCCTGGGACGCCTATCCATTTTCAAGAGGAGTCAGGCATCGTCTCCTTTGGAAGCATTGATCTCCGCGGACCTCTCAGATTTTCAAAGGATGTGAGGTCTCTGGTCGCGATGAGGCAGAAAGTTAGGTCTTTCTCTGTGGTCTCCACAGGGGATTCAGACATCCCTTCGTCTTGGGAGATGCAAGACGAGCCTGCATTCAATTCACTGCAGGGATATCCGGCCTTACTTCGAGTCAGAGCATCTCGGTGTCCATTCCATTTGAGGCCACAAACTCAGGGTCCCTCTCACATACCTGTAGCTCAGAGAAGCCTCCTCTTGAGGTGCTTGTGGAAAGTTGGTATTCCTCTTGAGTCGAAACCAGGGACTAAGCTCTCATCTCGAGTTGATTTGGGGTCCCGGAGCCCTTTCCTGTTGCTACAGTGACCTCAGGATCCCTCTAGACTTGAGACAGTGATCTTGGGTTTTCTCTGGAGTGCCATCAAGGAAATCAAGGCGCCTTTCACGTTTGCTGTGGAACACGGAATTGCTCTGCACGCAGTGCAGGGGAATCGGGCCTCATCTCGCGGCGAGGGGGAAGTCTCATGGTTTTTCTCGAGTTGCGGCCGGAACCTTGGGTATATTCTCGAGTTACGACGGGGAGGGCCCTTCCAGACACGTGTTTGTACAGCGACGTCAGGACTCCTGCCTACGTGCGAGGGACACCTCGGGATTCCCCTCGAGTCTTGGCATGGCAATTGGGACGCGTCTCCACGTGAGGCGGGAGACCCAGGGTCCCTTTCCACGTGCCACAGTGATCCTGGGACTCCTATCCATTTTCAAGAGGAGTCAGGCATCTTCTCCTTTGGAAGCATTGACTCCGTGGACCTCTCGAGTTTTCAAAGGATGAGAGGCCTCCGGTCGCGATGATGCGGAGATCTAGGTCTTTCTCTGTGGTCTCCATAGGGGATTCAGACATCCCTTCGTCTTGGGAGATGCAAAACGAGCCTGCATTCAATTCACTGCAGGGATATCGGGCCTTACTTCGAGTCAGAGCATTTCTGTGTCCATTCCACTTGAGGCCACAATCTCAGGGTCCCTCTCACATACCTGTAGCTGAGAGAAACCTCCTCTTGAGGGTCTTGTGGAAAGTTGGTATTCCTCTTGAGTCGAAGCCAGGGACTAAGCTCTCATCTCGAGTTGATTTGGGGTCCACGGAGCCCTTTCGTGTTGCTACAGTGACCTCAGGATCCCTCTAGACTTGAGACAGTGATCTTGGGTTTTCTCTGGAGTGCCATCAAGGAAATCAAGGCTCCTTTCACGTTTGATGTGTAACACGGAATTGCTCTGCACGCAGTGCAGGGGAATCGGTCCTCAACTCGTGGCGAGGGGGAAATCTCATGGTTTTTCTCGAGTTGCGGCCGGAACCAGGGGTATATTCTCGAGTTACGACGGGGAGGGCCCTTCCAGACACGTGTTTGTTCAGCGACGTTAGGACTCCTGCCGAGGTGCGAGGGACACCTCGGGATTGTCCTCGAGTCTTGTCATGGCAATTGGAACGCGTCTCCACGTGAGGCGGGAGACCCAGGATCCCTCTCCTCGTGCCACAGTGATCCTGGGACTCCTATTCATTTTCAGAAGGAGTCAGGCATCGTCTCCTTTGGAAGCATTGATCTCCGCACACCTCTCGAGTTTTCAAAGGATGTGAGGCCTCTGGTCGCGATGAGGCGGAGAACTCGGTCTTTCTCTGTGGTCTCCACAGGGGATTCAGACATCCCTTCGTCTTGGGAGATGCAAGACGAGCCTGCATTCAATTCACTGCAGGGATATCCGGCCTTACTTCGAGTCAGAGCATCTCGGTGTCCTTTCCACTTGAGGCCAAAAACTCGGGGTCCCTCAAATATACCAGTAGCTGAGAGAAGCCTCCTCTTGAGGTGCTTGTGGAAAGTTGGTATTCCTCTTGAGTCTAAGCCAGGGACTAAGCTCTCATCTCGAGTTGATTTGGGGTCCACGGAGCCATTACATGTTGCTCCAGTGACCTCAGGATCCCTCTAGACTTGAGACAGTGATCTTGGGGTTTCTCTGGAGCGCCATCAAGGAAATCAAGGCTCCTTTCAAGTTTGATGTGGAACACGGAATTGTTCTGCACGCAGTGTAGGGGAATCGGGCCTCATCTCGCGGCAAGGGGGATGTCTCATGATTTTTCTCAAGTTACGGCCGAAACCTGGGGTATATTCTCGAGTTACGACGGGGAGGGCCCTTCCAGACACGTGTTTGTTCAGCGACGTCAGGACTCCTGCCTAGGTGCGAGGGACACCTCGGGATTCTCCTCGAGTCTTGGCATGGCCATTGGGACGCGTCTCCACGTGAGGCGGGAGACCCAGGGTTACTTTCCACGTGCCACAGTGAGCCTGGAACTCCTATCCATTTTCAAGAAGAGTCAGGCATCTTCTCCTTTGGAAGCATTGATCTCCGCACACCTCTCTAGTTTTCAAAGGATGTGAGGCCTCCGGTCACGATGAGGTGGAGAACTAGGTCTTTCTCTGTGGTCTCCACAGGGGATTCAGACATCCCTTCGTCTTGGGAGATGCAAGACGAGCCTGCATTCAATTCACTGCAGGGATATCCGGCCTTACTTCGAGTCAGAGCATCTCGGTGTCCATTCCACTTGAGGCCACAAACTCAGGGTCCCTCTCACATACCTGTACCTGAGAGAAGCCTCCTCTTGAGGTGCTTGTGGAAAGTTGGTATTCCTCTTGAGTCGAAGCCAGGGACTAAGCTCTCATCTCGAGTTGATTTGGGGTCCATGGAGAACTTTCTTGTTGCTCCAGTGACCTCAGGATCGCTCTAGACTTGAGACAGTGATCTTGGGTTTTCTCTGGAGTGCCATCAAGGAAATCAAGGCTCCTTTCACGTTTGATGTGGAACTCAGAATTGCTCTGCATGCAGTGCAGGGGATTCGGGCTTCATCTCGCGGCGAGGGGGAAGTCTCATGGTTTATCTCGAGTTGCGGCCGGAACCTGGGGTATATTTTCGAGTTACGACGGGGAGGGCCCTTCCAGACACGTGTTTGTTCAGCGACGTCAGGACTCCTGCCTAGGTGCGAGGGACACCTCGGGATTCTCCTCGAGTCTTGGCATGGCAATTGGGACGCGTCTCCACGTGAGGCGGGAGACCCAGAGACCCTTTCCACGTGCCACAGGCATCCTGGGACTCCTATCCTTTTTCAAGAGGAGTCAGGCATCGTCTCCTTTGGAAGCATTGATCTCCGCGGACCTCTCGAGTTTTCAAAGATGGGAGGCCTCCGGTCGCAATGAGGAGGAGAACTAGGTATTTTCTGTGGTCTCCACAGGGGATTCAGACATCCCTTCGTCTTGGGAGATGCAAGACGAGCCTGCACTCAATTCACTGCACGGATATCCGGCCTTACTTCGAGTCAGAGCATCTCGGTGTCCATTCCACCTGAGGCCACAAACTCAGGGTCCCTCTCACATACCTGTTGCTGAGAGAAGCCTCGTCTTGATGTGCTTGTGGAAACTTGGTATTCCTCTTGTCTCGAAGCCAGGGACTAAGCTCTCATCTCGAGTTGATTTGGGGTCCACGGAGCCCTTTCGTGGTGCTCCAGTGACCTCAGGATCCCTCTAGACTTGAGACAGTGATCTTGGGTTTTCTCTGGAGTGCCATCAAGGAAATCAAGGCTCCTTTCACGTTTGATGTGGAACACGGAACAGCTCTGCAAGCAGTGCAGGGAAATCGGCCCTCATCTCGCGGCGAGGGGGAAGTCTCATGGTTTTTCTCGAGTTGCAGCCAGGACCTGGGGTATATTCTCGAGTTACAACGGGGAAGGCCCTTCCAGACACGTGTTTGTTCAGCGACGTCAGGACTCCTGCCTTGGTGCGAGGGACTCCTCAGGATTCTCCTCGAGTCTTGGCATGGCAATTGGGACGCGTCTCCACGTGAGGCGGGAGACCCAGGGTCCCTTTCCAAGTGCCACAGGGATCCTGGGACTCCTATCCATTTTCAAGAGGAGTCAGGCATCGTCTCCTTTGGAAGCATTGATCTCCGCGGACCTCTTGAGTTTTCAAAGGATGTGAGGCCTCCGGTCGCGATGAGGCGGAGAACTAGGACTTTCTCTGTGGTCTCCACAGGGGATTCAGACATTCCTTCGTCTTGAGAGATGCAAGACGAGCCTGCATTCAATTCATTGCAGGGATATCTGGCCTTAGTTCGAGTCAGAGCATCTCGGTGTCCATTCCACTTGAGGCCACAAACTCAGGGTCCTTCTCACATACCTGTGGCTGAGAGAACCCTCCTCTTGGGGTGCTTGTGGAGAGTTGGTATTCCTCTTGCGTCGAAGCCAGGTACTAAGCTCTCATCTCGAGTTGATTTGGGGTCCACGGAGCCCTTTCGTGTTGCTCCAGTGACCTCAGGATCCCTCTAGACTTGAGACAGTGATCCTGGGTTTTCTCTGGAGTGCCATCAAGGAAATCAAGGCTCCTTTCAGGTTTGATGTGGAATACGGAATTGCTCTGCACGCAGTCCAGGGGAATCGGGCCTCATCTCGCGTCGAGGTTAAAGTCTCATGGTTTTTCTCGAGTTGCGGCCGGAACCTGGAGTATATTCTCGATTTACGACGGGGAGGACCCTTCCAGACACGTGATAGTTGCGAGGGATACCTCGGGATTCTCCTAAAGCCTTGGCATGGCAATTGGAACGCGTCTCCACATGAGGCGGGAGACCCAGGGTCCCTTTCCACGTGCCACAGGGATCCTGGTACTCCTATCCATTTTCAAGAGGAGTCAGGCATCGTCTCTTTGGAAGCATTGATCTCCGCGGACCTCTCGAGTTTTCAAAGGATGTGAGGCCTCCGGTCGCGATGAGGCGGAGGACTAGGTCTTTCTCTGCGGTCTCCGCAGGGGATTCAGACATCCCTTCGTCTTGGGAGATGCAAGACGAGCCTGCATTCAATTCACTGCAGGGATATCCGGACTTACTTCGAGTCAGAGCATCTCGGTGTCCATTCCACTTGAGGCACAAACACAGGGTCCCTCTCACATACCTGTAGCTGAGAGAAGCCTCCTCTTGAGGTACTTGTGTAAAGTTGGTATTCCTCTTGAGTCGAATTCAGGGACTAAGCTCTCATCTCAGGTTGATTTGTGGTCCACGGAGCCCTTTCTTTTTGCTCCACTGACCTCAGGATCCCTCTAGACTTGAGACAGTGATCTTGGGTTTTCTCTGGAGTGCCATCAAGGAAATCAAGGCTCCTTTCACGTTTGATGTGGAACACGGAATTGCTCGGCACGCAGTGCAGGGTAATCGGGCCTCATCTCGCGGCGAGGGGGAAGTCTCATGGTTTTTTTCGAGTTGCGGCCGGAACCTGGGTTATATTCCCGAGTTACGACGGGGAGGGCCCTTCCAGACACGTGTTTGTTCAGCGACGTCAGGACTCCTGTCTAGGTGCGAGGGACACCTCGGGATTCTCCTCGAGTCTTGGCATGGCAATTGGGACACGTCTCCACGTGAGGCGGGAGACCCAGGGTCCCTTTCCTCGTGCCACAGGGATCCTGGTACTCCTATCCATTTTCAAGAGGAGTCAGTCATCGTCTCCTTTGGAAGCATTGATCTCGGCGGACCTCTCGAGTTTTCAAAGGATGTGAGGCCTCCGGTCGAGATGAGGCGGAGAACTAGGTCTTTCTCTGTGGTCTCTGCAGGGGATTCAGACATCCCTTCGTCTTGGGAGATGCAAGACGAGCCTGCATTCAATTCACTGCAGGGATATCCGGCCTTACATCGAGTCAGAGCATCTCCGTGTCCATTCCACTTGAGGCCACAAACTCAGGGTCCCTCTCACATACCTGTAGCTGAGAGAAGCCTCCTCTTGAGGTGCTTGTGGAAAGTTGGTATTCCTCTTGAGTCGAAGCCAGGGACTAAGCTCTCATCTCGAGTTGATTTGGGGTCCACGGAGCCCTTTCCTGTTGCTCCAGTGACCTCAGGATCCCTCTAGACTTGAGACACTGATCTTGGGTTTTCTCTGGAGTGCCATCAAGGAAATCAAGGCTCCTTTCACGTTTGATGTGGAACGCGGAATTGCTCTGCACGCAGTGCAGGGGAATCGGGCCTCATCTCACGGTGAGGGGGAAGTCTCATGGTTTTTCTCGAGTTGCGGCCGGAACCTGGGGTATATTCTCGAGTTACGACGGGGAGGGCTCTTCCAGAAACGTGTTTGTTCAGCGACGTCAGGACTCCTGCCTAGGTGCGAGGGACACCTCGGGATTCTCCTCGAGTCTTGGCATGGCAATTGGGACCCGTCTCCACGTGAGGCGGGAGACCCAGTGTCCCTTTCCACGTGCCACAGTGATCCCGGGACTCCTATCCATTTTCAAGAGGTGTCAGGCATCGTCTCCTTTGGAAGCATTGATCTCCGCATACCTCTCGAGTTGTCAAAGGATGTGAGGCCTCCGGTTGCGTTGAGGCAGAGGACTAGGTCATTCTCTGTGGTCTCCACAGGGGATTCAGACAACCCTTCGTCTTGGGAGATGCAAGACGAGCCTGCATTCAATTCACTGCAGGGATATCCAGCCTTACTTCGAGTCAGAGCATCTCGGTGTCCATTCCACGTGAGGCCACAAACTCAGGGTCCCTCTCACATACCTGTAGCTGAGAGAAGCCTCCTCTTGAGGTGCTTGTGGAAAGTTGGTATTCCTCTTGAGTCGAAGCCAGGGACTAAGCTCTCATCTCGAGTTATTTGGGGTCCACGGAGCCCTTTCTTGTTGCTACAGTGACCTCCGGATCCCTCTAGACTTGAGACAGTGATCTTGGGTTTTCTCTGGAGTGCCATCAAGGAAATCAAGGCTCCTTTCCCGTTTGATGTGGAACACGGAATTGCTCTGCACGCAGTGCAGGGGAATCGGGCCTCATCTCGCGGCGAGGGGGAAGTCTCATGATTTTTCTAGAGTTGCGGCCAGAACCTAGGGTATATTCGCGAGTTACGATGGGGAGGGCCTTTCCAGACACGTGTTTGTTCAGCAACGTCAGGACTCCTGCCTAGGTGCGAGGGACACCTCGGGATTCTCCTCGAGTCTTTTCATGGCAATTGGGACTCGTCTCCACGTGAGGCAGGAGACCCAGGGTCCCTTTCCACGTGCCACAGGGATCCTGGGACTCCTATCCATTTTCAAGAGGAGTCAGGCATCGTCTCCTTTGGAAGCATTGATCTCCGCGGACCTCTCGAGTTTTCAAAGGATGTGGGGCCGTCGGGCTCGATGAGGCGGAGAACGATGTCTTTCTCTGTGGTCTCCACAGGGGATTCAGACAACCCTTCTTCTTGGGAGATGCAAGACGATCCTGCATTCAATTCACTGCAGGGATATCCGGCCTTACTTCGAGTCAGAGCATCTCGGTGTCCATTCCACTTGAGGCCACAAACTCAGTGTCCCTCTCACATACCTGTAGCTGAGAGAAGCCTCCTCTTGAGGTGCTTGTGGAAAGTTGGTATTCCTCTTGAGTCGAAGCCAGGGACTAAGCTCTCATCTCGAGTTGATTTGGGGTCCACGGAGCCCTTTCTTGATGCTCCAGTGACCACAGGATCCCTCTAGACTTGAGACAGTGATCTTGGGTTTTCTCTGGAGTGCCATTAGGAAATCAAGGCTCCTTTCTTTTTTGATGTGGAATACGGAATTCCACTGCACGCAGGGCAGGGGAATCGGGCCTCATATCGCGGCGAGGGCGAAGTTTCATGGTTTTTCTCGAGTTGCGGCCGGAACTTGGGGTATATTCTCGAGTTACGACGGGGAGGGCCCTTCCAGACACGTGTTTGTTCAGCGACGTCAGGACTCCTGCCTAGGTGCGAGGGACACCTCGGGATTCTTCTCGAGTCTTGGCATGGCAATTGCGACGCCTCTCCATGTGAGGCGGGAGACCCAGGGTCCCTTTCCACGTGCCACAGGGATCCTGGGACTCCTATCCATTTTCAAGAGGAGTCAGGCATCGTCTCCTTTGGAAGCATTGATCTCCTCGGACCTCTCGAGTTTTCAAACGATGTGGGGCCTTCGGGCTCGATGAGGCGGAGAACGATGTCTTTCTCTGTGGTCTCCACAGGGGATTCAGACAACCCTTCGTCTTGGGAGATGCAAGACGATCCTGCATTCAATTCACTGCAGGGATATCCGGCCTTACTTCGAGTCAGAGCATCTCGGTGTCCAATGCACTTGAGGCCACAAACTCAGGGTCCCTCTCACATACCTGTAGCTGAGAGAAGCCTCCTCTTGAGGTGCTTGTGGAAAGTTGGTATTCCTCTTGAGTCGAAGCCAGGGACTAAGCTCTCATCTCGAGTTGATTTGGGGTCCACGGAGCCCTTTCTTGTTGCTCCAGTGACCACAGGATCCCTCTAGACTTGAGACAGTGATCTTGGGTTTTCTCTGGAGTGCCATTAGGAAATCAAGGCTCCTTTCTTTTTTGATGTGGAATACGGAATTCCACTGCACGCAGGGCAGGGGAATCGGGCCTCATCTCGCGGCGAGGGCGAAGTTTCATGGTTTTTCTCAAGTTGCGGCCGGAACATGGGGTATATTCTCGAGTTACGACGGGGAGGGCCCTTCCAGACACGTGTTTGTTCAGCGAAGTCAGGATTCCTGCCTAGGTGCGAGGGACACCTCGGGATTCTCCTCGAGTCTGGCATGGCAATTGGGACACATCTCCACGTGAGGCGGGAGACCCAGTGTCCCTTTCCACGTGCCACAGTAATCCTGGGACTCCTATCCATTTTCAAGAGGAGTCAGCCATCGCCTCCTTTGGAAGCATTGATCTCCGCGGACCTCTCGAGTTTTCAAAGGATGTGAGGCCTCCGGTCGCGATGAGGCGGAGAACTCGGTCTTTCTCTGTGGTCTCCACAGGGGATTCACACATCCCTTCGTCTTGGGAGATGCAAGACGAGCCTGCATTCAATTCACTGCAGGGATATCCGGCCTTACTTCGAGTCAGAGCATCTCGGTGTCCATTCCACTTGAGGCCACAAACTCAGGGTCCCTCAAATATACCTGTAGCTGAGAGAAGCCTCCTGTTGAGGTGCTTGTGGAAAGTTGGTATTCCTCTTGAGTCAAAGCCAGGGACTAAGCTCTCATCTCGAGTTGATTTGGGGTCCACGGAGCCCTTTCTTGTTGCTCCAGTGACCTCAGGATCCCTCTAGACTTGAGACAGTGATCTTGGGTTTTCTCTGGAGTGCCATCAAGGAAATCAAGGCTCCTTTCTTTTTTGATGTGGAATACGGAATTGCTCTGCACGCAGGGCAGGGGAATCGGGCCTCATCTCGCGGCGAGGGGGAAGTCTCATGGTTTTTCTCGAGTTGCGGCCGGAACCTGGGGTATATTCTCGAGTTACAATGGGGAGGGGCCTTCCAGACACGTGTTTGTTCAGTGACGTCAGGACTCCTGCCTAGGTGCGAGGGACACCTCGGGATTCTCCTCGAGTCTTGGCATGGCAATTGGGACGCCTCTCCACGTGAGGCGGGAGACCCAGTGTCCCTTTCCCCGTGCCACAGGGATCCTGGGACTCCTATCCATTTTCAAGAGGAGTCAGGTATCGTCTCCTATGGAAGCATTGATCTCCTCGGACCTCTCGAGTTTTCAAAGGATGTGAGGCCTCCGTTCGCGATGAGGCGGAGAACTCGGTCTTTCTCTGTGGTCTCCCCAGCGGATTCAGACATCCCTTCGTCTTGGGAGATGCAAGATGAGCCTGCATTCAATTCACTGCAGGGATATCCGGCCTTACTTCGAGTCAGAGCATCTCGGTGTCCATTCCATTTGTGGCAACAAACTCAGGGTCCCTCTCACATACCTGTAGCTGAGAGAAGCCTCCTCTTGAGGTGCTTGTGGAAAGTTGGTATTCCTCCTGAGTCGAAGCCAGGGACTAAGCTCTCATCTCGAGTTGATTTGGGGTCCATGGAGCCCTTTGGTGTTGCTCCAGTGACCTCAGGATCCCTCTAGACTTGAGACAGTGATCTTGGGTTTTCTCTGGAGTGAGATCAAGGAAATCAAGGCTCCTTTCACGTTTGATGTGGAACACGGAATTGCTCTGCACGCAGGGCAGGGGAAATGGGCCTCATCCCGCGGCGAGGGGGAAGTCTCATGGTTTTTCTCGAGTTGCGGCCGGAACCTGGGGTATATTCTCGAGTTACGACGGGGAGGGCCCTTCCAGACACGTGTTTGTTCAGCGACGTCAGGACTCCTGCCTAGGTGCGAGGGACAACTCGGGATTCTCCTCGAGTTTTGGCATGGCAATTGAGACGCGTCTCCACGTGAGGCGGGAGACCCAGTGTCCCTTTCCACGTGCCACTCGGATCCTGGGACTCCTATCCATTTTCAAGAGGAGTCAGGCATCGTCTCCTTTGGAAGCATTGATCTCCGAGGACCTCTTGAGTTTTCAAAGGATCCGAGGCCTCCGTTCGCGATGAGGCGGAGAACTAGGTCTTTCTCTGCGGTCTCCACAGGGGATTCAGACATCCCTTCGTCTTGGGAGATTCAAGACGGGCCGGCATTCAATTCACTGAAGGGATATCCGGCCTTACTTCGAGTCAGAGCATCTCGGTGTCCATTCCACATGAGGCCACAAATTCAGGGTCCCTCTCACATACCTGTAGCTGAGAGAAGCCTCCTCTTGAGGTGCTTGTGGAAACTTGGTATTCCTCTTGAGTCGAGGCCAGGGACTAAGCTCTCATCTCGAGTTGATTTGGGTTCCACGGAGCCCTTTGGTGTTGCAACAGTGACGTCAGGATCCCTCTAGACTTGAGACAGTGATCTTGGGTTTTCTCTGGAGTGCCACCAAGGAAATCAAGTCTCCTTTCACGTTGATGTGGAACACGGAATTGCTCTGCACGCAGTGCAGGGGCATCGGGCCTCATCTCGCGCCGAGGGGGAAGTCTCATGGTTTTTCTCGAGTTGCGGCCGGAACCTGGGGTATATACTCGAGTTACGACGGGGAGGGCCCTTCCAGACAAGTGTTTGTTCAGCGACGTCAGGACTCCTGCCTAGGTGCCAGGGACACCTCTGGATTCTCCTCGAGTCTTGACATGGCAATTGGGATGCGTCTCCACGGGAGGCGGGAGACCCAGGGTCCCTTTCCACGTGTCACAGGGATCCTGGGACTCCTATCCATTTTCAAGAGGAGTCAGGCATCGTCTCCTTTGGAAGCATTGATCTCCGCGGTCCTCTCGAGTTTTCAAAGGATGTGAGGCTTCCCGTCGCGATGAGGCGGAGAACTGGGTCTTTCTCTGTGGTCTCCACGGGGGATTCAGACATCCCTTCGTCTTGGGAGATGCAAGACGAGCCTGCATTCAATTCACTGCAGGGATATCTGGCCTTACTTCGAGTCAGAGCATCTCGGTGTCCATTCCACTTGAGGTCACAAACTCAGGGTCCCTCTCACATACCTGTAGCTGAGAGAAGCCTCCTGTTGAGGTGCTTTTGGAAAGTTGGTATTCCTCTTGAGACGAAGCCAGGGACTAAGTTCTCATCTCGAGTTGATTTGGGGTCCACGGAGCCCTTTCGTGTTGCTCCAGTGACCTCAGGATCCCTCTAGACTTGAGACAGTGATCTTGGCTTTTCTCTGGAGTGCCGTCAAGGAAATCAAGGCTCCTTTCACGTTTGATGTGGAACACGGAATTGCTCTGCACGCAGTGCAGGGGAATCGGGCCTCATCTCGCAGTGAGGGGGAAGTCTCATGGTTTTTCTCGAGTTGCGGCCGGAACCTGGGGTGTATTCTCGAGTTACGACGGGGAGGGACCTTCCAGACACGTGTTTGTTCAGCGACGTAAGGACTCCAGCCTAGGTGGGAGGGACACCTCGGGATTCTCCTCGAGTCTTCGCATGGCAATTGGGACGCGTCTCCACGTGAGGCGGGAGACGCAGGGTCCCTTTCCACGTGCCACAGGGATCCTGGGACTCCTATCCATTTTCAAGAGGAGTCAGGCATCGTCTCCTTTGGAAGCATTGATCTCCGCGGACGTCTCGTGTTTTCAAAGGATGTGAGGCCTCCGGTCGCGTTGAGGCGGAGAACTAGGTCTTTCTCTGTGGTCTCCACAGGGGATTCAGACAACCCTTCGTCTTGGGAGATGCAAGACGAGCCTGCATTCAATTCACTGCAGGGATATCTGGCCTTACTTCGAGTCAGATCATCTCGGTGTCCATTCGACTTGAGGCCACAAACTCAGGGTCCCTCTCACATACCTGTAGCTGAGAGAAGCCTTCTCTTGAGGTGCTTGTGGAAACCTGGTATTCCTCTTGAGTCGAAGCCAGGGACTAAGCTCTCATCTCGAGTTGATTTGGGGTCCACGGAGCCCTTTCGTGTTGCTCCAGTGACCTCAGGATCCCTCTAGACTTGAGACAGTGATCTTGGGTTTTCTCTGGAGTGCCATCAAGGAAATCAAGTCTCCTTTCTTTTTTGATGTGGAATACGGAATTGCTCTGCACGCAGTGCAGGGGAATCGGGCCTCATCTCGCAGCGAGGGGGAAGTCTCATGGTTTTTCTCGAGTTGCGGCCGGAACCTGGGGTATATTCTCGAGTTACGACGGGGAGGGCCCTTCCAGACATGTGTTTGTTCAGCGACGTCAGGACTCCTGCCTAGGTGCGAGGGACACCTCGGGATTCTCCTCGAGTCTTGGCATGGCAATTGGGACGCGTCTCCACGTGAGGCGGGAGACGCAGGGTCCCTTTCCACGTGCCACAGGGATCCTGGGACTCCTATCCATTTTCAAGAGGAGTCAGGCATCGTCTCCTTTGGAAGCATTGATCTCCGCGGACTTCTCGAGTTTTCAAAGGATGTGAGGCCTCTGTTCGCGTTGAGACGGAGGACTAGGTCTTTCTCTGTGGTCTCCACAGGGGATTCAGACAACCCTTCGTCTTGGGAGATGCAAGACGAGCCTGCATTCAATTCACTGCAGGGATATCCAGCCTTACTTCGAGTCAGAGCATCTCGGTGTCCATTCCACTTGAGGCCACAAACTCAGGGTCCCTCTCACATACATGTAGTTGAGAGAAGCCTCCTCTTGAGGTGCTTGTGGAAAGTTGGTATTCCTCTTGAGTCGAAGCCAGGGACTAAGCTCTCATCTCGAGTTGATTTGGGGTCCACGGAGCCCTTTCGTGTTGCTCCAGTGACCTCAGGATCCCTCTAGACTTGAGACAGTGACCTTGGGTTTTCTCTGGAGTGCCATCAAGGATATCAAGGCTCCTTTCACGTTTGATGTGGAACACGGAATTGCTCTGCACGCAGTGCAGGGGAATCGGGCCTCATCTCGCGGCGAGGGGGAAGTCTCATGGTTTTTCTCGAGTTGCGGCCGGAACCTGGGGTATATTCTCGAGTTACGACGGGGAGGGCCCTCCCAGACACGTGTTTGTTCAGCGACGTCAGGACTCCTGCCTAGGTGCGAGGGACACCTCGGGATTCTTCTCGAGTCTTGGCATGGCAATTGCGACGCCTCTCCATGTGAGGCGGGAGACCCAGGGTCCCTTTCCACGTGCCACAGGGATCCTGGGACTCCTATCCATTTTCAAGAGGAGTCAGGCATTGTCTCCTTTGGAAGCATTGATCTCCTCGGACCTCTCGAGTTTTCAAAGGATGTGGGGCCTTCGGGCTCGATGAGGGGGAGAACGATGTCTTTCTCTGTGGTCTCCACAGGGGATTCAGACAACCCTTCGTCTTGGGAGATGTAAGACGATCCTGCATTCAATTCACTGCAGGGATATCCGGCCTTACTTCGAGTCAGAGCATCTCGGTGTCCATTCCACTTGAGGCCACAAATTCAGGGTTCCTCTCACATACCTGTAGCAGAGCGAAGCTTCCTCTTGAGGTGCTTGTGGAAAGTTGGTATTCCCCTTGAGTCTAAGCCAGGGACTAAGCTCTCATCTCGAGTTGATTAGGGGTCCTTGGAGCCCTTTCGTGTTGCTCCAGTGACCTCAGGATCCCTCTAGACTTGAGACACTGATCTTGGGTTTTCTCTGGAGTGCCATCAAGGAAATCAAGGCTCCTTTCATTTTTGATGTGGAATACGGAATTGCTCTGCACGCAGGGCAGGGGAATCGGGCCTCATCTCGCGGTGAGGGGGAAGTCTCATGGTTTTTCTCGAGTTGCGGCCGGAACCTGGGGTATATTCTCGAGTTACGACGGGGAGGTCCCTTCCAGACATGTGTTTGTTCAGCGACGTCAGGACTCCTGCCTAGGTGCGAGGGACACCTCGGGATTCTCCTCGAGTCTGGCATGGCAATTGGGACGTGTGTCCATGTGAGGCGGGAGACCCAGGTTCCCTTTCCAAGGGCCACAGAGATCCTGGGACTCCTATCCATTTTCAAGAAGAGTCAGGCATCGTCTCCTTTAGAAGCATTGATCTCTTCAGACCTCTCCAGTTTTCAAAGGATGTGAGGCCTCCAGTCGCGATGAGGCGGAGGAGTAGGTCTTTCTCTGTGGTCTCCACAGGGGATTCAGACAACCCTTCGTCTTGGGAGATGCAAGACGAGCCTGCATTCAATTCACTGCAGGGATATCCGGTCTTACTTCGAGTCAGAGCATCTCGGTGTCCTTTCCACTTGAGGCCACAAACTCGGGGTCCCTCAAATATACCTGTAGCTGAGAGAAGCCTCCTCTTGAGGTGCTTGTGGAAAGTTGGTATTCCTCTTGAGTCTAAGCCAGGGACTAAGCTCTCATCTCGAGTTGATTTGGGGTCCACGGAGCCATTTCATGTTGCTCCAGTGACCTCAGGATCCCTCTAGACTTGAGACAGTGATCTTGGGTTTTCTCTGGAGTGCCATCAAGGAAATCAAGGCTCCTTTCACGTTTGATGTGGAACACGGAATTGCTTTGCATGCAGTGCAGGGGAATCGGGCCTCAACTCGCGGCGAGGGGAAAATCTCATGGTTTTTCTCGAGTTGCGGCCGGAACCTGGGGTATATTCTCGAGTTACGACGGGGAGGGCCCTTCCAGACACGTGTTTGTTCAGCGACGTCAGGACTCCTGCCTAGGTGCGAGGGACACCTCGGGATTCTCCTCGAATCTTGGCATGGCAATTTGGACGCATCTCCACGTGAGGCGGGAGACCCAGGGTCCCTTTCCACGTGCCACAGGAATCCTGGGACTCCTATCCATTTTCAAGAGGAGTCAGGCATCGTCTCCTTTGGAAGCATTGATCTCCGGGGACCTCTCGAGTTTTCAAAGGATGTGAGGCCTCCGGTCGCGATGAGGCGGAGAACTCGGTTTTTCTCTGTGGTCTCCACAGGGGATTCACACATCCCTTCGTCTTGGGAGATGCAAGACGAGCCTGCATTCAATTCACTGCAGGGATATCCGGCCTTACTTCGAGTCAGAGCATCTCGGTGTCCATTCCACTTGAGGCCACAAACTCAGGGTCCCTCAAATATACCTGTAGCTGAGAGAAGCCTCCTCTTGAGGTGCTTGTGGAAAGTTGGTATTCCTCTTGAGTCAAAGCCAGGGACTAAGCTCTCATCTCGAGTTGATTTGGGGTCCACGGAGCCCTTTCTTGTTGCTCCAGTGACCTCAGGATCCCTCTAGACTTGAGACAGTGATCTTGGGTTTTCTCTGGAGTGCCATCAAGGAAATCAAGGCTCCTTTCACGTTTGATGTGGAACACGGAATTGCTTTGCATGCAGTGCAGGGGAATCGGGCCTCAACTCGCGGCGAGGGGAAAATCTCATGGTTTTTCTCGAGTTGCGGCCGGAACCTGGGGTATATTCTCGAGTTACAACGGGGAGGGGCCTTCCAGACACGTGTTTGTTCAGTGACGTCAGGACTCCTGCCTAGGTGCGAGGGACACCTCGGGATTCTCCTCGAGTCTTGGCATGGCAATTGGGACGCCTCTCCACGTGAGGCGGGAGACCCAGTGTCCCTTTCCCCGTGCCACAGGGATCCTGGGACTCCTATCCATTTTCAGGAGGAGTCAGGTATCGTTTCCTTTGGAAGCATTGATCTCCGCGGACCTCTCGAGTTTTCAAAGGATGTGAGGCCTCCGCTCGCGATGAGGCGGAGAATTAGGTCTTTCTCTGTGGTCTCCACAGGGGATTCAGACATCCCTTCGCCTTGGGAGATGCAAGACGAGCCTGCATTCAATTCACTGCAGGGATATCCGGCCTTACTTCGAGTCAGAGTATCTCGGTGTCCATTCCATTTGAGGCCACAAACTCCGGGGCCCTCTCACATACCTGTAGCTGAGAGAAGCCTCCTCTTGAGGTGCTTGTGGAAAGTTGGTATTCTTCTTGAGTCGAAGCGAGGGACTAAACTCTCATCTCGAGTTGATTTCGGGTCCACAGAGCCCTTTCTTGTTGCTACAGTGACCTCAGGATCCCTCTGGACTTGAAACAGTGATCTTGGGTTTTCTCTGGAGTGCCATCAAGGAAATCAAGGCTCCTTTCACGTTTGATGTCGAACACGGAATTGCTCTGCATGCAGTGCAGGGGAATCGGGCCTCAACTAGCGGCGAGGGGTAAATCTCATGGTTTTCTTCAGTTCCGGCCGGAACCTGGGATATATTCTCGAGTTACGACGCGGAGGGCCCTTCCAGACACGTGTTTGTTGAGCGACGTCAGGACTCCTGCCTAGGTGCGAGGGACACCTCGGGATTCTCCTCGAGTCTTGGCATGGCATTTTTGACGCGTCTCCACGTGAGGCGGGAGACCCAGGGTCCCTTTTCACGTGCCACAGGGATCCTGGGACTCCTATCCATTTTCAAGAGGAGTCAGGCTTCGTCTCCTTTGGAAGCATTGATCTCCTCGGACCTCTCGAGTTTTCAAAGGATGTGAGGCCTCCGGTCGCGATGAGGCGGAGAATTCGGTCTTTCTCTGTGGTCTCCCCAGCGGATTCAGACATCCCTTCGTCTTGGGAGATGCAAGATGAGCCTGCATTCAATTCACTGCAGGGATATCCGGCCTTACTTCGAGTCAGAGCATCTCGGTGTCCATTCCACTTGAGGCCACAAACTCAGGGTCCCTCTCACATACCTTTAGCTGAGAGAAGCCTCCTCTTGAGGTGCTTGTGGAAAGTTCGTATTCCTCTTGAGTCGAAGCCAGGGACTAAGCTCTCATCTCGAGTTGATTTGGGGTTCATGGAGCCCTTTGGTGTTGCTCCAGTGACCTCAGGATCCCTCTAGACTTGAGACAGTGATCTTGGGTTTTCTCTGGAGTGCCATCAAGGAAATCAAGGCTCCTTTCACGTTTGATGTGGAACACGGAATTGCTCTGCACGCAGGGCAGGGGAAATGGGCCTCATCCCGCGGCGAGGGGGAAGTCTCATGGTTTTTCTCGAGTTGCGGCCGGAACCTGGGGTATATTCTCGAGTTACGACGGGGAGGGCCCTTCCAGACACGTGTTTGTTCAGCGACGTCTGGACTCCTGCCTAGGTGCGAGGGACAACTCGGGATTCTCCTCGAGTTTTGGCATGGCAATTGAGACGCGTCTCCACATGAGGCGGGAGACCCAGTGTCCCTTTCCACGTGCCACTCGGATCCTGGGACTCCTATCCATTTTCAAGAGGAGTCAGGCATCGTCTCCTTTGGAAGCATTGATCTCCGAGGACCTCTTGAGTTTTCAAAGGATCCGAGGCCTCCGTTCGCGATGAGGCGGAGAACTAGGTCTTTCTCTGCGGTCTCCACAGGGGATTCAGACATCCCTTCGTCTTGGGAGATTCAAGACGGGCCGGCATTCAATTAACTGAAGGGATATCCGGCCTTACTTCGAGTCAGAGCATCTCGGTGTCCATTCCACATGAGGCCACAAATTCAGGGTCCCTCTCACATACCTCTAGCTGAGAGAAGCCTCCTCTTGAGGTGCTTGTGGAAACTTGGTATTCCTCTTGAGTCGAAGCCAGGGACTAAGCTCTCATCTCGAGTTGATTTGGGTTCCACGGAGCCCTTTGGTGTTGCAACAGTGACGTCAGGATCCCTCTAGACTTGAGACAGTGATCTTGGGTTTTCTCTGGAGTGCCACCAAGGAAATCAAGTCTCCTTTCACGTTTGATGTGGAACACGGAATTGCTCTGCACGCAGTGCAGGGGCATCGGGCCTCATCTCGCGCCGAGGGGGAACTCTCATGGTTTTTCTCTAGTGCGGCCGGAACCTGGGGTATATACTCGAGTTACGACGGGGAGGGCCCTTCCAGACAAGTGTTTGTTCAGCGATGTCAGGACTCCTGCCTAGGTGCCAGGGACACCTCTGGATTCTCCTCGAGTCTTGACGTGGCAATTGGGATGCGTCTTCACGTGAGGCGGGAGACCCAGGGTCCCTTTCCACGTGTCACAGGGATCCTGGGACTCCTATCCATTTTCAAGAGGAGTCAGGCATCGTCTCCTTTGGAAGCATTGATCTCCGCGGACCTCTCGAGTTTTCAAAGGATGTGAGGCTTCCCGTCGCGATGAGGCGGAGAACTGGGTCTTTCTCTGTGGTCTCCACAGGGGATTCAGACATCCCTTCATCTTGGGAGATGCAAGACGACCCTGCATTCAATTCACTGCAGGGATATCCGGCCTAACTTCGAGTCAGAGCTTCTCGGTGTCCATTCCACTTGAGGTCACAAACTCAGGGTCCCTCTCACATACCTGTAGCTGAGAGAAGCCTCCTCTTGAGGTGCTTGGGGAAAATTGGTATTCCTCTTGAGTCGAAGCCAGGGACTAAGCTCTCATCTCGGGTTGATTTGGGGTCCACGGAGCCATTTCGTGTTGCTACAGTGACCTCAGGATCCCTCTAGACTTGAGACACTGATCTTGGGTTTTCTCTGGAGTGCCATCAAGGAAATCAAGGCTCCTTTCATTTTTGATGTGGAATACGGAATTGCTCTGCAGGCAGGGCAGGGGAATTTGGCCTCATCTCGCGGCGAGGGGGAAGTCTCATGGTTTTCCTCGAGTTGCGGCCGGAACGTGGGGTATATTCTCGAGTTACGACGGGGAGGGCCCTTCCAGACACGTGTTTGTTCAGCGACGTCAGGACTCCTGCCTAGGTGCGAGGGACACCTCGGGATTCTCCTCGAGTCTTGGCATGGCAATTGGGACGCGTCTCCACGTGAGGCGGGAGACCCAGGGTCCCTTTCCACGTGCCACAGGGATCCTGGGACTCCTATCCATTTTCAAGAGGAGTCAGGCATCGTCTCCTTTGGAAGCATTGATCTCCGCGGACCTCTCGAGTTTTCAAAGGATGTGAGGCCTCCGCTCGCGATGAGGCGGAGAATTAGGTCTTTCTCTGTGGTCTCCACAGGGGATTCAGACATCCCTTCGTCTTGGGAGATGCAAGATGAGCCTGCATTCAATTCACTGCAGGGATATCCGGTCTTACTTCGAGTCAGAGCATCTCGGTGTCCATTCCACTTGATGCCACAAACTCAGGGTCCCTCTCACATACCTGTAGCTGAGAGAAGCCTCCTCTTGAGGGGCTTGTGGAAAGTTCATATTCCTCTTGAGTTGAAGCCAGGGACTAAGCTCTCATCTCGAGTTGATTTGTGGTCCACGGAGCCCTTTCCTGTTGGTCCAGTGACCTCAGGATCCCTCTAGACTTGAAACAGTGATCTTGGGTTTTCTCTGGAGTGCCATCAAGGAAATCAAGGCTCCTTTCACGTTTGATGTCGAACACGGAATTGCTCTGCATGCAGTGCAGGGGAATCGGGCCTCAACTCGCGGGGAGGGGTAAATCTCATGGTATTTTTCAGTTGCGGCCGGAACCTGGGATATATTCTCGAGTTACGACAGGGAGGGCCCTTCCAGACACGTGTTTGTTGAGCGACGTCAGGACTCCTGCCTAGGTGCGAGGGACACCTCGGGATTCTCCTCGAGTCTTGCCATGGCAATGGGGACGCGTCTCCACGTGAGGCGGGAGACCCAGGGTCCCTTTTCACGTGCCACAGGAATCCTAGGACTCCTATCCATTTTCAAGAGGAGTCAGGCATCGTCTCCTTTGGAAGCATTGATCTCCGGGGACCTCTCGAGTTTTCAAAGGATGTGAGGCCTCCGGTCGCGATGAGGCGGAGAACACGGTCTTTCTCTGTGGTCTCCACAGGGGATTCACACATCCCTTCGTCTTGGGAGATGCAAGACGAGCCTGCATTCAATTCACTGCAGGAATATCCGGCCTTACTTCGAGTCAGAGCATCTCGTTGTCCATTCCACTTGAGGCCACAAACTCAGGGGCCCTCTCACATACCTGTAGCTGAGAGAAGCCTCCTCTTGAGGTGCTTGTGGAAACTTGGTATTCCTCTTGAGTCGAAGCCAGGGACTAAGCTCTCATCTCGAGTTGATTTGGGTTCCACGGAGCCCTTTGATGTTGCAACAGTGACCTCAGGATCCCTCTAGACTTGAGACAGTGATCTTGGGTTTCCTCTGGAGTGCCACCAAGGAAATCAAGTCTCCTTTCACGTTTGATGTGGAACACGGAATTACTCTGCACGCAGTGCAGGGGCATCGGGCCTCATCTCGCGCCGAGGGGGAAGTCTCATGGTTTTTTTCGAGTTGCGGCCCGAACCTGGGGTATATTCTCGAGTTACGACGGGGAGGGCCCTTCCAGACACGTGTTTGTGCAGCGACGTCAGGACTCCTGCCTAGGTGCGAGGGACACCTCGGGATTCTCCTCGAATCTGGCATGGCAATTGGGACGCGTCTCCACGTGAGGCGGGAGACCCAGTGTCCCTTTCCACGTGCCACAGGGATCCTGGGACTCCTATCCATTTTCAAGAGGAGTCAGGCATCGTCTCCTTTGGAAGCATTGATCTCCGCAGACCTCTCGAGTTTTCAAAGGATGTGAGGCCTCCGGTCGCGATGAGGCGGAGGAGTAGGTCTTTCTCTGTGGTCTCCACAGGGGATTCAGACATCCCTTCTTCTTGGGAGATGCACGACGAGCCTGCATTCAATTCACTGCAGGGATATCCGGCCTTACTTCGAGTCAGAGCATCTCGCTGTCCATTCCACTTGATGCCACAAACTCAGGGTCCCTCTCACATACCTGTAGCTGAGAGAAGCCTCCTCTTGAGGGGCTTGGGAAAGTTCATATTCCTCTTGAGTTGAAGCCAGGGACTAAGCTCTCATCTCGAGTTGATTTGTGGTCCACGGAGCCCTTTCCTGTTGGTCCAGTGACCTCAGGATCCCTCTAGAATTGAGACAGTGATCTTGGGTTTTCTCTGGAGTGCCATCAAGGAAATCAAGGCTCCTTTCACGTTTGATGTGGAACACGGAATTGCTCTGCATGCAGTGCAGGGGAATCGGGCCTCAACTCGCGGCGAGGGGTAAATCTCATGGTATTTTTCAGTTGCGGCCGGAACCTGGGATATATTCTCGAGTTAAGACAGGGAGGGCCCTTCCAGACACGTGTTTGTTGAGCGACGTCAGGACTCCTGCCTAGGTGCGAGGGACACCTCGGGATTCTCCTCGAGTCTTGCCATGGCAATGGGTACGCGTCTCCACGTGAGGCGGGAGACCCAGGGTCCCTTTTCACGTGCCACAGGAATCCTGGGACTCCTATCCATTTTCAAGAGGAGTCAGGCATCGTCTCCTTTGGAAGCATTGATCTCCGGGGACCTCTCGAATTTTCAAAGGATGTGAGGCCTCCGGTCGCGATGAGGCGGAGAACTCGGTCTTTCTCTGTGGTCTCCACAGGGGATTCACACATCCCTTCGTCTTGGGAGATGCAAGACGAGCCTGCATTCAATTCACTGCAGGAATATCCGGCCTTACTTCGAGTCAGAGCATCTCGGTGTCCATTCCACTTGAGGCCACAAACTCAGGGTCCCTCAAATATACCTGTAGCTGAGAGAAGCCTTCTATTGAGGTGCTTATGGAAAGTTGGTATTGCTCTTGAGTCGAAGCCAGGGACTAAGCTCTCATCTCGAGTTGATTTGCGGTCCACGGAGACCTTTCGTGTTGGTCCAGTGACCTCAGGATCCCTCTAGAATTGAGACAGTGATCTTGGGTTTTCTCTGGAGTGCCATCAAGGAAATCAAGGCTCCTATCACTTTTGATGTGGAGCACGGAATTGCTCTGCACGCAGTGCAGGGGAATTGGGCCTCATCTCGCGGCGAGGGGGAAGTCTCATGGTTTTTCTCGAGTTTTGGCCAGAACCTGGGGTATATTCTCGAGTTACGACAGGGAGGGCCCTTCCAGACACGTGTTTGTTCAGCGACGTCAGGACTCCTGCCTAGGTGCGAGGGACACCTCGGGATTCTCCTCAAGTCTTGGCATAGCAATTGGGACGCGACTCCACGTGAGGCGGGTGGCCCAGGGTCCGTTTCCACGTGCCAGAGGGATCCTGGGACTCCTATCCATTTTCAAGAGGAGTCAGGCATCGTCTCCTTTGGAAGTATTGATCTCCGCGGACCTCTCGAGTTTTCAAAGGATGTGAGGCCTGCGGTCGCGATGAGGCGGAGAACTAGGACTTTCTCTGTGGTCTCCACAGGGGATTCAGACATCCCTTTGTCTTGGGCGATGCAAGACGAGCCTGCATTCCATTCACTGCAGGGATATCCAGCCTTACTTCCAGTCAGAGCATCTCGGTGTCCATTCCACTTGAGGCCACAAACTCAGGGTCCCTCTCACATACGTGTAGCTGAGAGAAGCCTCCTCTTGAGGTGCTTGTGGAAAGTTGGTATTCCTCTTGAGTCGAAGCCTGGGACTAAGCTCTCATCTCGAGATGATTTGGGGTCCACGGATCCCTTTCTTTTTGCACCAGTGACCTCAGGATCCCTCTAGACTAGAGACAGTGACTTTGGGTTTTCTCTGGAGTGCCATCAAGGAAATCAAGGCTCCTTTCACGTTTGATGTGGAACACGGAATTGCTCTGCACGCAGTGCAGAGGAATCGGGCCTCATCTCGCAGCGAGGGCGAAGTCTCATGGTTTTTCTCGAGTTGCGACCGCAACCCGGGGTATATTTTCGAGTTACGACAGGGAGGGCCCTTCCAGACACGTGTTTGTTCAGCGACGTCAGGACTCCTGCCTAGGTGGGAGGGACACCCGGGATTCTCCTCGAGTCTCGTCATGGCAATTGACTCGCGTCCCCACGTGAGGCGGGAGACCCAGGTTCCCTTTCCACGTGCAACAGGGATCCTCGGACTCCTATCCATTTTCAAGAGGAGTCAGTCATCGTCTCCTTTGGAAGCATTGATCTCCGCGGACCTCTCCATTTTTCAAAGGATGTGAGGACTCCAGTGGCGATGATGCGGAGAACTAGGTCTTTCTCTGTGGTCTCCACAGGGGATTCAGACATGCCTTCGTCTTGGGAGATGCAAGACGAGCCGGCATTCAATTCACTGCAGGGATATCTGGCCTTACTTCGAGTCAGAACACCTCGATGTCCATTCCACTTGAGGCCACAAACTCAGGGTCCCTCTCACATACCTGCAGCTGAGAGAAGCCTCCTCTTGAGGTGCTTATGGAAAGTTGGTATTGCTCTTGAGTCGAAGCCAGGGACTAAGCTCTCATCTCGAGTTGATTTCGGGTCCTCGGAGCCCTTTCATGTTGCTCCAGTGACCGCAGGATCCCTCTAGACTTGAGACAGTGGTCTTGCGTTTTCTCTGGAGTGCCATCAAGGAAATCAAGGCTCCTTTCACGTTTGATGTGGAACACGGAATTGCTCTGCTCGCAGTGCAGGGGAATCAGGCCTCATCTCGCGGCGAGGGGGAAGTCTCATGGTTTTTCTCGAGTTGCGGCCGGAACCTGGGGTATATTCTCGAGTTACGACGGGGAGGGCCCTTCCAGACACGTGTTTGTTCAGCGACGTCAGTACTCCTGCCTAGGTGCGAGGGACACCTCGGGATTCTCCTCGAGTCTTGGCATGGCAATTGGGACGCGTCTCCACGTGAGGCGGGAGACCAGGCTCCCTTTCCACGTGCCACAGGGATCCTGGGACTCCTATCCATTTTCAAGAGGAGTCAGGCATCGTCTCCTGTGGAAGCATTGATCTCCGCGGACCTCTCGAGTTTTCAAAGGATGTGAGGCCTCTGGTCGCGATGATGCGGAGAACTAGGTCTTTCTCTGTGGTCTCCACAGGGGATTCAGTCATCCCTTCGCCTTGGGAGATGCAAGACGAGCCTGCATTCAAATCACTGCAGGGATATCCGGCCTTACTTCGAGTCAGAGCATCTCGGTGTCCATTCCACTTGAGGCCACAAACTCAGGGTCCCTCTCACATTCCTGTAGCTGAGAGAAACCTCCTCTTGAGTTGCTTGGGGAAAGTTGGTATGACTCTTGAGTCGAAGCCAGGGACTAAGCTCTCATCTCGAGTTGATTTGCGGTCCACGGAGCCCGTTCGTGTTGCTACAGTGACCTCAGGATCCCTCTAGACTTGAGACAGTGATCCTGGGTTTCCTCTGGAGTGCCATCAAGGAAATCAAGGCTCCTTTCACGTTTGATATGGAACAAGGAATTGCTCTGCACGCAGTGCAGGGGATTCCGGCCTCATCTCGCGGCGAGGGGGAAATCTCATGGTTTTTCTCGAGTTGCGGCCGGAACCTGGGGTATATTCTCGAGTTACGATGGGGAGGGCCCTTCCAGACACGTGTTTGTTCAGCAACGTCAGGACTCCTGCCTAGGTGCGAGGGACACCTCGGGTTTCTCCTCGAGTCTTGGCATGGCAATTGGGACGCGTCTCCACGTGAGGCGGGAGACCCACTGTCCCTTTCCACATGTCACAGTGATCCTGGGACTCCTATCCATTTTCAAGAGTAGTCACGCATCGTCTCCTTTGGAAACCTTGATCTCCGCGGACCTCTCGAGTTTTCAAAGGATGTGAGTCCACCGGTAGCGATGAAGCGGAGAACTAGGTCTTTCTCTGTTGTCTCCACAGGGGATTCAGATATCCCTTCGTCTTGGGAGATGCAAGACGAGCCTGCATTCAATTCACTGCAGGGATATCCGGCCTTATTTCGAGTCAGAGCTTCTCGGTGTCCATTCCACTTGAGGCCACAAACTCAGGGTCCCGCTCTCATACCTGTAGCTGAGAGAAACCTCCTCTTCAGGTGCTTGTAGAAAGTTGGTATTTCTCCTGAGTCAAAGCCAGGGACTAGGCTCTCATCTCGAGTTGATTTGGGGTCCACGGAGCCCTTTCGTGTTGCTACAGTGACCTCAGAATGCCTCTAGACTTGAGACAGTGATCTTGGGTTTTCTCTGGAGTGCCATCAAGGAAATCAAGGCTCCTTTCACGTTTGATGTGGAACACGGAATTGCTCTGCACGCAGTGCTGGGGAATCGGGCCTCATCTCGTGGCGAGGGGGAAGTCTCATGGTTTTTCTCAACTTGCGGCCAGAAACTGGGGGATATTCTCGAGTTACGACGGGGAGGACCCTTCCAGACACGTGATAGGTGCGAGGGACACCTCGGGATTCTCCTAAAGTCTTGACATGGCAATTGAAACGCGTCTCCACATGAGGCAGGAGACCCAGGGTCCCTTTCCACGTGCCACAGGGATCCTGTGACTCCTATCCATTTTCAAGAGGAGTCAGGCATCGTCTCTTTGGAAGCATTGATCCCCGTGGACCTCTCGAGTTTTCAAAGGATGTGAGGCCTCTGGTCGCGATGAGGCGGAGAACTCGGTCTTTCTCTGTGGTCTCCACAGGGGATTCAGACATCCCTTCGTCTTGGGAGATGCAAGACGAGCCTGCATTCAATTCACTGCAGGGATATCCGGCCTTACTTTGAGTCAGAGCATCTCGGTGTCCATTCCACTTGAGGCCACAAACTCAGGGTCCCTCTCACATACCTGTAGCTGAGAGAAGCCTCCTCTTGAGGTGCTTCTGGAAAGTTGGTATTCCTCTCGAGTCGAAGCCGGGGACTAAGCTCTCATCTCGAGTTGATTTGGGGTCCACGGAGCCCTTTCGTGTTGCTCCAGTGACCTCAGGATCCCTCTAGACTTGAGACAGTGATCTTGGGTTTTTTCTGGAGTGCCATCAAGGAAATCAAGGCTCCTTTCCCGTTTGATGTGGAACACTGAATTGCTCTGCACGCAGTGCAGGGGAATCGGGCCTCATCTGGCGGCGAGGGGGAATTCTCATGGTTTTTCTCGAGTTGCGGCCGGAACCTGGGGTATATTCTCGAGTTACGACGGAGAGGGCCCTTCCAGACACGTGTTTGTTCAGCGACGTCAGCACTCCTGCCTAGGTGCGAGGGACACCTCGGGATTCTCCGCGAGTCTTGGCATGGCAATTGGGACGCGTCTCCACGTGAGGCGGGAGACCCAGGGTCCCTTTCCACGTGCCACAGGGATCCTGGGACTCCTATCCATTTTCAAGAGGAGTCAGGCATCGTCTCCTTTGGAAGCATTGATCTCCGCTGACCTCTCGAGTTTTCAAAGAATGTGAGGCCACAGGTCGCGATGAGGAGGAGGACTATGTCTTTCTCTGTGGTCTGCACAGGGGTTTCAGACATCCCTTCGTCTTGGGAGATGCAAGACGAGCCTGCATTCACTTCACTGCAGAGATATCCGTCCTTACTTCGAGTCAGAGCATCTCGGTGTCCATTGCACTTGAGGCCACAAACTCAGGGTCCCTCTCACATACCTGTAGCTGAGAGAAGCCTCCTCTTGAGGTGCTTCTGGAAAGTTGGTATTCCTCTCGAGTCGAAGCCGGGGACTAAGCTCTCATCTCGAGTTGATTTGGGGTCCACGGAGCCCTTTCGTGTTGCTCCAGTGACCTCAGGATCCCTCTAGACTTGAGACAGTGATCTTGGGTTTTCTCTGGAGTGCTATCAAAGAAATCAAGGCTCCTTTCTTTTTTGATGTGGAATACGGAATTGCTCTGCATGCAGTGCAGGGGAATCGGGCCTCATCTCTCGGCGAGGGGGAAGTCTCATGGTTTTTCTCGAGTTGCGGCCGGAACCTGGGGTATATTCTCGAGTTACGACGGGGACGGCCCTTCCAGACACGTGTTTGTTCAGCGACGTCAGGACTCCTGCCTAGGTGCGAGGGACACCTCGGGATTCTCCTCGAGTCTTGGCATGGCAATTGGGACGCGTCTCCACGTGAGGCGGGAGACCCAGGGTCCCTTTCCACGTGCCACAGGGATCCTGGGACTCCTATCCATTTTCAAGAGGAGTCAGGCATCGTCTCCTTTGGAAGCATTGATCTCCGCGGACCTCTTGAGTTTTCAAAGGATGTGAGGCCTCCGGTCGCGATGAGGCGGAGAACTAGGACTTTCTCTGTGGTCTCCACAGGGGATTCAGACATTCCTTCGTCTTGAGAGATGCAAGACGAGCCTGCATTCAATTCATTGCAGGGATATCTGGCCTTACTTCGAGTCAGAGCATCTCGGTGTCCATTCCACTTGAGGCCACAAACTCAGAGTCCTTCTCACATACCTGTGGCTGAGAGAACCCTCCTCTTGGGGTGCTTGTGGAGAGTTGGTATTCCTCTTGCGTCGAAGCCAGGTACTAAGCTCTCATCTCGAGTTGATTTGGGGTCCACGGAGCCCTTTCGTGTTGCTCCAGTGACCTCAGGATCCCTCTAGACTTGAGACAGTGATCCTGGGTTTTCTCTGGAGTGCCATCAAGGAAATCAAGGCTCCTTTCAGGTTTGATGTGGAACACGGAATTGCACTGAACGCAGTCCAGGGGAATCGGGCCTCATCTCGCGTCGAGGGGAAAGTCTCATGGTTTTTCTCGAGTTGCGGCCGGAACCTGGGGTATATTCTCGATTTACGACGGGGAAGGCCCTTCCAGACACGTGTTTGTTCAGCGACGTCAGGACTCCTGCCTAGGTGCCAGGGACACCTCGGGATTCTCCTCGAGTCTTGGCATGGCAATTGGGACGCGTCTCCACGTGAGGCGGGAGACCCAGGGTCCCTTTCCACGTGCCACAGGGAACCTGGGACTCCTATCCATTTTCAAGAGGAGTCAGGCATCATCTCCTTTGGATGCATTGATCTCCGCAGACCTCTCAAGTTTTCAAAGGATGTGAGGCCTCCGGGCGCAATGAGGCGGAGGACTAGGTCTTTCTCTGTCGTCTCCACAGGGGATTCAGACATCCCTTCGTCTTGGGAGATGCAAGACGAGCCTGCATTCAATTCACTGCAGGGATATCCGGCCTTACTTCGAGTCAAGCATCTCGGTGTCCATTACACTTGAGGCCACAAACTCAGGGTCCCTCTCACATACCTGTAGCTCAGAGAAGCCTCCTCTTGAGGTGCTTGTGGAAAGTTGATATTCCTCTTTAGTCGAAGCCAGGGACTAAGCTCTCATCTCGAGTTGATTTGGGGTCCACGAGCCTTTTCGTGTTGCTCCAGTGACCTCAGGATCCCTCTATACTTGAGACAGTGATCTTGGGATTTCTCTGGAGTGTCATCAAGGAAATCAAGGCTCCTTTCACGTTTGATGTGGAACACGGAATTGTTCTGCACGCAGTGCTGGGGAATCGGGTCTCATCTCGCAGCGAGGGGAAAGTCTCATGGTTTTTCTCGAGTTGCGGCCGGAACCTGGGGTATATTCTCGAGTTACGACGGGGAGGGCCCTTCCAGACACGTGTTTGTTCAACGACGTCAGGACTCCTGCCTAGGTGCGAGGGACACCTCGGGATTCTCCTCGAGTCTTGGCATGGCAATTGGGAGGCGTGTCCACGTGAGGCGGGAGACCCAGGCTCCCTTTCCACGTGCCACAGGGATCCTGGGACTCCTATCCATTTTCAAGAGGAGTCAGGCATCGTCTCCTGTGGAAGCATTGATCTCTGCAGACCTCTCCAGTTTTCAAAAGATGTGAGGTCTCCGGTCGCGATGAGGCGGAGAACTAGGTCTTTCTCTGTGGTCTCCAAAGGGGATTCAGACATCCCTTCGTCTTGGGAGATGCAAGACGCGCCGGCATTCAATTCTCTGCAGGGATATCCGGCCTTACTTCGAGTTACAGCATCTCAGGGTCCATTCCACCTGAGGCCACAAACTGAGGGACCCTCTCACATACCTGTAGCTGAGAGAAACCTTCTCTTGAGGTGCTTGTTGAAAGTTGGTATGACACTTGAGTCGAAGCCAGGGACTAAGCTCTCATCTCGAGTTGATTTGGGGTCCATGGAGCCATTTCGTTTTGCTACAGTGACTTCAGGATCCCTCTAGACTTGAGACAGTGATCTTGGGTTTTCTCTGAAGTGCCATCAAGGAAATCAAGGCTCATTTCACGTTTGATGAGGAACACGGAATTTCTCTGCATGCAGTGCAGGGGAATCGGGCCTCATCTCGCGGCCAGGGGGAAGTCTCATGGTTTTCCTCGAGTTGCGGCCGGAACCTGGGGTATATTATCGAGCTACGACGGGGAGGGCCCTTCCAGACACGTGTTTGTTCAGTGGCGTCAGGACTCCTGCCTAGGTGCGAGGGACACCTCGGGATTCTCCTCGAGTCTTGGCATGGCAATTGGGACGCGTCTCCACGTGAGGCGGGAGACCCAGGGTCCCTTTCCACGTGCCACAAGGATCCTGGGACTCCTATCCATTTTCAAGAGGAGTCAGGCATCGTCTCCTTTGGAAGCATTGATCTCCGCGGACCTCTCGAGTTTTCAAAGGATGTGAGGCCTCCGGTCGCGATGAGGCGGAGAACTCGGTCTTTCTCTGTGGTCTCCACAGGGGATTCAGACATCCTTTCATCTTGGGAGATGTAAGATGAGCCTGCATTCAATTCACTGCAGGGATATCCGGCCTTACATCGAGTCAGAGCATCTCGGTGTCCATTCCACTTGAGGCCACAAACTCAGGGTCCCTCTCACATTCCTGTAGCTGAGAGAAACCTCCTCTTGAGGTGCTTGTGGAAAGTTGGTATGACTCTTGAGTCGAAGCCAGGGACTAAGCTCTCATCTCAAGTTGATTTGGGGTCCACGGAGCCCTTTCGTGTTGCTACAGTGACCTCAGGATCACTCTAGACTTGAGACAGTGATCTTGGGTTTCCTCTGGAGTGCCATCAAGGAAATCAAGGCTCCTTTCACGTTTGATGTGGAACACGGAATTGCTCTGCACGCAGTGCAGGGGATTCGGGCCTCATCTCGCGGCGAGGGGGAAGGCTCATGGTTTTTCTCGAGTTGCGGCCGGAACATGGGGTATATTCTCGAGTTACGACGGGAAGGGCCCTTCCAGACACGTGTTTGTTCAGTTACGTCAGGACTCCTGCCTAGGTGCGAGGGACACCTAGGGTTTCTCCTCGAGTCTTGGCATGGCAATTGGGACGCGTCTCCACGTGAGGCGGGAGACCCAGTGTCCCTTTCCACGTGCCACAGGGATCCTGGGACTCCTATCCATTTTCAAGAGGAGTCAGGCATGGTCTCCTTTGGAAGCATTGATCTCCGCTGACCTCTCGAGTTTTCAAAGGATGTGAGGCCTCCGGTCGCGATGAGGCAGAGAACTAGGTCTTTCTCTGTGGTCTCCACAGGGGATTCAGACATCCCTTCGTCTTGGGAGATGCAAGACGAGCCTGCATTCAATTCACTGCAGGGATATCCGGCCTTACTTCGAGTCAGAGCATCTCGGTGTCCATTCCACTTGAAGCCACAACCTCAGGGTCCCTCTCACTTTCCTGTAGCTGAGAGAAGCCTCCTCTTGAGGTGCTTGTGGAAAGTTGGTATTCCTCTTGAGTCGAAGCCAGGGACTAAGCTCTCATCTCGAGTTGATTTGGGGTCCACGGAGCCCTTTCGTGTTGCTCCAGTGACCTCAGGATCCCTCTAGACTTGAGCCAGTGATCTTGGGTTTTCTCTGGAGTGCCATCAAAGAAATCAAGGCTCCTTTCATTTTTGATGTGGAATACGGAATTGCTCTGCATGCAGTGCAGGGGAATCGGGCCTCATCTCGCGGCGAGGGGGAAGTCTCATGGTTTTTCTCGAGTTGCAGCCGGAACCTGGGGTATATTCTCGAGTTACGACGGGGAGGGCCCTTCCAGACACGTGTTTGTTCAGCGACGTCAGGACTCCTGCCTAGGTGCGAGGGACACCTCGGGATTCTCCTCGAGTCATGGAATGGCAATTGGGAGGCGTGTCCACGTGAGGCGGGAGACCCAGTGTCCCTTTCCACGTGCCACAGATATCCTGGGACTCCTATCCATTTTCAAGAGGAGTCAGGCATCGTCTCGTTTGGAAGCATTGATCTCCGCGGACCTCTCGAGTTTTCAAAGGATGTGAGGCCTCCGGTCGCGATGAGGCGGAGAACTAGGTCTTTCTCTGTGGTCTCCACAGGGGATTCAGACATCCCTTCGTCTTGGGAGATGCGAGACGAGCCTGCATTCAATTCACTGCAGGGATATCCGGCCTTACTTCGAGTCAGAGCATCTCGGTGTCCATTCCACTTGAGGACACAAACTCAGGGTCCCTCTCACATACCTGTAGCTGAGAGAAGCCTCCTCTTGAGGTGCTTGTGGAAAGTTGGTATGCCTGTTGAGTCGAAGCCATGGACTAAGCTCTCATCTCGAGTTGATTGGGGGTTCACGGAGCCCTTTCGTGTTGCTCCAGTGACCTCAGGATCTAGACTTGAGACAGTGATCTTGGGTTTTCCCTGGAGTGCCATCAAGGAAATGAAGGCTCCTTTCACGTTCGATGTGGAACTCGGAATTGCTCAGCACGCAGTGCAGGGGATTCGGTCCTCATCTCGCGGCGAGGGTGAATTTCATGGTTTGTTTCCAGTTGCGGACAGAACCTGGGGTATATTCTTGAGTTACGACGGGGAGGGCCCTTCCAGACACGTGTTTGTTCAGCGACGTCAGGACTCCTGCCTAGGTGCGAGGGAAACCTCGGGATTCTCCTCGAGTCTTGGCATGGCAATTGGGAGGCGTCTCCACGTGAGGCGGGAGACCCAGAGTCCCATTCGACGTGCCACAGGGATCCTGGGACTCCTATCCATTTTCATGAGGAGTCAGGCATCGTCTCCTTTGGAAGCATTGATCTCCGCGGACCTCTCGGGTTTTCAAAGGATGTGAGGCCTCCGCTCGCGATGAGGCGGAGAATTAGGTTTTTCTCTGTGGTCTCCACAGGGGATTCAGACATCCCTTCGTCTTGGGAGATGCAAGACGAGCCTGCATTCAATTCACTGCAGGGATATCCGGCCTTACTTCGAGTCAGAGCATCTCGGTGTCCATTCCACTTGAGGCCACAAACTCAGGGTCCCTCTCACATACCTGTAGCTGAGAGAAGCCTCCTCTTGAGGTGCTTGTGGAAAGTTGGTATTCCTCTTGATTCGAAGCCAGGGACTAAGCTCTCATCTCGAGTTGATTTGGGGTCTGAGGAGCCCTTTCGTGTTGCTCCAGTGACCTCAGGATCCCTCTAGACTTGAAACAGTGATCTTGGGTTTTCTCTGGAGTGCCATCAAGGAAATCAAGGCTCCTTTCACGTTTGATGTGGAACACGGAATTGCTTGCACGCAGTGTAGGGGAATCGGGCCTCATCTTGCGGCGAGGGGGAAGTCTCATGTTTTTTCTCCAGTATCGGAAGGACCCTGGGGTATATTCTCGAGTTACGACGGGGAGGGCCCTTCCAGACACGTGTTTGTTCAGGGACGTCAGGACTCGGGCCTAGGTGCGAGGGACACCTACGGATTCTCCTCGAGTCTTGGCATGGCAATTGGGACGCGTCTCCACGTGTGGCGGGAGACCCAGGGTCCCTTTCCACGTGCCACAGGGATCCTGGGACTCCTATCCATTTTCAAGAGGAGTCAGGCATCGTCTCCTTTGGAAGCATTGATCTCCGCGGACCTCTCGAGTTTTCAAAGATGTGAGGCCTCCGGTCGCGATGATGCGGAGAACTAGGGCTTTCTCTGTGGTCTCCACAGGGGATTCAGACATCCCTTCGTCTTGGGAAATGCAAGACGAGCCTGCACTCAATTCACTGCAGTGATATCCGGCCTTACTTCCTGTCAGAGCATCTCGGTGTCCAGTCCACTTGAGGCCACAAACTCAGGGTCCCTCTCACATACCTGTAGCTGAGAGAAGCCTCCTCTTGAGGTGCTTGTGTAAAGTTGGTAATCCTCTTGAGTCGAAGCCAGACACTAAGCTCTCATCTCGAGTTGATTTGGGGTCCACGGAGCCCTTTCGTGTTACTCCAGTGACCTCAGGATCCCTCTAGACATGAGACAGTGATCTTGAGTTTTCTCTGGAGTGCCATCAAGGAAATCAAGGCTCCTTTCACGTTTGATGTGGAACACGGCATTGCTCTGCACACAGTGCAGGGGAATCGGGCCTCATCTCCCGGCGAGCGGGAAGTCTCATGGTTTTTCTCGAGTTGCGGCCGGAACCTGGGGTATATTCTCGAGTTACGACGGGGAGGGCCCTTCCAGACATGTGTTTGTTCAGCGACGTCAGGACTCCTGCCTAGGTGCGAGGGACACCTCGGGATTCTCCTCGAGTCTTGGCATGGCAATTGGGACGCGTCCCCAAATGAGGCGGGAGACCCAGTGTCCCTTTCGACGTGCCACAGGGATCCTGGGACTCCTATCCATTTTGAAGAGGAGTCAGGCATGGTCTCCTTTGGAAGCATTGATCTCCGCTGACCTCTCGAGTTTTCAAAGGATGTGAGGCCTCCGGTCGCGATGAGTCGGAGGACTAGGTCTTTCTCTGTCGTCTCCACAGGGGATTCAGACATCCCTTCGTCTTGGGAGATGCAAGACGAGCCTGCTTTCAATTCACTGCAGGGATATCCGGCCTTACTTCGAGTCAGAGCATCTCGGTGTCCATTCCACTTGAGGCCACAAACTCAGGGTCCCTCTCACATACCTGTAGCTGAGAGAAGCCTCCTCTTGAGGTGCTTGTGGAAAGTTGGTATTCCTCTTGAGTCGAAGCCAGGGACTAAGCTCTCATCTCGAGTTGATTTGGGGTCCACGGAGCCCTTTCGTGTTGCTCCATTGACCTCAGGATCCCTCTAGACTTGAGAGTGTGATCTTGGGTTTTCTCTGAGGTGCCATCAAGGAAATCAAGGCTCCTTTCACGTTTGATGTGGAACACGGAATTGCTCTGCATGCAGTGCAGGGTAATCGGGCCTCATCTCGCGGCGAGGGGGAAGTTTCATGGTTTTTCTCGAGTTGCGGCCGGAACCTGTGGTATATTCTCGAGTTACGATGGGGAGGGCCCTTCCAGACACGTGTTTGTTCAGCGACGTCAGGACTCCTGCCTAGGTGCGAGGGACACCTCGGGATTCTCCTTGAGTCTTGGCATGGCAATTGGGACGCGTCTCCACGTGAGGCGGGAGACCCAGGGTCCCTTTCCACGTGCCACAGGGATCCTGGGACTCCTATCCATTTTCAAGAGGAGTCAGGCATCATCTCCTTTGGATGCATTGATCTCCGCAGACCTCTCAAGTTTTCAAAGGATGTGAGGCCTCCGGGCGCAATGAGGCGGAGGACTAGGTCTTTCTCTGTCGTCTCCACAGGGGACTCAGACATCCCTTCGTCTTGGGAGATGCAAGACGAGCCTGCATTCAATTCACTGCAGGGATATCCGGCCTTACTTCGAGTCAGAGCATCTCGATGTCCATTCCACTTGAGGCCACAAACTCAGGGTCCCTCTCACATTCCTGTAGCTGAGAGAAGCCTCCTCTTGAGGTGCTTGTGGAAAGTTGGTATTCCTCTTGAGTCGAAGCCAGGGACTAAGCTCTCATCTCGAGTTGATTTGGGGTCTGAGGAGCCCTTTCGTGTTGCTCCAGTGACCTCAGGATCCCTCTAGACTTGAAACAGTGATCTTGGGTTTTCTCTGGAGTGCCATCAAGGAAATCAAGGCTCCTTTCACGTTTGATGTGGAACACGGAATTGCTCTGCACGCAGTACACGGGAATCGGGCCTCATCTCGCGCCGAGGGGAAAGTCTCATGGTTTTTCTCGAGTTGCGGCCAGAACCTGGGGTATCTTCTCGAGTTATGACGGAGAGGGCCCTTCCAGACACGTGTTTGTTCAGTGACGTCAGGACTCCTGCCTAGGTGCGAGGGACAACTCAGGATTCTCCTCGAGTCTTGGCATGGCAATTGGGACGTGTCTCCACGTGAGGCGGGAGACCCAGGGTCCCTTTCCACGTGCCACAGGGATCCTGGGACTCCTATCCATTGTCAAGTCATCGTCTCCTTTGGAAGCATTGATCTCCGCGGACCTCTCTAATTTTCAAAGGACGTGAGGCCTCCGTTCGCGTTGAGGCTGAGAACTATGTCTTTCTCTGTGGACTCCACAGGGGATTCAGACAAACCTTCGTCTTGGGAGATGCAAGACGAGCCTGCATTCAATTCACTGCAGGGATATCTTGCTTTACTTCGAGTCAGAGCATCTCGGTGTCCATTCCACTTGCGGCCACAAACTCAGGAGCCCTCTCACATACCTGTAGCTGAGAGAAGCCTCCTCTTGAGGTGCTTGTGGAAAGTTGGTAATCCTCTTGAGTCAAAGCCAGACACTAAGCTCTCATCTCGAGTTGATTTGGGGTCCAGGGAGCCCTTTCGTGTTACTCCAGTGACCTCAGGATCCCTCTAGACTTGAGACAGTGATCTTGGGTTTGCTCTGGAGTGCCATCAAGGAATACAAGGCTCCTTTCACGTTCGATGTGGTACACGGAATTGCTCTGCACGCAGTGCAGGGGATTCGGGCCTCATCTCGTGGCGAGGGGGAATTTCATGGTTTGTCTCGAGTTGCGGACAGAACCTGGGGTATATTCTCGAGTTACGACGGGGAGGACCTTTCCAGACAAGTGTTTGTTCAGCGACGTCAGGACCCCTGCATAGGTGCGAGGGACAACTCGGGATTCTCCTCGATTCTTGGCATGGCAATTGGGACGCGTCTCCACGTGAGGCGGGAGACCCAGGGTCCCTTTCGACGTGCCACAGGGATCCTGGGACTCCTATCCATTTTGAAGAGGAGTCAGGCATGGTCTCCTTTGGAAGCATTGATCTCCGCTGACCTCTCGAGTTTTCAAAGGATGTGAGGCCTCCGGTCGCGATGAGGCAGAGAACTAGGTCTTTCTCTGTGGTCTACACAGGGGATTCAGACATCCCTTCGTCTTGGGAGATGCAAGACGAGCCTGCATTCATTTCACTGCAGGGATATCCGGCCTTACTTCGAGTCAGAGCATCTCGGTGTCCATTCCACTTGAGGCCACAAACTCAGGGGCCCTCTCACATACATGTAGCTGAGAGAAGCCTTCTCTTGAGGGGCTTGTGGAAAGTTGGTATTCCTCTTGAGTCGAAGCCAGGGACTAAGCTCTCATCTCGAGTTGATTTGGGTTCCACGGAGCCCTTTCCTGTTGCTCCAGTGACCTCAGGATCCCTCTAGCCTTCAGACAGTGATCTTGGGTTTTCTCTGGAGTGCCATCAAGGAAATCAAGGCTCCTTTCACGTTTGATGTGGAACACGGAATTGCTCTGCACGCAGTGCAGGGGAATCGGGCCTCATCTGGCGGCGAGGGGGATGTCTCATGGTTTTTCTCGAGTTGCGGCCTGAACCTGGGGTATATTCTCGATTTACGACGGGGAGGGGGCTTCCAGACACGTGTTTGTTCATCGACGTCAGGACTCCTGCCTAGGTGCGAGGGACACCTCGGGATTCTCCTCGAGTCTTGGCATGGAAATTGGGACGCGTCTCCACGTGAGGTGGGAGACCCAGTGGCCCTTTCCACGTGCCACAGGGATCCTGGGACTCCTATCCATTTTCAAGAGGAGTCAGGCATCGTCTCCTTTGGAAGCATTGATCTCCGCGGACCTCTCGAGTTTTCAAAGATGTGAGGCCTCCGGTCGCGATGAGGCGGAGAATTATGTCTTTCCCTGTGGTCTCCACAGGGGATTCAGACATCCCTTCGTCTTGGGAGATGCAAGACGAGCCTGCATTCAATTCACTGCAGGGATATCCGGCCTTACGTCGAGTCAGAGCATCTCGGTTTCCATTCCACTTGAGGCCACAAACTCAGGGGCCCTCTCACATACCTGTAGCTGAGAGAACCCTCCTCTTGAGGTGCTTGTGGAAAGTTGGTATTCCTCTTGAGTCTACGCCAGGGACTAAGTTCTCATCTCGAGTTAATTTGGGGTCCACGGAGCCCTTTCGTGTTGCTCCAGTGACCTCAGGATCCCTCTAGACTTGAGACAGTGATCTTGGGTTTTCTTTGGAGTGCCATCAAGGAAATCAAGGCTCCTTTCACTTTTGATGTCGGACACGGAATTGCTCTGCACGCAGTACAGGGGAATCGGGCCTCATCTCGCCGTGAGGGGGAAGTCTCATGGTTTTTCTCGAGTTGCGGCCGGAACCTGGGGTATATTCTCGAGTTACGACGGGGAGGGCCCTTAAAGACACGTGTTTGTTCAGCGACGTCAGGACTCCTGCCTAGGTGCGAGGGACACCTATGGATTCTCCTCGAGTCTTGGCATGGCAATTGGGACGCGTCTCCACATGAGGCGGGAGACCCAGGGTCCCTTTCCACGTGCCACAGTGATCCTGGGACTCCTATGCATTTTCAAGAGGAGCCAGGCATCGTATCCTTTGGAAGCATTGATCTCTGCAGACCTCTCGAGTTTTCAAATGATATGAGGCCTCCGGTCATGATGAGGCGGAGGACTAGGTTTTTCTCTGTGGTCTCCACAGGGGATTCAGACATCCCTTCGTCTTGGGAGATGCAAGACGAGCCTGCATTCAATTCACTGCAGGGATATCCGGACTTACTTCGAGTCAGAGCATCTCGGTGTCCATTGCACTTGAGGGCACAAACTCAGGGTCCCTCTCACATACCTGTAGCTGAGAGAAGCCTCCTCTTGAGGTGCTTGTGGAAAGTTGGTATTCCTCTTGCGTCGAAGCCAGGGACTAAGCTGTCATCTGGAGTTGATTTGGGGTCCACGGAGCCCTTTCGGGTTGCTCCAGTGACCTCAGGATCCGTCTAGACTTGAGACAGTTATCTTGGGTTTTCTCTTGAGTGCCATCAGGGAAATCAAGGCTCCTTTCATGTTTGATGTGGAACACGGAATTTCTCTGCACGCAGTGCACGGGAATCGGGCCTCATGTCGCGGCCAGCGGGAAGTCTCATGGTTTTTCTCGAGTTGCGGCCGGAACCTGGGGTATATTCTCGAGTTACGACGGCGAGGGCCCTTCCAGACATGTGTTTGTTCAGCGACATCAGGACTCCTGCCTAGGTGCGAGGGACACCTCGGGATTCTCCTCGAGTCTTGGCATGGCAATTGGGACGCGTCTCCACGTGAGGCGGGAGACCCAGGGTCCCTTTCCACGTGCCACAGGGATCCTGGGACTCATATCCATTTTCAAGAGGAGTCAGGCATCGTCTCCTTTGGAAGCATTGATCTCCGCGGACCTCTCGAGTTTTCAAAGGATGTGAGGCCTCCGGTCGCGATGAGGCGGAGGACTAGGTCTTTCTCTGTGGTCTCCACAGGGGATTCAGACAAACCTTCGTCTTGGGAGATGCAAGACGAGCCTGCATTCAATTCACTGCAGGGATATCCGGCCTTACTTCGAGTCAGAGCATCTCGGTGTCCATTCCACTTGAGGCCACAAACTCAGGGTCCCTCTCACATACCTGTAGCTGAGAGAAGCCTCCTCTTGAGGTGCTTGTGGAAAGTTGGTATTCCTCTTGAGTCGAAGCCAGGGACTAAGCTCTCATCTCGAGTTTATTCGGGGTCCACGGAGCCCTTTCGTGTTGCTCCAGTGACCTCAGGATCCCTCTAGACTTGAGACAGTGATCTTGGGTTTTCTCTGGAGTGCCATCAAGGAAATCAAGGCTCCTTTCACGTTTGATGTGGAACACGGAATTGCTCTGCACGCAGTGCAGGGGAATCGGGCCTCATCTGGCGGCGAGGGGGAAGTCTCATGGTTTTTCTAGAGTTGCGGCCAGAACCTAGGGTATATTCTCGAGTTACGATGGGGAGGGCACTTCCAGACACGTGTTTGTTCAGCGACGTTAGGACTCCTGCCTAGGTGCGAGGGACACCTCGGGATTCTCGTCGAGTCTTAGCATGGCAATTGGGACGCGTCTCCACATGAGGCGGGAGATGCAGGGTCCCTTTCCACGTGCCACAGGGATCCTGGGACTCCTATCCATTTTCAAGAGGAGTCGGGCATCGTCTCCTTTGGAAGCATTGATCTCCGCGCACCTCTCGAGTTTTCAAAGGATGTGAGGCCTCCGTCCGCGATGAGGCGGAGAACTAGGTCTTTCTCTGTCGTCTCCACAGAGGATTCAGACATCCCTTCGTCTTGGGAGATGCAAGACGAGCCTGCATTCAATTCACTGCAGGGATATCCGGCCTTACTTCGAGTCAGAGCATCTCGGTGTCCATTCCACTTGAGGCCACAAACTCAGGGTCCCTCTCACATACCTGTAGCTGAGAGAGGTGCTTGTGGAAAGTTGGTATTCCTCTTGAGTCGAAGCCAGGGACTAAGCTCTCATCTCGAGTTGATTTGGGGTCCACGGAGCCCTTTCGTGTTGCTCCAGTGACCTCAGGATCACTCTAGACTTGAGACAGAGATCTTGGGTTTTCTCTGGAGTGCCATCAAGGAAATCAAGTCTCCTTTCACGTTTGATGTGGAACACGGAATTGCTCTGCACGCAGTGCAGGGGAATCGGGCCTCATCTCGCGGCGAGGAGTAAGTCTCATGGTTTTTCTCGAGTTGCGTCCGGAACCTGGGGTATATTCTCAAAGAACGACGGCGAGGGCCCTTCCAGACACGTGTTTGTTCAGCGACGTCAGGACTCCTGCCTTGGTGCGAGGGACACCTGGGTATTCTCCACGAGTCTTGGCATGGTAATTGGGACGCGTATCCACGTGATGCGGGAAACCCAGGGTCACATTCCACGTTCCATAGGGATTCTGGGACTCCTATCCATTTTCAAGAGGAGTCAGGCATCGTCTCCTTTGGAAGCATTGATCTCCGCGCACCTCTTGAATTTTCAAAGGATGTGAGGCCTCCGTTCGCGTTGAGGCGGAGAAGTAGGTCTTTCTCTGTGGTCTCCACAGGGGATTCAGACATCCCTTCGTCTTGGGAGATGCAAGACGAGCCTGCATTCAATTCACTGCAGGGATATCCGGCCTTACGTCGAGTCAGAGAATCTCGGTGTCCATTCCACTTGAGGCCACAAACTCAGGGGCCCTCTCACATACCTGTAGCAGAGAGAAGCCTCCTCTTGAGGTGCTTGTGGAAAGTTGGTATTCCTCTTGAGTTGAAGCCCGACACTAAGCACTCATCTCGAGTTGATTTGGGGTCCACGGAGCCCTTTCGAGTTGCTACAGTGACCTCAGGATCCCTCTAGACTTGAGACAGTGATCTTGGGTTTTCTCTGGAGTGCCATCAAGGAAATCAAGGCTCCTTTCACGTTTGATGTGGAACACGGAATTGCTCTGCACGCAGTCCAGGGGAATCGGGCCTCATCTCGCGGCGAGGGGGAAGTCTCATGGTTTTTCTCGAGTTGCGGCCGGAATCTGGGTATATTCTCGAGTTACGAAGGGGAGGGCCCTTGCAGACACGTGTTTGTTCAGCGACGTCAGGACTCCTGCCTAGGTGCGAGGGACACCTCGGGATTCTCCTCGAGTCTTGGCATGGCATTTGGGACGCGTCTCCACGTGAGGCGGGAGACCCAGTGTCCCTTTCCACGTGCCACAGGGATCCTGGGACTCCTATCCATTTTCAAGAGGAGTCAGGCATCGTCTCCTTTGGAAGCATTGATCTCCGCGGACCTCTCGAGTTTTCAAAGGATATGAGGCCTCCGGTCGCGAAGAGGCGGAGAACTCGGTCTTTCTCTGTGGTCTCCACAGGGGATTCAGACATCCCTTCGTCTTGGGAGATGCAAGACGAGCCTGCATTCAATTCACTGCAGGGATATCCGGCCTTACTTCGAGTCAGACCATCTCGGTGTCCATTCCACTTGAGGCCACAAACTCAGGGTCCCTCTCACATACCTGTAGCTGAGAGAAGCCTCCTCTTGCGGTGCTTGTAGAAAGTTGGTATTCCTCTTGAGTCTAAGCCAGGGACTAAGCTCTCATCTCGAGTTGATTTCAGGTCCACGGAACCCTTTCGTGTTGCTCCAGTGACTTCAGGATCCCTCTAGACTTGAGACAGTGATCTTGGGTTTTCTCTGGAGTGCCATCAAGGAAATCAAGGCTCCTTTCACGTTTGATGTGGAACACGGAATTGCTCTGCACGCAGTGCAGGGGAGTCGGGCCTCATCTCGCAGCGAGGGGGAAGTCTCATGGTTTTTCGCGAGTTGCGGCCGGAACCTGGGGTATATTCTCGAGTTACGACGGGGAGGGCCCTTCCAGACACGTGTTTGTTCAGCGACGTCACGACTCCTGCCTAGGTGCGAGGGACACCTCGGGATTCTCCTCGAGTCTTGGCGTGGCAATTGGGACGCGTCTCCACATGAGGCGGGAGACCCAGGGTCCCTTTCCACATGCCACAGGGATCCTGGGACTCCTATCCATTTTCAAGAGGAGCCAGGCATCGTATCCTTTGGAAGCATTGATCTCTGCAGACCTCTCGAGTTTTCAAATGATATGAGGCCTCCGGTCATGATGAGGCGGAGGACTAGGTTTTTCTCTGTGGTCTCCACAGGGGATTCAGACATCCCTTCGTCTTGGGAGATGCAAGACGTGCCTGCATTCAATTCACTGCAGGGATATCCGGACTTACTTCGAGTCAGAGCATCTCGGTGTCCATTGCACTTGAGGGCACAAACTCAGGGTCCCTCTCACATACCTGTAGCTGAGAGAAGCCTCCTCTTGAGGTGCTTGTGGAAAGTTGGTATTCCTCTTGCGTCGAAGCCAGGGACTAAGCTGTCATCTCGAGTTGATTTGGGGTCCACGGAGCCCTTTCGGGTTGCTCCAGTGACCTCAGGATCCCTCTAGACTTGAGACAGTGATCTTGGGTTTTCTCTTGAGTGCCATCAGGGAAATCAAGGCTCCTTTCATGTTTGATGTGGAACACGGAATTGCTCTGCACGCAGTGCACGGGAATCGGGCCTCATGTCGCGGCCAGCGGGAAGTCTCATGGTTTTTCTCGAGTTGCGGCCGGAACCTGGGGTATATTCTCGAGTTACGACGGCGAGGGCCCTTCCAGACATGTGTTTGTTCAGCGACATCAGGACTCCTGCCTAGGTGCGAGGGACACCTCGGGATTCTCCTCGAGTCTTGGCATGGCAATTGGGACGCGTCTCCACGTGAGGCGGGAGACCCAGGGTCCCTTTCCACGTGCCACAGGGATCCTGGGACTCCTATCCATTTTCAAGAGGAGTCAGGCATCGTCTCCTTTGGAAGCATTGATCTCCGCGGACCTCTCGAGTTTTCAAAGGATATGAGGCCTCCGGTCGCGAAGAGGCGGAGAACTCGGTCTTTCTCTGTGGTCTCCACAGGGGATTCAGACATCCCTTCGTCTTGGGAGATGCAAGACGAGCCTGCATTCAATTCACTGCAGGGATATCCGGCCTTACTTCGAGTCAGACCATCTCGGTGTCCATTCCACTTGAGGCCACAAACTCAGGGTCCCTCTCACATACCTGTAGCTGAGAGAAGCCTCCTCTTGCGGTGCTTGTAGAAAGTTGGTATTCCTCTTGAGTCTAAGCCAGGGACTAAGCTCTCATCTCGAGTTGATTTCAGGTCCACGGAACCCTTTCGTGTTGCTCCAGTGACTTCAGGATCCCTCTAGACTTGAGACAGTGATCTTGGGTTTTCTCTGGAGTGCCATCAAGGAAATCAAGGCTCCTTTCACGTTTGATGTGGAACACGGAATTGCTCTGCACGCAGTGCAGGGGAGTCGGGCCTCATCTCGCAGCGAGGGGGAAGTCTCATGGTTTTTCGCGAGTTGCGGCCGGAACCTGGGGTATATTCTCGAGTTACGACGGGGAGGGCCCTTCCAGACACGTGTTTGTTCAGCGACGTCACGACTCCTGCCTAGGTGCGAGGGACACCTCGGGATTCTCCTCGAGTCTTGGCGTGGCAATTGGGACGCGTCTCCACATGAGGCGGGAGACCCAGGGTCCCTTTCCACATGCCACAGGGATCCTGGGACTCCTATCCATTTTCAAGAGGAGCCAGGCATCGTATCCTTTGGAAGCATTGATCTCTGCAGACCTCTCGAGTTTTCAAATGATATGAGGCCTCCGGTCATGATGAGGCGGAGGACTAGGTTTTTCTCTGTGGTCTCCACAGGGGATTCAGACATCCCTTCGTCTTGGGAGATGCAAGACGTGCCTGCATTCAATTCACTGCAGGGATATCCGGACTTACTTCGAGTCAGAGCATCTCGGTGTCCATTGCACTTGAGGGCACAAACTCAGGGTCCCTCTCACATACCTGTAGCTGAGAGAAGCCTCCTCTTGAGGTGCTTGTGGAAAGTTGGTATTCCTCTTGCGTCGAAGCCAGGGACTAAGCTGTCATCTCGAGTTGATTTGGGGTCCACGGAGCCCTTTCGGGTTGCTCCAGTGACCTCAGGATCCCTCTAGACTTGAGACAGTGATCTTGGGTTTTCTCTTGAGTGCCATCAGGGAAATCAAGGCTCCTTTCATGTTTGATGTGGAACACGGAATTGCTCTGCACGCAGTGCACGGGAATCGGGCCTCATGTCGCGGCCAGCGGGAAGTCTCATGGTTTTTCTCGAGTTGCGGCCGGAACCTGGGGTATATTCTCGAGTTACGACGGCGAGGGCCCTTCCAGACATGTGTTTGTTCAGCGACATCAGGACTCCTGCCTAGGTGCGAGGGACACCTCGGGATTCTCCTCGAGTCTTGGCATGGCAATTGGGACGCGTCTCCACGTGAGGCGGGAGACCCAGGGTCCCTTTCCACGTGCCACAGGGATCCTGGGACTCATATCCATTTTCAAGAGGAGTCAGGCATCGTCTCCTTTGGAAGCATTGATCTCCGCGGACGTCTTGAATTTTCAAAGGATGTGAGGCCTCCGGTCGCGATGAGGCGGAGAACTCGGTCTTTCTCTGTGGTCTCCACAGGGGATTCAGACAAACCTTCGTCTTGGGAGATGCAAGACGAGCCTGCATTCAATTCACTGCAGGGATATCCGGCCTTTCTTCGAGTCAGAGCATCTCGGTGTCCATTCCACTTGAGGCCACAAACTCAGGGTCCCTCTCACATACCTGTAGCTGAGAGAAGCCTCCTCTTGAGGTGCTTGTGGAAAGTTGGTATTCCTCTTGAGTCGAAGCCAGGGACTAAGCTCTCATCTCGAGTTGATTTGGGGTCCACGGAGCCCTTTCGTGTTGCTCCAGTGACCTCAGGATCCCTCTAGACTTGAGACAGTGATCTTGGGTTTTCTCTGGAGTGCCATCAAGGAAATCAAGGCTCCTTTCACGTTTGATGTGGAACACGGAATTGCTCTGCACGCAGTGCAGGGGAATCGGGCCTCATCTGGCGGCGAGGGGGAAGTCTCATGGTTTTTCTAGAGTTGCGGCCAGAACCTAGGGTATATTCTCGAGTTACGATGGGGAGGGCACTTCCAGACACGTGTTTGTTCAGCGACGTTAGGACTCCTGCCTAGGTGCGAGGGACACCTCGGGATTCTCCTCGCGTCTTAGCATGGCAATTGGGACGCGTCTCCACATGAGGCGGGAGATGCAGGGTCCCTTTCCACGTGCCTCAGGGATCCTGGGACTCCTATCCATTTTCAAGAGGAGTCGGGCATCGTCTCCTTTGGAAGCATTGATCTCCGCGCACCTCTCGAGTTTTCAAAGGATGTGAGGCCTCCGTCCGCGATGAGGCGGAGAACTAGGTCTTTCTCTGTCGTCTCCACAGAGGATTCAGACATCCCTTCGTCTTGGGAGATGCAAGACGAGCCTGCATTCAATTCACTGCAGGGATATCCGGCCTTACGTCGAGTCAGAGCATCTCGGTGTCCATTCCACTTGAGGCCACAAACTCAGGGTCCCTCTCACATACCTGTAGCTGAGAGAGGTGCTTGTGGAAAGTTGGTATTCCTCTTGAGTCGAAGCCAGGGACTAAGCTCTCATCTCGAGTTGATTTGGGGTCCACGGAGCCCTTTCGTGTTGCTCCAGTGACCTCAGGATCACTCTAGACTTGAGACAGAGATCTTGGGTTTTCTCTGGAGTGCCATCAAGGAAATCAAGGCTCCTTTCACGTTTGATGTGGAACACGGAATTGCTCTGCACGCAGTGCAGGGGAATCGGGCCTCATCTCGCGGCGAGGAGTAAGTCTCATGGTTTTTCTCGAGTTGCGGCCGGAACCTGGGGTATATTCTCAAAGAACGACGGCGAGGGCCCTTCCAGACACGTGTTTGTTCAGCGACGTCAGGACACCTGCCTTGGTGCGAGGGACACCTGGGTATTCTCCACGAGTCTTGGCATGGTAATTGGGACGCGTATCCACGTGATGCGGGAAACCCAGGGTCACTTTCCACGTTCCATAGGGATCCTGGGACTCCTATCCATTTTCAAGAGGAGTCAGGCAATGTCGCCTTTGGAAGCATTGATCTCCGCGCACCTCTTGAGTTTTCAAAGGATGTGAGGCCTCCGTTCGCGTTGAGGCGGAGAAGTAGGTCTTTCTCTGTGGTCTCCACAGGGGATTCAGACATCCCTTCGTCTTGGGAGATGCAAGACGAGCCTGCATTCAATTCACTGCAGGGATATCCGGCCTTACGTCGAGTCAGAGAATCTCGGTGTCCATTCCACTTGAGGCCACAAACTCAGGGGCCCTCTCACATACCTGTAGCAGAGAGAAGCCTCCTCTTGAGGTGCTTGTGGAAAGTTGGTATTCCTCTTGAGTTGAAGCCGGACACTAAGCACTCATCTCGAGTTGATTTGGGGTCCACGGAGCCCTTTCGAGTTGCTACAGTGACCTCAGGATCCCTCTAGACTTGAGACAGTGATCTTGGGTTTTCTCTGGAGTGCCATCAAGGAAATCAAGGCTCCTTTCACGTTTGATGTGGAACACGGAATTGCTCTGCACGCAGTCCAGGGGAATCGGGCCTCATCTCGCGGCGAGGGGGAAGTCTCATGGTTTTTCTCGAGTTGCGGCCGGAATCTGGGTATATTCTCGAGTTACGAAGGGGAGGGCCCTTGCAGACACGTGTTTGTTCAGCGACGTCAGGACTCCTGCCTAGGTGCGAGGGACACCTCGGGATTCTTCTCGAGTCTTGGCATGGCATTTGGGACGCGTCTCCACGTGAGGCGGGAGACCCAGGGTCCCTTTCCACGTGCCACAGGGATCCTGGGACTCCTATCAATTTTCAAGAGGAGTCAGGCATCGTCTCCTTTGGAAGCATTGATCTCCGCGGACCTCTCGAGTTTTCAAAGGATGTGAGGCCTCCGGTCGCGAAGAGGCGGAGAACTCGATCTTTCTCTGTGGTCTCCACAGGGGATTCAGACATCCCTTCGTCTTGGGAGATGCAAGACGAGCCTGCATTCAATTCACTGCAGGGATATCCGGCCTTACTTCGAGTAAGACCATCTCGGTGTCCATTCCACTTGAGGCCACAAACTCAGGGTCCCTCTCACATACCTGTAGCTGAGAGAAGCCTCCTCTTGCGGTGCTTGTAGAAAGTTGGTATTCCTCTTGAGTCTAAGCCAGGGACTAAGCTCTCATCTCGAGTTGATTTCAGGTCCACGGAACCCTTTCGTGTTGCTCCAGTGACTTCAGGATCCCTCTAGACTTGAGACAGTGATCTTGGGTTTTCTCTGGAGTGCCATCAAGGAAATCAAGGCTCCTTTCACGTTTGATGTGGAACACGGAATTGCTCTGCACACAGTGCAGGGGAGTCGGGCCTCATCTCGCAGCGAGGGGGAAGTCTCATGGTTTTTCGCGAGTTGCGGCCGGAACCTGGGGTATATTCTCGAGTTACGACGGGGAGGGCCCTTCCAGACACGTGTTTGTTCAGCGACGTCACGACTCCTGCCTAGGTGCGAGGGACACCTCGGGATTCTCCTCGAGTCTTGGCGTGGCAATTGGGACGCGTCTCCACGTGAGACGTGAGACCCAGGCTCCCTTTCCACGTGCCACAGTGATCCTGGGACTCCTATCCATTTTCAAGAGGAGTCAGGCATCGGCTCCTTTGGAAGCATTGATCTCCGCAGACCTCTCGAGTTTTCAAAGGATGTGAGGCCTCAGGTCGCGTTGAGGCGGAGGACTAGGTCTTTCTCTGTGGTCTGCACAGGGCTTTCAGACATCCCTTCGTCTTGGGAGATGCAAGACGAGCCTGCATTCAATTCACTGCAGGGATATCCGGCCTTACTTTGAGTGAGAGCATCTCGGTGTCCATTCCACTTGAGGCCACAAACTCAGGGTCCCTCTCACATACCTGTAGCTGAGAGAAGCCTCCTCTTGAGGTGCTTGTGGAAAGTTGGTATTCCTCTTGAGTCGAAGCCAGGGACTAAGCTCTCATCTCGAGTTGATTTGGGGTCCACGGAGCCCTTTCGAGTTGCTCCAGTGACCTCAGGATCCCTCTAGACTTGAGACAGTGATCTCGGGTTTTCTCTGGAGTGCCATCAAGGAAATCAAGGCTCCTTTCACTTTTGATGTCGAACACGGAATTGCTCTGCACGCAGTGCAGGGGAATTGGGCCTCATATCGCGGCGAGGGGGAAGTCTCATGGTTTTTCTCGAGTTGCGGCCTGAACCTGGGGTATATTCTCGAGTTGCGATGGGGAGGGCCCTTCCAGACACGTGTTTGTTCAGCGACGTCAGCACTCCTGCCTTGGTGCGAGGGACACCTCGGGATTCTCCTCGAGTCTTGGCATGGCAATTGGGATGCGTCTCCACGTGAGGCGGGAGACCCAGGGTCCCTTTCTAAGTGCCACAGGGATCCTGTGACTCCTATCCATTTTCAAGAGGAGTCAGGCATCGTCTCCTTTGGAAGCATTGATCTCCGCTGACCTCTCGAGTTTTCAAAGAATGTGAGGCCTCCGTTTGCGTTGAGTCGGAGAACTCGGTCTTTCTCTGTGGTCTCCACAGGGGATTCAGACATCCCTTCGTCTTGGGAGATGCAAGACGAGCCTGCATTCCATTCACTGCAGGGATATCCGGCCTTACTTCGAGTCAGAGCATCTCGGTGTCCATTCCACTTGAGGCCACAAACTCAGGGTCCCGCTCACATACCTGCAGCTGAGAGAAGCCTCCTCTTGAGGTGAATGTGGAAAGTTGGTATATTCTTGAGTCGAAACCAGGGACTAAGCTCTCATCTCGAGTTGATTTGGGGTCCCGGAGCCCTTTCCTGTTGCTACAGTGACCTCAGGATCCCTCTAGACTTGAGACAGTGATCTTGGGTTTTCTCTGGAGTGCCATCAAGGAAATCAAGGCTCCTTTCACGTTTGATGTGGAACACGGAATTGCTCTGCACGCACTGCATGGGAATCGGGCCTCATCTCGCGGCGAGGAGTAATTCTCATGGTTTTTCTCGAGTTGCGGCCGGAACCTGGAGTATATTCTCGAGTTACGACGGGGAGGGCCCTTCCAGACACGTGTTTGTTCAGCGACGTCAGGACTCCTGCCTAGGTGCGAGGGACACCTCGGGATTCTCCTCGAGTCTTGGCATGGTAATTGGGACGCGTCTCCACATGAGACGGGAGACCCAGGGTCCCTTTGGACGTGCCACAGGGATCCTGGAACTCCTATCCATTTTCAAGAGGAGTCAGACATCGTCTCCTTTAGAAGCATTGATCTCCGCGGACCTTTCGAGTTTTCAAAGGATGTGAGGCCTCCGTTCCCGTTGAGGCGGAGAACTCGGTCTTTCTCTGTGGTCTCCACAGGGGATTCAGACATTCCTTCGTCTTCGGAGATGCAAGACGAGCCTGCATTCAATTCACTGCAGGGATATCCGGCCTTACTTCGAGTCAGAGCATCTCGGTGTCCATTCCACTTGAGGCCACAAACTCAGGGTCCCTCTCACATACCTGTAGCTGAGAGAGGTGCTTGTGGAAAGTTGGTATTCCTCTTGAGTCGAAGCCAGGGACTAAGCTCTCATCTCGAGTTGATTTGGGGTCCACGGAGCCCTTTCGTGTTGGTACAGTGACCTCAGGATCCCTCTAGACTTGAGACAGTGATCTTGGGTTTTCTCTGGAGTGCCATCAAGGAAATCAAGGCTCCTTTCACTTTTGATGTGGAATAGGGAATTGCTCTGCACGCAGGGCAGATGAATCGGGCCTGATGTCGCGGCGAGGGGGAAGTCGCATGGTTTTTCTCGAGTTGCGGCCGGAACCTCGGCTCTATTCTCGAGTTAAGATGGGGAGGGCCCTTCCAGACATGTGTTTGTTCAGCGACGTCAGGACTCCTGCCTAGGTGCGAGGGACACCTCGGGATTCTCCTCGAGTCTTGGCATGGCAATTGGGATGCGTCTCCACGTGAGTCGGGAGACCCAGGGTCCCTTTCCACGTGCCACAGGGATCCTGGGACTCCTATCCATTTTCAAGAGGAGTCAGGCATCGTCTCCTTTGGAAGCATTGATCTCCGCAGACCTCTCGAAATATCAAAGGATGTCAGGCCTCCGGTCGCATGGAGGCGGAGGACTAGGTTTTTCTCTGTGGTCTCCACAGGGGATTCAGATATTCCTTCGTCTTGGGAGATGCAAGACGAGCCTGCATTCAATTCACTGCAGGGATATCCGGCCTTACTTCGAGTCAGAGCATCTCGGTGTCCATTCCACTTGAGGCCACAAACTCAGGGTCCCTCAAATATACCTGTAGTTGAGAGAAGGCTCCTCTTGAGGTGCTTGTGGAAAGTTGGTATTCCTCTTGAGTCGAAGCCAGGGACTAAGCTCTCATCTCGAGTTGATTTCGGGTCCACGGAGCCCTTTCGTGTTGCTCCAGTGACCTCAGGATCCCTCTAGACTTGAGACAGTGATCTTGGGTTTTCTCTGGAGTGCCATCAAGGAAATCAAGGCTCCTTTCACTTTTGATGTGGAATACGGAATTGCTCTGCACGCAGGGCAGGGGAATCGGGCCTCATCTCGCCGTGAGGGGGAATTCTCATGGTTTTTCTCGAGTTGCGTCCGGATCCAGGGGTATATTCTCGAGTTACCATGGGGAGGGCCCTTCCAGACATGTGTTTGCTCAGCGAAGTCAGGACTCCTGCCTAGGTGCGAGGGACACCTCGGGATTCTCCTCGAGTCTTGGCATGGCAATTGGGATGCGTCTCCACGTGAGGCTGGAGACCCAGGGTCCCTTTCCACTTGCCAGAGTGATCCTGGGACTCCTATCCATTTTCAAGTGGAGTCAGGCATCGTCTCCTTTGGAAGCATTGATCTCCGCATACCTCTCGAGTTTTCAAAGGATGTCAGGCCTCCGGGCGCATTGAGGCGGAAGACTAGGTCTTTCTCTGTGGTCTCCACAGGGGATTCAGACATCCCTTCGTCTTGGGAGATGCAAGACGAGCCTGCATTCAATTCACTGCAGGGATATCCGGCCTTACTTCGAGTCAGAGCATCACGGTGTACATTACACTTGAGGCCACAAATTCAGGGTCCCTCAAATATACCTGTAGCTGAGAGAAGCCTCCTCTTGACGTGCTTGTGGAAAGTTGGTATTCCTCTTGAGTGGAAGCCAGGGACTAACCTCTCATCTCGAGTTGATTTGGGGTCCACGGAGCCCTTTCGTGTTGCTCCAGTGACCTCAGGATCCCTCTAGACTTGAGACAGTGATCTTGTGTTTTCTCTGGAGTGCCATCAAGGAAATCAAGGCTCCTTTCACGTTTGATGTGGAACACGGAATTGCTCTCCACGCAGTGCAGGGGAATCGGGCCTCATCTCGCGGCGAGGGGGAAGTCTCATGGTTTTTCTCGAGTTGCGGCCGGAACCTGGGGTATATTCTCGAGTTACGCCGGGGAGGGCCCTTCCAGACACGTGTTTGTTCAGCGACGTCAGGACTCCTGCCTACGTGCGAGGGACACCTCGGGATTCTCCTCGAGTCTTGGCATGGCAATTGGGACGCGTATCCACGTGAGGCGGGAGACCCACGGTCCCTTTCCACGTGCCACAGGGATCCTGGGACTCCTATCCATTTTCAAGAGGAGTCAGGCATCGTCTCCTTTGGAAGCATTGATCTCCGCGGACCTATCGAGTTTTCAAAGGATATGTGGCCTCCGGTTGCGTTGAGGTGGAGGACTAGATCTTTCTCTATGGTCTCCACAGGGGATTCAGACAACTCTTCGTCTTGGGAGATGCAAGACGAGCCTGCATTCAATTCACTGCAGGGATATCCGGCCTTACTTCGAGTCAGACCATCTCGGTGTCCATTCCACTTGAGGCCACAAACTCAGGGTCCCTCTTACATACTTGTAGCTGAGAGAAGCCTCCTCTTGAGGTGCTTGTGGAAAGTTGGTATTCCTCTTGAGTCGAAGCCAGGGACTAAGCTCTCATCTCGAGTTGATTTGGGGTCCACGGAGCCCTTTTGTGTTGCTACAGTGACCTCAGGATCCCTCTAGACTTGAGACAGTGATCTTGGATTTTCTCTGGAGTGCCATCAAGGAAATCAAGGCTCCTTTCACGTTTGATGTGGAACACGGAACTGCTTGGCACGCAGTGCAGGGGAATCGGGCCTCATCTCGCGGCGAGGGGGAAGTCTCATGGTTTTTCTCGAGTTGCGGCCGGAACCTGGGGTATATTCTCGAGTTACGACGGGGAGGGCCCTTCCAGACACGTGTTTGTTCAGCGACGTCAGGACTCCTGCCTACGTGCGAGGGACACCTCGGGATTCTCCTCGAGTCTTGGCATGGCAATTGGGACGCGTATCCACGTGAGGCGGGAGACCCAGGGTCCCTTTCCACGTGCCACAGGGATCCTGGGACTCCTATCCATTTTCAAGAGGAGTCAGGCATCGTCTCCTTTGGAAGCATTGATCTCCGCGGACCTATCGAGTTTTCAAAGGATATGAGGCCTCCGGTTGCGTTGAGGTGGAGGACTAGATCTTTCTCTATGGTCTCCACAGGGGATTCAGACAACCCTTCTTCTTGGGAGATGCAAGACGAGCCTGCATTCAATTCACTGCAGGGATATCCGGCCTTACTTCGAGTCAGACCATCTCGGTGTCCATTCCACTTGAGGCCACAAACTCAGGGTCCCTCTTACATACTTGTAGCTGAGAGAAGCCTCCTCTTGAGGTGCTTGTGGAAAGTTGGTATTCCTCTTGAGTCGAAGCCAGGGACTAAGCTCTCATCTCGTGTTGATTTGGGATCCACGGAGCCCTTTCGTGTTGCTACAGTGACCTCAGGATCCCTCTAGACTTGAGACAGTGATCTTGGGTTTTCTCTGGAGTGCCATCAAAGAAATCAAGGCTCCTTTCATGTTTGATGTGGAACATGGAATTGCTCTGCACGCAGTGCAGGGGAATCGGGCCACATCTCGCGGCGAGGGGGAAGTCTCATGGTTTTTCTCGAGTTGCGGCCGGAACCTGGGGTATATTCTCGAGTTACGACGGGGAGGGCCCTTCCAGACACGTGTTTGTTCAGCGACGTCAGGACTCCTGCCTAGGTGCGAGGGACACCTCGGGATTCTCCTCGAGTCTTGGCATGGCAATTGGGACGCGTCTCCACGTGAGGCGCGAGACCCAGGGTCCCTTTAAACGTGCCACAGGGATCCTGGAACTCCTATCCATTTTCAAGAGGAGTCAGGCATCATCTCCTTTGGAAGCATTGATCTCCTCGGACCTCTCGAGTTTTCAAAGGATGTGAGGCCTCCGCTCGCGATGAGGCGGAGAATTAGGTCTTTCTCTGTGGTCTCGACAGGGGATTCAGACATCCCTTCGTCTTGGGAGATGCAAGGCGAGCCTGCATTCAATTCACTGCAGGGATATCCGGCCTTACTTCGAGTCAGAGCATCTCAGTGTCCATTCCACTTGAGGCCACAAATTCAGGGTCCCTCTCACATACTTTTAGCTGAGAGAAGCCTCCTCTTGAGGTGCCTGTGGAAAGTTGGTATTCCTCTTGACTCGAAGCCAGGGACTAAGCTCTCATCTCGAGTTGATTTGGGGTCCCCGGAGCACTTTCGTGTTGCTCCAGTGACCTCAGGATCCCTCTAGACTTGAGACAGTGATCTTGGGTTTTTGCTGGAGTGCCATCAACGAAATCAAGGCTCCTTTCACGTTTGAAGTGGAACACGGAATTGCTCTGTACGCAGTGCAGGGGAATCGGGCCTCATCTCGCGGCGAGGGGGAAGTCTCATGGTTTTTCTCGAGTTGCGGCCGGAACCTGGGGTATATTCTCGAGTTACGACGGGGAGGGCCCTTCCAGACACGTGTTTGTACAGCGACGTCAGGACTCCTGCCTACGTGCGAGGGACACCTCGGGATTCTCCTCGAGTCTTGGCATGGCAATTGGGACGCGTCTCCACGTGAGGCGGGAGACCCAGGGTCCCTTTCCACGTGCCACAGGGATCCTGGGACTCCTATCCATTTTCAAGAGGAGTCAGGCATCGTCTCCTTTGGAAGCATTGATCCCCGCGGACCTCTCGAGTTTTCAAAGGATATGAGGCCTCTGGTTGCGTTGAGGTGGAGGACTAGGTCTTTCTCTGTGGTCTCCACAGGGGTTTCAGACAACCCTTCGTCTTGGGAGATTCAAAACGAGCCTGCATTCAATTCACTGCAGGGATATCCGGCCGTACTTCGAGTCAGAGCATCTCGGTGTCCATTCCACTTGAGGCCACAAACTCAGGGTCCCTCTCACATACTTGTAACTGAGAGAAGCCTTCTCTTGAGGTGCTTGTGGAAACGTGGTATTCCTCTTGAGTCGAAGCCAGGGACTAAGCTCTCATCTCGAGTTGATTTGGGGTCCACGGAGCCCTTTCGTGTTGCTCCAGTGACTTCAGGATCCCTCTAGACTTGGGAGAGTGATCTTGGGTTTTCTCTGGAGTGCCATCAAGGAAATCAAGGCTCCTTTCACTTTTGATGTGCAATACGGCATTGCTCTGCACGCAGGGTACGGGAATCGGGCCTGATGTCGCGGCGAGGGGGAAGTCTCATGGTTTTTCTCGAGTTGCGGCCGGAACCTGGGTTATATTCTCGAGTTACGACGGGGAGGGCCCTTCCAGACACGTGTTTGTTCAGCGACATCAAGACTCCTGCCTAGGTGCGAGGGACACCTCGGGATTCCCCTCGAGTCCTGGCATGGCAATTGGGACGCGTCTCCACGTGAGGCGGGAGACCCAGGGTCCCTTTCCACGTGCCACAGGGATCCTGGGACTCCTATCCATTTTCAAGAGGAGTCAGGCATCATCTCCATTGGAAGCATTGATCTCCTCGGACCTCTCGAGTTTTCAAAGGATGTGAGGCCTCCGCTCGCGATGAGGCGGAGAATTTGGTCTTTCTCTGTGGTCTCCACAGGGGATTCAGACATCCCTTCGTCTTGGGAGATGCAAGACGAGCCTGCATTCAATTCACTGCAGGGATATCCGGCCTTACTTCGAGTCAGAGCATCTCGGTGTCCATTCCACTTGAGGCCACAAACTCAGGGTTCCTCAAATATACCTGTAGCTGAGAGAAGCCTCCTCTTGAGGTGCATGTGGAAAGTTGGTATTCCTCTTGAGTCGAAGCCAGGGACTAAGCTCTCATCTCGAGTTGATTTGGGGTCGACGGAGACTTTTCATGTTGGTCCAGTGACCTCAGGATCCCTCTAGAATTGAGACAGTGATCTTGGGTTTTCTCTGGAGTGCCATCAAGTAAATCAAGGCTCCTTTCACGTTTGATGTGGAACACGGAATTGCTCTGCATGCAGTGCAGGGGAATCGGGCCTCAACTCGCGGCGAGGGGGAAATCTCATGGTTTTTCTCGAGTTGCGGCCGGAACCTGGGGTATATTCTCGAGTTACGACGGGGAGGGCCCTTCCAGACACGTGTTTGTTCAGCGACGTCAGGACTCCTGCCTAGGTGCGAGGGACACCTCGGGATTCTCCTCGAGTCTTGGCATGGCAATTGGGACGCGTCTCCACGTGAGGCGGGAGACCCAGGGTCCCTTTCCACGTGCCACAGGGATCCTGGGACTCCTATCCATTTTCAAAAGGAGTCAGGCATCGTCTCCTTTGGAAGCATTGATCTCCGCGGACCTCTCGAGTTTTCAAAGGATGTGAGGCCTCCGGTCGCGATGAGGCGGAGAACTCGGTCTTTCTCTGTGGTCTCCACAGGGGTTTCAGACATCCCTTCGTCTTCGGAGATGCAAGACGAGCCTGCATTCAATTCACTGCAGGGATATCCGGCCTTACTTCGAGTCAGAGCATCTCGGTGTCCATTCCACTTGAGGCCACAAACTCAGGGTCCCTCAAATATACCTGTAGCTGAGAGAAGCCTCCTCTTGAGGTGCATGTGGAAAGTTGGTATTCCTCTTGAGTCGAAGCCAGGGACTAAGCTCTCATCTCGAGTTGATTTGGGGTCGATGGAGCCCTTTCATGTTGGTCCAGTGACCTCAGGATCCCTCTAGACTTGAGACAGTGATCTTGGGTTTTCTCTGGAGTGCCATCAACGAAATCAAGGCTCCTTTCACGTTTGATGTGGAACACGGAATTGCTCTGCTCGCATTGCAGGGGAATCGGGCCTGATGTCGCGGCGAGGGGGAAGTCTCATGGTTTTTCTCGAGTTGCGGCCGGAACCTGGGTTATATTCTCGAGTTACGACGGGGAGGGCCCTTCCAGACACGTGTTTGTTCAGCGACATCAAGACTCCTGCCTAGGTGCGAGGGACACCTCGGGATTCCCCTCGAGTCCTGGCATGGCAATTGGGACGCGTCTCCACATGAGGCGGGAGACCCAGGGTCCCTTTCCACGTGCCACAGGGATCCTGGGACACCTACCCATTTTCAAGCGGAGTCAGGCATCATCTCCATTGGAAGCATTGATCTCCTCGGACCTCTCGAGTTTTCAAAGGATGTGAGGCCTCCGCTCGCGATGAGGCGGAGAATTAGGTCTTTCTCTGTGGTCTCCACAGGGGATTCAGACATCCCTTCGTCTTGGGAGATGCAAGACGAGCCTGCATTCAATTCACTGCAGGGATATCCGGCCTTACTTCGAGTCAGACCATCTCGGTGTCCATTCCACTTGAGGCCACAAACTCAGGGTCCCTCTCACATACCTGTAGCTGAGTGAAGCCTCCTCTTGAGGTGCTTGTGGAAAGTTGGTATTCCTCTTGAGTCGAAGCCAGGGACTAAGCTCTCATCTCGAGTTGATTTGGGGTCCACGGAGCCCTTTCGTGTTGCTCCAGTGACCTCAGGATCCCTCTAGACTTGAGACAGTGATCTTGGGTTTTCTCTGCAGTGCCATCAAGGAAATCAAGGCTCCTTTCACTTTTGATGTGGAATACGGAATTACTCTGCACGCAGGGCAGGGGAATCGGGCCTCATCTCGCGGCGAGTGGGAAGTCTCATGGTTTTTCTCGAGTTTCGGCCGGAACCTGGGGTATATTCTCGAGTTACGATGGGGAGGGCCCTTCCAGACACGTGTTTGTTCAGCGACGTCAGGACTCCTGCCTAGGTGCGAGGGACACCTCGGGATTCTCCTCGAGTCTTGGCATGGCAATTGGGATGCGTCTCCACGTGAGGCGGGAGACCCAGTGTCCCTTTCCACTTGCCAGAGTAATCCTGGGACTCCTATCCATTTTCAAGAGGAGTCAGGCATCGTCTCCTTTGGAAGCATTGATCTCCGCAGACCTTTCGAGTTTTGAAAGGATGTCAGGCCTCCGGGCGCATTGAGGCGGAAGACTAGGTCTTTCTCTTTGGTCTCCACAGGGGATTCAGACATCCCTTCGTCTTGGGAGATCCAAGACGAGCTTGCATTCAATTCACTGCAGGGATATCCGGCCTTACTTCGAGTCAGAGCATCTCGGTGTCCATTCCATTTGAGGCCACAAACTCAGGGTCCCTCTCACATACCTGTAGCTGAGAGAAGCCTCCTCGTGAGGTGCTTGTGGAAAGTTGGTATTCCTCTTGAGTCGAAGCCAGGGACTAAGCTCTCATCTCGAGTTGATTTATAGTCCACGGATCACTTTCGTGTTGATACAGTGAACTCAGGATCCCTCTAGACTTGAGACAGTGATCTGGGGTTTTCTCTGGAGTGCCATAAAGGAAATCATGGCTCCTTTCATGTTTGATGTGGAACAAGGAATTTCTCTGCACGCAGTGCATGGGAATCGGGCCTCATCTCGCGGCGAGGGGGAAGTCTCATGGTTTTTCTCGAGTTGCGGCCGGAACCTGGGGTATATTCTCGAGTTACAACGGGGAGGGCCCTTCCAGACCCGTGTTTGTTCAGCGATGTCAGGACTCCTGCCTAGGTGCGAGGGACACCTCGGGATTCTCCTCGAGTCATGGCATGTCAATTGGGATGCGTCTCGACGTGAGGCGGGAGACCCAGGGTCCCTTTCCACGTGCCACAGGGATCCTGGGACTCCTATCCATTTTCAAGAGGAGTCAGGCATCGTCTCCTTCGGAAGTATTGATCTCCACGGACCTCTCGAGTTTTCAAAGGATGTGAGGCATCCGGTCGCGTTGAGGCGGAGGACTAGGTCTTTCTCTGTGGTCTCCACAGGGGATTCAGACAACCCTTCGTCTTGGGAGATGCAAGACGAACCTGCATTCAATTCACTGCAGGGATATCTGGCCTTACTTCGAGTCAGACCATCTCGGTGTCCATTCCACTTGAGGTCAGCAACTCAGGGTCCCTCTCACATACCTGTAGCTGAGAGAAGCCTCCTCTTGAGGTGCTTGTGGAAAGTTGGTATTCCTCTTGAGTCGAAGCCAGGGACTAAGCTCTCATCTCGAGTTGATTTGGGGTGCACAGAGCCCTTTCGAGTTGCTCCAGTGACCTCAGGATCCCTCTAGACTTGAGACAGTGATTTTGGGTTTTCTCTGGAGTGCCATCAAGGAAATCAAGTCTCATTTCACGTTTGATGTGGAACACCGAATTGCTCTGCACGCAGTGCAGGGGAATCGGGCCTCATCTCGCGGCGAGGAGTAAGTCTCATGGTTTATCTCGAGTTGCGGCTGGAACATGGGGTATATTCTCGAGTTACGACGGGGAGTGCCCTTCCAGACACGTGTTTGTTCAGAGACGTCAGGACTCCTGCCTAGGTGCAAGGGACACCTCGGGATTCTCCTCGAGTCTTGGCATGCCAAATGGGACGCGTCTCCACGTGAGGCGGGAGACCCAGGGTCCCTTTCCCCGTGCCACAGGGATCCTGGGACTCCTATCCATTTTCAAGAGGAGTCAGGCATCGTCTCCTTTGGAAGCATTGATCTCCGCTGACCTCTCGAGTTTTCAAAAAATGTGAGGCCACAGGTCGCGATGAGGCGGAGAACTAGGTCTTTCTCTGTGGTCTCCACAGGGGATTCAGACATCCCTTCGTCTTGGGAGATGCAAGACGAGCCTGCATTCAATTCACTGCAGGGATATCCGGCCTTACTTCGAGTCAGAGCATCTCGGTGTCCATTCCACTTGAGGCCACAAACTCAGGGTCCCACTCACATACATGTAGCTGAGAGAAGCCTCCTCTTTAGGTGCTTGTGGAAAGTTGGTATTCTTCTTGAGTCGAAGCCAGGGACTAAGCTCTCATCTCGAGTTGATTTGGGGTCCCGGAGCCCTTTCGTGTTGCTCCAGTGACCTCAGGATCCCTCTAGACTTGAGACAGTGATCTTGGGTTTTCTCTGGAGTGCCATCAAGGAAATCAAGGCTCCTTTCACGTTTGTTGTGGAACACGGAATTGCTCTGCATGCAGTGCAGGGGAATCGGGCCTCATCTCCCGGCGAGGAGTAAGTCTCATGGTTTTTCTCGAGTTGCGGCCGGAACCTGGGGTGTATTCTCGAGTTATGACGGGGAGGGCCCTTCCAGACACGTGTTTGTTCAGCGACGTCAGGACTCCTGCCTAGGTGCGAGGGACACCTCGGGATTCTCCACGAGTCTTGGCATGGTAATTGGGACGCGTCTCCACGTGATGCGGGAGACCCAGGGTCCCTTTCCACGTGCCACAGGGATCCTGGGACTCCTATCCATTTTCAAGAGGAGTCAGGCAACGTCTCCTTGGAAGCATTGATCTCCGCGCATCTCTCGAGTTTTCAAAGGATGTGAGGCCTCCGTTCGCGTTGAGGCGGAGAACTAGGTTTTTCTCTGTGGTCTCCACAGGGGATTCAGACATCCCTTCGTCTTGGGAGATGCAAGACGAGCCTTCATTCAATTCACTGCAGGGATATCCGGGCTTACTTCGAGTCAGAGCATCTCGGTGTCCATTCCACTTGAGGCCACAAACTCAGGGTCCCTCTCACATAACTGTAGCTGAGAGAAGCCTCCTCTTGAGGTGCTTGTGGAAAGTTGGTATTCCTCTTGAGTCGAAGCCAGGGACTAAGCTCTCATCTCGAGTTGATTTGGGGTCCACGGAGCCCTTTCGTGTTGCTCCAGTGACCTCAGGATCCCTCTAGACTTGAGACAGTGATCTTGGGTTTTCTCTGGAGTGCCATCAAGGAAATCAAGGCTCCTTTCACTTTTGATGTCGAACACCGAATTGCTCTGCACGCAGTACAGGGGAATCGGGCCTCATCTCGCCGTGAGGGGGAAGTCTCATGGTTTTTCTCGAGTTGCGTCCGGAACCAGGGGTATATTCTCGAGTTACGACGGGGAGGGCCCTTCCAGACACGTGTTTGTTCAGCGACGTCAGGACTCCTGCCTAGGTGCGAAGGACACCTCGGGATTCTCCTCGAGTCTTGGCATGGCAATTGGGACGCGTCTCCACGTGAGGCGGGAGACCCAGGGTCCCTTTCGACGTGCCACAGTGATCCTGGGCCTCCTATGCATTTTCAAGAGGAGTCAGGCATCGTCTCCTTTGGAAGCATTGATCTCTGCAGACCTCTTGAGTTTTCAAAGGATATGAGGCCTCTGGTCATGATGAGGCGGAGGAATAGGTCTTTCTCTGTGGTCTCCACAGGGGATTCATACATCCCTTCGTCTTGGGAGATGCAAGACGAGCCTGCATTCAATTCACTGCAGGGACATCTGGACTTACTTCGAGTCAGAGCATCTCGGTGTCCATTGCACTTGAGGCCACAAACTCAGGGTCCCTCTCACATACCTGTAGCTGAGAGAAGCCTCCTCTTGAGGTGCTTGTGGAAAGTTGGTATTCCTCTTGAGTCGAAGCCAGGGACTAAGCTCTCATCTCGAGTTGATTTGGGGTCCACGGAGCCCTTTCATGTTGCTCCAGTTACCTCAGGATCCCTCTAGACTTGAGACAGTGATCTTGGGTTTTCTCTGGAGTGCCATGAAGGAAATCAAGGCTCCTTTCACTTTTGATGTCGAACACGGAATTGCTCTGCACGCAGTACAGGGGAATCGGGCCTCATCTCGCCGTGATGGGGAAGTCTCATGGTTTTTCTCGAGTTGCGGCCGGAATCTGGGGTATATTCTCGAGTTACGACGGGGAGGGCCCTTCCAGACACGTGTTTGTTCAGCGACGTCAGGACTCCTGCCTAGGTGCGAGGGACACCTCGGGATTCTCCTCGAGTCTTGGCATGGCAATTGGGACGCGTCTCCACATGAGGCGGGAGACCCAGGGTCCCTTTCCACGTGCCACAGTGATCCTGGGCCTCCTATGCATTTTCAAGAGGAGTCAGGCATCGTCTCCTTTGGAAGCATTGATCTCTGCAGACCTCTCGAGTTTTCAAAGGATATGAGGCCTCCGGTCATGATGAGGCGGAGGAATAGGTCTTTCTCTGTGGTCTCCACAGGGGATTCAGACATCCCTTCGTCTTGGGAGATGCAAGACGAGCCTGCATTCAATTCACTGCAGGGATATCCGGACTTACTTCGAGTCAGAGCATCTCGGTGTCCATCGCACTTGCGGCCACAAACTCAGGGTCCCTCTCACATACCTGTAGCTGAGAGAAGCCTCCTCTTGAGGTGCTTGTGGAAACTTGGTATTCCTCTTGAGTCGAAGCCAGGGACTAAGCTCTCATCTCTAGTTGATTTGGGGTCCACGGACCCCTTTCATGTTGCTCCAGTGACTTCAGGATCCATCTAGACTTGAGACAGTGATATTGGGTTTACTCTGGAGTGCCATCAAGGAAATCAAGGATCATTTCACGTTTGATGTGGAACACGGAATTGCTCTCCACGCAGTGCAGGGGAATCGGGCCTCATCTCGCGGCGAGGGGGAAGTCTCATGGTTTTTCTCGACTTGCGGCCGGATCCTGGGGTATATTCTCGAGTTACGACGGGGAGGGCCCTTCCAGACACGTGTTTGTTCAGCGACGTCAGGACTCCTGCCTAGGTGCGAGGGACACCTCGGGATTCTCCTCGAGTCTTGGCATGGCAATGCGGACGCGTCTCCACGTGAGGCGGGAAACCCAGTGTTCCTTTCCACGTGCCACAGGGATCCTGGGACTCCTATCCATTTTCAAGAGGAGTCAGGCATCGTCTCCTTTGGAAGCATTGATCTCCGTGGACCTTTCGAGTTTTCAAAGGATGTGAGGTCTCTGGACGCGATGAGGCAGAAAGTTAGGTCTTTCTCTGTGGTCTCCACAGGGGATTCAGACATCCCTTCGTCTTGGGAGATGCAAGACGAGCCTGCATTCTATTCACTGCAGGGATATCCGGCCTTACTTCGAGTCAGAGCATCTCGGTGTCCATTCCATTTGAGGCCACAAACTCAGGGTCCCTCTCACATACCTGTAGCTCAGAGAAGCCTCCTCTTGAGGTGCTTGTGGAAAGTTTGTATTCCTCTTGAGTCGAAGCCAGGGACTAAGCTCTCATCTCGAGTTGATTTGTGGTCCACGGAGCCCTTTCGTGTTGCTACAGTGAGCTCAGGATCCCTCTAGACTAGGGACAGTGATCTTGGGTTTTCTCTGGAGTGCCATCAAGGAAATCAAGGCTCCTTTCACTTTTGATGTGGAATACGGAATTGCTCTGCATGCAGGGCAGGGGAATCGGGCCTCATCTCGCGGCGAGGGGGAAGTCTCATGGTTTTTCTCGAGTTGCGGCCGGAACCTGGGGTATATTCTCGAGTTACGACAGGGAGGGCCCTTCCAGACATGTGTTTGTTCAGCGACGTCAGGACTCCTGCCTAGGTGCGAGGGACACCTCGGGATTCTCCTCGCGTCTTGTCATGGCAATTGGGACGCGTCTCCACGTGAGGCGGGAGACCCAGGGTCCCTTTCCACGTGCCACAGGGATCCTGGGACTCCTATCCATTTTCAAGAGGAGTCAGTCATCGTCTCCTTTGGAAGCAATGATCTCCGCGGACCTCTCGAGTTTTCAAAGGATGTGAGGCCTCCGTTCGCGATGAGGCGGAGAATTAGGTTTTTCTCTGTGGTCTCCACAGGGGATTCAGACATCCCTTCGTCTTGGGAGATGCAAGACGAGCCTGCATTCAATTCACTGCAGGGATATCCGGCCTTACTTCGAGTCAGAGCATCCCGGTGTCCATTCCACTTGAGGCCACAAACTCGGGGTCCCTCAAATATACATGTAGCTGAGAGAAGCCTCCTCTTGAGGTGCTTGTGGAAAGTTGGTATTCCTCTTGAGTCTAAGCCAGGGACTAAGCTCTCATCTCGAGTTGATTTCGGTCCACGGAGCCCTTTCCTGTTGGTCCAGTGACCTCAGGATCCCTCTAGACTTGAGACAGTGATCTTGGGTTTTCTCTGGAGTGTCATCAAGGAAATCAAGGCTCCTTTCACGTTTGATGTGGAACACGGAATTGCTCTGCATGCAGTGCAGGGGAATCGGACCTCAACTCGCGGCGAGGGGGAAATCTCATGGTTTTTCTCGAGTTGCGGCCGGAACCTGGGGTATATTCTCGAGTTATGACGGGGAGGGCCCTTCCAGACACGTGTTTGTTCAGCGACGTCAGGACTCCTGCCTAGGTGCGAGGTACACCTCGGGATTCTCCTCGAGTCTTGGCATGGCAATTGGGACGCGTCTCCACGTGAGGCGGGAGACCCAGGGTCCCTTTCCACGTGCCACAGGGATCCTGGGACTCCTATCCATTTTCAAGAGGAGTCAGGCATCGTCTCCTTTGGAAGCATTGATCTCCACGGACCTCTCGAGTTTTCAAAGGATGTGAGGCCTCCGGTCGCAATGAGGCGGAGAACTCGGTCTTTCTCTGTGGTCTCCACAGGGGATTCAGACATCCCTTCGTCTTGGGAGATGCAAGACGAGCCTGCATTCAATTCACTGCAGGGATATCCGGCCTTACTTCGAGTCAGAGCATCTCGGTGTCCATTCCACTTGAGGCCACAAACTCAGGGTCCCTCTCACATACCTGTAGCTGAGAGAAGCCTCCTCTTGAGGTGCTTGTGGAAAGTTGGTTTTCCTCTTGAGTCGAAGCCAGGGACTAAGCTCTCATCTCGAGTTGATTTGGGGTCCACAGAGCCCTTTCGTGTTGCTCCAGTGACCTCCGGATCCCTCTAGACTTGAGACAGTGATCTTGCGTTTTCTCTGCAGTGCCATCAAGGAAATCAAGGCTCTTTTCACGTTTGATGTGGAACACCGAATTGTTCTGCACGCAGTGCAGGGGAATCGGGCTTCATCCAGCGGCGAGGGGGAAGTCTCATGGTTTTTCTCGAGTTGCGGCCGGAACCTGGGGTATATTCTCGAGTTACGACGGGGAGGGCCCTTCCAGACACGTGTTTGTTCAGCGACGTCAGGACTCCTGCCTAGGTGCGAGGGACACCTCGGGATTCTCCTCGAGTCTTGGCATGGCAATGGGGACGCGTCTCCACGTGAGGCGGGAAACCCAGTGTCCCTTTCCACGTGCCACAGGGATCCTGGGACTCCTATCCATTTTCAAGAGGAGTCAGGCATCGTCTCCTTTGGAAGCATTGATCTCCGCGGACCTCTCGGATTTTCAAAGGATGTGAGGTCTCTGGTCGCGATGAGGCAGAAAGTTAGGTCTTTCTCTGTGGTCTCCACAGGGGATTCAGACATCCCTTCGTCTTGGGAGATGCAAGACGAGCCTGCATTCAATTCACTGCAGGAATATCCGGCCTTACTTCGAGTCAGAGCATCTCGGTGTCCATTACACTTGAGGCCACAAACTCAGGGTCCCTCTCACATACCTGTAGCTCAGAGAAGCCTCCTCTTGAGGTGCTTGTGGAAAGTTGATATTCCTCTTGAGTCGAAGCCAGGGACTAAGCTCTCATCTCGAGTTGATTTGGGGTCCACGGAGCCCTTTCGGGTTGCTCCAGTGACCTCAGGATCCCTCTAGACTTGAGACAGTGATCTTGGGTTTTCTCTGGAGTGCCATCAAGGAAATCAAGGCTCCTTTCAAATTTGATGTGGAACACGGAATTGCTCTGCACGCAGTGCAGGGGAATCGGGCCTCATCTCGTGGCAAGGGGGAAGTCTCATGGTTTTTCTCGAGTTGCGGCCGGAACCTGGGGTATATTCTCGAGTTTCGACGGGGAGGGCCCTTCCAGACACGTGTTTGTTCAGCGACGTCAGGACTCCTGCCTAGGTGCGAGGGACACCTCGGGATTCTCCTCGAGTCTTGGCATGGCAATTGGGACGCGTCTCCACGTGAGGCGGGACACCCAGGGTCCCTTTCCACGTGCCACAGGGATCCTGGGACTCCTATCCATTTTCAAGAGGAGTCAGGCATCGTCTCCTTTGGAAGCAATGATCTCCGCGGACCTCTCGAGTTTTCAAAGGATGTGAGGCCTCTGCTCGTGATGAGGCGGAGAATTAGGTTTTTCTCTGTGGTCTCCACAGGAGATTCAGACATCCCTTCGTCTTGGGAGATGCAAGACGATCGTGCATTCAATTCACTGCAGGGATATCCGGCCTTACTTCGAGTCAGAGCATCTCGGTGTCCATTCCACTTGAGGCCACAAACTCAGGGGCCCTCTCACATACCTGTAGCTGAGAGAAGCCTCCTCTTGAGGTGCTTGTGGAAAGTTGGTATTCCTCTTGAGTCGAAGCCAGGGACTAAGCTCTCATCTCGAGTTGATTTGGGGTCCATGGAGCCCTTTCTTGTTGCTACAGTGAGCTCAGGATCCCTCTAGACTAGGGACAGTGATCTTGGGTTTTCTCTGGAGGGCCATCAAGGAAATCAAGGCTCCTTTCACTTTTGATGTGGAATACGGAATTGCTCTGCATGCAGGGCAGGGGAATCGGGCCTCATCTCGCGGCGAGGGGGAAGTCTCATGGTTTTTCTCAAGTTGCGGCCGGAACCTGGGGTATATTCTCGAGTTACGACGGGGCGGGCCCTTCCAGACACGTGTTTGTTCAGCGACGTCAGGACTCCTGCCTAGGTGCGAGGGACACCTCGGGATTCCCCTCGAGTCCTGGCATGGCAATTGGGACGCGTCTCCACGTGAGGCGGGAGACCCAGGGTCCCTTTCCACCTGCCACAGGGATCCTGGGACTCCTATCCATTTTCAAGAGGAGTCAGGCATCATCTCCTTTGGAAGCATTGATCTCCTCGGACCTCTCGAGTTTTCAAAGGATGTGAGGCCTCTGGTCGCGATGAGGCGGAGAATTAGGTCTTTCTCTGTGGTCTCCACAGGGGATTCAGACATCCCTTCGTTTTGGGAGATGCAAGACGAGCCTGCATTCAATTCACTGCAGGGATATCCGGCCTTACTTCGAGTCAGAGCATCTCGGTGTCCATTCCACTTGAGGCCACAAACTCAGGGTCCCTCTCACATACCTGTAGCTGAGTGAAGCCTCCTCTTGAGGTGCTTGTGGAAAGTTGGTATTCCTCTTGAGTCGAAGCCAGGGACTAAGCTCTCATCTCGAGTTGATTTCGGGTCCACGGAGCCATTTCGTGTTGCTCCAGTGACCTCAGGATCCCTCTAGACTTGAGACAGTCATCTTGGGTTTTCTCTGGAGTGCCATCAAGGAAATGAAGGCTCCTTTCACTTTTGATGTGGAATACGGAATTGCTCTGCACGCAGGGCAGGGGAATCGGGCCTCATCTCGCCGTGAGGGGGAATTCTCATGGTTTTTCTCGAGTTGCGTCCGGATCCCGGGGTATATTCTCGAGTTACGATGGGGAGGGCCCTTCCAGACATGTGTTTGTTCAGCGAAGTCAGGACTCCTGCCTAGGTGCGAGGGACACCTCGGGATTCTCCTCGTGTCTTGGCATGGCAATTGTGATGCGTCTCCACGTGAGGCGGGAGACCCAGGCTCCCTTTCCACTTGCCAGAGTGATCCTGGGACTCCTATCCATTTTCAAGTGGAGTCAGGCATCGTCTCCTTTGGAAGCATTGATCTCCGCATACCTCTCGAGTTTTCAAAGGATGTCAGGCCTCCGGGCGCATTGAGGCGGAAGACTAGGTCTTTCTCTGTGGTCTCCACAGGGGATTCAGACATCCCTTCGTCTTGGGAGATGCAAGACGAGCCTGCATTCAATTCACTGCAGGGATATCCGGCCTTACTTCGAGTCAGAGCATCTCGGTGTCCATTCCACTTGAGGCCACAAACTCAGGGTTCCTCAAATATACCTGTAGCTGAGAGAAGCCTCCTCTTGAGGTGCATGTGGAAAGTTGGTATTCCTCTTGAGTCGAAGCCAGGGACTAAGCTCTCATCTCGAGTTGATTTGGGGTCGACGGAGCCCTTTCATGTTTGTCCAGTGACCTCAGGATCCCTCTAGACTTGAGACAGTGATCTTAGGTTTTCTCTGGAGTGCCGTCAAGTAAATCAAGGCTCCTTTCAAGTTTGATGTGGAACACGGAATTGCTCTGCATGCAGTGCAGGGGAATCGGGCCTCAACTCGCGGCGAGGGGGAAATCTCATGGTTTTTCTCGAGTTGCGGACGGAACCTGGGTTATATTCTTTAGTTACGACGGGGAGGGCCCTTCCAGACACGTGTTTGTTCAGCGACGTCAGGACTCCTGCCTAGGTGCGAGGGACACCTCGGGATTCTCCTCGAGTCTTGGCATGGCAATTGGGACGCGTCTCCACGTGAGGCGGGAGACCCAGGGTCCCTTTCCACGTGCCACAGGGATCCTGGGACTCCTATCCATTTTCAAAAGGAGTCAGGCATCGTCTCCTTTGGAAGCATTGATCTCCGCGGACCTCTCGAGTTTTCAAAGGATGTGAGGCCTCCGGTCGTGATGAGGCGGAGAACTCGGTCTTTCTCTGTGGTCTCCACAGGGGATTCAGACATCCCTTCGTCTTCGGAGATGCAAGACGAGTCTGCATTCAATTCACTGCAGGGATATCCGGCCTTACTTCGAGTCAGAGCATCACGGTGTACATTACACTTGAGGCCACAAATTCAGGGTCCCTCAAATATACCTGTAGCTGAGAGAAGCCTCCTCTTGAGGTGCCTGTGGAAAGTTGGTATTCCTCTTGACTCGAAGCCAGGGACTAAGCTCTCATCTCGAGTTGATTTGGGGTCCGCGGAGCCCTTTCATGTTGCTCCAGTGACCTCAGGATCCCTCTAGACTTGAGACAGTGATCTTGGGTTTTCGCTGGAGTGCCATCAACGAAATCAAGGCTCCTTTCACGTTTGATGTGGAACACGGAATTGCTCTGCACGCAGTGCAGGGGAATCGGGCCTCATCTCGCGGCGAGGGGGAAGTCTCATGGTTTTTCTCGAGTTGCGGCCGGAACCTGGGGTATATTCTCGAGTTACGACGGGGAGGGCCCTTCCAGACACGTGTTTGTACAGCGACGTCAGGACTCCTGCCTAGGTGCGAGGGACACCTCGGGATTCCCCTCGAGTCTTGGCATGGCAATTGGGACGCGTCTCCACGTGAGGCGGGAGACCCAGGGTCCCTTTCCACGTGCCACAGGGATCCTGGGACTCCTATCCATTTTCAAGAGGAGTCAGGCATCGTCTCCTTTGGAAGCATTGATCCCCGCGGACTTCTCGAGTTTTCAAAGGATATGAGGCCTCCGGTTGCGTTGAGGTGGAGGACTAGGTCTTTCTCTGTGGTCTCCACAGGGGATTCAGACAACCCTTCGTCTTGGGAGATGCAAAACGAGCCTGCATTCAATTCACTGCAGGGATATCCGGCCTTACTTCGAGTCAGAGCATCTCGGTGTCCATTCCACTTGAGGCCACAAACTCAGGGTCCCTCTCACATACTTGTAGCTGAGAGAAGCCTCCTCTTGAGGTGCTTGTGGAAACGTGGTATTCCTCTTGAGTCGAAGCCAGGGACTAAGCTCTCATCTCGAGTTGATTTGGGGTCCACGGAGCCCTTTCGTGTTGCTCCAGTGACTTCAGGATCCCTCTAGACTTGAGACAGTGATCTTGGGTTTTCTCTGGAGTGCCAACAAGGAAATCAAGTCTCCTTTAACGTTTGATGTGGAACACGGAATTGCTCTGCACGCAATCTAGGGGAATCGGGCCTCATGTCGCGGCGAGGGGGAAGTCTCATGGTTTTTCTCGAGTTGCGGCCAGAACCTGGGGAATATTCTCGAGTTACGACGGGGAGGGCCCTTCCAGACACGTGTTTGTTCAGCAACGTCAGGACTCCTGCCTAGGTGCGAGGGACACCTCGGGATTCTCCTCGAGTCTTGGCATGGCAATTGGGACGCGTCTCCACGTGAGGCGGGAGACCCAGTGTCCCTTTCTACGTGCCACAGGGATGCTGGGACTCCTATCCATTTTCAAGAGGAGTCAGGCATCGTCTCCTTTGGAAGCATTGATATCCGCGGACCTCTCGAGTTTTCAAAGGATGTGAGGCCTCTGGTCGCGATGAGGCGGAGAATTAGGTCTTTCTCTGTGGTCTCATCAGGGGATTCAGACATCCCTTCGTCTTGGGAGATGCAAGACGAGCCTGCATTCAATTCACTGCAGGGATATCCGGCCTTACTTCGAGTCAGAGCATCTCGGTGTCCATTCCACTTGAGGCCACAAACTCAGGGGCCCTCTCACATACCTGTAGCTGAGAGAAGCCTCCTCTTGAGGTGCTTGTGGAAAGTTGGTATTCCTCTTGAGTCGAAGCCAGGGACTAAGCTCTCATCTCGAGTTGATTTGGGGTCCAACGAGCCCTTTCGTTTTGCTACAGTGACCTCAGGGTCAATCTAGACTTGGGAGAGTGATCTTGGGTTTTCTCTGGAGTGCCATCAAGGAAATCAAGGCTCCTTTCACTTTTGATGTGCAATACGGCATTGCTCTGCACGCAGGGTACGGGAATCGGGCCTGATGTCGCGGCGAGGGGGAAGTCTCATGGTTTTTCTCGAGTTGCGGCCGGAACCTGGGGTATATTCTCGAGTTACGACGGGGAGGGCCCTTCCAGACACGTGTTTGTTCAGCGACATCAAGACTCCTGCCTAGGTGCGAGGGACACCTCGGGATTCCCCTCGAGTCCTGGCATGGCAATTGGGACGCGTCTCCACGTGAGGCGGGAGACCCAGGGTCCCTTTCCACGTGCCACAGGGATCCTGGGAGTCCTATCCATTTTCAAGAGGAGTCAGGCATCATCTCCATTGGAAGCATTGATCTCCTCGGACCTCTCGAGTTTTCAAAGGATGTGAGGCCTCCGCTCGCGATGAGGCGGAGAATTAGGTCTTTCTCTGTGGGCTCCACAGGGGATTCAGACATCCCTTCGTCTTGGGAGATGCAAGACGAGCCTGCATTCAATTCACTGCAGGGATATCCGGCCTTACTTCGAGTCAGAGCATCTCGGTGTCCATTCCACTTGAGGCCACAAACTCAGGGTTCCTCAAATATACCTGTAGCTAAGAGAAGCCTCCTCTTGAGGTGCATGTGGAAAGTTGGTATTCCTCTTGAGTCGAAGCCAGGGACTAAGCTCTCATCTCGAGTTGATTTGGGGTCGACGGAGACTTTTCATGTTGGTCCAGTGACCTCAGGATCCCTCTAGACTTGAGACAGTGATCTTGGGTTTTCTCTGGAGTGCCATCAAGTAAATCAAGGCTCCTTTCACGTTTGATGTGGAACACGGAATTGCTCTGCATGCAGTGCAGGGGAATCGGGCCTCAACTCGCGGCGAGGGGGAAATCTCATGGTTTTTCTCGAGTTGCGGCCGGAACCTGGGGTATATTCTCGAGTTACGACGGGGAGGGCCCTTCCAGACACGTGTTTGTTCAGCGACGTCAGGACTCCTGCCTAGGTGCGAGGGACACCTCGGGATTCTCCTCGAGTCTTGGCATGGCAATTGGGACGCGTCTCCACGTGAGGCGGGAGACCCAGGGTCCCTTTCCACGTGCCACAAGGATCCTGGGACTCCTATCCATTTTCAAAAGGAGTCAGGCATCGTCTCCTTTGGAAGCATTGATCTCCGCGGACCTCTCGAGTTTTTAAAGGATGTGAGGCCTCCGGTCGCGATGAGGCGGAGAACTCGGTCTTTCTCTGTGGTCTCCACAGGGGTTTCAGACATCCCTTCGTCTTCGGAGATGCAAGACGAGCCTGCATTCAATTCACTGCAGGGATATCCGGCCTTACTTCGAGTCAGAGCATCTCGGTGTCCATTCCACTTGAGGCCACAAACTCAGGGTCCCTCAAATATACCTGTAGCTGAGAGAAGCCTCCTCTTGAGGTGCTTGTGGAAAGTTGGTATTCCTCTTGAGTCTAAGCCAGGGACTAAGCTCTCATCTCGAGTTGATTTCGGTCCACGGAGCCCTTTCCTGTTGGTCCAGTGACCTCAGGATCCCTCTAGACTTGAGACAGTGAACTTGGGTTTTCTCTGGAGTGCCATCAAGGAAATCAAGTCTCCTTTCACTTTTGATGTGGAAAACGGAATTGCTTTGCACTCAGGGCAGGGGAATCAGGCCTCATCTCGCGGCGAGGGGGAAGTCTCATGGTTTTTCTCGAGTTGCGGCCCGAACCTGGGGTATATTCTCGAGTTACGACTGGGAGGGACCTTTCAGACACGTGTTCGTTCAGCGACGTCAGGACTCCTGCCTACGTGCGAGGGAAACCTCGGGATTCTCCTCAAGTCTTGGCATGGCAATTGGGACGCGTCTCCACGTGAGGCGGGAGACCCAGGGTCCCTTTCCACGTGCCACAGGGATCCTGGGACTCCTATCCATTTTCAAGAGGAGTCAGGCATCGTCTCCTTTGGAAGCATTGATCTCCGCGGACCTCTCGAGTTTTCAAAGGATGTGAGGCCTCCGGTTGCGATGAGGCGGAGAACTCGGTCTTTCTCTGTGGTCTCCACAGGGGATTCAGACATCCCTTCGTCTTGGGAGATGCAAGACGAGCCTGCATTCAATTCACTGCAGGGATATCCGGCCTTACTTCGAGTCAGAGCATCTCGGTGTCCATTCCACTTGAGGCCACAAACTCAGGGTCCCTCTCACATACCTGTAGCTGAGAGAAGCCTCCTCTTGAGGTGCTTGTGGAAAGTTGGTATTCCTCTTGAGTCGAAGCCAGGGACTAAGCTCTCATCTCGAGTTGATTTGGGGTCCACAGAGCCCTTTCGTGTTGCTCCAGTGACCTCAGGATACCTCTAGACTTGAGACAGTGATCTTGCGTTTTCTCTGCAGTGCCATCAAGGAAATCAAGGCTCCTTTCACGTTTGATGTGGAACACGGAATTGTTCTGCACGCAGTGCAGGGGAATCGGGCTTCATCCAGCGGCGAGGGGAAGTCTCATGGTTTTTCTCGAGTTCCGGCCGGAACCTGGGGTATATTCTCGAGTTACGACGGGGAGAGCCCTTCCAGACACGTGTTTGTTCAGCGACGTCAGGACTCCTGCCTAGGTGCGAGGGACACCTCGGGATTCTCCTCGAGTCTTGGCATGGCAATGGGGACGCGTCTCCACGTGAGGCAGGAAACCCAGTGTCCCTTTCCACGTGCCACAGGGATCCTGGGACTCCTATCCATTTTCAAGAGGAGTCAGGCATCGTCTCCTTTGGAAGCATTGATCTCCGCGGACCTCTCGAATTTTCAAAGGATGTGAGGTCTCTGGTCGCGATGAGGCAGAAAGTTAGGTCTTTCTCTGTGGTCTCCACAGGGGATTCAGACATCCATTCGTCTTGGGAGATGCAAGACGAGCCTGCATTCATTTCACTGCAGGGATATCCGGCCTTACTTCGAGTCAGAGCATGTCGGTGTCCATTCCATTTGAGGCCACAACCTCAGGGTCCCTCTCACATACCTGTAGCTCAGAGAAGCCTCCTCTTGAGGTGCTTGTGGAAAGTTGATATTCCTCTTGAGTCGAAGCCAGGGATTAGGCTTTCATCCCGAGTTGATTTGTGGTCCACGGAGCCCTTTCGTGTTGCTCCAGTTACCTCAGGATCCCTCTAGACTTGAGACAGTGATCTTGGGTTTTCTCTGGAGTGCCATCAAGGAAATCAAGGCTCCTTTCACGTTTGATGTGGAAAACGGAATTGCTCTGCACGCAGTGCAGGGGAATCAGGCCTCATCTCGCGGCGAGGGGGAAGTCTCATGGTTTTTCTCGAGTTGCGGCCCGAACCTGGGGTATATTCTCGAGTTACGACGGGGAGGGCCCTTCCAGACACGTGTTTGTTCAGCGACGTCAGGACTCCTGCCTAGGTGCGAGGGACACCTCGGGATTCTCCACGAGTCTTGGCATGGCAATTGGGACGCGTCTCCACGTGAGGCAGGAGACCCAGGGTCCCTTTCCACGTGCCACAGGGATCCTGGGACTCCTATCCATTTTCAAGAGGAGTCAGGCATCGTCTCCTTTGGAAGCAATGATCTCCGCGGATCTCTCGAGTTTTCAAAGGATGTGAGGCCTCCGCTCGCGATGAGGCGGAGAATTAGGTTTTTCTCTGTGGTCTCCACAGGGGATTCAGACATCCCTTCGTCTTGGGAGATGCAAGACGAGCCTGCATTCAATTCACTGCAGGGATATCCGGCCTTGCTTCGAGTCAGAGCATCTCAATGTCCATTCCACTTGAGGCCACAAACTCAGGGGCCCTCTCACATACCTGTAGCTGAGAGAAGCCTCCTCTTGAGGTGCTTGTGGAAAGTTGGTATTCCTCTTGAGTCGAAGCCAGGGACTCAGCTCTCATCTCGAGTTGATTTGGGGTCCATGGAGCCCTTTCGTGTTGTTACAGTGACCTCAGGATCCCTCTAGACTAGGGACAGTGATCTTGGGTTTTCTCTGGAGTGTCATCAAGGAAATCAAGGCTCCTTTCACTTCTGATGTGGAATACGGAATTGCTCTGCATGCAGGGCAGGGGAATCGGGCCTCATTTCGTGGCGAGGGGGAAGTCTCATGGTTTTTCTCGAGTTGCGGCCGGAACCTGGGGTATATTCTCGAGTTACGACGGGGAGGGCCCTTCCAGACACGTGTTTGTTCAGCGACGTCAGGACTCCTGCCTAGGTGCAAGGGACACCTCGGGATTCTCCTCGAGTCTTGGCATGGCAATTGGGACGCGTCTCCACGTGAGGAGGGAGACCCAGGGTCCCTTTCCACGTGCCACAGGGATCCTGGGACTCCTATCCATTTTCAAGAGGAGTCAGGCATCGTCTCCTTTGGAAGCATTGATCTCCGCTTACCTCTCGAGTTTTCAAAGGATGTGAGGCCTCCGCTCGCGATGAGGCGGAGGACTAGCTCTTTCTCTGTCATCTCTACAGGGGATTCAGACATCCCTTCGTCTTGGGAGATGCAAGACGATCGTGCATTCAATTCACTGCAGGGATATCCGGCCTTACTTCGAGTCAGAGCATCTCGGTTTCCATTCCACTTGAGGCCACAAACTCAGGGTCCCTCTCACATACCTGTAGCTGAGAGAAGCCTCCTCTTGAGGTGCTTGTGGAAAGTTGGTATTCCTCTTGAGTCGAAGCCAGGGACTAAGCTCTCATCTCGAGTTGATTTGTGGTCCACGGAGCCCTTTCTTGTTGCTCCAGTGACCTCAGGATCCCTCTAGACTTGAGAGAGTGAACTTGGGTTTTCTCTGGAGTGCCATCAAGGAAATCAAGGCTCCTTTCACTTTTGATGTGGAAAACGGAATTGCTTTGCACGCAGGGCAGGGGAATCAGACCTCATCTCGCGGCGAGGGGGAAGTCTCATGGTTTTTCTCGAGTTGCGGCCCGAACCTGGGGTATATTCTCGAGTTACGACGGGTAGGGCCCTTCCAGACACGTGTTTGTTCAGTGACGTCAGGACTCCTGCCTAGGTGCGAGGGACATCTCGGGATTCTCCTCGAGTCTTGGCATGGCAATTGGGACACGTCTCCACGTGAGGCGGGAGACCCAGGGTCCCTTTCCACGTGCCACAGGGATCCTGGGACTCCTATCCATTTTCAAGAGGAGTCAGGCATCGTCTCCTTTGGAAGCATTGATCTCCGCGGACCTCTCGAGTTTTCAAAGGATGTGAGGCCTCCGGTCGCAATGAGGCGGAGAACTCGGTCTTTCTCTGTGGTCTCCACAGGGGATTCAGACATCCCTTCGTCTTGGGAGATGCAAGACGAGCCTGCATTCAATTCACTGCAGGGATATCCGGCCTTACTTCGAGTCAGAGCATCTCGGTGTCCATTCCACCTGAGGCCACAAACTCAGGGTCCCACTCACACACCTGTAGCTGAGAGAAGCCTCCCTTGAGGTGCTTTGGAAAGTTGGTATTCCTCTTGAGTCGAAGCCAGGGACTAAGCTCTCATCTCGAGTTGATTTGGGGTCCACAGAGCCCTTTCGTGTTGCTCCAGTGACCTCAGGATCCCTCTAGACTTGAGACAGTGATCTTGCGTTTTCTCTGCAGTGCCATCAAGGAAATCAAGGCTCCTTTCACGTTTGATGTGGAACACGGAATTGTTCTGCACGCAGTGCAGGGGAATCGGGCTTCATCCAGCGGCGAGGGGGAAGTCTCATGGTTTTTCTCGAGTTGCGGCCGGAACCTGGGGTATATTCTCGAGTTACGACGGGGAGGGCCCTTCCAGACACGTGTTTGTTCAGCGACGTCAGGACTCCTGCCTAGGTGCGAGGGACACCTCGGGATTCTCCTCGAGTCTTGGCATGGCAATGGGGACGCGTCTCCACGTGAGGCGCGAAACCCAGTGTCCCTTTCCACGTGCCACAGGGATCCTGGGACTCCTATCCATTTTCAAGAGGAGTCAGGCATCGTCTCCTTTGGAAGCATTGATCTCCGCGGACCTCTCGGATTTTCAAAGGATGTGAGGTCTCTGGTCGCGATGAGGCAGAAAGTTAGGTCTTTCTCTGTGGTCTCCACAGGGGATTCAGACATCCCTTCGTCTTGGGAGATGCAAGACGAGCCTGCATTCAATTCACTGCAGGGATATCCGGCCTTACTTCGAGTCAGAGCATCTCGGTGTCCATTCCATTTGAGGCCACAAACTCAGGGTCCCTCTCACATACCTGTAGCTCAGAGAAGCCTCCTCTTGAGGTGCTTGTGGAAAGTTGATATTCCTCTTGAGTCGAAGCCAGGGACTAAGCTCTCATCTCGAGTTGATCTGGGGTCCACGGAGCCCTTTCGTGTTGCTCCAGTGACCTCAGGATCCCTCTAGACTTGTGACAGTGATCTTGGGTTTCCTCTGGAGTGCCATCAAGGAAATCAAGGCTCCTTTCAAATTTGATGTGGAACACGGAATTGCTCTGCACGCAGTGCAGGGGAATCGGGCCTCATCTCGTGGCAAGGGGGAAGTCTCATGGTTTTTCTCGAGTTGCGGCCGGAACCTGGGGTATATTCTCGAGTTACGACGGGGAGAGCCCTTCCAGACACGTGTTTGTTCAGCGATGTCAGGACTCCTGCCTAGGTGCGAGGGACACCTCGGGATTCTCCTTAAGTCTTGCCATGGCAATTGGGACGCGTCTCCACGTGAGGCGGGAGACCCAGGGTCCCTTTCCACGTGCCACAGGGATCCTGGGACTCCTATCCATTTTCAAGAGGAGTCAGGCATCGTCTCCTTTGGAAGCAATGATCTCCGCGGACCTCTCGAGTTTTCAAAGGATGTGAGGCCTCTGCTCGTGATGAGGCGGAGAATTAGGTTTTTCTCTGTGGTCTCCACAGGATATTCAGACATCCCTTCGTCTTGGGAGATGCAAGACGAGCCTGCATTCAATTCACTGCAGGGATATCCGGCCTTACTTCGAGTCAGAGCATCTCGGTGTCCATTCCACTTGAGGCCACAATCTCAGGGGCCCTCTCACATACCTGTAGCTGAGAGAAGCCTCCTCTTGAGGTGCTTGTGGAAAGTTGGTATTCCTCTTGAGTCGAAGCCAGGTACTAAGCTCTCATCTCGAGTTGATTTGGGGTCCATGGAGCCCTTTCGTGTTGCTACAGTGAGCTCAGGATCCCTCTAGACTAGGGACAGTGATCTTGGCTTTTCTCTGGAGTGCCATCAAGGAAATCAAGGCTCCTTTCACTTTTGATGTGGAATACGGAATTGCTCTGCATGCAGGGCAGGGGAATCGGGCCTCATCTCGCGGCGAGGGGGAAGTCTCATGGTTTTTCTCGAGTTGCGGCCCGAACCTGGGGTATATTCTCGAGTTAGGACAGGGAGGGCCCTTCCAGACACGTGTTTGTTCAGCGACGTCAGGACTCCTGCCTAGGTGCGAGGGACACCTCGGGATTCTCCTCGAGTCTTGGCATGGCAATTGGGACGCGTCTCCACGTGAGGCGGGAGACCCAGGGTCCCTTTCCACGTGCCACAGGGATCCTGGGACTCCTATCCATTTTCAAGAGGAGTCAGTCATCGTCTCCTTTGGAAGCAATGATCTCCGCGGACCTCTCGAGTTTTCAAAGGATGTGAGGCCTCCGCTCGCGATGAGGCGGAGAATTAGGTTTTTCTCTGTGGTCTCCACAGGGGATTCAGACATCCCTTCGTCTTGGGAGATGCAAGACGAGCCTGCATTCAATTCACTGCAGGGATATCCGGCCTTACTTCGAGTCAGAGCATCCCGGTGTCCATTCCACTTGAGGCCACAAACTCGGGGTCCCTCAAATATACATGTAGCTGAGAGAAGCCTCCTCTTGAGGTGCTTGTGGAAAGTTGGTATTCCTCTTGAGTCGAAGCCAGGGACTAAGCTCTCATCTCGACTTGATTTCGGTCCACGGAGCCCTTTCCTGTTGGTCCAGTGACCTCAGTATCCCTCTAGACTTGAGACAGTGATCTTGGGTTTTCTCTGGAGTGTCATCAAGGAAATCAAGGCTCCTTTCACGTTTGATGTGGAACACGGAATTGCTCTGCATGCAGTGTAGGGGAATCGGACCTCAACTCGCGTCGAGGGGGAAATCTCATGGTTTTTCTCGAGTTGCGGCCGGAACCTGGGGTATATTCTCGAGTTACGACGGGGAGGGCCCTTCCAGACACGTGTTTGTTCAGCGACGTCAGGACTCCTGCCTAGGTGCGAGGGACACCTCGGGATTCTCCTCGAGTCTTGGCATGGCAATTTGGACGCGTCTCCACGTGAGGCGGGAGACCCAGGGTCCCTTTCCACGTGCCACAGGGATCCTGGGACTCCTATCCATTTTCAAGAGGAGTCAGGCATCGTCTCCTTTGGAAGCATTGATCTCCGCGGACCTCTCGAGTTTTCAAAGGATGTGAGGCCTCCGCTTGCGATGAGGCTTAGGACTAGCTCTTTCTCTGTCATCTCCACAGGGGATTCAGACAACCCTTCGTCTTGGGAGATGCAAGACGAGCCTGCATTCAATTCACTGCAGGGATATCCGGCCTTATTTCGAGTCAGAGCATCTCGGTGTCCATTCCACTTGAGGCCACAAACTCAGGGTCCCTCTCACATACCTGTAGCTGAGAGAAGCCTCCTCTTGAGGTGCTTGTGGAAAGTTGGTATTCCTCTTGAGTCGAAGCCAGGGACTAAGCTCTCATCTCGAGTTGATTTGTGGTCCACGGAGCCCTTTCGTGTTGCTCCAGTGACCTCAGGATCCCTCTAGACTTGAGACAGTGAACTTGGGTTTTCTCTGGAGTGCCATCAAGGAAATCAAGGCTCCTTTCACTTTTGATGTAGAAAACGGAATTGCTTTGCACGCAGGGCAGGGGAATCAGACCTCATCTCGCGGCGAGGGGGAAGTCTCATGGGTTTTCTCGAGTTGCGGCCCGAACCTGGGGTATATTCTCGAGTTACGATGGGTAGGGCCCTTCCAGACACGTGTTTGTTCAGTGACGTCAGGACTCCTGCCTAGGTGCGACGGACATCTCGGGATTCTCCTCGAGTCTTGGCATGGCAATTGGGACGCGTCTCCACGTGAGGCGGGAGACCCAGGGTCCCTTTCCACGTGCCACAGGGATCCTGGGACTCCTATCCATTTTCAAGAGGAGTCAGGCATCGTCTCCTTTGGAAGCATTGATCTCCGCGGACCTCTCGAGTTTTCAAAGGATGTGAGGCCTCCGGTCGCGATGAGGCGGAGAACTCGGTCTTTCTCTGTGGTCTCCACAGGGGATTCAGACATCCCTTCGTCTTGGGAGATGCAAGACGAGCCTGCATTCAATTCACTGCAGGGATATCCGGCCTTACTTCGAGTCAGAGCATCTCGGTGTCCATTCCACTTGAGGCCACAAAATCAGGGTCCCTCTCACATACCTGTAGCTGAGAGAAGCCTCCCCTTGAGGTGCTTGTGGAAAGTTGGTATTCCTCTTGAGTCGAAGCCAGGGACTAAGCTCTCATCTCGAGTTGATTTGGGGTCCACACAGCCCTTTCGTGTTGCTCCAGTGCCCTCAGGATCCCTCTAGACTTGAGACAGTGATCTTGCGTTTTCTCTGCAGTGCCATCAAGGAATTCAAGGCTCCTTTCACGTTTGATGTGGAACAGGGAATTGTTCTGCACGCAGTGCAGGGGAATCGGGCTTCATCCATCGGCGAGGGGGAAGTCTCATGGTTTTTCTCGAGTTGCGGCCGGAACCTGGGTTATATTCTCGAGTTACGACGGGGAGGGCCCTTCCAGACACGTGTTTGTTCAGCGACGTTAGGACTCCTGCCTAGGTGCGAGGGACACCTCGGGATTCTCCTCGATTCTTGGCATGGCAATGGGGACGCGTCTCCAGGTGAGGCGGGAAACCCAGTGTCCCTTTCCACGTGCCGCAGGGATCCTGGGACGCCTATCCATTTTCAAGAGGAGTCAGGCATCGTCTCCTTTGGAAGCATTGATCTCCGCGGACTTCTCGAGTTTTCAAAGGATGTGAGGTCTCTGGTCGCGATGAGGCAGAAAGTTAGGTCTTTCTCTGTGGTCTCCACAGGGGATTCAGACAACCCTTCGTCTTGGGAGATGCAAGACGAGCCTGCATTCAATTCACTGCAGGGATATCCGGCCTTACTTCGAGTCAGAGCATCTCGGTGTCCATTCCATTTGAGGCCACAAACTCAGGGTCCCTCTCACATACCTGTAGCTCAGAGAAGCCTCCTCTTGAGGTGCGTGTGGAAAGTTGATATTCCTCTTGAGTCGAAGCCAGGGACTAAGCTCTCACCTCGAGTTGATTTGTGGTCCACGGATCCCTTTCGTGTTGCTCCAGTGACCTCAGGATCCCTCTAGACTTGACACAGTGAGCTTGGGTTTTCTCTGGAGTGCCATCAAGGAAATCAAGGCTCCTTTCACTTTTGATGTGGAATACGGAATTGCTCTGCATGCGGGGCAGGGGAATCGGACCTCAACTCGCAGCGAGGGGGAAGTCTCATGGTTTTTCTCGAGTTGCGGCCGGAACCTCGGTTATATTCTCGAGTTACGACTGGGAGGGCCCTTCCAGACACGTGTTTGTTCAGCGACGTCAGGACTCCTGCCTAGGTGCGAGGGACACCTCGGGATTCTCCTCGAGTCTTGGCATGGCAATTGGGACGCGTCTCCACGTGAGGCGGGAGACCCAGGGTCCCTTTCCACGTGCCACAGGGATCCTGGGACACCTATCCATTTTCAAGAGGAGTCAGGCATCGTCTCCTTTGGAAGCATTGATCTCCGCGGACCTCTCGAGTTTTCAAAGTATGTGAGGCCTCCGGTCGCGAAGAGGCGGAGAATTAGGTCTTTCTCTGTGGTCTCCACAGGGGATTCAGACATCCCTTCGTCTTGGGAGATGCAAGACGAGCCTGCATTCAATTCACTATTGGGATATCCGGCCTTACTTCGAGTCAGAGCATCTCGGTGTCCATTCCACTTGATGCCACAAATTCAGGGTCCCTCTCACATACCTGTAGCTGAGAGAAGCCTCCTCTTGAGGTGCTTGTGGAAAGTTGGTATTCCTCTTGAGTCGAGGCCAGGGACTAAGCTCTCATCTCGAGTTGATTTGGGGTCCACGGAGACCTTTCGTGTTGCTCCAGTGACCTCAGGATCCCTCTAGACTTGAGACAGTGATCTTGGGTTTTCTCTGGAGTGCCATCAAGGAAATCAAGGCTCCTTTCACTTTTGATGTCGAACACGGAATTGCTCTGCACGCAGTGCAGGGGAATTAGGCCTCATCTCGCGGCGAAGGGGAAGTCTCATGGTTTTTCTCGAGTTGCGGCCGGAACCTGGGGTATATACTCGAGTTACGACGGGGAGGGCCCTTCCAGACACGTGTTTGCTCAGCGACGTCAGGACTCCTGCCTAGGTGCGAGGGACACCTCGGGATTCTCCTCGAGTCTTGGCATGGCAATTGGGACGCGTCTCCACTTGAGGCGGGAGACCCAGCGTCCGTTTCCACGTGATACAGGGATCCTGGGACTCCTATCCATTTTCAAGAGGAGTCAGGCACTGTCTCATTTGGAAGCATTGATCTCCGCAGACCTCTCGGGTTTTCAAAGGATGTGAGGCCTCCGGTCGCGATGAGGCGGAGGACTAGGTCTTTCTCTGTCGTCTCCACAGGGGATTCAGACAACCCTTCGTCTTGGGAGATGCAAGACGAGCCTGCATTCAATTCACTGCAGGGATATCCGGCCTTACTTCGAGTCAGAGCATCTCGGTGTCCATTACACTTGAGGCCACAAATTCAGGGTCACTCTCACATACCTGTAGCTGAGAGAAGCCTCCTCTTGAGGTGCTTATGGAAAGTTGGTATTGCTCTTGAGTCGAAGCCAGGGACTAAGCTCTCATCTCGAGTGATTTGGGGTCCACGGAGCCCTTTCTTGTTGCTCCAGTGACCTCAGGATCCCTCTAGACTTGAGACAGTGATCTTGGGTTTTCTCTGGAGTGCCATCAAGGAAATCAAGGCTCCTTTCAAGTTTGATGTGGAACACGGAATTGCTCTGCACACAGTGCATGGGAATCGGGCCTCATCTCGGGGCAATGGGGATGTCTCATGGTTTTTCTCAAGTTGCTGGCGGAACCTAGGGTATATTCTCGAGTTACGACGGGGAGGGCCCTTCCAGACACGTGTTTGTTCAGCGATGTCAGGACTCCTGCCTATGTGCGAGGGACATCTCGGGATTCTCCTCGAGTCTTGGCATGGCAATTGGGACGCGTCTCCACGTGAGGCGGGAACCCCAGGGTCCCTTTCTACGTGCCACAGGGATCCTGGGACTCCTATCCATTTTCAAGAAGAGTCAGGCATCATCTCCTTTGGAAGCATTGATCTCCGCAGACCTCTCGAGTTTTCAAAGGATGTGAGGCCTCAGGTCTCGATGAGGCGGAAAACTAGGTCTTTCTCTGTGGTCTCCACAGGGGATTCAGACATCCCTTCGTCTTGGGAGATGAAGACGAGCCTGCTTTCAATTCACTGCAGGGATATCCGGCCTTACTTCGAGTCAGAGCATCTCCGTGTCCATTCCACTTGAGGCCACAAACTCAGGGTCCCTCTCACATACCTGTAGCTGAGAGAAGCCTCCTCTTGAGATGCTTGTGGAAAGTTGGTATTCCTCTTGAGTCGAAGCCAGACACTAAGCTCTCATCTCGAGTTGATTTGGGGTCCACTGAGCCGTTTCTTGTACCTCCAGTGACCTAAGGATCCCTCTAGACTTGAGACAGTGATCTTGGGTTTTCTCTGGAGTGCCATCAAGGAAATCAAGGCTCCTTTCACGTTTGATGTGGAACACGGAATTGCTCTGCACGCACTGCAGGGGAATCGGGCCCCAACTCGCGGCGAGGGGGAAGTCTCATTGTTTTTCTCGAGTAGCGGCCACAACCTGGGGTATATTCTCGAGTTACGACGGGGAGGTCCCTTACAGACACGTGTTTGTTCAGCGACGTCAGGACTCCTGCCTAGGTGCGAGGGACACCTCGGGATTCTCCTCGAGTCTTGGCATGGAAATTGGGACGCGTCTCCACGTGAGGCGGGAGACCCAGGGCCCCTTCCACGTACCACAGGGTTCCTGGGACTCCTATCCATTTTCAAGAGGAGTCAGACATCGCCTCCTTTGAAAGCATTGATCTCCGCGGACCTCTCGAGTTTTCAAAGGATGTGAGGACTCCGGAAGCGATGAGGCGGAGAACTAGGTCGTTCTTGTGGTCTCCACAGGGGATTCAGACATCCCTTCGTCTTGGGAGATGCAAGACGAGCCTGCATTCAATTCACTGCAGGGATATCCGGCCTTACTTAAGTCAGAGCATCTCGCTGTCCATTCCAATTGAGGCCAAAAACTCAGGGTCCCTCTCACATACTTGTAGCTGAGAGAAACCTACTCTTCAGGTGATTGTGGAAACTTGGTATTCCTCTTGAGTCAAAGCCAGGGACTAAGCTCTCATCTCGAGTAGATTTGGGGTCCACGGAGCCCTTTCGTGCTGCTACAGTGACCTCAGGATCCCTCTAGACTTGAGACAGTGATCTTGGGTTTTCTCTGGAGTGCCATCAAGGAAATCAAGGCTCCTTTCACGTTTGATGTGGAACACGGAATTGCTCTGCACGCAGTGCAGGGGAGTCGGGCCTCATCTCGCGGCGAGGGGGAAGTCTCATGGTTTTTCGCGAGTTGCGGCCGGAACCTGGGGTATATTCTCGAGTTACGACGGGGAGGGCCTTTCCAGACACTTGTATGTTCAGCGATGTAAGGACTCCTGCCTAGGTGCGAGGGACACCTCGGGATTCTCCTCGAGCCTTGGCATGGCAATTGGGACGCGTCTCCACGTGAGGCGGGAGACCCAGGGTCCCTTTCCACGTGCCACAGGGATCCTGGGACTCCTATCCATTTTCAAGAGGAGTCAGGCATCGTCTCCTTTGAAAGAATTGATCTCGGCGGACCTCTCGAGTTTTCAAAGGATGTGAGGCCTTCGGTCGCGATGAGGCTGAGGACTAGGTCTTTCTCTGTGGTCTCCACAGGGGATTCAGACATCCCTTCGTCTTGGGAGATGCAAGACGAGCCTGCATTCAATTCATTGCAGGGATATCCGGCCTTACTTCGAGTCAGAGCATCTCGGTGTCCATTCCACTTGAGGCCACAAACTCAGGGGCCCTCTCACATACCTGTAGCTGAGAGAAGCCTCCTCTTGAGGTGCTTGTGGAAACTTGGTATTCCTCTTGAGTCGAAGCCAGGGACTAAGCTCTCATCTCGAGTTGATGTGGGGTCCACGCAGCCCTTTCGTGTTGCTCCAGTGACCTCAGGATCCCTCTAGACTTGTGACAGTGATCTTGGGTTTTCTCTGGAGTGCCATCAAGGAAATCAAGGCTCCTTTCACGTTTGATGTGGAACACGGAATTGCTCTGCACGCAGTGCAGGGGAATCGGGCCTCATCTCGTGGCGAGGGGGAAGTCTCATGGTTTTTCTCGAGTTGCGGCCGGAACCTGGGGTATATTCTCGAGTTACGACGGGGAGGGCCCTTCCAGACACGTGTTTATTCAGCGACATCAGGACTCCTGCCTAGGTGCGAGGGACACCTCGGGAATCTCCTCGAGTCTTGGCATGGCAATTGGGACGCGTCTCCACGTGAGGCGGGAGACCCAGGGTCCCTTTCCACGTGCCACAGGGATCCTGGGACTCCTATCCATTTTCAAGAGGAGTCAGGCATCGTCTCCTTTGGAAGCATTGATCTCCGCGGACCTCTCGAGTTTTCAAAGAATGTGAGGCCTCCGGTCGTTAAGAGGCGGAGAACTCGGTCTTTCTCTGTGGTCTCCACAGGGGATTCAGACATCCCTTTGTCTTGGGAGATAGAAGACGAGCCTGCATTCAATTCACTGCAGGGATATCTGGCCTTACTTCGAGTCAGAGCATCTCGGTGTCCATTCCACTTGAGGCCACAAACTCAGGGTCCGTCTCACATACCTGTAGCTGAGAGAAGCCTCCTCTTGAGGTGCTTGTGGAAAGTTGGTATTCCTCTTGAGTCGAAGCCAGGGACTAAGCTCTCATCTCGAGTTGATGTGGGGTCCACGGAGCCCTTTCCTTTTGCTCCAGTGACCTCAGGATCCCTCTAGACTTGAGACAGTTATCTTGGGTTTTCTCTGGAGTGCCATCAAGGAAATCAAGGCTCCTTTCACGTTTGATTTGGAACAAGGAATTGCTCTGCACGCAGTGCAGGGGAATCGGGCATCATCTCGCGGCGAGGGGGAAGTCTCATGGTTTTTCTCGAGTTGCGGCCGGAACCTGGGATATATTCTCGAGTTACGACGGGGAGGGCCCTTCGAGACACGTGTTTGTTCAGCGACATCAGGACTCCTGCCTAGGTGCAAGGGACACCTCGGGATTCTCCTCGAGTCTTGGCATGGCAATGGGGACGCGTCTCCACGTGAGGCGTGAGACCCAGGGTCCCTTTCCACGTGCCACAGGGATCCTGGGACTCCTATCCATTTTCAGGAGGAGTCAGGCATCGTCTCCTGTGGAAGCATTGGTTTCCGCACACCTCTCGAGTTTTCAAAGGATGTGAGGCCTCCGGACGCGATGAGGCGGAGGACTAGTTCTTTCTCAGTCGTCTCCACAGGGGATTCAGACATCCCTTCGTCTTGGGAGATGCAAGACGAGCCTGCATTCAATTCACTGCAGGGATATCCGGCCTTACTTCGAGTCAGAGCATCTCTGTGTCCATTCCACTTGAGGCCACAAACTCAGGGTCCCTATCACATACCTGTAGCTGAAAGAAGCCTCCTCTTGAGGTGCTTGTGAAAAGCTAGTATTCCTCCAGAGTCGAAGCCAGGGACTAAGCTCTCATCTCGATTCGATTTGGGGTCCACGGAGCCCTTTCGTGTTGCTACAGTGACCTCAGGAACCCTCTAGACTTGAGAGAGTGATCTTGGGTTTCCTCTGGAGTGCCATCAAGGAAATCAAGGCTCCTTTCACGTTTGATGTGGAACACGGAATTGCTCTGCACGCACTGCAGGGGAATCGGGCCTCATCTCGCGGCGAGGGGGAAGTCTCATGGTTTTTCTCGAGTTGCGGCCGGAACCTGGGGTATATTCTCGAGTTACGACTGGGAGGGCCCTTCCAGACACGTGTTTGTTCAGCGACGTCAGGACTCCTGCCTAGGTGCGAGGGACACCTCGGGATTCTCCTCGAGTCTTGGCATGGCAATTGGGACGCGTCTCCACGTGAGGCGGGAGACCCAGGGTCCCTTTCCACGTGCCACAGGGATCCTGGGCCACCTATCCATTTTCAAGAGGAGTCAGGCATCGTCTCCTTTGGAAGCATTGATCTCCGCGGACCTCTCGAGTTTTCAAAGGATGTGAGGCCTCCGGTCGCGATGAGGCGGAGAATTAGGTCTTTCTCTGTGGTCTCCACAGGGGATTCAGACATCCCTTCGTCTTGGGAGATGCAAGCCGAGCCTGCATTCAATTCACTATTGGGATATCCGGCCTTACTTCGAGTCAGAGCATCTCGGTGTCCATTCCACTTGATGCCACAAACTCAGGGTCACTCTCACATACCTGTAGCTGAGAGAAGCCTCCTCTTGAGGTGCTTGTGGAAAGTTGGTATTCCTCTTGAGTCGAGGCCAGGGACTACGCTCTCATCTCGAGTTGATTTGGGGTCCACGGAGACCTTTCGTGTTGCTCCAGTGACCTCAGGATCCCTCTAGACTTGAGACAGTGATCTTGGGTTTTCTCTGGAGTGCCATCAAGGAAATCATGGCTCCTTTCACTTTTGATGTCGAACACGGAATTGCTCTGCACGCAGTGCAGGGGAATTGGGCCTCATCTCGCGGCGAAGGGGAAGTCTCATGGTTTTTCTCGAGTTGCGGCCGGAACCAGGGGTATATTCGAGAGTTACGACGGGGAGGGCCCTTCCAGACACGTGTTGTTCAGCGACGTCAGGACTCCTGCCTAGGTGCGAGGTACACCTCGGGATTCTCCTCGAGTCTTGGCATGGCAATTGGGACGCGTCTCCACGTGAGGCGGGAGACCCAGGGTCCCTTTCCACGTGCCACAGGGATCCCGGGACTCCTATCCATTTTCAAGAGGAGTCAGGCATCGTCTCCTTTGGAAGCATTGATCTCCGCGGACCTCTCGGATTTTCAAAGGATGTGAGGCCTCCGGTCGTGATGTGGCGGAGGACTAGGTCTTTCTCTGTCGTCTCCACAGGGGATTCAGACATCCCTTCGTCTTGGGAGATGCAAGACGAGCCTGCATTCAATTCACTGCAGGGATATCCGGCCTTATTTCGAGTCAGAGCATCTCGGTGTCCATTACACTTGAGGCCACAAATTCAGGGTCACTCTCACATACCTTTAGCTGAGAGAAGCCTCCTCTTGAGGTGCTTATGGAAAGTTGGTATTCCTCTTGAGTCGAAGCCAGGGACTAAGCTCTCATCTCGAGTTGATTTGGGGTCCACGGAGCCCTTTCTTGTTGCTCCAGTTACCTCAGGATCCCTCTAGACTTGAGACAGTGATCTTGGGTTTTCTCTGGGGTGCCATCAAGGAAATCAAGGCTCCTTTCAAGTTTGATGTGGACCACGGAATTGCTCTGCACACAGTGCATGGGAATCGGGCCTCATCTCGCGGCAAGGGGGATGTCTCATTGTTTTTCTGAAGTTACGGTCGGAACCTAGGGAATATTCTCGAGTTACGACGGGGAGGGCCCTTCCAGACACGTGTTTGTTCAGCGACGTCAGGACTCCTGCCTAGGTGCGAGGGACACCTCGGGAATCTCCTCGAGTCTTGGCATGGTAATTGGGACGCGTCTCCACGTGACGCGGGAGACCCAGGGTCCCTTTCCACGTGCCACAGGGATCCTGGGACTCCTATCCATTTTCAAGAAGAGTCAGGCATCGTCTCCTTTGGAAGCATTGATCTCCGCAGACCTCTCGAGTTTTCAAAGGATGGGAGGCCTCCGGTCTCGATGAGGCGGGGAACTAGGTCTTTCTCTGTGGTCTCCACAGGGGATTCAGACATCCCTTCGTCTTGGGAGATGCAAGACGAGCCGGCATTCAATTCACTGCAGGGATATCCGGCCTTACTTCGAGTCAGAGCATCTCGGTGTCCATTCCACTTGAGGCCACAAACTCAGGGTCCCTCTCACATACCTGTAGCTGAGAGAAGCCTCATCTTGATGTGCTTGTGGAAATTGGTATTCCTCTTGAGTCGAAGCCAGGGACTAAGCTCTCATCTCGAGTTGATTTGGGGTCCACGGAGCCCTTTCTTGTTGCTCCAGTGACCTCAGGATCCCTCTAGACTTGAGACAGTGATCTTGGGTTTTCTCTGGAGTGTCATCAAGGAAATCAAGGCTTCTTTCAGCTTTGATGTGGAACACGGAATTGCTCTGCACGCACTGCAGGGGAATCGGGCCTCATCTCGCGGCGAGGGGGAAGTCTCATGGTTTTTCTCGAGTTGCGGCCGGAACCTCGGTTATATTCTCGAGTTACGACTGGGAGGGCCCTTCCAGACACGTGTTTGTTCAGCGACGTCAGCACTCCTGCCTAGGTGCGAGGGACACCTCGGGATTCTCCTCGAGTCTTGGCATGGCAATTGGGACGCGTCTCCACGTGAGGCGGGAGACCCAGGGTCCCTTTCCACGTGCCACAGGGATCCTGGGACTCCTATCCATTTTCAAGAGGAGTCAGGCATCGTCTCCTTTGGAAGCATTGATCTCCGCGGACCTCTCGAGTTTTCAAAGGATGTGAGGCCTCCGGTCGCGATGAGGCGGAGAATTAGGTCTTTCTCTGTGGTCTCCACAGGGGATTCAGACATCCCTTCGTCTTGGGAGATGCAAGACAAGCCTGCATTCAATTCACTATTGGGATATCCGGCCTTAATTCGAGTCAGAGCATCTCGGTGTCCATTCCACTTGATGCCACAAACTCAGGGTCCCTCTCACATACCTGTAGCTGAGAGAAGCCTCCTCTTGAGGTGCTTGTGGAAAGTTGGTATTCCTCTTGAGTCGAAGCCAGGGACTAAGCTCTCATCTCGAGTTGATTTGGGGTCCACGGAGACCTTTTGTGTTGCTCCAGTGACCTCAGGATCCCTCTAGACTTGAGACAGTGATCTTGGGTTTTCTCTGGAGTGCCATCAAGGAAATCAAGGCTCCTTTCACTTTTGATGTCGAACACGGAATTGCTCTGCACGCAGTGCACGGGAATTGGGCCTCATCTCGCGGCGAAGGGGAAGTCTCATGGTTTTTCTCGAGTTGCGGCCGGAACCTGGGGTATATTCGAGAGTTACGACGGGAAGGGCCCTTCCAGACACGTGTTGTTCAGCGACGTCAGGACTCCTGCCTAGGTGCGAGGTACACCTCGGGATTCTCCTCGAGTCTTGGCATGGCAATTGGGACCCGTCTCCACGTGAGGCGGGAGACCCAGTGTCCCTTTCCACGTGCCACAGGGATCCCGGGACTCCTATCCATTTTCAAGAGGAGTCAGGCATCGTCTCCTTTGGAAGCATTGATCTCCGCAGACATCTCGAATTTTCAAAGGATGTGAGGCCTCCGGTCGCGATGAGGCGGAGGACTAGGTCTTTCTCTGTCGTCTCCACAGGGCATTCAGACATCCCTTCGTCTTGGGAGATGCAAGACGAGCCTGCATTCAATTCACTGCAGGGATATCCGGCCTTACTTCGAGTCAGAGCATCTCGGTGTGCATTACACTTGAGGCCACAAATTCAGGGTCACTCTCACATACCTGTAGCTGAGAGAAGCCTCCTCTTGAGGTGCTTATGGAAAGTTGGTATTCCTCTTGAGTCGAAGCCAGGGACTAAGCTCTCATCTCGAGTTGATTTGGGGTCCACGGAGCCCTTTCGTGTTGCTCCAGTGACCTCAGGATCCCTCTAGACTTGAGACAGTGATCTTGGGTTTTCTCTGGCGTGCCATCAAGGAAATCAACGCTCCTTTCATGTTTGATGTGGAACACGGAATTGCTCTGCACACAGTGCATGGGAATCGGGCCTCATCTCGCGGCAAGGGGGATGTCTCATTGTTTTTCTGAAGTTACGGTCGGAACCTAGGGAATATTCTCGAGTTACGACGGGGAGGGCCCTTCCAGACACGTGTTTGTTCAGCGACGTCAGGACTCCTGCCTAGGTGCGAGGGACACGTCGGGAATCTCCTCGAGTCTTGGCATGGTAATTGGTACGCGTCTCCACGTGAGGCGGGAGACCCAGGGTCCCTTTCCACGTGCCACAGGGATCCTGGGACTCCTATCCATTTTCAAGAAGAGTCAGGCATCGTCTCCTTTGGAAGCATTGATCTCCGCGGACCTCTCGAGTTTTCAAAGGATGGGAGGCCTCCGATCTCGATGAGGCGGAGAACTAGGTCTTTCTCTGTGGTGTCCACAGGGGATTCAGACATCCCTTCGTCTTGGGAGATGCAAGACGAGCCCGCTTTCAAATCACTGCAGGGATATCCGGCCTTACTTCGAGTCAGAGCATCTCCGTGTCCATTCCACTTGAGGCCACAAACTCAGGGTCCCTCTCACATACCTGTAGCTGAGAGAAGCCTCATCTTGAGGTGCTTGTGGAAATTGGTATTCCTCTTGAGTCGAAGCCAGGGACTAAGCTCTCATCTCGAGTTGATTTGGGGTCCACGGAGCCCTTTCTTGTTGCTCCAGTGACCTCAGGATCCCTCTAGACTTGAGACAGTGATCTTGTGTTTTCTCTGGAGTGTCATCAAGGAAATCAAGGCTCCTTTCAGCTTTGATGTGGAACACGGAATTCCTCTGCACGCACTGCAGGGGAATCGGGCCTCATCTCGCGGCGAGGGGGAAGTCTCATGGTTTTTCTCGAGTTGCGGCCGGAACCTCGGTTATATTCTCGAGTTACGACTGTGAGGGCCCTTCCAGACACGTGTTTGTTCAGCGACGTCAGGACTCCTGCCTAGGTGCGAGGGACACCTCGGGATTCTCCTCGAGTCTTGGCATGGCAATTGGGACGCGTCTCCAGGTGAGGCGGGAGACCCAGGGTCCCTTTCCACGTGCCACAGGGATCCTGGGACACCTATCCATTTTCAAGAGGAGTCAGGCATCGTCTCCTTTCGAAGCATTGATCTCTGCGGACCTCTCGAGTTTTCAAAGGATGTGAGGCCTCCGGTCGCGATGAGGCGGAGAATTAGGTCTTTCTCTGTGGTCTCCACAGGGGATTCAGACATCCCTTCGTCTTGGGAGATGCAAGACGAGCCTGCATTCAATTCACTATTGGGATATCCGGCCTTACTTCGAGTCAGAGGATCTCGGTGTCCATTCCAATTGATGCCACAAACTCAGGGTCCCTCTCACATACCTGTAGCTGAGAGAAGCCTCCTCTTGAGGTGCCTGTGGAAAGTTGGTATTCGTCTTGAGTCGAAGCCAGGGACTAAGCTCTCATCTCGAGTTGATTTGGGGTCCACGGAGCCCTTTCTTGTTGCTCCAGTGACCTCAGGATCCCTCTAGACTTGAGACAGTGATTTTGGGTTTTCTCTGGAGTGCCATCAAGGAAATCAAGGCTCCTTTCACGTTTGATGTGGAACACGGAATGGCTCTGCACGCAGTGCAGGGGAATCGGGCCTCATGTCGCGTCGAGGGGGAAGTCTCATGGTTTTTCTCAAGTTGCGCCCGGAACCTGGGGTATATTCTCGAGTTACGACGGGGAGGGCCTTCCAGACACGTGTTTGTTCAGCGACGTCAGGACTCCTGCCTAGGTGCGAGGGACACCTCGGGATTCTCCTCGAGTCTTGGCATGGCAATTGGGACGCGTTTCCACGTGAGGCGGGAGACCCAGGGTCCCTTTCCACGTGCCACAGGGATCCTGGGACTCCTATCCATTGTCAAGAGGAGTCAGGCATCGTGTCCTTTGGAAGCATTGATCTCCGCAGACCTCTCGAGTTTTCAAAGGATGTGAGGCCTCCGGTCGCGTTGAGGCGGAGGACTAGGTCTTTCTCTGTGGTCTCCACAGGGGATTCAGACATCCCTTCGTCTTGGGAGATGCAAGACGAGCCTGCATTCAATTCACTGCAGGGATATCCGGCCTTACTTGGAGTCAGAGCATCTCGGTGTCCATTCCACTTGAGGCCAAAAACTCAGGGTCCCTCTCACATACCTGTAGCTGAGAGAAGCCTCCTGTTGAGGTGCTTTTGGAAAATTGGTATTCCTCTTGATTCGAAGCCAGGGACTAAGCTCTCATCTCGAGTTGATTTGGGGTCCACGGAGCCCTTTCGTGTTGCTCCAGTGACCTCAGGATCCCTCTAGACTTGAGACAGTGATCTTGGGTTTTCTCTGGAGTGCCGTCAAGGAAATCAAGGCTCCTTTCACGTTTGATGTGGAACACGGAATTGCTCTGCACGCAGTGCAGGGGAATCGGGCCTCATCTCGCGGCGAGGGGGAAGTCTCATGGTTTTTCTCGAGTTGCGGCCGGAACCTGGGGTGTATTCTCGAGTTACGACGGGGAGGGCCCTTCCAGACACGTGTTTGTTCAGCGACGTAAGGACTCCAGCCTAGGTGCGAGGGACACCTCGGGATTCTCGAGTCTTCGCATGGCAATTGGGACTCGCCTCCACGTGAGGCGGGAGACGCAGGGTCCCTTTCCACGTGCCACAGGGATCCTGGGACTCCTATCCATTTTCAAGAGGAGTCAGGCATCGTCTCCTTTGGAAGCATTGATTTCCGCGGACGTCTCGATTTTTCAAAGGATGTGCGGCCTCCGGTCGCGTTGAGGCGGAGGACTAGGTCTTTCTCTGTGGTCTCCACAGGGGATTCAGACAACCCTTCGTCTTGGGAGATGCAAGACGAGCCTGCATTCAATGCACTGCAGGGATATCTGGCCTTACTTCGAGTCAGAGCATCTCGGTGTCCATTCCACTTGAGGCCACAAACTCAGGGTCCATCTCACATACCTGTAGCTGAGAGAAGCCTCCTCTTGAGGTGCTTGTGGAAACTTGGTATTCCTCTTGAGTCGAAGCCAGGGACTAAGCTCTCATCTCGAGTTGATTTGGGGTCCACGGAGCCCTTTGGTGTTGCTCCAGTGACCTCAGGATCCCTCTAGACTTGAGACAGTGATCTTGGGTTTTCTCTGGAGTGCCATCAAGGAAATCAAGTCTCCTTTCACGTTTGATGTGGAACACGGAATTGCTCTGCACGCAGTGCAGGGGAATCGGGCCTCATCTCGCAGCGAGGGGGAAGTCTCATGGTTTTTCTCGAGATGCGGCCGGAACCTGGGGTATATTCTCGAGTTAAGACGGGGAGGGCCCTTCCAGACATGTGTTTGTTCAGCGAAGTCAGGACTCCTGGCTAGGTGCGAGGGACACCTCGGGATTCTCCTCGAGTCTTGGCATGGCAATTGGGACGCGTCTCCACGTGAGGCGGGAGACCCAGGGTCCCTTTCCACGTGCCACAGGGATCCTGGGACTCCTATCCATTTTCAAGAGGAGTCAGGCATCGTCTCCTTTGGAAGCATTGATCTCCGCGGACTTCTCGAGTTTTCAAAGGATGTGAGGCCTCCGTTCGTGTTGAGGCGGAGGACTAGGTCTTTCTCTGTGGTCTCCACAGGGGATTCAGACAACCCTTCGTCTTGGGAGATGCAAGAGGAGCCTGCATTCAATTCACTGCAGGTATATCCGGCCTTACTTCAAGTCAGAGCATCCCGGTGTCCATTCCACTTGAGGCCACAAACTCAGGGTTCCTCTCACATACCTGTAGCTGAGAGAAGCCTCCTCTTGAGGTGCTTGTGGAAAGTTGGTATTCCTCTTGAGTCGAAGCCAGGGACTAAGCTCTCATCTCGAGTTGATTTGGGGTCCTCGGAGCCCTTTCGTGTTGCTCCAGTGACCTCAGGATCCCTCAAGACTTGAGACAGTGATCTTGGGTTTTCTCTGGAGTGTCATCAAGGAAATCAAGGCTCCTTTCACGTTTGATGTGGAACACGGAATTGCTCTGGACGCAGTGCATAGGAATCGCGCCTCATCTCGCGGCGAGGGGGAAGACTCATGGTTTCTCTCGAGTTGAGGCCGGAACCTGGGGTATATTCTCGAGTTACAACGGGGAGGTCCCTTCCATACACGTGTTTGTTCAGCGACGTAAGGACTCCAGCCTAGGTGCGAGGGACACCTCGGGATTCTCCTCGAGTCTTCGCATGGCATTTGGGTCGCGTCTCCACTTGAGGCGGGAGACGCAGGGTCCTTTTCCACGTGTCACAGGGATCCTGGGACTCCTATCCATTTTCAAGAGGAGTCAGGCATCGTCTCCTTTGGAAGCATTGATCTCCGCAGACCTCTCGAGTTTTCAAAGGATGTGAGGCCTCTGGTCGCGTTGAGGCGGAGGACTAGGTCTTTCTCTGTGGTCTCCACAGGGAATTCAGACAACCCTTCGTCTTGGGAGATGCAAGACGAGCCTGCATTCAATTCAGTGCAGGGATATCTGGCCTTACTTCGAGTCAGAGCATCTCGGTGACCATTCCACTGGAGGTCACAAACTCAGGGTCCCTCTCACATACCTGTAGCTCAGAGAAGCCTCCTGTTGAGGTGCTTTTGGAAAGTTGGTATTCCTCTTGAGTCGAAGCCAGGGACTAAGCTCTCATCTCGAGTTGATTTGGGGTCCACGGAGCCCTTTCGTGTTGCTCCAGTGACCTCAGGATCCCTCTAGACTTGAGACAGTGATCTTGGGTTTTCTCTGGAGTGCCGTCAAGGAAATCAAGGCTCCTTTCAGGTTTGAAGTGGAACACGGAATTGCTCTGCACTCAGTGCAGGGGAATAGGGCCTCATCTCGCGGCGAGGGGGAAGTCTCATGGTTTTTCTCGAGTTTCGGCCGGAACCTGGGGTGTATTCTCGAGTTACGACGGAGAGGGCCCTTCCAGACACGTGTTTGTTCAGCGACGTAAGGACTCCAGCCTAGGTGCGAGGGACACCTCGGGATTCTCCTCGAGTCTTCGCATGGCAATTGGGACGCGTCTCCGCGTGAGGCGGGAGACCCAGGGTCCCTTTCCACGTGCCACAGGGATCCTGGGACTCCTATCCATTTTCAAGAGGAGTCAGGCATCGTCTCCTTTGGAAGCATTGATCTCCGCGGACGTCTCGAGTTTTCAAAGGATGTGAGGCCTCCGGTCGCGTTGAGGCGGAGGACTAGGTCTTTCTCTGTGGTCTCCACAGGGGATTCAGACAACCCTTCGTCTTGGGAGATGCAAGACGAGCCTGCATTCAATTCACTGCAGGGATATCTGGCCTTACTTCGAGTCAGAGCATCTCGGTGTCCATTCCACTTGAGGCCACAAACTCAGGGTCCCTCTCACATACCTGTAGCTGAGAGAAGCCTCCTCTTGAGGTGCTTGTGGAAACTTGGTATTCCTCTTGAGTCGAAGCCAGGGACTAAGCTCTCATCTCGAGTTGATTTGGGGTCCACGGAGCCCTTTCGTGTTGCTCCAGTGACCTCAGGATCCCTCTAGACTTGAGACAGTGATCTTGGGTTTTCTCTGGAGTGCCATCAAGGAAATCAAGTCTCCTTTCACGTTTGATGTGGAACACGGAATTGCTCTGCACGCAGTGCAGGGGAATCGGGCCTCATCTCGCAGCGAGGGGGAAGTCTCATGGTTTTTCTCGAGTTGCGCCCGGAACCTGGGGTATATTCTCGAGTACGACGGGGAGGGCCCTTCCAGACACGTGTTTGTTCAGCGACGTCAGGACTCCTGCCTAGGTGCGAGGGACACCTCGGGATTCTCCTCGAGTCTTGGCATGGCAATTGGGACGCGTCTCCACGTGAGGCGGGAGACCCAGGGTCCCTTTCCACGTGCCACAGGGATCCTGGGACTCCTATCCATTTTCAAGAGGAGTCAGGCATCGTCTCCTTTGGAAGCATTGATCTCCGCGGACTTCTCGAGTTTTGAAAGGATGTGAGGCCTCTGTTCGCGTTGAGACGGAGGACTAGGTCTGTCTCTGTGGTCTCCACGGGGATTCAGACAACCCTTCGTCTTGGGAGATGCAAGACGAGCCTGCATTCAATTCACTGCAGGGATATCCAGCCTTACTTCGAGTCAGAGCATCTCGGTGTCCATTCCACTTGAGGCCACAAACTCAGGGTCCCTCTCACATACATGTAGTTGAGAGAAGCCTCCTCTTGAGGTGCTTGTGGAAAGTTGGTATTCCTCTTGAGTCGAAGGCAGGGACTAAGCTCTCATCTCGAGTTGATTTGGGGTCCACGGAGCCCTTTCGTGTTGCTCCAGTGACCTCAGGATCCCTCTAGACTTGAGACAGTGACCTTGGGTTTTCTCTGGAGTGCCATCAAGGAAATCAAGGCTCCTTTCACGTTTGATGTGGAACACGGAATTGCTCTGCACGCACTGCAGGGGAATCGGACCTCATCTCGAGCGAGGGGGAAGTGTCATGGTTTATCTCGAGTTGCGGCCGGAACCTGGGGTATATTCTCGAGTTACGACGGGGAGGGCCTTTCCTTACACGTGTTTGTTCAGCGACGTCAGGACTCCTGCATAGGTGCGAGGGACACCTCGGGATTCTCCTCGAGTCTTGGCATGGCAATTGGGACGTGTCTCCACGTGAGGCGGGAGACCCAGTGTCCCTTTCCACGTGCCACAGGGATCCTGGGACTCCTATCCATTTTCAAGAGGAGTCAGGCATCGTCTCCTTTGGAAGCATTGATCTCCGCAGACCTCTCGAGTTTTCAAAGGATGTGAGGCCTCCGGTCGCGATGAGGCGGAGGACTAGGTCTTTCTCTGTGGACTCCACAGGGGATTGAGACATCCCTTCGTCTTGGGAGATGCAAGATGAGCCTGCATTCAATTCACTCCAGGGATATCTGGTCTTACTTCGAGTCACAGCATCTCGGTGTCCATTCCACTTGAGGCCACAAACTCAGGGTCCCTCTCACATACCTGTAGCTGAGAGAAGCCTCCTCTTGAGGTGCTTGTGGAAAGTTGGTATTCCTCTTGAGTCGAAGCCAGGGACTAAGCTCTCATCTCGAGTTGATTTGGGGTCCACGGATCCCTTTCGTGTTGCTCCAGTGACCTCAGGATCCCTCTAGACTTGAGACAGTGATCTTGGGTTTTCTGTGGAGTGCCATCAAGGAAATCAAGGCTCCTTTCACGTTTGATGTGGAACACGGAATTGCTGTGCACGCAGTGCAGGGGAATCGGGCTTCATCTCGCGGCGAGGGGGAAGTCTCATGGTTTTTCTCGAGTTGCGGCCGGAACCTGGGGTATATTCTCGAGTTACGACGGGGACGGCCCTTCCAGACACGTGTTTGTTCAGCGACGTCAGGACTCCTGCCTAGGTGCGAGGGACACCTCGGGATTCTCCTCGAGCCTTGGCATGGCAATTGGGACGCGTCTCCACGTGAGGCGGGAGACCCAGGGTCCCTTTCCACGTGCCACAGGGATCCTGGGACTCCTATCCATTTTCAAGAGGAGTCAGGCATCGTCTCCTTTGGAAGCATTGATCTCCGTGGACGTCTCGAGTTTTCAAAGGATGTGAGGCATCCAGTCGTGAAGAGGTGGAGAACTAGGTGTTCTCTGTGGTCTCCACAGGGGATTCAGACATCCCTTCATCTTCGGAGATGGAAGACGAACCTGCATTCAATTCACTGCAGGGATATCCGGCCTTACTTAGAGTCAGAGCATCTCGGTGTCCATTCCACTTGAGGCCACAAACTCAGGGTCCCTCTCACATACCTGTAGCTGAGAGAAGCCTCCTCTTGAGGTGCTTGTGGAAAGTTGGTATTCCTCTTGAGTCGAAGCCAGGGACTAAGCTCTCATCTCGAGTTGATTTGGGGTCCACGGAGCCCTTTCGTGTTGCTCCAGTGACCTCAGGATCCCTCTAGACTTGAGACAGTGATCTTGGGTTTTCTCTGGAGTGCCATCAAGGAAATCAAGACTCCTTTCAAGTTTGATGCGGAACACGGAATTGCTCTGCACGCAGTGCAGGGGAATCGGGCCTCATCTCGCGGCGAGAGGTAAGTCTCATGGTTTTCCTCGAGTTGCGGACGGAACCTGGGGTATATTCTCGAGTTACGACGGGGAGGGCCCTTCCAGACTCGTGTTTGTTCAGCGACGTCAGGACTCCTGCCTAGGTGCGAGGGACACCTCGGGATTCTCTTCGATTCTTGGCATGGCAATTGAGACGCGTCTCCACGTGAGGCGGGAGACACAGGGTCCCTTTCCACGAGCCACAGGGATCCTGGGACTCCTATCTATTTTCAAGAGGAGTCAGGCATCGTCTCCTTTGGAAGCATTGATCTCCGCGGACGTCTCGATTTTTCATAGGATGTGAGGCCTCCAGTCGTGAAGAGGTGGAGAACTAGGTATTCTCTGTGGTCTCCACAGGGGATTCAGACATCCCTTCATCTTGGGAGATGGAAGACGAGCCTGCATTCAATTCACTGCAGGGATATCCGGCCTTACTTCGAGTCAGAGCATCTCGGTGTCCATTCCACTTGAGGCCACAAACTCAGGGTCCCTCTCACATACCTGTAGCTGAGAGAAGCCTCCTCTTGAGGTGCTTGTGGAAAGTTGGTATTCCTCTTGAGTCGAAGCCAGGGACTAAGCTCTCATCTCGAGTTGATTTGGGGTCCACGGAGCCCTTTCGTGTTGCTCCAGTGACCTCAGGATCCCTCTAGACTTGAGACAGTGATCTTGGGTTTTCTCTGGAGTGCCATCAAGGAAATCAAGACTCCTTTCAAGTTTGATGTGGAACACGGAATTGCTCTGCACGCAGTGCAGGGGAATCGGGCCTCATCTCGCGGCGAGGGGGAAGTCTCATGGTTTTTCTCGAGTTGCGGCCGGAACCTGGGGTATATTCCCGAGTTACGACGGGGAGGGCCCTTCCAGACTCGTGTTTGTTCAGCGACGTCACGACTCCTGCCTAGGTGCGAGGGACACCTCGGGATTCTCTTCGATTCTTGGCATGGCAATTGAGACGCGTCTCCACGTGAGGCGGGAGACCCAGTATCCCTTTCCACGTGCCACAGGGATCCTGGGACTCCTATCCATTTTCAAGAGGAGTCAGGCATCGTCTCCTTTGGAAGCATTGATCTCCGCGTACCCCTTGAGTTTTCAAAGGATGTGAGGCCTCTGTTCGCGTTGAGGCGTAGGACTAGGTCTTTCTCTGTGGTCTCCACAGGGGATTCAGACAACCCTTCGTCTTGGGAGATGCAAGACGAGCCTGCATTCAATTCACTGCAGGGATATCCGGCCTTACTTCGAGTCAGAGCATCTCGGTGTCCATTCCACTTGAGGCCACAAACTCAGGGTCCCTCTCACATACGTGTAGTTGAGAGAAGCCTCCTCTTGAGGTGCTTTTGGAAAGTTGGTATTCCTCTTGAGTCGAAGCCAGGGACTAAGCTCTCATCTCGAGTTGATTTGGGGTCCACGGAGCCCTTTCTTGTTGCTCCAGTGACCTCAGGATCCCTCTAGACTTGAGACAGTGACCTTGGGTTTTCTCTGGAGTGCCATCAAGGAAATCAAGGTGCCTTTCACGTTTGATGTGGAACACGGAATTGCTCTGCACGCAGTGCAGGGGAATCTGACTCATCTCGCGGCGAGGGGGAAGTCTCATGGTTTATCTCGAGTTGCGGCCGGAACCTGGGTTATATTCTCGAGTTACGACGGGGAGGGCCCTTCCTTACACTTGTTTGTTCAGCGACGTCAGGACTCCTGCATAGGTGCGAGGGACACCTCAGGATTCTCCTCGAGCCTTGGCATGGCAATTGGGACGTGTCTCCACGTGAAGCGGGAGACCCAGGGTCCCTTTCCACGTGCCACAGGGATCCTGGGACTCCTATCCATTTTCAAGAGGAGTCAGGCATCATCTCCTTTGGAAGCATTGATCTCCGCGGACCTCTCGAATTTTCAAAGGATGTGAGGCCTCCGGTCGCGATGAGGCGGAGGACTAGGTCTTCCTCTGTGGACTCCACAGGGGATTCAGACATCCCTTCGTCTTGGGAGATGCAAGACGAGCCTGCATTCAATTCACTGCAGGGATATCCGGCCTTACTTCGAGTCACAGCATCTCGGTGTCCATTCCACCAGAGGCCACAAACTCAGGGTCCCTCTCACATACCTGTAGCTGAGAGAAGACTCCTCTTGAGGTGCTTGTGGAAAGTTGGTATTCCTCTTGAGTCGAAGCCAGGGACTAAGCTCTCATCTCGAGTTGATTTGGGGTCCACGGAGCCCTTTCGTGTTGCTACAGTGACCTCAGGATCCCTCTACACTTGAGACAGTGATCTTCGGTATTCTCTGGAGTGCCATTACGGAAATCAAGGCTCCTTTCACGTTTGATGTGGAACACGGAATTGCTCTGCACGCAGTGCAGGGGAATCGGGCCTCATCTCGCCTCGAGGGGGAAGTCTCATGGTTTTTCTCGAGTTGCGGCCCGAACCTGGGGTATATTCTCGAGTTACGACGGGGAGGGCCCTTCCAGACACATGTTTGTTCAGCGACGTCAGGACTCCTGCCTAGGTGCGAGGGACACCTCGGGATTCTCCTCGAGTCTTGGCATGGCAATTGGGACGCGTCTCCACGTGAGGCGGGAGACCCAGGGTCCCTTTCCACGTGCCACAGGGATCCTGGGACTCCTATCCATTTTCAAGAGTAGTCAGGCATCGTCTCCTTTATAAGCATTGATCTCCGAGGACCTCTCGAATTTTCAAAGGATGTGAGGCCTCCGGTCGCGATGTGGCGAGAACTAGGTCTTTCTTATGGTCTCCACAGGGGACTCAGACATCCCTTCGTCTTGGGAGATGCAAGACGAGCCTGCATTCAATTCACTGCAGGGATATCCGGCCTTACTTCGAGTCAGAGCATCTCGGTGTCCATTCCACTTGAGGCCACAAACTCAGGGTCCATCTCACATACCTGTAGCTGAGAGAAGCCTCCTCTTGAGGTGCTTGTGGAAAGTTGGTGTTCCTCTTGAGTCGAAGCCAGGGACTAAGCTCTCATCTCGAGTTGATTTGGGGTCCACGGAGCACTTTCGTGTTGCTCCAGTGACCTCAGAATCCCTCTAGACTTGAGACAGTGATCTTGGGTTTTCTCTGGAGCGCCATCAAGGAAATCAAGGCTCCCCTCAAGTTTGATGTGGAACACGGAATTGTTCTGCACGCAGTGCAGGGGAATCGGGCCTCATCTGGCGGCAAGGGGGATGTCTCATGGTTTTTCTCAAGTTGCGGCCAAAACCTGGGTTATATTCTCGAGTTACGACGGGGAGGGCCCTTCCAGACACGTTTTTGTTCAGCGACGTCAGGACTCCTGCCTAGGTGCGAGGGACACCTCGGGATTCTCCTCGAGTCTTGGCATGGCAATTGGGACGCGTCTCCACGTGAGGCGGGAGACCCAGTGTCCCATTCCACGTGCCTCAGGGATCCTGGGACTCCTATCCATTTTCAAGAGGAGTCAGGCATCGTCTCCTTTGGAAGCATTGATCTCCGCGGACCTCTCGAGTTTTCAAAGGATGTGAGGCCTCCGGTCGCGATGAGGCGGAGAACTAGTTCTTTCTCTGTGGTCTCCACAGGGGATTCAGACATGCCTTCGTCTTGGCAGATGCAAGACGAGCCTGCTTTCAATTCACTGCAGGGATATCTGGCCTTACTTCGAGTCAGAGCATCTCGGTGTCCATTCCACTTGAGGCCACAAACTCAGGGTCCTTCTCACATACCTGTGGCTGAGAGAACCCTCCTCTTGAGGTGCTTGTGAAAAGTTGGTATTCCTCTTGAGTCGAAGCCAGGGACTAAGCTCTCATCTCGAGTTAATTTGGGGTCCACGGAGCCCTTTCGTGTTGCTCCAGTGACCTCAGGATCCCTCTAGACTTGAGACAGTGATCTTGGGTTTTCTCTGGAGTGCCATCAAGGAAATCAAGGCTTTTTTCTCGTTTGATGTGGAACACGGAATTGCTCTACACGCAGTGCAGGGGAATCGGGCCTCATCTCGCGGCAAGGGGGATGTCTCATGGTTTTTCTCAAGTTGCGGCCGGAACCTGGGGTATATTCTCAAGTTACGATGGGGAGGGCCCTTCCAGACACGTGTTAGTTCAGCGACGTCAGGACTCCTGCCTAGGTGCGAGGGACACCTCGGGATTCTCCTCGAGTCTTGGCATGGCAATTGGGATGCGTCTCCACGTGAGGCGGGAGACCAGGGTCCCTTTCCACGTGCCACAGGGATCCTGGGACTCCTATCCATTTTCAAGAGGAGTCAGGCATCGTCTCCTTTGAAAGCATTCATCTCCGCAGACCTCTCGAGTTTTCAAAGGATGTGAGGCCTCCGGTCGCGATGAGGCGGATAATTAGGTCTTTCTCTGTGGTCTCCACAGGGGATTCAGACATCCCTTCGTCTTGGGAGATGAAAGACGAGCCTGCATTCAATTCACTGCAGGGATATCCGGCCTTACTTCGAGTCAGAGCATCTCGGTGTCCATTCCACTTGAGGCCACAAACTCAGGGTCCCTCTCACATACCTGTAGCTGAGAGAAGCCTCCTCTTGAGGTGCTTGTGAAACGTTGGTATTCCTCTTGAGTCAAAGCCAGGGACTAAGCTCTCATCTCGAGTTGATTTGGTGTCCACGGAGCCCTTTCGTGTTGCTCCAGTGACCTCAGGATCCCTCTAGATTTGAGACAGTGATCTTGGGTTTTCTCTGGAGTGCCATCAAGGAAATCAAGGCTCCTTTCACTTTTGATGTCGAACACGGAATTGCTCTGCACGTAGGGCAGGGGAATCGGGCCTCATCTCGTGGTGAGGGGGAAGTCTCATGGTTTTTCTCGAGTTGCGGCCAGAACCTGGGGTATATTCTCGAGTTCGGACGGGGAGTGCCCTTCCAGACACGTGTTTGTTCAGGGACGTCAGGACTCCTGCCTAGGTGCGAGGGACAACTTGGGATTCTCCACGAGTCTTGGCATGGCAATTGGGACACGTCTCCACGTGAGGTGGGAGACCCAGGGTCCCTTTCCACGTGATTCAGGGATCCTGGGACTCCTATCCATTTTCAAGAAGAGTCAGGCATCGTCTCCTTTGGAAGCATTGATCTCCGCGGACCTCTCGAGTTTTCAAAGGATATGAGGCTTCCGGTCGCGATGAGGCGGAGAACTAGGTCTTTCTCTGTGGTCTCCACAGGGGATTCAGACATTCCTTCGTCTTGGGAGATGCAAGACGAGCCTGCATTCAATTCACTGCAGGGATATCCGGCCTTACTTCGAATCAGAGCATCTCGGTGTCCATTCCACTTGAGGCCACAAACTCAGGGTCCCTCTCACATACCTGTAGCTGAGAGAAGTCTCCTCTTGAGGTGCTTGAGGAAAGTTGGTATTCCTCTTGAGTCGAATCCAGGGACTAAGCTCTCATCTCGAGTTGATTTGGGGTCCACGGAGCCCTTTCGTGTTGCTCCAGTGATCTCAGGATCCCTCTAGACTTGAGACAGTGATCTTGGGTTTTCTCTGGAGTGTCATCAAGGAAATCAAGGCTCCTTTCACGTTTGACGTGGAACACGGAATTGCTCTGGACGCAGTGCAGGGGAATCGGGCCTCATCTCGCGGCGAGGGGGAAGTCTCATGGTTTTTCTCGAGTCGAGGCCGGAACCTGGGGTATATTCTCGAGTTATGACGGGGAGGGCCCTTCCATACACGTGTTTGTTCAGCGACGTCAGGACTCCTGCCTAGGTGCGAGGGACACCTCGGGATTTTCCTCGAGTCTTGGCATGGCAATTGGGACGCGTCTCCACGTGAGGCGGGAGACGCAGGGTCCCTTTCCACGTGCCACAGGGATCCTGGGACTCCTATCCATTTTCAAGAGGAGTCAGGCATCGTCTCCTTTGCAAGCATTGATCTCCGCAGACCTCTCGAGTTTTCAAAGGATGTGAGGCCTCCGATCGCGTTGAGGCGGAGGACTAGGTCTTTCTCTGTGGTCTCCACAGGGGATTCAGACATCCGTTGGTCTTGGGAGATGCAAGACGAGCCTGCATTCAATTCACTGCATGGATATCCGGCCTTACTTCGAGTCAGAGCATCTCCGTGTCCATTCCACTTGAGGCCAAAAACTCAGGGTCCCTCTCACATACCTGTAGCTGAGAGAAGCCTCCTCTTGAGGTGCTTGTGGAAAGTTGGTATTCCTCTTGAGTGAAAGCCAGGGACTAAGCTCTCATCTCGAGTTGATTTGGGGTCCACGGAGCCCTTTCCTGTTGCTCCAGTGACCTCAGGATCCCTTTAGACTTGAGACAGTGATCTTGGGTTTTCTCTGGAGTGCCATCAAGGAAATCAAGGCTCCTTTCACGTTTGATGTGGAACACGGAATTGCTCTGCACGCAGTGCAGGGGAATCGGGCCTCATGTCGCGGCGAGGGGGAAGTCTCATGGTTTTTCTCGAGTTGCGGCCGGAACCTGGGGTATATTCTCGAGTTACGACGGGGAGGGCCCTTCCAGACACGTGTTTGTTCAGCGACGTCAGGACTCCTGCCTAGGTGCGAGGGACAACTTGGGATTCTCCTCGAGTCTTGGCATGGCAATTGGGACGCGTCTCCACGTGAGGTGGGGCACCCAGGGTTCCTTTCCACGTGATTCAGGGATCCTGGGACTCCTATCCATTTTCAATAGGAGTCAGGCATCGTCTCCTTTGGAAGCATTGATCTCCGCGGACCTCTCGAGTTTTCAAAGGATATGAGGCCTCCGGTCGCGATGAGGCAGAGAACTAGGTCTTTCTCTGTGGTCTCCACAGGGGATTCAGACATCCCTTCGTCTTGGCAGATGCAAGACGAGCCTGCTTTCAATTCACTGCAGGGATATCCGGCCTTACTTCGAGTCAGAGCATCTCGGTGTCCATTCCACTTGAGGCCACAAACTCAGGGTCCTTCTCACATACTTGTGGCTGAGAGAACCCTTCTCTTGAGGTGCTTGTGGAAAGTTGGTATTCCTCTTGAGTCGAAGCCAGGGACTAAGCTCTCATCTCGAGTTAATTTGGGGTCCACGGAGCCCTTTCGTGTTGCTCCAGTGACCTCAGGATCCCTCTAGACTTGAGACAGTGATCTTGGGTTTTCTCTGGAGTGCCATCAAGGAAATCAAGGCTTTTTTCTCGTTTGTTGTGGAACACGGAATTGCTCTACACGCAGTGCAGGGGAATCGGGCCTCATCTCGCGGTGAGGGGGAAGTCTCATGGTTTTTCTCGAGTTGCGGCCGGAACCTGGGGTATATTCTCGAGTTACAACCGGGAGGGCCATTCCAGACACGTGTTTGTTCAGCGACGTCAGGACTCCTGCCTAGGTGCGAGGGACACCTCGGGATTCTCCTCGAGTCTTGGCATGGCAATTGGGACGCGTCTCCACGTGAGGCGGGAGACCCAGGGTCCCTTTCCACGTGCCACAGGGATCCTGGGACTCCTATCCATTTTCAAGAGGAGTCAGGCATCGTCTCCTTTGGAAGCATTGATCTCCGCGGACCTCTACAGTTTTCAAAGGATGTGAGGCCTCCGGTCGCGATGAGGCGGAGGACTAGGTCTTTCTCTGTGGTCTCCACAGGGGATTCAGACATCCCTTCGTCTTGGGAGATGCAAGACGAGCCTGCATTCAATTCACTGCAGGGATATCCGGCCTTACTTCGAGTCAGAGCATCTCGGTGTCCATTCCACTTGAGGCCACAAACTCAGGGTCCCTCTCACATACCTGTAGCTGAGAGAAGCCTCCTCTTGAGGTGCTTGTGGAAAGTTGGTATTCCTCTTGAGTCGAAGCCAGGGACTAAGCTCTCATCTCGAGTTGATTTGGGGTCCACGGAGCCTTTCGTGTTGCTCCAGTGACTTCAGTATCCCTCTAGACTTGAGACAATGATCTTGGGGTTTCTCTGGAGTGCCGTCAAGGAAATCAAGGCTCCTTTCACGTTTGATGTGGAACACGGAATTGCTCTGCACGCAGTGCAGGGGAATCGGGCCTCCTGTCGCGTCGAGGGGGAAGTCTCATGGTTTTTCTCAAGTTGCGCCCGGAACCTGGGGTATATTCTCGAGTTACGACGGGGAAGGACTTCCAGACACGTGTTTGTTCAGCGATGTCAGGACTCCTGCCTAGGTGCGAGGGACACCTCGGGATTCTCCTCGAGTCTTGGCATGGCAATAGGGACGCGTCTCCACGTGAGGCGTGAGACCCAGGGTCCCTTTCCACGTGCCACAGGGATCCTGGGACTCCTATCCATTTTCAAGAGGAGTCAGGCATCGTCTCCTTTGGAAGCATTGATCTCCGCAGACCTCTCGATTTTTCAAAGGATGTGAAGCCTCCGGTCGCGATGAGGCTGAGGACTAGGTCTTTCTCTGTGGTCTCCACAGGGGATTCAGACATCCCTTCGTCTTGGGAGATGCAAGACGAGCTTACATTCAATTCACTGCAGGGATATCCGGCCTTACTTCGAGTCAGAGCATCTCGGTGTCCATTCCACTTGAGGCCACAAACTCAGGGTCCCTCTCACATACCTGTAGCTGAGAGAAGCCTCCTCTTGAGGTGCTTGTGGAAAGTTGATATTCCTCTTGAGTCGAAGCCAGGGAGTAAGCTCTCATCTCGAGTTGATTTGGCGTCCACAGAGCCCTTTCGTGTTGCTCCAGTGACCTCAGAATCCCTCTAGACTTGAGACAGTGATCTTGGGTTTTCTCTGGAGTGTCATCAAGGAAATCAAGGCTCCTTTCACGTTTGATGTGGAACACGGAATTGTTCTGGATGCAGTGCAGGGGAATCGGGCCTCATCTCGCGGCGAGGGGGAAGTCTCATGCTTTTTCTCGAGTTGCGGCCGGAACCTGGGGTATATTCTCGAGTTACGACGGGGAGGTCCCTTCCATACACGTGTTTGTTCAGCGACGTAAGGACTCCAGCCTAGGTGCGAGGGACACCTCGGGATTTTCCTCGAGTCTTGGCATGGCAATTGGGACGCGTCTCCACGTGAGGCGGGAGACCCAGGGTCCCTTTCCATGTGCCACAGGGATCCTGGGACTCCTATCCATTTTTAAGAGGAGTCAGGCATCGTCTCCTTTGGAAGCATTGATCTCCGCAGACCTCTCGAGTTTTCAAAGGATGTGAGGCCTCCGGTCGCGTTGAGGCGGAGGACTAGGTCTTTCTCTGTGGTCTCCACAGGGGATTCAGACATCCCTTCGTCTTGGGAGATGCAAGACGAGCCTGCATTCAATTCACTGCAGGGATATCCGGCCTTACTTGGAGTCAGAGCATCTCGGTGTCCATTCCACTTGAGGCCAAAAACTCAGGGTCCCTCTCACATACCTGTAGCTGAGAGAAGCCTCCTGTTGAGGTGCTTTTGGAAAGTTGGTATTCCTGTTGAGTCGAAGCCAGGGACTAAGCTCTCATCTCGAGTTGATTTGGGGTCCACAGAGCCCTTTCGTGTTGCTCCAGTGACCTCAGGATCCCTCTAGACTTGAGACAGTGATCTGGGGTTTTCTCTGGAGTGCCGTCAAGGAAATCAAGGCTCCTTTCACGTTTGATGTGGAACACGGAATTGCTCTGCACGCAGTGCAGGGGAATCGATCCTCATCTCGCGGCGAGGGGGAAGTCTCATGGTTTTTCTCGAGTTGCGGCCGGAACCTGGGGTGTATTCTCGAGTTACGACGGGGAGGGCCCTTCCAGATACGTGTTTGTTCAGCGACGTAAGGACTCCAGCCTAGGTGCGAGGGACACGTCGGGATTTTCCTCGAGTCTTGGCATGGCAATTGGGACGCGTCTCCACGTGAGGCGGGAGACGCAGGGTCCCTTTCCACGTGCCACACGGATCCTGGGACTCCTATCCATTTTCAAGAGGAGTCAGGCATCGTCTCCTTTGGAAGCATTGATCTCCGCGGACGTCTCGAGTTTTCAAAGGATGTGAGGCCTCCGGTCGCGTTGAGGCGGAGGACTAGGTCTTTCTCTGTGGTCTCCACAGGGGATTCAGACAACCCTTCGTCTTGGGAGATGCAAGACGAGCCTGCATTCAATTCACTGCAGGGATATCTGGCCTTACTTCGAGTAAGAGCATCTCGGTGTCCATTCGACTTGAGGCCACAAACTCAGGGTCCTTCTCATATACCTGTATCTGAGAGAAGCCTCCTCTTGAGGTGCTTGTGGAAACTTGGTATTCCTCTTGAGTCGAAGCCAGGGACTAAGCTCTCATCTCGAGTTGATTTGGGGTCCACGGAGCCCTTTCGTGTTGCTCCAGTCACCTCAGGATCCCTCTAGACTTGAGACAGTGATCTTGGGTTTTCTCTGGAGTGCCATCAAGGAAATCAAGTCTCCTTTCACGTTTGATGTGGAACACGGAATTGCTCTGCACGCAGTGCAGGGGAATCGGGCCTCATCTCGCAGCGAGGGGGAAGTCTCATGGTTTTTCTCGAGTTGCGGCCGGAACCTGGGATATATTCTCGAGTTACGACGGGGAGGGCCCTTCCAGACATATGTTTGTTCAGCGACGTCAGGACTCCTGCCTAGGTGCGAGGGACACCTCGGGATTCTCCTCGAGTCTTGGCATGGCAATTGGGACGCGTCTCCACGTGAGGCGGGAGACCCAGGGTCCCTTTCCACGTGCCACAGGGATCCTGGGACTCCTATCCATTTTCAAGAGGAGTCAGGCATCGTCTCCTTTGGAAGCATTGATCTCCGCGGACTTCTCGAGTTTTCAAAGGATGTGAGGCCTACGTTCGCGTTGAGACGGAGGACTAGGTCTTTCTCTGTGGTCTCCACAGGGGATTCAGACAACCCTTCGTCTTGGGAGATGCAAGACGAGCCTGCATTCAATTCACTGCAGGGATATCCGGCCTTACTTCGAGTCAGAGCATCTCGGTGTCCATTCCACTTGAGGCCACAAACTCAGGGTCCCTCTCACATACATGTAGTTGAGAGAAGCCTCCTCTTGAGGTGCTTGTGGAAAGTTGGTATTCCTCTTGAGTCGAAGCCAGGGACTAAGCTCTCATCTCGAGTTGATTTGGGGTCCACGGAGCCCTTTCGTGTTGCTCCAGTGACCTCAGGATCCCTCTAGACTTGAGACAGTGACCTTGGGTTTTCTCTGGAGTGCCATCAAGGAAATCAAGGCTCCTTTCACGTTTGATGTGGAACACGGAATTGCTCTGCAGGCAGTGCAGGGGAATCGGACCTCATCTCGCGGCGAGGGGGAAGTCTCATGGTTTATCTCGAGTTGCGGCCGGAACCTGGGGTATATTCTCGAGTTACGATGGGGAGGGCCCTTCCTTACACGTGTTTGTTCAGCGACGTCAGGACTCCTGCATAGGTGCGAGGGACACCTCGGGATTCTCCTCGAGTCTTGGCATGGCAATTGGGACGTGTCTCCACGTGAGGCGGGAGACCCAGGGTCCCTTTCCACGTGCCACAGGGATCCTGGGACTCCTATCCATTTTCAAGAGGAGTCAGGCATCGTCTCCTTTGGAAGCATTGATCTCCGCGGACCTCTCGAGTTTTCAAAGGATGTGAGGCCTCCGGTCGCGATGGGGCGGAGAACTAGGTCTTTCTCTGTGGACTCCACAGGGGATTCAGACATCCCTTCGTCTTGGGAGATGCAAGATGAGCCTGCATTCAATTCACTCCAGGGATATCCGGTCTTACTTCGAGTCACAGCATCTCGGTGTCCATTCCACTTGAGGCCACAAACTCAGGGTCCCTCTCACATACCTGTAGCTGAGAGACGCCTCCTCTTGAGGTGCTTGTGGAAACTTGGTATTCCTCTTGAGTCGAAGCCAGGGACTAAGCTCTCATCTCGAGTTGATTTGGGGTCCACGGAGCCCTTTCGTGTTGCTCCAGTGACCTCAGGATCCCTCTAGACTTGAGACAGTGATCTTGGGTTTTCTGTGGAGTGCCAGCAAGAAATCAAGGCTCCTTTCACATTTGATGTGGAACACGGAATTGCTGTGCACGCAGTGCAGGGGAATTGGGCCTCATCTCGCGGCAAGGGGGAAGTCTCATTGTTTTTCTCGAGTTGCGGCCGGAACCTGGGGTATATTCTCGAGTTACGACGGGGAGGGCCCTTCCAGACACGTGTTTGTTCAGCGATGTCAGGACTCCTGGCTAGGTGCGAGGGACACCTCGGGATTCTCCTCGAGCCTTGGCATGGCAATTGGGACGCGTCTCCACGTGAGGCGGGAGACCCAGGGTCCCTTTCCACGAGCCACAGGGATCCTGGGACTCCTATCCATTTTCCAGAGGAGTCAGGCATCGTCTCCTTTGGAAGCATTGATCTGCGCAGACCTCTCGAGTTTTCAAAGGATGTGAGGCCTCCAGTCGTGAAGAGGTGGAGAACTAGGTCTTCTCTGTGGTCTCCACAGGTGATTCAGAAATCCCTTCATCTTGGGAGATGGAAGACGAGCCTGCATTCAATTCACTGCAGGGATATCCGGCCTTACGTAGAGTCAGAGCATCTCGGTTTCCATTCCACTTGAGGCCACAAACTCAGGGTCCCTCTCACATACCTGTAGCTGAGAGAAGCCTCCTCTTGAGGTGCTTGTGGAAAGTTGGTATTCCTCTTGAGTCGAAGCCAGGGACTAAGCTCTCATCTCGAGTTGATTTGGGGTCCACGGAGCCCTTTCCTGTTGCTCCAGTGACCTCAGGATCCCTCTAGACTTGAGACAGTGATCTTGGGTTTTCTCTGGAGTGCCATCAAGGAAATCAAGGCTCCTTTCACGTTTGATGTGGAACATGGAATTGCTCTGCACGCAGTGCAGGGGAATCGGGCCTCATCTCGCGGCGAGGGGGAAGTCTAATGGTTTTTCTCGAGTTGCGGCCGAAACCTGGGGTATATTCTCGAGTTACGACGGGGAGGGCCCTTCCTGACACGTGTTTGTTCATCGACGTCAGGACTCCTGCCTAGGTGCGAGGGACACCTCGGGATTCTCTTCGAGTCTTGCCATGGCAATTGAGACGCGTCTCCACGTGAGGCGTGAGACCCAGGGTCCCTTTCGTCGTGCCACAGGGAATCTGGGGCTCCTATCCATTTTCAAGAGGAGTCAGGCATCGTCTCCTTTGGAAGCATTGATCTCCGCGGACCTCTCGAGTTTTCAAAGGATGTGAGGCCTCCGGTCGCAATGAGGCGGAGGACTAGGTCTTTCTCTGTGGACTCCACAGGGGCTTCAGACATCCCTTCGTCTTGGGAGATGCAAGACGAGCCGGCATTCAATTCACTGCAGGGATATCCGGCCTTACTTCGAGTCAGAGCATCTCGGTGTCCATTCCACTTGAGGCCACAAACTCAGGGTCCCTCTCACATACCTGTAGCTGAGAGAAGCTTCCTCTTGAGGTGCTTGTGGAAACTTGGTATTCCTCTTGAGTCGAAGCCAGGGACTAAGCTCTCATCTCGAGTTGATTTGTGGTCCACGGAGCCCTTTCGTGTTGCTCCAGTGACCTCAGGATCCCTCTAGACTTGAGACAGTGATCTTGGGTTTTCTCTGGAGTGCCATCAAGGAAATCAAGGCTCCTTTCACGTTTGATGTGGAACACGGAATTGCTCTGCACGCAGTGCAGGGGAATCGGGCCTCATCTCGCAGCGAGGGGGAAGTCTCATGGTTTTTCTCGAGTTGCGGCCGGAACCTGGGGTATATTCTCGAGTTACGACGGGGAGGGCCCTTCCAGACACGTGTTTGTTCAGCGACGTCAGGACTCCTGCCTAGGTGCGAGGGACACCTCGGGATTCTCCTCGAGTCTTGGCATGGCAATTGGGACGCGTCTCCACGTGAGGCGGGAGACCCAGGGTCCCTTTCCACGTGCCACAGGGATCCTGGGACTCCTATCCATTTTCAAGAGGAGTCAGGCATCGTCTCCTTTGGAAGCATTGATCTCGGCGGACTTCTCGAGTTTTCAAAGGATGTGAGGCCTCCGTTCGCGTTGAGGCGGAGGACTAGGTCTTTCTCTGTGGTCTCCACAGGGTATTCAGACAACCCTTCGTCTTGGGAGATGCAAGATGAGCCTGCATTCAATTCACTCCAGGGATATCTGGTCTTACTTCGAGTCACAGCATCTCGGTGACCATTCCACTTGAGGCCACAAACTCAGGGTCCCTCTCACATACCTGTAGCTGAGAGAAGCCTCCTCTTGAGGTGCTTGTGGAAACTTGGTATTCCTCTTGAGTCGAAGCCAGGGACTAAGCTCTCATCTCGAGTTGATTTGGGGTCCACGGAGCCCTTTCGTGTTGCTCCAGTGACCTCAGGATCCCTCTAGACTTGAGACAGTGATCTTGGGTTTTCTGTGGAGTGCCAGCAAGGAAATCAAGGCTCCATTCACATTTGATGTGGAACACGGAATTGCTGTGCACGCAGTGCAGGGGAATTGGGCCTCATCTCGCGGCAAGGGGGAAGTCTCATGGTTTTTCTCGAGTTGCGGCCGGAACCTGGGGTATATTCTCGAGTTACGACGGGGAGGGCCCTTCCAGACACGTGTTTGTTCAGCGACGTCAGGACTCCTGGCTAGGTGCGAGGGACACCTCGGGATTCTCCTCGAGCCTTGGCATGGCAATTGGGACGCGTCTCCACGTGAGGCGGGAGACCCAGGGTCCCTTTCCACGTGCCACAGGGATCCTGGGACTCCTATCCATTTTCAAGAGGAGTCAGGCATCGTCTCCTTTGGAAGCATTGATCTCCGTGGACGTCTCGAGTTTTCAAAGGATGTGAGGCCTCCAGTCGTGAAGAGGTGGAGAACTAGGTCTTCTCTGTGGTCTCCACAGGTGATTCAGACATCCCTTCATCTTGGGAGATGGAAGACGAGCCTGCATTCAATTCACTGCAGGGATATCCGGCCTTACGTAGAGTCAGAGCATCTCGGTGTCCATTCCACTTGAGGCCACAAACTCAGGGTCCCTCTCACATACCTGTAGCTGAGAGAAGCCTCCTCTTGAGGTGCTTGTGGAAAGTTGGTATTCCTCTTGAGTCGAAGCCAGGGACTAAGCTCTCATCTCGAGTTGATTTGGGGTCCACGGAGCCCTTTCCTGTTGCTACAGTGACCTCAGGATCCCTCTAGACTTGAGACAGTGATCTTGGGTTTTCTCTGGAGTGCCATCAAGGAAATCAAGGCTCCTTTCACGTTTGATGTGGAACATGGAATTGCTCTGCACGCAGTGCAGGGGAATCGGGCCTCATCTCGCGGCGAGGGGGAAGTCTAATGGTTTTTCTCGAGTTGCGGCCGGAACCTGGGGTATATTCTCGAGTTACGACGGGGAGGGCCCTTCCTGACACGTGTTTGTTCATCGACGTCAGGTCTCCTGCCTAGGTGCGAGGGACACCTCGGGATTCTCTTCGAGTCTTGGCATGGCAATTGAGACGCGTCTCCACGTGAGGCGTGAGACCCAGGGTCCCTTTCGACGTGCCACAGGGAATCTGGGGCTCCTATCCATTTTCAAGAGGAGTCAGGCATCGTCTCCTTTGGAAGCATTGATCTCCGCGGACCTCTCGAGTTTTCAAAGGATGTGAGGCCTCCGGTCGCAATGAGGCGGAGGACTAGATTTTTCTCTATGGTCTCCACAGGGGCTTCAGACATCCCTTCGTCTTGGGAGATGCAAGACGAGCCGGCATTCAATTCACTGCAGGGATATCCGGCCTTACTTCGAGTCAGAGCATCTCGGTGTCCATTCCACTTGAGGCCACAAACTCAGGGTCCCTCTCACATACCTGTAGCTGAGAGAAGCTTCCTCTTGAGGTGCTTGTGGAAACTTGGTATTCCTCTTGAGTCGAAGCCAGGGACTAAGCTCTCATCTCGAGTTGATTTGGGGTCCACGGAGCCCTTTCGTGTTGCTCCAGTGACCTCAGGATCCCTCTAGACTTGAGACAGTGATCTTGGGTTTTCTCTGGAGTGCCATCAAGGAAATCAAGGCTCCTTTCACGTTTGATGTGGAACACGGAATTGCTCTGCACGCAGTGCAGGGGAATCGGGCCTCATCTCGCAGCGAGGGGGAAGTCTCATGGTTTTTCTCGAGTTGCGGCCGGAACCTGGGGTATATTCTCGAGTTACGACGGGGAGGGCCCTTCCAGACACGTGTTTGTTCAGCGACGTCAGGACTCCTGCCTAGGTGCGAGGGACACCTCGGGATTCTCCTCGAGTCTTGGCATGGCAATTGGGACGCGTCTCCACGTGAGGCGGGAGACCCAGGGTCCCTTTCCACGTGCCACAGGGATCCTGGGACTCCTATCCATTTTCAAGAGGAGTCAGGCATCGTCTCCTTTGGAAGCATTGATCTCCGCGGACTTCTCGAGTTTTCAAAGGATGTGAGGCCTCCGTTCGCGTTGAGGCGGAGGACTAGGTCTTTCTCTGTGGTCTCCACAGGGTATTCAGACAACCCTTCGTCTTGGGAGATGCAAGACGAGCCTGCATTCAATTCACTGCAGGTATATCCGGCCTTACTTCGAGTCAGAGCATCTCGGTGTCCATTCCACTTGAGGCCACAAACTCAGGGTCCCTCTCACATACCTGTAGCTGAGAGAAGCCTCCTCTTGAGGTGCTTTTGGAAAGTTGGTATTCCTCTTGAGTCGAAGCCAGGGACTAAGCTCTCATCTCGAGTTGATTTGGGGTCCATGGAGCCCTTTCGTGTTGCTCCAGTGACCTCAGGATCCCTCTAGACTTGAGACAGTGATCTTGGGTTTTCTGTGGAGTGCCAGCAAGGAAATCAAGGCTCCATTCACATTTGATGTGGAACACGGAATTGCTGTGCACGCAGTGCAGGGGAATTGGGCCTCATCTCGCGGCAAGGGGGAAGTCTCATGGTTTTTCTCGAGTTGCGGCCGGAACCTGGGGTATATTCTCGAGTTACGACGGGGAGGGCCCTTCCAGACACGTGTTTGTTCAGCGACGTCAGGACTCCTGGCTAGGTGCGAGGGACACCTCGGGATTCTCCTCGAGCCTTGGCATGGCAATTGGGACGCGTCTCCACGTGAGGCGGGAGACCCAGGGTCCCTTTCCACGTGCCACAGGGATCCTGGGACTCCTATCCATTTTCAAGAGGAGTCAGGCATCGTCTCCTTTGGAAGCATTGATCTCCGTGGACGTCTCGAGTTTTCAAAGGATGTGAGGCCTCCAGTCGTGAAGAGGTGGAGAACTAGGTCTTCTCTGTGGTCTCCACAGGTGATTCAGACATCCCTTCATCTTGGGAGATGGAAGACGAGCCTGCATTCAATTCACTGCAGGGATATCCGGCCTTACGTAGAGTCAGAGCATCTCGGTGTCCATTCCACTTGAGGCCACAAACTCAGGGTCCCTCTCACATACCTGTAGCTGAGAGAAGCCTCCTCTTGAGGTGCTTGTGGAAAGTTGGTATTCCTCTTGAGTCGAAGCCAGGGACTAAGCTCTCATCTCGAGTTGATTTGGGGTCCACGGAGCCCTTTCCTGTTGCTACAGTGACCTCAGGATCCCTCTAGACTTGAGACAGTGATCTTGGGTTTTCTCTGGAGTGCCATCAAGGAAATCAAGGCTCCTTTCACGTTTGATGTGGAACATGGAATTGCTCTGCACGCAGTGCAGGGGAATCGGGCCTCATCTCGCGGCGAGGGGGAAGTCTAATGGTTTTTCTCGAGTTGCGGCCGGAACCTGGGGTATATTCTCGAGTTACGACGGGGAGGGCCCTTCCTGACACGTGTTTGTTCATCGACGTCAGGTCTCCTGCCTAGGTGCGAGGGACACCTCGGGATTCTCTTCGAGTCTTGGCATGGCAATTGAGACGCGTCTCCACGTGAGGCGTGAGACCCAGGGTCCCTTTCGACGTGCCACAGGGAATCTGGGGCTCCTATCCATTTTCAAGAGGAGTCAGGCATCGTCTCCTTTGGAAGCATTGATCTCCGCGGACCTCTCGAGTTTTCAAAGGATGTGAGGCCTCCGGTCGCAATGAGGCGGAGGACTAGATTTTTCTCTATGGTCTCCACAGGGGCTTCAGACATCCCTTCGTCTTGGGAGATGCAAGACGAGCCGGCATTCAATTCACTGCAGGGATATCCGGCCTTACTTCGAGTCAGAGCATCTCGGTGTCCATTCCACTTGAGGCCACAAACTCAGGGTCCCTCTCACATACCTGTAGCTGAGAGAAGCTTCCTCTTGAGGTGCTTGTGGAAACTTGGTATTCCTCTTGAGTCGAAGCCAGGGACTAAGCTCTCATCTCGAGTTGATTTGGGGTCCACGGAGCCCTTTCGTGTTGCTCCAGTGACCTCAGGATCCCTCTAGACTTGAGACAGTGATCTTGGGTTTTCTCTGGAGTGCCATCAAGGAAATCAAGGCTCCTTTCACGTTTGATGTGGAACACGGAATTGCTCTGCACGCAGTGCAGGGGAATCGGGCCTCATCTCGCAGCGAGGGGGAAGTCTCATGGTTTTTCTCGAGTTGCGGCCGGAACCTGGGGTATATTCTCGAGTTACGACGGGGAGGGCCCTTCCAGACACGTGTTTGTTCAGCGACGTCAGGACTCCTGCCTAGGTGCGAGGGACACCTCGGGATTCTCCTCGAGTCTTGGCATGGCAATTGGGACGCGTCTCCACGTGAGGCGGGAGACCCAGGGTCCCTTTCCACGTGCCACAGGGATCCTGGGACTCCTATCCATTTTCAAGAGGAGTCAGGCATCGTCTCCTTTGGAAGCATTGATCTCCGCGGACTTCTCGAGTTTTCAAAGGATGTGAGGCCTCCGTTCGCGTTGAGGCGGAGGACTAGGTCTTTCTCTGTGGTCTCCACAGGGTATTCAGACAACCCTTCGTCTTGGGAGATGCAAGACGAGCCTGCATTCAATTCACTGCAGGTATATCCGGCCTTACTTCGAGTCAGAGCATCTCGGTGTCCATTCCACTTGAGGCCACAAACTCAGGGTCCCTCTCACATACCTGTAGCTGAGAGAAGCCTCCTCTTGAGGTGCTTTTGGAAAGTTGGTATTCCTCTTGAGTCGAAGCCAGGGACTAAGCTCTCATCTCGAGTTGATTTGGGGTCCATGGAGCCCTTTCGTGTTGCTCCAGTGACCTCAGGATCCCTCTAGACTTGAGACAGTGATCTTGGGTTTTCTCTGGAGTGCCATCAAGGAAATCAAGGCTCCTTTCACGTTTGATGTGGAACACGGAATTGCTCTGCACGCAGTGCAGGGGAATCGGGCCTCATCTCGCGGCGAGGGGGAAGTCTCATGGTTTTTCTCGAGTTGCGGCCGGAACCTGGGGTGTATTCTCGAGTTACGACGGGGAGGGTCCTTCCAGACACGTGTTTGTTCAGCGACGTAAGGACTCCAGCCTAGGTGCGAGGGACACCTGGGGATTCTCCTCGAGTCTTGGCATGGCAATTGGGACGCGTCTCCACGTGAGGCGGGAGACGCAGGGTCCCTTTCCACGTGCCACAGGGATCCTTGGACTCCTATCCATTTTCAAGAGGAGTCAGGCATCGTCTCCTTTGGCAGCATTGATCTCCGCAGACCTCTCGAGTTTTCAAAGGATGTGACGCCTCCGGTCGCGTTGAGGCGGAGGACTAGGTCTTTCTCTGTGGTCTCCACAGGGGATTCAGACAACCCTTCGTCTTGGGAGATGCAAGACGAGCCTGCATTCAATTCACTGCAGGGATATCTGGCCTTACTTCGAGTCAGAGCATCTCGGTGTCCATTCGACTTGAGGCCACAAACTCAGGGTCCCTCTCACATACCTGTAGCTGAGAGAAGCCTCCTCTTGAGGTGCTTGTGGAAACTTGGTATTCCTCTTGAGTCGAAGGCAGGGACTAAGCTCTCATCTCGAGTTGATTTGGGGTCCACGGAGCCCTTTCGTGTTGCTCCAGTGACCTCAGGATCCCTCTAGACTTGAGACAGTGACCTTGGGTTTTCTCTGGAGTGCCATCAAGGAAATCAAGGCTCCTTTCACGATTGATGTGGAACACGGAATTGCTCTGCACGCAGTGCAGGGGAATCGGACCTCATCTCGCGGCGAGGGGGAAGTCTCATGGTTTATCTCGAGTTGCGGCCGGAACCTGGGGTATATTCTCGAGTTACGACGGGGAGGGCCCTTCCTTACACGTGTTTGTTCAGCGACGTCAGGACTCCTGCATAGGTGCGAGGGACACCTCGGGATTCTCCTCGAGTCTTGGCATGGCAATTGGGACGCGTCTCCACGTGAGGCGGGAGACCCAGGGTCCCTTTCCACGTGCCACAGGGATCCTGGGACTCCTATCCATTTTCAAGAGGAGTCAGGCATCGTCTCCTTTGGAAGCATTGATCTCCGCGGACCTCTCGAGTTTTCAAAGGATGTGAGGCCTCCGGTCGCGATGAGGCGGAAGACTAGGTCTTTCTCTGTGGACTCCACAGGGGATTCAGACATCCCTTCGTCTTGGGAGATGCAAGATGAGCCTGCATTCAGTTCACTCCAGGGATATCTGGTCTTACTTCGAGTCACAGCATCTCGGTTTCCATTCCACTTGAGGTCACAAACTCAGGGTCCCTCTCACATACCTGTAGCTGAGAGAAGCCTCCTCTTGAGGTGCTTGTGGAAAATTGGTATTCCTCTTGAGTCGAAGCCAGGGACTAAGCTCTCATCTCGAGTTGATTTGGGGTCCACGGAGCCCTTTCGTGTTGCTCCAGTGACCTCAGGATCCCTCTAGACTTGAGACACTGATCTTGGGTTTTCTCTGGAGTGCCATCAAGGAAATCAAGGCTCCTTTCATTTTTGATGTGGAATACGGAATTGTTCTGCACGCAGTGCAGGGGAATTGGGCCTCATCTCGCGGCGAGGGGGAAGTTTCATGGTTTTTCTCGAGTTGCGGCCGGAACCTGTGGTATATTCTCGAGTTACGACGGGGAGGTCCCTTCCAGACACGTGTTTGTTCAGCGACGTCAGGACTCCTGCCTAGGTGCGAGGGACACCTCGGGATTCTCCTCGAGTCTGGCATGGCAATTGGGACGCGTATCCACGTGAGGCGGGAGACCCAGGGTCCCTTTCCAAGTGCCACAGTGATCCTGGGACTCCTATCCATTTTCAAGAGGAGTCAGGCATCGTCTCCTTTAGAAGCATTGATCTCTGCAGACCTCTCGAGTTTTCAAAGGATGTGAGGCCTCCGGTCGCGATGAGGCGGAGGAGTAGGTCTTTCTCTGTGGTCTCCACAGGGGATTCAGACATCCCTTCGTCTTGGGAGATGCAAGACGAGCCTGCATTCAATTCACTGCAGGGATATCCGGCCTTACTTCGAGTCAGAGCATCTCGGTGTCCATTCCACTTGAGGCCACAAACTCAGGGTCCCTCTCACATACCTGTAGCTGAGAGAAGCCTCCTCTTGAGTTGCTTGTGGAAAGTTGGTATTCCACTTGTGTCGAAGCCAGGGACTAAGCTCTCATCTCGAGTTGATTTGGGGTCCATGGAGCCCTTTCATGTTGCTCCAGTGACCTCAGGATCCCTCTAGACTTGAGACAGTGATCTTGCGTTTTCTCTGGAGTGCCATCAAGGAAATCAAGGCTACTTTCACGTTTGATGTGGAAAATGGAATTGCTCTGCATGCAGTGCAGGGGAATCGGGCCTCAACTCGCGGCAAGGGGGAAATCTCATGGTTTTTCTCGAGTTGAGGCCCGAACATGGGGTATATTCTCGAGTTACGACGGGGAGGGCCCTTCCAGACACGTGTTTGTTGAGCGACGTCAGGACTCCTGCCTAAGTGCGAGGGACACTTCGGGATTCTCCTCGAGTCTTGGGATGGCAATTGGGACGCGTCTCCACGTGAGGCGGGAGACCCAGTGTCCCTTTCCACGTGCCACAGGGATCCTGGGACTCCTATCCATTTTCAAGAGGAGTCAGGCATCGTCTCCTTTGGAAGCATTGATCTCCGCAGACCTCTCGAGTTTTCAAAGGATGTGAGGCCTCTGGTCGCGATGAGGCGGAGAACTCGGTCTTTCTCTGTGGTCTCCACAGGGGATTCAGACATCCCTTCTTCTTGGGAGATGCAAGACGAGCCTGCATTCAATTCACTGCAGGGATATCCGGCCTTACTTCGAGTCAGAGCATCTCGGTGTCCTTTCCACTTGAGGCCACAAACTCGGGGTCCCTGAAATATACCTGAAGCTGAGAGAAGCCTCCTCTTGAGATGCTTGTGGAAAGTTGGTATTCCTCTTGAGTCGAAGCCAGGGACTAAGCTCTCATCTCGAGTTGATTTGGGGTCCACGGAGCCATTTCATGTTGTTCCAGTGACCTCAGGATCCCTCTAGACTTGAGACAGTGATCTTGGGTTTTCTCTGGAGTGCCATCAAGGAAATCAAGGCTCCTTTCACGTTTGATGAGGAACACGGAATTGCTCTGCATGCAGTGCAGGGGAATCGGGCCTCAACTCGCGGCGAGGGGGAAATCTCATGGTTTTTCTCGAGTTGCGGCCGGATCCTGCGGTATATTCTCGAGTTACGACGGGGAGGGCCCTTCCAGACACGTGTTTGTTCAGCGACGTCAGGACTCCTGCCTAGGTGCGAGGGACACCTCGGGATTCTCCTCGAGTCTTGGCATGGCAATTGGGACGGGTCTCCACGTGAGGCGGGAGACCCAGGGTCCCATTCCACGTGCCACAGGGATCCTGGGACTCCTATCCATTTTCAAGAGGAGTCAGGCATCGTCTCCTTTGGAAGCATTGATCTCCGCGGACCTCTCGAGTTTTCAAAGGATGTGAGGCCTCCGGTCGCGATGAGGCGGAGAACTCGGTCTTTCTCTGTGGTCTCCACAGGGGATTCAGACATCCCTTCTTTTTGGGAGATGCAAGACGAGCCTGCATTCAATTCACTGCAGGGATATCCGGCCTTACTTCGAGTCAGAGCATCTCGGTGTCCATTGCATTTGAGGCCACAAATTCAGGGTTCCTCTCACATACCTGTAGCTGAGAGAAGCTTCCTCTTGAGGTGCTTGTGGAAATTTGGTATTCCTCTTGAGTCTAACCCAGGGACTAAGCTCTCATCTCGAGTTGATTTGGGGTCCTTGGAGCCCTTTCGTGTTGCTCCAGTGACCTCAGGATCCCTCTAGACTTGAGACACTGATCTTGGGTTTTCTCTGGAGTGCCATCAAGGAAATCAAGGCTCCTTTCATTTTTGATGTGGAATACGGAATTGCTCTGCACGCAGGGCAGGGGAATCGGGCCTCATCTCGCGGCGAGGGGGAAGTCTCATGGTTTTTCTCGAGTTGCGGCCGGAACCTGGGGTATATTCTCGAGTTACGACGGGGAGGTCCCTTCCAGACATGTGTTTGTTCAGCGACGTCAGGACTCCTGCCTAGGTGCGAGGGACCCCTCGGGATTCTCCTCGAGTCTGGCATGGCAATTGGGACGTGTCCCCATGTGAGGCGGGAGACCCAGGTTCCCTTTCCAAGGGCCACAGAGATCCTGGGACTCCTATCCATTTTCAAGAAGAGTCAGGCCTCGTCTCCTTTAGAAGCATTGATCTCTTCAAACCTCTCCAGTTTTCAAAGGATGTGAGGCCTCCGGTCGCTATGAGGCGGAGGAGTAGGTCTTTCTCTGTGGTCTCCACAGGGGATTCAGACAACCCTTCGTCTTGGGAGATGCAAGACGAGCCTGCATTCAATTCACTGCAGGGATATCCGGTCTTACTTCGAGTCAGAGCATCTCGGTGTCCTTTCCACTTGAGGCCACAAACTCGGGGTCCCTCAAATATACCTGTAGCTGAGAGAAGCCTCCTCTTGAGGTGCTTGTGGAAAGTTGCTATTCCTCTTGAGTCTAAGCCAGGGACTAAGCTCTCATCCCGAGTTGATTTGGGGTCCACGGAGCCATTTCATGTTGCTCCAGTGACCTCAGGATCCCTCTAGACTTGAGACAGTGATCTTGGGTTTTCTCTGGAGTGCCATCAAGGAAATCAAGGCTCCTTTCAGGTTTGATATGGAACACGGAATTGCTCTGCACGCAGTTCTGGGGAATCGGGCCTAAACTCGCGGCGATTGGGAAGTCTCATGGTTTTTCTCGAGTTGCGGCCGGAACCTGGGGTATATTCTCGAGTTACGCCGGGGAGGGCCCTTCCAGAAACGTGTTTGTTCAGCGATGTCAGGACTCCTGCCTTGGTGCTAGGGACACCTCGGGATTCTCCTCGAGGCTTGACATGGCAATTGGGACGCGTCTCCACGTGAGGCGGGAGACCCAGGGTCCCGTTCCACGTGCCACAGGGATCCTGGGACTCCTATCCATTTTCAAGAGGAGTCAGGCATCGTCTCCTTTGGAAGCATTGATCTCCGCGCACCTCTCGAGTTTTCAAAGGATGTGAGGCCTCCGGTCGCGATGAGGCGGAGAACTAGGTCTTTCTCTGTGGTCTCCACAGGGGATTCAGACATCCCTTCGTCTTGGGAGATGCAAGTCGAGCCTGCATTCAATTCACTGCAGGGACATCCGGCCTTACTTCGAGTCAGAGCATCTCGGTGTCCATTCCACTTGAGGCCACAAAGTCATGGTCCCTCTCACATACTTGTAGCTGAGAGAAGCCACCTATAGATGCTTATGGAAATTTGGTATTCCTCTTGAGTCGAAGCCAGGGACTAAGCTCCCATCTCGGGTTGATTTGGGGTCCACGGAGCCCTTTCGTGTTGCTACAGTGACCTCAGGATCCCTCTAGACTTGAGACAGTGATCTTGGGTTTTATCTGGAGTGCCATTAAGGAAATCAAGGCTCCTTTCACGTTTGATGTGGAACACGGAATTGCTCTACACACAGTTCAGGGGAATCAGGCCTCATCTCGCGGCGAGGGGGAAGTCTCATGGTTTTTCTCGAGTTGCGGCCGGAACCTGGGGTATATTCTCGAGTTACGACAGGGAGGGCCCTTCCAGACACGTGTTTGTTCAGCGACGTCAGGACTCCTGCCTAGGTGCTAGGGACACCCGGGATTCTCCTCGAGTCTCGGCATGGCAATTGGGAAGCGTCTCCACGTGAGGCGGGAGACCCATGGTCCCTTTCCACGTGCCACAGGGATCCTGGGACTCCTATCCATTTTCAAGAGGACTCAGGCATCGTCTCCTTTGAAAGCATTGATCTCCGCGCACCTCTCGAGTTTTCAAAGGATGTGAGGATTCCGGTCGAGATGAGGCGGAGAACTAGGTCTTTCTCTGTGGTCTCCACAGGGGATTCAGACATCCCTTCGTCTTGGGAGATGCAAGACGAGCCTGCATTCAATTTACTGCAGGGATATCTGGCCTTACTTCGAGTCAGAGCATCTCGATGTCCATTTCACTTCAGGCCACAAACTCAGGGTCCCTCTCACATACCTGCAGCTGAGAGAAGCCTCCTCTTGAGGTGCTTGTGGAACGTTGGTATACCTCTTGAGTCGAAGTCAGGGACAAAGCTCTCATCTCGAGTTGATTTCGGGTCAATGGAGCCCTTTCTTGTTGCTCCAATGACCTCAGGATCCCTCTAGACTTGAGACAGTGATCTTGGGTTTTCTCTGGAGTGCCATTAAGGAAATCAAGGCTCCTTTCACGTTTGATGTGGAACACGGAATTGCTCTGCACGCAGTGCAGGGGAATCGGGCCTCATGTCGCGGCGAGGGGGAAGTCTCATGGTTTTTCTCGAGTTGCGGCTGGAACCTGGGGTATATTCTCGAGTTACGACGGGGAGGGCCCTTCCAGACACGTGTTTGTTCAGCGACGTCAGGACTCCTGCCTAGGTGCGACGGACACCTCGGGATTCTCCTCGAGTCTTGCCATGGCAATTGGGACGCGTCTCCACGTGAGGCGGGAGACCCAGGGTCCCTTTCCACGTGCCACAGGGATCCTGGGACTCCTATCCATTTTCAAGAGGAGTCAGGCATCGTTTCCTTGGAAGCATTGATCTCCGCGGACCTCTCGAGTTTTCAAAGGATATGAGGCCTCCGGTCGCGATGAGGCGGAGAACTCGGTCTTTCTCTGTGGTCTCCACAGGGGATTCAGACATCCCTTTGTCTTGGGCGATGCAAGACGAGCCTGCATTCCATTCACTGCAGGGATATCCAGCCTTACTTCCAGTCAGAGCATCCCGGTGTCCATTCCACTTGAGGCCACAAACTCAGGGTCCCTCTCACATACCTGCAGCTGAGAGAAGCCTCCTCTTGAGGTGCTTGTGGAAAGTTGGTATTCCTCTTGAGTCGAAGCCAGGGACTAAGCTCTCATCTCGAGATGATTTGGGGTCCACGGATCCCTTTCTTTTTGCACCAGTGACCTCAGGATCCCTCTAGACTAGAGACAGTGACTTTGGGTTTTCTCTGGAGTGCCATCAAGGAAATCAAGGCTCCTTTCACGTTTGATGTGGAACACGGAATTGCTCTGCACGCAGTGCAGGGGAATCGGGCCTCATCTCCCGGCGAGTGCGAAGTCTCATGGTTTTTCTCGAGTTGCGACCGCAACCTGGGGTATATTCTCGAGTTACGACGGGGAGGGCCCTTCCAGAAACGTGTTTGTTCAGCGAAGTCAGGACTCCTGCCTAGGTGGGAGGGACACCCGGGATTCTCCTCGAGTCTCGTCATGGCAATTGGCTCGCGTCTCCATGTGAGTCGGGAGACCCAGGGTCCCTTTCCACGTGCAACAGGGATCCTGGGACTCCTATCCATTTTCAAGAGGAGTCAGGCATCATCTCCTTTGGAAGCATTGAACTCCACGGACCTCTCCAGTTTTCAAAGGATGTGAGGCCTCCTGTCGCGATGAGGAGGAGAACTAGGTCTTTCTCTGTGGTCTCCACAGGGGATTCAGATATCCCTTCGTTTTGGGAGATGCAAGTCGAGCCTGCACTCAATTCACTGCAGGGATATACGGCCTTACTTCGAGTCAGAGCATCTCGGTGTCCATTCCACCTGATTCCACAAACTCAGGGTCCCTCTCACATACCTGTAGCTGAGAGAAGCCTCCTCTTGAGGTGCTTGTGGAAAGTTGGTATTCCTCTTGAGTCGAAGCCAGGGACTAAGCTCTCATCTCGAGTTGATTTGGGGTCCACGGAGCCCTTTCGTGGTGCTCCAGTCACCTCAGGATCCCTGTAGACTTGAGACAGTGATCTTGGGTTTTCTCTGGAGTGCCATCAAGGAAATCAATTCTCCTTTCAGGTTTGATATGGAACACGGAATTGCTCTGCACGCAGTTCTGGGGAATCGGGCCTAAACTCGCGGCGATTGGGAAGTCTCATGGTTTTTCTCGAGTTGCGGCCGGAACCTGGGGTATATTCTCGAGTTACGCCGGGGAGGGCCCTTCCAGAAACGAGTTTGTTCAGCGATGTCAGGACTCCTGCCTTGGTGCTAGGGACACCTCGGGATTCTCCTCGAGGCTTGACATGGCAATTGGGACGCGTCTCCACGTGAGGCGGGAGACCCAGGGTCCCGTTCCACGTGCCACAGGGATCCTGGGACTCCTATCCATTTTCAAGAGGAGTCAGGCATCGTCTCCTTTGGAAGCATTGATCTCCGCGCACCTCTCGAGTTTTCAAAGGATGTGAGGCCTCCGGTCGCGATGAGGCGGAGAACTAGGTCTTTCTCTGTGGTCTCCACAGGGGATTCAGACATCCCTTCGTCTTGGGAGATGCAAGTCGAGCCTGCATTCAATTCACTGCAGGGACATCCGGCCTTACTTCGAGTCAGAGCATCTCGGTGTCCATTCCACTTGAGGCCACAAAGTCATGGTCCCTCTCACATACTTGTAGCTGAGAGAAGCCACCTATAGATGCTTATGGAAATTTGGTATTCCTCTTGAGTCGAAGCCAGGGACTAAGCTCCCATCTCGGGTTGATTTGGGGTCCACGGAGCCCTTTCGTGTTGCTACAGTGACCTCAGGATCCCTCTAGACTTGAGACAGTGATCTTGGGTTTTATCTGGAGTGCCATTAAGGAAATCAAGGCTCCTTTCACGTTTGATGTGGAACACGGAATTGCTCTACACACAGTTCAGGGGAATCAGGCCTCATCTCGCGGCGAGGGGGAAGTCTCATGGTTTTTCTCGAGTTGCGGCCGGAACCTGGGGTATATTCTCGAGTTACGACAGGGAGGGCCCTTCCAGACACGTGTTTGTTCAGCGACGTCAGGACTCCTGCCTAGGTGCTAGGGACACCCGGGATTCTCCTCGAGTCTCGGCATGGCAATTGGGAAGCGTCTCCACGTGAGGCGGGAGACCCATGGTCCCTTTCCACGTGCCACAGGGATCCTGGGACTCCTATCCATTTTCAAGAGGACTCAGGCATCGTCTCCTTTGAAAGCATTGATCTACGCGGACCTCTCGAGTTTTCAAAGGATGTGAGGATTCCGGTCGAGATGAGGCGGAGAACTAGGTCTTTCTCTGTGGTCTCCACAGGGGATTCAGACATCCCTTCGTCTTGGGAGATGCAAGACGAGCCTGCATTCAATTTACTGCAGGGATATCTGGCCTTACTTCGAGTCAGAGCATCTCGATGTCCATTTCACTTCAGGCCACAAACTCAGGGTCCCTCTCACATACCTGCAGCTGAGAGAAGCCTCCTCTTGAGGTGCTTGTGGAACGTTGGTATACCTCTTGAGTCGAAGTCAGGGACAAAGCTCTCATCTCGAGTTGATTTCGGGTCCACGGAGCCCTTTCTTGTTGCTCCAATGACCTCAGGATCCCTCTAGACTTGAGACAGTGATCTTGGGTTTTCTCTGGAGTGCCATTAAGGAAATCAAGGCTCCTTTCACGTTTGATGTGGAACACGGAATTGCTCTGCACGCAGTGCAGGGGAATCGGGCCTCATGTCGCGGCGAGGGGGAAGTCTCATGGTTTTTCTCGAGTTGCGGCTGGAACCTGGGGTATATTCTCGAGTTACGACGGGGAGGGCCCTTCCAGACACGTGTTTGTTCAGCGACGTCAGGACTCCTGCCTAGGTGCGAGGGACACCTCGGGATTCTCCTCGAGTCTTGCCATGGCAATTGGGACGCGTCTCCACGTGAGGCGGGAGACCCAGGGTCCCTTTCCACGTGCCACAGGGATCCTGGGACTCCTATCCATTTTCAAGAGGAGTCAGGCATCGTCTCCTTTGGAAGCATTGATCTCCGCGGACCTCTCGAGTTTTCAAAGGATATGAGGCCTCCGGTCGCGATGAGGCTGAGAACTCGGTCTTTCTCTGTGGTCTCCACAGGGGATTCAGACATCCCTTTGTCTTGGGCGATGCAAGACGAGCCTCCATTCCATTCACTGCAGGGATATCCAGCCTTACTTCCAGTCAGAGCATCTCGGTGTCCATTCCACTTGAGGCCACATACTCAGGGTCCCTCTCACATACCTGCAGCTGAGAGAAGCCTCCTCTTGAGGTGCTTGTGGAAAGTTGGTATTCCTCTTGAGTCGAAGCCAGGGACTAAGCTCTCATCTCGAGATGATTTGGGGTCCACGGATCCCTTTCTTTTTGCACCAGTGACCTCAGGATCCCTCTAGACTAGAGACAGTGACTTTGGGTTTTCTCTGGAGTGCCATCAAGGAAATCAAGGCTCCTTTCACGTTTGATGTGGAACACGGAATTGCTCTGCACGCAGTGCAGGGGAATCGGGCCTCATCTCGCGGCGAGTGCGAAGTCTCATGGTTTTTCTCGAGTTGCGACCGCAACCTGGGGTATATTCTCGAGTTGCGACGGGGAGGGCCCTTCCAGAAACGTGTTTGTTCAGCGAAGTCAGGACTCCTGCCTAGGTGGGAGGGACACCCGGGATTCTCCTCGAGTCTCGTCATGGCAATTGGCTCGCGTCTCCATGTGAGTCGGGAGACCCAGGGTCCCTTTCCACGTGCAACAGGGATCCTGGGACTCCTATCCATTTTCAAGAGGAGTCAGGCATCATCTCCTTTGGAAGCATTGAACTCCACGGACCTCTCCAGTTTTCAAAGAATGTGAGGCCTCCTGTCGCGATGAGGAGGAGAACTAGGTCTTTCTCTGTGGTCTCCACAGGGGATTCAGATATCCCTTCGTTTTGGGAGATGCAAGTCGAGCCTGCACTCAATTCACTGCAGGGATATACGGCCTTACTTCGAGTCAGAGCATCTCGGTGTCCATTCCACCTGATTCCACAAACTCAGGGTCCCTCTCACATACCTGTAGCTGAGAGCAGCCTCCTCTTGAGGTGCTTGTGGAAAGTTGGTATTCCTCTTGAGTCGAAGCCAGGGACTAAGCTCTCATCTCGAGTTGATTTGGGGTCCACGGAGCCCTTTCGTGGTGCTCCAGTCACCTCAGGATCCCTGTAGACTTGAGACAGTGATCTTGGGTTTTCTCTGGAGTGCCATCAAGGAAATCAATTCTCCTTTCAGGTTTGATATGGAACACGGAATTGCTCTGCACGCAGTTCTGGGGAATCGGGCCTAAACTCGCGGCGATTGGGAAGTCTCATGGTTTTTCTCGAGTTTCGGCCGGAACCTTGGGTATATTCTCGAGTTACGCCGGGGAGGGCCCTTCCAGAAACGTGTTTGTTCAGCGATGTCAGGACTCCTGCCTTGGTGCTAGGGACACCTCGGGATTCTCCTCGAGGCTTGACATGGCAATTGGGACGCGTCTCCACGTGAGGCGGGAGACCCAGGGTCCCGTTCCACGTGCCACAGGGATCCTGGGACTCCTATCCATTTTCAAGAGGAGTCAGGCATCGTCTCCTTTGGAAGCATTGATCTCCGCGCACCTCTCGAGTTTTCAAAGGATGTGAGGCCTCCGGTCGCAATGAGGCGGAGAACTAGGTCTTTCTCTGTGGTCTCCACAGGGGATTCAGACATCCCTTCGTCTTGGGAGATGCAAGTCGAGCCTGCATTCAATTCACTGCAGGGACATCCGGCCTTACTTCGAGTCAGAGCATCTCGGTGTCCATTCCACTTGAGGCCACAAAGTCATGGTCCCTCTCACATACTTGTAGCTGAGAGAAGCCACCTATAGATGCTTATGGAAATTTGGTATTCCTCTTGAGTCGAAGCCAGGGACTAAGCTCCCATCTCGGGTTGATTTGGGGTCCACGGAGCCCTTTCGTGTTGCTACAGTGACCTCAGGATCCCTCTAGACTTGAGACAGTGATCTTGGGTTTTATCTGGAGTGCCATTAAGGAAATCAAGGCTCCTTTCACGTTTGATGTGGAACACGGAATTGCTCTACACACAGTTCAGGGGAATCAGGCCTCATCTCGCGGCGAGGGGGAAGTCTCATGGTTTTTCTCGAGTTGCGGCCGGAACCTGGGGTATATTCTCGAGTTACGACAGGGAGGGCCCTTCCAGACACGTGTTTGTTCAGCGACGTCAGGACTCCTGCCTAGGTGCTAGGGACACCCGGTATTCTCCTCGAGTCTCGGCATGGCAATTGGGAAGCGTCTCCACGTGAGGCGGAGACCCATGGTCCCTTTCCACGTGCCACAGGGATCCTGGGACTCCTATCCATTTTCAAGAGGACTCAGGCATCGTCTCCTTTGAAAGCATTGATCTACGCGGACCTCTCGAGTTTTCAAAGGATGTGAGGATTCCGGTCGAGATGAGGCGGAGAACTAGGTCTTTCTCTGTGGTCTCCACAGGGGATTCAGACATCCCTTCGTCTTGGGAGATGCAAGACGAGCCTGCATTCAATTTACTGCAGGGATATCTGGCCTTACTTCGAGTCAGAGCATCTCCATGTCCATTTCACTTCAGGCCACAAACTCAGGGTCCCTCTCACATACCTGCAGCTGAGAGAAGCCTCCTCTTGAGGTGCTTGTGGAACGTTGGTATACCTCTTGAGTCGAAGTCAGGGACAAAGCTCTCATCTCGAGTTGATTTCGGGTCCACGGAGCCCTTTCTTGTTGCTCCAATGACCTCAGGATCCCTCTAGACTTGAGACACTGATCTTGGGTTTTCTCTGGAGTGCCATCAAGGAAATCAAGGCTCCTTTCATTTTTGATGTGGAATACGGAATTGTTCTGCACGCAGTGCAGGGGAATTGGGCCTCATCTCGCGGCGAGGGGGAAGTTTCATGGTTTTTCTCGAGTTGCGGCCGGAACCTGTGGTATATTCTCGAGTTACGACGGGGAGGTCCCTTCCAGACACGTGTTTGTTCAGCGACGTCAGGACTCCTGCCTAGGTGCGAGGGACACCTCGGGATTCTCCTCGAGTCTGGCATGGCAATTGGGACGCGTATCCACGTGAGGCGGGAGACCCAGGGTCCCTTTCCAAGTGCCACAGTGATCCTGGGACTCCTATCCATTTTCAAGAAGAGTCAGGCATCGTCTCCTTTAGAAGCATTGATCTCTGCAGACCTCTCGAGTTTTCAAAGGATGTGAGGCCTCCGGTCGCGATGAGGCGGAGGAGTAGGTCTTTCTCTGTGGTCTCCACAGGGGATTCAGACATCCCTTCGTCTTGGGAGATGCAAGACGAGCCTGCATTCAATTCACTGCAGGGATATCCGGCCTTACTTCGAGTCAGAGCATCTCGGTGTCCATTCCACTTGAGGCCACAAACTCAGGGTCCCTCTCACATACCTGTAGCTGAGAGAAGCCTCCTCTTGAGTTGCTTGTGGAAAGTTGGTATTCCACTTGTGTCGAAGCCAGGGACTAAGCTCTCATCTCGAGTTGATTTGGGGTCCATGGAGCCCTTTCATGTTGCTCCAGTGACCTCAGGATCCCTCTAGACTTGAGACAGTGATCTTGCGTTTTCTCTGGAGTGCCATCAAGGAAATCAAGGCTACTTTCACGTTTGATGTGGAAAATGGAATTGCTCTGCATGCAGTGCAGGGGAATCGGGCCTCAACTCGCGGCAAGGGGGAAATCTCATGGTTTTTCTCGAGTTGAGGCCCGAACATGGGGTATATTCTCGAGTTACGACGGGGAGGGCCCTTCCAGACACGTGTTTGTTGAGCGACGTCAGGACTCCTGCCTAAGTGCGAGGGACACTTCGGGATTCTCCTCGAGTCTTGGGATGGCAATTGGGACGCGTCTCCACGTGAGGCGGGAGACCCAGTGTCCCTTTCCACGTGCCACAGGGATCCTGGGACTCCTATCCATTTTCAAGAGGAGTCAGGCATCGTCTCCTTTGGAAGCATTGATCTCCGCAGACCTCTCGAGTTTTCAAAGGATGTGAGGCCTCTGGTCGCGATGAGGCGGAGAACTCGGTCTTTCTCTGTGGTCTCCACAGGGGATTCAGACATCCCTTCTTCTTGGGAGATGCAAGACGAGCCTGCATTCAATTCACTGCAGGGATATCCGGCCTTACTTCGAGTCAGAGCATCTCGGTGTCCTTTCCACTTGAGGCCACAAACTCGGGGTCCCTGAAATATACCTGAAGCTGAGAGAAGCCTCCTCTTGAGATGCTTGTGGAAAGTTGGTATTCCTCTTGAGTCGAAGCCAGGGACTAAGCTCTCATCTCGAGTTGATTTGGGGTCCACGGAGCCATTTCATGTTGCTCCAGTGACCTCAGGATCCCTCTAGACTTGAGACAGTGATCTTGGGTTTTCTCTGGAGTGCCATCAAGGAAATCAAGGCTCCTTTCACGTTTGATGAGGAACACGGAATTGCTCTGCATGCAGTGCAGGGGAATCGGGCCTCAACTCGCGGCGAGGGGGAAATCTCATGGTTTTTCTCGAGTTGCGGCCGGATCCTGCGGTATATTCTCGAGTTACGACGGGGAGGGCCCTTCCAGACACGTGTTTGTTCAGCGACGTCAGGACTCCTGCCTAGGTGCGAGGGACACCTCGGGATTCTCCTCGAGTCTTGGCATAGCAATTGGGACGGGTCTCCACGTGAGGCGGGAGACCCAGGGTCCCATTCCACGTGCCACAGGGATCCTGGGACTCCTATCCATTTTCAAGAGGAGTCAGGCATCGTCTCCTTTGGAAGCATTGATCTCCGCGGACCTCTCGAGTTTTCAAAGGATGTGAGGCCTCCGGTCGCGATGAGGCGGAGAACTCGGTCTTTCTCTGTGGTCTCCACAGGGGATTCAGACATCCCTTCTTCTTGGGAGATGCAAGACGAGCCTGCATTCAATTCACTGCAGGGATATCCGGCCTTACTTCGAGTCAGAGCATCTCGGTGTCCATTGCATTTGAGGCCACAAATTCAGGGTTCCTCTCACATACCTGTAGCTGAGAGAAGCTTCCTCTTGAGGTGCTTGTGGAAATTTGGTATTCCTCTTGAGTCTAACCCAGGGACTAAGCTCTCATCTCGAGTTGATTTGGGGTCCTTGGAGCCCTTTCGTGTTGCTCCAGTGACCTCAGGATCCCTCTAGACTTGAGACACTGATCTTGGGTTTTCTCTGGAGTGCCATCAAGGAAATCAAGGCTCCTTTCATTTTTGATGTGGAATACGGAATTGCTCTGCACGCAGGGCAGGGGAATCGGGCCTCATCTCGCGGCGAGGGGGAAGTCTCATGGTTTTTCTCGAGTTGCGGCCGGAACCTGGGGTATATTCTCGAGTTACGACGGGGAGGTCCCTTCCAGACATGTGTTTGTTCAGCGACGTCAGGACTCCTGCCTAGGTGCGAGGGACCCCTCGGGATTCTCCTCGAGTCTGGCATGGCAATTGGGACGTGTCCCCATGTGAGGCGGGAGACCCAGGTTCCCTTTCCAAGGGCCACAGAGATCCTGGGACTCCTATCCATTTTCAAGAAGAGTCAGGCCTCGTCTCCTTTAGAAGCATTGATCTCTTCAGACCTCTCCAGTTTTCAAAGGATGTGAGGCCTCCGGTCGCTATGAGGCGGAGGAGTAGGTCTTTCTCTGTGGTCTCCACAGGGGATTCAGACAACCCTTCGTCTTGGGAGATGCAAGACGAGCCTGCATTCAATTCACTGCAGGGATATCCGGTCTTACTTCGAGTCAGAGCATCTCGGTGTCCTTTCCACTTGAGGCCACAAACTCGGGGTCCCTCAAATATACCTGTAGCTGAGAGAAGCCTCCTCTTGAGGTGCTTGTGGAAAGTTGCTATTCCTCTTGAGTCTAAGCCAGGGACTAAGCTCTCATCCCGAGTTGATTTGGGGTCCACGGAGCCATTTCATGTTGCTCCAGTGACCTCAGGATCCCTCTAGACTTGAGACAGTGATCTTGGGTTTTCTCTGGAGTGCCATCAAGGAAATCAAGGCTCCTTTCAGGTTTGATATGGAACACGGAATTGCTCTACACACAGTTCAGGGGAATCAGGCCTCATCTCGCGGCGAGGGGGAAGTCTCATGGTTTTTCTCGAGTTGCGGCCGGAACCTGGGGTATATTCTCGAGTTACGACAGGGAGGGCCCTTCCAGACACGTGTTTGTTCAGCGACGTCAGGACTCCTGCCTAGGTGCTAGGGACACCCGGGATTCTCCTCGAGTCTCGGCATGGCAATTGGGAAGCGTCTCCACGTGAGGCGGGAGACCCATGGTCCCTTTCCACGTGCCACAGGGATCCTGGGACTCCTATCCATTTTCAAGAGGACTCAGGCATCGTCTCCTTTGAAAGCATTGATCTCCGCGCACCTCTCGAGTTTTCAAAGGATGTGAGGATTCCGGTCGAGATGAGGCGGAGAACTAGGTCTTTCTCTGTGGTCTCCACAGGGGATTCAGACATCCCTTCGTCTTGGGAGATGCAAGACGAGCCTGCATTCAATTTACTGCAGGGATATCTGGCCTTACTTCGAGTCAGAGCATCTCGATGTCCATTTCACTTCAGGCCACAAACTCAGGGTCCCTCTCACATACCTGCAGCTGAGAGAAGCCTCCTCTTGAGGTGCTTGTGGAACGTTGGTATACCTCTTGAGTCGAAGTCAGGGACAAAGCTCTCATCTCGAGTTGATTTCGGGTCCATGGAGCCCTTTCTTGTTGCTCCAATGACCTCAGGATCCCTCTAGACTTGAGACAGTGATCTTGGGTTTTCTCTGGAGTGCCATTAAGGAAATCAAGGCTCCTTTCACGTTTGATGTGGAACACGGAATTGCTCTGCACGCAGTGCAGGGGAATCGGGCCTCATGTCGCGGCGAGGGGGAAGTCTCATGGTTTTTCTCGAGTTGCGGCTGGAACCTGGGGTATATTCTCGAGTTACGACGGGGAGGGCCCTTCCAGACACGTGTTTGTTCAGCGACGTCAGGACTCCTGCCTAGGTGCGAGGGACACCTCGGGATTCTCCTCGAGTCTTGCCATGGCAATTGGGACGCGTCTCCACGTGAGGCGGGAGACCCAGGGTCCCTTTCCACGTGCCACAGGGATCCTGGGACTCCTATCCATTTTCAAGAGGAGTCAGGCATCGTTTCCTTGGAAGCATTGATCTCCGCGGACCTCTCGAGTTTTCAAAGGATATGAGGCCTCCGGTCGCGATGAGGCGGAGAACTCGGTCTTTCTCTGTGGTCTCCACAGGGGATTCAGACATCCCTTTGTCTTGGGCGATGCAAGACGAGCCTGCATTCCATTCACTGCAGGGATATCCAGCCTTACTTCCAGTCAGAGCATCCCGGTGTCCATTCCACTTGAGGCCACAAACTCAGGGTCCCTCTCACATACCTGCAGCTGAGAGAAGCCTCCTCTTGAGGTGCTTGTGGAAAGTTGGTATTCCTCTTGAGTCGAAGCCAGGGACTAAGCTCTCATCTCGAGATGATTTGGGGTCCACGGATCCCTTTCTTTTTGCACCAGTGACCTCAGGATCCCTCTAGACTAGAGACAGTGACTTTGGGTTTTCTCTGGAGTGCCATCAAGGAAATCAAGGCTCCTTTCACGTTTGATGTGGAACACGGAATTGCTCTGCACGCAGTGCAGGGGAATCGGGCCTCATCTCCCGGCGAGTGCGAAGTCTCATGGTTTTTCTCGAGTTGCGGCCGGAACCTGGGGTATATTCTCGAGTTACGACGGGGAGGGCCCTTCCAGAAACGTGTTTGTTCAGCGAAGTCAGGACTCCTGCCTAGGTGGGAGGGACACCCGGGATTCTCCTCGAGTCTCGTCATGGCAATTGGCTCGCGTCTCCATGTGAGTCGGGAGACCCAGGGTCCCTTTCCACGTGCAACAGGGATCCTGGGACTCCTATCCATTTTCAAGAGGAGTCAGGCATCATCTCCTTTGGAAGCATTGAACTCCACGGACCTCTCCAGTTTTCAAAGGATGTGAGGCCTCCTGTCGCGATGAGGAGGAGACCTAGGTCTTTCTCTGTGGTCTCCACAGGGGATTCAGATATCCCTTCGTTTTGGGAGATGCAAGTCGAGCCTGCACTCAATTCACTGCAGGGATATACGGCCTTACTTCGAGTCAGAGCATCTCGGTGTCCATTCCACCTGATTCCACAAACTCAGGGTCCCTCTCACATACCTGTAGCTGAGAGAAGCCTCCTCTTGAGGTGCTTGTGGAAAGTTGGTATTCCTCTTGAGTCGAAGCCAGGGACTAAGCTCTCATCTCGAGTTGATTTGGGGTCCACGGAGCCCTTTCGTGGTGCTCCAGTCACCTCAGGATCCCTGTAGACTTGAGACAGTGATCTTGGGTTTTCTCTGGAGTGCCATCAAGGAAATCAATTCTCCTTTCAGGTTTGATATGGAACACGGAATTGCTCTGCACGCAGTTCTGGGGAATCGGGCCTAAACTCGCGGCGATTGGGAAGTCTCATGGTTTTTCTCGAGTTGCGGCCGGAACCTGGGGTATATTCTCGAGTTACGCCGGGGAGGGCCCTTCCAGAAACGAGTTTGTTCAGCGATGTCAGGACTCCTGCCTTGGTGCTAGGGACACCTCGGGATTCTCCTCGAGGCTTGACATGGCAATTGGGACGCGTCTCCACGTGAGGCGGGAGACCCAGGGTCCCGTTCCACGTGCCACAGGGATCCTGGGACTCCTATCCATTTTCAAGAGGAGTCAGGCATCGTCTCCTTTGGAAGCATTGATCTCCGCGCACCTCTCGAGTTTTCAAAGGATGTGAGGCCTCCGGTCGCGATGAGGCGGAGAACTAGGTCTTTCTCTGTGGTCTCCACAGGGGATTCAGACATCCCTTCGTCTTGGGAGATGCAAGTCGAGCCTGCATTCAATTCACTGCAGGGACATCCGGCCTTACTTCGAGTCAGAGCATCTCGGTGTCCATTCCACTTGAGGCCACAAAGTCATGGTCCCTCTCACATACTTGTAGCTGAGAGAAGCCACCTATAGATGCTTATGGAAATTTGGTATTCCTCTTGAGTCGAAGCCAGGGACTAAGCTCCCATCTCGGGTTGATTTGGGGTCCACGGAGCCCTTTCGTGTTGCTACAGTGACCTCAGGATCCCTCTAGACTTGAGACAGTGATCTTGGGTTTTATCTGGAGTGCCATTAAGGAAATCAAGGCTCCTTTCACGTTTGATGTGGAACACGGAATTGCTCTACACACAGTTCAGGGGAATCAGGCCTCATCTCGCGGCGAGGGGGAAGTCTCATGGTTTTTCTCGAGTTGCGGCTGGAACCTGGGGTATATTCTCGAGTTACGACGGGGAGGGCCCTTCCAGACACGTGTTTGTTCAGCGACGTCAGGACTCCTGCCTAGGTGCGAGGGACACCTCGGGATTCTCCTCGAGTCTTGCCATGGCAATTGGGACGCGTCTCCACGTGAGGCGGGAGACCCAGGGTCCCTTTCCACGTGCCACAGGGATCCTGGGACTCCTATCCATTTTCAAGAGGAGTCAGGCATCGTCTCCTTTGGAAGCATTGATCTCCGCGGACCTCTCGAGTTTTCAAAGGATATGAGGCCTCCGGTCGCGATGAGGCTGAGAACTCGGTCTTTCTCTGTGGTCTCCACAGGGGATTCAGACATCCCTTTGTCTTGGGCGATGCAAGACGAGCCTCCATTCCATTCACTGCAGGGATATCCAGCCTTACTTCCAGTCAGAGCATCTCGGTGTCCATTCCACTTGAGGCCACATACTCAGGGTCCCTCTCACATACCTGCAGCTGAGAGAAGCCTCCTCTTGAGGTGCTTGTGGAAAGTTGGTATTCCTCTTGAGTCGAAGCCAGGGACTAAGCTCTCATCTCGAGATGATTTGGGGTCCACGGATCCCTTTCTTTTTGCACCAGTGACCTCAGGATCCCTCTAGACTAGAGACAGTGACTTTGGGTTTTCTCTGGAGTGCCATCAAGGAAATCAAGGCTCCTTTCACGTTTGATGTGGAACACGGAATTGCTCTGCACGCAGTGCAGGGGAATCGGGCCTCATCTCGCGGCGAGTGCGAAGTCTCATGGTTTTTCTCGAGTTGCGACCGCAACCTGGGGTATATTCTCGAGTTGCGACGGGGAGGGCCCTTCCAGAAACGTGTTTGTTCAGCGAAGTCAGGACTCCTGCCTAGGTGGGAGGGACACCCGGGATTCTCCTCGAGTCTCGTCATGGCAATTGGCTCGCGTCTCCATGTGAGTCGGGAGACCCAGGGTCCCTTTCCACGTGCAACAGGGATCCTGGGACTCCTATCCATTTTCAAGAGGAGTCAGGCATCATCTCCTTTGGAAGCATTGAACTCCACGGACCTCTCCAGTTTTCAAAGAATGTGAGGCCTCCTGTCGCGATGAGGAGGAGAACTAGGTCTTTCTCTGTGGTCTCCACAGGGGATTCAGATATCCCTTCGTTTTGGGAGATGCAAGTCGAGCCTGCACTCAATTCACTGCAGGGATATACGGCCTTACTTCGAGTCAGAGCATCTCGGTGTCCATTCCACCTGATTCCACAAACTCAGGGTCCCTCTCACATACCTGTAGCTGAGAGCAGCCTCCTCTTGAGGTGCTTGTGGAAAGTTGGTATTCCTCTTGAGTCGAAGCCAGGGACTAAGCTCTCATCTCGAGTTGATTTGGGGTCCACGGAGCCCTTTCGTGGTGCTCCAGTCACCTCAGGATCCCTGTAGACTTGAGACAGTGATCTTGGGTTTTCTCTGGAGTGCCATCAAGGAAATCAATTCTCCTTTCAGGTTTGATATGGAACACGGAATTGCTCTGCACGCAGTTCTGGGGAATCGGGCCTAAACTCGCGGCGATTGGGAAGTCTCATGGTTTTTCTCGAGTTTCGGCCGGAACCTTGGGTATATTCTCGAGTTACGCCGGGGAGGGCCCTTCCAGAAACGTGTTTGTTCAGCGATGTCAGGACTCCTGCCTTGGTGCTAGGGACACCTCGGGATTCTCCTCGAGGCTTGACATGGCAATTGGGACGCGTCTCCACGTGAGGCGGGAGACCCAGGGTCCCGTTCCACGTGCCACAGGGATCCTGGGACTCCTATCCATTTTCAAGAGGAGTCAGGCATCGTCTCCTTTGGAAGCATTGATCTCCGCGCACCTCTCGAGTTTTCAAAGGATGTGAGGCCTCCGCTCGCAATGAGGCGGAGAACTAGGTCTTTCTCTGTGGTCTCCACAGGGGATTCAGACATCCCTTCGTCTTGGGAGATGCAAGTCGAGCCTGCATTCAATTCACTGCAGGGACATCCGGCCTTACTTCGAGTCAGAGCATCTCGGTGTCCATTCCACTTGAGGCCACAAAGTCATGGTCCCTCTCACATACTTGTAGCTGAGAGAAGCCACCTATAGATGCTTATGGAAATTTGGTATTCCTCTTGAGTCGAAGCCAGGGACTAAGCTCCCATCTCGGGTTGATTTGGGGTCCACGGAGCCCTTTCGTGTTGCTACAGTGACCTCAGGATCCCTCTAGACTTGAGACAGTGATCTTGGGTTTTATCTGGAGTGCCATTAAGGAAATCAAGGCTCCTTTCACGTTTGATGTGGAACACGGAATTGCTCTACACACAGTTCAGGGGAATCAGGCCTCATCTCGCGGCGAGGGGGAAGTCTCATGGTTTTTCTCGAGTTGCGGCCGGAACCTGGGGTATATTCTCGAGTTACGACAGGGAGGGCCCTTCCAGACACGTGTTTGTTCAGCGACGTCAGGACTCCTGCCTAGGTGCTAGGGACACCCGGTATTCTCCTCGAGTCTCGGCATGGCAATTGGGAAGCGTCTCCACGTGAGGCGGAGACCCATGGTCCCTTTCCACGTGCCACAGGGATCCTGGGACTCCTATCCATTTTCAAGAGGACTCAGGCATCGTCTCCTTTGAAAGCATTGATCTACGCGGACCTCTCGAGTTTTCAAAGGATGTGAGGATTCCGGTCGAGATGAGGCGGAGAACTAGGTCTTTCTCTGTGGTCTCCACAGGGGATTCAGACATCCCTTCGTCTTGGGAGATGCAAGACGAGCCTGCATTCAATTTACTGCAGGGATATCTGGCCTTACTTCGAGTCAGAGCATCTCCATGTCCATTTCACTTCAGGCCACAAACTCAGGGTCCCTCTCACATACCTGCAGCTGAGAGAAGCCTCCTCTTGAGGTGCTTGTGGAACGTTGGTATACCTCTTGAGTCGAAGTCAGGGACAAAGCTCTCATCTCGAGTTGATTTCGGGTCCACGGAGCCCTTTCTTGTTGCTCCAATGACCTCAGGATCCCTCTAGACTTGAGACAGTGATCTTGGGTTTTCTCTGGAGTGCCATCAAGGAAATCAAGGCTCCTTTCACGTTTGATGTGGAACACGGAATTGCTCTGCACGCAGTGCAGGGGAATCGGGCCTCATGTCGCGGCGAGGGGGAAGTCTCATGGTTTTTCTCGAGTTGCGGCTGGAACCTGGGGTATATTCTCGAGTTACGACGGGGAGGGCCCTTCCAGACACGTGTTTGTTCAGCGACGTCAGGACTCCTGCCTAGGTGCGAGGGACACCTCGGGATTCTCCTCGAGTCTTGCCATGGCAATTGGGACGCGTCTCCACGTGAGGCGGGAGACCCAGGGTCCCTTTCCACGTGCCACAGGGATCCTGGGACTCCTATCCATTTTCAAGAGGAGTCAGGCATCGTCTCCTTTGGAAGCATTGATCTCCGCGGACCTCTCGAGTTTTCAAAGGATATGAGGCCTCCGGTCGCGATGAGGCTGAGAACTCGGTCTTTCTCTGTGGTCTCCACAGGGGATTCAGACATCCCTTTGTCTTGGGCGATGCAAGACGAGCCTGCATTCCATTCACTGCAGGGATATCCAGCCTTACTTCCAGTCAGAGCATCTCGGTGTCCATTCCACTTGAGGCCACAAACTCAGGGTCCCTCTCACATACCTGCAGCTGAGAGAAGCCTCCTCTTGAGGTGCTTGTGGAAAGTTGGTATTCCTCTTGAGTCGAAGCCAGGGACTAAGCTCTCATCTCGAGATGATTTGGGGTCCACGGATCCCTTTCTTTTTGCACCAGTGACCTCAGGATCCCTCTAGACTAGAGACAGTGACTTTGGGTTTTCTCTGGAGTGCCATCAAGGAAATCAAGGCTCCTTTCACGTTTGATGTGGAACACGGAATTGCTCTGCACGCAGTGCAGGGGAATCGGGCCTCATCTCGCGGCGAGTGCGAAGTCTCATGGTTTTTCTCGAGTTGCGACCGCAACCTGGGGTATATTCTCGAGTTACGACGGGGAGGGCCCTTCCAGAAACGTGTTTGTTCAGCGAAGTCAGGACTCCTGCCTAGGTGGGAGGGACACCCGGGATTCTCCTCGAGTCTCGTCATGGCAATTGGCTCGCGTCTCCATGTGAGTCGGGAGACCCAGGGTCCCTTTCCACGTGCAACAGGGATCCTGGGACTCCTATCCATTTTCAAGAGGAGTCAGGCATCATCTCCTTTGGAAGCATTGAACTCCACGGACCTCTCCAGTTTTCAAAGGATGTGAGGCCTCCTGTCGCGATGAGGAGGAGAACTAGGTCTTCTCTGTGGTCTCCACAGGGGATTCAGATATCCCTTCGTTTTGGGAGATGCAAGTAGAGCCTGCACTCAATTCACTGCAGGGATATACGGCCTTACTTCGAGTCAGAGCATCTCGGTGTCCATTCCACCTGATTCCACAAACTCAGGGTCCCTCTCACATACCTGTAGCTGAGAGAAGCCTCCTCTTGAGGTGCTTGTGGAAAGTTGGTATTCCTCTTGAGTCGAAGCCAGGGACTAAGCTCTCATCTCGAGTTGATTTGGGGTCCACGGAGCCCTTTCGTGGTGCTCCAGTCACCTCAGGATCCCTGTAGACTTGAGACAGTGATCTTGGGTTTTCTCTGGAGTGCCATCAAGGAAATCAATTCTCCTTTCAGGTTTGATATGGAACACGGAATTGCTCTGCACGCAGTTCTGGGGAATCGGGCCTAAACTCGCGGCGATTGGGAAGTTTCATGGTTTTTCTCGAGTTGCGGCCGGAACCTGGGGTATATTCTCGAGTTACGCCGGGGAGGGCCCTTCCAGAAACGTGTTTGTTCAGCGATGTCAGGACTCCTGCCTTGGTGCTAGGGACACCTCGGGATTCTCCTCGAGGCTTGACATGGCAATTGGGACGCGTCTCCACGTGAGGCGGGAGACCCAGGGTCCCGTTCCACGTGCCACAGGGATCCTGGGACTCCTATCCATTTTCAAGAGGAGTCAGGCATCGTCTCCTTTGGAAGCATTGATCTCCGCGCACCTCTCGAGTTTTCAAAGGATGTGAGGCCTCCGGTCGCGATGAGGCGGAGAACTAGGTCTTTCTCTGTGGTCTCCACAGGGGATTCAGACATCCCTTCGTCTTGGGAGATGCAAGTCGAGCCTGCATTCAATTCACTGCAGGGACATCCGGCCTTACTTCGAGTCAGAGCATCTCGGTGTCCATTCCACTTGAGGCCACAAAGTCATGGTCCCTCTCACATACTTGTAGCTGAGAGAAGCCACCTATAGATGCTTATGGAAATTTGGTATTCCTCTTGAGTCGAAGCCAGGGACTAAGCTCCCATCTCGGGTTGATTTGGGGTCCACGGAGCCCTTTCGTGTTGCTACAGTGACCTCAGGATCCCTCTAGACTTGAGACAGTGATCTTGGGTTTTATCTGGAGTGCCATTAAGGAAATCAAGGCTCCTTTCACGTTTGATGTGGAACACGGAATTGCTCTACACACAGTTCAGGGGAATCAGGCCTCATCTCGCGGCGAGGGGGAAGTCTCATGGTTTTTCTCGAGTTGCGGCCGGAACCTGGGGTATATTCTCGAGTTACGACAGGGAGGGCCCTTCCAGACACGTGTTTGTTCAGCGACGTCAGGACTCCTGCCTAGGTGCTAGGGACACCCGGGATTCTCCTCGAGTCTCGGCATGGCAATTGGGAAGCGTCTCCACGTGAGGCGGGAGACCCATGGTCCCTTTCCACGTGCCACAGGGATCCTGGGACTCCTATCCATTTTCAAGAGGACTCAGGCATCGTCTCCTTTGAAAGCATTGATCTACGCGGACCTCTCGAGTTTTCAAAGGATGTGAGGATTCCGGTCGAGATGAGGCGGAGAACTAGGTCTTTCTCTGTGGTCTCCACAGGGGATTCAGACATCCCTTCGTCTTGGGAGATGCAAGACGAGCCTGCATTCAATTTACTGCAGGGATATCTGGCCTTACTTCGAGTCAGAGCATCTCGATGTCCATTTCACTTCAGGCCACAAACTCAGGGTCCCTCTCACATACCTGCAGCTGAGAGAAGCCTCCTCTTGAGGTGCTTGTGGAACGTTGGTATACCTCTTGAGTCGAAGTCAGGGACTAAGCTCTCATCTCGAGTTGATTTCGGGTCCACGGAGCCCTTTCTTGTGCTCCAATGACCTCAGGATCCCTCTAGACTTGAGACAGTGATCTTGGGTTTTCTCTGGAGTGCCATTAAGGAAATCAAGGCTCCTTTCACGTTTGATGTGGAACACGGAATTGCTCTGCACGCAGTGCAGGGGAATCGGGCCTCATGTCGCGGCGAGGGGGAAGTCTCATGGTTTTTCTCGAGTTGCGGCTGGAACCTGGGGTATATTCTCGAGTTACGACGGGGAGGGCCCTTCCAGACACGTGTTTGTTCAGGGACGTCAGGACTCCTGCCTAGGTGCGAAGGACACCTCGGTATTCTCCTCGAGTATTGGCATGGCAATTGCGAGGCGTCTCCACGTGAAAGGGAGACCCAGGGTCCATTTCCCCGTGCCACAGGGATCCTGGGACTCCTATCAATTTTCAAGAGGAGTCAGGCATCCTCTCCTTTGGAAGCATTGATCTCCGCGGACCTCTCGAGTTTTCAAAGGATATGAGTCCTCCGCTCACGATGTGGCGAGAACTAGGTCTTTCTCTGTGGTATCCTCAGGGGATTCAAACATCCGTTCATCTTGGGAGATGCAAGACGAGCCTGCATTCAATTCACTGCAGGGATATCGGGCCTTACTTCGAGTCACAGCGTCTCGGTGTCCATTCCACTTGAGGCCACAAACTCAGGGTCCCTCTCACATACCTGTATCTGAGAGAAGCCTCCTCTTGAGGTGCTTGTGGAAAGTTGGTATTCCCCTAGAGTCGAAGCCAGGGACTAAGCTCTCATCTCGAGTTGATTTGGGGTCCACGGAGCCCTTTCTTGTTGCTACAGTGACCTCAGGATCCCTCTAGACTTTAGACAGTGATCTTGGGTTTTGTATGAAATGCCATTAAGGAAATCAAGGCTCCTTTCACGTTTGATGTGGAACACGGAATTGCTCTGCATGCTGTGCAGAGGAATCGGGCCTCATCTCGCGGCGAGTGGGAAGTCTCATAATTTTTCTAGAGTTGTGGCCAGAACTTGGGGTATATTGTCGAGTTACGACAGGGAGGGCCCTTCCAGACACGTGTTTGTTCAGCGACATCAGGACTCCTGCCTAGGTGCGAGGGACACCTCGGGATTCTCCTCGAGTCTTGCCCTGGCAATTGGGAGGCGTCTACACGTGAGGCGGGAGACCCAGGGCCCCTTTCCACGTGCCACAGGGATCCTGGGACTCCTATCCATTTTCAAGAGGAGTCAGGCATTGTCCTCTTTGGAAGCATTAATCTCTGTGGACCTCTCGAATTTTCAAAGGATGTGAGGCCTCCGGTGCGATGAGGGGAAGAATTAGGTCTTTCTCTGTGGTCTCCACAGGGGATTCAGACATCCCTTCGTCTTGGGAGATTCAAGACGAGCGTGCATTCAATTCCCTGCAGGGATATCCGGCCTTACATCGAGTCAGAGCATCTCGGTGTCCATTCCACTTGAGGCCACAAAATCATGGTCGCTATCACATACATGTAGCTCAGAGAAGCCTCCTCTTGAGGTGCTTGTGGAAACTTGGTATTCCTCTTCAGTTGAAGCCAGGGACTAAGCTCTCATCTCGAGTTGATTTGTGGTCCACGGAGCCCTTTCTTGTTGCTCCAGTGACCTCAGGATCCCTCTAGACTTGATTCAGTCATCTTGAGTTTTCTCTGGAGTGCCATCAAGGAAATCAAGGCTCCTTTCACGTTTGATGTCGAACACGGAATTGTGCTGCACGCAGTGCAAGGGAATCGGGCCTCATCTCGGGGCGAGGGGGAAGTCTCATGGTTTTTCTCGAGTTGCGGCCGGAACCTGGGGTATATTCTTGAGTTACGACGGGGAGGGCCCTTCCAGACACGTGTTTGTTCAGCGACGTCAGGACTCCTGCCTAGGTGCGAGGGACACCTCGGGGTTCTCCTCGAGTCTTGGCATGGCAATTGGGACGCGTCCCCACGTGAGGCGGGAGACCCAGGGTCCCTTTCCACGTGCCACAGGGATCCTGGGTCTCCTATCAATTTTCAAGAGGAGTCAGGCATCGTCTCCTTTGGAAGCATTGATCTCCGCGGACCTCTCGAGTTTTCAAAGAATGTGAGGCCACAGGTCGCGATGAGGAGGAGGACTAGGTCTTTCTCTGTGGTCTGCACAGGGGTTTCAGAAATCCCTTCGTCTTGGGAGATGCAAGACGAGCCTGCATTCCATTCACTGCAGGGATATCCGGCCTTATTTCGAGTCAGAGCATCTCGGTGTCCATTCCACGTGAGGCCACAAACTCAGGGTCCCTCTCACATACCTGTAGCTGAGAGAAGCCTCCTCTTGAGGTGCTTGTGGAAAGTTGGTATTCCTCTTGAGTCTAAGCCAGGGACGAAGCTCTCATCTCGAGTTGATTTGGGGTCCATGGAGGCATTTCTTTTTGCTACAGTGACTTCAGGATCCCTCTAGACTTGAGACGGTGATCTTGGGTTTTCTCTGGAGTGCCATCAAGGATATCAAGGCTCCTTTCACGTTTGATGTGGAACACGGAATTGCTCTGCACGCCGTGCAGAGGAATCGGGCCTCATCTCGCGGCGAGTGGGAAGTCTCATGGTTGTTCTCGAGTTGCGGCCGGAACCTGCGGTATATTCTTGAGTTACGACGGGGAGGGCCCTTCCAGACACGTGTTTGTTCAGCGACGTCAGGACTCCTGCATAGGTGCGAGGGACACCTCGGGGTTCTCCTCGAGTCTTGGCTTGGCAATTGGGATGCGTCCCCACGTGAGGCGGGAGACCCAGGGTCCCTTTCCACGTGCCACAGGGATCCTGGGTCTCCTATCAATTTTCAAGAGGAGTCAGGCATCGTCTCCTTTGGAAGCATTGATCTCCGCGGACCTCTCTAGTTTTCAAAGGATGCGAGGCCTCTGGTCGCGATGAGGCAGAGAAGTAGGTCTTTCTCTGTGGTCTCCACAGGGGATTCAGACATCCCTTCGTCTTGGGAGATGCAAGACGAGCCTGCATTCAATTCACTGCAGCGATATCCGGGCTTACCTCAAGTCAGAGCATCTCGGTTTACATTCCACTTGAGGCCACAGACTCAGGGTCCCTCTCACATACCTGTAGCTGAGAGAGGCCTCCTCTTGAGGTGCTTGTGGAAAGTTGGTATTCCTCTTGAGTCGAAGTCAGGGACTAAAGCTCTCATCTCGTGTTGATTTGGGGTCCACGGAGCCCTTTCATGTTGCTCCAGTGACCTCAGGATCCCTCTAGTCTTGAGACAGTGATCTTGGGTTTTCTCTGGAGTGCCATCAAGGAAATCAAGGCTCCTCTCATGTTTGATGTGGAACACGGAATTGCTCTGCACGCAGTGCAGGGGAATCGGGCCTCATCTCGCGGCGAGGGGGAAGTCTCATGGTTTTTCTCGAGTTGCGGCCGGGACCTGGGGTATATTCTCGAGTTACGACGGGGAGGGCCCTTCCAGACACGTGTTTGTTCAGCGACGTCAGGACTCCTGCCTAGGTGCGAGGGACACCTCGGGATTCTGCTCGAGTCTTGGCATGGCAATTGGGACGCGTCTCCACGTGAGGCGGGAGACCCAGGGTCCCTTTCCACGTGCCACAGGGATCCTGGGACTCCTATCCATTTTCAAGACGAGTCAGGCATCGTCTCCTTTGGAAGCATTGATCTCCGCCGACCTCTCGAGTTTTCAAAGGATGTGAGGTCTCCGGTCGCGATGATGCGGAGGACTAGGTCTTTCTCTGTGGTCTCCACAGGGGATTCAGACATCCCTTCGTCTTGTGAGATGCAAGACGAGCCTGCATTCAAATCACTGCAGGGATGTCTGGCCTTACTTCAAGTCAGAGCATCTCGGGGTCCATTCCACTTGAGGCCACAAACTCAGGGTCCCTCTCACATACCTGTAGCTGAGAGAAGCCTCCTCTTGTGCTTGTGGAAAGTTGGTATTGCTCTTGAGTCGAAGCCAGGGACTAAGCTCTCATCTAGAGTTGATTTGGGGTCCACGGAGCCCTTTCGTGTTGCTCCAGTGACCTCAGGATCCCTCTAGACTTGAGACAGTGATCTTCGGTTTTCTCTGGAGTGCCATCAAGTAAATCAAGTCTCCTTTCACGTTTGATGTGGAACACGGAATTGCTCTGCTCGCAGTGCAGGAGAATCGGGCCTCATCTCACGGCGAGGGGGAAGTCTCATGGTTATTCTGGAGTTGGGGCCGGAACCTGGGGTATATTCTCGAGTTACGACGGGGAGGGCCCTTCCAGACACGTGTTTGTTCAGCGACGTCAGGACTCCTGCCTAGGTGCGAGGGACACCTCGGGATTTTCCTCGAGTCTTGTCATGGCAATTGGGACGCGTCTCCACGTGAGGCGGGAGACGCAGGGTCCCTTTCCACGTGCCACAGGGATCCTGGGACTCCTATCCATTTTCAAGAGGAGTCAGGCATCGGCTCATTTGGAAGCATTGATCTCTGCAGACCTCTCGAATTTTCAAAGGATGTGAGGCCTCCGGTCGCGATGAGGCGGGGGACTAGGTCTTTCTCTGTGGTCTCCACAGCGGATTCAGACATCTCTTCGTCTTGGGAGATGCAAGACGAGCCTGCATTCAATTCACTGCAGGGATATCCGGCCTTACTTCGAGTCAGAGCATCTCGGTGTCCATTCCACTTGAGGCCACAAACTCAGGGTCCCTCTCACATAACTGTTGCTGAGAGAAGACTCCTCTTGAGGTGCTTGTGGAAAGTTGGTATTCCTCTTGAGTCGAAGCCAGGGACTAAGCTCTCATCTCGAGTTGATTTGGGGTCCACGGAGCCCTTTCCTTTTGCTCCAGTGACCTTAGGATCCCTCTAGACTTGAGACAGTGATCTTGGGTTTTCTCTGGAGTGCCATCAAGGAAATCAAGGCTCCTTTCACTTTTGATTTGGAACACGGAATTGCTCTGCATGCAGTGCACGGAAATCGGGGCTCATGTCGCGGCGAGGGGGAAGTCTCATAGTTTTTCTCGAGTTGCGGCCGGAACCTGGGGTATATTCTCGAGTTACGACGGGTAGGGCCCTTCCAGACACGTGTTTGTTCAGCGACGTCAGGACTCCTGCCTAGGTGCGAGGGACACCTCGGGATTCTCCTCGAGTCTTGGCATGGCAATTGGGACGCGTCTCCACGTGAGGCGGGAGACCCAGGGTCCCTTTCCACGTGCCACAGGGATCCTGGGACTCCTATCAATTTTCAAGAGGAGTCAGGCATCGTCTCCTTTGGAAGCATTGATCTCCGCGGACCTCTTGAGTTTTCAAAGGATGTGAGGCCTCCGGTCGCGTTGAGGCGGAGAAGTAGGTCTTTCTCTGTGGTCTCTACAGGGGACTCAGACATCCCTTCGTCTTGGGAGATGGAAGACGAGCCTGCATTCAATTCACTGCAGGGATATCTGGCCTTACTTCGAGTCAGAGCATCTCGGTGTCCATTCCACTTGAGGCCACAAACTCAGGGTCCTTCTCACATACCTGTGGCTGAGAGATCCCTCCTCTTGAGGTGCTTGTGGAAAGTTGGTATTCCTCTTGAGGCGAAGCCAGGTACTAAGCTCTCATCTCGAGTTGATTTGGGGTCCACGGAGCCCTTTCGTGTTGCTCCAGTGACCTCAGGATCCCTCTAGACTTGAGACAGTGATCCTGGGTTTTCTCTGGAGTGCCATCAAGGAATTCAAGGCTCCTTTCAGGTTGGATGTGAAACACGGAATTGCTCTGCACGCAGTCCAGGGGAATCGGGCCTCATCCTGCGGCGAAGGGGAAGTCTCCTGGTTTTTCTCGATTTGCGGCCGTAACCTGGGGTATATTCTCGAGTTACGACGGGGAGGGCCCTTCCAGACACGTGTTTGTTCAGAGACGTCAGGAACCCTGCCTAGGTGCGAAGGACAACTCGGGATTCTCCTCGAGTCTTGGCATGGCAATTGGGACGCGTCTCCTCGTGAGGCGGCAGACCCAGAGTCCCTTTCCACATGCCACAGAGATCCTGAGACTCCTATCCATTTTCAAGAGGAGTCAGGCATCGTCTCCTTTGGAAGCATTGATCTCCGCGGACCTCTCGAGTTTTCAAAGAATGGGAGGCCTCCGGATGCGTTGAGGCGGAGATTTAGGTCTTTCTCTGTGGTCTCCACAGGGGATTCAGACATCCCTTCGTCTTGGGAGATGCAAGAGGAGCCTGCTTTCAATTCACTGCAGGGATATCCGGCCTTAATTCGAATCAGAGCACCTCGGTGTCCATTCCACTTGAGGCAACAAACTCAGGGTCCCTCTCACATACCTGTAGCTGAGAGAAGCCTCCTCTTGAGGTGCTTGTGGAAAGTTGGTATTCCGCTTGTGTCGAAGCCAGGGACTAAGCTCTCATTTCGAGTTGAGTTGGGGTCCACGGAGCGCTTTCGTGTTGCTCCAGTGACCTCAGGATCCCTCTAGACTTGAGACAGTGGTCTTGGGTTTTCTCTGGAGTGCCATCAAGGAAATCAAGGCTCCTTTCACGTTTGAGGTGGAACACGGAATTGCTCTGCACGCATTGCCGGGGAATCGGGCCTCATCTTGCGGCGAGGTGTAAGTCTCATGGTTTTTCTCGAGTTGCAGAAGGACCCTGGGGTATATTCTCGAGTTACGACGGGGAGGGCCCCTCCAGACACGTGTTTGTTCAGCGACGTCAGGACTCGGGCCTAGGTGCGAGGGAAACCTCGGGATTCTCCTCGATTCTTGGCATGGCAATTGGGACGCGTCTCCACGTGAGGCGGGAGACCCAGGGTCCCTTTCCTCGTGCCACAGGGATCCTGGTACTCCTATCCATTTTCAAGAGGAGTCAGTCATCGTCTCCTTTGGAAGCATTGATCTCCGCGGACCTCTCGAGTTTTCAAAGGATGTGAGGCCTCCGGTCGAGATGAGGTGGAGAACTAGGTCTTTCTCTGTGGTCTCTGCAGGGGATTCAGACATCCCTTCGTCTTGGGAGATGCAAGACGAGCCTGCATTCAATTCACTGCAGGGATATCCGGCCTTACATCGAGTCAGAGCATCTCCGTGTACATTCCACTTGAGGCCACAAACTCAGGGTCCCTCTCACATACCTGTAGCTGAGAGAAGCCTCCTCTTGAGGTGCTTGTGGAAAGTTGGTATTCCTCTTGAGTCGAAGCCAGGGACTAAGCTCTCATCTCGAGTTGATTTGGGGTCCACGGAGCCCTTTCTTGTTGCTCCAGTGACCTCCGGTTCCCTCTAGACTTGAGACAGTGATCTTGGGTTTTCTCTGGAGTGCCATCAAGGAAATCAAGGATCCTTTCCCATTTGATGTGGAACACGGAATTGCTCTGCACGCAGTGCAGGGGAATCGGGCCTCATCTCGCGGCGAGGGGGAATTCTCATGGTTTTTCGCGATTTGCGGCCGGAACCTGGGGTATATTCTCGAGTTACGACCTGGAGGGCCCTTCCAGACACGTGTTTGTTCAGCGACGTCAGCACTCCTGCCTAGGTGCGAGGGACACCTCGGGATTCTCCTCGAGTCTTGGCATGGCAATTGGGACGCGTCTCCACGTGAGGCGGGAGAACCAGGTTCCCTTTCCACGTGCCACAGGGATCCTGGGACTGCTATCCATTTTCAAGAGGAGTCAGGCATCGTCTCCTTTGGAAGCATTGATCTCCGCTGACCTCTCGAGTTTTCAAAGGATGTGAGGCCACAGGTCGCGATGAGGCGGAGAACTAGGTCTTTCTCTGTGTTCTCCACAGGGGATTCATACATCCCTTCGTCTTGGGAGATGCAAGACGAGCCTGCATTCCATTCACTGCAGGGATATCCGGCCTTACTTCGAGTCAGAGCATCTCAGTGTCCATTCCACTTGAGGCCAAAAACTCAGGGTCCCTCTAACATACCTGTAGCTGAGAGAAGCCTCCTCTTGAGGTGCTTGTGGAAAGTTGGTATTCCTCTTGAGTCGAAGCCAGGGACTAAGCTCTCATCTCGTGTTGATTTGGGGTCCACGGAGCCCTTTCATGTTGCTCCAGTGACCTCAGGATCCCTCTAGACTTGAGACAGTGATCTTGGGTTTTCTCTGGAGTGCCATCAAGGAAATCAAGGCTCCTTTCACGTTTGATGTGGAACACGGAATTGCTCTGCACGCAGTGCAGGGGAATCGGGCCTCATCTCGCGACGAGGGGGAAGTCTCATGATTTTTCTAGAGTTGCGGCCAGAACCTAGGGTATATTCTCGAGTTACGATGGGGAGGGCCTTTCCAGACACGTGTTTGTTCAGCGACGTCAGGACTCCTGCCTAGGTGCGAGGGACACCTCGGGATTCTCCTCGAGTCTTTTCATGGCAATTGGGACTCGTCTCCACGTGAGGCAGGAGACCCAGGGTCCCTTTCCACGTGCCACAGGGATCCTGGGACTCCTATCCATTTTCAAGAGGATTCAGGCATCGTCTCCTTTGGAAGCATTGATCTCCGTGGTCCTCTCGAGTTTTCAAAGGATCCGAGGCCTCCGGTCGCGATGAGGCGGAGATCTAGGTCTTTCTCTGTGGTCTCCACAGGGGACTCAGACATCCCTTCGTCTTGGGAGATGCAAGACGAGCCTGCATTCAATTCACTGCATTAATATCGGGCCTTATTTCCAGTCAGAGCACCTCGGTGTCCATTCCACTTGAGGCCACAATCTGAGGGTCCCTCTCACATACCGGTAGCTGAGAGAAGCCTCCTCTTGCGGTGCTTGTGGAAACTTGGTATTCCTCTTGAGTTGAAGCCAGGGACTAAGCTTTCATCTCGAGTTGATTTGGGGTCCACGGAGCCCTTTCGTGTTGCTCCAGTGACCTCAGGATCCCTCTAGGCTTGAGACAGTGATCTTGGGTATTCTCTGGAGTGCCATCAAGGAAATCAAGGCTCCTTTCACGTTTGAGGTGGAACACGGAATTGCTCTGCACGCAGTGCAGGGGAATCGGTCCTCATCTCGCGGCGAGAGGGAAGTCTCATGGTTTTTCTCGAATTGCGGCCAGAACCTGGGGTATATTCTCGAGTTACGATGGGGAGGGCCCTTCCAGACACGTGTTTGTTCAGCGACTTCAGTACTCCTGCCTAGGTGCGAGGACACCTCGGGATTCTCGTAGAGTCTTGGCATGGCAATTGGGACGCGTCTCCACATGAGGCAGTAGACCCAGGGTCCCTTTCCACGTGCCACAGGGATCCTGGGACTCCTATCCATTTTCAAGAGAAGTCAGGCATCTTCTCCTTTGGAAGCATTGATCTCCGTGGACCTCTCGAGTTTTCAAAGGATGAGAGGCCTCCGGTCGCGATGATGCGGAGATCTAGGGCTTTCTCTGTGGTCTCCACAGGAGATTCAGACATCCCTTCGTCTTGGGAGATGCAAGACGAGCCTGCATTCAATTCACTGCAGGGATATCGGGCCTTACTTCGAGTTAGAGCATCTCTGTGTCCATTCCATTTGAGGCCACAATCTCAGGGTCCCTCTCACATACCTGTAGCTGAGAGAAACCTCCTCTTGAGGGTCTTGTGGAAAGTTGGTATTCCTCTTGAGTCTAAGCCAGGGACTAAGCTCTCATCTCGAGTTGATTTGGGGTCCACGGAGCCCTTTCTTGTTGCTCCAGTGACCTCAGGATCCCTCTAGACTTGAGACAGTGATCTTGGGTTTTCTCTGGAGTGCCATCAAGAAAATCAAGGCTCCTTTCACGTTTGATGTGGAACACGGAATTGGTCTGCATGCAGTGCAGGGGAATCGGACCTCAACTCGCGGCGAACGGGAAATCTCATGGTTTTTCTCGAGTTGCGGCCGGAACCTGGGGTATATTCTCGAGTTACGACGGGGAGGGCCCTTCCAGACACGTGTTTGTTCAGCGACGTCAGGACTCCTGACTAGGTGCGAGGGACACCTCGGGATTCTCCTCGAGTCTTGGCATGGCAATTGGGACGCGTCTCCACGTGAGGCGGGAGACCCAGGGTCCCTTTCCACGTGCCATAGGGATCCTGGGACTCCTATCCATTTTCAAGAGGAGTCAGGCATCGTCTCCTTTGGAAGCATTGATCTCCGCAGACCTCTCGAATTATCAAAGGATGTGAGGTCTCCGGTCGTGATGAGGCGGAGGACTAGGTCTTTCTCTGTGGTCTCCTCAGAGGATTCACACATCCTTTCGTCTTGGCAGATGCAAGACGAGCCTGCATTCAATTCACTGCAGGGATATCCGGCCTTATTTCGAGTCAGAGCATCTCGGTGTCCATTCCACTTGAGGCCACAAACTCAGGGTCCCTCTCACATACCTGTAGCTGAGAGAAGCCTCCTCTTGAGGTGCTTGTGGAAAGTTGGTATTCCGCTTGAGTCGAAGCCAGGGACTAACCTCTCATCTCGAGTTGATTTGGTGTCCACGGAGCCCTTTCGTGTTGCTCCAGTGACCTCAGGATCCCTCTAGGCTTGAGACAGTGATCTTGGGTTTTCTCTGGAGTGCCATCAAGTAAATCAAGGCTCCTTTCACGTTTGATGTGGAACACGGAATTGCTCTGCACGCAGTGCAGGGGAATCGGGCCTCATGTCGCGGCGGGAGGGAAGTCTCATGGTTTTTCTCGAATTGCGGCCAGAACCTGGGGTATATTCTCGAGTCACGATAGGGAGGGCCCTTCCAGACACGTGTTTGTTCAGCGACTTCAGGACACCTGCCTAGGTGCCAGGACACCTCGGGATTCTCCTCGAGTCTTGGCATGGCAATTGGGACGCGTCTCCACATAAGGCAGTAGACCCAGGGTCCCTTTCCACGTGCCACAGGGATCCTGGGACTCCTATCCATTTTCAAGAGGAGTCAGGCATCGTCTCCTTTGGAAACATTGATCTCCGCAGACCTCTCGAGTTATCAAAGGATATGAAGTCTCCAGTCGCGATGAGGTGGAGGACTAGGTCTTTCTCTGTGGTCTCCTCTGGGGATTCAGACATCCCTTCTTCTTGGGAGATGCAAGACGAGCCTGCATTCAATTCACTGCAGGGATATCCGGCCTTACTTCTAGTCAAAGCATCTCGGTGTCCATTCCACGTGAGGCCACAAACTCAGGGTCCCTCTCACATACCTGTAGCTGAGAGAAGCCTCCTCTTGAGGTGCTTGTGGAAAGTTGGTATTCCTCTTGAGTCGAAGCCAGGGACTAAGCTCTCATCTCGAGTTGATTTGGGGTCGACGGAGCCCTTTCGTGTTGCTCCAGTGACCTCAGGATCCCTCTAGACTTGAGACAGTGATCTTGGGTTTTCTCTGGAGTGCCATCAAGGAAATCAAGGCTCCTTTCACGTTTGATGTGGAACACCGAATTGCTCTGCACGCAGTGCAGGGGAATCGGGCCTCATCTCGCGGCGAGGGGGAAGTCTCATGGTTTTTCTCGAATTGCGGCCGGAACCTGGGGTATATTCTCGACTTACAACGGGGAGGGACCTTCCAGACACGTGTTTGTTCAGCGACGTCAGGACTCCTGCCTAGGTGCGAGAGACACCTCGGGATTCTCCTCCAGTCTTGGCATGGCAATTGGGACGCGTCTCCACGTGAGGCGGGAGACCCAGGGTCCCTTTCCACGTGCCACAGGGATCCTGGAACTCCTATCCATTTTCAAGAGGAGTCAGGCATCGTCTCCTTTAGAAGCATTGATCTCCGCGGACCTCTCGAGTTTTCAAAGGATGTGAGGCCTCCGGTCGCGATGAGGCGGAGAATTAGGTCTTTCTCTGTGGTCTCCACAGGGGATTCAGACATCCCTTTGTCTTGGGAGATGCAAGACGAGCCTGCATTCAATTCACTGCAGGGATATCCGGCCTTACTTCGAGTCAGAACATCTCGGTGTCCATTCCACTTGAGGCCACAAACTCAGGGACCCTCTCACATACCTGTAGCTGAGAGAAGCCTCCTCTTGAGGTGCTTGTGGAAAGTTGGTATTCCTCTTGAGTCGAAGCCAGGGACTAAGCTCTCATCTCGAATTGATTTGCGGTCCACGGAGCCCTTTCGTGTTGTTCCAGTGACCTCAGGATCCCTCTAGACTTGAGACAGTGATCTTGGGTTTTCTCTGGAGTGCCATCAAGGAAATCAAGGCTCCTTTCACGTTTGATGTGGAACACTGAACTGCTCTGCACGCAGTGCAGGGGAATCGGGACTCATGTCGCGGCGAGGGGGAAGTCTCATGGTTTTTCTCGAGTTGCGGCCGGAACCTGGGGTATATTATCGAGTTACGATGGGGAGGGCCCTTCCAGACACGTGTTTGTTCAGCGAAGTCAGGACTCCTGCCTAGGTGCGAGGGACACCTCGGGATACTCCTCGAGTCTTGGCATGGCAATTGGGACGCGTCTCCACTCGAGGAGGGAGACCGAGGTTCCCTTTCCACGTGCTACAGGGATCCTGGGACTCCTATCCATTTTCAAGAGGAGTCAGGCATCCTCTCCTTCAGAAGTATTGATCTCCTTGGACCTCTCGAATTTTCAAAGGATATGAGGCCTCCGATTGCGTTGAGGCGGAGGACTAGGTCTTTCTCTGTGGTCTCCACAGGGGATTCAGACAACCCTTCGTCTTGGGAGATGCAAGACGAGCCTGCATTCAATTCACTGCAGGGATATCCGGCCTTACTTCGAGTCAGAGCATCTCGGTGTCCATTCCACTTGAGGCCACAAACTCAGGGTCCCTCTCACATACCTGTAGCTGAGAGATGCCTCCTTTTGAGGTGCTTGTGGAAAGTTGGTATTCCTCTTGAGTCTAAGCCAGGGAATAAGCTCTCATCTCGAGTTGATTTGGGGTCCACGGAGCCCTTTCGTGTTGCTACAGTGACCTCAGGATCCCCCTAGACTTGAGACAGTGATCTTGGGTTTTCTCTGGAGTGCCATCAAGGAAATCAAGTCTCCTATCACGTTTGATGTGGAACACGGAATTGGTCTGCATGCAGTGCAGGGGAATCGGGCCTCAACTCGCGGCGAGGGGGAAATCTCATGGTTTTTCTCGAGTTGCGGCCGGAACCAGGGGTATATTCTCGAGTTACTATGGGGAGGGCAATTCCAGACACGTGTTTGTTCAGCGACGTCAGGATATTGCCGAGGTGCGAGGGACACCTCGGGATTCTCCTCGAGTCTTGGCATGGCAATTGGAACGCGTCTCCACGTGAGGCGGGAGACCCAGGATCCCTCTCCACGTGCCACAGTGATCCTGGGACTCCTATCCATTTTCAGGAGGAGTCAGGCATCGTCTCCTTTGGAAGCATTGATCTCCGCACACCTCTCGAGTTTTCAAAGGATGTGAGGCCTCCAGACGCGATGAGGCGTAGGACTAGTTTTTTCTCTGTCGTCTCCACAGGCGATATAGACATCCGTTCGTCTTTGGAGATGCAAGACGAGCCTGCATTCAATTCACTGCAGGGATATCCGGCCTTACTTCGAGTCAGAGCATCTCGGTGTCCATTCCACTTGAGGCCACAAACTCAGGGGCCCTCTCACATACCTGTAGCTGAGAGAAGCTTCCTCTTGAGGTGCTTGTGGAAGGTTGGTATTCCTCCTGAGTCGAAGCCAGGGACTAAGCTCTCATCTCGAGTTGATTTGGGGTCCACGGAGCCCTTTCGTGTTGCTACAGTGACCTCAGGATCCCTCTAGACTTGAGACAGTGATCTTGGGTTTTCTCTGGTGTGCCATCAAGGAAATCAAGGCTCCTTTCACATTTGATGTGGAACACGGAATTGCTCTGCACGCAATGCAGGGGAATCGGGCATCATCTCGCGGCGAGGGGAAAGTCTCATGGTGTTTCTCGAGTTGCGGCCGGAACCTGGGGTATATTCTCGAGTTACGACAGGGAGGGCCCTTCCAGACACGTGTTTGTTCAGCGACCTCAGGACTCCTGCCTAGGTGCGAGGGACACCTCCGGATTCTCCTCGAGTCTTGGCATGGCAATGGGGACGCGTCTCCACGTGAGACGGGAGACCCAGGGTCCCTTTCCACGTGCCACAGGGATCCTGGGACTCCTATCCATTTTCAAGAGGAGTCAGGCATCGTCTCCTTTGGAAGCATTGATCTCCGCGGACCTCTCGAGTTTTCAAAGGATGTGAGGCCTCCGCTCGCGATGAGGCGGAGAATTAGGTCTTTCTCTGTGGTCTCCACAGGGGATTCACACATCCCTTCGTCTTGGGAGATGCAAGACGAGCCTGCATTCAATTCACTGCAGGGATATCCGGCCTTATTTCGAGTCAGAGCATCTCGGTGTCCATTCCACTTGAGGCCACAAACTCAGGGTCCCTCTCACATACTTGTACCTGAGAGAAGCCTCCTCTTGAGGTGCTTGTGGAAAGGTGGTATTCCTCTTGAGTCGAAGCCAGGGACTAAGCTCTCATCTCGAGTTGATTTGGGGTCCACGGAGCCCTTTCCTGTTGCTACAGTGACCTCAGGATCCCTCTAGACTTGAGACAGTGATCTTGGGTTTTCTCTGTAGTGCCATCAAGGAAATCAAGGCTCCTTTCACGTTTGATGTGGAAAACGGAATTTCTCTGCACGCAGTTCAGGGGAATCGGGACTCATGTCGCGGCGAGGGGGAAGTCTCATGGTTTTTCTCGAGTTGCGACCGGAACCTGGGTTATATTCTCGAGTTACGATGGGGAGGGCCCTTCCAGGCACGTGTTTGTTCAGCGACCTCAGGACCCCTGCCTAGGTTCGAGGGACACCTCGGGATTCTCCTCGAGTCTTGGCATGGCAATTGGGATGCGTCTCCACGTGATGCGGGAGACGCAGGGTCCCTTTCCACGTGCTACAGGGATCCTGGGACTCCTATCCATTTTCAAGAGGAGTCAGGCATCGTCTCCTTTGGAAGCATTGATCTCCGTGGACCTCTCGAATTTTCAAAGGATGTGAGGCCTCCGGTCGCGATGAGGCGGAGAACTAGGTCTTTTTCTGCGGTCTCCACAGGGGATTCAGACATCCCTTCGTCTTCGGAGATGCAAGACGAGCCTGCATTCAATTCACTGCAGGGATATCCGGCCTTACTTCGAGTCAGAGCATCTCGGTATCCATTCCACTTGAGGCCACAAACTCAGGGTCCCTCTCACATACCTGTAGCTGAGAGAAGCCTCCTCTTGAGGTGCTTGTGGAAAGTTGGTATGACTCTTGAATCGAAGCCAGGGAATAAGCTCTCATCTCGAGTTGATTTGGGGTCCACGGAGCCCTTTCATGTTTCTACAGTGACCTCAGGATCCCTCTAGACTTGAGACAGTGATTTTGAGTTTTATCTGAAGTGCCATCAAGGAAATCAAGGCTCCTTTCACGTTTGATGTGGAACACGGAATTGCTCTGCACGCAGTGCAGGGGAATCGGGCCTCATCTCGAGGAGAGGCAGAAGTCTCATGGTTTTTCTCGAGTTGCGGCCGGAACCTGGGGTATATTCTCGAGTTACGACGGGGAGGGCTCTTCCAGACACGTGTTTGTTCAGCGACGTCAGGACTCCTGCCTAGGTGCGAGGGACACCTCGGGATTCTCCTCGAGTCTTGGCATGGCAATTGGGACGCGTCTCCACGTGAGGCGGGAGACCCAGGGTCCCTTTCCACGTGCCACAGGGATCCTGGGTCTCCTATCAATTTTCAAGAGCAGTCAGGCATCTTCTCCTTTGGAAGCATTGATCTCCGCGGACCTCTCGAGTTTTCAAAGGATGCGAGGCCGCCGCTCGCGATGTGGCGGAGAAATAGGTCTTTCTCTGTGGTCTCCACAGGGGATTCAGACATCCTTTCGTCTTGGGAGATGCAAGACGAGCCTGCATTCCATTTACTGCCAGGATATCCGGCCTTACTTCAAGTCAGAGCATCTCGGTGTACATTCCACTTGAGGCCACAAACTCAGGGTCCCTCTCACATACCTGTAGCTGAGAGAAGCCTCCTCTTGAGGTGCTTGTGGAAAGTTGGTATTCCTCTTGAGTCGAAGCCAGGGACTAAAGCTCTCATCTCGTGTTGATTTGGGGTCCACGGAGCCCTTTCATGTTGCTCCAGTGACCTCAGGATCCCTCTAGTCTTGAGACAGTTATCTTGGGTTTTCTCTGGAATGCCATCAAGGAAATCAAGGCTCCTCTCATGTTTGATGTGGAACACGGATATGCTCTACACGCAGTGCAGGGGAATCGGGCCTCATCTCGCGGCGAGGGGGAAGTCTCATGGTTTTTCTCGAGTTGCGGCCGCAACCTGGGGTATATTCTCGAGTTACGACGGGGAGGGCCCTTCCAGACACGTGTTTGTTCAGCGACGTCAGGACTCCTGCCTAGGTACGAGGGACACCTCGGGATTCTCCTCGAGTCTTGGCATGGCAATTGGGACGCGTCTCCACGTGAGGCGGGAGACCCAGGTTCCCTTTCCATGTGCCACAGGGATCCTGGGACTCCTATCCATTTTCAAGAGGAGTCAGGCATCGTCTCCTTTGGAAGCATTGATCTCCGCGGAGCTCTCGAGTTTTCAATGGATGTGAGGCCTCCGGTCGCGATGAGGTGGAGAACTAGGTCTTTATCTGTGGTTTCCACAGGGGATTCAGACATCCTTTCGTCTTCGGAGATGCAAGACGAGCCTGCATTCAATTCACTGCTGGGATATCCGGCCTTACTTCGAGTCAGAGCATCTCGGTGTCCATTCCACTTGAGGCCACAAACTCAGGGTCCCTCTCACATACCTGTAGCTGAGAGAAGCCTCCTCTTGAGGTGCTTGTGGAAAGTTGGTATTCCTCTTGAGTCGAAGCCAGGGACTAAGCTCTCATCTCGAGTTGATTTGTGGTCCACGGAGACCTTTCTTGTTGCTACTGTGACCTCAGGATCCCTCTAGATTTAGACAGTGATTTTGGGTTTTCTCTGGAGTGTCATCAAGGAAATCAAGGCTCCTTTCACGTTTGAGGTGGCACACGGAATTGACCTGCACGCAGTACAGGGGAATCGGGCCTCATCTCGCGGCAAGGCGGAAATCTCATGGTTTTTCTCGAGTTGCGGCCGGAACCTGGGGTATATTCTCGAGTTACGACGGGGAGGGCCCTTCCAGACACGTGTTTGTTCAGCGACGTCAGGACTCCTGCCTAGGTGCGAGGGACACCTCGGGATTCTCCTCGAGTCTTGGCATGGCAATTGGGACGCGTCTCAACGTGAGGCGGGAGACCCAGGTTCCCTTTCCATGTGCCACAGGGATCCTGGGACTCCTATCCATTTTCAAGAGGAGTCAGGCATCGTCTCCTTTGGAAGCATTGATCTCCGCGGAGCTCTCGAGTTTTCAATGGATGTGAGGCCTCCGGTCGCGATGAGGTGGAGAACTAGGTCTTTATCTGTGGTTTCCACAGGGGATTCAGACATCCTTTCGTCTTCGGAGATGCAAGACGAGCCTGCATTCAATTCACTGCTGGGATATCCGGCCTTACTTCGAATGAGAGCATCTCGGTGTCCATTCCACTTGAGGCCACAAACACAGGGTCCCTCTCACATACCTGTAGCTGAGAGAAGCCTCCTCTTGAGGTGCTTGGGGAAAGTTGGTATTCCACTTGAGTCGAAGCCAGGGACTAAGCTCTCATCTCGAGTTGATTTGGGGTCCACGGAGACCTTTCGTGTTGCTACAGTCACCTGAGGATCCCTCTAGACTTGAGACAGTGATCTTGGGTTTTCTCTGGAGTGCCATCAAGGAAATCAAGGCTCCTTTCACGTTTGATGTGGAACACGGTATTGCTCTGCACGCAGTGAAGGGGATTCGGGCCTCATCTCGCAGCGAAGCGGATGTCTCATGGTTTTTCTCCACTTGTGGCCGGAACCTGGGGTATATTCACGAGTTACGACGTTGGGGGCCCTTCCAGAAGCGTGTTTGTTCAGCGACGTCAGGACTCCTGCCTAGGTGCGAGGGACACCTCAGGATTCTCCTCGAGTCTTGGCATGTCAATGGGGACGCGTCTCCACGTGAGGCGGGAGACCCAGGGTCCCTTTCCACGTGCCACAGGGATCCTGGGACTCCTATCCATTTTCAAGAGGAGTCAGGCATCGTCTCCTTTGGAAGCATTGATCTCCGCGGACCTCTCGAGTTTTCAAAGGATGTGAGGCCTCCGGTCTCGATGAGGCGGAGAACGAGGTCTTTCCCTGTGGTCTCCACTGGGGATTCAGACATCCCTTCGTCTTGGGAGATGCAAGACGAGCATGCACTCAATTCACTGCAGGGCTATCCGGCCTTACTTCGAGTCAGAACATCTCGGTGTCCATTCCATTTGAGGCCACAAACTCAGGGTCCCTCTCACATACCTGTAGCTGAGAGAAGCCTCCTCTTGAGGTGCTTGTGGAAAGTTGATATTCCACTTGAGTCGAAGCCAGGAACTAAGCTCTCATCTCGAGTTGATTTGGGGTCCACGGAGCCCTTTCGTGTTGCTACAGTGACCTCAGGATCCCTCTAAACTTGAGACAGTGATCTTGGGTTTTCTCTGGAGTGCCATCAAGGAAATCAAGGCTCCTTTCACGTTTGATGTGGAACACGGAATTGCTGTGCAGGCAGTGCAGGGGAATCGGGCCTCATCTCGCGGCGATTGGGAAGTCTCATGGTTGTTCTCGAGTTGCGGCCGGAACCTGGGGTATATTCTCGAGTTACGACAGGGAGGGCCGTACAAGAAAAGTGTTTGTTCACTGACATCATCACTCCTGCCTAGGTGCGAGGGACACCTCGGGATTCGCCTGAAGTCTTGGCATGGCAATTGGGACGGGTCTCCACGTGAGGCGGGAGACCCAGGGACCCTTTCCACGTGCCACAGGGATCCTGGGACTCCTATTCACTTTCAAGAGGAGTCAGGCATCGTCTCCTTTGGAAGCATTGATCTCCGCGGACCTCTCGAGTTTTCAAAGGATGTGAGGCCTCCGGTCGCGATGAGGCGAGAACTATGTCTCTCTGTGGTCTCCACAGGGGATTCAGACATGCCTTCGTCTTGGGAGATGCAAGACGAGCCTGCATTCAATTCACTGCAGGGATATCCGGTCTTACTTCAAATCAGAGCATCTCGGTGTATATTCCACTTGAGGCCACAAATTCAGGGTCCCTCTCACATACCTGTATCAGAGAGAAGCCTCCTCTTGAGGTGCTTGTGGAAAGTTGGTATTCCTCTTGAGTCGAAGCCAGGGACTAAGCTATCATCTCGAGTTGATTTGGGGTCCACAGAGCCCTTTCGTGTTGCTACAGTGACCTCAGGGTCCCTCTAGACTTGAGACAGTGATCTTGGGTTTTCTCTGGAGTGCCATCAAGGAAATCAAGGCTCCTTTCACGTTTGATGTGGAACACAGAATTGCTCTGCACGCAGTGCAGGGAAATCGGGCCTCATCTCGCGGCGAGGTGGAAGTCTCATGGTTTTTCTCTAGTTGCGGCCGGAACCTGGGGTATATTCTTGAGTTACGACAGGAAGGGCCCTTCCAGACACGTGTTTGTTCAGCGACGTCAGGACTCCTGCCTAGGTGCTAGGGACACCTCGGGATTCTCCTCGAGTCTTGGCATGGTAATTGGGACGCGTATCCACGTGAGGCGGGAGACCCAGCGTCCCTTTCCACGTGCCACAGGGATCCTGGGACTCCTATCCATTTTCAAAAGGAGTCAGGCATCGTCTCCTTTGGAAGCATTGATCTCCGCGGACTTTTCGAGTTTTCAAAGGATGTGAGGCCTCTGGTCGCGATGAGGCGGAGAACTCGGTCTTTCTCTGTGGTCTCCACAGGGGATTCAAACATCCCTTCGTCTTGGGAGATGCAAGACGAGCCTGCATTCAATTCACTGCAGGGATATCCGGCCTTACTTCGAGTCAGAGCATCTCGGTGTCCATTACACTTGAAGCCACAAATTCAGGGTCCCTCAAATATACATGTAGCTGAGAGAAGCCTCCCCTTGAGGTGCTTGTGGAAAGTTGGTATTCCTCTTGTGTCGAAGCCAGGGACTAAGCTCTCATCTCGAGTTGATTTGGGGTCCACGGAGCCCTTTCGTGTTGTTCCAGTGACCTCAGGATCCCTCTAGACTTGAGACAGTGATCTTGGGTTTTCTCTGGAGTGCCATCAAGGAAATCAAGGCTCCTTTCACGTTTGATGTGGAACACGGAATTTCTCTGCACGCAGTGCAGGGGAATCGGGACTCATGTCGCGGCGAGGGGGAAGTCTCATGGTTTTTCTCGAGTTGCGACCGGAACCTGGGTTATATTCTCGAGTTACGATGGGGAGGGCCCTTCCAGACATGTGTTTGTTCAGCGACGTCAGGACTCCTGCCTAGGTGCGAGGGACACCTCGGATTCTCCTCGAGTCTTGGCATGGCAATTGGGACGCGTCTCCACGCGAGGAGGTAGACCCAGGGTCCCTTTCCACGTGCCACAGCGATCCTGGGACTCCTATCCATTTTCAAGAGGAGTTAGGCATCCTCCCCTTCGGAAGTATTGATCTCCGCGGACCTCTCGAGTTTTCAAAGGATGTGAGGCCTCTGGTCGCGATGAGGCGGAGAATTAGGTCTTTCTCTGTGGTCTCCACAGGGGATTCAGACATCCCTTCGTCTTGGGAGATGCACGACGAGCCTGCATTCAATTCACTGCAGGGATATCCGGCCTTACTTAGAGTCAGAGCATCTCGGTGTCCATTCCACTTGAGGCCACAAACTCAGGGTCCCTCTCACATACCTGTAGCTGAGAGAAGCCTCCTCTTGAGGTGCTTGTGGAAAGTTGGTATTCCTCTTGAGTCGAAGCCAGGGACTAAGCTCTCATCTCGAGTTGATTTGGGGTCCACGGAGCCCTTTCGTGTTGCTCCAGTGACCTCAGGATCCCTCTAGACTTGAGAGAGTGATCTTGGTTTTTCTCTGGAGTGCCATCAAGGAAATCAAGGCTTTTTTCTCGTTTGATGTGGAACAGGGAATTGCTCTACACGCAGTGCAGGGGAATCGGCCCTCATCTCGCGGCAAGGTGGATGTCTCATGGTTTTTCTCAAGTTGCGGCCGGAACCTGGGGTATATTTTCGAGTTACGATGGGGAGGGCCCTTCCAGACACCTGTTTGTTCAGCGACGTCAGGACTCCTGCCTAGGTGCGAGGGACACCTCGGGATTCTCCTCGAGTGTTGGCATGGCAATTGGGACGCCTCTCCACGTGAGATGGGAGACCCAGGGTCCCTTTCCACGTGCCACAGGGATTCTGGGATTCCTATCCATTTTCAAGAAGAGACAGGAATCTTCTCCTTTGGAAGCATTGATCTCCGCGGACCTCTCGAGTTTTCAAAGGATGTGAGGCCTCCGGTCTCGATGAGGCGGAGGACTAGGTCTTTCTCTGTGGTCTCCACAGGGGATTCAGACAACCCTTCATCTTGGGAGATGCAAGACGAGCCTGCATTCAATTCACTGCAGGGATATCCGGCCTTACTTCGAGTCAGAGCATCTCGGTGTCCATTCCACTTGAGGCCACAAACTCAGGGTCCCTCTCACATACCTGTAGCTGAGAGAGCCCCCTCTTGAGGTGCTTGTGGAAAGTTGGTATTCCTCTTGAGTCGAAGCCAGGGACTAAGCTCTCATCTCGAGTTGATTTGGGGTGCACGGAGCCCTTTCATGTTGCTCCAGTGACCTCAGGATACCTCTAGACTTGAGACAGTGAACTTGAGTTTTCTCTGGAGTGCCATCAAGGAAATCAAGGCTCTTTTCACGTTTGATGTGGAACAAGGAATTTCTCTGCATGCATTGCAGGGGAATCGGGCCTCACCTCGCGGCGCGGGGGAAATCTCATGGTTTTTCTCGAGTTGCGGCCGGAACCTGGGGTATATTCTCGAGTTACGACGGGGAGGGCCCTTACAGACACGTGTTTGTTCAGCGACGTCAGGACTCCTGCCTAGGTGCGAGGGACACCTCGGGATTCTCCTCGAGTCTTGGCATGGCAATTGGGACGCGTCTCCACGTGAGGCGGGAGACCCAGGGTTCCTTTCCACGTGCCACAGGGATCCTGAGACTCCTATCCATTTTCGAGAGGAGTCAGGCATCGTCTCCTTTGGAAGCATTGATCTCTGCAGACCTCTCGAGTTTTCAAAGGATGTGAGGCCTCCGGTCACGATGAGGCGGAGGACTAGGTCTTTCTCTGTGGTCTCCACAGGGGTTTCAGACATCCCTTCATCTTGGGAGATGCAAGACGAGCCTGCATTCAATTCACTGCAGGGATATCCGGACTTACTTCGGATCAGAGCATCTCGGTGTCCATTCCACTTGAGGCCACAAACTCAGGGTCCTTCAAATATACCTGTAGCTGAGAGAAGCCTCCTCTTGAGGTGCTTGTGGAAAGTTGGTATTCCTCTTGAGTCTAAGCCAGGGACTAAGCTCTCATCTCGAGTTGATTTGGGGTCGACGGAGCCCTTTCCTGTTGGTCCAGTGACCTCAGTATCCCTCTAGACTTGAGACAGTGATCTTGGGTTTTCTCTGGAGTGCCATCAAGGAAATCAAGGCTCCTTTCACGTTTGATGTGGAACACGGAATTTCTCTGCATGCAGTGAAGGGGAATCGGGCCTCAACTCGCGGCGCGGGGGAAATCTCATGGTTTTTCTTGAGTTGCGGCCGGAACCTGGGGTATATTCTCGAGTTACGACGAGGAGTGCCCTTCCAGACACGTGTTTGTTCAGTGACATCAGGACTCCTGCCTAGGTGCGAGGGACACCTCGGATTCTCCTCGAGTCTTGGCATGGCAACTGGGACGTGTATCCACGTGAGGCGGGAGACCCAGGGTCCCTTTCCACGTGCCACAGCGATCCTGGGACTCCTATCCATTTTCAAGAGAAGTTAGGCATCCTCCCCTTCGGAAGTATTGATCTCCGCGGACCTCTCGAGTTTTCAAAGGATGTGAGGCCTCTGGTCGCGATGAGGCGGAGAATTAGGTCTTTCTCTGTGGTCTCCACAGGGGATTCAGACATCCCTTTGTCTTGGGAGATGCAAGACGAGCCTGCATTCAATTCACTGCAGGGATATCCGGCCTTACATCGAGTCAGAGCATCTCGGTGTCCATTCCACTTGAGGCCACAAACTCAGGGGCCCTCTCACATACCTGTAGCTGAGAGAAGCCTCCTCTTGAGGTGCTTGTGGAAAGTTGGTATTCCTCTTGAGTCGAAGCCAGGGACTAAGCTCTCATCTCGAGTTGATTTGGGGTCCATGGAGCCCTTTCCTGTTGCTCCAGTGACCTCAGGATCCCTCTAGACTTGAGACAGTGATCTTGGGTTTTCTCTGGAGTGTCATCAAGGAAATCAAGGCTCCTTTCATGTTTGATGTGGAACACGGAATTGTTCTGGATGCAGTGCAGGGGAATCGGGCCTAATCTCGCGGCGAGGGGGAAGTCTCATGGTTTTTCTCGAGTTGCGGTCGGAACCTGTGGTATATTCTCGAGTTACGACGGGGAGGTCCCTTCCATACACGTGTTTGTTCAGCGACGTAAGGACTCCAGCCTAGGTGCGAGGGACACCTCGGGATTTTCCTCGAGTCTTGGCATGGCAATTGGGACGCGTATCCACGTGAGGCGGGAGACCCAGGGTCCCTTTCCATGTGCCGCAGGGATCCTGGGACTCCTATCCATTTTCAAGAGGAGTCAGGCATCGTCTCCTTTGGAAGCATTGATCTCCGCAGACCTCTCGAGTTTTCAAAGGATGTGAGGCCTCTGGTCGCGATGAGGCGGAGAACTCGGTCTTTCTCTGTGGTCTCCACAGGGGATTCAGACATCCCTTCTTCTTGGGAGATGCAAGACGAGCCTGCATTCAATTCACTGCAGGGATATCCGGCCTTACTTCGAGTCAGAGCATCTCGGTGTCCTTTCCACTTGAGGCCACAAACTCGGGGTCCCTCAAATATACCTGTAGCTGAGAGAAGCCTCCTCTTGAGGTGCTTGTGGAAAGTTGGTATTCCTCTTGAGTCGAAGCCAGGGACTAAGCTCTCATCTCGAGTTGATTTGGGGTCCACGGAGCCCTTTCTTGTTGCTCCAGTGACATCAGGATCCCTCTAGACTTGAGACAGTGATCTTGGGTTTTCTCTGGAGTGCCATCAAGGAAATCAAGGCTCCTTTCTTTTTTGATGTGTAATACTGAATTCCTCTGCACGCAGGGCAGGGGAATCGGGCCTCATCTCGCGGCGAGGGGGAAGTCTCATGGTTTTTCTCGAGTTGCGGCCGGAACTTGGGGTATATTCTCGAGTTACGACGGGGAGGGCCCTTCCAGACACGTGTTTGTTCAGCGACGTCAGGACTCCTGCCTAGGTGCGAGGGACACCTCGGGATTCTCCTCTAGTCTTGGCATGGCAATTGGGCCGCGTCTCCACGTGTTGCGGGAGACCCAGTGTCCCTTTCCACGTGCCACAGTAATCCTGGGACTCCTATCCATTTTCAAGAGGAGTCAGGCATCGTCTCCTTTGGAAGCATTGATCTCTGCAGACCTCTCGAGTTTTCAAAGGATGTGAGGCCTCCGGTCACGATGAGGCGGAGGACTAGGTCTTTCTCTGTGGTCTCCACAGGGGATTCAGACATCCCTCCTTCTTGGGAGATGCAAGACGAGCCTGCATTCAATTCACTGCAGGGATATCCGGCCTTACTTCGAGTCAGAGCATCTCGGTGTCCATTGCACTTGAGGCCACAAATTCAGGATTCCTCTCACATACCTGTAGCTGAGAGAAGCCTCCTCTTGAGGGGCTTGTGGAAAGTTCGTATTCCTCTTGAGTTGAAGCCAGGGACTAAGCTCTCATCTCGAGTTGATTTGGGGTCCACGGAGCCCTTTCCTATTGGTCCAGTGACCTCAGGATCCCTCTAGACTTGAAACAGTGATCTTGGGTTTTCTCTGGAGTGCCATCAAGGAAATCAAGGCTCCTTTCACGTTTGATGTGGAACACGGAATTGCTCTGCACGCAGTGCAGGGGAATCGGGCCTCAACTCGCGGCGAGGGGTAAATCTCATGGTATTGTTCAGTTGCGGCCGGAACCTGGGATATATTCTCGAGTTACGACAGGGAGGGCCCTTCCAGACACGTGTTTGTTGAGCGACGTCAGGACTCCTGCCTAGGTGCGAGGGACACCTCGGGATTCTCCTCGAGTCTTGGCATGGCAATTGGGACGCGTCTCCACGTGATGCGGGAGACCCAGGGTCCCTTTCCACGTGCCACAGGGATCCTGGGACTCCTATCCATATTCAAGAAGAGTCAGGCATCTTCTCCTTTGGAAGCATTGATCTCCGCGGACCTCTCGAGTTTTCAAAGGATGTGAGGCCTTCGGTCTCGATGAGGCGGAGAACGAGGTCTTTCTCTGTGGTCTCCACAGGGGATTCAGACAACCCTTCGTCTTGGGAGATGCAAGACGATCGTGCATTCAATTCACTTCAGGGATATCCGGCCTTACTTCGAGTCAGAGCATCTCGGTGTCCATTCCACTTGAGGCCACAAACTCAGGGTCCCTCTCACATACCTGTAGCTGAGAGAAGCCTCCTCTTGAGGTGCTTGTGGAAAGTTGGTATTCCTCTTGAGTCGAAGCCAGGGACTAAACTCTCATCTCGAGTTGATTTGGGGTCCACTGAGCCCTTTCGTGTTGTTCCAGTGACCTCAGGATCCCTCTAGACTTGAGATAGTGAACTTGGGTTTTCTCTGGAGTGCCATCAAGGAAATCAAGGCTCCTTTCACGTTTGATGTGGAAAACGGAATTGCTCTGCACGCAGTGCAGGGGAATAGGGCCTCATCTCGCGGCGAGGGGGAAGTCTCATGGTTTTTCTCGAGTTGCGGCTGGAACCTGGGGAATATTCTCGAGTTACGACGGAGAGGGCCCTTCCAGACACGTGTTTGTTCAGCGAGGTCAGGACTCCTGCCTAGGTGCGAGGGACACCTCGGGATTCTCCTCGAGTCTTGGCATGGCAATTGGGACGCGTCTCCACATGAGGCGGGAGACCCAGGGTCCCTTTCCACGTGCCACAGGGATCCTGGGACTCCTATCCATTTTCAAGAGGAGTCAGGCATCGTCTCCTTCGGAAGTATTGATCTCCGTGGACCTCTCGAATTTTCAAAGGATATGAGGCCTCCGGTTGCGTTGAGGTGGAGGACTAGGTCTTTCTCTGTGGTCTCCACAGGGGATTCAGACATCCCTTCGTCTTGGGAGATGCAAGACGAGCCTGCATTCAATTCACTGCAGGAATATCCGGCCTTACTTTGAGTCAGAGCATCTCGGTGTCCATTCCACTTGAGGCCACACACTCAGGGTCCCTCAAATATACCTGTAGCTGAGAGAAGCCTCCTCTTGAGGTGCTTGTGTAAAGTTGGTATTCCTCTTGAGTTGAAGCCAGGGACTAAGCTCTCATCTCGAGTTGATTTGGGATCCACGGAGCCCTTTCCTGTTGGTCCAGTGACCTCAGGATCCCTCTAGACTTGAGACAGTGATCTTGGGTTTTCTCTGGAGTGCCATCAAGGAAATCAAGGCTCCTGTCACGTTTGATGTGGAACACGGAATTGTTCTGCATGCAGTGCAGGGGAATCGGGCCTCAACTCGCGGCGAGGGGTAAATCTCATGGTTTTTCTCGAGTTGCGGCCGGAACCTGGGGTATATTCTCGAGTTACGACGGGGAGGGCCCTTCCAGACACGTGTTTGTTCAGCGACGTCAGGACTCCTGCCTAGGTGCGAGGGACACCTCGGGATTCTCCTCGAGTCTTGGCATGGCAATTTGGACGCGTCTCCACGTGAGGCGGGAGACCCAGGGTCCCTTTCCACGTGCCACAGGTATCCTGTGACTCCTATCCATTTTCAAGAGGAGTCAGGCATCGTCTCCTTTGGAAGCATTGATCTCCGCGGACCTCTCGAGTTTTCAAAGGATGTGAGGCCTCCGGTCGCGATGAGGCAGAGAACTCGGTCTTTCTCTGTGGTCTCCACAGGGGATTCACACATCCCTTCGTCTTGGGAGATGCAAGACGAGCCTGCATTCAATTCACTGCAGGAATATCCGGCCTTAATTCGAGTCAGAGCATCTCGGTGTCCATTCCACTTGAGGCAACAAACTCAGGGTCCCTCAAATATACCTGTAGCTGAGAGAAGCCTCCTCTTGAGGTGCCTGTGGAAAGTTGGTATTCCTCTTGAGTTGAAGCCAGGGACTAAGCTCTCATCTCGAGTTGATTTGGGGTGCACGGAGCCCTTTCCTGTTGGTCCAGTGACCTCCGGATCCCTCTAGACTTGAGACAGTGATCTTAGGTTTTCTCTGGAGTGCCATCAAGGAAATCAAGGCTCCTTTCACGTTTGATGTCGAACACGGAATTGCTCTGCATGCAGGGCAGGGGAATCGGGCCTCATCTCGCGGCGAGGGGGAAGTCTCATGGTTTTTCTCGAGTTGCGGCCGGAACCTGGGGTATATTCTCGAGTTACGATGGGGAGGGCCCTTCCAGACACGTGTTTGTTCAGCGACGTCAGGACTCCTGCCTAGGTGCGAGGGACACCTCGGGATTCTCCTCGAGTCTTGGCATGGCATTTGGGACGCGTCTCCACGTGAGGCGGGAGACCCAGTGTCCCTTTCCACGTGCCACAGGGATCCTGGGACTCCTATCCATTTTCAAGTCATCGTCTCCTTTGGAAGCATTGATCTCCGCGGACCTCTCTAGTTTTCAAAGGACGTGAGGCCTCCGTTCGCGTTGAGGCGGAGGACTAGGTCTTTCTCTGTGGACTCCACAGGGGATTCAGACAACCCTTCGTCTTGGGAGATGCAAGACGAGCCTGCATTCAATTCACTGCAGGGATATCCGGCCTTACTTCGAGTCAGAGCATCTCGGTGTCCATTCCACTTGAGGCCACAAACTCAGGGGCCCTCTCACATACCTGTAGCTGAGAGAAGCCTCCTCTTGAGGTGCTTGTGGAAAGTTGGTATTCCTCTTGAGTCGAAGCCAGGGACTAAGCTCTCATCTCGAGTTGATTTGGGGTCCACTGAGCCCTTTGGTGTTGCTCCAGTGACCTCAGGATCCCTCTAGAATTGAGACAGTGATCTTGGGTTTTCTCTGGAGTGCCATCAAGGAAATCAAGGTTCCTTTCACGTTTCATGTGGAACACGGAATTGCTCTGCACGCAGTACAGGGGAATCAGGCCTCATCTCGCGGCGAGGGGGAAGTCGAATGGTTTTTCTCGAGTTGCGGCCGAAACCTGGGGTATATTCTCGAGTTACAACGGGGAGGGCCCTTCCATACACGTGTTTGTTCAGCGACGTCAGGACTCCTACCTAGGTGCGAAGGACACCTCGGGATTCTCCTCGAGTGTTGGCATGGCAATTGGGACGCGTCTCCACGTGAGGCGGGACACCCAGGGTCCCTTTCCATGTGCCACAGGGATCCTGGGACTCCTATCCATTTTCAAGAGGAGTCAGGCATCGTCTCCTTTGGAAGCATTGATCTCCGTGGACCTCTCGAGTTTTCAAAGGATGTGAGGCCTCTGGTCGCGTTGAGGCGGAGGACTAGGTCTTTCTCTGTCGTCTCCACAGGGGATTCAGACATCCCTTCGTCTTGTGAGATGGAAGACGAGCCTGCGTTCAATTCACTGCAGGGATATCCGGCCTTACTTCTAGTCAGAGCATCTCGGTGTCCATTCAACTTGAGGCCACAAACTCAGGGTCCCTCTCACATACCTGTAGCTGAGAGAAGCCTCCTCTTGAGGTGCTTGTGGAAAGTTGGTATTCCTTTTGAGTCGAAGCCAGGGACTAAGCTCTCATCTCGAGTTGATGTGGGGTCCACGCAACCCTTTCGTGTTGCTCCAGTGACCTCAGGATCCCTCTAGACTTGTGACAGGGATCTTGGGTTTTCTCTGGAGTGCCATCAAGGAAATCAAGGCTCCTTTCACGTTTGATGTGGAACACGGAATTGCTCTGCACGCAGTGCAGGGGAATAGGGCCTCATCTCGCGGCGAGGGGGAAGTCTCATGGTTTTTCTCGAGTTGCGGCCGGAACCTGGGTATATTCTCGAGTTACGACGGGGAGGGCCCTTCCAGACACGTGTTTGTTCAGCGACATCAGGACTCCTGCCTAGGTGCGAGGGACACTTCGGGATTCTCCTCGAGTCTTGGCATTGCAATTGGGACGCGTCTCCACGTGAGGCGGGAGACCCAGTGTCCCTTTCCACGTGCCAGAGGGATCCCGGGACTCCTATCCATTTTCAAGAAGAGTCAGGCATCGTCTCCTTTGGAAGCATTGATCTCCGCAGACATCTCGAATTTTCAAAGGATGTGAGGCCTCCGGTCGCGATGAGGCGAAGGACTAGGTCTTTCTCTGTCGTCTCCACAGGGCATTCAGACATCCCTTCGTCTTGGGAGATGCAAGACGAGCCTGCATTCAATTCACTGCAGGGATATCCGGCCTTACTTCGAGTCAGAGCATCTCGGTGTCCATTACACTTGAGGCCACAAATTCAGGGTCACTCTCACATACCTGTAGCTGAGAGAAGCCTCCTCTTGAGGTGCTTATGGAAAGTTGGTATTCCTCTTGAGTCGAGGCCAGGGACTAAGCTCTCATCTCGAGTTGATTTGGTGTCCACGGAGCCCTTTCTTGTTGCTCCAGTGACCTCAGGATCCCTCTAGACTTGAGACAGTGATCTTGGGTTTTCTCTGGGGTGCCATCAAGGAAATCAAGGCTCCTTTCATGTTTGATGTGGAACACGGAATTGCTCTGCACACAGTGCATGGGAATCGGGACTCATCTCGCGGCAAGGGGGATGTCTCATTGTTTTTCTGAAGTTACGGTCGGAACCTAGGGAATATTCTCGAGTTAGGACGGGGAGGGCCCTTCCAGACACGTGTTTGTTCAGCGACGTCAGGACTCCTGCCTGGGTGCGAGGGACACCTCGCGAATCTCCTCGAGTCTTGGCATGGCAATTGGGACGCGTCTCCACGTGAGGCGGGAGACCCAGGGTCCCTTTCCACGTGCCACAGGGATCCTGGGACTCCTATCCATTTTCAAGAAGAGTCAGGCATCGTCTCCTTTGGAAGCATTGATCTCCGCAGACCTCTCGAGTTTTCAAAGGATGGGAGGCCTCCGGTCTCGATGAGGCGGAGAACTAGGTCTTTCTCTGTGGTCTCCACAGGGGATTCAGACATCCCTTCGTCTTGGGAGATGCAAGACGAGCCTGCTTTCAATTCACTGCAGGGATATCCGGCCTTACTTCGAGTCAGAGCATCTCCGTGTCCATTCCACTTGAGGCCACAAACTCAGGGTCCCTCTCACATACCTGTAGCTGAGAGAAGCCTCATCTTGAGGTGCTTGTGGAAATTGGTATTCCTCTTGAGTCGAAGCCAGGGACTAAGCTCTCATCTCGAGTTGATTTGGGGTCCACGGAGCCCTTTCTTGTTGCTCCAGTGACCTCAGGATCCCTCTAGACTTGAGACAGTGATCTTGTGTTTTCTCTGGAGTGCCATCAAGGAAATCAAGGCTCCTTTCAGCTTTGATGTGGAACACGGAATTGCTCTGCACGCACTGCAGGGGAATCGGGCCTCATCTCGCGGCGAGGGGGAAGTCTCATGGTTTTTCTCGAGTTGCGGCCGGAACCTGGGGTATATTCTCGAGTTACGACGGGGAGGGCCCTTCCAGACACGTGTTTGTTCAGCGACGTCAGGACTCCTGCCTAGGTGCGAGGGACACCTCGGGATTCTCCTCGAGTCTTGGCATGGCAATTGTGACGCGTCTCCACGTGAGGCGGGAGACCCAGGGTCCCTTTCCACGTGCCACAGGGATCCTGGGACACCTATCCATTTTCAAGAGGAGTCAGGCTTCGTCTCCTTTGGAAGCATTGATCTCCGCGGACCTCTCGAGTTTTCAAAGGATGTGAGGCCTCCGGTCGCGATGAGGCGGAGAATTAGGTTTTTCTCTGTGGTCTCCACAGGGGATTCAGACATCCCTTCGTCTTGGGAGATGCAAGACGAGCCTGCATTCAATTCACTGCAGGGATATCCGGCCTTACTTCGAGTCAGAGCATCTCGGTGTCCATTCCACTTGATGCCACAAACTTAGGGTCCCTCTCACATACCTGTAGCTGAGAGAAGCCTCCTCTTGAGGTGCTTATGGAAAGTTGGTATTCCTCTTGAGTCGAGGCCAGGGACTAAGCTCTCATCTCGAGTTGATTTGGGGTCCATGGAGACCTTTCGTGTTGCTCCAGAGACCTCAGGATCCCTCTAGACTTGAGACAGTGATCTTGGGTTTTCTCTGGAGTGCCATCAAGGAAATCAAGGCTCCTTTCACTTTTGATGTCGAACACGGAATTGCTCTGCACGCAGTGCAGGGGAATTGGGCCTCATCTCGCGGCGAAGGGGAAGTCTCATGGTTTTTCTCAAGTTGCGGCCGGAACCTGGGGTATATTCGAGAGTTACGACGGGGAGGGCCCTTCCAACACGTGTTGTTCAGCGACGTCAGGACTCCTGCCTATGTGCGAGGTACACCTCGGGATTCTCCTCGAGTCTTGGCATGGCAATTGGGACGCGTCTCCAAGTGAGGCGGGAGACCCAGTGTCCCTTTCCACGTGCCACAGGGATCCCGGGACTCCTATCCATTTTCAAGAGGAGTCAGGCATCGTCTCCTTTGAAAGCATTGATCTCCGCAGACATCTCGAATTTTCAAAGGATGTGAGGCCTCCGGTCGCGATGAGGCGGAGGACTAGGTCTTTCTCTGTCGTCTCCACAGGGCATTCAGACATCCCTTCGTCTTGGGAGATGCAAGACGAGCCTGCATTCAATTCACTGCAGGGATATCCGGCCTTACTTCGAGTCAGAGCATCTCGGTGTCCATTACACTTGAGGCCACAAATTCAGGGTCACTCTCACATACCTGTAGCTGAGAGAAGCCTCCTCTTGAGGTGCTTATGGAAAGTTGGTATTCCTCTTGAGTCGAAGCCAGGGACTAAGCTCTCATCTCGAGTTGATTTGGTGTCCACGCAGCCCTTTCTTGTTGCTCCAGTGACCTCCGGATCCCTCTAGACTTGAGACAGTGATCTTGGGTTTTCTCTGGGGTGCCATCAAGGAAATCAAGGCTCCTTTCAAGTTTGATGTGGAACACGGAATTGCTCTGCACACAGTGCATGGGAATCGGGCCTCATCTCGCGGCAAGGGGGATGTCTCATTGTTTTTCTGAAGTTACGGTCGGAACCCAGGGAATATTCTCGAGTTACGACGGGGAGGGCCCTTCCAGACACGTGTTTGTTCAGCGACGTCAGGACTCCTGCCTAGGTGCGAGGGACACCTCGGGAATCTCCTCGAGTCTTGGCATGGTAATTGGGATGCGTCTCCACGTGAGGCGGGAGACCCAGTGTCCCTTTCCACGTGCCACAGGGATCCTGGGACTCCTATCCATTTTCAAGAAGAGTCAGGCATCGTCTCCTTTGGAAGCATTGATCTCCTCGGACCTCTCGACTTTTCAAAGGATGGGAGGCCTCCGGTCTCGATGAGGCGGAGAACTAGGTCTTTCTCTGTGGTTTCCCCAGGTGATTCAGACATCCCTTCGTCTTGGGAGATGCAAGACGAGCCTGCATTCAATTCATTGCAGGGATATCCGGCCTTACTTCGAGTCAGAGCATCTCCGTGTCCATTCCACTTGAGGCCACAAACTCAGGGTCCCTCTCACATACCTGTAGCTGAGAGAAGCCTCATCTTGAGGTGCTTGTGGAAATTGGTATTCCTCTTGAGTCGAAGCCAGGGACTAAGCTCTCATCTCAAGTTGATTTGGGGTCTACGGAGCCCTTTCCTGTTGCTCCAGTGACCTCAGGATCCCTCTAGACTTGAGACAGTGATCTTGGGTTTTCTCTGGAGTGCCATCAAGGAAATCAAGGCTCCTTTCACGTTTGATTTGAAACACGGAATTGCTCTGCATGCAGTGCAGGGGAATCGGGCCTCATGTTGCGGCGAGGGGGAAGTCTCATGGTTTTTCTCGAGTTGCGGCCGGAACCTGGGGTATATTCTCGATTTACGACGGGGAGAGCCCTTCCAGACACGGGTTTGTTCAGCGACGTCAGGACTCCTGCCTAGGTGCGAGGGACACCTCGGGATTCTCCACGAGTCTTGGCAAGGCAACTGGGACGCGTCTCCACGTGAGGCGGGAGACCCAGGGTCCCTTTCCACGTGCCACAGGGATCCTGGGACTCCTATCCATTTTCAAGAAGAGTCAGGCATCATCTCCTTTGGAAGCATTGATCTCCGCGGACCTCTCGAGTTTTAAAAGGATGTGAGGCCTCCGCTCGCGGTGAGGCGGAGAATTATGTCTTTCTCTGTGGTCTCCACATGGGATTCAGACATCCCTTCGTCTTGGGAGATGCAAGACGAGCCTGCGTTCAATTCACTGCAGGGATATCCGGCCTTACTTCGAGTCAGAGCATCTCGGTGTCCATTCCACTTGAGGCCACAAACTCAGGGTCCCTCTCACATACCTGTAGCTGAGAGAAGCCTCATCTTGAGGTGCTGTGGAAATTGGTATTCCTCTTGAGTCGAAGCCAGGGACTAAGCTCTCATCTCGAGTTGATTTCGGGTCCACGGAGCCCTTTCTTGTTGCTCCAGTGACCTCAGGATCCCTCTAGACTTGAGACAGTGATCTTGTGTTTTCTCTGGAGTGCCATCAAGGAAATCAAGGCTCCTTTCAGCTTTGATGTGGAACACGGAATTGCTCTGCACGCACTGCAGGGGAATCGGGCCTCATCTCGCGGCGAGGGGGAAGTCTCATGGTTTTTCTCGAGTTGCGGCCGGAACCTGGGGTATATTCTCGAGTTACGACTGGGAGGGCCCTTCCAGACACGTGTTTGTTCAGCGACGTCAGGACTCCTGCCTAGGTGCGAGGGACACCTCGGGATTCTCCTCGAGTCTTGGCATGGCAATTGGGACGCGTCTCCAAGTGAGGCGGGAGACCCAGTGTCCCTTTCCACGTGCCACAGGGATCCCGGGACTCCTATCCATTTTCAAGAGGAGTCAGGCATCGTCTCCTTTGAAAGCATTGATCTCCGCAGACATCTCGAATTTTCAAAGGATGTGAGGCCTCTGGTCGCGATGAGGCGGAGGACTAGGTCTTTCTCTGTCGTCTCCACAGGGCATTCAGTCATCCCTTCGTCTTGGGAGATGCAAGACGAGCCTGCATTCAATTCACTGCAGGGATATCCGGCCTTACTTCGAGTCAGAGCATCTCGGTGTCCATTACACTTGAGGCCACAAATTCAGGGTCACTCTCACATACCTGTAGCTGAGAGAAGCCTCCTCTTGAGGTGCTTATGGAAAGTTGGTATTCCTCTTGAGTCGAAGCCAGGGACTAAGCTCTCATCTCGAGTTGATTTGGGGTCCACGGAGCCCTTTCTTGTTGCTCCAGTGACCTCAGGATCCCTCTAGACTTGAGACAGTGATCTTGGGTTTTCTCTGGGGTGCCATCAAGGAAATCAAGGCTCCTTTCAAGTTTGATGTGGAACACGGAATTGCTCTGCACACAGTGCATGGGAATCGGGCCTCATCTCGCGGCAAGGGGGATGTCTCATTGTTTTTCTGAAGTTACGGTCGGAACCCAGGGAATATTCTCGAGTTACGACGGGGAGGGCCCTTCCAGACACGTGTTTGTTCAGCGACGTCAGGACTCCTGCCTAGGTGCGAGGGACACCTCGGGAATCTCCTCGAGTCTTGGCATGGTAATTGGGATGCGTCTCCACGTGAGGCGGAAGACCCAGTGTACCTTTCCACGTGCCACAGGGATCCTGGGACTCCTATCCATTTTCAAGAAGAGTCAGGCATCGTCTCCTTTGGAAGCATTGATCTCCGCGGACCTCTCGACTTTTCAAAGGATGGGAGGCCTCCGGTCTCGATGAGGCGGAGAACTAGGTCTTTCTCTGTGGTTTCCCCAGGTGATTCAGACATCCCTTCGTCTTGGGAGATGCAAGACGAGCCTGCATTCAATTCATTGCAGGGATATCCGGCCTTACTTCGAGTCAGAGCATCTCCGTGTCCATTCCACTTGAGGCCACAAACTCAGGGTCCCTCTCACATACCTGTAGCTGAGAGAAGCCTCATCTTGAGGTGCTTGTGGAAATTGGTATTCCTCTTGAGTCGAAGCCAGGGACTAAGCTCTCATCTCAAGTTGATTTGGGGTCTACGGAGCCCTTTCCTGTTGCTCCAGTGACCTCAGGATCCCTCTAGACTTGAGACAGTGATCTTGGGTTTTCTCTGGAGTGCCATCAAGGAAATCAAGGCTCCTTTCACGTTTGATTTGGAACACGGAATTGCTCTGCATGCAGTGCAGGGGAATCGGGCCTCATGTCGCGGCGAGGGGGAAGTCTCATGGTTTTTCTCGAGTTGCGGCCGGAACCTGGGATATATTCTCGATTTACGACGGGGAGAGCCCTTCCAGACACGTGTTTGTTCAGCGACGTCAGGACTCCTGCCTAGGTGCGAGCGACACCTCGGGATTCTCCACGAGTCTTGGCAAGGCAACTGGGACGCGTCTCCACGTGAGGCGGGAGACCCAGGGTCCCTTTCCACGTGCCACAGGGATCCTGGGACTCCTATCCATTTTCAAGAAGAGTCAGGCATCATCTCCTTTGGAAGCATTGATCTCCGCGGACCTCTCGAGTTTTAAAAGGATGTGAGGCCTCCGCTCGCGGTGAGGCGGAGAATTATGTCTTTCTCTGTGGTCTCCACATGGGATTCAGACATCCCTTCGTCTTGGGAGATGCAAGACGAGCCTGCGTTCAATTCACTGCAGGGATATCCGGCCTTACTTCGAGTCAGAGCATCTCGGTGTCCATTCCACTTGAGGCCACAAACTCAGGGGCCCTCTCACATACCTGTAGCTGAGAGAAGCCTCCTCTTGAGGTGCTTGTGGAAAGTTGGTATTCCTCTTGAGTCGAAGCCAGGGACTAAGCTCTCATCTCGAGTTGATGTGGGGTCCACGCAGCCCTTTCGTGTTGCTCCAGTGACCTCAGGATCCCTCTAGACATGTGACAGGGATCTTGGGTTTTCTCTGGAGTGCCATCAAGGAAATCAAGGCTCCTTTCACGTTTGATGTGGAACACGGAATTGCTCTGCACGCAGTGCAGGGGAATAGGGCCTCATCTCGCGGCGAGGGGGAAGTCTCATGGTTTTTCTCGAGTTGCGGCCGGAACCTGGGTATATTCTCGAGTTACGACGGGGAGGGCCCTTCCAGACACGTGTTTGTTCAGCGACATCAGGACTCCTGTTAGGTGCGAGGGACACTTCGGGATTCTCCTCGAGTCTTGGCATTGCAATTGGGACGCGTCTCCACGTGAGGCGGGAGACCCAGTGTCCCTTTCCACGTGCCACAGGGATCCCGGGACTCCTATCCATTTTCAAGAAGAGTCAGGCATCGTCTCCTTTGGAAGCATTGATCTCCGCAGACATCTCGAATTTTCAAAGGATGTGAGGCCTCTGGTCGCGATGAGGTGGAGGACTAGGTCTTTCTCTGTCGTCTCCACAGGGCATTCAGACATCCCTTCGTCTTGGGAGATGCAAGACGAGCCTGCATTCAATTCACTGCAGGGATATCCGGCCTTACTTCGAGTCAGAGCATCTCGGTGTCCATTACACTTGAGGCCACAAATTCAGGGTCACTCTCACATACCTGTAGCTGAGAGAAGCCTCCTCTTGAGGTGCTTATGGAAAGTTGGTATTCCTCTTGAGTCGAAGCCAGGGACTAAGCTCTCATCTCGAGTTGATTTGGGGTCCACGGAGCCCTTTCTTGTTGCTCCAGTGACCTCAGGATCCCTCTAGACTTGAGACAGTGATCTTGGGTTTTCTCTGGGGTGCCATCAAGGAAATCAAGGCTCCTTTCAAGTTTGATGTGGAACACGGAATTGCTCTGCACACAGTGCATGGGAATCGGGCCTCATCTCGCGGCAAGGGGGATGTCTCATTGTTTTTCTGAAGTTACGGTCGGAACCCAGGGAATATTCTCGAGTTACGACGGGGAGGGCCCTTCCAGACACGTGTTTGTTCAGCGACGTCAGGACTCCTGCCTAGGTGCGAGGGACACCTCGGGAATCTCCTCGAGTCTTGGCATGGTAATTGGGATGCGTCTCCACGTGAGGCGGAAGACCCAGTGTACCTTTCCACGTGCCACAGGGATCCTGGGACTCCTATCCATTTTCAAGAAGAGTCAGGCATCGTCTCCTTTGGAAGCATTGATCTCCGCGGACCTCTCGACTTTTCAAAGGATGGGAGGCCTCCGGTCTCGATGAGGCGGAGAACTAGGTCTTTCTCTGTGGTTTCCCCAGGTGATTCAGACATCCCTTCGTCTTGGGAGATGCAAGACGAGCCTGCATTCAATTCATTGCAGGGATATCCGGCCTTACTTCGAGTCAGAGCATCTCCGTGTCCATTCCACTTGAGGCCACAAACTCAGGGTCCCTCTCACATACCTGTAGCTGAGAGAAGCCTCATCTTGAGGTGCTTGTGGAAATTGGTATTCCTCTTGAGTCGAAGCCAGGGACTAAGCTCTCATCTCAAGTTGATTTGGGGTCTACGGAGCCCTTTCCTGTTGCTCCAGTGACCTCAGGATCCCTCTAGACTTGAGACAGTGATCTTGGGTTTTCTCTGGAGTGCCATCAAGGAAATCAAGGCTCCTTTCACGTTTGATTTGGAACACGGAATTGCTCTGCATGCAGTGCAGGGGAATCGGGCCTCATGTCGCGGCGAGGGGGAAGTCTCATGGTTTTTCTCGAGTTGCGGCCGGAACCTGGGATATATTCTCGATTTACGACGGGGAGAGCCCTTCCAGACACGTGTTTGTTCAGCGACGTCAGGACTCCTGCCTAGGTGCGAGCGACACCTCGGGATTCTCCACGAGTCTTGGCAAGGCAACTGGGACGCGTCTCCACGTGAGGCGGGAGACCCAGGGTCCCTTTCCACGTGCCACAGGGATCCTGGGACTCCTATCCATTTTCAAGAAGAGTCAGGCATCATCTCCTTTGGAAGCATTGATCTCCGCGGACCTCTCGAGTTTTAAAAGGATGTGAGGCCTCCGCTCGCGGTGAGGCGGAGAATTATGTCTTTCTCTGTGGTCTCCACATGGGATTCAGACATCCCTTCGTCTTGGGAGATGCAAGACGAGCCTGCGTTCAATTCACTGCAGGGATATCCGGCCTTACTTCGAGTCAGAGCATCTCGGTGTCCATTCCACTTGAGGCCACAAACTCAGGGGCCCTCTCACATACCTGTAGCTGAGAGAAGCCTCCTCTTGAGGTGCTTGTGGAAAGTTGGTATTCCTCTTGAGTCGAAGCCAGGGACTAAGCTCTCATCTCGAGTTGATGTGGGGTCCACGCAGCCCTTTCGTGTTGCTCCAGTGACCTCAGGATCCCTCTAGACATGTGACAGGGATCTTGGGTTTTCTCTGGAGTGCCATCAAGGAAATCAAGGCTCCTTTCACGTTTGATGTGGAACACGGAATTGCTCTGCACGCAGTGCAGGGGAATAGGGCCTCATCTCGCGGCGAGGGGGAAGTCTCATGGTTTTTCTCGAGTTGCGGCCGGAACCTGGGTATATTCTCGAGTTACGACGGGGAGGGCCCTTCCAGACACGTGTTTGTTCAGCGACATCAGGACTCCTGTTAGGTGCGAGGGACACTTCGGGATTCTCCTCGAGTCTTGGCATTGCAATTGGGACGCGTCTCCACGTGAGGCGGGAGACCCAGTGTCCCTTTCCACGTGCCACAGGGATCCCGGGACTCCTATCCATTTTCAAGAAGAGTCAGGCATCGTCTCCTTTGGAAGCATTGATCTCCGCAGACATCTCGAATTTTCAAAGGATGTGAGGCCTCTGGTCGCGATGAGGCGGAGGACTAGGTCTTTCTCTGTCGTCTCCACAGGGCATTCAGACATCCCTTCGTCTTGGGAGATGCAAGACGAGCCTGCATTCAATTCACTGCAGGGATATCCGGCCTTACTTCGAGTCAGAGCATCTCGGTGTCCATTACACTTGAGGCCACAAATTCAGGGTCACTCTCACATACCTGTAGCTGAGAGAAGCCTCCTCTTGAGGTGCTTATGGAAAGTTGGTATTCCTCTTGAGTCGAGGCCAGGGACTAAGCTCTCATCTCGAGTTGATTTGGTGTCCACGGAGCCCTTTCTTGTTGCTCCAGTGACCTCAGGATCCCTCTAGACTTGAGACAGTGATCTTGGGTTTTCTCTGGGGTGCCATCAAGGAAATCAAGGCTCCTTTCATGTTTGATGTGGAACACGGAATTGCTCTGCACACAGTGCATGGGAATCGGGACTCATCTCGCGGCAAGGGGGATGTCTCATTGTTTTTCTGAAGTTACGGTCGGAACCTAGGGAATATTCTCGAGTTACTACGGGGAGGGCCCTTCCAGACACGTGTTTGTTCAGCGACGTCAGGACTCCTGCCTAGGTGCGAGGGACACCTCGGGAATCTCCTCGAGTCTTGGCATGGCAATTGGGACGCGTCTCCACGTGAGGCGGGAGACCCAGGGTCCCTTTCCACGTGCCACAGGGATCCTGGGACTCCTATCCATTTTCAAGAAGAGTCAGGCATCGTCTCCTTTGGAAGCATTGATCTCCGCAGACCTCTCGAGTTTTCAAAGGATGGGAGGCCTCCGGTCTCGATGAGGCGGAGAACTAGGTCTTTCTCTGTGGTCTCCACAGGGGATTCAGACATCCCTTCGTCTTGGGAGATGCAAGACGAGCCTGCTTTCAATTCACTGCAGGGATATCCGGCCTTACTTCGAGTCAGAGCATCTCCGTGTCCATTCCACTTGAGGCCACAAACTCAGGGTCCCTCTCACATACCTGTAGCTGAGAGAAGCCTCATCTTGAGGTGCTTGTGGAAATTGGTATTCCTCTTGAGTCGAAGCCAGGGACTAAGCTCTCATCTCGAGTTGATTTGGGGTCCACGGAGCCCTTTCTTGTTGCTCCAGTGACCTCAGGATCCCTCTAGACTTGAGACAGTGATCTTGTGTTTTCTCTGGAGTGCCATCAAGGAAATCAAGGCTCCTTTCAGCTTTGATGTGGAACACGGAATTGCTCTGCACGCACTGCAGGGGAATCGGGCCTCATCTCGCGGCGAGGGGGAAGTCTCATGGTTTTTCTCGAGTTGCGGCCGGAACCTGGGGTATATTCTCGAGTTAAGACTGGGAGGGCCCTTCCAGACACGTGTTTGTTCAGCGACGTCAGGACTCCTGCCTAGGTGCGAGGGACACCTCGGGATTCTCCTCGAGTCTTGGCATGGCAATTGTGACGCGTCTCCACGTGAGGCGGGAGACCCAGGGTCCCTTTCCACGTGCCACAGGGATCCTGGGACACCTATCCATTTTCAAGAGGAGTCAGGCTTCGTCTCCTTTGGAAGCATTGATCTCCGCGGACCTCTCGAGTTTTCAAAGGATGTGAGGCCTCCGGTCGCGATGAGGCGGAGAATTAGGTTTCTCTCTGTGGTCTCCACAGGGGATTCAGACATCCCTTCGTCTTGGTAGATGCAAGACGAGCCTGCATTCAATTCACTATTCGGATATCCGGCCTTACTTCGAGTCAGAGCATCTCGGTGTCCATTCCACTTGATGCCACAAACTCACGGTCCCTCTCACATACCTGTAGCTGAGAGAAGCCTCCTCTTGAGGTGCTTGTGGAAAGTTGGTATTCCTCTTGAGTCGAGGCCAGGGACTAAGCTCTCATCTCGAGTTGATTTGGGGTCCACGGAGACCTTTCGTGTTGCTCCAGAGACCTCAGGATCCCTCTAGACTTGAGACAGTGATCTTGGGTTTTCTCTGGAGTGCCATCAAGGAAATCAAGGCTCCTTTCACTTTTGATGTCGAACACGGAATTGCTCTGCATGCAGTGCAGGGGAATTGGGCCTCATCTCGCTGCGAAGGGGAAGTCTCATGGTTTTTCTCAAGTTGCGGCCGGAACCTGGGGTATATTCGAGAGTTACGACGGGGAGGGCCCTTCCAGACACGTGTTGTTCAGCGACGTCAGGACTCCTGCCTAGGTGCGAGGTACACCTCGGGATTCTCCTCGAGTCTTGGCATGGCAATTGGCACCCGCCTCCACGTGAGGCGGGAGACCCAGTGTCCCTTTCCACGTGCCACAGGGATCCCGGGACTCCTATCCATTTTCAAGAGGAGTCAGGCATCGTCTCCTTTGGAAGCATTGATCTCCGCAGACATCTCGAATTTTCAAAGGATGTGAGGCCTCCGGTCGCGATGAGGCGGAGGACTAGGTCTTTCTCTGTCGTCTCCACAGGGCATTCAGACATCCCTTCGTCTTGGGAGATGCAAGACGAGCCTGCATTCAATTCACTGCAGGGATATCCAGCCTTACTTCGAGTCAGAGCATCTCGGTGTCCATTACACTTGAGGCCACAAATTCAGGGTCACTCTCACATACCTGTAGCTGAGAGAAGCCTCCTCTTGAGGTGCTTATGGAAAGTTGGTATTCCTCTTGAGTCGAAGCCAGGGACTAAGCTCTCATCTCGAGTTGATTTGGGGTCCACGGAGCCCTTTCTTGTTGCTCCAGTGACCTCAGGATCCCTCTAGACTTGAGAAAGTGATCTTGGGTTTTCTCTGGGGTGCCATCAAGGAAATCAAGGCTCCTTTCAAGTTTGATGTGGAACACAGAATTGCTCTGCACACAGTGCATGGGAATCGGGCCTCATCTCGCGGCAAGGGGGATGTCTCATTGTTTTTCTGAAGTTACCGTCGGAACCTAGGGAATATTCTCGAGTTACGACGGGGAGGGCCCTTCCAGACACGTGTTTGTTCAGCGACGTCAGGACTCCTGCCTAGGTGCGAGAGATACCTCGGGAATCTCCTCGAGTCTTGACATGCTAATTGGGACGCGTCTCCACGTGAGGCGGGAGACCCAGTGTCCCTTTCCACGTGCCACAGGGATCCTGGGACTCCTATCCATTTTCAAGAAGAGTCAGGCATCGTCTCCTTTGGAAGCATTGATCTCCGCGGACCTCTCGAGTTTTCAAAGGATGGGAGTCCTCCGGTCTCGATGAGGCGGAGAAATAGGTCTTTCTCTGTCGTCTCCACAGGGGATTCAGACATCCCTTCGTCTTGGGAGATGCAAGACGAGCCTCATTCAATTCACTGCAGGGATATCCGGCCTTACTTCGAGTCAGAGCATCTCGGTGTCCATTCCACTTGAGGCCACAAACTCAGGGGCCCTCTCACATACCTGTAGCTGAGAGAAGCCTCCTCTTGAGGTGCTTGTGGAAAGTTGGTATTCCTCTTGCGTCGAAGCCAGGGACTAAGTTCTCATCTCGAGTTGATTTGGGGTCCACGGAGCCCTTTCTTGTTGCTCCAGTGACCTCAGGATCCCTCTAGACTTGAGACAGTGATCTTGGGTTTTCTCTGGAGTGCCATCAAGGAAATCAAGGCTCCTTTCACTTTTGATGTCGAACACGGAATTGCTCTGCACGCAGTACAGGGGAATCGGGCCTCATCTCGCCGTGAGGGGGAAGTCTCATGGTTTTTCTCGAGTTCGGCCGGAACCTGGGGTATATTCTCGAGTTACGACGGGGAGGGCCCTTCCAGACACGTGTTTGTTCAGCGACGTCAGGACTCCTGCCTAGGTGCGAGGGACACCTCGGGATTCTCCTCGAGTCTTGGCATGGCAATTGTGACGCGTCTCCACATGAGGCGGGAGACCCAGTGTCCTTTTCCACGTGCCACAGTGATCCTGGGACTCCTATGCATTTTCAAGAGGAGTCAGGCATCGTCTCCTTTGGAAGCATTGATCTCTGCAGACCTCTCGAGTTTTCAAAGGATATGAGGCCTCCGGTCATGATGAGGCGGAGGAATAGGTTTTTCTCTGTGGTCTCCACAGGGGATTCAGACATCCCTTCGTCTTGGGAGATGCAAGACGAGCCTGCATTCAATTCACTGCAGGGATATCCGGACTTACTTCGAGTTAGAGCATCTCGGTGTCCATTGCACTTGAGGCCACAAACTCAGGGTCCCTCTCACATACCTGTAGCTGAGAGAAGCCTCCTCTTGAGGTGCTTGTGGAAAGTTGGTATTCCTCTTGAGTCGAAGCCAGGGACTAAGCTCTCATCTCGAGTTGATTTGGGGTCCACGGAGCCCTTTCATGTTACTCCAGTGACCTCAGGATCCCTCTAGACTTGAGACAGTGATCTTGGGTTTTCGCTGGAGTGCCATCAACGAAATCAAGGCTCCTTTCACGTTTGATGTGGAACACGGAATTGCTCTGCACGCAGTGCAGGGGAATCGGGCCTCATCTCGCGGCAAGGGGGAAGTCTCATGGTTTTTCTCGAGTTGCGGCCGGAATCTGGGGTATATTCTAGAGTTACGACGGGGAGGTCCCTTCCAGACACGTGTTTGTTCAGCGACGTCAGGACTCCTGCCTAGGTGCGAGGGACACCTCGGGATTCTCCTCGAGTCTTGGCATGGCAATTGGGACGCGTCTCCACGTGAGGCGGGAGACTCAGGGTCCCTTTCCACGTGCCACAGGGATCCTGGGACTCCTATCCATTTTCAAGAGGAGTCAGGCATCGTCTCCTTTGGAAGCATTGATCTCCGCAGACCTCTCGAATTTTCAAAGGATGTGAGGCCTCCTGTCGCGATGAGGCGGGGGACTAGGTCTTTCTCTGTGGTCTCCACAGCGGATTCAGACATCTCTTCATCTTGGGAGATGCAAGACGAGCCTGCATTCACTTCACTGCAGGGATATCCGGCCTTACTTCAAGTCAGAGCATCTCGGTGTCCATTCCACTTGAGGCCACAAACACAGGGTCCCTCTCACATAACTGTAGCTGAGAGAAGCCTCCTCTTGAGGTGCTTGTGGAAAGTTGGTATTCCTCTTGAGTTGAAGCCAGGGACTAAGCTCTCATCTCGAGTTGATTTGGGGTCCACGGAGCCCTTTCCTGTTGCTCCAGTGACCTCAGGATCCCTCTAGACTTGAGACAGTGATCTTGGGTTTTCTCTGGAGTGCCATCAAGGAAATCAAGGCTCCTTTCAATTTTGATGTCGAACCCGGAATTGCTCTGCACGCAGTACAGGGGAATCGGGCCTCATCTCGCCGTGAGGGGGAAGTCTCATGGTTTTTCTGGAGTTGCGTCCGGAACCAGGGGTATATTCTCGAGTTACGACGGGGAGGGCCCTTCCAGACACGTGTTTGTTCAGCAACGTCAGGACTCCTGCCTAGGTGCGAGGGACACCTCAGGATTCTCCTCGAGTCTTGGCATGGCAATTGGGACGTGTCTCCACGTGAGGCAGGAGACCCAGGGTCCCTTTCCACGTGCCACAGTGATCCTGGGACTCCTATGCATTTTCAAAAGGAGTCAGGCATCGTCTCCTTTGGAAGCATTGATCTCTGCAGACCTCTCGAGTTTTCAAAGGATATGAGGCCTCCGGTCACGATGAGGCGGAGGACTAGGTCTTTCTCTGTGGTCTCCACAGGGGATTCAGACATCCCTTCGTCTTGGGAGATGCAAGACGAGCCTGCATTCAATTCACTGCAGGGATATAGGGCCTTACTTCGAGTCAGAGCATCTCAGTGTCCATTGCACTTGAGGCCACAAACTCAGGGTCCCTCTCACATACCTGTAGCTGAGAGAAACCTCCTCTTGAGGTGCTTGTGGAAAGTTGGTATTCCTCTTGAGTCAAAGCTAGGGACTAAGCTCTCATCTCGAGTTGATTTGGGGTCCACGGAGTCCTTTCGTGTTGCTACAGTGACCTAAGGATCCCTCTAGACTTGAGACAGTGATCTTGGGTTTTCTCTGGAGTGCCATCAAGGAAATCAAGGCTCCTTTCACTTTTGATGTGGAACATGGAATTGCTCTGCATGCAGTGCAGGGGAATCGGGCCTCAACTCGTGGCTAGGGGGAAATCTCATGGTTTTTCTCGAGTTGTGGCCCGAACCTGGGGTATATTCTCGAGTTACGACGGGGAGGGCCCTTCCAGACACGTGTTTGTTCAGCGACATCAGGACTCCTGCCTAGGTGCGAGGGATACCTCGGGATTCTCCTCGAGTCTTGGCATGGCGATTTGGACGCGTCTCCACGTGAGGCGGGAGACCCAGGGTCCTTTTCCACATGCCACAGGGATCCTGGGACTCCTATCCATTTTCAAGAGGAGTCAGGCATCCTCTCCTTTGGAAGCATTGATCTCCGCGGACCTCTCGAGTTTTCAAAGGATGTGAGGCCTCCGGTCGCGATGAGGCAGAGAACTCGTTCTTTCTCTGTGGTCTCCACAGGGGATTCAGACATCCCTTCGTCTTGGGAGATGCAAGACGAGCCTGCATTCAATTCCCTGCAGGGATATCCGGCCTTACTTCGAGTCAGAGCATCTCGGTGTCCATTCCACTTGAGGCCACAAACTCAGGGTCTCTCTCACATACCTGTAGCTGAGAGAAGCCTCCTCTTGAGGTACTTGTGGAAAGTTGGTATTCCTCTTGAGTCGAAGCCAGGGACTAAGCTCTCATCTCGAGTTGATTTGGGGTCCACGGAGCCCTTTCGTGTTGCTCCAGTGACCTCAGGATCCCTCTAGACTTGAGACAGTGATCTTGAGTTTTCTCTGGAGTGCCATCAAGGAAATCAAGGCTCCTTTCACGTTTGATGTGGAACACGGAATTGCTCTGCACGCAGTGCAGGGGAATCGAGCCTCATCTCGCGGCGAGGGGAATGTCTCATGGTTTTTCTCAAGTTGCGGCCGAAACCTGGGGTATATTCTCGAGTTACGACGCGGAGGGCCCTTCCAGACACGTGTTTGTTCAGCGACGTCAGGACTCCTGCCTAGGTGCGAGGGACACCTCGGGATTCTCCTCGAGTTTTGGCATGGCAATTGGGACGCGTCTCCACGTGACGAAGGAGACCCAGGGTCCCTTTCCACGTGCCACAGGGATCCTGGGTCTCCGATCCATTTTCAAGAGGAATCAGGCATCGTCTCCTTTGGAAGCATTGATCTCCGCGGACCTCTCGAGTTCTCAAAGGATGTGAGGCCTCCGCTCGCGATGAGGCGGAGAACTCGGTCTTTCTCTGTGGTCTCCACAGGGGATTCAGACTTCCCTTCGTCTTGGGAGATGCAAGACGGGCCTGCATTCAATTCACTGCAGGGATATCCGGCCTGACTTAGAGTCAGAGCATCTCGGTGTCCATTCCACTTGAGGCCACAAACTCAGGGTCCCTCTCACATACCCGTAGCTGAGAGAAGCCTCCCCTTGAGGTGCATGTGGAAAGTTGGTATTCCTCTTGAGTCGAAGCCAGGGACTAAGCTCTCATCTCGAGTTGATTTGGGGTCCACGGAGCCCTTTCGTGTTGCTCCAGTGACCTCAGGATCCCTCTAGACTTGAGACAGTGATCTTGGGTTTTCTCTGGAGTGCCATCAAGGAAATCAAGGCTCCTTTCACGTTTCATGTGGAACACGGAATTGTTCTGCACGCAGTGCAGGGGAATCGGGTCTCATCTCGAGGCTAGGGGGAAGTCTCATGGTTTTTCTCGAGTTGCGGCCGGAACCTGGGGTATATTCTCGAGTTACGACGGGGAGGGCCCTTCCAGACACGTGTTTGTTTAGCGACGTCAGGGCTCCTGCCTAGGTGCGAGGGACACCTCGGGATTCTCCTCGAGTCTTGGCATGGCAATTGGGATGCGTCTCCACGTGAGGCATGAAACCCAGTGTCCCTTTCCACGTGCCACAGGGATCCTGGGACTCCTATCCATTTTCAAGTGGAGTCGGGCATCGTCTCCTTTGGAAGCATTGATCTCTGCAGACCTCTCGAGTTTTCAAAGGATGTGAGGCCTCCGCTCGCGATGAGGCGGAGAATTAGGTTTTTCTCTGTGGTCTCCACAGGGGATTCAGACATCCCTTCGTCTTGGGAGATGCAAGACGAGCCTGCATTCAATTCACTGCAGGGATATCCGGCCTTACGTCGAGTCAGAGCATCTCGGTGTCCATTCCACTTGAGGCCACAAACTCGGGGTCCCTCAAATATACCTGTAGCTGAGAGAAGCCTCTTTTTGAGGTGCTTGTGGAAAGTTGGTATTCCTCTTGAGTCTAAACCAGGGACTAAGCTCTCATCTCAAGTTGATTTCGGTCCACGGAGCCCTTTCCTGTTGGTCCAGTGACCTCAGGATCCGTCTAGACTTGAGACAGTGATCTTGGGTTTTCTCTGGTGTGCCATCAAGGAAATCAAGGCTCCTTTCACGTTTGATGTGGAACACGGAATTGCTCTGCATGAAGTGCAGGGGAATCGGGCCTCAACTCGCAGCGAGGGGGAACTCTCATGGTTTTTCTCGAGTTGCGGTCCAAACCTGGGATATACTCTCGAGTTACGACGGGGAGGGCCCTTCCAGACACGTGTTTGTTCAGCGACGTCAGGACTCCTGCCTAGGTGCGAGGGACACCTCGGGATTCTCCTCGAGTCTTGGCATGGCAATTGTGACGCGTCTCCACGTGAGGCGGGAGACCCAGGGTCCCTTTCCACATGCCACAGGGATCCTGGGACACCTATCCATTTTCAAGAGGAGTCAGGCTTCGTCTCCTTTGGAAGCATTGATCTCCGCGGACCTCTCGAGTTTTCAAAGGATGTGAGGCCTCCGGTCGCGATGAGGCGGAGAATTAGGTTTTTCTCTGTGGTCTCCACAGGGGATTCAGACATCCCTTCGTCTTGGGAGATGCAAGACGAGCCTGCATTCAATTCACTATTCGGATATCCGGCCTTACTTCGAGTCAGAGCATCTCGGTGTCCATTCCACTTGATGCCACAAACTCAGGGTCCCTCTCACATACCTGTAGCTGAGAGAAGCCTCCTCTTGAGGTGCTTGTGGAAAGTTGGTATTCCTCTTGAGTCGAGGCCAGGGACTAAGCTCTCATCTCGAGTTGATTTGGGGTCCATGGAGACCTTTCGTGTTGCTCCAGAGACCTCAGGATCCCTCTAGACTTGAGACAGTGATCTTGGGTTTTCTCTGGAGTGCCATCAAGGAAATCAAGGCTCCTTTCACTTTTGATGTCGAACACGGAATTGCTCTGCACGCAGTGCAGGGGAATTGGGCCTCATCTCGCGGCGAAGGGGAAGTCTCATGGTTTTTCTCAAGTTGCGGCCGGAACCTGGGGTATATTCGAGAGTTACGACGGGGAGGGCCCTTCCAACACGTGTTGTTCAGCGACGTCAGGACTCCTGCCTATGTGCGAGGTACACCTCGGGATTCTCCTCGAGTCTTGGCATGGCAATTGGGACGCGTCTCCAAGTGAGGCGGGAGACCCACTGTCCCTTTCCACGTGCCACAGGGATCCCGGGACTCCTATCCATTTTCAAGAGGAGTCAGGCATCGTCTCCTTTGGAAGCATTGATCTCCGCAGACATCTCGAATTTTCAAAGGATGTGAGGCCTCCGGTCGCGATGAGGCGGAGGACTAGGTCTTTCTCTGTCGTCTCCACAGGGCATTCAGACATCCCTTCGTCTTGGGAGATGCAAGACGAGCCTGCATTCAATTCACTGCAGGGATATCCGGCCTTACTTCGAGTCAGAGCATCTCGGTGTCCATTACACTTGAGGCCACAAATTCAGGGTCACTCTCACATACCTGTAGCTGAGAGAAGCCTCCTCTTGAGGTGCTTATGGAAAGTTGGTATTCCTCTTGAGTCGAAGCCAGGGACTAAGCTCTCATCTCGAGTTGATTTGGTGTCCACGGAGCCCTTTCTTGTTGCTCCAGTGACCTCAGGATCCCTCTAGACTTGAGACAGTGATCTTGGGTTTTCTCTGGGGTGCCATCAAGGAAATCAAGGCTCCTTTCAAGTTTGATGTGGAACACGGAATTGCTCTGCACACAGTGCATGGGAATCGGGCCTCATCTCGCGGCAAGGGGGATGTCTCATTGTTTTTCTGAAGTTACGGTCGGAACCCAGGGAATATTCTCGAGTTACGACGGGGAGGGCCCTTCCAGACACGTGTTTGTTCAGCGACGTCAGGACTCCTGCCTAGGTGCGAGGGACACCTCGGGAATCTCCTCGAGTCTTGGCATGGTAATTGGGATGCGTCTCCACGTGAGGCGGGAGACCCAGTGTCCCTTTCCACGTGCCACAGGGATCCTGGGACTCCTATCCATTTTCAAGAAGAGTCAGGCATCGTCTCCTTTGGAAGCATTGATCTCCTCGGACCTCTCGACTTTTCAAAGGATGGGAGGCCTCCGGTCTCAATGAGGCGGAGAACTAGGTCTTTCTCTGTGGTTTCCCCTGGTGATTCAGACATCCCTTCGTCTTGGGAGATGCAAGACGAGCCTGCATTCAATTCATTGCAGGGATATCCGGCCTTACTTCGAGTCAGAGCATCTCCGTGTCCATTCCACTTGAGGCCACAAACTCAGGGTCCCTCTCACATACCTGTAGCTGAGAGAAGCCTCATCTTGAGGTGCTTGTGGAAATTGGTATTCCTCTTGAGTCGAAGCCAGGGACTAAGCTCTCATCTCAAGTTGATTTGGGGTCTACGGAGCCCTTTCCTGTTGCTCCAGTGACCTCAGGATCCCTCTAGACTTGAGACAGTGATCTTGGGTTTTCTCTGGAGTGCCATCAAGGAAATCAAGGCTCCTTTCACGTTTGATTTGAAACACGGAATTGCTCTGCATGCAGTGCAGGGGAATCGGGCCTCATGTTGCGGCGAGGGGGAAGTCTCATGGTTTTTCTCGAGTTGCGGCCGGAACCTGGGGTATATTCTCGATTTACGACGGGGAGAGCCCTTCCAGACACGGGTTTGTTCAGCGACGTCAGGACTCCTGCCTAGGTGCGAGGGACACCTCGGGATTCTCCACGAGTCTTGGCAAGGCAACTGGGACGCGTCTCCACGTGAGGCGGGAGACCCAGGGTCCCTTTCCACGTGCCACAGGGATCCTGGGACTCCTATCCATTTTCAAGAAGAGTCAGGCATCATCTCCTTTGGAAGCATTGATCTCCGCGGACCTCTCGAGTTTTAAAAGGATGTGAGGCCTCCGCTCGCGGTGAGGCGGAGAATTATGTCTTTCTCTGTTGTCTCCACATGGGATTCAGACATCCCTTCGTCTTGGGAGATGCAAGACGAGCCTGCGTTCAATTCACTGCAGGGATATCCGGCCTTACTTCGAGTCAGAGCATCTCGGTGTCCATTCCACTTGAGGCCACAAACTCAGGGTCCCTCTCACATACCTGTAGCTGAGAGAAGCCTCATCTTGAGGTGCTGTGGAAATTGGTATTCCTCTTGAGTCGAAGCCAGGGACTAAGCTCTCATCTCGAGTTGATTTCGGGTCCACGGAGCCCTTTCTTGTTGCTCCAGTGACCTCAGGATCCCTCTAGACTTGAGACAGTGATCTTGTGTTTTCTCTGGAGTGCCATCAAGGAAATCAAGGCTCCTTTCAGCTTTGATGTGGAACACGGAATTGCTCTGCACGCACTGCAGGGGAATCGGGCCTCATCTCGCGGCGAGGGGGAAGTCTCATGGTTTTTCTCGAGTTGCGGCCGGAACCTGGGGTATATTCTCGAGTTACGACTGGGAGGGCCCTTCCAGACACGTGTTTGTTCAGCGACGTCAGGACTCCTGCCTAGGTGCGAGGGACACCTCGGGATTCTCCTCGAGTCTTGGCATGGCAATTGTGACGCGTCTCCACGTGAGGCGGGAGACCCAGGGTCCCTTTCCACGTGCCACAGGGATCCTGGGACACCTATCCATTTTCAAGAGGAGTCAGGCTTCGTCTCCTTTGGAAGCATTGATCTCCGCGGACCTCTCGAATTTTCAAAGGATGTGAGGCCTCCGGTCGCGATGAGGCGGAGAATTAGGTTTTTCTCTGTGGTCTCCACAGGGGATTCAGACATCCCTTCGTCTTGGGAGATGCAAGACGAGCCTGCATTCAATTCACTATTCGGATATCCGGCCTTACTTCGAGTCAGAGCATCTCGGTGTCCATTCCACTTGATGCCACAAACTCAGGGTCCCTCTCACATACCTGTAGCTGAGAGAAGCCTCCTCTTGAGGTGCTTGTGGAAAGTTGGTATTCCTCTTGAGTCGAGGCCAGGGACTAAGCTCTCATCTCGAGTTGATTTGGGGTCCACGGAGACCTTTCGTGTTGCTCCAGAGACCTCAGGATCCCTCTAGACTTGAGACAGTGATCTTGGGTTTTCTCTGGAGTGCCATCAAGGAAATCAAGGCTCCTTTCACTTTTGATGTCGAACACGGAATTGCTCTGCACGCAGTGCAGGGGAATTGGGCCTCATCTCGCGGCGAAGGGGAAGTCTCATGGTTTTTCTCAAGTTGCGGCCGGAACCTGGGGTATATTCGAGAGTTACGACGGGGAGGGCCCTTCCAACACGTGTTGTTCAGCGACGTCAGGACTCCTGCCTATGTGCGAGGTACACCTCGGGATTCTCCTCGAGTCTTGGCATGGCAATTGGGACGCGTCTCCAAGTGAGGCGGGAGACCCAGTGTCCCTTTCCACGTGCCACAGGGATCCCGGGACTCCTATCCATTTTCAAGAGGAGTCAGGCATCGTCTCCTTTGAAAGCATTGATCTCCGCAGACATCTCGAATTTTCAAAGGATGTGAGGCCTCCGGTCGCGATGAGGCGGAGGACTAGGTCTTTCTCTGTCGTCTCCACAGGGCATTCAGTCATCCCTTCGTCTTGGGAGATGCAAGACGAGCCTGCATTCAATTCACTGCAGGGATATCCGGCCTTACTTCGAGTCAGAGCATCTCGGTGTCCATTACACTTGAGGCCACAAATTCAGGGTCACTCTCACATACCTGTAGCTGAGAGAAGCCTCCTCTTGAGGTGCTTATGGAAAGTTGGTATTCCTCTTGAGTCGAAGCCAGGGACTAAGCTCTCATCTCGAGTTGATTTGGGGTCCACGGAGCCCTTTCTTGTTGCTCCAGTGACCTCAGGATCCCTCTAGACTTGAGACAGTGATCTTGGGTTTTCTCTGGGGTGCCATCAAGGAAATCAAGGCTCCTTTCAAGTTTGATGTGGAACACGGAATTGCTCTGCACACAGTGCATGGGAATCGGGCCTCATCTCGCGGCAAGGGGGATGTCTCATTGTTTTTCTGAAGTTACGGTCGGAACCCAGGGAATATTCTCGAGTTACGACGGGGAGGGCCCTTCCAGACACGTGTTTGTTCAGCGACGTCAGGACTCCTGCCTAGGTGCGAGGGACACCTCGGGAATCTCCTCGAGTCTTGGCATGGTAATTGGGATGCGTCTCCACGTGAGGCGGAAGACCCAGTGTACCTTTCCACGTGCCACAGGGATCCTGGGACTCCTATCCATTTTCAAGAAGAGTCAGGCATCGTCTCCTTTGGAAGCATTGATCTCCGCGGACCTCTCGACTTTTCAAAGGATGGGAGGCCTCCGGTCTCGATGAGGCGGAGAACTAGGTCTTTCTCTGTGGTTTCCCCAGGTGATTCAGACATCCCTTCGTCTTGGGAGATGCAAGACGAGCCTGCATTCAATTCATTGCAGGGATATCCGGCCTTACTTCGAGTCAGAGCATCTCCGTGTCCATTCCACTTGAGGCCACAAACTCAGGGTCCCTCTCACATACCTGTAGCTGAGAGAAGCCTCATCTTGAGGTGCTTGTGGAAATTGGTATTCCTCTTGAGTCGAAGCCAGGGACTAAGCTCTCATCTCAAGTTGATTTGGGGTCTACGGAGCCCTTTCCTGTTGCTCCAGTGACCTCAGGATCCCTCTAGACTTGAGACAGTGATCTTGGGTTTTCTCTGGAGTGCCATCAAGGAAATCAAGGCTCCTTTCACGTTTGATTTGGAACACGGAATTGCTCTGCATGCAGTGCAGGGGAATCGGGCCTCATGTCGCGGCGAGGGGGAAGTCTCATGGTTTTTCTCGAGTTGCGGCCCAAACCTGGGGTATATTCTCGATTTACGACGGGGAGAGCCCTTCCAGACACGTGTTTGTTCAGCGACGTCAGGACTCCTGCCTAGGTGCGAGCGACACCTCGGGATTCTCCACGAGTCTTGGCAAGGCAACTGGGACGCGTCTCCACGTGAGGCGGGAGACCCAGGGTCCCTTTCCACGTGCCACAGGGATCCTGGGACTCCTATCCATTTTCAAGAAGAGTCAGGCATCATCTCCTTTGGAAGCATTGATCTCCGCGGACCTCTCGAGTTTTAAAAGGATGTGAGGCCTCCGCTCGCGGTGAGGCGGAGAATTATGTCTTTCTCTGTGGTCTCCACATGGGATTCAGACATCCCTTCGTCTTGGGAGATGCAAGACGAGCCTGCGTTCAATTCACTGCAGGGATATCCGGCCTTACTTCGAGTCAGAGCATCTCGGTGTCCATTCCACTTGAGGCCACAAACTCAGGGGCCCTCTCACATACCTGTAGCTGAGAGAAGCCTCCTCTTGAGGTGCTTGTGGAAAGTTGGTATTCCTCTTGAGTCGAAGCCAGGGACTAAGCTCTCATCTCGAGTTGATGTGGGGTCCACGCAGCCCTTTCGTGTTGCTCCAGTGACCTCAGGATCCCTCTAGACATGTGACAGGGATCTTGGGTTTTCTCTGGAGTGCCATCAAGGAAATCAAGGCTCCTTTCACGTTTGATGTGGAACACGGAATTGCTCTGCACGCAGTGCAGGGGAATAGGGCCTCATCTCGCGGCGAGGGGGAAGTCTCATGGTTTTTCTCGAGTTGCGGCCGGAACCTGGGTATATTCTCGAGTTACGACGGGGAGGGCACTTCCAGACACGTGTTTGTTCAGCGACATCAGGACTCCTGTTAGGTGCGAGGGACACTTCGGGATTCTCCTCGAGTCTTGGCATTGCAATTGGGACGCGTCTCCACGTGAGGCGGGAGACCCAGTGTCCCTTTCCACGTGCCACAGGGATCCCGGGACTCCTATCCATTTTCAAGAAGAGTCAGGCATCGTCTCCTTTGGAAGCATTGATCTCCGCAGACATCTCGAATTTTCAAAGGATGTGAGGCCTCTGGTCGCGATGAGGCGGAGGACTAGGTCTTTCTCTGTCGTCTCCACAGGGCATTCAGACATCCCTTCGTCTTGGGAGATGCAAGACGAGCCTGCATTCAATTCACTGCAGGGATATCCGGCCTTACTTCGAGTCAGAGCATCTCGGTGTCCATTACACTTGAGGCCACAAATTCAGGGTCACTCTCACATACCTGTAGCTGAGAGAAGCCTCCTCTTGAGGTGCTTATGGAAAGTTGGTATTCCTCTTGAGTCGAGGCCAGGGACTAAGCTCTCATCTCGAGTTGATTTGGTGTCCACGGAGCCCTTTCTTGTTGCTCCAGTGACCTCAGGATCCCTCTAGACTTGAGACAGTGATCTTGGGTTTTCTCTGGGGTGCCATCAAGGAAATCAAGGCTCCTTTCATGTTTGATGTGGAACACGGAATTGCTCTGCACACAGTGCATGGGAATCGGGACTCATCTCGCGGCAAGGGGGATGTCTCATTGTTTTTCTGAAGTTACGGTCGGAACCTAGGGAATATTCTCGAGTTACTACGGGGAGGGCCCTTCCAGACACGTGTTTGTTCAGCGACGTCAGGACTCCTGCCTAGGTGCGAGGGACACCTCGGGAATCTCCTCGAGACTTGGCATGGCAATTGGGACGCGTCTCCACGTGAGGCGGGAGACCCAGGGTCCCTTTCCACGTGCCACAGGGATCCTGGGACTCCTATCCATTTTCAAGAAGAGTCAGGCATCGTCTCCTTTGGAAGCATTGATCTCCGCAGACCTCTCGAGTTTTCAAAGGATGGGAGGCCTCCGGTCTCGATGAGGCGGAGAACTAGGTCTTTCTCTGTGGTCTCCACAGGGGATTCAGACATCCCTTCGTCTTGGGAGATGCAAGACGAGCCTGCTTTCAATTCACTGCAGGGATATCCGGCCTTACTTCGAGTCAGAGCATCTCCGTGTCCATTCCACTTGAGGCCACAAACTCAGGGTCCCTCTCACATACCTGTAGCTGAGAGAAGCCTCATCTTGAGGTGCTTGTGGAAATTGGTATTCCTCTTGAGTCGAAGCCAGGGACTAAGCTCTCATCTCGAGTTGATTTGGGGTCCACGGAGCCCTTTCGTGGTGCTCCAGTGACCTCAGGATCCCTCTAGACTTGAGACAGTGATCTTGTGTTTTCTCTGGAGTGCCATCAAGGAAATCAAGGCTCCTTTCAGCTTTGATGTGGAACACGGAATTGCTCTGCACGCACTGCAGGGGAATCGGGCCTCATCTCGCGGCGAGGGGGAAGTCTCATGGTTTTTCTCGAGTTGCGGCCGGAACCTGGGGTATATTCTCGAGTTAAGACTGGGAGGGCCCTTCCAGACACGTGTTTGTTCAGCGACGTCAGGACTCCTGCCTAGGTGCGAGGGACACCTCGGGATTCTCCTCGAGTCTTGGCATGGCAATTGTGACGCGTCTCCACGTGAGGCGGGAGACCCAGGGTCCCTTTCCACGTGCCACAGGGATCCTGGGACACCTATCCATTTTCAAGAGGAGTCAGGCTTCGTCTCCTTTGGAAGCATTGATCTCCGCGGACCTCTCGAGTTTTCAAAGGATGTGAGGCCTCCGGTCGCGATGAGGCGGAGAATTAGGTTTCTCTCTGTGGTCTCCACAGGGGATTCAGACATCCCTTCGTCTTGGGAGATGCAAGACGAGCCTGCATTCAATTCACTATTCGGATATCCGGCCTTACTTCGAGTCAGAGCATCTCGGTGTCCATTCCACTTGATGCCACAAACTCAGGGTCCCTCTCACATACCTGTAGCTGAGAGAAGCCTCCTCTTGAGGTGCTTGTGGAAAGTTGGTATTCCTCTTGAGTCGAGGCCAGGGACTAAGCTCTCATCTCGAGTTGATTTGGGGTCCACGGAGACCTTTCGTGTTGCTCCAGAGACCTCAGGATCCCTCTAGACTTGAGACAGTGATCTTGGGTTTTCTCTGGAGTGCCATCAAGGAAATCAAGGCTCCTTTCACTTTTGATGTCGAACACGGAATTGCTCTGCATGCAGTGCAGGGGAATTGGGCCTCATCTCGCTGCGAAGGGGAAGTCTCATGGTTTTTCTCAAGTTGCGGCCGGAACCTGGGGTATATTCGAGAGTTACGACGGGGAGGGCCCTTCCAGACACGTGTTGTTCAGCGACGTCAGGACTCCTGCCTAGGTGCGAGGTACACCTCGGGATTCTCCTCGAGTCTTGGCATGGCAATTGGCACCCGCCTCCACGTGAGGCGGGAGACCCAGTGTCCCTTTCCACGTGCCACAGGGATCCCGGGACTCCTATCCATTTTCAAGAGGAGTCAGGCATCGTCTCCTTTGGAAGCATTGATCTCCGCAGACATCTCGAATTTTCAAAGGATGTGAGGCCTCCAGTCGCGATGAGGCGGAGGACTAGGTCTTTCTCTGTCGTCTCCACAGGGCATTCAGACATCCCTTCGTCTTGGGAGATGCAAGACGAGCCTGCATTCAATTCACTGCAGGGATATCCAGCCTTACTTCGAGTCAGAGCATCTCGGTGTCCATTACACTTGAGGCCACAAATTCAGGGTCACTCTCACATACCTGTAGCTGAGAGAAGCCTCCTCTTGAGGTGCTTATGGAAAGTTGGTATTCCTCTTGAGTCGAAGCCAGGGACTAAGCTCTCATCTCGAGTTGATTTGGGGTCCACGGAGCCCTTTCTTGTTGCTCCAGTGACCTCAGGATCCCTCTAGACTTGAGAAAGTGATCTTGGGTTTTCTCTGGGGTGCCATCAAGGAAATCAAGGCTCCTTTCAAGTTTGATGTGGAACACAGAATTGCTCTGCACACAGTGCATGGGAATCGGGCCTCATCTCGCGGCAAGGGGGATGTCTCATTGTTTTTCTGAAGTTACGGTCGGAACCTAGGGAATATTCTCGAGTTACGACGGGGAGGGCCCTTCCAGACACGTGTTTGTTCAGCGACGTCAGGACTCCTGCCTAGGTGCGAGAGATACCTCGGGAATCTCCTCGAGTCTTGACATGCTAATTGGGACGCGTCTCCACGTGAGGCGGGAGACCCAGTGTCCCTTTCCACGTGCCACAGGGATCCTGGGACTCCTATCCATTTTCAAGAAGAGTCAGGCATCGTCTCCTTTGGAAGCATTGATCTCCGCGGACCTCTCGAGTTTTCAAAGGATGGGAGTCCTCCGGTCTCGATGAGGCGGAGAAATAGGTCTTTCTCTGTCGTCTCCACAGGGGATTCAGACATCCCTTCGTCTTGGGAGATGCAAGACGAGCCTCATTCAATTCACTGCAGGGATATCCGGCCTTACTTCGAGTCAGAGCATCTCGGTGTCCATTCCACTTGAGGCCACAAACTCAGGGGCCCTCTCACATACCTGTAGCTGAGAGAAGCCTCCTCTTGAGGTGCTTGTGGAAAGTTGGTATTCCTCTTGCGTCGAAGCCAGGGACTAAGCTCTCATCTCGAGTTGATTTGGGGTCCACGGAGCCCTTTCTTGTTGCTCCAGTGACCTCAGGATCCCTCTAGACTTGAGACAGTGATCTTGGGTTTTCTCTGGAGTGCCATCAAGGAAATCAAGGCTCCTTTCACTTTTGATGTCGAACACGGAATTGCTCTGCACGCAGTACAGGGGAATCGGGCCTCATCTCGCCGTGAGGGGGAAGTCTCATGGTTTTTCTCGAGTTCGGCCGGAACCTGGGGTATATTCTCGAGTTACGACGGGGAGGGCCCTTCTAGACACGTGTTTGTTCAGCGACGTCAGGACTCCTGCCTAGGTGCGAGGGACACCTCGGGATTCTCCTCGAGTCTTGGCATGGCAATTGTGACGCGTCTCCACATGAGGCGGGAGACCCAGTGTCCTTTTCCACGTGCCACAGTGATCCTGGGACTCCTATGCATTTTCAAGAGGAGTCAGGCATCGTCTCCTTTGGAAGCATTGATCTCTGCAGACCTCTCGAGTTTTCAAAGGATATGAGGCCTCCGGTCATGATGAGGCGGAGGAATAGGTTTTTCTCTGTGGTCTCCACAGGGGATTCAGACATCCCTTCGTCTTGGGAGATGCAAGACGAGCCTGCATTCAATTCACTGCAGGGATATCCGGACTTACTTCGAGTTAGAGCATCTCGGTGTCCATTGCACTTGAGGCCACAAACTCAGGGTCCCTCTCACATACCTGTAGCTGAGAGAAGCCTCCTCTTGAGGTGCTTGTGGAAAGTTGGTATTCCTCTTGAGTCGAAGCCAGGGACTAAGCTCTCATCTCGAGTTGATTTGGGGTCCACGGAGCCCTTTCATGTTACTCCAGTGACCTCAGGATCCCTCTAGACTTGAGACAGTGATCTTGGGTTTTCTCTGGAGTGCCATCAAGGAAATCAAGGCTCCTTTCACGTTTGATGTGGAACACGGAATTGCTCTGCACGCAGTGCAGGGGAATCGGGCCTCATCTCGCGGCAAGGGGGAAGTCTCATTGTTTTTCTCGAGTTGCGGCCGGAATCTGGGGTATATTCTCGAGTTACGACGGGGAGGTCCCTTCCAGACACGTGTTTGTTCAGCGACGTCAGGACTCCTGCCTAGGTGCGAGGGACACCTCGGGATTCTCCTCGAGTCTTGGCATGGCAATTGGGACGCGTCTCCACGTGAGGCGGGAGACTCAGGGTCCCTTTCCACGTGCCACAGGGATCCTGGGACTCCTATCCATTTTCAAGAGGAGTCAGGCATCGTCTCCTTTGGAAGCATTGATCTCCGCAGACCTCTCGAATTTTCAAAGGATGTGAGGCCTCCTGTCGCGATGAGGCGGGGGACTAGGTCTTTCTCTGTGGTCTCCACAGCGGATTCAGACATCTCTTCATCTTGGGAGATGCAAGACGAGCCTGCATTCACTTCACTGCAGGGATATCCGGCCTTACTTCAAGTCAGAGCATCTCGGTGTCCATTCCACTTGAGGCCACAAACACAGGGTCCCTCTCACATAACTGTAGCTGAGAGAAGCCTCCTCTTGAGGTGCTTGTGGAAAGTTGGTATTCCTCTTGAGTTGAAGCCAGGGACTAAGCTCTCATCTCGAGTTGATTTGGGGTCCACGGAGCCCTTTCCTGTTGCTCCAGTGACCTCAGGATCCCTCTAGACTTGAGACAGTGATCTTGGGTTTTCTCTGGAGTGCCATCAAGGAAATCAAGGCTCCTTTCAATTTTGATGTCGAACCCGGAATTGCTCTGCACGCAGTACAGGGGAATCGGGCCTCATCTCGCCGTGAGGGGGAAGTCTCATGGTTTTTCTGGAGTTGCGTCCGGAACCAGGGGTATATTCTCGAGTTACGACGGGGAGGGCCCTTCCAGACACGTGTTTGTTCAGCAACGTCAGGACTCCTGCCTAGGTGCGAGGGACACCTCAGGATTCTCCTCGAGTCTTGGCATGGCAATTGGGACGTGTCTCCACGTGAGGCAGGAGACCCAGGGTCCCTTTCCACGTGCCACAGTGATCCTGGGACTCCTATGCATTTTCAAAAGGAGTCAGGCATCGTCTCCTTTGGAAGCATTGATCTCTGCAGACCTCTCGAGTTTTCAAAGGATATGAGGCCTCCGGTCACGATGAGGCGGAGGACTAGGTCTTTCTCTGTGGTCTCCACAGGGGATTCAGACATCCCTTCGTCTTGGAAGATGCAAGACGAGCCTGCATTCAATTCACTGCAGGGATATAGGGCCTTACTTCGAGTCAGAGCATCTCAGTGTCCATTGCACTTGAGGCCACAAACTCAGGGTCCCTCTCACATACCTGTAGCTGAGAGAAACCTCCTCTTGAGGTGCTTGTGGAAAGTTGGTATTCCTCTTGAGTCAAAGCTAGGGACTAAGCTCTCATCTCGAGTTGATTTGTGGTCCACGGAGTCCTTTCCTGTTGCTACAGTGACCTAAGGATCCCTCTAGACTTGAGACAGTGATCTTGGGTTTTCTCTGGAGTGCCATCAAGGAAATCAAGGCTCCTTTCACTTTTGATGTGGAACATGGAATTGCTCTGCATGCAGTGCAGGGGAATCGGGCCTCAACTCGTGGCTAGGGGAAAATCTCATGGTTTTTCTCGAGTTGTGGCCCGAACCTGGGGTATATTCTCGAGTTACGACGGGGAGGGCCCTTCCAGACACGTGTTTGTTCAGCGACATCAGGACTCCTGCCTAGGTGCGAGGGACACCTCGGGATTCTCCTCGAGTTTTGGCATGGCAATTGGGACGCGTCTCCACGTGACGAAGGAGACCCAGGGTCCCTTTCCACGTGCCACAGGGATCCTGGGTCTCCGATCCATTTTCAAGAGGAATCAGGCATCGTCTCCTTTGGAAGCATTGATCTCCGCGGACCTCTCGAGTTCTCAAAGGATGTGAGGCCTCCGCTCGCGATGAGGCGGAGAACTCGGTCTTTCTCTGTGGTCTCCACAGGGGATTCAGACTTCCCTTCGTCTTGGGAGATGCAAGACGGGCCTGCATTCAATTCACTGCAGGGATATCCGGCCTGACTTAGAGTCAGAGCATCTCGGTGTCCATTCCACTTGAGGCCACAAACTCAGGGTCCCTCTCACATACCCGTAGCTGAGAGAAGCCTCCCCTTGAGGTGCATGTGGAAAGTTGGTATTCCTCTTGAGTCGAAGCCAGGGACTAAGCTCTCATCTCCAGTTGATTTGGGGTCCACGGAGCCCTTTCGTGTTGCTCCAGTGACCTCAGGATCCCTCTAGACTTGAGACAGTGATCTTGGGTTTTCTCTGGAGTGCCATCAAGGAAATCAAGGCTCCTTTCACGTTTCATGTGGAACACGGAATTGTTCTGCACGCAGTGCAGGGGAATCGGGTCTCATCTCGAGGCTAGGGGGAAGTCTCATGGTTTTTCTCGAGTTATGGCCGGAACCTGGGGTATATTCTCGAGTTACGACGGGGAGGGCCCTTCCAGACACGTGTTTGTTTAGCGACGTCAGGGCTCCTGCCTAGGTGCGAGGGACACCTCGGGATTCTCCTCGAGTCTTGGCATGGCAATTGGGATGCGTCTCCACGTGAGGCATGAAACCCAGTGTCCCTTTCCACGTGCCACAGGGATCCTGGGACTCCTATCCATTTTCAAGTGGAGTCGGGCATCGTCTCCTTTGGAAGCATTGATCTCTGCAGACCTCTCGAGTTTTCAAAGGATGTGAGGCCTCCGCTCGCGATGAGGCGGAGAATTAGGTTTTTCTCTGTGGTCTCCACAGGGGATTCAGACATCCCTTCGTCTTGGGAGATGCAAGACGAGCCTGCATTCAATTCACTGCAGGGATATCCGGCCTTACGTCGAGTCAGAGCATCTCGGTGTCCATTCCACTTGAGGCCACAAACTCGGGGTCCCTCAAATATACCTGTAGCTGAGAGAAGCCTCTTCTTGAGGTGCTTGTGGAAAGTTGGTATTCCTCTTGAGTCTAAACCAGGGACTAAGCTCTCATCTCAAGTTGATTTCGGTCCACGGAGCCCTTTCCTGTTGGTCCAGTGACCTCAGGATCCGTCTAGACTTGAGACAGTGATCTTGGGTTTTCTCTGGTGTGCCATCAAGGAAATCAAGGCTCCTTTCACGTTTGATGTGGAACACGGAATTGCTCTGCATGAAGTGCAGGGGAATCGGGCCTCAACTCGCAGCGAGGGGGAACTCTCATGGTTTTTCTCGAGTTGCGGTCCAAACCTGGGATATACTCTCGAGTTACGACGGGGAGGGCCCTTCCAGACACGTGTTTGTTCAGCGACGTCAGGACTCCTGCCTAGGTGCGAGGGACACCTCGGGATTCTCCACGAGTCTTGGCATGGCAATTTGGACGCTTCTCCACGTGAGGCGGGAGACCCAGGGTCCCTTTCCACGTGCCACAGGGATCCTGGGACTCCTATCCATTTTCAAGAGGAGTCAGGCATCGTCTCCTTTGGAAGCATTTATCTCCGCGGACCTCTCGAGTTTTCAAAGGATGTGAGACCTCCGGTCGCGATGAGGCGTAGAACTCGGTCTTTCTCTGTGGTCTCCACAGGGGATTCAGACATCCCTTCGTCTTGGGAGATGCAAGACGAGCCTGCATTCAATTCACTGCAGGGATATCCGGCCTTATTTAGAGTCAGAGCATCTCGGTGTCCATTCCACTTGAGGCCACAAACTCAGGGTCCCTCTCACATACCTGTAGCTGAGAGAAGCCTCCCCTTGAGGTGCTTGTGGAAAGTTGGTATTCCTCTTGAGTCTAAGCCAGGGACTAAGCTGTCATCTTGAGTTGCTTTGGGGTCCACGGAGCCGTTTCGTGTAGCTCCAGTGACCTCAGGATCCCTCTAGACTTCAGACAGTGATCTTGGGTTTTCTCTGGAGTGCCATCAAGGAAATCAAGGCTCCTTTCACGTTTGATGTGGAACACGGAATTGCTCTGCAGGCAGTGCAGGGGAATCGGGCCTCAACTCGCGGCGAGGGGGAAATCTCATGGTTTTTCTCGAGTTGCGACCGGAAACTGGGGTATATTCTCGAGTTGTGACGGGGAGGGCCCTTCCAGACACGTATTTGTTCAGCGACGTCAGGACTCCTGCCTAGGTGCGAGGGACACCTCGGGATTCTCCTCGAGTCTTGGCATGGCAATTGGGACGCGTGTCCACGTGAGGCGGGAGACCCAGTGTCCCTTTCCACGTGCCACAGGGATCCTGGGTCTCCTATTCATTTTCAAGAGGAGTCAGGCATCATCTCCTTTCGAAGCATTGATCTTCGCGACCTCTCGAGTTTTCAAAGGATGTGAGGCCTCCTCTCGCGATGAGGCGGAGAATTAGGTCTTTCTCTGTGGTCTCCACAGGGGATTCAGACATCCCTTCGTCTTGGGAGATGCAAGACGAGCCTGCATTCAATTCACTGCAGGGATATCCGGCCTTACTTCGAGTCCGAGCATCTCGGTGTCCATTCCACTTGAGGCCACAAACTCAGTGGCCCTCTCACATAGCTGTAGCTGAGAGAAGCCTCCTCTTGAAGTGCTTGTGGAAAGTTGGTATTCCTCTTGAGTCGAAGCCAGGGACTAAGCTCTCATCTCGAGTTGATTTGGGGTCCACGTAGCCCTTTCGTCTTGCTACAGTGACCTCAGGATCCCTCTAGACTTGAGACAGTGATCTTGGGTTTTCTCTGGAGTGCCATCAAGGAAATCAAGGCTCCTTTCACGTTTGATGTGGAACACGGAATTGCTCTGCATGCAGTGCAGGGGAATCGGTCCTCAACTCGCGGCGAGGGGGAAATCTCATGGTTTTTCTCGAGTTGCGGCCGGAAACAGGGGTATATTCTCGAGTTACGATGGGGAGGTCCCTTCCAGACACGTGTTTGTTCAGCGACGTCAGGACTCCTGCCGAGGTGCGAGGGACACCTCGGGATTCTCCTCGAGTCTTGGCATGGCAATTGGAACGCGTCTCCACGTGAGGCGGGAGACCCAGGATCCCTCTCCACGTGCCACAGGGATCCTGGGACTCCTATCCATTTTCAGGAGGAGTCAGGCATCGTCTCCTTTGGAAGCATTGATCTCCGCACACCTCTCGAGTTTTCAAAGGATGTGAGGCCTCTGCTCGCGATGAGGCGGAGGACTAGGTCTTTCTGTGTGGTCTGCACAGGGGATTCAGACAAAACTTCGTCTTGGGAGATGCAAGACGAGCCTGCATTCAATTCACTGCAGGGATATCCGGCCTTACTTCGAGTCAGAGCATCGCTGTGTCCATTCCACTTGAGGACACAACTTCAGGGTCCCTCAAACATACCTGTAGCTGAGAGAAGCCTCCTCTTGAGATGCTTGTGGAAAGTTGGTATTCCTCTTGAGTCTAAGCCAGGGACTAAGCTCTCATCTCGAGTTGATTTGGGGTCGACGGAGCCCTTTCGTGTTGCTCCAGTGACCTCAGGATCCTTCTAGACTTGAGACAGTGATCTTGGGTTTTCTCTGGAGTGCCATCAAGGAAATCAAGGCTCCTTTCACCTTTGATGTGGAACACGGAATTGCTCTGCACGCAGTGCAGGGGAATCGGGCCTCATCTCGCGGCGAGGGGGAAATCTCATGGTTTTTCTCGAGTTGCGGCCGGAACCTGGGGTATATTCTCGAGTTACGACGGGGAGGGCCCTTCCAGACACGTGTTTGTTCAGCGACGTCAGGCTCCTTCCTAGGTGAGAGGGACACCTCGGGATTCTCCTCGAGTCTTGGCATGGCAATTGTGACGCGTCTCCACGTGACGCGGGAGACCCAGGGTCCCTTTGCACGTGCCACAGGGATCCTGGGACTCCTATACATTTTCAAGAGGAGTCAGGCATCGTCTCCTTTGGAAGCATTGATCTCCGCAGACCTCTCGAGTTTTCAAAGGATGTGAGGCCTCTGGTCGCGATGAGGCGGAGGACTAGGTCTTTCTCTGTCGTCTACACAGGGGATTCAGACAGCCCTTCGTCTTGGGAGATGCAAGATGAGCCTGCATTCAATTCACTGTTGGGATATCTGGCCTTACTTCGAGTCAGAGCATCTCGGTGTCCATTCCACTTGAGGCCACAAACTCAGGGTCCCTCTCACATACCTGTAGCTGAGAGAAGCCTCTTCTTGAGGTGCTTGTGGAAAGTTGGTATTCCTCTTGAGTCGAAGCCAGGGACTAAGCTCTCATCTCGAGTTGATTTGGAGTCCATGGAGCCCTTTGGTGTTGCTCCAGTTACCTCAGGATCCCTCTAGACTTGAGACAGTGATCTTGGGTTTTCTCTGGAGTGCCATCAAGGAAATCAAGGCTCCTTTCACGTTTGATGTGGACCACGGAATTGCTCTGCAGGCAGTGCAGGGGAATCGGGCCTCATGTCGGGTCAAGGGGGAAGTCTCATGGTTTTTCTCAAGTTGAGGCCGGAACATGGGGTATATTCTCGAGTTCCGACGGGGAGGGCCCTTCCAGACACGTGTTTGTTCAGCGACGTCAGGACTCCTGCCTAGGTGCGAGGGACACCTCGGGATCCTCCTCGAGCCTTGGCATGGCAATTGGGACGTGTCTCCACGTGAGGCGGGAGACCCAGGGTCCCTTTCCACGTGCCACAGGGATCCTGGGACTCCTATCCATTTTCAAGAGGAGTCAGGCATCGTCTCCTTTGGAAGCATTGATCTCCGTGGACGTCTCGAGTTTTCAAAGGATGTGAGGCCTCCAATCGTGAAGAGGTGGAGAACTAGGTGTTCTCTGTGGTCTCCACATGGGATTCAGACATCCCTTCATCTTGGGAGATGGAAGACGAGCCTGCATTCAATTCACTGCAGGGATATCCGGCCTTACTTAGAGTCAGAGCATCTCGGTGTCCATTCCACTTGAGGCCACAACCTCAGGGTCCCTCTCACATACCTGTAGCTGAGAGAAGCCTCCTCTTGAGGTGCTTGTGGAAAGTTGGTATTCCTCTTGAGTCGAAGCCAGGGACTAAGCTCTCATCTCGAGTTGATTTGGGGTCCACGGAGCCCTTTCCTGTTGCTACAGTGACCTCAGGATCCCTCTAGACTTGAGACAGTGATCTTGGGTTTTCTCTGGAGTGCCATCAAGGAAATCAAGACTCCTTTCAAGTTTGATGTGGAACACGGAATTGCTCTGCACGCAGTGCAGGGGAATCGGGCCTCATCTTGCGGCGAGGGGTAAGTCTCATGGTTTTCCTCGAGTTGCGGCCGGAACCTGGGGTATATTCTCGAGTTACAACGGGGAGGGACCTTCCAGACTCGTGTTTGTTCAGCGACGTCAGGACTCCTGCCTAGGTGCGAGGGACACCTCGGGATTCTCTTCGATTCTTGGCATGGCAATTGAGACGCGTCTCCACGTGAGGCGGGAGACCCAGGGTCCCTTTCCACGAGCCACAGGGATCCTGGGACTCCTATCCATTTTCAAGAGGAGTCAGGCATCGTCTCCTTTGGAAGCATTGATCTCCGCGGACCTCTCGAGTTTTCAAAGGATGTGAGGCCTCCGCTCGTGATGAGGCGGAGGACTAGCTCTTTCTCTGTCATCTCCACAGGGGATTCAGACATCCCTTCGTTTTGGGAGATGCATGGCGATCGTGCATTCAATTCACTGCAGGGATATACGGCCTTACTTCGAGTCAGAGCATCTCGGTGTCCATTCCACTTGAGGCCACAAACTCAGGGTCCCTCTCACATACCTGTAACTGAGAGAAGCCTCCTCTTGAGGTGCTTGTGGAAAGTTGGTATTCCTCTTGAGTCGAAGCTAGGGACTAAGCTCTCATCTCGAGTTGATTTGTGGTCCACGGAGCCCTTTCGTGTTGCTCCAGTGACCTCAGGATCCCTCTAGACTTGAGACAGAGAACTTGGGTTTTCTCTGGAGCGCCATCAAGGAAATCAAGGCTCCTTTCACGTTTGATGTGGAAAACGGAATTGCTTTGCACGCAGGGCAGGGGAATCAGGCCTCATCTCGCGGCGAGGGGGAAGTCTCATGGTTTTTCTCGAGTTGCGGCCCGAACCTGGGGTATATTCTCGAGTTACAACGGGGAGGGCCCCTCCAGACACGTGTTTGTTCAGCGACGTCAGGACTCCTGCCTAGGTGCGAGGGACACCTCGGGATTCTCCTCGAGTCTTGGCATGGGTATTGGTACGCGTTTCCACGTCAGGCGGGAGACCCAGGGTCCCTTTCCACGTGCCACATGGATCCTGGGACTCCTATCCATTTTCAAGAGGAGTCAGGCATCGTCTCCTTTGGAAGCATTGTTATCTGCGGAGCTCTTGAGTTTTCAAAGGATGTGAGGCCTCTGGTCGCGATGAGGCAGAAAGTTAGGTCTTTCTCTGTGGTCTCCTCAGGGGATCAGACATCCCTTCGTCTTGGGAGATGCAAGACGAGCCTGCATTCAATTCACTGCAGGGATATCCGGCCTTACGTCGAGTCAGAGTATCTCGGTGTCCATTCCACTTGAGGCCACAAACTCAGGGTCCCTCTCACATACCTGTACCTGAGAGAAGCCTCCTGTTGAGGTTCTTGTGGAAAGTTGATATTCCTCTTGAGTCGAAGCCAGGGACTAAGCTCTCATCTCGAGTTGATTTGGGGTCCAAGGAGCCCTTTCCTGTTGCTCCAGTGACCTCAGGATCCCTCTAGACTTGAGACAGTGATCTTGGGGTTTCTCTGGAGTGCCATCAAGGAAATCAAGGCTCCTTTCACTTTTGATGTGGAACACGTAATTGCTCTGCATGCAGTGCAGGGGAATCGGGCCTCATCTCGCGGCGAGGGGGAAGTCTCATGGTTTTTCACGAGTTGCGGGCGGAACCTGGGGTATATGCTCGAGTTACGACGGGGAGGGCCCTTCCAGACACGTGTTTGTTCAGCGACGTCAGGACTCCTGCCTAGGTGCGAGGGACACCTCGGGATTCTCCTCGAGTCTTGGCATGGCAATTTGGACGCGTCTCCATGTGAGGCGGGAGACCCAGGGTCCCTTTCCACGTGCCACAGGGATCCTGGGACTCCAATCCATTTTCAAGAGGAGTCAGGCATCGTCTCCTTCGGAAGCATTGATCTCCGCGGACCTCTCGAATTTTCAAAGGATGTGAGGCCTCTGGTCGCGATGAGGCGGTGGACTAGGTCTTTCCCTGTGGTCTCCACAGGGGTTTAGACATCCCTTCATCTTGGGAGATGCAAGACGAGCCTGCATTCAATTCACTGCAGGGATATTCGGCCTTACTTCGAGTCAGAGCATCTCGGTGTCCATTCCATTTGAGGCCACAAACTCAGGGGCCCTCTCACTTACATGTAGCTGAGAGAAGCCTCCTCTTGAGCTGCTTGTGGAAAGTTGGTATTCCTCTTGAGTCGAAGCCAGGGACTAAGCTCTCATCTCGAGTTGATTTGGGGACCACAGAGCCCTTTCATGTTGCTACAGTGACCTCAGGATCCCTCTAGACTTGAGACAGTAATCTTGGGTTTTCTCTGGAGTGCCATCAAAGAAATCAAGGCTCCTTTCATTTTTGATGTGGAATACGGAATTGCTCTGCATGCAGGGCAGGGGAATCGGGCCTCATCTCGCGGCGAGGGGGAAGTCTCATGGTTTTTCTCGAGTTGCGGCCTGAACCTGGGGTATATTCTCGAGTTACGAAGGGGAGGGCCCTTCCAGACACGTGATAGGTGCGAGGGACACCTTTGGATTCTCCTAAAGTCTTGGCATGGCAATTGGAACGCGTCTCCACATGAGGCAAGAGACCCAGGGTCCCTTTCCACGTGCCACAGGGATCCTGGGACTCCTATCCATTTTGAAGAGGAGTCAGGCATCGTCTCCTTTGGAAGTATTGATCTCCGTGGACCTCTCGAGTTTTCAAAGGTTGTGAGTCCTCCGGTCTCGATGAGACGGAGAACTAGGTCTTTCTCTGTGGTCTCCACAGGGGATTCAGACATCCCTTCGTCTTGGGAGATGCAAGACGAGCATGCATTCAGTTCACTGCAGGGATATCCGGCCTTACCTCGAGTCACAGCGTCTCGGTGTCCATTCCACTTGAGGCCACAAACTCAGGGTCCCTCTCACATACCTGTAGCTGAGAGAAGCCTCCGCTTGAGGTGCTTGTGGAAAGTTGGTATTCCCCTTGAGTCGAAGCCAGGGACTAAGTTCTCATCTCGAGTTGGTTTTGGGTCCACGGAGCCCTTTCTTGTTGCTACAGTGACCTCAGGATCCCTCTAGACTTGAGACAGTGATCTTGGGTTTTGTATGGAGTGCCATCAAGGATATCAAGGCTCCTTTCAAGTTTGATGTGGAACACGGAATTGCTCTGCATGCATTGCAGGGGAATCGGGCCTCATCTCGCGGCGAGGGGGAAGTCTCATGGTTGTTCTCGAGTTGCGGCCGGAACCTGGGGTATATTCTCGAGTTACGACGGGGAGGGTCTTTCCAGACACATGTCTGTTCAGCAACGTCAGGACCCCTGCCTAGGTGCGAGGGACAACTCGGGATACTCCTCGAGTCTTGGCATGGCAATTGGGATGCGTCTCCACGTGAGGCGGGAGACCCAGGGTCCCTTTCCACGTGCCACAGGGATCCTGGGACTCCTATCCATTTTCAAGAGGAGTCAGGCATCGTCTCCTTTGGAAGCATTGATCTCCGTGGACCTCTCGAGTTTTCAAAGGATGTGAGGCCTCCGGTCGCGATGAGGCGGAGAACTAGTTCTTTCTCTGTCGTCTCCACAGGGGATTCAGACATCCCTTCGTCTTGGGAGATGCAAGACGAGCCTGCATTCAATTCACTGCAGGGATATCCGGCCTTACTTCGAGACAGAGCATCTCGGTGTCCATTCCACTTGAGCCCACAAACTCAGGGTCCCTCTCACATACATGTAGCTGAGAGAAGCCTCCCCTTGAGGTGCTTGTGGAAAGTTGGAATTCCTCTTGAGTCGAAGCCAGGAACTAAGCTCTCATCTCGAGTTGATTTGGGGTGCACAGAGCCCTTTTGTGTTGCTACAGTGACCTCAGGATCCCTCTAGACTTGAGACAGTGATCTTGGGTTTTCTCTGGAGTGCCATCAAGGAAATCAAGGCTTTTTTCTCGTTTGATGTAGAACACGGAATTGCTCTGCACGCAGTGCAGGGGAATCGGGCCTCATCTCGCGGCGAGGGGGAAGTCTCATGGTTTTTCTCGAGTTGCGCCGGAACCTGGGGTATATTCTCGAGTTACGATGGGGAGGGCCCTTCCAGACACGTGTTTGTTCAGCGACGTCAGGACTCCTGCCTAGGTGTGAGGGATTCCTCGAGATTTTCCTCGAGTCTTGGCATGGCAATTGGGACGCGTCTCCACGTGAGGCGGGAGACCGAGAGTCCCTTTCCACGTGCCACAGTGATCCTGGGACTCCTATCCATTTTCAAGAGGAGTCAGGCATCGTCTCCTTCGCAAGTATTGATCTCAGCGGACCTCTCGAATTTTCAAAGGATATGAGGCCTCCGGTTGCGAGGAGGCGGAGGACTAGGTCTTTCTCTGTGGTCTCCACAGGGGATTCAGACAACCCTTCGTCTTGGAGATGCAAGACGAGCCTGCATTCAATTCACTGCAGGGATATCCGGCCTTACTTCGAGTCAGAGCATCTCGGTGTCCATTCCACTTGAGGCCACAAACTCGGGGTCCCTCAAATATACATGTAGCTGAGAGAAGCCTCCTCTTGAGGTGCTTGTGGAAAGTTCGTATTCCTCTTGAGTCTAAGCCAGGGACTAAGCTCTCATCTCGAGTGTATTTCGGTCCACGTAGCCCTTTCCTGTTGGTCCAGTGACCTCAGGATCCCTCTAGACTTGAGACATTGATCTTGGGTTTTCTCTGAAGTGTCATCAAGGAAATCAAGGCTCCTTTCACGTTTGATGTGGAACACGGAATTGCTCTGCATGCAGTGCAGGTGAATCGGGCCTCAACTCGCGGCGAGGGGGAAATCTCATGGTTTTTCTCGACTTGGGGCCCGAACCTGGGGTATATTCTCGAGTTACGACGGGGAGGGCCCTTCCAGACACGTGTTTGTTCAGCGATGTCAGGACTCCTGCCTAGGTGCGAGGGACACCTCGGGATTCTCCTCGAGTCTTGGCATGGCAATTGGGACGCGTCTCCACGTGAGGCGGGAGACCCAGTGTCCCTTTCCACGTGCCACAGGGATCCTGGGTCTCCTATCCATTTTCAAGAGGAGTCAGGCATCGTCTCCTTTGGAAGCATTGATCTCCGCGGACCTCTCGAGTTTTCAAAGGATGTGAGGCCTCCGGTCACGATGAGGCTGAGAACTAGGTCTTTCTCTGTCGTCTCCACAGGGGATTCAGACATCCCTTCGTCTTGGGAGATGCAAGACGAGCCTGCATTCAATTCACTGCAGGGATATCCAGCCTTACATCGAGTCAGAGCATCTCGCTGTCTATTCCACTTGAGGCCACAAACTCAGGGTCCCTCTCACATACCTGTAGCTGAGAGAAGCCTCCTCTTGAGGTGCTTGTGGAAAGTTGATATTCCTCTTGAGTGGAAGCCAGGTACTAAGCTCTCATCTCGAGTTGATTTGGGGTCCACGGAGCCCTTTCCTGTTACTCCATTGACCTCAGGATCCCTCTAGACTTGAGACAGTGATCTTGGGTTTTCTCTGGAGTGCCATCAAGGAAATCAAGGCTCCTTTCACTTTTGATGTGGAATACGGAATTGCTCTGCACGCAGTGCAGGGGAATCGGGCCTCATCTCGCGGCGAGGGGGAAGTCTCATGGTTTTTCTCGAGTTGCGGCCGGAACCTGGGGTATATTCTTGAGTTAAGACGGGGAGGGCCCTTCCAGACACGTGTTTTTTCAGCGACGTCAGGACTCCTGCCTAGGTGCGAGGGACACCTCGGGGTTCTCCTCGAGTTTGGCATGGCAATTGGGACGCGTCTCCACGTGAGTCAGGAGACCCAGGGTCCCTTTCCACGTGCCACAGGGTTCCTGGGACTCCTATCCATTTTGAAGAGGAGTCAGGCATCGTCTCCTTTGGAAGCATTGATCTCCGCGGACCTCTCGAGTTTTCAAAGGATGTGAGGCCTCCGCTCGCGATGAGGCGGAGGACTAGCTCTTTCTCTGTCATCTCCACAGGGGATTCAGACATCCCTTCGTCTTGGGAGATGCAAGACGAGCCTGCATTCAATTCACTGCAGGGATATCCGGCCTTACTTCGAGTCAGAGCATCTCGGTGTCCATTCCACTTGAGGCCACAAACTCAGGGTCCCTCTCACATACCTGTAGCTGAGAGAAGCCTCCTCTTGAGGTGCTTGTGGAAAGTTGGTATTCCTCTTGAGTCGAAGCCAGGGACTAAGCTCTCATCACGAGTTGATTTGTGGTCCACGGAGCCCTTTCGTATTGCTCCAGTGACCTCAGGATCCCTCTAGACTTGAGCCAGTGATCTTGGGTTTTCTCTGGAGTGCCATCAAGGAAATCAAGGCTCCTTTCACTTTTGATGTGGAATACGGAATTGCTCTGCATGCAGGGCAGGGGAATCGGGCCTCATCTTGCGGCGAGGGGGAAGTCTCATGGTTTTTCTCGAGTTCCGGCCGGAACCTGGGGTATATTCTCGAGTTACGACGGGGAGGGCCCTTCCAGACACGTGTTTGTTCAGCGACGTCAGGACTCCTGCCTAGGTGCGAGGGCCACCTCGGGATTCTCCTCGAGTCTTGGCATGGCAATGGGGACGTGTCTCCACGTGAGGCGGGAGACCCAGGGTCCCTTTCCACGTGCCACAGGGATCCTGGGACTCCTATCCATTTTCAAGAGGAGTCAGTCAACGTCTCCTTTGGAAGCAATGATCTCCGCGGACCTCTCGAGTTTTCAAAGGATGTGAGGCCTCCGCTCGCGATGAGGTGGAGAATTAGGTTTTTCTCCGTGGTCTCCACAGGGGATTCAGACATCCCTTCGTCTTGGGAGATGCAAGACGAGCCTGCATTCAATTCACTGCAGGGATATCCGGCCTTACGTCGAGTCAGAGCATCCCGGTGTCCATTCCACTTGAGGCCACAAACTCGGGGTCCCTCAAATATACATGTAGCTGAGAGAAGCCACCTCTTGAGGTGCTTGTGGAAAGTTGGTATTCCTCTTGAGTCGAAGCCAGGGACTAAGCTCTCATCTCGAGTTGATTTGGGGTCCACAGAGCCCTTTCTTGTTGCTCCAGTGACCTCAGGATCCCTCTAGACTTGAGACAGTCATCTTGAGGTTTCTCTGGAGTGCCATCAAGGAAATCAAGGCTCCTTTCCCGTTTGATGTGGAACACGGAATTGCTCTGCACGCAGTGCAGTGGAATCGGGCCTCATCTCGCGGCGAGGGGGAAGTCTCATGGTTTTTCTCGAGTTGCGGCCGGAACCTGGGGTATATTCTCGAGTTACGACAGGGAGGGCCCTTCCAGACACGTGTTTGTTCAGCGACGTCGGACTCCTGCCTAGGTGCGAGGGACACCTCGGGATTCTCCTCGAGTCTTGGCATGGCAATTGGGACGCGTCTCCACATGAGGCGGGAGACCCAGGGTCCCTTTCCACGTGCCACAGGAATCCTGGGACTTCTATCCATTTTGAAGAGGAGTCAGGCATCATCTCCTTTGGAAGCATTGATCTCCGCAGAACTCTCGAGTTTTCAAAGGATGTGAGGCCTCCGGTCTTGATGAGGTGGAGGACTAGGTCTTTCTCTGTGGTCTCCACAGGGGATTCAGACATCCCTTCATCTATGGAGATGCAAGACGAGCCTGCATTCAATTCACTGCAGGGATATCCGGCCTTACTTCGAGTCCGAGCATCTCGGTGTCCATTCCACTTGAGGCCACAAACTCAGTGGCCCTCTCACATAGCTGTAGCTGAGAGAAGCCTCCTCTTGAAGTGCTTGTGGAAAGTTGGTATTCCTCTTGAGTCGAAGCCAGGGACTAAGCTCTCATCTCGAGTTGATTTGGGGTCCACGTAGCCCTTTCGTCTTGCTACAGTGACCTCAGGATCCCTCTAGACTTGAGACAGTGATCTTGGGTTTTCTCTGGAGTGCCATCAAGGAAATCAAGGCTCCTTTCACGTTTGATGTGGAACACGGAATTGCTCTGCATGCAGTGCAGGGGAATCGGTCCTCAACTCGCGGCGAGGGGGAAATCTCATGGTTTTTCTCGAGTTGCGGCCGGAAACAGGGGTATATTCTCGAGTTACGATGGGGAGGTCCCTTCCAGACACGTGTTTGTTCAGCGACGTCAGGACTCCTGCCGAGGTGCGAGGGACACCTCGGGATTCTCCTCGAGTCTTGGCATGGCAATTGGAACGCGTCTCCACGTGAGGCGGGAGACCCAGGATCCCTCTCCACGTGCCACAGTGATCCTGGGACTCCTATCCATTTTCAGGAGGAGTCAGGCATCGTCTCCTTTGGAAGCATTGATCTCCGCACACTTCTCGAGTTTTCAAAGGATGTGAGGCCTCTGCTCGCGATGAGGCGGAGGACTAGGTCTTTCTGTGTGGTCTGCACAGGGGATTCAGACAAAACTTCGTCTTGGGAGATGCAAGACGAGCCTGCATTCAATTCACTGCAGGGATATCCGGCCTTACTTCGAGTCAGAGCATCTCGGTGTCCATTCCACTTGATGCCACAAACTCAGGGTTCCTCTCACATACCTGTAGCTGAGAGAAGCCTCAACTTGAGGGGCTTGTGGAAAGTTCGTATTCCTCTTGAGTTGAAGCCACGGACTAAGCTCTCATATCGAGTTGATTTGGGGTCCACGGAGCCCTTTCGTGTTGCTCCAGTGACCTCAGGATCCCTCTAGACTTGAGACAGTGATCTTGGGTTTTCTCTGGAGTGCCATCAAGGAAATCAAGGCTCCTTTCACGTTTGATGTGGAACACGGAATTGCTCTGCAGGCAGTGCAGGGGAATCGGGCCTCATGTCGCGGCGAAGGGGAAGTCTCATGGTTTTTCTCGACTTGCGGCCGGAACCTGGTGTATATTCTCGAGTTACGACGGGGAGGGCCCTTCCAGACACGTGTTTGTTCAGCGACGTCAGGACTCCTGCCTAGGTGCGAGGGACGCCTCGGGATTCTCCTCGATTCTTGGCATGGCAACTGGGACGCGACTCCACGTGAGGCGGGAGACTCAGGGTCCCTTTCCACGTGCCACAGGGATCCTGGGACTCCTATCCATTTTCAAGAGGAGTCAGGCATCGTCTCCTTTGGAAGCATTGATCTCCGCGGACCTCTCGAGTTTTCAAAGGATGTGAGGCCTCCGCTCGCGATGAGGCGGAGAACTCGGTCTTTCTCTGTGGTCTCCACAGGGGATTCACACATCCCTTCGTCTTGGGAGATGCAAGACGAGCCTGCATTCAATTCACTGCAGGGATATCCGGCCTTACTTCGAGTCAGAGCATCTCGGTGTCCATTCCACTTGAGGCCACAAACTCAGGGTCCCTCTCACATACCTGTAGCTAATAGAAGCCTCCTCTTGAGGTGCTTGTGGAAAGTTGGTATTCCTCTTGAGTCGAAGCCAGGGACTAAGCTCTCATCACGAGTTGATTTGTGGTCCACGGAGCCCTTTCGTATTGCTCCAGTGACCTCAGGATCCCTCTAGACTTGAGCCAGTGATCTTGGGTTTTTTCTGGAGTGCCATCAAGGAAATCAAGGCTCCTTTCACTTTTGATGTGGAATACGGAATTGCTCTGCATGCAGGGCAGGGGAATCGGGCCTCATCTTGCGGCGAGGGGGAAGTCTCATGGTTTTTCTCGAGTTCCGGCCGGAACCTGGGGTATATTCTCGAGTTACGACGGGGAGGGCCCTTCCAGACACGTGTTTGTTCAGCGACGTCAGGACTCCTGCCTAGGTGCGAGGGTCACCTCGGGATTCTCCTCGAGTCTTGGCATGGCAATGGGGACGTGTCTCCACGTGAGGCGGGAGACCCAGGGTCCCTTTCCACGTGCCACAGGGATCCTGGGACTCCTATCCATTTTCAAGAGGAGTCAGTCAACGTCTCCTTTGGAAGCAATGATCTCCGCGGACCTCTCGAGTTTTCAAAGGATGTGAGGCCTCCGCTCGCGATGAGGTGGAGAATTAGGTTTTTCTCCGTGGTCTCCACAGGGGATTCAGACATCCCTTCGTCTTGGGAGATGCAAGACGAGCCTGCATTCAATTCACTGCAGGGATATCCGGCCTTACGTCGAGTCAGAGCATCCCGGTGTCCATTCCACTTGAGGCCACAAACTCGGGGTCCCTCAAATATACATGTAGCTGAGAGAAGCCACCTCTTGAGGTGCTTGTGGAAAGTTGGTATTCCTCTTGAGTCGAAGCCAGGGACTAAGCTCTCATCTCGAGTTGATTTGGGGTCCACAGAGCCCTTTCTTGTTGCTCCAGTGACCTCAGGATCCCTCTAGACTTGAGACAGTCATCTTGAGGTTTCTCTGGAGTGCCATCAAGGAAATCAAGGCTCCTTTCCCGTTTGATGTGGAACACGGAATTGCTCTGCACGCAGTGCAGTGGAATCGGGCCTCATCTCGCGGCGAGGGGGAAGTCTCATGGTTTTTCTCGAGTTGCGGCCGGAACCTGGGGTATATTCTCGAGTTACGACAGGGAGGGCCCTTCCAGACACGTGTTTGTTCAGCGACGTCGGACTCCTGCCTAGGTGCGAGGGACACCTCGGGATTCTCCTCGAGTCTTGGCATGGCAATTGGGACGCGTCTCCACATGAGGCGGGAGACCCAGGGTCCCTTTCCACGTGCCACAGGAATCCTGGGACTCCTATCCATTTTGAAGAGGAGTCAGGCATCATCTCCTTTGGAAGCATTGATCTCCGCAGAACTCTCGAGTTTTCAAAGGATGTGAGGCCTCCGGTCTTGATGAGGTGGAGGACTAGGTCTTTCTCTGTGGTCTCCACAGGGGATTCAGACAGCCCTTCGTCTTGGGAGATGCAAGATGAGCCTGCATTCAATTCACTGTTGGGATATCTGGCCTTACTTCGAGTCAGAGCATCTCGGTGTCCATTCCACTTGAGGCCACAAACTCAGGGTCCCTCTCACATACCTGTAGCTGAGAGAAGCCTCTTCTTGAGGTGCTTGTGGAAAGTTGGTATTCCTCTTGAGTCGAAGCCAGGGACTAAGCTCTCATCTCGAGTTGATTTGGAGTCCATGGAGCCCTTTGGTGTTGCTCCAGTTACCTCAGGATCCCTCTAGACTTGAGACAGTGATCTTGGGTTTTCTCTGGAGTGCCATCAAGGAAATCAAGGCTCCTTTCACGTTTGATGTGGACCACGGAATTGCTCTGCAGGCAGTGCAGGGGAATCGGGCCTCAACTCACGGCGAGGGGGAAGTCTCATGGTTTTTCTCGAGTTGCGGCCGGAACTTGGGGTATATTCTCGAGTTACGACGGTGAGGGCCCTTCCAGACACCTGTTTGTTCAGCGACGTCAGGACTCCTGCCTAGGTGCGAGGGACACCTCGGGATTCTCCTCGAGTCTTGGCATGGCAATTGGGACGCGTCTCCACGTGAGGCGGGATACCCAGGGTCCCGTTCCACGTGCCACAGGGATCCTGGGACTCCTATCCATTTTCAGTAGGAGTCAGGCATCGTCTCCTTTGGAAGCATTGATCTCCGCGGACCTCTCGATTTTTCAAAGGATGTGAGGCCTCCGGTCGCGATGAGGCGGAGAACTAGGTCTTTATCTGTGGTCTCCACAGGGGATTCAGACATCCCTTCGTCTTGGGAGATGCAAGACGAGCCTGCATTCAATTCACTGCAGGGATATCCGGCCTTACTTCGAGTCAGAGCATATCGGTGTCCATTCCCCTTGAGGCCACAAACTCAGGGTCCCTCTCACATACCTGTAGCTGAGAGAAGCCTCCTCTTGAGGTGCTTGTGGAAAGTTGGTATTCCTCTTGACTCGAAGCCAGGGACTAAGCTCTCATCTCGAGTTGATTTGGGGTGCTCGGAGCCCTTTCGTGTTGTTCCAGTGACCTCAGGATCCCTCTAGACTTGAGACAGTGATTTTGGGTTTTCTCTGGAGTGCCATCAAGGAAATCAAGGCTTCTTTCACGTTTGATGTGGAACACGGAATTGCTCTGCACGCAGTGCAGGGGAATCGGGCCTCATGTCGCGTCAAGGGGGAAGTCTCATGGTTTTTCTCAAGTTGAGGCCGGAACATGGGGTATATTCTCAAGTTCCGACGGGGAGGGCCCTTCCAGACACGTGTTTGTTCAGCGACGTCAGGACTCCTGCCTAGGTGCGAGGGACACCTCGGGATCCTCCTCGAGCCTTGGCATGGCAATTGGGACGTGTCTCCACGTGAGGCGGGAGACCCAGGGTCCCTTTCCACGTGCCACAGGGATCCTGGGACTCCTATCCATTTTCAAGAGGAGTCAGGCATCGTCTCCTTTGGAAGCATTGATCTCCGTGGACGTCTCGAGTTTTCAAAGGATGTGAGGCCTCCAATCGTGAAGAGGTGGAGAACTAGGTGTTCTCTGTGGTCTCCACATGGGATTCAGACATCCCTTCATCTTGGGAGATGGAAGATGAGCCTGCATTCAATTCACTGCAGGGATATCCGGCCTTACTTAGAGTCAGAGCATCTCGGTGTCCATTCCACTTGAGGCCACAACCTCAGGGTCCCTCTCACATACCTGTAGCTGAGAGAAGCCTCCTCTTGAGGTGCTTGTGGAAAGTTGGTATTCCTCTTGAGTCGAAGCCAGGGACTAAGCTCTCATCTCGAGTTGATTTGGGGTCCACGGAGCCCTTTCCTGTTGCTACAGTGACCTCAGGATCCCTCTAGACTTGAGACAGTGATCTTGGGTTTTCTCTGGAGTGCCATCAAGGAAATCAAGACTCCTTTCAAGTTTGATGTGGAACACGGAATTGCTCTGCACGCAGTGCAGGGGAATCGGGCCTCATCTTGCGGCGAGGGGTAAGTCTCATGGTTTTCCTCGAGTTGCGGCCGGAACCTGGGGTATATTCTCGAGTTACAACGGGGAGGGACCTTCCAGACTCGTGTTTGTTCAGCGACGTCAGGACTCCTGCCTAGGTGCGAGGGACACCTCGGGATTCTCTTCGATTCTTGGCATGACAATTGAGACGCGTCTCCACGTGAGGCGGGAGACCCAGGGTCCCTTTCCACGAGCCACAGGGATCCTGGGACTCCTATCCATTTTCAAGAAGAGTCAGGCATCGTCTCCTTTGGAAGCATTGATCTCCGCGGACGTCTCGATTTTTCATAGGATGTGAGGCCTCCAGTCGTGAAGAGGTGGAGAACTAGGTCTTCTCTGTGGTCTCCACAGGGGATTCAGACATCCCTTCATCTTGGGAGATGGAAGACGAGCCTGCATTCAATTCACTGCAGGGATATCCGGCCTTACTTCGAGTCAGAACATCTCGGTGTCCATTCCACTTGAGGCCACAAACTCAGGGTCCCTCTCACATACATGTAGTTGAGAGAAGCCTCCTCTTGAGGTCCTTGTGGAAAGTTGGTATTCCTCTTGTGTCGAAGCCAGGGACTAAGCTCTCATCTCGAGTTGATTTGGGGTCCACGGAGCCCTTTCTTGTTGCTCCAGTGACCTCAGGATCCCTCTAAACTTGAGACAGTGACCTTGGGTTTTCTCTGGAGTGCCATCAAGGAAATCAAGGTGCCTTTCACGTTTGATGTGGAACACGGAATTGCTCTGCACGCAGTGCAGGGGAATCGGACTCATCTCGCGGCGAGGGGGAAGTCTCATGGTTTATCTCGAGTTGCGGCCGGAACCTGGGGTATATTCTCGAGTTACGACGGGGAGGGCCCTTCCTTACACGTGTTTGTTCAGCGACGTCAGGACTCCTGCATAGGTGCGAGGGACACCTCGGGATTCTCCTCGAGTCTTGGCATGGCAATTGGGACGTGTCTCCACGTGAAGCGGGAGACCCAGGGTCCCTTTCCACGTGCCACAGGGATCCTGGGACTCCTATCCATTTTCAAGAGGAGTCAGGCATCGTCTCCTTTGGAAGCATTGATCTCCGCGGACCTCTCGAGTTTTCAAAGGATGTGAGGCCTCCGGTCGCGATAAGGCGGAGGACTAGGTCTTTCTCTGTGGACTCCACAGGGGATTCAGACATCCCTTCGTCTTGGGAGATGCAAGACGAGCCTGCATTCAATTCACTGCAGGGATATCCGGCCTTACTTCGAGTCACAGCATCTCGATGTCCATTCCACCTGAGGCCACAAACTCAGTGTCCCTCTCACATACCTGTAGCTGAGAGAAGACTCCTCTTGAGGTGCTTGTGGAAAGTTGGTATTCCTCTTGAGTCGAAGCCAGGGACTAAGCTCTCATCTCGAGTTGATTTGGGGTCCACGGAGCCCTTTCGTGTTGCTACAGTGACCTCAGGATCCCTCTAGACTTGAGACAGTGATCTTGGGTTTTCTCTGGAGTGCCATCAAGGAAATCAAGACTCCTTTCAAGTTTGATGTGGAACACGGAATTGCTCTGCACGCAGTGCAGGGGAATCGGGCCTCATCTCGCGGCGAGGGGGAAGTCTCATGGTTGTTCTCAAGTTGCGGCCGGAACCTGGGGTATATTCTCGAGTTACGACGGGGAGGGGCCTCCCAGACACGTGTTTGTTCAGCGACGTCAGGACTCCTGCCTAGGTGCGAGGGACACCTCGGGATTCTTCTCGAGTCTTGGCATGGCAATTGCGACGCCTCTCCATGTGAGGCAGGAGACCCAGGGTCCCTTTCCACGTGCCACAGGGATCCTGGGACTCCTATCCATTTTCAAGAGGAGTCAGGCATCGTCTCCTTTGGAAGCATTGATCTCCTCGGACCTCTCGAGTTTTCAAAGGATGTGGGGCCGTCGGGCTCGATGAGGCGGAGAACGATGTCTTTCTCTGTGGTCTCCACAGGGGATTCAGACAACCCTTCGTCTTGGGAGATGCAAGACGATCCTGCATTCAATTCACTGCAGGGATATCCGGCCTTACTTCGAGTCAGAGCATCTCAGTGTCCATTCCACTTGAGGCCACAAACTCAGGGTCCCTCTCACATACCTGTAGCTGTGAGAAGCCTCCTCTTGAGGTGCTTGTGGAAAGTTGGTATTCCTCTTGAGTCGAAGCCAGGGACTAAGCTCTCATCTCGAGTTGATTTGGGGTCCACGGAGCCCTTTCTTGTTGCTCCAGTGACCACAGGATCCCTCTAGACTTGAGACAGTGATCTTGGGTTTTCTCTGGAGTGCCATCAAGGAAATCAAGGCTCCTTTCTTTTTTGATGTGGAATACGGAATTCCACTGCACGCAGGGCAGGGGAATCGGGCCTCATCTCGCGGCGAGGGCGAAGTTTCATGGTTTTTCTCAAGTTGCGGCCTGAACTTGGGGTATATTCTCGAGTTACGACGGGGAGGGCCCTTCCAGACACGTGTTTGTTCAGCGACGTCAGGACTCCTGCCTAGGTGCGAGGGACGCCTCGGGATTCTCCTCGATTCTTGGCATGGCAACTGGGACGCGACTCCACGTGAGGCGGGAGACCCAGGGTCCCTTTCCACGTGCCACAGGGATCCTGGGACTCCTATCCATTTTCAAGAGGAGTCAGGCATCGTCTCCTTTGGAAGCATTGATCTCCGCGGACCTCTCGAGTTTTCAAAGGATGTGAGGCCTCCGCTCGCGATGAGGCGGAAAACTCGGTCTTTCTCTGTGGTCTCCACAGGGGATTCACACATCCCTTCGTCTTGGGAGATGCAAGACGAGCCTGCATTCAATTCACTGCAGGGATATCCGGCCTTACTTCGAGTCAGAGCATCTCGGTGTCCATTCCACTTGAGGCCACAAACTCAGGGTCCCTCTCACATACCTGTAGCTAATAGAAGCCTCCTCTTGAGGTGCTTGTGGAAAGTTGGTATTCCTCTTGAGTCGAAGCCAGGGACTAAGCTCTCATCACGAGTTGATTTGTGGTCCACGGAGCCCTTTCGTATTGCTCCAGTGACCTCAGGATCCCTCTAGACTTGAGCCAGTGATCTTGGGTTTTTTCTGGAGTGCCATCAAGGAAATCAAGGCTCCTTTCACTTTTGATGTGGAATACGGAATTGCTCTGCATGCAGGGCAGGGGAATCGGGCCTCATCTTGCGGCGAGGGGGAAGTCTCATGGTTTTTCTCGAGTTCCGGCCGGAACCTGGGGTATATTCTCGAGTTACGACGGGGAGGGCCCTTCCAGACACGTGTTTGTTCAGCGACGTCAGGACTCCTGCCTAGGTGCGAGGGTCACCTCGGGATTCTCCTCGAGTCTTGGCATGGCAATGGGGACGTGTCTCCACGTGAGGCGGGAGACCCAGGGTCCCTTTCCACGTGCCACAGGGATCCTGGGACTCCTATCCATTTTCAAGAGGAGTCAGTCAACGTCTCCTTTGAAAGCAATGATCTCCGCGGACCTCTCGAGTTTTCAAAGGATGTGAGGCCTCCGCTCGCGATGAGGTGGAGAATTAGGTTTTTCTCCGTGGTCTCCACAGGGGATTCAGACATCCCTTCGTCTTGGGAGATGCAAGACGAGCCTGCATTCAATTCACTGCAGGGATATCCGGCCTTACGTCGAGTCAGAGCATCCCGGTGTCCATTCCACTTGAGGCCACAAACTCGGGGTCCCTCAAATATACATGTAGCTGAGAGAAGCCACCTCTTGAGGTGCTTGTGGAAAGTTGGTATTCCTCTTGAGTCGAAGCCAGGGACTAAGCTCTCATCTCGAGTTGATTTGGGGTCCACAGAGCCCTTTCTTGTTGCTCCAGTGACCTCAGGATCCCTCTAGACTTGAGACAGTCATCTTGAGGTTTCTCTGGAGTGCCATCAAGGAAATCAAGGCTCCTTTCCCGTTTGATGTGGAACACGGAATTGCTCTGCACGCAGTGCAGTGGAATCGGGCCTCATCTCGCGGCGAGGGGGAAGTCTCATGGTTTTTCTCGAGTTGCGGCCGGAACCTGGGGTATATTCTCGAGTTACGACAGGGAGGGCCCTTCCAGACACGTGTTTGTTCAGCGACGTCGGACTCCTGCCTAGGTGCGAGGGACACCTCGGGATTCTCCTCGAGTCTTGGCATGGCAATTGGGACGCGTCTCCACATGAGGCGGGAGACCCAGGGTCCCTTTCCACGTGCCACAGGAATCCTGGGACTCCTATCCATTTTGAAGAGGAGTCAGGCATCATCTCCTTTGGAAGCATTGATCTCCGCAGAACTCTCGAGTTTTCAAAGGATGTGAGGCCTCCGGTCTTGATGAGGTGGAGGACTAGGTCTTTCTCTGTGGTCTCCACAGGGGATTCAGACAGCCCTTCGTCTTGGGAGATGCAAGATGAGCCTGCATTCAATTCACTGTTGGGATATCTGGCCTTACTTCGAGTCAGAGCATCTCGGTGTCCATTCCACTTGAGGCCACAAACTCAGGGTCCCTCTCACATACCTGTAGCTGAGAGAAGCCTCTTCTTGAGGTGCTTGTGGAAAGTTGGTATTCCTCTTGAGTCGAAGCCAGGGACTAAGCTCTCATCTCGAGTTGATTTGGAGTCCATGGAGCCCTTTGGTGTTGCTCCAGTTACCTCAGGATCCCTCTAGACTTGAGACAGTGATCTTGGGTTTTCTCTGGAGTGCCATCAAGGAAATCAAGGCTCCTTTCACGTTTGATGTGGACCACGGAATTGCTCTGCAGGCAGTGCAGGGGAATCGGGCCTCAACTCACGGCGAGGGGGAAGTCTCATGGTTTTTCTCGAGTTGCGGCCGGAACTTGGGGTATATTCTCGAGTTACGACGGTGAGGGCCCTTCCAGACACCTGTTTGTTCAGCGACGTCAGGACTCCTGCCTAGGTGCGAGGGACACCTCGGGATTCTCCTCGAGTCTTGGCATGGCAATTGGGACGCGTCTCCACGTGAGGCGGGATACCCAGGGTCCCGTTCCACGTGCCACAGGGATCCTGGGACTCCTATCCATTTTCAGTAGGAGTCAGGCATCGTCTCCTTTGGAAGCATTGATCTCCGCGGACCTCTCGATTTTTCAAAGGATGTGAGGCCTCCGGTCGCGATGAGGCGGAGAACTAGGTCTTTATCTGTGGTCTCCACAGGGGATTCAGACATCCCTTCGTCTTGGGAGATGCAAGACGAGCCTGCATTCAATTCACTGCAGGGATATCCGGCCTTACTTCGAGTCAGAGCATATCGGTGTCCATTCCCCTTGAGGCCACAAACTCAGGGTCCCTCTCACATACCTGTAGCTGAGAGAAGCCTCCTCTTGAGGTGCTTGTGGAAAGTTGGTATTCCTCTTGACTCGAAGCCAGGGACTAAGCTCTCATCTCGAGTTGATTTGGGGTGCTCGGAGCCCTTTCGTGTTGTTCCAGTGACCTCAGGATCCCTCTAGACTTGAGACAGTGATTTTGGGTTTTCTCTGGAGTGCCATCAAGGAAATCAAGGCTTCTTTCACGTTTGATGTGGAACACGGAATTGCTCTGCACGCAGTGCAGGGGAATCGGGCCTCATGTCGCGTCAAGGGGGAAGTCTCATGGTTTTTCTCAAGTTGAGGCCGGAACATGGGGTATATTCTCAAGTTCCGACGGGGAGGGCCCTTCCAGACACGTGTTTGTTCAGCGACGTCAGGACTCCTGCCTAGGTGCGAGGGACACCTCGGGATCCTCCTCGAGCCTTGGCATGGCAATTGGGACGTGTCTCCACGTGAGGCGGGAGACCCAGGGTCCCTTTCCACGTGCCACAGGGATCCTGGGACTCCTATCCATTTTCAAGAGGAGTCAGGCATCGTCTCCTTTGGAAGCATTGATCTCCGTGGACGTCTCGAGTTTTCAAAGGATGTGAGGCCTCCAATCGTGAAGAGGTGGAGAACTAGGTGTTCTCTGTGGTCTCCACATGGGATTCAGACATCCCTTCATCTTGGGAGATGGAAGACGAGCCTGCATTCAATTCACTGCAGGGATATCCGGCCTTACTTAGAGTCAGAGCATCTCGGTGTCCATTCCACTTGAGGCCACAACCTCAGGGTCCCTCTCACATACCTGTAGCTGAGAGAAGCCTCCTCTTGAGGTGCTTGTGGAAAGTTGGTATTCCTCTTGAGTCGAAGCCAGGGACTAAGCTCTCATCTCGAGTTGATTTGGGGTCCACGGAGCCCTTTCCTGTTGCTACAGTGACCTCAGGATCCCTCTAGACTTGAGACAGTGATCTTGGGTTTTCTCTGGAGTGCCATCAAGGAAATCAAGACTCCTTTCAAGTTTGATGTGGAACACGGAATTGCTCTGCACGCAGTGCAGGGGAATCGGGCCTCATCTTGCGGCGAGGGGTAAGTCTCATGGTTTTCCTCGAGTTGCGGCCGGAACCTGGGGTATATTCTCGAGTTACAACGGGGAGGGACCTTCCAGACTCGTGTTTGTTCAGCGACGTCAGGACTCCTGCCTAGGTGCGAGGGACACCTCGGGATTCTCTTCGATTCTTGGCATGACAATTGAGACGCGTCTCCACGTGAGGCGGGAGACCCAGGGTCCCTTTCCACGAGCCACAGGGATCCTGGGACTCCTATCCATTTTCAAGAAGAGTCAGGCATCGTCTCCTTTGGAAGCATTGATCTCCGCGGACGTCTCGATTTTTCATAGGATGTGAGGCCTCCAGTCGTGAAGAGGTGGAGAACTAGGTCTTCTCTGTGGTCTCCACAGGGGATTCAGACATCCCTTCATCTTGGGAGATGGAAGACGAGCCTGCATTCAATTCACTGCAGGGATATCCGGCCTTACTTCGAGTCAGAACATCTCGGTGTCCATTCCACTTGAGGCCACAAACTCAGGGTCCCTCTCACATACATGTAGTTGAGAGAAGCCTCCTCTTGAGGTCCTTGTGGAAAGTTGGTATTCCTCTTGAGTCGAAGCCAGGGACTAAGCTCTCATCTCGAGTTGATTTGGGGTCCACGGAGCCCTTTCTTGTTGCTCCAGTGACCTCAGGATCCCTCTAAACTTGAGACAGTGACCTTGGGTTTTCTCTGGAGTGCCATCAAGGAAATCAAGGTGCCTTTCACGTTTGATGTGGAACACGGAATTGCTCTGCACGCAGTGCAGGGGAATCGGACTCATCTCGCGGCGAGGGGGAAGTCTCATGGTTTATCTCGAGTTGCGGCCGGAACCTGGGGTATATTCTCGAGTTACGACGGGGAGGGCCCTTCCTTACACGTGTTTGTTCAGCGACGTCAGGACTCCTGCATAGGTGCGAGGGACACCTCGGGATTCTCCTCGAGTCTTGGCATGGCAATTGGGACGTGTCTCCACGTGAAGCGGGAGACCCAGGGTCCCTTTCCACGTGCCACAGGGATCCTGGGACTCCTATCCATTTTCAAGAGGAGTCAGGCATCGTCTCCTTTGGAAGCATTGATCTCCGCGGACCTCTCGAGTTTTCAAAGGATGTGAGGCCTCCGGTCGCGATAAGGCGGAGGACTAGGTCTTTCTCTGTGGACTCCACAGGGGATTCAGACATCCCTTCGTCTTGGGAGATGCAAGACGAGCCTGCATTCAATTCACTGCAGGGATATCCGGCCTTACTTCGAGTCACAGCATCTCGATGTCCATTCCACCTGAGGCCACAAACTCAGTGTCCCTCTCACATACCTGTAGCTGAGAGAAGACTCCTCTTGAGGTGCTTGTGGAAAGTTGGTATTCCTCTTGAGTCGAAGCCAGGGACTAAGCTCTCATCTCGAGTTGATTTGGGGTCCACGGAGCCCTTTCGTGTTGCTACAGTGACCTCAGGATCCCTCTAGACTTGAGACAGTGATCTTGGGTTTTCTCTGGAGTGCCATCAAGGAAATCAAGACTCCTTTCAAGTTTGATGTGGAACACGGAATTGCTCTGCACGCAGTGCAGGGGAATCGGGCCTCATCTCGCGGCGAGGGGGAAGTCTCATGGTTGTTCTCAAGTTGCGGCCGGAACCTGGGGTATATTCTCGAGTTACGACGGGGAGGGGCCTCCCAGACACGTGTTTGTTCAGCGACGTCAGGACTCCTGCCTAGGTGCGAGGGACACCTCGGGATTCTTCTCGAGTCTTGGCATGGCAATTGCGACGCCTCTCCATGTGAGGCAGGAGACCCAGGGTCCCTTTCCACGTGCCACAGGGATCCTGGGACTCCTATCCATTTTCAAGAGGAGTCAGGCATCGTCTCCTTTGGAAGCATTGATCTCCTCGGACCTCTCGAGTTTTCAAAGGATGTGGGGCCGTCGGGCTCGATGAGGCGGAGAACGATGTCTTTCTCTGTGGTCTCCACAGGGGATTCAGACAACCCTTCGTCTTGGGAGATGCAAGACGATCCTGCATTCAATTCACTGCAGGGATATCCGGCCTTACTTCGAGTCAGAGCATCTCGGTGTCCATTCCACTTGAGGCCACAAACTCAGGGTCCCTCTCACATACCTGTAGCTGTGAGAAGCCTCCTCTTGAGGTGCTTGTGGAAAGTTGGTATTCCTCTTGAGTCGAAGCCAGGGACTAAGCTCTCATCTCGAGTTGATTTGGGGTCCACGGAGCCCTTTCTTGTTGCTCCAGTGACCACAGGATCCCTCTAGACTTGAGACAGTGATCTTGGGTTTTCTCTGGAGTGCCATTAGGAAATCAAGGCTCCTTTCTTTTTTGATGTGGAATACGGAATTCCACTGCACGCAGGGCAGGGGAATCGGGCCTCATCTCGCGGCGAGGGCGAAGTTTCATGGTTTTTCTCAAGTTGCGGCCTGAACTTGGGGTATATTCTCGAGTTACGACGGGGAGGGCCCTTCCAGACACGTGTTTGTTCAGCGACGTCAGGACTCCTGCCTAGGTGCGAGGGACACCTCGGGATTCTTCTCGAGTCTTGGCATGGCAATTGCGACGCCTCTCCATGTGAGGCGGGAGACCCAGGGTCCCTTTCCACGTGCCACAGGGATCCTGGGACTCCTATCCATTTTCAAGAGGAGTCAGGCATCGTTTCCTTTGGAAGCATTGATCTCCGCAGACCTCTCGAGTTTTCAAAGGATGTGAGGCCTCTGGTCGCGATGAGGCGGAGAACTCGGTCTTTCTCTGTGGTCTCCACAGGGGATTCAGATATCCCTTCTTCTTGGGAGATGCAAGACGAGCCTGCATTCAATTCACTGCAGGGATATCCGGCCTTACTTCGAGTCAGAGCATCTCGGTGTCCTTTCCACTTGAGGCCACATACTCGGGGTCCCTCAAATATACCTGTAGCGGAGAGAAGCCTCCTCTTGAGGTGCTTGTGGAAAGTTGGTATTCCTCTTGAGTCGAAGCCAGGGACTAAGCTCTCATCTCGAGTTGATTTGGGGTCCACGGAGCCATTTCATGTTGCTCCAGTGACCTCAGGATCCCTCTAGACTTGAGACAGTGATCTTGGGTTTTCTCTGGAGTGCCATCAAGGAAATCAAGGCTCCTTTCACGTTTGATGTGGAACACGGAATTGCTCTGCATGCAGTGCAGGGGAATCGGGTCTCAACTCGCGGCGAGGGGGAAATCTCATGGTTTTTCTCGAGTTGCGGCCGGAACCTGGGGTATATTCTCGAGTTACGATGGGGAGGGCCCTTCCAGACACGTGTTTGTTCAGCGACGTCAGGACTCCTGCCTAGGTGCGAGGGACACCTCGGGATTCTCCTCGAGTCTTGGCATGGCAATTGGGACGCGTCTCCACGTGAGGCGGGAGACCCAGTGTCCCTTTCCACGTGCCACAGGGATCCTGGGACTCCTGTCCATTTTCAAGAGGAGTCAGGCATCGTCTCCTTTGGAAGCATTGATCTCCGCGGACCTCTCGAGTTTTCAAAGGATGTGAGGCCTCCGCTCGCGATGAGGCGGAGAATTAGGTCTTTCTCTGTGCTCTCCACAAGGGATTCAGACATCCCTTCGTCTTGGGAGATGCAAGATGAGCCTGCATTCAATTCACTGCAGGGATATCCGGTCTTACTTCGAGTCAGAGCATCTCGTGTCCATTCCACTTGATGCCACAAACTCAGGGTCCCTCTCACATACCTGTAGCTGAGAGAAGCCTCCTCTTGAGGGGCTTGTGGAAAGTTCATATTCCTCTTGAGTTGAAGCCAGGGACTAAGCTCTCATCTCGAGTTGCTTTGTGGTCCACGGAGCCCTTTCCTGTTGGTCCAGTGACCTCAGGATCCCTCTAGACTTGAAACAGTGATCTTGGGTTTTCTCTGGAGTGCCATCAAGGAAATCAAGGCTCCTTTCACGTTTGATGTCGAACACGGAATTGCTCTGCATGCAGTGCAGGGGAATCGGGCCTCAATTCGCGGGGAGGGGTAAATCTCATGGTATTTTTCAGTTGCGGCCGGAACCTGGGATATATTCTCGAGTTACGACAGGGAGGGCCCTTCCAGACACGTGTTTGTTGAGCGACGTCAGGACTCCTGCCTAGGTGCGAGGGACACCTCGGGATTCTCCTCGAGTCTTGCCATGGCAATGGGGACGCGTCTCCATGTGAGGCGGGAGACCCAGGGTCCCTTTTCACGTGCCACAGGAATCCTAGGACTCCTATCCATTTTCAAGAGGAGTCAGGCATCGTCTCCTTTGGAAGCATTGATCTCCGGGGACCTCTCGAGTTTTCAAAGGATGTGAGGCCTCCGGTCGCGATGAGGCGGAGAACACGGTCTTTCTCTGTGGTCTCCACAGGGGATTCACACATCCCTTCGTCTTGGGAGATGCAAGACGAGCCTGCATTCAATTCACTGCAGGAATATCCGGCCTTACTTCGAGTCAGAGCATCTCGGTGTCCATTCCACTTGAGGCCACAAACTCAGGGTCCCTCAAATATACCTGTAGCTGAGAGAAGCCTCCTCTTGAGGTGCTTGTGGAAAGTTGGTATTCCTCTTGAGTCAAAACCAGGGACTAAGCTCTCATCTCGAGTTGATTTGGGGTCCACGGAGCCCTTACTTGTTGCTCCAGTGACCTCAGGATCCCTCTAGACTTGAGACAGTGATCTTGGGTTTTCTCTGGAGTGCCATCAAGGAAATCAAGGCTCCTTTCATTTTTGATGTGGAATACGGAATTGCTCTGCACGCAGGGCAGGGGAATCGGGCCTCATCTCGCGGCGAGGGGGGAGTCTCATGGTTTTTCTCGAGTAGCGGCCGGAACCTGGGGTATATTCTCGAGTTACGACGGGGAGGGGACTTCCAGACACGTGTTTGTTCAGTGACGTCAGGACTCCTGCCTAGGTGCGAGGGACACCTCGGGATTCTCCTCGAGTCTTGGCATGGCAATTGGGACGCCTCTCCACGTGAGGCGGGAGACCCAGTGTCCCTTTCCACGTGCCACAGGGATCCTGGGACTCCTATCCATTTTCAAGAGGAGTCTGGCATCGTTTCCTTTGGAAGCATTGATCTCCACATACCTCTCGAGTTTTCAAAGGATGTGAGGCCTCCGCTCGCGATGAGGCGGAGAATTAGGTCTTTCTCTGTGGTCTCCACAGGGGATTCAGACATCCCTTCGCCTTGGGAGATGCAAGACGAGCCTGCATTCAATTCACTGCAGGGATATCCGGCCTTACTTCGAGTCAGAGCATCTCGGTGTCCATTCCACTTGAGGCCACAAACTCAGGGTCCCTCAAATATACCTGTAGCTGAGAGAAGCCTCCTCTTGAGGTGCTTGTGGAAAGTTGGTATTCCTCTTGAGTCAAAGCCAGGGACTAAGCTCTCATCTCGAGTTGATTTGGGGTCCACGGAGCCCTTTCTTGTTGCTCCAGTGACCTCAGGATCCCTCTAGACTTGAGACAGTGATCTTGGGTTTTCTCTGGAGTGCCATCAAGGAAATCAAGGCTCCTTTCTTTTTTGATGTGGAATACGGAATTGCTCTGCACGCAGGGCAGGGGAATCGGGCCTCATCTCGCGGCGAGGGGGAAGTCTCATGGTTTTTCTCGAGTTGCGGCCGGAACCTGGGGTATATTCTCGAGTTACAACGGGGAGGGGCCTTCCAGACACGTGTTTGTTCAGTGACGTCAGGAGTCCTGCCTAGGTGCGAGGGACACCTCGGGATTCTCCTCGAGTCTTGGCATGGCAATTGGGACGCCTCTCCACGTGAGGCGGGAGACCCAGTGTCCCGTTCCCCGTGCCACAGGGATCCTGGGACTCCTATCCATTTTCAAGAGGAGTCAGGTATCGTTTCCTTTGGAAGCATTGATCTCCGCGGACCTCTCGAGTTTTCAAAGGATGTGAGGCCTCCGCTCGCGATGAGGCGGAGAATTAGGTCTTTCTCTGTGGTCTCCACAGGGGATTCAGACATCCCTTCGCCTTGGGAGATGCAAGACGAGCCTGCATTCAATTCACTGCAGGGATATCCGGCCTTACTTCGAGTCAGAGCATCTCGGTGTCCATTCCATTTGAGGCCACAAACTCCGGGGCCCTCTCACATACCTGTAGCTGAGAGAAGCCTCCTCTTGAGGTGCTTGTGGAAAGTTGGTATTCTTCTTGAGTCGAAGCCAGGGACTAAACTCTCATCTCGAGTTGATTTCGGGTCCACAGAGCCCTTTCGTGTTGCTACAGTGACCTCAGGATCGCTCTAGACTTGAAACAGTGATCTTGGGTTTTCTCTGGAGTGCCATCAAGGAAATCAAGGCTCCTTTCACGTTTGATGTCGAACACGGAATTGCTCTGCATGCAGTGCAGGGGAATCGGGCCTCAACTCGCGGCGAGGGGTAAATCTCATGGTTTTGTTCAGTTCCGGCTGGAACCTGGGATATATTCTCGAGTTACGACGCGGAGGGCCCTTCCAGACACGTGTTTGTTGAGCGACGTCAGGACTCCTGCCTAGGTGCGAGGGACACCTCGGGATTCTCCTCGAGTCTTGGCATGGCATTTTGGACGCGTCTCCACGTGAGGCGGGAGACCCAGGGTCCCTTTTCACGTGCCACAGGGATCCTGGGACTCCTATCCATTTTCAAGAGGAGTCAGGCATCGTCTCCTTTGGAAGCATTGATCTCCTCGGACCTCTCGAGTTTTCAAAGGATGTGAGGCCTCCGGTCGCGATGAGGCGGAGAACTCGGTCTTTCTCTGTGGTCTCCCCAGCGGATTCAGACATCCCTTCGTCTTGGGAGATGCAAGATGAGCCTGCATTCAATTCACTGCAGGGATATCCGGCCTTACTTCGAGTCAGAGCATCTTGGTGTCCATTCCACTTGAGGCAACAAACTCAGGGTCCCTCTCACATACCTTTAGCTGAGAGAAGCCTCCTCTTGAGGTGCTTGTGGAAAGTTCGTATTCCTCTTGAGTCGAAGCCAGGGACTAAGCTCTCATCTCGAGTTGATTTGGGGTTCATGGAGCCCTTTGGTGTTGCTCCAGTGACCTCAGGATCCCTCTAGACTTGAGACAGTGATCTTGGGTTTTCTCTGGAGTGCCATCAAGGAAATCAAGGCTCCTTTCACGTTTGATGTGGAACACGGAATTGCTCTGCACGCAGGGCAGGGGAAATGGGCCTCATCCCGCGGCGAGGGGGAAGTCTCATGGTTTTTCTCGAGTTGCGGCCGGAACCTGGGGTATATTCTCGAGTTACGACGGGGAGGGCCCTTCCAGACACGTGTTTGTTCAGCGACGTCTGGACTCCTGCCTAGGTGCGAGGGACAACTCGGGATTCTCCTCGAGTTTTGGCATGGCAATTGAGACGCGTCTCCACGTGAGGCGGGAGACCCAGTGTCCCTTTCCACGTGCCACTCGGATCCTGGGACTCCTATCCATTTTCAAGAGGAGTCAGGCATCGTCTCCTTTGGAAGCATTGATCTCCGAGGACCTCTTGAGTTTTCAAAGGATCCGAGGCCTCCGTTCGCGATGAGGCGGAGAACTAGGTCTTTCTCTGCGGTCTCCACAGGGGATTCAGACATCCCTTCGTCTTGGGAGATTCAAGACGGGCCGGCATTCAATTAACTGAAGGGATATCCGGCCTTACTTCGAGTCAGAGCATCTCGGTGTCCATTCCACATGAGGCCACAAATTCAGGGTCCCTCTCACATACCTGTAGCTGAGAGAAGCCTCCTCTTGAGGTGCTTGTGGAAACTTGGTATTCCTCTTGAGTCGAAGCCAGGGACTAAGCTCTCATCTCGAGTTGATTTGGGTTCCACGGAGCCCTTTGGTGTTGCAACAGTGACGTCAGGATCCCTCTAGACTTGAGACAGTGATCTTGGGTTTTCTCTGGAGTGCCACCAAGGAAATCAAGTCTCCTTTCACGTTTGATGTGGAACACGGAATTGCTCTGCACGCAGTGCAGGGGCATCGGGCCTCATCTCGCGCCGAGGGGGAACTCTCATGGTTTTTCTCGAGTTGCGGCCGGAACCTGGGGTATATACTCGAGTTACGACGGGGAGGGCCCTTCCAGACAAGTGTTTGTTCAGCGATGTCAGGACTCCTGCCTAGGTGCCAGGGACACCTCTGGATTCTCCTCGAGTCTTGACATGGCAATTGGGATGCGTCTTCACGTGAGGCGGGAGACCCAGGGTCCCTTTCCACGTGTCACAGGGATCCTGGGACTCCTATCCATTTTCAAGAAGAGTCAGGCATCGTCTCCTTTAGAAGCATTGATCTCTGCAGACCTCTCGAGTTTTCAAAGGATGTGAGGCCTCCGGTCGCGATGAGGCGGAGGAGTAGGTCTTTCTCTGTGGTCTCCACAGGGGATTCAGACATCCCTTCGTCTTGGGAGATGCAAGACGAGCCTACATTCAATTCACTGCAGGGATATCCGGCCTTACTTCGAGTCAGAGCATCTCGGTGTCCATTCCACTTGAGGTCACAAACTCAGGGTCCCTCTCACATACCTGTAGCTGAGAGAAGCCTCCTCTTGAGTTGCTTGTGGAAAGTTGGTATTCCACTTGTGTCAAAGCCAGGGACTAAGCTCTCATCTCGAGTTGATTTGGGGTCCATGGAGCCCTTTCATGTGGCTCCAGTGACCTCAGGATCCCTCTAGAACTGAGACAGTGATCTTGCGTTTTCTCTGGAGTGCCATCAAGGAAATCAAGGCTACTTTCACTTTTGATGTGGAAAACGGAATTGCTCTGCATGCAGTGCAGGGGAATCGGGCCTCAACTCGCGGCGAGGGGGAAATCTCATGGTTTTTCTCGAGTTGCGGCCGGAACCTGGGGTATATTCTCGAGTTACGACGGGGAGGGCCCTTCCAGACACGTGTTTGTTCAGCGACGTCAGGACTCCTGCCTAAGTGCGAGGGACACCTCGGGATTCTCCTCGAGTCTGGCATGGCAATTGGGACGTGTCTCCACGTGAGGCGGGAGACCCAGGGTCCCTTTCCAAGTACCACAGTGATCCTGGGACTCCTATCCATTTTCAAGAAGAGTCAGGCATCGTCTCCTTTAGAAGCATTGATCTCTGCAGACCTCTCGAGTTTTCAAAGGATGTGAGGCCTCCGGTCGCGATGAGGCGGAGGAGTAGGTCTTTCTCTGTGGTCTCCACAGGGGATTCAGACATCCCTTCGTCTTGGGAGATGCAAGACGAGCCTGCATTCAATTCACTGCAGGGATATCCGGCCTTGCTTCGAGTCAGAGCATCTCGGTGTCCATTCCACTTGAGGTCACAAACTCAGGGTCCCTCTCACATACCTGTAGCTGAGAGAAGCCTCCTCTTGAGTTGCTTGTGGAAAGTTGGTATTCCACTTGTGTCGAAGCCAGGGACTAAGCTCTCATCTCGAGTTGATTTGGGGTCCATGGAGCCCTTTCATGTGGCTCCAGTGACCTCAGGATCCCTCTAGACTTGAGACAGTGATCTTGCGTTTTCTCTGGAGTGCCATCAAGGAAATCAAGGCTACTTTCACGTTTGATGTGGAAAACGGAATTGCTCTGCATGCAGTGCAGGGGAATCGGGCCTCAACTCGCGGCGAGGGGGAAATCTCATGGTTTTTCTCGAGTTGCGGCCGGAACCTGGGGTATATTCTCGAGTTACGACGGGGAGGGCCCTTCCTTACACGTGTTTGTTCAGCGACGTCAGGACTCCTGCCTAAGTGCGAGGGACACTTCGGGATTCTCCTCGAGTCTTGGCATGGCAATTGGGACGCGTCTCCACGTGAGGCGGGAGACCCAGTGTCCCTTTCCACGTGCCACAGGGATCCTGGGACTCCTATCCATTTTCAAGAGGAGTCAGGCATCGTCTCCTTTGGAAGCATTGATCTCCGCAGACCTCTCGAGTTTTCAAAGGATGTGAGGCCTCTGGTCGCGATGAGGCGGAGAACTCGGTCTTTCTCTGTGGTCTCCACAGGGGATTCAGACATCCCTTCTACTTGGGAGATGCAAGACGAGCCTTCATTCAATTCACTGCAGGGATATCCGGCCTTACTTCGAGTCAGAGCATCTCGGTGTCCTTTCCACTTGAGGCCACAAACTCGGGGTCCCTCAAATATACCTGAAGCTGAGAGAAGCCTCCTCTTGAGATGCTTGTGGAAAGTTGGTATTCCTCTTGAGTCTAAGCCAGGGACTAAGCTCTCATCTCGAGTTGATTTGGGGTCCACGGAGCCATTTCATGTTGCTCCAGTGACCTCAGGATCCCTCTAGACTTGAGTCAGTGATCTTGGGTTTTCTCTGGAGTGCCATCAAGGAAATCAAGGCTCCTTTCACGTTTGATGTGGAAAACCGAATTGCTCTGCACGCAGTGCAGGGGAATCGGGCCTCATCTCGCGGCGAGGGGGAAGTCTCATGGTTTTCCTCGAGTTGCGGCCGGAACTTGGGGTATATTCTCGAGTTACGACGGGGAGGGCCCTTCCAGACATGTGTTTGTTCAGCGACGTCAGGACTCCTGCCTAGGTGCGAGGGACACCTCGGGATTCTCCTCGAGTCTTGGCAGGGCAATTGGGACGCGTCTCCACGTGTGGCGGGAGACCCAGTGTCCCTTTCCACGTGCCACAGTAGTCCTGGGACTCCTATCCATTTTCAAGAGGAGTCAGGCATCGTCTCCTTTGGAAGCATTGATCTCTGCAGACCTCTCGAGTTTTCAAAGGATGTGAGGCCTCCGGTCACGATGAGGCGGAGGACTAGGTCTTTCTCTGTGGTCTCCACAGGGGATTCAGACATCTTTTCGTCTTGGGAGATGCAAGACGAGCCTGCATTCAATTCACTGCAGGGATATCCGGCCTTACTTCGAGTCAGAGCATCTCGGTGTACATTGCACTTGAGGCCACAAATTCAGGGTTCCACTCACATACCTCTAGCTGAGAGAAGCTTCCTCTTGAGGTGCTTGTGCAAAGTTGGTATTCCTCTTAAGTCTAAGCCAGGGACTAAGCTCTCATCTCGAGTTGATTTGGGGTCCTTGGAGCCCTTTCTTGTTGCTCCAGTGACCTCAGGATCCCTCTAGACTTGAGACACTGATCTTGGGTTTTCTCTGGAGTGCCATCAAGGAAATCAAGGCTCCTTTCATTTTTGATGTGGAATACGGAATTGCTCTGCACACAGTGCAGGGGAATCGGGCCTCATGTCGCGGCGAGGGGGAAGTCTCATGGTTTTTCTCGAGTTGCGGCCGGAACCTGGTGTATATTCTCGAGTTGCGATGGGGAGGGCCCTTCCAGACACGTGTTTGTTCAGCGACGTCAGGACTCCTGCCTAAGTGCGAGGGACACTTCGGGATTCTCCTCGAGTCTTGGCATGGCAATTGGGACGCGTCTCCACGTGAGGCGGGAGACCCAGTGTCCCTTTCCACGTGCCACAGGGATCCTGGGACTCCTATCCATTTTCAAGAGGAGTCAGGCATCGTCTCCTTTGGAAGCATTGATCTCCACAGACCTCTCGAGTTTTCAAAGGATGTGAGGCCTCTGGTCGCGATGAGGCGGAGAACTCGGTCTTTCTCTGTGGTCTCCACAGGGGATTCAGACATCCCTTCTACTTGGGAGATGCAAGACGAGCCTGCATTCAATTCACTGCAGGGATATCCGGCCTTACTTCGAGTCAGAGCATCTCGGTGTCCTTTCCACTTGAGGCCACAAACTCGGGGTCCCTCAAATATACCTGAAGCTGAGAGAAGCCTCCTCTTGAGATGCTTGTGGAAAGTTGGTATTCCTCTTGAGTCTAAGCCAGGGACTAAGCTCTCATCTCGAGTTGATTTGGGGTCCACGGAGCCATTTCATGTTGCTCCAGTGACCTCAGGATCCCTCTAGACTTGAGTCAGTGATCTTGGGTTTTCTCTGGAGTGCCATCAAGGAAATCAAGGCTCCTTTCACGTTTGATGTGGAAAACCGAATTGCTCTGCAGGCAGTGCAGGGGAATCGGGCCTCATCTCGCGGCGAGGGGGAAGTCTCATGGTTTTCCTCGAGTTGCGGCCGGAACTTGGGGTATATTCTCGAGTTACGACGGGGAGGGCCCTTCCAGACATGTGTTTGTTCAGCGACGTCAGGACTCCTGCCTAGGTGCGAGGGACACCTCGGGATTCTCCTCGAGTCTTGGCATGGCAATTGGGACGCGTCTCCACGTGTGGCGGGAGACCCAGTGTCCCTTTCCACGTGCCACAGTAATCCTGGGACTCCTATCCATTTTCAAGAGGAGTCAGGCATCGTCTCCTTTGGAAGCATTGATCTCTGCAGACCTCTCGAGTTTTCAAAGGATGTGAGGCCTCCGGTCACGATGAGGCGGAGGACTAGGTCTTTCTCTGTGGTCTCCACAGGGGATTCAGACATCCCTTCGTCTTGGGAGATGCAAGACGAGCCTGCATTCAATTCACTGCAGGGATATCCGGCCTTACTTCGAGTCAGAGCATCTCGGTGTACATTGCACTTGAGGCCACAAATTCAGGGTTCCACTCACATACCTCTAGCTGAGAGAAGCTTCCTCTTGAGGTGCTTGTGCAAAGTTGGTATTCCTCTTGAGTCTAAGCCAGGGACTAAGCTCTCATCTCGAGTTGATTTGGGGTCCTTGGAGCCCTTTCTTGTTGCTCCAGTGACCTCAGGATCCCTCTAGACTTGAGACACTGATCTTGGGTTTTCTCTGGAGTGCCATCAAGGAAATCAAGGCTCCTTTCATTTTTGATGTGGAATACGGAATTGCTCTGCACGCAGGGCAGGGGAATCGGGCCTCATCTCGCGGCGAGGGGGAAGTCTCATGGTTTTTCTCGAGGTGCGGCCGGAACCTGGGGTATATTCTCGAGTTACGACGGGGAGGTCCCTTCCAGACACGTGTTTGTTCAGCGACGTCAGGACTCCTGCCAAGGTGCGAGGGACACCTCGGGATTCTCCTCGAGTCTTGCATGGCAATTGGGACGTGTCTCCACGTGAGGCGGGAGACCCAGGGTCCCTTTCCAAGTGTCACAGTGATCCTGGGACCCCTATCCATTTTCAAGAAGAGTCAGGCATGGTCTCCTTTGTAAGCATTGATCTCTTCAGACCTCTCGAGTTTTCAAAGGATGTGAGGCCTCCGGTCACGATGAGGCGGAGGAGTAGGTCTTTCTCTGTGGTCTTCACAGGGGATTCAGACAACCCTTCGTCTTGGGAGATGCAAGACGAGCCTGCATTCAATGCACTGCAGGGATATCCGGCCTTACTTCGAGTCAGAGCATCTCGGTGTCCATTCCACATGAGGCCACAAACTCAGGGTCCCTCTCACATACCTGTAGCTGAGAGAAGCCTCCTCTTGAGTTGCTTGTGGAAAGTTGGTATTCCTCTTGTGTCGAAGCCAGGGACTAAGCTCTCATCTCGAGTTGATTTGGGGTCCATGGAGCCCTTTCATTTTGCTCCAGTGACCTCAGGATCCCTCTAGACTTGAGACAGTGATCTTGGGTTTTCTCTGGAGTGCCATCAAGGAAATCAAGGCTCCTTTCACGTTTGATGTGGAAAACGGAATTGCTCTGCATGCAGTGCAGGGGAATCGGGCCTCATGTCCCGTCGAGGGGGAAGTCTCATGGTTTTTCTCGAGTTGCGGCCGGAACCTGGGGTATATTCTCGAGTTATGATGGGCAGGGCCCTTCCATACACGTGTGTGTTCAGCGACATCAGGACTCCTGCCTAGGTGCGACGGACACCTCGGGATTCTCCTCGAGTCTTGGCATGGCAATTGGGACGCGTCTCCACGTGAGGCGGGAGACCCAGGGTCCCTTTCCACGTGCCACAGGGATCCTGGGACTCCTATCCATTTTCAAGAGGAGTCAGGCATCGTCTCCTTTGGAAGCATTGATCTCCGCAGACCTCTCGAGTTTTCAAAGGATGTGAGGCCTCTGGTCGCGATGAGGCGGAGAACTCGTTCTTTCTCTGTGGTCTCCACAGGGGATTCAGATATCCCTTCTTCTTGGGAGATGCAAGACGAGCCTGCATTCAATTCACTGTTGGGATATCCGGCCTTACTTCGAGTCAGAGCATCTCGGTGTCCTTTCCACTTGAGGCCACAAACTCGGGGTCCCTCAAATATACCTGTAGCGGAGAGAAGCCTCCTCTTGAGGTGCTGTTGGAAAGTTGGTATTCCTCTTGAGTCGAAGCCAGGGACTAAGCTCTCATCTCCAGTTGATTTGGGGTCCACGGAGCCATTTCATGTTGCTCCAGTGACCTCAGGATCCCTCTAGACTTGAGACAGTGATCTTGGGTTTTCTCTGGAGTGCCATCAAGGAAATCAAGGCTCCTTTCACGTTTGATGTGGAACACGGAATTGCTCTGCACGCAGTGCAGGGGAATCGGGTCTCAACTCGCGGCGAGGGGGAAATCTCATGGTTTTTCTCGAGTTGCGGCCGGAACCTGGGGTATATTCTCGAGTTACGATGGGGAGGGCCCTTCCAGACACGTGTTTGTTCAGCGACGTCAGGACTCCTGCCTAGGTGCGAGGGACACCTCGGGATTCTCCTCGAGTCTTGGCATGGCAATTGGGACGCGTCTCCACGTGAGGCGGGAGACCCAGTGTCCCTTTCCACGTGCCACAGGGATCCTGGGACTCCTGTCCATTTTCAAGAGGAGTCAGGCATCGTCTCCTTTGGAAGCATTGATCTCCGCGGACCTCTCGAGTTTTCAAAGGATGTGAGGCCTCCGCTCGCGATGAGGCGGAGAATTAGGTCTTTCTCTGTGGTCTCCACAGGGTATTCAGACATCCCTTCGTCTTGGGAGATGCAAGATGAGCCTGCATTCAATTCACTGCAGGGATATCCGGTCTTACTTCGAGTCAGAGCATCTCGGTGTCTATTCCACTTGATGCCACAAACTCAGGGTCCCTCTCACATACCTGTAGCTGAGAGAAGCCTCCTCTTGAGGGGCTTGTGGAAAGTTCATATTCCTCTTGAGTTGAAGCCAGGGACTAAGCTCTCATCTCGAGTTGATTTGGTGTCCACGGAGCCCTTTCCTGTTGGTCCAGTGACCTCAGGATCCCTCTAGACTTGAAACAGTGATCTTGGGTTTTCTCTGGAGTGCCATCAAGGAAATCAAGGCTCCTTTCACGTTTGATGTCGAACACGGAATTGCTCTGCATGCAGTGCAGGGAAATCGGGCCTCAACTCGCGGGGAGGGGTAAATCTCATGGTATTTTTCAGTTGCGGCCGGAACCTGGGATATATTCTCGAGTTACGACAGGGAGGGCCCTTCCAGACACGTGTTTGTTGAGCGACGTCAGGACTCCTGCCTAGGTGCGAGGGACACCTCGGGATTCTCCTCGAGTCTTGCCATGGCAATGGGGACGCGTCTCCATGAGAGGCGGGAGACCCAGGGTCCCTTTTCACGTGCCACAGGAATCCTAGGACTCCTATCCATTTTCAAGAGGAGTCAGGCATCGTCTCCTTTGGAAGCATTGATCTCCGGGGACCTCTCGAGTTTTCAAAGGATGTGAGGCCTCCGGTCGCGATGAGGCTGAGAACACGGTCTTTCTCTGTGGTCTCCACAGGGGATTCAGACATCCCTTCGTCTTGGGAGATGCAAGACGAGCCTGCTTTCAATTTACTGCAGGGATATCCGGCCTTACTTCGAGTCAGAGCATCTCCGTGTCCATTCCACTTGAGGCCACAAACTCAGGGTCCCTCTCACATACCTGTAGCTGAGAGAAGCCTCATCTTGAGGTGCTTGTGGAAATTGGTATTCCTCTTGAGTCGAAGCCAGGGACTAAGCTCTCATCTCGAGTTGATTTGGGGTCCACGGAGCCCTTTCGTGGTGCTCCAGTGACCTCAGGATCCCTCTAGACTTGAGACAGTGATCTTGTGTTTTCTCTCGAGTGCCATCAAGGAAATCAAGGCTCCTTTCAGCTTTGATGTGGAACACGGAATTGCTCTGCACGCACTGCAGGGGAATCGGGCCTCATCTCGCGGCGAGGGGGAAGTCTCATGGTTTTTCTCGAGTTGCGGCCGGAACCTGGGGTATATTCTCGAGTTAAGACTGGGAGGGCCCTTCCAGACACGTGTTTGTTCAGCGACGTCAGGACTCCTGCCTAGGTGCGAGGGACACCTCGGGATTCTCCTCGAGTCTTGGCATGGCAATTGTGACGCGTCTCCACGTGAGGCGGGAGACCCAGGGTCCCTTTCCACGTGCCACAGGGATCCTGGGACACCTATCCATTTTCAAGAGGAGTCAGGCTTCGTCTCCTTTGGAAGCATTGATCTCCGCGGACCTCTCGAGTTTTCAAAGGATGTGAGGCCTCCGGTCGCGATGAGGCGGAGAATTAGGTTTCTCTCTGTGGTCTCCACAGGGGATTCAGACATCCCTTCGTCTTGGGAGATGCAAGACGAGCCTGCATTCAATTCACTATTCGGATATCCGGCCTTACTTCGAGTCAGAGCATCTCGGTGTCCATTCCACTTGATGCCACAAACTCAGGGTCCCTCTCACATACCTGTAGCTGAGAGAAGCCTCCTCTTGAGGTGCTTGTGGAAAGTTGGTATTCCTCTTGAGTCGAGGCCAGGGACTAAGCTCTCATCTCGAGTTGATTTGGGGTCCACGGAGACCTTTCGTGTTGCTCCAGAGACCTCAGGATCCCTCTAGACTTGAGACAGTGATCTTGGGTTTTCTCTGGAGTGCCATCAAGGAAATCAAGGCTCCTTTCACTTTTGATGTCGAACACGGAATTGCTCTGCATGCAGTGCAGGGGAATTGGGCCTCATCTCGCTGCGAAGGGGAAGTCTCATGGTTTTTCTCAAGTTGCGGCCGGAACCTGGGGTATATTCGAGAGTTACGACGGGGAGGGCCCTTCCAGACACGTGTTGTTCAGCGACGTCAGGACTCCTGCCTAGGTGCGAGGTACACCTCGGGATTCTCCTCGAGTCTTGGCATGGCAATTGGCACCCGCCTCCACGTGAGGCGGGAGACCCAGTGTCCCTTTCCACGTGCCACAGGGATCCCGGGACTCCTATCCATTTTCAAGAGGAGTCAGGCATCGTCTCCTTTGGAAGCATTGATCTCCGCAGACATCTCGAATTTTCAAAGGATGTGAGGCCTCCAGTCGCGATGAGGCGGAGGACTAGGTCTTTCTCTGTCGTCTCCACAGGGCATTCAGACATCCCTTCGTCTTGGGAGATGCAAGACGAGCCTGCATTCAATTCACTGCAGGGATATCCAGCCTTACTTCGAGTCAGAGCATCTCGGTGTCCATTACACTTGAGGCCACAAATTCAGGGTCACTCTCACATACCTGTAGCTGAGAGAAGCCTCCTCTTGAGGTGCTTATGGAAAGTTGGTATTCCTCTTGAGTCGAAGCCAGGGACTAAGCTCTCATCTCGAGTTGATTTGGGGTCCACGGAGCCCTTTCTTGTTGCTCCAGTGACCTCAGGATCCCTCTAGACTTGAGAAAGTGATCTTGGGTTTTCTCTGGGGTGCCATCAAGGAAATCAAGGCTCCTTTCAAGTTTGATGTGGAACACAGAATTGCTCTGCACACAGTGCATGGGAATCGGGCCTCATCTCGCGGCAAGGGGGATGTCTCATTGTTTTTCTGAAGTTACGGTCGGAACCTAGGGAATATTCTCGAGTTACGACGGGGAGGGCCCTTCCAGACACGTGTTTGTTCAGCGACGTCAGGACTCCTGCCTAGGTGCGAGAGATACCTCGGGAATCTCCTCGAGTCTTGACATGCTAATTGGGACGCGTCTCCACGTGAGGCGGGAGACCCAGTGTCCCTTTCCACGTGCCACAGGGATCCTGGGACTCCTATCCATTTTCAAGAAGAGTCAGGCATCGTCTCCTTTGGAAGCATTGATCTCCGCGAACCTCTCGAGTTTTCAAAGGATGGGAGTCCTCCGGTCTCGATGAGGCGGAGAAATAGGTCTTTCTCTGTCGTCTCCACAGGGGATTCAGACATCCCTTCGTCTTGGGAGATGCAAGACGAGCCTCATTCAATTCACTGCAGGGATATCCGGCCTTACTTCGAGTCAGAGCATCTCGGTGTCCATTCCACTTGAGGCCACAAACTCAGGGGCCCTCTCACATACCTGTAGCTGAGAGAAGCCTCCTCTTGAGGTGCTTGTGGAAAGTTGGTATTCCTCTTGCGTCGAAGCCAGGGACTAAGTTCTCATCTCGAGTTGATTTGGGGTCCACGGAGCCCTTTCTTGTTGCTCCAGTGACCTCAGGATCCCTCTAGACTTGAGACAGTGATCTTGGGTTTTCTCTGGAGTGCCATCAAGGAAATCAAGGCTCCTTTCACTTTTGATGTCGAACACGGAATTGCTCTGCACGCAGTACAGGGGAATCGGGCCTCATCTCGCCGTGAGGGGGAAGTCTCATGGTTTTTCTCGAGTTCGGCCGGAACCTGGGGTATATTCTCGAGTTACGACGGGGAGGGCCCTTCCAGACACGTGTTTGTTCAGCGACGTCAGGACTCCTGCCTAGGTGCGAGGGACACCTCGGGATTCTCCTCGAGTCTTGGCATGGCAATTGTGACGCGTCTCCACATGAGGCGGGAGACCCAGTGTCCTTTTCCACGTGCCACAGTGATCCTGGGACTCCTATGCATTTTCAAGAGGAGTCAGGCATCGTCTCCTTTGGAAGCATTGATCTCTGCAGACCTCTCGAGTTTTCAAAGGATATGAGGCCTCCGGTCATGATGAGGCGGAGGAATAGGTTTTTCTCTGTGGTCTCCACAGGGGATTCAGACATCCCTTCGTCTTGGGAGATGCAAGACGAGCCTGCATTCAATTCACTGCAGGGATATCCGGACTTACTTCGAGTTAGAGCATCTCGGTGTCCATTGCACTTGAGGCCACAAACTCAGGGTCCCTCTCACATACCTGTAGCTGAGAGAAGCCTCCTCTTGAGGTGCTTGTGGAAAGTTGGTATTCCTCTTGAGTCGAAGCCAGGGACTAAGCTCTCATCTCGAGTTGATTTGGGGTCCACGGAGCCCTTTCATGTTACTCCAGTGACCTCAGGATCCCTCTAGACTTGAGACAGTGATCTTGGGTTTTCTCTGGAGTGCCATCAAGGAAATCAAGGCTCCTTTCACGTTTGATGTGGAACACGGAATTGCTCTGCACGCAGTGCAGGGGAATCGGGCCTCATCTCGCGGCAAGGGGGAAGTCTCATTGTTTTTCTCGAGTTGCGGCCGGAATCTGGGGTATATTCTCGAGTTACGACGGGGAGGTCCCTTCCAGACACGTGTTTGTTCAGCGACGTCAGGACTCCTGCCTAGGTGCGAGGGACACCTCGGGATTCTCCTCGAGTCTTGGCATGGCAATTGGGACGCGTCTCCACGTGAGGCGGGAGACTCAGGGTCCCTTTCCACGTGCCACAGGGATCCTGGGACTCCTATCCATTTTCAAGAGGAGTCAGGCATCGTCTCCTTTGGAAGCATTGATCTCCGCAGACCTCTCGAATTTTCAAAGGATGTGAGGCCTCCTGTCGCGATGAGGCGGGGGACTAGGTCTTTCTCTGTGGTCTCCACAGCGGATTCAGACATCTCTTCATCTTGGGAGATGCAAGACGAGCCTGCATTCACTTCACTGCAGGGATATCCGGCCTTACTTCAAGTCAGAGCATCTCGGTGTCCATTCAACTTGAGGCCACAAACACAGGGTCCCTCTCACATAACTGTAGCTGAGAGAAGCCTCCTCTTGAGGTGCTTGTGGAAAGTTGGTATTCCTCTTGAGTTGAAGCCAGGGACTAAGCTCTCATCTCGAGTTGATTTGGGGTCCACGGAGCCCTTTCCTGTTGCTCCAGTGACCTCAGGATCCCTCTAGACTTGAGACAGTGATCTTGGGTTTTCTCTGGAGTGCCATCAACGAAATCAAGGCTCCTTTCAATTTTGATGTCGAACCCGGAATTGCTCTGCACGCAGTACAGGGGAATCGGGCCTCATCTCGCCGTGAGGGGGAAGTCTCATGGATTTTCTGGAGTTGCGTCCGGAACCAGGGGTATATTCTCGAGTTACGACGGGGAGGGCCCTTCCAGACACGTGTTTGTTCAGCAACGTCAGGACTCCTGCCTAGGTGCGAGGGACACCTCAGGATTCTCCTCGAGTCTTGGCATGGCAATTGGGACGTGTCTCCACGTGAGGCAGGAGACCCAGGGTCCCTTTCCACGTGCCACAGTGATCCTGGGACTCCTATGCATTTTCAAAAGGAGTCAGGCATCGTCTCCTTTGGAAGCATTGATCTCTGCAGACCTCTCGAGTTTTCAAAGGATATGAGGCCTCCGGTCACGATGAGGCGGAGGACTAGGTCTTTCTCTGTGGTCTCCACAGGGGATTCAGACATCCCTTCGTCTTGGAAGATGTAAGACGAGCCTGCATTCAATTCACTGCAGGGATATAGGGCCTTACTTCGAGTCAGAGCATCTCAGTGTCCATTGCACTTGAGGCCACAAACTCAGGGTCCCTCTCACATACCTGTAGCTGAGAGAAACCTCCTCTTGAGGTGCTTGTGGAAAGTTGGTATTCCTCTTGAGTCAAAGCTAGGGACTAAGCTCTCATCTCGAGTTGATTTGGGGTCCACGGAGTCCTTTCGTGTTGCTACAGTGACCTAAGGATCCCTCTAGACTTGAGACAGTGATCTTGGGTTTTCTCTGGAGTGCCATCAAGGAAATCAAGGCTCCTTTCACTTTTGATGTGGAACATGGAATTGCTCTGCATGCAGTGCAGGGGAATCGGGCCTCAACTCGTGGCTAGGGGGAAATCTCATGGTTTTTCTCGAGTTGTGGCCCGAACCTGGGGTATATTCTCGAGTTACGACGGGGAGGGCCCTTCCAGACACGTGTTTGTTCAGCGACATCAGGACTCCTGCCTAGGTGCGAGGGACACCTCGGGATTCTCCTCGAGTTTTGGCATGGCAATTGGGACGCGTCTCCACGTGACGAAGGAGACCCAGGGTCCCTTTCCACGTGCCACAGGGATCCTGGGTCTCCGATCCATTTTCAAGAGGAATCAGGCATCGTCTCCTTTGGAAGCATTGATCTCCGCGGACCTCTCGAGTTCTCAAAGGATGTGAGGCCTCCGCTCGCGATGAGGCGGAGAACTCGGTCTTTCTCTGTGGTCTCCACAGGGGATTCAGACTTCCCTTCGTCTTGGGAGATGCAAGACGGGCCTGCATTCAATTCACTGCAGGGATATCCGGCCTGACTTAGAGTCAGAGCATCTCGGTGTCCATTCCACTTGAGGCCACAAACTCAGGGTCCCTCTCACATACCCGTAGCTGAGAGAAGCCTCCCCTTGAGGTGCATGTGGAAAGTTGGTATTCCTCTTGAGTCGAAGCCAGGGACTAAGCTCTCATCTCCAGTTGATTTGGGGTCCACGGAGCCCTTTCGTGTTGCTCCAGTGACCTCAGGATCCCTCTAGACTTGAGACAGTGATCTTGGGTTTTCTCTGGAGTGCCATCAAGGAAATCAAGGCTCCTTTCACGTTTCATGTGGAACACGGAATTGTTCTGCACGCAGTGCAGGGGAATCGGGTCTCATCTCGAGGCTAGGGGGAAGTCTCATGGTTTTTCTCGAGTTGCGGCCGGAACCTGGGGTATATTCTCGAGTTACGACGGGGAGGGCCCTTCCAGACACGTGTTTGTTTAGCGACGTCAGGGCTCCTGCCTAGGTGCGAGGGACACCTCGGGATTCTCCTCGAGTCTTGGCATGGCAATTGGGATGCGTCTCCACGTGAGGCATGAAACCCAGTGTCCCTTTCCACGTGCCACAGGGATCCTGGGACTCCTATCCATTTTCAAGTGGAGTCGGGCATCGTCTCCTTTGGAAGCATTGATCTCTGCAGACCTCTCGAGTTTTCAAAGGATGTGAGGCCTCCGCTCGCGATGAGGCGGAGAATTAGGTTTTTCTCTGTGGTCTCCACAGGGGATTCAGACATCCCTTCGTCTTGGGAGATGCAAGACGAGCCTGCATTCAATTCACTGCAGGGATATCCGGCCTTACGTCGAGTCAGAGCATCTCGGTGTCCATTCCACTTGAGGCCACAAACTCGGGGTCCCTCAAATATACCTGTAGCTGAGAGAAGCCTCTTCTTGAGGTGCTTGTGGAAAGTTGGTATTCCTCTTGAGTCTAAACCAGGGACTAAGCTCTCATCTCAAGTTGATTTCGGTCCACGGAGCCCTTTCCTGTTGGTCCAGTGACCTCAGGATCCGTCTAGACTTGAGACAGTGATCTTGGGTTTTCTCTGGTGTGCCATCAAGGAAATCAAGGCTCCTTTCACGTTTGATGTGGAACACGGAATTGCTCTGCATGAAGTGCAGGGGAATCGGGCCTCAACTCGCAGCGAGGGGGAACTCTCATGGTTTTTCTCGAGTTGCGGTCCAAACCTGGGATATACTCTCGAGTTACGACGGGGAGGGCCCTTCCAGACACGTGTTTGTTCAGCGACGTCAGGACTCCTGCCTAGGTGCGAGGGACACCTCGGGATTCTCCACGAGTCTTGGCATGGCAATTTGGACGCTTCTCCACGTGAGGCGGGAGACCCAGGGTCCCTTTCCACGTGCCACAGGGATCCTGGGACTCCTATCCATTTTCAAGAGGAGTCAGGCATCGTCTCCTTTGGAAGCATTTATCTCCGCGGACCTCTCGAGTTTTCAAAGGATGTGAGACCTCCGGTCGCGATGAGGCGTAGAACTCGGTCTTTCTCTGTGGTCTCCACAGGGGATTCAGACATCCCTTCGCCTTGGGAGATGCAAGACGAGCCTGCATTCAATTCACTGCAGGGATATCCGGCCTTATTTAGAGTCAGAGCATCTCGGTGTCCATTCCACTTGAGGCCACAAACTCAGGGTCCCTCTCACATACCTGTAGCTGAGAGAAGCCTCCCCTTGAGGTGCTTTTGGAAAATTGTTATTCCTCTTGAGTCGAAGCCAGGGACTAAGATTTCATCTCGAGTTGATTTGGGGTCCACGGAGAACTTTCCTTTTGCTCCAGTGACCTCAGGATCCCTCTAGACTTGAGACAGTGATCTTGGGTTTTCTCTGGAGTGCCATCAAGGAAATCAAGGCTCCTTTCACTTTTGATGTGGAACACGGAATTGCTCTGCACGCAGGGCAGGGGAATCGGGCCTCATCTCGTGGCGAGGGGGAAGTCTCATGGTTTTTCTCGAGTTGCGGCCGGAACCTGGGGTATATTCTCGAGTTACGACGGGGAGGTCCCTTTCAGACACTTGTTTGTTCAGCGACGTCAGGACTCCTGCCTAGTTGCGAGGGACACCTCGGGATTCTCCTCGAGTCTTGGCATGGCAATTGGGATGTGTCTCCACGTGAGGCATGAGACCCAGGGTCCCTTTCCACGTGCCACAGGGATCCTGGGACTCCTATCCATTTTCAAGAGAAGTCAGGCACCTTCTCCTTTGGAAGCATTGATCTCCGCTGACCTCTCGAGTTTTCAAAGGATGTGAGGCCTCCGGTCGCGATGAGGCGGAGAACTCGGTCTTTCTCTGTGGTCTCCACAGGGGATTCAGACATCCCTTCGTCTTGGGAGATGCACGACGAGCCTGCATTCAATTCACTGCAGGGATATCCGGCCTTACGTCGAGTCAGAGCATCTCGGTGTCCATTCCACTTGAGGCCACAAACTCAGGGTCCCTCTCACATACCTGTAGCTGAGAGAAGCCTCCTCTTGAGGTGCTTGTGGAAAGTTGGTATTCCTCTTGAGTCGAAGCCAGGGACTAAGCTCTCATCTCGAGTTGATTTGGGGTCCACGGAGCCCTTTCGTGTTGCTCCAGTGACGTCAGGATCCCTCTAGACTTGAGACAGTGATCTTGGGTTTTCTCTGGAGTGCCATCAAGGAAATCAAGGCTCCTTTCACGTTTGATGTGGAACACGGAATTGTTCTGCACGCAGTGCAGGGGAATCGGGTCTCATCTCGCGGCGAGGGGGAAATCTCATGGTTTTTCTCGAGTTGCGGCCGGAACCTGGGGTATATTCTCGAGTTACGACGGGGAGGGCCCTTCCAGACACGTGTTTGTTCAGCAACGTCAGGACTCCTGCCTAGGTGCGAGGGACACCTCGGGATTCTCCTCGAGTCTTGGCATGGCAATGGGGACGCGTCTCCACATGAGGCGAGAGACCCAGTGTCCCTTTCCACGTGCCACAGGGATCCTGGGACTCCTATCCATTTTCAAGAGGAGTCAGGCATCATTTCCTTTGGAAGCATTGATCTAAGCGGACCTCTCGAATTTTCAAAGGATGTGAGGCCTCTGGTCGCGATGAGGCAGAAAATTAGGTCTTTCTCTGTGGTCTCCACAGGGGATTCAGACATCCCTTCGTCTTGGAAGATGCAAGACGAGCCTGCATTCAATTCACTGCAGGGATATCCGGCCTTACTTCGAGTCAGAGCATCTCGGTGTCCATTCCACTTGAGGCCACAAACTCAGGGGCCCTCTCACATACCTGTAGCTGAGAGAAGCCTCCTCTTGAGGTGCTTGTGGAAAGTTGATATTCCTCTTGAATCGAAGCCAGGGACTAAGCTCTCATCTCGAGTTGATTTGGGGTCCACGGAGCCCTTTCCTGTTGCTCCAGTGACCTCAGGATCCCTCTAGACTTGAGACAGTGATTTTGGGTTTTCTCTGGAGTGCCATCAAGGAAATCAAGGCTCCTTTCACGTTTGATGTGGAACACGGAATTGCTCTGCATGCAGTGCAGGGGAATCGGGCCTCAACTCGCGGCGAGGGGGAAATCTCATGGTTTTTCTCGAGTTGCGGCCCAAACCTGGGGTATACTCACGAGTTTCGACGGGGAGGGCCCTTCCAGACACGTGTTTGTTCAGCGACGTCAGGACTCCTGCCTAGGTGCGAGGGACAGCTCGGGATTCTCCTCGAGTCTTGGCATGGCAATTGGGACGCGTCTCCACATGAGGCGGGAGACCCAGGGTCCCTTTCCACGTGACACAGGGATCCTTGGACTCCTATCCATTTTCAAGAGGAGTCAGGCATCGTCTCCTTTGGAAGCATTGATCTCCGTGGACCTCTCGAGTTTTCAAAGGATGTGAGGCCTCCGCTCGCGATGAGCGGAGAATTAGGTTTTTCTCTGTGGTCTCCACAGGGGATTCAGACATCCCTTCGTCTTGGGAGATGCAAGACGAGCCTGCATTCAATTCCCTGCAGGGATATCCGGCCTTACTTCGAGTCAGAGCATCTCGGTGTCCATTCCACTTGAGGCCACAAAATCAGGGGCCCTCTCACATACCTGTAGCTGAGAGAAGCCTCCTCTTGAGGTGCTTGTGGAAAGTTGGTATTCCTCTTGAGTCGAAGCCAGGGACTAAGCTCTCATCTCGAGTTGATTTGGGGTCCAGGGAGCCCTTTCGCGTTGCTACAGTGACCTCAGGGTCCCTCTAGACTAGAGACAGTGATCTTGGCTTTTCTCTGGAGTGCCATCAAGGAAATCAAGGCTCCTTTCACGTTTGATGTGGAACACGGAATTGTTCTGCACGCAGTGCAGGGGAATCGGGCTTCATCCAGTGGCGAGGGGGAAGTCTCATGGTTTTTCTCGAGTTGCGGCCGGAACCTGGGGTATATTCTCGAGTTACGACGGGGAGGGCCCTTCCAGACACGTGTTTGTTCAGCGACGTCAGGACTCCTGCCTAGGTGCGATGGACACCTATGAATTCACCTCGAGTCTTGGCATGGCAATGGGGACGCGTCTCCACGTGAGGCGGGAGACCCAGGGTCCCTTTCCACGTGCCACAGGGATCCTGGGACTCCTGTCTATTTTCAAGAGGAGTCAGGCATCGTCTCCTTCGGAAGCATTGATCTCCGCGGACCTCTCGAATTTTCAAAGGATGTGAGGCCTCTGGTCGCGATGAGGTGGAGGACTAGGTCTTTCACTGTCGTCTCCACAGGGGATTCAGACATCCCTTCGTCTTGGGAGATGCAAGACGAGTCTGCATTCAATTCACTGCAGGGATATCTGGCCTTACTTGGAGTCAGAGCAACTCGGTGTCCATTCCACTTGAGGCCACAAACTCAGGCGCCCTCTCACCTACCTGTAGCTGAGAGAAGCCTCCTCTTGAGGTGCTTTTGGAAAGTTGGTATTCCTCTTGAGTCGAAGCCAGGGACTAAGATCTCATCTCGAGTTGATTTGGGGTCCACGGAGGACTTTCCTTTTGCTCCAGTGAACTCAGGATCCCTCTAGACTTGAGACAGTGATCTTGGGTTTTCTCTGGAGTGCCATCAAGGAAATCAAGGCTCCTTTCACGTTTGATGTGGAACTCGGAATTGCTCTGCACGCAGTGCAGGGGAATCGGGCCTCATCTCGCGGCGAGTGGGAAGCCTCATGGTTTTTCTTGAGTTGCGGCCGGAACCTTGGGTATATTCTCGAGTTACGACGGGGAGGGCCCTTCCAGACACGTGTTTGTTCAGCGACCTCAGGACTCCTGCCTAGGTGCGAGGGACACCTCGGGATTCTCCTCGAGTCCTGGCATGGCAATGGGGACGCGTCTCCACGTGAGGCGGGAGACTCAGTGTCCCTTTCCACGTGCCACAGGGATCCTTGGACTCCTATCCATTTTCAAGAGGAGTCAGGCATCGTCTCCTTTGGAAGCATTGATCTCCGCGGACCTCTCGAGTTTTCAAAGGATGTGAGGCCTCCGCTCGCGATGAGGCGGAGAATTAGGTTTTTCTCTGTGGTCTCCACAGGGGATTCAGACATCCCTTCGTCTTGGGAGATGCAAGACGAGCCTGCATTCATTTCACTGCAGGGATATCCGGCCTTACGTCGAGTCAGAGCATCTCGGTGTCCATTCCACTTGAGGCCACAAACTCAGGGGCCCTCTCACATACCTGTAGCTGAGAGAAGCCTCCTCTTGAGGTGCTTTTGGAAAGTTGGTATTCCTCTTGAGTCGAAGCCAGGGACTAAGCTCTCATCTCGAATTGATTTGGGGTCCACGGAGCCCTTTCGTGTTGCTACAGTGACCTCAGGATCCCTCTAGACTTGAGACAGTGATCTTGGGTTTTCTCTGGAGTGCCATCAAGGAAATCAAGGCTCCTTTCCCTTTTGATGTGGATTACGGAATTGCTCTGCACGCAGGGCAGGGGAATCGGGCCTCATCTCGCGGCGAGGGGTTAGTCTCATGGTTTTTCTCGAGTTGCGGCCGGAACCTGGGGTATATTCTCGAGTTACGACGGGGAGGTCCCTTCCAGACATGTGTTTGTTCAGCGACGTCAGGGCTCCTGCCTAGGTGCGAGGGACACCTCGGGATTCTCCTCGAGTCTTGGCATGGCAATTGGGATGCGTCTCCACGTGAGGCATGAAACCCAGTGTCCCTTTCCACGTGCCACAGGGATCCTGGGACTCCTATCCATTTTCAAGTGGAGTCGGGCATCGTCTCCTTTGGAAGCATTGATCTCTGCAGACCTCTCGAGTTTTCAAAGGATGTGAGGCCTCCGCTCGCGATGAGGCGGAGAATTAGGTTTTTCTCTGTGGTCTCCACAGGGGATTCAGACATCCCTTCGTCTTGGGAGATGCAAGACGAGCCTGCATTCAATTCACTGCAGGGATATCCGGCCTTACGTCGAGTCAGAGCATCTCGGTGTCCTTTCCACTTGAGGCCACAAACTCTGGGTCCCTCAAATATACATGTAGCTGAGAGAAGCCTCCTCTTGAGGTGCTTGTGGAAAGTTGGTATTCCTCTTGAGTCTAAGCCAGGGACTAAGCTCTCATCTCAAGTTGATTTCGGTCCACGGAGCCCTTTCCTGTTGGTCCAGTGACCTCAGGATCCCTCTAGACTTGAGACAGTGATCTTGGGTTTTCTCTGGTGTGCCATCAAGGAAATCAAGGCTCCTTTCACGTTTGATGTGGAACACGGAATTGCTCTGCATGCAGTGAAGATGAATCGGGCCTCAACTCGCGGCGAGGGGGAAATCTCATGGTTTTTCTCGAGTTGCGGCCCAAACCTGGGATATACTCTCGAGTTACGACGGGGAGGGCCCTTCCAGACACGTGTTTGTTCAGCGACGTCAGGACTCCTGCCTAGGTGCGAGGGACACCTCGGGATTCTCCACGAGTCTTGGCATGGCAATTTGGACGCTTCTCCACGTGAGGCGTGAGACCCAGGCTCCCTTTCCACGTGCCACAGGGATCCTGGGACTCCTATCCATTTTCAAGAGGAGTCAGGCATCGTCTCCTTTGGAAGCATTGATCTCCGCGGACCTCTCGAGTTTTCAAAGGATGTGAGACCTCCGGTCGCGATGAGGCGGTGAACTCGGTCTTTCTCTGTGGTCTCCACAGGGGATTCAGACATCCCTTCGTCTTGGGAGATGCAAGACGAGCCTGCATTCAATTCACTGCAGGGATATCCGGCCTTACTTAGAGTCAGAGCATCTCGGTGTCCATTCCACTTGAGGCCACAAACTCAGGGTCCCTCTCACATACCTGTAGCTGAGAGAAGCCTCCCCTTGAGGTGCTTTTGGAAAGTTGTTATTTCTCTTGAGTCGAAGCCAGGGACTAAGATCTCATCTCGAATTGATTTGGGGTCCACGGAGAACTTTCGTGTTGCTCCAGAGACCTCAGGATCCCTCTAGACTTGAGACAGTGAACTTGCGTTTTCTCTGGAGTGCCATCAAGGAAATCAAGGCTCCTTTCACTTTTGATGTGGAACACGGAATTGCTCTGCACGCAGTGCAGGGGAATCGGGCCTCATCTCGCGGCGAGGGGGAAGTCTCATGGTTTTTCTCGAGTTGCGGCCGGAACCTGGGGTATATTCTCGAGTTACGACGGGAAGGGCCCTTCCAGACACGTGTTTGTTCAGCGACGTCAGGACTCCTGCCTAGGTGCGAGGGACACCTCGGGATTCTCCTCGAGTCTTGGCATGGCAATTGGGACGCGTCTCCACGTGAGGCGGGAGACCCAGTGTCCCTTTCCACGTGCCACAGGGATCCTGGGACTCCTATCCATTTTCAAGAGGAGTCAGGCATCGTCTCCTTTGGAAGCATTGATCTCCGCGGACCTCTCGAGTTTTCAAAGGATGTGAGGCCTCCGGTCGCGAGGAAGCGGAGGACTAGGTCTTTCTCTGTGGTCTCCACAGGGGATTCAGACATCCCTTCGTCTTGGGAGATGCAAGACGAGCCTGCATTCAATTCACTGCAGGGATATCCGGCCTTACTTCGAGTCAGAGCATCTCGGTGTCCATTCCACTTGAGGCCACAAACTCAGGGTCCCTCTCACATACCTGTAGCTGAGAGAAGCCTCCTCTTGAGGTGCTTGTGGAAAGTTGGTATTCCTCTTGAGTCGAAGCCAGGGACTAAGCTCTCATCTCGAGTTGATTTGGGGTCCACGAGCCCTTTCGGGTTGCTCCAGTGACGTCAGGATCCCTCTAGACTTGAGACAGTGATCTTGGGTTTTCTCGGGAGTGCCATCAAGGAAATCAAGTCTCCTTTCAAATTTGATGTGGAACACGGAATTGCTCTGCACGCAGTGCAGGGGAATCGGGCCTCATCTCGCGGCGAGGGGGATGTCTCATGGTTTTTCTCAAGCTGCAGCCGAAACCTGGGGTATATTCTCGAGTTACGACGGGGAGGGCCCTTCCAGACACGTGTTTGTTCAGCGACGTCAGGACTCCTGCCTCGGTGCGAGGGACACCTCGGGATTCTCCTCGAGTCTTGGCATGGCAATTGGGACGCGTCTCCACGTGAGGCGGGAGACCCAGGGTCCCTTTCCACGTGCCACAGGGATCCTGGGACTCCTATCCATTTTCAAGGGGAGTCAGGCATCGTCTCCTTTGGAAGCATTGATCTCCGCGGACCTCTCGAATTTTCAAAGGATGTGAGGCCTCCGGTCTCGATGAGGCGGAGAACGAAGTCTTTCTCTGTGGTCTCCACAAGGGATTCAGACAACCCTTCGTCTTGGGAGATGCAAGACGAGCCTGCATTCAATTCACTGCAGGGATATCCGGCCTTACTTCGAGTCAGAACATCTCGGTGTCCATTCCACTTGAGGCCACAAACTCAGGGGCCCTCTCACATACCTGTAGCTGAGAGAAGCCTCCTCTTGAGGTGCTTGTGGAAAGTTGGTATTCCTCTTGAGTCTAAGCCAGGGACTAAGCTCTCATCTCGAGTTGATTTGGGGTCCACGGAGCCCTTTCGTGTTGCTCCAGTGACCTCAGGATCCCTCTAGACTTGAGACAGTGATCTTGGGTTTTCTCTGGAGTGCCATCAAGGAAATCAAGGCTCCTTTCACGTTTGATGTGGAACACGGAATTGCTCTGCACGCAGTGCAGGGGAATCGGGCCTCATTTCGCGGTGAGGGGGAAGTCTCATTGTTTTTCTCGATTTGCGGGCGGAACCTGGGGTATATTCTCAAGTTACGACTGGGAGGGCCCTTCCAGACACGTGTTTGTTCAGCGACGTCAGAACTCCTGCCTAGGTGCGAGGGACACCTCGGGATTCTCCTCGAGTCTTGGCATGGCAATTGGGACGCGTCTCCACGTGAAGCAGGAGACCCAGGGTCCCTTTCGACGTGCCACAGGGATCCTGGGACTCCTATCTGTTTTCAAGAGGAGTCAGGCATCGTCTCCTTTGGAAGCATTGATCTCCGCGGACCTCTCGAGTTTTCAAAGGATATGAGGCCTCCGGTCGCGAGGAGGCGGAGGACTAGGTCTTTCTCTGTGGTCTCCACAGGGGATTCAGACATCCCTTCGTCTTGGGAGATGCAAGACGAGCCTGCATTGAATTCACTGCAGGGATATCCGGCCTTATTTCGAGTCAGAGCATCTCGGTGTCCATTCCACTTGAGGCCACAAACTCAGGGTCCCTCTCACATACCTGTAGCTGAGAGAAGCCTCCTCTTGAGGTGCTTGTGGAAAGTTGGTATTCCTCTTGAGTCGAAGCCAGGGACTAAGCTCTCATCTCGAGTTGATTTGGGGTCCACGGAGCCCCTTCGTGTTGCTCCAGTGACCTCAGGATCCCTCTAGACTTGAGACAGTGATCTTGGGTTTTCTCTGGAGTGCCATCAAGGAAATCAAGGCTCCTTTCACGTTTGATGTGGAACACGGAATTGTTCTGCACGCAATGCAGGGGAATCGGGCTTCATCCAGTGGCGAGGGGGAAGTCTCATGGTTTTTCTCGAGTTGCGGCCGGAACCTGGGGTATATTCTCGAGTTACGACGGGGAGGGCCCTTCCAGACACGTGTTTGTTCAGCGACGTCAGGACTCCTGCCTAGGTGCGAGGGACACCTCGGAATTCACCTCGAGTCTTGGCATGGCAATGGGGACGCGTCTCCACGTGAGGCGGGAGACCCAGGGTCCCTTTCCACGTGCCACAGGGATCCTGGGACTCCTATCCATTTTCAAGAGGAGTCAGGCATCGTCTCCTTTGGAAGCATTGATCTCTGCGGACCTCTCGAATTTTCAAAGGATGTGAGGCCTCTGGTCGCGATGAGGCAGAAAATTAGGTCTTTCTCTGTGGTCTCCACAGGGGATTCAGACATCCCTTCGTCTTGGGAGATGCAAGACGACCCTGCATTCAATTCACTGCAGGGATATCCGGCCTTACGTGGAGTCAGAGCAACTCGTTGTCCATTCCACTTGAGGCCACAAACTCGGGGTCCCTCTCACATACCTGTAGCTGAGAGAAGCCTCCTCTTGAGGTGCTTGCTGAAAGTTGATATTCCTCTTGATTCGAAGCCAGGGACTAAGCTCTCATCTCGAGTTGATTTGGGGTCAACGGAGCCCTTTCATGTTGCTCCAGTGACCTCAGGATCCCTCTAGACTTGAGACAGTGATCTTGGGTTTTCTCTGGAGTGCCATCAAGGAAATCAAGGCTCCTTTCACTTTTGATGTGGTACAAGGAATTGCTCTGCACGCAGTGCAGGGGAATCCGGCCTCATCTCGCGGCGAGGGGGAAGTCTCATGGTTTTTCTCGAGTTGCGGCCGGAACCTGGGGTATATTCTCGAGTTACGACGGGGAGGGCCCTTCCAGACACGTGTTTGTTCAGCGACGTCAGGACTCCTGCCTAGGTGCGAGGGACACCTCGGGATTCTCCTCGAGTCTTGGCATGGCAATTGGGACGCGTCTCCACGTGAGGCGGGAGACCCAGGGTCCCTTTCCACGTGCCACAGGGATCCTGGGACTCCTATCCATTTTCAAGAGGAGTCAGGCATCGTCTCCTTTGGAAGCATTGATCTCCGCGGACCTCTCGAGTTTTCAAAGGATGTGAGGCCTCCGGTCGCGATGAGGCGGAGAACTCGGTCTTTCTCTGTGGTCTCCACAGGGGATTCAGACATCCCTTCGTCTTGGGAGATGCAAGACGAGCCTGCATTCAATTGACTGCAGGGATATCCGGCCTTACTTCGAGTCAGAGCATCTCGGTGTCCATTCCACTTGAGGCCACAAACTCAGGGTCCCTCTCACATACCTGTAGCTGAGAGAAGCCTCCTCTTGAGGTGCTTGTGGAAAGTTGGTATTCCTCTTGAGTCGAAGCCAGGGACTAAGCTCTCATCTCGAGTTGATTTGGGGTCCACGGAGCCCTTTCGTGTTGCTCCAGTGACCTCAGGATCCCTCTAGACTTGAGACAGTGATCTTGGGTTTTCTCTGGAGTGCCATCAGGGAAATCAAGGCTCCTTTCACGTTTGATGTGGAACACGGAATTGCTCTGCATGCAGTGCGGGGAATCGGGCCTCAACTCGCGGCTAGGTGGAAATCTCATGGTTTTTCTCGATTTGCGGCCGGAACCTGGGGTATATTCTCGAGTTACGATTGGGAGGACCCTTCCAGACACGTGTTTGTTCAGAGACGTCAGGACTCCTGCCTAGGTGCGAGGGACAGCTCGGGATTCTCCTCGAGTCTTGGCATGGCAATTGGGACGCGTCTCCACGTGAGGCCGGAGACCCAGGGTCCCTTTCCACGAGCCACAGGGATCCTGGGACTCCTATCCATTTTCAAGAGGAGTCAGGCATCGTCTCCTTTGGAAGCATTGATCTCCGCGGACCTCTCGAGTTTTCAAAGGATGTGAGGCCTCCGCTCGTGATGAGGCGGAGGACTAGCTCTTTCTCTGTCATCTCCACAGGGGATTCAGACATCCCTTCGTTTTGGGAGATGCATGGCGATCGTGCATTCAATTCACTGCAGGGATATACGGCCTTACTTCGAGTCAGAGCATCTCGGTGTCCATTCCACTTGAGGCCACAAACTCAGGGTCCCTCTCACATACCTGTAACTGAGAGAAGCCTCCTCTTGAGGTGCTTGTGGAAAGTTGGTATTCCTCTTGAGTCGAAGCTAGGGACTAAGCTCTCATCTCGAGTTGATTTGTGGTCCACGGAGCCCTTTCGTGTTGCTCCAGTGACCTCAGGATCCCTCTAGACTTGAGACAGAGAACTTGGGTTTTCTCTGGAGCGCCATCAAGGAAATCAAGGCTCCTTTCACGTTTGATGTGGAAAACGGAATTGCTTTGCACGCAGGGCAGGGGAATCAGGCCTCATCTCGCGGCGAGGGGGAAGTCTCATGGTTTTTCTCGAGTTGCGGCCCGAACCTGGGGTATATTCTCGAGTTACAACGGGGAGGGCCCCTCCAGACACGTGTTTGTTCAGCGACGTCAGGACTCCTGCCTAGGTGCGAGGGACACCTCGGGATTCTCCTCGAGTCTTGGCATGGGTATTGGGACGCGTTTCCACGTCAGGCGGGAGACCCAGGGTCCCTTTCCACGTGCCACATGGATCCTGGGACTCCTATCCATTTTCAAGAGGAGTCAGGCATCGTCTCCTTTGGAAGCATTGTTATCTGCGGAGCTCTTGAGTTTTCAAAGGATGTGAGGCCTCTGGTCGCGATGAGGCAGAAAGTTAGGTCTTTCTCTGTGGTCTCCTCAGGGGATCAGACATCCCTTCGTCTTGGGAGATGCAAGACGAGCCTGCATTCAATTCACTGCAGGGATATCCGGCCTTACGTCGAGTCAGAGTATCTCGGTGTCCATTCCACTTGAGGCCACAAACTCAGGGTCCCTCTCACATACCTGTACCTGAGAGAAGCCTCCTGTTGAGGTTCTTGTGGAAAGTTGATATTCCTCTTGAGTCGAAGCCAGGGACTAAGCTCTCATCTCGAGTTGATTTGGGGTCCAAGGAGCCCTTTCCTGTTGCTCCAGTGACCTCAGGATCCCTCTAGACTTGAGACAGTGATCTTGGGGTTTCTCTGGAGTGCCATCAAGGAAATCAAGGCTCCTTTCACTTTTGATGTGGAACACGTAATTGCTCTGCATGCAGTGCAGGGGAATCGGGCCTCATCTCGCGGCGAGGGGGAAGTCTCATGGTTTTTCACGAGTTGCGGGCGGAACCTGGGGTATATGCTCGAGTTACGACGGGGAGGGCCCTTCCAGACACGTGTTTGTTCAGCGACGTCAGGACTCCTGCCTAGGTGCGAGGGACACCTCGGGATTCTCCTCGAGTCTTGGCATGGCAATTTGGACGCGTCTCCATGTGAGGCGGGAGACCCAGGGTCCCTTTCCACGTGCCACAGGGATCCTGGGACTCCAATCCATTTTCAAGAGGAGTCAGGCATCGTCTCCTTCGGAAGCATTGATCTCCGCGGACCTCTCGAATTTTCAAAGGATGTGAGGCCTCTGGTCGCGATGAGGCGGTGGACTAGGTCTTTCCCTGTGGTCTCCACAGGGGTTTAGACATCCCTTCATCTTGGGAGATGCAAGACGAGCCTGCATTCAATTCACAGCAGGGATATTCGGCCTTACTTCGAGTCAGAGCATCTCGGTGTCCATTCCATTTGAGGCCACAAACTCAGGGGCCCTCTCACTTACATGTAGCTGAGAGAAGCCTCCTCTTGAGCTGCTTGTGGAAAGTTGGTATTCCTCTTGAGTCGAAGCCAGGGACTAAGCTCTCATCTCGAGTTGATTTGGGGACCACAGAGCCCTTTCATGTTGCTACAGTGACCTCAGGATCCCTCTAGACTTGAGACAGTAATCTTGGGTTTTCTCTGGAGTGCCATCAAAGAAATCAAGGCTCCTTTCATTTTTGATGTGGAATACGGAATTGCTCTGCATGCAGGGCAGGGGAATCGGGCCTCATCTCGCGGCGAGGGGGAAGTCTCATGGTTTTTCTCGAGTTGCAGCCTGAACCTGGGGTATATTCTCGAGTTACGAAGGGGAGGGCCCTTCCAGACACGTGATAGGTGCGAGGGACACCTTTGGATTCTCCTAAAGTCTTGGCATGGCAATTGGAACGCGTCTCCACATGAGGCAAGAGACCCAGGGTCCCTTTCCACGTGCCACAGGGATCCTGGGACTCCTATCCATTTTGAAGAGGAGTCAGGCATCGTCTCCTTTGGAAGTATTGATCTCCGTGGACCTCTCGAGTTTTCAAAGGTTGTGAGTCCTCCGGTCTCGATGAGACGGAGAACTAGGTCTTTCTCTGTGGTCTCCACAGGGGATTCAGACATCCCTTCGTCTTGGGAGATGCAAGACGAGCATGCATTCAGTTCACTGCAGGGATATCCGGCCTTACCTCGAGTCACAGCGTCTCGGTGTCCATTCCACTTGAGGCCACAAACTCAGGGTCCCTCTCACATACCTGTAGCTGAGAGAAGCCTCCGCTTGAGGTGCTTGTGGAAAGTTGGTATTCCCCTTGAGTCGAAGCCAGGGACTAAGTTCTCATCTCGAGTTGGTTTTGGGTCCACGGAGCCCTTTCTTGTTGCTACAGTGACCTCAGGATCCCTCTAGACTTGAGACAGTGATCTTGGGTTTTGTATGGAGTGCCATCAAGGATATCAAGGCTCCTTTCAAGTTTGATGTGGAACACGGAATTGCTCTGCATGCATTGCAGGGGAATCGGGCCTCATCTCGCGGCGAGGGGGAAGTCTCATGGTTGTTCTCGAGTTGCGGCCGGAACCTGGGGTATATTCTCGAGTTACGACGGGGAGGGTCTTTCCAGACACATGTCTGTTCAGCAACGTCAGGACCCCTGCCTAGGTGCGAGGGACAACTCGGGATACTCCTCGAGTCTTGGCATGGCAATTGGGATGCGTCTCCACGTGAGGCGGGAGACCCAGGGTCCCTTTCCACGTGCCACAGGGATCCTGGGACTCCTATCCATTTTCAAGAGGAGTCAGGCTTCGTCTCCTTTGGAAGCATTGATCTCCGTGGACCTCTCGAGTTTTCAAAGGATGTGAGGCCTCCGGTCGCGATGAGGCGGAGAACTAGTTCTTTCTCTGTCGTCTCCACAGGGGATTCAGACATCCCTTCGTCTTGGGAGATGCAAGACGAGCCTGCATTCAATTCACTGCAGGGATATCCGGCCTTACTTCGAGACAGAGCATCTCGGTGTCCATTCCACTTGAGCCCACAAACTCAGGGTCCCTCTCACATACATGTAGCTGAGAGAAGCCTCCCCTTGAGGTGCTTGTGGAAAGTTGGAATTCCTCTTGAGTCGAAGCCAGGAACTAAGCTCTCATCTCGAGTTGATTTGGGGTGCACAGAGCCCTTTTGTGTTGCTACAGTGACCTCAGGATCCCTCTAGACTTGAGACAGTGATCTTGGGTTTTCTCTGGAGTGCCATCAAGGAAATCAAGGCTTTTTTCTCGTTTGATGTGGAACACGGAATTGCTCTGCACGCAGTGCAGGGGAATCGGGCCTCATCTCGCGGCGAGGGGGAAGTCTCATGGTTTTTCTCGAGTTGCGCCGGAACCTGGGGTATATTCTCGAGTTACGATGGGGAGGGCCCTTCCAGACACGTGTTTGTTCAGCGACGTCAGGACTCCTGCCTAGGTGTGAGGGATTCCTCGAGATTTTCCTCGAGTCTTGGCATGGCAATTGGGACGCGTCTCCACGTGAGGCGGGAGACCGAGAGTCCCTTTCCACGTGCCACAGTGATCCTGGGACTCCTATCCATTTTCAAGAGGAGTCAGGCATCGTCTCCTTCGCAAGTATTGATCTCAGCGGACCTCTCGAATTTTCAAAGGATATGAGGCCTCCGGTTGCGAGGAGGCGGAGGACTAGGTCTTTCTCTGTGGTCTCCACAGGGGATTCAGACAACCCTTCGTCTTGGAGATGCAAGACGAGCCTGCATTCAATTCACTGCAGGGATATCCGGCCTTACTTCGAGTCAGAGCATCTCGGTGTCCATTCCACTTGAGGCCACAAACTCGGGGTCCCTCAAATATACATGTAGCTGAGAGAAGCCTCCTCTTGAGGTGCTTGTGGAAAGTTCGTATTCCTCTTGAGTCTAAGCCAGGGACTAAGCTCTCATCTCGAGTGTATTTCGGTCCACGTAGCCCTTTCCTGTTGGTCCAGTGACCTCAGGATCCCTCTAGACTTGAGACATTGATCTTGGGTTTTCTCTGAAGTGTCATCAAGGAAATCAAGGCTCCTTTCACGTTTGATGTGGAACACGGAATTGCTCTGCATGCAGTGCAGGTGAATCGGGCCTCAACTCGCGGCGAGGGGGAAATCTCATGGTTTTTCTCGACTTGGGGCCCGAACCTGGGGTATATTCTCGAGTTACGACGGGGAGGGCCCTTCCAGACACGTGTTTGTTCAGCGATGTCAGGACTCCTGCCTAGGTGCGAGGGACACCTCGGGATTCTCCTCGAGTCTTGGCATGGCAATTGGGACGCGTCTCCACGTGAGGCGGGAGACCCAGTGTCCCTTTCCACGTGCCACAGGGATCCTGGGTCTCCTATCCATTTTCAAGAGGAGTCAGGCATCGTCTCCTTTGGAAGCATTGATCTCCGCGGACCTCTCGAGTTTTCAAAGGATGTGAGGCCTCCGGTCACGATGAGGCTGAGAACTAGGTCTTTCTCTGTCGTCTCCACAGGGGATTCAGACATCCCTTCGTCTTGGGAGATGCAAGACGAGCCTGCATTCAATTCACTGCAGGGATATCCAGCCTTACATCGAGTCAGAGCATCTCGCTGTCTATTCCACTTGAGGCCACAAACTCAGGGTCCCTCTCACATACCTGTAGCTGAGAGAAGCCTCCTCTTGAGGTGCTTGTGGAAAGTTGATATTCCTCTTGAGTGGAAGCCAGGTACTAAGCTCTCATCTCGAGTTGATTTGGGGTCCACGGAGCCCTTTCCTGTTACTCCATTGACCTCAGGATCCCTCTAGACTTGAGACAGTGATCTTGGGTTTTCTCTGGAGTGCCATCAAGGAAATCAAGGCTCCTTTCACTTTTGATGTGGAATACGGAATTGCTCTGCACGCAGTGCAGGGGAATCGGGCCTCATCTCGCGGCGAGGGGGAAGTCTCATGGTTTTTCTCGAGTTGCGGCCGGAACCTGGGGTATATTCTTGAGTTAAGACGGGGAGGGCCCTTCCAGACACGTGTTTGTTCAGCGACGTCAGGACTCCTGCCTAGGTGCGAGGGACACCTCGGGGTTCTCCTCGAGTCTTGGCATGGCAATTGGGACGCGTCTCCACGTGAGTCAGGAGACCCAGGGTCCCTTTCCACGTGCCACAGGGATCCTGGGACTCCAATCCATTTTCAAGAGGAGTCAGGCATCGTCTCCTTCGGAAGCATTGATCTCCGCGGACCTCTCGAGTTTTCAAAGGATGTGAGGCCTCTGGTCGCGATGAGGCGGTGGACTAGGTCTTTCCCTGTGGTCTCCACAGGGGTTTAGACATCCCTTCATCTTGGGAGATGCAAGACGAGCCTGCATTCAATTCACTGCAGGGATATTCGGCCTTACTTCGAGTCAGAGCATCTCGGTGTCCATTCCATTTGAGGCCACAAACTCAGGGGCCCTCTCACTTACATGTAGCTGAGAGAAGCCTCCTCTTGAGCTGCTTGTGGAAAGTTGGTATTCCTCTTGAGTCGAAGCCAGGGACTAAGCTCTCATCTCGAGTTGATTTGGGGACCACAGAGCCCTTTCATGTTGCTACAGTGACCTCAGGATCCCTCTAGACTTGAGACAGTAATCTTGGGTTTTCTCTGGAGTGCCATCAAAGAAATCAAGGCTCCTTTCATTTTTGATGTGGAATACGGAATTGCTCTGCATGCAGGGCAGGGGAATCGGGCCTCATCTCGCGGCGAGGGGGAAGTCTCATGGTTTTTCTCGAGTTGCGGCCTGAACCTGGGGTATATTCTCGAGTTACGAAGGGGAGGGCCCTTCCAGACACGTGATAGGTGCGAGGGACACCTTTGGATTCTCCTAAAGTCTTGGCATGGCAATTGGAACGCGTCTCCACATGAGGCAAGAGACCCAGGGTCCCTTTCCACGTGCCACAGGGATCCTGGGACTCCTATCCATTTTGAAGAGGAGTCAGGCATCGTCTCCTTTGGAAGTATTGATCTCCGTGGACCTCTCGAGTTTTCAAAGGTTGTGAGTCCTCCGGTCTCGATGAGACGGAGAACTAGGTCTTTCTCTGTGGTCTCCACAGGGGATTCAGACATCCCTTCGTCTTGGGAGATGCAAGACGAGCATGCATTCAGTTCACTGCAGGGATATCCGGCCTTACCTCGAGTCACAGCGTCTCGGTGTCCATTCCACTTGAGGCCACAAACTCAGGGTCCCTCTCACATACCTGTAGCTGAGAGAAGCCTCCGCTTGAGGTGCTTGTGGAAAGTTGGTATTCCCCTTGAGTCGAAGCCAGGGACTAAGTTCTCATCTCGAGTTGGTTTTGGGTCCACGGAGCCCTTTCTTGTTGCTACAGTGACCTCAGGATCCCTCTAGACTTGAGACAGTGATCTTGGGTTTTGTATGGAGTGCCATCAAGGATATCAAGGCTCCTTTCAAGTTTGATGTGGAACACGGAATTGCTCTGCATGCATTGCAGGGGAATCGGGCCTCATCTCGCGGCGAGGGGGAAGTCTCATGGTTGTTCTCGAGTTGCGGCCGGAACCTGGGGTATATTCTCGAGTTACGACGGGGAGGGTCTTTCCAGACACATGTCTGTTCAGCAACGTCAGGACCCCTGCCTAGGTGCGAGGGACAACTCGGGATACTCCTCGAGTCTTGGCATGGCAATTGGGATGCGTCTCCACGTGAGGCGGGAGACCCAGGGTCCCTTTCCACGTGCCACAGGGATCCTGGGACTCCTATCCATTTTCAAGAGGAGTCAGGCATCGTCTCCTTTGGAAGCATTGATCTCCGTGGACCTCTCGAGTTTTCAAAGGATGTGAGGCCTCCGGTCGCGATGAGGCGGAGAACTAGTTCTTTCTCTGTCGTCTCCACAGGGGATTCAGACATCCCTTCGTCTTGGGAGATGCAAGACGAGCCTGCATTCAATTCACTGCAGGGATATCCGGCCTTACTTCGAGACAGAGCATCTCGGTGTCCATTCCACTTGAGCCCACAAACTCAGGGTCCCTCTCACATACATGTAGCTGAGAGAAGCCTCCCCTTGAGGTGCTTGTGGAAAGTTGGAATTCCTCTTGAGTCGAAGCCAGGAACTAAGCTCTCATCTCGAGTTGATTTGGGGTGCACAGAGCCCTTTTGTGTTGCTACAGTGACCTCAGGATCCCTCTAGACTTGAGACAGTGATCTTGGGTTTTCTCTGGAGTGCCATCAAGGAAATCAAGGCTTTTTTCTCGTTTGATGTGGAACACGGAATTGCTCTGCACGCAGTGCAGGGGAATCGGGCCTCATCTCGCGGCGAGGGGGAAGTCTCATGGTTTTTCTCGAGTTGCGCCGGAACCTGGGGTATATTCTCGAGTTACGATGGGGAGGGCCCTTCCAGACACGTGTTTGTTCAGCGACGTCAGGACTCCTGCCTAGGTGTGAGGGATTCCTCGAGATTTTCCTCGAGTCTTGGCATTGCAATTGGGACGCGTCTCCACGTGAGGCGGGAGACCGAGAGTCCCTTTCCACGTGCCACAGTGATCCTGGGACTCCTATCCATTTTCAAGAGGAGTCAGGCATCGTCTCCTTCGCAAGTATTGATCTCAGCGGACCTCTCGAATTTTCAAAGGATATGAGGCCTCCGGTTGCGAGGAGGCGGAGGACTAGGTCTTTCTCTGTGGTCTCCACAGGGGATTCAGACAACCCTTCGTCTTGGAGATGCAAGACGAGCCTGCATTCAATTCACTGCAGGGATATCCGGCCTTACTTCGAGTCAGAGCATCTCGGTGTCCATTCCACTTGAGGCCACAAACTCGGGGTCCCTCAAATATACATGTAGCTGAGAGAAGCCTCCTCTTGAGGTGCTTGTGGAAAGTTCGTATTCCTCTTGAGTCTAAGCCAGGGACTAAGCTCTCATCTCGAGTGTATTTCGGTCCACGTAGCCCTTTCCTGTTGGTCCAGTGACCTCAGGATCCCTCTAGACTTGAGACATTGATCTTGGGTTTTCTCTGAAGTGTCATCAAGGAAATCAAGGCTCCTTTCACGTTTGATGTGGAACACGGAATTGCTCTGCATGCAGTGCAGGTGAATCGGGCCTCAACTCGCGGCGAGGGGGAAATCTCATGGTTTTTCTCGACTTGGGGCCCGAACCTGGGGTATATTCTCGAGTTACGACGGGGAGGGCCCTTCCAGACACGTGTTTGTTCAGCGATGTCAGGACTCCTGCCTAGGTGCGAGGGACACCTCGGGATTCTCCTCGAGTCTTGGCATGGCAATTGGGACGCGTCTCCACGTGAGGCGGGAGACCCAGTGTCCCTTTCCACGTGCCACAGGGATCCTGGGACTCCTATCCATTTTCAAGAGGAGTCAGGCATCATCTCCTTTGGAAGCATTTATCTCCGCCGATCTCTCGAGTTTTCAAAGTATGTGAGGCCTCCGGTCGCGATGAGGCGGAGAACTCGGTCTTTCTCTGTGGTCTCCACAGGGGATTCAGACATCCCTTCGTCTTGGGAGATGCAAGACGAGCCTGCATTCAATTCACTGCAGGGATATCCGGCCTTACTTAGAGTCAGAGCATCTCGGTGTCCATTCCACTTGAGGCCACAAACTCAGGGTCCCTCTCACATACCTGTAGCTGAGAGAAGCCTCCTCTTGAGGTGCTTGTGGAAAGTTGATATTCCTCTTGATTCGAAGCCAGGGACTAAGCTCTCATCTCGAGTTGATTTGGGGTCCACGGAGCCCTTTCGTGTTGCTCCAGTGACCTCAGGATCCCTCTAGACTTGAGACAGTGATCTTGGGTTTTCTCTGGAGTGCCATCAAGGAAATCAAGGCTCCTTTCACGTTTGATGTGGAACACGGAATTGCTCTGCACGCAGTGCAGGGGAATCGGGCCTCATTTCGCGGTGAGGGGGAAGTCTCATTGTTTTTCTCGATTTGCGGGCGGAACCTGGGGTATATTCTCAAGTTACGACTGGGAGGGCCCTTCCAGACACGTGTTTGTTCAGCGACGTCAGAACTCCTGCCTAGGTGCGAGGGACACCTCGGGATTCTCCTCGAGTCTTGGCATGGCAATTGGGACGCGTCTCCACGTGAAGCAGGAGACCCAGGGTCCCTTTCGACGTGCCACAGGGATCCTGGGACTCCTATCTGTTTTCAAGAGGAGTCAGGCATCGTCTCCTTTGGAAGCATTGATCTCCGCGGACCTCTCGAGTTTTCAAAGGATATGAGGCCTCCGGTCGCGAGGAGGCGGCGGACTAGGTCTTTCTCTGTGGTCTCCACAGGGGATTCAGACATCCCTTCGTCTTGGGAGATGCAAGACGAGCCTGCATTGAATTCACTGCAGGGATATCCGGCCTTATTTCGAGTCAGAGCATCTCGGTGTCCATTCCACTTGAGGCCACAAACTCAGGGTCCCTCTCACATACCTGTAGCTGAGAGAAGCCTCCTCTTGAGGTGCTTGTGGAAAGTTGGTATTCCTCTTGAGTCGAAGCCAGGGACTAAGCTCTCATCTCGAGTTGATTTGGGGTCCACGGAGCCCCTTCGTGTTGCTCCAGTGACCTCAGGATCCCTCTAGACTTGAGACAGTGATCTTGGGTTTTCTCTGGAGTGCCATCAAGGAAATCAAGGCTCCTTTCACGTTTGATGTGGAACACGGAATTGTTCTGCACGCAATGCAGGGGAATCGGGCTTCATCCAGTGGCGAGGGGGAAGTCTCATGGTTTTTCTCGAGTTGCGGCCGGAACCTGGGGTATATTCTCGAGTTACGACGGGGAGGGCCCTTCCAGACACGTGTTTGTTCAGCGACGTCAGGACTCCTGCCTAGGTGCGAGGGACACCTCGGAATTCACCTCGAGTCTTGGCATGGCAATGGGGACGCGTCTCCACGTGAGGCGGGAGACCCAGGGTCCCTTTCCACGTGCCACAGGGATCCTGGGACTCCTATCCATTTTCAAGAGGAGTCAGGCATCGTCTCCTTTGGAAGCATTGATCTCTGCGGACCTCTCGAATTTTCAAAGGATGTGAGGCCTCTGGTCGCGATGAGGCAGAAAATTAGGTCTTTCTCTGTGGTCTCCACAGGGGATTCAGACATCCCTTCGTCTTGGGAGATGCAAGACGACCCTGCATTCAATTCACTGCAGGGATATCCGGCCTTACGTGGAGTCAGAGCAACTCGTTGTCCATTCCACTTGAGGCCACAAACTCGGGGTCCCTCTCACATACCTGTAGCTGAGAGAAGCCTCCTCTTGAGGTGCTTGCTGAAAGTTGATATTCCTCTTGATTCGAAGCCAGGGACTAAGGTCTCATCTCGAGTTGATTTGGGGTCAACGGAGCCCTTTCATGTTGCTCCAGTGACCTCAGGATCCCTCTAGACTTGAGACAGTGATCTTGGGTTTTCTCTGGAGTGCCATCAAGGAAATCAAGGCTCCTTTCACTTTTGATGTGGTACAAGGAATTGCTCTGCACGCAGTGCAGGGGAATCCGGCCTCATCTCGCGGCGAGGGGGAAGTCTCATGGTTTTTCTCGAGTTGCGGCCGGAACCTGGGGTATATTCTCGAGTTACGACGGGGAGGGCCCTTCCAGACACGTGTTTGTTCAGCGACGTCAGGACTCCTGCCTAGGTGCGAGGGACAGCTCGGGATTCTCCTCGAGTCTTGGCATGGCAATTGGGACGCGTCTCCACGTGAGGCGGGAGACCCAGGGTCCCTTTCCACGTGCCACAGGGATCCTGGGACTCCTATCCATTTTCAAGAGGAGTCAGGCATCGTCTCCTTTGGAAGCATTGATCTCCGCGGACCTCTCGAGTTTTCAAAGGATGTGAGGCCTCCGGTCGCGATGAGGCGGAGAACTCGGTCTTTCTCTGTGGTCTCCACAGGGGATTCAGACATCCCTTCGTCTTGGGAGATGCAAGACGAGCCTGCATTCAATTGACTGCAGGGATATCCGGCCTTACTTCGAGTCAGAGCATCTCGGTGTCCATTCCACTTGAGGCCACAAACTCAGGGTCCCTCTCACATACCTGTAGCTGAGAGAAGCCTCCTCTTGAGGTGCTTGTGGAAAGTTGGTATTCCTCTTGAGTCGAAGCCAGGGACTAAGCTCTCATCTCGAGTTGATTTGGGGTCCACGGAGCCCTTTCGTGTTGCTCCAGTGACCTCAGGATCCCTCTAGACTTGAGACAGTGATCTTGGGTTTTCTCTGGAGTGCCATCAGGGAAATCAAGGCTCCTTTCACGTTTGATGTGGAACACGGAATTGCTCTGCATGCAGTGCGGGGAATCGGGCCTCAACTCGCGGCTAGGTGGAAATCTCATGGTTTTTCTCGATTTGCGGCCGGAACCTGGGGTATATTCTCGAGTTACGATTGGGAGGACCCTTCCAGACACGTGTTTGTTCAGAGACGTCAGGACTCCTGCCTAGGTGCGAGGGACAGCTCGGGATTCTCCTCGAGTCTTGGCATGGCAATTGGGACGCGTCTCCACGTGAGGCCGGAGACCCAGGGTCCCTTTCCACGAGCCACAGGGATCCTGGGACTCCTATCCATTTTCAAGAGGAGTCAGGCATCGTCTCCTTTGGAAGCATTGATCTCCGCGGACCTCTCGAGTTTTCAAAGGATGTGAGGCCTCCGCTCGTGATGAGGCGGAGGACTAGCTCTTTCTCTGTCATCTCCACAGGGGATTCAGACATCCCTTCGTTTTGGGAGATGCATGGCGATCGTGCATTCAATTCACTGCAGGGATATACGGCCTTACTTCGAGTCAGAGCATCTCGGTGTCCATTCCACTTGAGGCCACAAACTCAGGGTCCCTCTCACATACCTGTAACTGAGAGAAGCCTCCTCTTGAGGTGCTTGTGGAAAGTTGGTATTCCTCTTGAGTCGAAGCTAGGGACTAAGCTCTCATCTCGAGTTGATTTGTGGTCCACGGAGCCCTTTCGTGTTGCTCCAGTGACCTCAGGATCCCTCTAGACTTGAGACAGAGAACTTGGGTTTTCTCTGGAGCGCCATCAAGGAAATCAAGGCTCCTTTCACGTTTGATGTGGAAAACGGAATTGCTTTGCACGCAGGGCAGGGGAATCAGGCCTCATCTCGCGGCGAGGGGGAAGTCTCATGGTTTTTCTCGAGTTGCGGCCCGAACCTGGGGTATATTCTCGAGTTACAACGGGGAGGGCCCCTCCAGACACGTGTTTGTTCAGCGACGTCAGGACTCCTGCCTAGGTGCGAGGGACACCTCGGGATTCTCCTCGAGTCTTGGCATGGGTATTGGGACGCGTTTCCACGTCAGGCGGGAGACCCAGGGTCCCTTTCCACGTGCCACATGGATCCTGGGACTCCTATCCATTTTCAAGAGGAGTCAGGCATCGTCTCCTTTGGAAGCATTGTTATCTGCGGAGCTCTTGAGTTTTCAAAGGATGTGAGGCCTCTGGTCGCGATGAGGCAGAAAGTTAGGTCTTTCTCTGTGGTCTCCTCAGGGGATCAGACATCCCTTCGTCTTGGGAGATGCAAGACGAGCCTGCATTCAATTAACTGCAGGGATATCCGGCCTTACCTCGAGTCAGAGTATCTCGGTGTCCATTCCACTTGAGGCCACAAACTCAGGGTCCCTCTCACATACCTGTACCTGAGAGAAGCCTCCTGTTGAGGTTCTTGTGGAAAGTTGATATTCCTCTTGAGTCGAAGCCAGGGACTAAGCTCTCATCTCGAGTTGATTTGGGGTCCAAGGAGCCCTTTCCTGTTGCTCCAGTGACCTCAGGATCCCTCTAGACTTGAGACAGTGATCTTGGGGTTTCTCTGGAGTGCCATCAAGGAAATCAAGGCTCCTTTCACTTTTGATGTGGAACACGTAATTGCTCTGCATGCAGTGCAGGGGAATCGGGCCTCATCTCGCGGCGAGGGGGAAGTCTCATGGTTTTTCACGAGTTGCGGGCGGAACCTGGGGTATATGCTCGAGTTACGACGGGGAGGGCCCTTCCAGACACGTGTTTGTTCAGCGACGTCAGGACTCCTGCCTAGGTGCGAGGGACACCTCGGGATTCTCCTCGAGTCTTGGCATGGCAATTTGGACGCGTCTCCATGTGAGGCGGGAGACCCAGGGTCCCTTTCCACGTGCCACAGGGATCCTGGGACTCCAATCCATTTTCAAGAGGAGTCAGGCATCGTCTCCTTCGGAAGCATTGATCTCCGCGGACCTCTCGAATTTTCAAAGGATGTGAGGCCTCTGGTCGCGATGAGGCGGTGGACTAGGTCTTTCCCTGTGGTCTCCACAGGGGTTTAGACATCCCTTCATCTTGGGAGATGCAAGACGAGCCTGCATTCAATTCACAGCAGGGATATTCGGCCTTACTTCGAGTCAGAGCATCTCGGTGTCCATTCCATTTGAGGCCACAAACTCAGGGGCCCTCTCACTTACATGTAGCTGAGAGAAGCCTCCTCTTGAGCTGCTTGTGGAAAGTTGGTATTCCTCTTGAGTCTAAGCCAGGGACTAAGCTCTCATCTCGAGTTGATTTCGGTCTACGGAGCCGTTTCCTTTTGGTCCAGTGACCTCAGGATCCCTCTAGACTTGATACAGTGATCTTGGGTTTTCTCTGGAGTGCCATCAAGGAAATCAAGGCTCCTTTCACGTTTGATGTGGAACACGGAATTGCTCTGCATGCGGTGCAGGGGAATCGGGCCTCAACTCGCGGCGAGGGGGAAATCTCATGGTTTTTCTCGAGTTGCGGCCCAAACCTGGGGTATACTCACGAGTTACGACGGGGAGGGCACTTCCAGACACGTGTTTGTTCAGCGACGTCAGGACTCCTGCCTAGGTGCGAGTGACACCTCGGGATTCTCCTTGAGTCCTGGTATGGCAATTTGGACGCGTCTCCACGTGAGGCGGGAGACCCAGGGTCCCTTTCCACGTGCCACAGGGATCCTGGGACTCCTATCCATTTTCAAGAGGAGTCAGGCATCATCTCCTTTGGAAGCATTTATCTCCGCCGATCTCTCGAGTTTTCAAAGTATGTGAGGCCTCCGGTCGCGATGAGGCGGAGAACTCGGTCTTTCTCTGTGGTCTCCACAGGGGATTCAGACATCCCTTCGTCTTGGGAGATGCAAGACGAGCCTGCATTCAATTCACTGCAGGGATATCCGGCCTTACTTAGAGTCAGAGCATCTCGGTGTCCATTCCACTTGAGGCCACAAACTCAGGGTCCCTCTCACATACCTGTAGCTGAGAGAAGCCTCCTCTTGAGGTGCTTGTGGAAAGTTGATATTCCTCTTGATTCGAAGCCAGGGACTAAGCTCTCATCTCGAGTTGATTTGGGGTCCACGGAGCCCTTTCGTGTTGCTCCAGTGACCTCAGGATCCCTCTAGACTTGAGACAGTGATCTTGGGTTTTCTCTGGAGTGCCATCAAGGAAATCAAGGCTCCTTTCACGTTTGATGTGGATCACGGAATTGCTCTGCACGCAGTGCAGGGGAATCGGGCCTCATTTCGCGGTGAGGGGGAAGTCTCATTGTTTTTCTCGATTTGCGGGCGGAACCTGGGGTATATTCTCAAGTTACGACTGGGAGGGCCCTTCCAGACACGTGTTTGTTCAGCGACGTCAGAACTCCTGCCTAGGTGCGAGGGACACCTCGGGATTCTCCTCGAGTCTTGGCATGGCAATTGGGACGCGTCTCCACGTGAAGCAGGAGACCCAGGGTCCCTTTCGACGTGCCACAGGGATCCTGGGACTCCTATCTGTTTTCAAGAGGAGTCAGGCATCGTCTCCTTTGGAAGCATTGATCTCCGCGGACCTCTCGAGTTTTCAAAGGATATGAGGCCTCCGGTCGCGAGGAGGCGGAGGACTAGGTCTTTCTCTGTGGTCTCCACAGGGGATTCAGACATCCCTTCGTCTTGGGAGATGCAAGACGAGCCTGCATTGAATTCACTGCAGGGATATCCGGCCTTACTTCAAGTCAGAGCATCTCGGTGTCCATTCCACTTGAGGCCACAAACTCAGGGTCCCTCTCACATACCTGTAGCTGAGAGAAGCCTCCTCTTGAGGTGCTTGTGGAAAGTTGGTATTCCTCTTGAGTCGAAGCCAGGGACTAAGCTCTCATCTCGAGTTGATTTGGGGTCCACGGAGCCCCTTCGTGTTGCTCCAGTGACCTCAGGATCCCTCTAGACTTGAGACAGTGATCTTGGGTTTTCTCTGGAGTGCCATCAAGGAAATCAAGGCTCCTTTCAGCTTTGATGTGGAACACGGAATTGTTCTGCACGCAATGCAGGGGAATCGGGCTTCATCCAGTGGCGAGGGGGAAGTCTCATGGTTTTTCTCGAGTTGCGGCCGGAACCTGGGGTATATTCTCGAGTTACGACGGGGAGGGCCCTTCCAGACACGTGTTTGTTCAGCGACGTCAGGACTCCTGCCTAGGTGCGAGGGACACCTCGGAATTCACCTCGAGTCTTGGCATGGCAATGGGGACGCGTCTCCACGTGAGGCGGGAGACCCAGGGTCCCTTTCCACGTGCCACAGGGATCCTGGGACTCCTATCCATTTTCAAGAGGAGTCAGGCATCGTCTCCTTTGGAAGCATTGATCTCTGCGGACCTCTCGAATTTTCAAAGGATGTGAGGCCTCTGGTCGCGATGAGGCAGAAAATTAGGTCTTTCTCTGTGGTCTCCACAGGGGATTCAGACATCCCTTCGTCTTGGGAGATGCAAGACGACCCTGCATTCAATTCACTGCAGGGATATCCGGCCTTACGTGGAGTCAGAGCAACTCGTTGTCCATTCCACTTGAGGCCACAAACTCGGGGTCCCTCTCACATACCTGTAGCTGAGAGAAGCCTCCTCTTGAGGTGCTTGCTGAAAGTTGATATTCCTCTTGATTCGAAGCCAGGGACTAAGCTCTCATCTCGAGTTGATTTGGGGTCAACGGAGCCCTTTCATGTTGCTCCAGTGACCTCAGGATCCCTCTAGACTTGAGACAGTGATCTTGGGTTTTCTCTGGAGTGCCATCAAGGAAATCAAGGCTCCTTTCACTTTTGATGTGGTACAAGGAATTGCTCTGCACGCAGTGCAGGGGAATCCGGCCTCATCTCGCGGCGAGGGGGAAGTCTCATGGTTTTTCTCGAGTTGCGGCCGGAACCTGGGGTATATTCTCGAGTTACGACGGGGAGGGCCCTTCCAGACACGTGTTTGTTCAGCGACGTCAGGACTCCTGCCTAGGTGCGAGGGACAGCTCGGGATTCTCCTCGAGTCTTGGCATGGCAATTGGGACGCGTCTCCACGTGAGGCGGGAGACCCAGGGTCCCTTTCCACGTGCCACAGGGATCCTGGGACTCCTATCCATTTTCAAGAGGAGTCAGGCATCGTCTCCTTTGGAAGCATTGATCTCCGCGGACCTCTCGAGTTTTCAAAGGATGTGAGGCCTCCGGTCGCGATGAGGCGGAGAACTCGGTCTTTCTCTGTGGTCTCCACAGGGGATTCAGACATCCCTTCGTCTTGGGAGATGCAAGACGAGCCTGCATTCAATTGACTGCAGGGATATCCGGCCTTACTTCGAGTCAGAGCATCTCGGTGTCCATTCCACTTGAGGCCACAAACTCAGGGTCCCTCTCACATACCTGTAGCTGAGAGAAGCCTCCTCTTGAGGTGCTTGTGGAAAGTTGGTATTCCTCTTGAGTCGAAGCCAGGGACTAAGCTCTCATCTCGAGTTGATTTGGGGTCCACGGAGCCCTTTCGTGTTGCTCCAGTGACCTCAGGATCCCTCTAGACTTGAGACAGTGATCTTGGGTTTTCTCTGGAGTGCCATCAGGGAAATCAAGGCTCCTTTCACGTTTGATGTGGAACACGGAATTGCTCTGCATGCAGTGCGGGGAATCGGGCCTCAACTCGCGGCTAGGTGGAAATCTCATGGTTTTTCTCGATTTGCGGCCGGAACCTGGGGTATATTCTCGAGTTACGATTGGGAGGACCCTTCCAGACACGTGTTTGTTCAGAGACGTCAGGACTCCTGCCTAGGTGCGAGGGACAGCTCGGGATTCTCCTCGAGTCTTGGCATGGCAATTGGGACGCGTCTCCACGTGAGGCCGGAGACCCAGGGTCCCTTTCCACGAGCCACAGGGATCCTGGGACTCCTATCCATTTTCAAGAGGAGTCAGGCATCGTCTCCTTTGGAAGCATTGATCTCCGCGGACCTCTCGAGTTTTCAAAGGATGTGAGGCCTCCGCTCGTGATGAGGCGGAGGACTAGCTCTTTCTCTGTCATCTCCACAGGGGATTCAGACATCCCTTCGTTTTGGGAGATGCATGGCGATCGTGCATTCAATTCACTGCAGGGATATACGGCCTTACTTCGAGTCAGAGCATCTCGGTGTCCATTCCACTTGAGGCCACAAACTCAGGGTCCCTCTCACATACCTGTAACTGAGAGAAGCCTCCTCTTGAGGTGCTTGTGGAAAGTTGGTATTCCTCTTGAGTCGAAGCTAGGGACTAAGCTCTCATCTCGAGTTGATTTTTGGTCCACGGAGCCCTTTCGTGTTGCTCCAGTGACCTCAGGATCCCTCTAGACTTGAGACAGAGAACTTGGGTTTTCTCTGGAGCGCCATCAAGGAAATCAAGGCTCCTTTCACGTTTGATGTGGAAAACGGAATTGCTTTGCACGCAGGGCAGGGGAATCAGGCCTCATCTCGCGGCGAGGGGGAAGTCTCATGGTTTTTCTCGAGTTGCGGCCCGAACCTGGGGTATATTCTCGAGTTACAACGGGGAGGGCCCCTCCAGACACGTGTTTGTTCAGCGACGTCAGGACTCCTGCCTAGGTGCGAGGGACACCTCGGGATTCTCCTCGAGTCTTGGCATGGGTATTGGGACGCGTTTCCACGTCAGGCGGGAGACCCAGGGTCCCTTTCCACGTGCCACATGGATCCTGGGACTCCTATCCATTTTCAAGAGGAGTCAGGCATCGTCTCCTTTGGAAGCATTGTTATCTGCGGAGCTCTTGAGTTTTCAAAGGATGTGAGGCCTCTGGTCGCGATGAGGCAGAAAGTTAGGTCTTTCTCTGTGGTCTCCTCAGGGGATCAGACATCCCTTCGTCTTGGGAGATGCAAGACGAGCCTGCATTCAATTCACTGCAGGGATATCCGGCCTTACGTCGAGTCAGAGTATCTCGGTGTCCATTCCACTTGAGGCCACAAACTCAGGGTCCCTCTCACATACCTGTACCTGAGAGAAGCCTCCTGTTGAGGTTCTTGTGGAAAGTTGATATTCCTCTTGAGTCGAAGCCAGGGACTAAGCTCTCATCTCGAGTTGATTTGGGGTCCAAGGAGCCCTTTCCTGTTGCTCCAGTGACCTCAGGATCCCTCTAGACTTGAGACAGTGATCTTGGGGTTTCTCTGGAGTGCCATCAAGGAAATCAAGGCTCCTTTCACTTTTGATGTGGAACACGTAATTGCTCTGCATGCAGTGCAGGGGAATCGGGCCTCATCTCGCGGCGAGGGGGAAGTCTCATGGTTTTTCACGAGTTGCGGGCGGAACCTGGGGTATATGCTCGAGTTACGACGGGGAGGGCCCTTCCAGACACGTGTTTGTTCAGCGACGTCAGGACTCCTGCCTAGGTGCGAGGGACACCTCGGGATTCTCCTCGAGTCTTGGCATGGCAATTTGGACGCGTCTCCATGTGAGGCGGGAGACCCAGGGTCCCTTTCCACGTGCCACAGGGATCCTGGGACTCCAATCCATTTTCAAGAGGAGTCAGGCATCGTCTCCTTCGGAAGCATTGATCTCCGCGGACCTCTCGAATTTTCAAAGGATGTGAGGCCTCTGGTCGCGATGAGGCGGTGGACTAGGTCTTTCCCTGTGGTCTCCACAGGGGTTTAGACATCCCTTCATCTTGGGAGATGCAAGACGAGCCTGCATTCAATTCACAGCAGGGATATTCGGCCTTACTTCGAGTCAGAGCATCTCGGTGTCCATTCCATTTGAGGCCACAAACTCAGGGGCCCTCTCACTTACATGTAGCTGAGAGAAGCCTCCTCTTGAGCTGCTTGTGGAAAGTTGGTATTCCTCTTGAGTCGAAGCCAGGGACTAAGCTCTCATCTCGAGTTGATTTGGGGACCACAGAGCCCTTTCATGTTGCTACAGTGACCTCAGGATCCCTCTAGACTTGAGACAGTAATCTTGGGTTTTCTCTGGAGTGCCATCAAAGAAATCAAGGCTCCTTTCATTTTTGATGTGGAATACGGAATTGCTCTGCATGCAGGGCAGGGGAATCGGGCCTCATCTCGCGGCGAGGGGGAAGTCTCATGGTTTTTCTCGAGTTGCAGCCTGAACCTGGGGTATATTCTCGAGTTACGAAGGGGAGGGCCCTTCCAGACACGTGATAGGTGCGAGGGACACCTTTGGATTCTCCTAAAGTCTTGGCATGGCAATTGGAACGCGTCTCCACATGAGGCAAGAGACCCAGGGTCCCTTTCCACGTGCCACAGGGATCCTGGGACTCCTATCCATTTTGAAGAGGAGTCAGGCATCGTCTCCTTTGGAAGTATTGATCTCCGTGGACCTCTCGAGTTTTCAAAGGTTGTGAGTCCTCCGGTCTCGATGAGACGGAGAACTAGGTCTTTCTCTGTGGTCTCCACAGGGGATTCAGACATCCCTTCGTCTTGGGAGATGCAAGACGAGCATGCATTCAGTTCACTGCAGGGATATCCGGCCTTACCTCGAGTCACAGCGTCTCGGTGTCCATTCCACTTGAGGCCACAAACTCAGGGTCCCTCTCACATACCTGTAGCTGAGAGAAGCCTCCGCTTGAGGTGCTTGTGGAAAGTTGGTATTCCCCTTGAGTCGAAGCCAGGGACTAAGTTCTCATCTCGAGTTGGTTTTGGGTCCACGGAGCCCTTTCTTGTTGCTACAGTGACCTCAGGATCCCTCTAGACTTGAGACAGTGATCTTGGGTTTTGTATGGAGTGCCATCAAGGATATCAAGGCTCCTTTCAAGTTTGATGTGGAACACGGAATTGCTCTGCATGCATTGCAGGGGAATCGGGCCTCATCTCGCGGCGAGGGGGAAGTCTCATGGTTGTTCTCGAGTTGCGGCCGGAACCTGGGGTATATTCTCGAGTTACGACGGGGAGGGTCTTTCCAGACACATGTCTGTTCAGCAACGTCAGGACCCCTGCCTAGGTGCGAGGGACAACTCGGGATACTCCTCGAGTCTTGGCATGGCAATTGGGATGCGTCTCCACGTGAGGCGGGAGACCCAGGGTCCCTTTCCACGTGCCACAGGGATCCTGGGACTCCTATCCATTTTCAAGAGGAGTCAGGCATCGTCTCCTTTGGAAGCATTGATCTCCGTGGACCTCTCGAGTTTTCAAAGGATGTGAGGCCTCCGGTCGCGATGAGGCGGAGAACTAGTTCTTTCTCTGTCGTCTCCACAGGGGATTCAGACATCCCTTCGTCTTGGGAGATGCAAGACGAGCCTGCATTCAATTCACTGCAGGGATATCCGGCCTTACTTCGAGACAGAGCATCTCGGTGTCCATTCCACTTGAGCCCACAAACTCAGGGTCCCTCTCACATACATGTAGCTGAGAGAAGCCTCCCCTTGAGGTGCTTGTGGAAAGTTGGAATTCCTCTTGAGTCGAAGCCAGGAACTAAGCTCTCATCTCGAGTTGATTTGGGGTGCACAGAGCCCTTTTGTGTTGCTACAGTGACCTCAGGATCCCTCTAGACTTGAGACAGTGATCTTGGGTTTTCTCTGGAGTGCCATCAAGGAAATCAAGGCTTTTTTCTCGTTTGATGTGGAACACGGAATTGCTCTGCACGCAGTGCAGGGGAATCGGGCCTCATCTCGCGGCGAGGGGGAAGTCTCATGGTTTTTCTCGAGTTGCGCCGGAACCTGGGGTATATTCTCGAGTTACGATGGGGAGGGCCCTTCCAGACACGTGTTTGTTCAGCGACGTCAGGACTCCTGCCTAGGTGTGAGGGATTCCTCGAGATTTTCCTCGAGTCTTGGCATGGCAATTGGGACGCGTCTCCACGTGAGGCGGGAGACCGAGAGTCCCTTTCCACGTGCCACAGTGATCCTGGGACTCCTATCCATTTTCAAGAGGAGTCAGGCATCGTCTCCTTCGCAAGTATTGATCTCAGCGGACCTCTCGAATTTTCAAAGGATATGAGGCCTCCGGTTGCGAGGAGGCGGAGGACTAGGTCTTTCTCTGTGGTCTCCACAGGGGATTCAGACAACCCTTCGTCTTGGAGATGCAAGACGAGCCTGCATTCAATTCACTGCAGGGATATCCGGCCTTACTTCGAGTCAGAGCATCTCGGTGTCCATTCCACTTGAGGCCACAAACTCGGGGTCCCTCAAATATACATGTAGCTGAGAGAAGCCTCCTCTTGAGGTGCTTGTGGAAAGTTCGTATTCCTCTTGAGTCTAAGCCAGGGACTAAGCTCTCATCTCGAGTGTATTTCGGTCCACGTAGCCCTTTCCTGTTGGTCCAGTGACCTCAGGATCCCTCTAGACTTGAGACATTGATCTTGGGTTTTCTCTGAAGTGTCATCAAGGAAATCAAGGCTCCTTTCACGTTTGATGTGGAACACGGAATTGCTCTGCATGCAGTGCAGGTGAATCGGGCCTCAACTCGCGGCGAGGGGGAAATCTCATGGTTTTTCTCGACTTGGGGCCCGAACCTGGGGTATATTCTCGAGTTACGACGGGGAGGGCCCTTCCAGACACGTGTTTGTTCAGCGATGTCAGGACTCCTGCCTAGGTGCGAGGGACACCTCGGGATTCTCCTCGAGTCTTGGCATGGCAATTGGGACGCGTCTCCACGTGAGGCGGGAGACCCAGTGTCCCTTTCCACGTGCCACAGGGATCCTGGGTCTCCTATCCATTTTCAAGAGGAGTCAGGCATCGTCTCCTTTGGAAGCATTGATCTCCGCGGACCTCTCGAGTTTTCAAAGGATGTGAGGCCTCCGGTCACGATGAGGCTGAGAACTAGGTCTTTCTCTGTCGTCTCCACAGGGGATTCAGACATCCCTTCGTCTTGGGAGATGCAAGACGAGCCTGCATTCAATTCACTGCAGGGATATCCAGCCTTACATCGAGTCAGAGCATCTCGCTGTCTATTCCACTTGAGGCCACAAACTCAGGGTCCCTCTCACATACCTGTAGCTGAGAGAAGCCTCCTCTTGAGGTGCTTGTGGAAAGTTGATATTCCTCTTGAGTGGAAGCCAGGTACTAAGCTCTCATCTCGAGTTGATTTGGGGTCCACGGAGCCCTTTCCTGTTACTCCATTGACCTCAGGATCCCTCTAGACTTGAGACAGTGATCTTGGGTTTTCTCTGGAGTGCCATCAAGGAAATCAAGGCTCCTTTCACTTTTGATGTGGAATACGGAATTGCTCTGCACGCAGTGCAGGGGAATCGGGCCTCATCTCGCGGCGAGGGGGAAGTCTCATGGTTTTTCTCGAGTTGCGGCCGGAACCTGGGGTATATTCTTGAGTTAAGACGGGGAGGGCCCTTCCAGACACGTGTTTGTTCAGCGACGTCAGGACTCCTGCCTAGGTGCGAGGGACACCTCGGGGTTCTCCTCGAGTCTTGGCATGGCAATTGGGACGCGTCTCCACGTGAGTCAGGAGACCCAGGGTCCCTTTCCACGTGCCACAGGGATCCTGGGACTCCAATCCATTTTCAAGAGGAGTCAGGCATCGTCTCCTTCGGAAGCATTGATCTCCGCGGACCTCTCGAGTTTTCAAAGGATGTGAGGCCTCTGGTCGCGATGAGGCGGTGGACTAGGTCTTTCCCTGTGGTCTCCACAGGGGTTTAGACATCCCTTCATCTTGGGAGATGCAAGACGAGCCTGCATTCAATTCACTGCAGGGATATTCGGCCTTACTTCGAGTCAGAGCATCTCGGTGTCCATTCCATTTGAGGCCACAAACTCAGGGGCCCTCTCACTTACATGTAGCTGAGAGAAGCCTCCTCTTGAGCTGCTTGTGGAAAGTTGGTATTCCTCTTGAGTCGAAGCCAGGGACTAAGCTCTCATCTCGAGTTGACTTGGGGACCACAGAGCCCTTTCATGTTGCTACAGTGACCTCAGGATCCCTCTAGACTTGAGACAGTAATCTTGGGTTTTCTCTGGAGTGCCATCAAAGAAATCAAGGCTCCTTTCATTTTTGATGTGGAATACGGAATTGCTCTGCATGCAGGGCAGGGGAATCGGGCCTCATCTCGCGGCGAGGGGGAAGTCTCATGGTTTTTCTCGAGTTGCGGCCTGAACCTGGGGTATATTCTCGAGTTACGAAGGGGAGGGCCCTTCCAGACACGTGATAGGTGCGAGGGACACCTTTGGATTCTCCTAAAGTCTTGGCATGGCAATTGGAACGCGTCTCCACATGAGGCAAGAGACCCAGGGTCCCTTTCCACGTGCCACAGGGATCCTGGGACTCCTATCCATTTTGAAGAGGAGTCAGGCATCGTCTCCTTTGGAAGTATTGATCTCCGTGGACCTCTCGAGTTTTCAAAGGTTGTGAGTCCTCCGGTCTCGATGAGACGGAGAACTAGGTCTTTCTCTGTGGTCTCCACAGGGGATTCAGACATCCCTTCGTCTTGGGAGATGCAAGACGAGCATGCATTCAGTTCACTGCAGGGATATCCGGCCTTACCTCGAGTCACAGCGTCTCGGTGTCCATTCCACTTGAGGCCACAAACTCAGGGTCCCTCTCACATACCTGTAGCTGAGAGAAGCCTCCGCTTGAGGTGCTTGTGGAAAGTTGGTATTCCCCTTGAGTCGAAGCCAGGGACTAAGTTCTCATCTCGAGTTGGTTTTGGGTCCACGGAGCCCTTTCTTGTTGCTACAGTGACCTCAGGATCCCTCTAGACTTGAGACAGTGATCTTGGGTTTTGTATGGAGTGCCATCAAGGATATCAAGGCTCCTTTCAAGTTTGATGTGGAACACGGAATTGCTCTGCATGCATTGCAGGGGAATCGGGCCTCATCTCGCGGCGAGGGGGAAGTCTCATGGTTGTTCTCGAGTTGCGGCCGGAACCTGGGGTATATTCTCGAGTTACGACGGGGAGGGTCTTTCCAGACACATGTCTGTTCAGCAACGTCAGGACCCCTGCCTAGGTGCGAGGGACAACTCGGGATACTCCTCGAGTCTTGGCATGGCAATTGGGATGCGTCTCCACGTGAGGCGGGAGACCCAGGGTCCCTTTCCACGTGCCACAGGGATCCTGGGACTCCTATCCATTTTCAAGAGGAGTCAGGCATCGTCTCCTTTGGAAGCATTGATCTCCGTGGACCTCTCGAGTTTTCAAAGGATGTGAGGCCTCCGGTCGCGATGAGGCGGAGAACTAGTTCTTTCTCTGTCGTCTCCACAGGGGATTCAGACATCCCTTCGTCTTGGGAGATGCAAGACGAGCCTGCATTCAATTCACTGCAGGGATATCCGGCCTTACTTCGAGACAGAGCATCTCGGTGTCCATTCCACTTGAGCCCACAAACTCAGGGTCCCTCTCACATACATGTAGCTGAGAGAAGCCTCCCCTTGAGGTGCTTGTGGAAAGTTGGAATTCCTCTTGAGTCGAAGCCAGGAACTAAGCTCTCATCTCGAGTTGATTTGGGGTGCACAGAGCCCTTTTGTGTTGCTACAGTGACCTCAGGATCCCTCTAGACTTGAGACAGTGATCTTGGGTTTTCTCTGGAGTGCCATCAAGGAAATCAAGGCTTTTTTCTCGTTTGATGTGGAACACGGAATTGCTCTGCACGCAGTGCAGGGGAATCGGGCCTCATCTCGCGGCGAGGGGGAAGTCTCATGGTTTTTCTCGAGTTGCGCCGGAACCTGGGGTATATTCTCGAGTTACGATGGGGAGGGCCCTTCCAGACACGTGTTTGTTCAGCGACGTCAGGACTCCTGCCTAGGTGTGAGGGATTCCTCCAGATTTTCCTCGAGTCTTGGCATGGCAATTGGGACGCGTCTCCACGTGAGGCGGGAGACCGAGAGTCCCTTTCCACGTGCCACAGTGATCCTGGGACTCCTATCCATTTTCAAGAGGAGTCAGGCATCGTCTCCTTCGCAAGTATTGATCTCAGCGGACCTCTCGAATTTTCAAAGGATATGAGGCCTCCGGTTGCGAGGAGGCGGAGGACTAGGTCTTTCTCTGTGGTCTCCACAGGGGATTCAGACAACCCTTCGTCTTGGAGATGCAAGACGAGCCTGCATTCAATTCACTGCAGGGATATCCGGCCTTACTTCGAGTCAGAGCATCTCGGTGTCCATTCCACTTGAGGCCACAAACTCGGGGTCCCTCAAATATACATGTAGCTGAGAGAAGCCTCCTCTTGAGGTGCTTGTGGAAAGTTCGTATTCCTCTTGAGTCTAAGCCAGGGACTAAGCTCTCATCTCGAGTGTATTTCGGTCCACGTAGCCCTTTCCTGTTGGTCCAGTGACCTCAGGATCCCTCTAGACTTGAGACATTGATCTTGGGTTTTCTCTGAAGTGTCATCAAGGAAATCAAGGCTCCTTTCACGTTTGATGTGGAACACGGAATTGCTCTGCATGCAGTGCAGGTGAATCGGGCCTCAACTCGCGGCGAGGGGGAAATCTCATGGTTTTTCTCGACTTGGGGCCCGAACCTGGGGTATATTCTCGAGTTACGACGGGGAGGGCCCTTCCAGACACGTGTTTGTTCAGCGATGTCAGGACTCCTGCCTAGGTGCGAGGGACACCTCGGGATTCTCCTCGAGTCTTGGCATGGCAATTGGGACGCGTCTCCACGTGAGGCGGGAGACCCAGTGTCCCTTTCCACGTGCCACAGGGATCCTGGGACTCCTATCCATTTTCAAGAGGAGTCAGGCATCATCTCCTTTGGAAGCATTTATCTCCGCCGATCTCTCGAGTTTTCAAAGTATGTGAGGCCTCCGGTCGCGATGAGGCGGAGAACTCGGTCTTTCTCTGTGGTCTCCACAGGGGATTCAGACATCCCTTCGTCTTGGGAGATGCAAGACGAGCCTGCATTCAATTCACTGCAGGGATATCCGGCCTTACTTAGAGTCAGAGCATCTCGGTGTCCATTCCACTTGAGGCCACAAACTCAGGGTCCCTCTCACATACCTGTAGCTGAGAGAAGCCTCCTCTTGAGGTGCTTGTGGAAAGTTGATATTCCTCTTGATTCGAAGCCAGGGACTAAGCTCTCATCTCGAGTTGATTTGGGGTCCACGGAGCCCTTTCGTGTTGCTCCAGTGACCTCAGGATCCCTCTAGACTTGAGACAGTGATCTTGGGTTTTCTCTGGAGTGCCATCAAGGAAATCAAGGCTCCTTTCACGTTTGATGTGGAACACGGAATTGCTCTGCACGCAGTGCAGGGGAATCGGGCCTCATTTCGCGGTGAGGGGGAAGTCTCATTGTTTTTCTCGATTTGCGGGCGGAACCTGGGGTATATTCTCAAGTTACGACTGGGAGGGCCCTTCCAGACACGTGTTTGTTCAGCGACGTCAGAACTCCTGCCTAGGTGCGAGGGACACCTCGGGATTCTCCTCGAGTCTTGGCATGGCAATTGGGACGCGTCTCCACGTGAAGCAGGAGACCCAGGGTCCCTTTCGACGTGCCACAGGGATCCTGGGACTCCTATCTGTTTTCAAGAGGAGTCAGGCATCGTCTCCTTTGGAAGCATTGATCTCCGCGGACCTCTCGAGTTTTCAAAGGATATGAGGCCTCCGGTCGCGAGGAGGCGGCGGACTAGGTCTTTCTCTGTGGTCTCCACAGGGGATTCAGACATCCCTTCGTCTTGGGAGATGCAAGACGAGCCTGCATTGAATTCACTGCAGGGATATCCGGCCTTATTTCGAGTCAGAGCATCTCGGTGTCCATTCCACTTGAGGCCACAAACTCAGGGTCCCTCTCACATACCTGTAGCTGAGAGAAGCCTCCTCTTGAGGTGCTTGTGGAAAGTTGGTATTCCTCTTGAGTCGAAGCCAGGGACTAAGCTCTCATCTCGAGTTGATTTGGGGTCCACGGAGCCCCTTCGTGTTGCTCCAGTGACCTCAGGATCCCTCTAGACTTGAGACAGTGATCTTGGGTTTTCTCTGGAGTGCCATCAAGGAAATCAAGGCTCCTTTCACGTTTGATGTGGAACACGGAATTGTTCTGCACGCAATGCAGGGGAATCGGGCTTCATCCAGTGGCGAGGGGGAAGTCTCATGGTTTTTCTCGAGTTGCGGCCGGAACCTGGGGTATATTCTCGAGTTACGACGGGGAGGGCCCTTCCAGACACGTGTTTGTTCAGCGACGTCAGGACTCCTGCCTAGGTGCGAGGGACACCTCGGAATTCACCTCGAGTCTTGGCATGGCAATGGGGACGCGTCTCCACGTGAGGCGGGAGACCCAGGGTCCCTTTCCACGTGCCACAGGGATCCTGGGACTCCTATCCATTTTCAAGAGGAGTCAGGCATCGTCTCCTTTGGAAGCATTGATCTCTGCGGACCTCTCGAATTTTCAAAGGATGTGAGGCCTCTGGTCGCGATGAGGCAGAAAATTAGGTCTTTCTCTGTGGTCTCCACAGGGGATTCAGACATCCCTTCGTCTTGGGAGATGCAAGACGACCCTGCATTCAATTCACTGCAGGGATATCCGGCCTTACGTGGAGTCAGAGCAACTCGTTGTCCATTCCACTTGAGGCCACAAACTCGGGGTCCCTCTCACATACCTGTAGCTGAGAGAAGCCTCCTCTTGAGGTGCTTGCTGAAAGTTGATATTCCTCTTGATTCGAAGCCAGGGACTAAGCTCTCATCTCGAGTTGATTTGGGGTCAACGGAGCCCTTTCATGTTGCTCCAGTGACCTCAGGATCCCTCTAGACTTGAGACAGTGATCTTGGGTTTTCTCTGGAGTGCCATCAAGGAAATCAAGGCTCCTTTCACTTTTGATGTGGTACAAGGAATTGCTCTGCACGCAGTGCAGGGGAATCCGGCCTCATCTCGCGGCGAGGGGGAAGTCTCATGGTTTTTCTCGAGTTGCGGCCGGAACCTGGGGTATATTCTCGAGTTACGACGGGGAGGGCCCTTCCAGACACGTGTTTGTTCAGCGACGTCAGGACTCCTGCCTAGGTGCGAGGGACAGCTCGGGATTCTCCTCGAGTCTTGGCATGGCAATTGGGACGCGTCTCCACGTGAGGCGGGAGACCCAGGGTCCCTTTCCACGTGCCACAGGGATCCTGGGACTCCTATCCATTTTCAAGAGGAGTCAGGCATCGTCTCCTTTGGAAGCATTGATCTCCGCGGACCTCTCGAGTTTTCAAAGGATGTGAGGCCTCCGGTCGCGATGAGGCGGAGAACTCGGTCTTTCTCTGTGGTCTCCACAGGGGATTCAGACATCCCTTCGTCTTGGGAGATGCAAGACGAGCCTGCATTCAATTGACTGCAGGGATATCCGGCCTTACTTCGAGTCAGAGCATCTCGGTGTCCATTCCACTTGAGGCCACAAACTCAGGGTCCCTCTCACATACCTGTAGCTGAGAGAAGCCTCCTCTTGAGGTGCTTGTGGAAAGTTGGTATTCCTCTTGAGTCGAAGCCAGGGACTAAGCTCTCATCTCGAGTTGATTTGGGGTCCACGGAGCCCTTTCGTGTTGCTCCAGTGACCTCAGGATCCCTCTAGACTTGAGACAGTGATCTTGGGTTTTCTCTGGAGTGCCATCAGGGAAATCAAGGCTCCTTTCACGTTTGATGTGGAACACGGAATTGCTCTGCATGCAGTGCGGGGAATCGGGCCTCAACTCGCGGCTAGGTGGAAATCTCATGGTTTTTCTCGATTTGCGGCCGGAACCTGGGGTATATTCTCGAGTTACGATTGGGAGGACCCTTCCAGACACGTGTTTGTTCAGAGACGTCAGGACTCCTGCCTAGGTGCGAGGGACAGCTCGGGATTCTCCTCGAGTCTTGGCATGGCAATTGGGACGCGTCTCCACGTGAGGCCGGAGACCCAGGGTCCCTTTCCACGAGCCACAGGGATCCTGGGACTCCTATCCATTTTCAAGAGGAGTCAGGCATCGTCTCCTTTGGAAGCATTGATCTCCGCGGACCTCTCGAGTTTTCAAAGGATGTGAGGCCTCCGCTCGTGATGAGGCGGAGGACTAGCTCTTTCTCTGTCATCTCCACAGGGGATTCAGACATCCCTTCGTTTTGGGAGATGCATGGCGATCGTGCATTCAATTCACTGCAGGGATATACGGCCTTACTTCGAGTCAGAGCATCTCGGTGTCCATTCCACTTGAGGCCACAAACTCAGGGTCCCTCTCACATACCTGTAACTGAGAGAAGCCTCCTCTTGAGGTGCTTGTGGAAAGTTGGTATTCCTCTTGAGTCGAAGCTAGGGACTAAGCTCTCATCTCGAGTTGATTTGTGGTCCACGGAGCCCTTTCGTGTTGCTCCAGTGACCTCAGGATCCCTCTAGACTTGAGACAGAGAACTTGGGTTTTCTCTGGAGCGCCATCAAGGAAATCAAGGCTCCTTTCACGTTTGATGTGGAAAACGGAATTGCTTTGCACGCAGGGCAGGGGAATCAGGCCTCATCTCGCGGCGAGGGGGAAGTCTCATGGTTTTTCTCGAGTTGCGGCCCGAACCTGGGGTATATTCTCGAGTTACAACGGGGAGGGCCCCTCCAGACACGTGTTTGTTCAGCGACGTCAGGACTCCTGCCTAGGTGCGAGGGACACCTCGGGATTCTCCTCGAGTCTTGGCATGGGTATTGGGACGCGTTTCCACGTCAGGCGGGAGACCCAGGGTCCCTTTCCACGTGCCACATGGATCCTGGGACTCCTATCCATTTTCAAGAGGAGTCAGGCATCGTCTCCTTTGGAAGCATTGTTATCTGCGGAGCTCTTGAGTTTTCAAAGGATGTGAGGCCTCTGGTCGCGATGAGGCAGAAAGTTAGGTCTTTCTCTGTGGTCTCCTCAGGGGATCAGACATCCCTTCGTCTTGGGAGATGCAAGACGAGCCTGCATTCAATTCACTGCAGGGATATCCGGCCTTACGTCGAGTCAGAGTATCTCGGTGTCCATTCCACTTGAGGCCACAAACTCAGGGTCCCTCTCACATACCTGTACCTGAGAGAAGCCTCCTGTTGAGGTTCTTGTGGAAAGTTGATATTCCTCTTGAGTCGAAGCCAGGGACTAAGCTCTCATCTCGAGTTGATTTGGGGTCCAAGGAGCCCTTTCCTGTTGCTCCAGTGACCTCAGGATCCCTCTAGACTTGAGACAGTGATCTTGGGGTTTCTCTGGAGTGCCATCAAGGAAATCAAGGCTCCTTTCACTTTTGATGTGGAACACGTAATTGCTCTGCATGCAGTGCAGGGGAATCGGGCCTCATCTCGCGGCGAGGGGGAAGTCTCATGGTTTTTCACGAGTTGCGGGCGGAACCTGGGGTATATGCTCGAGTTACGACGGGGAGGGCCCTTCCAGACACGTGTTTGTTCAGCGACGTCAGGACTCCTGCCTAGGTGCGAGGGACACCTCGGGATTCTCCTCGAGTCTTGGCATGGCAATTTGGACGCGTCTCCATGTGAGGCGGGAGACCCAGGGTCCCTTTCCACGTGCCACAGGGATCCTGGGACTCCAATCCATTTTCAAGAGGAGTCAGGCATCGTCTCCTTCGGAAGCATTGATCTCCGCGGACCTCTCGAATTTTCAAAGGATGTGAGGCCTCTGGTCGCGATGAGGCGGTGGACTAGGTCTTTCCCTGTGGTCTCCACAGGGGTTTAGACATCCCTTCATCTTGGGAGATGCAAGACGAGCCTGCATTCAATTCACAGCAGGGATATTCGGCCTTACTTCGAGTCAGAGCATCTCGGTGTCCATTCCATTTGAGGCCACAAACTCAGGGGCCCTCTCACTTACATGTAGCTGAGAGAAGCCTCCTCTTGAGCTGCTTGTGGAAAGTTGGTATTCCTCTTGAGTCGAAGCCAGGGACTAAGCTCTCATCTCGAGTTGATTTGGGGACCACAGAGCCCTTTCATGTTGCTACAGTGACCTCAGGATCCCTCTAGACTTGAGACAGTAATCTTGGGTTTTCTCTGGAGTGCCATCAAAGAAATCAAGGCTCCTTTCATTTTTGATGTGGAATACGGAATTGCTCTGCATGCAGGGCAGGGGAATCGGGCCTCATCTCGCGGCGAGGGGGAAGTCTCATGGTTTTTCTCGAGTTGCAGCCTGAACCTGGGGTATATTCTCGAGTTACGAAGGGGAGGGCCCTTCCAGACACGTGATAGGTGCGAGGGACACCTTTGGATTCTCCTAAAGTCTTGGCATGGCAATTGGAACGCGTCTCCACATGAGGCAAGAGACCCAGGGTCCCTTTCCACGTGCCACAGGGATCCTGGGACTCCTATCCATTTTGAAGAGGAGTCAGGCATCGTCTCCTTTGGAAGTATTGATCTCCGTGGACCTCTCGAGTTTTCAAAGGTTGTGAGTCCTCCGGTCTCGATGAGACGGAGAACTAGGTCTTTCTCTGTGGTCTCCACAGGGGATTCAGACATCCCTTCGTCTTGGGAGATGCAAGACGAGCATGCATTCAGTTCACTGCAGGGATATCCGGCCTTACCTCGAGTCACAGCGTCTCGGTGTCCATTCCACTTGAGGCCACAAACTCAGGGTCCCTCTCACATACCTGTAGCTGAGAGAAGCCTCCGCTTGAGGTGCTTGTGGAAAGTTGGTATTCCCCTTGAGTCGAAGCCAGGGACTAAGTTCTCATCTCGAGTTGGTTTTGGGTCCACGGAGCCCTTTCTTGTTGCTACAGTGACCTCAGGATCCCTCTAGACTTGAGACAGTGATCTTGGGTTTTGTATGGAGTGCCATCAAGGATATCAAGGCTCCTTTCAAGTTTGATGTGGAACACGGAATTGCTCTGCATGCATTGCAGGGGAATCGGGCCTCATCTCGCGGCGAGGGGGAAGTCTCATGGTTGTTCTCGAGTTGCGGCCGGAACCTGGGGTATATTCTCGAGTTACGACGGGGAGGGTCTTTCCAGACACATGTCTGTTCAGCAACGTCAGGACCCCTGCCTAGGTGCGAGGGACAACTCGGGATACTCCTCGAGTCTTGGCATGGCAATTGGGATGCGTCTCCACGTGAGGCGGGAGACCCAGGGTCCCTTTCCACGTGCCACAGGGATCCTGGGACTCCTATCCATTTTCAAGAGGAGTCAGGCATCGTCTCCTTTGGAAGCATTGATCTCCGTGGACCTCTCGAGTTTTCAAAGGATGTGAGGCCTCCGGTCGCGATGAGGCGGAGAACTAGTTCTTTCTCTGTCGTCTCCACAGGGGATTCAGACATCCCTTCGTCTTGGGAGATGCAAGACGAGCCTGCATTCAATTCACTGCAGGGATATCCGGCCTTACTTCGAGACAGAGCATCTCGGTGTCCATTCCACTTGAGCCCACAAACTCAGGGTCCCTCTCACATACATGTAGCTGAGAGAAGCCTCCCCTTGAGGTGCTTGTGGAAAGTTGGAATTCCTCTTGAGTCGAAGCCAGGAACTAAGCTCTCATCTCGAGTTGATTTGGGGTGCACAGAGCCCTTTTGTGTTGCTACAGTGACCTCAGGATCCCTCTAGACTTGAGACAGTGATCTTGGGTTTTCTCTGGAGTGCCATCAAGGAAATCAAGGCTTTTTTCTCGTTTGATGTGGAACACGGAATTGCTCTGCACGCAGTGCAGGGGAATCGGGCCTCATCTCGCGGCGAGGGGGAAGTCTCATGGTTTTTCTCGAGTTGCGCCGGAACCTGGGGTATATTCTCGAGTTACGATGGGGAGGGCCCTTCCAGACACGTGTTTGTTCAGCGACGTCAGGACTCCTGCCTAGGTGTGAGGGATTCCTCGAGATTTTCCTCGAGTCTTGGCATGGCAATTGGGACGCGTCTCCACGTGAGGCGGGAGACCGAGAGTCCCTTTCCACGTGCCACAGTGATCCTGGGACTCCTATCCATTTTCAAGAGGAGTCAGGCATCGTCTCCTTCGCAAGTATTGATCTCAGCGGACCTCTCGAATTTTCAAAGGATATGAGGCCTCCGGTTGCGAGGAGGCGGAGGACTAGGTCTTTCTCTGTGGTCTCCACAGGGGATTCAGACAACCCTTCGTCTTGGAGATGCAAGACGAGCCTGCATTCAATTCACTGCAGGGATATCCGGCCTTACTTCGAGTCAGAGCATCTCGGTGTCCATTCCACTTGAGGCCACAAACTCGGGGTCCCTCAAATATACATGTAGCTGAGAGAAGCCTCCTCTTGAGGTGCTTGTGGAAAGTTCGTATTCCTCTTGAGTCTAAGCCAGGGACTAAGCTCTCATCTCGAGTGTATTTCGGTCCACGTAGCCCTTTCCTGTTGGTCCAGTGACCTCAGGATCCCTCTAGACTTGAGACATTGATCTTGGGTTTTCTCTGAAGTGTCATCAAGGAAATCAAGGCTCCTTTCACGTTTGATGTGGAACACGGAATTGCTCTGCATGCAGTGCAGGTGAATCGGGCCTCAACTCGCGGCGAGGGGGAAATCTCATGGTTTTTCTCGACTTGGGGCCCGAACCTGGGGTATATTCTCGAGTTACGACGGGGAGGGCCCTTCCAGACACGTGTTTGTTCAGCGATGTCAGGACTCCTGCCTAGGTGCGAGGGACACCTCGGGATTCTCCTCGAGTCTTGGCATGGCAATTGGGACGCGTCTCCACGTGAGGCGGGAGACCCAGTGTCCCTTTCCACGTGCCACAGGGATCCTGGGTCTCCTATCCATTTTCAAGAGGAGTCAGGCATCGTCTCCTTTGGAAGCATTGATCTCCGCGGACCTCTCGAGTTTTCAAAGGATGTGAGGCCTCCGGTCACGATGAGGCTGAGAACTAGGTCTTTCTCTGTCGTCTCCACAGGGGATTCAGACATCCCTTCGTCTTGGGAGATGCAAGACGAGCCTGCATTCAATTCACTGCAGGGATATCCAGCCTTACATCGAGTCAGAGCATCTCGCTGTCTATTCCACTTGAGGCCACAAACTCAGGGTCCCTCTCACATACCTGTAGCTGAGAGAAGCCTCCTCTTGAGGTGCTTGTGGAAAGTTGATATTCCTCTTGAGTGGAAGCCAGGTACTAAGCTCTCATCTCGAGTTGATTTGGGGTCCACGGAGCCCTTTCCTGTTACTCCATTGACCTCAGGATCCCTCTAGACTTGAGACAGTGATCTTGGGTTTTCTCTGGAGTGCCATCAAGGAAATCAAGGCTCCTTTCACTTTTGATGTGGAATACGGAATTGCTCTGCACGCAGTGCAGGGGAATCGGGCCTCATCTCGCGGCGAGGGGGAAGTCTCATGGTTTTTCTCGAGTTGCGGCCGGAACCTGGGGTATATTCTTGAGTTAAGACGGGGAGGGCCCTTCCAGACACGTGTTTGTTCAGCGACGTCAGGACTCCTGCCTAGGTGCGAGGGACACCTCGGGGTTCTCCTCGAGTCTTGGCATGGCAATTGGGACGCGTCTCCACGTGAGTCAGGAGACCCAGGGTCCCTTTCCACGTGCCACAGGGATCCTGGGACTCCAATCCATTTTCAAGAGGAGTCAGGCATCGTCTCCTTCGGAAGCATTGATCTCCGCGGACCTCTCGAGTTTTCAAAGGATGTGAGGCCTCTGGTCGCGATGAGGCGGTGGACTAGGTCTTTCCCTGTGGTCTCCACAGGGGTTTAGACATCCCTTCATCTTGGGAGATGCAAGACGAGCCTGCATTCAATTCACTGCAGGGATATTCGGCCTTACTTCGAGTCAGAGCATCTCGGTGTCCATTCCATTTGAGGCCACAAACTCAGGGGCCCTCTCACTTACATGTAGCTGAGAGAAGCCTCCTCTTGAGCTGCTTGTGGAAAGTTGGTATTCCTCTTGAGTCGAAGCCAGGGACTAAGCTCTCATCTCGAGTTGATTTGGGGACCACAGAGCCCTTTCATGTTGCTACAGTGACCTCAGGATCCCTCTAGACTTGAGACAGTAATCTTGGGTTTTCTCTGGAGTGCCATCAAAGAAATCAAGGCTCCTTTCATTTTTGATGTGGAATACGGAATTGCTCTGCATGCAGGGCAGGGGAATCGGGCCTCATCTCGCGGCGAGGGGGAAGTCTCATGGTTTTTCTCGAGTTGCGGCCTGAACCTGGGGTATATTCTCGAGTTACGAAGGGGAGGGCCCTTCCAGACACGTGATAGGTGCGAGGGACACCTTTGGATTCTCCTAAAGTCTTGGCATGGCAATTGGAACGCGTCTCCACATGAGGCAAGAGACCCAGGGTCCCTTTCCACGTGCCACAGGGATCCTGGGACTCCTATCCATTTTGAAGAGGAGTCAGGCATCGTCTCCTTTGGAAGTATTGATCTCCGTGGACCTCTCGAGTTTTCAAAGGTTGTGAGTCCTCCGGTCTCGATGAGACGGAGAACTAGGTCTTTCTCTGTGGTCTCCACAGGGGATTCAGACATCCCTTCGTCTTGGGAGATGCAAGACGAGCATGCATTCAGTTCACTGCAGGGATATCCGGCCTTACCTCGAGTCACAGCGTCTCGGTGTCCATTCCACTTGAGGCCACAAACTCAGGGTCCCTCTCACATACCTGTAGCTGAGAGAAGCCTCCGCTTGAGGTGCTTGTGGAAAGTTGGTATTCCCCTTGAGTCGAAGCCAGGGACTAAGTTCTCATCTCGAGTTGGTTTTGGGTCCACGGAGCCCTTTCTTGTTGCTACAGTGACCTCAGGATCCCTCTAGACTTGAGACAGTGATCTTGGGTTTTGTATGGAGTGCCATCAAGGATATCAAGGCTCCTTTCAAGTTTGATGTGGAACACGGAATTGCTCTGCATGCATTGCAGGGGAATCGGGCCTCATCTCGCGGCGAGGGGGAAGTCTCATGGTTGTTCTCGAGTTGCGGCCGGAACCTGGGGTATATTCTCGAGTTACGACGGGGAGGGTCTTTCCAGACACATGTCTGTTCAGCAACGTCAGGACCCCTGCCTAGGTGCGAGGGACAACTCGGGATACTCCTCGAGTCTTGGCATGGCAATTGGGATGCGTCTCCACGTGAGGCGGGAGACCCAGGGTCCCTTTCCACGTGCCACAGGGATCCTGGGACTCCTATCCATTTTCAAGAGGAGTCAGGCATCGTCTCCTTTGGAAGCATTGATCTCCGTGGACCTCTCGAGTTTTCAAAGGATGTGAGGCCTCCGGTCGCGATGAGGCGGAGAACTAGTTCTTTCTCTGTCGTCTCCACAGGGGATTCAGACATCCCTTCGTCTTGGGAGATGCAAGACGAGCCTGCATTCAATTCACTGCAGGGATATCCGGCCTTACTTCGAGACAGAGCATCTCGGTGTCCATTCCACTTGAGCCCACAAACTCAGGGTCCCTCTCACATACATGTAGCTGAGAGAAGCCTCCCCTTGAGGTGCTTGTGGAAAGTTGGAATTCCTCTTGAGTCGAAGCCAGGAACTAAGCTCTCATCTCGAGTTGATTTGGGGTGCACAGAGCCCTTTTGTGTTGCTACAGTGACCTCAGGATCCCTCTAGACTTGAGACAGTGATCTTGGGTTTTCTCTGGAGTGCCATCAAGGAAATCAAGGCTTTTTTCTCGTTTGATGTGGAACACGGAATTGCTCTGCACGCAGTGCAGGGGAATCGGGCCTCATCTCGCGGCGAGGGGGAAGTCTCATGGTTTTTCTCGAGTTGCGCCGGAACCTGGGGTATATTCTCGAGTTACGATGGGGAGGGCCCTTCCAGACACGTGTTTGTTCAGCGACGTCAGGACTCCTGCCTAGGTGTGAGGGATTCCTCGAGATTTTCCTCGAGTCTTGGCATGGCAATTGGGACGCGTCTCCACGTGAGGCGGGAGACCGAGAGTCCCTTTCCACGTGCCACAGTGATCCTGGGACTCCTATCCATTTTCAAGAGGAGTCAGGCATCGTCTCCTTCGCAAGTATTGATCTCAGCGGACCTCTCGAATTTTCAAAGGATATGAGGCCTCCGGTTGCGAGGAGGCGGAGGACTAGGTCTTTCTCTGTGGTCTCCACAGGGGATTCAGACAACCCTTCGTCTTGGAGATGCAAGACGAGCCTGCATTCAATTCACTGCAGGGATATCCGGCCTTACTTCGAGTCAGAGCATCTCGGTGTCCATTCCACTTGAGGCCACAAACTCGGGGTCCCTCAAATATACATGTAGCTGAGAGAAGCCTCCTCTTGAGGTGCTTGTGGAAAGTTCGTATTCCTCTTGAGTCTAAGCCAGGGACTAAGCTCTCATCTCGAGTGTATTTCGGTCCACGTAGCCCTTTCCTGTTGGTCCAGTGACCTCAGGATCCCTCTAGACTTGAGACATTGATCTTGGGTTTTCTCTGAAGTGTCATCAAGGAAATCAAGGCTCCTTTCACGTTTGATGTGGAACACGGAATTGCTCTGCATGCAGTGCAGGTGAATCGGGCCTCAACTCGCGGCGAGGGGGAAATCTCATGGTTTTTCTCGACTTGGGGCCCGAACCTGGGGTATATTCTCGAGTTACGACGGGGAAGGCCCTTCCAGACACGTGTTTGTTCAGCGATGTCAGGACTCCTGCCTAGGTGCGAGGGACACCTCGGGATTCTCCTCGAGTCTTGGCATGGCAATTGGGACGCGTCTCCACGTGAGGCGGGAGACCCAGTGTCCCTTTCCACGTGCCACAGGGATCCTGGGTCTCCTATCCATTTTCAAGAGGAGTCAGGCATCGTCTCCTTTGGAAGCATTGATCTCCGCGGACCTCTCGAGTTTTCAAAGGATGTGAGGCCTCCGGTCACGATGAGGCTGAGAACTAGGTCTTTCTCTGTCGTCTCCACAGGGGATTCAGACATCCCTTCGTCTTGGGAGATGCAAGACGAGCCTGCATTCAATTCACTGCAGGGATATCCAGCCTTACATCGAGTCAGAGCATCTCGCTGTCTATTCCACTTGAGGCCACAAACTCAGGGTCCCTCTCACATACCTGTAGCTGAGAGAAGCCTCCTCTTGAGGTGCTTGTGGAAAGTTGATATTCCTCTTGAGTGGAAGCCAGGTACTAAGCTCTCATCTCGAGTTGATTTGGGGTCCACGGAGCCCTTTCCTGTTACTCCATTGACCTCAGGATCCCTCTAGACTTGAGACAGTGATCTTGGGTTTTCTCTGGAGTGCCATCAAGGAAATCAAGGCTCCTTTCACTTTTGATGTGGAATACGGAATTGCTCTGCACGCAGTGCAGGGGAATCGGGCCTCATCTCGCGGCGAGGGGGAAGTCTCATGGTTTTTCTCGAGTTGCGGCCGGAACCTGGGGTATATTCTTGAGTTAAGACGGGGAGGGCCCTTCCAGACACGTGTTTGTTCAGCGACGTCAGGACTCCTGCCTAGGTGCGAGGGACACCTCGGGGTTCTCCTCGAGTCTTGGCATGGCAATTGGGACGCGTCTCCACGTGAGTCAGGAGACCCAGGGTCCCTTTCCACGTGCCACAGGGTTCCTGGGACTCCTATCCATTTTGAAGAGGAGTCAGGCATCGTCTCCTTTGGAAGCATTGATCTCCGCGGACCTCTCGAGTTTTCAAAGGATGTGAGGCCTCCGCTCGCGATGAGGCGGAGGACTAGCTCTTTCTCTGTCATCTCCACAGGGGATTCAGACATCCCTTCGTCTTGGGAGATGCAAGACGAGCCTGCATTCAATTCACTGCAGGGATATCCGGCCTTACTTCGAGTCAGAGCATCTCGGTGTCCATTCCACTTGAGGCCACAAACTCAGGGTCCCTCTCACATACCTGTAGCTAATAGAAGCCTCCTCTTGAGGTGCTTGTGGAAAGTTGGTATTCCTCTTGAGTCGAAGCCAGGGACTAAGCTCTCATCACGAGTTGATTTGTGGTCCACGGAGCCCTTTCGTATTGCTCCAGTGACCTCAGGATCCCTCTAGACTTGAGCCAGTGATCTTGGGTTTTCTCTGGAGTGCCATCAAGGAAATCAAGGCTCCTTTCACTTTTGATGTGGAATACGGAATTGCTCTGCATGCAGGGCAGGGGAATCGGGCCTCATCTTGCGGCGAGGGGGAAGTCTCATGGTTTTTCTCGAGTTCCGGCCGGAACCTGGGGTATATTCTCGAGTTACGACGGGGAGGGCCCTTCCAGACACGTGTTTGTTCAGCGACGTCAGGACTCCTGCCTAGGTGCGAGGGCCACCTCGGGATTCTCCTCGAGTCTTGGCATGGCAATGGGGACGTGTCTCCACGTGAGGCGGGAGACCCAGGGTCCCTTTCCACGTGCCACAGGGATCCTGGGACTCCTATCCATTTTCAAGAGGAGTCAGTCAACGTCTCCTTTGGAAGCAATGATCTCCGCGGACCTCTCGAGTTTTCAAAGGATGTGAGGCCTCCGCTCGCGATGAGGTGGAGAATTAGGTTTTTCTCCGTGGTCTCCACAGGGGATTCAGACATCCCTTCGTCTTGGGAGATGCAAGACGAGCCTGCATTCAATTCACTGCAGGGATATCCGGCCTTACGTCGAGTCAGAGCATCCCGGTGTCCATTCCACTTGAGGCCACAAACTCGGGGTCCCTCAAATATACATGTAGCTGAGAGAAGCCACCTCTTGAGGTGCTTGTGGAAAGTTGGTATTCCTCTTGAGTCGAAGCCAGGGACTAAGCTCTCATCTCGAGTTGATTTGGGGTCCACAGAGCCCTTTCTTGTTGCTCCAGTGACCTCAGGATCCCTCTAGACTTGAGACAGTCATCTTGAGGTTTCTCTGGAGTGCCATCAAGGAAATCAAGGCTCCTTTCCCGTTTGATGTGGAACACGGAATTGCTCTGCACGCAGTGCAGTGGAATCGGGCCTCATCTCGCGGCGAGGGGGAAGTCTCATGGTTTTTCTCGAGTTGCGGCCGGAACCTGGGGTATATTCTCGAGTTACGACAGGGAGGGCCCTTCCAGACACGTGTTTGTTCAGCGACGTCGGACTCCTGCCTAGGTGCGAGGGACACCTCGGGATTCTCCTCGAGTCTTGGCATGGCAATTGGGACGCGTCTCCACATGAGGCGGGAGACCCAGGGTCCCTTTCCACGTGCCACAGGAATCCTGGGACTCCTATCCATTTTGAAGAGGAGTCAGGCATCATCTCCTTTGGAAGCATTGATCTCCGCAGAACTCTCGAGTTTTCAAAGGATGTGAGGCCTCCGGTCTTGATGAGGTGGAGGACTAGGTCTTTCTCTGTGGTCTCCACAGGGGATTCAGACATCCCTTCATCTATGGAGATGCAAGACGAGCCTGCATTCAATTCACTGCAGGGATATCCGGCCTTACTTCGAGTCCGAGCATCTCGGTGTCCATTCCACTTGAGGCCACAAACTCAGTGGCCCTCTCACATAGCTGTAGCTGAGAGAAGCCTCCTCTTGAAGTGCTTGGGGAAAGTTGGTATTCCTCTTGAGTCGAAGCCAGGGACTAAGCTCTCATCTCGAGTTGATTTGGGGTCCACGTAGCCCTTTCGTCTTGCTACAGTGACCTCAGGATCCCTCTAGACTTGAGACAGTGATCTTGGGTTTTCTCTGGAGTGCCATCAAGGAAATCAAGGCTCCTTTCACGTTTGATGTGGAACACGGAATTGCTCTGCATGCAGTGCAGGGGAATCGGTCCTCAACTCGCGGCGAGGGGGAAATCTCATGGTTTTTCTCGAGTTGCGGCCGGAAACAGGGGTATATTCTCGAGTTACGATGGGGAGGTCCCTTCCAGACACGTGTTTGTTCAGCGACGTCAGGACTCCTGCCGAGGTGCGAGGGACACCTCGGGATTCTCCTCGAGTCTTGGCATGGCAATTGGAACGCGTCTCCACGTGAGGCGGGAGACCCAGGATCCCTCTCCACGTGCCACAGTGATCCTGGGACTCCTATCCATTTTCAGGAGGAGTCAGGCATCGTCTCCTTTGGAAGCATTGATCTCCGCACACTTCTCGAGTTTTCAAAGGATGTGAGGCCTCTGCTCGCGATGAGGCGGAGGACTAGGTCTTTCTGTGTGGTCTGCACAGGGGATTCAGACAAAACTTCGTCTTGGGAGATGCAAGACGAGCCTGCATTCAATTCACTGCAGGGATATCCGGCCTTACTTCGAGTCAGAGCATCTCGGTGTCCATTCCACTTGATGCCACAAACTCAGGGTTCCTCTCACATACCTGTAGCTGAGAGAAGCCTCAACTTGAGGGGCTTGTGGAAAGTTCGTATTCCTCTTGAGTTGAAGCCACGGACTAAGCTCTCAACTCGAGTTGATTTGGGGTCCACGGAGCCCTTTCGTGTTGCTCCAGTGACCTCAGGATCCCTCTAGACTTGAGACAGTGATCTTGGGTTTTCTCTGGAGTGCCATCAAGGAAATCAAGGCTCCTTTCACGTTTGATGTGGAACACGGAATTGCTCTGCAGGCAGTGCAGGGGAATCGGGCCTCATGTCGCGGCGAAGGGGAAGTCTCATGGTTTTTCTCGACTTGCGGCCGGAACCTGGTGTATATTCTCGAGTTACGACGGGGAGGGCCCTTCCAGACACGTGTTTGTTCAGCGACGTCAGGACTCCTGCCTAGGTGCGAGGGACGCCTCGGGATTCTCCTCGATTCTTGGCATGGCAACTGGGACGCGACTCCACGTGAGGCGGGAGACCCAGGGTCCCTTTCCACGTGCCACAGGGATCCTGGGACTCCTATCCATTTTCAAGAGGAGTCAGGCATCGTCTCCTTTGGAAGCATTGATCTCCGCGGACCTCTCGAGTTTTCAAAGGATGTGAGGCCTCCGCTCGCGATGAGGCGGAGAACTCGGTCTTTCTCTGTGGTCTCCACAGGGGATTCACTCATCCCTTCGTCTTGGGAGATGCAAGACGAGCCTGCATTCAATTCACTGCAGGGATATCCGGCCTTACTTCGAGTCAGAGCATCGCTGTGTCCATTCCACTTGAGGACACAACTTCAGGGTCCCTCAAATATACCTGTAGCTGAGAGAAGCCTCCTCTTGAGATGCTTGTGGAAAGTTGGTATTCCTCTTGAGTCTAAGCCAGGGACTAAGCTCTCATCTCGAGTTGATTTGGGGTCGACGGAGCCCTTTCGTGTTGCTCCAGTGACCTCAGGATCCCTCTAGACTTGAGACAGTGATCTTGGGTTTTCTCTGGAGTGCCATCAAGGAAATCAAGGCTCCTTTCACCTTTGATGTGGAACACGGAATTGCTCTGCACGCAGTGCAGGGGAATCGGGCCTCATCTCGCGGCGAGGGGGAAATCTCATGGTTTTTCTCGAGTTGCGGCCGGAACCTGGGGTATATTCTCGAGTTACGACGGGGAGGGCCCTTCCAGACACGTGTTTGTTCAGCGACGTCAGGCTCCTTCCTAGGTGAGAGGGACACCTCGGGATTCTCCTCGAGTCTTGGCATGGCAATTGTGACGCGTCTCCACGTGACGCGGGAGACCCAGGGTCCCTTTGCACGTGCCACAGGGATCCTGGGACTCCTATACATTTTCAAGAGGAGTCAGGCATCGTCTCCTTTGGAAGCATTGATCTCCGCAGACCTCTCGAGTTTTCAAAGGATGTGAGGCCTCTGGTCGCGATGAGGCGGAGGACTAGGTCTTTCTCTGTCGTCTACACAGGGGATTCAGACAGCCCTTCGTCTTGGGAGATGCAAGATGAGCCTGCATTCAATTCACTGTTGGGATATCTGGCCTTACTTCGAGTCAGAGCATCTCGGTGTCCATTCCACTTGAGGCCACAAACTCAGGGTCCCTCTCACATACCTGTAGCTGAGAGAAGCCTCTTCTTGAGGTGCTTGTGGAAAGTTGGTATTCCTCTTGAGTCAAAGCCAGGGACTAAGCTCTCATCTCGAGTTGATTTGGAGTCCATGGAGCCCTTTGGTGTTGCTCCAGTTACCTCAGGATCCCTCTAGACTTGAGACAGTGATCTTGGGTTTTCTCTGGAGTGCCATCAAGGAAATCAAGGCTCCTTTCACGTTTGATGTGGACCACGGAATTGCTCTGCAGGCAGTGCAGGGGAATCGGGCCTCAACTCACGGCGAGGGGGAAGTCTCATGGTTTTTCTCGAGTTGCGGCCGGAACTTGGGGTATATTCTCGAGTTACGACGGTGAGGGCCCTTCCAGACACCTGTTTGTTCAGCGACGTCAGGACTCCTGCCTAGGTGCGAGGGACACCTCGGGATTCTCCTCGAGTCTTGGCATGGCAATTGGGACGCGTCTCCACGTGAGGCGGGATACCCAGGGTCCCGTTCCACGTGCCACAGGGATCCTGGGACTCCTATCCATTTTCAGTAGAAGTCAGGCATCGTCTCCTTTGGAAGCATTGATCTCCGCGGACCTCTCGATTTTTCAAAGGATGTGAGGCCTCCGGTCGCGATGAGGCAGAGAACTAGGTCTTTATCTGTGGTCTCCACAGGGGATTCAGACATCCCTTCGTCTTGGGAGATGGAAGACGAGCCTGCATTCAATTCACTGCAGGGATATCCGGCCTTACTTCGAGTCAGAGCATATCGGTGTCCATTCCCCTTGAGGCCACAAACTCAGGGTCCCTCTCACATACCTGTAGCTGAGAGAAGCCTCCTCATGAGGTGCTTGTGGAAAGTTGGTATTCCTCTTGACTCGAAGCCAGGGACTAAGCTCTCATCTCGAGTTGATTTGGGGTGCTCGGAGCCCTTTCGTGTTGTTCCAGTGACCTCAGGATCCCTCTAGACTTGAGACAGTGATTTTGGGTTTTCTCTGGAGTGCCATCAAGGAAATCAAGGCTTCTTTCACGTTTGATGTGGAACACGGAATTGCTCTGCACGCAGTGCAGGGGAATCGGGCCTCATGTCGCGTCAAGGGGGAAGTCTCATGGTTTTTCTCAAGTTGAGGCCGGAACATGGGGTATATTCTCAAGTTCCGACGGGGAGGGCCCTTCCAGACACGTGTTTGTTCAGCGACGTCAGGACTCCTGCCTAGGTGCGAGGGACACCTCGGGATCCTCCTCGAGCCTTGGCATGGCAATTGGGACGTGTCTCCACGTGAGGCGGGAGACCCAGGGTCCCTTTCCACGTGCCACAGGGATCCTGGGACTCCTATCCATTTTCAAGAGGAGTCAGGCATCGTCTCCTTTGGAAGCATTGATCTCCGTGGACGTCTCGAGTTTTCAAAGGATGTGAGGCCTCCAATCGTGAAGAGGTGGAGAACTAGGTGTTCTCTGTGGTCTCCACATGGGATTCAGACATCCCTTCATCTTGGGAGATGGAAGACGAGCCTGCATTCAATTCACTGCAGGGATATCCGGCCTTACTTAGAGTCAGAGCATCTCGGTGTCCATTCCACTTGAGGCCACAACCTCAGGGTCCCTCTCACATACCTGTAGCTGAGAGAAGCCTCCTCTTGAGGTGCTTGTGGAAAGTTGGTATTCCTCTTGAGTCGAAGCCAGGGACTAAGCTCTCATCTCGAGTTGATTTGGGGTCCACGGAGCCCTTTCCTGTTGCTACAGTGACCTCAGGATCCCTCTAGACTTGAGACAGTGATCTTGGGTTTTCTCTGGAGTGCCATCAAGGAAATCAAGACTCCTTTCAAGTTTGATGTGGAACACGGAATTGCTCTGCACGCAGTGCAGGGGAATCGGGCCTCATCTTGCGGCGAGGGGTAAGTCTCATGGTTTTCCTCGAGTTGCGGCCGGAACCTGGGGTATATTCTCGAGTTACAACGGGGAGGGACCTTCCAGACTCGTGTTTGTTCAGCGACGTCAGGACTCCTGCCTAGGTGCGAGGGACACCTCGGGATTCTCTTCGATTCTTGGCATGACAATTGAGACGCGTCTCCACGTGAGGCGGGAGACCCAGGGTCCCTTTCCACGAGCCACAGGGATCCTGGGACTCCTATCCATTTTCAAGAGGAGTCAGGCATCGTCTCCTTTGGAAGCATTGATCTCCGCGGACGTCTCGATTTTTCATAGGATGTGAGGCCTCCAGTCGTGAAGAGGTGGAGAACTAGGTCTTCTCTGTGGTCTCCACAGGGGATTCAGACATCCCTTCATCTTGGGAGATGGAAGACGAGCCTGCATTCAATTCACTGCAGGGATATCCGGCCTTACTTCGAGTCAGAACATCTCGGTGTCCATTCCACTTGAGGCCACAAACTCAGGGTCCCTCTCACATACATGTAGTTGAGAGAAGCCTCCTCTTGAGGTCCTTGTGGAAAGTTGGTATTCCTCTTGAGTCGAAGCCAGGGACTAAGCTCTCATCTCGAGTTGATTTGGGGTCCACGGAGCCCTTTCTTGTTGCTCCAGTGACCTCAGGATCCCTCTAAACTTGAGACAGTGACCTTGGGTTTTCTCTGGAGTGCCATCAAGGAAATCAAGGTGCCTTTCACGTTTGATGTGGAACACGGAATTGCTCTGCACGCAGTGCAGGGGAATCGGACTCATCTCGCGGCGAGGGGGAAGTCTCATGGTTTATCTCGAGTTGCGGCCGGAACCTGGGGTATATTCTCGAGTTACGACGGGGAGGGCCCTTCCTTACACGTGTTTGTTCAGCGACGTCAGGACTCCTGCATAGGTGCGAGGGACACCTCGGGATTCTCCTCGAGTCTTGGCATGGCAATTGGGACGTGTCTCCACGTGAAGCGGGAGACCCAGGGTCCCTTTCCACGTGCCACAGGGATCCTGGGACTCCTATCCATTTTCAAGAGGAGTCAGGCATCGTCTCCTTTGGAAGCATTGATCTCCGCGGACCTCTCGAGTTTTCAAAGGATGTGAGGCCTCCGGTCGCGATAAGGCGGAGGACTAGGTCTTTCTCTGTGGACTCCACAGGGGATTCAGACATCCCTTCGTCTTGGGAGATGCAAGACGAGCCTGCATTCAATTAACTGCAGGGATATCCGGCCTTACTTCGAGTCACAGCATCTCGATGTCCATTCCACCTGAGGCCACAAACTCAGTGTCCCTCTCACATACCTGTAGCTGAGAGAAGACTCCTCTTGAGGTGCTTGTGGAAAGTTGGTATTCCTCTTGAGTCGAAGCCAGGGACTAAGCTCTCATCTCGAGTTGATTTGGGGTCCACGGAGCCCTTTCGTGTTGCTACAGTGACCTCAGGATCCCTCTAGACTTGAGACAGTGATCTTGGGTTTTCTCTGGAGTGCCATCAAGGAAATCAAGACTCCTTTCAAGTTTGATGTGGAACACGGAATTGCTCTGCACGCAGTGCAGGGGAATCGGGCCTCATCTCGCGGTGAGGGGGAAGTCTCATGGTTGTTCTCAAGTTGCGGCCGGAACCTGGGGTATATTCTCGAGTTACGACGGGGAGGGGCCTCCCAGACACGTGTTTGTTCAGCGACGTCAGGACTCCTGCCTAGGTGCGAGGGACACCTCGGGATTCTTCTCGAGTCTTGGCATGGCAATTGCGACACCTCTCCATGTGAGGCAGGAGACCCAGGGTCCCTTTCCACGTGCCACAGGGATCCTGGGACTCCTATCCATTTTCAAGAGGAGTCAGGCATCGTCTCCTTTGGAAGCATTGATCTCCTCGGACCTCTCGAGTTTTCAAAGGATGTGGGGCCGTCGGGCTCGATGAGGCGGAGAACGATGTCTTTCTCTGTGGTCTCCACAGGGGATTCAGACAACCCTTCGTCTTGGGAGATGCAAGACGATCCTGCATTCAATTCACTGCAGGGATATCCGGCCTTACTTCGAGTCAGAGCATCTCGGTGTCCATTCCACTTGAGGCCACAAACTCAGGGTCCCTCTCACATACCTGTAGCTGTGAGAAGCCTCCTCTTGAGGTGCTTGTGGAAAGTTGGTATTCCTCTTGAGTCGAAGCCAGGGACTAAGCTCTCATCTCGAGTTGATTTGGGGTCCACGGAGCCCTTTCTTGTTGCTCCAGTGACCACAGGATCCCTCTAGACTTGAGACAGTGATCTTGGGTTTTCTCTGGAGTGCCATTAGGAAATCAAGGCTCCTTTCTTTTTTGATGTGGAATACGGAATTCCACTGCACGCAGGGCAGGGGAATCGGGCCTCATCTCGCGGCGAGGGCGAAGTTTCATGGTTTTTCTCAAGTTGCGGCCTGAACTTGGGGTATATTCTCGAGTTACGACGGGGAGGGCCCTTCCAGACACGTGTTTGTTCAGCGACGTCAGGACTCCTGCCTAGGTGCGAGGGACACCTCGGGATTCTTCTCGAGTCTTGGCATGGCAATTGCGACGCCTCTCCATGTGAGGCGGGAGACCCAGGGTCCCTTTCCACGTGCCACAGGGATCCTGGGACTCCTATCCATTTTCAAGAGGAGTCAGGCATCGTTTCCTTTGGAAGCATTGATCTCCGCAGACCTCTCGAGTTTTCAAAGGATGTGAGGCCTCTGGTCGCGATGAGGCGGAGAACTCGGTCTTTCTCTGTGGTCTCCACAGGGGATTCAGATATCCCTTCTTCTTGGGAGATGCAAGACGAGCCTGCATTCAATTCACTGCAGGGATATCCGGCCTTACTTCGAGTCAGAGCATCTCGGTGTCCTTTCCACTTGAGGCCACATACTCGGGGTCCCTCAAATATACCTGTAGCGGAGAGAAGCCTCCTCTTGAGGTGCTTGTGGAAAGTTGGTATTCCTCTTGAGTCGAAGCCAGGGACTAAGCTCTCATCTCGAGTTGATTTGGGGTCCACGGAGCCATTTCATGTTGCTCCAGTGACCTCAGGATCCCTCTAGACTTGAGACAGTGATCTTGGGTTTTCTCTGGAGTGCCATCAAGGAAATCAAGGCTCCTTTCACGTTTGATGTGGAACACGGAATTGCTCTGCATGCAGTGCAGGGGAATCGGGTCTCAACTCGCGGCGAGGGGGAAATCTCATGGTTTTTCTCGAGTTGCGGCCGGAACCTGGGGTATATTCTCGAGTTACGATGGGGAGGGCCCTTCCAGACACGTGTTTGTTCAGCGACGTCAGGACTCCTGCCTAGGTGCGAGGGACACCTCGGGATTCTCCTCGAGTCTTGGCATGGCAATTGGGACGCGTCTCCACGTGAGGCGGGAGACCCAGTGTCCCTTTCCACGTGCCACAGGGATCCTGGGACTCCTGTCCATTTTCAAGAGGAGTCAGGCATCGTCTCCTTTGGAAGCATTGATCTCCGCGGACCTCTCGAGTTTTCAAAGGATGTGAGGCCTCCGCTCGCGATGAGGCGGAGAATTAGGTCTTTCTCTGTGGTCTCCACAGGGGATTCAGACATCCCTTCGTCTTGGGAGATGCAAGATGAGCCTGCATTCAATTCACTGCAGGGATATCCGGTCTTACTTCGAGTCAGAGCATCTCGTGTCCATTCCACTTGATGCCACAAACTCAGGGTCCCTCTCACATACCTGTAGCTGAGAGAAGCCTCCTCTTGAGGGGCTTGTGGAAAGTTCATATTCCTCTTGAGTTGAAGCCAGGGACTAAGCTCTCATCTCGAGTTGATTTGTGGTCCACGGAGCCCTTTCCTGTTGGTCCAGTGACCTCAGGATCCCTCTAGACTTGAAACAGTGATCTTGGGTTTTCTCTGGAGTGCCATCAAGGAAATCAAGGCTCCTTTCACGTTTGATGTCGAACACGGAATTGCTCTGCATGCAGTGCAGGGGAATCGGGCCTCAATTCGCGGGGAGGGGTAAATCTCATGGTATTTTTCAGTTGCGGCCGGAACCTGGGATATATTCTCGAGTTACGACAGGGAGGGCCCTTCCAGACACGTGTTTGTTGAGCGACGTCAGGACTCCTGCCTAGGTGCGAGGGACACCTCGGGATTCTCCTCGAGTCTTGCCATGGCAATGGGGACGCGTCTCCATGTGAGGCGGGAGACCCAGGGTCCCTTTTCACGTGCCACAGGAATCCTAGGACTCCTATCCATTTTCAAGAGGAGTCAGGCATCGTCTCCTTTGGAAGCATTGATCTCCGGGGACCTCTCGAGTTTTCAAAGGATGTGAGGCCTCCGGTCGCGATGAGGCGGAGAACACGGTCTTTCTCTGTGGTCTCCACAGGGGATTCACACATCCCTTCGTCTTGGGAGATGCAAGACGAGCCTGCATTCAATTCACTGCAGGAATATCCGGCCTTACTTCGAGTCAGAGCATCTCGGTGTCCATTCCACTTGAGGCCACAAACTCAGGGTCCCTCAAATATACCTGTAGCTGAGAGAAGCCTCCTCTTGAGGTGCTTGTGGAAAGTTGGTATTCCTCTTGAGTCAAAACCAGGGACTAAGCTCTCATCTCGAGTTGATTTGGGGTCCACGGAGCCCTTACTTGTTGCTCCAGTGACCTCAGGATCCCTCTAGACTTGAGACAGTGATCTTGGGTTTTCTCTGGAGTGCCATCAAGGAAATCAAGGCTCCTTTCATTTTTGATGTGGAATACGGAATTGCTCTGCACGCAGGGCAGGGGAATCGGGCCTCATCTCGCGGCGAGGGGGGAGTCTCATGGTTTTTCTCGAGTTGCGGCCGGAACCTGGGGTATATTCTCGAGTTACGACGGGGAGGGGACTTCCAGACACGTGTTTGTTCAGTGACGTCAGGACTCCTGCCTAGGTGCGAGGGACACCTCGGGATTCTCCTCGAGTCTTGGCATGGCAATTGGGACGCCTCTCCACGTGAGGCGGGAGACCCAGTGTCCCTTTCCACGTGCCACAGGGATCCTGGGACTCCTATCCATTTTCAAGAGGAGTCTGGCATCGTTTCCTTTGGAAGCATTGATCTCCACATACCTCTCGAGTTTTCAAAGGATGTGAGGCCTCCGCTCGCGATGAGGCGGAGAATTAGGTCTTCCTCTGTGGTCTCCACAGGGGATTCAGACATCCCTTCGCCTTGGGAGATGCAAGACGAGCCTGCATTCAATTCACTGCAGGGATATCCGGCCTTACTTCGAGTCAGAGCATCTCGGTGTCCATTCAACTTGAGGCCACAAACTCAGGGTCCCTCAAATATACCTGTAGCTGAGAGAAGCCTCCTCTTGAGGTGCTTGTGGAAAGTTGGTATTCCTCTTGAGTCAAAGCCAGGGACTAAGCTCTCATCTCGAGTTGATTTGGGGTCCACGGAGCCCTTTCTTGTTGCTCCAGTGACCTCAGGATCCCTCTAGACTTGAGACAGTGATCTTGGGTTTTCTCTGGAGTGCCATCAAGGAAATCAAGGCTCCTTTCTTTTTTGATGTGGAATACGGAATTGCTCTGCACGCAGGGCAGGGGAATCGGGCCTCATCTCGCGGCGAGGGGGAAGTCTCATGGTTTTTCTCGAGTTGCGGCCGGAACCTGGGGTATATTCTCGAGTTACAACGGGGAGGGGCCTTCCAGACACGTGTTTGTTCAGTGACGTCAGGAGTCCTGCCTAGGTGCGAGGGACACCTCGGGATTCTCCTCGAGTCTTGGCATGGCAATTGGGACGCCTCTCCACGTGAGGCGGGAGACCCAGTGTCCCGTTCCCCGTGCCACAGGGATCCTGGGACTCCTATCCATTTTCAAGAGGAGTCAGGTATCGTTTCCTTTGGAAGCATTGATCTCCGCGGACCTCTCGAGTTTTCAAAGGATGTGAGGCCTCCGCTCGCGATGAGGCGGAGAATTAGGTCTTTCTCTGTGGTCTCCACAGGGGATTCAGACATCCCTTCGCCTTGGGAGATGCAAGACGAGCCTGCATTCAATTCACTGCAGGGATATCCGGTCTTACTTCGAGTCAGAGCATCTCGGTGTCCATTCCATTTGAGGCCACAAACTCCGGGGCCCTCTCACATACCTGTAGCTGAGAGAAGCCTCCTCTTGAGGTGCTTGTGGAAAGTTGGTATTCTTCTTGAGTCGAAGCCAGGGACTAAACTCTCATCTCGAGTTGATTTCGGGTCCACAGAGCCCTTTCGTGTTGCTACAGTGACCTCAGGATCGCTCTAGACTTGAAACAGTGATCTTGGGTTTTCTCTGGAGTGCCATCAAGGAAATCAAGGCTCCTTTCACGTTTGATGTCGAACACGGAATTGCTCTGCATGCAGTGCAGGGGAATCGGGCCTCAACTCGCGGCGAGGGGTAAATCTCATGGTTTTGTTCAGTTCCGGCTGGAACCTGGGATATATTCTCGAGTTACGACGCGGAGGGCCCTTCCAGACACGTGTTTGTTGAGCGACGTCAGGACTCCTGCCTAGGTGCGAGGGACACCTCGGGATTCTCCTCGAGTCTTGGCATGGCATTTTGGACGCGTCTCCACGTGAGGCGGGAGACCCAGGGTCCCTTTTCACGTGCCACAGGGATCCTGGGACTCCTATCCATTTTCAAGAGGAGTCAGGCATCGTCTCCTTTGGAAGCATTGATCTCCTCGGACCTCTCGAGTTTTCAAAGGATGTGAGGCCTCCGGTCGCGATGAGGCGGAGAACTCGGTCTTTCTCTGTGGTCTCCCCAGCGGATTCAGACATCCCTTCGTCTTGGGAGATGCAAGATGAGCCTGCATTCAATTCACTGCAGGGATATCCGGCCTTACTTCGAGTCAGAGCATCTCGGTGTCCATTCCACTTGAGGCAACAAACTCAGGGTCCCTCTCACATACCTTTAGCTGAGAGAAGCCTCCTCTTGAGGTGCTTGTGGAAAGTTCGTATTCCTCTTGAGTCGAAGCCAGGGACTAAGCTCTCATCTCGAGTTGATTTGGGGTTCATGGAGCCCTTTGGTGTTGCTCCAGTGACCTCAGGATCCCTCTAGACTTGAGACAGTGATCTTGGGTTTTCTCTGGAGTGCCATCAAGGAAATCAAGGCTCCTTTCACGTTTGATGTGGAACACGGAATTGCTCTGCACGCAGGGCAGGGGAAATGAGCCTCATCCCGCGGCGAGGGGGAAGTCTCATGGTTTTTCTCGAGTTGCGGCCGGAACCTGGGGTATATTCTCGAGTTACGACGGGGAGGGCCCTTCCAGACACGTGTTTGTTCAGCGACGTCTGGACTCCTGCCTAGGTGCGAGGGACAACTCGGGATTCTCCTCGAGTTTTGCCATGGCAATTGAGACGCGTCTCCACGTGAGGCGGGAGACCCAGTGTCCCTTTCCACGTGCCACTCGGATCCTGGGACTCCTATCCATTTTCAAGAGGAGTCAGGCATCGTCTCCTTTGGAAGCATTGATCTCCGAGGACCTCTTGAGTTTTCAAAGGATCCGAGGCCTCCGTTCGCGATGAGGCGGAGAACTAGGTCTTTCTCTGCGGTCTCCACAGGGGATTCAGACATCCCTTCGTCTTGGGAGATTCAAGACGGGCCGGCATTCAATTAACTGAAGCGATATCCGGCCTTACTTCGAGTCAGAGCATCTCGGTGTCCATTCCACATGAGGCCACAAATTCAGGGTCCCTCTCACATACCTGTAGCTGAGAGAAGCCTCCTCTTGAGGTGCTTGTGGAAACTTGGTATTCCTCTTGAGTCGAAGCCAGGGACTAAGCTCTCATCTCGAGTTGATTTGGGTTCCACGGAGCCCTTTGGTGTTGCAACAGTGACGTCAGGATCCCTCTAGACTTGAGACAGTGATCTTGGGTTTTCTCTGGAGTGCCACCAAGGAAATCAAGTCTCCTTTCACGTTTGATGTGGAACACGGAATTGCTCTGCACGCAGTGCAGGGGCATCGGGCCTCATCTCGCGCCGAGGGGGAACTCTCATGGTTTTTCTCGAGTTGCGGCCGGAACCTGGGGTATATACTCGAGTTACGACGGGGAGGGCCCTTCCAGACAAGTGTTTGTTCAGCGATGTCAGGACTCCTGCCTAGGTGCCAGGGACACCTCTGGATTCTCCTCGAGTCTTGACATGGAAATTGGGATGCGTCTTCACGTGAGGCGGGAGACCCAGGGTCCCTTTCCACGTGTCACAGGGATCCTGGGACTCCTATCCATTTTCAAGAAGAGTCAGGCATCGTCTCCTTTAGAAGCATTGATCTCTGCAGACCTCTCGAGTTTTCAAAGGATGTGAGGCCTCCGGTCGCGATGAGGCGGAGGAGTAGGTCTTTCTCTGTGGTCTCCACAGGGGATTCAGACATCCCTTCGTCTTGGGAGATGCAAGACGAGCCTACATTCAATTCACTGCAGGGATATCCGGCCTTACTTCGAGTCAGAGCATCTCGGTGTCCATTCCACTTGAGGTCACAAACTCAGGGTCCCTCTCACATACCTGTAGCTGAGAGAAGCCTCCTCTTGAGTTGCTTGTGGAAAGTTGGTATTCCACTTGTGTCAAAGCCAGGGACTAAGCTCTCATCTCGAGTTGATTTGGGGTCCATGGAGCCCTTTCATGTGGCTCCAGTGACCTCAGGATCCCTCTAGAACTGAGACAGTGATCTTGCGTTTTCTCTGGAGTGCCATCAAGGAAATCAAGGCTACTTTCACTTTTGATGTGGAAAACGGAATTGCTCTGCATGCAGTGCAGGGGAATCGGGCCTCAACTCGCGGCGAGGGGGAAATCTCATGGTTTTTCTCGAGTTGCGGCCGGAACCTGGGGTATATTCTCGAGTTACGACGGGGAGGGCCCTTCCAGACACGTGTTTGTTCAGCGACGTCAGGACTCCTGCCTAAGTGCGAGGGACACCTCGGGATTCTCCTCGAGTCTGGCATGGCAATTGGGACGTGTCTCCACGTGAGGCGGGAGACCCAGGGTCCCTTTCCAAGTACCACAGTGATCCTGGGACTCCTATCCATTTTCAAGAAGAGTCAGGCATCGTCTCCTTTAGAAGCATTGATCTCTGCAGACCTCTCGAGTTTTCAAAGGATGTGAGGCCTCCGGTCGCGATGAGGCGGAGGAGTAGGTCTTTCTCTGTGGTCTCCACAGGGGATTCAGACATCCCTTCGTCTTGGGAGATGCAAGACGAGCCTGCATTCAATTCACTGCAGGGATATCCGGCCTTGCTTCGAGTCAGAGCATCTCGGTGTCCATTCCACTTGAGGTCACAAACTCAGGGTCCCTCTCACATACCTGTAGCTGAGAGAAGCCTCCTCTTGAGTTGCTTGTGGAAAGTTGGTATTCCACTTGTGTCGAAGCCAGGGACTAAGCTCTCATCTCGAGTTGATTTGGGGTCCATGGAGCCCTTTCATGTGGCTCCAGTGACCTCAGGATCCCTCTAGACTTGAGACAGTGATCTTGCGTTTTCTCTGGAGTGCCATCAAGGAAATCAAGGCTACTTTCACGTTTGATGTGGAAAACGGAATTGCTCTGCATGCAGTGCAGGGGAATCGGGCCTCAACTCGCGGCGAGGGGGAAATCTCATGGTTTTTCTCGAGTTGCGGCCGGAACCTGGGGTATATTCTCGAGTTACGACGGGGAGGGCCCTTCCTTACACGTGTTTGTTCAGCGACGTCAGGACTCCTGCCTAAGTGCGAGGGACACTTCGGGATTCTCCTCGAGTCTTGGCATGGCAATTGGGACGCGTCTCCACGTGAGGCGGGAGACCCAGTGTCCCTTTCCACGTGCCACAGGGATCCTGGGACTCCTATCCATTTTCAAGAGGAGTCAGGCATCGTCTCCTTTGGAAGCATTGATCTCCGCAGACCTCTCGAGTTTTCAAAGGATGTGAGGCCTCTGGTCGCGATGAGGCGGAGAACTCGGTCTTTCTCTGTGGTCTCCACAGGGGATTCAGACATCCCTTCTACTTGGGAGATGCAAGACGAGCCTGCATTCAATTCACTGCAGGGATATCCGGCCTTACTTCGAGTCAGAGCATCTCGGTGTCCTTTCCACTTGAGGCCACAAACTCGGGGTCCCTCAAATATACCTGAAGCTGAGAGAAGCCTCCTCTTGAGATGCTTGTGGAAAGTTGGTATTCCTCTTGAGTCTAAGCCAGGGACTAAGCTCTCATCTCGAGTTGATTTGGGGTCCACGGAGCCATTTCATGTTGCTCCAGTGACCTCAGGATCCCTCTAGACTTGAGTCAGTGATCTTGGGTTTTCTCTGGAGTGCCATCAAGGAAATCAAGGCTCCTTTCACGTTTGATGTGGAAAACCGAATTGCTCTGCACGCAGTGCAGGGGAATCGGGCCTCATCTCGCGGCGAGGGGGAAGTCTCATGGTTTTCCTCGAGTTGCGGCCGGAACTTGGGGTATATTCTCGAGTTACGACGGGGAGGGCCCTTCCAGACATGTGTTTGTTCAGCGACGTCAGGACTCCTGCCTAGGTGCGAGGGACACCTCGGGATTCTCCTCGAGTCTTGGCAGGGCAATTGGGACGCGTCTCCACGTGTGGCGGGAGACCCAGTGTCCCTTTCCACGTGCCACAGTAGTCCTGGGACTCCTATCCATTTTCAAGAGGAGTCAGGCATCGTCTCCTTTGGAAGCATTGATCTCTGCAGACCTCTCGAGTTTTCAAAGGATGTGAGGCCTCCGGTCACGATGAGGCGGAGGACTAGGTCTTTCTCTGTGGTCTCCACAGGGGATTCAGACATCTCTTCGTCTTGGGAGATGCAAGACGAGCCTGCATTCAATTCACTGCAGGGATATCCGGCCTTACTTCGAGTCAGAGCATCTCGGTGTACATTGCACTTGAGGCCACAAATTCAGGGTTCCACTCACATACCTCTAGCTGAGAGAAGCTTCCTCTTGAGGTGCTTGTGAAAAGTTGGTATTCCTCTTGAGTCTAAGCCAGGGACTAAGCTCTCATCTCGAGTTGATTTGGGGTCCTTGGAGCCCTTTCTTGTTGCTCCAGTGACCTCAGGATCCCTCTAGACTTGAGACACTGATCTTGGGTTTTCTCTGGAGTGCCATCAAGGAAATCAAGGCTCCTTTCATTTTTGATGTGGAATACGGAATTGCTCTGCACACAGTGCAGGGGAATCGGGCCTCATGTCGCGGCGAGGGGGAAGTCTCATGGTTTTTCTCGAGTTGCGGCCGGAACCTGGTGTATATTCTCGAGTTGCGATGGGGAGGGCCCTTCCAGACACGTGTTTGTTCAGCGACGTCAGGACTCCTGCCTAAGTGCGAGGGACACTTCGGGATTCTCCTCGAGTCTTGGCATGGCAATTGGGACGCGTCTCCACGTGAGGCGGGAGACCCAGTGTCCCTTTCCACGTGCCACAGGGATCCTGGGACTCCTATCCATTTTCAAGAGGAGTCAGGCATCGTCTCCTTTGGAAGCATTGATCTCCACAGACCTCTCGAGTTTTCAAAGGATGTGAGGCCTCTGGTCGCGATGAGGCGGAGAACTCGGTCTTTCTCTGTGGTCTCCACAGGGGATTCAGACATCCCTTCTACTTGGGAGATGCAAGACGAGCCTGCATTCAATTCACTGCAGGGATATCCGGCCTTACTTCGAGTCAGAGCATCTCGGTGTCCTTTCCACTTGAGGCCACAAACTCGGGGTCCCTCAAATATACCTGAAGCTGAGAGAAGCCTCCTCTTGAGATGCTTGTGGAAAGTTGGTATTCCTCTTGAGTCTAAGCCAGGGACTAAGCTCTCATCTCGAGTTGAATTGGGGTCCACGGAGCCATTTCATGTTGCTCCAGTGACCTCAGGATCCCTCTAGACTTGAGTCAGTGATCTTGGGTTTTCTCTGGAGTGCCATCAAGGAAATCAAGGCTCCTTTCACGTTTGATGTGGAAAACCGAATTGCTCTGCAGGCAGTGCAGGGGAATCGGGCCTCATCTCGCGGCGAGGGGGAAGTCTCATGGTTTTCCTCGAGTTGCGGCCGGAACTTGGGGTATATTCTCGAGTTACGACGGGGAGGGCCCTTCCAGACATGTGTTTGTTCAGCGACGTCAGGACTCCTGCCTAGGTGCGAGGGACACCTCGGGATTCTCCTCGAGTCTTGGCATGGCAATTGGGACGCGTCTCCACGTGTGGCGGGAGACCCAGTGTCCCTTTCCACGTGCCACAGTAATCCTGGGACTCCTATCCATTTTCAAGAGGAGTCAGGCATCGTCTCCTTTGGAAGCATTGATCTCTGCAGACCTCTCGAGTTTTCAAAGGATGTGAGGCCTCCGGTCACGATGAGGCGGAGGACTAGGTCTTTCTCTGTGGTCTCCACAGGGGATTCAGACATCCCTTCGTCTTGGGAGATGCAAGACGAGCCTGCATTCAATTCACTGCAGGGATATCCGGCCTTACTTCGAGTCAGAGCATCTCGGTGTACATTGCACTTGAGGCCACAAATTCAGGGTTCCACTCACATACCTCTAGCTGAGAGAAGCTTCCTCTTGAGGTGCTTGTGCAAAGTTGGTATTCCTCTTGAGTCTAAGCCAGGGACTAAGCTCTCATCTCGAGTTGATTTGGGGTCCTTGGAGCCCTTTCTTGTTGCTCCAGTGACCTCAGGATCCCTCTAGACTTGAGACACTGATCTTGGGTTTTCTCTGGAGTGCCATCAAGGAAATCAAGGCTCCTTTCATTTTTGATGTGGAATACGGAATTGCTCTGCACGCAGGGCAGGGGAATCGGGCCTCATCTCGCGGCGAGGGGGAAGTCTCATGGTTTTTCTCGAGGTGCGGCCGGAACCTGGGGTATATTCTCGAGTTACGACGGGGAGGTCCCTTCCAGACACGTGTTTGTTCAGCGACGTCAGGACTCCTGCCTAGGTGCGAGGGACACCTCGGGATTCTCCTCGAGTCTTGCATGGCAATTGGGACGTGTCTCCACGTGAGGCGGGAGACCCAGGGTCCCTTTCCAAGTGTCACAGTGATCCTGGGACCCCTATCCATTTTCAAGAAGAGTCAGGCATGGTCTCCTTTGTAAGCATTGATCTCTTCAGACCTCTCGAGTTTTCAAAGGATGTGAGGCCTCCGGTCGCGATGAGGCGGAGGAGTAGGTCTTTCTCTGTGGTCTCCACAGGGGATTCAGACAACCCTTCGTCTTGGGAGATGCAAGACGAGCCTGCATTCAATGCACTGCAGGGATATCCGGCCTTACTTCGAGTCAGAGCATCTCGGTGTCCATTCCACATGAGGCCACAAACTCAGGGTCCCTCTCACATACCTGTAGCTGAGAGAAGCCTCCTCTTGAGTTGCTTGTGGAAAGTTGGTATTCCTCTTGTGTCGAAGCCAGGGACTAAGCTCTCATCTCGAGTTGATTTGGGGTCCATGGAGCCCTTTCATTTTGCTCCAGTGACCTCAGGATCCCTCTAGACTTGAGACAGTGATCTTGGGTTTTCTCTGGAGTGCCATCAAGGAAATCAAGGCTCCTTTCACGTTTGATGTGGAAAACGGAATTGCTCTGCATGCAGTGCAGGGGAATCGGGCCTCATGTCCCGTCGAGGGGGAAGTCTCATGGTTTTTCTCGAGTTGCGGCCGGAACCTGGGGTATATTCTCGAGTTATGATGGGGAGGGCCCTTCCATACACGTGTGTGTTCAGCGACATCAGGACTCCTGCCTAGGTGCGACGGACACCTCGGGATTCTCCTCGAGTCTTGGCATGGCAATTGGGACGCGTCTCCACGTGAGGCGGGAGACCCAGGGTCCCTTTCCACGTGCCACAGGGATCCTGGGACTCCTATCCATTTTCAAGAGGAGTCAGGCATCGTCTCCTTTGGAAGCATTGATCTCCGCAGACCTCTCGAGTTTTCAAAGGATGTGAGGCCTCTGGTCGCGATGAGGCGGAGAACTCGTTCTTTCTCTGTGGTCTCCACAGGGGATTCAGATATCCCTTCTTCTTGGGAGATGCAAGACGAGCCTGCATTCAATTCACTGTTGGGATATCCGGCCTTACTGCGAGTCAGAGCATCTCGGTGTCCTTTCCACTTGAGGCCACAAACTCGGGGTCCCTCAAATATACCTGTAGCGGAGAGAAGCCTCCTCTTGAGGTGCTGTTGGAAAGTTGGTATTCCTCTTGAGTCGAAGCCAGGGACTAAGCTCTCATCTCCAGTTGATTTGGGGTCCACGGAGCCATTTCATGTTGCTCCAGTGACCTCAGGATCCCTCTAGACTTGAGACAGTGATCTTGGGTTTTCTCTGGAGTGCCATCAAGGAAATCAAGGCTCCTTTCACGTTTGATGTGGAACACGGAATTGCTCTGCATGCAGTGCAGGGGAATCGGGTCTCAACTCGCGGCGAGGGGGAAATCTCATGGTTTTTCTCGAGTTGCGGCCGGAACCTGGGGTATATTCTCGAGTTACGATGGGGAGGGCCCTTCCAGACACGTGTTTGTTCAGCGACGTCAGGACTCCTGCCTAGGTGCGAGGGACACCTCGGGATTCTCCTCGAGTCTTGGCATGGCAATTGGGACGCGTCTCCACGTGAGGCGGGAGACCCAGTGTCCCTTTCCACGTGCCACAGGGATCCTGGGACTCCTGTCCATTTTCAAGAGGAGTCAGGCATCGTCTCCTTTGGAAGCATTGATCTCCCCGGACCTCTCGAGTTTTCAAAGGATGTGAGGCCTCCGCTCGCGATGAGGCGGAGAATTAGGTCTTTCTCTGTGGTCTCCACAGGGTATTCAGACATCCCTTCGTCTTGGGAGATGCAAGATGAGCCTGCATTCAATTCACTGCAGGGATATCCGGTCTTACTTCGAGTCAGAGCATCTCGGTGTCCATTCCACTTGATGCCACAAACTCAGGGTCCCTCTCACATACCTGTAGCTGAGAGAAGCCTCCTCTTGAGGGGCTTGTGGAAAGTTCATATTCCTCTTGAGTTGAAGCCAGGGACTAAGCTCTCATCTCGAGTTGATTTGTGGTCCACGGAGCCCTTTCCTGTTGGTCCAGTGACCTCAGGATCCCTCTAGACTTGAAACAGTGATCTTGGGTTTTCTCTGGAGTGCCATCAAGGAAATCAAGGCTCCTTTCACGTTTGATGTCGAACACGGAATTGCTCTGCATGCAGTGCAGGGGAATCGGGCCTCAACTCGCGGGGAGGGGTAAATCTCATGGTATTTTTCAGTTGCGGCCGGAACCTGGGATATATTCTCGAGTTACGACAGGGAGGGCCCTTCCAGACACGTGTTTGTTGAGCGACGTCAGGACTCCTGCCTAGGTGCGAGGGACACCTCGGGATTCTCCTCGAGTCTTGCCATGGCAATGGGGACGCGTCTCCATGTGAGGCGGGAGACCCAGGGTCCCTTTTCACGTGCCACAGGAATCCTAGGACTCCTATCCATTTTCAAGAGGAGTCAGGCATCGTCTCCTTTGGAAGCATTGATCTCCGGGGACCTCTCGAGTTTTCAAAGGATGTGAGGCCTCCGGTCGCGATGAGGCTGAGAACACGGTCTTTCTCTGTGGTCTCCACAGGGGATTCACACATCCCTTCGTCTTGGGAGATGCAAGACGAGCCTGCATTCAATTCACTGCAGGAATATCCGGCCTTACTTCGAGTCAGAGCATCTCGGTGTCCATTCCACTTGAGGCCACAAACTCAGGGTCCCTCAAATATACCTGTAGCTGAGAGAAGCCTCCTCTTGAGGTGCTTGTGGAAAGTTGGTATTCCTCTTGAGTCAAAACCAGGGACTAAGCTCTCATCTCGAGTTGATTTGGGGTCCACGGAGCCCTTTCTTGTTGCTCCAGTGACCTCAGGATCCCTCTAGACTTGAGACAGTGATCTTGGGTTTTCTCTGGAGTGCCATCAAGGAAATCAAGGCTCCTTTCTTTTTTGATGTGGAATACGGAATTGCTCTGCACGCAGGGCAGGGGAATCGGGCCTCATCTCGCGGCGAGGGGGAAGTCTCATGGTTTTTCTCGAGTTGCGGCCGGAACCTGGGGTATATTCTCGAGTTACAACGGGGAGGGGCCTTCCAGACACGTGTTTGTTCAGTGACGTCAGGAGTCCTGCCTAGGTGCGAGGGACACCTCGGGATTCTCCTCGAGTCTTGGCATGGCAATTGGGACGCCTCTCCACGTGAGGCGGGAGACCCAGTGTCCCTTTCCCCGTGCCACAGGGATCCTGGGACTCCTATCCATTTTCAAGAGGAGTCAGGTATCGTTTCCTTTGGAAGCATTGATCTCCGCGGACCTCTCGAGTTTTCAAAGGATGTGAGGCCTCCGCTCGCGATGAGGCGGAGAATTAGGTCTTTCTCTGTGGTCTCCACAGGGGATTCAGACATCCCTTCGCCTTGGGAGATGCAAGACGAGCCTGCATTCAATTCACTGCAGGGATATCCGGCCTTACTTCGAGTCAGAGCATCTCGGTGTCCATTCCATTTGAGGCCACAAACTCCGGGGCCCTCTCACATACCTGTAGCTGAGAGAAGCCTCCTCTTGAGGTGCTTGTGGAAAGTTGGTATTCTTCTTGAGTCGAAGCCAGGGACTAAACTCTCATCTCGAGTTGATTTCGGGTCCACAGAGCCCTTTCGTGTTGCTACAGTGACCTCAGGATCGCTCTAGACTTGAAACAGTGATCTTGGGTTTTCTCTGGAGTGCCATCAAGGAAATCAAGGCTCCTTTCACGTTTGATGTCGAACACGGAATTGCTCTGCATGCAGTGCAGGGGAATCGGGCCTCAACTCGCGGCGAGGGGTAAATCTCATGGTTTTGTTCAGTTCCGGCTGGAACCTGGGATATATTCTCGAGTTACGACGCGGAGGGCCCTTCCAGACACGTGTTTGTTGAGCGACGTCAGGACTCCTGCCTAGGTGCGAGGGACACCTCGGGATTCTCCTCGAGTCTTGGCATGGCATTTTGGACGCGTCTCCACGTGAGGCGGGAGACCCAGGGTCCCTTTTCACGTGCCACAGGGATCCTGGGACTCCTATCCATTTTCAAGAGGAGTCAGGCATCGTCTCCTTTGGAAGCATTGATCTCCTCGGACCTCTCGAGTTTTCAAAGGATGTGAGGCCTCCGGTCGCGATGAGGCGGAGAACTCGGTCTTTCTCTGTGGTCTCCCCAGCGGATTCAGACATCCCTTCGTCTTGGGAGATGCAAGATGAGCCTGCATTCAATTCACTGCAGGGATATCCGGCCTTACTTCGAGTCAGAGCATCTCGGTGTCCATTCCACTTGAGGCAACAAACTCAGGGTCCCTCTCACATACCTTTAGCTGAGAGAAGCCTCCTCTTGAGGTGCTTGTGGAAAGTTCGTATTCCTCTTGAGTCGAAGCCAGGGACTAAGCTCTCATCTCGAGTTGATTTGGGGTTCATGGAGCCCTTTGGTGTTGCTCCAGTGACCTCAGGATCCCTCTAGACTTGAGACAGTGATCTTGGGTTTTCTCTGGAGTGCCATCAAGGAAATCAAGGCTCCTTTCACGTTTGATGTGGAACACGGAATTGCTCTGCACGCAGGGCAGGGGAAATGGGTCTCATCCCGCGGCGAGGGGGAAGTCTCATGGTTTTTCTCGAGATGCGGCCGGAACCTGGGGTATATTCTCGAGTTACGACGGGGAGGGCCCTTCCAGACACGTGTTTGTTCAGCGACGTCTGGACTCCTGCCTAGGTGCGAGGGACAACTCGGGATTCTCCTCGAGTTTTGGCATGGCAATTGAGACGCGTCTCCACGTGAGGTGGGAGACCCAGTGTCCCTTTCCACGTGCCACTCGGATCCTGGGACTCCTATCGATTTTCAAGAGGAGTCAGGCATCGTCTCCTTTGGAAGCATTGATCTCCGAGGACCTCTTGAGTTTTCAAAGGATCCGAGGCCTCCGTTCGCGATGAGGCGGAGAACTAGGTCTTTCTCTGCGGTCTCCACAGGGGATTCAGACATCCCTTCGTCTTGGGAGATTCAAGACGGGCCGGCATTCAATTCACTGAAGGGATATCCGGCCTTACTTCGAGTCAGAGCATCTCGGTGTCCATTCCACATGAGGCCACAAATTCAGGGTCCCTCTCACATACCTGTAGCTGAGAGAAGCCTCCTCTTGAGGTGCTTGTGGAAACTTGGTATTCCTCTTGAGTCGAAGCCAGGGACTAAGCTCTCATCTCGAGTTGATTTGGGTTCCACGGAGCCCTTTGGTGTTGCAACAGTGACGTCAGGATCCCTCTAGACTTGAGACAGTGATCTTGGGTTTTCTCTGGAGTGCCACCAAGGAAATCAAGTCTCCTTTCACGTTTGATGTGGAACACGGAATTGCTCTGCACGCAGTGCAGGGGCATCGGGCCTCATCTCGCGCCGAGGGGGAACTCTCATGGTTTTTCTCGAGTTGCGGCCGGAACCTGGGGTATATACTCGAGTTACGACGGGGAGGGCCCTTCCAGACAAGTGTTTGTTCAGCGATGTCAGGACTCCTGCCTAGGTGCCAGGGACACCTCTGGATTCTCCTCGAGTCTTGACATGGCAATTGGGATGCGTCTTCACGTGAGGCGGGAGACCCATGGTCCCTTTCCACGTGTCACAGGGATCCTGGGACTCCTATCCATTTTCAAGAAGAGTCAGGCATCGTCTCCTTTAGAAGCATTGATCTCTGCAGACCTCTCGAGTTTTCAAAGGATGTGAGGCCTCCGGTCGCGATGAGGCGGAGGAGTAGGTCTTTCTCTGTGGTCTCCACAGGGGATTCAGACATCCCTTCGTCTTGGGAGATGCAAGACGAGCCTGCATTCAATTCACTGCAGGGATATCCGGCCTTACTTCGAGTCAGAGCATCTCGGTGTCCATTCCACTTGAGGTCACAAACTCAGGGTCCCTCTCACATACCTGTAGCTGAGAGAAGCCTCCTCTTGAGTTGCTTGTGGAAAGTTGGTATTCCACTTGTGTCAAAGCCAGGGACTAAGCTCTCATCTCGAGTTGATTTGGGGTCCATGGAGCCCTTTCATGTGGCTCCAGTGACCTCAGGATCCCTCTAGAACTGAGACAGTGATCTTGCGTTTTCTCTGGAGTGCCATCAAGGAAATCAAGGCTACTTTCACTTTTGATGTGGAAAACGGAATTGCTCTGCATGCAGTGCAGGGGAATCGGGCCTCAACTCGCGGCGAGGGGGAAATCTCATGGTTTTTCTCGAGTTGCGGCCGGAACCTGGGGTATATTCTCGAGTTACGACGGGGAGGGCCCTTCCAGACACGTGTTTGTTCAGCGACGTCAGGACTCCTGCCTAAGTGCGAGGGACACCTCGGGATTCTCCTCGAGTCTGGCATGGCTATTGGGACGTGTCTCCACGTGAGGCGGGAGACCCAGGGTCCCTTTCCAAGTACCACAGTGATCCTGGGACTACTATCCATTTTCAAGAAGAGTCAGGCATCGTCTCCTTTAGAAGCATTGATCTCTGCAGACCTCTCGAGTTTTCAAAGGATGTGAGGCCTCCGGTCGCGATGAGGCGGAGGAGTAGGTCTTTCTCTGTGGTCTCCACAGGGGATTCAGACATCCCTTCGTCTTGGGAGATGCAAGACGAGCCTGCATTCAATTCACTGCAGGGATATCCGGCCTTACTTCGAGTCAGAGCATCTCGGTGTCCATTCCACTTGAGGTCACAAACTCAGGGTCCCTCTCACATACCTGTAGCTGAGGAAGCCTCCTCTTGAGTTGCTTGTGGAAAGTTGGTATTCCACTTGTGTCGAAGCCAGGGACTAAGCTCTCATCTCGAGTTGATTTGGGGTCCATGGAGCCCTTTCATGTGGCTCCAGTGACCTCAGGATCCCTCTAGACTTGAGACAGTGATCTTGCGTTTTCTCTGGAGTGCCATCAAGGAAATCAAGGCTACTTTCACGTTTGATGTGGAAAACGGAATTGCTCTGCATGCAGTGCAGGGGAATCGGGCCTCAACTCGCGGCGAGGGGGAAATCTCATGGTTTTTCTCGAGTTGCGGCCGGAACCTGGGGTATATTCTCGAGTTACGACGGGGAGGGCCCTTCCAGACACGTGTTTGTTCAGCGACGTCAGGACTCCTGCCTAAGTGCGAGGGACACTTCGGGATTCTCCTCGAGTCTTGGGATGGCAATTGGGACGCGTCTCCACGTGAGGCGGGAGACCCAGTGTCCCTTTCCACGTGCCACAGGGATCCTGGGACTCCTATCCATTTTCAAGAGGAGTCAGGCATCGTCTCCTTTGGAAGCATTGATCTCCGCAGACCTCTCGAGTTTTCAAAGGATGTGAGGCCTCTGGTCGCGATGAGGCGGAGAACTCGGTCTTTCTCTGTGGTCTCCACAGGGGATTCAGACATCCCTTCTACTTGGGAGATGCAAGACGAGCCTGCATTCAATTCACTGCAGGGATATCCGGCCTTACTTCGAGTCAGAGCATCTCGGTGTCCTTTCCACTTGAGGCCACAAACTCGGGGTCCCTCAAATATACCTGAAGCTGAGAGAAGCCTCCTCTTGAGATGCTTGTGGAAAGTTGGTATTCCTCTTGAGTCTAAGCCAGGGACTAAGCTCTCATCTCGAGTTGATTTGGGGTCCACGGAGCCATTTCATGTTGCTCCAGTGACCTCAGGATCCCTCTAGACTTGAGTCAGTGATCTTGGGTTTTCTCTGGAGTGCCATCAAGGAAATCAAGGCTCCTTTCACGTTTGATGTGGAAAACCGAATTGCTCTGCACGCAGTGCAGGGGAATCGGGCCTCATCTCGCGGAGAGGGGGAAGTCTCATGGTTTTCCTCGAGTTGCGGCCGGAACTTGGGGTATATTCTCGAGTTACGACGGGGAGGGCCCTTCCAGACATGTGTTTGTTCAGCGACGTCAGGACTCCTGCCTAGGTGCGAGGGACACCTCGGGATTCTCCTCGAGTCTTGGCATGGCAATTGGGACGCGTCTCCACGTGTGGCGGGAGACCCAGTGTCCCTTTCCACGTGCCACAGTAATCCTGGGACTCCTATCCATTTTCAAGAGGAGTCAGGCATCGTCTCCTTTGGAAGCATTGATCTCTGCAGACCTCTCGAGTTTTCAAAGGATGTGAGGCCTCCGGTCACGATGAGGCGGAGGACTAGGTCTTTCTCTGTGGTCTCCACAGGGGATTCAGACATCTCTTCGTCTTGGGAGATGCAAGACGAGCCTGCATTCAATTCACTGCAGGGATATCCGGCCTTACTTCGAGTCAGAGCATCTCGGTGTACATTGCACTTGAGGCCACAAATTCAGGGTTCCACTCACATACCTCTAGCTGAGAGAAGCTTCCTCTTGAGGTGCTTGTGCAAAGTTGGTATTCCTCTTGAGTCTAAGCCAGGGACTAAGCTCTCATCTCGAGTTGATTTGGGGTCCTTGGAGCCCTTTCTTGTTGCTCCAGTGACCTCAGGATCCCTCTAGACTTGAGACACTGATCTTGGGTTTTCTCTGGAGTGCCATCAAGGAAATCAAGGCTCCTTTCATTTTTGATGTGGAATACGGAATTGCTCTGCACACAGTGCAGGGGAATCGGGCCTCATGTCGCGGCGAGGGGGAAGTCTCATGGTTTTTCTCGAGTTGCGGCCGGAACCTGGTGTATATTCTCGAGTTGCGATGGGGAGGGCCCTTCCAGACACGTGTTTGTTCAGCGACGTCAGGACTCCTGCCTAAGTGCGAGGGACACTTCGGGATTCTCCTCGAGTCTTGGCATGGCAATTGGGACGCGTCTCCACGTGAGGCGGGAGACCCAGTGTCCCTTTCCACGTGCCACAGGGATCCTGGGACTCCTATCCATTTTCAAGAGGAGTCAGGCATCGTCTCCTTTGGAAGCATTGATCTCCGCAGACCTCTCGAGTTTTCAAAGGATGTGAGGCCTCTGGTCGCGATGAGGCGGAGAACTCGGTCTTTCTCTGTGGTCTCCACAGGGGATTCAGACATCCCTTCTACTTGGGAGATGCAAGACGAGCCTGCATTCAATTCACTGCAGGGATATCCGGCCTTACTTCGAGTCAGAGCATCTCGGTGTCCTTTCCACTTGAGGCCACAAACTCGGGGTCCCTCAAATATACCTGAAGCTGAGAGAAGCCTCCTATTGAGATGCTTGTGGAAAGTTGGTATTCCTCTTGAGTCTAAGCCAGGGACTAAGCTCTCATCTCGAGTTGATTTGGGGTCCACGGAGCCATTTCATGTTGCTCCAGTGACCTCAGGATCCCTCTAGCCTTGAGTCAGTGATCTTGGGTTTTCTCTGGAGTGCCATCAAGGAAATCAAGGCTCCTTTCACGTTTGATGTGGAAAACCGAATTGCTCTGCACGCAGTGCAGGGGAATCGGGCCTCATCTCGCGGCGAGGGGGAAGTCTCATGGTTTTCCTCGAGTTGCGGCCGGAACTTGGGGTATATTCTCGAGTTACGACGGGGAGGGCCCTTCCAGACACGTGTTTGTTGAGCGACGTCAGGACTCCTGCCTAGGTGCGAGGGACACCTCGGGATTCTCCTCGAGTCTTGGCATGGCATTTTGGACGCGTCTCCACGTGAGGCGGGAGACCCAGGGTCCCTTTTCACGTGCCACAGGGATCCTGGGACTCCTATCCATTTTCAAGAGGAGTCAGGCATCGTCTCTTTGGAAGCATTGATCTCCTCGGACCTCTCGAGTTTTCAAAGGATGTGAGGCCTCCGGTCGCGATCAGGCGGAGAACTCGCTCTTTCTCTGTGGTCTCCCCAGCGGATTCAGACATCCCTTCGTCTTGGGAGATGCAAGATGAGCCTGCATTCAATTCACTGCAGGGATGTCCGGCCTTACTTCGAGTCAGAGCATCTCGGTGACCATTCCACTTGAGGCAACAAACTCAGGGTCCCTCTCACATACCTGTAGCTGAGAGAAGCCTCCTCTTGAGGTGCTTGTGGAAAGTTCGTATTCCTCTTGAGTCGAAGCCAGGGACTAAACTCTCATCTCGAGTTGATTTGGGGTCCACTGAGCCCTTTGTTGTTGCTACAGTGACCTCAGGATCCCTCTAGACTTGAGACACTGATCTTGGGTTTTCTCTGGAGTGCCATCAAGGAAATCAAGGCTCCTTTCATTTTTGATGTGGAATACGGAATTGCTCTGCACGCAGGGCAGGGGAATTGGGCCTCATCTCGCGGCGAGGGGGAAGTCTCATGGTTTTTCTCGAGTTGCGGCCGGAACCTGGGGTATATTCTCGAGTTACGACGGGGAGGTCCCTTCCAGACACGTGTTTGTACAGCGACGTCAGGACTCCTGCCTAGGTGCGAGGGACACCTCGGGATTCTCCTCGAGTCTGGCATGGCAATTGGGACGCGTCTCCACGTGAGGCGAGAGACCCAGTGTCCCTTTCCACGTGCCACAGGGATCCTGGGACTCCTATCCATTTTCAAGAGGAGTCAGGCATCGTCTCCTTTGGAAGCATTGATCTCCGCAGACCTCTCGAGTTTTCAAAGGATGTGAGGCCTCCGGTCGCGATGAGGCGGAGGAGTAGGTCTTTCTCTGTGGTCTCCACAGGGGATTCAGACATCCCTTCTTCTTGGGAGATGCAAGACGAGACTGCATTCAATTCACTGCAGGGATATCCGGCCTTACTTCGAGTCAGAGCATCTCGGTGTCCATTCCACTTGATGCCACAAACTCAGGGTCCCTCTCACATACCTGTAGCTGAGAGAAGCCTCCTCTTGAGGGGCTTGTGGAAAGTTCATATTCCTCTTGAGTTGAAGCCAGGGACTAAGCTCTCATCTCGAGTTGATTTGTGGTCCACGGAGCCCTTTCCTGTTGGTCCAGTGACCTCAGGATCCCTCTAGACTTGAAACAGTGATCTTGGGTTTTCTCTGGAGTGCCATCAAGGAAATCAAGGCTCCTTTCACGTTTGATGTCGAACACGGAATTGCTCTGCATGCAGTGCAGGGGAATCGGGCCTCAACTCGCGGCGAGGGGTAAATCTCATGGTATTTTTCAGTTGCGGCCGGAACCTGGGATATATTCTCGAGTTACGACAGGGAGGGCCCTTCCAGACACGTGTTTGTTGAGCGACGTCAGGACTCCTGCCTAGGTGCGAGGGACACCTCGGGATTCTCCTAAAGTCTTGGCATGGCAATTGGAACGCGTCTTCACATGAGGCGGGAGACCCAGGGTCCCTTTCCACGTGCCACAGTGATCCTGGGACTCCTATCCATTTTCAAGAGGAGTCAGGAATCGTCTCTTTGGAAGCATTGATCTCCGCGGACCTCTCGAGTTTTCAAAGGATGTGAGGCCTCCGGTCGCGATGAAGCGGAGGACTAGGTCTTTCTCTGCGGTCTCCGCAGGGGATTCAGACATCCCTTCGTCTTGGGAGATGCAAGACGAGCCTGCATTCAATTCACTGCAGGGATATCCGGCCTTACTTCGAGTCAGAGCATCTCGGTGTCCATTCCACCTGAGGCCACAAACTCAGGGTCCCTCTCACATACCTTTAGCAGAGAGAAGCCTCCTCTTGAGGTGCTTGTGGAAAGTTAGTATTCCTCTTGACTCGAATCCAGGATCTAAGCTCTCATCTCGAGTTGATTTGGGGTCCACGGAACCCTTTCGTGTTGCTCCAGTGACCTCAGGATCCCTCTAGACTTGAGACAGTGATCTTGGGTTTTCTCTGGAGTGCCATCAAGGAAATCAAGGCTCCTTTCCCATTTGATGTGGAACACGGAATTGCTCTGCACGCAGTGCAGGGGAATCGGGCCTCATCTCGCGGCGATGGGGAAGTCTCATGGTTTTTCTCGAGTTGCGGCCGGAACCTGGGGTATATTTTCGAGTTACGACGGGGAGGGCCCTTCCAGACACGTGTTTGTTCAGCGACGTCAGGACCCCTGCCTAGGTGCGAGGGACAACTCGGGATTCTCCTCGAGTCTTGGCATGGCAATTGGGACGCGTCTCCACATGAGGCGGGAGACCCAGGGTCCCTTTCCACGTGCCACAGATATCCTGGGACTCTTATCCATTTTCAAGAGGAGTCAGGCATCGTCTCCTTCGGAAGTATTGATCTCAGCGGACCTCTGGAGTTTTCAAAGGATATGAGGCCTCCGGTCGCGAGGAGGCGGAGGACTAGGTCTTTCTCTGTGGTCTCCACAGGGGATTCAGACAACCCTTCGTCTTGGGAGATGCAAGACGAGCCTGCATTCAATTCACTTCAGGGATATCCGGCCTTACTTCGAGTCAGAGCATCTCGGTGTCCATTCCACTTGAGGCCACAAACTCAGGGTCCCTGTCACATACCTGTAGCTGAGAGAAGCCTCCTCTTGAGGTGCTTGTGGAAAGTTGGCATTTCTCTTGAGTCGAAGCCAGGGACTAAGCTCGCATCTCGAGTTGATTTGTGGTCCACGGAGCCCTTTCGTGTCGCTACAGTGACCTCAGGATCCGTCTAGACTTGAGACAGTGATCTTGGGTTTTCCCTGGAGTGCCATCAAGGAAATCAAGGCTCCTTTCATGTTTGATGTGGAACACGGAATTGCTCTGCACGCAGTCCAGGGGAATCGGGCCTCATGTCGCGGCGAGGGGGAAGTCTCATGGTTTTTCTCGAGTTGCAGCCGGAACCTGGGGTATATTCTCGAGTTACGACGGGGAGGGCCCTTCCAGACACGTGTTTGTTCAGCGACGTCAGGACTCCTGCCTAGGAGCGAGGGACACCTCGGGATTCTCCTCGAGTCTTGGCATGGCAATTGGGACGCGTCTCCACGTGAGGCGGGAGACCCAGTGTCCCTTCCCACGTGCCACAGGGATCCTGGGACTCCTATCCATTTTCATGAGGAGTCAGGCATCGTCTCCTTTGGAAGCATTGATCTCCGCGGACCTCTCGGGTTTTCAAAGGATGTGATTCCTCCGCTCGCTGTGAGGCGGAGAATTAGGTTTTTCTCTGTGGTCTCCACAGGGGATTCAGACATCCCTTCGTCTTGGGAGATGCAAGACGAGCCTGCATTCAATTCACTGCAGGGATATCCGGCCTTACTTCGAGTCAGAGCATCTCGGTGTCCATTCCACTTGAGGCCACAAACTCAGGGTCCCTCTCACATACCTGTAGCTGAGAGAAACCTCCTCTTGAGGTGCTTGTGGAAAGTTGGTATTCCTCTTGAGTCGAAGCCAGGGACTAAGCTCTCATCTCGAGTTGATTTGGGGTCCACGGAGCCCTTTCGTGTTCTTCCAGTGACCTCAGGATCCCTCTAGGCTTGAGACAGTGAACTTGGGTATTCTCTGGAGTGCCATCAAGGAAATCAAGGCTCCTTTTACGTTTGATGTGGAACACGGAATTGTTCTGCACGCAGTGCAGGGGATTCGGGCCTCATCTCGCGGCGAGGGGGAATTTCATGGTTTGTCTCGAGTTGCGGACAGAACCTGGGGTATATTCTCGAGTTACGATGGGGAGGGCCCTTCCAGACACGTGTTTGTTCAGCGACGTCAGGACTCCTGCCTAGGTGCGAGGGACACCTCAGGATTCTCCTCGATTCTTGGCATGGCAATTGGGACGTGTCTCCACGTGAGGCGGGAGACCCAGGGTCCCTTTCCACGTGCCACAGGGATCCTGGGACTCCTATCCTTTTTCAAGAGGAGTCAGGATCGTCTCCTTTGGAAGCATTGATCTCCGCGGACCTCTCGAGTTTTCAAAGATGGGAGGCCTCCGGTCACAATGAGGAAGAGAACTAGGTATTTCTCTGTGGTCTCCACAGGGGATTCAGACATCCCTTCGTCTTGGGAGATGCAAGACGAGCCTGCACTCAATTCACTGCACGGATATCCGGCCTTACTTGGAGTCAGAGCATCTCGGTGTCCATTCCCCCTGAGGCCACAAACTCAGGGTCCCTCTCACATACCTGTAGCTGAGAGAAGCCTCGTCTTGATGTGCTTGTGGAAACTTGGTATTCCTCTTGACTCGAAGCAAGGGACTAAGCTCTCATCTCGAGTTGATTTGGGGTCCACGGAGCCCTTTCGTGGTGCTCCAGTGACCTCAGGATCCCTCTAGACTTGAGACAGTGATCTTGGGTTTTCTCTGGAGTGCCATCAAGGAAATCAAGGCTCCTTTCACGTTTGATGTGGAACACGGAATTGCTCTGCACGCACTGCAGGGGAATCGGGCCTCATCTCGCGGCGAGGGGGAAGTCTCATGGTTTTTCTCGAGTTGCGGCCGGAACCTGCGGTATATTCTCGATTTATGACGGGGAGGGTCTTTCCAGACACGTGTTTGTTCAGCGACTTCAGGACCCCTGCTTAGGTGCGAGGGACACCTCGGGATTCTCCTCGAGTCTTGGCATGGCAATTGGGACGCGTCTCCACGTGAGGCGGGAGACCCAGGGTCCCTTTCCACGTGCCACAGGGATCCTGGGACTCCTATCCATTTTCAAGAGGAGTCAGGCATCCTCTCCTTTGGAAGCATTGATCTCCGCGGACCTCTTGAGTTTTCAAAGGATATGAGGCCTCCGGTCGCAATGAGGCGGAGAACTAGGTCTTTCTCTGTGGTCTCCACAGGGGATTCAGACATCCCTTCGTCTTGGGAGATGGAAGACGAGCCTGCATTCAATTCACTGCAGGGATATCTGGCCTTACTTCGAGTCAGAGCATCTCGGTGTCCATTCCACTTGAGGCCACAAACTCAGGGTCCTTCTCACATACCTGTGGCTGAGAGAACCCTCCTCTTGAGGTGCTTGTGGAAAGTTGGTATTCCTCTTGAGTCGAAGCCAGGGACTAAGCTCTCATCTCGAGTTGATTTGGGGTCCACAGAGCCCTTTCGTGTTGCTCCAGTGACCTCAGGATCCCTCTAGACTTGAGACAGTGATCTTGGGTTTTCTCTGGAATGCCATCAAGGAAATCAAGGCTCCTTTCTCTTTTGATGTGGAACACGGAATTGCTCTGCATGCAGTGCAGGGTAATCGGGCCTCATCTCGCGGCGAGGGCGAATTCTCATGGTTTTTCTCGAGTTGCGACCGCAACCTGGGGTATATTCTCGAGTTACGACGGGGAGGGCCCTTCCAGAAACGTGTTTGTTCAGCGACGTCAGGACTCCTGCCTAGGTTGGAGGGACACCCGGGATTCTCCTCGAGTCTCGTCATGGCAATTGGCTCGCGTCTCCACGTGAGGCGGGAGACCCAGGGTCCCTTTCCACGTGCAACAGGGATCCTCGGACTCCTATCCATTTTCAAGAGGAGTCAGTCATCGTCTCCTTTGGAAGCATTGATCTCCGCGGACCTCTCCATTTTTCAAAGGATGTGAGGACTCCAGTGGCGATGATGCGGAGAACTAGGTCTTTCTCTGTGGTCTCCACAGGGGATTCAGACATGCCTTCGTCCTGGGAGATGCAAGACGAGCCTGCATTCAATTCACTGCAGGGATATCTGGCCTTACTTCGAGTCAGAACACCTCGATGTCCATTCCACTTCAGGCCACAAACTCAGGGTCCCTCTCACATACCTGCAGCTGAGAGAAGCCTCCTCTTGAGGTGCTTGTGGAAAGTTGGTATTGCTCTTGAGTCGAAGCCAGGACTAAGCTCTCATCTCGAGTTGATTTCGGGTCCTCGGAGCCCTTTCATGTTGCTACAGTGACCTCAGGATCCCTCTAGACTTGAGACAGTGATCTTTGGTTTTCTCTGGAGGGCCATCAAGGAAATCAAGGCTCCTTTCACGTTTGATGTGGAACACGGAATTGCTCTGCAGCCAGTCCAGGGAAATCGGCCCTCATCTCGTGGCGAGGGGGAAGTCTCATGGTTTTTCTCGAGTTGCGGCCGGATCCTGGGGTATATTCTCGAGTTACGACGGGGAGGGTCTTCCAGAAACGTGTTTGTTCAGCGATGTCAGGACTCCTGCCTTGGTGCTAGGGACACCTCGGGATTCTCCTCGAGGCTTGACATGGCAATTGGGACGCGTCTCCACGTGAGGTGAGAGACCCAGGGTCCCTTTCCACGTGAAACAGGGATCCTGGGACTCCTATCCATTTTCAAGAGGAGTCAGGCATCGTCTCCTTTGGAAGCATTGATCTCCGCGGACTTTTCGAATTTTCAAAGGATGTGAGGCCTTGTCGCAATGAGGCGGAGAACTAGGTCTTTCTCTGTGGTCTCCACAGGGGATACAGACATCCCTTCGTCTTGGGAGATGCAAGACGAGCCTGCATTCAATTCACTGCAGCGAAATCCAGCCTTACTTCGAGTCAGAGCATCTCGGTGTCCATTCCACTTGAGGCCACAAACTCAGGGTCCCTCTCACATACCTGTAGCTGAGAGAAGCCTCCTCTTGAGGTGCTTGTGGAACGTTGGTATACCTCTTGAGTCGAAGTTAGGGACTAAGCTCTCATCTCGAGTTGATTTCGGGTCCACGGAGCCCTTTCTTGTTGCTCCAATGACCTCAGGATCCCTCTAGACTTGGGACAGTGATCTTGGGTTTTCTCTGGAGTGCCATCAAGGAAATCAAGTCTCCTTTCCCGTTTGATGTGGAACACGGAATTGCTCTGCATGCAGTGCAGGGGAATCGGGCCTCATGTCGCGGCGAGGGGGAAGTCTCATGGTTTTTCTCGAGTTGCGGCTGGAACCTGGGGTATATTCTCGAGTTACGACGGGGAGGTCCCTTCCAGACACGTGTTTGTTCAGGGACGTCTGGACTCCTGCCTAGGTGCGAAGGACACCTCGGTATTCTCCTCGAGTCTTGGCATGGCAATTGCGAGGCATCTCCACGTGAAAGGGAGACCCAGGGTCCCTTTCCCCGTGCCACAGGGATCCTGGGACTCCTATCCTTTTTCAAGAGGAGTCAGGCATCCTCTCCTTTGGAAGCATTGATCTCCGAGGACCTCTCGAGTTTTCAAAGGATGTGAGTCCTCCGCTCACGATGTGGTGAGAACTAGATCTTTCTCTGTGGTCTCCACAGGGGATTCAGACATCCCTTCGTCTTGGGAGATGCAAGACGAGCCTGCACTCAATTCACTGCACGGATATCCGGCCTTACTTCGAGTCAGAGCATCTCGGTGTCCATTGCACTTGAGGCCACAAACTCAGGGTCCCTCTCACATACCTGTAGCTGAGAGAAGCCTCCTCTTGAGGTGCTTGTGGAAAGTTGGTATTCCTCTCGAGTCGAAGCCGGGGACTAAGCTCTCATCTCGAGTTGATTTGGGGTCCATGGAGCCCTTTCGTGTTGCTCCAGTGACCTCAGGATCCCTCTAGACTTGAGACAGTGATCTTGGGTTTTCTCTGGAGTGCCATCAAAGAAATCAAGGCTCCTTTCTTTTTTGATGTGGAATACGGAATTGCTCTGCATGCAGTGCAGGGGAATCGGGCCTCATCTCTCGGCGAGGGGGAAGTCTCATGGTTTTTCTCGAGTTGCGGCCAGAACCTGGGGTATATTCTCGAGTTACGACGGGGACGGCACTTCCAGACACGTGTTTGTTCAGCGACGTCAGGACTCCTGCCTAGGTGCGAAGGACACCTCGGGATTCTCCTCGAGTCTTGGCATGGCAATTGGGACGCGTCTCCACGTGAGGCGGGAGACCCAGGGTCCCTTTCCACGTGCCACAGGGATCCTGGGACTCCTATCCATTTTCAAGAGGAGTCAGGCATCGTCTCCTTTGGAAGCATTGATCTCCTCGGACCTCTTGAGTTTTCAAAGGATGTGAGGCCTCCGGTCGCGATGAGGCGGAGAACTAGGACTTTCTCTGTGGTCTCCACAGGGGATTCAGACATTCCTTCGTCTTGAGAGATGCAAGACGAGCCTGCATTCAATTCATTGCAGGGATATCTGGCCTTACTTCGAGTCAGAGCATCTCGGTGTCCATTCCACTTGAGGCCACAAACTCAGAGTCCTTCTCACATACCTGTGGCTGAGAGAACCCTCCTCTTGGGGTGCTTGTGGAGAGTTGGTATTCCTCTTGAGTCGAAGCCAGGTACTAAGCTCTCATCTCGAGTTGATTTGGGGTCCACGGAGCCCTTTCTTGTTTCTCCAGTGACCTCAGGATCCCTCTAGACTTGAGACTGTGATCCTGGGTTTTCTCTGGAGTGCCATCAAGGAAATCAAGGCTCCTTTCACGTTTGATGTGGAACACGGAATTGCTCTGCACGCAGTCCAGGGGAATCGGGCCTCATCTCGCGTCGAGGGGAAAGTCTCATGGTTTTTCTCGAGTTGCGGCCGGAACCTGGGGTATATTCTCGATTTACGACGAGGAGGACCCTTCCAGACACGTGATAGGTGCGAGGGACACCTCGGGATTCTCCGCGAGTCTTGGCATGGCAATTGGGATGCGTCTCCACGTGAGGCGGGAGACCCAGGGTCCCTTTCCACGTGCCACAGGGATCCTGGGACTCCTATCCATTTTCAAGAGGAGTCAGGCATCGTCTCCTTTGGAAGCATTGATCTCCGCTGACCTCTCGAGTTTTCAAAGAATGTGAGGCCACAGGTCGCGATGAGGAGGAGGACTATGTCATTCTCTGTGGTCTGCACAGGGGTTTCAGACATCCCTTCGTCTTGGGAGATGCAAGACGAGCCTGCATTCACTTCACTGCAGGGATATCCGGCCTTACTTCGAGTCAGAGCATCTCGGTGTCCATTCCCCTTGAGGCCACAAACTCAGGGTCCCTCTCACATTCCTGGAGCTGAGAGAAGCCTCCTCTTGAGGTGCTTGTGGAAAGTTGGTATTCCTCTTGAGTCGAAGCCAGGGACTAAGCTCTCATCTCGAGTTGATTTGGGGTCCACGGAGCCCTTTCGTGTTGCTCCAGTGACCTCAGGATCCCTCTAGACTTGAGACAGTGATCTTGGGTTTTCTCTGGAGTGCCATCAAAGAAATCAAGGCTCCTTTCATTTTTGATGTGGAATACGGAATTTCTCTGCATGCAGTGCAGGGGAATCGGGCCTCATCTCTCGGCGAGGGGGAAGTCTCATGGTTTTTCTCGAGTTGCGGCCGGAACCCTGGGTATATTCTCGAGTTACGACGGGGACGGCCCTTCCAGACACATGTTTGTTCAGCGACGTCAGGACTCCTGCCTAGGTGCGAGGGACACCTCGGGATTCTCCTCGAGTCTTGGAATGGCAATTGGGACGCGTCTCCACGTGAGGCGGGAGACCCAGGGTCCCTTTCCACGTGCCACAGGGATCCTGGGACTCCTATCCATTTTCAAGAGGAGTCAGGCATCGTCTTCTTTGGAAGCATTGATCTCCGCGGACCTCTTGAGTTTTCAAAGGATGTGAGGCCTCCGGTCGCGATGAGGCGGAAAACTAGTACTTTCTCTGCGGTCTCCACAGGGGATTCAGACATTCCTTCGTCTTGAGAGATGCAAGACGAGCCTGCGTTCAATTCATTGCTGGGATATCTGGCCTTACTTCGAGTCAGAGCATCTCGGTGTCCATTCCACTTGAGGCCACAAACTCAGAGTCCTTCTCACATACCTGTGGCTGAGAGAACCCTCCTCTTGGGGTGCTTGTGGAGAGTTGGTATTCCTCTTGCGTAGAAGCCAGGTACTAAGCTCTCATCTCGAGTTGATTTGGGGTCCACGGAGCCCTTTCGTGTTGCTCCAGTGACCTCAGGATCCCTCTAGACTTGAGACAGTGATCCTGGGTTTTCTCTGGAGTGCCATCAAGGAAATCAAGGCTCCTTTCAGGTTTGATGTGGAACACGGAATTGCTCTGCACGCAGTCCAGGGGAATCGGGCCTCATCTCGCGTCGAGGGGAAAGTCTCATGGTTTTTCTCGAGTTGCGGCCGGAACCTGGGGTATATTCTCGATTTACGACGGGGAAGGCCCTTCCAGACACGTGTTTGTTCAGCGACGTCAGGACTCCTGCCTAGGTGCCAGGGACACCTCGGGATTCTCCTCGAGTATTGGCATGGCAATTGGGACGCGTCTCCACGTGAGGCGGGAGACCCAGGGTCCCTTTCCACGTGCCACAGGAATCCTGGGACTCCTATCCATTTTCAAGAGGAGTCAGGCATCGTCTCCTTTGGAAGCATTGATCTCCGCGGACCTCTCGAGTTTTCAAACGATGTGAGGCCTCCGGTCGCGATGAGGCGGAGAACTCGGTCTTTCTCTCTGGTCTCCACAGGGGATTCAGACATCCCTTCGTCTTGGGAGATGCAAGACGAGCCTGCATTCAATTCACTGCAGGGATATACGGCCTTACTTCGAGTCAGAGCATCTCGGTGTCCATTCCACTTGAGGCCACAAACTCAGGGTCCCTCGCACATACCTGTACCTGAGAGAAGCCTCCTCTTGAGGTGCTTGTGGAAAGTTGGTATTCCTCTTGAGTCGAAGCCAGGGACTAAGCTCTCATCTCGAGTTGATTTGGGGTCCACGAGCCCTTTCGTGTTGCTCCAGTGACCTCAGGATCCCTCTAGACTTGAGACAGTGATCTTGGGATTTCTCTGGAGTGTCATCAAGGAAATCAAGGCTCCTTTCAGGTTTGATGTGGAACACGGAATTGTTCTGCACGCAGTGCAGGGGAATCGGGTCTCATCTCGCAGCGAGGGGGAAGTCTCATGGTTTTTCTCGAGTTGCGGCCGGAACCTGGGGTATATTCTCGAGTTACGACGGGGAGGGCCCTTCCAGACACGTGTTTGTTCAGCGACGTCAGGACTCCTGCCTAGGTGCGAGGGACACCTCGGGATTCTCCTCGAGTCTTGGCATGGCAATTGGGATGCGTCTCCACGTGAGGCGGGAGACCCAGGGTCCCTTTCCCCGTGCCACAGGGATCCTGGAACTCCTATCCATTTTCAAGAGGAGTCAGGCATCGTCTCCTTTGGAAGAATTGATCTCCGCGGACCTCTCGAGTTTTCAAAGGATGTGAGGCCTCCGGTCGCGAAGAGGCGGAGGACTAGGTCTTTCTCTGTGGTCTCCACAGCGGATTCAGACATCCCTTCGTCTTGGGAGATGCAAGACGAGCCTGCATTCAATTCACTGCAGGGATGTCCGGCCTTACTTCGAGTCAGAGAATATCGGTATCCATTCCACTTGAGGCCACAAACTCAGGGTCCCTCTCACATACCTTTAGCTGAGAGAAGCCTCCTCTTGAGGTGCTTTTGGAAAGTTGGTATTCCTCTTGACTCGAAGCCAGGGACTAAGCTCTCATCTCGAGTTGATTTGGGGTCCATGGAGAACTTTCTTGTTGCTCCAGTGTCCTCAGGATCGCTCTAGACTTGAGACAGTGATCTTGGGTTTTCTCTGGAGTGCCATCAAGGAAATCAAGGCTCCTTTCACGTTTGATGTGGAACTCAGAATTGCTCTGCACGCAGTGCAGGGGAATCGGGCTTCATCTCGCGGCGAGGGGGAAGTCTCATGGTTTTTCTCGAGTTGCGGCCGGAACCTGGGGTATATTCTCGAGTTATGACGGCGAGGGCCCTTCCAGACACGTGATAGGTGCGAGGGACACCTCGGGATTCTCCTAAAGTCTTGGCATGGCAATTGGAACGCGTCTCCACATGAGGCGGGAGACCCAGGGTCCCTTTCCACGTGCCACAGGGATCCTGGTACTCCTCTCCATTTTCAAGAGGAGTCAGGCATCGTCTCTTTGGAAGCATTGATCTCCGCGGACCTCTCGAGTTTTCAAAGGATGTGAGGCCTCCGTTCGCGATGAGGCGAAGGACTAGGTCTTTCTCTGCGGTCTCCGCAGGGGATTCAGACATCCCTTCGTCTTGGGAGATGCAAGACGAGCCTGCATTCAATTCACTGCAGGGATATGCGGCCTTACTTCGAGTCAGAGCATCTCGATGTCCATTCCACTTGAGGCCACAAACTCAGGGTCCCTCTCACATACCTTTAGCAGAGAGAAGCCTCCTCTTGAGGTGCTTGTGGAAAGTTAGTATTCCTCTTGACTCGAAACCAGGATCTAAGCTCTCATCTCGAGTGGATTTGGGGTCCACGGAACCCTTTCGTGTTGCTCCAGTGACCTCAGGATCCCTCTAGACTTGAGACAGTGATCCTGGGTTTTCTCTGGAGTGCCATCAAGGAAATCAAGGCTCCTTTCAGGTTTGATGTGGAACACGGAATTGCTCTGCACGCAATGCAGGGGAATCGGGCCTCATCTCGCGCCGAGGGGGAAGTCTCATGGTTTTTCTCGAGTTGCGGCCGGAACCTGGGATATATACTCGAGTTACGACGGGGAGGGCCCTTCCAGACACGTGTTTGTTCAGCGACGTCAGTACTCCTGCCTAGGTGCGAGGGACACCTCGGGATTCTCCTCGAGTCTTGGCATGGCAATTGGGACGCGTCTCCACGTGAGGCGGGAGACCCAGGCTCCCTTTCCACGTGCCACAGGGATCCTGGGACTCCTATCCATTTTCAAGAGGAGTCAGGCATCGTCTCCTGTGGAAGCATTGATCTCTGCAGACCTCTCCAGTTTTCAAAAGATGTGAGGCCTCCGGTCGCGATGAGGCGGAGAACTAGGTCATTCTCTGTGGTCTCCAAAGGGGATTCAGACATCCCTTCGTCTTGGGAGATGCAAGACGCGCCGGCATTCAATTCTCTGCAGGGTTATCCGGCCTTACTTCGAGTTACAGCATCTCAGGGTCCATTGCACCTGAGGCCACAAACTCAGGGACCCTCTCACATACCTCTAGCTGAGAGAAACCTTCTCTTGAGGTGCTTGTTGAAAGTTGGTATGACACTTGAGTCGAAGCCAGGGACTAAGCTCTCATCTCGAGTTGATTTGGGGTCCATGGAGCCATTTCGTTTTGCTACAGTGACTTCAGGATCCCTCTAGACTTGAGACAGTGATCTTGGGTTTTCTCTGGAGTGCCATCAAGGAAATCAAGGCTCCTTTCACGTTTGATGTGGAACACGGAATTGCTCTGCACGCAGTGCAGGGGAATCGGGCCTCATCTCGCGGCGAGGGGGAAGTCTCATGGTTTTTCTCGAGTTGCGGCCGGAACCTGGGGTATAATATCGAGTTAAGACGGAGAGGGCCCTTCCAGACACGTGTTTGTTCAGCTACCTGAGGACTCCTGCCTAGGTGCGAGGGACACCTCGGAATTCTCCTCGAGTCTTGGCATGGCAATTGGGACGCGTCTCCACGTGAGGCGGGAGACCCAGCGTCACTTTCCACGTGCCACAGGGATCCTGAGACACCTATCCATTTTCAAGAGGAGTCAGGCATCGTCTCCTTTGGAAGCATTGATCTCCGCGGACCTCTCTAATTTTCAAAGGACGTGAGGCCTCCGTTCGCGTTGAGGCTGAGAACTATGTCTTTCTCTGTGGACTCCACAGGGGATTCAGACAAACCTTCGTCTTGTGAGATGCAAGACGAGCCTGCATTCAATTCACTGCAGGGATATCCTGCTTTACTTCGAGTCAGAGCATCTCGGTGTCCATTCCACTTGCGGCCACAAACTCAGGGGCCCTCTCACATACCTGTAGCTGAGAGAAGCCTCCTCTTGAGGTGCTTGTGGAAAGTTGGTATTCCTCTTGAGTCGAAGCCAGGGACTAAGCTCTCATCTCGAGTTGATATGGGGTCCACTGAGCCCTTTGGTGTTGCTCCAGTGACCTCAGGATCCCTCTAGACTTGAGACAGTGATCTTGGGTTTTCTCTAGAGTGCCATCAAGGAAATCAAGGCTCCTTTCACGTTTGATGTGGAACACGGAATTGCTCTGCACGCAGTGTAGGGGAATCGGGCCTCATCTCGCGGCGAGGGGGAAGTCTCATATTTTTTCTACAGTTGCGGAAGGACCCTGGGGTATATTCTCGAGTTACGACGGGGAGGGCCCTTCCAGACACGTGTTTGTTCAGGGACGTCAGGACTCGGGCCTAGGTGCGAGGGACACCTACGGATTCTCCTCGAGTCTTGGCATGGCAATTGGGACGCGTCTCCACGTGAGGCGGGAGACCCAGTGTCCCTTTCCACGTGCCACAGGGATCCTGGGACTCCTGTCCATTTTCAAGAGGAGTCAGGCATCGTCTCCTTTGGAAGCATTGATCTCCGCGGACCTCTCGAGTTTTCAAAGGATGTGAGGCCTCCGCTCGCGATGAGGCGGAGAATTAGGTCTTTCTCTGTGGTCTCCACAGGGGATTCAGACATCCCTTCGTCTTGGGAGATGCAAGATGAGCCTGCATTCAATTCACTGCAGGGATATCCGGTCTTACTTCGAGTCAGAGCATCTCGTGTCCATTCCACTTGATGCCACAAACTCAGGGTCCCTCTCACATACCTGTAGCTGAGAGAAGCCTCCTCTTGAGGGGCTTGTGGAAAGTTCATATTCCTCTTGAGTTGAAGCCAGGGACTAAGCTCTCATCTCGAGTTGATTTGTGGTCCACGGAGCCCTTTCCTGTTGGTCCAGTGACCTCAGGATCCCTCTAGACTTGAAACAGTGATCTTGGGTTTTCTCTGGAGTGCCATCAAGGAAATCAAGGCTCCTTTCACGTTTGATGTCGAACACGGAATTGCTCTGCATGCAGTGCAGGGGAATCGGGCCTCAATTCGCGGGGAGGGGTAAATCTCATGGTATTTTTCAGTTGCGGCCGGAACCTGGGATATATTCTCGAGTTACGACAGGGAGGGCCCTTCCAGACACGTGTTTGTTGAGCGACGTCAGGACTCCTGCCTAGGTGCGAGGGACACCTCGGGATTCTCCTCGAGTCTTGCCATGGCAATGGGGACGCGTCTCCATGTGAGGCGGGAGACCCAGGGTCCCTTTTCACGTGCCACAGGAATCCTAGGACTCCTATCCATTTTCAAGAGGAGTCAGGCATCGTCTCCTTTGGAAGCATTGATCTCCGGGGACCTCTCGAGTTTTCAAAGGATGTGAGGCCTCCGGTCGCGATGAGGCGGAGAACACGGTCTTTCTCTGTGGTCTCCACAGGGGATTCACACATCCCTTCGTCTTGGGAGATGCAAGACGAGCCTGCATTCAATTCACTGCAGGAATATCCGGCCTTACTTCGAGTCAGAGCATCTCGGTGTCCATTCCACTTGAGGCCACAAACTCAGGGTCCCTCAAATATACCTGTAGCTGAGAGAAGCCTCCTCTTGAAGTGCTTGTGGAAAGTTGGTATTCCTCTTGAGTCAAAACCAGGGACTAAGCTCTCATCTCGAGTTGATTTGGGGTCCACGGAGCCCTTACTTGTTGCTCCAGTGACCTCAGGATCCCTCTAGACTTGAGACAGTGATCTTGGGTTTTCTCTGGAGTGCCATCAAGGAAATCAAGGCTCCTTTCATTTTTGATGTGGAATACGGAATTGCTCTGCACGCAGGGCAGGGGAATCGGGCCTCATCTCGCGGCGAGGGGGGAGTCTCATGGTTTTTCTCGAGTTGCGGCCGGAACCTGGGGTATATTCTCGAGTTACGACGGGGAGGGGACTTCCAGACACGTGTTTGTTCAGTGACGTCAGGAATCCTGCCTAGGTGCGAGGGACACCTCGGGATTCTCCTCGAGTCTTGGCATGGCAATTGGGACGCCTCTCCACGTGAGGCGGGAGACCCAGTGTCCCTTTCCACGTGCCACAGGGATCCTGGGACTCCTATCCATTTTCAAGAGGAGTCTGGCATCGTTTCCATTGGAAGCATTGATCTCCACATACCTCTCGAGTTTTCAAAGGATGTGAGGCCTCCGCTCGCGATGAGGCGGAGAATTAGGTCTTTCTCTGTGGTCTCCACAGGGGATTCACACATCCCTTCGTCTTGGGAGATGCAAGACGAGCCTGCATTCAATTCACTGCAGGAATATCCGGCCTTACTTCGAGTCAGAGCATCTCGGTGTCCATTCCACTTGAGGCCACAAACTCAGGGTCACTCAAATATACCTGTAGCTGAGAGAAGCCTCCTCTTGAAGTGCTTGTGGAAAGTTGGTATTCCTCTTGAGTCAAAACCAGGGACTAAGCTCTCATCTCGAGTTGATTTGGGGTCCACGGAGCCCTTACTTGTTGCTCCAGTGACCTCAGGATCCCTCTAGACTTGAGACAGTGATCTTGGGTTTTCTCTGGAGTGCCATCAAGGAAATCAAGGCTCCTTTCATTTTTGATGTGGAATACGGAATTGCTCTGCACGCAGGGCAGGGGAATCGGGCCTCATCTCGCGGCGAGGGGGGAGTCTCATGGTTTTTCTCGAGTTGCGGCCGGAACCTGGGGTATATTCTCGAGTTACGACGGGGAGGGGACTTCCAGACACGTGTTTGTTCAGTGACGTCAGGACTCCTGCCTAGGTGCGAGGGACACCTCGGGATTCTCCTCGAGTCTTGGCATGGCAATTGGGACGCCTCTCCACGTGAGGCGGGAGACCCAGTGTCCCTTTCCACGTGCCACAGGGATCCTGGGACTCCTATCCATTTTCAAGAGGAGTCTGGCATCGTTTCCTTTGGAAGCATTGATCTCCACAGACCTCTCGAGTTTTCAAAGGATGTGAGGCCTCCGCTCGCGATGAGGCGGAGAATTAGGTCTTTCTCTGTGGTCTCCACAGGGGATTCAGACATCCCTTCGCCTTGGGAGATGCAAGACGAGCCTGCATTCAATTCACTGCAGGGATATCCGGCCTTACTTCGAGTCAGAGCATCTCGGTGTCCATTCCACTTGAGGCCACAAACTCAGGGTCCCTCAAATATACCTGTAGCTGAGAGAAGCCTCCTCTTGAGGTGCTTGTGGAAAGTTGGTATTCCTCTTGAGTCAAAGCCAGGGACTAAGCTCTCATCTCGAGTTGATTTGGGGTCCACGGAGCCCTTTCTTGTTGCTCCAGTGACCTCAGGATCCCTCTAGACTTGAGACAGTGATCTTGGGTTTTCTCTGGAGTGCCATCAAGGAAATCAAGGCTCCTTTCTTTTTTGATGTGGAATACGGAATTGCTCTGCACGCAGGGCAGGGGAATCGGGCCTCATCTCGCGGCGAGGGGGAAGTCTCATGGTTTTTCTCGAGTTGCGGCCGGAACCTGGGGTATATTCTCGAGTTACAACGGGGAGGGGCCTTCCAGACACGTGTTTGTTCAGTGACGTCAGGAGTCCTGCCTAGGTGCGAGGGACACCTCGGGATTCTCCTCGAGTCTTGGCATGGCAATTGGGACGCCTCTCCACGTGAGGCGGGAGACCCAGTGTCCCGTTCCCCGTGCCACAGGGATCCTGGGACTCCTATCCATTTTCAAGAGGAGTCAGGTATCGTTTCCTTTGGAAGCATTGATCTCCGCGGACCTCTCGAGTTTTCAAAGGATGTGAGGCCTCCGCTCGCGATGAGGCGGAGAATTAGGTCTTTCTCTGTGGTCTCCACAGGGGATTCAGACATCCCTTCGCCTTGGGAGATGCAAGACGAGCCTGCATTCAATTCACTGCAGAGATATCCGGCCTTACTTCGAGTCAGAGCATCTCGGTGTCCATTCCATTTGAGGCCACAAACTCCGGGGCCCTCTCACATACCTGTAGCTGAGAGAAGCCTCCTCTTGAGGTGCTTGTGGAAAGTTGGTATTCTTCTTGAGTCGAAGCCAGGGACTAAACTCTCATCTCAAGTTGATTTCGGGTCCACAGAGCCCTTTCGTGTTGCTACAGTGACCTCAGGATCGCTCTAGACTTGAAACAGTGATCTTGGGTTTTCTCTGGAGTGCCATCAAGGAAATCAAGGCTCCTTTCACGTTTGATGTCGAACACGGAATTGCTCTGCATGCAGTGCAGGGGAATCGGGCCTCAACTCGCGGCGAGGGGTAAATCTCATGGTTTTGTTCAGTTCCGGCTGGAACCTGGGATATATTCTCGAGTTACGACGCGGAGGGCCCTTCCAGACACGTGTTTGTTGAGCGACGTCAGGACTCCTGCCTAGGTGCGAGGGACACCTCGGGATTCTCCTCGAGTCTTGGCATGGCATTTTGGACGCGTCTCCACGTGAGGCGGGAGACCCAGGGTCCCTTTTCACGTGCCACAGGGATCCTGGGACTCCTATCCATTTTCAAGAGGAGTCAGGCATCGTCTCCTTTGGAAGCATTGATCTCCTCGGACCTCTCGAGTTTTCAAAGGATGTGAGGCCTCCGGTCGCGATGAGGCGGAGAACTCGGTCTTTCTCTGTGGTCTCCCCAGCGGATTCAGACATCCCTTCGTCTTGGGAGATGCAAGATGAGCCTGCATTCAATTCACTGCAGGGATATCCGGCCTTACTTCGAGTCAGAGCATCTCGGTGTCCATTCCACTTGAGGCAACAAACTCAGGGTCCCTCTCACATACCTTTAGCTGAGAGAAGCCTCCTCTTGAGGTGCTTGTGGAAAGTTCGTATTCCTCTTGAGTCGAAGCCAGGGACTAAGCTCTCATCTCGAGTTGATTTGGGGTTCATGGAGCCCTTTGGTGTTGCTCCAGTGACCTCAGGATCCCTCTAGACTTGAGACAGTGATCTTGGGTTTTCTCTGGAGTGCCATCAAGGAAATCAAGGCTCCTTTCACGTTTGATGTGGAACACGGAATTGCTCTGCACGCAGGGCAGGGGAAATGGGCCTCATCCCGCGGCGAGGGGGAAGTCTCATGGTTTTTCTCGAGTTGCGGCCGGAACCTGGGGTATATTCTCGAGTTACGACGGGGAGGGCCCTTCCAGACACGTGTTTGTTCAGCGACGTCTGGACTCCTGCCTAGGTGCGAGGGACAACTCGGGATTCTCCTCGAGTTTTGGCATGGCAATTGAGACGCGTCTCCACGTGAGGCGGGAGACCCAGTGTCCCTTTCCACGTGCCACTCGGATCCTGGGACTCCTATCCATTTTCAAGAGGAGTCAGGCATCGTCTCCTTTGGAAGCATTGATCTCCGAGGACCTCTTGAGTTTTCAAAGGATCCGAGGCCTCCGTTCTCGATGAGGCGGAGAACTAGGTCTTTCTCTGCGGTCTCCACAGGGGATTCAGACATCCCTTCGTCTTGGGAGATTCAAGACGGGCCGGCATTCAATTAACTGAAGGGATATCCGGCCTTACTTCGAGTCAGAGCATCTCGGTGTCCATTCCACATGAGGCCACAAATTCAGGGTCCCTCTCACATACCTGTAGCTGAGAGAAGCCTCCTCTTGAGGTGCTTGTGGAAACTTGGTATTCCTCTTGAGTCGAAGCAAGGGACTAAGCTCTCATCTCGAGTTGATTTGGGTTCCACGGAGCCCTTTGGTGTTGCAACAGTGACGTCAGGATCCCTCTAGACTTGAGACAGTGATCTTGGGTTTTCTCTGGAGTGCCACCAAGGAAATCAAGTCTCCTTTCACGTTTGATGTGGAACACGGAATTGCTCTGCACGCAGTGCAGGGGCATCGGGCCTCATCTCGCGCCGAGGGGGAACTCTCATGGTTTTTCTCGAGTTGCGGCCGGAACCTGGGGTATATACTCGAGTTACGACGGGGAGGGCCCTTCCAGACAAGTGTTTGTTCAGCGATGTCAGGACTCCTGCCTAGGTGCCAGGGACACCTCTGGATTCTCCTCGAGTCTTGACATGGCAATTGGGATGCGTCTTCACGTGAGGCGGGAGACCCAGGGTCCCTTTCCACGTGTCACAGGGATCCTGGGACTCCTATCCATTTTCAAGAAGAGTCAGGCATCGTCTCCTTTAGAAGCATTGATCTCTGCAGACCTCTCGAGTTTTCAAAGGATGTGAGGCCTCCGGTCGCGATGAGGCGGAGGAGTAGGTCTTTCTCTGTGGTCTCCACAGGGGATTCAGACATCCCTTCGTCTTGGGAGATGCAAGACGAGCCTACATTCAATTCACTGCAGGGATATCCGGCCTTACTTCGAGTCAGAGCATCTCGGTGTCCATTCCACTTGAGGTCACAAACTCAGGGTCCCTCTCACATACCTGTAGCTGAGAGAAGCCTCCTCTTGAGTTGCTTGTGGAAAGTTGGTATTCCACTTGTGTCAAAGCCAGGGACTAAGCTCTCATCTCGAGTTGATTTGGGGTCCATGGAGCCCTTTCATGTGGCTCCAGTGACCTCAGGATCCCTCTAGAACTGAGACAGTGATCTTGCGTTTTCTCTGGAGTGCCATCAAGGAAATCAAGGCTACTTTCACTTTTGATGTGGAAAACGGAATTGCTCTGCATGCAGTGCAGGGGAATCGGGCCTCAACTCGCGGCGAGGGGGAAATCTCATGGTTTTTCTCGAGTTGCGGCCGGAACCTGGGGTATATTCTCGAGTTACGACGGGGAGGGCCCTTCCAGACACGTGTTTGTTCAGCGACGTCAGGACTCCTGCCTAAGTGCGAGGGACACCTCGGGATTCTCCTCGAGTCTGGCATGGCAATTGGGACGTGTCTCCACGTGAGGCGGGAGACCCAGGGTCCCTTTCCAAGTACCACAGTGATCCTGGGACTCCTATCCATTTTCAAGAAGAGTCAGGCATCGTCTCCTTTAGAAGCATTGATCTCTGCAGACCTCTCGAGTTTTCAAAGGATGTGAGGCCTCCGGTCGCGATGAGGCGGAGGAGTAGGTCTTTCTCTGTGGTCTCCACAGGGGATTCAGACATCCCTTCGTCTTGGGAGATGCAAGACGTGCCTGCATTCAATTCACTGCAGGGATATCCGGCCTTGCTTCGAGTCAGAGCATCTCGGTGTCCATTCCACTTGAGGTCACAAACTCAGGGTCCCTCTCACATACCTGTAGCTGAGAGAAGCCTCCTCTTGAGTTGCTTGTGGAAAGTTGGTATTCCACTTGTGTCAAAGCCAGGGACTAAGCTCTCATCTCGAGTTGATTTGGGGTCCATGGAGCCCTTTCATGTGGCTCCAGTGACCTCAGGATCCCTCTAGACTTGAGACAGTGATCTTGCGTTTTCTCTGGAGTGCCATCAAGGAAATCAAGGCTACTTTCACGTTTGATGTGGAATACGGAATTGCTCTGCATGCAGTGCAGGGGAATCGGGCCTCAACTCGCGGCGAGGGGGAAATCTCATGGTTTTTCTCGAGTTGCGGCCGGAACCTGGGGTATATTCTCGAGTTACGACGGGGAGGGCCCTTCCTTACACGTGTTTGTTCAGCGACGTCAGGACTCCTGCCTAAGTGCGAGGGACACTTCGGGATTCTCCTCGAGTCTTGGCATGGCAATTGGGACGCGTCTCCACGTGAGGCGGGAGACCCAGTGTCCCTTTCCACGTGCCACAGGGATTCTGGGACTCCTATCCATTTTCAAGAGGAGTCAGGCATCGTCTCCTTTGGAAGCATTGATCTCCGCAGACCTCTCGAGTTTTCAAAGGATGTGAGGCCTCTGGTCGCGATGAGGCGGAGAACTCGGTCTTTCTCTGTGGTCTCCACAGGGGATTCAGACATCCCTTCTACTTGGGAGATGCAAGACGAGCCTGCATTCAATTCACTGCAGGGATATCCGGCCTTACTTCGAGTCAGAGCATCTCGGTGTCCTTTCCACTTGAGGCCACAAACTCGGGGTCCCTCAAATATACCTGAAGCTGAGAGAAGCCTCCTCTTGAGATGCTTGTGGAAAGTTGGTATTCCTCTTGAGTCTAAGCCAGGGACTAAGCTCTCATCTCGAGTTGATTTGGGGTCCACGGAGCCATTTCATGTTGCTCCAGTGACCTCAGGATCCCTCTAGACTTGAGTCAGTGATCTTGGGTTTTCTCTGGAGTGCCATCAAGGAAATCAAGGCTCCTTTCACGTTTGATGTGGAAAACCGAATTGCTCTGCACGCAGTGCAGGGGAATCGGGCCTCATCTCGCGGCGAGGGGGAAGTCTCATGGTTTTCCTCGAGTTGCGGCCGGAACTTGGGGTATATTCTCGAGTTACGACGGGGAGGGCCCTTCCAGACATGTGTTTGTTCAGCGACGTCAGGACTCCTGCCTAGGTGCGAGGGACACCTCGGGATTCTCCTCGAGTCTTGGCAGGGCAATTGGGACGCGTCTCCACGTGTGGCGGGAGACCCAGTGTCCCTTTCCACGTGCCACAGTAGTCCTGGGACTCCTATCCATTTTCAAGAGGAGTCAGGCATCGTCTCCTTTGGAAGCATTGATCTCTGCAGACCTCTCGAGTTTTCAAAGGATGTGAGGCCTCCGGTCACGATGAGGCGGAGGACTAGGTCTTTCTCTGTGGTCTCCACAGGGGATTCAGACATCTCTTCGTCTTGGGAGATGCAAGACGAGCCTGCATTCAATTCACTGCAGGGATATCCGGCCTTACTTCGAGTCAGAGCATCTCGGTGTACATTGCACTTGAGGCCACAAATTCAGGGTTCCACTCACATACCTCTAGCTGAGAGAAGCTTCCTCTTGAGGTGCTTGTGCAAAGTTGGTATTCCTCTTGAGTCTAAGCCAGGGACTAAGCTCTCATCTCGAGTTGATTTGGGGTCCTTGGAGCCCTTTCTTGTTGCTCCAGTGACCTCAGGATCCCTCTAGACTTGAGACACTGATCTTGGGTTTTCTCTGGAGTGCCATCAAGGAAATCAAGGCTCCTTTCATTTTTGATGTGGAATACGGAATTGCTCTGCACACAGTGCAGGGGAATCGGGCCTCATGTCGCGGCGAGGGGGAAGTCTCATGGTTTTTCTCGAGTTGCGGCCGGAACCTGGTGTATATTCTCGAGTTGCGATGGGGAGGGCCCTTCCAGACACGTGTTTGTTCAGCGACGTCAGGACTCCTGCCTAAGTGCGAGGGACACTTCGGGATTCTCCTCGAGTCTTGGCATGGCAATTGGGACGCGTCTCCACGTGAGGCGGGAGACCCAGTGTCCCTTTCCACGTGCCACAGGGATCCTGGGACTCCTATCCATTTTCAAGAGGAGTCAGGCATCGTCTCCTTTGGAAGCATTGATCTCCACAGACCTCTCGAGTTTTCAAAGGATGTGAGGCCTCTGGTCGCGATGAGGCGGAGAACTCGGTCTTTCTCTGTGGTCTCCACAGGGGATTCAGACATCCCTTCTACTTGGGAGATGCAAGACGAGCCTGCATTCAATTCACTGCAGGGATATCCGGCCTTACTTCGAGTCAGAGCATCTCGGTGTCCTTTCCACTTGAGGCCACAAACTCGGGGTCCCTCAAATATACCTGAAGCTGAGAGAAGCCTCCTCTTGAGATGCTTGTGGAAAGTTGGTATTCCTCTTGAGTCTAAGCCAGGGACTAAGCTCTCATCTCGAGTTGATTTGGGGTCCACGGAGCCATTTCATGTTGCTCCAGTGACCTCAGGATCCCTCTAGACTTGAGTCAGTGATCTTGGGTTTTCTCTGGAGTGCCATCAAGGAAATCAAGGCTCCTTTCACGTTTGATGTGGAAAACCGAATTGCTCTGCAGGCAGTGCAGGGGAATCGGGCCTCATCTCGCGGCGAGGGGGAAGTCTCATGGTTTTCCTCGAGTTGCGGCCGGAACTTGGGGTATATTCTCGAGTTACGACGGGGAGGGCCCTTCCAGACATGTGTTTGTTCAGCGACGTCAGGACTCCTGCCTAGGTGCGAGGGACACCTCGGGATTCTCCTCGAGTCTTGGCATGGCAATTGGGACGCGTCTCCACGTGTGGCGGGAGACCCAGTGTCCCTTTCCACGTGCCACAGTAATCCTGGGACTCCTATCCATTTTCAAGAGGAGTCAGGCATCGTCTCCTTTGGAAGCATTGATCTCTGCAGACCTCTCGAGTTTTCAAAGGATGTGAGGCCTCCGGTCACGATGAGGCGGAGGACTAGGTCTTTCTCTGTGGTCTCCACAGGGGATTCAGACATCCCTTCGTCTTGGGAGATGCAAGACGAGCCTGCATTCAATTCACTGCAGGGATATCCGGCCTTACTTCGAGTCAGAGCATCTCGGTGTACATTGCACTTGAGGCCACAAATTCAGGGTTCCACTCACATACCTCTAGCTGAGAGAAGCTTCCTCTTGAGGTGCTTGTGCAAAGTTGGTATTCCTCTTGAGTCTAAGCCAGGGACTAAGCTCTCATCTCGAGTTGATTTGGGGTCCTTGGAGCCCTTTCTTGTTGCTCCAGTGACCTCAGGATCCCTCTAGACTTGAGACACTGATCTTGGGTTTTCTCTGGAGTGCCATCAAGGAAATCAAGGCTCCTTTCATTTTTGATGTGGAATACGGAATTGCTCTGCACGCAGGGCAGGGGAATCGGGCCTCATCTCGCGGCGAGGGGGAAGTCTCATGGTTTTTCTCGAGGTGCGGCCGGAACCTGGGGTATATTCTCGAGTTACGACGGGGAGGTCCCTTCCAGACACGTGTTTGTTCAGCGACGTCAGGACTCCTGCCTAGGTGCGAGGGACACCTCGGGATTCTCCTCGAGTCTTGCATGGCAATTGGGACGTGTCTCCACGTGAGGCGGGAGACCCAGGGTCCCTTTCCAAGTGTCACAGTGATCCTGGGACCCCTATCCATTTTCAAGAAGAGTCAGGCATGGTCTCCTTTGTAAGCATTGATCTCTTCAGACCTCTCGAGTTTTCAAAGGATGTGAGGCCTCCGGTCGCGATGAGGCGGAGGAGTAGGTCTTTCTCTGTGGTCTCCACAGGGGATTCAGACAACCCTTCGTCTTGGGAGATGCAAGACGAGCCTGCATTCAATGCACTGCAGGGATATCCGGCCTTACTTCGAGTCAGAGCATCTCGGTGTCCATTCCACATGAGGCCACAAACTCAGGGTCCCTCTCACATACCTGTAGCTGAGAGAAGCCTCCTCTTGAGTTGCTTGTGGAAAGTTGGTATTCCTCTTGTGTCGAAGCCAGGGACTAAGCTCTCATCTCGAGTTGATTTGGGGTCCATGGAGCCCTTTCATTTTGCTCCAGTGACCTCAGGATCCCTCTAGACTTGAGACAGTGATCTTGGGTTTTCTCTGGAGTGCCATCAAGGAAATCAAGGCTCCTTTCACGTTTGATGTGGAAAACGGAATTGCTCTGCATGCAGTGCAGGGGAATCGGGCCTCATGTCCCGTCGAGGGGGAAGTCTCATGGTTTTTCTCGAGTTGCGGCCGGAACCTGGGGTATATTCTCGAGTTATGATGGGGAGGGCCCTTCCATACACGTGTGTGTTCAGCGACATCAGGACTCCTGCCTAGGTGCGACGGACACCTCGGGATTCTCCTCGAGTCTTGGCATGGCAATTGGGACGCGTCTCCACGTGAGGCGGGAGACCCAGGGTCCCTTTCCACGTGCCACAGGGATCCTGGGACTCCTATCCATTTTCAAGAGGAGTCAGGCATCGTCTCCTTTGGAAGCATTGATCTCCGCAGACCTCTCGAGTTTTCAAAGGATGTGAGGCCTCTGGTCGCGATGAGGCGGAGAACTCGTTCTTTCTCTGTGGTCTCCACAGGGGATTCAGATATCCCTTCTTCTTGGGAGATGCAAGACGAGCCTGCATTCAATTCACTGTTGGGATATCCGGCCTTACTTCGAGTCAGAGCATCTCGGTGTCCTTTCCACTTGAGGCCACAAACTCGGGGTCCCTCAAATATACCTGTAGCTGAGAGAAGCCTCCTCTTGAGGTGCTGTTGGAAAGTTGGTATTCCTCTTGAGTCGAAGCCAGGGACTAAGCTCTCATCTCCAGTTGATTTGGGGTCCACGGAGCCATTTCATGTTGCTCCAGTGACCTCAGGATCCCTCTAGACTTGAGACAGTGATCTTGGGTTTTCTCTGGAGTGCCATCAAGGAAATCAAGGCTCCTTTCACGTTTGATGTGGAACACGGAATTGCTCTGCATGCAGTGCAGGGGAATCGGGTCTCAACTCGCGGCGAGGGGGAAATCTCATGGTTTTTCTCGAGTTGCGGCCGGAACCTGGGGTATATTCTCGAGTTACGATTGGGAGGGCCCTTCCAGACACGTGTTTGTTCAGCGACGTCAGGACTCCTGCCTAGGTGCGAGGGACACCTCGGGATTCTCCTCGAGTCTTGGCATGGCAATTGGGACGCGTCTCCACGTGAGGCGGGAGACCCAGTGTCCCTTTCCACGTGCCACAGGGATCCTGGGACTCCTGTCCATTTTCAAGAGGAGTCAGGCATCGTCTCCTTTGGAAGCATTGATCTCCGCGGACCTCTCGAGTTTTCAAAGGATGTGAGGCCTCCGCTCGCGATGAGGCGGAGAATTAGGTCTTTCTCTGTGGTCTCCACAGGGTATTCAGACATCCCTTCGTCTTGGGAGATGCAAGATGAGCCTGCATTCAATTCACTGCAGGGATATCCGGTCTTACTTCGAGTCAGAGCATCTCGGTGTCCATTCCACTTGATGCCACAAACTCAGGGTCCCTCTCACATACCTGTAGCTGAGAGAAGCCTCCTCTTGAGGGGCTTGTGGAAAGTTCATATTCCTCTTGAGTTGAAGCCAGGGACTAAGCTCTCATCTCGAGTTGATTTGTGGTCCACGGAGCCCTTTCCTGTTGGTCCAGTGACCTCAGGATCCCTCTAGACTTGAAACAGTGATCTTGGGTTTTCTCTGGAGTGCCATCAAGGAAATCAAGGCTCCTTTCACGTTTGATGTCGAACACGGAATTGCTCTGCATGCAGTGCAGGGGAATCGGGCCTCAACTCGCGGGGAGGGGTAAATCTCATGGTATTTTTCAGTTGCGGCCGGAACCCGGGATATATTCTCGAGTTACGACAGGGAGGGCCCTTCCAGACACGTGTTTGTTGAGCGACGTCAGGACTCCTGCCTAGGTGCGAGGGACACCTCGGGATTCTCCTCGAGTCTTGCCATGGCAATGGGGACGCGTCTCCATGTGAGGCGGGAGACCCAGGGTCCCTTTTCACGTGCCACAGGAATCCTAGGACTCCTATCCATTTTCAAGAGGAGTCAGGCATCGTCTCCTTTGGAAGCATTGATCTCCGGGGACCTCTCGAGTTTTCAAAGGATGTGAGGCCTCCGGTCGCGATGAGGCTGAGAACACGGTCTTTCTCTGTGGTCTCCACAGGGGATTCACACATCCCTTCGTCTTGGGAGATGCAAGACGAGCCTGCATTCAATTCACTGCAGGAATATCCGGCCTTACTTCGAGTCAGAGCATCTCGGTGTCCATTCCACTTGAGGCCACAAACTCAGGGTCCCTCAAATATACCTGTAGCTGAGAGAAGCCTCCTCTTGAGGTGCTTGTGGAAAGTTGGTATTCCTCTTGAGTCAAAACCAGGGACTAAGCTCTCATCTCGAGTTGATTTGGGGTCCACGGAGCCCTTTCTTGTTGCTCCAGTGACCTCAGGATCCCTCTAGACTTGAGACAGTGATCTTGGGTTTTCTCTGGAGTGCCATCAAGGAAATCAAGGCTCCTTTCTTTTTTGATGTGGAATACGGAATTGCTCTGCACGCAGGGCAGGGGAATCGGGCCTCATCTCGCGGCGAGGGGGAAGTCTCATGGTTTTTCTCGAGTTGCGGCCGGAACCTGGGGTATATTCTCGAGTTACAACGGGGAGGGGCCTTCCAGACACGTGTTTGTTCAGTGACGTCAGGAGTCCTGCCTAGGTGCGAGGGACACCTCGGGATTCTCCTCGAGTCTTGGCATGGCAATTGGGACGCCTCTCCACGTGAGGCGGGAGACCCAGTGTCCCTTTCCCCGTGCCACAGGGATCCTGGGACTCCTATCCATTTTCAAGAGGAGTCAGGTATCGTTTCCTTTGGAAGCATTGATCTCCGCGGACCTCTCGAGTTTTCAAAGGATGTGAGGCCTCCGCTCGCGATGAGGCGGAGAATTAGGTCTTTCTCTGTGGTCTCCACAGGGGATTCAGACATCCCTTCGCCTTGGGAGATGCAAGACGAGCCTGCATTCAATTCACTGCAGGGATATCCGGCCTTACTTCGAGTCAGAGCATCTCGGTGTCCATTCCATTTGAGGCCACAAACTCCGGGGCCCTCTCACATACCTGTAGCTGAGAGAAGCCTCCTCTTGAGGTGCTTGTGGAAAGTTGGTATTCTTCTTGAGTCGAAGCCAGGGACTAAACTCTCATCTCGAGTTGATTTCGGGTCCACAGAGCCCTTTCGTGTTGCTACAGTGACCTCAGGATCGCTCTAGACTTGAAACAGTGATCTTGGGTTTTCTCTGGAGTGCCATCAAGGAAATCAAGGCTCCTTTCACGTTTGATGTCGAACACGGAATTGCTCTGCATGCAGTGCAGGGGAATCGGGCCTCAACTCGCGGCGAGGGGTAAATCTCATGGTTTTGTTCAGTTCCGGCTGGAACCTGGGATATATTCTCGAGTTACGACGCGGAGGGCCCTTCCAGACACGTGTTTGTTGAGCGACGTTAGGACTCCTGCCTAGGTGCGAGGGACACCTCGGGATTCTCCTCGAGTCTTGGCATGGCATTTTGGACGCGTCTCCACGTGAGGCGGGAGACCCAGGGTCCCTTTTCACGTGCCACAGGGATCCTGGGACTCCTATCCATTTTCAAGAGGAGTCAGGCATCGTCTCCTTTGGAAGCATTGATCTCCTCGGACCTCTCGAGTTTTCAAAGGATGTGAGGCCTCCGGTCGCGATGAGGCGGAGAACTCGGTCTTTCTCTGTGGTCTCCCCAGCGGATTCAGACATCCCTTCGTCTTGGGAGATGCAAGATGAGCCTGCATTCAATTCACTGCAGGGATATCCGGCCTTACTTCGAGTCAGAGCATCTCGGTGTCCATTCCACTTGAGGCAACAAACTCAGGGTCCCTCTCACATACCTTTAGCTGAGAGAAGCCTCCTCTTGAGGTGCTTGTGGAAAGTTCGTATTCCTCTTGAGTCGAAGCCAGGGACTAAGCTCTCATCTCGAGTTGATTTGGGGTTCATGGAGCCCTTTGGTGTTGCTCCAGTGACCTCAGGATCCCTCTAGACTTGAGACAGTGATCTTGGGTTTTCTCTGGAGTGCCATCAAGGAAATCAAGGCTCCTTTCACGTTTGATGTGGAACACGGAATTGCTCTGCACGCAGGGCAGGGGAAATGGGCCTCATCCCGCGGCGAGGGGGAAGTCTCATGGTTTTTCTCGAGTTGCGGCCGGAACCTGGGGTATATTCTCGAGTTACGACGGGGAGGGCCCTTCCAGACACGTGTTTGTTCAGCGACGTCTGGACTCCTGCCTAGGTGCGAGGGACAACTCGGGATTCTCCTCGAGTTTTGGCATGGCAATTGAGACGCGTCTCCACGTGAGGCGGGAGACCCAGTGTCCCTTTCCACGTGCCACTCGGATCCTGGGACTCCTATCCATTTTCAAGAGGAGTCAGGCATCGTCTCCTTTGGAAGCATTGATCTCCGAGGACCTCTTGAGTTTTCAAAGGATCCGAGGCCTCCGTTCGCGATGAGGCGGAGAACTAGGTCTTTCTCTGCGGTCTCCACAGGGGATTCAGACATCCCTTCGTCTTGGGAGATTCAAGACGGGCCGGCATTCAATTAACTGAAGGGATATCCGGCCTTACTTCGAGTCAGAGCATCTCGGTGTCCATTCCACATGAGGCCACAAATTCAGGGTCCCTCTCACATACCTGTAGCTGAGAGAAGCCTCCTCTTGAGGTGCTTGTGGAAACTTGGTATTCCTCTTGAGTCGAAGCAAGGGACTAAGCTCTCATCTCGAGTTGATTTGGGTTCCACGGAGCCCTTTGGTGTTGCAACAGTGACGTCAGGATCCCTCTAGACTTGAGACAGTGATCTTGGGTTTTCTCTGGAGTGCCACCAAGGAAATCAAGTCTCCTTTCACGTTTGATGTGGAACACGGAATTGCTCTGCACGCAGTGCAGGGGCATCGGGCCTCATCTCGCGCCGAGGGGGAACTCTCATGGTTTTTCTCGAGTTGCGGCCGGAACCTGGGGTATATACTCGAGTTACGACGGGGAGGGCCCTTCCAGACAAGTGTTTGTTCAGCGATGTCAGGACTCCTGCCTAGGTGCCAGGGACACCTCTGGATTCTCCTCGAGTCTTGACATGGCAATTGGGATGCGTCTTCACGTGAGGCGGGAGACCCAGGGTCCCTTTCCACGTGTCACAGGGATCCTGGGACTCCTATCCATTTTCAAGAAGAGTCAGGCATCGTCTCCTTTAGAAGCATTGATCTCTGCAGACCTCTCGAGTTTTCAAAGGATGTGAGGCCTCCGGTCGCGATGAGGCGGAGGAGTAGGTCTTTCTCTGTGGTCTCCACAGGGGATTCAGACATCCCTTCGTCTTGGGAGATGCAAGACGAGCCTGCATTCAATTCACTGCAGGGATATCCGGCCTTACTTCGAGTCAGAGCATCTCGGTGTCCATTCCACTTGAGGTCACAAACTCAGGGTCCCTCTCACATACCTGTAGCTGAGAGAAGCCTCCTCTTGAGTTGCTTGTGGAAAGTTGGTATTCCACTTGTGTCAAAGCCAGGGACTAAGCTCTCATCTCGAGTTGATTTGGGGTCCATGGAGCCCTTTCATGTGGCTCCAGTGACCTCAGGATCCCTCTAGAACTGAGACAGTGATCTTGCGTTTTCTCTGGAGTGCCATCAAGGAAATCAAGGCTACTTTCACTTTTGATGTGGAAAACGGAATTGCTCTGCATGCAGTGCAGGGGAATCGGGCCTCAACTCGCGGCGAGGGGGAAATCTCATGGTTTTTCTCGAGTTGCGGCCGGAACCTGGGGTATATTCTCGAGTTACGACGGGGAGGGCCCTTCCAGACACGTGTTTGTTCAGCGACGTCAGGACTCCTGCCTAAGTGCGAGGGACACCTCGGGATTCTCCTCGAGTCTGGCATGGCAATTGGGACGTGTCTCCACGTGAGGCGGGAGACCCAGGGTCCCTTTCCAAGTACCACAGTGATCCTGGGACTCCTATCCATTTTCAAGAAGAGTCAGGCATCGTCTCCTTTAGAAGCATTGATCTCTGCAGACCTCTCGAGTTTTCAAAGGATGTGAGGCCTCCGGTCGCGATGAGGCGGAGGAGTAGGTCTTTCTCTGTGGTCTCCACAGGGGATTCAGACATCCCTTCGTCTTGGGAGATGCAAGACGAGCCTGCATTCAATTCACTGCAGGGATATCCGGCCTTGCTTCGAGTCAGAGCATCTCGGTGTCCATTCCACTTGAGGTCACAAACTCAGGGTCCCTCTCACATACCTGTAGCTGAGAGAAGCCTCCTCTTGAGTTGCTTGTGGAAAGTTGGTATTCCACTTGTGTCGAAGCCAGGGACTAAGCTCTCATCTCGAGTTGATTTGGGGTCCATGGAGCCCTTTCATGTGGCTCCAGTGACCTCAGGATCCCTCTAGACTTGAGACAGTGATCTTGCGTTTTCTCTGGAGTGCCATCAAGGAAATCAAGGCTACTTTCACGTTTGATGTGGAAAACGGAATTGCTCTGCATGCAGTGCAGGGGAATCGGGCCTCAACTCGCGGCGAGGGGGAAATCTCATGGTTTTTCTCGAGTTGCGGCCGGAACCTGGGGTATATTCTCGAGTTACGACGGGGAGGGCCCTTCCAGACACGTGTTTGTTCAGCGACGTCAGGACTCCTGCCTAAGTGCGAGGGACACTTCGGGATTCTCCTCGAGTCTTGGCATGGCAATTGGGACGCGTCTCCACGTGAGGCGGGAGACCCAGTGTCCCTTTCCACGTGCCACAGGGATCCTGGGACTCCTATCCATTTTCAAGAGGAGTCAGGCATCGTCTCCTTTGGAAGCATTGATCTCCGCAGACCTCTCGAGTTTTCAAAGGATGTGAGGCCTCTGGTCGCGATGAGGCGGAGAACTCGGTCTTTCTCTGTGGTCTCCACAGGGGATTCAGACATCCCTTCTACTTGGGAGATGCAAGACGAGCCTGCATTCAATTCACTGCAGGGATATCCGGCCTTACTTCGAGTCAGAGCATCTCGGTGTCCTTTCCACTTGAGGCCACAAACTCGGGGTCCCTCAAATATACCTGAAGCTGAGAGAAGCCTCCTCTTGAGATGCTTGTGGAAAGTTGGTATTCCTCTTGAGTCTAAGCCAGGGACTAAGCTCTCATCTCGAGTTGATTTGGGGTCCACGGAGCCATTTCATGTTGCTCCAGTGACCTCAGGATCCCTCTAGACTTGAGTCAGTGATCTTGGGTTTTCTCTGGAGTGCCATCAAGGAAATCAAGGCTCCTTTCACGTTTGATGTGGAAAACCGAATTGCTCTGCACGCAGTGCAGGGGAATCGGGCCTCATCTCGCGGCGAGGGGGAAGTCTCATGGTTTTCCTCGAGTTGCGGCCGGAACTTGGGGTATATTCTCGAGTTACGACGGGGAGGGCCCTTCCAGACATGTGTTTGTTCAGCGACGTCAGGACTCCTGCCTAGGTGCGAGGGACACCTCGGGATTCTCCTCGAGTCTTGGCAGGGCAATTGGGACGCGTCTCCACGTGTGGCGGGAGACCCAGTGTCCCTTTCCACGTGCCACAGTAGTCCTGGGACTCCTATCCATTTTCAAGAGGAGTCAGGCATCGTCTCCTTTGGAAGCATTGATCTCTGCAGACCTCTCGAGTTTTCAAAGGATGTGAGGCCTCCGGTCACGATGAGGCGGAGGACTAGGTCTTTCTCTGTGGTCTCCACAGGGGATTCAGACATCTCTTCGTCTTGGGAGATGCAAGACGAGCCTGCATTCAATTCACTGCAGGGATATCCGGCCTTACTTCGATTCAGAGCATCTCGGTGTACATTGCACTTGAGGCCACAAATTCAGGGTTCCACTCACATACCTCTAGCTGAGAGAAGCTTCCTCTTGAGGTGCTTGTGCAAAGTTGGTATTCCTCTTGAGTCTAAGCCAGGGACTAAGCTCTCATCTCGAGTTGATTTGGGGTCCTTGGAGCCCTTTCTTGTTGCTCCAGTGACCTCAGGATCCCTCTAGACTTGAGACACTGATCTTGGGTTTTCTCTGGAGTGCCATCAAGGAAATCAAGGCTCCTTTCATTTTTGATGTGGAATACGGAATTGCTCTGCACACAGTGCAGGGGAATCGGGCCTCATGTCGCGGCGAGGGGGAAGTCTCATGGTTTTTCTCGAGTTGCGGCCGGAACCTGGTGTATATTCTCGAGTTGCGATGGGGAGGGCCCTTCCAGACACGTGTTTGTTCAGCGACGTCAGGACTCCTGCCTAAGTGCGAGGGACACTTCGGGATTCTCCTCGAGTCTTGGCATGGCAATTGGGACGCGTCTCCACGTGAGGCGGGAGACCCAGTGTCCCTTTCCACGTGCCACAGGGATCCTGGGACTCCTATCCATTTTCAAGAGGAGTCAGGCATCGTCTCCTTTGGAAGCATTGATCTCCGCAGACGTCTCGAGTTTTCAAAGGATGTGAGGCCTCTGGTCGCGATGAGGCGGAGGAGTAGGTCTTTCTCTGTGGTCTCCACAGGGGATTCAGACATCCCTTCTACTTGGGAGATGCAAGACGAGCCTGCATTCAATTCACTGCAGGGATATCCGGCCTTACTTCGAGTCAGAGCATCTCGGTGTCCTTTCCACTTGAGGCCACAAACTCGGGGTCCCGCAAATATACCTGAAGCTGAGAGAAGCCTCCTCTTGAGATGCTTGTGGAAAGTTGGTATTCCTCTTGAGTCTAAGCCAGGGACTAAGCTCTCATCTCGAGTTGATTTGGGGTCCACGGAGCCATTTCATGTTGCTCCAGTGACCTCAGGATCCCTCTAGACTTGAGTCAGTGATCTTGGGTTTTCTCTGGAGTGCCATCAAGGAAATCAAGGCTCCTTTCACGTTTGATGTGGAAAACCGAATTGCTCTGCAGGCAGTGCAGGGGAATCGGGCCTCATCTCGCGGCGAGGGGGAAGTCTCATGGTTTTCCTCGAGTTGCGGCCGGAACTTGGGGTATATTCTCGAGTTACGACGGGGAGGGCCCTTCCAGACATGTGTTTGTTCAGCGACGTCAGGACTCCTGCCTAGGTGCGAGGGACACCTCGGGATTCTCCTCGAGTCTTGGCATGGCAATTGGGACGCGTCTCCACGTGTGGCGGGAGACCCAGTGTCCCTTTCCACGTGCCACAGTAATCCTGGGACTCCCATCCATTTTCAAGAGGAGTCAGGCATCGTCTCCTTTGGAAGCATTGATCTCTGCAGACCTCTCGAGTTTTCAAAGGATGTGAGGCCTCCGGTCACGATGAGGCGGAGGACTAGGTCTTTCTCTGTGGTCTCCACAGGGGATTCAGACATCCCTTCGTCTTGGGAGATGCAAGACGAGCCTGCATTCAATTCACTGCAGGGATATCCGGCCTTACTTCGAGTCAGAGCATCTCGGTGTACATTGCACTTGAGGCCACAAATTCAGGGTTCCACTCACATACCTCTAGCTGAGAGAAGCTTCCTCTTGAGGTGCTTGTGCAAAGTTGGTATTCCTCTTGAGTCTAAGCCAGGGACTAAGCTCTCATCTCGAGTTGATTTGGGGTCCTTGGAGCCCTTTCTTGTTGCTCCAGTGACCTCAGGATCCCTCTAGACTTGAGACACTGATCTTGGGTTTTCTCTGGAGTGCCATCAAGGAAATCAAGGCTCCTTTCATTTTTGATGTGGAATACGGAATTGCTCTGCACGCAGGGCAGGGGAATCGGGCCTCATCTCGCGGCGAGGGGGAAGTCTCATGGTTTTTCTCGAGGTGCGGCCGGAACCTGGGGTATATTCTCGAGTTACGACGGGGAGGTCCCTTCCAGACACGTGTTTGTTCAGCGACGTCAGGACTCCTGCCTAGGTGCGAGGGACACCTCGGGATTCTCCTCGAGTCTTGCATGGCAATTGGGACGTGTCTCCACGTGAGGCGGGAGACCCAGGGTCCCTTTCCAAGTGTCACAGTGATCCTGGGACCCCTATCCATTTTCAAGAAGAGTCAGGCATGGTCTCCTTTGTAAGCATTGATCTCTTCAGACCTCTCGAGTTTTCAAAGGATGTGAGGCCTCCGGTCGCGATGAGGCGGAGGAGTAGGTCTTTCTCTGTGGTCTCCACAGGGGATTCAGACAACCCTTCGTCTTGGGAGATGCAAGACGAGCCTGCATTCAATGCACTGCAGGGATATCCGGCCTTACTTCGAGTCAGAGCATCTCGGTGTCCATTCCACATGAGGCCACAAACTCAGGGTCCCTCTCACATACCTGTAGCTGAGAGAAGCCTCCTCTTGAGTTGCTTGTGGAAAGTTGGTATTCCTCTTGTGTCGAAGCCAGGGACTAAGCTCTCATCTCGAGTTGATTTGGGGTCCATGGAGCCCTTTCATTTTGCTCCAGTGACCTCAGGATCCCTCTAGACTTGAGACAGTGATCTTGGGTTTTCTCTGGAGTGCCATCAAGGAAATCAAGGCTCCTTTCACGTTTGATGTGGAAAACGGAATTGCTCTGCATGCAGTGCAGGGGAATCGGGCCTCATGTCCCGTCGAGGGGGAAGTCTCATGGTTTTTCTCGAGTTGCGGCCGGAACCTGGGGTATATTCTCGAGTTATGATGGGGAGGGCCCTTCCATACACGTGTGTGTTCAGCGACATCAGGACTCCTGCCTAGGTGCGACGGACACCTCGGGATTCTCCTCGAGTCTTGGCATGGCAATTGGGACGCGTCTCCACGTGAGGCGGGAGACCCAGGGTCCCTTTCCACGTGCCACAGGGATCCTGGGACTCCTATCCATTTTCAAGAGGAGTCAGGCATCGTCTCCTTTGGAAGCATTGATCCCCGCAGACCTCTCGAGTTTTCAAAGGATGTGAGGCCTCTGGTCGCGATGAGGCGGAGAACTCGTTCTTTCTCTGTGGTCTCCACAGGGGATTCAGATATCCCTTCTTCTTGGGAGATGCAAGACGAGCCTGCATTCAATTCACTGTTGGGATATCCGGCCTTACTTCGAGTCAGAGCATCTCGGTGTCCTTTCCACTTGAGGCCACAAACTCGGGGTCCCTCAAATATACCTGTAGCTGAGAGAAGCCTCCTCTTGAGGTGCTGTTGGAAAGTTGGTATTCCTCTTGAGTCGAAGCCAGGGACTAAGCTCTCATCTCCAGTTGATTTGGGGTCCACGGAGCCATTTCATGTTGCTCCAGTGACCTCAGGATCCCTCTAGACTTGAGACAGTGATCTTGGGTTTTCTCTGGAGTGCCATCAAGGAAATCAAGGCTCCTTTCACGTTTGATGTGGAACACGGAATTGCTCTGCATGCAGTGCAGGGGAATCGGGTCTCAACTCGCGGCGAGGGGGAAATCTCATGGTTTTTCTCGAGTTGCGGCCGGAACCTGGGGTATATTCTCGAGTTACGATGGGGAGGGCCCTTCCAGACACGTGTTTGTTCAGCGACGTCAGGACTCCTGCCTAGGTGCGAGGGACACCTCGGGATTCTCCTCGAGTCTTAGCATGGCAATTGGGACGCGTCTCCACGTGAGGCGGGAGACCCAGTGTCCCTTTCCACGTGCCACAGGGATCCTGGGACTCCTGTCCATTTTCAAGAGGAGTCAGGCATCGTCTCCTTTGGAAGCATTGATCTCCGCGGACCTCTCGAGTTTTCAAAGGATGTGAGGCCTCCGCTCGCGATGAGGCGGAGAATTAGGTCTTTCTCTGTGGTCTCCACAGGGTATTCAGACATCCCTTCGTCTTGGGAGATGCAAGATGAGCCTGCATTCAATTCACTGCAGGGATATCCGGTCTTACTTCGAGTCAGAGCATCTCGGTGTCCATTCCACTTGATGCCACAAACTCAGGGTCCCTCTCACATACCTGTAGCTGAGAGAAGCCTCCTCTTGAGGGGCTTGTGGAAAGTTCATATTCCTCTTGAGTTGAAGCCAGGGACTAAGCTCTCATCTCGAGTTGATTTGTGGTCCACGGAGCCCTTTCCTGTTGGTCCAGTGACCTCAGGATCCCTCTAGACTTGAAACAGTGATCTTGGGTTTTCTCTGGAGTGCCATCAAGGAAATCAAGGCTCCTTTCACGTTTGATGTCGAACACGGAATTGCTCTGCATGCAGTGCAGGGGAATCGGGCCTCAACTCGCGGGGAGGGGTAAATCTCATGGTATTTTTCAGTTGCGGCCGGAACCTGGGATATATTCTCGAGGTACGACAGGGAGGGCCCTTCCAGACACGTGTTTGTTGAGCGACGTCAGGACTCCTGCCTAGGTGCGAGGGACACCTCGGGATTCTCCTCGAGTCTTGCCATGGCAATGGGGACGCGTCTCCATGTGAGGCGGGAGACCCAGGGTCCCTTTTCACGTGCCACAGGAATCCTAGGAGTCCTATCCATTTTCAAGAGGAGTCAGGCATCGTCTCCTTTGGAAGCATTGATCTCCGGGGACCTCTCGAGTTTTCAAAGGATGTGAGGCCTCCGGTCGCGATGAGGCTGAGAACACGGTCTTTCTCTGTGGTCTCCACAGGGGATTCACACATCCCTTCGTCTTGGGAGATGCAAGACGAGCCTGCATTCAATTCACTGCAGGAATATCCGGCCTTACTTCGAGTCAGAGCATCTCGGTGTCCATTCCACTTGAGGCCACAAACTCAGGGTCCCTCAAATATACCTGTAGCTGAGAGAAGCCTCCTCTTGAGGTGCTTGTGGAAAGTTGGTATTCCTCTTGAGTCAAAACCAGGGACTAAGCTCTCATCTCGAGTTGATTTGGGGTCCACGGAGCCCTTTCTTGTTGCTCCAGTGACCTCAGGATCCCTCTAGACTTGAGACAGTGATCTTGGGTTTTCTCTGGAGTGCCATCAAGGAAATCAAGGCTCCTTTCTTTTTTGATGTGGAATACGGAATTGCTCTGCACGCAGGGCAGGGGAATCGGGCCTCATCTCGCGGCGAGGGGGAAGTCTCATGGTTTTTCTCGAATTGCGGCCGGAACCTGGGGTATATTCTCGAGTTACAACGGGGAGGGGCCTTCCAGACACGTGTTTGTTCAGTGACGTCAGGAGTCCTGCCTAGGTGCGAGGGACACCTCGGGATTCTCCTCGAGTCTTGGCATGGCAATTGGGACGCCTCTCCACGTGAGGCGGGAGACCCAGTGTCCCTTTCCCCGTGCCACAGGGATCCTGGGACTCCTATCCATTTTCAAGAGGAGTCAGGTATCGTTTCCTTTGGAAGCATTGATCTCCGCGGACCTCTCGAGTTTTCAAAGGATCTGAGGCCTCCGCTCGCGATGAGGCGGAGAATTAGGTCTTTCTCTGTGGTCTCCACAGGGGATTCAGACATCCCTTCGCCTTGGGAGATGCAAGACGAGCCTGCATTCAATTCACTGCAGGGATATCCGGCCTTACTTCGAGTCAGAGCATCTCGGTGTCCATTCCATTTGAGGCCACAAACTCCGGGGCCCTCTCACATACCTGTAGCTGAGAGAAGCCTCCTCTTGAGGTGCTTGTGGAAAGTTGGTATTCTTCTTGAGTCGAAGCCAGGGACTAAACTCTCATCTCGAGTTGATTTCGGGTCCACAGAGCCCTTTCGTGTTGCTACAGTGACCTCAGGATCGCTCTAGACTTGAAACAGTGATCTTGGGTTTTCTCTGGAGTGCCATCAAGGAAATCAAGGCTCCTTTCACGTTTGATGTCGAACACGGAATTGCTCTGCATGCAGTGCAGGGGAATCGGGCCTCAACTCGCGGCGAGGGGTAAATCTCATGGTTTTGTTCAGTTCCGGCTGGAACCTGGGATATATTCTCGAGTTACGACGCGGAGGGCCCTTCCAGACACGTGTTTGTTGAGCGACGTCAGGACTCCTGCCTAGGTGCGAGGGACACCTCGGGATTCTCCTCGAGTCTTGGCATGGCATTTTGGACGCGTCTCCACGTGAGGCGGGAGACCCAGGGTCCCTTTTCACGTGCCACAGGGATCCTGGGACTCCTATCCATTTTCAAGAGGAGTCAGGCATCGTCTCCTTTGGAAGCATTGATCTCCTCGGACCTCTCGAGTTTTCAAAGGATGTGAGGCCTCCGGTCGCGATGAGGCGGAGAACTCGGTCTTTCTCTGTGGTCTCCCCAGCGGATTCAGACATCCCTTCGTCTTGGGAGATGCAAGATGAGCCTGCATTCAATTCACTGCAGGGATATCCGGCCTTACTTCGAGTCAGAGCATCTCGGTGTCCATTCCACTTGAGGCAACAAACTCAGGGTCCCTCTCACATACCTTTAGCTGAGAGAAGCCTCCTCTTGAGGTGCTTGTGGAAAGTTCGTATTCCTCTTGAGTCGAAGCCAGGGACTAAGCTCTCATCTCGAGTTGATTTGGGGTTCATGGAGCCCTTTGGTATTGCTCCAGTGACCTCAGGATCCCTCTAGACTTGAGACAGTGATCTTGGGTTTTCTCTGGAGTGCCATCAAGGAAATCAAGGCTCCTTTCACGTTTGATGTGGAACACGGAATTGCTCTGCACGCAGGGCAGGGGAAATGGGCCTCATCCCGCGGCGAGGGGGACGTCTCATGGTTTTTCTCGAGTTGCGGCCGGAACCTGGGGTATATTCTCGAGTTACGACGGGGAGGGCCCTTCCAGACACGTGTTTGTTCAGCGACGTCTGGACTCCTGCCTAGGTGCGAGGGACAACTCGGGATTCTCCTCGAGTTTTGGCATGGCAATTGAGACGCGTCTCCACATGAGGTGGGAGACCCAGTGTCCCTTTCCACGTGCCACTCGGATCCTGGGACTCCTATCGATTTTCAAGAGGAGTCAGGCATCGTCTCCTTTGGAAGCATTGATCTCCGAGGACCTCTTGAGTTTTCAAAGGATCCGAGGCCTCCGTTCGCGATGAGGCGGAGAACTAGGTCTTTATCTGCGGTCTCCACAGGGGATTCAGACATCCCTTCGTCTTGGGAGATTCAAGACGGGCCGGCATTCAATTCACTGAAGGGATATCCGGCCTTACTTCGAGTCAGAGCATCTCGGTGTCCATTCCACATGAGGCCACAAATTCAGGGTCCCTCTCACATACCTGTAGCTGAGAGATGCCTCCTCTTGAGGTGCTTGTGGAAACTTGGTATTCCTCTTGAGTCGAAGCCAGGGACTAAGCTCTCATCTCGAGTTGATTTCGGTTCCACGGAGACCTTTGGTGTTGCAACAGTGACGTCAGGATCCCTCTAGACTTGAGACAGTGATCTTGGGTTTTCTCTGGAGTGCCACCAAGGAAATCAAGTCTCCTTTCACGTTTGATGTGGAACACGGAATTGCTCTGCACGCAGTGCAGGGGCATCGGGCCTCATCTCGCGCCGAGGGGGAACTCTCATGGTTTTTCTCGAGTTGCGGCCGGAACCTGGGGTATATACTCGAGTTACGACGGGGAGGGCCCTTCCAGACAAGTGTTTGTTCAGCGATGTCAGGACTCCTGCCTAGGTGCCAGGGACACCTCTGGATTCTCCTCGAGTCTTGACATGGCAATTGGGATGCGTCTTCACGTGAGGCGGGAGACCCAGGGTCCCTTTCCACGTGTCACAGGGATCCTGGGACTCCTATCCATTTTCAAGAAGAGTCAGGCATCGTCTCCTTTAGAAGCATTGATCTCTGCAGACCTCTCGAGTTTTCAAAGGATGTGAGGCCTCCGGTCGCGATGAGGCGGAGGAGTAGGTCTTTCTCTGTGGTCTCCACAGGGGATTCAGACATCCCTTCGTCTTGGGAGATGCAAGACGAGCCTGCATTCAATTCACTGCAGGGATATCCGGCCTTACTTCGAGTCAGAGCATCTCGGTGTCCATTCCACTTGAGGTCACAAACTCAGGGTCCCTCTCACATACCTGTAGCTGAGAGAAGCCTCCTCTTGAGTTGCTTGTGGAAAGTTGGTATTCCACTTGTGTCGAAGCCAGGGACTAAGCTCTCATCTCGAGTTGATTTGGGGTCCATGGAGCCCTTTCATGTGGCTCCAGTGACCTCAGGATCCCTCTAGAACTGAGACAGTGATCTTGCGTTTTCTCTGGAGTGCCATCAAGGAAATCAAGGCTACTTTCACTTTTGATGTGGAAAACGGAATTGCTCTGCATGCAGTGCAGGGGAATCGGGCCTCAACTCGCGGCGAGGGGGAAATCTCATGGTTTTTCTCGAGTTGCGGCCGGAACCTGGGGTATATTCTCGAGTTACGACGGGGAGGGCCCTTCCAGACACGTGTTTGTTCAGCGACGTCAGGACTCCTGCCTAAGTGCGAGGGACACCTCGGGATTCTCCTCGAGTCTGGCATGGCAATTGGGACGTGTCTCCACGTGAGGCGGGAGACCCAGGGTCCCTTTCCAAGTACCACAGTGATCCTGGGACTACTATCCATTTTCAAGAAGAGTCAGGCATCGTCTCCTTTAGAAGCATTGATCTCTGCAGACCTCTCGAGTTTTCAAAGGATGTGAGGCCTCCGGTCGCGATGAGGCGGAGGAGTAGGTCTTTCTCTGTGGTCTCCACAGGGGATTCAGACATCCCTTCGTCTTGGGAGATGCAAGACGAGCCTGCATTCAATTCACTGCAGGGATATCCGGCCTTACTTCGAGTCAGAGCATCTCGGTGTCCATTCCACTTGAGGTCACAAACTCAGGGTCCCTCTCACATACCTGTAGCTGAGGAAGCCTCCTCTTGAGTTGCTTGTGGAAAGTTGGTATTCCACTTGTGTCGAAGCCAGGGACTAAGCTCTCATCTCGAGTTGATTTGGGGTCCATGGAGCCCTTTCATGTGGCTCCAGTGACCTCAGGATCCCTCTAGACTTGAGACAGTGATCTTGCGTTTTCTCTGGAGTGCCATCAAGGAAATCAAGGCTACTTTCACGTTTGATGTGGAAAACGGAATTGCTCTGCATGCAGTGCAGGGGAATCGGGCCTCAACTCGCGGCGAGGGGGAAATCTCATGGTTTTTCTCGAGTTGCGGCCGGAACCTGGGGTATATTCTCGAGTTACGACGGGGAGGGCCCTTCCAGACACGTGTTTGTTCAGCGACGTCAGGACTCCTGCCTAAGTGCGAGGGACACTTCGGGATTCTCCTCGAGTCTTGGCATGGCAATTGGGACGCGTCTCCACGTGAGGCGGGAGACCCAGTGTCCCTTTCCACGTGCCACAGGGATCCTGGGACTCCTATCCATTTTCAAGAGGAGTCAGGCATCGTCTCCTTTGGAAGCATTGATCTCCGCAGACCTCTCGAGTTTTCAAAGGATGTGAGGCCTCTGGTCGCGATGAGGCGGAGAACTCGGTCTTTCTCTGTGGTCTCCACAGGGGATTCAGACATCCCTTCTACTTGGGAGATGCAAGACGAGCCTGCATTCAATTCACTGCAGGGATATCCGGCCTTACTTCGAGTCAGAGCATCTCGGTGTCCTTTCCACTTGAGGCCACAAACTCGGGGTCCCTCAAATATACCTGAAGCTGAGAGAAGCCTCCTCTTGAGATGCTTGTGGAAAGTTGGTATTCCTCTTGAGTCTAAGCCAGGGACTAAGCTCTCATCTCGAGTTGATTTGGGGTCCACGGAGCCATTTCATGTTGCTCCAGTGACCTCAGGATCCCTCTAGACTTGAGTCAGTGATCTTGGGTTTTCTCTGGAGTGCCATCAAGGAAATCAAGGCTCCTTTCACGTTTGATGTGGAAAACCGAATTGCTCTGCACGCAGTGCAGGGGAATCGGGCCTCATCTCGCGGAGAGGGGGAAGTCTCATGGTTTTCCTCGAGTTGCGGCCGGAACTTGGGGTATATTCTCGAGTTACGACGGGGAGGGCCCTTCCAGACATGTGTTTGTTCAGCGACGTCAGGACTCCTGCCTAGGTGCGAGGGACACCTCGGGATTCTCCTCGAGTCTTGGCATGGCAATTGGGACGCGTCTCCACGTGTGGCGGGAGACCCAGTGTCCCTTTCCACGTGCCACAGTAATCCTGGGACTCCTATCCATTTTCAAGAGGAGTCAGGCATCGTCTCCTTTGGAAGCATTGATCTCTGCAGACCTCTCGAGTTTTCAAAGGATGTGAGGCCTCCGGTCACGATGAGGCGGAGGACTAGGTCTTTCTCTGTGGTCTCCACAGGGGATTCAGACATCTCTTCGTCTTGGGAGATGCAAGACGAGCCTGCATTCAATTCACTGCAGGGATATCCGGCCTTACTTCGAGTCAGAGCATCTCGGTGTACATTGCACTTGAGGCCACAAATTCAGGGTTCCACTCACATACCTCTAGCTGAGAGAAGCTTCCTCTTGAGGTGCTTGTGCAAAGTTGGTATTCCTCTTGAGTCTAAGCCAGGGACTAAGCTCTCATCTCGAGTTGATTTGGGGTCCTTGGAGCCCTTTCTTGTTGCTCCAGTGACCTCAGGATCCCTCTAGACTTGAGACACTGATCTTGGGTTTTCTCTGGAGTGCCTTCAAGGAAATCAAGGCTCCTTTCATTTTTGATGTGGAATACGGAATTGCTCTGCACACAGTGCAGGGGAATCGGGCCTCATGTCGCGGCGAGGGGGAAGTCTCATGGTTTTTCTCGAGTTGCGGCCGGAACCTGGTGTATATTCTCGAGTTGCGATGGGGAGGGCCCTTCCAGACACGTGTTTGTTCAGCGACGTCAGGACTCCTGCCTAAGTGCGAGGGACACTTCGGGATTCTCCTCGAGTCTTGGCATGGCAATTGGGACGCGTCTCCACGTGAGGCGGGAGACCCAGTGTCCCTTTCCACGTGACACAGGGATCCTGGGACTCCTATCCATTTTCAAGAGGAGTCAGGCATCGTCTCCTTTGGAAGCATTGATCTCCGCAGACCTCTCGAGTTTTCAAAGGATGTGAGGCCTCTGGTCGCGATGAGGCGGAGGAGTAGGTCTTTCTCTGTGGTCTCCACAGGGGATTCAGACATCCCTTCTACTTGGGAGATGCAAGACGAGCCTGCATTCAATTCACTGCAGGGATATCCGGCCTTACTTCGAGTCAGAGCATCTCGGTGTCCTTTCCACTTGAGGCCACAAACTCGGGGTCCCTCAAATATACCTGAAGCTGAGAGAAGCCTCCTCTTGAGATGCTTGTGGAAAGTTGGTATTCCTCTTGAGTCTAAGCCAGGGACTAAGCTCTCATCTCGAGTTGATTTGGGGTCCACGGAGCCATTTCATGTTGCTCCAGTGACCTCAGGATCCCTCTAGCCTTGAGTCAGTGATCTTGGGTTTTCTCTGGAGTGCCATCAAGGAAATCAAGGCTCCTTTCACGTTTGATGTGGAAAACCGAATTGCTCTGCACGCAGTGCAGGGGAATCGGGCCTCATCTCGCGGCGAGGGGGAAGTCTCATGGTTTTCCTCGAGTTGCGGCCGGAACTTGGGGTATATTCTCGAGTTACGACGGGGAGGGCCCTTCCAGACACGTGTTTGTTGAGCGACGTCAGGACTCCTGCCTAGGTGCGAGGGACACCTCGGGATTCTCCTCGAGTCTTGGCATGGCATTTTGGACGCGTCTCCACGTGAGGCGGGAGACCCAGGGTCCCTTTTCACGTGCCACAGGGATCCTGGGACTCCTATCCATTTTCAAGAGGAGTCAGGCATCGTCTCTTTGGAAGCATTGATCTCCTCGGACCTCTCGAGTTTTCAAAGGATGTGAGGCCTCCGGTCGCGATCAGGCGGAGAACTCGCTCTTTCTCTGTGGTCTCCCCAGCGGATTCAGACATCCCTTCGTCTTGGGAGATGCAAGATGAGCCTGCATTCAATTCACTGCAGGGATGTCCGGCCTTACTTCGAGTCAGAGCATCTCGGTGTCCATTCCACTTGAGGCAACAAACTCAGGGTCCCTCTCACATACCTGTAGCTGAGAGAAGCCTCCTCTTGAGGTGCTTGTGGAAAGTTCGTATTCCTCTTGAGTCGAAGCCAGGGACTAAACTCTCATCTCGAGTTGATTTGGGGTCCACTGAGCCCTTTGTTGTTGCTACAGTGACCTCAGGATCCCTCTAGACTTGAGACACTGATCTTGGGTTTTCTCTGGAGTGCCATCAAGGAAATCAAGGCTCCTTTCATTTTTGATGTGGAATACGGAATTGCTCTGCACGCAGGGCAGGGGAATTGGGCCTCATCTCGCGGCGAGGGGGAAGTCTCATGGTTTTTCTCGAGTTGCGGCCGGAACCTGGGGTATATTCTCGAGTTACGACGGGGAGGTCCCTTCCAGACACGTGTTTGTACAGCGACGTCAGGACTCCTGCCTAGGTGCGAGGGACACCTCGGGATTCTCCTCGAGTCTGGCATGGCAATTGGGACGCGTCTCCACGTGAGGCGAGAGACCCAGTGTCCCTTTCCACGTGCCACAGGGATCCTGGGACTCCTATCCATTTTCAAGAGGAGTCAGGCATCGTCTCCTTTGGAAGCATTGATCTCCGCAGACCTCTCGAGTTTTCAAAGGATGTGAGGCCTCCGGTCGCGATGAGGCGGAGGAGTAGGTCTTTCTCTGTGGTCTCCACAGGGGATTCAGACATCCCTTCTTCTTGGGAGATGCAAGACGAGACTGCATTCAATTCACTGCAGGGATATCCGGCCTTACTTCGAGTCAGAGCATCTCGGTGTCCATTCCACTTGATGCCACAAACTCAGGGTCCCTCTCACATACCTGTAGCTGAGAGAAGCCTCCTCTTGAGGGGCTTGTGGAAAGTTCATATTCCTCTTGAGTTGAAGCCAGGGACTAAGCTCTCATCTCGAGTTGATTTGTGGTCCACGGAGCCCTTTCCTGTTGGTCCAGTGACCTCAGGATCCCTCTAGACTTGAAACAGTGATCTTGGGTTTTCTCTGGAGTGCCATCAAGGAAATCAAGGCTCCTTTCACGTTTGATGTCGAACACGGAATTGCTCTGCATGCAGTGCAGGGGAATCGGGCCTCAACTCGCGGCGAGGGGTAAATCTCATGGTATTTTTCAGTTGCGGCCGGAACCTGGGATATATTCTCGAGTTACGACAGGGAGGGCCCTTCCAGACACGTGTTTGTTGAGCGACGTCAGGACTCCTGCCTAGGTGCGAGGGACACCTCGGGATTCTCCTAAAGTCTTGGCATGGCAATTGGAACGCGTCTTCACATGAGGCGGGAGACCCAGGGTCCCTTTCCACGTGCCACAGTGATCCTGGGACTCCTATCCATTTTCAAGAGGAGTCAGGAATCGTCTCTTTGGAAGCATTGATCTCCGCGGACCTCTCGAGTTTTCAAAGGATGTGAGGCCTCCGGTCGCGATGAAGCGGAGGACTAGGTCTTTCTCTGCGGTCTCCGCAGGGGATTCAGACATCCCTTCGTCTTGGGAGATGCAAGACGAGCCTGCATTCAATTCACTGCAGGGATATCCGGCCTTACTTCGAGTCAGAGCATCTCGGTGTCCATTCCACCTGAGGCCACAAACTCAGGGTCCCTCTCACATACCTTTAGCAGAGAGAAGCCTCCTCTTGAGGTGCTTGTGGAAAGTTAGTATTCCTCTTGACTCGAATCCAGGATCTAAGCTCTCATCTCGAGTTGATTTGGGGTCCACGGAACCCTTTCGTGTTGCTCCAGTGACCTCAGGATCCCTCTAGACTTGAGACAGTGATCTTGGGTTTTCTCTGGAGTGCCATCAAGGAAATCAAGGCTCCTTTCCCATTTGAAGTGGAACACGGAATTGCTCTGCACGCAGTGCAGGGGAATCGGGCCTCATCTCGCGGCGATGGGGAAGTCTCATGGTTTTTCTCGAGTTGCGGCCGGAACCTGGGGTATATTTTCGAGTTACGACGGGGAGGGCCCTTCCAGACACGTGTTTGTTCAGCGACGTCAGGACCCCTGCCTAGGTGCGAGGGACAACTCGGGATTCTCCTCGAGTCTTGGCATGGCAATTGGGACGCGTCTCCACATGAGGCGGGAGACCCAGGGTCCCTTTCCACGTGCCACAGATATCCTGGGACTCTTATCCATTTTCAAGAGGAGTCAGGCATCGTCTCCTTCGGAAGTATTGATCTCAGCGGACCTCTGGAGTTTTCAAAGGATATGAGGCCTCCGGTCGCGAGGAGGCGGAGGACTAGGTCTTTCTCTGTGGTCTCCACAGGGGATTCAGACAACCCTTCGTCTTGGGAGATGCAAGACGAGCCTGCATTCAATTCACTTCAGGGATATCCGGCCTTACTTCGAGTCAGAGCATCTCGGTGTCCATTCCACTTGAGGCCACAAACTCAGGGTCCCTGTCACATACCTGTAGCTGAGAGAAGCCTCCTCTTGAGGTTCTTGTGGAAAGTTGGCATTTCTCTTGAGTCGAAGCCAGGGACTAAGCTCGCATCTCGAGTTGATTTGTGGTCCACGGAGCCCTTTCGTGTCGCTACAGTGACCTCAGGATCCGTCTAGACTTGAGACAGTGATCTTGGGTTTTCCCTGGAGTGCCATCAAGGAAATCAAGGCTCCTTTCATGTTTGATGTGGAACACGGAATTGCTCTGCACGCAGTCCAGGGGAATCGGGCCTCATGTCGCGGCGAGGGGGAAGTCTCATGGTTTTTCTCGAGTTGCAGCCGGAACCTGGGGTATATTCTCGAGTTACGACGGGGAGGGCCCTTCCAGACACGTGTTTGTTCAGCGACGTCAGGACTCCTGCCTAGGAGCGAGGGACACCTCGGGATTCTCCTCGAGTCTTGGCATGGCAATTGGGACGCGTCTCCACGTGAGGCGGGAGACCCAGTGTCCCTTCCCACGTGCCACAGGGATCCTGGGACTCCTATCCATTTTCATGAGGAGTCAGGCATCGTCTCCTTTGGAAGCATTGATCTCCGCGGACCTCTCGGGTTTTCAAAGGATGTGATTCCTCCGCTCGCTGTGAGGCGGAGAATTAGGTTTTTCTCTGTGGTCTCCACAGGGGATTCAGACATCCCTTCGTCTTGGGAGATGCAAGACGAGCCTGCATTCAATTCACTGCAGGGATATCCGGCCTTACTTCGAGTCAGAGCATCTCGGTGTCCATTCCACTTGAGGCCACAAACTCAGGGTCCCTCTCACATACCTGTAGCTGAGAGAAGCCTCCTCTTGAGGTGCTTGTGGAAAGTTGGTATTCCTCTTGAGTCGAAGCCAGGGACTAAGCTCTCATCTCGAGTTGATTTGGGGTCCACGGAGCCCTTTCGTGTTCTTCCAGTGACCTCAGGATCCCTCTAGGCTTGAGACAGTGAACTTGGGTATTCTCTGGAGTGCCATCAAGGAAATCAAGGCTCCTTTTACGTTTGATGTGGAACACGGAATTGCTCTGCACGCAGTGCAGGGGATTCGGGCCTCATCTCGCGGCGAGGGGGAATTTCATGGTTTGTCTCGAGTTGCGGACAGAACCTGGGGTATATTCTCGAGTTACGATGGGGAGGGCCCTTCCAGACACGTGTTTGTTCAGCGACGTCAGGACTCCTGCCTAGGTGCGAGGGACACCTCAGGATTCTCCTCGATTCTTGGCATGGCAATTGGGACGTGTCTCCACGTGAGGCGGGAGACCCAGGGTCCCTTTCCACGTGCCACAGGGATCCTGGGACTCCTATCCTTTTTCAAGAGGAGTCAGGATCGTCTCCTTTGGAAGCATTGATCTCCGCGGACCTCTCGAGTTTTCAAAGATGGGAGGCCTCCGGTCACAATGAGGAAGAGAACTAGGTATTTCTCTGTGGTCTCCACAGGGGATTCAGACATCCCTTCGTCTTGGGAGATGCAAGACGAGCCTGCACTCAATTCACTGCACGGATATCCGGCCTTACTTGGAGTCAGAGCATCTCGGTGTCCATTCCCCCTGAGGCCACAAACTCAGGGTCCCTCTCACATACCTGTAGCTGAGAGAAGCCTCGTCTTGATGTGCTTGTGGAAACTTGGTATTCCTCTTGACTCGAAGCAAGGGACTAAGCTCTCATCTCGAGTTGATTTGGGGTCCACGGAGCCCTTTCGTGGTGCTCCAGTGACCTCAGGATCCCTCTAGACTTGAGACAGTGATCTTGGGTTTTCTCTGGAGTGCCATCAAGGAAATCAAGGCTCCTTTCACGTTTGATGTGGAACACGGAATTGCTCTGCACGCACTGCAGGGGAATCGGGCCTCATCTCGCGGCGAGGGGGAAGTCTCATGGTTTTTCTCGAGTTGCGGCCGGAACCTGCGGTATATTCTCGATTTATGACGGGGAGGGTCTTTCCAGACACGTGTTTGTTCAGCGACTTCAGGACCCCTGCTTAGGTGCGAGGGACACCTCGGGATTCTCCTCGAGTCTTGGCATGGCAATTGGGACGCGTCTCCACGTGAGGCGGGAGACCCAGGGTCCCTTTCCACGTGCCACAGGGATCCTGGGACTCCTATCCATTTTCAAGAGGAGTCAGGCATCCTCTCCTTTGGAAGCATTGATCTCCGCGGACCTCTTGAGTTTTCAAAGGATATGAGGCCTCCGGTCGCAATGAGGCGGAGAACTAGGTCTTTCTCTGTGGTCTCCACAGGGGATTCAGACATCCCTTCGTCTTGGGAGATGGAAGACGAGCCTGCATTCAATTCACTGCAGGGATATCTGGCCTTACTTCGAGTCAGAGCATCTCGGTGTCCATTCCACTTGAGGCCACAAACTCAGGGTCCTTCTCACATACCTGTGGCTGAGAGAACCCTCCTCTTGAGGTGCTTGTGGAAAGTTGGTATTCCTCTTGAGTCGAAGCCAGGGACTAAGCTCTCATCTCGAGTTGATTTGGGGTCCACAGAGCCCTTTCGTGTTGCTCCAGTGACCTCAGGATCCCTCTAGACTTGAGACAGTGATCTTGGGTTTTCTCTGGAATGCCATCAAGGAAATCAAGGCTCCTTTCTCTTTTGATGTGGAACACGGAATTGCTCTGCATGCAGTGCAGGGTAATCGGGCCTCATCTCGCGGCGAGGGCGAATTCTCATGGTTTTTCTCGAGTTGCGACCGCAACCTGGGGTATATTCTCGAGTTACGACGGGGAGGGCCCTTCCAGAAACGTGTTTGTTCAGCGACGTCAGGACTCCTGCCTAGGTGGGAGGGACACCCGGGATTCTCCTCGAGTCTCGTCATGGCAATTGGCTCGCGTCTCCACGTGAGGCGGGAGACCCAGGGTCCCTTTCCACGTGCAACAGGGATCCTCGGACTCCTATCCATTTTCAAGAGGAGTCAGTCATCGTCTCCTTTGGAAGCATTGATCTCCGCGGACCTCTCCATTTTTCAAAGGATGTGAGGACTCCAGTGGCGATGATGCGGAGAACTAGGTCTTTCTCTGTGGTCTCCACAGGGGATTCAGACATGCCTTCGTCCTGGGAGATGCAAGACGAGCCTGCATTCAATTCACTGCAGGGATATCTGGCCTTACTTCGAGTCAGAACACCTCGATGTCCATTCCACTTCAGGCCACAAACTCAGGGTCCCTCTCACATACCTGCAGCTGAGAGAAGCCTCCTCTTGAGGTGCTTGTGGAAAGTTGGTATTGCTCTTGAGTCGAAGCCAGGACTAAGCTCTCATCTCGAGTTGATTTCGGGTCCTCGGAGCCCTTTCATGTTGCTACAGTGACCTCAGGATCCCTCTAGACTTGAGACAGTGATCTTTGGTTTTCTCTGGAGGGCCATCAAGGAAATCAAGGCTCCTTTCACGTTTCATGTGGAACACGGAATTGCTCTGCAGCCAGTCCAGGGAAATCGGCCCTCATCTCGTGGCGAGGGGGAAGTCTCATGGTTTTTCTCGAGTTGCGGCCGGATCCTGGGGTATATTCTCGAGTTACGACGGGGAGGGTCTTCCAGAAACGTGTTTGTTCAGCGATGTCAGGACTCCTGCCTTGGTGCTAGGGACACCTCGGGATTCTCCTCGAGGCTTGACATGGCAATTGGGACGCGTCTCCACGTGAGGTGAGAGACCCAGGGTCCCTTTCCACGTGAAACAGGGATCCTGGGACTCCTATCCATTTTCAAGAGGAGTCAGGCATCGTCTCCTTTGGAAGCATTGATCTCCGCGGACTTTTCGAATTTTCAAAGGATGTGAGGCCTTGTCGCAATGAGGCGGAGAACTAGGTCTTTCTCTGTGGTCTCCACAGGGGATACAGACATCCCTTCGTCTTGGGAGATGCAAGACGAGCCTGCATTCAATTCACTGCAGCGAAATCCAGCCTTACTTCGAGTCAGAGCATCTCGGTGTCCATTCCACTTGAGGCCACAAACTCAGGGTCCCTCTCACATACCTGTAGCTGAGAGAAGCCTCCTCTTGAGGTGCTTGTGGAACGTTGGTATACCTCTTGAGTCGAAGTTAGGGACTAAGCTCTCATCTCGAGTTGATTTCGGGTCCACGGAGCCCTTTCTTGTTGCTCCAATGACCTCAGGATCCCTCTAGACTTGGGACAGTGATCTTGGGTTTTCTCTGGAGTGCCATCAAGGAAATCAAGTCTCCTTTCCCGTTTGATGTGGAACACGGAATTGCTCTGCATGCAGTGCAGGGGAATCGGGCCTCATGTCGCGGCGAGGGGGAAGTCTCATGGTTTTTCTCGAGTTGCGGCTGGAACCTGGGGTATATTCTCGAGTTACGACGGGGAGGTCCCTTCCAGACACGTGTTTGTTCAGGGACGTCTGGACTCCTGCCTAGGTGCGAAGGACACCTCGGTATTCTCCTCGAGTCTTGGCATGGCAATTGCGAGGCATCTCCACATGAAAGGGAGACCCAGGGTCCCTTTCCCCGTGCCACAGGGATCCTGGGACTCCTATCCTTTTTCAAGAGGAGTCAGGCATCCTCTCCTTTGGAAGCATTGATCTCCGAGGACCTCTCGAGTTTTCAAAGGATGTGAGTCCTCCGCTCACGATGTGGTGAGAACTAGATCTTTCTCTGTGGTCTCCACAGGGGATTCAGACATCCCTTCGTCTTGGGAGATGCAAGACGAGCCTGCACTCAATTCACTGCACGGATATCCGGCCTTACTTCGAGTCAGAGCATCTCGGTGTCCATTGCACTTGAGGCCACAAACTCAGGGTCCCTCTCACATACCTGTAGCTGAGAGAAGCCTCCTCTTGAGGTGCTTGTGGAAAGTTGGTATTCCTCTCGAGTCGAAGCCGGGGACTAAGCTCTCATCTCGAGTTGATTTGGGGTCCATGGAGCCCTTTCGTGTTGCTCCAGTGACCTCAGGATCCCTCTAGACTTGAGACAGTGATCTTGGGTTTTCTCTGGAGTGCCATCAAAGAAATCAAGGCTCCTTTCTTTTTTGATGTGGAATACGGAATTGCTCTGCATGCAGTGCAGGGGAATCGGGCCTCATCTCTCGGCGAGGGGGAAGTCTCATGGTTTTTCTCGAGTTGCGGCCAGAACCTGGGGTATATTCTCGAGTTACGACGGGGACGGCCCTTCCAGACACGTGTTTGTTCAGCGACGTCAGGACTCCTGCCTAGGTGCGAGGGACACCTCGGGATTCTCCTCGAGTCTTGGCATGGCAATTGGGACGCGTCTCCACGTGAGGCGGGAGACCCAGGGTCCCTTTCCACGTGCCACAGGGATCCTGGGACTCCTATCCATTTTCAAGAGGAGTCAGGCATCGTCTCCTTTGGAAGCATTGATCTCCGCGGACCTCTTGAGTTTTCAAAGGATGTGAGGCCTCCGGTCGCGATGAGGCGGAGAACTAGGACTTTCTCTGTGGTCTCCACAGGGGATTCAGACATTCCTTCGTCTTGAGAGATGCAAGACGAGCCTGCATTCAATTCATTGCAGGGATATCTGGCCTTACTTCGAGTCAGAGCATCTCGGTGTCCATTCCACTTGAGGCCACAAACTCAGAGTCCTTCTCACATACCTGTGGCTGAGAGAACCCTCCTCTTGGGGTGCTTGTGGAGAGTTGGTATTCCTCTTGAGTCGAAGCCAGGTACTAAGCTCTCATCTCGAGTTGATTTGGGGTCCACGGAGCCCTTTCTTGTTTCTCCAGTGACCTCAGGATCCCTCTAGACTTGAGACAGTGATCCTGGGTTTTCTCTGGAGTGCCATCAAGGAAATCAAGGCTCCTTTCACGTTTGATGTGGAACACGGAATTGCTCTGCACGCAGTCCAGGGGAATCGGGCCTCATCTCGCGTCGAGGGGAAAGTCTCATGGTTTTTCTCGAGTTGCGGCCGGAACCTGGGGTATATTCTCGATTTACGACGAGGAGGACCCTTCCAGACACGTGATAGGTGCGAGGGACACCTCAGGATTCTCCGCGAGTCTTGGCATGGCAATTGGGATGCGTCTCCACGTGAGGCGGGAGACCCAGGGTCCCTTTCCACGTGCCACAGGGATCCTGGGACTCCTATCCATTTTCAAGAGGAGTCAGGCATCGTCTCCTTTGGAAGCATTGATCTCCGCTGACCTCTCGAGTTTTCAAAGAATGTGAGGCCACAGGTCGCGATGAGGAGGAGGACTATGTCATTCTCTGTGGTCTGCACAGGGGTTTCAGACATCCCTTCGTCTTGGGAGATGCAAGACGAGCCTGCATTCACTTCACTGCAGGGATATCCGGCCTTACTTCGAGTCAGAGCATCTCGGTGTCCATTCCCCTTGAGGCCACAAACTCAGGGTCCCTCTCACATTCCTGGAGCTGAGAGAAGCCTCCTCTTGAGGTGCTTGTGGAAAGTTGGTATTCCTCTTGAGTCGAAGCCAGGGACTAAGCTCTCATCTCGAGTTGATTTGGGGTCCACGGAGCCCTTTCGTGTTGCTCCAGTGACCTCAGGATCCCTCTAGACTTGAGACAGTGATCTTGGGTTTTCTCTGGAGTGCCATCAAAGAAATCAAGGCTCCTTTCATTTTTGATGTGGAATACGGAATTTCTCTGCATGCAGTGCAGGGGAATCGGGCCTCATCTCTCGGCGAGGGGGAAGTCTCATGGTTTTTCTCGAGTTGCGGCCGGAACCTGGGGTATATTCTCGAGTTACGACGGGGACGGCCCTTCCAGACACATGTTTGTTCAGCGACGTCAGGACTCCTGCCTAGGTGCGAGGGACACCTCGGGATTCTCCTCGAGTCTTGGAATGGCAATTGGGACGCGTCTCCACGTGAGGCGGGAGACCCAGGGTCCCTTTCCACGTGCCACAGGGATCCTGGGACTCCTATCCATTTTCAAGAGGAGTCAGGCATCGTCTTCTTTGGAAGCATTGATCTCCGCGGACCTCTTGAGTTTTCAAAGGATGTGAGGCCTCCGGTCGCGATGAGGCGGAAAACTAGTACTTTCTCTGCGGTCTCCACAGGGGATTCAGACATTCCTTCGTCTTGAGAGATGCAAGACGAGCCTGCATTCAATTCATTGCTGGGATATCTGGCCTTACTTCGAGTCAGAGCATCTCGGTGTCCATTCCACTTGAGGCCACAAACTCAGAGTCCTTCTCACATACCTGTGGCTGAGAGAACCCTCCTCTTGGGGTGCTTGTGGAGAGTTGGTATTCCTCTTGCGTAGAAGCCAGGTACTAAGCTCTCATCTCGAGTTGATTTGGGGTCCACAGAGCCCTTTCGTGTTGCTCCAGTGACCTCAGGATCCCTCTAGACTTGAGACAGTGATCCTGGGTTTTCTCTGGAGTGCCATCAAGGAAATCAAGGCTTCTTTCAGGTTTGATGTGGAACACGGAATTGCTCTGCACGCAGTCCAGGGGAATCGGGCCTCATCTCGCGTCGAGGGGAAAGTCTCATGGTTTTTCTCGAGTTGCGGCCGGAACCTGGGGTATATTCTCGATTTACGACGGGGAAGGCCCTTCCAGACACGTGTTTGTTCAGCGACGTCATGACTCCTGCCTAGGTGCCAGGGACACCTCGGGATTCTCCTCGAGTATTGGCATGGCAATTGGGACGCGTCTCCACGTGAGGCGGGAGACCCAGGGTCCCTTTCCACGTGCCACAGGAATCCTGGGACTCCTATCCATTTTCAAGAGGAGTCAGGCATCGTCTCCTTTGGAAGCATTGATCTCCGCGGACCTCTCGAGTTTTCAAACGATGTGAGGCCTCCGGTCGCGATGAGGCGGAGAACTCGGTCTTTCTCTCTGGTCTCCACAGGGGATTCAGACATCCCTTCGTCTTGGGAGATGCAAGACGAGCCTGCATTCAATTCACTGCAGGGATATACGGCCTTACTTCGAGTCAGAGCATCTCGGTGTCCATTCCACTTGAGGCCACAAACTCAGGGTCCCTCTCACATACCTGTACCTGAGAGAAGCCTCCTCTTGAGGTGCTTGTGGAAAGTTGGTATTCCTCTTGAGTCGAAGCCAGGGACTAAGCTCTCATCTCGAGTTGATTTGGGGTCCACGAGCCCTTTCGTGTTGCTCCAGTGACCTCAGGATCCCTCTAGACTTGAGACAGTGATCTTGGGATTTCTCTGGAGTGTCATCAAGGAAATCAAGGCTCCTTTCAGGTTTGATGTGGAACACGGAATTGTTCTGCACGCAGTGCAGGGGAATCGGGTCTCATCTCGCAGCGAGGGGGAAGTCTCATGGTTTTTCTCGAGTTGCGGCCGGAACCTGGGGTATATTCTCGAGTTACGACGGGGAGGGCCCTTCCAGACACGTGTTTGTTCAGCGACGTCAGGACTCCTGCCTAGGTGCGAGGGACACCTCGGGATTCTCCTCGAGTCTTGGCATGGCAATTGGGATGCGTCTCCACGTGAGGCGGGAGACCCAGGGTCCCTTTCCCCGTGCCACAGGGATCCTGGGACTCCTATCCATTTTCAAGAGGAGTCAGGCATCGTCTCCTTTGGAAGAATTGATCTCCGCGGACCTCTCGAGTTTTCAAAGGATGTGAGGCCTCCGGTCGCGAAGAGGCGGAGGACTAGGTCTTTCTCTGTGGTCTCCACAGCGGATTCAGACATCCCTTCGTCTTGGGAGATGCAAGACGAGCCTGCATTCAATTCACTGCAGGGATGTCCGGCCTTACTTCGAGTCAGAGAATATCGGTATCCATTCCACTTGAGGCCACAAACTCAGGGTCCCTCTCACATACCTTTAGCTGAGAGAAGCCTCCTCTTGAGGTGCTTTTGGAAAGTTGGTATTCCTCTTGACTCGAAGCCAGGGACTAAGCTCTCATCTCGAGTTGATTTGGGGTCCATGGAGAACTTTCTTGTTGCTCCAGTGTCCTCAGGATCGCTCTAGACTTGAGACAGTGATCTTGGGTTTTCTCTGGAGTGCCATCAAGGAAATCAAGGCTCCTTTCACGTTTGATGTGGAACTCAGAATTGCTCTGCACGCAGTGCAGGGGAATCGGGCTTCATCTCGCGGCGAGGGGGAAGTCTCACGGTTTTTCTCGAGTTGCGGCCGGAACCTGGGGTATATTCTCGAGTTATGACGGGGAGGGCCCTTCCAGACACGTGATAGGTGCGAGGGACACCTCGGGATTCTCCTAAAGTCTTGGCATGGCAATTGGAACGCGTCTCCACATGAGGCGGGAGACCCAGGGTCCCTTTCCACGTGCCACAGGGATCCTGGTACTCCTCTCCATTTTCAAGAGGAGTCAGGCATCGTCTCTTTGGAAGCATTGATCTCCGCGGACCTCTCGAGTTTTCAAAGGATGTGAGGCCTCCGGTCACGATGAGGCGAAGGACTAGGTCTTTCTCTGCGGTCTCCGCAGGGGATTCAGACATCCCTTCGTCTTGGGAGATGCAAGACGAGCCTGCATTCAATTCACTGCAGGGATATGCGGCCTTACTTCGAGTCAGAGCATCTCGATGTCCATTCCACTTGAGGCCACAAACTCAGGGTCCCTCTCACATACCTTTAGCAGAGAGAAGCCTCCTCTTGAGGTGCTTGTGGAAAGTTAGTATTCCTCTTGACTCGAAACCAGGATCTAAGCTCTCATCTCGAGTGGATTTGGGGTCCACGGAACCCTTTCGTGTTGCTCCAGTGACCTCAGGATCCCTCTAGACTTGAGACAGTGATCCTGGGTTTTCTCTGGAGTGCCATCAAGGAAATCAAGGCTCCTTTCAGGTTTGATGTGGAACACGGAATTGCTCTGCACGCAATGCAGGGGAATCGGGCCTCATCTCGCGGCGAGGGGGAAGTCTCATGGTTTTTCTCGAGTTGCGGCCGGAACCTGGGATATATACTCGAGTTACGACGGGGAGGGCCCTTCCAGACACGTGTTTGTTCAGCGACGTCAGTACTCCTGCCTAGGTGCGAGGGACACCTCGGGATTCTCCTCGAGTCTTGGCATGGCAATTGGGACGCGTCTCCACGTGAGGCGGGAGACCCAGGCTCCCTTTCCACGTGCCACAGGGATCCTGGGACTCCTATCCATTTTCAAGAGGAGTCAGGCATCGTCTCCTGTGGAAGCATTGATCTCTGCAGACCTCTCCAGTTTTCAAAAGATGTGAGGCCTCAGGTCGCGATGAGGCGGAGAACTAGGTCTTTCTCTGTGGTCTCCAAAGGGGATTCAGACATCCCTTCGTCTTGGGAGATGCAAGACGCGCCGGCATCAATTCTCTGCAGGGTTATCCGGCCTTACTTCGAGTTACAGCATCTCAGGGTCCATTGCACCTGAGGCCACAAACTCAGGGACCCTCTCACATACCTCTAGCTGAGAGAAACCTTCTCTTGAGGTGCTTGTTGAAAGTTGGTATGACACTTGAGTCGAAGCCAGGGACTAAGCTCTCATCTCGAGTTGATTTGGGGTCCATGGAGCCATTTCGTTTTGCTACAGTGACTTCAGGATCCCTCTAGACTTGAGACAGTGATCTTGGGTTTTCTCTGGAGTGCCATCAAGGAAATCAAGGCTCCTTTCACATTTGATGTGGAACACGGAATTGCTCTGCACGCAGTGCAGGGGAATCGGGCCTCATCTCGCGGCGAGGGGGAAGTCTCATGGTTTTTCTCGAGTTGCGGCCGGAACCTGGGGTATAATATCGAGTTAAGACGGAGAGGGCCCTTCAAGACACGTGTTTGTTCAGCTACCTGAGGACTCCTGCCTAGGTGCGAGGGACACCTCGGAATTCTCCTCGAGTCTTGGCATGGCAATTGGGACGCGTCTCCACGTGAGGCGGGAGACCCAGCGTCACTTTCCACGTGCCACAGGGATCCTGAGACACCTATCCATTTTCAAGAGGAGTCAGGCATCGTCTCCTTTGGAAGCATTGATCTCCGCGGACCTCTCTAATTTTCAAAGGACGTGAGGCCTCCGTTCGCGTTGAGGCTGAGAACTATGTCTTTCTCTGTGGACTCCACAGGGGATTCAGACAAACCTTCGTCTTGGGAGATGCAAGACGAGCCTGCATTCAATTCACTGCAGGGATATCCTGCTTTACTTCGAGTCAGAGCATCTCGGTGTCCATTCCACTTGCGGCCACAAACTCAGGGGCCCTCTCACATACCTGTAGCTGAGAGAAGCCTCCTCTTGAGGTGCTTGTGGAAAGTTGGTATTCCTCTTGAGTCGAAGCCAGGGACTAAGCTCTCATCTCGAGTTGATATGGGGTCCACTGAGCCCTTTGGTGTTGCTCCAGTGACCTCAGGATCCCTCTAGACTTGAGACAGTGATCTTGGGTTTTCTCTAGAGTGCCATCAAGGAAATCAAGGCTCCTTTCACGTTTGATGTGGAACACGGAATTGCTCTGCACGCAGTGTAGGGGAATCGGGCCTCATCTCGCGGCGAGGGGGAAGTCTCATATTTTTTCTACAGTTGCGGAAGGACCCTGGGGTATATTCTCGAGTTACGACGGGGAGGGCCCTTCCAGACACGTGTTTGTTCAGGGACGTCAGGACTCGGGCCTAGGTGCGAGGGACACCTACGGATTCTCCTCGAGTCTTGGCATGGCAATTGGGACGCGTCTCCACGTGAGGCGGGAGACCCAGGGTCCCTTTCCACGTGCCACAGGGATCCTGGGACTCCTATCCATTTTGAAGAGGAGTCAGGCATGGTCTCCTTTGGAAGCATTGATCTCCGCGGACCTCTCGAGTTTTCAAAGGATGTGAGGCCTCCGGTCGCGATGATGCGGAGAACTAGGTCTTTCTCTGTGGTCTCCACAGGGGATTCAGACATCCCTTCGTCTTGGGAAATGCAAGACGAGCCTGCACTCAATTCACTGCAGTGATATCCGGCCTTACTTCCTGTCAGAGCATCTCGGTGTCCAGTCCACTTGAGGCCACAAACTCAGGGTCCCTCTCACATACCTGTAGCTGAGAGAAGTCTCCTCTTGAGGTGCTTGTGTAAAGTTGGTAATCCTCTTGAATCGAAGCCAGACACTAAGCTCTCATCTCGAGTTGATTTGGGGTCCACGGAGCCCTTTCGTGTTACTCCAGTGACCTCAGGATCCCTCTAGACATGAGACAGTGATCTTGAGTTTTCTCTGGAGTGCCATCAAGGAAATCAAGGCTCCTTTCACGTTTGATGTGGAACACGGAATTGCTCTGCACACAGTGCAGGGGAATCGGGCCTCATGTCGCGGCGAGGGGGAAGTCTCATGGTTTTTCTCGAGTTGCGGCCGGAACCTGGTGTATATTCTCGAGTTGCGACGGGGAGGGCCCTTCCAGACACGTGTTTGTTCAGCGACGTCAGGACTCCTGCCTAGGTGCGAGGGACACCTCGGGATTCTCCTCGAGTCTTGGCATGGCAATTGGGACGCGTCTCCACGAGAGGCGGGAGACCCAGGGTCCCTTTCCACGTGCCACAGGGATCCTGGGACTCCTATTCATTTTCAAGAGGAGTCAGGCATCGTCTCCTTTGGAAGCATTGATCTCCGCAGACCTCTCGATTTTTCAAAGGATGTGATGTCTCCGGTCGCGATGAGGCTGAGGACTAGGTTTTTCTCTGTGGTCTCCACAGGGGATTCAGACATCCCTTCGTCTTAGGAGATGCAAGAAGAGCCTGCATTCAATTCACTGCAGGGATGTCCGGCCTTACTTCGAGTCAGAGCATCTCGGTGTCCATTCCACTTGAGGCCACAAACTCAGGGTCCATCTCACATACCTGTAGCTGAGAGAAGCCTCCTCTTGAGGTGCTTGTGGAAAGTTGGTATTCCTCTTGAGTCGAAGCCAGGGACTAAGCTCTCATCTCGAGTTGATTTGGGTTCCACGGAGCCCTTTCGTGTTGCTCCAGTGACCTCAGGATCCCTCTAGACTTGAGACAGTGATCTTGGGTTTTCTCTGGAGTGCCATCAAGGAAATCAAGGTTCCTTTCACGTTTCATGTGGAAGACGGAATTGCTCTGCACGCAGTGCAGGGGAATCGGGCCTCATCTCGTGGCGAGGGGGAAGTCTCATTGTTTTTCTCGAGTTGCGGCCGAAACCTGGGGTATATTCTCGAGTTACGACGGGGAGGGCCCTTCCAGACACGTGTTTGTTCAGCGACGTCAGGACTCCTGACTTGGTGCGAGGGACACCTCGGGATTCTCTTCGAGTCTTTGCATGGCAATTATGACGCCTCTCCAAGTGAGTCGGGAGACCCAGTGTTCCTTTCCAAGTTCCACAGGTGTCCTGGAACTCCTATCCATTTTCAAGAGGAGTCAGGCATCGTCTGCTTTGGAAGCATTGATCTCCGCGGACCTCTCGAGTTTTCAAAGGATGTGAGGCCTCCGTTCGCGATGAGGCGGAGGACTAGGTCTTTCTCTGTGGTCTCCACAGGGGATTCAGACATCCCTTCGTCTTGGGAGATGCAAGACGAGCCTGCATTCAATTCACTGCAGGGATATCCGGCCTTACTTCGAGTCAGAGCATCTCGGTGTCCATTCCACTTGAGGCCACAAACTCAGGGTCCCTGTCACATACCTGTAGCTGAGAGAAGCCTCCTCTTGAGGTGCTTGTGGAAAGTTGGTATTCCTCTTGAGTCGATGCCAGGGATGAAGCTCTCATCTTGAGTTGATTTGGGGTCGACTGAGCCCTTTCGTTTTGCTCCAGTGACCTCAGCATCCCTCTAGACTTAGACAGTGATCTTGGGTTTTCTCTGGAGTGCCATCAAGGAAATCAAGGCTCCTTTCACGTTTGATGTGGAACACGGAATTGCTCTGCATGCAGTGCAGGGGAATCGGGCCTCAACTCGCGGCGAGGGGGAAATCTCATGGTTTTTCTCTAGTTGCGGCCGGAACCTTGGGTATATTCTCGAGTTACGATGGGGAGGGCCCTTCCAGACACGTGTTTGTTCAGCGACATCAGGACTCCTGCCTAGGTGCGAGGGACACCTCGGGATTCTCCTCGAGTCTTGGCATGGCAATTGGGACGCGTCTCCACGTGAGGCGGGAGACCCAGGGTCCCTTCCCACGTGCCACAGGGATCCTGGGACTCCTATCCATTTTCAAGAGGAGTCAGGCATCGTCTCCTTCGGAAGTATTGATCTCAGCGGACCTCTGGAGTTTTCAAAGGATATGAGGCCTCCGGTCGCGAGGAGGCGGAGGACTAGGTCTTTCTCTGTGGTCTCCACAGGGGATTCAGACAACCCTTCGTCTTGGGAGATGCAAGACGAGCCTGCATTCAATTCACTGCAGGGATATCCGGCCTTACTTCGAGTCAGAGCATCTCGGTGTCCATTCCACTTGAGGCCACAAACTCAGGGTCCCTCTCACATACCTGTAGCTGAGAGAAGCCTCCTCTTGAGGTGCTTGTGGAAAGTTGGCATTCCTCTTGAGTCGAAGCCAGGGACTAAGCTCTCATCTCGAGTTGATTTGTGGTCCACGGAGCCCTTTCGTGTTGCTACAGTGACCTCAGGATCCGTCTAGACTTGAGACAGTGATCTTGGGTTTTCCCTGGAGTGCCATCAAGGAAATCAAGGCTCCTTTCATGTTGGATGTGGAACACGGAATTGCTCTGCACGCAGTCCAGGGGAATCGGGCATCATGTCGCGGCGAGGGGGAAGTCTCATGGTTTTTCTCGAGTTGCAGCCGGAACCTGGGGTATATTCTCGAGTTACGACTGGGAGGGCCCTTCCCGACACGTGTTTGTTCACCGACGTCAGGACTCCTGCCTAGGAGCGAGGGACACCTCGGGATTCTCCTCGAGTCTTGGCATGGCAATTGGGAGGCGTCTCCACGTGAGGCGGGAAACCCAGCGTCCCTTTCCACGTGCCACAGGGATCCTGGGACTCCTGTCCATTTTCATGAGGAGTCAGGCATCGTCTCCTTTGGAAGCATTGATCTCCGCGGACCTCTCGGGTTTTCAAAGGATGTGAGGCCTCCGCTCGCGATGAGGCGGAGAATTAGGTTTTTCTCTGTGGTCTCCACAGGGGATTCAGACATCCCTTCGTCTTGGGAGATGCAAGACGAGCCTGCATTCAATTCACTGCAGGGATATCCGGCCTTACTTCGAGTCAGAGCATCTCGGTGTCCATTCCACTTGAGGCCACAAACTCAGGGTCCCTCTCACATACCTGTAGCTGAGAGAAGCCTCCTCTTGAGGTGCTTTTGGAAAGTTGGTATTTCTCTTGAGTCGAAGCCAGGGACTAAGCTCTCATCTCGAGTTGATTTGGGGTCCACGGAACCATTTTCATGTTCTTCCAGTGACCTCAGGATCCCTCTAGGCTTGAGACAGTGATCTTGGGTTTTCTCTGGAGTGCCATCAAGGAAATCAAGGCTCCTTTCACGTTTGATGTGGAACACGGAATTGCTCTGCATGCAGTGCAGGGGAATCGGGCCTCAACTCGCGGCGAGGGGGAAATCTCATGGTTTTTCTCTAGTTGCGGCCGGAACCTGGGTTATATTCTCGAGTTACGACTGGTAGCGCCCTTCCAGACACGTGTTTGTTCAGCGACGTCAGGACTCCTGCCTAGGTGCGAAGGACACCTCGGGATTCTCCTCGAGTCTTGGCATGGCAATTGGGACGCGTCTCCACGTGAGGCCGGAGACCCAGGGTCCCTTCCCACGTGCCACAGGGATCCTGGGACTCCTATCCATTTTCAAGAGGAGTCAGGCATCGTCTCCTTTGGAAGCATTGATCTCCGCGGACCTCTTGAGTTTTCAAAGGATGTGAGGCCTCCGGTCACAATGAGGCGGTGAACTAGGTCTTTCTCTGTGGTCTCCACAGGGGATTCAGACATCCCTTCGTCTTGGGAGATGCAAGACGAGCCTGCATTCAATTCACTGCAGGGATATCCGGCCTTACTTCGAGTCAGAGCATCTCGGTGTCCATTCCACTTGAGGCTACAAACTCAGGGTCCTTCTCACATACCTGTGGCTGAGAGAAGCCTCCTCTTGAGGTGCTTGTGGAACGTTGGTATTCGTCTTGAGTCGAAGCCAGGGACTAAGCTCTCATCTCGAGTTGATTTGGGGTGCACGGAGCCCTTTCGTTTGCTCCAGTGACCTCAGGTTCCCTCTAGACTTGAGATAGTGATCCTGGGTTTTCTCTGGAGTGCCATCAAGGAAACCAAGGCTCCTTTCAGGTTGGATGTGGAACACGGAATTGCTCTGCACGCAGTCCAGGGGAATCGGGCCTCATCTCCCGGCGAGGGGGAAGTCTCATGGTTGTTCTCGAGTTGCGGCCGGAACCTGCGGTATATTCTCGATTTATGACGGGGAGGGTCTTTCCAGACACGTGTTTGTTCAGCGACGTCAGGAACCCTGCCTAGGTGCGAGGGACAACTCGGGATACTCCTCGAGTCTTGGCATGGCAATTGGGACGCGTCTCCACGTGAGGCGGGAGACCCAGGGTCCCTTTCCACGTGCCACAGGGATCCTGGGACTACTATCCATTTTCAAGAGGAGTCAAGCATCGTCTCCTTTGGAAGCATTGATCTCCGCAGACCTCTCGAGTTTTCAAAGGATGTGAGGCCTCCGGTCGCGATGAGAGGGAGAACAAGGTCTTTCTCTGTGGTCTCCACAGGGGATTCAGACATCCCTTCGTCTTGGGAGATGCAAGACGAGCCTGCATTCAATTCACTGCAGGGATATCCGGCCTTACTTCAAGTCAGAGCATCTCGGTGTCCATTCCACTTGAGGCCACAAACTCAGGGTCCCTCTCACATACCTGTAGCTGAGAGAAGCCTCCTCTTGAGGTGCTTGTGGAAAGTTGGTATTCCTCTTGAGTCGAAGCCAGGGACTAAGCTCTCATCTCGAGTTGATTTGGGGTCCACGGAGCCCTTTTGTGTTGCTCCAGTGACCTCAGGATCCCTCTAGACTTGAGACAGTGATCTTGGGTTTGCTCTGGAGTGCCATCAAGGAATACAAGGCTCCTTTCACGTTCGATGTGGTACACGGAATTGCTCTGCACGCAGTGCAGGGGATTCGGGCCTCATCTCGCGGCGAGGGGGAATTTCATGGTTTGTCTCGAGTTGCGGACAGAACCTGGGGTATATTCTCGAGTTACGACGGGGAGGGCCCTTCCAGACACGTGTTTGTTCAGGGACGTCAGGACTCGGGCCTAGGTGCGAGGGACACCTACGGATTCTCCTCGAGTCTTGGCATGGCAATTGGGACGCGTCTCCACGTGAGGCGGGAGACCCAGGGTCCCTTTCCACGTGCCACAGGGATCCTGGGACTCCTATCCATTTTCAAGAGGAGTCAGGCATCGTCTCCTTTGGAAGCATTGATCTCCGCGAACGTCTCGAGTTTTCAAAGGATGTGAGGCCTCCGATCGCGATGATGCGGAGAACTAGGGCTTTCTCTGTGGTCTCCACAGGGGATTCAGACATCCCTTCGTCTTGGGAAATGCAAGACGAGCCTGCACTCAATTCACTGCAGTGATATCCGGCCTTACTTCCTGTCAGAGCATCTCGGTGTCCAGTCCACCTGAGGCCACAAACTCAGGGTCCGTCTCACATACCTGTAGCTGAGAGAAGCCTCCTCTTGAGGTGCTTGTGGAAAGTTGGTATTCCTCTTGAGTCGAAGCCAGGGACTAAGCTCTCATCTCGCGTTGATTTGGGGTCCACGGAGCCCTTTCGTGTTGCTCCATTGACCTCAGGATCCCTCTAGACTTGAGAGTGTGATCTTGGGTTTTCTCTGGAGTGCCATCAAGGAAATCAAGGCTCCTTTCACGTTTGATATGGAACACGGAATTGCTCTGCATGCAGTGCAGGGTAATCGGGCCTCATCTCGCGGCGAGGGGGAAGTTTCATGGTTTTTCTCGCGTTGCGGCCGGAACCTGGGTTACATTCTCGAGTTACGACGGGGAGGGCCTTTCCAGACACGTGTTTGTTCAGCGACGTCAGGACTCCTGCCTAGGTGCGAGGGACACCTCGGGATTCTACTCAAGTCTTGACATGGCAATTGGGATGCGTCTCCACGTGAGGCGGGAGACCCAGTGTCCCTTTCCACGTGCCACAAGGATCCTGGAACTCCTATATATTTTCAAGAGGAGTCAGGCATCGTCTCCTTTGGGAGCATTGATCTCCGCAGACCTCTCGAGTTTTCAAAGGATGTGAGGCCTCCGGTCGCGTTGAGGCGGCGGACTCGGTCTTTCTCTGTTGTCTCCACAGGGGATTCAGACATCACTTTGTCTTGGGAGATGCAAGAAGAGCCTGCATTCAATTCACTGTTGGGATATCCGGCCTTACTTCGAGTCAGAGCATCTCGGTGTCCATTCCACTTGAGGCCACAAATTCAGGGTCCCTCTCACATACCTGTAGCTGAGAGAAGCCTCCTCTTGAGGTGCTTGTGGAAAGTTGGTATTCCTCTTGAGTCGAAGCCAGGGACTAAGCTCTCATCTCGAGTTGATTTGGGGTCCACCGAGCCCTTTCCTGTTGCTCCAGTGACCTCAGAATCATTCTAGACTTGAGACAGTGATCTTGGGTTTTCTCTGGAGTGCCATCAAGGAAATCAAGGCTCCTTTCACGTTTGATGTGGAACGCGGAATTGCTCTGCACGCAGTGCAGGGGAATCGGGCCTAATCTCGCGGCGAGGGGGAAGTCTCATGGTTTTTCTCGAATTCCGGCCGGAACCTGGGGTATATTCTCGAGTTACGACGGGGAGGGCCCTTCCAGAAACGTGTTTGTTCAGCGACGTCAGGACTCCTGCCTAGGTGTGAGGGACAATTCAGGATTCTCCTCGAGTCTCGGCATGGCAATTGGGACGCGTCTCCACGTGAGGCGGGAGACCCAGGGTCCCTTTCCATGTGCCACAGGGATCCTGGGACTCCTATCCATTTTCTAGTCATCGTCTCCTTTGGAAGCATTGATCTCCGCGGACCTCTCTAGTTTTCAAAGGACGTGAGGCCTCCGTTCGCGTTGAGGCGGAGGACTAGGTTTTTCTCTGTGGACTCCACAGGGGATTCAGACAACCCTTCGTCTTGGGAGATGCAAGACGAGCCTGCATTCAATTCACTGCAGGGATATCCGGCTTTACTTCGAGTCAGAGCATCTCGGTGTCCATTCCACTTGAGGCCACAAACTCAGGGGCCCTCTCACATACCTGTAGCTGAGAGAAGCCTCCTCTTGAGGTGCTTGTGGAAAGTTGGTATTCCTCTTGAGTCGAAGCCAGGGACTAAGCTCTCATCTCGAGTTGATTTGGGGTCCACTGAGCCCTTTGGTGTTGCTCCAGTGACCTCAGGATCCCTCTAGAATTGAGACAGTGATCTTGGGTTTTCTCTGGAGTGCCATCAAGGAAATCAAGGTTCCTTTCACGTTTGATGTGGAACACGGAATTGCTCTGCACGCAGTACAGGGGAATCGGGCCTCATCTCTCGGCGAGGGGGAAGTCTCATGGTTTTTCTCGAGTTGCGGTCGAAACCTGGGGTATATTCTCGAGTTACGACGGGGAGGGCCCTTCCATACACGTGTTTGTTCAGCGACGTCAGGACTCCTGCCTAGGTGCGAAGGACACCTCGGGATTCTCCTCGAGTCTTGGCATGGCAATTGGGACGCGTCTCCACGTGAGGCGGGAGACCCAGGGTCCCTTTCCATGTGCCACAGGAATCCTGGGACTCCTATCCATTTTCAAGAGGAGTCAGGCATCGTCTCCTTTGGAAGCATTGATCTCCGTGGACCTCTCGAGTTTTCAAAGGATGTGAGGCCTCCGGTCGCGATGAGGCGGAGAATTATGTCTTTCCCTGTGGTCTCCACAGGGGATTCAGACATCCCTTCGTCTTGGGAGATGCAAGACGAGCCTGCATTCAATTCACTGCAGGGATATCCGGCCTTACTTCGAGTCAGAGCATCTCGGTGTCCATTCCACTTGAGGCCACAAACTCAGGGGCCCTCTCACATACCTGTAGCTGAGAGAACCCTCCTCTTGAGGTGCTTGTGGAAAGTTGGTATTCCTCTTGAGTCTAAGCCAGGGACTAAGTTCTCATCTCGAGTTAATTTGGGGTCCACGGAGCCCTTTCGTGTTGCTCCAGTGACCTCAGGATCCCTCTAGACTTGAGACAGTGATCTTGGGTTTTCTCTGGAGTGCCATCAAGGAAATCAAGGCTCCTTTCACTTTTGATGTGGAACACGGAATTGCTCTGCACGCAGTACAGGGGAATCGGGCCTCATCTCGCCGTGAGGGGGAAGTCTCATGGTTTTTCTCGAGTTGCGGCCGGAACCTGGGGTATATTCTCGAGTTACGACGGGGAGGGCCCTTCCAGACACGTGTTTGTTCAGCGACGTCAGGACTCCTGCCTAGGTGCGAGGGACACCTCGGGATTCTCCTCGAGTCTTGGCATGGCAATTGGGACGCGTCTCCACGTGAGGCGGGAGACCCAGGGTCCCTTTCCACGTGCCACAGTGATCCTGGGACTCCTATGCATTTTCAAGAGGAGCCAGGCATCGTATCCTTTGGAAGCATTGATCTCTGCAGACCTCTCGAGTTTTCAAATGATATGAGGCCTCCGGTCATGATGAGGCGGAGGACTAGGTTTTTCTCTGTGGTCTCCACAGGGGATTCAGACATCCCTTCGTCTTGGGAGATGCAAGACGAGCCTGCATTCAATTCACTGCAGGGATATCCGGACTTACTTCGAGTCACAGCATCTCGGTGTCCATTGCACTTGAGGCCACAAACTCAGGGTCCCTCTCACATACCTGTATCTGAGAGAAGCCTCCTCTTGAGGTGCTTGTGGAAAGTTGGTATTCCTCTTGAGTCGAAGCCAGGGACTAAGCTCTCATCTCGAGTTGATTTGGGGTCCACGGAGCCCTTTCGTGTTGCTCCAGTGACCTCAGGATCCCTCTAGACTTGAGACAGTGATCTTGGGTTTTCTCTGGAGTGCCATCAAGGAAATCAAGGCTCCTTTCACGTTTGATGTGGAACACGGAATTGCTCTGCACGCAGTGCAGGGGAATCGGGCCTCATCTGGCGGCGAGGGGGAAGTCTCATGGTTTTTCTAGAGTTGCGGCCAGAACCTAGGGTATATTCTCGAGTTACGATGGGGAGGCCACTTCCAGACACGTGTTTGTTCAGCGACGTTAGGACTCCTTCCTAGGTGCGAGGGACACCTCGGGATTCTCGTCGAGGCTTAGCATGGCAATTGGGACGCTTCTCCACATGAGGCGGGAGATGCAGGGTCCCTTTCCACGTGCCACAGGGATCCTGGGACTCCTATCCATTTTCAAGAGGAGTCGGGCATCGTCTCCTTTGGAAGGATTGATCTCCGCGCACCTCTCGAGTTTTCAAAGGATGTGAGGCCTCCGTCCGCGATGAGGCGGAGAACTAGGTCTTTCTCTGTCGTCTCCACAGAGGATTCAGACATCCCTTCGTCTTGGGAGATGCAAGACGAGCCTGCATTCAATTCACTGCAGGGATATCCGGCCTTACTTCGAGTCAGAGCATCTCGGTGTCCATTCCACTTGAGGCCACAAACTCAGGGTCCCTCTCACATACCTGTAGCTGAGAGAGGTGCTTGTGGAAAGTTGGTATTCCTCTTGAGTCGAAGCCAGGGACTAAGCTCTCATCTCGAGTTGATTTGGGGTCCACGGAGCCCTTTCGTGTTGCTCCAGTGACCTCAGGATCACTCTAGACTTGAGACAGAGATCTTGGGTTTTCTCTGGAGTGCCATCAAGGAAATCAAGGCTCCTTTCACGTTTGATGTGGAACACGGAATTGCTCTGCACGCAGTGCAGGGGAATCGGGCCTCATCTCGCGGCGAGGAGTAAGTCTCATGGTTTTTCTCGAGTTGCGGCCGGAACCTGGGGTATATTCTCGAAGTACGACGGCGAGGGCCCTTCCAGACACGTGTTTGTTCAGCGACGTCAGGACTCCTGCCTTGGTGCGAGGGACACCTGGGTATTCTCCACGAGTCTTGGCATGGTAATTGGGACGCGTATCCACGTGATGCGGGAAACCCAGGGTCACTTTCCACGTTCCATAGGGATCCTGGGACTCCTATCCATTTTCAAGAGGAGTCAGGCAACGTCGCCTTTGGAAGCATTGATCTCCGCGCACCTCTTGAGTTTTCAAAGGATGTGAGGCCTCCGTTCGCGTTGAGGCGGAGAAGTAGGTCTTTCTCTGTGGTCTCCACAGGGGATTCAGACATCCCTTCGTCTTGGGAGATGCAAAACGAGCCTGCATTCAATTCACTGCAGGGATATCCGGCCTTACGTCGAGTCAGAGCATCTCCGTGTCCATTCCACTTGAGGCCACAAACTCAGGGGCCCTCTCACATACCTGTAGCAGAGAGAAGCCTCCTCTTGAGGTGCTTGTGGAAAGTTGGTATTCCTCTTGAGTCGAAGCCAGGGACTAAGCTCTCATCTCGAGTTGATTTGGGGTCCACGGAGCCCTTTCGTGTTGCTCCAGTGACCTCAGGATCCCTCTAGACTTGAGACAGTGATCTTGGGTTTTCTCTGGAGTGCCATCAAGGAAATCAAGGCTCCTTTCACGTTTGATGTGGAACACGGAATTGCTCTGCACGCAGTCCAGGGGAATCGGGCCTCATCTCGCGGCGAGGGGGAAGTCTCATGGTTTTTCTCGAGTTGCGGCCGGAACCTGGGTATATTCTTGAGTTACGAAGGGGAGGGCCCTTGCAGACACGTGTTTGTTCAGCGACGTCAGGACTCCTGCCTAGGTGCGAGGGACACCTCGGGATTCTCCTCGAGTCTTGGCATGGCATTTGGGACGCGTCTCCACGTGAGGCGGGAGACCCAGGGTCCCTTTCCACGTGCCACAGGGATCCTGGGACTCCTATCCATTTTCAAGAGGAGTCAGGCATCGTCTCCTTTGGAAGCATTGATCTCCGCGGACCTCTCGAGTTTTCAAAGGATATGAGGCCTCCGGTCGCGAAGAGGCGGAGAACTCGGTCTTTCTCTGTGGTCTCCACAGGGGATTCAGACATCCCTTCGTCTTGGGAGATGCAAGACGAGCCTGCATTCAATTCACTGCAGGGATATCCGGCCTTACTTCGAGTCAGACCATCTCGGTGTCCATTCCACTTGAGGCCACAAACTCAGGGTCCCTCTCACATACCTGTAGCTGAGAGAAGCCTCCTCTTGCGGTGCTTGTAGAAAGTTGGTATTCCTCTTGAGTCTAAGCCAGGGACTAAGCTCTCATCTCGAGTTGATTTCAGGTCCACGGAGCCCTTTCGTGTTGCTACAGTGACTTCAGGATCCCTCTAGACTTGAGACAGTGATCTTGGGTTTTCTCTGGAGTGCCATCAAGGAAATCAAGGCTCCTTTCACGTTTGATGTGGAACACGGAATTGCTCTGCACGCAGTGCAGGGGAGTCGGGCCTCATCTCGCAGCGAGGGGGAAGTCTCATGGTTTTTCGCGAGTTGCGGCCGGAACCTGGGGTATATTCTCGAGTTACGACGGGGAGGGCCCTTCCAGACACGTGTTTGTTCAGCGACGTCACGACTCCTGCCTAGGTGCGAGGGACACCTCGGGATTCTCCTCGAGTCTTGGCGTGGCAATTGGGACGCGTCTCCACGTGAGACGTGAGACCCAGGCTCCCTTTCCACGTGCCACAGTGATCCTGGGACTCCTATCCATTTTCAAGAGGAGTCAGGCATCGGCTCCTTTGGAAGCATTGATCTCCGCAGACCTCTCGAGTTTTCAAAGGATGTGAGGCCTCAGGTCGCGTTGAGGCGGAGGACTAGGTCTTTCTCTGTGGTCTGCACAGGGCTTTCAGACATCCCTTCGTCTTGGGAGATGCAAGACGAGCCTGCATTCAATTCACTGCAGGGATATCCGGCCTTACTTTGAGTGAGAGCATCTCGGTGTCCATTCCACTTGAGGCCACAAACTCAGGGTCCCTCTCACATACCTGTAGCTGAGAGAAGCCTCCTCTTGAGGTGCTTGTGGAAAGTTCGTATTCCTCTTGAGTCGAAGCCAGGGACTAAGCTCTCATCTCGAGTTGATTTGGGGTCCACGGAGCCCTTTCGAGTTGCTCCAGTGACCTCAGGATCCCTCTAGACTTGAGACAGTGATCTTGGGTTTTCTCTGGAGTGCCATCAAGGAAATCAAGGCTCCTTTCACTTTTGATGTCGATCACGGAATTGCTCTGCACGCAGTGCAGGGGAATTGGGCCTCATATCGCGGCGAGGGGGAAGTCTCATGGTTTTTCTCGAGTTGCGGCCTGAACCTGGGGTATATTCTCGAGTTGCGATGGGGAGGGCCCTTCCAGACACGTGTTTGTTCAGCGACGTCAGGACTCCTGCCTTGGTGCGAGGGACACCTCGGGATTCTCCTCAAGTCTTGGCATGGCAATTGGGATGCGTCTCCACGTGAGGCGGGAGACCCAGGGTCCCTTTCCACGTGCCACAGGGATCCTGGGACTCCTATCCATTTTCAAGAGTAGTCAGGCATCGTCTCCTTTGGAAGCATTGATCTCCGCTGACCTCTCGAGTTTTCAAAGAATGTGAGGCCTCCGTTTGCGTTGAGTCGGAGAACTCGGTCTTTCTCTGTGGTCTCCACAGGGAATTCAGACATCCCTTCGTCTTGGGAGATGCAAGACGAGCCTGCATTCCATTCACTGCAGGGATATCCGGCCTTACTTCGAGTCAGAGCATCTCGGTGTCCATTCCACTTGAGGCCACAAACTCAGGGTCCCTCTCACATACCTGCAGCTGAGAGAAGCCTCCTCTTGAGGTGCTTGTGGAAAGTTGGTATATTCTTGAGTCGAAACCAGGGACTAAGCTCTCATCTCGAGTTGATTTGGGGTCCCGGAGCCCTTTCCTGTTGCTACAGTGACCTCAGGATCCCTCTAGACTTGAGACAGTGATCTTGGGTTTTCTCTGGAGTGCCATCAAGGAAATCAAGGCTCCTTTCACGTTTGATGTGGAACACGGAATTGCTCTGCACGCACTGCAGGGGAATCGGGCCTCATCTCGCGGCGAGGAGTAATTCTCATGGTTTTTCTCGAGTTGCGGCCGGAACCTGGAGTATATTCTCGAGTTACGACGGGGAGGGCCCTTCCAGACACGTGTTTGTTCAGCGACGTCAGGACTCCTGCCTAGGTGCGAGGGACACCTCGGGATTCTCCTCGAGTCTTGGCATGGTAATTGGGACGCGTCTCCACATGAGACGGGAGACCCAGGGTCCCTTTGGACGTGCCACAGGGATCCTGGAACTCCTATCCATTTTCAAGAGGAGTCAGACATCGTCTCCTTTGGAAGCATTGATCTCCGCGGACCTTTCGAGTTTTCAAAGGATGTGAGGCCTCCGTTCCCGTTGAGGCGGAGAACTCGGTCTTTCTCTGTGGTCTCCACAGGGGATTCAGACATTCCTTCGTCTTCGGAGATGCAAGACGAGCCTGCATTCAATTCACTGCAGGGATATCCGGCCTTACTTCGAGTCAGAGCATCTCGGTGTCCATTCCACTTGAGGCCACAAACTCAGGGTCCCTCTCACATACCTGTAGCTGAGAGAGGTGCTTGTGGAAAGTTGGTATTCCTCTTGAGTCGAAGCCAGGGACTAAGCTCTCATCTCGGGTTGATTTGGGGTCCACGGAGCCCTTTCGAGTTGCTACAGTGACCTCAGGATCCCTCTAGACTTGAGACAGTGATCTTGGGTTTTCTCTGGAGTGCCATCAAGGAAATCAAGGCTCCTTTCACGTTTGATGTGGAACACGGAATTGCTCTGCACGCAGTCCAGGGGAATCGGGCCTCATCTCGCGGCGAGGGGGAAGTCTCATGGTTTTTCTCGAGTTGCGGCCGGAACCTGGGTATATTCTCGAGTTACGAAGGGGAGGGCCCTTGCAGACACGTGTTTGTTCAGCGACGTCAGGACTCCTGCCTAGGTGCGAGGGACACCTCGGGATTCTCCTCGAGTCTTGGCATGGCATTTGGGACGCGTCTCCACGTGAGGCGGGAGACCCAGGGTCCCTTTCCACGTGCCACAGGGATCCTGGGACTCCTATCCATTTTCAAGAGGAGTCAGGCATCGTCTCCTTTGGAAGCATTGATCTCCGCGGACCTCTCGAGTTTTCAAAGGATATGAGGCCTCCTGTCGCGAAGAGGCGGAGAACTCGGTCTTTCTCTGTGGTCTCCACAGGGGATTCAGACATCCCTTCGTCTTGGGAGATGCAAGACGAGCCTGCATTCAATTCACTGCAGGGATATCCGGCCTTACTTCGAGTCAGACCATCTCGGTGTCCATTCCACTTGAGGCCACAAACTCAGGGTCCCTCTCACATACCTGTAGCTGAGAGAAGCCTCCTCTTGCGGTGCTTGTAGAAAGTTGGTATTCCTCTTGAGTCTAAGCCAGGGACTAAGCTCTCATCTCGAGTTGATTTCAGGTCCACGGAGCCCTTTCGTGTTGCTACAGTGACTTCAGGATCCCTCTAGACTTGAGACAGTGATCTTGGGTTTTCTCTGGAGTGCCATCAAGGAAATCAAGGCTCCTTTCACGTTTGATGTGGAACACGGAATTGCTCTGCACGCAGTGCAGGGGAGTCGGGCCTCATCTCGCAGCGAGGGGGAAGTCTCATGGTTTTTCGCGAGTTGCGGCCGGAACCTGGGGTATATTCTCTAGTTACGACGGGGAGGGCCCTTCCAGACACGTGTTTGTTCAGCGACGTCACGACTCCTGCCTAGGTGCGAGGGACACCTCGGGATTCTCCTCGAGTCTTGGCGTGGCAATTGGGACGCGTCTCCACGTGAGACGTGAGACCCAGGCTCCCTTTCCACGTGCCACAGTGATCCTGGGACTCCTATCCATTTTCAAGAGGAGTCAGGCATCGGCTCCTTTGGAAGCATTGATCTCCGCAGACCTCTCGAGTTTTCAAAGGATGTGAGGCCTCAGGTCGCGTTGAGGCGGAGGACTAGGTCTTTCTCTGTGGTCTGCACAGGGCTTTCAGACATCCCTTCGTCTTGGGAGATGCAAGACGAGCCTGCTTTCAATTCACTGCAGGGATATCCGGACTTACTTCGAGTCAGAGCATCTCGGTGTCCATTGCACTTGAGGCCACAAACTCAGGGTCCCTCTCACATACCTGTAGCTGAGAGAAGCCTCCTCTTGAGGTGCTTGTGGAAAGTTGGTATTCCTCTTGCGTCGAAGCCAGGGACTAAGCTGTCATCTCGAGTTGATTTGGGGTCCACGGAGCCCTTTCGGGTTGCTCCAGTGACCTCAGGATCCCTCTAGACTTGAGACAGTGATCTTGGGTTTTCTCTGGAGTGCCATCAGGGAAATCAAGGCTCCTTTCATGTTTGATGTGGAACACTGAATTGCTCTGCACGCAGTGCACGGGAAACGGGCCTCATGTCGCGGCCAGCGGGAAGTCTCATGGTTTTTCTCGAGTTGCGGCCGGAACCTGGGGTATATTCTCGAGTTATGACGGCGAGGGCCCTTCCAGACATGTGTTTGTTCAGCGACATCAGGACTCCTGCCTAGGTGCGAGGGACACCTCGGGATTCTCCTCGAGTCTTGGCATGGCAATTGGGACGCGTCTCCACGTGAGGTGGGAGACCCAGGGTCCCTTTCCACGTGCCACAGGGATCCTGGGACTCATATCCATTTTCAAGAGGAGTCAGGCATCGTCTCCTTTGGAAGCATTGATCTCCGCGGACGTCTTGAATTTTCAAAGGATGTGAGGCCTCCCTTCGCGATGAGTCGGAGAACTAGGTCTTTCTCTGTGGTCTCCACAGGGGATTCAGACAAACCTTCGTCTTGGGAGATGCAGGACGAGCCTGCATTCAATTCACTGCAGGGATATCCGGCCTTACTTCGAGTCAGAGCATCTCGGTGTCCGTTCCACTTGAGGCCACAAACTCAGGGTCCCTCTCACATACCTGTATCTGAGAGAAGCCTCCTCTTGAGGTGCTTGTGGAAAGTTGGTATTCCTCTTGAGTCGAAGCCAGGGACTAAGCTCTCATCTCAAGTTGATTTGGGGTCCACGGAGCCCTTTCGTGTTGCTCCAGTGACCTCAGGATCACTCTAGACTTGAGACAGAGATCTTGGGTTTTCTCTGGAGTGCCATCAAGGAAATCAAGGCTCCTTTCACGTTTGATGTGGAACACGGAATTGCTCTGCACGCAGTGCAGGGGAATCGGGCCTCATCTCGCGGCGAGGAGTAAGTCTCATGGTTTTTCTCGAGTTGCGGCCGGAACCTGGGGTATATTCTCGAAGTACGACGGCGAGGGCCCTTCCAGACACGTGTTTGTTCAGCGACGTCAGGACTCCTGCCTTGGTGCGAGGGACACCTGGGTATTCTCCACGAGTCTTGGCATGGTAATTGGGACGCGTATCCACGTGATGCGGGAAACCCAGGGTCACTTTCCACGTTCCATAGGGATCCTGGGACTCCTATCCATTTTCAAGAGGAGTCAGGCAACGTCGCCTTTGGAAGCATTGATCTCCGCGCACCTCTTGAGTTTTCAAAGGATGTGAGGCCTCCGTTCGCGTTGAGGCGGAGAAGTAGGTCTTTCTCTGTGGTCTCCACAGGGGATTCAGACATCCCTTCGTCTTGGGAGATGCAAGACGAGCCTGCATTCAATTCACTGCAGGGATATCCGGCCTTACGTCGAGTCAGAGCATCTCGGTGTCCATTCCACTTGAGGCCACAAACTCAGAGGCCCTCTCACATACCTGTAGCAGAGAGAAGCCTCCTCTTGAGGTGCTTGTGGAAAGTTGGTATTCCTCTTGAGTCGAAGCCAGGGACTAAGCTCTCATCTCGAGTTGATTTGGGGTCCACGGAGCCCTTTCGAGTTGCTACAGTGACCTCAGGATCCCTCTAGACTTGAGACAGTGATCTTGGGTTTTCTCTGGAGTGCCATCAAGGAAATCAAGGCTCCTTTCACGTTTGATGTGGAACACGGAATTGCTCTGCACGCAGTCCAGGGGAATCGGGCCTCATCTCGCGGCGAGGGGGAAGTCTCATGGTTTTTCTCGAGTTGCGGCCGGAACCTGGGTATATTCTCGAGTTACGAAGGGGAGGGCCCTTGCAGACACGTGTTTGTTCAGCGACGTCAGGACTCCTGCCTAGGTGCGAGGGACACCTCGGGATTCTCCTCGAGTCTTGGCATGGCATTTGGGACGCGTCTCCACGTGAGGCGGGAGACCCAGGGTCCCTTTCCACGTGCCACAGGGATCCTGGGACTCCTATCCATTTTCAAGAGGAGTCAGGCATCGTCTCCTTTGGAAGCATTGATCTCCGCGGACCTCTCGAGTTTTCAAAGGATATGAGGCCTCCGGTCGCGAAGAGGCGGAGAACTCGGTCTTTCTCTGTGGTCTCCACAGGGGATTCAGACATCCCTTCGTCTTGGGAGATGCAAGACGAGCCTGCATTCAATTCACTGCAGGGATATCCGGCCTTACTTCGAGTCAGACCATCTCGGTGTCCATTCCACTTGAGGCCACAAACTCAGGGTCCCTCTCACATACCTGTAGCTGAGAGAAGCCTCCTCTTGCGGTGCTTGTAGAAAGTTGGTATTCCTCTTGAGTCTAAGCCAGGGACTAAGCTCTCATCTCGAGTTGATTTCAGGTCCACGGAGCCCTTTCGTGTTGCTACAGTGACTTCAGGATCCCTCTAGACTTGAGACAGTGTTCTTGGGTTTTCTCTGGAGTGCCATCAAGGAAATCAAGGCTCCTTTCACGTTTGATGTGGAACACGGAATTGCTCTGCACGCAGTGCAGGGGAGTCGGGCCTCATCTCGCAGCGAGGGGGAAGTCTCATGGTTTTTCGCGAGTTGCGGCCGGAACCTGGGGTATATTCTCGAGTTACGACGGGGAGGGCCCTTCCAGACACGTGTTTGTTCAGCGACGTCACGACTCCTGCCTAGGTGCGAGGGACACCTCGGGATTCTCCTCGAGTCTTGGCGTGGCAATTGGGACGCGTCTCCACGTGAGACGTGAGACCCAGGCTCCCTTTCCACGTGCCACAGTGATCCTGGGACTCCTATCCATTTTCAAGAGGAGTCAGGCATCGGCTCCTTTGGAAGCATTGATCTCCGCAGACCTCTCGAGTTTTCAAAGGATGTGAGGCCTCAGGTCGCGTTGAGGCGGAGGACTAGGTTTTTCTCTGTGGTCTGCACAGGGCTTTCAGACATCCCTTCGTCTTGGGAGATGCAAGACGAGCCTGCATTCAATTCACTGCAGGGATATCCGGCCTTACTTTGAGTGAGAGCATCTCGGTGTCCATTCCACTTGAGGCCACAAACTCAGGGTCCCTCTCACATACCTGTAGCTGAGAGAAGCCTCCTCTTGAGGTGCTTGTGGAAAGTTCGTATTCCTCTTGAGTCGAAGCCAGGGACTAAGCTCTCATCTCGAGTTGATTTGGGGTCCACGGAGCCCTTTCTTGTTGCTCCAGTGACCTCAGGATCCCTCTAGACTTGAGACAGTGATCTTGGGTTTTCTCTGGAGTGCCATCAAGGAAATCAAGGCTCCTTTCACTTTTGATGTCGAACACGGAATTGCTCTGCACGCAGTGCAGGGGAATTGGGCCTCATATCGCGGCGAGGGGGAAGTCTCATGGTTTTTCTCGAGTTCCGGCCTGAACCTGGGGTATATTCTCGAGTTGCGATGGGGAGGGCCCTTCCAGACACGTGTTTGTTCAGCGACGTCAGGACTCCTGCCTTGGTGCGAGGGACACCTCGCGATTCTCCTCGAGTCTTGGCATGGCAATTGGGATGCGTCTCCACGTGAGGCGGGAGACCCAGGGTCCCTTTCCACGTGCCACAGGGATCCTGGGACTCCTATCCATTTTCAAGAGGAGTCAGGCATCGTCTCCTTTGGAAGCATTGATCTCCGCTGACCTCTCGAGTTTTCAAAGAATGTGAGGCCTCCGTTTGCGTTGAGTCGGAGAACTCGGTCTTTCTCTGTGGTCTCCACAGGGAATTCAGACATCCCTTCGTCTTGGGAGATGCAAGACGAGCCTGCATTCCATTCACTGCAGGGATATCCGGCCTTACTTCGAGTCAGAGCATCTCGGTGTCCATTCCACTTGAGGCCACAAACTCAGGGTCCCTCTCACATACCTGCAGCTGAGAGAAGCCTCCTCTTGAGGTGCTTGTGGAAAGTTGGTATATTCTTGAGTCGAAACCAGGGACTAAGCTCTCATCTCGAGTTAATTTGGGGTCCCGGAGCCCTTTCCTGTTGCTACAGTGACCTCAGGATCCCTCTAGACTTGAGACAGTGATCTTGGGTTTTCTCTGGAGTGCCATCAAGGAAATCAAGGCTCCTTTCACGTTTGATGTGGAACACGGAATTGCTCTTCACGCACTGCAGGGGAATCGGGCCTCATCTCGCGGCGAGGAGTAATTCTCATGGTTTTTCTCGAGTTGCGGCCGGAACCTGGAGTATATTCTCGAGTTACGACGGGGAGGGCCCTTCCAGACACGTGTTTGTTCAGCGACGTCAGGACTCCTGCCTAGGTGCGAGGGACACCTCGGGATTCTCCTCGAGTCTTGGCATGGTAATTGGGACGCGTCTCCACATGAGACGGGAGACCCAGGGTCCCTTTGGACGTGCCACAGGGATCCTGGAACTCCTATCCATTTTCAAGAGGAGTCAGACATCGTCTCCTTTGGAAGCATTGATCTCCGCGGACCTTTCGAGTTTTCAAAGGATGTGAGGCCTCCGTTCCCGTTGAGGCGGAGAACTCGGTCTTTCTCTGTGGTCTCCACAGGGGATTCAGACATTCCTTCGTCTTCGGAGATGCAAGACGAGCCTGCATTCAATTCACTGCAGGGATATCCGGCCTTACTTCGAGTCAGAGCATCTCGGTGTCCATTCCACTTGAGGCCACAAACTCAGGGTCCCTCTCACATACCTGTAGCTGAGAGAGGTGCTTGTGGAAAGTTGGTATTCCTCTTGAGTCGAAGCCAGGGACTAAGCTCTCATCTCGGGTTGATTTGGGGTCCACGGAGCCCTTTCGAGTTGCTACAGTGACCTCAGGATCCCTCTAGACTTGAGACAGTGATCTTGGGTTTTCTCTGGAGTGCCATCAAGGAAATCAAGGCTCCTTTCACGTTTGATGTGGAACACGGAATTGCTCTGCACGCAGTCCAGGGGAATCGGGCCTCATCTCGCGGCGAGGGGGAAGTCTCATGGTTTTTCTCGAGTTGCGGCCGGAACCTGGGTATATTCTCGAGTTACGAAGGGGAGGGCCCTTGCAGACACGTGTTTGTTCAGCGACGTCAGGACTCCTGCCTAGGTGCGAGGGACACCTCGGGATTCTCCTCGAGTCTTGGCATGGCATTTGGGACGCGTCTCCACGTGAGGCGGGAGACCCAGGGTCCCTTTCCACGTGCCACAGGGATCCTGGGACTCCTATCCATTTTCAAGAGGAGTCAGGCATCGTCTCCTTTGGAAGCATTGATCTCCGCGGACCTCTCGAGTTTTCAAAGGATATGAGGCCTCCTGTCGCGAAGAGGCGGAGAACTCGGTCTTTCTCTGTGGTCTCCACAGGGGATTCAGACATCCCTTCGTCTTGGGAGATGCAAGACGAGCCTGCATTCAATTCACTGCAGGGATATCCGGCCTTACTTCGAGTCAGACCATCTCGGTGTCCATTCCACTTGAGGCCACAAACTCAGGGTCCCTCTCACATACCTGTAGCTGAGAGAAGCCTCCTCTTGCGGTGCTTGTAGAAAGTTGGTATTCCTCTTGAGTCTAAGCCAGGGACTAAGCTCTCATCTCGAGTTGATTTCAGGTCCACGGAGCCCTTTCGTGTTGCTACAGTGACTTCAGGATCCCTCTAGACTTGAGACAGTGATCTTGGGTTTTCTCTGGAGTGCCATCAAGGAAATCAAGGCTCCTTTCACGTTTGATGTGGAACACGGAATTGCTCTGCACGCAGTGCAGGGGAGTCGGGCCTCATCTCGCAGCGAGGGGGAAGTCTCATGGTTTTTCGCGAGTTGCGGCCGGAACCTGGGGTATATTCTCGAGTTACGACGGGGAGGGCCCTTCCAGACACGTGTTTGTTCAGCGACGTCACGACTCCTGCCTAGGTGCGAGGGACACCTCGGGATTCTCCTCGAGTCTTGGCGTGGCAATTGGGACGCGTCTCCACGTGAGACGTGAGACCCAGGCTCCCTTTCCACGTGCCACAGTGATCCTGGGACTCCTATCCATTTTCAAGAGGAGTCAGGCATCGGCTCCTTTGGAAGCATTGATCTCCGCAGACCTCTCGAGTTTTCAAAGGATGTGAGGCCTCAGGTCGCGTTGAGGCGGAGGACTAGGTCTTTCTCTGTGGTCTGCACAGGGCTTTCAGACATCCCTTCGTCTTGGGAGATGCAAGACGAGCCTGCATTCAATTCACTGCAGGGATATCCGGACTTACTTCGAGTCAGAGCATCTCGGTGTCCATTGCACTTGAGGCCACAAACTCAGGGTCCCTCTCACATACCTGTAGCTGAGAGAAGCCTCCTCTTGAGGTGCTTGTGGAAAGTTGGTATTCCTCTTGCGTCGAAGCCAGGGACTAAGCTGTCATCTCGAGTTGATTTGGGGTCCACGGAGCCCTTTCGGGTTGCTCCAGTGACCTCAGGATCCCTCTAGACTTGAGACAGTGATCTTGGGTTTTCTCTGGAGTGCCATCAGGGAAATCAAGGCTCCTTTCATGTTTGATGTGGAACACTGAATTGCTCTGCACGCAGTGCACGGGAAACGGGCCTCATGTCGCGGGCAGCGGGAAGTCTCATGGTTTTTCTCGAGTTGCGGCCGGAACCTGGGGTATATTCTCGAGTTATGACGGCGAGGGCCCTTCCAGACATGTGTTTGTTCAGCGACATCAGGACTCCTGCCTAGGTGCGAGGGACACCTCGGGATTCTCCTCGAGTCTTGGCATGGCAATTGGGACGCGTCTCCACGTGAGGTGGGAGACCCAGGGTCCCTTTCCACGTGCCACAGGGATCCTGGGACTCATATCCATTTTCAAGAGGAGTCAGGCATCGTCTCCTTTGGAAGCATTGATCTCCGCGGACGTCTTGAATTTTCAAAGGATGTGAGGCCTCCCTTCGCGATGAGTCGGAGAACTAGGTCTTTCTCTGTGGTCTCCACAGGGGATTCAGACAAACCTTCGTCTTGGGAGATGCAGGACGAGCCTGCATTCAATTCACTGCAGGGATATCCGGCCTTACTTCGAGTCAGAGCATCTCGGTGTCCGTTCCACTTGAGGCCACAAACTCAGGGTCCCTCTCACATACCTGTATCTGAGAGAAGCCTCCTCTTGAGGTGCTTGTGGAAAGTTGGTATTCCTCTTGAGTCGAAGCCAGGGACTAAGCTCTCATCTCGAGTTGATTTGGGGTCCACGGAGCCCTTTCGTGTTGCTCCAGTGACCTCAGGATCACTCTAGACTTGAGACAGAGATCTTGGGTTTTCTCTGGAGTGCCATCAAGGAAATCAAGGCTCCTTTCACGTTTGATGTGGAACACGGAATTGCTCTGCACGCAGTGCAGGGGAATCGGGCCTCATCTCGCGGCGAGGAGTAAGTCTCATGGTTTTTCTCGAGTTGCGGCCGGAACCTGGGGTATATTCTCGAAGTACGACGGCGAGGGCCCTTCCAGACACGTGTTTGTTCAGCGACGTCAGGACTCCTGCCTTGGTGCGAGGGACACCTGGGTATTCTCCACGAGTCTTGGCATGGTAATTGAGACGCGTATCCACGTGATGCGGGAAACCCAGGGTCACTTTCCACGTTCCATAGGGATCCTGGGACTCCTATCCATTTTCAAGAGGAGTCAGGCAACGTCGCCTTTGGAAGCATTGATCTCCGCGCACCTCTTGAGTTTTCAAAGGATGTGAGGCCTCCGTTCGCGTTGAGGCGGAGAAGTAGGTCTTTCTCTGTGGTCTCCACAGGGGATTCAGACATCCCTTCGTCTTGGGAGATGCAAGACGAGCCTGCATTCAATTCACTGCAGGGATATCCGGCCTTACGTCGAGTCAGAGCATCTCGGTGTCCATTCCACTTGAGGTCACAAACTCAGGGTCCCTCTCACATACCTGTAGCTGAGAGAAGCCTCCTCTTGAGGTGCTTGTGGAAAGTTGGTATTCCTCTTGAGTCGAAGCCAGGGACTAAGCTCTCATCTCGCGTTGATTTGGGGTCCACGGAGCCCTTTCGTGTTGCTCCATTGACCTCAGGATCCCTCTAGACTTGAGAGTGTGATCTTGGGTTTTCTCTGGAGTGCCATCAAGGAAATCAAGGCTCCTTTCACGTTTGATATGGAACACGGAATTGCTCTGCATGCAGTGCAGGGTAATCGGGCCTCATCTCGCGGCGAGGGGGAAGTTTCATGGTTTTTCTCGCGTTGCGGCCGGAACCTGGGTTACATTCTCGAGTTACGACGGGGAGGGCCTTTCCAGACACGTGTTTGTTCAGCGACGTCAGGACTCCTGCCTAGGTGCGAGGGACACCTCGGGATTCTACTCAAGTCTTGACATGGCAATTGGGATGCGTCTCCACGTGAGGCGGGAGACCCAGTGTCCCTTTCCACGTGCCACAAGGATCCTGGAACTCCTATATATTTTCAAGAGGAGTCAGGCATCGTCTCCTTTGGGAGCATTGATCTCCGCAGACCTCTCGAGTTTTCAAAGGATGTGAGGCCTCCGGTCGCGTTGAGGCGGCGGACTCGGTCTTTCTCTGTTGTCTCCACAGGGGATTCAGACATCACTTTGTCTTGGGAGATGCAAGAAGAGCCTGCATTCAATTCACTGTTGGGATATCCGGCCTTACTTCGAGTCAGAGCATCTCGGTGTCCATTCCACTTGAGGCCACAAATTCAGGGTCCCTCTCACATACCTGTAGCTGAGAGAAGCCTCCTCTTGAGGTGCTTGTGGAAAGTTGGTATTCCTCTTGAGTCGAAGCCAGGGACTAAGCTCTCATCTCGAGTTGATTTGGGGTCCACCGAGCCCTTTCCTGTTGCTCCAGTGACCTCAGAATCATTCTAGACTTGAGACAGTGATCTTGGGTTTTCTCTGGAGTGCCATCAAGGAAATCAAGGCTCCTTTCACGTTTGATGTGGAACGCGGAATTGCTCTGCACGCAGTGCAGGGGAATCGGGCCTAATCTCGCGGCGAGGGGGAAGTCTCATGGTTTTTCTCGAATTCCGGCCGGAACCTGGGGTATATTCTCGAGTTACGACGGGGAGGGCCCTTCCAGAAACGTGTTTGTTCAGCGACGTCAGGACTCCTGCCTAGGTGTGAGGGACAATTCAGGATTCTCCTCGAGTCTCGGCATGGCAATTGGGACGCGTCTCCACGTGAGGCGGGAGACCCAGGGTCCCTTTCCATGTGCCACAGGGATCCTGGGACTCCTATCCATTTTCTAGTCATCGTCTCCTTTGGAAGCATTGATCTCCGCGGACCTCTCTAGTTTTCAAAGGACGTGAGGCCTCCGTTCGCGTTGAGGCGGAGGACTAGGTTTTTCTCTGTGGACTCCACAGGGGATTCAGACAACCCTTCGTCTTGGGAGATGCAAGACGAGCCTGCATTCAATTCACTGCAGGGATATCCGGCTTTACTTCGAGTCAGAGCATCTCGGTGTCCATTCCACTTGAGGCCACAAACTCAGGGGCCCTCTCACATACCTGTAGCTGAGAGAAGCCTCCTCTTGAGGTGCTTGTGGAAAGTTGGTATTCCTCTTGAGTCGAAGCCAGGGACTAAGCTCTCATCTCGAGTTGATTTGGGGTCCACTGAGCCCTTTGGTGTTGCTCCAGTGACCTCAGGATCCCTCTAGAATTGAGACAGTGATCTTGGGTTTTCTCTGGAGTGCCATCAAGGAAATCAAGGTTCCTTTCACGTTTGATGTGGAACACGGAATTGCTCTGCACGCAGTACAGGGGAATCGGGCCTCATCTCTCGGCGAGGGGGAAGTCTCATGGTTTTTCTCGAGTTGCGGTCGAAACCTGGGGTATATTCTCGAGTTACGACGGGGAGGGCCCTTCCATACACGTGTTTGTTCAGCGACGTCAGGACTCCTGCCTAGGTGCGAAGGACACCTCGGGATTCTCCTCGAGTCTTGGCATGGCAATTGGGACGCGTCTCCACGTGAGGCGGGAGACCCAGGGTCCCTTTCCATGTGCCACAGGAATCCTGGGACTCCTATCCATTTTCAAGAGGAGTCAGGCATCGTCTCCTTTGGAAGCATTGATCTCCGTGGACCTCTCGAGTTTTCAAAGGATGTGAGGCCTCCGGTCGCGATGAGGCGGAGAATTATGTCTTTCCCTGTGGTCTCCACAGGGGATTCAGACATCCCTTCGTCTTGGGAGATGCAAGACGAGCCTGCATTCAATTCACTGCAGGGATATCCGGCCTTACTTCGAGTCAGAGCATCTCGGTGTCCATTCCACTTGAGGCCACAAACTCAGGGGCCCTCTCACATACCTGTAGCTGAGAGAACCCTCCTCTTGAGGTGCTTGTGGAAAGTTGGTATTCCTCTTGAGTCTAAGCCAGGGACTAAGTTCTCATCTCGAGTTAATTTGGGGTCCACGGAGCCCTTTCGTGTTGCTCCAGTGACCTCAGGATCCCTCTAGACTTGAGACAGTGATCTTGGGTTTTCTCTGGAGTGCCATCAAGGAAATCAAGGCTCCTTTCACTTTTGATGTGGAACACGGAATTGCTCTGCACGCAGTACAGGGGAATCGGGCCTCATCTCGCCGTGAGGGGGAAGTCTCATGGTTTTTCTCGAGTTGCGGCCGGAACTTGGGGTATATTCTCGAGTTACGACGGGGAGGGCCCTTCCAGACACGTGTTTGTTCAGCGACGTCAGGACTCCTGCCTAGGTGCGAGGGACACCTCGGGATTCTCCTCGAGTCTTGGCATGGCAATTGGGACGCGTCTCCACGTGAGGCGGGAGACCCAGGGTCCCTTTCCACGTGCCACAGTGATCCTGGGACTCCTATGCATTTTCAAGAGGAGCCAGGCATCGTATCCTTTGGAAGCATTGATCTCTGCAGACCTCTCGAGTTTTCAAATGATATGAGGCCTCCGGTCATGATGAGGCGGAGGACTAGGTTTTTCTCTGTGGTCTCCACAGGGGATTCAGACATCCCTTCGTCTTGGGAGATGCAAGACGAGCCTGCATTCAATTCACTGCAGGGATATCCGGACTTACTTCGAGTCACAGCATCTCGGTGTCCATTGCACTTGAGGCCACAAACTCAGGGTCCCTCTCACATACCTGTATCTGAGAGAAGCCTCCTCTTGAGGTGCTTGTGGAAAGTTGGTATTCCTCTTGAGTCGAAGCCAGGGACTAAGCTCTCATCTCGAGTTGATTTGGGGTCCACGGAGCCCTTTCGTGTTGCTCCAGTGACCTCAGGATCCCTCTAGACTTGAGACAGTGATCTTGGGTTTTCTCTGGAGTGCCATCAAGGAAATCAAGGCTCCTTTCACGTTTGATGTGGAACACGGAATTGCTCTGCACGCAGTGCAGGGGAATCGGGCCTCATCTGGCGGCGAGGGGGAAGTCTCATGGTTTTTCTAGAGTTGCGGCCAGAACCTAGGGTATATTCTCGAGTTACGATGGGGAGGCCACTTCCAGACACGTGTTTGTTCAGCGACGTTAGGACTCCTTCCTAGGTGCGAGGGACACCTCGGGATTCTCGTCGAGGCTTAGCATGGCAATTGGGACGCTTCTCCACATGAGGCGGGAGATGCAGGGTCCCTTTCCACGTGCCACAGGGATCCTGGGACTCCTATCCATTTTCAAGAGGAGTCGGGCATCGTCTCCTTTGGAAGGATTGATCTCCGCGCACCTCTCGAGTTTTCAAAGGATGTGAGGCCTCCGTCCGCGATGAGGCGGAGAACTAGGTCTTTCTCTGTCGTCTCCACAGAGGATTCAGACATCCCTTCGTCTTGGGAGATGCAAGACGAGCCTGCATTCAATTCACTGCAGGGATATCCGGCCTTACTTCGAGTCAGAGCATCTCGGTGTCCATTCCACTTGAGGCCACAAACTCAGGGTCCCTCTCACATACCTGTAGCTGAGAGAGGTGCTTGTGGAAAGTTGGTATTCCTCTTGAGTCGAAGCCAGGGACTAAGCTCTCATCTCGAGTTGATTTGGGGTCCACGGAGCCCTTTCGTGTTGCTCCAGTGACCTCAGGATCACTCTAGACTTGAGACAGAGATCTTGGGTTTTCTCTGGAGTGCCATCAAGGAAATCAAGGCTCCTTTCACGTTTGATGTGGAACACGGAATTGCTCTGCACGCAGTGCAGGGGAATCGGGCCTCATCTCGCGGCGAGGAGTAAGTCTCATGGTTTTTCTCGAGTTGCGGCCGGAACCTGGGGTATATTCTCGAAGTACGACGGCGAGGGCCCTTCCAGACACGTGTTTGTTCAGCGACGTCAGGACTCCTGCCTTGGTGCGAGGGACACCTGGGTATTCTCCACGAGTCTTGGCATGGTAATTGGGACGCGTATCCACGTGATGCGGGAAACCCAGGGTCACTTTCCACGTTCCATAGGGATCCTGGGACTCCTATCCATTTTCAAGAGGAGTCAGGCAACGTCGCCTTTGGAAGCATTGATCTCCGCGCACCTCTTGAGTTTTCAAAGGATGTGAGGCCTCCGTTCGCGTTGAGGCGGAGAAGTAGGTCTTTCTCTGTGGTCTCCACAGGGGATTCAGACATCCCTTCGTCTTGGGAGATGCAAAACGAGCCTGCATTCAATTCACTGCAGGGATATCCGGCCTTACGTCGAGTCAGAGCATCTCCGTGTCCATTCCACTTGAGGCCACAAACTCAGGGGCCCTCTCACATACCTGTAGCAGAGAGAAGCCTCCTCTTGAGGTGCTTGTGGAAAGTTGGTATTCCTCTTGAGTCGAAGCCAGGGACTAAGCTCTCATCTCGAGTTGATTTGGGGTCCACGGAGCCCTTTCGTGTTGCTCCAGTGACCTCAGGATCCCTCTAGACTTGAGACAGTGATCTTGGGTTTTCTCTGGAGTGCCATCAAGGAAATCAAGGCTCCTTTCACGTTTGATGTGGAACACGGAATTGCTCTGCACGCAGTCCAGGGGAATCGGGCCTCATCTCGCGGCGAGGGGGAAGTCTCATGGTTTTTCTCGAGTTGCGGCCGGAACCTGGGTATATTCTTGAGTTACGAAGGGGAGGGCCCTTGCAGACACGTGTTTGTTCAGAGACGTCAGGACTCCTGCCTAGGTGCGAGGGACACCTCGGGATTCTCCTCGAGTCTTGGCATGGCATTTGGGACGCGTCTCCACGTGAGGCGGGAGACCCAGGGTCCCTTTCCACGTGCCACAGGGATCCTGGGACTCCTATCCATTTTCAAGAGGAGTCAGGCATCGTCTCCTTTGGAAGCATTGATCTCCGCGGACCTCTCGAGTTTTCAAAGGATATGAGGCCTCCGGTCGCGAAGAGGCGGAGAACTCGGTCTTTCTCTGTGGTCTCCACAGGGGATTCAGACATCCCTTCGTCTTGGGAGATGCAAGACGAGCCTGCATTCAATTCACTGCAGGGATATCCGGCCTTACTTCGAGTCAGACCATCTCGGTGTCCATTCCACTTGAGGCCACAAACTCAGGGTCCCTCTCACATACCTGTAGCTGAGAGAAGCCTCCTCTTGCGGTGCTTGTAGAAAGTTGGTATTCCTCTTGAGTCTAAGCCAGGGACTAAGCTCTCATCTCGAGTTGATTTCAGGTCCACGGAGCCCTTTCGTGTTGCTACAGTGACTTCAGGATCCCTCTAGACTTGAGACAGTGATCTTGGGTTTTCTCTGGAGTGCCATCAAGGAAATCAAGGCTCCTTTCACGTTTGATGTGGAACACGGAATTGCTCTGCACGCAGTGCAGGGGAGTCGGGCCTCATCTCGCAGCGAGGGGGAAGTCTCATGGTTTTTCGCGAGTTGCGGCCGGAACCTGGGGTATATTCTCGAGTTACGACGGGGAGGGCCCTTCCAGACACGTGTTTGTTCAGCGACGTCACGACTCCTGCCTAGGTGCGAGGGACACCTCGGGATTCTCCTCGAGTCTTGGCGTGGCAATTGGGACGCGTCTCCACGTGAGACGTGAGACCCAGGCTCCCTTTCCACGTGCCACAGTGATCCTGGGACTCCTATCCATTTTCAAGAGGAGTCAGGCATCGGCTCCTTTGGAAGCATTGATCTCCGCAGACCTCTCGAGTTTTCAAAGGATGTGAGGCCTCAGGTCGCGTTGAGGCGGAGGACTAGGTCTTTCTCTGTGGTCTGCACAGGGCTTTCAGACATCCCTTCGTCTTGGGAGATGCAAGACGAGCCTGCATTCAATTCACTGCAGGGATATCCGGCCTTACTTTGAGTGAGAGCATCTCGGTGTCCATTCCACTTGAGGCCACAAACTCAGGGTCCCTCTCACATACCTGTAGCTGAGAGAAGCCTCCTCTTGAGGTGCTTGTGGAAAGTTCGTATTCCTCTTGAGTCGAAGCCAGGGACTAAGCTCTCATCTCGAGTTGATTTGGGGTCCACGGAGCCCTTTCGAGTTGCTCCAGTGACCTCAGGATCCCTCTAGACTTGAGACAGTGATCTTGGGTTTTCTCTGGAGTGCCATCAAGGAAATCAAGGCTCCTTTCACTTTTGATGTCGATCACGGAATTGCTCTGCACGCAGTGCAGGGGAATTGGGCCTCATATCGCGGCGAGGGGGAAGTCTCATGGTTTTTCTCGAGTTGCGGCCTGAACCTGGGGTATATTCTCGAGTTGCGATGGGGAGGGCCCTTCCAGACACGTGTTTGTTCAGCGACGTCAGGACTCCTGCCTTGGTGCGAGGGACACCTCGGGATTCTCCTCGAGTCTTGGCATGGCAATTGGGATGCGTCTCCACGTGAGGCGGGAGACCCAGGGTCCCTTTCCACGTGCCACAGGGATCCTGGGACTCCTATCCATTTTCAAGAGTAGTCAGGCATCGTCTCCTTTGGAAGCATTGATCTCCGCTGACCTCTCGAGTTTTCAAAGAATGTGAGGCCTCCGTTTGCGTTGAGTCGGAGAACTCGGTCTTTCTCTGTGGTCTCCACAGGGAATTCAGACATCCCTTCGTCTTGGGAGATGCAAGACGAGCCTGCATTCCATTCACTGCAGGGATATCCGGCCTTACTTCGAGTCAGAGCATCTCGGTGTCCATTCCACTTGAGGCCACAAACTCAGGGTCCCTCTCACATACCTGCAGCTGAGAGAAGCCTCCTCTTGAGGTGCTTGTGGAAAGTTGGTATATTCTTGAGTCGAAACCAGGGACTAAGCTCTCATCTCGAGTTGATTTGGGGTCCCGGAGCCCTTTCCTGTTGCTACAGTGACCTCAGGATCCCTCTAGACTTGAGACAGTGATCTTGGGTTTTCTCTGGAGTGCCATCAAGGAAATCAAGGCTCCTTTCACGTTTGATGTGGAACACGGAATTGCTCTGCACGCACTGCAGGGGAATCGGGCCTCATCTCGCGGCGAGGAGTAATTCTCATGGTTTTTCTCGAGTTGCGGCCGGAACCTGGAGTATATTCTCGAGTTACGACGGGGAGGGCCCTTCCAGACACGTGTTTGTTCAGCGACGTCAGGACTCCTGCCTAGGTGCGAGGGACACCTCGGGATTCTCCTCGAGTCTTGGCATGGTAATTGGGACGCGTCTCCACATGAGACGGGAGACCCAGGGTCCCTTTGGACGTGCCACAGGGATCCTGGAACTCCTATCCATTTTCAAGAGGAGTCAGACATCGTCTCCTTTGGAAGCATTGATCTCCGCGGACCTTTCGAGTTTTCAAAGGATGTGAGGCCTCCGTTCCCGTTGAGGCGGAGAACTCGGTCTTTCTCTGTGGTCTCCACAGGGGATTCAGACATTCCTTCGTCTTCGGAGATGCAAGACGAGCCTGCATTCAATTCACTGCAGGGATATCCGGCCTTACTTCGAGTCAGAGCATCTCGGTGTCCATTCCACTTGAGGCCACAAACTCAGGGTCCCTCTCACATACCTGTAGCTGAGAGAGGTGCTTGTGGAAAGTTGGTATTCCTCTTGAGTCGAAGCCAGGGACTAAGCTCTCATCTCGGGTTGATTTGGGGTCCACGGAGCCCTTTCGAGTTGCTACAGTGACCTCAGGATCCCTCTAGACTTGAGACAGTGATCTTGGGTTTTCTCTGGAGTGCCATCAAGGAAATCAAGGCTCCTTTCACGTTTGATGTGGAACACGGAATTGCTCTGCACGCAGTCCAGGGGAATCGGGCCTCATCTCGCGGCGAGGGGGAAGTCTCATGGTTTTTCTCGAGTTGCGGCCGGAACCTGGGTATATTCTCGAGTTACGAAGGGGAGGGCCCTTGCAGACACGTGTTTGTTCAGCGACGTCAGGACTCCTGCCTAGGTGCGAGGGACACCTCGGGATTCTCCTCGAGTCTTGGCATGGCATTTGGGACGCGTCTCCACGTGAGGCGGGAGACCCAGGGTCCCTTTCCACGTGCCACAGGGATCCTGGGACTCCTATCCATTTTCAAGAGGAGTCAGGCATCGTCTCCTTTGGAAGCATTGATCTCCGCGGACCTCTCGAGTTTTCAAAGGATATGAGGCCTCCTGTCGCGAAGAGGCGGAGAACTCGGTCTTTCTCTGTGGTCTCCACAGGGGATTCAGACATCCCTTCGTCTTGGGAGATGCAAGACGAGCCTGCATTCAATTCACTGCAGGGATATCCGGCCTTACTTCGAGTCAGACCATCTCGGTGTCCATTCCACTTGAGGCCACAAACTCAGGGTCCCTCTCACATACCTGTAGCTGAGAGAAGCCTCCTCTTGCGGTGCTTGTAGAAAGTTGGTATTCCTCTTGAGTCTAAGCCAGGGACTAAGCTCTCATCTCGAGTTGATTTCAGGTCCACGGAGCCCTTTCGTGTTGCTACAGTGACTTCAGGATCCCTCTAGACTTGAGACAGTGATCTTGGGTTTTCTCTGGAGTGCCATCAAGGAAATCAAGGCTCCTTTCACGTTTGATGTGGAACACGGAATTGCTCTGCACGCAGTGCAGGGGAGTCGGGCCTCATCTCGCAGCGAGGGGGAAGTCTCATGGTTTTTCGCGAGTTGCGGCCGGAACCTGGGGTATATTCTCTAGTTACGACGGGGAGGGCCCTTCCAGACACGTGTTTGTTCAGCGACGTCACGACTCCTGCCTAGGTGCGAGGGACACCTCGGGATTCTCCTCGAGTCTTGGCGTGGCAATTGGGACGCGTCTCCACGTGAGACGTGAGACCCAGGCTCCCTTTCCACGTGCCACAGTGATCCTGGGACTCCTATCCATTTTCAAGAGGAGTCAGGCATCGGCTCCTTTGGAAGCATTGATCTCCGCAGACCTCTCGAGTTTTCAAAGGATGTGAGGCCTCAGGTCGCGTTGAGGCGGAGGACTAGGTCTTTCTCTGTGGTCTGCACAGGGCTTTCAGACATCCCTTCGTCTTGGGAGATGCAAGACGAGCCTGCTTTCAATTCACTGCAGGGATATCCGGACTTACTTCGAGTCAGAGCATCTCGGTGTCCATTGCACTTGAGGCCACAAACTCAGGGTCCCTCTCACATACCTGTAGCTGAGAGAAGCCTCCTCTTGAGGTGCTTGTGGAAAGTTGGTATTCCTCTTGCGTCGAAGCCAGGGACTAAGCTGTCATCTCGAGTTGATTTGGGGTCCACGGAGCCCTTTCGGGTTGCTCCAGTGACCTCAGGATCCCTCTAGACTTGAGACAGTGATCTTGGGTTTTCTCTGGAGTGCCATCAGGGAAATCAAGGCTCCTTTCATGTTTGATGTGGAACACTGAATTGCTCTGCACGCAGTGCACGGGAAACGGGCCTCATGTCGCGGCCAGCGGGAAGTCTCATGGTTTTTCTCGAGTTGCGGCCGGAACCTGGGGTATATTCTCGAGTTATGACGGCGAGGGCCCTTCCAGACATGTGTTTGTTCAGCGACATCAGGACTCCTGCCTAGGTGCGAGGGACACCTCGGGATTCTCCTCGAGTCTTGGCATGGCAATTGGGACGCGTCTCCACGTGAGGTGGGAGACCCAGGGTCCCTTTCCACGTGCCACAGGGATCCTGGGACTCATATCCATTTTCAAGAGGAGTCAGGCATCGTCTCCTTTGGAAGCATTGATCTCCGCGGACGTCTTGAATTTTCAAAGGATGTGAGGCCTCCCTTCGCGATGAGTCGGAGAACTAGGTCTTTCTCTGTGGTCTCCACAGGGGATTCAGACAAACCTTCGTCTTGGGAGATGCAGGACGAGCCTGCATTCAATTCACTGCAGGGATATCCGGCCTTACTTCGAGTCAGAGCATCTCGGTGTCCGTTCCACTTGAGGCCACAAACTCAGGGTCCCTCTCACATACCTGTATCTGAGAGAAGCCTCCTCTTGAGGTGCTTGTGGAAAGTTGGTATTCCTCTTGAGTCGAAGCCAGGGACTAAGCTCTCATCTCAAGTTGATTTGGGGTCCACGGAGCCCTTTCGTGTTGCTCCAGTGACCTCAGGATCACTCTAGACTTGAGACAGAGATCTTGGGTTTTCTCTGGAGTGCCATCAAGGAAATCAAGGCTCCTTTCACGTTTGATGTGGAACACGGAATTGCTCTGCACGCAGTGCAGGGGAATCGGGCCTCATCTCGCGGCGAGGAGTAAGTCTCATGGTTTTTCTCGAGTTGCGGCCGGAACCTGGGGTATATTCTCGAAGTACGACGGCGAGGGCCCTTCCAGACACGTGTTTGTTCAGCGACGTCAGGACTCCTGCCTTGGTGCGAGGGACACCTGGGTATTCTCCACGAGTCTTGGCATGTTAATTGGGACGCGTATCCACGTGATGCGGGAAACCCAGGGTCACTTTCCACGTTCCATAGGGATCCTGGGACTCCTATCCATTTTCAAGAGGAGTCAGGCAACGTCGCCTTTGGAAGCATTGATCTCCGCGCACCTCTTGAGTTTTCAAAGGATGTGAGGCCTCCGTTCGCGTTGAGGCGGAGAAGTAGGTCTTTCTCTGTGGTCTCCACAGGGGATTCAGACATCCCTTCGTCTTGGGAGATGCAAGACGAGCCTGCATTCAATTCACTGCAGGGATATCCGGCCTTACGTCGAGTCAGAGCATCTCGGTGTCCATTCCACTTGAGGCCACAAACTCAGAGGCCCTCTCACATACCTGTAGCAGAGAGAAGCCTCCTCTTGAGGTGCTTGTGGAAAGTTGGTATTCCTCTTGAGTCGAAGCCAGGGACTAAGCTCTCATCTCGAGTTGATTTGGGGTCCACGGAGCCCTTTCGAGTTGCTACAGTGACCTCAGGATCCCTCTAGACTTGAGACAGTGATCTTGGGTTTTCTCTGGAGTGCCATCAAGGAAATCAAGGCTCCTTTCACGTTTGATGTGGAACACGGAATTGCTCTGCACGCAGTCCAGGGGAATCGGGCCTCATCTCGCGGCGAGGGGGAAGTCTCATGGTTTTTCTCGAGTTGCGGCCGGAACCTGGGTATATTCTCGAGTTACGAAGGGGAGGGCCCTTGCAGACACGTGTTTGTTCAGCGACGTCAGGACTCCTGCCTAGGTGCGAGGGACACCTCGGGATTCTCCTCGAGTCTTGGCATGGCATTTGGGACGCGTCTCCACGTGAGGCGGGAGACCCAGGGTCCCTTTCCACGTGCCACAGGGATCCTGGGACTCCTATCCATTTTCAAGAGGAGTCAGGCATCGTCTCCTTTGGAAGCATTGATCTCCGCGGACCTCTCGAGTTTTCAAAGGATATGAGGCCTCCGGTCGCGAAGAGGCGGAGAACTCGGTCTTTCTCTGTGGTCTCCACAGGGGATTCAGACATCCCTTCGTCTTGGGAGATGCAAGACGAGCCTGCATTCAATTCACTGCAGGGATATCCGGCCTTACTTCGAGTCAGACCATCTCGGTGTCCATTCCACTTGAGGCCACAAACTCAGGGTCCCTCTCACATACCTGTAGCTGAGAGAAGCCTCCTCTTGCGGTGCTTGTAGAAAGTTGGTATTCCTCTTGAGTCTAAGCCAGGGACTAAGCTCTCATCTCGAGTTGATTTCAGGTCCACGGAGCCCTTTCGTGTTGCTACAGTGACTTCAGGATCCCTCTAGACTTGAGACAGTGATCTTGGGTTTTCTCTGGAGTGCCATCAAGGAAATCAAGGCTCCTTTCACGTTTGATGTGGAACACGGAATTGCTCTGCACGCAGTGCAGGGGAGTCGGGCCTCATCTCGCAGCGAGGGGGAAGTCTCATGGTTTTTCGCGAGTTGCGGCCGGAACCTGGGGTATATTCTCGAGTTACGACGGGGAGGGCCCTTCCAGACACGTGTTTGTTCAGCGACGTCACGACTCCTGCCTAGGTGCGAGGGACACCTCGGGATTCTCCTCGAGTCTTGGCGTGGCAATTGGGACGCGTCTCCACGTGAGACGTGAGACCCAGGCTCCCTTTCCACGTGCCACAGTGATCCTGGGACTCCTATCCATTTTCAAGAGGAGTCAGGCATCGGCTCCTTTGGAAGCATTGATCTCCGCAGACCTCTCGAGTTTTCAAAGGATGTGAGGCCTCAGGTCGCGTTGAGGCGGAGGACTAGGTTTTTCTCTGTGGTCTGCACAGGGCTTTCAGACATCCCTTCGTCTTGGGAGATGCAAGACGAGCCTGCATTCAATTCACTGCAGGGATATCCGGCCTTACTTTGAGTGAGAGCATCTCGGTGTCCATTCCACTTGAGGCCACAAACTCAGGGTCCCTCTCACATACCTGTAGCTGAGAGAAGCCTCCTCTTGAGGTGCTTGTGGAAAGTTCGTATTCCTCTTGAGTCGAAGCCAGGGACTAAGCTCTCATCTCGAGTTGATTTGGGGTCCACGGAGCCCTTTCTTGTTGCTCCAGTGACCTCAGGATCCCTCTAGACTTGAGACAGTGATCTTGGGTTTTCTCTGGAGTGCCATCAAGGAAATCAAGGCTCCTTTCACTTTTGATGTCGAACACGGAATTGCTCTGCACGCAGTGCAGGGGAATTGGGCCTCATATCGCGGCGAGGGGGAAGTCTCATGGTTTTTCTCGAGTTCCGGCCTGAACCTGGGGTATATTCTCGAGTTGCGATGGGGAGGGCCCTTCCAGACACGTGTTTGTTCAGCGACGTCAGGACTCCTGCCTTGGTGCGAGGGACACCTCGCGATTCTCCTCGAGTCTTGGCATGGCAATTGGGATGCGTCTCCACGTGAGGCGGGAGACCCAGGGTCCCTTTCCACGTGCCACAGGGATCCTGGGACTCCTATCCATTTTCAAGAGGAGTCAGGCATCGTCTCCTTTGGAAGCATTGATCTCCGCTGACCTCTCGAGTTTTCAAAGAATGTGAGGCCTCCGTTTGCGTTGAGTCGGAGAACTCGGTCTTTCTCTGTGGTCTCCACAGGGAATTCAGACATCCCTTCGTCTTGGGAGATGCAAGACGAGCCTGCATTCCATTCACTGCAGGGATATCCGGCCTTACTTCGAGTCAGAGCATCTCGGTGTCCATTCCACTTGAGGCCACAAACTCAGGGTCCCTCTCACATACCTGCAGCTGAGAGAAGCCTCCTCTTGAGGTGCTTGTGGAAAGTTGGTATATTCTTGAGTCGAAACCAGGGACTAAGCTCTCATCTCGAGTTAATTTGGGGTCCCGGAGCCCTTTCCTGTTGCTACAGTGACCTCAGGATCCCTCTAGACTTGAGACAGTGATCTTGGGTTTTCTCTGGAGTGCCATCAAGGAAATCAAGGCTCCTTTCACGTTTGATGTGGAACACGGAATTGCTCTGCACGCACTGCAGGGGAATCGGGCCTCATCTCGCGGCGAGGAGTAATTCTCATGGTTTTTCTCGAGTTGCGGCCGGAACCTGGAGTATATTCTCGAGTTACGACGGGGAGGGCCCTTCCAGACACGTGTTTGTTCAGCGACGTCAGGACTCCTGCCTAGGTGCGAGGGACACCTCGGGATTCTCCTCGAGTCTTGGCATGGTAATTGGGACGCGTCTCCACATGAGACGGGAGACCCAGGGTCCCTTTGGACGTGCCACAGGGATCCTGGAACTCCTATCCATTTTCAAGAGGAGTCAGACATCGTCTCCTTTGGAAGCATTGATCTCCGCGGACCTTTCGAGTTTTCAAAGGATGTGAGGCCTCCGTTCCCGTTGAGGCGGAGAACTCGGTCTTTCTCTGTGGTCTCCACAGGGGATTCAGACATTCCTTCGTCTTCGGAGATGCAAGACGAGCCTGCATTCAATTCACTGCAGGGATATCCGGCCTTACTTCGAGTCAGAGCATCTCGGTGTCCATTCCACTTGAGGCCACAAACTCAGGGTCCCTCTCACATACCTGTAGCTGAGAGAGGTGCTTGTGGAAAGTTGGTATTCCTCTTGAGTCGAAGCCAGGGACTAAGCTCTCATCTCGGGTTGATTTGGGGTCCACGGAGCCCTTTCGAGTTGCTACAGTGACCTCAGGATCCCTCTAGACTTGAGACAGTGATCTTGGGTTTTCTCTGGAGTGCCATCAAGGAAATCAAGGCTCCTTTCACGTTTGATGTGGAACACGGAATTGCTCTGCACGCAGTCCAGGGGAATCGGGCCTCATCTCGCGGCGAGGGGGAAGTCTCATGGTTTTTCTCGAGTTGCGGCCGGAACCTGGGTATATTCTCGAGTTACGAAGGGGAGGGCCCTTGCAGACACGTGTTTGTTCAGCGACGTCAGGACTCCTGCCTAGGTGCGAGGGACACCTCGGGATTCTCCTCGAGTCTTGGCATGGCATTTGGGACGCGTCTCCACGTGAGGCGGGAGACCCAGGGTCCCTTTCCACGTGCCACAGGGATCCTGGGACTCCTATCCATTTTCAAGAGGAGTCAGGCATCGTCTCCTTTGGAAGCATTGATCTCCGCGGACCTCTCGAGTTTTCAAAGGATATGAGGCCTCCTGTCGCGAAGAGGCGGAGAACTCGGTCTTTCTCTGTGGTCTCCACAGGGGATTCAGACATCCCTTCGTCTTGGGAGATGCAAGACGAGCCTGCATTCAATTCACTGCAGGGATATCCGGCCTTACTTCGAGTCAGACCATCTCGGTGTCCATTCCACTTGAGGCCACAAACTCAGGGTCCCTCTCACATACCTGTAGCTGAGAGAAGCCTCCTCTTGCGGTGCTTGTAGAAAGTTGGTATTCCTCTTGAGTCTAAGCCAGGGACTAAGCTCTCATCTCGAGTTGATTTCAGGTCCACGGAGCCCTTTCGTGTTGCTACAGTGACTTCAGGATCCCTCTAGACTTGAGACAGTGATCTTGGGTTTTCTCTGGAGTGCCATCAAGGAAATCAAGGCTCCTTTCACGTTTGATGTGGAACACGGAATTGCTCTGCACGCAGTGCAGGGGAGTCGGGCCTCATCTCGCAGCGAGGGGGAAGTCTCATGGTTTTTCGCGAGTTGCGGCCGGAACCTGGGGTATATTCTCGAGTTACGACGGGGAGGGCCCTTCCAGACACGTGTTTGTTCAGCGACGTCACGACTCCTGCCTAGGTGCGAGGGACACCTCGGGATTCTCCTCGAGTCTTGGCGTGGCAATTGGGACGCGTCTCCACGTGAGACGTGAGACCCAGGCTCCCTTTCCACGTGCCACAGTGATCCTGGGACTCCTATCCATTTTCAAGAGGAGTCAGGCATCGGCTCCTTTGGAAGCATTGATCTCCGCAGACCTCTCGAGTTTTCAAAGGATGTGAGGCCTCAGGTCGCGTTGAGGCGGAGGACTAGGTCTTTCTCTGTGGTCTGCACAGGGCTTTCAGACATCCCTTCGTCTTGGGAGATGCAAGACGAGCCTGCATTCAATTCACTGCAGGGATATCCGGACTTACTTCGAGTCAGAGCATCTCGGTGTCCATTGCACTTGAGGCCACAAACTCAGGGTCCCTCTCACATACCTGTAGCTGAGAGAAGCCTCCTCTTGAGGTGCTTGTGGAAAGTTGGTATTCCTCTTGCGTCGAAGCCAGGGACTAAGCTGTCATCTCGAGTTGATTTGGGGTCCACGGAGCCCTTTCGGGTTGCTCCAGTGACCTCAGGATCCCTCTAGACTTGAGACAGTGATCTTGGGTTTTCTCTGGAGTGCCATCAGGGAAATCAAGGCTCCTTTCATGTTTGATGTGGAACACTGAATTGCTCTGCACGCAGTGCACGGGAAACGGGCCTCATGTCGCGGCCAGCGGGAAGTCTCATGGTTTTTCTCGAGTTGCGGCCGGAACCTGGGGTATATTCTCGAGTTATGACGGCGAGGGCCCTTCCAGACATGTGTTTGTTCAGCGACATCAGGACTCCTGCCTAGGTGCGAGGGACACCTCGGGATTCTCCTCGAGTCTTGGCATGGCAATTGGGACGCGTCTCCACGTGAGGTGGGAGACCCAGGGTCCCTTTCCACGTGCCACAGGGATCCTGGGACTCATATCCATTTTCAAGAGGAGTCAGGCATCGTCTCCTTTGGAAGCATTGATCTCCGCGGACGTCTTGAATTTTCAAAGGATGTGAGGCCTCCCTTCGCGATGAGTCGGAGAACTAGGTCTTTCTCTGTGGTCTCCACAGGGGATTCAGACAAACCTTCGTCTTGGGAGATGCAGGACGAGCCTGCATTCAATTCACTGCAGGGATATCCGGCCTTACTTCGAGTCAGAGCATCTCGGTGTCCGTTCCACTTGAGGCCACAAACTCAGGGTCCCTCTCACATACCTGTATCTGAGAGAAGCCTCCTCTTGAGGTGCTTGTGGAAAGTTGGTATTCCTCTTGAGTCGAAGCCAGGGACTAAGCTCTCATCTCGAGTTGATTTGGGGTCCACGGAGCCCTTTCGTGTTGCTCCAGTGACCTCAGGATCACTCTAGACTTGAGACAGAGATCTTGGGTTTTCTCTGGAGTGCCATCAAGGAAATCAAGGCTCCTTTCACGTTTGATGTGGAACACGGAATTGCTCTGCACGCAGTGCAGGGGAATCGGGCCTCATCTCGCGGCGAGGAGTAAGTCTCATGGTTTTTCTCGAGTTGCGGCCGGAACCTGGGGTATATTCTCGAAGTACGACGGCGAGGGCCCTTCCAGACACGTGTTTGTTCAGCGACGTCAGGACTCCTGCCTTGGTGCGAGGGACACCTGGGTATTCTCCACGAGTCTTGGCATGGTAATTGGGACGCGTATCCACGTGATGCGGGAAACCCAGGGTCACTTTCCACGTTCCATAGGGATCCTGGGACTCCTATCCATTTTCAAGAGGAGTCAGGCAACGTCGCCTTTGGAAGCATTGATCTCCGCGCACCTCTTGAGTTTTCAAAGGATGTGAGGCCTCCGTTCGCGTTGAGGCGGAGAAGTAGGTTTTTCTCTGTGGTCTCCACAGGGGATTCAGACATCCCTTCGTCTTGGGAGATGCAAGACGAGCCTGCATTCAATTCACTGCAGGGATATCCGGCCTTACGTCGAGTCAGAGCATCTCGGTGTCCATTCCACTTGAGGCCACAAACTCAGAGGCCCGCTCACATACCTGTAGCAGAGAGAAGCCTCCTCTTGAGGTGCTTGTGGAAAGTTGGTATTCCTCTTGAGTCGAAGCCAGGGACTAAGCTCTCATCTCGAGTTGATTTGGGGTCCACGGAGCCCTTTCGAGTTGCTACAGTGACCTCAGGATCCCTCTAGACTTGAGACAGTGATCTTGGGTTTTCTCTGGAGTGCCATCAAGGAAATCAAGGCTCCTTTCACGTTTGATGTGGAACACGGAATTGCTCTGCACGCAGTCCAGGGGAATCGGGCCTCATCTCGCGGCGAGGGGGAAGTCTCATGGTTTTTCTCGAGTTGCGGCCGGAACCTGGGTATATTCTCGAGTTACGAAGGGGAGGGCCCTTGCAGACACGTGTTTGTTCAGCGACGTCAGGACTCCTGCCTAGGTGCGAGGGACACCTCGGGATTCTCCTCGAGTCTTGGCATGGCATTTGGGACGCGTCTCCACGTGAGGCGGGAGACCCAGGGTCCCTTTCCACGTGCCACAGGGATCCTGGGACTCCTATCCATTTTCAAGAGGAGTCAGGCATCGTCTCCTTTGGAAGCATTGATCTCCGCGGACCTCTCGAGTTTTCAAAGGATATGAGGCCTCCGGTCGCGAAGAGGCGGAGAACTCGGTCTTTCTCTGTGGTCTCCACAGGGGATTCAGACATCCCTTCGTCTTGGGAGATGCAAGACGAGCCTGCATTCAATTCACTGCAGGGATATCCGGCCTTACTTCGAGTCAGACCATCTCGGTGTCCATTCCACTTGAGGCCACAAACTCAGGGTCCCTCTCACATACCTGTAGCTGAGAGAAGCCTCCTCTTGCGGTGCTTGTAGAAAGTTGGTATTCCTCTTGAGTCTAAGCCAGGGACTAAGCTCTCATCTCGAGTTGATTTCAGGTCCACGGAGCCCTTTCGTGTTGCTACAGTGACTTCAGGATCCCTCTAGACTTGAGACAGTGATCTTGGGTTTTCTCTGGAGTGCCATCAAGGAAATCAAGGCTCCTTTCACTTTTGATGTGGAATACGGAATTGCTCTGCACGCAGTGCAGGGGAGTCGGGCCTCATCTCGCAGCGAGGGGGAAGTCTCATGGTTTTTCTCGAGTTGCGTCCGGATCCAGGGGTATATTCTCGAGTTACGATGGGGAGGGCCCTTCCAGACATGTGTTTGTTCAGCGAAGTCAGGACTCCTGACTAGGTGCGAGGGACACCTCGGGATTCTCCTCGAGTCTTGGCATGGCAATTGTGATGCGTCTCCACGTGAGGCGGGAGACCCAGGGTCCCTTTCCACTTGCCAGAGTGATCCTGGGACTCCTTTCCATTTTCAAGTGGAGTCAGGCATCGTCTCCTTTGGAAGCATTGATCTCCGCATACCTCTCGAGTTTTCAAAGGATGTCAGGCCTCCGGGCGCATTGAGGCGGAAGACTACGTCTTTCTCTGTGGTCTCCACAGGGGATTCAGACATCCCTTCGTCTTGGGAGATGCAAGACGAGCCTGCATTCAATTCACTGCCAGGATATCCGGCCTTACTTCGAGTCAGAGCATCTCGGTGTCCATTCCACTTGAGGCCACAAACTCAGGGTTCCTCAAATATACCTGTAGCTGAGAGAAGCCTCCTCTTGAGGTGCATGTGGAAAGTTGGTATTCCTCTTGAGTCGAAGCCAGGGACTAAGCTCTCATCTCGAGTTGATTTGGGGTCGACGGAGCCCTTTCATGTTGGTCCAGTGACCTCAGGATCCCTCTAGACTTGAGACAGTGATCTTGGGTTTTCTCTGGAGTGCCGTCAAGTAAATCAAGTCTCCTTTCACGTTTGATGTGGAACACGGAATTGCTCTGCATGCAGTGCAGGGGAATCGGGCCTCAACTCGCGGCGAGGGGGAAATCTCATGGTTTTTCTCGAGTTGCGGACGGAACCTGGGTTATATTCTCTAGTTACGACGGGGAGGGCCCTTCCAGACACGTGTTTGTTCAGCGATGTCAGGACTCCTGCCTAGGTGCGAGGGACACCTCGGGATTCTCCTCGAGTCTTGGCATGGCAATTGGGACGCGTCTCCACGTGAGGCGGGAGACCCAGGGTCCCTTTCCACGTGCCACAGGGATCCTGGGACTCCTATCCATTTTCAAAAGGAGTCAGGCATCGTCTCCTTTGGAAGCATTGATCTCCGCGGAACTATCGAGTTTTCAAAGGATATGAGGCCTCCGGTTGCGTTGAGGTGGAGGAATAGATCTTTCTCTATGGTCTCCACAGGGGATTCAGACAACCCTTCTTCTTGGGAGATGCAAGACGAGCCTGCATTCAATTCACTGCAGGGATATCCGGCCTTACTTCGAGTCAGACCATCTCGGTGTCCATTCCACTTGAGGCCACAAACTCAGGGTCCCTCTTACATACTTGTAGCTGAGAGAAGCCTCCTCTTGAGGTGCTTGTGGAAAGTTGGTATTCCTCTTGAGTCGAAGCCAGGGACTAAGCTCTCATCTCGAGTTGATTTGGGGTCCACGGAGCCCTTTCGTGTTGCTACAGTGACCTCAGGATCCCTCTAGACTTGAGACAGTGATCTTGGGTTTTCTCTGGAGTGCCATCAAAGAAATCAAGGCTCCTTTCACGTTTGATGTGGAACATGGAATTGCTCTGCACGCAGTGCAGGGGAATCGGGCCTCATCTCGCGGCGAGGGGGAAGTCTCATGGTTTTTCTCGAGTTGCGGCCGGAACCTGGGGTATATTTTCGAGTTACGACGGGGAGGGCCCTTCCAGACACGTGTTTGTTCAGCGACGTCAGGACTCCTGCCGAGGTGCGAGGGACACCTCGGGATTCTCCTCGAGTCTTGGCATGGCAATTGGGACGCGTCTCCACGTGAGGCGGGAGACCCAGGGTCCCTTTCCACGTGCCACAGGGATCCTGGAACTCCTATCCATTTTCAAGAGGAGTCAGGCATCATCTCCTTTGGAAGCATTGATCTCCTCGGACCTCTCGAGTTTTCAAAGGATGTGAGGCCTCCGCTCGCGATGAGGCGGAGAATTAGGTCTTTCTCTGTGGTCTCGACAGGGGATTCAGACATCCCTTCGTCTTGGGAGATGCAAGGCGAGCCTGCATTCAATTCACTGCAGGGATATCCGGCCTTACTTCGAGTCAGAGCATCTCGGTGTCCATTCCACTTGAGGCCACAAACTCAGGGTCCCTCTCACATACTTTTAGCTGAGAGAAGCCTCCTCTTGAGGTGCCTGTGGAAAGTTGGTATTCCTCTTGACTCGAAGCCAGGGACTAAGCTCTCATCTCGAGTTGATTTGGGGTCCACGGAGCCCTTTCGTGTTGCTCCAGTGACCTCAGGATCCCTCTAGACTTGAGACAGTGATCTTGGGTTTTCTCTGGAGTGCCATCAACGAAATCAAGGCTCCTTTCACGTTTGATGTGGAACACGGAATTGCTCTGCACGCAGTGCAGGGGAATCGGGCCTCATCTCGCGGTGAGGGGGAAGTCTCATGCTTTTTCTCGAGTTGCGGCCGGAACCTGGGGTATATTCTCGAGTTACGACGGGGAGGGCCCTTCCAGACACGTGTTTGTTCAGCTACGTCAGGACTCCTGCCTAGGTGCGAGGGACACCTCGGGATTCTCCTCGAGTCTTGGCATGGCAATTGGGACGCGTCTCCACGTGAGGCGGGAGACCCAGGGTCCCTTTCCACGTGCCACAGTGATCCTGGGACTCCTATCCATTTTCAAGAGAAGTCAGGCATCGTCTCCTTTGGAAGCATTGATCTCCGCGGACCTCTCGAGTTTTCAAAGGATGTGAGGCCTCCGGGGTCGATGAGGCGGAGGACTAGGTCTTTCTCTATCGTCTCCACAGCGGATTCAGACATCCCTTCGTCTTGGGAGATGCAAGACGAGCCTGCATTCAATTCACTGCAGGGATATCCGGCATTACTTCGAGTCAGAGAATCTCGGTGTCCATTCCACTTGAGGCCACAAACTCAGGGGCCCTCTCACATACCTGTAGCTGAGAGAAGTCTCCTCTTGAGGTGCTTGTGGAAAGTTGGTATTCCTCTTGAGTCGAAGCCAGGGACTAAGCTCTCATCTCGAGTTGATTTGGGGTCCACGGAGCCCTTTCGTGTTGCTCCAGTGACTTCAGGATCCCTCTAGACTTGAGACAGTGATCTTGGGTTTTCTCTGGAGTGCCATCAAGGAAATCAAGTCTCCTTTCACGTTTGATGTGGAACACGGAATTGCTCTGCACGCAATCTAGGGGAATCGGGCCTCATGTCGCGGCGAGGGGGAAGTCTCATGGTTTTTCTCGAGTTGCGGCCGGAACCTGGGGTATATTCTCGAGTTACGACGGGGAGGGCCCTTCCAGACACGTGTTTGTTCAGCAACGTCAGGACTCCTGCCTAGGTGCGAGGGACACCTCGGGATTCTCCTCGAGTCTTGGCATGGCAATTGGGACGCGTCTCCACGTGAGGCGGGAGACCTAGCGTCCCTTTCTACGTGCCACAGGGATGCTGGTACTCCTATCCATTTTCAAGAGGAGTCAGGCATCGTCTCCTTTGGAAGCATTGATATGCGCGGACCTCTCGAGTTTTCAAAGGATGTGAGGCCTCTGGTCGCGATGAGGCGGAGAATTAGGTCTTTCTCTGTGGTCTCATCAGGGGATTCAGACATCCCTTCGTCTTGGGAGATACAAGACGAGCCTGCATTCAATTCACTGCAGGGATATCCGGCCTTACTTCGAGTCAGAGCATCTCGGTGTCCATTCCACTTGAGGCCACAAACTCAGGGGCCCTCTCACATACCTGTAGCTGAGAGAAGCCTCCTCTTGAGGTGCTTGTGGAAAGTTGGTATTCCTCTTGAGTCGAAGCCAGGGACTAAGCTCTCATCTCGAGTTGATTTGGGGTCCACAGAGCCCTTTCGTTTTGCTACAGTGACCTCAGGGTCAATCTAGACTTGCGAGAGTGATCTTGGGTTTTCTCTGGAGTGCCATCTAGGAAATCAAGGCTCCTTTCACTTTTGATGTGCAATACGGCATTGCTCTGCACGCAGGGTACGGGAATCGGGCCTGATGTCGCGGCGAGGGGGAAGTCTCATGGTTTTTCTCGAGTTGCGGCCGGAACCTGGGTTATATTCTCGAGTTACGACGGGGAGGGCCGTTCCAGACACGTGTTTGTTCAGCGACATCAAGACTCCTGCCTAGGTGCGATGGACACCTCGGGATTCCCCTCGAGTCCTGGCATGGCAATTGGGACGCGTCTCCACGTGAGGCGGGAGACCCAGGGTCCCTTTCCACGTGCCACAGTGATCCAGGGACTCCTATCCATTTTCAAGAGGAGTCAGGTATCGTCTCCTATGGAAGCATTGATCTCCGCGGACCTCTCGAGTTTTCAAAGGATGTGAGGCCTCCGCTCGCGATGAGGCGGAGAATTAGGTTTTTCTCTGTGGTCTCCACAGGGGATTCAGACATCCCTTCTTCTTGGGAGATGCAAGACGAGCCTGCATTCAATTCACTGCAGGGATATCCGGCCTTACTTCGAGTCAGAGCATCACAGTGTCCATTCCACTTGAGGCCACAAACTCAGGGGCCCTCTCACATACCTGTAGCTGAGAGAAGCCTCCTCTTGAGGTGCTTGTGGAAAGTTGGTATTCCTCTTGAGTCGAAGCCAGGGACTAAGCTCTCATCTCGAGTTGATTTGGGGTCCATGGAGACCTTTCGTGTTGTTACACTGACCTCAGGATCCCTCTAGACTAGGGACAGTGATCTTGGGTTTTCTCTGGAGTGCCATCAAGGAAATCAAGGCTCCTTTCACTTTTGATGTGGAATACGGAATTGCTCTGCATGCAGGGCAGGGGAATCGGGCCTCATCTCGTGGCGAGGGGAAAGTCTCATGGTTTTTCTCGAGTTGCGGCCGGAACCTGGGGTATATTCTCGAGTTACGACGGGGAGGGCCCTTCCAAACACGTGTTTGTTCAGCGACGTCAGGACTCCTGCCTAGGTGCAAGGGACACCTCGGGATTCTCCTCGAGTCTTGGCATGGCAATTGGGACGCTTCTCCACGTGAGGAGGGAGACCCAGGGTCCCTTTCCACGTGCCACAGGGATCCTGGGACTCCTATCCATTTTCAAGAGGAGTCAGGCATCGTCTCCTTTGGAAGCATTGATCTCCGCGGACCTCTCGGATTTTCAAAGGATGTGAGGTCTCTGGTCGCGATGAGGCAGAAAGTTAGGTCTTTCTCTGTGGTCTCCACAGGGGATTCAGACATCCCTTCGTCTTGGGAGATGCAAGACGAGCCTGCATTCAATTCACTGCAGGGATATCCGGCCTTACTTCGAGTCAGAGCATCTCGGTGTCCATTCCATTTGAGGCCACAAACTCAGGGTCCCTCTCACATACCTGTAGCTCAGAGAAGCCTCCTCTTGAGGTGCTTGTGGAAAGTTGATATTCCTCTTGAGTTGACGCCAGGGACTACGCTCTCATCTCGAGTTGATTTGGGGTCCACGGAGCCCTTTCGTGTTGCTCCAGTGACCTCAGGATCCCTCTAGACATGAGACAGTGATCTTGGGTTTTCTCTGGAGTGCCATCAAGGAAATCAAGGCTCCTTTCAAATTTGATGTGGAAAACGGAATTGCTCTGCACGCAGTGCAGGGGAATCGGGCCTCATCTCGTGGCAAGGGGGAAGTCTCATGGTTTTTCTCGAGTTGCGGCCGGAACTGGGGTATATTCTCGAGTTACGACGGGGAGGGCCCTTCCAGACACGTGTTTGTTCAGCGACGTCAGGACTCCTGCCTAGTTGCGAGGGACACCTCGGGATTCGCCTCGAGTCTTGGCATGGCAATTGGGACGCGTCTCCACGTGAGGCGGGAGACCCACGGTCCCTTTCCACGTGCCACAGGACTGCTGGGACTCCTATCCATTTTCAAGAGGAGTCAGGCATCGTCTCCTTTGGAAGCATTGATCTCCGCGGACCTCTCGAGTTTTCAAAGGATGTGAGGCCTCCGCTCGCGATGAGGCTTAGGACTAGCTCTTTCTCTGTCATCTCCACAGGGGATTCAGACATCCCTTCGTCTTGGGAGATGCAAGACGAGCCTGCATTCAATTCACTGCAGGGATATCCGGCCTTAATTCGAGTCAGAGCATCCCGATGTCCATTCCACTTGAGGCCACAAACTCAGGGTCCCTCTCACATACCTGTAGCTGAGAGAAGCCTCCTCTTGAGGTGCTTGTGGAAAGTTGGTATTCCTCTTGAGTCGAAACCAGGGACTAAGCTCTCATCTTGAGTTGATTTCGGTCCACGGAGCCATTCCTGTTGGTCCAATGACCTCAGGATCCCTCTAGACTTGAGACAGTGATCTTGGGTTTTCTCTGGAGTGCCATCAAGGAAATCAAGGCTCCTTTCACGTTTGATGTGGAACACGGAATTGCTCTGCATGCAGTGCAGGGGAATCGGACCTCAACTCGCGGTGAGGGGGAAATCTCATGGTTTTTCTCGAGTTGCGGCCGGAACCTGGGGTATACTCTCGAGTTACGACGGGGAGGGCCCTTCCAGACACGTGTTTGTTCAGCGACGTCAGGACTCCTGCCTAGGTGCGAGGGACACCTCGGGATTCTCCTCGAGTCTTGGCATGGCAATTTGGACGCGTCTCCACGTGAGGCGGGAGACCCAGGGTCCCTTTCCACGTGCCACAGGGATCCTGGGACTCCTATCCATTTTCAAGAGGAGTCAGGCATCGTCTCCTTTGGAAGCATTGATCTCCGCGGACCTCTCGAATTTTCAAAGGATGTGAGGCCTCCACTCGCGATGAGGCGGAGAATTAGGTTTTTCTCTGTGGTCTCCACAGGGGATTCAGACATCCCTTCGTCTTGGGAGATGCAAGACGAGCCTGCATTCAATTCACTGCAGGGATATCCGGCCTTACTTCGAGTCAGAGCATCACAGTGTCCATTCCACTTGAGGCCACAAACTCAGGGGCCCTCTCACATACCTGTAGCTGAGAGAAGCCTCCTCTTGAGGTGCTTGTGGAAAGTTGGTATTCCTCTTGAGTCGAAGCCAGGGACTAAGCTCTCATCTCGAGTTGATTTGGGGTCCATGGAGCCCTTTCGTGTTGTTACAGTGACATCAGGATCCCTCTAGACTAGGGACAGTGATCTTGGGTTTTCTCTGGAGTGTCATCAAGGAAATCAAGGCTCCTTTCACTTTTGATGTGGAATACGGAATTGCTCTGCATGCAGGGCAGGGGAATCGGGCCTCATCTCACGGCGAGGGGGAAGTCTCATGGTTTTTCTCGAGTTGCGGCCGGAACCTGGGGTATATTCTCGAGTTACGACGGGGAGGGCCCTTCCAGACACGTGTTTGTTCAGAGACGTCAGGACTCCTGCCTAGGTGCAAGGGACACCTCGGGATTCTCCTCGAGTCTTGGCATGGCAATTGGGACGCGTCTCCACGTGAGGAGGGAGACCAAGGGTCCCTTTCCAGGTGCCACAGGGATCCTGGGACTCCTATCCATTTTCAAGAGGAGTCAGGCATCGTCTCCTTTGGAAGCATTGATCTCCGCGGACCTCTCGAGTTTTCAAAGGATGTGAGGCCTCCGCTCGAGATGAGGCGGAGGACTAGGTCTTTCTCTGTCATCTCTACAGGGGATTCAGACTTCCCTTCGTCTTGGGAGATGCAAGACGATCGTGCATTCAATTCACTGCAGGGATATCCGGCCTTACTTCGAGTCAGAGCATCTCGGTGCCCATTCCACTTGAGGCCACAAACTCAGGGTCCCTCTCACATACCTGTAGCTGAGAGAAGCCTCCTCTTGAGGTGCTTGTGGAAAGTTGGTATTCCTCTTGAGTCGAAGCCAGGGACTAAGCTCTCATCTCGAGTTGATTTGTGGTCCACGGATCCCTTTCGTGTTGCTCCAGTGACCTCAGGATCCCTCTAGACGTGACACAGTGAGCCTGGGTTTTCTCTGGAGTGCCATCAAGGAAATCAGGCTCCTTTCACTTTTGATGTGGAAAACGGAATTGCTTTGCACGCAGGGCAGGGGAATCAGACCTCATCTCGCGGCGAGGGGGAAGTCTCATGGTTTTTCTCGAGTTGCGGCCGAAACCTGGGGTATATTCTCGAGTTACGACGGATAGGGCCCTTCCAGACACGTGTTTGTTCAGTGACGTAAGGACTCCTGCCTAGGTGCGAGGGACACCTCGGGATTCTCCTCGAGTCTTGGCATGGCAATTGGGACGCGTCTCCACGTGAGGCGGGAGACCCAGGGTCCCTTTTCACGTGCCACAGGGATCCTGGGACTCCTACCCATTTTCAAGAGGAGTCAGCCATCGTCTCCTTTGGAAGCAATGATCTCCGCGGACCTCTCGAGTTTTCAAAGGATGTGAGGCCTCCGGTCGCGATGAGGCGGAGAATTAGGGTTTTCTCTGTGGTCTCCACAGGAGATTCAGACATCCCTTCATCTTGGGAGATGCAAGACGAGCCTGCATTCAATTCACTGCAGGGATATCCGGCCTTACTTCGAGTCAGAGCATCCCGGTGTCCATTCCACTTGAGGCCACAAACTCAGGGGCCCTCTCACATACCTGTAGCTGAGAGAAGCCTCCTCTTGAGGTGCTTGTGGAAAGTTGGTATCCCTCTTGAGTCTAAGCCAGGGACTAAGCTCTCATTTCGAGTTCATTTGGGGTCCATGGAGCCCTTTCGTGTTGCTACAGTGAGCTCAGGATCCCTCTAGACTAGGGACAGTGATTTTGGGTTTTCTCTGGAGTGCCATCAAGGAAATCAAGGCTCCTTTCACTTTTGATGTGGAATACGGAATTGCTCTGCATGCAGGACAGGGGAATCGGACCTCAACTCGCGGCGAGGGGGAAGTCTCATGGTTTTTCTCGAGTTGCGGCCGGAACCTGGGGTATATTCTCGAGTTACGACGGGGAGGGCCCTTCCAGACACGTGTTTGTTCAGCGACGTCAGGACTCCTGCCTAGGTGCGAGGGACACCTCGGGATTCTCCTCGAGTCTTGGCATGGCAATTTGGACAAGTCTCCACGTGAGGCGGGAGACCCAGGGTCCCTTTCCACGTGCCACAGGGATCCTGGGACTCCTATCCATTTTCAAGAGGAGTCAGGCATCGTCGCCTTTGGAAGCATTGATCTCCGCGGACCTCTCGAGTTTTCAAAGGATGTGAGGCCTCCGGTCGCGATGAGGCGGAGAACTCGGTCTTTCTCTGTGGTCTCCACAGGGGATTCAGACATCCCTTCGTCTTGGGAGATGCAAGACGAGCCTGCATTCAATTCACTGCAGGGATATCCGGCCTTACTTCGAGTCAGAGCATCTCGGTGTCCATTCCACTTGAGGCCACAAACTCAGGGTCCCTCTCACATACCTATAGCTGAGAGAAGCCTCCCCTTGAGGTGCTTGTGGAAAGTTGGTATTCCTCTTGAGTCGAAGCCAGGGACTAAGCTCTCACCTCAAGTTGATTTGGGGTGCAAAGAGCCCTTTCGTGTTGCTCCAGTGACTTCAGGATCCCTCTAGACTTGAGACAGTGATCTTGCGTTTTCTCTGCAGTGCCATCAAGGAAATCAAGGCTCCTTTCACATTTGATGTGGAACACGGAATTGTTCTGCAAGCAGTGCAGGGGAATCGGGCTTCATCCAGCGGAGAGGGGGAAGTCTCATGGTTTTTCTCGAGTTGCGGCCGGAACCTGGGGTATATTCTCGAGTTACGATGGGGAGGGCCCTTCCAGACACGTTTGTTCAGCGACGTCAGGACTCCTGCCTAGGTGCGAGGGACACCTCGGGATTCTCCTCGAGTCTTGGCATGGCAATGGGGACGCGTCTCCACGTGAGGCGGGAAACCCAGGGTCCCTTTCCACGTGTCACAGGGATCCTGGGATTCCTATCCATTTTCAAGAGGAGTCAGGTATCGTCTCCTTTGGAAGCATTGATCTCCGCGGACCTCTCGGATTTTCAAAGGATGTGAGGTCTCTGGTCGCGATGAGGCAGAAAGTTAGGTCTTTCTCTGTGGTCTCCACAGGGTATGCAGACATCCCTTCGTCTTGGGAGATGCAAGACGAGCCTGCATTCAATTCACTGCAGGGATATCCGGCCTTACTTCGAGTCAGAGCATCTCGGTGTCCATTCCATTTGAGGCCAAAAACTCAGGGTCCCTCTCACATACCTGTAGCTGAGAGAACCCTCCTCTTGAGGTGCTTGTGGAAAGTTGATATTCCTCTTGAGTCGAAGCCAGGGACTAAGCTCTCATCTCGAGTTGATTTGGGGTCCACGGAGCCCTTTCCTGTTGCTCCAGTGACCTCAGGATCCCTCTAGACTTGAGACAGTGATCTTGGGTTTTGTCTGGAGTGCCATCAAGGAAATCAAGGCTCCTTTCAAATTTGATGTGGAACACGGAATTGCTCTGCACGCAGTGCAGGGGAATCGGGCCTCATCTCGTGGCAAGGGGGAAGTCTCATGGTTTTTCTCGAGTTGCGGCCGGAACCTGGGGTATATTCTCGAGTTACGACAGGGAGGGCCCTTCCAGAAACGTGTTTGTTCAGCGACGTCAGGACTCCTGCCTAGGTGCGAGGGACACCTCGGGATTCTCCTCGAGTCTTGGCATGGCAATTGGGACGCGTCTCCACGTGAGGCGCGAGACCCAAGGTCCCTTTCCACGTGCCACAGGGATCCTGGGACTCCTATCCATTTTCAAGAGGAGTCAGGCATCGTCTCCTTTGGAAGCATTGATCTCCGCGGACCTCTCGAGTTTTCAAAGGATGTGAGGCCTCTGCTCGTGATGAGGCGGAGAATTAGGTCTTTCTCTGTCGTCTCCACAGGGGATTCAGACATCCCTTCGTCTTGGGAGATGCAAGACGAGCCTGCTTTCAATTCACTGCAGGGATATCCGGCCTTACTTCGAGTCAGAGCATCTCGGTGTCCATTCCACTTGAGGCCACAAACTCAGGGTCCCTCTCACATACCTGTAGCTGAGAGAAGCCTCCTCTTGAGGTGCTTGTGGAAAGTTGGTATTCCTCTTGAGTCGAAGCCAGGGACTAAGCTCTCATCTCGAGTTGATTTGGGGTCCACGGAGCCCTTTCGTGTTGCTCCAGTGACCTCAGGATCCCTCTAGACTTGAGAGTGTGATCTTGGGTTTTCTCTGGAGTGCCATCACGGAAATCAAGGCTCCTTTCACGTTTGATGTGGAACACGGAATTGCTCTGCATGCAGGGCAGGGGAATCGGGCCTCATCTCGCGGCGACGGGGAAGTCTCATGGTTTTTCTCGAGTTGCGGCCGGAACCTGTGGTATATTCTCGAGTTACGACTGGGAGGGCCCTTCCAGACACGTGTTTGTTCAGCGACGTCAGGACTCCTGCCTAGGTGCGAGGGACACCTCGGGATTCTCCTCGAGTCTTGGCATGTCAATTGGGACGCGTCTCCACGTGAGGCGGGAGACCCAGGGTCCCTTTGCACGTGCCACAGGGATCCTGGGACTCCTATCCATTTTCAAGAAGAGTCAGGCATTGTCTCCTTTGGAAGCATTGATCTCCGCAGATCTCTCAAGTTTTCAAAGGATGTCAGGCGTCCGGTCGCGATGAGGCGGAGGACTAGGTCTTTCTCTGTGGTCTAGACAGGGGATTCAGACCTCCCTTCGTCTTGGGAGATGCAAGACGAGCCTGCATTCAATTCACTGCAGGGATATCCGGCCTTACGTAGAGTCAGAGCATCTCGGTGTCCATTCCACTTGAGGCCACAAACTCAGGGTCCCTCTCACATACCTGTAGCTGAGAGAAGCCTCCTCTTGAGGTGCTTGTGGAAAGTTGGTATTCCTCTTGAGTCGAAGCCAGGGACTAAGCTCTCATCTCGAGTTGATTTGGGGTCCATGGAGACCTTTCGTGTTGTTACACTGACCTCAGGATCCCTCTAGACTAGGGACAGTGATCTTGGGTTTTCTCTGGAGTGCCATCAAGGAAATCAAGGCTCCTTTCACTTTTGATGTGGAATACGGAATTGCTCTGCATGCAGGGCAGGGGAATCGGGCCTCATCTCGTGGCGAGGGGAAAGTCTCATGGTTTTTCTCGAGTTGCGGCCGGAACCTGGGGTATATTCTCGAGTTACGACGGGGAGGGCCCTTCCAAACACGTGTTTGTTCAGCGACGTCAGGACTCCTGCCTAGGTGCAAGGGACACCTCGGGATTCTCCTCGAGTCTTGGCATGGCAATTGGGACGCTTCTCCACGTGAGGAGGGAGACCCAGGGTCCCTTTCCACGTGCCACAGGGATCCTGGGACTCCTATCCATTTTCAAGAGGAGTCAGGCATCGTCTCCTTTGGAAGCATTGATCTCCGCGGACCTCTCGGATTTTCAAAGGATGTGAGGTCTCTGGTCGCGATGAGGCAGAAAGTTAGGTCTTTCTCTGTGGTCTCCACAGGGGATTCAGACATCCCTTCGTCTTGGGAGATGCAAGACGAGCCTGCATTCAATTCACTGCAGGGATATCCGGCCTTACTTCGAGTCAGAGCATCTCGGTGTCCATTCCATTTGAGGCCACAAACTCAGGGTCCCTCTCACATACCTGTAGCTCAGAGAAGCCTCCTCTTGAGGTGCTTGTGGAAAGTTGATATTCCTCTTGAGTTGACGCCAGGGACTACGCTCTCATCTCGAGTTGATTTGGGGTCCACGGAGCCCTTTCGTGTTGCTCCAGTGACCTCAGGATCCCTCTAGACATGAGACAGTGATCTTGGGTTTTCTCTGGAGTGCCATCAAGGAAATCAAGGCTCCTTTCAAATTTGATGTGGAAAACGGAATTGCTCTGCACGCAGTGCAGGGGAATCGGGCCTCATCTCGTGGCAAGGGGGAAGTCTCATGGTTTTTCTCGAGTTGCGGCCGGAACTGGGGTATATTCTCGAGTTACGACGGGGAGGGCCCTTCCAGACACGTGTTTGTTCAGCGACGTCAGGACTCCTGCCTAGTTGCGAGGGACACCTCGGGATTCGCCTCGAGTCTTGGCATGGCAATTGGGACGCGTCTCCACGTGAGGCGGGAGACCCACGGTCCCTTTCCACGTGCCACAGGACTGCTGGGACTCCTATCCATTTTCAAGAGGAGTCAGGCATCGTCTCCTTTGGAAGCATTGATCTCCGCGGACCTCTCGAGTTTTCAAAGGATGTGAGGCCTCCGCTCGCGATGAGGCTTAGGACTAGCTCTTTCTCTGTCATCTCCACAGGGGATTCAGACATCCCTTCGTCTTGGGAGATGCAAGACGAGCCTGCATTCAATTCACTGCAGGGATATCCGGCCTTAATTCGAGTCAGAGCATCCCGATGTCCATTCCACTTGAGGCCACAAACTCAGGGTCCCTCTCACATACCTGTAGCTGAGAGAAGCCTCCTCTTGAGGTGCTTGTGGAAAGTTGGTATTCCTCTTGAGTCGAAACCAGGGACTAAGCTCTCATCTTGAGTTGATTTCGGTCCACGGAGCCATTCCTGTTGGTCCAATGACCTCAGGATCCCTCTAGACTTGAGACAGTGATCTTGGGTTTTCTCTGGAGTGCCATCAAGGAAATCAAGGCTCCTTTCACGTTTGATGTGGAACACGGAATTGCTCTGCATGCAGTGCAGGGGAATCGGACCTCAACTCGCGGTGAGGGGGAAATCTCATGGTTTTTCTCGAGTTGCGGCCGGAACCTGGGGTATATTCTCGAGTTACGACGGGGAGGGCCCTTCCAGACACGTGTTTGTTCAGCGACGTCAGGACTCCTGCCTAGGTGCGAGGGACACCTCGGGATTCTCCTCGAGTCTTGGCATGGCAATTTGGACGCGTCTCCACGTGAGGCGGGAGACCCAGGGTCCCTTTCCACGTGCCACAGGGATCCTGGGACTCCTATCCATTTTCAAGAGGAGTCAGGCATCGTCTCCTTTGGAAGCATTGATCTCCGCGGACCTCTCGAATTTTCAAAGGATGTGAGGCCTCCACTCGCGATGAGGCGGAGAATTAGGTTTTTCTCTGTGGTCTCCACAGGGGATTCAGACATCCCTTCGTCTTGGGAGATGCAAGACGAGCCTGCATTCAATTCACTGCAGGGATATCCGGCCTTACTTCGAGTCAGAGCATCACAGTGTCCATTCCACTTGAGGCCACAAACTCAGGGGCCCTCTCACATACCTGTAGCTGAGAGAAGCCTCCTCTTGAGGTGCTTGTGGAAAGTTGGTATTCCTCTTGAGTCGAAGCCAGGGACTAAGCTCTCATCTCGAGTTGATTTGGGGTCCATGGAGCCCTTTCGTGTTGTTACAGTGACATCAGGATCCCTCTAGACTAGGGACAGTGATCTTGGGTTTTCTCTGGAGTGTCATCAAGGAAATCAAGGCTCCTTTCACTTTTGATGTGGAATACGGAATTGCTCTGCATGCAGGGCAGGGGAATCGGGCCTCATCTCACGGCGAGGGGGAAGTCTCATGGTTTTTCTCGAGTTGCGGCCGGAACCTGGGGTATATTCTCGAGTTACGACGGGGAGGGCCCTTCCAGACACGTGTTTGTTCAGAGACGTCAGGACTCCTGCCTAGGTGCAAGGGACACCTCGGGATTCTCCTCGAGTCTTGGCATGGCAATTGGGACGCGTCTCCACGTGAGGAGGGAGACCAAGGGTCCCTTTCCAGGTGCCACAGGGATCCTGGGACTCCTATCCATTTTCAAGAGGAGTCAGGCATCGTCTCCTTTGGAAGCATTGATCTCCGCGGACCTCTCGAGTTTTCAAAGGATGTGAGGCCTCCGCTCGAGATGAGGCGGAGGACTAGGTCTTTCTCTGTCATCTCTACAGGGGATTCAGACTTCCCTTCGTCTTGGGAGATGCAAGACGATCGTGCATTCAATTCACTGCAGGGATATCCGGCCTTACTTCGAGTCAGAGCATCTCGGTGCCCATTCCACTTGAGGCCACAAACTCAGGGTCCCTCTCACATACCTGTAGCTGAGAGAAGCCTCCTCTTGAGGTGCTTGTGGAAAGTTGGTATTCCTCTTGAGTCGAAGCCAGGGACTAAGCTCTCATCTCGAGTTGATTTGTGGTCCACGGATCCCTTTCGTGTTGCTCCAGTGACCTCAGGATCCCTCTAGACGTGACACAGTGAGCCTGGGTTTTCTCTGGAGTGCCATCAAGGAAATCAGGCTCCTTTCACTTTTGATGTGGAAAACGGAATTGCTTTGCACGCAGGGCAGGGGAATCAGACCTCATCTCGCGGCGAGGGGGAAGTCTCATGGTTTTTCTCGAGTTGCGGCCGAAACCTGGGGTATATTCTCGAGTTACGACGGATAGGGCCCTTCCAGACACGTGTTTGTTCAGTGACGTAAGGACTCCTGCCTAGGTGCGAGGGACACCTCGGGATTCTCCTCGAGTCTTGGCATGGCAATTGGGACGCGTCTCCACGTGAGGCGGGAGACCCAGGGTCCCTTTTCACGTGCCACAGGGATCCTGGGACTCCTACCCATTTTCAAGAGGAGTCAGCCATCGTCTCCTTTGGAAGCAATGATCTCCGCGGACCTCTCGAGTTTTCAAAGGATGTGAGGCCTCCGGTCGCGATGAGGCGGAGAATTAGGGTTTTCTCTGTGGTCTCCACAGGAGATTCAGACATCCCTTCATCTTGGGAGATGCAAGACGAGCCTGCATTCAATTCACTGCAGGGATATCCGGCCTTACTTCGAGTCAGAGCATCCCGGTGTCCATTCCACTTGAGGCCACAAACTCAGGGGCCCTCTCACATACCTGTAGCTGAGAGAAGCCTCCTCTTGAGGTGCTTGTGGAAAGTTGGTATCCCTCTTGAGTCTAAGCCAGGGACTAAGCTCTCATTTCGAGTTCATTTGGGGTCCATGGAGCCCTTTCGTGTTGCTACAGTGAGCTCAGGATCCCTCTAGACTAGGGACAGTGATTTTGGGTTTTCTCTGGAGTGCCATCAAGGAAATCAAGGCTCCTTTCACTTTTGATGTGGAATACGGAATTGCTCTGCATGCAGGACAGGGGAATCGGACCTCAACTCGCGGCGAGGGGGAAGTCTCATGGTTTTTCTCGAGTTGCGGCCGGAACCTGGGGTATATTCTCGAGTTACGACGGGGAGGGCCCTTCCAGACACGTGTTTGTTCAGCGACGTCAGGACTCCTGCCTAGGTGCGAGGGACACCTCGGGATTCTCCTCGAGTCTTGGCATGGCAATTTGGACAAGTCTCCACGTGAGGCGGGAGACCCAGGGTCCCTTTCCACGTGCCACAGGGATCCTGGGACTCCTATCCATTTTCAAGAGGAGTCAGGCATCGTCGCCTTTGGAAGCATTGATCTCCGCGGACCTCTCGAGTTTTCAAAGGATGTGAGGCCTCCGGTCGCGATGAGGCGGAGAACTCGGTCTTTCTCTGTGGTCTCCACAGGGGATTCAGACATCCCTTCGTCTTGGGAGATGCAAGACGAGCCTGCATTCAATTCACTGCAGGGATATCCGGCCTTACTTCGAGTCAGAGCATCTCGGTGTCCATTCCACTTGAGGCCACAAACTCAGGGTCCCTCTCACATACCTATAGCTGAGAGAAGCCTCCCCTTGAGGTGCTTGTGGAAAGTTGGTATTCCTCTTGAGTCGAAGCCAGGGACTAAGCTCTCACCTCAAGTTGATTTGGGGTGCAAAGAGCCCTTTCGTGTTGCTCCAGTGACTTCAGGATCCCTCTAGACTTGAGACAGTGATCTTGCGTTTTCTCTGCAGTGCCATCAAGGAAATCAAGGCTCCTTTCACATTTGATGTGGAACACGGAATTGTTCTGCAAGCAGTGCAGGGGAATCGGGCTTCATCCAGCGGAGAGGGGGAAGTCTCATGGTTTTTCTCGAGTTGCGGCCGGAACCTGGGGTATATTCTCGAGTTACGATGGGGAGGGCCCTTCCAGACACGTTTGTTCAGCGACGTCAGGACTCCTGCCTAGGTGCGAGGGACACCTCGGGATTCTCCTCGAGTCTTGGCATGGCAATGGGGACGCGTCTCCACGTGAGGCGGGAAACCCAGGGTCCCTTTCCACGTGTCACAGGGATCCTGGGATTCCTATCCATTTTCAAGAGGAGTCAGGTATCGTCTCCTTTGGAAGCATTGATCTCCGCGGACCTCTCGGATTTTCAAAGGATGTGAGGTCTCTGGTCGCGATGAGGCAGAAAGTTAGGTCTTTCTCTGTGGTCTCCACAGGGTATGCAGACATCCCTTCGTCTTGGGAGATGCAAGACGAGCCTGCATTCAATTCACTGCAGGGATATCCGGCCTTACTTCGAGTCAGAGCATCTCGGTGTCCATTCCATTTGAGGCCAAAAACTCAGGGTCCCTCTCACATACCTGTAGCTGAGAGAACCCTCCTCTTGAGGTGCTTGTGGAAAGTTGATATTCCTCTTGAGTCGAAGCCAGGGACTAAGCTCTCATCTCGAGTTGATTTGGGGTCCACGGAGCCCTTTCCTGTTGCTCCAGTGACCTCAGGATCCCTCTAGACTTGAGACAGTGATCTTGGGTTTTGTCTGGAGTGCCATCAAGGAAATCAAGGCTCCTTTCAAATTTGATGTGGAACACGGAATTGCTCTGCACGCAGTGCAGGGGAATCGGGCCTCATCTCGTGGCAAGGGGGAAGTCTCATGGTTTTTCTCGAGTTGCGGCCGGAACCTGGGGTATATTCTCGAGTTACGACAGGGAGGGCCCTTCCAGAAACGTGTTTGTTCAGCGACGTCAGGACTCCTGCCTAGGTGCGAGGGACACCTCGGGATTCTCCTCGAGTCTTGGCATGGCAATTGGGACGCGTCTCCACGTGAGGCGCGAGACCCAAGGTCCCTTTCCACGTGCCACAGGGATCCTGGGACTCCTATCCATTTTCAAGAGGAGTCAGGCATCGTCTCCTTTGGAAGCATTGATCTCCGCGGACCTCTCGAGTTTTCAAAGGATGTGAGGCCTCTGCTCGTGATGAGGCGGAGAATTAGGTCTTTCTCTGTCGTCTCCACAGGGGATTCAGACATCCCTTCGTCTTGGGAGATGCAAGACGAGCCTGCTTTCAATTCACTGCAGGGATATCCGGCCTTACTTCGAGTCAGAGCATCTCGGTGTCCATTCCACTTGAGGCCACAAACTCAGGGTCCCTCTCACATACCTGTAGCTGAGAGAAGCCTCCTCTTGAGGTGCTTGTGGAAAGTTGGTATTCCTCTTGAGTCGAAGCCAGGGACTAAGCTCTCATCTCGAGTTGATTTGGGGTCCACGGAGCCCTTTCGTGTTGCTCCAGTGACCTCAGGATCCCTCTAGACTTGAGAGTGTGATCTTGGGTTTTCTCTGGAGTGCCATCACGGAAATCAAGGCTCCTTTCACGTTTGATGTGGAACACGGAATTGCTCTGCATGCAGGGCAGGGGAATCGGGCCTCATCTCGCGGCGACGGGGAAGTCTCATGGTTTTTCTCGAGTTGCGGCCGGAACCTGTGGTATATTCTCGAGTTACGACTGGGAGGGCCCTTCCAGACACGTGTTTGTTCAGCGACGTCAGGACTCCTGCCTAGGTGCGAGGGACACCTCGGGATTCTCCTCGAGTCTTGGCATGTCAATTGGGACGCGTCTCCACGTGAGGCGGGAGACCCAGGGTCCCTTTGCACGTGCCACAGGGATCCTGGGACTCCTATCCATTTTCAAGAAGAGTCAGGCATTGTCTCCTTTGGAAGCATTGATCTCCGCAGATCTCTCAAGTTTTCAAAGGATGTCAGGCGTCCGGTCGCGATGAGGCGGAGGACTAGGTCTTTCTCTGTGGTCTAGACAGGGGATTCAGACCTCCCTTCGTCTTGGGAGATGCAAGACGAGCCTGCATTCAATTCACTGCAGGGATATCCGGCCTTACGTAGAGTCAGAGCATCTCGGTGTCCATTCCACTTGAGGCCACAAACTCAGGGTCCCTCTCACATACCTGTAGCTGAGAGAAGCCTCCTCTTGAGGTGCTTGTGGAAAGTTGGTATTCCTCTTGAGTCGAAGCCAGGGACTAAGCTCTCATCTCGAGTTGATTTGGGGTCGACGGAGCCCTTTCTTGTTGCTCCAGTGACCTCAGGATCCCTCTAGACTTGAGACAGTGATCTTGGGTTTTCTCTGGGGTGCCATCAAGGAAATCAATGCTCCTTTCAAGTTTGATGTGGAACACGGAATTGCTCTGCACGCAGTGCAGGGGAATCGGGCCTCATGTCGTGGCAAGGGGGATGTCTCTTGGTTTCTCTCAAGTTGCGGCCGGAACACGGGGTATATTCTCGAGTTACGACGGGGAGGGCCCTTCCAGACACGTGTTTGTTCAGTGACGTCAGGACTCCTACCTAGGTGTGAGGGACAACTCAGGATTCTCCTCGAGTCTCGGCATGGCAATTGGGACGCGTCTCCACGTGAGGCGGGAGACCCAGGGTCCCTTTCCACGTGCCACAGGGATCCTGGGACTCCTATCCATTTTCAAGTCATCGTCTCCTTTGGAAGCATTGATCTCCGCGGACCTCTCTAATTTTCAAAGGACGTGAGGCCTCCGTTCGCGTTGAGGCTGAGAACTATGTCTTTCTCTGTGGACTCCACAGGGGATTCAGACAAACCTTCGTCTTGGAAGATGCAAGACGATCCTGCATTCAATTCACTGCAGGGATATCCGGCTTTACTTCGAGTCAGATCATCTCGGTGTCCATTCCACTTGAGGCCACAAACTCAGGGGCCCTCTCACATACCTGTAGCTGAGAGAAGCCTCCTCTTGAGGTGCTTGTGGAAAGTTGGTATTCCTCTTGAGTCGAAGCCAGGGACTAAGCTCTCATCTCGAGTTGATTTGGGGTCCACTGAGCCCTTTGGTGTTGCTCCAGTGACCTCAGGATCCCTCTAGAATTGAGACAGTGATCTTGGGTTTTCTCTGGAGTGCCATCAAGGAAATCAAGGCTCCTTTCACGTTTGATGTGAAACACGGAATTGCTCTGCATGCAGTGCTGGTGAATCGGGCCTCATCTCGCGGCCAGGGGGACGTCTCATGGTTTTTCTCGAGTTGCGGCCGGAACCTGGGATATATTCTCGAGTTACGACGGGGAGGGCCCTTCCAGACACGTGTTTGTTCAGCGACGTAAGGAATCCTGCCTAGGTGCGAGGGACACCTCGGGATTCTCCTCGAGTCTTGGCATGGCAATTGGGACGCGTCTCCACGTGAGGCGGGAGACCCAGTGTCCCTTTCCACGTGCCACAGGGATCCTGGGACTCCTATCCATTTTCAAGAGGAGTCAGGCATCGTCTCCTTTGGAAGCATTGATTTCCGCAGACCTCTCGAGTTTTCAAAGGATGTGAGGCCTCTGGTCGCGTTGAGGCGGAGGACTAGGTATTTCTCTGTGGTCTCCACAGGGGATTCAGACATCCCTTCGTCTTGGGAGATGCAAGACGAGCCTGCATTCAATTCACTGCAGGGATATCCGGACTTACTTCGAGTCATAGCATCTTGGTGTCCATTCCACTTGTGGCCACAAACTCAGGGTCCCTCTCACATACCTGTAGCTGAGAGAAGCCTCCTCTTGAGGTGCTTGTGGAAAGTTGGTATTCCTCTTGAGTTGAAGCCAGACACTAAGCTCTCATCTCGAGTTGATTTGTGGTCCACGGAGCCCTTTCGTGTTGCTCCAGTGACCTCAGGATCCCTCTAGACTTGAGACAGTGATCTTGGGTTTTCTCTGGAGTGCCATCAAGGAAATCAAGGCTCCTTTCACGTTTGATGTGGAACACGGCATTGCTCTGAACACAGTGCAGGGGAATCGGGCCTCATCTCGCGGCGAGGGGGAAGTCTCATGGTTTTTCTCGAGTTGCGGCCGGAACCTGGGGTATATTCTCGAGTTACGACTGGGAGGGCCCTTCCAGACATGTGTTTGTTCAGCGACGTCAGGACTCCTGCCTAGGTGCGAGGGACACCTCGGGATTCTCCTCGAGTCTTGGCATGGCAATTGGGACGCGTCCCCACATGAGGCGGGAGACCCAGTGTCCCTTTCGACGTGCCACAGGGATCCTGGGACTCCTATCCATTTTCAAGAGGAGTCATTCATGGTCTCCTTTGGAAGCATTGATCTCCGCTGACCTCTCAAGTTTTCAAAGGATGTGAGGACTCCTGTCGCGATGAGGCGGAGGACTAGGTCTTTCTCTGTGTTCTCCACAGGCGATTCAGACATCCCTTCGTCTTGGGAGATGCAAGACGAGCCTGCATTCAATTCACTGCAGGGATATCCCGCCTTACTTCGAGTCAGAGCATCTCGGTGTCCATTCCACTTGAGGCCACAAACTCAGGGTCCCTCTCACATACCTGTAGCTGAGAGAAGCCTCCTCTTGAGGTGCTTGTGGAAAGTTGGTATTCCTCTTGAGTCGAAGCCAGGGACTAAGCTCTCATCTCGAGTTGATTTGGGGTCCACGGAGCCCTTTCCTGTTGCTCCAGTGACCTCAGGATCCCTCTAGACCTGAGACAGTGATCTTGGGTTTTCTCTGGAGTGCCATCAAGGAAATCAAGGCTCCTTTCACGTTTGATGTGGAACACGGAATTGCTCTGCACGCAGTGCAGGGGAATCGGGCCTCATCTCTCGGCGAGGGGGAAGTCTCATGGTTTTTCTCGAGTTGCGGCCAGAACCTGGGGTATATTCTCGAGTTACGACAGGGAGGGCCCTTCCAGACACGTGTTTGTTCAGCGAAATCAGGACTCCTGCCTAGGTGCGAGGGACTCCTCGGGATTCTCCTCGAGTCTTGGCATGGAAATTGGGACGCGTCTCCACGTGAGGCGCGAGACCCAGGGTCCCTTTCCACGTGCCACACGGATCCTGGGACTCCTATCCATTTTCGAGAGGAGTCAGGCATCGTCGCCTTTGGAAGCATTGATCTCCGCGGACCTCTCGAGTTTTCAAAGGATGTGAGGCCTCCGGTCGCGATGAGGCGGAGAACTAGGTCTTTCTCTGTGGTCTCCACAGGGGATTCAGACATCCCTTCATCTTGGGAGATGCAAGACGAGCCTGCATTCAATTCACTGCAGGGTTATCCCGCCTTACTTGGAGTCAGAGCATCTCGGTGTCCATTCCACTTGAGGCCACAAACTCAGGGTCCCTCTCACATACCTGTAGCTGAGAGAAGCCTCCTCTTGAGGTGCTTGTGGATATTTGGAATGCCTCTTGAGTCGAAGCCAGGGACTAAGCTCTCATCTCGAGTTGATTTGGGGTCCACGGAGCCCTTTCGTGTTGCTCCAGTGACCTCAGCATCCCTCTAGACTTGAGACAGTGATCTTGGGTTTTCTCTGGAGTGCCATCAAGGAAATCAAGGCTCCTTTCACGTTTGATGTGGAACACGGAATTGCTCTGCACGCAGTGCAGGGGAATCGGGCCTCATCTCCCAGCAAGAGGGATGTCTCATCGTTTTTCTCAAGTTGCGGCTGAAACCTGGGGTATATTCTCGAGTTACGACGGGGAGGGCCCTTCCAAACACGTGTTTGTTCAGCGACGTCAGGACTCCTGCCTAGGTGCGAGGGACACCTCGGGATTCTCCTCGAGTCTTGGCATGGCATTTGGGACGCGTCTCCACGTGAGGCGGGAGACCCAGGGTCCCTTTCCACGTGCCACAGGGATCCTGGGACTCCTATCCATTTTCAAGAAGAGTCAGGCATCTTCTCCTTTGGAAGCATTGATCTCCGCGGACCTCTCGAGTTTTCAAAGGATGTGAGGCCTTCGGTCTCGATGAGGCGGAGAAGGAGGTCTTTCTCTGTGGTCTCCACAGGGGATTCAGACAACCCTTCGTCTTGGGAGATGCAAGACGATCCTGCATTCAATTCACTGCAGGGATATCCGTCCTTACTTCGAGTCAGAGCATCTCGGTGTCCATTCCACTTGAGGCCACAAACTCAGGGTCCCTCTCACATACCTGTAGCTGAGAGAAGCCTCCTCTTGAGGTGCTTGTGGAAAGTTGGTATTCCTCTTGAGTCGAAGCCAGGGACTAAGCTCTCATCTCGAGCTGATTTGGGGTCCACGGAGGCCTTTCTTGGTGCTCCAGTGACCTCAGGATCCCTCTAGACTTCAGACAGTGAACTTGGGTTTTCTCTGGAGTGCCATCAAGGAAATCAAGGCTCCTTTCACTTTTGATGTGGAACACGGAATTGCTCTGCACGCAGTCCAGGGGAATCGGGCCTCATCTCGCGGCGAGGGGGAAGTCTCATGGTTTTTCTCGAGTTGCGGCCGGAACCTTTGGTATATTCTCGAGTTACGACGGGGAGGGCCCTTCCAGACACGTGTTTGTTCAGCGACGTCAGGACTCCTGCCTAGGTGCGAGGGACACCTCGGGATTCTCTTTGAGTCTTGGCATGGCAATTGGGACGCGTCTCCACGTGAGGCGGGAGACCCAGGATCCCTTTCCACGTGCCACAGGGATCCTGGGACTCCTATCCATTTTCAAGAGGAGTCAGGCATCGTCTCCTTTGGAGGCATTGATCTGCGCGGACCTCTCGAGTTTTCAAAGGATGTGAGGCCTCCGGTCGCGTTGAGGCGGAGAACTAGGTCTTTCTCTGTGTTCTGCACAGGGTATTCAGACATCCCTTCGTCTTGGGAGATGCAAGATGAGTCTGCATTCAATTCACTGCAGGAATATCCGGCCGTACTTCGAGTCAGAGCATCTCGGTGTCCATTCCACTTGATGCCACAAACTGAGGGTCCTTCTCACTTACCTGTAGCTGAGAGAAGCCTCGTCTTGAGGGGCTTGTGGAAAGTTCGTATTCCTCTTGAGTTGAAGCCGATGACTAATCTCTCAACTCGAGTTGATTTGGGGTCCACGGAGCCCTTTCTTGTTGCTCCAGTGACCTCAGGATCCCTCTAGACTTGAGACAGTGATCTTGGTTTTTCTCTGGAGTGCCATCAAGGAAATCAAGGCTCCTTTCACGTTTGATGTGGAACACGGAATTGCTCTGCACGCATTACAGGGGAATCGGGCCTCATCTCACGGCGAGGGGGAAGTCTCATGGTTTTCCTCGAGTTGCGGCAGGAACCTGGGGTATATTCTCGAGTTACGATGGGGAGGGCCCTTCCAGTCACATGTTTGTTCAGCGACGTCAGGACTCCTGACTAGGTGCGAGGGACACCTCGGGATTCTCCTCGAGTCTTGGCATGGCAATTGGGACGCGTTTCCACATGAGGCGGGAGACCCAGGGTCCCTTTCCACGTGCCACAGTGATCCTGGGACTCCTATCCATTTTCAAGAGGAGTCAGGCATCGTCTCCTTTGGAAGCATTGATCTCTGCAGACCTCTCGAGTTTTCAAAGGATGTGAGGCCTCCGGTCGCGATGAGGCGGAGGACTAGGTCTTTCTCTGTGCTCTCCACAAGGGATTCAGACATCCCTTCATCTTGGGAGATGCAAGACGAGCCTGCATTCAATTCACTGCAGGGATATCCGGCCTTACTTCGAGTCAGAGCATCTCGGTGTCCATTCCACTTGAGGCCACAAACTCAGGGGCCCTCTCACATACCTGTAGCTGAGAGAAGCCTCCTCTTGAGGTGCTTGTGGAAAGTTGGTGTTCCTCTTGAGTCTAAGCCAGGGACTAAGCTCTCATCTCGAGTTGATTTGGGGTCCACGGAGCCCTTTCGTGTTGCTCCAGTGACCTCAGGATCCCTCGAGACTTGAGAAAGTGATCTTGGGTTTTCTCTGGAGTGCCATCAAGGAAATCAAGGCTCCTTTCACGTTTGATGTGGAACACGGAATTGCTCTGCATGCAGTGCAGGGGAATCGGGCCTAAGCTCGCGGCAAGGGCGAAATCTCATGGTTTTTCTCGAGTTGCGGCCGGAAACTTGGGTATATTCTCGAGTTACGACGAGGAGGGCCCTTCCAGACACGTGTTTGTTCAGCGACGTCAGGACTCCTGCCTAGGTGCGAGGGATACCTCGGGATTCTCCTCGATTCTTGGCATGGCAATTGGGACGCGTCTCCACGGGAGGCGGGAGACCCAGGGTCCCTTTAAACGTGCCACAGGGATCCTGGGACTCCTATCCATTTTCAAGAGGAGTCAGGCATCGTCTCCTTTGGAAGCATTGATCTCCGCGGACCTCTCGAGTTTTCAAAGGATGTGAGGTCTCCGTTCGCGTAGAGGCGGAGGGCTAGGTCTTTCTCTGTGGTCTCCACAGGGGATTCAGACATCCCTTCGTCTTGGGAAATGCAAGACGAGCCTGCATTCAATTCACTGCAGGGATATCCGGCCTTACTTCGAGTCAGAGCATCTCGGTGTCCATTCCACTTGAGGCCACAAACTCAGGGGCCCGCTCACATACCTGTAGCTGAGAGAAGGCTCCTCTTGACGTGCTTGTGGAAACTTGGTATTCCTCTTGAGTTGAAGCCAGGGACTAAGCTCTCATCTCGAGTTGATTTGGGGTCCACGGAGCCCTTTCGTGTTGCTCCAGTGACCTCAGGATCCCTCTAGACTTGAGACAGTGATGTTGGGTTTTCTCTGGACTGCCATCAAGAAAATCAAGGCTCCTGACACGTTCGATGTGGAACACGGAATTGCTCTGCACGCAGTCCAGGGGAATCGGGCCTCATCTCGCGGCGAGGGGGAAGTCTCATGGTTTTTCTCGAGTTGCGGCCGGAACCTTTGTTATATTCTCGAGTTACGACGGGGAGGGCCCTTCCAGACACGTGTTTGTTCAGCGACGTCAGGACTCCTGCCTAGGTGCGAAGGACACCTCGGGATTCTCCTTGAGTCTTGGCATGGCAATTGGGACGCGTCTCCATGTGAGGCGGGAGACCCAGGATCCCTTTCCACGTGCCACAGGGATCCTGGGACACCTATCCATTTTCAGGAGGAGTCAGGCATCGTCTCCTTTGGAAGCATTGATCTGCGCGGACCTCTCGAGTTTTCAAAGGATGTGAGGCCTCCGGTCGCGTTGAGGCGGAGAACTAGGTCTTTCTCTGTGTTCTACACAGGGGATTCAGACATCCCTTCGTCTTGGGAGATGCAAGATGAGTCTGCATTCAATTCACTGCAGGGATATCCGGCCGTACTTCGAGTCAGAGCATCTCGGTGTCCATTCCACTTGATGCCACAAACGCAGGGTCCCTCTCACATACCTGTAGCTGAGAGAAGCCTCGTCTTGAGGGGCTTGTGGAAAGTTCGTATTCCTCTTCAGTTGAAGCCGATGACTAATCTCTCAATTCGAGTTGATTTGGGGTCCAAGGAGCCCTTTCGTGTTGCTCCAGTGACCTCAGGATCCCTCTAGACTTGAGACAGTGGTCTTGGGATTTCTCTGGAGTGCCATCAAGGAAATCAAGGCTCCTTTCACGTTTGATGTGGAACACGGAATTGCTCTGCACGCATTACAGGGGAATCGGGCCTCATCTCGCGGCGAGGGGGAAGTCTCATGGTTTTTCTCGAGTTGCGGCAGGAACCTGGGGTATATTCTCGAGTTACGATGGGGGGGGCCCTTCCAGACACGTGTTTGTTACGCGACGTCAGGAATCCTGCCTAGGTGCGAGGGACACCTCGGGATTTTCCTCAAGTCTTGGCATGGCAATTGGGACGCGTCTCCAAGTGAGCCGGGAGACCCAGGGTCCCTTTCCACGTGCCACAGGGATCCTGGGACTCCTATCTATTTTCAAGAGGAGTCAGGCATCGTCTCCTTTGGAAGCATTGATCTCCGCGGACCTCTCGAGTTTTCAAAGGATGTGAGGCGTCCGGTCGCGTTGAGCCGGAGGACTAGGTGTTTCTCTGTGGTCTCCACAGGGGATTCAGACATCCCTTCGTCTTGAGAGGTGCAAGACGAGCCTGCATTCAATTCACTGCAGGGATATCCGGCCTTACTTCGAGTCAGAGCATCTCGGTGTCCATTCCACTTGAGGCCACAAACTCAGGGTACCTCTCACATACCTGTAGCTGAGAGAAGCCTCCTCTTGAGGTGCTTGGGGCAAGTTGGTATTCCTCTTGAGTCGAAGCCAAGGACTAAGCTCTCATCTCGAGTTGATTTGGGGTCCACGGAGCCCTTCCGTGTTGCTACAGTGACCTCAGGATCCCTCTAGACTTGAAACAGTGATCTTGGGTATTCTCTGGAGTGCCATCAAGGAAATCAATGCTCCTTTCACTTTTGATGTGGAACACGGAATTGCTCTGCACGCAGTGCAGGGGAATCGGGCCTCATCTCGCGGAGAGGGGGAAGTCTCATGGTTTTTCTCCAGTTGCGGCCGGAACCTGGTTTATATTCTCGAGTTACGACGGGGAGGGCCCTTCCAGACACATGTTTGTTCAGCGACGTCAGGACTCCTGCCTAGGTGGGAGGGACACCCGGGATTCTTCTCGAGTCTCGTCATGGCAATTGGCTCGCGTCTCCACATGAGGCGGGAGACCCAGGGTCCCTTTCCACATGCCACAGTGTCCTGGGACTCCTATCCATTTTCAAGAGGAGTCAGGCATCGTCTCCTTTGGAAGCATTGATCTCCGCGGACCTCTCGAGTTTTCAAAGGATGAGAGGCATCTGGTCGCGATGTGGCGAAAACTAGGTCTTTCTCTGTGGTCTCCACATGGGATTCAGACATCTCTTCGTCTTGGGAGATGCAAGATGAGCCTGGATTCAATTCACTGTTGGGATATCCGGCCTTACTACGAGTCAGAGCATCTCGGTGTCCATTCCACTTGAGGCCACAAACTCAGGGTCCCTCTCACATACCTGTAGCTGAGAGAAGCCTCCTCTTTAGGAGCTTGTGGAAAGTTGGTATTCCTCTTGAGTCGAAGCTAGGGACTAAGCTCTCATCTCGAGTTGATCTGGGGTCCACGGAGCCCTTTCGTGTTCCTCCAGTGACCTCGGGATCCCATTATTCTTGAGACAGTGATCTTGGGTTTTCTCTGGAGTGCCATCAAGGAAATCAAGGCTCCTTTCACGTTTGATGTGGAACACGGAATTGCTCTGCACGCAGTGCAGGGGAATCTGGCCTCATCTCGCGGCGAGGGGGAAGTCTCATGGTTTTTCTCGAGTTGCGGCCGGAACCTGGGGTATATTCTCGAGTTACGACGGGGAGGGCCCTTCCAGACACGTGTTTGTTCAGCGACGTCAGGACTCCTGCCTAGGTTCGAGGGACACCTCGGGATTCTCCTCGAGTCTTGGCATGGCAATTGGGACGCGTCTCCACGTGAGGCGGGAGACCCAGGGTCCCTTTCCACGTGCCACAGGGATCCTGGGACTCCTATCCATTTTCAAGAGAGTCAGGCATCGTCTCCTTTGGAAGCATTGATCTCCGTGGACCTCTCGAGTTTTCAAAGGATGTGAGGCCTCCGGTCGCGATGAGGCGGAGGACTAGGTCTTTCTCTGTGGTCTCCACACCGGATTCAGACATCCCTTCGTCTTGGGAGATGCAAGACGAGCCTGCATTCAATTCACTGCAGGGATATCCGGCCTTACTTCGAGTCAAAGTCTCGGTGTCCATTCCACTTCAGGCCGCAAACTCAGTGTCCCTCTCACATACCTGTAGCTGAGAGAAGCCTCCTCTTGAGGTGCTTGTGGAAAGTTGGTATTCCTCTTGACTCGAAGCCAGGGACTAAGCTCTCATCTCGAGTTGAGTTGGGGTGCACGGAGCCCTTTCGTGTTGTTCCAGTGACCTCAGGATCCCTCTAGACTTGAGACAGTGATTTTGGGTTTTCTCTGGAGTGCGATCAAGGAAATCAAGGCTCCTTTCACGTTTGATGTGGAACACGGAATTGCTCTGCACGCAGTGCAGGGGAATCGGGCCTCATGTCGCGTCGAGGGGGAAGTCTCATGGTTTTTCTCGAGTTGAGGCCGGAACCTGGGGTATATTCTCGAGTTACGACGGGCAGGGCCCTTCCACACACATGTTTGTTCAGCGACGTCAGGACTCCTGCCTAGGTGCGAGGGACACTTCGGAATTCACCTCGAGTCTTGGCATGGCAATTGGGATGCGTCTCCACGTGAGGCGGGAGACCCAGGGTCCCTTTCCACGTGCCACAGGGATCCTGGGACTCCTATCCATTTTCAAGAGGAGTCAGGCATCGTCTCCTTTGGAAGCATTGATCTCCGCAGACCTCTCGATTTTTCAAAGGATGTGGGGTCTCCGGTCGCGATGAGGCTGAGGACTAGGTCTTTCTCTGTCGTCTCCACAGGGGATTCAGACATCCCTTCGTCTTGGGAGATGCAAGACGAGCCTGCATTCAATTCACTGCAGGGATATCCGGCCTTACTTCGAGTCAGAGCATCTCGGTGTCCATTCCACTTGAGGCCACAAACTCAGGGTCCCTCTCACATACCTGTAGCTGAGAGAAGCCTCCTCTTGAGGTGCTTGTGAAAAGTTGGTATTCCTCTTGTGTCGAAGCCAGGGACTAATCTCTCATCTCGAGTTGATTTGGCATCCACTTAGCCCTTTCGTGCTGCTTCCGTGACCTCAGGATCCCTCTAGACTTGAGACAGTGATCTTGGGTTTTATCTGGGGTGCCATCAAGGAAATCAAGGCTCCTTTCATGTTTGATGTGGAAAACGGAATTGCTCTGCACACAGTGCATGGCAATCGGGCCTCATCTCGCGGCAAGGGGGATGTCTCATTGTTTTTCTGAAGTTATGGTCGGAACCTAGGGAATATTCTCGAGTTACGACGGGGAGGGCCCTTCCAGACACGTGTTTGTTCAGCGACGTCAGGACTCCTGCCTAGGTGCGAGGGACACTTCGGAATTCACCTCGAGTCTTGGCATGGCAATTGGGACGCGTCTCCACGTGAGGCGGGAGACCCAGGGTCCCTTTCCACGTGCCACAGGGATCCTGGGACTCCTATCCATTTTCAAGAGGAGTCAGGCATCGTCTCCTTTGGAAGCATTGATCTCCACAGACCTCTCGAATTTTCAAAGGATGTGAGGCCTCCGGTCGCGATGAGGCGGAGGACTAGGTCTTTCTCTGTCGTCTCCAGAGGGGATTCAGACATCTCTTCGTCTTGGGAGATGCAAGATGAGCCTGCATTCAATTCACTCCAGGGATATCCGGCCTTACTACGAGTCAGAGCATCTCGGTGTCCATTCCACTTGAGGCCACAAACTCAGGGTCCCTCTCACATACCTGTAGCTGAGAGAAGCCTCCTCTTGAGGTGCTTGTGGAAAGTTGGTATTCCTCTTGAGTCGAAGCTAGGGACTAAGCTCTCATCTCGAGTTGATTTGGGGTCCACGGAGCCCTTTCGTGTTCCTCCAGTGACCTCGGGATCCCTCTATTCTTGAGACAGTGATCTTGGGTTTTCTCTGGAGTGCCATCAAGGAAATCAAGGCTCCTTTCACGTTTCATGTGGAACACGGAATTGCTCTGCACGCAGTGCAGGGGAATCTGGCCTCATCTCGCGGCGAGGGGGAAGTCTCATGGTTTTTCTCGAATTGCGGCCGGAACCTGGGGTATATTCTCCAGTTACGACGGGGAGGGCCCTTCCAGACACGTGTTTGTTCAGCGACGTCAGGACTCCTGCCTAGGTGCGAGGGACACCTCGGGATTCTCCTCGAGTCTTGGCATGGCAATTGGGACGCGTCCCCACGTGAGACGGGAGACGCAGAGTCCCTTTCCACGTGCCACAGGGATCCTGGGACTCCTATCCATTTTCAAGAGAGTCAGGCATCGTCTCCTTTGGAAGCATTGATCTCCGTGGACCTCTCGAGTTTTCAAAGGATGTGAGGCCTCCGGTCGCGATGAGGCGGAGGACTAGGTCTTTCTCTGTGGTCTCCACACCGGATTCAGACATCCCTTCGTCTTGGGAGATGCAAGACGAGCCTGCATTCAATTCACGGCAGGGATATCCGGCCTTACTTCGAGTCAAAGCATCTCGGTGTCCATTCCACTTCAGGCCACAAACTCAGTGTCCCTCTCACATACCTGTAGCTGAGAGAAGCCTCCTCTTGAGGTGCTTGTAGAAAGTTGGTATTCCTCTTGACTCGAAGCCAGGGACTAAGCTCTCATCTCGAGTTGATTTGGGGTGCACGGAGCCCTTTCGTGTTGTTCCAGTGACCTCAGGATCCCTCTAGACTTGAGACAGTGATTTTGGGTTTTCTCTGGGGTGCCATCAAGGAAATCAAGGCTCCTTTCACGTTTGATGTGGAACACGGAATTGCTCTGCACGCAGTGCAGGGGAATCGGGCCTCATGTCGCGGCGAGGGGGAAGTCTCATGGTTTTTCTCGAGATGAGGCCGGAACCTGGGGTATATTCTCGAGTTACGACGGGGAGGGCCCTTCCAGACACGTGTTTGTTCAGCGACGTCAGGAATCCTGCCTAGGTGCGAGGGACACCTCGGGGTTCTCCTCGAGTCTTGACATGGCAATTGGGACGCGTCTCCACGTGAGGCGGGAGACCCAGGGTCCCTTTCCACGTGCCACAGGGATCCTGGGACTCCTATCCATTTTCAAGAGGAGTCAGGCATCGTCTCCTTTGGAAGCATTGATCTCCGCAGACCTCTCGATTTTTCAAAGGATGTGGTGTCTCCGGTCGCGATGAGGCTGAGGACTAGGTCTTTCTCTGTCGTCTCCACAGGGGATTCAGACATCCCTTAGTCTTGGGAGATGCAAGACGAGCCTGCATTCAATTCACTGCAGGGATATCCGGCCTTACTTCGAGTCAGAGCATCTCGGTGTCCATTCCACTTGAGGCCACAAACTCAGGGTCCCTCTCACATACCTGTAGCTGAGAGAAGCCTCCTGTTGAGGTGCTTATGGAAAGTTGGTATTCCTCTTGAGTCGAAGCCAGGGACTAAGCTCTCATCTCGAGTTGATTTGGGGTCCACGGAGCCCTTTCTTGTTGCTCCAGTGACCTCAGGATCCCTCTAGACTTGAGACAGTGATCTTGGGTTTTCTCTGGGGTGCCATCAAGGAAATCAAGGCTCCTTTCAAGTTTGATGTGGACCACGGAATTGCTCTGCACACAGTGCATGGGAATCGGGCCTCATCTCGCGGCAAGGGGGATGTCTCATTGTTTTTCTGAAGTTACGGTCGGAACCTAGGGAATATTCTCGAGTTACGACGGGGAGGGCCCTTCCAGACACGTGTTTGTTCAGCGACGTCAGGACTCCTGCCTAGGTGCGAGGGACACCTCGGGAATCTCCTCGAGTCTTGGCATGGTAATTGGGACGCGTCTCCACGTGACGCGGGAGACCCAGGGTCCCTTTCCACGTGCCACAGGGATCCTGGGACTCCTATCCATTTTTAAGAAGAGTCAGGCATCGTCTCCTTTGGAAGCATTGATCTCCGCAGACCTCTCGAGTTTTCAAAGGATGGGAGGCCTCCGGTCTCGATGAGGCGGGGAACTAGGTCTTTCTCTGTGGTCTCCACAGGGGATTCAGACATCCCTTCGTCTTGGGAGATGCAAGACGAGCCTGCTTTCAATTCACTGCAGGGATATCCGGCCTTACTTCGAGTCAGAGCATCTCCGTGTCCATTCCACTTGAGGCCACAAACTCAGGGTCCCTCTCACATACCTGTAGCTGAGAGAAGCCTCATCTTGAGGTGCTTGTGGAAATTGGTATTCCTCTTGAGTCGAAGCCAGGGACTAAGCTCTCATCTCGAGTTGATTTGGGGTCCACGGAGCCCTTTCTTGTTGCTCCAGTGACCTCAGGATCCCTCTAGACTTGAGACAGTGATCTTGGGTTTTCTCTGGAGTGTCATCAAGGAAATCAAGGCTCCTTTCAGCTTTGATGTGGAACACGGAATTGCTCTGCACGCACTGCAGGGGAATCGGGCCTCATCTCGCGGCGAGGGGGAAGTCTCATGGTTTTTCTCGAGTTGCGGCCGGAACCTCGGTTATATTCTCGAGTTACGACTGGGAGGGCCCTTCCAGACACGTGTTTGTTCAGCGACGTCAGGACTCCTGCCTAGGTGCGAGGGACACCTCGGGATTCTCCTCGAGTCTTGGCATGGCAATTGGGACACGTCTCCAGGTGAGGCGGGAGACCCAGGGTCCCTTTCCACGTGCCACAGGGATCCTGGGACACCTATCCATTTTCAAGAGGAGTCAGGCATCGTCTCCTTTGGAAGCATTGATCTCCGCGGACCTCTCGAGTTTTCAAAGGATGTGAGGCCTCCGGTCGCGATGAGGCGGAGGATTAGGTCTTTCTCTGGGGTCTCCACAGGGGATTCAGACATCCCTTCGTCTTGGGAGATTCAAGACAAGCCTGCATTCAATTCACTATTGGGATATCCGGCCTTAATTCGAGTCAGAGCATCTCGGTGTCCATTCCACTTGATGCCACAAAATCAGGGTCCCTCTCACATACCTGTAGCTGAGAGAAGCCTCCTCTTGAGGTGCTTGTGGAAAGTTGGTATTCCTCTTGAGTCGAGGCCAGGGACTAAGCTCTCATCTCGAGTTGATTTGGGGTCCACGGAGCCCTTTCGTGTTGCTCCAGTGACCTCAGGATCCCTCTAGACTTGAGACAGTGATCTTGGGTTTTCTCTGGAGTGCCATCACGGAAATCAAGGCTCCTTTCACTTTTGATGTCGAACACGGAATTGCTCTGCACGCAGTGCACGGGAATCGGGCCTCATCTCGCGGCGAAGGGGAAGTCTCATGGTTTTTCTCGAGTTGCGGCCGGAACCTGGGGTATATTCGAGAGTTACGACGGGAAGGGCCCTTCCAGACACGTGTTGTTCAGCGACGTCAGGACTCCTGCCTAGGTGCGAGGTACACCTCGGGATTCTCCTCGAGTCTTGGCATGGCAATTGGGACCCGTCTCCACGTGAGGCGGGAGACCCAGTGTCCCTTTCCACGTACCACAGGGATCCCGGGACTCCTATCCATTTTCAAGAGGAGTCAGGCATCGTCTCCTTTGGAAGCATTGATCTCCGCAGACATCTCGAATTTTCAAAGGATGTGAGGCCTCCGGTCGCGATGAGGCGGAGGACTAGGTCTTTCTCTGTCGTCTCCACAGGGCATTCAGACATCCCTTCGTCTTGGGAGATGCAAGACGAGCCTGCATTCAATTCACTGCAGGGATATCCGGCCTTACTTCGAGTCAGAGCATCTCGGTGTGCATTACACTTGAGGCCACAAATTCAGGGTCACTCTCACATACCTGTAGCTGAGAGAAGCCTCCTCTTGAGGTGCTTATGGAAAGTTGGTATTCCTCTTGAGTCGAAGCCAGGGACTAAGCTCTCATCTCGAGTTGATTTGGGGTCCACGGAGCCCTTTCGTGTTGCTCCAGTGACCTCAGGATCCCTCTAGACTTGAGACAGTGATCTTGGGTTTTCTCTGGGGTGCCATCAAGGAAATCAAGGCTCCTTTCAAGTTTGATGTGGAACACGGAATTGCTCTGCACACAGTGCATGGGAATCGGGCCTCATCTCGCGGCAAGGGGGATGTCTCATTGTTTTTCTGAAGTTACGGTCGGAACCTAGGGAATATTCTCGAGTTACGACGGGGAGGGCCCTTCCAGACACGTGTTTGTTCAGCGACGTCAGGACTCCTGCCTAGGTGCGAGGGACAACTCGGGAATCTCCTCGAGTCTTGGCATGGTAATTGGTACGCGTCTCCACGTGAGGCGGGAGACCCAGGGTCCCTTTCCACGTGCCACAGGGATCCTGGGACTCCTATCCATTTTCAAGAAGAGTCAGGCATCGTCTCCTTTGGAAGCATTGATCTCCGCGGACCTCTCGAGTTTTCAAAGGATGGGAGGCCTCCGGTCTCGATGAGGCGGAGAACTAGGTCTTTCTCTGTGGTGTCCACAGGGGATTCAGATATCCCTTTGTCTTGGGAGATGCAAGACGAGCCCGCTTTCAAATCACTGCAGGGATATCCGGCCTTACTTCGAGTCAGAGCATCTCCGTGTCCATTCCACTTGAGGCCACAAACTCAGGGTCCCTCTCACATACCTGTAGCTGAGAGAAGCCTCATCTTGAGGTGCTTGTGGAAATTGGTATTCCTCTTGAGTCGAAGCCAGGGACTAAGCTCTCATCTCGAGTTGATTTGGGGTCCACGGAGCCCTTTCTTGTTGCTCCAGTGACCTCAGGATACCTCTAGACTTGAGACAGTGATCTTGTGTTTTCTCTGGAGTGCCATCAAGGAAATCAAGGCTCCTTTCAGCTTTGATGTGGAACACGGAATTGCTCTGCACGCACTGCAGGGGAATCGGGCCTCATCTCGCGGCGAGGGGGAAGTCTCATGGCTTTTCTCGAGTTGCGGCCGGAACCTCGGTTATATTCTCGAGTTACGACTGGGAGGTCCCTTCCAGACACGTGTTTGTTCAGCGACGTCAGGACTCCTGCCTAGGTGCGAGGGACACCTCGGGATTCTCCTCGAGTCTTGGCATGGCAATTGGGACGCGTCTCCAGGTGAGGCGGGAGACCCAGGGTCCCTTTCCACGTGGACAGGGATCCGGGGACACCTATCCATTTTCAAGAGGAGTCAGGCATCGTCTCCTTTGGAAGCATTGTTCTCCGCGGACCTCTCGAGTTTTCAAAGGATGTGAGGCCTCCGGTCGCGATGAGGCGGAGAATTAGGTCTTTCTCTGTGGTCTCCACAGGGGATTCAGACAACCCTTCGTCTTGGGAGATGCAAGACGAGCCTGCATTCAATTCACTATTGGGATATCCGGCCTTACTTCGAGTCAGAGCATCTCGGTGTCCATTCCACTTGATGCCACAAACTCAGGGTCCCTCTCACATACCTGTAGCTGAGAGAAGCCTCCTCTTGAGGTGCTTGTGGAAAGTTGGTATTCATCTTGAGTCGAAGCCAGGGACTAAGCTCTCATCTCGAGTTGATTTGGGGTCCACGGAGCCCTTTCTTGTTGCTCCAGTGACCTCAGGATCCCTCTAGACTTGAGACAGTGATTTTGGGTTTTCTCTGGAGTGCCATCAAGGAAATCAAGGCTCCTTTCACGTTTGATGTGGAACACGGAATGGCTCTGCACGCAGTTCAGGGGAATCGGGCCTCATGTCGCGTCGAGGGGGAAGTCTCATGGTTTTTCTCAAGTTGCGCCCGGAACCTGGGGTATATTCTCGAGTTACGACGGGGAGGGCCTTCCAGACACGTGTTTGTTCAGCGACGTCAGGACTCCTGTCTAGGTGCGAGGGACACCTCGGGATTCTCCTCGAGTCTTGGCATGGCAATTGGGACGCGTTTCCACGTGAGGCGGGAGACCCAGGGTCCCTTTCCACGTGCCACAGGGATCCTATGACTCCTATCCATTGTCAAGAGGAGTCAGGCATCGTCTCCTTTGGAAGCATTGATCTCCGCAGACCTCTCGAGTTTTCAAAGGATGTGAGGCCTCCGGTCGCGTTGAGGCGGAGGACTAGGTCTTTCTCTGTGGTCTCCACAGGGGATTCAGACATCCCTTCGTCTTGGGAGATGCAAGACGAGCCTGCATTCAATTCACTGCAGGGATATCCGGCCTTACTTCGAGTCAGAGCATCTCGGTGTCCATTCCACTTGAGGCCAAAAACTCAGGGTCCCTCTCACATACCTGTAGCTGAGAGAAGCCTCCTGTTGAGGTGCTTTTGGAAAGTTGGTATTCCTCCTGATTCGAAGCCAGGGACTAAGCTCTCATCTCGAGTTGATTTGGGGTCCACAGAGCCCTTTCGTGTTGCTCCAGTGACCTCAGGATCCCTCTAGACTTGAGACAGTGATCTTGGGTTTTCTCTGGAGTGCCGTCAAAGAAATCAAGGCTCCTTTCACTTTTGATGTCGAACACGGAATTGCTCTGCACGCAGTGCAGGGGAATCGGGCCTCATCTCGCGGCGAGGGAGAAGTCTCATGGTTTTTCTCGAGTTGCGGCCGGAACCTGGGGTGTATTCTCGAGTTACGACGGGGAGAGCCCTTCCAGACACGTGTTTGTTCAGCGACGTAAGGACTCCAGCCTAGGTGCGAGGGACACCTCGGGATTCTCCTCGAGTCTTCGCATGGCAATTGGGACGCGTCTCCACGTGAGGCGGGAGACCCAGGGTCCCTTTCCACGTGCCACAGCGATCCTGGGACTCCTATCAATTTTCAAGAGGAGTCAGGCATCGTCTCCTTTGGAAGCATTGATCTCCGCGGACTTCTCGAGTTTTCAAAGGATGTGAGGCCTCCGTTCGCGTTGAGGCGGAGGACTAGGTCTTTCTCTGTGGTCTCCACATGGGATTCAGACAACCCTTCGTCTTGGGAGATGCAAGAGGAGCCTGCATTCAATTCACTGCAGGTATATCCGGCCTTACTTCAAGTCAGAGCATCCCGGTGTCCATTCCACTTGAGGCCACAAACTCAGGGTCCCTCTCACATACCTGTAGCTGAGAGAAGCCTCCTCTTGAGGTGCTTGTGGAAAGTTGGTATTCCTCTTGAGTCGAAGCCAGGGACTAAGCTCTCATCTCGAGTTGATTTGGGGTCCACGGAGCCCTTTCATGTTGCTCCAGTGACCTCAGGATCCCTCTAGACTGAGACAGTGATCTTGGGTTTTCTCTGGAGTGTCATCAAGGAAATCAAGGCTCCTTTCACGTTTGATGTGGAACACGGAATTGCTCTGGACGCAGTGCATAGGAATCGCGCCTCATCTCGTGGCGAGGGGGAAGACTCATGGTTTCTCTCGAGTTGAGGCCGGAACCTGGGGTATATTCTCGAGTTACAACGGGGAGGTCCCTTCCATACACGTGTTTGTTCAGCGACGTAAGGACTCCAGCCTAGGTGCGAGGGACACCTCGGGATTCTCCTCGAGTCTTCGCATGGCATTTGGGACGCGTCTCCACTTGAGGCGGGAGACGCAGGGTCCTTTTCCACGTGTCACAGGGATCCTGGGACTCCTATCCATTTTCAAGAGGAGTCAGGCATCGTCTCCTTTGGAAGCATTGATCTCCGCAGACCTCTCGAGTTTTCAAAGGATGTGAGGCCTCTGGTCGCGTTGAGGCGGAGGACTAGGTCTTTCTCTGTGGTCTCCACAGGGGATTCAGACAACCCTTCGTCTTGGGAGATGCAAGACGAGCCTGCATTCAATTCATTGTAGGGATATCTGGCCTTACTTCGAGTCAGAGCATCTCGGTGACCATTCCACTTGAGGTCACAAACTCAGGGTCCCTCTCACATACCTGTAGCTCAGAGAAGCCTCCTGTTGAGGTGCTTTTGGAAAGTTGGTATTCCTCTTGAGTCGAAGCCAGGGACTAAGCTCTCATCTCGAGTTGATTTGGGGTCCACGGAGCCCTTTCGTGTTGCTCCAGTGACCTCAGGATCCCTCTAGACTTGAGACAGTGATCTTGGGTTTTCTCTGGAGTGCCGTCAAGGAAATCAAGGCTCCTTTCACGTTTGAAGTGGAACACGGAATTGCTCTGCACGCAGTGCAGGGGAATAGGGCCTCATCTCGCGGCGAGGGGGAAGTCTCATGGTTTTTCTCGAGTTGCGGCCGGAACCTGGGGTGTATTCTCGAGTTACGACGGGGAGGGCCCTTCCAGACACGTGTTTGTTCAGCGACGTAAGGACTCCAGCCTAGGTGCGAGGGACACCTCGGGATTCTCCTCGAGTCTTGGCATGGCAATTGGGACGCGTCTCCACGTGAGGCGGGAGACCCAGGGTCCCTTTCCACGTGCCACAGGGATCCTGGGACTCCTATCCATTTTCAAGAGGAGTCAGGCATCGTCTCCTTTGGAAGCATTGATCTCCGCGGATTTCTCGAGTTTTCAAAGGATGTGAGGCCTCTGTTCGCGTTGAGACGGAGGACTAGGTCTTTCTCTGTGGTCTCCACAGGGGATTCAGACAACCCTTCGTCTTGGGAGATGCAAGACGAGCCTGCATTCAATTCACTGCAGGGATATCCGGCCTTACTTCGAGTCAGAGCATCTCGGTGTCCATTCCACTTGAGGCCACAAACTCAGGGTCCCTCTCACATACATGTAGTTGAGAGAAGCCTCCTCTTGAGGTGCTTGTGGAAAGTTGGTATTCCTCTTGAGTCGAAGCCAGGGACTAAGCTCTCATCTCGAGTTGATTTGGGGTCCACGGAGCCCTTTCTTGTTGCGCCAGTGACCTCAGGATCCCTCTAGACTTGAGACAGTGACCTTGGGTTTTCTCTGTAGTGCCATCAAGGAAATCAAGGCTCCTTTCACGTTTGATGTGGAACACGGAATTGCTCTGCACGCAGTGCAGGGGAATCGGACCTCATCTCGCGGCGAGGGGGAAGTGTCATGGTTTATCTCGAGTTGCGGCCGGAACCTGGGGTATATTTTCGAGTTACAACGGGGAGGGCCCTTCCTTACACGTGTTTGTTCAGCGACGTCAGGACTCCTGCATAGGTGCGAGGGACACCTTGGGATTCTCCTCGAGTCTTGGCATGGCAATTGGGACGTGTCTCCACGTGAGGCGGGAGACCCAGGGTCCCTTTCCACGTGCCACATGGATCCTGGGACTCCTATCCATTTTCAAGAGGAGTCAGGCATCGTCTCCTTTGGAAGCATTGATCTCCGCGGACCTCTCGAGTTTTCAAAGGATGTGAGGCCTCCGTTCGCGTTGAGGCGGAGGACTAGGTCTTTCTCTGTGGTCTCCACAGGGGATTCAGACAACCCTTCGTCTTGGGAGATGCAAGACGAGCCTGCATTCAATTCACTGGAGGTATATCCAGCCTTACTTCGAGTCAGAGCATCTCGGTGTCCATTCCACTTGAGGCCACAAACTCAGGGTCCCTCTCACATACCTGTAGCTGAGAGAAGCCTCCTCTTGAGGTTCTTTTGGAAAGTTGGTATTCCCCTTGAGTCGAAGCCAGGGACTAAGCTCTCATCTCGAGTTGATTTGGGGTCCACGGAGCCCTTTCGTGTTGCTCCAGTGACCTCAGGATCCCTCTAGACTTGAGACAGTGATCTTGGGTTTTCTCTGGAGTGCCGTCAAGGACATCAAGGCTCCTTTCACGTTTGATGTGGAACACGGAATTGCTCTGCACGCAGTGCAGGGGAATCGGGCCTCATCTCGCAGCGAGGGGGAAGTCTCATGGTTTTTCTCGAGTTGCGGCCGGAACCTGGGATGTATTCTCGAGTTACGACGGGGAGGGCCCTTCCAGACACGTGTTTGTTCAGCGACGTAAGTACTCCAGCCTAGGTGCGAGGGACACCTCGGGATTCTCCTCGAGTTTCGCATGGCAATTGGGACGCGTCTCCACATGAGGCGGGAGACGCAGGGTCCCTTTCCACGTGCCACAGGGATCCTGGGACTCCTATCCATTTTCAAGAGGAGTCAGGCATCGTCTCCTTTGGAAGCATTGATCTCCGCGGACGTCTCGAGTTTTCAAAGGATGTGAGGCCTCCGGTCGCGTTGAGGCGGAGAACTAGGTCTTTCTCTGTGGTCTCCACAGGGGATACCGACATCCCTTCGTCTTGGGAGATGCAAGACGAGCCTGCATTCAATTCACTGCAGGGATATCTGGCCTTACTTCGAGTCAGAGCATCTCGGTGTCCATTCGACTTGAGGCCACAAACTCAGGGTCCCTCTCACATACCTGTAGCTGAGAGAAGCCTCCTCTTGAGGTGCTTGTGGAAACTTGGTATTCCTCTTGAGTCGAAGCCAGGGACTAAGCTCTCATCTCGAGTTGATTTGGGGTCCACGGAGCCCTTTCGTGTTGCTCCAGTGACCTCAGGATCCCTCTAGACTTGAGACAGTGATCTTGGGTTTTCTCTGGAGTGCCATCAAGGAAATCAAGGCTCCTTTCACGTTTGATGTGGAACACGGAATTCCTCTGCACGCAGTGCCGGGGAATCGGGCCTCATCTCGCGGCGAGGGGGAAGTCTCATGGTTTTTCTCGAGTTGCGCCCGGAACCTGAGGTATATTCTCGAGTTATGACTGGGAGGGCCCTTCCAGACACGTGTTTGTTCAGTGACGTCAGCACTCCTGCCTAGATGCGAGGGACACCTCAGGATTCTCCTCGAGTCTTGGCATGGCAATTGGGAGGCGTCTCCACGTGAGGCGGGAGACCCAGGGTCCCTTTCCACGTGCCACAGGGATCCTGGGACTCCTATTCTTTTTCAAGAGGAGTCAGGCATCGTCTCCTTTGGAAGCATTGATCTCCGCGGACCTCTCGAGTTTTCAATGGATGTGAGGCCTCCGGACGCGATGAGGCGGAGAATTAGGTCTTTCTTGTGGTCTCCACAGGGGATTCAGACAACCCTTCGTCTTGGGAGATGCAAGACGAGCCTGCATTCAATTCACTGCAGGGATATCCGGCCTTACTTCGAGTCAGAGCATCTCGGTGTCCATTCCACTTGAGGCCACAAACTCAGGGTCCCTCTCACATACCTGTAGCTGAGAGAAGCCTCCTCTTGAGGTGATTGTGGAAAGTTGGTATTCCTCTTGAGTCGAAGCCAGGGACTAAGCTCTCATCTCGAGTTGATTTGGGGTCCACGGAGACCTTTCGTGTTCCTCCAGTGACCTCAGGATCCACTAGACTTGAGACAGTGATCTTCGGTTTTCTCTGGAGTGCCATCAAGGAAATCAAGGCTCCTTTCACGTTTGATGTGGAACACAGAATTGCTCTGCACGCAGTGCAGTGGAATCGGGCCTCAACTCGCGGCGAGCGGGAAGCCTCATGATTTTTCTCGAGTTGCGGCCGGAACCTGAAGTATATTCTCGAGTTACGACGGGGAGGGCCCTTCCGACACGTGTTTGTTCAGCGACGTCAGCACTCCTGCCAAGGTGTGAGGGACACCTTGGGATTCTCCTCGAGTATTGGCATGGCAATTGGGACGCCTCTCCACGTGAGGCGGGAGACCCAGTGTCGCTTTCCACGTGCCACAGGGATCCTGGGACTCCTATCCATTTTCAAGAGGAGTCAGGCATCGTCTCCTTTGGAAGCATTGATCTCCGCAAACCTCTCGAGTTTTCAAAGGATGTGAGGCCTCCGGTCGCGTTGAGGCGGAGGACTAGGTCTTTCTCTGTGGTCTCCACAGGGGATTCAGACATCCCTTCGTCTTGGGAGATTCAAGACGAGAATTCATTCAATTCACTGCAGGGATATCCGGCCTTCCTTCGAGTCAGAGCATGTCAGTTTCCATTCCACTTGAGGCCACAAACTCAGGGTCCCTCTCACATACCTGTAGCTGAGAGAAGCCTCTTCTTGAAGTTCCTGTAGAAAGTTCGTATTCCACTTGAGTCGAAGCCAGGGACGAAGCTCTCATCTCGAGTTGATTTGGGGTCCACGGAGCCCTTTCGTGTTGCTCCAGTGACCTCAGGATCCCTCTATACTTGAGACAGTGATCTTGGGTTTTCTCTGGAGTGCCATCAAGAAAATCATGGCTCCTTTCACGTTTGATGTGGAACACGGAAATGCTGGGCACGCAGGGCAGGGGAATCGTGCCTCATCTCGCGGCGAGGGGGAAGTCTAATGGTTTTTCTCGAGTTGCGCCGGGAACCTGAGGTATATTCTAGAGTTATGACGGGGAGGGCCCTTCCAGACACGTGTTTGTTCAGCGACGTCAGCACTCCTGCCTAGATGCGAGGGACACCTCAGGATATTCCTCGAGTCTTGGCATGGCAATTGGGACGCGTCTCCACGTGAGGCGGGAGACCCAGGGTCCCTTTCCACGTGCCACAGGGATCCTGGGACTCCTATCCATTTTCAAGAGGAGTCAGGCATCGTCTCCTTTGGAAGCATTGATCTCCGCGGACCTCTCGAGTTTTCAAAGGATGTGAGGCCTGCCGTGGCGATGAGGCTGAGAACTAGGTCTTTCTTGTGGTCCCCAAAGGGGATTCAGACATCCCTTCGTCTTGGGAGATGCAAGACGAGCCTGCATTCAATTCACTGCAGGGATATCCGGCCTTACTTCGAGTCAGAGCATCTCGGTGTCCATTCCACTTGAGGCCACAAACTCAGGGTCCCTCTCACATACCTGTAGCTGAGAGCAGCCTCCTCTTGAGGTGCTTGTGGAAAGTTGGTATTCCTCTTGAGTCGAAGCCAGGGACTAAGCTCTCATCTCGAGTTGATTTGGGGTCCACGGAGCCCTTTCGTGTTGCTCCAGTGACCTCAGGATCCCTCTAGACTTGAGACAGTGATCTTGGGTTTTCTCTGGAGTGCCATCAAGGAAATCAAGGCTCCTTTCACGATTGATATGGAACACGGAATTGCTTTGCACGCAGTGCAGGGGTATCGGGCCTCATCTCGCGGCGAGGGGGAAGTCTCATGGTTTTTCTCGAGTTGCGGCCGGAACCTGGGGTATATTCTCGAGTTAAGACAGGGTGGGCCCTTCCAGACACGTGTTTGTTCAGCGTCGTCAGGACCCCTGCCTAGGTTCGAGGGACACCTCGGTATTCTCCTCGAGTCTTGGCATGGCAATTGGGACGCGTCTCCACGTCAGGCGGGAGACCCAGGGTCCCTTTCCACGTGCCACAGGGATCCTGGGACTCCTATCCATTTTCAAGAGGAGTCAGGCATCGTCTCCTTTGGAAGCATTGATCTCCGCGTACCTCTCGAGATTTCAAAGGATGTGAGGCCTCCGGGCGCGATGAGGCGGAGAACTAGGTCTTTCTCTGCGGTCTCCACAGGGGATTCAGACACCCCTTCGTCTTGGGAGATGCAAGTCGAGCCTGCATTCAATTCATTGCAGGGATATCTGCCCATACTTCGTGTCAGAGCATCACGGTGTCCATTCCACTTGAGGCCACAAACTCAGGGTCCCTCTCACATACATGTAGCTGAGAGAAGCCTCCTCTTGAGGTGCTTATGGAAAGTTGGTAATCCTCTTGAGTCGAAGCCAGGGACTAAGCTCTCATCTCGAGTTGATTTGGGGTCCACAGAGCCCTTTCTTGTTGCTACAGTGACCTGAGGATCCCTCTAGACTTGAGACAGTTATCTTGGGTTTTCTCTGGAGTGCCATCAAGGAAATCAAGGCTCCTTTCACGTTTGATGTGGAACACGGAATTGCTCTGCACGCAGTGCAGGGGTATCGGGCCTCATCTCGCGGCGAGGGGGAAGTCTCATGGTTTTTCTCGAGTTGCGGCCGGAACCTGGGGTATATTCTCGAGTTAAAACAGGGTGGGCCCTTCCAGACACGTGTTTGTTCAGCGTCGTCAGGACCCCTGCCTAGGTTCGAGGGACACCTCGGTATTCTCCTCGAGTCTTGGCATGGCAATTGGGACGCGTCTCCACGTCAGGCGGGAGACCCAGGGTCCCTTTCCACGTGCCACAGGGATCCTGGGACTCCTATCCATTTTCAAGAGGAGTCAGGCATCGTCTCCTTTGGAAGCATTGATCTCCGCGGACCTCTCGAGATTTCAAAGGATGTGAGGCCTCCGGGCGCGATGAGGCGGAGAACTAGGTCTTTCTCTGTGGTCTCCACAGGGGATTCAGACACCCCTTCGTCTTGGGAGAAGCAAGTCGAGCCTGCATTCAATTCATTGCAGGGATATCTGCCCATACTTCGAGTCAGAGCATCACGGTGTCCATTCCACTTGAGGCCACAAACTCAGGGTCCCTCTCACATACATGTAGCTGAGAGAAGCCTCCTCTTGAGGTGCTTATGGAAAGTTGGTAATCCTCTTGAGTCGAAGCCAGGGACTAAGCTCTCATCTCGAGTTGATTTGGGGTCCACAGAGCCCTTTCTTGTTGCTACAGTGACCTGAGGATCCCTCTAGACTTGAGACAGTTATCTTGGGTTTTCTCTGGAGTGCCATCAAGGAAATCAAGGCTCCTTTCACGTTTGATGTGGAACACGGAATTGCTCTGCACGCCATGCGGGGAATCAGGCTTCATCTCGCGGCGAGGGGGAAGTCTCATGGTTTTTCTCGAGTTGCGGCCGGAACCTGGGGTATATTCTCGAGTTACAAAGGGGAGGTCCCTTCCATACACGTGTTTGTTCAGCGACGTAAGGACTCCAGCCTAGGTGCGAGGGACACCTTGGGATTCTCCTCGAGTCTTCGCATGGCATTTGGGACGCGTTTCCACGTGAGGCGGGAGACGCAGGGTCCCTTTCCACGTGCCACAGGGATCCTGGGACTCCTATTCTTTTTCAAGTGGAGTCAGGCATCGTCTCCTTTGGAAGCATTGATCTCCGCGGACTTCTCGAGTTTTCAAAGGATGTGAGGCCTCCAGTCGCGATGAGGCGGAGGACTAGGTCTTTCTCTGTGGTCTCCACAGGGGATTCAGACAACCCTTCGTCTTGGGAGATGCAAGAGGAGCCTGCATTCAATTCACTGCAGGGATATCCGGCCTTACTTCGAGTCAGAGCATCTCGGTGTCCATTCCACTTGAGGCCACAAACTCAGGGTCCCTCTCACATACCTGTAGCTGAGAGCAGCCTCCTCTTGAGGTGCTTGTGGAAAGTTGGTATTCCTCTTGAGTCGAAGCCAGGGACTAAGCTCTCATCTCGAGTTGATTTGGGGTCCACGGAGCCCTTTCGTGTTGCTCCAGTGACCTCAGGATCCCTCTAGACTTGAGACAGTGATCTTGGGTTTTCTCTGGAGTGCCATCAAGGAAATCAAGGCTCCTTTCACGATTGATATGGAACACGGAATTGCTTTGCACGCAGTGCAGGGGTATCGGGCCTCATCTCGCGGCGAGGGGGAAGTCTCATGGTTTTTCTCGAGTTGCGGCCGGAACCTGGGGTATATTCTCGAGTTAAGACAGGGTGGGCCCTTCCAGACACGTGTTTGTTCAGCGTCGTCAGGACCCCTGCCTAGGTTCGAGGGACACCTCGGTATTCTCCTCGAGTCTTGGCATGGCAATTGGGACGCGTCTCCACGTCAGGCGGGAGACCCAGGGTCCCTTTCCACGTGCCACAGGGATCCTGGGACTCCTATCCATTTTCAAGAGGAGTCAGGCATCGTCTCCTTTGGAAGCATTGATCTCCGCGGACTTCTCGAGATTTCAAAGGATGTGAGGCCTCCGGGCGCGATGAGGCGGAGAACTAGGTCTTTCTCTGTGGTCTCCACAGGGGATTCAGACACCCCTTCGTCTTGGGAGATGCAAGTCGAGCCTGCATTCAATTCATTGCAGGGATATCTGCCCATACTTCGAGTCAGGGCATCTCGGTGTCCATTCCACTTGAGGCCACAAACTCAGGGTCCCTCTCACATACCTGTAGCTGAGAGAAGCCTCCTCTTGAGGTGCTTGTGGAAAGTTGGTATTCCTCTTGAGTCGAAGCCAGGGACTAAGCTCTCATCTCGAGTTGATTTGGGGTCCACGTAGCCGTTTCGTGTTGCTCCAGTGACCTCAGGATCCCTCTAGACTTGAGACAGTGATCTTGGGTTTTCTCTGGAGTGCCATCAAGGAAATCAAGGCTCCTTTCACGTTTGATGTGGAACACGGAATTGCTCTGCACGCAGTGCCGGGGAATCGGGCCTCATCTCGCGGCGAGGGGGAAGTCTCATGGTTTTTCTCGAGTTGCGCCCGGAACCTGAGGTATATTCTCGAGTTATGACTGGGAGGGCCCTTCCAGACACGTGTTTGTTCAGCGACGTCAGCACTCCTGCCTAGATGCGAGGGACACCTCAGGATTCTCCTCGAGTCTTGGCATGGCAATTGGGAGGCGTCTCCACGTGAGGCTGGAGACCCAGGGTCCCTTTCCACGTGCCACAGGGATCCTGGGACTCCTATTCTTTTTCAAGAGGAGTCAGGCATCGTCTCCTTTGGAAGCATTGATCTCCGCGGACCTCTCGAGTTTTCAATGGATGTGAGGCCTCCGGACGCGATGAGGCGGAGAATTAGGTCTTTCTTGTGGTCTCCACAGGGGATTCAGACAACCCTTCGTCTTGGGAGATGCAAGACGAGCCTGCATTCAATTCACTGCAGGGATATCCGGCCTTACTTCGAGTCAGAGCATCTCGGTGTCCATTCCACTTGAGGCCACAAACTCAGGGTCCCTCTCACATACCTGTAGCTGAGAGAAGCCTCCTCTTGAGGTGATTGTGGAAAGTTGGTATTCCTCTTGAGTCGAAGCCAGGGACTAAGCTCTCATCTCGAGTTGATTTGGGGTCCACGGAGCCCTTTCGTGTTGCTCCAGTGACCTCAGGATCCCTCTAGACTTGAGACAGTGATCTTGGGTTTTCTCTGGAGTGCCATCAAGGAAATCAAGGCGCCTTTCACGTTTGATGTGGAACACGGAATTGCTCTGCAAGCAGTGCAGTGGAATCGGGCCTCAACTCGCGGCGAGGGGGAAGCCTCATGATTTTTCTCGAGTTGCGGCCGGAACCTGAAGTATATTCTCGAGTTACGATGGGGAGGGCCCTTCCGACACGTGTTTGTTCAGCGACGTCAGGACTCCTGCCTAGGTGCGAGGGACACCTCGGGATTCTCCTCGAGTCTTGGCATGGCAATTGGGACGCGCCTCCACGTGAGGCGGGAGACCCAGGGTCCCTTTCCACGTGCCACAGGGATCCTGGGACTCCTATCCATTTTCAAGAGGAGTCAGGCATCGTCTCCTTTGGAAGCATTGATCTCCGCAGACCTCTCGAGTTTTCAAAGGATGTGAGGCCTGCAGTCGCGATGAGGCGGAGAACTAGGTCTTTCTCTGAGGTCTCCACAGGGGATTCAGACATCCCTTCATCTTGGGAGATGCAAGACGAGCCTGCATTCAATTCACTGCAGGGATATCCGGCGTTACTTCGAATCAGTGCATCTCGTTGTCCATTCCACATGAGGCCACAAACTCAGGGTCCCTGTCACATACCTGTAGCTGAGACAAGACTCCTCTTGAGGTGCTTGGGGAAAGTTGGAATTCCTCTTGATTCGAAGCCAGGGACTAAGCTTTCATCTCGAGTTGATTTGGGGTCCACGGAACCTTTTCTTGTTGCTACAGTGACCTCAGGATCCCTCTAGACTTGAGACAGTGATCTTGGGTTTTCTCTGGAGTGCCATCAAGGAAATCATGTCTCCTTTCACGTTTGATGTGGAACAATGAATTGCTCTGCATGCAGTGCAGGGGAATCGGGCCTCATTTCGCGGCGAGGGGGAATTCTCATGGTTTTTCTCCACTTGTGGCCGCAACCTGGGGTATATTCTCGAGTTACAATGGGGGGGGATCCTTCCAGACACGTGTTTCTTCAGGGAAGTCAGGACTACTGCCTAAGTGCGAGGGTCACCTCGGGATTCTCCTCGAGTCTTGGCATGGCAATTGGGACCCGTCTCCACGTGAGGCGGGAGACCCAGGGTCCCTTTCCAAATGCCACAGGGATCCTGGGACTCCTATCCATTTTCAAGAGGAGTCAGGTATCGTCTCTTTGGAAGCATTGATCTCCGCGGACCTCACGAGTTTTCAAAGGATGTGAGGCCTCCAGTCGCGATGAGGCAGAGAACTAGGTCTTTCTCTGTGGTCTCCACAGGGGATTCAGACATTCCTTCGTCTTGGGAGATGCAAGATGAGCCTGCATTAAATTCACTGCAGGGATATCCGGCCTTACTTCGAGTCAGAGCATCTCGGTGTCCATTCCACTTGAGGCCACAAACTCAGGGTCCCTCTCACATACCTGTAGCTGAGAGAAGCCTCCTCTTGAGGTGCTTGTGGAAAGTTGGTATTCCTCTTGAGTCGAAGCCAGGGACTAAGCTCTCATCTCGAGTTGATTTGGGGTCCACGGAGCCCTTTCGTGTTGCTACAGTGACCTCAGGATCCCTCTAGACTTGAGACAGTGATCTTGGGTTTTCTCTGGAGTGCCATCAAGGAAATCAAGGCTCCTTTCACGTTTGATGTGGAACACGGAATTGCTCTGCACGCAGTGCAGGGGAATCGGGCCTCATCTCGGGGCGAGGGGGAAGTCTCATGGTTTTTCTCGAGTTGCGGCCAGAACCTGGGGTATATTCCCGAGTTACGACGGGGAGGGCCCTTCCAGACACTTGTTTGTTCAGCCACGTTAGGACTCCTGCCTAGGTGCGAGGGACGCCTCGGGATTCTCCTCGAGTCTTGGCATGGCAATTGGGACCCGTCTCCACGTGAGGCGGGAGACCCAGTGTCCCTTTCCATGTGCCACAGGGATCCTTGGACTCCTATCCATTTTCAAGAGGAGTCAGGCATCGTCTCCTTTGGAAGCATTGATCTCCGCGGACCTCTCGAGTTTTCAAAGGATGTGAGGCCTCCTTTCGCGTTGAGGCGGAGGACTAGGTCTTTCTCTTTTGTCTCCACAGGGGATTCAGACAACCCTTCTTCTTGGGAGATGCAAGACGAGCCTGCTTTCAATTCACTGCAGGGATATCCGGCCTTACTTCGAGTCAGAGCATCTCGGTGTCCATTCCACTTGAGGCCACAAACTCAGGGTCCCTCTCACATACCTGTAGCTGAGAGAAGCCTCCTCTTGAGGTGCTTGTGGAAAGTTGGTATTCCTCTTGATTCAAAGCCAGGGACTAAGCTCTCATCTCGAGTTGATTTGGGGTCCGCGGAGCCCTTTCCTGTTGCTCCACTGACCTCAGGATCCCTCTAGACTTGAGACAGTGATCTTGGGTTTTCTCTGGAGTGCCATCAAGGAAATCAAGGCTCCTTTCACGTTTGATGTGGAACACGGAATTGCTCTGCACGCAGTGCAGGGGAATCGGGCCTCATCTCGCGGCGAGGGGGAAGTCTCATGGTTTTTCTCGAGTTGCGGCCGGAACCTGGGGTATATTCTCGAGTTACGACGGGAGGGCCCTTCCAGACACGTGTTTGTTCAGCGACTCAGGACTCCTGCCTAGGTGCGAGGGACACCTCGGGATTCTCCTCGAGTCTTGGCATGGCAATTGGGACGCGTCTCCACATGAGGCGGGAGACCCAGGGTCCCTTTCCACGTGCCACAGGGATCCTTGCACTCCTATCCATTTTCAAGAGGAGTCAGGCATCGTCTCCTTTGGAAGCATTGATCTCCGTGGACCTCTCGAGTTTTCAAAGGATGTGAGGCCTCCGGTCGCGATGAGGTGGAGGACTAGGTCTTTCTCTGTGGTCTCCACAGCGGATTCAGACATCCCTTCGTCTTGGGAGATGCAAGACGAGCCTGCATTCAATTCACTGCAGGGATATCCGGCTTTACTTCGAGTCAGAGCATCTCCGGGTTCATTCCACTTGAGGCCACAAACTCAGGGTCCCTCTCACATACCTGTAGCTGAGAGAAGCCTCCTCTTGAGGTGCTTGTGGAAAGTTGGTATTCCTCTTGAGTCGAAGCCAGGGACTAAGCTCTCATCTCGAGTTGATTTGGGGTCCACGGAGAACTTTCGTGTTGCTCCAGTGACCTCAGGATCCCTCAAGACTTGAGACAGTCATCTTGGGTTTTCTCTGGAGTGCCATCAAGGAAATCAAGGCTCCTTTCACGTTTGATGTGGAACACGGAATTGCTCTGCATGCAGTGCAGGGGAAGCGGGCCTCATCTCGCGGCGAGGGGGAAGTCTCATGGTTTTTCTCGAGTTGCGGCCGAAACCTGCGGTATATTCTCAAGTTACGACGGGGAGGGCCCTTCCAGACACGTGATTGTTCAGCGACGTCAGGACTCCTGCCTAGGTGTGAGGGACACCTCGGGATTCTCCTCGAGTCTTGGCATGGCAATTGGAATGCGTCTCCATGTGAGGCGGGAGACCCAGGGTCCCTTTGCACATGCCACAGGGATCCTGGGACTCCTATCGATTTTCAAGAAGAGTCAGGCATCGTCTCCTTTGGAAGCATTGATCTCTGCAGACCTCTCGAGTTTTCAAAGGATGTGAGGCCTCCGGTCGCGATGAGGCGTAGGACTAGGTCTTTCTCTGTCGTCTCCACAGGGGATTCAGACATCCCTCGTCTTGGGAGATGCAAGAGTAGCCTGAATTCAATTCACTGTTGGGATATCCAGCCTTACTTCGAGTCAGAGCATCTCGGTGTCCATTCCACTTGAGGCCACAAACTCAGGGTCCCTCTCACATACCTGTAGCTGAGAGAAGCCTACTCTTGAGGTGCTTGTGGAAAGTTGGTATTCCTCTTGAGTCGAAGCCAGGGACTAAGCTCTCATCTCGAGTTGATTTGGGGTCCATGGAGCCCTTTCGTGTTGCTCCCGTGACCTCAGGATCCCTCTAGACTTGAGACAGTGATCTTGGGTTTTCTCTGGAGTGCCATCAAGGAAATCAAGGCTCTTTTCACGTTTGATGTGGAACACGAAATTGCTCTGCACGCAGTGGAGTGGAATCGGGTCTCATCTCGCGGCGAGGGGGAAGTCTAATGGTTTTTCTCGAGTTGCGGCCGGAACCTGGGGTATATTCTCGAGTTACGACAGGGAGGGCCCTTCCAGACAGGTGTTTGTTCAGCGACGTCAGGACTCCTTCCTAAGTGCGAGGGACACCTCGGGATTCTCCTCGACTCTTGGCATGGCAATTGGGATGCGTCTCCAAGTCAGGCGGGAGACCCAGGGTCCCTTTCCACGTGCCACAGGGATCCTGGGTCTCCTATCCATTTTCAAGAGGAGTCAGGCATCGTCTCCTTAGGAAGCATTGATCTCCTGGGACCTCTCGAGTTTTCAAAGAATGTGAGGCATCCGGTCGCGATAAGGCGGAGAACTAGGTCTTTCTCTGTGGTCTCCACAGGGGATTCAGACATCCCTTCGTCGTGGGAGATGCAAGACGAGCCTGCATTCAATTCACTGCTGGGATATCCAGCCTTATTTCGAGTCAGAGCATCAAGGTGTCCATTCCACTTGAGGCCACAATCTCAGGGTCCCTCTCACATACCTGTAGCTGAGAGAAGCCTCCTCTTGAGGTGCTTGTGGAAAGTTGGTATTCCTCTTGAGTCGAAGCCAGGGATGAAGCTCTCATCTCGAGTTGATTTGGGGTCCACGGAGCCCTTTCGTGTTGCTCCAGTGACCTCAGGATCCCTCTATACGTGAGACAGTGATCTTGGGTTTTCTCTGGAGTGCCATCAAGAAAATCATGGCTCCTTTCACGTTTGATGTGGAAAACGGAATTGCTGGGCACGCAGGGCCGGGGAATCGGGCCTCATGTTGCGGCGAGGGGGAAGTCTCATGGTTTTTCTCGAGTTGCGGCCGGAACCTGGGGTATATTCTCGAGTTACGACGGGGAGGGCCCTTCCAGACACGTGTTTGTTCAGCGACGTCAGGACTCCTGCCTAGGTGCGAGGGACACCTCGGTATTCTCCTCGAGTCTTGACATGGCAATTGGGACGCATATCCACGTGAGGCGTGAGACCCAGGGTCCCTTTCCACGTGCCACAGGGATCCTGGGACTTCTATCCATTTTCAAGAGGAGTCAGGCATCGTCTCCTTTGGAAGCATTGATCTCCGCGGACCTCTCGTGTTTTCAAAGGATGTGAGGCCTCCGGTCGCCGTGAGGCGGAGAACTTGGTCTTTCTCTGCGGTGTCCACTGGAGATTCAGCCATCCCTTCATCTTGGGAGATGCAAGACGAGCCTGCATTCAATTCACTGCAGTGATATCCGGCCTTACTCCGAGTCAGAGCATCTCGGTGTCAATTCCACTTGAGGCCAAAAACTCAGGGTCCCTCTCACATACCTGTAGCTGAGAGAAGCCTCCTCTTGAGGTGCTTGTGGAAAGTTGGTATTCCTCTTGAGTCGAAGCCAGGGACTAAGCTCTCATCTCGTGTTGATTGGGGGTCCACGGAGCCCTTTCGTGTTGCTCCAGTGACCTCAGGATCCCTCTAGACTTGATACAGTGATCTTACGTTTTCTCTGGAGTGCCATCAAGATAATCAAGGCTCCTTTCACGTTTGATGTGGAACACGGAATTGCTCTGCACGCAGTGCAGGGGAATCGGGCCTCATCTCGCGGCGAGGGGGAATTCTCATGGTTTTTCTCGAGTTGCAGCCAGAACTTGGGTTATATTCTCGAGTTACGACGGGGAGGGCCCTTCCAGACACGTGTTTTTTCAGTGACGTCTGGACTCCTGCCTAGGTGGGAGGGACACCTCGGGATTTTCCTCGAATCTTGGCATGGCAAATGAGACGTGTCTCCACGTTAGGCGTGAGACCCAGGGTCCCTTACCACGTGAAACAGGGATCCTGGGACTCCTATCCATTTTCAGGAGGAGTCAGGCTTCATCTCCTTCGGAAGTATTGATATCCGCGGACCTCTCGAGTTTTCAAAGGATATGAGGCCTCCGGTTGCGTTGAGTTGGAGGAATAGGTCTTTCTCTGTGGTCTCCACAGGGGATTCAGACATCCCTTCGTCTTGGGAGATGCAAGACGATCCTGCATTCAATTCACTGCAGGGATATTCTGCCTTACTTCAGGTCAGAGCATCTCGGTGTCCATTCCATTTGAGGCCACAAACTCAGGGGCCCTCTCACATACCTGTAGCTGAGAGAAGCCTCCTCTTGAGGTGCTTGTGGAAAGTTGGTATTCCTCTTGTGTCGAAGCCAGGGACTAAGCTCTCATCTTGAGTTGATTTGGGGTCCATGCAGCCCTTTCATGTTGCTACAGTGACCTCAGGATCCCTCTAGACTTGAGACAGTGATCTTGGGTTTTCTCTGGAGTGCCATCAAGGAAATCAAGGTTCCTTTCATTTTTGATGTGGAACACGGAATTGCTCTGCACGCAGTGCAAGGGAATCGGGCCTCATCTCGCGGCGAGGGGGAAGTCTCATGGTTTTTCTCGAGTTGCGGCCGGAACCTGGGGTATATTCTCGAGTTACGACGGGGAGGGCCCTTCCAGACACGTGTTTGTTCAGCGTCGTCAGGACCCCTGCCTAGGTGCGAGGGACACCTCGGGATTCTCCTCGAGTCTTGGCATGGCAATTGGGACGCGTCTCCACGTGAGGCGGGAGACCCAGGGTCCCTTTCCACGTGCCACAGGGATCCTGGGACTCCTATCCAATTTCAAGAGGAGTCAGGCATCGTCTCCTTTGGAAGCATTGATCTCCGCAGACCTCTTGAATTTTCAAAGGATGTGAGGCCTCCGGTCGCGATGAGGCGGAGAACTAGGTCTTTCTCTGTGGTCTCCACAGGGGATTCAGACATCCCTTCGTCTTGGGAGATGCAAGACGAGCCTGCATTCAATTCACTGCAGGGATATCCGGCCTTACTTCGAGTCAGAGCATCTCGGTGTCCATTCCACTTGATGCCACAAATTCAGGGTCCTTCTCACATACCTGTAGCTGAGAGAAGCCTCCTCTTGAGGGGCTTGTGGAAAGTTCATATTCCTCTTGAGTCGAAGCCAGGGACTAAGCTCTCATCTCGAGTTGATTTGGGGTCCACGGAACCGTTTCGTGTTGATCCAGTGACCTCAGGATCCCTCTAGACTTGAGACAGTGATCTTGGGTTTTCTCTGGAGTGCCATCAAGGAAATCAAGGATCCTTTCACGTTTGATGTGGAACACGGAATTGCTCTGCACGCAGTGCAAGGGAATCGGGCCTCATCTCGCGGCGAGGGGGAAGTCTCATGGTTTTCCTCGAGTTGCGGCTGGAACCTGGGGTATATTCTCGAGTTACGACGGGGAGGGCCCTTCCAGACACGTGTTTTTTCAGCGACGTCAGGACTGCTGCCTAGGTGCGAGGGACACCTCGGGATTCTCCTCGAGTCTTGGCATGGCAATTGGGAAGCGTCTACACGTGAGGCGGGAGACCCAGGGTCCCTTTCCACGTGCCACAGGAATCCTGGGACTCCTATCCATTTTCAAGAGGAGTCAGGCATCGTCTCCTTTGGAAGCATTGATCTCCCCGGACCTCTCGAGTTTTCAATGGATGTGAGGCCTCCGCTCGCGATGAGGCGGAGAATTAGGTCTTTCTCTGTGTTCTCCACAGGGGATTCAGACATCCATTCGTCTTGGGAGATGCATGAGGAGCCTGCATTCAATTCACTGCAGGGATATCCGGCCTTACTTCGAGTCAGAGCATCTCGGTGTCCATTCCATTTGAGGCCAAAAACTCAGGGGCCCTCTCACATACCTGTAGCTGAGAGAAGCCTCCTCTCGAGTGCTTGTGGAAAGTTGGTATTCCTCTTGAGTCGAAGCCAGGGACTAAGCTCTCATTTCGAGATGATTTGGGTTCCACGGAGCCCTTTCGTGTTGCTACAGTGACCTCAGGATCCCTCTAGACTTCAGACAGTGATCTTGGGTTTTCTCTGGAGTGCCATCAAGGAAATCAAGGCTCCTTTCACGTTTGATGTGGAACACGGAATTGCTCTGCATTCAGTGCAGGGGAATCGGGCCTCAACTCGCGGCGAGGGGAAAATCTCTTGGTTTTTCTCGAGTTGCGGCCAGAACATTGGGTATATTCTCGAGTTACGACGGGGAGGGCCCTTCCAGACACGTGTTTGTTCAGCGACGTCTGGACTCCTGCCTAGGTGCGAGGGACACCTCGGGATTCTCCTCGAGTCTTCGCATGGCAATTGGGACGCGTCTCCACGTGAGGCGGGAGACCCAGGGTCCCTTTCCACGTGCCACAGGGATCCTGGGACTCCTATCCATTTTCAAGAGGAGTCAGGCATCTTCTCCTTTGGAAGCATTGATCTCCGCGGACCTCTCGAGTTTTCAAAGGATATGAGGCCTCGGCTCGCGATGAGGAGGAAAATTAGGTCTTTCTCTGTGGTCTCCACAGGGGATTCAGACATCCCTTCGTCTTGGGAGATGCAAGACGATCCTGCATTCAATTCACTGCAGGGATATTCGGCCTTACTTCAGGTCAGAGCATCTCGGTGTCCATTCCATTTGAGGCCACAAACTCAGGGGCCGTCTCACATACCTGTAGCTGAGAGAAGCCTCCTCTTGAGGTGCTTGTGGAAACTTGGTATTCCTCTTGAGTCGAAGCCAGGGACTAAGCTCTCATCTCGAGTTGATTTGGGGTCCACGGAGCCCTTTCTTGTTGCTCCAGTGACCTCAGGATTCCTCTAGACTTGAGACAGTGATCTTGGGTTTTCTCTGGAGTGCCATCAAGGAAATCAAGGCTCCTTTCAAGTTTGATGTGGAACACGGAATTGCTCTCCACACATTGCATGGGAATCGGGCCTCATCTCGCGGCAAGGGGGATGTCTCATGGTTTTTCTCAAGTTATGGTCGGAACCTAGGGTATATTCTCGAATTACGACGGGGAGGGCCCTTCCAGACACGTGTTTGTTCAGCGACGTCAGGACTCCTGCCTAGGTGCGAGGGACACCTCGGGATTCTCCTCGAGTCTTGGCATGGCAATTGGGATGCGTCTCCACGTGAGGCGGGAGACCCAGGGTCCCTTTCCACGTGCCACAGGGATCCTGGGACTCCTATCCATTTTCAAGAAGAGTCAGGCATTGTCTCCTTTGGAAGCATTGATCTCCGCGGACCTCTCGAGTTTTCAAAGGATGTGAGGCCTCCTGTCTCGATGAGGCGGAGAACTAGGTCTTTCTCTGTGGTCTACACAGGGGATTCAGACATCCCTTCGTCTTGGGAGATGCAAGACGAGCCTGCTTTCAATTCACTGCAGGGATATCCGGCCTTACTTCGAGTCAGAGCATCTCGGTGTCCATTCCACTTGAGGCCACAAACTCAGGGTCCCTCTCACATACCTGTAGCTGAGAGAAGCCTCCTCTTGAGGTGCTTGTGGAAATTGGTATTCCTCTTGAGTCGAAGCCAGGGACTAAGCTCTCATCTCGAGTTGATTTGGGGTCCACGGAGCCCTTTCTTGTTGCTCCAGTGACCTCAGGATCCCTCTAGACTTGAGACAGTGATCTTGGGTTTTCTCTGGAGTGCCATCAAGGAAATCAAGGCTCCTTACACCTTTGATGTGGAACACGGAATTGCTCTGCACGCACTGCAGGGGAATCGGGCCTCATCTCGCGGCGAGGGGGAAGTCTCATTGTTTTTCTCGAGCTGCGGCCGGAACCTGGGGTATATTCTCGAGTTACGACGGGGAGGGCCCTTCCAGACACGTGTTTGTTCAGCGACGTCAGGACTCCTGCCTAGGTGCGAGGGACACCTCGGGATTCTCCTCGAGTCTTCGCATGGCAATTGGGATGCGTCTCCACGTGAGGAGGGAGACCCAGGGTCCCTTTCCACGTGCCACAGGGATCCTGGGACTCCTACCCATTTTCAAGAGGAGTCAGGCATCGTCTCCTTTGGAAGCATTGATCTCCGCAGACATCTCGAGTTTTCAAAGGATGTGAGGCCTCCGGTCGCGATGAGGCGGAGGACTAGGACTTTCTCTGTGGTCTCCACAGGGGATTCAGACATCCCTTCGTCTTGGGAGATGCAAGACGAGCCTGCATTCAATTCACTGCAGGGATATCCGGCCTTGTTTCGAGTCAGAGCATCTCGGTGTCCATTCCACTTGAGGCCAAAAACTCAGGGTCCCTCTCACATACCTGTAGCTGAGAGAAGCCTCCTCTTGAGGTGCTTATGGAAACTTGGTATTCCTCTTGAGTCGAAGCCAGGGACTAAGCTCTCATCACGAGTTGATTTGGGGTCCACGGAGCCCTTTGGTGTTGCTCCAGTGACCTCAGGATCCCTCGAGACTTGAGACAGTGATCTTGGGTTTTCTATGGAGTGCCATCAAGGAAATCAAGGCTCCTTTCACGTTTGATGTGGAACACGGAATTACTCTGCACGCAGTGCAGGGGAATTGGGCCTCATCTCGCGGTGAATGGGAAATCTCATGGTTTTTCTCGTGTTGCGGCCGGACCCTGGGATATATTCTCGAGTTACGACGGGGAGGGCCCTTCCAGACACGTGTTTGTTCAGCGACGTCAGGACTTCTGCCTAGGTGCGAGGGACACCTCGGGATTCTCCTCGAGTCTTGGCATGGCAATTGGCACGCCTCTCCACGTGAGGCGGGAGACCCAGGTTCCCTTTCCACGTGCCACAGGGATCCTGGGACTCCTATCCATTTTCAAGAAGAGTCAGGCATCGTCTCCTTTGGAAGCATTGGTCTCCGAGGACCTCTCGAGTTTTCAAAGGATGTGAGGCCTCCGGTCGCGATGAGGCAGAGGACTAGGTCTTTCTCTGTCGTCTTCACAGGGGATTCAGACATCCCTTCGTCTTGGGAGATGCAAGACGAGCCTGCATTCAATTCACTGTTGGGATATCCGGCCTTACTTCGAGTCAGAGCATCTCGGTGTCCATTCCACTTGAGTCCACAAAATCAGGGTCCCTCTCACATACCTGTAGCTGAGAGAAGGCTCCTCTTGAGGAGCTTGTGAAAAGTTGGTATTCCTCTTGAGTCGAAGCCAGGGACTAAGCTCTCATCTCGAGTTGATTTGGGGTCCACGGAGCCCTTTCGTGTTGCTCCAGTGACCTCAGGATCCCTCTAGACTTGAGACAGTGTTCTAGGGTTTTCTCTGGAGTGCCATCAAGGAAATCAAGGCTCCTTTCACGTTTGATGTGGAACACGGAATTGCTCTGCACGCAGTGCAGGGGAATCGGGCCTCATCTCGCGGCGAGGGGGAAGTTTCATGGTTTTTCTCGAGTTGCGGCCAGATCCTGGGGTATAATCTCGAGTTTCGACGGGGAGGGCCCTTCCAGACACGTGTTTGTTCAGCGAAGTCAGGACTCCTGCCTAGGTGCGAGGGACACCTCGGGATTCTCCTCGAGTCTTGGCATGGAAATTGGGACGCGTCTCCACGTGAGGCGGGAGCCCCAGGGTCCCTTTCCACGTGCCAAAGGGATCCTGGGACTCCTATCCATTTTCAAGAAGAGTCAGGCATCGTCTCCTTTGGAAGTATTGACATCCACAGTTCTCTCGAGTTTTCAAAGGATGTGAGGCCTCCGGTCTCGATGAGGCGGAGGACTAGGTCTTTCTCTGTCGTCTTCACAGGGGATTCAGACATCACTTCATCTTGGGAGATGCAAGACGAGCCTGCATTCAATTCACTATTGGGATATCCGGCCTTACTTCGAGTCAGAGCATCTCGGTGTCCATTCCGCTTGAGGCCACAAACTCAGGGTCTCTCTCACATACTTGTAGCTGAGAGAAGCCTCCTCTTGAGGTGCTTGTGGAAAGTTGGTATTCCTCTTGAGTCGAAGCCAGGGACTAAGCTCTCATCTCGAGTTGATTTGGGGTCCACGGAGCCCTTTCGTGTTGTTCCAGTGACCTCAGGATCCCTCTAGACTTGAGACAGAGATCTTGGGTTTTCTCTGGAGTGCCATCAAGGAAATCAAGGCTCCTTTCACGTTTGATGTGGAACACGGAATTGCTCTGCACGCAGTGCAGGGGAATCGGGCCTCATGTCGCGTCGAGGGGGAAGTCTCATGGTTTTACTCGAGTTGCGCCCGGAACCTGGGGTATATTCTCGAGTTACGACGGGGAGGGCCCTTCCAGACACGTGTTTGTTCAGCGACGTCAGGACTCCTACCTAGGTGCGAGGGACACCTCGGGATTCTCCTTGAGTCTTGGCATGGCATTTGGGACGCATCTCCACGTGAAGCGGGAGACCCTGGGTCCCTTTCCACGTGCCACAGGGATCCTGGGACTCCTATCCATTTTCAAGAAGAGTCAGGCATCGTCTCCTTTGGAAGCATTGATCTCCGCAAACCTCTCGAGTTTTCAAAGGATGTGAGGCCTCCGGTCGCGATGAGGCGGAGGACTAGGACTTTCTCTGTTGTCTCCACAGGGGATTCAGACATCCCTTCGTCTTGGGAGATGCAAGACGAGCCTGCATTCAAATCACTGCAGGTTATCAGGCCTTACTTCGAGTCAGAGCATCTCGGTGTCCATTCCACTTGAGGCCACTAACTCAGGGTCCCTCTCACATACCTGTAGCTGAGAGAAGCCTCCTCTTGAGTTGCTTGTGGAAAGTTGGTATTCCTCTTGAGTCGAAGCCAGGGACTAAGCTCTCATCTCGAGTTGATTTGGGGTCCACGGAGAAATTTCGTGTTGCTCCAGTGACCTCAGGATCCCTCTAGACTTGAGACAGTGATCTTGGGTTTTCTCTGGAGTGCCATCAAGAAATCAAGTCTCCTTTCACGTTTGATGTGGAACACGGAATTGCTCTGCACGCAGTGCAGGGGAATCGGGCCTCATGTCGCGGCGAGGGGGATATCTCATGGTTTTTCTCGAGTTGCGGCCGGAACCTGGGGTATATTCTCGAGTTACGATGGGGAGGGCCCTTCCAGACACCTGTTTGTTCAGCGACGTCAGGACTCCTGCCTAGGTGCGAAGGACACCTCGGTATTCTCCTCGAGTCTTGGCATGGCAATTTTGACGCATCTCCACGTGAGGCGGGAGACCCAGGGTCCCTTTCCACGTGCCACAGGGATCCTGGGACTCCTATCAATTTTCAAGAGGAGTCAGGCATCGTCTCCTTTGGAAGCATTGATCTCCGCGCACCTCTCGAGTTTTCAGAGGATGTGAGGCCTCGGCTTGCGGTGACGCGGAGAATTATGTCTTTCTCTCTGGTCTCCACAGGGGATTCAGACATCCCTTCATCTTGGGAGATGCAAGACGAGCCAGCATTCTATTCACTGCAGGGATTTCCGGCCTTACTTCGAGTCAGAGCATCTCGGTGTCCATTCCACTTGAGGCCACAAACTCAGGTGCCCTCTCACATACCTGTAGCTGAGAGAAGCCTCCTCTTGAGGTGCTTGTGGAAAGTTGGTATTCCTCTTGAGTCGAAGCCAGGGACTAAGCTCTCATCTCGAGTTGATTTGGGGTCCACGGAGCACTTTCGAGTTGCTACAGTGACCTCAGATCCCTCTAGACTTGAGACAGTGATCTTGGGTTTTCTCTCGAGTGCCATCAAGGAAATCTAGGCTCCTTTCACGTTTGATGTGGAACACGGAATTGCTCTGCACGCAGTGCAGGGGAATCGGGCCTCATCTCGCGGCGAGGGGGAAGTCTCATGGTTTTTCTCGAGTTGCGGCCGGAACCTGGGGTATATTCTCGAGTTACGACGGGGAGGGCCCTTCCAGACACGTGTTTTTTCAGCGACGTCAGCACTCCTGCCTAGGTGCGAGGAACACCTCGGGATTCTCCTCGAGTTTTGGCATGGCAATTGGGACGCGTCTCCATGTGAGGCGGGAGACCCAGGGTCCCTTTCCACGTGCGACAGGGATCCTGGGACTCCTATCCATTTTCAAGAGGAGTCAGGAATCGTCTCCTTTGGAAGCATTGATCTCCGTGGACCTCTCGAGTTTTCAAAGGATGAGAGGCCTCCGGTCGTGATGATGCGGAGATCTAGGTCTTTCTCTGTGGTCTCCACAGGGGATTCAGACATCCCTTCGTCTTGGGAGATGCAAGACGAGCCTGCATTCAATTCACTGCAGGGATATCGGGCCTTACTTCGAGTCAGAGCATCTCTGTGTCCATTCCACTTGAGGCCACAATCTCAGGGTCCCTCTCACATACCTGTAGCTGAGAGAAACCTCCTCTTGAGGGTCTTGTGGAAAGTTGGTATTCCTCTTGAGTCTAAGCCAGGGACTAAGCTCTCATCTCGAGTTGATTTGGGGTCCACAGAGCCCTTTCGAGTTGCTACAGTTACCTCAGGATCCCTCTAGACTTGAGACAGTGATCTTGGGTTTTCTCTCGAGTGCCATCAAGGAAATCAAGGCTCCTTTCACGTTTGATGTGTAACACGGAATTGCTCTGCACACAGTGCAGGGTAATCGGGCCTCATCTCGCGGCGAGGGGGAAGTCTCATGGTTTTTCTCGACTTGCGGCCGGAACCTGGGCTATATTCTCGAGTTATGACGGGGAGGGCCTTTCCAGACACGTGTTTGTTCAGCGACGTCAGGACTCCTTCCTAGGTGCGAGGGACAACTCGGGATTCTCCTCGAGTCTTGGCATGGCAATTGGGACGCGTCTCCACGTGAGGCGGGAGACGCAGGGTCCCTTTCCACGTGCCACAGGGATCCTGGGACTCCTATCCATTTTCAAGAGGAGTCAGGCATCTTCTCCTTGGAAGCATTGATCTCCGCATACCTCTCGAATTTTCAAAGGATGTCAGGCCTCCGGTCGTGATGAGGCGGAGGACTAGGTCTTTCTCTGTGTTCTTCACAGGGGATTCATACATCCCTTCGTCTTGGGAGATGCAAGACGAGCCTGCATTCCATTCACTGCAGGGATATCCGGCCTTACTTCGAGTCAGAGCATCTCGGTGTCCATTCCACTTGAGACCAAAAACTCAGGGTCCCTCTCACATACCTGTAGCTGAGACAAGCCTCCTCTTGAGGTGCTTGTGGAAAGTTGGTATTCTTCTTGAGTCGAAGCCAGGGACTAAGCTCTCATCTCGTGTTGATTTGGGGTCCCGGAGCCCTTTCGTGTTGCTCCAGTGACCTCAGGATCCCTCTAGACTTGAGACAGTGATCTTGTGTTTTCTCTGGAGTGCCATCAAGGAAATCGAGGCTCCTTTCACGTTTGATTTGGAACACGGAATTGCTCTGCATGCAGTGCAGGGGAATCGGGGCTCGTCTTGCGGCAAGGGGGACGTCTCATAGTTTTTCTCGAGTTGCGGCCGGAACCTGGGGTATATTCTCGAGTTACGATGGGGAGGGCCCTTCCAGACACGTGTTTATTCAGCGACATCAGGACTCCTGCCTAGGTGCGAGGGACACCTCGGGATTCTCCTCGAGTCTTGGCATGGCAACTGGGACGCGTCTCCACGTGAGGCGGGAGACCCAGGGTCCCTTTCCACGTGCCACAGGGATCCTGGGACTCCTATCCATTTTCAAGAGGAGTCAGGCATCGTCTCCTTTGGATGTATTGATCTCCGCAGACCTCTCGAGTTTTCAAAGGATATGAGGCCTCCGGTTGCGTTGAGGCGGAGGACTAGGTCTTTCTCTGTGGTCTCCATAGGGGATTCAGACAACCCTTCGTCTTGGGAGATGCAAGACAAGCCTGCATTCAATTCACTGCAGGGATATCCAGCCTTACTTCGAGTCAGAGCATCTCGGTGTCCATTCCACTTGAGGCCACAAACTCAGGGTCCCTCTCACATACCTGTAGCTGAGAAAAGCCTCCTCTTGAGGTGCTTGTGGAAAGTTGGTATTCCTCTTGATTCGAAGCCAGGGACTAAGCTTTCATCTCGAGTTAATTGAGGTCCATGGAGCACTTTCTTGTTGCTACAGTGACCTCAGGATCCCTCTAGACTTGAGACAGTGATCTTGGGTTTTCTCTGGAGTGCCATCAAGGAAATCAAGGCTTCTTTCACGTTTGATGTGGAAAACGGAATTTCTCTGCATGCAGTGCAGGGGAATCGGGCCTCAACTCGCGGCGCGGGGGAAATCTCATGGTTTTTCTCGAGTTGCGGCCGGAACCTGGGGTATATTCTCGAGTTACGACGGGGAGGGCCCTTCCAGACACGTGTTTGTTCAGCGACGTCAGGACTCCTGCCTAGGTGCGAGGGACACCTCGGGATTCTCCTCGAGTCTTGGCATGGCAATTGGGACGCTTCTCCACGTGAGGCGGGAGACCCAGGGTCCCTTTCCACGTGCCACAGGGATCCTGGGACTCCTATCCATTTTCAAGAGGAGTCAGGCATCGTCTCCTTTGGAAGCATTGATCTCTGCAGACCTCTCGAGTTTTCAAAGGATGTGAGGCCTCCAATCACGATGAGGCGGAGGACTAGGTCTTTCTCTGTGGTCTCCTCAGGGGATTCAGACATCCCTTCATCTTGGGAGATGCAAGACGAGCCTGCATTCAATTCACTGCAGGGATATCCGGACTTACTTCGGATCAGAGCATCTCGGTGTCCATTCCACTTGAGGCCATAAACTCAGGGTCCTTCAAATACACCTGTAGCTGAGAGAAGCCTCCTCTTGAGGTGCTTGTGGAAACTTGGTATTCCTCTTGAGTCTAAGCCAGGGACTAAGCTCTCATCTCGAGTTGATTTGGGGTCCACGGAGCCCTTTCGTGTTGCTCCAGTGACCTCAGGATCCCTCTAGACTTGAGACAGTGATCTTGGGTTTTCTCTGGAGTGCCATCAAGGAAATCAAGGCTCCTTTCACGTTTGATGTGGAACACGGAATTTCTCTGCATGAAGTGCAGGGGAATCGGGCCTCAACTCGCGGCGCGGTGGAAATCTCATGGTTTTTATCGAGTTGCGGCCGGAACCTGGGGTATATTCTCGAGTTACGACGGGGAGGGCCCTTCCAGACACGTGTTTGTTCAGCGACGTCAGGACTCCTGCCTAGGTGCGAGGGACACCTCCGGATTCTCCTCGAGTCTTGGCATGGCAATGGGGACGCGTCTCCAAGTGAGGCAGGAGACCCAGGGTCCCTTTCCACGTGCCACAGGGATCCTGGGACTCCTATCAATTTTCAAGAGGAGTCAGGCATCCTCTCCTTTGGAAGCATTGATCTCCGCGGACCTCTCGAGTTTTCAAAGGATGTGAGGCCTCTCTTCGCGTTGAGGCAGAGGACTAGGTCTTTATCTGTGGTCTCCACAGGGGATTCAGACATCCCTTCGTCTTGGGAGATGCAAGACGAGCCTGTATTCAATTAACTGCAGGGATATCCGGCCTTACTTCGAGTCAGAGCATCTCGGTGTCCATTCCACTTGAGGCCACAAACTCAGGGTCCCTCTCACATACCTGTAGCTGAGAGAAGCCTCCTCTTGAGGTGCTTGTGGAAAGTTGGTATTCCTCTTGAGTTGAAGCCAGGGTCTAAGCTCTCATCTCGAGTTGATTTGGGGTCCACGGAGCCCTTTCGTGTTGCTCCAGTGACCTCAGGATCCCTCTAGACTTGAGAGAGTGATCTTGGGTTTTCTCTGGAGTGCCATCAAGGAAATCAAGGCTCCTTTCACTTCTGATGTCGAACACGGAATTGCTCTGCACGCAGGGCAGGGGAATCGGGCCTCATCTCGCAGTGAGGGGGAAGTCTCATGGTTTTTCTCGAGATGCGGGCGGAACCTGGGGTATATTCTCGAGTTACGACGGGGAGGGCCCTTCCAGACACGTGTTTGTTCAGCGACGTCAGGACTCCTGCCTAGGTGCGAGGGACACCTCGGGATTCTCCTCGAGTCTTGGCATGGCAATTGGGACGCGTCTCCATGTGAGGCGGGATACCCAGGGTCCCTTTCCACGTGCTACAGGGATCCTGGGACTCCTATCCATTTTCAAGAGGAGTCAGGTATCGTCTCCTTTGGAAGCATTGATCTCCGCAGACCTCTCGAGTTTTCAAAGGATGTGAGGCCTCCAGTCGCGATGACGTGGAGGACAAGGACTTTCTCTGTGGTCTCCACAGGGGATTCAGACATCCCTTCGTCTTGGGAGATGCAAGACCAGCCTGCATTCAATTCACTGCAGGGATATCCGGCCTTACTTCGAGTCAGAGCATCTCGGTGTCCATTCCATTTGAGGCAACAAACTCAGGGTCCCTCTCACATACCTGTAGCTGAGAGAAGCCTCCTATTGAGGTGCTTGTGGAAAGTTGGTATTCCTCATGAGTCGAAGCCAGGGACTAAGCTCTCATCACGAGTTGTTTTGGGGTCCACGGAGCCCTTTCGTGTTGCTCCAGTGACCTCAGGATCCCTCTAGACTTGAGACAGTGATCTTGGGTTTTCTCTGGAGTGCCATCAAGGAAATCAAGGCTCCTTTCAAGTTTGATGTGGAACACGGAATTGCTCTGCACGCAGTCAGGGGAATCGGCCCTCATCTCGCGGCAAGGGGGATGTCTCATGGTTTTTCTCAAGTTGCAGGCGGAACCTGGGGTATATTCTCGAGTTACGACGGGGAGGGCCCTTCCAGATACGTGTTTGTTCAGCGACGTCAGGACTCCTTCCTAGGTGCGAGGGATAACTCGGGATTCTCCTCGAGTCTTGGCATGGCAATTGGGACGCGTCTCCACGTGAGGCGGGAGACCCAGTGTTCCTTTCCACATGCCAAAGGGATCCGGGGACTCCTATCCATTGTCATCAAGAGTCAGGCATCGTTTCCTTTGGAAGCATTGATCTCCGCGGACCTCTCGAGTTTTCAATGGATGTGAAGCCTCCGGTCTCGATGAGGCGGAGAACTAGGTCTTTCTCTGCTGTCTCCACAGGGGATCCAGACATCCCTTCGTCTTGGAAGATACAAGATGAGCCTGCATTCAATTTACTGCAGGGATATCTGGCCTTACTTCGAGTCAGAGCATCTCGATGTCCATTTCACTTCAGGCAACAAACTCAGGGTCCCTCTCACATACCTGCAGCTGAGAGAAGCCTCCTCTTGAGGTGCTTGTGGAACGTTGGTATACCTCTTGAGACGAAGTCAGGGACTAAGCTCTCATCTCGAGTTGATTTCCGGTCCTTGGAGCCCTTTCGTGTTGCTACAGTGACCTCAGGTTCCCTCTAGACTTGAGACAGTGATCTTGGGTTTTCTCTGGAGTGCCATCAAGGAAATCAAGGCTCCTTTCACGTTTGATGTGGAACACGGAATTGCTCTGCACACAGTGCAGGGGAATCGGGCCTCATCTCGCGGCGAGGTGGAAGTCTCATGGTTTTTCTCGAGTTGCGGCCGGAACCTGGGATATATTCTCGAGTTACGACGGGGAGGGCCCTTCCAGACACGTGTTTGTTCAGGGACGTCAGGACACCTGCCTAGGTGCGAGGGACACCTCGGGATTCTCCTCGAGTCTTGGCATGGAAATTGCGAGGCGTCTCCACGTGAAAGGGAGACCCAGGTTCCCTTTCCCCGTGCCACAGGGATCCTGGGACTCCTATCAATTTTCAAGAGGAGTCAGGCATCCTCTCCTTTGGAAGCATTGATCTCCGCGGACCTCTCGAGTTTTCAAAGGATGTGAGTCCTCCGCTCACGATGTGGCGAGAACTAGGTCTTTCTCTGTGGTGTCCTCAGGGGATTCAGACATCCCTTCATCTTGGGAGATGCAAGACGAGCCTGCATTCAATTCACTGCAGGGATATCCGGCCTTACTTCGAGTCACAGCGTCTCGGTGTCCATTCCACTTGAGGCCACAAACTCAGGGTCCCTCTCACATACCTGTAGCTGAGAGAAGCCTCCTCTTGAGGTGGTTGTGGAAAGTTTGTATTCCCCTTGAGTCGAAGCCAGGGACTAAGCTCTCATCTCGAGTTGATTTGGGGTACACGGAGCCCTTTCTTGTTGCTACAGTGACCTCAGGATCCCTCTAGACTTTAGACAGTGATCTTGGGTTTTCTATGGAGTGCCATCAAGGAAATCAAGGCTCCTTTCACGTTTGATGTGGAACACGGAATTGCTCTGCACGCAGTGCAGGGGAATCGGGCCTCATCTCGCGGCGAGTGGGAAGTCTCATGGTTGTTCTCGAGTTGCGGCCGGAACCCGCGGTATATTCTCGATTTACGACGGGGAGGGCTCTTCCAGACACGTGTTTGTTCAGCGACGTCAGGACTCCTGCCTAGGTGCGAGGGACACCTCGGGATTCTCCTCGAGTCTTGGCATGGCAATTGGGACGCGTCTCCACGTGAGGCGGGAGACCCAGGGTCCCTTTCCACGTGCCACAGGGATCCTGGGTCTCTTATCAATTTTCAAGAGCAGTCAGGCATCGTCTCCTTTGGAAGCATTGATCTCCGCGGACCTCTCGAGTTTTCAAAGGATGCGAGGCCGCCGCTCGCGATGTGGCGGAGAAGTAGGTCTTTCTCTGTGGTCTCCACAGGGGATTCAGACATCCCTTCGTCTTGGGAGATGCAAGACGAGCCTGCATTCCATTCACTGCCAGGATATCCGGCCTTACTTCAAGTCAGAGCATCTCGGTGTACATTCCACTTGAGGCCACAAACTCAGGGTCCCTCTCACATACCAGTAACTGAGAGAGGCCTCCTCTTGAGGTGCTTGTGGAAAGTTGGTATTCCTCTTGAGTCGAAGCCAGGGACTAAAGCTCTCATCTCGTGTTGATTTGGGGTCCACGGAGCCCTTTCATGTTGCTCCAGTGACCTCAGGATCCCTCTAGTCTTGAGACAGTGATCTTGGGTTTTCTCTGGAATGCCATCAAGGAAATCAAGGCTCCTCTCATGTTTGGTGTGGAACACGGAATTGCTCTGCACGCAGAGCAGGGGAATCGGGCCTCATCTCGCGGCAAGGCGGAAATCTCATGGTTTTTCTCGAGTTGCGGCTGGAACCTGGGGTATATTCTCGAGTTACGACGGGGAGGGCCCTTCCAGACACGTGTTTGTTCAGCGACGTCAGGACTCCTGCCTAGGTGCGAGGGACACCTCGGGATTCTCCTAGAGTCTTGACATGGAAATTGGGACGCGTCTCCATGTGAGGTGGGAGACCCAGGGTCCCTGTCCACGTGCCACAGGGATCCTGGGACTCCTATCCCTTTTCAAGAGGAGTCAGGCATCGTCTCCTTTGGAAGCATTGATCTCCGCAGACCTCTCGAGTTTTCAAAGGATGTGAGGCCTCCGGTCGCGATGAGGCGGAGAACTAGGTCTTTCTCTGTGGTCTCCACAGGGGATTCAGACATCCCTTCGCCTTGGGAGAAGCAAGACAAGCCTGCATTCAATTCACTGCAGGGATATCCAGCCTTACTTCGAGTCAGAGCATCTCGGTGTCCATTCCACTTGAGGCCACAAACTCAGGGTCCCTCTCACATACCTGTAGCTGAGAGAAGCCTCCTCTTGAGTTGCTTGTGGAAAGTTGGTATTCCTCTTGAGTCGAATCCAGGGTTTAAGCTCTCATCTCGAGTTGATTTGGGGTCCATGGGCCCCTTTCGTTTTGCTCCAGTGACCTCAGGATCCCTCTAGTCTTGAGACAGTGATCTTGGGTTTTCTCTGGAGTGCCATCAAGGAAATCAAGGCTCCTTTCACGTTTGATGTGGAACACGGAATTTCTCTGCAAGCAGTGCAGGGGAATCGGGCCTCATCTCGCGGCGAGCGGGAAGTCTCAGGGTTTTTCTCGAGTTGCGGCCGGAACCTGGGGTATATTCTCGAGTTACGACGGGGAGGGCCCTTCCAGACCCCTGTTTGTACAGCAACGTCAGGACTCGGGCCTAGGTGCGAGGGACACCTCGGGATTCTCCTCGAGTCTTGGCATGGCAATTTGGAAGCGTCTCCACGTGAGGCGGGAAATCAAGGGTCTCTTTCCACGGGCCAGAGTGATCCTGGGACTCCTATCCATTTTCAAGAGGAGTCAGGCATCGTCTCCTTTGGAAGCATTGATCTCCGAGGACCTCTCGAGTTTTCAAAGGATGTGAGGTCTCCGGTCGCTGTGTGGCGAGAACTAGGTCTTTCTCTGTGGTCTCCACAGGGGATTCAGACATCCCTTCGTCTTGGGAGATGCAAGAAGAGCCTGCACTCAATTCACTGCATGGATATCCGGCCTTACTTCGAATGAGAGCATCTCGGTGTACATTCCTCTTGAGGCCACAAACACAGGGTCCCTCTAACATACCTGTAGCTGAGAGAAGCCTCCTCTTGAGGTGCTTGGGGAAAGTTGGTATTCCACTTGAGTCGAAGCCAGGGACTAAGCTCTCATCTCGTGTTGATTTGGGGTCCACGGAGACCTTTCGTGTTGCTACAGTCACCTGAGGATCCCTCTAGACTTGAGACAGTGATCTTGGGTTTTCTCTGGAGTGCCATCAAGGAAATCAAGGCTCCTTTCACGTTTGATGTGGAACACGGAATTGCTCTGCACGCAGTGCAGGGGATTCCGGCCTCATCTCGGAGCGAAGCGGATGTTTCATGGTTTTTCTCCACTTGTGGCCGGAACCTGGGGTATATTCTCGAGTTACGACGTGGGGGGCCCTTCCATAAGCGTGTTTGTTCAGCGACGTCAGGACTCCTGCCTAGGTGCGAGGGACACCTCAGGATTCTCCTCGAGTCTTGGCATGGCAATTGGGACGCTTCTCTACGTGAGGCGGGAGACCCAGGGTCCGTTTCCACGTGCCACAGGGATCCTGGGACTCCTATCCATTTTCAAGAGGAGTCAGGCATCGTCTCCTTTGGAAGCATTGATCTCCGCGGACCTCTCAAGTTTTCAAAGGATGTGAGGCCTCCGGTCTCGATGAGGCGGAGAACGAGGTCTTTCTCTGTGGTCTCCACTGGGGATTCAGACATCCCTTCGTCTTGGGAGATGCAAGACGAGCCTGCACTCAATTCACTGCAGGGCTATCCAGCCTTACTTCGAGTCAGAACATCTCGGTGTCCATTCCATTTGAGGCCACAAACTCAGGGTCCCTCTCACATTCCTGTAGCTGAGAGAAGCCTCCTCTTGAGGTGCTTGTGGAAAGTTGGTATTCCTCTTGATTCGAAGCCAGGGACTAAGCTCTCATCTCGAGTTGATTTGGGCTCCAGGGAGCCCTTTCGTTTTGCTCCAATGACCTCAGGTCCCTGTAGACTTGAGACAGTGATCTTGGGTTTTCTCTGGAGTGCCATCAAGGAAATCAAGGCTCCGTTCACGTTTGATGTGGAACACGGAATTGCTCGGCACGCAGTGCAGGGGAATAGGGCCTCATTTCACGGCGAGGGGAAGTCTCATGGTTTTTCTCGAGTTGCGGCCGGAACCTGGGGTATATTCTCGAGTTACGACGGGGAGGGCCGTGCAAGAAAAGTGTTTGTTCACTGACATCATTACTCCTGCCTAGGTGCGAGGGACACCTCGGGATTCGCCTGGAGTATTGGCATGGCAATTGGGACGGGTCTCCACGTGAGGCGGGAGACCCAGGGACCCTTTCCACGTGCCACAGGGATCCTGGGACTCCTATTCACTTTCAAGAGGAGTCAGGCATCGTCGCCTTTGGAAGCATTGATCTCCGCGGACCTCTCGAGTTTTCAAAGGATGTGAGGCGTCCGGTCGCGATGAGGCGAGAACTATGTCTCTCTGTCGTCTCCACAGGGGATTCAGACATGCCTTCGTCTTGGGAGATGCAAGACTAGCCTGCATTCAATTCACTGCAGGGATATCCGGCCTTACTTCGAATCAGAGCATCTCGGTGTATATTCTACTTGAGGCCACAAATTCAGGGTCCCTCTCACATACCTGTATCAGAGAGAAGCCTCCTCTTGAGGTGCTTGTGGAAAGTTGGTATTCCTCTTGAGTCAAAGCCAGGGACTAAGCTATCATCTCGATTTGATTTGGGGTCCACAGAGCCCTTTCGTGTTGCTACAGTGACCTCAGGGTCCCTCTAGACTTGAGACAGTGATCTTGGGTTTTTTCTGGAGTGCCATCAAGGAAATCAAGGCTCCTTTCACGTTTGATGTGGAACACAGAATTGCTCTGCACGCAGTGCAGGGAAATCGGGCCTCATCTCGCGGCGAGGTGGAAGTCTCATGGTTTTTCTCGAGTTGCGGCCGGAACCTGGGGTATATTCTTGAGTTACGACAGGAAGGGCCCTTCCAGACACGTGTTTGTTCAGCGACGTCAGGACTCCTTCCTAGGTGCTAGGGTCACCTCGGTATTCTCCTCGAGTCTTGGCATGGTAATTGGGACGCGTCTCCACGTGAGTAGGAGACCCAGGGTCCCTTTCCACACTCCACAGGTATCCTGGGACTCCTATCCATTTTCATGAGGAATCAGGCATCGTTTCCTTTGGAAGCTTTGATCTCCGCGGACCTTTCGAGTTTTCAAAGGATGTGAGGCCTCCGGTCGCAATGAGGCGGAGAACTAGGTCTTTCTCTGTGGTCTCCACAGGGGATACAGACATCCCTTCGTCTTGGGAGATGCAAGACGAGCCTGCATTCAATTCACTGCGGGGATATCCAGCCTTACTTCGAGTCAGAGCATCTCGGTGTCCATTCCACTTGAGGCCACACTCAGGGTCCCTCTCACATACCTGTAGCTGAGAAAAGCCTCCTCTTGAGGTGCTTGTTTAAAGTTGGTATTCCTCTTGAGTCGAAGCCAGGGACTAAGCTCTCATCTCGAGTTGATTTGGGGTGTACGGAGCCCTTTCGTGTTGCTACAGTGACCTCAGTATCCCTCTAGACTTGAGAGAGTGATCTTGGTTTTTCTCTGGAGTGCCATCAAGGAAATCAAGGCTTTTTTCTCGTTTGATGTGGAACACGGAATTGCTCTGCACGCAGTGCAGGGAAATTGGGCCTCATCTCGCGGCTAGATGGAAGTCTCATGGTTTTTCTCGAGTTGCGGCCGGAACCTGGGGTATATTCTCAAGTTACGACGAGGAGGGCCCTTCCAGACACGTGTTTGTTCAGCGTCGTCAGGACTCCTGCCTAGGTGCGAGGGACACCTCGGGATTCTCCTCGAGTCTTGACATGGCAATTGGGACGCGTCTCCACGTGAGGCGGGAGACCCAGAGTCCCTTTCCACGTTCCACAGGGATCCTGGGACTCCGATCCATTTTCAAGTGGAGTCAGGCATCGTCTCCTTTGGAAGCATTGATCTCCGCGGACCTCTCGAGTTTTCAAAGGATGTGAGGCTTCCGGTCGCGATGAGGCGGAGAACTAGGTCTTTCTCTGTGGTCTCCACAGGGGACTCAGACATCCCTTCGTCTTGGGAGATGCAAGACCAGCCTGCATTCAATTCACTGCAGGGATATCCGGCCTAACTTCGAGTCAGAGCTTCTCGGTGTCCATTCCACTTGAGGCCACAAACTCAGGGTCCCTCTCACATACCTGTAGCTGAGAGAAGCCTCCTCTTGAGGTGCTTGTGGAAAGTTGGTATTCCTCTTGAGTCGAAGCCAGGGACTAAGCTCTCATCTCGAGTTGATTTGGGGTCCACGGAGCCCTTTGGTGTTGCTACAGTGACCTCAGGATCCCTCTAGACTTGAGACAGTGATCTTGGGTTTTGTCTGGAGTGCCATCAAGGAAATCAAGGCTCCTTTCACGTTTGATGTGGAACACGGAATTGCTCTGCACGCAGTGCAGGGGAATCGGGCCTCATTTCGCGCCGAGGGGGAAGTCTCATTGTTTCTCTAGAGTTGCGGCCGGAACCTGGGGTATATTCACTAGTTGCGACGGGGAGGGCCCTTTCAGACACGTGTTTGTTCAGCGACGTCAGGACTCCTGCCTAGGTGCGAGGGACACCTCGGGATTCTCCTCGAGTCTTGGAATGGCAATTGGGACGCGTCTCCACTTGAGGCGGGAGACCCAGGGTCCCTTTCCAAGTGCCACAGCGATCCTGGGATTCCTATCCATTTTCAAGAAGAGTCAGGAATCTTCTCCTTTGGAAGCATTGATCTCCGCGGACCTCTCGAATTTTCAAAGGATGTGAGGCCTCCGGTCGCGATGTGGCGAGAACTAGGTCTTTCTTATGGTCTCCACAGGGGACTCAGACATCCCTTCGTCTTGGGAGATGCAAGACGAGCCTGCATTCAATTCACTGCAGGGATATCCGGCCTTACTTCGAGTCAGAGCATCTCGGTGTCCATTCCACTTGAGGCCACAAACTCAGGGTCCATCTCACATACCTGTAGCTGAGAGAAGCCTCCTCTTGAGGTGCTTGTGGAAAGTTGGTATTCCTCTTGAGTCGAAGCCAGGGACTAAGCTCTCATCTCGAGTTGATTTGGGGTCCACGGAGCACTTTCATGTTGCTACAGTGACCTCAGGATCCCTCTAGACTTGAGACAGTGATCTTCGGTATTCTCTGGAGCGCCATCAAGGAAATCAAGGGTCCTTTCAAGTTTGATGTGGAACACGGAATTGCTCTGCACGCAGTGCAGGGGAATCGGGCCTCATCTCGCGGCAAGGGGGATGTCTCATGGTTTTTCTCAAGTTGCGGCCGAAACCTGGGGTATATTCTCGAGTTACGACGGGGAGGGCCCTTCCAGACACGTTTTTGTTCAGCGACGTCAGGACTCCTGCCTAGGTGCGAGGGACACCTCGGGATTCTCCTCGAGTCTTGGCATGGCAATTGGGACGCGTCTCCACGTGAGGCGGGAGACCCAGGGTTCCTTTCCACGTGCCACAGGGATCCTGGGACTCCTATCCATTTTCAAGAAGAGTCAGGCATCTTCTCCTTTGGAAGCATTGATCTCCGCGGACCTCTCGAGTTTTCAAAGGATGTGAGGCCTCCGGTCTCAATGAGGCGGAGAACGAGGTCTTTCTCTGTGGTCTCCACAGGGGATTCAGACAACCCTTCGTCTTGGGAGATGCAAGACGAGCCTGCATTCAATTCACTGCAGGGATATCCGGCCTTACTTCGAGTCAGAGCATCTCGGTGTCCATTCCACTTGAGGCCACAATCTCAGGGTCCCTCTCACATACCTGTAGCTGAGAGAAGCCCCCTCTTGAGATGCTTCTGGAAAGTTGGTATTCCTCTTGAGTCGAAGCCAGGGACTAAGCTCACATCTCGAGTTGATTTGGGGTCCACGGAGCCCTTTCGTGTTGCTCCAGTGACCTCAGGATACCTCTAGACTTGAGACAGTGAACTTGGGTTTTCTCTGGAGTGCCATCAAGGAAATCAAGGCTCCTTTCACGTTTAATGTGGAACACGGAATTTCTCTGCATGCAGTGCAGGGGAATCGGGCCTCAACTCGCGGCGCGGGGGAAATCTCATGGTTTTTCTCGAGTTGCGGCCGGAACCTGGGGTATATTCTCGAGTTACGACGGGGAGGGCCCTTCCAGACACGTGTTTGTTCAGCGACGTCAGGACTCCTGCCTAGGTGTGAGGGACACCTCGGGATCCTCCTCGAGTCTTGGAATGGCAATTGGGACGCGTATCCACGTGAGGCGGGAGACCCAGGGTCCCTTTCCACATGCCACAGGGATCCTGGGACTCCTATCCATTTTCAAAAGGAGTCAGGCATCGTCACCTTTGGAAGCATTGATCTCCGCGGACCTCTCGAGTTTTCAAAGGATGTGAGGCCTCTGGTCGCGATGAGGCGGAGAACTCGGTCTTTCTCTGTGGTCTCCACAGGGGATTCAGACATCCCTTCGTCTTGGGAGATGCAAGTCGAGCCTGCATTCAATTCACTGCAGGGATATCCGGCCTTACTTCGAGTCAGAGCATCTCGGTGTCCATTACACTTGAAGCCACAAATTCAGGGTCCCTCAAATATACCTGTAGCTGAGAGAAGCCTCCTCTTGTGGTGCTTGTGGAAAGTTGGTATTCCTCTTGAGTCGAAGCCAGGGACTAAGCTCTCATCTCGAGTTGATTTGGGGTCCACGGAGCCCTTTCGTGTTGCTCCAATGACCTCAGGATCCCTCTAGACTTGAGACAGTGATCTTGGGTTTTCTCTGGAGTGCCATCAAGGAAATTAAGGCTCCTTTCACGTTTGATGTGGAACACGGAATTGCTCTGCACGCAGTGCAGGGGAATCGGGCCTCATCTCGCGGCGAGGGGGAAGTCTCATGGTTTTTCTCGAGTTGCGGCCGGAACCTGGGGTATATTCTCGAGTTACTACGGGGAGGGCCCTTCCAGACACGTGTTTGTTCAGCGACGTCAGGACTCCTGCCTAGGTGCGAGGGACACCTCGGATTCTCCTCGAGTCATGGCATGGCAATTGGGACGCGTCTCCACGCGAGGAGGTAGACCCAGGGTCCCTTTCCACGTGCCACAGCGATCCTGGGACTCCTATCCATTTTCAAGCGGAGTTAGGCATCCTCCCCTTCGGAAGTATTGATCTCCGCGGACCTCTCGAGTTTTCAAAGGATGTGAGGCCTCTGGTCGCGATGAGGCAGAGAATTAGGTCTTTCTCTGTGGTCTCCACAGGGGTTTCAGACATCCCTTCGTCTTGGGAGATGCAAGACGAGCCTGCATTCAATTCACTGCAGGGATATCCGGCCTTACTTCGAGTCAGAGCATCTCGGTGTCCATTCCACTTGAGGCCACAAACTCAGGGTCCCTCTCACATACCTGTAGCTGAGAGAAGCCTCATCTTGAGGTGCTTGTGGAAAGTTTGTATTCCTCTTGAGTCGAAGCCAGGGACTAGGCTCTCATCTCGAGTTGATTTGGGGTCGACGGAGCCCTTTTGTGTTGCTACAGTGACCTCAGGATCCCTCTAGACTTGAGACAGTGATCTTGGGTTTTCTCTGGAGTGCCATCAAGGAAATCAAGGCTCCCATCATGTTTGATGTGGAACCCGGAATTGCTCTGCACGCAGTGCAGGGAAATTGGGCCTCATATCGCGGCGATTTGGAAGTCTCATGGTTTTTCTCGAGTTGCGGCCGGAACCTGGGGTATATTCTCGAGTTACGACGGGGAGGGCCCTTCCAGACACTTCTTTGTTCAGCGACGTCAGGACTCCTGCCTAGGTCCGAGGGACACCTCGGAATTCACCTCGAGTCTTGGCATGGAAATTGGGACGCGTCTCCACGTGAGGCGGGAGACCCAGGGTCCCTTTCCACGTGCCACAGGGATCCTGGGACTCCTATCCATTTTCAAGAGGAGTCAGGCATCGTCTCCTTTGGAAGCATTGATCTCCGCGGACTTCTCGAGTTTTCAAAGGATGTGAGGCCTCCGGTCGCGATGAGGTGGAGAATTAGGTCTTTCTCTGTGGTCTCCACAGGGGATTCAGACATCCCTTCGTCTTGGGAGATGCAAGACGAGCCTGCATTCAATTCACTGCAGGGATATCCTGCCTTACTTCGAGTCAGAGCATCTCGGTGTCCATTCCACTTGAGGCCACAAACTCAGGGTCCCTCTCACATACCTGTAGCTGAGAGAAGCCTCCTCTTGAGGTGCTTGTGGAAAGTTGGTATTCCTCTTGAGTCGAAGCCAGGGACTAAGCTCTCATCTCGAGTTGTTTTGGCGTCCACGGAGCACTTTCGTGTTTCTCCAGTGACCTCAGGATCCCTCTTGACTTGAGACAGTGATCTTGGGTTTTCTCTGGAGTGCCATCAGGAAATCAAGGCTCCTTTCACGTTTGATGTGGAACACGGAATTGCTCTGCACGCAGTGCAGGCGAATCGAGCCTCATCTCGCGGTGAGGGGGAAGTCTCATGGTTTTTCTCAAGTTGCGGCCGGAACCTGGGGTATATTCCCGAGTTAAGACGGGGAGGTCCCTTCCAGACACGTGTTTGTTCAGCGACGTCAGGACTCCTGCCTAGGTGCAAGGGACACCTAGGGATTCTCCTCGAGTCTTGGCATGGCAATTGGGACGTGTCTCCACGTGAGGCGGGAGACCCAGGATCCCTTTCCACGTGCCTCAGGGATCCTGGGACTCCTATCCATTTTCAAGAAGAGTCAGGCATCGTCTCCTTTGGAAGCATTGATCTCCGCGGACCTCTCGAGTTTTCAAAGGATATGAGGCCTCCGGTCGCGATGAGGCGGAGAACTAGGTCTTTCTCTGTGGTCACCACAGGGGATACAGACATCCCTTCGTCTTGGCAGATGCAAGAATAGCCTGATTTCAATTCACTGCAGGGATATCCGGCCTTACTTCGAGTCAGAGCATCTCGGTGTCCATTCCACTTGAGGCCACAAACTCAGGGTCCTTCTCACATACCTGTGGCTGAGAGAACCCTCCTCTTCAGGTACTTGTGGAAAGTGGGTATTCCTCTTGTGTCAAAGCCAGGGACTAAGCTCTCATCTCGAGTTAATTTGCGGTCCACGGCGCCCTTTCTTGTTGCTCCAGTGACCTCAGGATCCCTCTAGACTTGAGACAGTGATCTTGGGTTTTCTCTGGAGTGCCATCAAGGAAATCAAGGCTTTTTTCTCGTTTGATGTGGGACACGGAATTGCTCTACACGCAGTGCAGGGGAATCGGGCCTCATCTCGCGGCAAGGGGGATGTCTCATGGATTTTCTCAAGTTGCGGCCGGAACCTGGGGTATATTCTCGAGTTACGACGGGGAGGGCCCTTCCAGACACGTGTTAGTTCAGCGACGTCAGGACTCCTGCCTAGGTGCGAGGGACACCTCGGGATTCTCCTCGAGTCTTGGCATGGCAATTGGGACGCGTCTCCACGTGAGGCGGGAGACCCAGGGTCCCTTTCCACATGCCACAGGGATCCTGGGATTCCTATCCATTTTCAAGAGGAGTCAGGCATTGTCTCCTTTGGACGCATTGATCTCCGCGGACCTCTCGAGTTTTCAAAGGATGTGAGGCCTCCGGTCGCGATGAGGTGGAGAACTAGTTCTTTCTCTGTGGTCTCCACAGGGGATTCAGACATCCCTTCGTCTTGGGAGATGCAAGACGAGCCTGCATTCAATTCACTGCAGGGATATCCGGCCTACCTTCGAGTCAGAGCTTCTCGGTGTCCATTCCACTTGAGGCCACAAACTCAGGGTCCCTCTCACATACCTGTAGCTGAGAGAAGCCTCCTCTTGAGGTGCTTGTGGAAAGTTGGTATTCCTCTTGAGTCGAAGCCAGGGACTAAGCTCTCATCTCGAGTTGATTTGGGGTCCACGGAGCACTTTCGTGTTGCTCCAGTGACCTCAGGATCCCTCTAGACTTGAGACAATGATCTTGGGTTTTCTCTGGAGTGCCATCAAGGAAATCAAGACGTTTTTCTCGTTTGATGTGGAACATGGAATTGCTCTGCACGCAGTGCAGGGGAATCGGGCCTCATCTCGCGGCGAGGTGGAAGTCTCATGTTTTTTCTCGTGTTGCGGCCGGAACCTGGGGTATATTCTCGACTTACGATGGGGAGAGCCCTTCCAGTCAACTGTTTGTTGAGCGACGTCATTACTCCTGCCTAGGTGCGAGGGACACCTCTGGATTCTCCTCGAGTCTTGACATGGCAATTGGGACGCGTCTCCACGTGAGGCGGGAGACCCAGGGTCCCTTTCCACGTGCCACACGGATCCTGGGACTCCTATCCATTTTCAAGTGGAGTCAGGCATCGTCTCCTTTGGAAGCATTGATCTCCGCGGACCTCTCGAGTTTTGAAAGGATGTGAGGCTTCCGGTCGCGAAGAGGCGGAGAACTAGGTCTTTCTCTGTGGTCTCCACAGGGGATTCAGACATCCCTTCGTCTTGGGAGATGCAAGACCAGCCTGCATTCAATTCACTGCAGGGATATCCGGCCTAACTTTGAGTCAGAGCTTCTCGGTGTCCATTCCACTTGAGGCCACAAACTCAGGGTCCCTCTCACATACCTGTAGCTGAGAGAAGCATCCTCTTGAGATGCTTGTGGAAACTTGGTATTCCTCTTGAGTCGAAGCCAGGGACTAAGCTCTCATCTCGAGTTGATTTGGGGTCCACGGAGCCCTTTGGTGTTGCTACAGTGACCTCATGATCCCTCTAGACTTGAGACAGTGATCTTGGGTTTTGTCTGGAGTGCCATCAAGGAAATCAAGGCTCCTTTCACGTTTGATGTGGAACACGGAATTGCTCTGCACGCAGTGCAGGGGAATCGGGCCTCATCTCACGCCGAGGGGGAAGTCTCATTGTTTCTCTAGAGTTGCGGCCCGAACCTGGGGTATATTCTCGAGTTATGACGGGGAGGGCCCTTTCAGACACGTGTTTGTTCAGCGACGTCAGGACTCCTGCCTAGGTGCCAGGGACACCTCGGGATTCTCCTCGAGTCTTGGCATTGCCATTGGGACACGTCTCCACGTGAGGCGGGAGACCCAGTGTCCCATTCCACGTGCCTCAGGGATCCTGGGACTCCTATCCATTTTCAAGATGAGTCAGGCATCTTCTCCTTTGGAAGCATTGATCTCCGCGGACCTCTCGGGTTTTCAAAGGATGTGAGGCCTCCGGTCGCGATGAGGTGGAGAACTAGGTCTTTCTCTGTGGTCTCCACAGGGGATTCAGACATCCCTTCGTCTGGGGAGATGCATGAAGAGCCTGCATTCAATTCACTGCAGGGATATTCGGCCTTATTTTGAGTCAGAGCATCTCGGTGTCCATTCCACTTGAGGCCACAAAATCAGGGTCCCTCTCACATAACTGTAGCTGAGAGAAGCCTCCTCTTGAGGTGCTTGTGGAAAGTTGGTATTCCTCTTAAGTCGAAGCCAGGGACTAAGCTCTCATCTCGAGTTGATTTGGGGTCCACGGAGCCCTTTCGTGTTGCTACAGTGACCTCAGGATCCCTCTAGACTTGAGACAGTGATCTTGGGTTTTCTCTGGAGTGCCATCAAGGATATCAAGGCTCCTTTCAATTTTGATGTGGAACACGGAATTGCTCTGCACGCAGTGCAGGGGAATCGGGTCTCATCTCGCGGCGAGGGGTAAGTCTGATGGTTTTTCTCGAGTTGCGGTGGAACCTGGGGTATATTCTCGACTTACGACCGGGAGGGCCCTTCCAGACAAGTGTTTGTTCAGCGACATCAGGACTCCTGCCTAGGTGCCCGGGACACCTCTGGATTCTCCTCGAGTCTTGACATGGCAATTGGGACGCGTCTCCACGTGAGGCGGGAGACCCAGGGTCCCTTTCCACGTGCCACACGGATCCTGGGACTGCTATCCATTTTCAAGAGTAGTCAGGCATCGTCTCCTTTATAAGCATTGATCTCCGAGGACCTCTCGAATTTTCAAAGGATGTGAGGCCTCCGGTCGCGATGTGGCGAGAACTAGGTCTTTCTTATGGTCTCCACAGGGGATTCAGACATCCCTTCGTCTTGGGAGATGCAAGATGAGCCTGCATTCAATTCACTGCAGGGATATCCGGCCTTACTTCGAGTCAGAGCATCTCGGTGTCCATTCCACTTGAGGCCACAAACTCAGGATCCATCTCACATACATGTAGCTGAGAGAAGCCTCCTCTTGAGGTGCTTGTGGAAAGTTGGTATTCCTCTTGAGTCGAAGCCAGGGACTAAGCTCTCATCTCGAGTTGATTTGGGGTCCACGGAGCACTTTCGTGTTGCTACAGTGACCTCAGGATACCTCTAGACTTGAGACAGTGATCTTGGGTTTTCTCTGGAGTGCCATCAAGGAAATCAAGGCTTTTTTCTCGTTTGATGTGGAACACGGAATTGCTCTGCACGCAGTGCAGGGAAATTGGGCCTCATCTCGCGGCGAGTTGGAAGTCTCATGGTTTTTCTCGAGTTGCGGCCGGAACCTGGGGTATATTCTCGAGTTACGACGGGGAGGGACCTTCCAGACACGTGTTTGTTCAGCGACTTCAGGACTCCTGCCTAGGTGCGAGGGACACCTTGGGATTCTCCTCGAGTCTAGTCATGGCCATTGGGACGCGTCTCCACGTGAGGCGGGAGTCCAGGGTCCCTTTCCACGTGCCACAGGGATCCTGGGACTCCTATCCATTTTCAAGAGGAGTCAGGCATCGTCTCCTTTGGAAGCATTGATCTCCGCGGACCTCTCGAGTTTTCAAAGGATGTGAGGCCTCCGGTCGCGATGAGGCGGAGAACTAGTTCTTTCTCTGTGGTCTCCACAGGGGATTCAGACATCCCTTCGTCTTGGCAGATGCAAGACGAGCCTGCTTTCAATTAACTGCAGGGATATCCGGCCTTACTTCGAGTCAGAGCATCTCGGTGTCCATTCCACTTGAGGCCACAAACTCAGGGTCCTTCTCACATACCTGTGGCTGAGAGAACCCTCCTCTTGAGGTGCTTGTGGAAAGTTGGTATTCCTCTTGAGTCGAAGCCAGGGACTAAGCTCTCATCTCGAGTTAATTTGGGGTCCACGGAGCCCTTTCGTGTTGCTCCAGTGACCTCAGGATCCCTCTAGACTTGAGACAGTGATCTTGGGTTTTCTCTGGAGTGCCATCAAGGAAATCAAGGCTTTTTTCTCGTTTGATGTGGAACACGGAATTGCTCTACACGCAGTGCAGGGGAATCGGGCCTCATCTCGCGGCAAGGGGGATGTCTCATGGTTTTTCTCAAGTTGCGGCCGGAACCTGGGGTATATTCTCAAGTTACGACGGGGAGGGCCCTTCCAGACACGTGTTAGATCAGCGACGTCAGGACTCCTGCCTAGGTGCGAGGGACACCTCGGGATTCTCCTCGAGTCTTGGCATGGCAATTGGGATGCGTCTCCACGTGAGGCGGGAGACCAGGGTCCCTTTCCACGTGCCACAGGGATCCTGGGACTCCTATCCATTTTCAAGAGGAGTCAGGCATCGTCTCCTTTGAAAGCATTGATCTCCGCAGACCTCTCGAGTTTTCAAAGGATGTGAGGCCTCCGGTCGCGATGAGGCGGAGAATTAGGTCTTTCTCTGTGGTCTCCACAGGGGATTCAGACATCCCTTCGTCTTGGGAGATGAAAGACGAGCCTGCATTCAATTCACTGCAGGGATATCTGGCCTTACTTCGAGTCAGAGCATCTCGGTGTCTATTCCACTTGAGGCCACAAACTCAGGGTCCCTCTCACATACCTGTAGCTGAGAGAAGCCTCCTCTTGAGGTGCTTGTGAAACGTTGGTATTCCTCTTGAGTCGAAGCCAGGGACTAAGCTCTCATCTCGAGTTGATTTGGGGTCCACGGAGCACTTTCGTGTTGCTCCAGTGACCTCAGGATCCCTCTAGACTTGAGACAATGATCTTGGGTTTTCTCTGGAGTGCCATCAAGGTAATCAAGACTTTTTTCTCGTTTGATGTGGAACATGGAAGTGCTCTGCACGCAGTGCAGGGGAATCGGGCCTCATCTCGCGGCGAGGTGGAAGTCTCATGGTTTTTCTCGTGTTGCGGCCGGAACCTGGGGTATATTCTCGACTTACGATGGGGAGAGCCCTTCCAGTCAACTGTTTGTTGAACGACGTCATTACTCCTGCCTAGGTGCGAGGGACACCTCTGGATTCTCCTCGAGTCTTGACATGGCAATTGGGACGCGTCTCCACGTGAGGCGGGAGACCCAGGGTCCCTTTCCACGTGCCACACGGATCCTGGGACTCCTATCCATTTTCAAGTGGAGTCAGGCATCGTCTCCTTTGGAAGCATTGATCTCCGCGGACCTCTCGAGTTTTGAAAGGATGTGAGGCTTCCGGTCGCGATGAGGCGGAGAACTAGGTCTTTCTCTGTGGTCTCCACAGGGGATTCAGACATCCCTTCGTCTTGGGAGATGCAAGACCAGCCTGCATTCAATTCACTGCAGGGATATCCGGCCTAACTTCGAGTCAGAGCTTCTCGGTGTCTATTCCACTTGAGGCCACAAAATCAGGGTCCCACTCACATACCTGTAGCTGAGAGAAGCCTCCTCTTGAGGTGCTTGTGAAACGTTGGTATTCCTCTTGAGTCGAAGCCAGGGACTAAGCTCTCATCTCGAGTTGATTTGGGGTCCACGGAGCCCTTTCATGTTGCTCCAGTGACCTCAGGATCCCTCTAGACTTGAGACAGTGATCTTGGGTTTTCTCTGGAGTGCCATCAAGGAAATCAAGGCTCCTTTCACTTTTGATGTCGAACACGGAATTGCTCTGCACGCAGGGCAGGGGAATCGGGCCTCATCTCGTGGTGAGGGGGAAGTCTCATGGTTTTTCTCGAGTTGCGGCCAGAACCTGGGGTATATTCTCGAGTTCCGACGGGGAGTGCCCTTCCAGACACGTGTTTGTTCAGCGACGTCAGGACTCCTGCCTAGGTGCGAGGGACACCTCGGGATTCTCCTCGAGTCTTGGCATGGCAATTGGGACCCGTCTGCACGTGAGGCGGGAGACCCAGGGTCCCTTTCCACGTGCCACAGGGATCCTGGGACTCCTATCCATTTTCAATAGGAGTCAGGCATCGTCTCCTTTGGAAGCATTGATCTCCGCAGACCTCTCGAGTTTTCAAAGGATGTGAGGCCTCCGGTCGCGATGAGGTGGAGAACTAGGTCTTTCTCTGTGGTCTCCACAGGGGATTCAGACATCCCTTCGTCTTGGGAGATGCATGAAGAGCCTGCATTCAATTCACTGCAGGGATATTCGGCCTTACTTCGAGTCAGAGCATATCGGTGTGCATTCCACTTGAGGCCACAAAATCAGGGTCCCTCTCACATAACTGTAGCTGAGAGAAGCCTCCTCTTGAGGTGCTTGTGGAAAGCTGGTATTCCTCTTGAGTCGAAGCCAGGGACTAAGCTCTCATCTCGAGTTGATTTGGGGTCCACGGAGCCCTTTCGTGTTGCTACAGTGACCTCAGGATCCCTCTAGACTTGAGACAGTGATCTTGGGTTTTCTCTGGAGTGCCATCAAGGATATCAAGGCTCCTTTCAACTTTGATGTGGAACACGTCATTGCTCTGCACGCAGTGCAGGGAAATTCGGCCTCATCTCGCGGCAAGGGGGATGTCTCATGGTTTTTCTCAAGTTGCGGCCGGAACCTGGGGTATATTCTCAAGTTACGACGGGGAGGGCCCTTCCAGACACGTGTTAGATCAGCGACGTCAGGACTCCTGCCTAGGTGCGAGGGACACCTCGGGATTCTCCTCGAGTCCTGGCATGGCAATTGGGATGCGTCTCCACGTGAGGCGGGAGACCAGGGTCCCTTTCCACGTGCCACAGGGATCCTGGGACTCCCATCCATTTTCAAGAGGAGTCAGGCATCGTCTCCTTTGAAAGCATTGATCTCCGCAGACCTCTCGAGTTTTCAAAGGATGTGAGGCCTCCGGTCGCTAGGAGGCGGAGAATTAGGTCTTTCTCTGTGGTTTCCACAGGGGATTCAGACATCCCTTCGTCTTGGGAGATGAAAGACGAGCCTGCATTCAATTCACTGCAGGGATATCCGGCCTTACTTCGAGTCAGAGCATCTCGGTGTCTATTCCACTTGAGGCCACAAACTCAGGGTCCCTCTCACATACCTGTAGCTGAGAGAAGCCTCCCCTTGAGGTGCTTGTGAAACGTTGGTATTCCTCTTGAGTCGAAGCCAGGGACTAAGCTCTCATCTCGAGTTGATTTGGGGTCCACGGAGACCTTTCGTGTTGCTCCAGTGACCTCAGGATCCCTCTAGACTTGAGACAGTGATCTTGGGTTTTCTCTGGAGTGCCATCAAGGAAATCAAGGCTCCTTTCACTTTTGATGTCGAACACGGAATTGCTCTGCACGCAGGGCAGGTGAATCGGGCCTCATCTCGTGGTGAGGGGGAAGTCTCATGGTTTTTCTCGAGTTGCGGCCAGAACCTGGGGTATATTCTCGAGTTCCGACGGGGAGTGCCCTTCCAGACACGTGTTTGTTCAGCGACGTCAGGACTCCTGCCTAGGTGCGAGGGACACCTCGGGATTCTCCTCGAGTCTTGGCATGGCAATTGGGACGCGTCTCCACGTGAGGCGGGAGACCCAGGGTCCCTCTCCACGTGCCACTGGGATCCTGGGACTCCTATCCATTTTCAATAGGAGTCAGGCATCGTCTCCTTTGGAAGCATTGATCTCCGCAGACCTCTTGAGTTTTCAAAGGATGTGAGGCCTCCGGTAGCGATGAGGTGGAGAACTAGGTCTTTCTCTGTGGTCTCCACAGGGTATTCAGACATCCCTTCGTCTTGGGAGATGCATGAAGAGCCTGCATTCAATTCACTGCAGGGATATTCGGCCTTACTTCGAGTCAGAGCATATCTGTGTCCATTCCACTTGAGGCCACAAACTCAGGGTCCCTCTCACATAACTGTAGCTGAGAGAAGCCTCCTCTTGAGGTGCTTGTGGAAATCTGGTATTCCTCTTGAGTCGAAGCCAGGGACTAAGCTCTCATCTCGAGTTGATTTGGGGTCCACGGAGCCCTTTCGTGTTGCTACAGTGACCTCAGGATCCCTCTAGACTTGAGACAGTGATCTTGGGTTTTCTCTGGAGTGCCATCAAGGATATCAAGGCTCCTTTCAACTTTGATGTGGAACACGGCATTGCTCTGCACGCAGTGCAGGGAAATTCGGCCTCATCTCGCGGCGAGTTTGAAGTCTCATGGTTTTACTCGAGTTGCGGCCGGAACCGGGGGTATGTTCCCGAGTTACGACGGTGAGGTCCCTTCCAGACACGTGTTTGTTCAGCGACGTCAGGACTCCTGCCTAGGTGCGAGGGACAACTTGGGATTCTCCTCGAGTCTTGGCATGGCAATTGGGACGCGTCTCCACGTGAGGTGGGAGACCCAGGGTCCCTTTCCACGTGATTCAGGGATCCTGGGACTCCTATCCATTTTCAAGAAGAGTCAGGCATCGTCTCCTTTGGAAGCATTGATCTCCGCGGACCTCTCGAGTTTTCAAAGGATATGAGGCCTCCGGTCGCGATGAGGCAGAAAACTAGGTCTTTCTCTGTGGTCTCCACATGGGATTCAGACATTCCTTCGTCTTGGGAGATGCAAGACGAGCCTGCATTCAATTCACTGCAGGGATATCCGGCCTTACTTGGAGTCAGAGCATCTCGGTGTCCATTCCACTTGAGGCCACAAACTCAGGGTCCCTCTCACATACCTGTAGCTGAGAGAAGCCTCCTCTTGAGGTGCTTGTGGAAAGTTGGTATTCCTCTTGAGTCGAAGCCAGGGACTAAGCTCTCATCTCGAGTTGATTTGGGGTCCACGGAGCCCTTTCGTGTTGCTCCAGTGACCTCAGGATCCCTCTAGACTTGAGACAGTGATCTTGGGTTTTCTCTGGAGTGTCATCAAGGAAATCAAGGCTCCTTTCACGTTTGATGTGGAACACGGAATTGCTCTGGACGCAGTGCAGGGGAATCGGGCCTCATCTCGCGGCGAGGAAGAAGTCTCATGGTTTTTCTCGAGTCGAGGCCGGAACCTGGGGTATATTCTCGAGTTACGACGGGGAGGTCCCTTCCTTACACGTGTTTGTTCAGCGACGTCAGGACTCCAGCCTAGGTGCGAGGGACACCTCGGGATTTTCCTTGAGTCTTGGCATGGCAATTGGGACGCGTCTCCACGTGAGGCGGGAGACGCAGGGTCCCTTTCCACGTGCCACAGGGATCCTGGGACTCCTATCCATTTTCAAGATGAGTCAGGCATCTTCTCCTTTGGAAGCATTGATCTCCGCAGACCTCTCGGGTTTTCAAAGGATGTGAGGCCTCCGGTCGCGAAGAGGTGGAGAACTAGGTCTTTCTCTGTGGTCTCCACAGGGGATTCAGACATCCCTTCGTCTGGGGAGATGCATGAAGAGCCTGCATTCAATTCACTGCAGGGATATTCGGCCTTATTTTGAGTCAGAGCATCTCGGTGTCCATTCCACTTGAGGCCACAAAATCAGGGTCCCTCTCACATAACTGTAGCTGAGAGAAGCCTCCTCTTGAGGTGCTTGTGGAAAGTTGGTATTCCTCTTAAGTCGAAGCCAGGGACTAAGCTCTCGTCTCGAGTTGATTTGGGGTCCACGGAGCCCTTTCGTGTTGCTACAGTGACCTCAGGATCCCTCTAGACTTGAGACAGTGATCTTGGGTTTTCTCTGGAGTGCCATCAAGGATATCAAGGCTCCTTTCAATTTTGATGTGGAACACGGAATTGCTCTGTACGCAGTGCAGGGGAGTCGGGTCTCATCTCGCGGCGAGGGGGAAGTCTCATGGTTTTTCTCGAGTTGCGGCCGGAACCTGGGGTATATTCTCGACTTACGACGGGGAGGGCCCTTTCAGACACATGTTTGTTCAGCGACGTCAGGACTCCTGCCTAGGTGCCCGGGACACCTCTGGATTCTCCTCGAGTCTTGACATGGCAATTGGGACGCGTCTCCACGTGAGGCGGGAGACCCAGGGTACCTTTCCACGTGCCACACGGATCCTGGGACTGCTATCCATTTTCAAGAGTAGTCAGGCATCGTCTCCTTTATAAGCATTGATCTCCGAGGACCTCTCGAATTTTCAAAGGATGTGAGGCCTCCGGTCACAATGTGGCGAGAACTAGGTCTTTCTTATGGTCTCCACAGGGGATTCAGACATCCCTTCGTCTTGGGAGATGCAAGATGAGCCTGCATTCAATTCACTGCAGGGATATCCGGCCTTACTTCGAGTCAGAGCATCTCGGTGTCCATTCCACTTGAGGCCACAAACTCAGGGTCCATCTCACATACCTGTAGCTGAGAGAAGCCTCCTCTTGAGGTGCTTGTGGAAAGTTAGTATTCCTCTTGAGTCGAATCCAGGGACTAAGCTCTCATCTCGAGTTGATTTGGGGTCCAGGGAGCACTTTCGTGTTGCTACAGTGACCTCAGGATCCCTCTAGACTTGAGACAGTGATCTTGGGTTTTCTCTGGAGTCCCATCAAGGAAATCAAGGCTTTTTTCTCGTTTGATGTGGAACACGGAATTGCTCTGCACGCAGTGCAGGGAAATTGGGCCTCATCTCGCGGCGAGTTGGAAGTCTCATGGTTTTTCTCGAGTTGCGGCCGGAACCTGGGGTATATTCTCGAGTTACGACGGGAAGGGCCCTTCCAGACACGTGTTTGTTCAGCGACTTCAGGACTCCTGCCTAGGTGCGAGGGACACCTTGGGATTCTCCTCGAGTCTAGGCATGGCCATTGGGACTCGTCTCCACGTGAGGCGGGAGACCAGGGTCCCTTTCCACGTGCCACAGGGATCCTGGGACTCCTATCCATTTTCAAGAGGAGTCAGGCATCGTCTCCTTTGGAAGCATTGATCTCGGCGGACCTCTCGAGTTTTCAAAGGATGTGAGGCCTCCGGTCGCGATGAGGCGGAGAACTAGTTCTTTCTCTGTGGTCTCCACAGGGGATTCAGACATCCCTTCGTCTTGGCAGATGCAAGACGAGCCTGCTTTCAATTCACTGCAGGGATATCCGGCCTTACTTTGAGTCAGAGCATCTCGGTGTCCATTCCACTTGAGGCCACAAACTCAGGGTCCTTCTCACATACCTGTGGCTGAGAGAAGCCTCCTCTTGAGGTGCTTGTGGAAAGTTGGTATTCCTCTTGAGTCGAAGCCAGGGACTAAGCTCTCATCTCGAGTTAATTTGGGGTCCACGGAGCCCTTTCGTGTTGCTCCAGTGACTTCAGGATCCCTCTAGACTTGAGACAGTGATCTTGGGTTTTCTCTGGAGTGCCATCAAGGAAATGAGGGCTTTTTTCTCGTTTGATGTGGAACACGGAATTGCTCTACACGCAGTGCAGGGGAATCGGGCCTCATCTCGCGGCAAGGGGGATGTCTCATGGTTTTTCTCAAGTTGCGGCCGGAACCTGGGGTATATTCTCAAGTTACGACGGGGAGGGCCCTTCCAGACACGTGTTAGATCAGCGACGTCAGGACTCCTGCCTAGGTGCGAGGGACACCTCGGGATTCTCCTCGAGTCCTGGCATGGCAATTGGGATGCGTCTCCACGTGAGGCGGGAGACCAGGGTCCCTTTCCACGTGCCACAGGGATCCTGGGACTCCTATCCATTTTCAAGAGGAGTCAGGCATCGTCTCCTTTGGAAGCATTGATCTCCGCAGACCTCTCGAGTTTTCAAAGGATGTGAGGCCTCCGGTCGCTAGGAGGCGGAGAATTAGGTCTTTCTCTGTGGTTTCCACAGGGGATTCAGACATCCCTTCGTCTTGGGAGATGAAAGACGAGCCTGCATTCAATTCACTGCAGGGATATCCGGCCTTACTTCGAGTCAGAGCATCTCGGTGTCTATTCCACTTGAGGCCACAAACTCAGGGTCCCTCTCACATACCTGTAGCTGAGAGAAGCCTCCTCTTGAGGTGCTTGTGAAACTTTGGTATTCCTCTTGAGTCGAAGCCAGGGACTAAGCTCTCATCTCGAGTTGATTTGGGGTCCACGGAGCCCTTTCGTGTTGCTCCAGTGACCTCAGGATCCCTCTAGACTTGAGACAGTGATCTTGGGTTTTCTCTGGAGTGCCATCAAGGAAATCAAGGCTCCTTTCACTTTTGATGTCGAACACGGAATTGCTCTGCACGCAGGGCAGGGGAATCGGGCCTCATCTCGTGGTGAGGGGGAAGTCTCATGGTTTTTCTCGAGTTGCGGCCAGAACCTGGGGTATATTCTCGAGTTCGGACGGGGAGTGCCCTTCCAGACACGTGTTTGTTCAGCGACGTCAGGACTCCTGCCTAGGTGCGAGGGACACCTCGGGATTCTCCTCGAGTCTTGGCATGGCAATTGGGACGCGTCTCCACGTGAGGCGGGAGACCCAGGGTCCCTCTCCACGTGCCACTGGGATCCTGGGACTCCTATCCATTTTCAATAGGAGTCAGGCATCGTCTCCTTTGAAAGCATTGATCTCCGCAGACCTCTCGAGTTTTCAAAGGTTGTGAGGCCTCCGGTAGCGATGAGGTGGAGAACTAGGTCTTTCTCAGTGGTCTCCACAGGGTATTCAGACATCCCTTCGTCTTGGGAGATGCATGAAGAGCCTGCATTCAATTCACTGCAGGGATATTCGGCCTTACTTCGAGTCAGAGCATATCGGTGTCCATTCCACTTGAGGCCACAAAATCAGGGTCCCTCTCACATAACTGTAGCTGAGAGAAGCCTCCTCTTGAGGTGCTTGTGGAAATCTGGTATTCCTCTTGAGTCGAAGCCAGGGACTAAGCTCTCATCTCGAGTTGATTTGGGGTCCACGGAGCCCTTTCGTGTTGCTACAGTGACCTCAGGATCCCTCTAGACTTGAGACAGTGATCTTGGGTTTTCTCTGGAGTGCCATCAAGGATATCAAGGCTCCTTTCAACTTTGATGTGGAACACGGCATTGCTCTGCACGCAGTGCAGGGAAATTCGGCCTCATCTCGCGGCGAGTTTGAAGTCTCATGGTTTTACTCGAGTTGCGGCCGGAACCTGGGGTATGTTCCCGAGTTACGACGGTGAGGTCCCTTCCAGACACGTGTTTGTTCAGCGACGTCAGGACTCCTGCCTAGGTGCGAGGGACAACTTGGGATTCTCCTCGAGTCTTGGCATGGCAATTGGGACGCGTCTCCACGTGAGGTGGGAGACCCAGGGTCCCTTTCCACGTGATTCAGGGATCCTGGGACTCCTATCCATTTTCAAGAAGAGTCAGGCATCGTCTCCTTTGGAAGCATTGATCTCCGCGGACCTCTCGAGTTTTCAAAGGATATGAGGCCTCTGGTCGCGATGAGGCGGAAAACTAGGTCTTTCTCTGTGGTCTCCACATGGGATTCAGACATTCCTTCGTCTTGGGAGATGCAAGACGAGCCTGCATTCAATTCACTGCAGGGATATCCGGCCTTACTTGGAGTCAGAGCATCTCGGTGTCCATTCCACTTGAGGCCACAAACTCAGGGTCCCTCTCACATACCTGTAGCTGAGAGAAGCCTCCTCTTGAGGTGCTTGTGGAAAGTTGGTATTCCTCTTGAGTCGAAGCCAGGGACTAAGCTCTCATCTCGAGTTGATTTGGGGTCCACGGAGCCCTTTCGTGTTGCTCCAGTGACCTCAGGATCCCTCTAGACTTGAGACAGTGATCTTGGGTTTTCTCTGGAGTGTCATCAAGGAAATCAAGGCTCCTTTCACGTTTGATGTGGAACACGGAATTGCTCTGGACGCAGTGCAGGGGAATCGGGCCTCATCTAGCGGCGAGGGAGAAGTCTCATGGTTTTTCTCGAGTCGAAGCCGGAACCTGGGGTATATTCTCGAGTTACGACGGGGAGGTCCCTTCCATACACGTGTTTGTTCAGCGACGTCAGGACTCCAGCCTAGGTGCGAGGGACACCTCGGGATTTTCCTTGAGTCTTGGCATGGCAATTGGGACGCGTCTCCACGTGAGGCGGGAGACGCAGGGTCCCTTTCCACGTGCCACAGGGATCCTGGGACTCCTATCCATTTTCAAGAGGAGTCAGGCATCGTCTCCTTTGCAAGCATTGATCTCCGCAGACCTCTCGAGTTTTCAAAGGATGTGAGGCCTCCGATCGCGTTGAGGCGGAGGACTAGGTCTTTCTCTGTGGTCTCCACAGGGGATTCAGACATCCGTTGGTCTTGGGAGATGCAAGACGATCCTGCATTCAATTCACTGCATGGATATCCGGCCTTACTTCGAGTCAGAGCATCTCCGTGTCCATTCCACTTGAGGCCAAAAACTCAGGGTCCCTCTCACATACCTGTAGCTGAGAGAAGCCTCCTCTTGAGGTGCTTGTGGAAAGTTGGTATTCCTCTTGAGTCAAAGCCAGGGACTAAGCTCTCATCTCGAGTTGATTTGGGGTCCACGGAGCCCTTTCGTGTTGCTCCAGTGACCTCAGGATCCCTCTAGACTTGAGACAGTGATCTTGGGGTTTCTCTGGAGTGCCGTCAAGGAAATCAAGGCTCCTTTCACGTTTGATGTGGAACACGGAATTGCTCTGCACGCAGTGCAGGGGAATCGGGCCTCATGTCGCGGCGAGGGGGAAGTCTCATGGTTTTTCTCGAGTTGCGGCCGGAACCTGGGGTATATTCTCGAGTTACGACGGGGAGGGCCCTTCCTGACACGTGTTTGTTCATCTACGTCAGGACGCCTGCCTAGGTGCGAGGGACACCTCGGGATTCTCCTCGAGTCTTGGCATGGCAATTGGGACGCGTCTCCACGTGAGGCAGGAGACCCAGGGTCCCTTTCGACGTGCCACAGGGATCCTGGGACTCCTATCCATTTTCAAGAGGAGTCAGGCATCGTCTCCTTTGGAAGCATTGATCTCCTTGGACCTCTCGAGTTTTCAAAGGATGTGAGGCCTCCGGTCGCAATGAGGCGGAGGACTAGGTCTTTCTCTGTGGACTCCACAGGGGATTCAGACAACCCATCGTCTTGGGAGATGCAAGACGAGCCTGCATTCAATTCACTGCAGGGATATCTGGCCTTACTTCGAGTCAGAGCATCTCGGTGTCCATTCCACTTGAGGCCACAAACTCAGGGTCCCTCTCACATACCTGTAGCTGAGAGAAGCCTCCTCTTGAGGTACTTGTGGAAAGTTGGTATTCCTCTTGAGTCGAAGCCAGGGACTAAGCTCTCATCTTGAGTTGATTTGGGGTCCACGGAGCCCTTTCCTGTTGCTCCAGTGACCTCAGGATCCCTCTAGACTTGAGACAGTGATCTTGGGTTTTCTCTGGAGTGCCATCAAGGATATCAAGGCTCCTTTCACGTTTGATGTGGAACACGGAATTGCTCTGTACGCAGTGCAGGGGAATCGGGCCTCATGTCGCGGCGAGGGGGAAGTCTCATGGTTTCTCTCGAGTTGAGGCCGGACCTGGGGTATATTCTCGAGTTACGATGGGGAGGTCCCTTCCATACACGTGTTTGTTCAGCGACGTCAGGACTCCAGCCTAGGTGCGAGGGACACCTCGGGATTCTCCTCGAGTCTTTGCATGGCATTTGGGACGCGTCTCCACTTGAGGCGGGAGACGCAGGGTCCCTTTCCACGTGTCACAGGGATCCTGGGACTCCTATCCATTTTCAAGAGGAGTCAGGCATCGTCTCCTTTGGAAGCATTGATCTCCGCAGACCTCTCGAGTTTTCAAAGGATGTGAGGCCTCTGGTCGCGTTGAGGCGGAGGACTAGGTCTTTCTCTGTGGTCTCCACAGGGGATTCAGACAACCATTCGTCTTGGGAGATGCAAGACGAGCCTGCATTCAATTCACTGCAGGGATATCTGGCCTTACTTCGAGTCAGAGCATCTCGTTGTCCATTCCACTTGAGGTCACAAACTCAGGGTCCCTCTCACATACCTGTAGCTGAGAGAAGCATCCTGTTGAGGTGCTTTTGGAAAGTTGGTATTCTTCTTGAGTCGAAGCCAGGGACTAAGCTCTCATCTCGAGTTGATTTGGGGTCCACGGAGCCCATTCGTGTTGCTCCAGTGACCTCAGGATCCCTCTAGACTTGAAACAGTGATATGGGTTTTCTCTGGAGTGCCGTCCAGGAAATCAAGGCTCCTTTCACGTATGATGTGGAACACGGAATTGCTCTGCATGCAGTGCAGGGGAATCGGGCCTCATCTCGCGGCGAGGGGGAAGTCTCATGGTTTTTCTCGAGTTGCGGCCGGAACCTGGGGTGTATTCTCGAGTTACGACGGGGAGGGCCCTTCCAGACACGTGTTTGTTCAGCGACGTAAGGACTCCAGCCTAGGTGCGAGGGACACCTCGGGATTCTCCTCGAGTCTTGGCATGGCAATTGGGACGCGTCTCCACGTGAGGCGGGAGACGCAGGGTCCCTTTCCACGTGCCACAGGGATCCTTGGACTCCTATCCATTTTCAAAGGAGTCAGGCATCGTCTCCTTTGGAAGCATTGATCTCCGCGGATGTCTCGAGTTTTCAAAGGATGTGAGGCCTCCGGTCGCGTTGAGGCGGAGGACTAGGTCTTTCTCTGTGGTCTCCACATGGGATTCAGACATTCCTTCGTCTTGGGAGATGCAAGACGAGCCTGCATTCAATTCACTGCAGGGATATCCGGCCTTACTTGGAGTCAGAGCATCTCGGTGTCCATTCCACTTGAGGCCACAAACTCAGGGTCCCTCTCACATACCTGTAGCTGAGAGAAGCCTCCTCTTGAGGTGCTTGTGGAAAGTTGGTATTCCTCTTGAGTCGAAGCCAGGGACTAAGCTCTCATCTCGAGTTGATTTGGGGTCCACGGAGCCCTTTCGTGTTGCTCCAGTGACCTCAGGATCCCTCTAGACTTGAGACAGTGATCTTGGGTTTTCTCTGGAGTGTCATCAAGGAAATCAAGGCTCCTTTCACGTTTGATGTGGAACACGGAATTGCTCTGGACGCAGTGCAGGGGAATCGGGCCTCATCTAGCGGCGAGGGAGAAGTCTCATGGTTTTTCTCGAGTCGAGGCCGGAACCTGGGGTATATTCTCGAGTTACGACGGGGAGGTCCCTTCCATACACGTGTTTGTTCAGCGACGTCAGGACTCCAGCCTAGGTGCGAGGGACACCTCGGGATTTTCCTTGAGTCTTGGCATGGCAATTGGGACGCGTCTCCACGTGAGGCGGGAGACGCAGGGTCCCTTTCCACGTGCCACAGGGATCCTGGGACTCCTATCCATTTTCAAGAGGAGTCAGGCATCGTCTCCTTTGCAAGCATTGATCTCCGCAGACCTCTCGAGTTTTCAAAGGATGTGAGGCCTCCGATCGCGTTGAGGCGGAGGACTAGGTCTTTCTCTGTGGTCTCCACAGGGGATTCAGACATCCGTTGGTCTTGGGAGATGCAAGACGATCCTGCATTCAATTCACTGCATGGATATCCGGCCTTACTTCGAGTCAGAGCATCTCCGTGTCCATTCCACTTGAGGCCAAAAACTCAGGGTCCCTCTCACATACCTGTAGCTGAGAGAAGCCTCCTCTTGAGGTGCTTGTGGAAAGTTGGTATTCCTCTTGAGTCAAAGCCAGGGACTAAGCTCTCATCTCGAGTTGATTTGGGGTCCACGGAGCCCTTTCGTGTTGCTCCAGTGACCTCAGGATCCCTCTAGACTTGAGACAGTGATCTTGGGGTTTCTCTGGAGTGCCGTCAAGGAAATCAAGGCTCCTTTCACGTTTGATGTGGAACACGGAATTGCTCTGGACGCAGTGCAGGGGAATCGGGCCTCATGTCGCGGCGAGGGGGAAGTCTCATGGTTTTTCTCGAGTTGCGGCCGGAACCTGGGGTATATTCTCGAGTTACGACGGGGAGGGCCCTTCCTGACACGTGTTTGTTCATCTACGTCAGGACGCCTGCCTAGGTGCGAGGGACACCTCGGGATTCTCCTCGAGTCTTGGCATGGCAAGTGGGACGCGTCTCCACGTGAGGCAGGAGACCCAGGGTCCCTTTCGACGTGCCACAGGGATCCTGGGACTCCTATCCATTTTCAAGAGGAGTCAGGCATCGTCTCCTTTGGAAGCATTGATCTCCTTGGACCTCTCGAGTTTTCAAAGGATGTGAGGCCTCCGGTCGCAATGAGGCGGAGGACTAGGTCTTTCTCTGTGGACTCCACAGGGGATTCAGACAACCCATCGTCTTGGGAGATGCAAGACGAGCCTGCATTCAATTCACTGCAGGGATATCTGGCCTTACTTCGAGTCAGAGCATCTCGGTGTCCATTCCACTTGAGGCCACAAACTCAGGGTCCCTCTCACATACCTGTAGCTGAGAGAAGCCTCCTCTTGAGGTACTTGTGGAAAGTTGGTATTCCTCTTGAGTCGAAGCCAGGGACTAAGCTCTCATCTTGAGTTGATTTGGGGTCCACGGAGCCCTTTCCTGTTGCTCCAGTGACCTCAGGATCCCTCTAGACTTGAGACAGTGATCTTGGGTTTTCTCTGGAGTGCCATCAAGGATATCAAGGCTCCTTTCACGTTTGATGTGGAACACGGAATTGCTCTGTACGCAGTGCAGGGGAATCGGGCCTCATGTCGCGGCGAGGGGGAAGTCTCATGGTTTCTCTCGAGTTGAGGCCGGACCTGGGGTATATTCTCGAGTTACGATGGGGAGGTCCCTTCCATACACGTGTTTGTTCAGCGACGTCAGGACTCCAGCCTAGGTGCGAGGGACACCTCGGGATTCTCCTCGAGTCTTTGCATGGCATTTGGGACGCGTCTCCACTTGAGGCGGGAGACGCAGGGTCCCTTTCCACGTGTCACAGGGATCCTGGGACTCCTATCCATTTTCAAGAGGAGTCAGGCATCGTCTCCTTTGGAAGCATTGATCTCCGCAGACCTCTCGAGTTTTCAAAGGATGTGAGGCCTCTGGTCGCGTTGAGGCGGAGGACTAGGTCTTTCTCTGTGGTCTCCACAGGGGATTCAGACAACCATTCGTCTTGGGAGATGCAAGACGAGCCTGCATTCAATTCACTGCAGGGATATCTGGCCTTACTTCGAGTCAGAGCATCTCGTTGTCCATTCCACTTGAGGTCACAAACTCAGGGTCCCTCTCACATACCTGTAGCTGAGAGAAGCATCCTGTTGAGGTGCTTTTGGAAAGTTGGTATTCTTCTTGAGTCGAAGCCAGGGACTAAGCTCTCATCTCGAGTTGATTTGGGGTCCACGGAGCCCATTCGTGTTGCTCCAGTGACCTCAGGATCCCTCTAGACTTGAAACAGTGATATGGGTTTTCTCTGGAGTGCCGTCCAGGAAATCAAGGCTCCTTTCACGTATGATGTGGAACACGGAATTGCTCTGCACGCAGTGCAGGGGAATCGGGCCTCATCTCGCGGCGAGGGGGAAGTCTCATGGTTTTTCTCGAGTTGCGGCCGGAACCTGGGGTGTATTCTCGAGTTACGACGGGGAGGGCCCTTCCAGACACGTGTTTGTTCAGCGACGTAAGGACTCCAGCCTAGGTGCGAGGGACACCTCGGGATTCTCCTCGAGTCTTGGCATGGCAATTGGGACGCGTCTCCACGTGAGGCGGGAGACGCAGGGTCCCTTTCCACGTGCCACAGGGATCCTTGGACTCCTATCCATTTTCAAAGGAGTCAGGCATCGTCTCCTTTGGAAGCATTGATCTCCGCGGATGTCTCGAGTTTTCAAAGGATGTGAGGCCTCCGGTCGCGTTGAGGCGGAGGACTAGGTCTTTCTCTGTGGTCTCCACAGGGGATTCAGACAACCCTTCGTCTTGGGAGATGCAAGACGAGCCTGCATTCAATTCACTGCAGGGATATCTGGCCTTACTTCGAGTCAGAGCATCTCGGTGTCCATTCGACTTGAGGCCACAAACTCAGGGTCCCTCTCACATACCTGTAGCTGAGAGAAGCCTCCTCTTGAGGTGCTTGTGGAAACTTGGTATTCCTCTTGAGTCGAAGCCAGGGACTAAGCTCTCATCTCGAGTTGATTTGGGGTCCACGGAGCCCTTTCGTGTTGCTCCAGTGACCTCAGGATCCCCCTAGACTTGAGACAGTGACCTTGGGTTTTCTCTGGAGTGCCATCAAGGAAATCAAGGCTCCTTTCACGTTTGACGTGGAACACGGAATTGCTCTGCACGCAGTGCAGGGGAATCGGACCTCATCTCGCGGCGAGGGGGAAGTCTCATGGTTTATCTCGAGTTGCGGCCGGAACCTGGGGTATATTCTCGAGTTACGACGGGGAGGGCCCTTCCTTACACGTGTTTGTTCAGCGACGTCAGGACTCCTGCATAGGTGCGAGGGACACCTCGGGATTCTCCTCGAGTCTTGGCATGGCAATTGGGACGCGTCTCCACGTGAGGCGGGAGACCCAGGGTCCCTTTCCACGTGCCACAGGGATCCTGGGACTCCTATCCATTTTCAAGAGGAGTCAGGCATCGTCTCCTTTGGAAGCATTGATCTCCCTGGACCTCTCGAGTTTTCAAAGGATGTGAGGCCTCCGGTCGCGATGAGGCGGAGGACTAGGTCTTTCTCTGTGGACTCCACAGGGAATTCAGACATCCCTTCGTCTTGGGAGATGCAAGATGAGCCTGCATTCAATTCACTCCAGGGATATCTGGTCTTAGTTCGAGTCACAGCATCTCGGTGTCCATTCCACTTGAGGCCACAAACTCAGGGTCCCTCTCACATACCTGTAGCTGAGAGAAGCCTCTTCTTGAGGTGCTTGTGGAACGTTGGTATTCCTCTTGAGTCGAAGCCAGGGACTAAGCTCTCATCTCGAGTTGATTTGGGGTCCACGGAGCCCTTTCCTGTTGCTCCAGTGACCTCAGGATCCCTCTAGACTTGAGACACTGATCTTGGGTTTTCTCTGGAGTGCCAGCAAGGAAATCAAGGCTCCTTTCACATTTGATGTGGAACACGGAATTGCTGTGCACGCAGTGCAGGGGAATCGGGCCTCATCTCGCGGCGAGGGGGAAGTCTCATGGTTTTTCTCGAGTTGCGGCCCGAACCTGGGGTATATTCTCGAGTTACGACGGGGAGGGCCCTTCCAGACACGTGTTTGTTCAGCGACGTCAGGACTCCTGCCTAGGTGCGAGGGACACCTCGGGATTCTCCTCGAGCCTTGGCATGGCAATTGGGACGCGTCTCCACGTGAGGCGGGAGACCCACGGTCCCTTTCCACGTGCCACAGGGATCCTGGGACTCCTATCCATTTTCAAGAGGAGTCAGGCATCGTCTCCTTTGGAAGCCTTGATCTCCGTGGACGTCTCGAGTTTTCAAAGGATGTGAGGCCTCCAGTCGTGAAGAGGTGGAGAACTAGGTCTTCTCTGTGGTCTCCCCAGGGGATTCAGACATCCCTTCATCTTGGGAGATGGAAGACGAGCCTGCATTCAATTCACTGCAGGGATATCCGGCCTTACTTAGAGTCAGAGCATCTCGGTGTCCATTCCACTTGAGGCCACAAACTCAGGGTCCCTCTCACATACCTGTAGCTGAGAGAAGCCTCCTCTTGAGGTGCTTGTGGAAAGTTGGTATTCCTCTTGAGTCGAAGCCAGGGACTAAGCTCTCATCTCGAGTTGATTTGGGGTCCACGGAGCCCTTTCCTGTTGCTACAGTGACCTCAGGATCCCTCTAGACTTGAGACAGTGATCTTGGGTTTTCTCTGGAGTGCCATCAAGGAAATCAAGACTCCTTTCAAGTTTGATGTGAAACACGGAATTGTTCTGCACGCAGTGCAGGGGAATCGGGCCTCATCTCGCGGCAAGGGGGATATCTCATGGTTTTTCTCAAGTTTCGGCCGAAACCTGGGGTATATTCCCGAGTTACGACGGGGAGGGCCCTTCCAGACACGTGTTTGTTCAGCGAAGTCAGGACTCCTGCCTAGGTGCGAGGGACACCTCTGGATTCTCCTCGAGTCTTGGCATGGCAATTGGGACGTGTCTCCACGTGAGGCGGGAGACCCAGGGTCCCTTTCCCCGTGCCACAGGGATGCTGGGACACCTATCCATTTTCAAGAGGAGTCAGGCATCGTCTCCTTCGGAAGTATTGATCTCCACGGACCTCTCGAGTTTTCAAAGGATATGAGGCCTCCGGTTGCGTTGAGGTGGAGGACTAGGTCTTTCTCTGTGGTCTCCACAGTGGATTCAGACATCCCTTCATCTTGGGAGATCCAAGACGAGCCTGCATTCAATTCACTGCCGGGATATCCGGCCTTACTTCGAGTCAGAGCATCTCGGTGTCCATTCCACTTGAGGCCACAAACTCAGGGTCCCTCAAATATACCTGTAGCTGAGAGAAGCCTCCTCTTGAGGTGCTTGTGGAAAGTTGGTATTCCACTTGAGTTGAAGCCAGGGACTAAGCTCTCATCTCGAGTTGATTTGGGGTCCACGAAGCCCTTTCCTGTTGGTCCAGTGACCTCAGATTCCTCTAGACTTGAAACAGTGATCTTGGGTTTTCTCTGGAGTGCCATCAAGGAAATCAAGGCTCCTTTCAAGTTTGATGTGGAACACGGAATTGCTCTGCACGCAGTGCAGGGGAATCGGGCATCATCTCGCGGCAAGGGGGATGTCTCATGGTTTTTCTCAAGTTGCGGCTGAAACCTGGAGTATATTCTCGAGTTACGACGAGGAGGGCCCTTCCAGACACGTGTTTGTTCAGGGACGTCAGGACTCCTGCCTAGGTGCGAGGGACACCTCGGGATTCTCCTCGAGTCTTGGCATGGCAATTGGGATGCGTCTCCACGTGAGGCGGGAGACCCAGGGTCCCTTTCCACGTGCCACAGGGATCCTGGGACTCCTATCCATTTTCAAGAAGAGTCAGGCATCTTCTTCGTTGGAAGCACTGATCTCCGCGGACCTCTCGTGTTTTCAAAGGATGTGAGGCCTTCGGTCTCGATGAGGCGGAGAACGAGGTCTTTCTCTGTGGTCTCCACAGGGGATTCAGACAACCCTTCGTCTTGGGAGATGCAAGACGATCCTGCATTCAATTCACTGCAGGGATAACCGGCCTTACTTCGAGTCAGAGCATCTCGGTGTCCATTCCACTTGAGGCCACAAACTCAGGGTCCCTCTCACATACCTGTAGCTGAGAGAAGCCTCCTCTTGAGGTGCTTGTGGAAAGTTGGTATTCCTCTTGAGTCGAAGCCAGGGACTAAGCTCTCATCTCGAGTTGATTTGGGGTCCACGGAGCCCTTTCTTGTTGCTCCAGTGACCTCAGGATCCCTCTAGACTTGAGACAGTGATCTTGGGTTTTCTCTGGAGTGCCATCAAGGAAATCAAGGCTCCTTTCTTTTTTGATGTGTAATACGGAATTCCTCTGCACGCAGGGCAGGGGAATCGGGCCTCATCTCGCGGCGAGGGGGAAGTCTCATAGTTTTTCTCGAGTTGCGGCCGGAACTTGGGGTATATTCTCGAGTTACGACGGGGAGGGCCCTTCCAGACACGTGTGTGTTCAGCGACGTAAGGACTCCAGCCTAGGTGCGAGGGACACCTCGGGATTCTCCTCGAGTCTTGGCATGGCAATTGGGACGCGTCTCCACGTGAGGCGGGAGACGCAGGGTCCCTTTCCACGTGCCACAGGGATCCTTGGACTCCTATCCATTTTCAAAGGAGTCAGGCATCGTCTCCTTTGGAAGCATTGATCTCCGCGGACGTCTCGAGTTTTCAAAGGATGTGAGGCCTCCGGTCGCGTTGAGGCGGAGGACTAGGTCTTTCTCTGTGGTCTCCACAGGGGATTCAGACAACCCTTCGTCTTGGGAGATGCAAGACGAGCCTGCATTCAATTCACTGCAGGGATATCTGGCCTTACTTCGAGTCAGAGCATCTCGGTGTCCATTCGACTTGAGGCCACAAACTCAGGGTCCCTCTCACATACCTGTAGCTGAGAGAAGCCTCCTCTTGAGGTGCTTGTGGAAACTTGGTATTCCTCTTGAGTCGAAGCCAGGGACTAAGCTCTCATCTCGAGTTGATTTGGGGTCCACGGAGCCCTTTCGTGTTGCTCCAGTGACCTCAGGATCCCCCTAGACTTGAGACAGTGACCTTGGGTTTTCTCTGGAGTGCCATCAAGGAAATCAAGGCTCCTTTCACGTTTGACGTGGAACACGGAATTGCTCTGCACGCAGTGCAGGGGAATCGGACCTCATCTCGCGGCGAGGGGGAAGTCTCATGGTTTATCTCGTGTTGCGGCCGGAACCTGGGGTATATTCTCGAGTTACGACGGGGAGGGCCCTTCCTTACACGTGTTTGTTCAGCGACGTCAGGACTCCTGCATAGGTGCGAGGGACACCTCGGGATTCTCCTCGAGTCTTGGCATGGCAATTGGGACGCGTCTCCACGTGAGGCGGGAGACCCAGGGTCCCTTTCCACGTGCCACAGGGATCCTGGGACTCCTATCCATTTTCAAGAGGAGTCAGGCATCGTCTCCTTTGGAAGCATTGATCTCCCTGGACCTCTCGAGTTTTCAAAGGATGTGAGGCCTCCGGTCGCGATGAGGCGGAGGACTAGGTCTTTCTCTGTGGACTCCACAGGGAATTCAGACATCCCTTTGTCTTGGGAGATGCAAGATGAGCCTGCATTCAATTCACTCCAGGGATATCTGGTCTTAGTTCGTGTCACAGCATCTCGGTGTCCATTCCACTTGAGGCCACAAACTCAGGGTCCCTCTCACATACCTGTAGCTGAGAGAAGCCTCCTCTTGAGGTGCTTGTGGAAAGTTGGTATTCCTCTTGAGTCGAAGCCAGGGACTAAGCTCTCATCTCGAGTTGATTTGGGGTCCACGGAGCCCTTTCGTGTTGCTCCAGTGACCTCAGGATCCCCCTAGACTTGAGACAGTGACCTTGGGTTTTCTCTGGAGTGCCATCAAGGAAATCAAGGATCCTTTCACATTTGATGTGGAACACGGAATTGCTGTGCACGCAGTGCAGGGGAATCGGGCCTCATCTCGCGGCGAGGGGGAAGTCTCATGGTTTTTCTCGAGTTGCGGCCCGAACCTGGGGTATATTCTCGAGTTACGACGGGGAGGGCCCTTCCAGACACGTGTTTGTTCAGCGACGTCAGGACTCCTGCCTAGGTGCGAGGGACACCTCGGGATTCTCCTCGAGCCTTGGCATGGCAATTGGGACGCGTCTCCACGTGAGGCGGGAGACCCACGGTCCCTTTCCACGTGCCACAGGGATCCTGGGACTCCTATCCATTTTCAAGAGGAGTCAGGCATCGTCTCCTTTGGAAGCCTTGATCTCCGTGGACGTCTCGAGTTTTCAAAGGATGTGAGGCCTCCAGTCGTGAAGAGGTGGAGAACTAGGTCTTCTCTGTGGTCTCCCCAGGGGATTCAGACATCCCTTCATCTTGGGAGATGGAAGACGAGCCTGCATTCAATTCACTGCAGGGATATCCGGCCTTACTTAGAGTCAGAGCATCTCGGTGTCCATTCCACTTGAGGCCACAAACTCAGGGTCCCTCTCACATACCTGTAGCTGAGAGAAGCCTCCTCTTGAGGTGCTTGTGGAAAGTTGGTATTCCTCTTGAGTCGAAGCCAGGGACTAAGCTCTCATCTCGAGTTGATTTGGGGTCCACGGAGCCCTTTCCTGTTGCTACAGTGACCTCAGGATCCCTCTAGACTTGAGACAGTGATCTTGGGTTTTCTCTGGAGTGCCATCAAGGAAATCAAGACTCCTTTCAAGTTTGATGTGAAACACGGAATTGTTCTGCACGCAGTGCAGGGGAATCGGGCCTCATCTCGCGGCAAGGGGGATATCTCATGGTTTTTCTCAAGTTTCGGCCGAAACCTGGGGTATATTCCCGAGTTACGACGGGGAGGGCCCTTCCAGACACGTGTTTGTTCAGCGAAGTCAGGACTCCTGCCTAGGTGCGAGGGACACCTCTGGATTCTCCTCGAGTCTTGGCATGGCAATTGGGACGTGTCTCCACGTGAGGCGGGAGACCCAGGGTCCCTTTCCCCGTGCCACAGGGATGCTGGGACACCTATCCATTTTCAAGAGGAGTCAGGCATCGTCTCCTTCGGAAGTATTGATCTCCACGGACCTCTCGAGTTTTCAAAGGATATGAGGCCTCCGGTTGCGTTGAGGTGGAGGACTAGGTCTTTCTCTGTGGTCTCCACAGTGGATTCAGACATCCCTTCATCTTGGGAGATCCAAGACGAGCCTGCATTCAATTCACTGCCGGGATATCCGGCCTTACTTCGAGTCAGAGCATCTCGGTGTCCATTCCACTTGAGGCCACAAACTCAGGGTCCCTCAAATATACCTGTAGCTGAGAGAAGCCTCCTCTTGAGGTGCTTGTGGAAAGTTGGTATTCCACTTGAGTTGAAGCCAGGGACTAAGCTCTCATCTCGAGTTGATTTGGGGTCCACGAAGCCCTTTCCTGTTGGTCCAGTGACCTCAGATTCCTCTAGACTTGAAACAGTGATCTTGGGTTTTCTCTGGAGTGCCATCAAGGAAATCAAGGCTCCTTTCAAGTTTGATGTGGAACACGGAATTGCTCTGCACGCAGTGCAGGGGAATCGGGCATCATCTCGCGGCAAGGGGGATGTCTCATGGTTTTTCTCAAGTTGCGGCTGAAACCTGGAGTATATTCTCGAGTTACGACGAGGAGGGCCCTTCCAGACACGTGTTTGTTCAGGGACGTCAGGACTCCTGCCTAGGTGCGAGGGACACCTCGGGATTCTCCTCGAGTCTTGGCATGGCAATTGGGATGCGTCTCCACGTGAGGCGGGAGACCCAGGGTCCCTTTCCACGTGCCACAGGGATCCTGGGACTCCTATCCATTTTCAAGAAGAGTCAGGCATCTTCTTCTTTGGAAGCACTGATCTCCGCGGACCTCTCGTGTTTTCAAAGGATGTGAGGCCTTCGGTCTCGATGAGGCGGAGAACGAGGTCTTTCTCTGTGGTCTCCACAGGGGATTCAGACAACCCTTCGTCTTGGGAGATGCAAGACGATCCTGCATTCAATTCACTGCAGGGATATCCGGCCTTACTTCGAGTCAGAGCATCTCGGTGTCCATTCCACTTGAGGCCACAAACTCAGGGTCCCTCTCACATACCTGTAGCTGAGAGAAGCCTCCTCTTGAGGTGCTTGTGGAAAGTTGGTATTCCTCTTGAGTCGAAGCCAGGGACTAAGCTCTCATCTCGAGTTGATGTGGGGTCCACGGAGCCCTTTCTTGTTGCTCCAGTGACCTCAGGATCCCTCTAGACTTGAGACAGTGATCTTGGGTTTTCTCTGGAGTGCCATCAAGGAAATCAAGGCTCCTTTCTTTTTTGATGTGTAATACGGAATTCCTCTGCACGCAGGGCAGGGGAATCGGGCCTCATCTCGCGGCGAGGGGGAAGTCTCATAGTTTTTCTCGAGTTGCGGCCGGAACTTGGGGTATATTCTCGAGTTACGACGGGGAGGGCCCTTCCAGACACGTGTGTGTTCAGCGACGTAAGGACTCCAGCCTAGGTGCGAGGGACACCTCGGGATTCTCCTCGAGTCTTGGCATGGCAATTGGGACGGGTCTCCACGTGAGGCGGGAGACGCAGGGTCCCTTTCCACGTGCCACAGGGATCCTTGGACTCCTATCCATTTTCAAAGGAGTCAGGCATCGTCTCCTTTGGAAGCATTGATCTCCGCGGACGTCTCGAGTTTTCAAAGGATGTGAGGCCTCCGGTCGCGTTGAGGCGGAGGACTAGGTCTTTCTCTGTGGTCTCCACAGGGGATTCAGACAACCCTTCGTCTTGGGAGATGCAAGACGAGCCTGCATTCAATTCACTGCAGGGATATCTGGCCTTACTTCGAGTCAGAGCATCTCGGTGTCCATTCGACTTGAGGCCACAAACTCAGGGTCCCTCTCACATACCTGTAGCTGAGAGAAGCCTCCTCTTGAGGTGCTTGTGGAAACTTGGTATTCCTCTTGAGTCGAAGCCAGGGACTAAGCTCTCATCTCGAGTTGATTTGGGGTCCACGGAGCCCTTTCGTGTTGCTCCAGTGACCTCAGGATCCCCCTAGACTTGAGACAGTGACCTTGGGTTTTCTCTGGAGTGCCATCAAGGAAATCAAGGCTCCTTTCACGTTTGACGTGGAACACGGAATTGCTCTGCACGCAGTGCAGGGGAATCGGACCTCATCTCGCGGCGAGGGGGAAGTCTCATGGTTTATCTCGTGTTGCGGCCGGAACCTGGGGTATATTCTCGAGTTACGACGGGGAGGGCCCTTCCTTACACGTGTTTGTTCAGCGACGTCAGGACTCCTGCATAGGTGCGAGGGACACCTCGGGATTCTCCTCGAGTCTTGGCATGGCAATTGGGACGCGTCTCCACGTGAGGCGGGAGACCCAGGGTCCCTTTCCACGTGCCACAGGGATCCTGGGACTCCTATCCATTTTCAAGAGGAGTCAGGCATCGTCTCCTTTGGAAGCATTGATCTCCCTGGACCTCTCGAGTTTTCAAAGGATGTGAGGCCTCCGGTCGCGATGAGGCGGAGGACTAGGTCTTTCTCTGTGGACTCCACAGGGAATTCAGACATCCCTTTGTCTTGGGAGATGCAAGATGAGCCTGCATTCAATTCACTCCAGGGATATCTGGTCTTAGTTCGTGTCACAGCATCTCGGTGTCCATTCCACTTGAGGCCACAAACTCAGGGTCCCTCTCACATACCTGTAGCTGAGAGAAGCCTCCTCTTGAGGTGCTTGTGGAACGTTGGTATTCCTCTTGAGTCGAAGCCAGGGACTAAGCTCTCATCTCGAGTTGATTTGGGGTCCACGGAGCCCTTTCCTGTTGCTCCAGTGACCTCAGGATCCCTCTAGACTTGAGACACTGATCTTGGGTTTTCTCTGGAGTGCCAGCAAGGAAATCAAGGCTCCTTTCACATTTGATGTGGAACACGGAATTGCTGTGCACGCAGTGCAGGGGAATCGGGCCTCATCTCGCGGCGAGGGGGAAGTCTCATGGTTTTTCTCGAGTTGCGGCCGGAACCTGGGGTATATTCTCGAGTTACGACGGGGAGGGCCCTTCCAGACACGTGTTTGTTCAGCGACGTCAGGACTCCTGCCTAGGTGCGAGGGACACCTCGGGATTCTCCTCGAGCCTTGGCATGGCAATTGGGACGCGTCTCCACGTGAGGCGGGAGACCCACGGTCCCTTTCCACGTGCCACAGGGATCCTGGGACTCCTATCCATTTTCAAGAGGAGTCAGGCATCGTCTCCTTTGGAAGCCTTGATCTCCGTGGACGTCTCGAGTTTTCAAAGGATGTGAGGCCTCCAGTCGTGAAGAGGTGGAGAACTAGGTCTTCTCTGTGGTCTCCCCAGGGGATTCAGACATCCCTTCATCTTGGGAGATTGAAGACGAGCCTGCATTCAATTCACTGCAGGGATATCCGGCCTTACTTAGAGTCAGAGCATCTCGGTGTCCATTCCACTTGAGGCCACAAACTCAGGGTCCCTCTCACATACCTGTAGCTGAGAGAAGCCTCCTCTTGAGGTGCTTGTGGAAAGTTGGTATTCCTCTTGAGTCGAAGCCAGGGACTAAGCTCTCATCTCGAGTTGATTTGGGGTCCACGGAGCCCTTTCCTGTTGCTACAGTGACCTCAGGATCCCTCTAGACTTGAAACAGTGATCTTGGGTTTTCTCTGGAGTGCCATCAAGGAAATCAAGACTCCTTTCAAGTTTGATGTGGAACACGGAATTGTTCTGCACGCAGTGCAGGGGAATCGGGCCTCATCTCGCGGCAAGGGGGATATCTCATGGTTTTTCTCAAGTTTCGGCCGAAACCTGGGGTATATTCCCGAGTTACGACGGGGAGGGCCCTTCCAGACACGTGTTTGTTCAGCGAAGTCAGGACTCCTGCCTAGGTGCGAGGGACACCTCTGGATTCTCCTCGAGTCTTGGCATGGCAATTGGGACGTGTCTCCACGTGAGGCGGGAGACCCAGGGTCCCTTTCCCCGTGCCACAGGGATGCTGGGACACCTATCCATTTTCAAGAGGAGTCAGGCATCGTCTCCTTCGGAAGTATTGATCTCCGCGGACCTCTCGAGTTTTCAAAGGATATGAGGCCTCCGGTTGCGTTGAGGTGGAGGACTAGGTCTTTCTCTGGGTCTCCACAGTGGATTCAGACATCCCTTCATCTTGGGAGATCCAAGACGAGCCTGCATTCAATTCACTGCCGGGATATCCGGCCTTACTTCGAGTCAGAGCATCTCGGTGTCCATTCCACTTGAGGCCACAAACTCAGGGTCCCTCAAATATACCTGTAGCTGAGAGAAGCCTCCTCTTGAGGTGCTTGTGGAAAGTTGGTATTCCACTTGAGTTGAAGCCAGGGACTAAGCTCTCATCTCGAGTTGATTTGGGGTCCACGAAGCCCTTTCCTGTTGGTCCAGTGACCTCAGATTCCTCTAGACTTGAAACAGTGATCTTGGGTTTTCTCTGGAGTGCCATCAAGGAAATCAAGGCTCCTTTCAAGTTTGATGTGGAACACGGAATTGCTCTGCACGCAGTGCAGGGGAATCGGGCATCATCTCGCGGCAAGGGGGATGTCTCATGGTTTTTCTCAAGTTGCGGCTGAAACCTGGAGTATATTCTCGAGTTACGACGAGGAGGGCCCTTCCAGACACGTGTTTGTTCAGGGACGTCAGGACTCCTGCCTAGGTGCGAGGGACACCTCGGGATTCTCCTCGAGTCTTGGCATGGCAATTGGGATGCGTCTCCACGTGAGGCGGGAGACCCAGGGTCCCTTTCCACGTGCCACAGGGATCCTGGGACTCCTATCCATTTTCAAGAAGAGTCAGGCATCTTCTTCGTTGGAAGCACTGATCTCCGCGGACCTCTCGTGTTTTCAAAGGATGTGAGGCCTTCGGTCTCGATGAGGCGGAGAACGAGGTCTTTCTCTGTGGTCTCCACAGGGGATTCAGACAACCCTTCGTCTTGGGAGATGCAAGACGATCCTGCATTCAATTCACTGCAGGGATATCCGGCCTTACTTCGAGTCAGAGCATCTCGGTGTCCATTCCACTTGAGGCCACAAACTCAGGGTCCCTCTCACATACCTGTAGCTGAGAGAAGCCTCCTCTTGAGGTGCTTGTGGAAAGTTGGTATTCCTCTTGAGTCGAAGCCAGGGACTAAGCTCTCATCTCGAGTTGATTTGGGGTCCACGGAGCCCTTTCTTGTTGCTCCAGTGACCTCAGGATCCCTCTAGACTTGAGACAGTGATCTTGGGTTTTCTCTGGAGTGCCATCAAGGAAATCAAGGCTCCTTTCTTTTTTGATGTGTAATACGGAATTCCTCTGCACGCAGGGCAGGGGAATCGGGCCTCATCTCGCGGCGAGGGGGAAGTCTCATAGTTTTTCTCGAGTTGCGGCCGGAACTTGGGGTATATTCTCGAGTTACGACGGGGAGGGCCCTTCCAGACACGTGTTTGTTCAGCGACGTCAGGACTCCTGCCTAGGTGCGAGGGACACCTCGGGATTCTCCTCTAGTCTTGGCATGGCAATTGGGCCGCGTCTCCACGTGTTGCGGGAGACCCAGTGTCCCTTTCCACGTGCCACAGTAATCCTGGGACTCCTATCCATTTTCAAGAGGAGTCAGGCATCGTCTCCTTTGGAAGCATTGATCTCTGCAGACCTCTCGAGTTTTCAAAGGATGTGAGGCCTCCGGTCACGATGAGGCGGAGGACTAGGTCTTTCTCTGTGGTCTCCACAGGGGATTCAGACATCCCTCCTTCTTGGGAGATGCAAGACGAGCCTGCATTCAATTCACTGCAGGGATATCCGGCCTTACTTCGAGTCAGAGCATCTCGGTGTCCATTGCACTTGAGGCCACAAATTCAGGGTTCCTCTCACATACCTGTAGCTGAGAGAAGCTTCCTCTTGAGGTGCTTGTGGAAAGTTGGTATTCCTCTTGAGTCTAAGCCAGGGACTAAGCTCTCATCTCGAGTTGATTTGGGGTCCTTGGAGCCCTTTCGTGTTGCTCCAGTGACCTCAGGATCCCTCTAGACTTGAGACACTGATCTTGGGTTTTCTCTGGAGTGCCATCAAGGAAATCAAGGCTCCTTTCATTTTTGATATGGAATACGGAATTGCTCTGCACGCAGGGCAGGGGAGTCGGGCCTCATCTCGCGGCGAGGGGGAAGTCTCATGGTTTTTCTCGAGTTGCGGCCGGCGCCTGTGGTATATTCCCGAGTTACGACGGGGAGGTGACTTCCAGACACGTGTTTGTTCAGCGACGTTAGGACTCCTGCCTAGGTGCGAGGGACACCTCGGGATTCTCCTCGAGTCTGGCATCACAATTGGGACGTGTCTCCACGTGAGGCGGGAGACCCAGGTTCCCTTTCCAAGTGCCACAGTGATCCTGGGACTCCTATCCATTTTTAATTAAAGTCAGGCATCGTCTCCTTTAGAAGCATTGATCTCTTCAGACCTCTCGAGTTTTCAAAGGATGTGAGGCCTCCGGTCGCGATGAGGTGGAGGAGTAGGTCTTTCTCTGTGGTCTCCACAGGTGATTCAGACAACCCTTCGTCTTGGGAGATGCAAGACGAGCCTGCATTCAATTCACTGCAGGGATATCCGGCCTTACTTCGAGTCAGAGCATCTCGGTGTCCATTCCACTTGAGGCCACAAACTCAGGGTCCCTCTCACATACCTGTAGCTGAGAGAAGCCTCCTCTTGAGGTGCTTGTGGAAAGTTGGTATTCCTCTTGAGTGGAAGCCAGGGACTAAGCTCTCATCTCGAGTTGATTTGGGGTCCACGGAGCCCTTTCTTGTTGCTCCAGTGACCACAGGATCCCTCTAGACTTGCGACAGTGATCTTGGGTTTTCTCTGGAGTGCCATCAAGGAAATCAAGGCTCCTTTCTTTTTTGATGTGGAATACGGAATTCCTCTGCACGCAGGGCAGGGGAATCGGGCCTCATCTCGCGGCGAGGGGGAAGTCTCATGGTTTTTCTCAAGTTGCGGCCGGAACTTGGGGTATATTCTCGAGTTACGACGGGGAGGGCCCTTCCAGACACGTGTTTGTTCAGCGACGTCAGGACTCCTGCCTAGGTGCGAGGGACACCTCGGGATTCTCCTCGAGTCTTGGCATGGCAATTGGGCCGCGTCTCCACGTGTGGCGGGAGACCCAGTGTCGCTTTCCACGTGCCACAGTAATCCTGGGACTCCTATCCATTTTCAAGAGGAGTCAGGCATCGTCTCCTTTGGAAGCATTGATCTCTGCAGACGTCTCGAGTTTTCAAAAGATGTGAGGCCTCCGGTCACGATGAGGCGGAGGACTAGGTCTTTCTCTGTGGTCTCCACAGGGGATTCAGACATCCCTTCGTCTTGGGAGATGCACGACGAGCCTGCATTCAATTCACTGCAGGGATATCCGGCCTTACTTCGAGTCAGAGCATCTCGGTGGCCATTCCATTTGAGGCCACAAACTCAGGGGCCCTCTCACATACCTGTAGCTGAGAGAAGCCTCCTCTTGAGGTGCTTGTGGAAGGTTGGTATTCCTCTTGAGTCGAAGCCAGGGACTAAGCTCTCATCTTGAGTTGATTTGGGGTCCTTGGAGCCCTTTCGTGTTGCTCCAGTGACCTCAGGATCCCTCTAGACTTGAGACACTGATCTTGGGTTTTCTCTGGAGTGCCATCAAGGAAATCAAGGCTCCTTTCATTTTTGATATGGAATACGGAATTGCTCTGCACGCAGGGCAGGGGAATCGGGCCTCATCTCGCGGCGAGGGGGAAGTCTCATGGTTTTTCTCGAGCTGCGGCCGGAACCTGGGGTATATTCTCGAGTTACGACGTGGAGGGCCCTTCCAGACACGTGTTTGTTCAGCGACGTCAGCACTCCTGCCTAGGTGCGAGGGACACCTCGGGATTCTCCTCGAGTCTTGGCATGGCAATTGGGACGCGTCTAAACGTGAGGCGGGAGACCCAGGGTCCCTTTCCACGTGCCACAGGGAACCTGGGACTCCTTTCCATTTTCAAGAGGAGTCAGGCATCGTCTCCTTTGGAAGCATTGATCTCCGTTGACCTCTCCAGTTTTCAAAGGATGTGAGGCCACAGGTCGCGATGAGGCGGAGAACTAGGTCTTTCTCTGTGGTCTCCACAGGGGATTCATACATCCCTTCGTCTTGGAAGATGCAAGACGAGCCTGCATTCCATTCTCTGCAGGGATATCCGGCCTTACTTCGAGTCAGAGCATCTCAGTGTCCATTCCACTTGAGGCCAAAAACTCAGGGTCCCTCTCACATACCTGTAGCTGAGAGAAGCCTCCTCTTGAGGTGCTTGTGGAAAGTTGGTATTCTTCTTGAGTCGAAGCCAGGGACTAAGCTCTCATCTCGAGTTGATTTGGGGTCCTGGAGCCCTTTCGTGTTACTACAGTGACCTCAGGATCCCTCTAGACTTGAGACAGTGATCTTGGGTTTTCTCTGGAATGCCATCAAGGAAATCAAGGCTCCTTTCACGTTTGATGTGGAACACAGAATTGCTCTGCACGCAGTGCAGGGGAATGGGGCCTCATCTCGCGGCGAGGAGTAAGTCTCATGGTTTTTCTCGAGTTGCGGCCGGAACCTGGGGTATATTCTCGAGTTATGACGGGGAGGGCCCTTCCAGACACGTGTTTGTTCAGCGACGTCAGGACTCCTGCCTAGGTGCGAGGGACACCTCCGGATTCTCCACGAGTATTGGCATGGTAATTGGGACGCGTCTCCACGTGATGCGGGAGACCCAGGGTCCCTTTCCACGTGCCACAGGGATCCTGGGACTCCTATCCATTTTCAAGAGGAGGCAGGCAACGTCTCCTTTGGAAGCATTGATCTCCGTGCACCTCCCCAATTTTCAAAGGAGGTGAGGCCTCCGTTCGCGTTGAGGCGGAGAACTAGGTCTTTCTCTGTGGTCTCCACAGGGGATTCAGACATCCCTTCGTCTTGGGAGATGCAAGACGAGCCTGCATTCAATTCACTGCATTGATATCGGGCCTTATTTCCAGTCAGAGCACCTCGGGGTCCATTCCACTTGAGGCCACAATCTGAGGGTCCCTCTCACATACCGGTAGCTGAGAGAAGCCTCCTCTTGCGGTGCTTGTGGAAAGTTCGTATTCCTCTTGAGTCGAAGCAAGGGTCTATGCTCTCATCTCGAGTTGATTTGGGGTCCACGGAGCCCTTTCGTGTTGCTACAGTGACCTCAGGATCCCTCTAGACTTGAGACAGTGATCTTGGGTTTTCTCTGGTGTGCCATCAAGGAAATCAAGTCTCCTTTCAAGTTTGATGTGGAACACGGAATTGCTCTGCATGCAGTGCAGGGGAATCGGGCCTCATCTCGCGGCGAGGGGGAAGTCTCATGGTTTTTCTCGAGTTGCGGCCGGAACCTGGGGTATATTCTCGAGTTACGACGGGGAGGGCACTTCCAGACACGTGTTTGTTCAGTGATGTCAGGACTCCTGCCTAGGTGCGAGGGACACCTCGGGATTCTCCTCGAGTCTTGGCATTGCAATTGGGACGCGTCTCCACGTGAGGCGGGAGACCCAGGGTCCCTTTCCACGTGCCAAAGGGATCCTAGGACTCCTATCCATTTTCAAGAGGAGTCAGGCATCGTCTCCTTTGGAAGCATTGATCTCCGCAGACCTCTCGAGTTATCAAAGGATGTGAGGCCTCCGGTCGCGATGAGGCGGAGGACTAGGTCTTTCTCTGTGGTCTCCACAGGGGTTTCAGACATCCCTTCGTCTTGGAAGATGAAATACGAGCCTACATTCAATTCACTGCAGGGATATCCGGCCTTACTTCGAGTCAGAGCATCTCGGTGCCCATTCCACTTGAGGCCAGAAACTCAGGGGCCCTCTCACAACCTGTAGCTGAGAGAAGCCTCCTCTTGAGGTGCTTCTGGAAAGTTGGTATTCCTCTTGAGTCGAAGCAAGGGTCTATGCTCTCATCTCGAGTTGATTTGGGGTCCACGGAGCCCTTTCGTGTTGCTACAGTGACCTCAGGATCCCTCTAGACTTGAGACAGTGATCTTGGGTTTTCTCTGGTGTGACATCAAGGAAATCAAGGCTCCTTTCAAGTTTGATGTGGAACACGGAATTGCTCTGCATGCAGTGCAGGGGAATCTGGCCTCATCTCGCGGCGAGGGGGAAGTCTCATGGTGTTTCTCGAGTTGCGGCCGGAACCTGTGGTATATTATCGAGTTACGACGGGGAGGGCCCTTCCAAACACGTGTTTGTTCAGCGACGTCAGGACTCCTGCCTAGGTGCGAGGGACACCTCGGATTCTCCTCGAGTCTTGGCATGGCAATTGGGACGCGTCTCCACGCGAGGAGGTAGACCCAGGGTCCCTTTCCACGTGCCACAGCGATCCTGGGACTGCTATCCATTTTCAAGAGGAGTTAGGCATCCTCCCCTTCGGAAGTATTGATGTCCGCGGACCTCTCGAGTTTTCAAAGGATGTGAGGCCTCTGGTCGCGATGAGGCGGAGAATTAGGTCTTTATCTGTGGTCTCCACAGGGGATTCAGACATCCCTTCGTCTTGGGAGATGCAAGACGAGCCTGCATTCAATTCACTGCAGGGATATCCGGCCTTACATCGAGTCAGAGCATCTCGGTGTCCATTCCACTTGAGGCCACAAACTCAGGGGCCCTCTCACATACCTGTAGCTGAGAGAAGCCTCCTCTTGAGGTGCTTGTGGAAAGTTGGTATTCCTCTTGAGTCGAAGCCAGGGACTAAGCTCTCATCTCGAGTTGATTTGGGGTCCACAGAGCCCTTTCGTTTTGCTACAGTGACCTCAGGGTCCCTCTAGACTTGAGACAGTGATCTTGGGTTTTCTCTGGAGTGCCATCAAGGAAATCAAGGCTCCTTTCACGTTTGATGTGGAAAACGGAATTGCTCTGCACGCAGTGCAGGGTAATCGGGCCTCATCTCGCGGCGAGGGGGAAGTCTCATGGTTTTTCTCGAGTTGCGGCCGGAACCTGGGGTATATTTTCGAGTTACGACGGGGAGGGCCCTTCCAGACACGTGTTTGTTCAGCGACGTCAGTACTCCTGCCTAGGTGCGAGGGACACCTCGGGATTCTCCTCGAGTCTTGGCATGGCAATTGGGAGGCGTCTCCACGTGAGGCGGGAGACCCAGCGTCCCTTTCCACGTGCCACAGGGATCCTGGGACTCCTATCCATTTTCAAGAGTAGTCAGGCATCGTCTCCTTTATAAGCATTGATCTCCGAGGACATCTCGAATTTTCAAAGGATGTGAGGCCTCCGGTCGCGATGTGGCGAGAACTAGGTCTTTCTTATGGTCTCCACAGGGGATTCAGACATCCCTTCGTCTTGGGAGATGCAAGATGAGCCTGCATTCAATTCACTGCAGGGATATCCGGCCTTACTTCGAGTCAGAGCATCTCGGTGTCCATTCCACTTGAGGCCACAAACTCAGGGTCCATCTCACATACCTGTAGCTGAGGGAAGCCTCCTCTTGAGGTGCTTGTGGAAAGTTGGTATTCCTCTTGAGTCGAAGCCAGGGACTAAGCTCTCATCTCGAGTTGATTTGGGGTCCACGGAGCACTTTCGTGTTGCTACAGTGACCTCAGGATCCCTCTAGACTTGAGACAGTGATCTTGGGTTTTCTCTGTAGTGCCATCAAGGAAATCAAGGCTTTTTTCTCGTTTGATGTGGAACACGGAATTGCTCTGCACGCAGTGCAGGGAAATTGGGCCTCATCTCGCGGCGAGTTGGAAGTCTCATGGTTTTTCTCGAGTTGCGGCCGGAACCTGGGGTATATTCTCGAGTTACGATGGGGAGGGCCCTTCCAGACACGTGTTTGTTCAGCGAATTCAGGACTCCTGCCTAGGTGCGAGGGACACCTTGGGATTCTCCTCGAGTCTAGGCATGGCCATTGGGACGCGTCTTCACGTGAGGCGGGAGACCAGGGTCCCTTTCCACGTGCCACAGGGATCCTGGGACTCCTATCCATTTTCAAGAGGAGTCAGGCATCGTCTCCTTTGGAAGCATTGATCTCCGCGGACATCTCGAGTTTTCAAAGGATGTGAGGCCTCCGGTCGCGATGAGGCGGAGAACTAGTTCTTTCTCTGTGGTCTCCACAGGGGATTCAGACATCCCTTCGTCTTGGCAGATGCAAGACGAGCCTGCTTTCAATTCACTGCAGGGTTATCCGGCCTTACTTCGAGTCAGAGCATCTCGGTGTCCATTCCACTTGATGCCACAAACTCAGGGTCCTTCTCACATACCTGTGGCTGAGAGAACCCTCCTCTTGAGGTGCTTGTGGAAAGTTGGTATTCCTCTTGAGTCGATGCCAGGGACTAAGTTCTCATCTCGAGTTAATTTGGGGTCCACGGAGCCCTTTCGTGTTGCTCCAGTGACCTCAGGATCCCTCTAGACTTGAGACAGTGATCTTGGGTTTTCTCTGGAGTGCCATCAAGGAAATCAAGGCTTTTTTCTCGTTTGATGTGGAACACGGAATTGCTCTACACGCAGTGCAGGGGAATCGGGCCTCATCTCGCGGCAAGGGGGATGTCTCATGGTTTTTCTCAAGTTGCGGCCGGAACCTGGGGTATATTCTCAAGTTACGATGGGGAGGGCCCTTCCAGACACGTGTTAGTTCAGCGACGTCAGGACTCCTGAATAGGTGCGAGGGACACCTCGGGATTCTCCTCGAGTCTTGGCATGGCAATTGGGATTCGTCTCCACGTGAGGCGGGAGACCAGGGTCCCTTTCCACGTGCCACAGGGATCCTGGGACTCCTATCCATTTTCAAGAGGAGTCAGGCATCGTCTCCTTTGAAAGCATTGATTTCCGTAGACCTCTCGAGTTTTCAAAGGATGTGAGGCCTCCGGTCGCGATGAGGCGGAGGACTAGGTCTTTCTCTGTGGTCTCCACAGGGGATTCAGACATCCCTTGGTCTTGGGAGATGCAAGACGAGCCTGCATTCAATTCACTTCAGGGATATCCGGCCTTACTTCGAGTCAGAGCATCTCGGTGTCCATTCCACTTGAGGCCACAAACTCAGGGTCCCTCTCACATACCTGTAGCTGAGAGAAGCCTCCTCTTGAGGTGCTCGTGGAAAGTTGGTATTCCTCTTGAGTCGAAGCCAGGGACTAAGCTCTCATCTCGAGTTGATTTGGGGTCCACGGAGCCCTTTCGTGTTGCTCCAGTGACCTCAGGATCCCTCTAGACTTGAGACAGTGATCTTGGGTTTTCTCTGGAGTGCCATCAAGGAAATCAAGGCTCCTTTCACATTTGATGTGGAACACGGAATTGCTCTGCACGCAGTGCAGGGGAATCGGGCCTCATGTCCCGGCGAGGGGGAAGTCTCATGGTTTTTCTCGAGTTGCGGCAGGAACCTGGGTTATATTCTCGAGTTACGACGGGGAGGGCCCTTCCAGACACGTGTTTGTTCAGCGACGTCAGGACTCCTGCCTAGGTGCGAGGGACCTCGGGATTCTCCTCGAGTCTTGGCATGGCAATTGGGACGCGTCTCCAAGTGAAGCGGGAGACCCAGGGTCCCTTTCCACGTGCCACAGGGATCCTGGGACTCCTATCCGTTTTCAAGAGGAGTCAGGCATCGTATCCTTCGGAAGTAGTGATCTCCGCGTACCCCTCGAGTTTTCAAAGGATGTGAGGCCTCCGGTCGCATTGAGGCGGAGGACTAGGTCTTTCTCTGTGGTCTCCACAGGGGATTCAGACAACCCTTCGTCTTGGGAGATGCAAGAGGAGCCAGCATTCAATTCACTGGAGAGATATACGGCCTTACTTCGAGTCAGAGCATCTCGGTGTCCATTCCACTTGAGGCCACAAACTCAGGGTCCCTCTCACATACATGTAGTTGAGAGAAGCCTCCTCTTGAGGTGCTTGTGGAAAGTTGGTATTCCTCTTGAGTCGAAGCCAGGGACTAAGCTCTCATCTCGAGTTGATTTGGGGTCCACGGAGCCCTTTCGTGTTGCTCCAGTGACCTCAGGATCCCTCTAGACTTGAGACAGTGACCTTGGGTTTTCTCTGGAGTGCCATCAAGGAAATCAAGGCTCCTTTCACGTTTGATGTGGAACACGGAATTGCTCTGCACGCAGTGCAGGGGAATCGGACCTCATCTCGCGGCGAGGGGGAAGTCTCATGGTTTTTCTCGAGTTGCGGCCGGAACCTGGGGTATATTCTCGAGTTACGACGGGGAGGGCCCTTCCTTACACGTGTTTGTTCAGCGACGTCAGGACTCCTGCATAGGTGCGAGGGACATGTCGGGATTCTCCTCGAGTCTTGGCATGGCAATTGGGACCTGTCTCCACGTGAGGCGGGAGACCCAGGGTCCCTTTCCACGTGTCACAGTGATCCTAGGACTCCTATCCATTTTCAAGAGGAGTCAGGCATCGTCTCCTTTGGAAGCATTGATCTTCGCGGACCTCTCGAGTTTTCAAAGGATGTGAGGCCTCCGGTCGCGATGAGGCGGAGGATAGGTCTTTCTCTGTGGACTCCACAGGGGATTCAGACATTCCTTCGTCTTGGGAGATGCAAGATGAGCCTGCATTCAATTCACTCCAGGTATATCTGGTCTTACTTCGAGTCACAGCATCTCGGTGTCCATTCCACTTGAGGCCACAAACTCAGGGTCCCTCTCACATACCTGTAGCTGAGAGAAGCCTCCTCTTGAGGTGCTTGTGGAAAGTTGGTATTCCTCTTGAGTCGAAGCCAGGGACTAAGCTCTCATCTCGAGTTGATTTGGGGTCCACGGAGCCCTTTCGTGTTGCTCCAGTGACCTCAGGATCCCTCTAGACTTGAGACAGTGATCTTGGGTTTTCTGTGGAGTGCCATCAAGGAAATCAAGGCTCCTTTCACGTTTGATGTGGAACACGGAATTGCTGTGCACGCAGTGCAGGGGAATCGGGGGTCATCTCGCGGCGAGGGGGAAGTCTCATGGTTTTTCTCGAGTTGCGGCCGGAACCTGGGGTATATTCTCGAGTTACGACGGGGAGGGCCCTTCCAGACACGTGTTTGTTCAGCGACGTCAGGACTCCTGCCTAGGTGCGAGGGACAACTCGCGATTCTCCTCGAGCCTTGGCATGGGAATTGGGACGCGTCTCCACGTGAGGCGGGAGACCCAGGGTCCCTTTCCACGTGCCACAGGGATCCTGGGACTCCTATCCATTTTCAAGAGGAGTCAGGCATCGTCTCCTTTGGAAGCATTGATCTCCGTGGACGTCTCGAGTTTTCAAAGGATGTGAGGCCTCCAGTCGTGAAGAGGTGGAGAACTAGGTCTTCTCTGTGGTCTCCACAGGGGATTCAGACATCCCTTCATCTTGGGAGATGGAAGACGAGCCTGCATTCAATTCACTGCAGGGATATCCAGCCTTACGTAGAGTCAGAGCATCTCGGTGTCCATTCCACTTGAGGCCACAAACTCAGGGTCCCTCTCACATACCTGTAGCTGAGAGAAGCCTCCTCTTGAGGTGCTTGTGGAAAGTTGGTATTCCTCTTGAGTCGAAGCCAGGGACTAAGCTCTCATTTCGAGTTGATTTGGGGTCCACGGAGCCCTTTCCTGTTGCTACAGTGACCTCAGGATCCCTCTAGACTTGAGACAGTGATCTTGGGTTTTCTGTGGAGTGCCATCAAGGAAATCAAGGCTCCTTTCACGTTTGATGTGGAACATGGAATTGCTCTGCACGCAGTGCAGGGGAATCGGGCCTCATGTCGCGGCGAGGGGGAAGTCTCATGGTTTTTCTCGAGTTGCGGCCGGAACCTGGGGTATATTCTCGAGTTACGACGGGGAGGGCCCTTCCTGACACGTGTTTGTTCATCGACGTCAGGACTCCTGCCTAGGTGCGAGGGACACCTCGGGATTCTCTTCGAGTCTTGGCATGGCAATTGAGACGCGTCTCCACGTGAGGCGTGAGACCCAGGGTCCCTTTCCACGTGCCACAGGGATCCTGGGGCTCCTATCCATTCTCAAGAGGAGTCAGGCATCGTCTCCTTTGGAAGCATTGATCTCCGCGGACTTCTCGAGTTTTCAAAGGATGTGAGGCCTCCGTTCGCGTTGAGACGGAGGACTAGGTATTTCTCTGTGGTCTGCACAGGGGATTCAGACAGCCCTTCGTCTTGGGAGATGCAAGACGAGCCTGCATTCAATTCACTGCAGGGATATCCGGCCTTACTTCGAGTCAGAGCGTCTCGGTGTCCATTCCACTTGAGGCCACAAACTCAGGGTCCCTCTCACATACCTGTAGCTGAGAGAAGCCTCCTCTTGAGGTGCTTGTGGAAAGTTGGTATTCCTCTTGAGTCGAAGCCAGGGACTAAGCTCTCATCTCGAGTTGATTTGGGGTCCACGGAGCCCTTTCGTGTTGCTCCAGTGACCTCAGGATCCCTCTAGACTTGAGACAGTGATCTTGGGTTTTCTCTGGAGTGCCATCAAGGAAATCAAGGCTCCTTTCACGTTTGATGTGGAACACGGAATTGCTCTGCACGCAGTGCAGGGGAATCGGGCCTCATCTCGCGGCGAGGGGGAAGTCTCATGGTTTTTCTCGAGTTGCGGCCGGAACCTGGGGTATATTCTCGAGTTACGACGGGGAGGGCCCTTCCAGACACGTGTTTGTTCAGCGACGTCAGGACACCTGCCTAGGTGCGAGGGACACCTCGGGATTCTCCTCGAGTCTTGGCATGGCAATTGGGACGCGTCTCCACGTGAGGCGGGAGACCGAGGGTCCCTTTCCACGTGCCACAGGGATCCTGGAACTCCTATCCATTTTCAAGAGGAGTCAGGCATCGTCTCCTTTGGAAGCATTCATCTCCGCGGACCTCTCGAGTTTTCAAAGGATGTGAGGTCTCCGGTCGCGATGAGGCGGAGAACTCGGTCTTTCTCTGAGGTCTCCACAGGTGATTCAGACATCCCTTCGTCTTGGGAGATGCAAGACGAGCCTGCATTCAATTCACTGCAGGGATATCCGGACTTATTTCGAGTCAGAGCATCTCGGTGTCCATTTCACTTGAGGCCACAAACTCAGGGTCCCTCAAATATACCTGTAGATGAGAGTAGCCTCCTCTTGAGGTGCTTGTGGAAAGTTGGTATTCCACTTGAGTTGAAGCCAGGGACTAAGCTCACATCTCGAGTTGATTTGGGGTCCACGGAGTCCTTTCCTGTTGGTCCAGTGACCTCAGATTCCTCTAGACTTGAAACAGTGATCTTGGGTTTTCTCTGGAGTGCCATCAAGGAAATCAAGTCTCCTTTCAAGTTTGATGTGGAACACGGAATTGCTCTGCACGCAGTGCAGGGGAATCGGGCATCATCTCGCGGCAAGGGGGATGTCTCATGGTTTTTCTCAAGTTGCGGCTGAAACCTGGGGTATATTCTCGAGTTACGACGAGGAGGGCCCTTCCAGACACGTGTTTGTTCAGGGACGTCAGGACTCCTGCCTAGGTGCGAGGGACACCTTGGGATTGTCCTCGAGTCTTGGCATGGCAATTGGGATGCGTCTCCACGTGAGGCGGGAGACCCAGGGTCCCTTTCCACGTGCCACAGGGATCCTGGGACTCCTATCCATTTTCAAGAAGAGTCAGGCATCTTCTCCTTTGGAAGCATTGATCTCCGCGGACCTCTCGAGTTTTCAAAGGATGTGAGGCCTTCGGTCTCGATGAGGCGGAGAACGAGGTCTTTCTCTGTGGTCTCCACAGGGGATTCAGACAACCCTTCATCTTGGGAGATGCAAGACGATCCTGCATTCAATTCACTGCAGGGATATCCGGCCTTACTTAGAGTCAGAGCATCTCGGTGTCCATTCCACTTGAGGCCACAAACTCAGGGTCCCTCTCACATACCTGTGGCTGAGAGAAGCCTCCTCTTGAGGTGCTTGTGGAAAGTTGGTATTCCTCTTGAGTCGAAGCCAGGGACTAAGCTCTCATCTCGAGTTGATTTGAGGTCCACAGAGCCCTTTCTTGTTGCTCCAGTGACCTCAGGATCCCTCTAGACTTGAGACAGTGATCTTGGGTTTTCTCTGTAGTGCCGTCAAGGAAATCAAGGCTCCTTTCACGTTTGATGTGGAACACGGAATTGCTTTGCACGCAGTGCAGGGGAATCGGGCCTCATCTCGCGGCGAGGGGGAAGTCTCATGGTTTTTCTCGAGTTGCGGCCGGAACTTGGGGTATATTCTCGAGTTAGAACGGGGAGGGCCCTTCCAGACACGTGTTTGTTCAGCGACGTCAGGACTCCTGCCTAGGTGCGAGGGACACCTCGGGATTCTCCTCTAGTCTTGGCATGGCAATTGGGCCGCGTCTCCACGTGTTGCGGGAGACCCAGTGTCCCTTTCCACGTGCCACAGTAATCCTGGGACTCCTATCCATTTTCAAGAGGAGTCAGGCATCGTCTCCTTTGGAAGCATTGATCTCTGCAGACCTCTCGAGTTTTCAAAGGATGTGAGGCCTCCGGTCACGATGAGGCGGAGGACTAGGTCTTTCTCTTTGGTCTCCACAGGGGATTCAGACATCCCTCCTTCTTGGGAGATGCAAGACGAGCCTGCATTCAATTCGCTGCAGGGATATCCGGCCTTACTTCGAGTCAGAGCATCTCGGTGTCCATTGCACTTGAGGCCACACATTCAGGGTTCCTCTCACATACCTGTTGCTGAGAGAAACTTCCTCTTGAGGTGCTTGTGGAAAGTTGGTATTCCTCTTGAGTCAAAGCCAGGGACTAAGCTCTCATCTCGAGTTGATTTGGGGTCCTTGGAGCCCTTTCGTGTTGCTCCAGTGACCTCAGGATCACTCTAGACTTGAGACACTGATCTTGGGTTTTCTCTGGAGTGCCATCAAGGAAATCTAGGCTCCTTTCATTTTTGATATGGAATACGGAATTGCTCTGCACGCAGGGCAGGGGAATCGGGCCTCATCTCGCGGCGAGGGGGAAGTCTCATGGTTTTTCTCGAGTTGCGGCCGGAACCTGGGGTATATTCCAGAGTTACGACGGGGAGGTGACTTCCAGACACGTGTTTGTTCAGCGACGTCAGGACTCCTGCCTAGGTGCGAGGGACAACTCGGGATTCTCCTCGAGTCTGGCATCGCAATTGGGACGTGTCTCCACGTGAGGCGGGAGACCCAGGTTCCCTTTCCAAGTGCCACAGTGATCCTGGGACTCCTATCCATTTTTAAGAAAAGTCAGGCATCGTCTCCTTTAGAAGCATTGATCTCTTCAGACCTCTCGAGTTTTCAAAGGATGTGAGGCCTCCGGTCGCGATGAGGTGGAGGAGTAGGTCTTTCTCTGTGGTCTCCACAGGGGATTCAGACAACCCTTCGTCTTGGGAGATGCAAGACGAGCCTGCATTCAATTCACTGCAGGGATATCCGGCCTTACTTCGAGTCAGAGCATCTCGGTGTCCATTCCACTTGAGGCCACAAACTCAGGGTCCCTCTCACATACCTGTAGCTGAGAGAAGCCTCCTCTTGAGTTGCTTGTGGAAAGTTGGTATTCCTCTTGTGTCAAAGCCAGGGACTAAGCTCTCATCTCGAGTTGATTTGGGGTCCATGGAGCCCTTTCATGTTGCTCCAGTGACCTCAGAATCTTTCTAGACTTGAGACAGTGATCTTGGGTTTTCTCTGGAGTGCCATCAAGGAAATCAAGGCTACTTTCACGTTTGATGTGGAAAACGGAATTGCTCTGCATGCAGTGCAGGGGAATCGGGCTTCAACTCGCGGCGAGGGGGAAATCTCATGGTTTTTCTCGAGTTGCGGCCGGAACCTGGGGTATATTCTCGAGTTACAACGGGGAGGGCCCTTCCAGACACGTGTTTGTTCAGCGACGTCAGGACTCCTGCCTAGGTGCGAGGGACACCTCGGGATTCTCCTCGAGTCTTGGCATGGCAATTGGGACGCGTCTCCACGTGAGGCGGGAGATCCAGTGTCCCTTTCCACGTGCCACAGGGATCCTGGGACTCCTATCCATTTTCAAGAGGAGTCAGGCATCGTCTCCTTTGGAAGCATTGATCTCCGCAGACCTCTCGAGTTTTCAAAGGATGTGAGGCCTCTGGTCGCGATGAGGCGGAGAACTCGGTCTTTCTCTGTGGTCTCACCAGCGGATTCAGACATCCCTTCGTCTTGGGAGATGCAAGATGAGCCTGCATTCAATTCACTGCAGGGATATCCGGCCTTACTTCGAGTCAGAGCATCTCGGTGTCCTTTCCACTTGAGGCCACAAACTCAGGGGCCCTCTCACATACCTGTAGCTGAGAGAAGCCTCCTCTTGAGGTGCTTGTGGAAAGTTGGTATTCCTCTTGAGTCGAAGCCAGGGACTAAGCTCTCATCTCGAGTTGATTTGGGGTCCACGAAGCCATTTCATGTTGCTCCAGTGACCTCAGGATCCCTCTAGACTTGAGACAGTGATCTTGGGTTTTCTCTGGAGTGCCATCAAGGAAATCAAGGCTCCTTTCACGTTTGATGAGGAACACGGAATTGCTCTGCATGCAGTGCAGGGGAATCGGGCCTCAACTCGCGGCGAGGGGGAAATCTCATGGTTTTTCTCGAGTTGCGGCCGGAACCTGGGGTATATTCTCGAGTTACGATGGGGAGGGCCCTTCCAGACACGTGTTTGTTCAGCGACGTCAGGACTCCTGCCTAGGTGCGAGGGACACCTCGGGATTCTCCTCGAGTCTTGGCATGGCAATTGGGATGCGTCTCCACGTGAGGCGGGAGACCCAGGTTCCCTTTCCAGGTGCCACAGGGATCCTGGGACTCCTATCCATTTTCAAGAGGAGTCAGGCATCATCTCCTTTGGAAGCATTGATCTCCGCGGACCTCTCGAGTTTTCAAAGGATGTGAGGCCTCCGGGCGCGATGAGGCGGAGAACTCGGTCTTTCTCTGTGGTCTCACCAGCGGATTCAGACATCCCTTCGTCTTGGGAGATGCAAGACGAGCCTGCATTCAATTCACTGCAGGGATATCCGGCCTTACTTCGAGTCAGAGCATCTCGGTGTCCATTGCATTTGAGGCCACAAACTCAGGGTCCCTCTCACATACCTGTAGCTGAGAGAAGCCTCCTCTTGAGGTGCTTGTGGAAAGTTGGTATTCCTCTTGAGTCGAAGCCAGGGACTAAGCTCTCATCTCGAGTTGATTTGGGGTCCACGGAGCCCTTTCTTGTTGCTCCAGTGACCACAGGATCCCTCTAGACTTGAGACAGTGATCTTGGGTTTTCTCTGGAGTGCCATCAAGTAAATCAAGGCTCCTTTCTTTTTTGATGTGGAATACGGAATTCCTCTGCACGCAGGGCAGGGGAATCGTGCCTCATCTCGCGGCGAGGGGGAAGTCTCATGGTTTTTCTCAAGTTGCGGCCGGAACTTGGGGTATATTCTCGAGTTACGACGGGGAGGGCCCTTCCAGATACGTGTTTGTTCAGCGACGTCAGGACTCCTGCCTAGGTGCGAGGGACACCTCGGGATTCTCCTCGAGTCTTGGCATGGCAATTGGGCCGCGTCTCCACATGTGGCGGGAGACCCAGGGTCCCTTTCCACGTGCCACAGTAATCCTGGGACTCCTATCCATTTTCAAGAGGAGTCAGGCATCGTCTCCTTTGGAAGCATTGATCTCTGCAGACCTCTCGAGTTTTCAAAGGATGTGAGGCCTCCGGTCACGATGAGGCGGAGGACTAGGTCTTTCTCTGTGGTCTCCACAGGGGATTCAGACATCCCTTCGTCTTGGGAGATGCACGACGAGCCTGCATTCAATTCACTGCAGGGATATCCGGCCTTACTTCGAGTCAGAGCATCTCGGTGTCCATTGCATTTGAGGCCACAAATTCAGGGTTCCTCTCACATACCTGTAGCTGAGAGAAGCTTCCTCTTGAGGTGCTTGTGCAAAGTTGGTATTCCTCTTGAGTCTAAGCCAGGGACTAAGCTCTCATCTCGAGTTGATTTGGGGTCCTTGGAGACCTTTCGTGTTGCTCCAGTGACCTCAGGATCCCTCTAGACTTGAGACACTGATCTTGGGTTTTCTCTGGAGTGCCATCAAGGAAATCAAGGCTCCTTTCATTTTTGATGTGGAATACGGAATTGCTCTGCATGCAGTGCAGGGGAATCGGGCCTCAACTCGCGGCGAGGGGAAAATCTCATGGTTTTTCTCGAGTTGCGGCCGGAACCTGGGGTATATTCTCGAGTTACGACGGGGAGGGCCCTTCCAGACACGTGTTTGTTCAGCGACGTCAGGACTCCTGCTTAGGTGCGAGGGACACCTCGGGATTCTCCTCGAATCTTGGCATGGCAATTTGGACGCGTCTCCACGTGAGGCGGGAGACCCAGGGTCCCTTTCCACGTGCCACAGGAATCCTGGGACTCCTATCCATTTTCAACAGGAGTCAGGCATCGTCTCCTTTGGAAGCATTGATCTCCGCGGACCTCTCGAGTTTTCAAAGGATGTGAGGCCTCCGGTCGCGATGAGGCGGAGAACTCGGTCTTTCTCTGTGGTCTCCACAGGGGATTCACACATCCCTTCGTCTTGGGAGATGCAAGACGAGCCTGCATTCAATTCACTGCAGGAATATCCGGCCTTACTTCGAGTCAGAGCATCTCGGTGTCCATTCCACTTGAGGCCACAAACTCAGGGTCCCTCAAATATACCTGTAGCTGAGAGAAGCCACCTCTTGAGGTGATTGTGGAAAGTTGGTATTCCTCTTGAGTCAAAGGCAGGGACTAAGCTCTCATCTCGAGTTGATTAGGGGTCCTTGGAGCCCTTTCGTGTTGCTCCAGTGACCTCAGGATCCCTCTAGACTTGAGACACTGATCTTGGGTTTTCTCTGGAGTGCCATCAAGGAAATCAAGGCTCCTTTCATTTTTGATGTGAATACGGAATTGCTCTGCACGCAGGGCAGGGGAATCGGGCCTCATCTCGCGGCGAGGGGGAAGTCTCATGGTTTTTCTCGAGTTGTGGCCGGAACCTCGGGTATATTCTCGAGTTACGACGGGGAGGTCCCTTCCAGACACGTGTTTGTTCAGCGACGTCAGGACTCCTGCCTAGGTGCGAGGGACACCTCGGGATTCTCCTCGAGTCTTGCATGGCAATTGGGACGTGTCTCCACGTGAGGCGGGATTCCCAGTGTCCCTTTCCACGTGCCACAGGGATCCTGGGACTCCTATCCATTTTCAAGAAGAGTCAGGCATCTTCTCCTTTGGAAGCATTGATCTCCGCGGACCTCACGAGTTTTCAAAGGATGTGAGGCCTCCGGTCACGATGAGGCGGAGGACTAGGTCTTTCTCTGTGGTCTCCTCAGGGGATTCAGACATCCCTTCGTCTTGGGAGATGCAAGACGAGCCTGCATTCAATTCACTGCAGGGATATCCGGCCTTACTTCGAGTCAGAGCATCTCGGTGTCCATTGCACTTGAGGCCACAAATTCAGGGTTCCTCTCACATACCTGTAGCTGAGAGAAGCTTCCTCTTGAGGTGCTTGTGCAAAGTTGGTATTCCTCTTGAGTCTAAGCCAGGGACTAAGCTCTCATCTCGAGTTGATTTGGGGTCCTTGGAGCCCTTTCGTGTTGCTCCAGTGACCTCAGGATCCCTCTAGACTTGAGACACTGATCTTGGGTTTTCTCTGGAGTGCCATCAAGGAAATCAAGGCTCCTTTCACGTTTGATGTGGAAAACGGAATTGCTCTGCATGCAGTGCAGGGGAATCGCGCCTCATGTCGCGTCGAGGGGGAAGTCTCATGGTTTTTCTCGAGTTGCGTCCCGAACCTGGGGTATATTCTCGAGTTACGACGGGGAGGGCCCTTCCAGACACGTGTTTGTTCAGCGACGTCAGGACTCCTGCCTAGGTGCGACGGACACCTCGGGATTCTCCTCGAGTCTTGGCATGGCAATTGGGACGCGTCTCCACGTGAGGCGGGATACCCAGTGTCCCTTTCCACGTGCCACAGGGATCCTGGGACTGCTATCCATTTTCAAGAGGAGTCAGGCATCGTCTCCTTTGGAAGCATTGATCTCCGCAGACCTCTCGAGTTTTCAAAGGATGTGAGGCCTCTGGTCGCGATGAGGCGGAGAACTCGGTCTTTCTCTGTCATCTCCACAGGGGATACAGACATCCCTTCTTGGGAGATGCAAGACGAGCCTGCATTCAATTCACTGCAGGGATATCCGGCCTTACTTCGAGTCAGAGCATCTCGGTGTCCTTTCCACTTGAGGCCACACACTCGGGGTCCCTCAAATATACCTGTAGCTGAGAGAAGCCTCCTCTTGAGGTGCTTGTGGAAAGTTGGTATTCCTCTTGAGTCGAAGCCAGGGACTAAGCTCTCATCTCGAGTTGATTTGGGGTCCACGGAGCCATTTCATGTTGCTCCAGTGACCTCAGGATCCCTCTAGATTTGAGACAGTGATCTTGGGTTTTCTCTGGAGTGCCATCAAGGAAATCAAGGCTCCTTTCACGTTTGATGTGGAAAACGGAATTGCTCTGCATGCAGTGCAGGGGAATCGGGTCTCAACTCGCGGCGAGGGGGAAATCTCATGGTTTTTCTCGAGTTGCGGCCGGAACTTGGGGTATATACTCGAGTTACGATGGGGAGGGCCCTTCCAGACACGTGTTTGTTCAGCGACGTCAGGACTCCTGCCTAGGTGCGAGGGACACCTCGGGATTCTCCTCGAGTCTTGGCATGGCAATTGGGATGCGTCTCCACGTGAGGCAGGAGACCCAGGTTCCCTTTCCAGGTGCCACAGGGATCCTGGGACTCCTATCCATTTTCAAGAGGAGTCAGGCATCGTCTCCTTTGGAAGCATTGATCTCCTCGGACCTCTCGAGTTTTCAAAGGATGTGAGGCCTCCGCTCGCGATGAGGCGGAGAATTAGGTCTTTCTCTGTGGTCTCCACAGGGGATTCAGACATCCCTTCGTCTTGGGAGATGCAAGATGAGCCTGCATTCAATTCACTGCAGGGATATCCGGTCTTACTTCGAGTCAGAGCATCTCGGTGTCCATTCCACTTGATGCCACAAACTCAGGGTCCCTCTCACATACCTGTAGCTGAGAGAAGCCTCCTCTTGAGGGGCTTGTGGAAAGTTCGTATTCCTCTTGAGTTGAAGCCAGGGACTAAGCTCTCATCTCGAGTTGATTTGGGGTCCACGGAGCCCTTTCGTGTTGGTCCAGTCACCTCAGGATCCCTCTAGACTTGAAACAGTGATCTTGGGTTTTCTCTGGAGTGCCATCAAGGAAATCAAGGCTCCTTTCACGTTTGATGTCGAACACGGAATTGCTCTGCATGCAGTGCAGGGGAATCGGGCCTCAACTCGCGGCGAGGGGTAAATCTCATGGTATTTTTCAGTTGTGGCCGGAACCTGGGATATATTCTCGAGTTACGACAGGGAGGGCCCTTCCAGACACGTGTTTGTTGAGCGACGTCAGGACTCCTGCCTAGGTGCGAGGGACACCTCGGGATTCTCCTCGAGTCTTGCCATGGCAATGGGGACGCGTCTCCACGTGAGGCGGGAGACCCAGGGTCCCTTTTCACGTGCCACAGGAATCCTGGGACTCCTATCCATTTTCAAGAGGAGTCAGGCATCGTCTCCTTTGGAAGCATTGATCTCCTCGGACCTCTCGAGTTTTCAAAGGATGTGAGGCCTCCGCTCCCGATGTGGCGGAGAATTAGGTCTTTCTCTGTGGTCTCCACAGGGGATTCAGACATCCCTTCGTCTTGGGAGATGCAAGATGAGCCTGCATTCAATTCACTGCAGGGATATCCGGTCTTACTTCGAGTCAGAGCATCTCGGTGTCCATTCCACTTGATGCCACAAACTCAGGGTCCCTCTCACATACCTGTAGCTGAGAGAAGCCTCCTCTTGAGGGGCTTGTGGAAAGTTCGTATTCCTCTTGAGTTGAAGCCAGGGACTAAGCTCTCATCTCGAGTTGATTTGGGGTCCACGGAGCCCTTTCGTGTTGGTCCAGTGACCTCAGGATCCCTCTAGACTTGAAACAGTGATCTTGGGTTTTCTCTGGAGTGCCATCAAGGAAATCAAGGCTCCTTTCACGTTTGATGTCGAACACGGAATTGCTCTGCATGCAGTGCAGGGGAATCGGGCCTCAACTCGCGGCGAGGGGTAAATCTCATGGTATTTTTCAGTTGTGGCCGGAACCTTGGATATATTCTCGAGTTACGACAGGGAGGGCCCTTCCAGACACGTGTTTGTTGAGCGACGTCAGGACTCCTGCCTAGGTGCGAGGGACACCTCGGGATTCTCCTCGAGTCTTGCCATGGCAATGGGGACGCGTCTCCACGTGAGGCGGGAGACCCAGGGACCCTTTTCACGTGCCACAGGAATCCTGGGACTCCTATCCATTTTCAAGAGGAGTCAGGCATCGTCTCCTTTGGAAGCATTGATCTCCAGGGACCTCTCGAGTTTTCAAAGGATGTGAGGCCTCCGTTCGCGATGAGGCGGAGAACTCGGTCTTTCTCTGTGGTCTCCACAGGGGATTCACACATCCCTTCGTCTTGGGAGATGCAAGACGAGCCTGCATTCAATTCACTGCAGGCATATCCGGCCTTACTTCGAGTCAGAGCATCTCGGTGTCCATTCCACTTGAGGCCACAAACTCAGGGTCCCTCAAATATACCTGTAGCTGAGAGAAGCCTCCTCTTCAGGTGCTTGTGGAAAGTTGGTATTCCTCTTGAGTCAAAGCCAGGGACTAAGCTCTCATCTCGAGTTGATTTGGGGTCCACGGAACCCTTTCTTGTTGCTCCAGTGACCTCAGGATCCCTCTAGACTTGAGACAGTGATCTTGGGTTTTCTCTGGAGTGCCATCAAGGAAATCAAGGCTCCTTTCTTTTTTGATGTGGAATACGGAATTGCTCTGCATGCAGGGCTTGGGAATCGGGCCTCATCTCGCGGCGAGGGGGAAGTCTCATGGTTTTTCTCGAGTTGCGGCCAGAACCTGGGGTATATTCTCGAGTTACGACGGGGAGGGCCCTTCAGACACGTGTTTGTTCAGTGACGTCAGGACTCCTGCCTAGGTGCGAGGGACACCTCGGGATTCTCCTCGAGTCTTGGCATGGCAATTGGGACGCCTCTCCACGTGAGGCGGGAGACCCAGTGTCCCTTTCCACGTGCCACAGGGATCCTGGGACTCCTATCCATTTTCAAGAGGAGTCAGGCATCGTTTCCTTTGGAAGCATTGATCTCCGCGGACCTCTCGAGTTTTCAAAGGATGTGAGGCCTCCGCTCGCGATGACGCGGAGAATTAGGTCTTTCTCTGTGGTCTCCACAGGGGATTCAGACAACCCTTCGCCTTGGGAGATGCAAGACGAGCCTGCATTCAATTCACTGCAGGGATATCCGGCCTTACATCGAGTCAGAGCATCTCGGTGTCCATTCCATTTGAGGCCACAAACTCAGGGGCCCTCTCACATACCTGTAGCTGAGAGAAGCCTCCTCTTGAGGTGCTTGTGGAAAGTTGGTATTCTTCTTGAGTCGAAGCCAGGGACTAAACTCTCATCTCGAGTTAATTTCGGGTCCACAGAGCCCTCTCGTGTTGCTACAGTGACCTCAGGATCCCTCTAGACTTGAAACAGTGATCTTGGGTTTTCTCTGGAGTGCCATCAAGGAAATCAAGGCTCCTTTCACGTTTGATGTCGAACACGGAATTGCTCTGCATGCAGTGCATGGGAATCGGGCCTCAACTCGCGGCGAGGGGTAAATCTCATGGTTTTGTTCAGTTGCGGCCGGAACCTGGGATATATTTTCGAGTTACGACGGGGAGGGCCCTTCCAGACACGTGTTTGTTGAGCGACGTCAGGACTCCTGCCTAGGTGCGAGGGACACCTCGGGATTCTCCTCGAGTCTTGGCATGGCATTTTGGACACGTCTCCACGTGAGGCGGGAGACCCAGGGTCCCTTTTCACGTGCCACAGGGATCCTGGGACTCCTATCCATTTTCAAGAGGAAATCAGGCATCGTCTCCTTTGGAAGCATTGATCTCCTCGGACCTCTCGAGTTTTCAAAGGATGTGAGGCCTCCGGTCGCGATGAGGCGGAGAACTCGGTCTTTCTCTGTGGTCTCCCCAGCGGATTCAGACAACCCTTCGTCTTGGGAGATGCAAGATGAGCCTACATTCAATTCACTGCAGGGATATCCGGCCTTACTTCGAGTCAGAGCATCTCGGTGTCCATTCCACTTGAGGCAACAAACTCAGGGTCCCTCTCACATACCTGTAGCTGAGAGAAGCCTCCTCTTGAGGTGCTTGTGGAAAGTTCGTATTCCTCTTGAGTCGAAGCAAGGGACTAAGCTCTCATCTCGAGTTGATTTGGGGTCCATGGAGCCCTTTGGTGTTGCTCCAGTGACCTCAGGATCCCTCTAGACTTGAGACACTGATCTTGGGTTTTCTCTGGAGTGCCATCAAGGAAATCAAGGCTCCTTTCACGTTTGATGTGGAACACGGAATTGCTCTGCACACAGGGCAGGGGAAATGGGCCTCATCCCGCGGCGAGGGGGAAGTCTCATGGTTTTTCTCGAGTTGCGGCCGGAACCTGGGGTATATTCTCGAGTTACGACGGGGAGGGCCCTTCCAGACACGTGTTTGTTCAGCGACGTCAGGACTCCTGCCTAGGTGCGAGGGACAACTCGGGATTCTCCTCGAGTTTTGGCATGGCAATTGAGACGCGTCTCCACGTGAGGCGGGAGACCCAGTGTCCCTTTCCACGTGCCACAGATATCCTGGGCCTCCTATCCATTTTCAAGAGGAGTCAGGCATCGTCTCCTTTGGAAGCATTGATCTCCGCGGACCTCTCGAGTTTTCAAAGGATGTGAGGTCTCCGGTCGCGATGAGGCGGAGAACTCGGTCTTTCTCTGAGGTCTCCACAGGTGATTCAGACATCCCTTCGTCTTGGGAGATGCAAGACGAGCCTGCATTCAATTCACTGCAGGGATATCCGGACTTATTTCGAGTCAGAGCATCTCGGTGTCCATTTCACTTGAGGCCACAAACTCAGGGTCCCTCAAATATACCTGTAGATGAGAGTAGCCTCCTCTTGAGGTGCTTGTGGAAAGTTGGTATTCCACTTGAGTTGAAGCCAGGGACTAAGCTCACATCTCGAGTTGATTTGGGGTCCACGGAGTCCTTTCCTGTTGGTCCAGTGACCTCAGATTCCTCTAGACTTGAAACAGTGATCTTGGGTTTTCTCTGGAGTGCCATCAAGGAAATCAAGTCTCCTTTCAAGTTTGATGTGGAACACGGAATTGCTCTGCACGCAGTGCAGGGGAATCGGGTATCATCTCGCGGCAAGGGGGATGTCTCATGGTTTTTCTCAAGTTGCGGCTGAAACCTGGGGTATATTCTCGAGTTACGACGAGGAGGGCCCTTCCAGACACGTGTTTGTTCAGGGACGTCAGGACTCCTGCCTAGGTGCGAGGGACACCTTGGGATTGTCCTCGAGTCTTGGCATGGCAATTGGGATGCGTCTCCACGTGAGGCGGGAGACCCAGGGTCCCTTTCCACGTGCCACAGGGATCCTGGGACTCCTATCCATTTTCAAGAAGAGTCAGGCATCTTCTCCTTTGGAAGCATTGATCTCCGCGGACCTCTCGAGTTTTCAAAGGATGTGAGGCCTTCGGTCTCGATGAGGCGGAGAACGAGGTCTTTCTCTGTGGTCTCCACAGGGGATTCAGACAACCCTTCGTCTTGGGAGATGCAAGACTATCCTGCATTCAATTCACTGCAGGGATATCCGGCCTTACTTCGAGTCAGAGCATCTCGGTGTCCATTCCACTTGAGGCCACAAACTCAGGGTCCCTCTCACATACCTGTGGCTGAGAGAAGCCTCCTCTTGAGGTGCTTGTGGAAAGTTGGTATTCCTCTTGAGTCGAAGCCAGGGACTAAGCTCTCATCTCGAGTTGATTTGAGGTCCACAGAGCCCTTTCTTGTTGCTCCAGTGACCTCAGGATCCCTCTAGACTTGAGACAGTGATCTTGGGTTTTCTCTGTAGTGCCGTCAAGGAAATCAAGTCTCCTTTCACGTTTGATGTGGAACACGGAATTGCTTTGCACGCAGTGCCGGGGAATCGGGCCTCATCTCGCGGCGAGGGGGAAGTCTCATGGTTTTTCTCGAGTTGCGGCCGGAACTTGGGGTATATTCTCGAGTTAGAACGGGGAGGGCCCTTCCAGACACGTGTTTGTTCAGCGACGTCAGGACTCCTGCCTAGGTGCGAGGGACACCTCGGGATTCTCCTCTAGTCTTGGCATGGCAATTGGGCCGCATCTCCACGTGTTGCGGGAGACCCAGTGTCCCTTTCCACGTGCCACAGTAATCCTGGGACTCCTATCCATTTTCAAGAGGAGTCAGGCATCGTCTCCTTTGGAAGCATTGATCTCTGCAGACCTCTCGAGTTTTCAAAGGATGTGAGGCCTCCGGTCACGATGAGGCGGAGGACTAGGTCTTTCTCTTTGGTCTCCACAGGGGATTCGGACATCCCTCCTTCTTGGGAGATGCAAGACGAGCCTGCATTCAATTCGCTGCAGGGATATCCGGCCTTACTTCGAGTCAGAGCATCTCGGTGTCCATTGCACTTGAGGCCACACATTCAGGGTTCCTCTCACATACCTGTAGCTGAGAGAAACTTCCTCTTGAGGTGCTTGTGGAAAGTTGGTATTCCTCTTGAGTCAAAGCCAGGGACTAAGCTCTCATCTCGAGTTGATTTGGGGTCCTTGGAGCCCTTTCGTGTTGCTCCAGTGACCTCAGGATCACTCTATACTTGAGACACTGATCTTGGGTTTTCTCTGGAGTGCCATCAAGGAAATCTAGGCTCCTTTCATTTTTGATATGGAATACGGAATTGCTCTGCACGCAGGGCAGGGGAATCGGGCCTCATCTCGCGGCGAGGGGGAAGTCTCATGGTTTTTCTCGAGTTGCGGCCGGAACCTGGGGTATATTCCAGAGTTACGACGGGGAGGTGACTTCCAGACACGTGTTTGTTCAGCGACGTCAGGACTCCTGCCTAGGTGCGAGGGACACCTCGGGATTCTCCTCGAGTCTGGCATCGCAATTGGGACGTGTCTCCACGTGAGGCGGGAGACCCAGGTTCCCTTTCCAAGTGCCACAGTGATCCTGGGACTCCTATCCATTTTTAAGAAAAGTCAGGCATCGTCTCCTTTAGAAGCATTGATCTCTTCAGACCTCTCGAGTTTTCAAAGATGTGAGGCCTCCGGTCGCGATGAGGTGGAGGAGTAGGTCTTTCTCTGTGGTCTCCACAGGGGATTCAGACAACCCTTCGTCTTGGGAGATGCAAGACGAGCCTGCATTCAATTCACTGCAGGGATATCCGGCCTTACTTCGAGTCAGAGCATCTCGGTGTCCATTCCACTTGAGGCCACAAACTCAGGGTCCCTCTCACATACCTGTAGCTGAGAGAAGCCTCCTCTTGAGTTGCTTGTGGAAAGTTGGTATTCCTCTTGTGTCGAAGCCAGGGACTAAGCTCTCATTTCGAGTTGATTTGGGGTCCATGGAGCCCTTTCATGTTGCTCCAGTGACCTCAGGATCTTTCTAGACTTGAGACAGTGATCTTGGGTTTTCTCTGGAGTGCCATCAAGGAAATCAAGGCTACTTTCACGTTTGATGTGGAAAACGGAATTGCTCTGCATGCAGTGCAGGGAAATCGGGCTTCAACTCGCGGCGAGGGGGAAATCTCATGGTTTTTCTCGAGTTGCGGCCGGAACCTGGGGTATATTCTCGAGTTACAACGGGGAGGGCCCTTCCAGACACGTGTTTGTTCAGCGACGTCAGGACTCCTGCCTAGGTGCGAGGGACACCTCGGGATTCTCCTCGAGTCTTGGCATGGCAATTGGGACGCGTCTCCACGTGAGGCGGGAGATCCAGTGTCCCTTTCCACGTGCCACAGGGATCCTGGGACTCCTATCCATTTTCAAGAGGAGTCAGGCATCGTCTCCTTTGGAAGCATTGATCTCCGCAGACCTCTCGAGTTTTCAAAGGATGTGAGGCCTCTGGTCGCGATGAGGCGGAGAACTCGGTCTTTCTCTGTGGTCTCACCAGCGGATTCAGACATCCCTTCGTCTTGGGAGATGCAAGATGAGCCTGCATTCAATTCACTGCAGGGATATCCGGCCTTACTTCGAGTCAGAGCATCTCGGTGTCCATTCCACTTGAGGCCACAAACTCAGGGGCCTTCTCACATACCTGTAGCTGAGAGAAGCCTCCTCTTGAGGTGCTTGTGGAAAGTTGGTATTCCTCTTGAGTCGAAGCCAGGGACTAAGCTCTCATCTCGAGTTGATTTGGGGTCCACGAAGCCATTTCATGTTGCTCCAGTGACCTCAGGATCCCTCTAGACTTGAGACAGTGATCTTGGGTTTTCTCTGGAGTGCCATCAAGGAAATCAAGGCTCCTTTCACGTTTGATGAGGAACACGGAATTGCTCTGCATGCAGTGCAGGGGAATCGGGCCTCAACTCGCGGCGAGGGGGAAATCTCATGGTTTTTCTCGAGTTGCGGCCGGAACCTGGGGTATATTCTCGAGTTACGACGGGGAGGGCCCTTCCAGACACGTGTTTGTTCAGCGACGTCAGGATTCCTGCCTAGGTGCGAGGGACACCTCGGGATTCTCCTCGAGTCTTGGCATGGCAATTGGGATGCGTCTCCACGTGAGGCGGGAGACCCAGGTTCCCTTTCCAGGTGCCACAGGGATCCTGGGACTCCTATCCATTTTCAAGAGGAGTCAGGCATCATCTCCTTTGGAAGCATTGATCTCCGCGGACCTCTCGAGTTTTCAAAGGATGTGAGGCCTCCGGGCGCGATGAGGCGGAGAACTCGGTCTTTCTCTGTGGTCTCACCAGCGGATTCAGACATCCCTTCGTCTTGGGAGATGCAAGATGAGCCTGCATTCAATTCACTGCAGGGATATCCGGCCTTACTTCGAGTCAGAGCATCTCGGTGTCCATTCCACTTGAGGCCACAAACTCAGGGTCCCTCTCACATACCTGTAGCTGAGAGAAGCCTCCTCTTGAGGTGCTTGTGGAAAGTTGGTATTCCTCTTGAGTCGAAGCCAGGGACTAAGCTCTCATCTCGAGTTGATTTGGGGTCCACGGAGCCCTTTCTTGTTGCTCCAGTGACCACAGGATCCCTCTAGACTTGAGACAGTGATCTTGGGTTTTCTCTGGAGTGCCATCAAGGAAATCAAGGCTCCTTTCTTTTTTGATGTGGAATACGGAATTCCTCTGCACGCAGGGCAGGGGAATCGTGCCTCATCTCGCGGCGAGGGGGAAGTCTCATGGTTTTTCTCAAGTTGCGGCCGGAACTTGGGGTATATTCTCGAGTTACGACGGGGAGGGCCCTTCCAGACACGTGTTTGTTCAGCGACGTCAGGACTCCTGCCTAGGTGCGAGGGACACCTCGGGATTCTCCTCGAGTCTTGGCATGGCAATTGGGCCGCGTCTCCACATGTGGCGGGAGACCCAGTGTCCCTTTCCACGTGCCACAGTAATCCTGGGACTCCTATCCATTTTCAAGAGGAGTCAGGCATCGTCTCCTTTGGAAGCATTGATCTCTGCAGACCTCTCGAGTTTTCAAAGGATGTGAGGCCTCCGGTCACGATGAGGCGGAGGACTAGGTCTTTCTCTGTGGTCTCCACAGGGGATTCAGACATCCCTTCGTCTTGGGAGATGCACGACGAGCCTGCATTCAATTCACTGCAGGGATATCCGGCCTTACCTCGAGTCAGAGCATCTCGGTGTCCATTGCATTTGAGGCCACAAATTCAGGGTTCCTCTCACATACCTGTAGCTGAGAGAAGCTTCCTCTTGAGGTGCTTGTGCAAAGTTGGTATTCCTCTTGAGTCTAAGCCAGGGACTAAGCTCTCATCTCGAGTTGATTTGGGGTCCTTGGAGACCTTTCGTGTTGCTCCAGTGACCTCAGGATCCCTCTAGACTTGAGACACTGATCTTGGGTTTTCTCTGGAGTGCCATCAAGGAAATCAAGGCTCCTTTCATTTTTGATGTGGAGTACGGAATTGCTCTGCATGCAGTGCAGGGGAATCGGGCCTCAACTCGCGGCGAGGGGAAAATCTCATGGTTTTTCTCGAGTTGCGGCCGGAACCTGGGGTATATTCTCGAGTTACGACGGGGAGGGCCCTTCCAGACACGTGTTTGTTCAGCGACGTCAGGACTCCTGCTTAGGTGCGAGGGACACCTCGGGATTCTCCTCGAATCTTGGCATGGCAATTTGGACGCGTCTCCACGTGAGGCGGGAGACCCAGGGTCCCTTTCCACGTGCCACAGGAATCCTGGGACTCCTATCCATTTTCAAGAGGAGTCAGGCATCGTCTCCTTTGGAAGCATTGATCTCCGCGGACCTCTCGAGTTTTCAAAGGATGTGAGGCCTCCGGTCGCGATGAGGCGGAAAACTCGGTCTTTCTCTGTGGTCTCCACAGGGGATTCACACATCCCTTCGTCTTGGGAGATGCAAGACGAGCCTGCATTCAATTCACTGCAGGAATATCCGGCCTTACTTCGAGTCAGAGCATCTCGGTGTCCATTCCACTTGAGGCCACAAACTCAGGGTCCCTCAAATATACCTGTAGCTGAGAGAAGCCACCTCTTGAGGTGATTGTGGAAAGTTGGTATTCCTCTTGAGTCAAAGCCAGGGACTAAGCTCTCATCTCGAGTTGATTAGGGGTCCTTGGAGCCCTTTCGTGTTGCTCCAGTGACCTCAGGATCCCTCTAGACTTGAGACACTGATCTTGGGTTTTCTCTGGAGTGCCATCAAGGAAATCAAGGCTCCTTTCATTTTTGATGTGAATACGGAATTGCTCTGCACGCAGGGCAGGGGAATCGGGCCTCATCTCGCGGCGAGGGGGAAGTCTCATGGTTTTTCTCGAGTTGTGGCCGGAACCTCGGGTATATTCTCGAGTTACGACGGGGAGGTCCCTTCCAGACACGTGTTTGTTCAGCGACGTCAGGACTCCTGCCTAGGTGCGAGGGACACCTCGGGATTCTCCTCGAGTCTTGCATGGCAATTGGGACGTGTCTCCACGTGAGGCGGGATTCCCAGTGTCCCTTTCCACGTGCCACAGGGATCCTGGGACTCCTATCCATTTTCAAGAAGAGTCAGGCATCTTCTCCTTTGGAAGCATTGATCTCCGCGGACCTCACGAGTTTTCAAAGGATGTGAGGCCTCCGGTCACGATGAGGCGGAGGACTAGGTCTTTCTCTGTGGTCTCCTCAGGGGATTCAGACATCCCTTCGTCTTGGGAGATGCAAGACGAGCCTGCATTCAATTCACTGCAGGGATATCCGGCCTTACTTCGAGTCAGAGCATCTCGGTGTCCATTGCACTTGAGGCCACAAATTCAGGGTTCCTCTCACATACCTGTAGCTGAGAGAAGCTTCCTCTTGAGGTGCTTGTGCAAAGTTGGTATTCCTCTTGAGTCTAAGCCAGGGACTAAGCTCTCATCTCGAGTTGATTTGGGGTCCTTGGAGCCCTTTCGTGTTGCTCCAGTGACCTCAGGATCCCTCTAGACTTGAGACACTGATCTTGGGTTTTCTCTGGAGTGCCATCAAGGAAATCAAGGCTCCTTTCACGTTTGATGTGGAAAACGGAATTGCTCTGCATGCAGTGCAGGGGAATCGCGCCTCATGTCGCGTCGAGGGGGAAGTCTCATGGTTTTTCTCGAGTTGCGTCCCGAACCTGGGGTATATTCTCGAGTTACGACGGGGAGGGCCCTTCCAGACACGTGTTTGTTCAGCGACGTCAGGACTCCTGCCTAGGTGCGACGGACACCTTGGGATTCTCCTCGAGTCTTGGCATGGCAATTGGGACGCGTCTCCACGTGAGGCGGGATACCCAGTGTCCCTTTCCACGTGCCACAGGGATCCTGGGACTGCTATCCATTTTCAAGAGGAGTCAGGCATCGTCTCCTTTGGAAGCATTGATCTCCGCAGACCTCTCGAGTTTTCAAAGGATGTGAGGCCTCTGGTCGCGATGAGGCGGAGAACTCGGTCTTTCTCTGTGGTCTCCACAGGGGATTCAGACATCCCTTCTTGGGAGATGCAAGACGAGCCTGCATTCAATTCACTGCAGGGATATCCGGCCTTACTTCGAGTCAGAGCATCTCGGTGTCCTTTCCACTTGAGGCCACACACTCGGGGTCCCTCAAATATACCTGTAGCTGAGAGAAGCCTCCTCTTGAGGTGCTTGTGGAAAGTTGGTATTCCTCTTGAGTCGAAGCCAGGGACTAAGCTCTCATCTCGAGTTGATTTGGGGTCCACGGAGCCATTTCATGTTGCTCCAGTGACCTCAGGATCCCTCTAGATTTGAGACAGTGATCTTGGGTTTTCTCTGGTGTGCCATCAAGGAAATCAAGGCTCCTTTCACGTTTGATGTGGAAAACGGAATTGCTCTGCATGCAGTGCAGGGGAATCGGGTCTCAACTCGCGGCGAGGGGGAAATCTCATGGTTTTTCTCGAGTTGCGGCCGGAACCTGGGGTATATACTCGAGTTACGATGGGGAGGGCCCTTCCAGACACGTGTTTGTTCAGCGACGTCAGGACTCCTGCCTAGGTGCGAGGGACACCTCGGGATTCTCCTCGAGTCTTGGCATGGCAATTGGGATGCGTCTCCACGTGAGGCGGGAGACCCAGGTTCCCTTTCCAGGTGCCACAGGGATCCTGGGACTCCTATCCATTTTCAAGAGGAGTCAGGCATCGTCTCCTTTGGAAGCATTGATCTCCTCGGACCTCTCGAGTTTTCAAAGGATGTGAGGCCTCCGCTCGCGATGAGGCGGAGAATTAGGTCTTTCTCTGTGGTCTCCACAGGGGATTCAGACATCCCTTCGTCTTGGGAGATGCAAGATGAGCCTGCATTCAATTCACTGCAGGGATATCCGGTCTTACTTCGAGTCAGAGCATCTCGGTGTCCATTCCACTTGATGCCACAAACTCAGGGGCCCTCTCACATACCTGTAGCTGAGAGAAGCCTCCTCTTGAGGGGCTTGTGGAAAGTTCGTATTCCTCTTGAGTTGAAGCCAGGGACTAAGCTCTCATCTCGAGTTGATTTGGGGTCCACGGAGCCCTTTCGTGTTGGTCCAGTGACCTCAGGATCCCTCTAGACTTGAAACAGTGATCTTGGGTTTTCTCTGGAGTGCCATCAAGGAAATCAAGGCTCCTTTCACGTTTGATGTCGAACACGGAATTGCTCTGCATGCAGTGCAGGGGAATCGGGCCTCAACTCGCGGCGAGGGGTAAATCTCATGGTATTTTTCAGTTGTGGCCGGAACCTGGGATATATTCTCGAGTTACGACAGGGAGGGCCCTTCCAGACACGTGTTTGTTGAGCGACGTCAGGACTCCTGCCTAGGTGCGAGGGACACCTCGGGATTCTCCTCGAGTCTTGCCATGGCAATGGGGACGCGTCTCCACGTGAGGCGGGAGACCCAGGGTCCCTTTTCACGTGCCACAGGAATCCTGGGACTCCTATCCATTTTCAAGAGGAGTCAGGCATCGTCTCCTTTGGAAGCATTGATCTCCTCGGACCTCTCGAGTTTTCAAAGGATGTGAGGCCTCCGCTCGCGATGAGGCGGAGAATTAGGTCTTTCTCTGTGGTCTCCACAGGGGATTCAGACATCCCTTCGTCTTGGGAGATGCAAGATGAGCCTGCATTCAATTCACTGCAGGGATATCCGGTCTTACTTCGAGTCAGAGCATCTCGGTGTCCATTCCACTTGATGCCACAAACTCAGGGTACCTCTCACATACCTGTAGCTGAGAGAAGCCTCCTCTTGAGGGGCTTGTGGAAAGTTCGTATTCCTCTTGAGTTGAAGCCAGGGACTAAGCTCTCATCTCGAGTTGATTTGGGGTCCACGGAGCCCTTTCGTGTTGGTCCAGTGACCTCAGGATCCCTCTAGACTTGAAACAGTGATCTTGGGTTTTCTCTGGAGTGCCATCAAGGAAATCAAGGCTCCTTTCACGTTTGATGTCGAACACGGAATTGCTCTGCATGCAGTGCAGGGGAATCGGGCCTCAACTCGCGGCGAGGGGTAAATCTCATGGTATTTTTCAGTTGTGGCCGGAACCTTGGATATATTCTCGAGTTACGACAGGGAGGGCCCTTCCAGACACGTGTTTGTTGAGCGACGTCAGGACTCCTGCCTAGGTGCGAGGGACACCTCGGGATTCTCCTCGAGTCTTGCCATGGCAATGGGGACGCGTCTCCACGTGAGGCGGGAGACCCAGGGTCCCTTTTCACGTGCCACAGGAATCCTGGGACTCCTATCCATTTTCAAGAGGAGTCAGGCATCGTCTCCTTTGGAAGCATTGATCTCCAGGGACCTCTCGAGTTTTCAAAGGATGTGAGGCCTCCGTTCGCGATGAGGCAGAGAACTCGGTCTTTCTCTGTGGTCTCCACAGGGGATTCACACATCCCTTCGTCTTGGGAGATGCAAGACGAGCCTGCATTCAATTCACTGCAGGCATATCCGGCCTTACTTCGAGTCAGAGCATCTCGGTGTCCATTCCACTTGAGGCCACAAACTCAGGGTCCCTCAAATATACCTGTAGCTGAGAGAAGCCTCCTCTTGAGGTGCTTGTGGAAAGTTGGTATTCCTCTTGAGTCAAAGCCAGGGACTAAGCTCTCATCTCGAGTTGATTTGGGGTCCACGGAACCCTTTCTTGTTGCTCCAGTGACCTCAGGATCCCTCTAGACTTGAGACAGTGATCTTGGGTTTTCTCTGGAGTGCCATCAAGGAAATCAAGGCTCCTTTCTTTTTTGATGTGGAATACGGAATTGCTCTGCATGCAGGGCTTGGGAATCGGGCCTCATCTCGCGGCGAGGGGGAAGTCATGGTTTTTCTCGAGTTGCGGCCAGAACCTGGGGTATATTCTCGAGTTACGACGGGGAGGGCCCTTCAGACACGTGTTTGTTCAGTGACGTCAGGACTCCTGCCTAGGTGCGAGGGACACCTCGGGATTCTCCTCGAGTCTTGGAATGGCAATTGGGACGCCTCTCCACGTGAGGCGGGAGACCCAGTGTCCCTTTCCACGTGCCACAGGGATCCTGGGACTCCTATCCATTTTCAAGAGGAGTCAGGCATCGTTTCCTTTGGAAGCATTGATCTCTGCGGACCTCTCGAGTTTTCAAAGGATGTGAGGCCTCCGCTCGCGATGACGCGGAGAATTAGGTCTTTCTCTGTGGTCTCCACAGGGGATTCAGACATTCCTTCGCCTTGGGAGATGCAAGACGAGCCTGCATTCAATTCACTGCAGGGATATCCGGCCTTACATCGAGTCAGAGCATCTCGGTGTCCATTCCATTTGAGGCCACAAACTCAGGGGCCCTCTCACATACCTGTAGCTGAGAGAAGCCTCCTCTTGAGGTGCTTGTGGAAAGTTGGTATTCTTCTTGAGTCGAAGCCAGGGACTAAACTCTCATCTCGAGTTGATTTCGGGTCCACAGAGCCCTCTCGTGTTGCTACAGTGACCTCAGGATCCCTCTAGACTTGAAACAGTGATCTTGGGTTTTCTCTGGAGTGCCATCAAGGAAATCAAGGCTCCTTTCACGTTTGATGTCGAACACGGAATTGCTCTGCATGCAGTGCATGGGAATCGGGCCTCAACTCGTGGCGAGGGATAAATCCCATGGTTTTGTTCAGTTGCGGCCGGAACCTGGGATATATTTTCGAGTTACGACGGGGAGGGCCCTTCCAGACACGTGTTTGTTGAGCGACGTCAGGACTCCTGCCTAGGTGCGAGGGACACCTCGGGATTCTCCTCGAGTCTTGGCATGGCATTTTGGACACGTCTCCACGTGAGGCGGGAGACCCAGGGTCCCTTTTCACGTGCCACAGGGATCCTGGGACTCCTATCCATTTTCAAGAGGAAATCAGGCATCGTCTCCTTTGGAAGCAATGATCTCCTCGGACCTCTCGAGTTTTCAAAGGATGTGAGGCCTCCAGTCGCGATGAGGCGGAGAACTCGGTCTTTCTCTGTGGTCTCCCCAGCGGATTCAGACAACCCTTCGTCTTGGGAGATGCAAGATGAGCCTACATTCAATTCACTGCAGGGATATCCGGCCTTACTTCGAGTCAGAGCATCTCGGTGTCCATTCCACTTGAGGCAACAAACTCAGGGTCCCTCTCACATACCTGTAGCTGAGAGAAGCCTCCTCTTGAGGTGCTTGTGGAAAGTTCGTATTCCTCTTGAGTCGAAGCAAGGGACTAAGCTCTCATCTCGAGTTGATTTGGGGTCCATGGAGCCCTTTGGTGTTGCTCCAGTGACCTCAGGATCCCTCTAGACTTGAGACACTGATCTTGGGTTTTCTCTGGAGTGCCATCAAGGAAATCAAGGCTCCTTTCACGTTTGATGTGGAACACGGAATTGCTCTGCACACAGGGCAGGGTAAATGGGCCTCATCCCGCGGCGAGGGGGAAGTCTCATGGTTTTTCTCGAGTTGCGGCCGGAACCTGGGGTATATTCTCGAGTTACGACGGGGAGGGCCCTTCCAGACACGTGTTTGTTCAGCGACGTCAGGACTCCTGCCTAGGTGCGAGGGACAACTCGGGATTCTCCTCGAGTTTTGGCATGGCAATTGAGACGCGTCTCCACGTGAGGCGGGAGACCCAGTGTCCCTTTCCACGTGCCACAGATATCCTGGGCCTCCTATCCATTTTCAAGAGGAGTCAGGCATCGTCTCCTTTGGAAGCATTGATCTCCGCGGACCTCTCGAGTTTTCAAAGGATGTGAGGCCTCCGGTCGCGATGAGGCGGAGAACTAGGTCTTTCTCTGTGGTCTCCACAGGGGATTCAGACATTCCTTCGTCTTGGGAGATGCGAGACGAGCCTGCATTTAATTCACTGCAAGGATATCCGGCCTTACTGCGAGTCAGAGCATCTCGGTGTCCATTCCACTTGAGGACACAATCTCAGGGTCCCTCTCACATACCTGTAGCTGAGAGAAGCCTCCTCTTGAGGTGCTTGTGGAAAGTTGGTATGCCTGTTGAGTCGGAGCCATGGACTAAGCTCTCATCTCGAGTTGATTGGGGGTTCACGGAGCTCTTTCGTGTTGCTCCAGTGACCTCAGGATCTAGACTTGAGACAGTGATCTTGGGTTTGCTCTGGAGTGCCATCAAGGAAATCAAGGCTCCTTTCACGTTCGATGTGGAACACGGAATTGCTCAGCACGCAGTGCAGGGGATTCGGGCCTCATCTCGCGGCGAGGGGGAATTTCATGGTTTGTCTCGAGTTGCGGACAGAACCTGGGGTATATTCTTGAGTTACGACGGGGAGGGCCCTTCCAGACACGTGTTTGTTCAGCGACGTCAGGACTCCTGCCTAGGTGCGAGGGACACCTCGGGATTCTCCTCGATTCTTGGCATATCAATTGGGACGCGTCTCCACGTGAGGCGGGAGACGCAGGGTCCCTTTCGAAGTGCCACAGGGATCCTGGGACTCCTATCCATTTTGAAGAGGAGTCAGGCATGGTCTCCTTTGGAAGCATTGATCTCCGCTGACCTCTCGAGTTTTCAAAGGATGTGAGGCCTCCGGTCGCGATGAGGCAGAGAACTAGGTCTTTCTCTGTGGTCTCCACAGGGGATTCAGACAACCCTTCGTCTTGGGAGATGCAAGACGAGCCTGCATTCAATTCACTGCAGGGATATCCGGCCTTACTTCGAGTCAGAGCATCTCGGTGTCCATTCCACTTGAGGCCACAAACTCAGGGTCCCTCTCACATACCTGTAGCTGAGAGAAGCCTCCTCTTGAGGTGCTTGTGGAAAGTTGGCATTCCTCTTGAGTCGAAGCCAGGGACTAAGCTCTCATCTCGAGTTGATTTGTGGTCCACGGAGCCCTTTCGTGTTGCTACAGTGACCTCAGGATCCGTCTAGACTTGAGACAGTGATCTTGGGTTTTCCCTGGAGTGCCATCAAGGAAATCAAGGCTCCTTTCATGTTTGATGTGGAACACGGAATTGCTCTGCACGCAGTCCAGGGGAATCGGGCCTCATGTCGCGGCGAGGGGGAAGTCTCATGGTTTTTCTCGAGTTGCAGCCGGAACCTGGGGTATATTCTCGAGTTACGACGGGGAGGGCCCTTCCAGACACGTGTTTGTTCAGCGACGTCAGGACTCCTGCCTAGGAGCGAGGGACACCTCGGGATTCTCCTCGAGTCTTGGCATGGCAATTGGGACGCGTCTCCACGTGAGGCGGGAGACCCAGGGTCCCTTCCCACGTGCCACAGGGATCCTGGGACTCCTATCCATTTTCATGAGGAGTCAGGCATCGTCTCCTTTGGAAGCATTGATCTCCGCGGACCTCTCGGGTTTTCAAAGGATGTGAGGCCTCCGCTCGCGATGAGGCGGAGAATTAGGTTTTTCTCTGTGGTCTCCACAGGGGATTCAGACATCCCTTCGTCTTGGGATATGCAAGACGAGCCTGCATTCAATTCACTGCAGGGATATCCGGCCTTACTTCGAGTCAGAGCATCTCGGTGTCCATTCCACTTGAGGCCACAAACTCAGGGTCCCTCTCACATACCTGTAGCTGAGAGAAGCCTCCTCTTGAGGTGCTTGTGGAAAGTTGGTATTCCTCTTGAGTCGAAGCCAGGGACTAAGCTCTCATCTCGAGTTGATTTGGGGTCCACGGAGCCCTTTCGTGTTCTTCCAGTGACCTCAGGATCCCTCTAGGCTTGAGACAGTGATCTTGGGTTTTCTCTGGAGTGCCATCAAGGAAATCAAGGCTCCTTTCACGTTTGATGTGGAACACGGAATTGCTCTGCACGCAGTGCAGGGGAATCGGGCCTCATCTCGCGGCGGGGGGGAATTTCATGGTTTGTCTCGAGTTGGGAAAGAACCTGGGGTATATTCTCGAGTTACGACGGGGAGGGCCCTTCCAGACACGTGTTTGTTCAGCGACGTCAGGACTCCTGCCTAGGTGCGAGGGACACCTCAGGATTCTCCTCGATTCTTGGCATGGCAATTGAACGCGTCTCCACGTGAGGCGGGAGACCCAGGGTCCCTTTCCACGTGCCACAGGCATCCTGGGACTCCTATCGTTTTTCAAGAGGAGTCAGGCATCGTCTCCTTTGGAAGCATTGATCTCCGCGGACCTCTCGAGTTTTCAAAGATGGGAGGCCTCAGGTCACAATGAGGAGGAGAACTAGGTATTTCTCTGTGGTCTCCACAGGGGATTCAGACATCCCTTCGTCTTGGGAGATGCAAGACGAGCCTGCACTCAATTCACTGCACGGATATCCGGCCTTACTTCGAGTTAGAGCATCTCGGTGTCCATTCCACTTGAGGCCACAAACTCAGGGTCCCTCTCACATACCTGTAGCTGAGAGAAGCCTCGTCTTGATGTGCTTGTGGAAACTTGGTATTCTTCTTGAGTCGAAGCCAGGGACTAAGCTCTCATCTCGAGTTGATTTGGGGTCCACGGAGCCCTTTCGTGGTGCTCCAGTGACCTCAGGATCCCTCTAGACTTGAGACAGTGATCTTGGGTTTTCTCTGGAGTGCCATCAAGGAAATCAAGGCTCCTTTCACGTTTGATGTGGAACACGGAATTGCTCTGCACGCACTGCAGGGGAATCGGGCCTCATCTCGGGGCGAGGGGGAAGTCTCATGGTTGTTCTCGAGTTGCGGCCGGAACCTGCGGTATATTCTCGATTTTGACGGGGAGGGTCTTTCCAGACACGTGTTTGTTCAGCGACTTCAGGACCCCTGCCTAGGTGCGAGGGACAACTCGGGATTCTCCTCTAGTCTTGGCATGGCAATTGGGACGCGTCTCCACATGAGGCGGGAGACCCAGGGTCCCTTTCCACGTGCCACAGATATCCTGGGACTCCTATCCATTTTCAAGAGGAGTCAGGCATCGTCTCCTTCGGAAGTATTGATCTCAGCGGACGTCTCGAGTTTTCAAAGGATATGAGGCCTCCGGTCGCGAGGAGGCGGAGGACTAGTTCTTTCTCTGTGGTCTCCACAGGGGATTCAGACAACCCTTCGTCTTGGGAGATGCAAGACGAGCCTGCATTCAATTCACTGCAGGGATATCCGGCCTTACTTCGAGTCAGAGCATCTCGGTGTCCATTCCACTTGAGGCCACAAACTCAGGGTCCCTCTCACATACCTGTAGCTGAGAGAAGCCTCCTCTTGAGGTGCTTGTGGAAAGTTGGCATTCCTCTTGAGTCGAAGCCAGGGACTAAGCTCTCATCTCGAGTTGATTTGTGGTCCACGGAGCCCTTTCGTGTTGCTACAGTGACCTCAGGATCCGTCTAGACTTGAGACAGTGTCTTGGGTTTTCCCTGGAGTGCCATCAAGGAAATCAAGGCTCCTTTCATGTTTGATGTGGAACACGGAATTGCTCTGCACGCAGTCCAGGGGAATCGGGCCTCATGTCGCGGCGAGGGGGAAGTCTCATGGTTTTTCTCGAGTTGCAGCCGGAACCTGGGGTATATTCTCGAGTTATGACGGGGAGGGCCCTTCCAGACATGTGTTTGTTCAGCGACGTCAGGACTCCTGCCTAGGATCGAGGGACACGTCGGGATTCTACTCGAGTCTTGGCATGGCAATTGGGATGCGTCTCCACGTGAGGCGGGAGACCCAGGGTCCCTTTCCACGTGCCACAGGGATCCTGGGACTCCTATCCATTTTCAAGAGGAGTCAGGCATCGTCTCCTTTGGAAGCATTTATCTCCGCGGACCTCTGGAAATTTCAAAGGATGTGAGGCCTCCGGTCGCGATGAGGCGGAGAACTAGGTCTTTCTCTGTGGTCTCCACAGGGGATTCAGACATCCCTTCATCTTGCGAGATGCAAGACAAGCCTGCATTCAATTCATTGCAGGGATATCCGGCCTTACTTCGAGTCAGAGCATCTCTGTGTCCATTCCACTTGAGGCCAAAAACTCAGGGTCCCTCTCACATACCTGTAGCTGAGAGAAGCCTCCTCTTGAGGTGCTTGTGGAAAGTTGGTATTCCTCTTGAGTCGAAGCCAGCGACGAAGCTCTCATCTCGAGATGATATGGGGTCCATGGAGCCCTTTCGTCTTGCTCCAGTAACCTCAAGATCCCTCTAGACTTGAGACAGTGATCTTCGGTTTTCTCTGCAGCGCCATGAAGGAAATCAAGGCTCCTTTCACGTGTGATGTGGAACACGGAATTTCTCTGCACGCAGTGCAGGGGAATCGGGCCTCATCTCGCGGCGAGCGGGAAGTCTCAGGGTTTTTCTCGAGTTGCGGCCGGAACCTGGGCTATATTCTCGAGTTACGGCGGGGAGGGCCCTTCCAGACACCTGTTTGTTCAGCAACGTCAGGACTCGGGCCTAGGTGCGAGGGACACCTCGGGATTCTCCTCGAGCCTTTGCATGGCAATTTGGACGCGTCTCCACGTGAGGCGGGAGATCCAGGGTCTCTTTCCACGGGCCAGAGTGATCCTGGGACTCCTATCCATTTTCAAGAGGAGTCAGGCATCGTCTCCTTTGGAAGCATTGATCTCCGAGGACCTCTTGAGTTTTCAAAGGATGTGAGGTCTCCGGTCGCTGTGTGGCGAGAACTAGGTCTTTCTCTGTGGTCTCCACAGGGGATTCAGACATCCCTTCGTCTTGGGAGAGTCAAGAAGAGCCTGCACTCAATTCACTGCATGGATATCCTGCCTTACTTTGAATGAGAGCATCTCGGTGTCCATTCCACTTGGGGCCACAAACACAGGGTCCCTCTCACATACCTGTAGCTGAGAGAACCCTCCTCTTGAGGTGCTTGGGGAAAGTTGGTATTCCACTTGAGTCGAAGCCAGGGACTAAGCTCTCATCTCGAGTTGATTTGGGGTCCACGGAGACCTTTCGTGTTGCTACAGTCACCTGAGGATCCCTCTAGACTTGAGACAGTGATCTTGGGTTTTCTCTGGAGTGCCATCAATGAAATCAAGGCTCCTTTCACGTTTGATGTGGAACACGGAATTGCTCTGCACGCAGTGCAGGGGATTCGGGCCTCATCTCGCGGCGAGGGGGAAGTCTCATGGTTTTTCTCGAGTTGCGGCCGGAACCTGGGGTATATTCTCGATTTACGATGGGGAGGGCCCTTCCAGACACGTGTTTGTTCGGCGACGTCAGGACTCCTGCCTAGGTGCGAGGGACACCTCGGGATTCTGCTCGAGTCTTGGGTGGCAATTGGGACGCGTCTCCACGTGAGGCGGGAGACCCAGGGTCCCTTTCCACGGGCCACAGGGATCCTATGACTCCTATCCATTTTCAAGAGGAGTCAGGCATCGTCTCCTTTGGAAGCATTGATCTACGCGGACCTCTCGAGTTTTCAAAGGATATGAGGCCTCCGCTCGCGGTGAGGCGGAGAATTATGTCTTTCCCTGTGGCTTCCACAGGGGATTCAGACATCCCTTCGTCTTGGGAGATGCAAGACGAGCCTGCATTCAATTCACTGGAGGGATATCCGGCCTTCCTTCGAGTCAGAGCATCTCGGTGTCCATTCCACTTGAGTCCACAAACTCAGGGTCCCTCTCACATACCTGTAGCTGAGAGAAGCCTCCTCTTGAGGTGCTTGTGGAAATTTGGCATTTCTCTTGAGTCGAAGCCAGGGGCTAAGCTCTCATCTCGAGTTGATTTGGGGTCCACGGAGCCCTTTCGTGTTTCTAGAGTGACCTCAGGATCCCTCTAGACTTGAGACAGTGATCTTGGGTTTTCTCTTGAATGCCATCAAGGAAATCAAGGCTCCTTTCACGTTTGATGTGGAACACGGAATTCCTCTGCATGCAGTGCAGGGGAATCGGGCCTCAACTCGCGGCTAGGTGGAAATCTCATGGTTTTTCTCGATTTGCGGCCGGAACCTGGGGTATATTCTCGAGTTACGACGGGGAGGGCCCTTCCAGACACGTGTTTGTTCAGCGACGTCAGGACTCCTACCTAGTTGCGAGGGACACCTCGGGATTCTCCTCGAGTCTTGGCATGGCAATTGGGACGCGTCTCCATGTGAGGCGGGAGACCCAGGGTCACTTTCCACGTGCCACAGGGATCCTGGGACTCCTATCCATTTTCAGGAGGAGTCAGGCATCGTCTCCTTTGGAAGCATTTATCTCCGCGGACCTCTCGAATTTTCAAAGGATGTGAGGCCTCCGGTCGCGATGAGGCGGAGACCTAGGTCTTTCTCTGTGGTCTCCACAGGGGATTCAGACATCCCTTCGTCTTGGGAGATGCAAGTCGAGCCTGCATTCAATTCACTGCAGGGATATCCGGCCTTACTTCGAGTCAGAGCATCTCGGTGTCCATTCCACTTGAGGCCACAAACTCAGGGTCCCTCTCACATACCTGTAGCTGAGAGAAGCCTCCTCTTGAGGTGCTTGTGGAAAGTTGGTATTCCTCTTGAGTCGAAGCCAGGGACTAAGCTCTCATCTCGAGTTGATTTGGGGTCCACGGAGCCCTTTCCTGTTGCTCCAGTGACCTCAGGTTCCCTCTAGACTTGAGACAGTGATCTTGGGTTTTGTCTGGAGTGCCATCAAGGAAATCAAGGCTCCTTTCACGTTTGATGTGGAACAGGGAATTGCTCTGCACGCAGTGCAGGGGAATCGGGCCTCATCTCGCGGCGAGGGGGAAGTCTCGTGATTTTTCTCGAGTTGCGGCCGGAACCTGGGGTATATTCTCGTGTTATGACGGGGAGGGCCCTTCCAGACACGTGTTTGTTCAGCGACGTCAGCACTCCTGCCTAGGTGCGAGGGACACCTCGGGATTCTCCTCGAGTCTTGGCATGGCAATTGGGACGCGTCTCCACGTGAGGCGGGAGACCCAGGGTCCCTTTCCACGTGCCACAGGGATCCTGGGACTCCTATCCATTTTCAAGAGGAGTCAGGCATCGTCTCCTTTGGAAGCATTGATCTCCACTGACTTCTCGAGTTTTCAAAGAATGTGAGGCCACAGGTCGCGATGAGGAGGAGGACTAGGTCTTTCTCTGTGTTCTGCACAGGGGTTTCAGACATCCCTTCGTCTTGGGAGATGCAAGACGAGCCTGCATTCCATTCACTGCAGGGATATCCGGCCTTATTTCGAGTCAGAGCATCTCGGTGTCCATTCCACTTGAGGCCACAAACTCAGGGTCCCTCTCACATACCATTAGCTGAGAGAAGCCTCCTCTTGAGGTGCTTGTGGAAAGTTGGTATTCCTCTTGAGTCTAAACCAGGGACTAAGCTCTCATCTCGAGTTGATTTGGGGTCCACGGAGCCCTTTCGTGTTGATCCAGTGACCTCAGGATCCATCTAGACTTGAGACAGTGATCTTGGGTTTTCTCTGGAGTGCCATCAAAGAAATCAAGGCTCCTTTCATTTTTGATGTGGAATACGGAATTACTCTGCATGCAGTGCAGGGGAATCGGGCCTCATCTCTCGGCGAGGGGAAAGTCTCATGGTTTTTCTCGAGTTGCGGCCGGAACCTGGGGTATATTCTCGAGTAACGACGGGGAGGGCCCTTCCAGACACGTGTTTGTTCAGCGATGTCAGGACTCCTGCCTAGGTGCGAGGGACACCTCGGGATTCTCCTCGAGTCTTGGCATGGCAATTGGGACGCGTCTCCACGTGAGGCGGGAGACCCAGGGTACCTTTCCACGTGCCACAGGGATCCTGGGACTCATATCCATTTTCAAGAGGAGTCAGTCATCGTCTCCTTTGGAAGCATTGATCTCCGCGGACCTCTTGAGTTTTCAAAGGATGTGAGGCCTCCGGTCGCGATGAGGCGGAGAACTAGGTCTTTCTCTGTGGTCTACACAGGAGATTCAGACATTCCTTCGTCTTGAGAGATGCAAGACGAGCCTGCATTCAATTCACTGCTGGGATATCTGGCCTTACTTCGAGTCAGAGCATCTCGGTGTCCATTCCACTTGAGGCCACAAACTCAGGGTCCTTCTCACATACCTGTGGCTGAGAGAACCCTCCTCTTGGGGTGCTTGTGGAGAGTTGGTATTCCTCTTGCATCGAAGCCAGGTACTAAGCTCTCATCTCGAGTTGATTTGGGGTCCACGGAGCCCTTTCGTGTTGCTCCAGTGACCTCAGGATCCCTCTAGACTTGAGACAGTGATCCTGGGTTTTCTCTGGAGTGCCATCAAGGAAATCAAGGCTCCTTTCAGGTTTGATGTGGAACACGGAATTGCTCTGCACGCAGTCCAGGGGAATCGGGCCTCATCTCGCGGCGAGGGGAAAGTCTCATGGTTTTTCTCGAGTTGCGGCCGGAACCTGGGGTATATTCTCGATTTACAACGGGGAGGACCCTTCCAGACACGTGATAGGTGCGAGGGACACCTCGGGATTCTCCTAAAGTCTTGGCATGGCAATTGGGACGCGTCTCCACGTGAGGCGGGAGACCCAGGGTCCCTTTCCACGTGCCACAGGGATCCTGGGACTCCTATCCATTTTCAAGAGGAGTCAGGCATCGTCTCCTTTTGAAGCATTGATCTCCGCGGACCTCTCGAGTTTTCAAAGAATGTGAGGCCACAGGTCGCGATGAGGAGGAGGACTAGGTCTTTCTCTGTGGTCTGCACAGGGGTTTCAGACATCCCTTCGTCTTGGGAGATGCAAGACGAGCCTGCATTCCATTCACTGCAGGGATATCCGGCCTTATTTCGAGTCAGAGCATCTCGGTGTCCATTCCATTTGAGGCCACAAACTCAGGGTCCCTCTCACATACCATTAGCTGAGAGAAGCCTCCTCTTGAGGTGCTTGTGGAAAGTTGGTATTCCTCTTGAGTCTAAGCCAGGGACTAAGCTCTCATCTCGAGTTGATTTGGGGTTCACGGAGTCCTTTCGTGTTGCTCCAGTGACCTCAGGATCCCTCTAGACTTGAGACAGTGATCTTGGGTTTTCTCTGGCGTGCCATCAAAGAAATCAAGGCTCCTTTCATTTTTGATGTGGAATACGGAATTGCTCTGCATGCAGTGCAGGCGAATCGGGCCTCATGTATTGGCGAGGCGGAAGTCTCATGGTTTTTCTCGAGTTGCGGCCGGAACCTGGGGTATATTCTCGAGTTACGACGGGGAGGGCCCTTCCAGACAAGTGTTTATTCAGCGACGTCAGGACTCCTGCCTAGGTGCGAGGGACACCTCGGGATTCTCCTCGAGTCTTGGCATGGCAATTGGGACGCGTCTCCACTTGAGGCGGGAGACCCAGGGTCCCTTTCCAAGTGCCACAGGGATCCTGGGACTCCTATCTATTTTCAAGAGGAGTCAGGCATCGTCTCCTTTGGAAGCATTGATCTCCGAGAACCTCTTGAGTTTTCAAAGGATGTGAGGCCTCCGGTCGCAATGAGGCGGAGAAGTAGGTCTTTCTCTGTGGTCTCCACAGGGGATTCAGACATTCCTTCGTCTTGAGAGATGCAAGACGAGCCTGCATTCAATTCACTGCAGGGATATCCGGCCTTACTTCGAGTCAGAGCATCTCGGTGTCCATTCCACTTGAGGCCACAAACTCAGGGTCCTTCTCACATACCTGTGGCTGAGAGAACCCTCCTCTTGGGGTGCTTGTGGAGATTTGGTATTCCTCTTGCATCGAAGCCAGGTACTAAGCTCTCATCTCGAGTTGATTTGTGGTCCACGGAGCCCTTTCGTGTTGCTCCAGTGACCTCAGGATCCCTCTAGACTTGAGACAGTGATCCTGGGTTTTCTCAGGAGTGCCATCAAGGAAATCAAGGCTCCTTTCAGGTTTGATGTGGAACACGGAATTGCTCTGCACGCAGTGCAGGGGAATCGGGCCTCATCTCGCGGCGAGGGGAAAGTCTCATGGTTTTTCTCGAGTTGCGGCCGGAACCTGGAGTATATTCTCGAGTTACGACGGGGAGGGCCCTTCCAGACACGTGTTTGTTCAGCGACGTCAGGACTCCTGCCTAGGTGCGAGGGACACCCCGGGATTCTCCTCGAGTCTTGGCATGGCAATTGGGACGCGTCTCCACGTGAGGCGGGAGACCCAGAGTCCCTTTCCACGTGCCACAGGCATCCTGGGACTCCTATCCTTTTTCAAGAGGAGTCAGGCATCGTCTCCTTTGGAAGCATTGATCTCCGCGGACCTCTCGAGTTTTCAAAGATGGGAGGCCTCCGGACGCAATGAGGAGGAGAACTAGGTATTTCTCTGTGGTCTCCACAGGGAATTCAGACATCCCTTCGTCTTGGGAGATGCAAGACGAGCCTGCACTCAATTCACTGCACGGATATCCGGCCTTACTTCGAGTCAGAGCATCTCGGTGTCCATTCCACCTGAGGCCACAAACTCAGGGTCCCTCTCACATACCTGTAGCTGAGAGAAGCCTCGTCTTGATGTGCTTGTGGAAACTTGGTATTCCTCTTGTCTCGAAGCCAGGGACTAAGCTCTCATCTCGAGTTGATTTGGGGTCCACGGAGCCCTTTCGTGGTGCTCCAGTGACCTCAGGATGCGTCTAGACTTGAGACAGTGATCTTGGGTTTTCTCTGGAGTGCCATCTAGGAAATCAAGTCTCCTTTCACGTTTGATGTGCAACACGGAACTGCTCTGCTAGCAGTGCAGGGAAATCGGCCCTCATCTCGCGGTGAGGGGGAAGTCTCATGGTTTTTCTCGAGTTGCAGCCAGGACCTGGGGTATATTCTCGAGTTACAACGGGGAGGGCCCTTCCAGACACGTGTTTGTTCAGCGACGTCAGGACTCCTGCCTTGGTGCGAGGGACTCCTCAGGATTCTCCTCGAGTCTTGGCATGGCAATTGGGACGCGTCTCCACGTGAGGCGGGAGACCCAGGGTCCCTTTCCACGTGCCATAGGGATCCTGGGACTCCTATGCATTTTCAAGAGGAGTCAGGCATCGTCTCCTTTGGAAGCATTGATCTCTGCAGACCTCTCGAGTTTTCAAAGGATATGAGGCCTCCGGTCACGATGAGGCGGAGGACTAGGTCTTTCTCTGTGGTCTCCACAGGGGATTCAGACATCCCTTCGTCTTGGGAGATGCAAGACGAGCCTGCATTCAATTCACTGCAGGGATATCCGGCCTTACTTCGAGTCAGTGCATCTCGGTGTCCATTGCACTTGAGGCCACAAACTCAGGGTCCCTCTCACATAACTGTAGCTGAGAGAAGCCTCCTCTTGAGGTGCTTGTGGAAAGTTGGTATTCCTCTTGAGTCGAAGCCAGGGACTAAGCTCTCATCACAAGTTGATTTCGGGTCCACGGAGCCCTTTCGTATTGCTCCAGTGACCTCAGGATCCCTCTAGACTTGAGACAGTGATCTTGGGTTTTCTCTGGAGTGCCATCAAGGAAATCAAGGCTCCTTTCACGTTTGATGTGGAACACGGAATTGCTCTGCACGCAGTGCAGGGGAATCGGGCCTCATCTCGCGGCGAGGGGGAAGTCTCATGGTTTTTCTCGAGTTGTGGCCGGAACCTGGGGTATATTCTCGAGTTACGACGGGGAGGGCCCTTCCAGACAAGTGTTTCTTCAGCGACGTCAGGACTCCTTCCTAGGTGCGAGGGACACTTCGGGATTCTCCTCGAGTCTTAGCATGGCAATTGGGACGCGTCTCCACGTGAGGCGGGAGACCCAGGTTCCCTTTCCACGTGCGACAGTGATCCTGGGACTCCTATCCATTTTCAAGAGGAGTCAGACATCGTCTCCTTTGGAAGCATTGATCTCTGCAGACCTCTCGAGTTTTCAAATGATGTGAGGCCTCCGGTCACGATGAGGCGGATGACTTGGTCTTTCTCTGTGGTCTCCACAGGGGATTCAGACATCCCTTCGTCTTGGGAGATGCAAGACGAGCCTGCATTCAATTCACTGCAGGGATATCCGGCCTTACTTCGAGTCAGAGCATCTCGGTGTCCATTGCACTTGAGGCCACAAACTCAGGGTCCCTCTCACATACCTGTAGCTGAGAGAAGCCTCCTCTTGAGGTGCTTGTGGAAAGTTGGTATTCCTCTCGAGTCGAAGCCGGGGACTAAGCTCTCATCTCGAGTTGATTTGGGGTCCACGGAGCCCTTTCGTGTTGCTCCAGTGACCTCAGGATCCCTCTAGACTTGAGACAGTGATCTTGGGTTTTCTCTGGAGTGCCATCAAGGAAATCAAGGCTCCTTTCCCGTTTGATGTGGAACACGGAATTGCTCTGCACGCAGTGCAGGGGAATCGGGCCTCATCTCGCGGCGAGGGGGCATTCTCATGGTTTTTCTCGAGTTGCGGCTGGAACCTGGGGTATATTCCCGAGTTATGACGGGGAGGGCCCTTCCAGACACGTGTTTGTTCAGCGACGTCAGCACTCCTGCCTAGGTGCGAGGGACACCTCGGGATTCTCCGCGAGTCTTGGCATGGCAATTGGGACGCGTCTCCACGTGAGGCGGGAGACCCAGGGTTCCTTTCCACGTGCCACAGGGATCGTGGAACTCCTATCCATTTTCAAGAGGAGTCAGGCATCGTCTCCTTTGGAAGCATTGATCTCCGCTGACCTCTCGAGTTTTCAAAGAATGTGAGGCCACAGGTCGCGATGAGGAGGAGGACTATGTCTTTCTCTGTAGTCTGCACAGGGGTTTCAGACATCCCTTCGTCTTGGGAGATGCAAGACGAGCCTGCATTCCATTCACTGCAGGGATATCCGGCCTTATTTCGAGTCAGTGCATCTCGGTGTCCATTGCATTTGAGGCCACAAACTCAGGGTCCCTCTCACATTCCTGTAGCTGAGAGAAGCCTCCTCTTGAGGTGCTTGTGAAAGTTGGTATTCCTCTTGAGTCGAAGCCAGGGACTAAGATCTCATCTCGAGTTGATTTGGGGTCCACGGAGCCCTTTCCTGTTGGTCCAGTGACCTCAGGATCCCTCTAGACTTGAGACAGTGATCTTGGGTTTTCTCTGGAGTGCCATCAAAGAAATCAAGGCTCCTTTCACGTTTGATGTGGAACACGGAATTGCTCTGCATGCAGTGCAGGGGAATCGGGCCTCAACTCGCGGCGAACGGGAAATCTCATGGTTTTTCTCGAATTGTGGACCGAACCTGGGGTATATTCTCGAGTTACGATGGGGAAGGCCCTTCCAGACACGTGTTTGTTCAGCGACGTCAGGACTCCTGCCTAGGTGCGAGGGACACCTCGGGATTCTCCTCGAGTCTTGGTATGGCAATTGGGACGCGTCTCCACGTGAGGCGGGAGACCCAGGGTCCCTTTCCACGTGCCACAGGGATCCTGGAACTCCTATCCATTTTCAAGAGGAGTCAGGCATCCTCTCCTTTGGAAGCATTGATCTCCGCGGAACTCTTGAGTTTTCAAAGGATGTGAGGCCTCCGGTCGCAATGAGGCGGAGAACTAGGTCTTTCTCTGTGGTCTCCACAGGGGATTCAGACATCCCTTCGTCTTGGGAGATGCAAGACGAGCCTGCATTCAATTCACTGCAGGGATATCCGGCCTTACTTCGAGTCAGAGCATCTCGGTATCCATTCCACTTGAGGCCACAAACTCAGGGTCCCTCTCACATACCTGTAGCTGAGAGAAGCCTCCTCTTGAGGTGCTTTGGGAAAGTTGGTATTCCTCTTGACTCGAAGCCAGGGACTAAGCTCTCATCTCGAGTTGATTTGGGGTCCACGGAGAACTTTCCTGTTGCTCCAGTGACCTCAGGATCCCTCTAGACTTGAGACAGTGATCTTGGGTCTTCTCTGGAGTGCCATCAAGGAAATCAAGGCTCCTTTCACGTTTGATGTGGAACTCAGAATTGCTCTGCATGCAGTGCAGGGGAATCGGGCTTCATCTCGCGGCGAGGGGGAAGTCTCATGGTTTTTCTCGAGTTGCGGCCGGAACCTGCGGTATATTCTCGATTTATGACGGGGAGGGACTTTCCAGACACGTGTTTGTTCAGCGACGTCAGGACCCTTGCCTTGGTGCGAGGGACTCCTCAGGATACTCCTCGAGTCTTGGCATGGCAATTGGGACGCGTCTCCACGTGAGGCGGGAGACCCAGGGTCCCTTTCGACGTGCCACAGGGATCCTGGGACTACTATCCATTTTCAAGAGGAGTCAGGCATCGTCTCCTTTGGAAGCATTGATCTCCGTGGACCTCTCGAGTTTTCAAAGGATGTGAGGCCTCCGGTCGCGATGAGAGGGAGAACAAGGTCTTTATTTGTGGTCTCCACAGGGGATTCAGACATCCCTTCGTCTTGGGAGATGCAAGACGAGCCTGCATTCAATTCACTGCAGGGATATCCGGCCTTACTTCGAGTCAGAGCATCTCGGTGTCCATTCCACTTGTGGCCACAAACTCAGGGTAACTCTCACATACTTGTAGCTGAGAGAAGCCTCCTCTTGAGGTGCTTGTGGAAAGTTGGTATTCCTCTTGAGTCGAAGCCAGGGACTAAGCTCTCATCTCGAGTGGATTTGGGGTCCACGGAGTCCTTTCATGTTGCTCCAGTGACCTCAGGATCCCTCTAGACTTGAGACAGTGATCTTGGGTTTTCTCTGGCGTACCATCAAAGAAATCAAGGCTCCTTTCATTTTTGATGTGGAATACGGAATTGCTCTGCATGCAGTGCAGGGGAATCGGGCCTCATGTATTGGCAAGGGGGAAGTCTCATGGTTTTTCTCGAGTTGCGGCCGGAACCTGGGGTATATTCTCGAGTTACGACGGGGAGGGCCCTTCCAGACACGTGTTTATTCAGCGACGTCAGGACTCCTGCCTAGGTGCGAGGGACACCTCGGGATTCTCCTCGATCATGGCATGGCAATTGGGACGCGTCTTCACTTGAGGCGGGAGACCCAGGGTCCCTTTCCAAGTGCCACAGGGATCCTGGGACTCCTATCTATTTTCAAGAGGAGTCAGGCATCGTCTCCTTTGGAAGCATTGATCTCCGCGAACCTCTTGAGTTTTCAAAGGATGTGAGGCCTCCAGTCGCAATGAGGCGGAGAAGTAGGTCTTTCTCTGTGGTCTCCACAGGGGATTCAGACATTCCTTCATCTTGAGAGATGCAAGACGAGCCTGCATTCAATTCACTGCAGGGATATCTGGCCTTACTTCGAGTCAGAGCATCTCGGTGTCCATTCCACTTGAGGCCACAAACTCAGGGTCCTTCTCACATACCTGTGGCTGAGAGAACCCTCCTCTTGTGGTGCTTGTGGAGAGTTGGTATTCCTCTTGCATCGAAGCCAGGTACTAAGCTCTCATCTCGAGTTGATTTGTGGTCCACGGAGCCCTTTCGTGTTGCTCCAGTGACCTCAGGATCCCTCTTGACTTGAGACAGTGATCCTGGGTTTTCTCAGGAGTGCCATCAAGGAAATCAAGGCTCCTTTCAGGTTTGATGTGGAACACGGAATTGCTCTGCACGCAGTGCATGGGAATCGGGCCTCATCTCGCGGCGAGGGGAAAGTCTCATGGTTTTTCTCGAGTTGCGGCCGGAACCTGGGGTATATTCTCGAGTTACGATGGGGAGGGCCCTTCCAGACACGTGTTTGTTCAGCGACGTCAGGACTCCTGCCTAGGTGCGAGGGACACCCCGGGATTCTCCTCGAGTCTTGGCATGGCAATTGGGACGCGTCTCCACGTGAGGCGGGAGACCCAGAGTCCCTTTCCACGTGCCACAGGCATCCTGGGACTCCTATCCTTTTTCAAGAGGAGTCAGGCATCGTCTCCTTTGGAAGCATTGATCTCCGCGGACCTCTCGAGTTTTCAAAGATGGGAGGCCTCCGGTCGCAATGAGGAGGAGAACTAGGTATTTCTCTGTGGTCTCCACAGGGGATTCAGACATCCCTTCGTCTTGGGAGATGCAAGACGAGCCTGCACTCAATTCACTGCACGGATATCCGGCCTTACTTCGAGTCAGAGCATCTCGGTGTCCATTCCACCTGAGGCCACAAACTCAGGGTCCCTCTCACATACCTGTAGCTGAGAGAAGCCTCGTCTTGATGTGCTTGTGGAAACTTGGTATTCCTCTTGTCTCGAAGCCAGGGACTAAGCTCTCATCTCGAGTTGATTTGGGGTCCATGGAGCCCTTTCGTGGTGCTCCAGTGACCTCAGGATGCCTCTAGACTTGAGACAGTGATCTTGGGTTTTCTCTGGAGTGCCATCAAGGAAATCAAGGCTCCTTTCACGTTTGATGTGGAACACGGAACTGCTCTGCAAGCAGTGCAGGGAAATCGGCCCTCATCTCGCGGCGAGGGGGAAGTCTCATGGTTTTTCTCGAGTTGCAGCCAGGACCTGGGGTATATTCTCGAGTTACAACGGGGAGGGCCCTTCCAGACACGTGTTTGTTCATGGACGTCAGGACTCCTGCCTTGGTGCGAGGGACTCCTCAGGATTCTCCTCGAGTCTTGGCATGGCAATTGGGACGCGTCTCCACGTTAGGCGGGAGACCCAGGGTCCCTTTCCACGTGCCATAGGGATCCTGGGACTGCTATGCATTTTCAAGAGGAGTCAGGCATCGTCTCCTTTGGAAGCATTGATCTCTGCAGACCTCTCGAGTTTTCAAAGGATATGAGGCCTCCGGTCACGATGAGGCAGAGGACAAGGTCTTTCTCTGTGGTCTCCACAGGGGATTCAGACATCCCTTCGTCTTGGGAGATGCAAGACGAGCCTGCATTCAATTCACTGCAGGGATATCCGGCCTTACTTCGAGTCAGAGCATCTCGGTGTCCATTGCACTTGAGGCCACAAATTCAGGGTCCCTCTCACATAACTGTAGCTGAGAGAAGCCTCCTCTTGAGGTGCTTGTGGAAAGTTGGTATTCCTCTTGAGTCGAAGCCAGGGACTAAGCTCTCATCACAAGTTGATTTCGGGTCCACGGAGCCCTTTCGTATTGCTCCAGTGACCTCAGGATCCCTCTAGACTTGAGACAGTGATCTTGGGTTTTCTCTGGAGTGCCATCAAGGAAATCAAGGCTCCTTTCACGTTTGATGTGGAACACGGAATTGCTCTGCACGCAGAGCAGGGGAATCGGGCCTCATCTCGTGGCGAGGGGGAAGTCTCATGGTTTTTCTCGAGTTGCGGCCGGAACCTGGGGTATATTCTCGAGTTACGACGGGGAGGGCCCTTCCAGACACGTGTTTGTTCAGCGACGTCAGGACTCCTTCCTAGGTGCGATGGACACTTCGGAATTCTCCTCGAGTCTTGGCATGGCTATTGGGACGCGTCTCCACGTGAGGCGGGAGACCCAGGGTCCCTTTCCACGTGCCACAGTGATCCTGGGACTCCTATCCATTTTCAAGAGGAGTCAGACATCGTCTCCTTTGGAAGCATTGATCTCTGCAGACCTCTCGAGTTTTCAAATGATGTGAGGCCTCCGGTCACGATGAGGCGGATGACTTGGTCTTTCTCTGTGGTCTCCACAGGGGATTCAGACATCCCTTCGTCTTGGGAGATGCAAGACGAGCCTGCATTCAATTCATTGCAGGGATATCCGGCCTTACTTCGAGTCAGAGCATCTCGGTGTCCATTGCACTTGAGGCCACAAACTCAGGGTCCCTCTCACATACCTGTAGCTGAGAGAAGCCTCCTCTTGAGGTGCTTGTGGAAAGTTGGTATTCCTCTTGAGTCGAAGCCAGGGACTAAGCTCTCATCTCGAGTTGATTTGGGGTCCACGGAGCCCTTTCGTGTTGCTCCAGTGACCTCAGGATCCCTCTAGACTTGAGACAGTGATCTTGGGTTTTCTCTCGAGTGCCATCAGGGAAATCAAGGCTCCTTTCCCGTTTGATGTGGAACACGGAATTGCTCTGCACGCAGTGCAGGGGAATCGGGCCTCATCTCGCGGCGAGGGGGAATTCTCATGGTTTTTCTCGAGTTGCGGCTGGAACCTGGGGTATATTCCCGAGTTATGACGGGGAGGGCCCTTCCAGACACGTGTTTGTTCAGCGACGTCAGCACTCCTGCCTAGGTGCGAGGGACACCTCGGGATTCTCCTCGAGTCTTGGCATGGCAATTGGGACGCGTCTCCACGTGAGGCGGGAGACCCAGGGTCCCTTTCGACGTGCCACAGGGATCCTGGGACTACTATCCATTTTCAAGAGGAGTCAGGCATCGTCTCCTTTGGAAGCATTGATCTCCGTGGACCTCTCGAGTTTTCAAAGGATGTGAGGCCTCCGGTCGCGATGAGAGGGAGAACAAGGTCTTTATTTGTGGTCTCCACAGGGGATTCAGACATCCCTTCGTCTTGGGAGATGCAAGACGAGCCTGCATTCAATTCACTGCAGGGATATCCGGCCTTACTTCGAGTCAGAGCATCTCGGTGTCCATTCCACTTGTGGCCACAAACTCAGGGTAACTCTCACATACTTGTAGCTGAGAGAAGCCTCCTCTTGAGGTGCTTGTGGAAAGTTGGTATTCCTCTTGAGTCGAAGCCAGGGACTAAGCTCTCATCTCGAGTGGATTTGGGGTCCACGGAGTCCTTTCATGTTGCTCCAGTGACCTCAGGATCCCTCTAGACTTGAGACAGTGATCTTGGGTTTTCTCTGGCGTACCATCAAAGAAATCAAGGCTCCTTTCATTTTTGATGTGGAATACGGAATTGCTCTGCATGCAGTGCAGGGGAATCGGGCCTCATGTATTGGCAAGGGGGAAGTCTCATGGTTTTTCTCGAGTTGCGGCCGGAACCTGGGGTATATTCTCGAGTTACGACGGGGAGGGCCCTTCCAGACACGTGTTTATTCAGCGACGTCAGGACTCCTGCCTAGGTGCGAGGGACACCTCGGGATTCTCCTCGATCATGGCATGGCAATTGGGACGCGTCTTCACTTGAGGCGGGAGACCCAGGGTCCCTTTCCAAGTGCCACAGGGATCCTGGGACTCCTATCTATTTTCAAGAGGAGTCAGGCATCGTCTCCTTTGGAAGCATTGATCTCCGCGAACCTCTTGAGTTTTCAAAGGATGTGAGGCCTCCAGTCGCAATGAGGCGGAGAAGTAGGTCTTTCTCTGTGGTCTCCACAGGGGATTCAGACATTCCTTCATCTTGAGAGATGCAAGACGAGCCTGCATTCAATTCACTGCAGGGATATCTGGCCTTACTTCGAGTCAGAGCATCTCGGTGTCCATTCCACTTGAGGCCACAAACTCAGGGTCCTTCTCACATACCTGTGGCTGAGAGAACCCTCCTCTTGTGGTGCTTGTGGAGAGTTGGTATTCCTCTTGCATCGAAGCCAGGTACTAAGCTCTCATCTCGAGTTGATTTGTGGTCCACGGAGCCCTTTCGTGTTGCTCCAGTGACCTCAGGATCCCTCTTGACTTGAGACAGTGATCCTGGGTTTTCTCAGGAGTGCCATCAAGGAAATCAAGGCTCCTTTCAGGTTTGATGTGGAACACGGAATTGCTCTGCACGCAGTGCATGGGAATCGGGCCTCATCTCGCGGCGAGGGGAAAGTCTCATGGTTTTTCTCGAGTTGCGGCCGGAACCTGGGGTATATTCTCGAGTTACGATGGGGAGGGCCCTTCCAGACACGTGTTTGTTCAGCGACGTCAGGACTCCTGCCTAGGTGCGAGGGACACCCCGGGATTCTCCTCGAGTCTTGGCATGGCAATTGGGACGCGTCTCCACGTGAGGCGGGAGACCCAGAGTCCCTTTCCACGTGCCACAGGCATCCTGGGACTCCTATCCTTTTTCAAGAGGAGTCAGGCATCGTCTCCTTTGGAAGCATTGATCTCCGCGGACCTCTCGAGTTTTCAAAGATGGGAGGCCTCCGGTCGCAATGAGGAGGAGAACTAGGTATTTCTCTGTGGTCTCCACAGGGGATTCAGACATCCCTTCGTCTTGGGAGATGCAAGACGAGCCTGCACTCAATTCACTGCACGGATATCCGGCCTTACTTCGAGTCAGAGCATCTCGGTGTCCATTCCACCTGAGGCCACAAACTCAGGGTCCCTCTCACATACCTGTAGCTGAGAGAAGCCTCGTCTTGATGTGCTTGTGGAAACTTGGTATTCCTCTTGTCTCGAAGCCAGGGACTAAGCTCTCATCTCGAGTTGATTTGGGGTCCATGGAGCCCTTTCGTGGTGCTCCAGTGACCTCAGGATGCCTCTAGACTTGAGACAGTGATCTTGGGTTTTCTCTGGAGTGCCATCAAGGAAATCAAGGCTCCTTTCACGTTTGATGTGGAACACGGAACTGCTCTGCAAGCAGTGCAGGGAAATCGGCCCTCATCTCGCGGCGAGGGGGAAGTCTCATGGTTTTTCTCGAGTTGCAGCCAGGACCTGGGGTATATTCTCGAGTTACAACGGGGAGGGCCCTTCCAGACACGTGTTTGTTCATGGACGTCAGGACTCCTGCCTTGGTGCGAGGGACTCCTCAGGATTCTCCTCGAGTCTTGGCATGGCAATTGGGACGCGTCTCCACGTTAGGCGGGAGACCCAGGGTCCCTTTCCACGTGCCATAGGGATCCTGGGACTGCTATGCATTTTCAAGAGGAGTCAGGCATCGTCTCCTTTGGAAGCATTGATCTCTGCAGACCTCTCGAGTTTTCAAAGGATATGAGGCCTCCGGTCACGATGAGGCAGAGGACAAGGTCTTTCTCTGTGGTCTCCACAGGGGATTCAGACATCCCTTCGTCTTGGGAGATGCAAGACGAGCCTGCATTCAATTCACTGCAGGGATATCCGGCCTTACTTCGAGTCAGAGCATCTCGGTGTCCATTGCACTTGAGGCCACAAATTCAGGGTCCCTCTCACATAACTGTAGCTGAGAGAAGCCTCCTCTTGAGGTGCTTGTGGAAAGTTGGTATTCCTCTTGAGTCGAAGCCAGGGACTAAGCTCTCATCACAAGTTGATTTCGGGTCCACGGAGCCCTTTCGTATTGCTCCAGTGACCTCAGGATCCCTCTAGACTTGAGACAGTGATCTTGGGTTTTCTCTGGAGTGCCATCAAGGAAATCAAGGCTCCTTTCACGTTTGATGTGGAACACGGAATTGCTCTGCACGCAGAGCAGGGGAATCGGGCCTCATCTCGTGGCGAGGGGGAAGTCTCATGGTTTTTCTCGAGTTGCGGCCGGAACCTGGGGTATATTCTCGAGTTACGACGGGGAGGGCCCTTCCAGACACGTGTTTGTTCAGCGACGTCAGGACTCCTTCCTAGGTGCGATGGACACTTCGGAATTCTCCTCGAGTCTTGGCATGGCTATTGGGACGCGTCTCCACGTGAGGCGGGAGACCCAGGGTCCCTTTCCACGTGCCACAGTGATCCTGGGACTCCTATCCATTTTCAAGAGGAGTCAGACATCGTCTCCTTTGGAAGCATTGATCTCTGCAGACCTCTCGAGTTTTCAAATGATGTGAGGCCTCCGGTCACGATGAGGCGGATGACTTGGTCTTTCTCTGTGGTCTCCACAGGGGATTCAGACATCCCTTCGTCTTGGGAGATGCAAGACGAGCCTGCATTCAATTCATTGCAGGGATATCCGGCCTTACTTCGAGTCAGAGCATCTCGGTGTCCATTGCACTTGAGGCCACAAACTCAGGGTCCCTCTCACATACCTGTAGCTGAGAGAAGCCTCCTCTTGAGGTGCTTGTGGAAAGTTGGTATTCCTCTTGAGTCGAAGCCAGGGACTAAGCTCTCATCTCGAGTTGATTTGGGGTCCACGGAGCCCTTTCGTGTTGCTCCAGTGACCTCAGGATCCCTCTAGACTTGAGACAGTGATCTTGGGTTTTCTCTCGAGTGCCATCAGGGAAATCAAGGCTCCTTTCCCGTTTGATGTGGAACACGGAATTGCTCTGCACGCAGTGCAGGGGAATCGGGCCTCATCTCGCGGCGAGGGGGAATTCTCATGGTTTTTCTCGAGTTGCGGCTGGAACCTGGGGTATATTCCCGAGTTATGACGGGGAGGGCCCTTCCAGACACGTGTTTGTTCAGCGACGTCAGCACTCCTGCCTAGGTGCGAGGGACACCTCGGGATTCTCCTCGAGTCTTGGCATGGCAATTGGGACGCGTCTCCACGTGAGGCGGGAGACCCAGGGTCCCTTTCCACGTGCCACAGGGGTCGTGGGACTCCTATCCATTTTCAAGAGGAGTCAGGCATCGTCTCCTTTGGAAGCATTGATCTCCGCTGACCTCTCGAGTTTTCAAAGAATGTGAGGCCACAGGTCGCGATGAGGAGGAGGACTATGTCTTTCTCTGTGGTCTGCACAGGGGTTTCAGACATCCCATCGTCTTGGGAGATGCAAGACGAGCCTGCATTCCATTCACTGCAGGGATATCCGGCCTTATTTCGAGTCAGAGCATCTCGGTGTCCATTCCACTTGAGGCAACAAACTCAGGGTCCCTCTCACATTCCTGTAGCTGAGAGAAGCCTCCTCTTGAGGTGCTTGTGGAAAGTTGGTATTCCTCTTGAGTCGAAGCCAGGGACTAAGATCTCATCTCGAGTTGATTTGGGGTCCACGGAGCCCTTTCCTGTTGGTCCAGTGACCTCAGGATCCCTCTAGACTTGAGACAGTGATCTTGGGTTTTCTCTGGAGTGCCATCAAAGAAATCAAGGCTCCTTTCACGTTTGATGTGGAACACGGAATTGCTCTGCATGCAGTGCAGGGGAATCGGGCCTCAACTCGCGGCGAACGGGATATCTCATGGTTTTTCTCGAGTTGCGGCCCGAACCTGGGGTATATTCTCGAGTTACGATGGGGAAGGCCCTTCCAGACACGTGTTTGTTCAGCGACGTCAGGACTCCTGCCTAGGTGCGAGGGACACCTCGGGATTCTCCTCGAGTCTTGGTATGGCAATTGGGACGCGTCTCCACGTGAGGCGGGAGACCCAGGGTCCCTTTCCACGTGCCACAGGGATCCTGGGACTCCTATCCATTTTCAAGAGGAGTCAGGCATCCTCTCCTTTGGAAGCATTGATCTCCGCGGAACTCTTGAGTTTTCAAAGGATGTGAGGCCTCCGGTCGCAATGAGGCGGAGAACTAGGTCTTTCTCTGTGGTCTCCACAGGGGATTCAGACATCCCTTCGTCTTGGGAGATGCAAGACGAGCCTGCATTCAATTCACTGCAGGGATATCCGGCCTTACTTCGAGTCAGAGCATCTCGGTATCCATTCCACTTGAGGCCACAAACTCAGGGTCCCTCTCACATACCTGTAGCTGAGAGAAGCCTCCTCTTGAGGTGCTTTTGGAAAGTTGGTATTCCTCTAGACTCGAAGCCAGGGACTAAGCTCTCATCTCGAGTTGATTTGGGGTCCACGGAGAACTTTCCTGTTGCTCCAGTGACCTCAGGATCCCTCTAGACTTGAGACAGTGATCTTGGGTTTTCTCTGGAGTGCCATCAAGGAAATCAAGGCTCCTTTCATGTTTGATGTGGAACTCAGAATTTCTCTGCATGCAGTGCAGGGGAATCGGGCTTCATCTCGCGGCGAGGGGGAAGTCTCATGGTTTTTCTCGAGTTGCGGCCGGAACCTGCGGTATATTCTCGATTTATGACGGGGAGGGTCTTTCCAGACACGTGTTTGTTCAGCGACGTCAGGACCCTTGACTTGGTGCGAAGGACTCCTCAGGATACTCCTCGAGTCTTGGCATGGCAATTGGGACGCGTCTCCACGTGAGGCGGGAGACCCAGGGTCCCTTTCGACGTGCCACAGGGATCCTGGGACTACTATCCATTTTCAAGAGGAGTCAGGCATCGTCTCCTTTGGAAGCATTGATCTCCGTGGACCTCTCGAGTTTTCAAAGGATGTGAGGCCTCCGGTCGCAATGAGAGGGAGAACAAGGTCTTTCTCTGTGATCTCCACAGGGGATTCAGACATCCCTTCGTCTTGGGAGATGCAAGACGAGCCTGCATTCAATTCACTGCAGGGATATCCGGCCTTACTTCGAGTCAGAGCCTCTCGGTGTCCATTCCACTTGTGGCCACAAACTCAGGGTAACTCTCTCATACTTGTAGCTGAGAGAAGCCTCCTCTTGAGGTGCTTGTGGAAAGTTGGTATTCCTCTTGAGTCGAAGCCAGGGACTAAGCTCTCATCTCGAGTTCATTTGGGGTCCACGGAGCCCTTTCGTATTGATCCAGTGACCTCAGCATCCCTCTAGACTTGAGACAGTGATCTTGGGTTTTCTCTGGAGTGCCATCAAGGAAATCAAGGGTCCTTTCTCATTTGATGTGGAACACGGAATTGCTCTGCTTGCATTGCAAGGGAATCGGGCCTCATCTCGCGGCGAGGGGGAAGTCTCATGGTTTTTCTCAAGTTGCGGCCGGAACCTGGGGTATATTCTCGAGTTACGACGGGGAGGGCCCTTCCAGACACGTGTTTGTTCAGCGACGTCAGGACTCCTGCCTAGGTGCGAGGGACACCTCGGGATTCTCCTCGAGTCTTGGCATGGAAATTGGGACGCGTCTCCACATGAGGCGGGAGACCTAGGGTCCCTTTCCACGTGCCACGGGGATCCTGGGACTCCTATCCATTTTTAAGAGGAGTCAGGCATCGTCTCCTTTGGAAGCATTGATCTCCGCGGACCTCTCGAGTTTTCAAAGGATGTGAGGCCTCCGGTCGCGATGAGGCGGAGGACTAGGTCTTTCTCTGTGGTCTCCACAGGGGATTCAGACAACCCTTCGTCTTGGGAGATGCAAGACGAGCCTGCATTCAATTCACTGCAGGGATATCCGGCCTTACTTCAAGTCAGAGCATCTCGGTGTCCATTGCACTTGAGGCCACAAACTCAGGGTCCCTCTCACATACCTGTAGCTGAGAGAAGCCTCCTCTTGAGGTGCTTGTGGAAAGTTGGTATTCCTCTTGAGTCGAAGCCAGGGACTAAGCTCTCATCTCGGGTTGATTTGGTGTCCACGGAGCCCTTTTGTGTTGCTCCAGTGACCTCAGGAACCCTCTAGACTTGTGACAGTGATCTTGGGTTTGCTCTGGAGTGCCATCAAAGAAATCAAGGCTCCTTTCACGTTCGATGTGGTACACGGAATTGCTCTGCACGCAGTGCAGGGGATTCGGGCCTCATCTCGCGGCGAGGGGGAATTTCATGGTTTGTCTCGAGTTGCGGACAGAACCTGGGGTATATTCTCGAGTTACGACGGGGAGGGCCCTTCCAGACACGTGTTTGTTCAGCGACGTCAGGACCCCTGCATAGGTGCGAGGAACACCTCGGGATTCTCCTCGATTCTTGGCATGGCAATTGGGACGCGTCTCCACGTGAGGCGGGAGACCCAGGGTCCCTTTCCACGTGCCACAGGGATCCTGGGACTCCTATCCATTTTGAAGAGGAGTCAGGCATGGTCTCCTTTGGAAGCATTGATCTCCGCTGACCTCACGAGTTTTCAAAGGATGTGAGGCCTACGGTCGCGATGAGGCAGAGAACTAGGTCTTTCTCTGTGGTCTACACAGGGGATTCAGACATCCCTTCATCTTGGGAGATGCAAGACGAGCCTGCATTCAATTCACTGCAGGGATATCCGGCCTTACTTCGAGTCAGAGCATCTCAGTGTACATTCCACTTGAGGCCACAACCTCAGGGTCCCGCTCACTTTCCTGTAGCTGAGAGAAGCCTCCTCTTGAGGTGCTTGTGGAAAGTTGGTATTCCTCTTGAGTCGAAGCCAGGGACTAAGCTCTCATCTCGAGTTGATTTGGGGTCCACGGAGCCCTTTCGTGTTGCTCCAGTGACTTCAGGATCCCTCTAGACTTGAGACAGTGATCTTGCGTTTTCTCTGGAGTGCCATCAAGGAAATCAAGGCTCCTTTCACGTTTGATGTGGAACACGGAATTGCTCTGCATGCAGTGCAGGGGAATCGGGCCTCAACTCGCGGCGAGGGGGAAATCTCATGGTTTTTCTCGAGTTGCGGCCGGAACCTGGGGTATATTCTCGAGTTACGACTGGGAGGGCCCTTCCAGACACGTGTTTGTTCAGCGACGTCAGGACTCCTGCCTAGGTGCAAGGGACACCTCGGGATTCTCCTCGAGTCTTGGCATGGCAATTGGGACGCGTCTCCAGGTGCGGCGGGAGACCCAGGGTCGCTTTCCACGTGCCACAGGGATCCTGGGACTCCTATCCATTTTCAAGAGGAGTCAGGCATCCTCTCCTTTGGAAGCATTGATCTCCGCGGACCTCTTGAGTTTTCAAAGGATGTGAGGCCTCCGGTCGCAATGAGGCGGAGAACTAGGTCTTTCTCTGTGGTCTCCACAGGGGACTCAGACATCCCTTCGTCTTGGGAGATGCAAGACGAGCCTGCATTCAATTCACTGCAGGGATATCTGGCCTTACTTCGAGTCAGAGCATCTCGGTGTCCATTCCACTTGAGGCCACAAACTCAGGGTCCTTCTCACATACCTGTGGCTGAGAGAACCCTCCTCTTGAGGTGCTTGTGGAAAGTTGGTATTCCTCTTGAGGCGAAGCCAGGTACTAAGCTCTCATCTCGAGTTGATTTGGGGTCCACGGAGCCCTTTCGTGTTGCTCCAGTGACCTCAGGATCCCTCTAGACTTGAGACAGTGATCCTGGGTTTTCTCTGGAGTGCCATCAAGGAATTCAAGGCTCCTTTCACGTTTGATGTGAAACACGGAATTGCTCTGCACGCAGTACACGGGAATCGGGCCTCATCTCGCGCCGAGGGGAAAGTCTCATGGTTTTTCTCGAGTTGCGGCCAGAACCTGGGGTATCTTCTCGAGTTATGACGGAGAGGGCCCTTCCAGACACGTGTTTGTTCAGCGACGTCAGGACTCCTGCCTAGGTGCGAGGGACAACTCAGGATTCTCCTCGAGTCTTGGCATGGCAATTGGGACGCGTCTCCACGTGAGGCGGGAGACCCAGGGTCCCTTTCCACGTGCCACAGGGATCCTGGGACTCCTATCCATTTTCAAGTCATCGTCTCCTTTGGAAGCATTGATCTCCGTGGACCTCTCTAATTTTCAAAGGACGTGAGGCCTCCGTTCGCTTTGAGGCTGAGAACTATGTCTTTCTCTGTGGACTCCACAGGGGATTCAGACAAACCTTCGTCTTGGGAGATGCAAGACGAGCCTGCATTCAATTCACTGCAGGGATATCCTGCTTTACTTCGAGTCAGATCATCTCGGTGTCCATTCCACTTGAGGCCACAAACTCAGGGGCCCTCTCACATACCTGTAGCTGAGAGAAGCCTCCTCTTGAGGTGCTTGTGGAAAGTTGGTATTCCTCTTGAGTCGAAGCCAGGGACTAAGCTCTCATCTCGAGTTGATTTGGGGTCCACTGAGTCCTTTGGTGTTGCTCCAGTGACCTCAGGATCCCTCTAGAATTGAGACAGTGATCTTGGGTTTTCTCTGGAGTGCCATCAAGGAAATCAAGGTTCCTTTCACGTTTCATGTGGAATACGGAATTGCTCTGCACGCAGTGCAGGGGAATCGGGCCTCATCTCGTGGCGAGGGGGAAGTCTCATGGTTTTTCTCGAGTTGCGGCCGAAACCTGGGGTATATTCTCGAGTTACGACGGCGAGGGCCCTTCCAGACACGTGTTTGTTCAGCGACGTCAGGACTCCTGATTTGGTGCGAGGGACACCTCGGGATTCTCTTCGAGTCTTTGCATTTCAATTATGACGCGTCTCCAAGTGAGTCGGGAGACCCAGGGTCCCTTTCCAAGTTCCACAGGTGCCCTGGAACTCCTATCCATTTTCAAGAGGAGTCAGGCATCGTCTGCTTTGGAAGCATTGATCTCCGCGGACCTCTCGAGTTTTCAAAGGATGTGAGGCCTCCGGTCGCGAAGAGGCGGAGAACTAGGTCTTTCTCTGTGGTCTCCACAGGGGATTCAGACATCCCTTCGTCTTGGGAGATGCAAGACGAGCCTGCATTCAATTCACTGCAGGGATATCCGGCCTTACTTCGAGTCAGAGCATCTCGGTGTCCATTCCACTTGAGGCCACAAACTCAGTGTCGCTCTCACATACCTGTAGCTGAGAGAAGCCTCCTCTTGAGGTGCTTGTGGAAAGTTGGTATTCCTCTTGAGTCGATGCCAGGGATGAAGCTCTCATCTTGAGTTGATTTGGGGTCGACTGAGCCCTTTCGTTTTGCTCCAGTGACCTCAGGATCCCTCTAGACTTTAGACAGTGATCTTGGGTTTTCTCTGGAGTGCCATCAAGGAAATCAAGGCTCCTTTCACGTTTGATGTGGAACACGGAATTGCTCTGCACGCAGTGTAGGGGAATCGGGCCTCATCTCTCGGCGAGGGGGAAGTCTCATGTTTTTTCTCCAGTTGCGGAAGGACCCTGGGATATATTCTCGAGTTACGACGGGGAGGGCCCTTCCAGACACGTGTTTGTTCAGGGACGTCAGGACTCGGGCCTAGGTGCGAGGGACACCTACGGATTCTCCTCGAGTCTTGGCATGGCAATTGGGACGCGTCTCCACGTGAGGCGGGAGACCCAGGGTCCCTTTCCACGTGCCACAGGGATCCTGGGACTCCTATCCATTTTCAAGAGGAGTCAGGCATCGTCTCCTTTGGAAGCATTGATCTCCGCGGACCTCTCGAGTTTTCAAAGGATGTGAGGCCTCCGGTCGCGATGATGCGGAGAACTAGGGCTTTCTCTGTGGACTCCACAGGGGATTCAGACATCCCTTCGTCTTGGGAAATGCAAGACGAGCCTACACTCAATTCACTGCAGTGATATCCGGCCTTACTTCCTGTCAGAGCATCTCGGTGTCCAGTCCACTTGAGGCCACAAACTCAGGGTCCCTCTCACATACCTGTAGCTGAGAGAAGCCTCCTCTTGAGGTGCTTGTGTAAAGTTGGTAATCCTCTTGAGTCGAAGCCAGACACTAAGCTCTCATCTCGAGTTGATTTGGGGTCCACGGAGCCCTTTTGTGTTACTCCAGTGACCTCAGGATCCCTCTAGACATGAGACAGTGATCTTGAGTTTTCTCTGGAGTGCCATCAAGGAAATCAAGGCTCCTTTCACGTTTGATGTGGAACACGGCATTGCTCTGCACACAGTGCAGGGGAATCGGGCCTCATCTCCCGGCGAGGGGGAAGTCTCATGGTTTTTCTCAAGTTGCGGCCGGAACCTGGGGTATATTCTCGAGTTACGACGGGGAGGGCCCTTCCAGACATGTGTTTGTTCAGCGACGTCAGGACTCCTGCCTAGGTGCGAGGGACACCTCGGGATTCTCCTCGAGTCTTGGCATGGCAATTGGGACGCGTCCCCACGTGAGGCGGGAGACCCAGTGTCCCTTTCGACGTGCCACAGGGATCCTGGGACTCCTATCCATTTTGAAGAGGAGTCAGGCATGGTCTCCTTTGGAAGCAGTGATCTCCGCTGACCTCTCAAGTTTTCAAAGGATGTGAGGCCTCCGGTCGCGATGAGGCAGAGGACTAGGTCTTTCTCTGTCGTCTCCACAGGGTGTTCAGACATCCCTTCGTCTTGGGAGATGCAAGACGAGCCTGCTTTCAATTCACTGCAGGGATATCCGGCCTTACTTCGAGTCAGAGCATCTCGGTGTCCATTCCACTTGAGGCCACAAACTCAGGGTCCCTCTCACATACCTGTAGCTGAGAGAAGCCTCCTCTTGAGGTGCTTGTGGAAAGTTGGTATTCCTCTTGAGTCGAAGCCAGGGACTAAGCTCTCATCTCGAGTTGATTTGGGGTCCACGGAGCCCTTTCGTGTTGCTCCATTGACCTCAGGATCCCTCTAGACTTGAGAGTGTGATCTTGGGTTTTCTCTGGAGTGCCATCAAGGAAATCAAGGCTCCTTTCACGTTTGATGTGGAACACGGAATTGCTCTGCACGCAGTGCAGGGGAATCGGACCTCATCTCGCGGCGAGGGGGAATTTTCATGGTTTTTCTCGAGTTGCGGCCGGAACCTGTGGTATATTCTCGAGTTACGACGGGGAGGGCCCTTCCAGACACGTGTTTGTTCAGCGACGTCAGGACTCCTGCCTAGGTGCGAGGGACACCTCGGGATTCTCCTTGAGTCTTGGCATGGCAATTGGGACGCGTCTCCACGTGAGGCGGGAGACCCAGGGTCCCTTTCCACGTGCCACAGGGAACCTGGGACTCCTATCCATTTTCAAGAGGAGTCAGGCATCATCTCCTTTGGATGCATTGATCTCCGCAGACCTCTCGAGTTTTCAAAGGATGTGAGGCCTCCGGGCGCAATGAGGCGGGGGACTAGGTCTTTCTCTGTCGTCTCCACAGGGGATTCAGACATCCCTTCGTCTTGGGAGATGCAAGACGAGCCTGCATTCAATTCACTGCAGGGATTTCCGGCCTTATTTCGAGTCAGAGCATCTCGGTGTCCATTCCACTTGAGGCCACAAACTCAGGGTCCCTCTCACATACCTGTAGCTGAGAGAAGCCTCCTCTTGAGGTGCTTGTGGAAAGTTGGTATTCCTCTTGAGTCGAAGCCAGGGACTAAGCTCTCATCTCGAGTTGATTTGGGGTCCACGGAGCCCTTTCGTGTTGCTCCAGTGACTTCAGGATCCCTCTAGACTTGAAACAGTGATCTTGGGTTTTCTCTGGAGTGCCATCAAGGAAATCAAGGCTCCGTTTACGTTTGATGTGGAACTCGGAATTGCTCTGCACGCAGTACACGGGAATCGGGCCTCATCTCGCGCCGAGGGGAAAGTCTCATGGTTTTTCTCGAGTTGCGGCCAGAACCTGGGGTATCTTCTCGAGTTATGATGGAGAGGGCCCTTCCAGACACGTGTTTGTTCAGCGACGTCAGGACTCCTGCCTAGGTGCGAGGGAAAACTCAGGATTCTCCTCGAGTCTTGGCATGGCAATTGGGACGTGTCTCCACGTGAGGCGGGAGACCCAGGGTCCCTTTCCACGTGCCACAGGGATCCTGGGACTCCTATTATTTTCAAGAGGTGTCAGGCATCGTCTCCTTTGGAAGCATTGATCTCCGCGGACCTCTCTAGTTTTCAAAGGACGTGAGGCCTCCGTTCGCGTTGAGGCGGAGGACTAGGTCTTTCTCTGTGGACTCCACAGGGGATTCAGACAACCCTTCGTCTTGGGAGATGCAAGACGAGCCTGCATTCAATTCACTGCAGGGATATCCGGCTTTACTTCAAGTCAGATCATCTCGGTGTCCATTCCACTTGAGGCCACAAACTCAGGGGCCCTCTCACATACCTGTAGCTGAGAGAAGCCTCCTCTTGAGGTGCTTGTGGAAAGTTGGTATTCCTCTAGAGTCGAAACCAGGGACTAAGCTCTCATCTCGAGTTGATTTGGGGTCCACTGAGCCCTTTGTGTTGCTCCAGTGACCTCAGGATCCCTCTAGACTTCAGAGTGTGATCTTGGGTTTTCTCTGGAGTGCCATCAAGGAAATCAAGGCTCCTTTCACGTTTGATGTGGAACACGGAATTGCTCTGCACGCAGTGCAGGGGAATCGGACCTCATCTCGCGGCGAGGTGGAAGTCTCATGGTTGTTCTCGATTTGCGGCCGTAACCTGCGGTATATTCTCGATTTACGACGGGGAGGGTCTTTCCAGACACGTGTTTGTTCAGCGACGTCAGGACCCCTGCCTAGGTGCGAGGGACAACTCGGGATACTCCTCAAGTCTTGGCATGGCAATTGGGACGCGTCTCCACGTGAGGCGCGAGACGCAGGGCCCCTTTCCACGTGCCACAGGGATCCTGGGACTCCTATCCATTTTCAAGAGGAGTCAGGCATCATCTCCTTTGGAAGCACTGATCTCCGCGGACCTCTCGAGTTTTCAAAGGATGTGAGGCCTCCGGTCGCGATGAGGCGGAGAACTAGGTCTTTCTCTGTGGTCTCCACAGGGGATTCAGACATCCCTTCGTCTTCGGAGATGCAAGACGAGCCTGCATTCAATTCACTGCAGGGATATCCGGCCTTACTTCGAGTCAGAGCATCTCGGTGTCCATTCCACTTGAGGCCACAAACTCAGGGTAACTCTCACATACTTGTAGCTGAGAGAAGCCTCCTCTTGAGGTGCTTGTGGAAAGTTGGTATTCCTCTTGAGTCGAAGCCAAGGACTAAGCTCTCATCTCGAGTTGATTTGGGGTCCACGGAGCCCTTTCGTGTTGCTCCAGTGACCTCAGCATCCCTCTAGACTTGAGACAGTGATCTTGGGTTTTCTCTGGAGTGCCATCAAGGAAATCAAGGGTCCTTTCTCATTTGATGTGGAACACGCAATTGCTCTGCACGCAGGGCAGGGGAATCGGGCTTTATCTCGCGGCGAGGGGGAAGTCTCATAATTTTTCTAGAGTTGTGGCCAAAACCTGGGGGATATTCTTGAGTTACGACGGGGAGGTCCCTTCCAGACACGTGTTTGTTCAGTGACATCAGGACTCCTGCCTAGGTACGAGGGACAACTCGGGATTCTCCTCGAGTCTTTGCATTGCAATTGGGACGTGTCTCCACGTGAGGCGAGAGACCCAGGGTCCCTTTCCAAGTGCCACAGATATCCTGGGACTCCTATCCATTTTCGAGAGGAGTCAGGCATCGTCTCCTTCGGAAGTATTGATCTCAGCGGACCTCTCGAATTTTCAAAGGATATGAGGCCTCCGGTCGCGAGGAGGTGGAGGACTAGGTTTTTCCTGTGGTCTCCACAGGGGATTCAGACAACCCTTCGTCTTGGGAGATGCAAGACGAGCCTGCATTCAATTCACTGCAGGGATATCCGGCCTTACTTCGAGTCAGAGCATCTCGGTGTCCATTCCACTTGAGGCCACAAACTCAGGGTCCCTCTCACATACCTGTAGCTGAGAGAAGCCTCCTCTTGAGGTGCTTGTGGAAAGTTGGCATTCCTCTTGAGTCGAAGCCAGGGACTAAGCTCTCATCTCGAGTTGATTTGGGGTCCACGGAGCCCTTTCGTGTTGCTACAGTGACCTCAGGATCCCTCTAGACTTGAGACAGTGATCTTGGGTATTCTCTGGAGTGCCATCAAGGAAATCAAGGCTCCTTTCACGTTTGATGTGGAACACGGAATTGCTCTGCACGCAGTGCAGGGGAATCGGGCCTCATGTCGCGGCGAGGGGGAAGTCTCATGGTTTTTCTCGAGTTGCAGCCGGAACCTGGGGCATATTCCAAGTTACGACGGGGAGGGCCCTTCCAGACACGTGTTTGTTCAGCGACGTCAGGACTCCTGCCTAGGAGCGAGGGACACCTCGGGATTCTCCTCGAGTCTTGGGATGGCAATTGGGAGGCGTCTCCACGTGAGGCGGGAGACCCAGGGTCACTTTCCACGTGCCACAGGGATCCTGGGACTTCTATCCATTTTCAAGAGGAGTCAGGCATCGTCTCCTTTGGAAGCATTGATCTCCGCGGACCTCTCGAGTTTTCAAAGGATGTGAGGCCTCCGCTCGCGATGAGGCGGAGAACTCGGTCTTTCTCTGTGGTCTCCACAGTGGATTCAGACATCCCTTCGTCTTGGGACATGCAAGACGAGCCTGCATTCAATTCACTGCAGGGATATCCGGACTTACTTCGAGTTAGAGCATCTCGGTGTCCATTCCACTTGAGGCAACAAACTCAGGGTCCCTTTCACATACCTGTAGCTGAGAGAAGCCTCCTCTTGAGGTGCTTGTGGAAGGTTGGTATTCCTCTTGAGTCGAAGCCAGGGTCTAAGCTCTCATCTCGAGTTGATTTGTGGTCCACAGAGCCCTTTCGTGTTGCTCCAGTGACCTCAGGATCCCTCTAGACTTGAGACAGTGATATTGGGTTTTCTCTGGAGTGCCATCAAGGAAATCAAGGGTCCTTTCTCATTTGATGTGGAACTCGGAATTGCTCTGCACGCAGTGCAGGGGAATCGGGCCTCATCTCGAGGCGAGGGGGAAGTCTCATGGTTTTTCTCGAGTTGCGCCGGAACCTGGGGTATATTCTCGAGTTACGATGGGGAGGGACCTTCCAGACACGTGTTTGTTCAGCGACGTCAGGACTCCTGCCTAGGTGTGAAGGACACCTCGGGATTTTCCTCGAGTCTTGGCATGGCAATTGGGAAGCGTCTCCACGTGAGGCGGGAGACCCAGGGTCCCTTTCCACGTACCACAGGGATCCTGGGACTCCTATCCATTTTCAAGAGGAGTCAGGCATCGTCTCCTTTGGAAGCATTGATCTCCGCGGACCTCTCGAGTTTTCAAAGGATGTGAGGCCTCCGAATGCAATGAGGCTGAGAACTAGGTCTTTCTCTGTGGTCTCCACAGGGGATTCAGACAACCCTTCATCTTAGGAGATGCAAGACGAGCCTGCATTCAATTCACTGAAGGGATATCCGGCCTTACTTCGAGTCAGAGCATCTCGGTGTCCATTCAACTTGAGGCCACAAACTCAGGGTCCCTCTCACATATCTGTAGCTGAGAGAAGCCTCCTCTTGAGGTGCTTGTGGAAAGTTGGTATGCCTCTTGAGACGAAGCCAGGGACTAAGCTCTCATCTCGAATTGATTTGGGGTGCCAGGAGCCCTTTCGTGTTGCTCCAGTGACCTCAGGATCCCTCTAGACTTGAGACAGTGATATTGGGTTTTCTCAGGAGTGCCATCAAGGAAATCAACTCTCCTTTCAGGTTTGATGTGGAACACGGAATTGCTCTGCATGCAGTGCAGGGGAATTGGGCCTGAACTCGCGGCAATGGGGAAGTCTCATGGTTTTTCTCGAGTTGTGGCCGGAACCTGGGGTATATTCTCGAGTTACGACGGGGAGGGCCCTTCCAGACACGTGTTTGTTCAGCGACGTCAGGACTCCTGCCTTGATGCTAGGGACAACTCGGGATTCTCCTCGAGTCTTGACATGGCAATTGGGACGCGTCTCCACGTGAGGCGGGAGACCCAGGGTCCCTTTCCACGTGCCACAGGGATCCTGGGACTCCTATCCATTTTCAAGAGGAGTCAGGCATCGTCTCCTTTGGAAGCATTGATCTCCGCGGACCTTTCGAATTTTCAAAGGATGTGAGGCCTCCGGTCGCAATGAGGCGGAGAACTAGGTCTTTCTCTGTGGTCTCCACAGGGGATACAGACATCCCTTCGTCTTGGGAGATGCAAGACGAGCCTGCATTCAATTCACTGCAGCGATATCCAGCCTTACTTTGAGTCAGAGCATCTCGGTGTCCATTCCACTTGAGGCCACAAACTCAGGGTCCCTCTCACATACCTGTAGCTGAGAGAAGCCTCCTCTTGAGGTTCTTGGGGAAAGTTGGTATTCCTCTTGAGTCGAAGCCAGGGACTAAGCTCTCATCTCGAGTTGATTTGGGGTCCACGGAGCACTTTCGTGTTGCTACAGTTACCTCAGTATCCCTCTAGACTTGAGACAGTGATCTTGGGTTTTCTCTGGGGTGCCATCAAGGAAATCAAGGCTCCTTTCACGTTTGATGTGGAACACGGAATTGCTCTGCACGCAGTGCAGGGGAATCGGGCCTCATCTCGCGGCGAGGCGGAAGTCTCATGGTTTTACTCCACTTGTGGCCGGAACCTGGGGTATATTCTCGAGTTACGACGTGGGTGGCCCTTCCAGAAACGTGTTTGTTTAACAACGTCAGAACTCCTGCCTAGGTTCGATGGACAACTCGGGATTCTCCCCGAGTCTTGGCATGGCAACTGCGACGCGTCTCCACGTGAGGCGGGAGACCCAGGGTCCCTTTCCACGTTCCACAGGGATCCTGGGACTCCTTTCCATTTTCAAGAGGAGTCAGGCATCGTCTCCTTTGGAAGCATTGATCTCCGTGGACCTCTCGAGTTTTCAAAGGATGTGAGTCCTCCGGTCACGATGTGGCGAGAACTAGGTCTTTCTCTGTGGTCTCCTCAGGGGATTCAGACATCCCTTCGTCTTGGGAGATGCAAGACGAGCCTGCATTCAATTCACTGCAGGGATATCCGGCCTTACTTCGAGTCAGAGCATCTCGGTGTCCATTCTACTTGAGGCCAGAAACTCAGGGTCCCTCTCACATACCTGTAGTTGAGAGAAGCTTCCTCTTGAGGTGCTTGTGGAAAGTTGGTATTCCTCTTGAGTCTAAGCCAGGAACTAAGCTCTCATCTTGAGTTGATTTGGGGTCCACGGAGCCCTTTCGTGTTGCTCCAGTGACCTCAGGATCCCTCTAGACTTGAGACAGTGATCTTGGGTTTTCTCTGGAGTGTCATCAAGGAAATCAAGGCTCCTTTCACGTTTGATGTGGAACACGGAATTGCTCTGCATGCAGTGCAGGGGAATCGGGCCTCAACTCGCGGTGAGGGGGAAAATCTCATGGTTTTTCTCGAGTTGCGGCCCGAACCTGGGGTATATTCTCGAGTTACGACTGGGAGGGCCCTTCCAGACACGTGTTTGTTCAGCGACGTCAGGACTCCTGCCTAGGTGCGAGGGACACCTCGGGATTCTCCTCGAGTCTTGGCATAGCAATTTGGACGCGTCTCCACGTGAGGCGGGAGACCCAGGGTCCCTTTCCACGTGCCACAGGGATCCTGGGACTCCTATACATTTTCAAGAGGAGTCAGGCATCGTCTCCTTTGGAAGCATTGATCTCCGCGGACCTCTCGAGTTTTCAAAGAATGTGAGGCCTCCGGTCGCGATGAGGTGGAGAATTCGGTCTTTCTCTGTGGTCTCCACAGGGGATTCAGACATCCCTTCGTCTTGGGAGATGCAAGACGAGCCTGCATTCAATTCACTGCAGGGATATCCGGCCTTACTTCGAGTCAGAGCATCTCGGTGTCCATTCCACTTGAGGCCACAAACTCAGGGTCCCTCTCACATACCTGTAGCTGAGAGAAGCCTCCCCTTGAGGTGCTTGTGGAAAGTTGGTATTCCTCTTGAGTCGAAGCCAGGGACTAAGCTCTCATCTCGAGTTGATTTGGGGTCCACGGAGCCCTTTCGTGTTGCTCCAGTGACCTCAGGATCCCTCTAGACTTGAGACAGTGATCTTGGGTTTTCTCTGGAGTGCCATCAAGGAAATCAAGGTTCCTTTCACGTTTGATGTGGAACACGGAATTGTTCTGCACGCAGTGCAGGGGAATTGGGCTTCATCCAGTGGCGAGGGGGAAGTCTCATGGTTTTTCTCGAGTTGCGGCCGGAACCTGGGGTATATTCTCGAGTTACGACTGGGAGGGCCCTTCCAGACACGTGTTTGTTCAGCGACGTCAGGACTCCTGCCTAGGTGCGAGGGACACCTCGGGATTCTCCTCGTGTCTTGGCATGGCAATGGGGACGCGTCTCCACGTGAGGCGGGCGACCCAGGGTCCCTTTCCACGTGCCACAGGGATCCTGGGACTCCTATCCATTTTCAAGAGGAGTCAGGCATCGTCTCCTTTGGAAGCATTGATCTCCGCAGACCTCTCGAATTTTCAAAGGATGTGAGGCCTCTGGTCGCGATGAGGCAGAAAGTTAATTCTTTCTCTGTGGTCTCCACAGGGGATTCAGACATCCCTTCATCTTGGGAGATGCAAGACGAGCCTGCATTCAATTCACTGCAGGGATATCCGGCCTTACTTGGAGTCAGAGCATCTCGGTGTCCATTCCACTTGAGGCCACAAACTCAGGGTCCCTCTCACATACCTGTAGCTGAGAGAAGCCTCCTCTTGAGGTGCTTGTGGAAAGTTGATATTCCTCTTGAGTCGAAGCCAGGGACTAAGCTCTCATCTCGAGTTGATTTGGGGTCCACGGAGCCCTTTCGTGTTGCTCCAGTGACCTCAGGATCCCTCTAGACTTGAGACAGTGATCTTGGGTTTTCTCTTGAGTGCCATCAAGGAAATCAAGGCTCCTTTCAAATTTGATGTGGAACACGGAATTGCTCTGCACGCAGTGCAGGGGAATCGGGCCTCATCCCGTGGCAAGGGGGATGTCTCATGGTTTTTCTCAAGTTGCTGCCGAAACCTGGGGTATATTCTCGAGTTACTACGGGGAGTGCCCTTCCAGACACGTGTTTGTTCAGCGACGTCAGGACTCCTGCCTAGGTGCGAGGGACACCTCGGGATTCTCCTCGAGTCTTGGGATGGCAATTGGGACGCGTCTCCACGTGAGGCGGGAGACCCAGGGTCCCTTTCCACGTGCCACAGGGATCCTGGGACTCATCCATTTTCAAGAGGAGTCAGGCATCGTCTCCTTTGGAAGCATTGATCTCCGCGGACCTCTCGAGTTTTCAAAGGATGTGAGGCCTCCGCTCGCGATGAGGCGGAGAATTATGTTTTGCTCTGTGGTCTCCACAGGGGATTCAGACATCCCTTCGTCTTGGGAGATGCAACGCGAGCCTGCATTCAATTCACTGCAGGGATATCCGGCCTTACTTCGAGTCAGAGCATCTCGGTGTCCATTCCACTTGAGGCCACAAACTCAGGGGCCCTCTCACATACCTGTAGCTGAGAGAAGCCTCCTCTTGAGGTGCTTGTGGAAAGTTGGTATTCCTCTTGAGTCGAAGCCAGGGACTAAGCTCTCATCTCGAGTTGATTTGGGGTCCACGGAGCCCTTTCGTGTTGCTACAGTGACCTCAGGATCCCTCTAGACTAGGGACAGTGATCTTGGGTTTTCTCTGGAGTGCCATCAAGGAAATCAAGGCTCCTTTCACTTTTGATGTGGAACACGGAATTGCTCTGCACGCAGTGCAGGGGAATCGGGCCTCATCTCGCGGCGAGGGGGAAGTCTCATGGTTTTTCGCGAGTTGCGGGCGGAACCTGGGGTATATTCTCGAGTTACGACGGGGAGGGGCCTTCCAGACACGTGTTTGTTCAGTGACGTCAGGACTCCTGCCTAGGTGCGAGGGACACTTCGGGATTCTCCTCGAGTCTTGGCATGGCAATTGGGACGCGTCTCCACGTGAGGCGGGAGACCCAGGGTCCCTTTCCACGTGACACAGGGATCCTGCGACTCCTGTCCATTTTCAAGAGGAGTCAGGCATCGTCTCCTTTGGAAGCATTGAACTCCGCAGACCTCTCAAGTTTTCAAAGGATGTGAGGCCTCCGGTCGCGCTGAGGTGGAGAACTAGGTCTTTCTCTGTGTTCTCCACAGGGGATTCAGACATCCCTTCGTCTTGGGAGATGCAAGACGAGCCTGCATTCAATTCACTGCAGGGATATCTGGCCTTACTTCGAGTCAGAGCATCTCGGTGTCCATTCCACTTGAGGCCACAATCTCAGGGTCCCTCTCACATACAATTAGCTGAGAGTAGCCTCCCCTTGAGGTGCTTGTGGAAAGTTGGTATTCCTCTTGAGTCGATGCCAGGGACTAAGCTCTCATCTCGAGTTGATTTGGGGTCCACGGAGCCCTTTCGTGTTGCTCCAGTGACCTCAGGATCCCTCTAGAATTGAGACAGTGATCTTGGGTTTTCTCTGGAGTGCCATCAAGGAAATCAAGGCTCCTTTCCCGTTTGATGTGGAACACGGAATTGCTCTGCTTGCAGTGCAGGGGAATCGGGCCTCAACTAGCGGCGAGTGGGAAATCTCATGGTTTTTCTCGAGTTGCTGGCGGAACCTGGGGTATATTCTCGAGTTAACACAGGGAGGCCCCTTCCAGACACGTGTTTGTTCAGCGATATCAGGACTCCTGCCTAGGTGGGAGGGACACCTCGGGATTCTCCTCGAGTCTTGGCATGGAAATTGGGACGCGTCTCCACGTGAGGCGGGAGACCCAGGGTCCCTTTCCACGTGCCACAGGGATCCTGGGACTCCTATCCATTTTCAAGAGGAGTCAGGCATCGTCTCCTTTGGAAGCATTGATCTCCGCGGACCTCTCGAGTTTTCAAAGGATGTGAGGCCTCCGCTCGCGATGAGGCGGAGAATTAGGTCTTTCTCTTTGGTCTCCACAGGGGTTCAGACATCCCTTCGTCTTGGGAGATGCAAAGCGAGCCTGCATTCAATTCACTGCAGGGATATCCGGCCTTACTTTGAGTCAGAGCATCTCGGTGTCCATTCCATTTGAGGCCACAAACTCAGGGGCCCTCTCACATACCTGTAGCTGAGAGAAGCCTCCTCTTGAGGTGCTTGTGGAAAGTTGGTATGCCTCTTGAGTCGAAGCCAGGGACTAAGCTCTCATCTCGAGTTGATTTGGGGTCCACGCAGCCCTTTCTTGTTGCTCCAGTGACCTCAGGATCCCTCTAGACTTGAGACAGTGATCTTGGGTTTTCTCTGGAGTGCCATCAAGGAAATCAAGGCTCCTTTCCCGTTTGATGTGGAACACGGAATAGCTCTGCACGCAGTGCATGGGAATCGGGCCTCAACTAGCGGCGAGGGGGAAATCTAATGGTTTTTCTCGAGTTGCGGCCGGAACCTGGGGTATATTCTCGAGTTACCACGGGGAGGGCCCTTCCAGACACGTGTTTGTTCAGCGACGTCAGGACTCCTGCCTAGGTGCGAGGGACACCTCGGGATTCTCCTCGAGTCTTGGCATGGCAATGGGGACGCGTCTCCACGTGAGGCGGGAGACCCAGGGTCCGTTTCCACGTGCCACAGGGATCCTGGAACTCCTATCCATTTTCAAGAGGAGTCAGGCATCGTCTCCTTTGGAAGCATTGATCTCCGCGGACCTCTCGAATTTTCAAAGGATGTGAGGCCTCTGGTCGCGATGAGGCAGAAAGTTAAGTCTTTCTCTGTGGTCTCCACAGGGGATTCAGACATCCCTTCGTCTTGGGAGATGCAAGAGGAGCCTGCATTCAATTCACTGCAGGGATATCCGGCCTTACTTCGAGTCAGAGCATCTCGGTGTCCATTCCACTTGAGGCCACAAACTCAGGGTCCCTCTCACATACCTGTAGCTGAGAGAAGCCTCCTCTCTAGGTGCTTGTGGAAAGTTGATATTCCTCTTGAGTCGAAGCCAGGGACTAAGCTCTCATCTCGAGTTGATTTGGGGTCCACGGAGCCCTTTCGTGTTGCTCCAGTGACCTCAGGATCCCTCTAGACTTGAGACAGTGATCTTGGGTTTTCTCTTGAGTGCCATCAAGGAAATCAAGGCTCCTTTCAAATTTGATGTGGAACACGGAATTGCTCTGCACGCAGTGCAGGGGAATCGGGCCGCATCTCGTGGCAAGGGGGATGTCTCATGGTTTTTCTCGAGTTGCGGCCGGAACCTGGGGTATATTCTCGAGTTAACACAGGGAGGCCCCTTCCAGACACGTGTTTGTTCAGCGATATCAGGACTCCTGCCTAGGTGCGAGGGACACCTCGGGATTCTCCTCGAGTCTTGGCATGGCAATTGGGACGCGTCTCCACGTGAGGCGGGAGACCGAGGGTCCCTTTCCACGTGCCACAGGGATCCTGGGACTCCTGTCCATTTTCAAGAGGAGTCAGGCATCGTCTCCTGTGGAAGCATTGATCTCCGCGGACCTCTCCAGTTTTCAAAAGATGTGAGGCCTCCGGTCGCGATGAGGCGGAGAACTAGTTCTTTCTCTGTGGTCTGCACAGGAGATTCAGACATCCCTTCGTCTTGGGAAATGCAAGACGATCGTGCATTCAATTCACTGCAGTGATATCCGGCCTTACTTCGAGTCAGAGCATCTCGGTGTCCATTCCATTTGAGGCCACAAACTCAGGGTCCCTCTCACATACCTGTAGCTGAGAGAAGCCTCCTCTTGACGTGCTTGTGGAAAGTTGGTATTCCTCTTGAGTCGAAGCCAGGGACTAAGCTCTCATCCCGAGTTGATTTGTGGTCCACAGAGCCCTTTCGTGTTGCTCCAGTTACCTCAGGATCCCTCTAGACTTGAGACAGTGAACTTGGGTTTTCTCTGGAGTGCCATCAAGGAAATCAAGGCTCCTTTCACGGTTGATGTGGAAAACGGAATTGGTTTGCATGCAGGGCAGGGGAATCAGGCCTCATCTCGCGGCGAGGGGGAAGTCTCATGGTTTTTCTCGAGTTGCGGCCCGAACCTGGGGTATATTCTCGAATTACGACGGGGAGGGCCCTTCCAGACACTTGTTTGTTCAGCGACGTCAGGACTCCTGCCTAGGTGCGAGGGACACCTCGGGATTCTCCTCGAGTCTTGGCATGGCAATTGGGACGCGTCTCCACGTGAGGCAGGAGACCCAGGGTCCCTTTAAACATGCCACAGCGATCCTGGGACTCCTATCCATTTTCAAGAGGAGTCAGGCATCGTCTCCTTTGGAAGCATTGATCTCCGCGGACCTCTCGAGTTTTCAAAGGATGTGAGGCCTCCGCTCGAGATGAGGCGGAGAATTAGGTTTTTCTCTGTGGTCTCCACAGGGGATTCAGACATCCCTTCGTCTTGGGAGATGCAAGACGAGCCTGCATTCAATTCACTGCAGGGATATCCGGCCTTACTTCGAGTCAGAGCATCTCGGTGTCCATTCCACTTGAGGCCACAAACTCAGGGGCCCTCTCACATACCTGTAGCTGAGAGAAGCCTCCTCTTGAGGTGGTTGTGGAAAGTTGGTATTCCTCTTGTGTCGAAGCCAGGGACTAAGCTCTCATCTCGAGTTGATTTGGGGTCCATGGAGCCCTTTCGTGTTGCTACAGTGACCTCAGGATCCCTCTAGACTAGGGACAGTGATCTTGGGTTTTCTCTGGAGTGCCATCAAGGAAATCAAGGCTCCTTTCACGTTTGATGTGGAATACGGTATTGCTCTGCATGTTGGGCAGGGGAATCTGGCCTCATCTCGGGGCGAGGGGGAAGTCTCATGGTTTTTCTCGAGTTGCGGCCGGAACCTGGGGTATATTCTCGAGTTACGACGGGGAGGGCCCTTCCAGACACGTGTTTGTTCAGCGACTTCAGGACTCCTGCCTAGGTGCAAGGGACACCTCGGGATTCTCCTCGAGTCTTGGCATGGCAATTGGGACGCGTCTCCACGTGAGGCGGGAGACCCAGCGCCGCTTTCCACGTGCCACAGGGATTCTGGGACTCCTATCCATTTTCAAGAGGAGTCAGGCATCGTCTCCTTTGGAAGCATTGAACTCCGCAGACCTCTCGAGTTTTCAAAGGATGTGAGGCCTCCGGTCGCGATGAGGCGGAGAACTAGGTCTTTCTCTGTGTTCTCCACAGGGGATTCAGACATCCCTTCGTCTTGGGAGATGAAAGACGAGCATGCATTCAAATCACTGCAGGGATATCTGGCCTTACTTCGAGTCAGAGCATCTCGGTGTCCATTCCACTTGAGGCCACAATCTCAGGGTCCCTCTCACATACCATTAGCTGAGAGTAGCCTCCTCTTGAGGTGCTTGTGGAAAGTTGGTATTCCTCTTGAGTCGAAGCCAGGGACTAAGCTCTCATCTCGAGTTGATTTGGGGTCCACGGAGCCCTTTCGTGTTGCTCCAGTGACCTCAGGATCCCTCTAGACTTGAGACAGTGATCTTGGGTTTTCTCTGGAGTGCCATCAGGGAAATCAAGGCTCCTTTCTCGTTTGATGTGGAACACGGAATTGCTCTGCATGCAGTGCAGGGGAATCGGGCCTCAACTAGCGGCGAATGGGAAATCTCATGGTTTTTCTCGAGTTGCGGCCAGAACCTGGGGTATATTCTCGAGTTAACACAGGGAGGCCCCTTCCAGACACGTGTTTGTTCAGCGATATCAGGACTCCTGCCTAGGTGCGAGGGACACCTCGGGATTCTCCTCGAGTCTTGGCATGGAAATTGGGACGCGTCTCCACGTTAGGCGGGAGACCCAGTGTCCCTTTCCACGTGCCACAGGGATCCTGGGACTCCTATCCATTTTCAAGAGGAGTCAGGCATCGTCTGCTTTGGAAGCATTGATCTCCGCGGACCTCTCGAGTTTTCAAAGGATGTGAGGCCTCCGCTCGCGATGAGGCGGAGAATTAGGTCTTTCTCTGTGGTCTCCACAGGGGTTCAGACATCCCTTCATCTTGGGAGATGCAAGATGAGCCTGCATTCAATTCACTGCAGGGATATCCGGCCTTACTTCGAGTCAGAGCATCTCGGTGTCCATTCCATTTGAGGCCACAAATTCAGGGGCCCTCTCACATACCTGTAACTGAGAGAAGCCTCCTCTTGAGGTGCTTGTGGAAAGTTGGTATTCCTCTTGAGTCGAAGCCAGGGACTAAGCTCTCATCTCGAGTTGATATGGGGACCACAGAGCCCTTTCATGTTGCTACAGTGACCTCAGGATCCCTCTAGACTTGCGACAGTGATCTTGGGTTTTCTCTGGAGTGCCATCAAAGAAATCAAGGCTCCTTTCATTTTTGATGTGGAATACGGAGTTGCTCTGCACGCAGCTCAGGGGAATCGGGCCTCATCTCGCGGCGAGGGGGAAGTCTCATGGCTTTTCTCGAGTTGCGGCCGGAACCTGGGATATATTCTCGAGTTACGACGGGGAGGGCCCTTCCAGATATGTGTTTGTTCAGCGACGTCAAGACTCCTGGCTAGGTGCGAGGGACACCTCGGGATTCTCCTCGAGTCTTGGCATGGCAATTGGGACGCGTCTCCACGTGAGGCGGGAGACCCAGGGTCCCTTTCCACGTGCCACAGGGATCCTGGGACTCCTATCCATTTTCAAGAGGAGTCAGGCATCGTCTCCTTTGGAAGCATTGATCTCTGCAGACCTCTCGAGTTTTCAAAGGATGTGAGGCCTCCGGTCGCGATGAGGCGGAGGACTAGGTCTTTCTCTGTGGTCTCCACAGGGGATTCAGACATCCCTTCATCTTGGGAGATGCAAGACGAGCCTGCATTCAATTTACTGCAGGGATATCCGGGCTTACTTCGAGTCAGAGCATCTCGGTGTCCATTCCACTTGAGGCCACAAACTCAGGGTCCTTCTCACATACCTGTGGTTGAGAGAACCCTCCTATTGAGGTGCGTGTGGAAAGTTGGTATTCCTCTTGAGTCGAAGCCAGGTACTAAGCTCTCATCTCGAGTTGATTTGGGGTCCACGCAGCCCTTTCTTGTTGCTCCAGTGACCTCAGGATCCCTCTAGACTTGAGACAGTGATCTTGGGTTTTCTCTGGAGTGCCATCAAGGAAATCAAGGCTCCTTCCACGTTTGATGTGGAACAAGGAATTGCTCTGCATGCAGTGCAGGGGAATCGGGCCTCATCTCGCGTCGAGGGGGAAGTCTCATGGTTTTTCTCGAGTTGCGGCCGGAACCTGGGGTATATTCTCGAGTTACGACGGGGAGGGCCCTTCCAGACACGTCTTTTTTCAGCGACGTCAGGACTCCTGCCTAGGTGCGAGGGACACCTCGGGATTCTCCTCGAGTCTTGGCATGGGAATTGGGACGCGTATCCACGTGAGGCGGGAGACCCAGGGTCCCTTTCCACGTGCCACAGGGATCCTGGGACTCCTGTCCATTTTTAAGAGGAGTCAGGCATCGTCTCCTTTGGAAGCATTGATCTCTGCGGACCGCTAGAGTTTTCAAAGCATGAGAGGCCTCCGGTCGCGATGAGGCGGAGAACTAGGTCTTTCTCTGTGGTCTCCACAGGGGATTCAGACATCCCTTCGTCTTGGGAGATGCAAGACGAGCCTGCATTCAATTCACTGCAGGGATATCTGGCCTTACTTCGAGTCAGAGCATCTCGGTGTCCATTCCACTTGAGGCCGCAAACTCAGGGTCCCTCTCACATACCTGTAGCTGAGAAAAGCCTCCTGTTGAGGGGCTTGTGGAAAGTTCGTATTCCTCTTGAGTTGAAGCCAGGGACTAATCTCTCATCTCCAGTTGATTTGGGGTCCACGGAGCCCTTTCGTGTTGCTCCAGTGACCTCAGGATCCCTCTAGACTTGAGACAGTGATCTTGTGTTTTCTCTGGAGTGCCATCAAGGATATCAAGGCTCCGTTCACGTTTGATGTGGAACACGGAATTGCTCTGCACGCAGTGCAGGGGAATCGGGCCTCATTTCACGGCGAGGGGAAGTCTCATGTTTTTTCTCGAGTTGCGGCCGGAACCTGGGGTATATTCTCGAGTTACGACGGGGAGGGCCCTTCAAGACACGTGTTTGTTCACCGACATCATCGCTCCTGCCTAGGTGCGAGGGCCACCTCGGAATTCGCCTGGAGTATTGGCATGGCAATTTGGACGCGTCTCCACGTGAGGTGGGAGACCCAGGGACCCTTTCCACGTGCACAGGGATCCTGGGACTCCTATGCACTTTCAAGAGGAGTCAGGAATCGTCTCCTTTGGAAGCATTGATCTCCGCGGACCTCTCGAGTTTTCAAAGGATGTGAGGCCTCCGTTCGCGATGAGGCGGAGACCTAGGTCTTTCTCTGTGGTCTCCACAGGGGAATCAGACATCCCTTCGTCTTGGGAGATGCAAGGCGAGCCTGCATTCAATTCACTGCAGGGATATCAGGCCTTACTTCGAGTCAGAACATCTCGGTGTCCATTCCACTTTAGGCCACAAACTCAGGGTCCTTTTCACATACCTGTAGCTGAGAGAAGCCTCCTCTTGAGGTGCTTGTGGAAAGTTGGTATTCCTCTTGAGTCGAAGCCAGGGACTAAGCTCTCATCTCGAGTTGATTTGGGGTCCACGGAGCCCTTTCATGTTGCTACAGTGACCTCAGGATCCCTCTAGACTTGAGACAGTCATCTTGGGTTTTCTCTGGAGTGCCATCTAGGAAATCAAGGCTCCTTTCACGTTTGATGTGGAACACGGAATTGCTCTGCACGCAGTGCAGGGGAATCGGGCCTCATCTCGCGGCGAGGCGGAAGTCTCATGGTTTTACTCCACTTGTGGACGGATCCTGGGGTATATTCTCGAGTTACGACGTGGGTGGCCCTTCCAGAAACGTGTTTGTTCAGCGACGTCAGGACCCCTGCCTAGGTGCGAGGGACAACTCGGGATACTCCTCGAGTCTTGGCATGGCAATTGGGACGCGTCTCCACGTGAGGCGGGAGACGCAGGGTCCCTTTCCACGTGCCACAGGGATCCTGGGACTACTATCCATTTTCAAGAGGAGTCAGGCATCGTCTCCTTTGGAAGCATTGATCTCCGTGGACCTCTCGAGTTTTCAAAGGATGTGAGGCCTCCGCTCGCGATGAGGCAGAGAATTAGGTGTTTCTCTGTGGTCTCCACAGGGGATTCAGACATCCCTTCGTCTTGGGAGATGCAAGACGAGCCTGCATTCAATTCACTGCAGGGATATCCGGCCTTACTTCGAGTCAGAGCATCCCGGTGTCCATTCCACTTGAGGCCACAAACTCGGGGTCCCTCAAATATACATGTAGCTGAGAGAAGCCTCCTCTTGATGTGCTTGTGAAAAGTTGGTATTCCTCTTGAGTCTAAGCCAGGGACTAAGCTCTCATCTCGAGTGTATTTCGGTCCACGTAGACATTTCCTGTTGGTCCAGTGACCTCAGGATCCCTCTAGACTTGAGACAGTGATCTTGGGTTTTCTCTGGAGTGTCATCAAGGAAATCAAGGCTCCTTTCACGTTTCATGTGGAACACGGAATTGCGCTGCATGCAGTGCAGGGGAATCGGGCCTCAACTCGCGGCGAGGGGGAAATCTCATGGTTTTTCTCGAGTTGCGGCCCGAACCTGGGGTATATTCTCGAGTTACGACGGGGAGGGCCCTTCCAGACATGTGTTTGTTCAGCGACGTCAGGACTCCTGCCTAGGTGCGAGGGACACCTCGGGATTCTCCTCGAGTCTTGGCATGGCAATTGGGACGCGTCTCCACGTGAGGCGGGAGACCCAGTGTCCCTTTCCCCGTGCCACAGGGATCCTGGGACTCCTATCCATTTTCAAGAGGAGTCAGGCATCGTCTCCTTTGGAAGCATTGACCTCCGCGGACCTCTAGAGTTTTCAAAGGATGTGAGGCCTCCGGTCGCGATGAGGCGGAGAACTCGGTCTTTCTCTGTGGTCTCCACAGGGAATTCAGACATCCCTTCGTCTTGGAAGATGCAAGACGAGCCTGCATTCAATTCACTGCAGGGATATCCGGCCTTACTTCGAGTCAGAGCATCTCGGTGTCCATTCCACTTGAGGCCACAAACTCAGGGTCCCTCTCACATACCTGTAGCTGAGAGAAGCCTCCCCTTGAGGTGCTTGTGGAAAGTTGGTATTCCTCTTGAGTCGAAGCCAGGGACTAAGCTCTCATCTCGAGTTGATTTGGGGTCCAAGGAGCCCTTTCGTGTTGCTCCAGTGACCTCAGGATCCCTCTAGACTTGAGACAGTGATCTTGGGTTTTCTCTGGAGTGCCATCAAGGAAATCAAGGCTCCTTTCACGTTTGATGTGGAACACGGAATTGTTCTGCACGCAGTTCAGGGGAATCGGGCTTCATCCAGCGGCGAGGGGGAAGTCTCATGGTTTTTCTCGAGTTGCGGCCGGAACCTGGGGTATATTCTCGAGTTACGACGGGGAGGGCCCTTCCAGACACGTGTTTGTTCAGTGACGTCAGGACTCCTGCCTAGGTGCGAGGGACACCTCGGGATTCTCCTCGAGTCTTGGAATGGCAATGGGGACGCGTCTCCACGTGAGGCGGGAGACCCAGGGTCCCTTTCCACGTGCCACAGGTATCCTGGGACTCCTATCCATTTTCAAGAGGAGTCAGGCATCGTCTCCTTTGAAAGCATTGATCTCCGCGGACCTCTTGAATTTTCAAAGGATATGATGCCTCCGGTCGCGATGAGGCGGAGACCTAGGTCTTTCTCTGTGGTCTCCACAGGGGATTCAGACATCCCTTCGTCTTGGGAGATGCAAGGCGAACCTGCATTCAATTCACTGCAGGGATATCAGGCCTTACTTCGAGTCAGAACATCTCGGTGTCCATTCCACTTTAGGCCACAAACTCAGGGTCCCTCTCACATACCTGTAGCTGAGAGAAGCCTCCTCTTGAGGTGCTTGTGGAAAGTTGGTATTCCTCTTGAGTCGAAGCCAGGGACTAAGCTCTCATCTCGAGTTGATTTGGGGTCCACGGAGCCCTTTCATGTTGCTACAGTGACCTCAGGATCCCTCTAGACTTGAGACAGTCATCTTGGGTTTTCTCTGGAGTGCCATCTAGGAAATCAAGGCTCCTTTCACGTTTGATGTGGAACACGGAATTGCTCTGCACGCAGTGCAGGGGAATCGGGCCTCATCTCGCGGCGAGGCGGAAGTCTCATGGTTTTACTCCACTTGTGGACGGATCCTGGGGTATATTCTCGAGTTACGACGTGGGTGGCCCTTCCAGAAACGTGTTTGTTCAGCGACGTCAGGACCCCTGCCTAGGTGCGAGGGACAACTCGGGATACTCCTCGAGTCTTGGCATGGCAATTGGGATGCGTCTCCACGTGAGGCGGGAGACGCAGGGTCCCTTTCCACGTGCCACAGGGATCCTGGGACTACTATCCATTTTCAAGAGGAGTCAGGCATCGTCTCCTTTGGAAACATTGATCTCCGTGGACCTCTCGAGTTTTCAAAGGATGTGAGGCCTCCGCTCGCGATGAGGCGGAGAATTAGGTTTTTCTCTGTGGTCTCCACAGGGGACTCAGACATCCCTTCATCTTGGGAGATGCAAGACGAGCCTGCATTCAATTCACTGCAGGGATATCCGGCCTTACTTCGAGTCAGAGCATCCCGGTGTCCATTCCACTTGAGGCCACAAACTCGGGGTGACTCAAATATACATGTAGCTGAGAGAAGCCTCCTCTCGAGGTGCTTGTGGAAAGTTGGTATTCCTCTTGAGTCTAAGCCAGGGACTAAGCTCTCATCTCGAGTGTATTTCGGTCCACGTAGACCTTTCCTGTTGGTCCAGTGACCTCAGGATCCCTCTAGACTTGAGACAGTGATCTTGGGTTTTCTCTGGAGTGTCATCAAGGAAATCAAGGCTCCTTTCACGTTTCATGTGTAACACGGAATTGCGCTGCATGCAGTGCAGGGGAATCGGGCCTCAACTCGCGGCGAGGGGGAAATCTCATGGTTTTTCTCGAGTTGTGGCCCGAACCTGGGGTATATTCTCGAGTTACGACGGGGAGGGCCCTTCCAGACATGTGTTTGTTCAGCGACGTCAGGACTCCTGCCTAGGTGCGAGGGACACCTCGGGATTCTCCTCGAGTCTTGGCATGGCAATTGGGACGCGTCTCCACTGAGGCGGGAGACCCAGTGTCCCTTTCCCCGTGCCACAGGGATCCTGGGACTCCTATCCATTTTCAAGAGGAGTCAGGCATCGTCTCCTTTGGAAGCATTGACCTCCGCGGACCTCTAGAGTTTTCAAAGGATGTGAGGCCTCCGGTCGCGATGAGACTGAGAACTCGGTCTTTCTCTGTGGTCTCCACAGGGGATTCAGACATCCCTTCGTCTTGGGAGGTGCAAGACGAGCCTGCATTCAATTCACTGCAGGGATATCCGGCCTTACTTCGAGTCAGAGCATCTCGGTGTCCATTCCACTTGAGGCCACAATTTCAGGGTCCCTCTCACATACCTGTAGCTGAGAGAAGCCTCCCCTTGAGGTGCTTGTGGAAAGTTGGTATTCCTCTTGAGTCGAAGCCAGGGACTAAGCTCTCATCTCGAGTTGATTTGGGGTCCACGGAGCCCTTTCGTGTTGCTACAGTGACCTCAGGGTCCCTCTAGATTTAAGACAGTGATCTTGGGTTTTGTATGGAGTGCCATCAAGGAAATCAAGGCTCCTTTCTCATTTGATGTGGAACACGGAATTGCTCTGCCCGCAGTGCAGGGGAATCGGGCCTCATCTCGCGGCGAAGGGGAAGTCTCATGGTTTTTCTCGAGTTGCGGCCGGAACCTGGGGTATATTCTCGAGTTACGACGGGGAGGGCCCTTCCAGACACGTGTTTGTTCAGCGACGTCAGGACTCCTCCCTAGGTGGGAGGGACACCCGGGATTCTCCTCGAGTCTTGGCATTGCAATTGGCACGCGTCTACACGTGAGGCGGGAGACCCAGGGTCCCTTTCCACGTGCCACATGGATCCTGGGACTCCTATCCATTTTCAAGAGGAGTCAGGCATCGTCTCCTTTGAAAACATTGATCTCCGCGGACCTCTTGAATTTTCAAAGGATGTGAGGCCTCCGTTCGCGATGAGGCGTAGACCTAGGTCTTTCTCTGTGGTCTCCACAGGGGATTCAGACATCCCTTCGTCTTGGGAGATGCAAGGCCAGCCTGCATTCAATTCACTGCAGGGATATCCGGCCTTACTTCGAGTCAGAGCATCCCGGTGTCCATTCCACTTGAGGCCACAAACTCGGGGTCCCTCAAATATACATGTAGCTGAGAGAAGCCTCCTCTTGAGGTGCTTGTGGAAAGTTGGTATTCCTCTTGAGTCTAAGCCAGGGACTAAGCTCTCATCTCGAGTGTATTTCGGTCCACGTAGACCTTTCCTGTTGGTCCAGTGACCTCAGGATCCCTCTAGACTTGAGACAGTGATCTTGGGTTTTCTCTGGAGTGTCATCAAGGAAATCAAGGGTCCTTTCTCATTTGATGTGGAACACGCAATTGCTCTGCACGCAGTGCAGGGCAATCGGGCTTCATCTCGCGGCGAGGGGGAATTCTCATAATTTTTCTAGAGTTGTGGCCAGAACCTGAGGGATATTCTTGAGTTACGACGGGGAGGGCCCTTCCAGACACGTGTTTGTTCAGTGACATCAGGACTCCTGCCTAGGTGCGAGGGACAACTCGGGATTCTCCTCGAGTCTTTGCATTGCAATTGGGACGTGTCTCCACGTGAGGCGGGAGACCCAGGGTCCCTTTCCACGTGCCACAGATATCCTGGGACTCCTATCCATTTTCGAGAGGAGTCAGGCATCGTCTCCTTCGGAAGTATTGATCTCATCGGACCTCTCGAGTTTTCAAAGGATATGAGGCCTCCGGTCGCGAGGAGTCGGAGGACTAGGTTTTTCTCTGTGGTCTCCACAGGGGATTCAGACAACACTTCGTCTTGGGAGATGCAAGACGAGCCTGCATTCAATTCACTGCAGGGATATCCGGCCTTACTTCGAGTCAGAGCATCTCGGTGTCCATTCCACTTGAGGCCACAAACTCAGGGTCCCTCTCCCATACCTGTAGCTGAGAGAAGCCTCCTCTTGAGGTGCTTGTGGAAAGTTGGCATTCCTCTTGAGTCGAAGCCAGGGACTAAGCTCTCATCTCGAGTTGATTTGGGGTCCACGGAGCCCTTTCGTGTTGCTACAGTGACCTCAGGATCCGTCTAGACTTGAGACAGTGATCTTGGGTTTTCTCTGGAGTGCCATCAAGGAAATCAAGGCTCCTTTCACGTTTGATGTGGAACACGGAATTGCTCTGCACGCAGTCCAGGGGAATCGGGCCTCATGTCGCGGCGAGGGGGAAGTCTCATGGTTTTTCTCGAGTTGCTGCCGGAACCTGGGGTATATTCCAAGTTACGACGGGGAGGGCCCTTCCAGACACGTGTTTGTTCAGCGACGTCAGGACTCCTGCCTAGGAGCGAGGGACACCTCGGGATTCTCCTCGAGTCTTTGGATGGCAATTGGGAGGCGTCTCCACGTGAGGCGGAAGACCCAGGGTCCCTTTCCACGTGCCACAGGGATCCTGGGACTCCTATCCATTTTCAAGAGGAGTCAGGCATCGTCTCCTTTGGAAGCATTGATCTCCGCGGACCTCTGGAGTTTTCAAAGGATGTGAAGCCTCCGCTCGCGATGAGGCGGAGAACTCGGTCTTTCTCTGTCATCTCCACAGGGGATTCAGACATCCCTTCGTCTTGGGAGATGCAAGACGAGCCTGCATTCAATTCACTGCAGGGATATCTGGACTTACTTCGAGTCAGAGTATCTCGGAGTCCATTCCACTTGAGGCAACAAACTCAGGGTCCCTCTCACATACCTGTAGCTGAGAGAAGCCTCCTCTTGAGGTGCTTGTGGAAAGTTGGTATTCCTCTTGAGTCGAAGCCAGGGACTAAGCTCTCATCTCGAATTGATTTGGGGTCCACGGAGCCCTTTCGTGTTGCTACAGTGAACTCAGGATCCCTCTAGACTTGAGACAGTGATTTTGGGTTTTCTCTGGAGTGCCATCAAGGAAATTAAGGCTCCTTTCTTGTTTGATGTGGAACACGGAATTGCTCTGCACGCCGTGCAGGGGAATCGTGCCTCATCTCGCGGCGAGGGGGAAGTCTCATGGTTTTTCTCGAGTTGCGGCCGGAACCTGGGGTATATTCTTGAGTTACGACGGGAGGGCCCTTCCGGACACGTGTTTGTTCAGCGACGTCAGGACTCCTGCCTACGTGCGAGGGACACCTCGGGATTCTCCTCGCGTCTTGGAATGGCAATTGGGACACGTCTCCCCGTGAGGCTGGATACCCAGTGTCCCTTTCCATGTACCACCGGGATCCTGTGACTCGTATCCATTTTCAAGAGGAGTTAAGCATCTTCTCCTTTGGAAGCATTGATCTCCGCGGACCTCTCGAGTTTTCAAAGGATGTGAGGCCTCCGGTCGCAATGAGCTAGAGATATAGGTCTTTCTCTGTGGTCTCCACAGGGAATTCAGACATCCCTTCGTCTTGGAAGATGCAAGACCAGCCTGCATTCAATTCACTGCAGGGATATACGGCCTTACCTCGAGTCAGAGCATCTCGGTGTCCATTCCACTTGAGTCCACAAACTCAGGGTCACTCTCACATACTTGTAGCTGAGAGAAGCCTCCTATCGAGGTGCTTGTGGAAAGTTGGTATTCCTCTTAAGTCGAAGCCAGGGACTAAGCTCTCATCTCGAGTTGATTTGGGGTCCACGGAGACCTTTCGTGTTGCTACAGTGACCTCAGGGTCCCTCTAGACTTAAGACAGTGATCTTGGGTTTTGTATGGAGTGCCATCAAGGAAATCAAGGCTCCTTTCTCATTTGATGTGGAACACGGAATTGCTCTGCCCGCAGTGCAGGGGAATCGGGCCTCATCTCGCGGCGAAGGGGAAGTCTCATGGTTTTTCTCGAGTTGCGGCCGGAACCTGGGGTATATTCTCGAGTTACGACGGGGAGGGCCCTTCCAGACACGTGTTTGTTCAGCGACGTCAGGACTCCTCCCTAGGTGGGAGGGACACCCGGGATTCTCCTCGAGTCTTGGCATTGCAATTGGCACGCGTCTACACGTGAGGCGGGAGACCCAGGGTCCCTTTCCACGTGCCACAGGGATCCTGGGACTCCTATCCATTTTCAAGAGGAGTCAGGCATCGTCTCCTTTGAAAACATTGATCTCCGCGGACCTCTTGAATTTTCAAGGGATGTGAGGCCTCCGTTCGCGATGAGGCGTAGACCTAGGTCTTTCTCTGTGGTCTCCACAGGGGATTCAGACATCCCTTCGTCTTGGGAGATGCAAGGCCAGCCTGCATTCAATTCACTGCAGGGATATCCGGCCTTACTTCGAGTCAGAGCATCCCGGTGTCCATTCCACTTGAGGCCACAAACTCGGGGTCCCTCAAATATACATGTAGCTGAGAGAAGCCTCCTCTTGAGGTGCTTGTGGAAAGTTGGTATTCCTCTTGAGTCTAAGCCAGGGACTAAGCTCTCATCTCGAGTGTATTTCGGTCCACGTAGACCTTTCCTGTTGGTCCAGTGACCTCAGGATCCCTCTAGACTTGAGACAGTGATCTCAGGTTTTCTCTGGAGTGTCATCAAGGAAATCAAGGGTCCTTTCTCATTTGATGTGGAACACGCAATTGCTCTGCACGCAGTGCAGGGCAATCGGGCTTCATCTCGCGGCGAGGGGGAATTCTCATAATTTTTCTAGAGTTGTGGCCAGAACCTGGGGGATATTCTTGAGTTACGACGGGGAGGGCCCTTCCAGACACGTGTTTGTTCAGTGACATCAGGACTCCTGCCTAGGTGCGAGGGACAACTCGGGATTCTCCTCGAGTCTTTGCATTGCAATTGGGACGTGTCTCCACGTGAGGCGGGAGACCCAGGGTCCCTTTCCACGTGCCACAGATATCCTGGGACTCCTATCCATTTTCGAGAGGAGTCAGGCATCGTCTCCTTCGGAAGAGTTGATCTCATCGGACCTCTCGAGTTTTCAAAGGATATGAGGCCTCCGGTCGCGAGGAGTCGGAGGACTAGGTTTTTCTCTGTGGTCTCCACAGGGGATTCAGACAACACTTCGTCTTGGGAGATGCAAGACGAGCCTGCATTCAATTCACTGCAGGGATATCCGGCCTTACTTCGAGTCAGAGCATCTCGGTGTCCATTCCACTTGAGGCCACAAACTCAGGGTCCCTCTCCCATACCTGTAGCTGAGAGAAGCCTCCTCTTGAGGTGCTTGTGGAAAGTTGGCATTCCTCTTGAGTCGAAGCCAGGGACTAAGCTCTCATCTCGAGTTGATTTGGGGTCCACGGAGCCCTTTCGTGTTGCTACAGTGACCTCAGGATCCGTCTAGACTTGAGACAGTGATCTTGGGTTTTCTCTGGAGTGCCATCAAGGAAATCAAGGCTCCTTTCACGTTTGATGTGGAACACGGAATTGCTCTGCACGCAGTCCAGGGGAATCGGGCCTCATGTCGCGGCGAGGGGGAAGTCTCATGGTTTTTCTCGAGTTGCTGCCGGAACCTGGGGTATATTCCAAGTTACGACGGGGAGGGCCCTTCCAGACACGTGTTTGTTCAGCGACGTCAGGACTCCTGCCTAGGAGCGAGGGACACCTCGGGATTCTCCTCGAGTCTTTGGATGGCAATTGGGAGGCGTCTCCACGTGAGGCGGAAGACCCAGGGTCCCTTTCCACGTGCCACAGGGATCCTGGGACTCCTATCCATTTTCAAGAGGAGTCAGGCATCGTCTCCTTTGGAAGCATTGATCTCCGTGGACCTCTCGAGTTTTCAAAGGATGTGAGGCCTCCGCTCGCGATGAGGCGGAGAATTAGGTTTTTCTCTGTGGTCTCCACAGGGGATTCAGACATCCCTTCGTCTTGGGAGATGCAAGACGAGCCTGCATTCAATTCACTGCAGGGATATCCGGCCTTACTTCGAGTCAGAGCATCCCGGTGTCCATTCCACTTGAGGCCACAAACTCGGGGTCCCTCAAATATACATGTAGCTGAGAGAAGCCTCCTCTTGAGGTACTTGTGGAAAGTTGGTATTCCTCTTGAGTCTAAGCCAGGGACTAAGCTCTCATCTCGAGTGTATTTCGGTCCACGTAGACCTTTCCTGTTGGTCCAGTGACCTCAGGATCCCTCTAGACTTGAGACAGTGATCTTGGGTGTTCTCTGGAGTGTCATCAAGGAAATCAAGGCTCCTTTCACGTTTCATGTGGAACACGGAATTGCGCTGCATGCAGTGCAAGGGAATCGGGCCTCAACTCGCGGCGAGGGGGAAATCTCATGGTTTTTCTCGAGTTGCGGCCCGAACCTGGGGTATATTCTCGAGTTACGACGGGGAGGGCCCTTCCAGACATGTGTTTGTTCAGCGACGTCAGGACTCCTGCCTAGGTGCGAGGGACACCTCGGGATTCTCCTCGAGTCTTGGCATGGCAATTGGGACGCGTCTGCACGTGAGGCGGGAGACCCAGTGTCCCTTTCCCCGTGCCACAGGGATCCTGGGACTCCTATCCATTTTCAAGAGGAGTCAGGCATCGTCTCCTTTGGAGGCATTGATCTCCGCGGACCTCTAGAGTTTTCAAAGGAAGTGAGGCCTCCGGTCGCGATGAGGCGGAGAACTCGGTCTTTCTCTGTGGTCTCCACAGGGGATTCAGACATCCCTTCGTCTTGGGAGATGCAAGGCGAGCCTGCATTCAATTCACTGGAGGGATATCCGGCCTTACTTCGAGTCAGAGCATCTCGGTGTCCATTCCTCTTGAGGCCACAAACTCAGGGTCCCTCTCACATACCTGTAGCTGAGAGAAGCCTCCTCTTTAGGTGCTTGTGGAAAGTTGGTATTCCTCTTGAGTCGAAGCCAGGGACTAAGCTCTCATCTCGAGTTGATTTGGGGTCCACGGAGCCCTTTCATGTTGCTACAGTGACCTCAGGATCCCTCTAGACTTGAGACAGTCATCTTGGGTTTTCTCTGGAGTGCCATCTAGGAAATCAAGGCTCCTTTCACGTTTGATGTGGAACACGGAATTGCTCTGCACGCAGTGCAGGGGAATCGGGCCTCATCTCGCGGCGAGGCGGAAGTCTCATGGTTTTACTCCACTTGTGGACGGATCCTTGGGTATATTCTCGAGTTACGACGTGGGTGGCCCTTCCAGAAACGTGTTTGTTCAGCGACGTCAGGACCCCTGCCTAGGTGCGAGGGACAACTCGGGATACTCCTCGAGTCTTGGCATGGCAATTGGGACGCGTCTCCACGTGAGGCGGGAGACCCAGGGTCCCTTTCCACGTGCCACAGGGATCCTGGGACTACTATCCATTTTCAAGAGGAGTCAGGCATCGTCTCCTTTGGAAGCATTGATCTCCGCGGACCTCTCGAGTTTTCAAAGGATGTGAGGCCTCCGCTCGCGATGAGGCGGAGAATTAGGTTTTTCTCTGTGGTCTCCACAGGGGATTCAGACATCCCTTCGTCTTGGGAGATGCAAGACGAGCCTGCATTCAATTCACTGCAGGGATATCCGGCCTTACTTCGAGTCAGAGCATCCCGGTGTCCATTCCACTTGAGGCCACAAACTCGGGGTCCCTCAAATATACATGTAGCTGAGAGAAGCCTCCTCTTGAGGTGCTTGTGGAAAGTTGGTATTCCTCTTGAGTCTAAGCCAGGGACTAAGCTCTCATCTCGAGTGTATTTCGGTCCACGTAGACCTTTCCTGTTGGTCCAGTGTCCTCAGGATCCCTCTAGACTTGAGACAGTGATCTTGGGTGTTCTCTGGAGTGTCATCAAGGAAATCAAGGCTCCTTTCACGTTTCATGTGGAACACGGAATTGCGCTGCATGCAGTGCAAGGGAATCGGGCCTCAACTCGCGGCGAGGGGGAAATCTCATGGTTTTTCTCGAGTTGCGGCCCGAACCTGGGGTATATTCTCGAGTTACGACGGGGAGGGCCCTTCCAGACATGTGTTTGTTCAGCGACGTCAGGACTCCTGCCTAGGTGCGAGGGACACCTCGGGATTCTCCTCGAGTCTTGGCATGGCAATTGGGACGCGTCTCCACGTGAGGCGGGAGACCCAGTGTCCCTTTCCCCGTGCCACAGGGATCCTGGGACTCCTATCCATTTTCAAGAGGAGTCAGGCATCGTCTCCTTTGGAAGCATTGATCTCCGCGGACCTCTCGAGTTTTCAAAGGATGTGAGGCCTCCGGTCGCGATGAGGCGGAGAACTCGGTCTTTCTCTGTGGTCTCCACAGGGGATTCAGACATCCCTTCGTCTTGGGAGATGCAAGACGAGCCTGCATTCAATTCACTGCAGGGATATCCGGCCTTACTTCGAGTCAGAGCATCTCGGTGTCCATTCCTCTTGAGGCCACAAACTCAGGGTCCCTCTCACATACCTGTAGCTGAGAGAAGCCTCCTCTTGAGGTGCTTGTGGAAAGTTGGTATTCCTCTTGAGTCGAAGCCAGGGACTAAGCTCTCATCTCGAGTTGATTTGGGGTCCACGGAGCACTTTCGTGTTGCTACAGTGACCTCAGGATCCCTCTAGACTTGAAACAGTGATCTTGGGTTTTCTCTGGGGTGCCATCAAGGAAATCAAGGCTCCTTTCACGTTTGATGTGGAACACGGAATTGCTCTGCACGCAGTGCAGGGGAATCGGGCCTCATCTCGCGGCGAGGCGGAAGTCTCGTGGTTTTACTCCACTTGTGGCCGGAACCTGGGGTATATTCTCGAGTTACGACGTGGGTGGCCCTTCCAGAAACGTGTTTTTTTAACAACTTCAGAACTCCTGCCTAGGTTCGATGGACAACTCGGGATTCTCCCCGAGTCTTGGCATGGCAACTGCGACGCGTCTTCACGTGAGGCGGGAGACCCAGGGTCCCTTTCCACGTTCCACAGGGATCCTGGGACTCCTATCCGTTTTGAAGAGGAGTCAGGCATCGTCTCCTTTGGAAGCATTGATCTCCGTGGACCTCTCGAGTTTTCAAAGGATGTGAGTCCTCCGGTCACGATGTGTCGAGAACTAGGTCTTTCTCTGTGGTCTCCTCAGGGGATTCAGACATCCCTTCGTCGTGGGAGATGAAAGACGAGCATGCATTCAATTCACTGCAGGGATATCCGGCCTTACTTCGAGTCAGAGCATCTCGGTGTCCATTCCACTTGAGGCCACAAACTCAGGGTCCCTCTCACATACCTGTAGCTGAGAGAAGCCTCCTCTTGAGGTGCTTGTGGAAAGTTGATATTCCTCTTGAGTCGAAGCCAGGGACTAAGCTCTCATCTCGAGTTGATTTTGGGTCCACGGAGCCCTTTCTTGTTGCTACAGTGACCTCAGGATCCCTCTAGACTTGAGACAGTGATCTTGGGTTTTGTATGGAGTGCCATCAAGGAAATCAAGGCTCCTTTCACGTTTGATGTGGAACACGGAATTGCTCTGCACGCAGTGCAGGGGAATCGGGCCTCATCTCGCGGCGAGGGGGAAGTCTCATGGTTGCTCTCGATTTGCGGCCGGAACCTGCGGTATATTCTCGATTTACGACGGGGAGGGTCTTTCCAGACACGTGTTTGTTCAGCGACGTCAGTACCCCTGCCTAGGTGCGAGGGACAACTCGGGATACTCCTCGAGTCTTGGCATGGCAATTGGGACCCGTCTCCACGTGAGGCGGGAGACGCAGGGTCCCTTTCCACGTGCCACAGGGATTCTGGGACTCCTATCCATTTTCAAGAGGAGTCAGGCATCGTCTCCTTTGGAAGCATTGATCTCCGCAGACCTCTCGATTTTTCAAAGGATGTGAGGCCTCCGGTCGCGATGAGGTGGAGAACTAGTTCTTTCTCTGTCGTTTCCACAGGGGATTCAGACCTCCCTTCGTCCTGGGAGATGCAAGACGATCGTGCATTCAATTCACTGCAGGGATATCCGGCCTTACTTCGAGTCAGAGCATCTCGGTGTCCATTCCACTTGAGGCCACAAACTCAGGGTCCCTCTCACATACCTGTAGCTGAGAGAAGCCTCCTCTTGAGGTGCTTGTGGAAAGTTGGTATGACTCTTGAATCGAAGCCAGGGACTAAGCTCTCATCTCGAGTTGATTTGGGGTCCACGGAGCCTTTTCGTGTTTCTACAGTGACCTCAGGATCCCTCTACACTTGAGACAGTGATTTTAGGTTTTCTCTTGAGTGCCATCAAGGAAAGCAAGGCTCCTTTCACGTTTGATGTGGAACACGGAATTGCTCTGCACGCAGTGCAGGGGAATCAGGCCTCATCTCGAGGAGAGGCGGAAATCTCATGGTTTTTCTCGAGTTGCTGCCGGAACCTGGGGTATATTCTCGAGTTACGATGGGGCGGGCCCTTCCAGACATGTGTTTGTTCAGCCACGTCAGGACTCCTGCCTAGGTGCGAGGGACACCTCGGGATTCTCCTCGAGTCTTGCCATGGCAATTGGGACGCGTCTCCACGTGAGGCGGGAAACCAAGGGCCCCTTTCCACCTGCCACAGGGATCCTGGGACTCCTATCCATTTTCAAGAGGAGTCAGGCATCGTCTCCTTTGGAAGCATTGATCTCCGCGGACCTCTCGAGTTTTCAAAGGATGTGAGGCCTCTGGTCGCAATGAGGCGAGAAGTAGTTCTTTCTCTGTCTTCTCCACAGCGGATTCAGACATCCCTTCGTCTTGGGAGATGCAAGACGAGTCTGCATTCAATTCACTGCAGGGATATCCGGCCTTACTTCGAGTCAGAGCCTCTCGGTGTCCATTCCACTTGTGGCCACAAACTCAGGGTAACTCTCACATACTTGTAGCTGAGAGAAGCCTCCTCTTGAGCTGCTTGTGGAAAGTTGGTATTCCTCTTGAGTCGAAGCCAGGGACTAAGCTCTCATCTCGAGTTGATTTGGGGTCCACGGAGCCCTTTCGTGTTGCTCCAGTGACCTCAGCATCCCTCTAGACTTGAGACAGTGATCTTGGGTTTTCTCTGGAGTGCCATCAAGGAAATCAAGGCTCCTTTCACGTTTGATGTGGAACACGGAATTGCTCTGCACACAGGGCAGGGGAATCGGGCTTCATCTCGCGGCGAGGGGGAAGTCTCATAATTTTTCTAGAGTTGTGGCCAGAACCTGGGGGATATTCTTGAGTTACGACGGGGAGGGCCCTTCCAGACACGTGTTTGTTCAGTGACATCAGGACTCCTGCCTAGGTGCGAGGGACAACTCAGGATTCTCCTCGAGTCTTTGCATTGCAATTGGGACGCATCTCCACGTGAGGCGGGAGACCCAGGGTCCCTTTCCACGTGCCACAGATATCCTGGGACTCCTATCCATTTTCGAGAGGAGTCAGGCATCGTCTCCTTCGGAAGTATTGATCTCATCGGACCTCTTGAGTTTTCAAAGGATATGAGGCCTCCGGTCGGGAGGAGGCGGAGGACTAGGTTTTTCTCTGTGGTCTCCACAGGGGATTCAGACAACCCTTCGTCTTGGGAGATGCAAGACTAGCCTGCATTCAATTTACTGCAGGGATATCCGGCCTTACTTCGAGTCAGAGCATCTCGGTGTCCATTCCACTTGAGGCCACAAACTCAGGGTCCCTCTCACATACCTGTAGCTGAGAGAAGCCTCCTCTTGAGGTGCTTGTGGAAAGTTGGCATTCCTCTTGAGTCGAAGCCAGGGACTAAGCTCTCATCTCGAGTTGATTTGGGGTCCACGGAGCCCTTTCGTGTTGCTACAGTGACCTCAGGATCCGTCTAGACTTGAGACAGTGATCTTGGGTTTTCTCTGGAGTGCCATCAAGGAAATCAAGGCTCCTTTCACGTTTGATGTGGAACACGGAATTGCTCTGCACGCAGTCCAGGGGAATCGGGCCTCATCTCGCGGCGAGGGGGAAGTCTCATGGTTTTTCTCGAGTTGCAGCTGGAACCTGGGGTATATTCCAAGTTACGACGGGGAGGGCCCTTCCAGACACGTGTTTGGTCAGCGACCTCAGGACTCCTGCCTAGGAGCGAGGGACACCTCGGGATTCTCCTCGAGTCTTGGGATGGCAATTGGGAGGCGTCTCCACGTGAGGCGGGAGACCCAGGGTCCCTTTCCACGTGCCACAGGGATCCTGGGACTCCTATCCATTTTCAAGAGGAGTCAGCCATCGTCTCCTTTGGAAGCATTGATCTCCGCGGACTTCTCGAGTTTTCAAAGGTTGTGAGGCCTGTGGTCGCGATGAGGCGAGAACTAGTTCTTTCTCTGTCGTCTCCACAGCGGATTCCGACATCCCTTCGTCTTGGGAGATGCAAGACGAGCCTGCATTCAATTCACTGCAGGGATATCCGGCCTTACTTCGAGTCAGAGCCTCTCGGTGTCCATTCCACTTGTGGCCACAAACTCAGGGTAACTCTCACATACTTGTAGCTGAGAGAAGCCTCCTCTTGAGGTGCTTGTGGAAAGTTGGTATTCCTCTTGAGTCGAAGCCAGGGACTAAGCTCTCATCTCGAGTTGACTTGGGGTCCACGGAGCCGTTTCGTGTTGCTCCAGTGACCTCAGCATCCCTCTAGACTTGAGACAGTGATCTTGGGTTTTCTCTGGAGTGCCATCAAGGAAATCAAGGGTCCTTTCTCATTTGATGTGGAACACGGAATTGCTCTGCACGCAGGGCAGGTGAATCGGGCTTCATCTCGCGGCGAGGGGGAAGTCTCATAATTTTTCTAGAGTTGTGGCCAGAACCTGGGGGATATTCTTGAGTTACGACGGGGAGGGCCCTTCCAGACACGTGTTTGTTCAGTGACATCAGGACTCCTGCCTAGGTGCGAGGGACAACTCGGGATTCTCCTCAAGTCTTTGCATTGCAATTGGGACGCGTCTCCTCGTGAGGCGGGAGACCCAGGGTCCCTTTCCACGTGCCACAGATATCCTGGGACTCCTATCCATTTTCGAGAGGAGTCAGGCATCGTCTCCTTCGGAAGTATTGATCTCATCGGACCTCTCGAGTTTTCAAAGGATATGAGGCCTCCGGTCGCGAGGAGGCGGAGGATTATGTTTTTCTCTGTGGTCTCCACAGGGGATTCAGACAACCCTTCGTCTTGGGAGATGCAAGACGAGCCTGCATTCAATTCACTGCAGGGATATCCGGCCTTACTTCGAGTCAGAGCATCTCGGTGTCCATTCCACTTGAGGCCACAAACTCAGGGTCCCTCTCACATACCTGTTGCTGAGAGAAGCCTTCTCTTGAGGTGCTTCTGGAAAGTTGGCATTCCTCTTGAGTCGAAGCCAGGGACTAAGCTCTCATCTCGAGTTGATTTGGGGTCCACGGAGCCCTTTCATGTTGCTACAGTGACCTCAGGATCCGTCTAGACTTGAGACAGTGATCTTGGGTTTTCTCTGGAGTGCCATCAAGGAAATCAAGGCTCCTTTCACGTTTGATGTGGAACACGGAATTGCTCTGCACGCAGTCCAGGGGAATCGGGCCTCATGTCGCGGCGAGGGGGAAGTCTCATGGTTTTTCTCGAGTTGCAGCTGGAACCTGGGGTATATTCCAAGTTACGACGGGGAGGGCCCTTCCAGACACGTGTTTGGTCAGCGACCTCAGGACTCCTGCCTAGGAGCGAGGGACACCTCGGGATTCTCCTCGAGTCTTGGGATGGCAATTGGGAGGCGTCTCCACGTGAGGCGGGAGACCCAGGGTCCCATTCCACGTGCCACAGTGATCCTGGGACTCCTATCCATTTTCAAGAGGAGTCAGGCATCGTCTCCTTTGGAAGCATTGATCTCCGCGGACCTCTCGAGTTTTCAAAGGATGTGAGGCCTGTGGTCGCGATGAGGCGGAGAACTAGTTCTTTCTCTGTCATCTCCACAGGGGATTCAGACATCACTTCGTCTTGGGACATGCAAGACGAGCCTGCATTCAATTCACTGCAGGGATATCCGGCCTTACTTCGAGTCAGAGCCTCTCGGTGTCCATTCCACTTGTGGCCACAAACTCAGGGTCCCTCTCACATACCTGTAGCTGAGAGAAGCCTCCTCTTGAGGTGCTTGTGGAAAGTTGGTATTCCTCTTGAGTCGAAGGCAGGGTCTAAGCTCTCATCTCGAGTTGATTTGTGGTCCACAGAGCCCTTTCGTGTTGCTCCAGTGACCTCAGGATCCCTCTAGACTTGAGACAGGGAACTTGGGTTTTCTCTGGAGTGCCATCAAGGAAATCAACTCTCCTTTCACGTTTGATGTGGATAACGGAATTGCTCTGCACGCAGTTCTGGGGAATCGGGCCTCATCTCGCGGCGAGGGGGAAGTCTCATGGTTTTTCTCGAGTTGCGGCCGGAACCTGGGGTATATTCTCGAGTTACGACGGGGATGGCCCTTCCCGACACGTGTTTGTTCAGTGACGTCAGGACTCCTGCCTAGGTGCGAGGGACACCTCGGGATTCTCCTCGATTCTTGGCATGTCAATTGGGACGTGTCTCCACGTGAGGCGGGAGACCCAGGGTCCCTTTCCACGTGCCACAGGGATCCTGGGACTCCTATCCATTTTTAAGAGGTGTCAGGCATCGTCTCCTTCGGAAGTATTGATCTCCGCGGACCTCTCGAGTTTTCATAGGATATGAGGCCTCAGGTTGCATTGAGGTGGAGGACTAGGTCTTTCTCTGTGGTCTCCACAGGGAATTCAGACATCCATTCGTCTTGGGAGATGTAAGACGAGCCTGCGTTCAATTCACTGCAGGGATATCCGGCCTTACTTCGAGTCAGAGCATCTCGGTGTCCATTCTACTTGAGGCCACAAACTCAGGGTCCCTCTCACATACCTGTAGTTGAGAGAAGTTTCCTCTTGAGGTGCTTTTGGATAGTTCGTATTCCTCCTGAGTCTAAGCCAGGGACTAAGCTCTCATCTCGAGTTGATTTGGGGTCCACGGAGCCCTTTCCTGTTGGTCCAGTGACCTCAGGATCCCTCTAGACTTGAGACAGTGATCTTGGGTTTTCTCTGGAGTGTCATCAAGGAAATCAAGGCTCCTTTCACGTTTGATGTGGAATACGGAATTGCTCTGCATGCAGTGCAGGGGAATCGGGCCTCAACTCGCGGTGAGGGGGAAAATCTCATGGTTTTTCCCGAGTTGCGGCCCGAACCTGGGGTATATTCTCGAGTTACGACTGGGAGGGCCCTTCCAGACACGTGTTTGTTCAGCGACGTCAGGACTCCTGCCTAGGTGCGAGGGACACCTCGGGATTCTCCTCGAGTCTTGGCATAGCAATTTGGACGCGTCTCCACGTGAGGCGGGAGACCCAGGGTCCCTTTCCACGTGCCACAGGGATCCTGGGACTCCTATACATTTTCAAGAGGAGTCAGGCATCGTCTCCTTTGGAAGCATTGATCTCCGCGGACCTCTCGAGTTTTCAAAGAATGTGAGGCCTCCGGTCGCGATGAGGCGGAGAACTCGGTCTTTCTCTGTGGTCTCCACAGGGGATTCAGACATCCCTTCGTCTTGGGAGATGCAAGACGAGCCTGCATTCAATTCACTGCAGGGATATCCGGCCTTACTTCGAGTCAGATCATCTCGGTGTCCATTCCACTTGAGGCCACAAACTCAGGGTCCCTCTCACATACCTGTAGCTGAGAGAAGCCTCCTCTTGAGGTGCTTGTGGAAAGTTGATATTCCTCTTGAATCGAAGCCAGGGACTAAGCTCTCATCTCGAGTTGATTTGGGGTCCACAGAGCCCTTTCGTGTTGCTCCAGTGACCTCAGGATCCCTCTAGACTTGAGACAGTGATCTTTTGTTTTCTCTTGAGTGCCATCAAGGAAATCAAGGCTCCTTTCAAATTTGATGTGGAACACGGAATTGCTCTGCACGCAGTGCAGGGGAATCGGGCCTCATCTCGTGGCAAGGGGGATGTCTCATGGTTTTTCTCAAGTTGCTGCCGAAACCTGGGGTATATTCTCGGATTACGACGGGGAGTGCCCTTCCAGACACGTGTTTGTTCAGCGACGTCAGGACTCCTGCCTAGGTGCGAGGGACACCTCGGGATTCTCCTCGAGTCTTGGGATTGCAATTGGGACGCGTCTCCACGTGAGGCGGGAGACCCAGGGTCCCTTTCCACGTGCCACAGGGATCCTGGGACTCATCCATTTTCAAGAGGAGTCAGGCATCGTCTCCTTTGGAAGCATTGATCTCCGCGGACCTCTCGAGTTTTCAAAGCATGTGAGGCCTCCGCTCGCGATGAGGCGGAGAATTAGGTTTTGCTCTGTGGTCTCCACAGGGGATTCAGACATCCCTTCGTCTTGGGAGATGCAAGACGAGCCTGCATTCAATTCACTGCAGGGATATCTGGCCTTACTTCGAGTCAGAGCATCTCGGTGTCCATTCCACTTGAGGCCACAAACTCAGGGGCCCTCTCACATACCTGTAGCTGAGAAAAGCCTCCTGTTGAGGGGCTTGTGGAAAGTTCGTATTCCTCTTGAGTTGAAGCCAGGGACTAATCTCTCATCTCCAGTTGATTTGGGGTCCACGGAGCCCTTTCGTGTTGCTCCAGTGACCTCAGGATCCGTCTAGACTTGAGACAGTGATCTTGTGTTTTCTCTGGAGTGCCATCAAGGAAATCAAGGCTCCTTTCACGTTTGATGTGGAACACGGAATTGCTCTGCACGCATTGCAGGGGAATCGGGCCTCATCTCGCGGCGAGGGGGAAGTCTCATGGTTTTTCTCGAGTTGCGGCCGGAACCTAGGGTATATTCTCGAGTTACGACGGGGAGGGCCCTTCCAGACACGTGTTTGTTCAGCGACGTCAGGACTCCTGCCTAGGTGCGAGGGACACCTCGGGATTCTCCTCGAGTCTTGGCATGGCAATTGGGACGCGTCTCCACGTGAGGCGGGAGACCCAGGGTCCCTTTCCACGTGCCACATTGATCCTGGGACTCCTATCCATTTTCAAGAGGAGTCAGGCATCGTCTCTTTTGGAAGCATTGATCTCCGCGGACCTCTTGTGTTTTCAAAGGATGTGAGGCCTCCGGTCGCGATGAGGCGGAGAATTAGGTCTTTCTCTGTGGTCTCCACAGGGGATTCAGACATCCCTTCGTCTTGGGAGATGCAAGGCGAGCCTGCATTCAATTCACTGCAGGGATATCTGGCCTTACTTCGAGTCAGAGCATCCCGGTGTCCATTCCACTTGAGGCCACAAACTCAGGGTCCTTCTCACATACCTGTGGTTGAGAGAACCCACCTCTTGAGGTGCCTGTGGAAAGTTGGTATTCCTCTTGAGTCGAAGCCAGGTACTAAGCTCTCATCTCGAGTTGATTTGGGGTCCACGGAGCCCTTTCTTGTTGCTTCAGTGACCTCAGGATCCCTCTAGACTTGAGACAGTGTTCTTGGGTTTTCTCTGGAGTGCCATCAAGGAAATCAAGGCTCCTTTTACGATTGATGTGGAACAAGGAATTGCTCTGCACGCAGTGCAGGGGAATCGGGCATCATCTCGCGGCGAGGGGGAAGTCTCATGGTTTTTCTCGAGTTGCGGCCGGAACCTAGGGTATATTCTCGAGTTACTACGGGGAGGGCCCTTCCAGACACGTGTTTGTTCAGCGACGTCAGGACTCCTGCCTAGGTGCGAGGGACACCTCGGGATTCTCCTCGTGTCTTGGCATGGCAATTGGGACGCGTCTCCACGTGAGGCGGGAGACCCAGGGTCCCTTTCCACGTGCCACAGGGATCCTGCGACTCCTGTCCATTTTCAAGAGGAGTCAGGCATCGTCTCCTTTGGAAGCATTGATCTCCGCAGACCTCTCGAGTTTTCAAAGGATGTGAGGCCTCCGGTCCCGATGAGGCGGAGAACTAGGTCTTTCTCTGTGGTCTCCACAGGGGATTCAGACATCCCTTCGTCTTGGGAGATGCAAGACGAGCCTGCATTCAATTCACTGCAGGGATATCCGGCCTTACTTCGAGTCAGAGCATCTCGGTGTCCATTCCACTTGAGGCCACAAACTCAGGGTCCCTCTCACATACCTGTAGCTGAGAGTAGCCTCCTGTTGAGGTGCTTGTGGAAAGTTGGTATTCCTCTTGAGTCGAAGCCAGGGACTAAGCTCTCATCTCGAGTTGATTTGGGGTCCACGGAGCCCTTTCGTGTTGCTCCAGTGACCTCAGGATCCCTCTAGACTTGAGTCAGTGATCTTGGGTTTTCTCTGGAGTGCCATCAAGGAAATCAAGGCTCCTTTCCCGTTTGATGTGGAACACGGAATAGCTCTGCATGCAGTGCAGGGGAATCGGGCCTCAACTAGCGGCGAGGGGGAAATCTAATGGTTTTTCTCGAGTTGCGGCCGGAACCTGGGGTATATTCTCGAGTTACCACGGGGAGGCCCGTTCCAGACACGTGTTTGTTCAGCGTCGTCAGGACTGCTGCCTAGGTGCGAGGGACACCTCGGGATTCTCCTCGAGTCTTGGCATGGCAATTGGGACGCGTCTCCACGTGAGGCGGGAGACCCAGGGTCCCTTTCTACGTGCCACAGGGATCCTGGGACTCCTATCCATTTTCAAGAGGAGTCAGGCATCGTCTCCTTTTTAAGCATTGATCTCCGCGGACCTCTCGAGTTTTCAAAGATGTGAGGCCTCCGCTCGCGATGAGGCGGAGAATTAGGTCTTTCTCTGTGGTCTCCACAGGGGTTCAGACATCCCTTCATCTTGGGAGATGCAAGACGAGCCTGCATTCAATTCACTGCAGGGATATCCGGCCTTACTTCGAGTCAGAGCATCTCGGTGTCCATTCCATTTGAGGCCACAATCTCAGGGGCCCTCTCACATACATGTAGCTGAGAGAAGCCTCCTCTTGAGGTGCTTGTGGAAAGTTGGTATTCCTCTTGAGTCGAAGCCAGGGACTAAGCTCTCATCTCGAGTTGATTTGGGGACCACAGAGCCCTTTCTTGTTGCTACAGTGACTTGAGGATCCCTCTAGACTTGGGACAGTGATCTTGGGTTTTCTCTGGAGTGCCATCAAAGAAATCAAGGCTCCTTTCATTTTTGATGTGGAATACCGAGTTGCTCTGCACGCAGCTCAGGTGAATCGGGCCTCATCTCGCGGCGAGGGGGAAGTCTCATGGTTTTTCTCGAGTTGCGGCCGGAACCTGGGGTATATTCTCGAGTTACGACGGGGAGGGCTCTTCCAGACACGTGTTTGTTCAGCGACCTCAGGACTCCTGCCTAGGTGCGAGGGACACCTCGGGATTCTCCTCGAGTCTTGGCATGGCAATTGGGACGCGTCTCCACGTGAGGCGGGAGACCCAGGGTCCCTTTCCACGTGACACAGGGATCCTGGGACTCCTATCCATTTTCAAGAGGAGTCAGGCATCGCCTCCTTTGAAAGCATTGATCTCCGCGGACCTCTCGAGTTTTCAAAGGATGTGAGGCCTCCGCTCGCGATGAGGCAGAGAACTCAGTCTTTCCTTTGGTCTCCACTGGGGATTCAGACATTTCTTCGTCTTGGGAGATGCAAGGCGAGCCTGCATTCAATTCACTGTAGGGATATCCGGCCTTACTTAAGTCAGAGCATCTCGGTGTCCATTCCGCTTGAGGCCAAAAACTCAGGGTGCCTCTCACATACATGTAGCTGAGAGAAACCTCCTCTTGAGGTGCTTGTGGAAACTAGGTATTCCTCTTGAGTCAAAGCCAGGGACTAAGCTCTCATCTCGAGTAGATTTGGGGTCCACGGAGCCCTTTGGTGTTGCTCCAGTGACCGCAGGATCCCTCTAGACTTGAGAAAGTGATCTTGGGTTTTCTCTGGAGTGCCATCAAGGAAATCAAGGCTCCTTTCCCATTTGATGTGGAACACGGAATTGCTCTGCACACAGTGCACGGGAATCGGGCCTCATCTCGCGGCGAGGGGGAAGTCTCATGGTTTTTCTCGAGTTGCGGCCGGAACCCGGGGTATATTCTCGAGTTACGACGGGGATGGCCCTTTCAGACAAGTGTTTGTTCAGCGACGTCAGTACTCCTGCCTAGGTGCGAGGGACACCTCGGGATTCTCCTCGAGTCTTGGCATGGCAATTGGGACGCGTCTCCACGTGAGGCGGGAGACACAGGGTCCCTTTCCACGTGCCACAGGGATCCTGGGACTCCTGTCCATTTTCAAGAGGAGTCAGGCATCGTCTCCTGTGGAAGCATTGATCTCCGCGGACCTCTCCAGTTTTCAAAAGATGTGAGGCCTCCGGTCGCGATGAGGCGGAGAACTAGGTCTTTCTCTGTGGTCTGCACAGGAGATTCAGACATCCCTTCGTCTTGGGAAATGCAAGACGATCGTGCATTCAATTCACTGCAGGGATATCCGGCCTTACTTCGAGTCAGAGCATCTCGGTGTCCATTCCACTTGAGGCCACAAACTCAGGGTCCCTCTCACATACCTGTAGCTGAGAGAAGCCTCCTCTTGAGGTGCTTGTGGAAAGTTGGTAGTCCTCTTGAGTCGAAGCCAGGGACTAAGCTCTCATCCCGAGTTGATTTGTGGTCCACAGAGCCCTTTCGTGTTGCTCCAGTTACCTCAGGATCCCTCTAGACTTGAGACAGTGACCTTGGGTTTTCTCTGGAGTGCCATCAAGGAAATCAAGGCTCCTTTCACGTTTGATGTGGAAAACGGAATTGGTTTGCACGCAGGGCAGGGGAATCAGGCCTCATCTCGCGGCGAGGGGGAAGTCTCATGGTTTTTCTCGAGTTGCGGCCCGAACCTGGGGTATATTCTCGAATTACGACGGGGAGGGCCCTTCCAGACAGTTGTTTGTTCAGCGACGTCAGGACTCCTGCCTAGGTGCGAGGGACACTTCGGGATTCTCCTCGAGTCTTGGCATGGCAATTGGGACGCGTCTCCATGTGAGGCAGGAGACCCAGGGTCCCTTTAAACGTGCCACAGGGATCCTGGGACTCCTATCCATTTTCAAGAGGAGTCAGCCATCGTCTCCTTTGGAAGCATTGATCTCCGCGGACCTCTCGAGTTTTCAAAGGATGTGACGCCTCGGCTCGAGATGAGGCGGAGAATTAGGTTTTTCTCTGTGGTCTCCACAGGGGATTCAGACATCCCTTCGTCTTGGGAGATGCAAGACGAGCCTGCATTCAATTCACTTCAGGGATATCCGGCCTTACTTCGAGTCAGAGCATCTCAGTGTCCATTCCACTTGAGGCCACAAACTCAGGGGCCCTCTCACATACCTGTAGCTGAGAGAAGCCTCCTCTTGAGGTGGTTGTGGAAAGTTGGTATTCCTCTTGTGTAGAAGCCAGGGACTAAGCTCTCATCTCGAGTTGATTTGATGTCCATGGAGCCCTTTCGTGTTGCTACAGTGACCTCAGGATCCCTCTAGACTAGGGACAGTGATCTTGGGTTTTCTCTGGAGTGCCATCAAGGAAATCAAGGCTCCTTTCACTTTTGATGTGGAATACGGTATTGCTCTGCATGCAGGGCAGGGGAATCGGGCCTCATCTCGCGGCGAGGGCGAAGTCTCATGGTTTTTCTCGAGTTGCGGCCGGAAACTGGGGTATATTCTCGAGTTACGACGGGGAGGGCCCTTCCAGACACGTGTTTGTTCAGCGACTTCAGGACTCCTGCCTAGGTGCAAGGGACACCTCGGGATTCTCCTCGAGTCTTGGCATGGCAATTGGGACGCGTCTCCACGTGAGGCGGGAGACCCAGGGCCGCTTTCCACGTGCCACAGGGATCCTGGGACTCCTATCCATTTTCAAGAGGAGTCAGGCATCGTCTCCTTTGGAAGCATTGATCTCCGCGGACCTCTCGAGTTTTCAAAGGATGTGAGGCCTCCGGTCGCGATGAGGCGGAGGACTAGCTCTTTCTGTGTCATCTCTACAGGGGATTCAGACATCCCTTCGTCTTGGGAGATGCAAGACGAGCCTGCATTCAATTCACTGCAGGGATATCCGGCCTTACTTCGAGTCAGAGCATCTCGGTGTCCATTCCACTTGAGGCCACAAACTCAGGGTCCCACTCACATAGCTGTAGCTGAGAGAAGCCTCCTCTCGAGGTGCTTGTGGAAAGTTGGTATTCCTCTTGAGTCGAAGCCAGGGACTAAGCTCTCATCTCGAATTGATTTGGGGTCCACGGAGCCCTTTCGTGTTGCTACAGTGAACTCAGGATCCCTCTAGACTTGAGACAGTGATTTTGGGTTTTCTCTGGAGTGCCATCAAGGAAATTAAGGCTCCTTTCTTGTTTGATGTGGAACACGGAATTGCTCTGCACGCAGTGCAGGGGAATCGTGCCTCATCTTGCGGCGAGGTGGAAGTCTCATGGTTTTTCTCGAGTTGCGGCCGGAACCTGGTGTATATTCTTGAGTTACGACGGGAGGGCCCTTCCGGACACGTGTTTGTTCAGCGACGTCAGGACTCCTGCCTACGTGCGAGGGACACCTCGGGATCTCCTCGAGTCTTGGAATGGCAATTGGGACGCGTCTCCCCGTGAGGCTGGATACCCAGTGTCCCTTTCCATGTACCACCGGGATCCTGTGACTCGTATCCATTTTCAAGAGGAGTCAAGCATCTTCTCCTTTGGAAGCACTGATCTCCGCGGACCTCTCGAGTTTTCAAAGGATGTGAGGCCTCCGGTCGCAATGAGCTGGAGAAATAGGTCTTTCTCTGTGGTCTCCACAGGGAATTCAGACATCCCTTCGTGTTGGAAGATGCAAGACCAGCCTGCATTCAATTCACTGCAGGGATATACGGCCTTACTTCAAGTCAGAGCATCTCGGTGTCCATTCCACTTGAGGCCACATACTCAGGGTCCCTCTCACATACTTCTAGCTGAGAGAAGCCTCCTCTCGAGGTGCTTGTGGAAAGTTGGTATTCCTCTTGAGTCGAAGCCAGGGACTAAGCTCTGATCTCGAGTTGATTTGGGGTCCACGGAGACTTTTCGTGTTGCTACAGTGACCTCAGGGTCCCTCTAGACTTAAGACAGTGATCTTGGGTTTTGTATGGAGTGCCATCAAGGAAATCAAGGCTTCTTTCTCATTTGATGTGAAACACGGAATTGCTCTGCACGCAGTGCAGGGGAATCGGGCCTCATCTCGCGGCGAAGGGGAAGTCTCATGGTTTTTCTCGAGTTGCGGCCGGAACCTGGGGTATATTCTCGAGTTACGACGGGGAGGGCCCTTCCAGACACGTGTTTGTTCAGCGACGTCAGGACTCTTCCCTAGGTTTGAGGGACACCCGGGATTCTCCTCGAGTCTTGGCATTGCAATTGGCACGCGTCTACACGTGAGGCGGGAGACCCAGGGTCCCTTTCCACGTGCCACAGGGATCCTGGGACTCCTATCCATTTTCAAGAGGAGTCAGGCATCGTCTCCTTTGAAAGCATTGATCTCCGCTTACCTCTTGAATTTTCAAAGGATGTGAGGCCTCCGTTCGCGATGAGGCGGAGAACTAGGTCTTTCTCTGTGATCTCCACAGGGGATTCAGACATCCCTTCGCCTTGGGAGATGCAAGGCGAGCCTGCATTCAAATCACTGCAGGGATATCCGGCCTTACTTCGAGTCAGAGCATCTCGGTGTCCATTCCACTTGAGGCCACAAACTCAGGGTCCCTCTCACATACCTGTAGCTGAGAGAAGCCTCCTCTTGAGGTGCTTGTGGAAAGTTTGTATACTTCTTGAGTCGAAGCCAGGGACTAAGCTCTCATCTCGAGTTGATTTGTGGTCCACGGAGACCTTTCCTGTTGCTACAGTGACCTTAGGATCCCTCTAGACTTGAGACAGTGATCTTGGGTTTTCTCTGGAGTACCATCAAGGAAATCAAGGCTCCTTTCACGTTTGATGTGGAACACGGAATTGCTCTGCATGCACTGCAGGGGAATCGGGCCTCATCTCGCGGCGAGGGGGAAGTCTCATGGTTTTTCTCGAGTTGCGGCCGGAACCTAGGGTATATTCTCGACTTACGACGGGGAGTGCCCTTCCAGACACGTGTTTGTTCAGCGACGTCAGGACTCCTGCCTAGGTGCGAGGGACACCTCGGGATTCTCCTCGAGTCTTGGCATGGCAATTGGGACGCGTCTCCACGTGAGGCGGGAGACCCAGGGTCCCTTTCCCCGTGCCATAGGGATCCTGGGACTCCTATCCATTTTCAAGAGGAGTCAGGCATCGTCTCCTTTGGAAGCATTGATCTCCGCGGGCCTCTCGAGTTTTCAAAGGATGTGAGGCCTCCTGTCGGGATGAAGCTGAGATCTAGGTCTTTCTCTGTGGTCTCCACAGGGGATTCAGACATCCCTTCGTCTTGGGAGATGTAAGACGAGCCTGCATTCAATTCACTGCAGGGATATCCGGCCTTACTTCGAGTCAGAGCATCTCGGTGTCCATTCCACTTGAGGCCACAAACTCAGGGTCCCACTCACATAGCTGTAGCTGAGAGAAGCCTCCTCTCGAGGTGCTTGTGGAAAGTTGGTATTCCTCTTGAGTCGAAGCCAGGGACTAAGCTCTCATCTCGAATTGATTTGGGGTCCACGGAGCCCTTTCGTGTTGCTACAGTGAACTCAGGATCCCTCTAGGCTTGAGACAGTGATTTTGGGTTTTCTCTGGAGTGCCATCAAGGAAATTAAGGCTCCTTTCTTGTTTGATGTGGAACACGGAATTGCTCTGCACGCAGTGCAGGGGAATCGTGCCTCATCTCGCGGCGAGGTGGAAGTCTCATGGTTTTTCTCGAGTTGCGGCCGGAACCTGGGGTATATTCTTGAGTTACGACGGGAGGGCCCTTCCGGACACGTGTTTGTTCAGCGACGTCAGTACTCCTGCCTACGTGCGAGGGACACCTCGGGATTCTCCTCGCGTCTTGGAATTGCAATTGGGACGCGTCTCCCCGTGAGGCTGGATACCCAGTGTCCCTTTCCATGTACCACCGGGATCCTGTGACTCGTATCCATTTTCAAGAGGAGTCAAGCATCTTCTCCTTTGGAAGCACTGATCTCCGCGGACCTCTCGAGTTTTCAAAGGATGTGAGGCCTCCGGTCGCAATGAGCTGGAGAAATAGGTCTTTCTCTGTGGACTCCACAGGGAATTCAGACAACCCTTCGTGTTGGAAGATGAAAGACGAGCCTGCATTCAATTCACTGCAGGGATATCCGGACTTACTTCGAATCAGAGCATCTCGGTGTCCATTCCACTTGAGGCCACAAACTCAGGGTCCCACTCACATAGCTGTAGCTGAGAGAAGCCTCCTCTCGAGGTGCTTGTGGAAAGTTGGTATTCCTCTTGAGTCGAAGCCAGGGACTAAGCTCTCATCTCGAATTGATTTGGGGTCCACGGAGCCCTTACGTGTTGCTACAGTGAACTCAGGATCCCTCTAGACTTGAGACAGTGATCTTGGGTTTTCTCTGGAGTGTCATCAAGGAAATCAAGGCTCCTTTCACGTTTGATGTGGAACACGGAATTGCTCTGCATGCAGTTCAGGGGAATCGGACCTCAACTCGCGGCGAGGGGGAAATCTCATGGTTTTTCTCGAGTTGCGGCCGGAACCTGGGGTATATTCTCGAGTTACGACGGGGAGGGCCCTTCCAGACACGTGTTTGTTCAGCGACGTCAGGACTCCTGCCTAGGTGCGAGGGACACCTCGGGATTCTCCTCGAGTCTTGGCATGGCAATTTGGACGCGTCTCCACGTGAGGCGGGAGACCCAGGGTCCCTTTCCACGTGCCACAGGGATCCTGGGACTCCTCTCCATTTTCAAGAGGAGTCAGGCATCGTCTCCTTTGGAAGCATTGATCTCCGCGGACCTCTCGAGTTTTCAACGGATGTGAGGCCTCCGGTCGCGATGAGGCGGAGAACTCGGTCTTTCTCTGTGGTCTCCACAGGGGATTCAGACATCCCTTCGTCTTGGGAGATGCAAGACGAGCCTGCATTCAATTCACTGCAGGGATATCCGGCCTTACTTCGAGTCAGAGCATCTCGGTGTCCATTCCACTTGAGGCCACAAATTCAGGGTCCCTCTCACATACCTGTAGCTGAGAGAAGCCTCCTCTTTAGGTGCTTGTGGAAAGTTGCTATTCCTCTTGAGTCGAAGCGAGGGACTAAGCTCTCATCTCGAGTTGATTTGGGGTCCACAGAGCCCTTTCGTGTTTCTACAGGGACCTCAGGATCCATCTAGACTTGAGACAGTGATCTTGCGTTTTCTCTGCAGTGCCATCAAGGAAATCAAGGCTCCTTTCACGTTTGATGTGGAACACGGAATTGTTCTGCACGCAGTTCAGGGGAATCGGGCTTCATCCAGTGGCGAGGGGAAGTCTCATGGTTTTTCTCGAGTTGCGGCCGGAACCTGGGGTATATTCTCGAGTTACGACGGGGAGGGCCCTTCCAGACACGTGTTTGTTCAGCGACGTCAGGACTCCTGCCTAGGTGCGAGGGACACCTCGGGATTCTCCTCGAGTCTTGGCATGGCAATGGGGACGCGTCTCCACGTGAGGTGGGAAACCCAGTGTCCCTTTCCACGTGCCACAGGGATCCTGGGACTCCTATCCATTTTCAAGAGGAGTCAGGCATCGTCTCCTTTGGAAGCATTGATCTCCGCGGACCTCTCGAGTTTTCAAAGGATGTGAGGCCTCCGCTCGCGATGAGGCGGAGGTCTAGCTCTTTCTCTGTCATCTCTACAGGGGATTCAGACATCCCTTCGTCTTGGGAGATGCAAGACGATCGTGCATTCAATTCACTGCAGGGATATCCGGCCTTACTTCGAGTCAGAGCATCTCGGTGTCCATTCCACTTGAGGCCACAAACTCAGGGTCCCTCTCACATACCTGTAGCTGAGAGAAGCCTCCTCTTGAGGTGCTTGTGGAAAGTTGGTATTCCTCTTGAGTCGAAGCCAGGGACTAACTCTCATCTCGAGTTGATTTGTGGTCCACGGATCCCTTTCGTGTTGCTCCAGTGACCTCAGGATCCCTCTAGACTTGACACAGTGAGCTTGGGTTTTCTCTGGAGTGCCATCAAGGAAATCAAGGCTCCTTTCATGTTTGATGTGGAAAACGGAATTGCTTTGCACGCAGCGCAGTGGAATCAGACCTCATCTCGCGGCGAGGGGGAAGTCTCATGGTTTTTCTCGAGTTGCGGCCGAAACCTGGGGTATATTCTCGAGTTACGACGGGTAGGGTCCTTCCAGACACGTGTTTGTTCAGTGACGTAAGGACTCCTGCCTAGGTGCGAGGGACACCTCGGGATTCTCCTCGAGTCTTGGCTTGGCAATTGGGACGCGTCTCCACGTGAGGCGGGAGACCCAGGGTCCCTTTCCACGTGCCACAGGGATCCTGGGACTCCTACCCATTTTCAAGAGGAGTCAGCCATCGTCTCCTTTGGAAGCAATGATCTCCGCGGACCTCTCGAGTTTTCAAAGGATGTGAGGCCTCCGGTCGCGATGAGGCCCAGAATTATGTTTTTCTCTGTGGTCTCCACAGGAGATTCAGACATCCCTTCGTCTTGGGAGATGCAAGACGAGCCTGCATTCAATTCACTGCAGGGATATCCGGCCTTACTTCGAGTCAGAGCATCCCGGTGTCCATTCCACTTGAGACCAAAAACTCAGGGGCCCTCTCACATACCTGTAGCTGAGAGAAGCCTCCTCTTGAGGTGCTTGTGGAAAGTTGGTATTCCTCTTGAGTCTAAGCCAGGGACTAAGCTCTCATTTCGAGTTCATTTGGGGTCCATGGAGCCCTTTCGTGTTGCTACAGTGAGCTCAGGATCCCTCTAGACTAGGGACAGTGATCTTGGGTTTTCTCTGGAGTGCCATCAAGGAAATCAAGGCTGCTTTCACTTTTGATGTGGAATACGGAATTGCTCTGCATGCAGGGCAGGGGAATCGGACCTCAACTCGCGGCGAGGGGGAAGTCTCATGGTTTTTTTCGAGTTGCGGCCGGAACCTGGGGTATATTCTCGAGTTACGACGGGGAGGGCCCTTCCAGACACGTGTTTGTTCAGCGACGTCAGGACTCCTGCCTAGGTGCGAGGGACACCTCGGGATTCTCCTCGAGTCTTGGCATGGCAATTTGGACGCGTCTCCACGTGAGGCGGGAGACCGAGCGTCCCTTTCCACGTGCCACAGGGATCCTGGGACTCCTATCCATTTTCAAGAGGAGTCAGGCATCGTCGCCTTTGGAAGCATTGATCTCCGCGGACCTCTCGAGTTTTCAAAGGATGTGAGGCCTCCGGTCGCGATGAGGCGGAGAACTCGGTCTTTCTCTGTGGTCTCCACAGGGGATTCAGACATCCCTTCGTCTTGGGAGATGCAAGACGAGCCTGCATTCAATTCACTGCAGGGATATCCGGCCTTACTTCGAGTCAGAGCATCTCGGTGTCCATTCCATTTGAGGCCACAAACTCAGGGTCCCTCTCACATACCTGTAGCTCAGAGAAGCCTCCTCTTGAGGTGTTTGTGGAAAGTTGATATTCCTCTTGAGTCGAAGCCAGGGACTAAGCTCTCATCTCGAGTTGATTTGGGGTCCACGGAGCCCTTTCGTGTGCTCCAGTGACCTCAGGATCCCTCTAGACTTGAGACAGTGATCTTGGGTTTTCTCTGGAGTGCCATCAAGGAAATCAAGGCTCCTTTCAAATTTGATGTGGAACACGGAATTGCTCTGCACGCAGTGCAGGGGAATCGGGCCTCATCTCGTGGCAAGGGGGAAGTCTCATGTTTTTCTCGAGTTGCGGCCAGAACCTGGGGTATATTCTCGAGTTACGACGGGGAGGGCCCTTCCAGAAACGTGTTTGTTCAGCGACGTCAGGACTCCTGCCTAGGTGCGAGGGACACCTCGGGATTCTCCTCGAGTCTTGGCATGGCAATTGGGACGCGTCTCCACGTGAGGCGCGAGACCCAAGGTCCCTTTCCACGTGCCACAGTGATCCTGGGACTCCTATCCATTTTCAAGAGGAGTCAGGCATCGTCTCCTTTGGAAGCATTGATCTCCGCGGACCTCTCGAGTTTTCAAAGGATGTGAGGCCTCCGGTCGCGATGAGGCGGAGGACTAGCTCTTTCTCTGTCATCTCCTCAGGGGATTCAGACATCCCTTCGTCTTGGGAGATGCAAGACGAGCCTGCATTCAATTCACTGCAGGGATATCCGGCCTTACTTCGAGTCAGAGCATCTCGGTGTCCATTCCACTTGAGGCCACAAACTCAGGGTCCCTCTCACATACCTGTAGCTGAGAGAAGCCTCCTCTTGAGGTGCTTGTGGAAAGTTGGTATTCCTCTTGAGTCGAAGCCAGGGACTAAGCTCTCATCTCGAGTTGATTTGTGGTCCACGGAGCCCTTTCGTGTTGCTCCAGTGACCTCAGGATCCCTCTAGACTTGAGACAGTGAACTTGGGTTTTCTCTGGAGTGCCATCAAGGAAATCAAGGCTCCTTTCACTTTTGATGTGGAAAACGAAATTGCTTTGCACTCAGGGCAGGGGAATCAGGCCTCATCTCGCGGCGAGGGGGAAGTCTCATGGTTTTTCTCGAGTTGCGGCCCGAACCTGGGGTATATTCTCGAGTTACGACTGGGAGGGCCCTTCCAGACACGTGTTTGTTCAGCGACGTCAGGACTCCTGCCTAGGTGCGAGGGACACCTTGGGATTCTCCTCAAGTCTTGGCATGGCAATTGGGACGCGTCTCCACGTGAGGCGGGAGACCCAGGGTCCCTTTCCACATGCCACATGGATCCTGGGACTCCTATCCATTTTCAAGAGGAGTCAGGCATCGTCTCCTTTGGAAGCAATGATCTCCGCGGACCTCTCGAGTTTTCAAAGGATGTGAGGCCTCTGCTCGTGATGAGGCGGAGAATTAGGTTTTTCTCTGTGGTCTCCACAGGAGATTCAGACATCCCTTCGTCTTGGGAGATGCAAGACGAGCCTGCATTCAATTCACTGCAGGGATATCCGGCCTTACTTCGAGTCAGAGCATCTCGGTGTCCATTCCACTTGAGGCCACAAACTCAGGGGCCCTCTCACATACCTGTAGCTGAGAGAAGCCTCCTCTTGAGGTGCTTGTGGAAAGTTGGTGTTCCTCTTGAGTCGAAGCCAGGGACTAAGCTCTCATCTCGAGTTGATTTGGGGTCCATGGAGCCCTTTCGTGTTGCTACAGTGAGCTCAGGATCCCTCTAGACTAGGGACAGTGATCTTGGGTTTTCTCTGGAGTGCCATCAAGGAAATCAAGGCTCCTTTCACTTTTGATGTGGAATACGGAATTGCTCTGCATGCAGGGCAGGGGAATCGGGCCTCATCTCGCGGCGAGGGGGAAGTCTCATGGTTTTTCTCGAGTTGCGGCCGGAACCTGGGGTATATTCTCGAGTTACGACGGGGAGGGCCCTTCCAGACACGTGTTTGTTCAGCGACGTCAGGACTCCTGCCTAGGTGCGAGGGACACCTCGGGATTCTCCTCGAGTCTTGGCATGGCAATTGGTACGCGTCTCCACGTAAGGCGGGAGACCCAGGGTCCCTTTCCAAGTGCCACAGGGATCCTGGGACTCCTATCCATTTTCAAGAGGAGTCAGTCTTCGTCTCCTTTGGAAGCAATGATCTCCGCGGACCTCTCGAGTTTTCAAAGGATGTGAGGCCTCCGCTCGCAATGAGGCGGAGAATTAGGTTTTTCTCTGTGGTCTCCACAGGGGATTCAGACATCCCTTTGTCTTGGGAGATGCAAGACGAGCCTGCATTCAATTCACTGCAGGGATATCCGGCCTTACTTCGAGTCAGAGCATCCCGGTGTCCATTCCACTTGAGGCCACAAACTCGGGGTCCCTCAAATATACATGTAGCTGAGAGAAGCCTCCTCTTGAGGTGCTTGTGGAAAGTTGGTATTCCTCTTGAGTCTAAGCCAGGGACTAAGCTCTCATCTCGAGTTGATTTCGGTCCACGGAGCCCTTTCCTGTTGGTCCAGTGACCTCTGGATCCCTCCAGACTTGAGACAGTGATCTTGGGTTTTCTCTGGAGTGTCATCAAGGAAATCAAGGCTCCTTTCAGGTTTAATGCGGAACACGGAATTGCTCTGCATGCAGTGCAGGGGAATCGGACCTCAACTCGCGGCGAGGGGGAAATCTCATGGTTTTTCTCGAGTTGCGGCCCGAACCTGGGGTATATTCTCGAGTTACGACGGGGAGGGCCCTTCCAGACACGTGTTTGTTCAGCGACGTCAGGACTCCTGCCTAGGTGCGAGGGACACCTCGGGATTCTCCTCAAGTCTTGGCATGGCAATTTGGACGCGTCTCCACGTGAGGCGGGAGACCCAGGGTCCCTTTCCACGTGCCACAGGGATCCTGGGACTCCTATCCATTTTCAAGAGGAGTCAGGCATCGTCTCCTTTGGAAGCATTGATCTCCGCGGACCTCTCGAGTTTTCAAAGGATGTGAGGCCTCCGGTCGCGATGAGGCGGAGAACTCGGTCTTTCTCTGTGGTCTCCACAGGGGATTCAGACATCCCTTCGTATTGGGAGTTGCAAGACGAGCCTGCATTCAATTCACTGCAGGGATATCCCGCCTTAGTTCGAGTCAGAGCATCTCGGTGTCCATTCCACTTGAGGCCACAAACTCAGGGTCCCTCTCACATACCTGTAGCTCAGAGAAGCCTCCTCTTGAGGTGCTTGTGGAAAGTTGGTATTCCTCTTGAGTCGAAGCCAGGGACTAAGCTCTCATCTCGAGTTGATTTGGGGTCCACGGAGCCCTTTCGTGTTGTTCCAGTGACCTCAGGATCCCTCTAGACTTGAGACAATGATCTTGGGTTTTCTCTGGAGTGCCATCAAGGAAATCAAGGCTCCTTTCAAATTTGATGTGGAACACGGAATTGCTCTGCACGCAGTGCAGGGGAATCGGGCCTCATCTCGTGGCAAGGGGGATGTCTCATGGTTTTTCTCAAGTTGCGGCCGAAACCTGGGGTATATTCTCGAGTTACGACGGGGAGGGCCCTTCCAGACACGTGTTTGTTCAGCGACGTCAGGACTCCTGCCTAGGTGCGAGGGACACCTCGGGATTCTCCTCGAGTCTTGGCATGGCAATTGGGACGCGTCTCCACGTGAGGCGGGAGACCCAGGGTCCCTTTCCACGTGCCACAGGGATCCTGGGACTCCTATCCATTTTCAAGAGGAGTCAGGCATCGTCTCCTTTGGAAGCATTGATCTCCACGGACCTCTCGAGTTTTCAAAGGATGTGAGGCCTCCGCGCAAGATGAGGCGGAGGACTAGCTCTTTCTCTGTCATCTCTACAGGGGATTCAGACATCCCTTCATCTTGGGAGATGCAAGACTATCGTGCATTCAATTCACTGCAGGGATATCCGGCCTTACTTCGAGTCAGAGCATCTGGGTGTCCATTCCACTTGAGGCCACAAACTCAGGGTCCCTCTCACATACCTGTAGCTGAGAGGAGCCTCCTCTTGAGGTGCTTGTGGAAAGTTGGTATTCCTCTTGAGTCGAAGCCAGGGACTAAGCTCTCATCTCGAGTTGATTTGTGGTCCACGGAGCCCTTTCGTGTTGCTCCAGTGACCTCAGGATCCCTCTAGACTTGACACAGTGAACTTGGGTTTTCTCTGGAGTGCCATCAAGGAAATCAATGCTTCTTTCACGGTTGATGTGGAAAACGGAATTGCTTTGCACGCAGGGCAGGGGAATCAGACCTCATCTCGCGGCGAGTCGGAAGTCTCATGGTTTTTCTCGAGTTGCGGCCAGAACCTGGGGTATATTCTCGAGTTACGACGGCGAGGGCCCTTCCAGACACGTTTTTGTTCAGTGACGTCAGGACTCCTGCTTAGGTGCAAGGGACACCTCGGGATTCTCCTCGAGTCTTGGCATGGCAATTGGGACGCGTCTCCACGTGAGGCGGGAGACCCAGGGTCCCTTTCCACGTGCCACAGGGATCCTGTGACTCCTATCCATTTTCAAGAGGAGTCAGGCATCGTCTCCTTTGAAAGCATTGATCTCCGCGGACCTCTCGAGTTTTCAAAGGATGTGAGGCCTCCGCTCGCGATGAGGCGGAGAATTAGGTTTTTCTCTGTGGTCTCCACAGGGGATTCAGACAACCCTTCGTCTTGGGAGATGCAAGACGAGCCTGTATTCAATCCACTGCAGGGATATCCGGCCTTACTTCGAGTCAGAGCATCCCGGTGTCCATTCCACTTGAGGCCACAAACTCGGGGTCCCTCAAATATACATGTAGCTGAGAGAAACCTCCTCTTGAGGTGCTTGTGGAAAGTTGGTATTCCTCTTGAGTCTAAGACAGGGACTAAGCTCTCATCTCGAGTTGATTTCGGTCCACGGAGCCATTTCCTGTTGGTCCAGTGACCTCAGGATCCCTCTAGACTTGAGACAGTGATCTTGGGTTTTCTCTGGAGTGTCATCAAGGAAATCAAGGCTCCTTTCACGTTTGATGTGGGACACGGAATTGCTCTGCATGCAGTGCAGGGGAATCGGGCCTCATCTCCCGGCGAGGGGGAAGTCTCATGGTTTTTCTCGAGTTGCGGCCGGAACCTGGGATATATTCCCGAGTTAAGATGGGGAGGGCCCTTTCAGACACGTGTTTGTTCAGCGACGTCAGGACTCCTGCCTAGGTGTGAGGGACACCTCGGGATTCTCCTCGATTCTTGGCATGGCAATTGGGACGCATCTCCACGTGAGGCGGGAGACCCAGGGTCCCTTTCCATGTGCCACAGGGATCCTTGGACTCCTATCCATTTTCAAGAGGAGTCAGGCATCGTCTCCTTTGGAAGCATTGATCTCCGCAGACCTCTCGAGTTTTCAAAGGATGTGAGGCCTCCTTTCGCGTTGAGGGGGAGGAATAGGTCTTTCTCTTTTGTCTCCACAGGGGATTCACACAACCCTTCGTCTTGGGAGATGCAAGACGAGCCTGCATTCAATTCACTGCAGGGATATCCGGCCTTACTTCGATTCAGAGCATCTCGGTGTCCATTCCACTTGAGGCCACAAACTCAGGGTCCCTCTCACATACCTGTAGCTGAGAGAAGCCTCCTCTTGAGGTGCTTGTGGAAAGTTGGTATTCCTCTTGAGTCGAAGCCTGGGACTAAGCTCTCATCTCGAGTTGATTTGGGGTCCATGGAGCCCTTTCGTGTTGCTACAGTGAGCTCAGGATCCCTCTAGACTAGGGACAGTGATCTTGGGTTTTCTCTGGAGTGCCATCAAGGAAATCAAGGCTCCTTTCACTTTTGATGTGGAATACGGAATTGCTCTGCATGCAGGTCAGGGGAATCGGGCCTCATCTCGCGGCGAGGGGGAAGTCTCATGGTTTTTCTCGAGTTGCGGCCGGAACCTGGGGTATATTCTCGACTTACGACGGGGAGGGCCCTTCCAGACACGTGTTTGTTCAGCGACGTCAGGACTCCTGCCTAGGTGCGAGGGACACCTCGGGATTCTCCTCGAGTCTTGGCATGGCAATTGGTACGCGTCTCCACGTGAGGCGGGAGACCCAGGGTCCCTTTCCACGTGCCACAGGGATCCTGGGACTCCTATCCATTTTCAAGAGGAGTCAGTCTTCGTCTCCTTTGGAAGCAATGATCTCCGCGGACCTCTCGAGTTTTCAAAGGATGTGAGGCCTCCGCTCGCGATGAGGCGGAGAATTAGGTTTTTCTCTGTGGTCTCCACAGCGGATTCAGACATCCCTTCGTCTTGGGAGATGCAAGACGAGCCTGCATTCAATTCACTGCAGGGATATCCGGCCTTACTTCGAGTCAGAGCATCCCGGTGTCCATTCCACTTGAGGCCACAAACTCGGGGTCCCTCAAATATACATGTAGCTGAGAGAAGCCTCCTCTTGAGGTGCTTGTGGAAAGTTGGTATTCCTCTTGAGTCTAAGCCAGGGACTAAGCTCTCATCTCGAGTTGATTTCGGTCCACGGAGCCCTTTCCTGTTGCTCCAGTGACCTCTGGATCCCTCCAGACTTGAGACAGTGATCTTGGGTTTTCTCTGGAGTGCCATCAAGGAAATCAAGGCTCCTTTCACGTTTGATGTGGAACACGGAATTGCTCTGCATGCAGTGCAGGGGAATCGGACCTCAACTCGCGGCGAGGGGGAAATCTCATGGTTTTTCTCGAGTTGCGGCCCGAACCTGGGGTATATTCTCGAGTTACGACGGGGAGGGCCCTTCCAGACACGTGTTTGTTCAGCGACGTCAGGACTCCTGCCTAGGTGCGAGGGACACCTCGGGATTCTCCTCGAGTCTTGGCATGGCAATTTGGACGCGTCTCCACGTGAGGCGGGAGACCCAGTGTCCCTTTCCACGTGCCACAAGGATCCTGGGACTCCTATCCATTTTCAAGAGGAGTCAGGCATCGTCTCCTTTGGAAGCATTGATCTCCGCGGACCTCTCGAGTTTTCAAAGGATGTGAGGCCTCCGGTCGCGATGAGGCGGAGAACTCGGTCTTTCTCTGTGGTCTCCACAGGGGATTCAGACATCCCTTCGTCTTGGGAGTTGCAAGACGAGCCTGCATTCAATTCACTGCAGGGATATCCCGCCTTAGTTCGAGTCAGAGCATCTCGGTGTCCATTCCACTTGAGGCCACAACCTCAGGGTCCCTCTCACATACCTGTAGCTGAGAGAAGCCTCCTCTTGAGGTGCTTGTGGAAAGTTGGTATTCCTCTTGAGTCGAAGCCAGGGACTAAGCTCTCATCTCGAGTTGATTTGGGGTCCACGGAGCCCTTTCGTGTTGTTCCAGTGACCTAAGGTCCCTCTAGACTTGAGACAATGATCTTGGGTTTTCTCTGGAGTGCCATCAAGGAAATCAAGGCTCCTTTCAAATTTGATGTGGAACACGGAATTGCTCTGCACGCAGTGCAGGGGAATCGGGTTTCATCTCGTGGCAAGGGGGATGTCTCATGGTTTTTCTCAAGTTGCGGCCGAAACCTGGGGTATATTCTCGAGTTACGACGGGGAGTGCCCTTCCAGACACGTGTTTGTTCAGCGACGTCAGGACTCCTGCCTAGGTGCGAGGGACACCTCGGGATTCTCCTCGAGTCTTGGCATGGCAATTGGGACACGTCTCCACGTGAGGCGGGAGACCCAGGGTCCCTTTCCACGTGCCACAGGGATCCTGTGACTCCTATCCATTTTCAAGAGGAGTCAGGCATCGTCTCCTTTGGAAGCATTGATCTCCACGGACCTCTCGAGTTTTCAAAGGATGTGAGGCCTCCGCGCAAGATGAGGCGGAGGACTAGCTCTTTCTCTGTCATCTCTACAGGGGATTCAGACATCCCTTCGTCTTGGGAAATGCAAGACGATCGTGCATTCAATTCACTGCAGGGATATCCGGCCTTACTTCGAGTCAGAGCATCTCGGTGTCCATTCCACTTGAGGCCACAAACTCAGGGTCCCTCTCACATACCTGTAGCTGAGAGAAGCCTCCTCTTGAGGTGCTTGTGGAAAGTTGGTATTCCTCTTGAGTCGAAACCAGGGACTAAGCTCTCATCTCGAGTTGATTTGTGGTCCACGGAGCCCTTTCGTGTTGCTCCAGTGACCTCAGGATCCCTCTAGACTTGACACAGTGAACTTGGGTTTTCTCTGGAGTGTCATCAAGGAAATCAATGCTCCTTTCACGGTTGATGTGGAAAACGGAATTGCTTTGCACGCAGGGCAGGGGAATCAGACCTCATCTCGCGGCGAGGGGGAAGTCTCATGGTTTTTCTCGAGTTGCGGCCCGAACCTGGGGTATATTCTCGAGTTACGACGGGTAGGGCCCTTCCAGACACGTTTTTGTTCAGTGACGTCAGGACTCCTTCCTAGGTGCGAGGGACACCTCGGGATTCTCCTCTAGTCTTGGCATGGCAATTGAGACCCGTCTCCACCTGAGGCGGGAGACCCAGCATCCCTTTCCACGTGCCACAGGGATCCTGGGGCTCCTATCCATTTCCAAGAGGAGTCAGGCATCGTCTCCTTTGGAAGCATTGATCTCCGCGGACCTCTCGAGTTTTCAAAGGATGTGAGGCCTCCGGTCGCAATGAGGTGGAGGACTAGGTCTTTCTCTGTGGTATCCACAGGGGATTCAGATATCCCTTCGTCTTGGGAGATGCAAGACGAGCCTGCATTCAATTCACTGCAGGGATATCCGGCCTTACTTCGAGTCAGAGCATCTCGGTGTCCATTCCACTTGAGGACACAAACTCAGGGTCCCTCTCACATACCTGTAGCTGAGAGAAGCCTCCCCTTGAGGTGCTTGTGGAAAGTTGGTATTCCTCTTGAGTCGAAGCCAGGGACTAAGCTCTCATCTCGAGTTGATTTGGGGTCCACGGAGCCCTTTCGTGTTGCTCCAGTGACCTCAGGATCCCTCTAGACTTGAGACAGTGATCTTGGGTTTTCTCTGGAGTGCCATCAAGGAAATCAAGGCTCCTTTCAAATTTGATGTGGAACACGGAATTGCTCTGCACGCAGTGCAGGGGAATCGGGCCTCATCTCGTGGCAAGGGGGAAGTCTCATGGTTTTTCTCGAGTTGCGGCCGGAACCTGGGGTATATTCTCGAGTTACGACAGGGAGGGCCCTTTCAGAAACGTGTTTGTTCAGCGACGTCAGGACTCCTGCCTAGGTGCGAGGGACACCTCGGGATTCTCCTCGAGTCTTGGCATGGCAATTGGGACGCGTCTCCACGTGAGGCGCGAGACCCAAGGTCCCTTTCCACGTGCCACAGGGATCCTGGGACTCCTATCCATTTTCAAGAGGAGTCAGGCATCGTCTCCTTTGGAAGCATTGATCTCCGCGGACCTCTCGAGTTTTCAAAGGATGTGAGGCCTCCGCTCGCGATGAGGCGGAGGACTAGCTCTTTCTCTGTCATCTCCACAGGGGATTCAGATATCCCTTCGTGTTGGGAGATGCAAGACGAGCCTGCATTCAATTCACTGCAGGGATATCCGGCCTTACTTCGAGTCAGAGCATCTCAATGTCCATTCCACTTGAGGCCACAAACTCAGGGGCCCTCTCACATACCTGTAGCTGAGAGAAGCCTCCTCTTGAGGTGCTTGTGGAAAGTTGGTATTCCTCTTGAGTCGAAGCCAGGGACTAAGCTCTCATCTCGAGTTGATTTGGGGTCCATGGAGCCCTTTCGTGTTGTTACAGTGACCTCAGGATCCCTCTAGACTAGGGACAGTGATCTTGGGTTTTCTCTGGAGTGTCATCAATGAAATCAAGGCTCCTTTCACATCTGATGTGGAATACGGAATTGCTCTGCATGCAGGGCAGGGGAATCGGGCCTCATCTCGTGGCGAGGGGGAAGTCTCATGGTTTTTCTCGAGTTGCGGCCGGAACCTGGGGTATATTCTCGAGTTACGACGGGGAGGGCCCTTCCAGACACGTGTTTGTTCAGCGACGTCAGGACTCCTGCCTAGGTGCAAGGGACATCTCGGGATTCTCCTCGAGTCTTGGCATGGCAATTGGGACGCGTCTCCACGTGAGGAGGGAGACCCAGGGTCCCTTTCCACGTGCCACAGGGATCCTGGGACTCCTATCCATTTTCAAGAGGAGTCAGGCATCGTCTCCTTTGGAAGCATTGATCTCCGCGGACCTCTCGAATTTTCAAAGGATGTGAGGCCTCCGCTCGCGATGAGGCGGAGGACTAGCTCTTTCTCTGTCATCTCTACAGGGGATTCAGACATCCCTTCGTCTTGGGAGATGCAAGACGATCGTGCATTCAATTCACTGCAGGGATATCCGGCCTTACTTCGAGTCAGAGCATCTCGGTGTCCATTCCACTTGAGGCCACAAACTCAGGGTCCCTCTCACATACCTGTAGCTGAGAGAAGCCTCCCCTTGAGGTGCTTGTGGAAAGTTGGTATTCCTCTTGAGTCGAAGCCAGGGACTAAGCTCTCATCTCGAGTTGATTTGGGGTCCACAGAGCCCTTTTGTGTTGCTCCTGTGCCCTCAGGATCCCTCTAGACTTGAGACAGTGATCTTGCGTTTTCTCTGCAGTGCCATCAAGGAATTCAAGGGTCCTTTCACGTTTGATGTGGAACACGGAATTGTTCTGCACGCAGTGCAGGGGAATCTCGCTTCATCCAGCGGCGAGGGGGAAGTCTCATGGTTTTTCTCGAGTTGCGGCCGGAACCTGGGTTATATTCTCGAGTTTCGACGGGGAGGGCCCTTCCAGACACGTGTTTGTTCAGCGACGTTAGGACTCCTGCCTAGGTGCGAGGGACACCTCGGGATTCTCCTCGAGTCTTGGCATGGCAATGGGGACGCGTCTCCACGTGAGGCGGGAAACCCAGTGTCCCTTTCCACGTGCCACAGGGATCCTGGGACGCCTATCCATTTTCAAGAGGAGTCAGGCATCGTCTCCTTTGGAAGCATTGATCTCCGCGGACCTCTCGGATTTTCAAAGATGTGAGGTCTCTGGTCGCGATGAGGCAGAAAGTTAGGTCTTTCTCTGTGGTCTCCACAGGGGATTCAGACATCCCTTCGTCTTGGGAGATGCAAGACGAGCCTGCATTCAATTCACTGCAGGGATATCCGGCCTTACTTCGAGTCAGAGCATCTCGGTGTCCATTCCATTTGAGGCCACAAACTCAGGGTCCCTCTCACATACCTGTAGCTCAGAGAAGCCTCCTCTTGAGGTGCTTGTGGAAAGTTGATATTCCTCTTGAGTCGAAGCCAGGGACTAAGCTCTCATCTCGAGTTGATTTGGGGTCCACGGAGCCCTTTCGTGTGCTCCAGTGACCTCAGGATCCCTCTAGACTTGAGACAGTGATCTTGGGTTTTCTCTGGAGTGCCATCAAGGAAATCAAGGCTGCTTTCACTTTTGATGTGGAATACGGAATTGCTCTGCATGCAGGGCAGGGGAATCGGACCTCAACTCGCGGCGAGGGGGAAGTCTCATGGTTTTTTTCGAGTTGCGGCCGGAACCTGGGGTATATTCTCGAGTTACGACGGGGAGGGCCCTTCCAGACACGTGTTTGTTCAGCGACGTCAGGACTCCTGCCTAGGTGCGAGGGACACCTCGGGATTCTCATCGAGTCTTGGCATGGCAATTTGGACGCGTCTCCACGTGAGGCGGGAGACCGAGGGTTCCTTTCCACGTGCCACAGGGATCCTGGGACTCCTATCCATTTTCAAGAGGAGTCAGGCATCGTCGCCTTTGGAAGCATTGATCTCCGCGGACCTCTCGAGTTTTCAAAGGATGTGAGGCCTCCGGTCGCGATGAGGCGGAGAACTCGGTCTTTCTCTGTGGTCTCCACAGGGGATTCAGACATCCCTTCCTCTTGGGAGATGCAAGACGAGCCTGCATTCAATTCACTGCAGGGATATCCGGCCTTACTTCGAGTCAGAGCATCTCAATGTCCATTCCACTTGAGGCCACAAACTCAGGGGCCCTCTCACATACCTGTAGCTGAGAGAAGCCTCCTCTTGAGGTGCTTGTGGAAAGTTGGTATTCCTCTTGAGTCGAAGCCAGGGACTAAGCTCTCATCTCGAGTTGATTTGGGGTCCATGGAGCCCTTTCGTGTTGTTACAGTGACCTCAGGATCCCTCTAGACTAGGGACAGTGATCTTGGGTTTTCTCTGGAGTGTCATCAAGGAAATCAAGGCTCCTTTCACTTCTGATGTGGAATACGGAATTGCTCTGCATGCAGGGCAGGGGAATCGGGCCTCATCTCGCGGCGAGGGGGAAGTCTCATGGTTTTTCTCGAGTTGCGGCCGGAACCTGGGGTATATTCTCGAGTTACGACGGGGAGGGCCCTTCCAGACACGTGTTTGTTCAGCGACGTCAGGATTCCTGCCTAGGTGCAAGGGACACCTCGGGATTCTCCTCGAGTCTTGGCATGGCAATTGGGACGCGTCTCCACGTGAGGAGGGAGACCCAGGGTCCCTTTCCACGTGCCACAGGGATCCTGGGACGCCTATCCATTTTCAAGAGGAGTCAGGCATCGTCTCCTTTGGAAGCATTGATCTCCGCGGACCTCTCGGATTTTCAAAGATGTGAGGTCTCTGGTCGCGATGAGGCAGAAAGTTAGGTCTTTCTCTGTGGTCTCCACAGGGGATTCAGACATCCCTTCATCTTGGGAGATGCAAGACGAGCCTGCATTCAATTCACTGCAGGGATATCCGGCCTTACTTCGAGTCAGAGCATCTCGGTGTCCATTCCATTTGAGGCCACAAACTCAGGGTCCCTCTCACATACCTGTAGCTCAGAGAAGCCTCCTCTTGAGGTGTTTGTGGAAAGTTGATATTCCTCTTGAGTCGAAGCCAGGGACTAAGCTCTCATCTCGAGTTGATTTGGGGTCCACGGAGCCCTTTCGTGTGCTCCAGTGACCTCAGGATCCCTCTAGACTTGAGACAGTGATCTTGGGTTTTCTCTGGAGTGCCATCAAGGAAATCAAGGCTCCTTTCAAATTTGATGTGGAACACGGAATTGCTCTGCACGCAGTGCAGGGGAATCGGGCCTCATCTCGTGGCAAGGGGGAAGTCTCATGTTTTTCTCGAGTTGCGGCCGGAACCTGGGGTATATTCTCGAGTTACGACGGGGAGGGCCCTTCCAGAAACGTGTTTGTTCAGCGACGTCAGGACTCCTGCCTAGGTGCGAGGGACACCTCGGGATTCTCCTCGAGTCTTGGCATGGCAATTGGGACGCGACTCCACGTGAGGCGCGAGACCCAAGGTCCCTTTCCACGTGCCACAGGGATCCTGGGACTCCTATCCATTTTCAAGAGGAGTCAGGCATCGTCTCCTTTGGAAGCATTGATCTCCGCGGACCTCTCGAGTTTTCAAAGGATGTGAGGCCTCCGCTCGCGATGAGGCGGAGGACTAGCTCTTTCTCTGTCATCTCCTCAGGGGATTCAGACATCCCTTCGTCTTGGGAGATGCAAGACGAGCCTGCATTCAATTCACTGCAGGGATATCCGGCCTTACTTCGAGTCAGAGCATCTCGGTGTCCATTCCACTTGAGGCCACAAACTCAGGGTCCCTCTCACATACCTGTAGCTGAGAGAAGCCTCCTCTTGAGGTGCTTGTGGAAAGTTGGTATTCCTCTTGAGTCGAAGCCAGGGACTAAGCTCTCATCTCGAGTTGATTTGTGGTCCACGGAGCCCTTTCGTGTTGCTCCAGTGACCTCAGGATCCCTCTAGACTTGAGACAGTGAACTTGGGTTTTCTCTGGAGTGCCATCAAGGAAATCAAGGCTCCTTTCACTTTTGATGTGGAAAACGGAATTGCTTTGCACTCAGGGCAGGGGAATCAGGCCTCATCTCGCGGCGAGGGGGAAGTCTCATGGTTTTTCTCGAGTTGCGGCCCGAACCTGGGGTATATTCTCGAGTTACGACTGGGAGGGCCCTTCCAGACACGTGTTTGTTCAGCGACGTCAGGACTCCTGCCTAGGTGCGAGGGACACCTTGGGATTCTCCTCAAGTCTTGGCATGGCAATTGGGACGCGTCTCCACGTGAGGCGGGAGACCCAGGGTCCCTTTCCACATGCCACAGGGATCCTGGGACTCCTATCCATTTTCAAGAGGAGTCAGGCATCGTCTCCTTTGGAAGCAATGATCTCCGCGGACCTCTCGAGTTTTCAAAGGATGTGAGGCCTCTGCTCGTGATGAGGCGGAGAATTAGGTTTTTCTCTGTGGTCTCCACAGGAGATTCAGACATCCCTTCGTCTTGGGAGATGCAAGACGAGCCTGCATTCAATTCACTGCAGGGATATCCGGCCTTACTTCGAGTCAGAGCATCTCGGTGTTCATTCCACTTGAGGCCACAAACTCAGGGGCCCTCTCACATACCTGTAGCTGAGAGAAGCCTCCTCTTGAGGTGCTTGTGGAAAGTTGGTGTTCCTCTTGAGTCGAAGCCAGGGACTAAGCTCTCATCTCGAGTTGATTTGGGGTCCATGGAGCCCTTTCGTGTTGCTACAGTGAGCTCAGGATCCCTCTAGACTAGGGACAGTGATCTTGGGTTTTCTTTGGAGTGCCATCAAGGAAATCAAGGCTCCTTTCACTTTTGATGTGGAATACGGAATTGCTCTGCATGCAGGGCAGGGGAATCGGGCCTCATCTCGCGGTGAGGGGGAAGTCTCATGGTTTTTCTCGAGTTGCGGCCGGAACCTGGGGTATATTCTCGAGTTACGACGGGGAGGGCCCTTCCAGACACGTGTTTGTTCAGCGACGTCAGGACTCCTGCCTAGGTGCGAGGGACACCTCGGGATTCTCCTCGAGTCTTGGCATGGCAATTGGGACGCGTCTCCACGTAAGGCGGGAGACCCAGGGTCCCTTTCCACGTGCCACAGGGATCCTGGGACTCCTATCCATTTTCAAGAGGAGTCAGTCTTCGTCTCCTTTGGAAGCAATGATCTCCGCGGACCTCTCGAGTTTTCAAAGGATGTGAGGCCTCCGCTCGCAATGAGGCGGAGAATTAGGTTTTTCTCTGTGGTCTCCACAGGGGATTCAGACATCCCTTTGTCTTGGGAGATGCAAGACGAGCCTGCATTCAATTCACTGCAGGGATATCCGGCCTTACTTCGAGTCAGAGCATCTCGGTGTCCATTCCACTTGAGGCCACAAACTCAGGGTCCCTCTCACATACCTGTAGCTGAGAGGAGCCTCCTCTTGAGGTGCTTGTGGAAAGTTGGTATTCCTCTTGAGTCGAAGCCAGGGACTAAGCTCTCATCTCGAGTTGATTTGTGGTCCACGGAGCCCTTTCGTGTTGCTCCAGTGACCTCAGGATCCCTCTAGACTTGACACAGTGAACTTGGGTTTTCTCTGGAGTGCCATCAAGGAAATCAATGCTTCTTTCACGGTTGATGTGGAAAACGGAATTGCTTTGCACGCAGGGCAGGGGAATCAGACCTCATCTCGCGGCGAGTCGGAAGTCTCATGGTTTTTCTCGAGTTGCGGCCAGAACCTGGGGTATATTCTCGAGTTACGACGGCGAGGGCCCTTCCAGACACGTTTTTGTTCAGTGACGTCAGGACTCCTGCTTAGGTGCAAGGGACACCTCGGGATTCTCCTCGAGTCTTGGCATGGCAATTGGGACGCGTCTCCACGTGAGGCGGGAGACCCAGGGTCCCTTTCCACGTGCCACAGGGATCCTGTGACTCCTATCCATTTTCAAGAGGAGTCAGGCATCGTCTCCTTTGAAAGCATTGATCTCCGCGGACCTCTCGAGTTTTCAAAGGATGTGAGGCCTCCGCTCGCGATGAGGCGGAGAATTAGGTTTTTCTCTGTGGTCTCCACAGGGGATTCAGACATCCCTTCGTCTTGGGAGATGCAAGACGAGCCTGTATTCAATCCACTGCAGGGATATCCGGCCTTACTTCGAGTCAGAGCATCCCGGTGTCCATTCCACTTGAGGCCACAAACTCGGGGTCCCTCAAATATACATGTAGCTGAGAGAAACCTCCTCTTGAGGTGCTTGTGGAAAGTTGGTATTCCTCTTGAGTCTAAGCCAGGGACTAAGCTCTCATCTCGAGTTGATTTCGGTCCACGGAGCCATTTCCTGTTGGTCCAGTGACCTCAGGATCCCTCTAGACTTGAGACAGTGATCTTGGGTTTTCTCTGGAGTGTCATCAAGGAAATCAAGGCTCCTTTCACGTTTGATGTGGGACACGGAATTGCTCTGCATGCAGTGCAGGGGAATCGGGCCTCATCTCCCGGCGAGGGGGAAGTCTCATGGTTTTTCTAGAGTTGCGGTCGGAACCTGGGATATATTCCCGAGTTAAGATGGGGAGGGCCCTTTCAGACACGTGTTTGTTCAGCGACGTCAGGACTCCTGCCTAGGTGTGAGGGACACCTCGGGATTCTCCTCGATTCTTGGCATGGCAATTGGGACGCGTCTCCACGTGAGGCGGGAGACCCAGGGTCCCTTTCCATGTGCCACAGGGATCCTTGGACTCCTATCCATTTTCAAGAGGAGTCAGGCATCGTCTGCTTTGGAAGCATTGATCTCCGTGGACCTCTCGAGTTTTAAAAGGATGTGAGGCCTCCTTTCGCGTTGAGGGGGAGGAATAGGTCTTTCTCTTTTGTCTCCACAGGGGATTCACACAACCCTTCGTCTTGGGAGATGCAAGACGAGCCTGCATTCAATTCACTGCAAGGATATCCGGCCTTACTTCGATTCAGAGCATCTCGGTGTCCATTCCACTTGAGGCCACAAACTCAGGGTCCCTCTCACATACCTGTAGCTGAGAGAAGCCTCCTCTTGAGGTGCTTGTGGAAAGTTGGTATTCCTCTTGAGTCGAAGCCTGGGACTAAGCTCTCATCTCGAGTTGATTTGGGGTCCATGGAGCCCTTTCGTGTTGCTACAGTGAGCTCAGGATCCCTCTAGACTAGGGACAGTGATCTTGGGTTTTCTCTGGAGTGCCATCAAGGAAATCAAGGCTCCTTTCACTTTTGATGTGGAATACGGAATTGCTCTGCATGCAGGTCAGGGGAATCGGGCCTCATCTCGCGGCGAGGGGGAAGTCTCATGGTTTTTCTCGAGTTGCGGCCGGAACCTGGGGTATATTCTCGACTTACGACGGGGAGGGCCCTTCCAGACACGTGTTTGTTCAGCGACGTCAGGACTCCTGCCTAGGTGCGAGGGACACCTCGGGATTCTCCTCGAGTCTTGGCATGGCAATTGGTACGCGTCTCCACGTGAGGCGGGAGACCCAGGGTCCCTTTCCACGTGCCACAGGGATCCTGGGACTCCTATCCATTTTCAAGAGGAGTCAGTCTTCGTCTCCTTTGGAAGCAATGATCTCCGCGGACCTCTCGAGTTTTCAAAGGATGTGAGGCCTCCGCTCGCGATGAGGCGGAGAATTAGGTTTTTCTCTGTGGTCTCCACAGGGGATTCAGACATCCCTTCGTCTTGGGAGATGCAAGACGAGCCTGCATTCAATTCACTGCAGGGATATCCGGCCTTACTTCGAGTCAGAGCATCCCGGTGTCCATTCCACTTGAGGCCACAAACTCGGGGTCCCTCAAATATACATGTAGCTGAGAGAAGCCTCCTCTTGAGGTGCTTGTGGAAAGTTGGTATTCCTCTTGAGTCTAAGCCAGGGACTAAGCTCTCATCTCGAGTTGATTTCGGTCCACGGAGCCCTTTCCTGTTGCTCCAGTGACCTCTGGATCCCTCCAGACTTGAGACAGTGATCTTGGGTTTTCTCTGGAGTGCCATCAAGGAAATCAAGGCTCCTTTCACGTTTGATGTGGAACACGGAATTGCTCTGCATGCAGTGCAGGGGAATCGGACCTCAACTCGCGGCGAGGGGGAAATCTCATGGTTTTTCTCGAGTTGCGGCCCGAACCTGGGGTATATTCTCGAGTTACGACGGGGAGGGCCCTTCCAGACACGTGTTTGTTCAGCGACGTCAGGACTCCTGCCTAGGTGCGAGGGACACCTCGGGATTCTCCTCGAGTCTTGGCATGGCAATTTGGACGCGTCTCCACGTGAGCCGGGAGACCCAGTGTCCCTTTCCACGTGCCACAAGGATCCTGGGACTCCTATCCATTTTCAAGAGGAGTCAGGCATCGTCTCCTTTGGAAGCATTGATCTCCGCGGACCTCTCGAGTTTTCAAAGGATGTGAGGCCTCCGGTCGCGATGAGGCGGAGAACTCGGTCTTTCTCTGTGGTCTCCACAGGGGATTCAGACATCCCTTCGTCTTGGGAGTTGCAAGACGAGCCTGCATTCAATTCACTGCAGGGATATCCCGCCTTAGTTCGAGTCAGAGCATCTCGGTGTCCATTCCACTTGAGGCCACAACCTCAGGGTCCCTCTCACATACCTGTAGCTGAGAGAAGCCTCCTCTTGAGGTGCTTGTGGAAAGTTGGTATTCCTCTTGAGTCGAAGCCAGGGACTAAGCTCTCATCTCGAGTTGATTTGGGGTCCACGGAGCCCTTTCGTGTTGTTCCAGTGACCTCAGGATCCCTCTAGACTTGAGACAATGATCTTGGGTTTTCTGTGGAGTACCATCAAGGAAATCAAGGCTCCTTTCAAATTTGATGTGGAACACGGAATTGCTCTGCACGCAGTGCAGGGGAATCGGGTTTCATCTCGTGGCAAGGGGGATGTCTCATGGTTTTTCTCAAGTTGCGGCCGAAACCTGGGGTATATTCTCGAGTTACGACGGGGAGTGCCCTTCCAGACACGTGTTTGTTCAGCGACGTCAGGACTCCTGCCTAGGTGCGAGGGACACCTCGGGATTCTCCTCGAGTCTTGGCATGGCAATTGGGACACGTCTCCACGTGAGGCGGGAGACCCAGGGTCCCTTTCCACGTGCCACAGGGATCCTGGGACTCCTATCCATTTTCAAGAGGAGTCAGGCATCGTCTCCTTTGGAAGCATTGATCTCCACGGACCTCTCGAGTTTTCAAAGGATGTGAGGCCTCCGCGCAAGATGAGGCGGAGGACTAGCTCTTTCTCTGTCATCTCTACAGGGGATTCAGACATCCCTTCGTCTTGGGAGATGCAAGACGATCGTGCATTCAATTCACTGCAGGGATATCCGGCCTTACTTCGAGTCAGAGCATCTCGGTGTCCATTCCACTTGAGGCCACAAACTCAGGGTCCCTCTCACATACCTGTAGCTGAGAGAAGCCTCCTCTTGAGGTGCTTGTGGAAAGTTGGTATTCCTCTTGAGTCGAAACCAGGGACTAAGCTCTCATCTCGAGTTGATTTGTGGTCCACGGAGCCCTTTCTTGTTGCTACAGTGACCTCAGGATCCCTCTAGACTTGAGACAGTGATCTTGGGTTTTGTATGGAGTGCCATCAAGGAAATCAAGGCTCCTTTCACGTTTGATGTGGAACACGGGATTGCTCTGCACGCAGTGCAGGGGAATCGGGCCTCATCTCGCGGCGAGGGGGAAGTCTCATGGTTGTTCTCGAGTTGCGGCCGGAACCTGGGGTATATTCTCGAGTTACGACGGGGATGGTCTTTCCAGACACATGTTTATTCAGCGACGTCAGGACCCCTGCCTAGGTGCGAGGGACAACTCGGGATACTCCTCGAGTCTTGGCATGGCAATTGGGACGCGTCTCCATGTGAGGCGGGAGACCCAGGGTCCCTTTCCACGTGCCACAGGGATCCTTGGACTCCTATCCATTTTCAAGAGGAGTCAGGCATCGTCTCCTTTGGAAGCATTGATCTCCGTGGACCTCTCGAGTTTTCAAAGGATGTGAGGCCTCCGCTCGCGATGAGGCGGAGAATTAGGTTTTTCTCTGTGGTCTCCACAGGGGATTCAGATATCCCTTCGTCTTGGGAGATGCAAGACGAGCCTGCATTCAATTCACTGCAGGGATATCCAGCCTTACTTCGAGTCAGAGCATCCCGGGGTCCATTCTACTTGAGGCCACAAACTCGGGGTCCCTGAAATATACATGTAGCTGAGAGAAGCCTCCTCTTGAGTTGCTTGTGGAAAGTTGGTATTCCTCTTGAGTCGAAGCCAGGGACTAAGCTCTCATCTCGAGTTGATTTGGGGTCCACGGAGCCCTTTCGTGTTGCTCCAGTGACCTCAGGATCCCTCTAGACTTGAGACAGTGATCTTGGGTTTTCTCTGGAGTGCCATCAAGGAAATCAAGGCTCCTTTCACGTTTGATGAGGAACACGGAATTGCTCTGCACGCAGTGCAGGGGATTCGGGCCTCATCTCGCGGCGAGGGGGAAGTCTCATGGTTTTTCTCGAGTTGCGGCCGGAACCTGGGGTATATTCTCGAGTTACGACGGGGAGGGCCCTTCCAGACACGTGTTTGTTCAGCGAAGTCAGGACTCCTGCCTAGGTGCGAGGGACACCTCGGGATTCTCCTCGAGTCTTGGCATGGCAATTTGGACGAGTCTCCACGTGAGGCGGGAGACCCAGGGTCCCTTATTACGTGCCAAAGGGATCCTGGGACTCCTATCCATTTTCAAGAGGAGTCAGGCATCGGCTCCTTTGGAAGCATTGATCTCCGCGGACCTCTCGAGTTTTCAAAGGATGTGAGGCGTCCGGTCGCGATGAGGCGGAGGACTAGGTCTTTCTCTGTGGTCTCCACAGGGGATTCAGACATCCCTTCGTCTTGGGAGATGCAAGACGAGCCTGCATTCAATTCACTGCAGGGATATCCGGCCTTACTTCGAGTCAGAGCATCTCGGTGTCCATTCCACTTGAGGCCACAAACTCAGGGGCCCTCTCACATACCTGTAGCTGAGAGAAGCCTCCTCTTGAGGTGCTTGTGGAAAGGTGGTATTCCTCTTGAGTCGAAGCTAGGGACTAAGCTCTCATCTCTGGTTGATTTGGGGTCCACGGAGCCCTTTCGTGTTGCTCCAGTGACCTCAGGATCCCTCTAGACTTGAGACAGTGATCTTGGGTTTTCTCTGGAGTGCCATCAAGGAAATCAAGGCTCCTTTCACGTTTCATGTGGAACACAGAATTGCTCTGCACGCAGTGCAAGGGAATCGGGCCTCATCTCGCGGCGAGGGGGAAGTCTCATGGTTTTTCTCGAGTTGCGGCCGGAACCTGGGGTATATTCTCGAGTTACGACGGGGAGGGCCCTTCCAGACACGTGTTTGTTCAGCGACGTCAGGACTCCTGCCTAGGTGCGAGGGACACCTCGGGATTCTCCTCGAGTCTTGGCATGGCAATTGGGACGCGTCTCCACGTGAGGCGGGAGACCCAGGGTCCCTTTCCACGTGCCACAGGGATCCTGGGACTCCTATCCAATTTCAAGAGGAGTCAGGCATCGTCTCCTTTGGAAGCATTGACCTCTGCAGACCTCTTGAATTTTCAAAGGATGTGAGGCCTCCGGTCGCGATGAGGCAGAGAACTAGGTCTTTCTCTGTGGCCTCCACAGGGGATTCAGACATCCCTTCGTCTTGGGAGATGCAAGACGAGCCTGCATTCAATTCACTGCAGGGATATCCGGCCTTACTTCGAGTCAGAGCATCTTGGTGTCCATTCCACTTGAGGCCAAAAACTCAGGGGCCCTCTCACATACCTGTAGCTGAGAGAAGCCTCCTCTTGAGGTGCTTGTGGAAATTTGGTATTCCTCTTGAGTCGAAGCCAGGGACTAAGCTCTCATCTCGAGTTGATTTGGGGTCCACGGAGCCCTTTCGTGTTGCTCCAGTGACCTCAGGATCCCTCTAGACTTTAGACAGTGATCTTGGGTTTTTTCTGGAGTGCCATCAAGGAAATCAAGGCTCCTTTCACGTTTGATGTGGAACACGGAATTGCTCTGCATTCAGTGCAGGGGAATCGGGCCTCAACTCGCGGCGAGGGGAAAATCTCATGGTTTTTCTCGAGTTGCGGCCAGAAGCTGGGTATATTCTCGAGTTACGACGGGGAGGGCCCTTCCAGACACGTGTTTGTTCAGCGACGTCTGGACTCCTGCCTAGGTGCGAGGGACACCTCGGGATTCTCCTCGAGTCTTCGCATGGCAATTGGGACGCGTCTCCACCTGAGGCGGGAGACCCAGGGTCCCTTTCCACGTGCCACAGGGATCCTGGGACTCCTATCCATTTTCAAGAGGAGTCAGGCATCTTCTCCTTTGGAAGCATTGATCTCCGCGGACCTCTCGAGTTTTCATAGGATATGAGGCCTCGGCTCGCGATGAGGAGGAAAATTTGGTCTTTCTCTGTGGTCTCCACAGGGGATTCAGACATCCCTTCGTCTTGGGAGATGCAAGACGATCCTGCATTCAATTCACTGCAGGGATATTCGGCCTTACTTCAGGTCAGAGCATCTCGGTGTCCATTCCATTTGAGGCCACAAACTCAGGGGCCTTCTCACATACCTGTAGCTGAGAGAAGCCTCCTCTTGAGGTGCTTGTGGAAAGTTGGTATTCCTCTTGTGTCGAAGCCAGGGACTAAGCTCTCATCTCGAGTTGATTTCGGGTCCACGGAGCCCTTTCATGTTGCTACAGTGACCTCAGGATCCCTCTAGACTTGAGACAGTGATCTTGGGTTTTCTCTGGAGTGCCATCAAGGAAATCAAGGTTCCTTTCATTTTTGATGTGGAACACGGAATTGCTCTGCACGCAGTGCAAGGGAATCGGGCCTCATCTCGCGGCGAGGGGGAAGTCTCATGGTTTTTCTCGAGTTGCGGCCGGAACCTGGGGTATATTCTCGAGTTACGACGGGGAGGGCCCTTCCAGACACGTGTTTGTTCAGAGACGTCAGGACTCCTGCCTAGGTGCGACGGACACCTCGGGATTCTCCTCGAGTCTTGGCATGGCAATTGGGACGCGTCTCCACGTGAGGCGGGAGACCCAGGGTCCCTTTCCACGTGCCACAGGGATCCTGGGACTCCTATCCAATTTCAAGAGGAGTCAGGCATCGTCTCCTTTGGAAGCATTGACCTCCGCAGACCTCTTGAATTTTCAAAGGATGTGAGGCCTCCGGTCGCTATGAGGCAGAGAACTTGGTCTTTCTCTGTGGTCTCCACAGGGGATTCAGACATCCCTTAGTCTTTGGAGATGCAAGACGAACCTGCATTCAATTCACTGCAGGGATATCCGGCCTTACTTCGAGTCATAGCATCTTGGTGTCCATTCCACTTGAGGCCAAAAACTCAGGGGCCCTCTCACATACCTGTAGCTGAGAGAAGCCTCCTCTCGAGGTGCTTGTGGAAAGTTGGTATTCCTCTTGAGTCGAAGCCAGGGAATAATCTCTCATCTCGAGTTGATTTGAAGTCCACGGAACCCTTTCGTGTTGCTACAGTGACCTCAGGATCCCTCTAGACTTGAGACAGTGATCTTGGGTTTTCTCTGGAGTGCCATCAAGGAAATCAAGTCTCCTTTCATTTTTGATGTGGAATACGGAGTTGCTCTGCACGCAGGGCAGGGGAATCGGGCCTCATCTCGCGGCGAGGGGGAAGTCTCATGGTTTTTCTCGAGTTGCGGCCAGAACCTGGGGTATATTCTCGAGTTACGACGGGGAGGGCCCTTAGACACGTGTTTGTTCAGCGACGTCAGGACTCCTGCCTAGGTGTAAGGCACACCTCGTGATTCTCCTCGAGTCTTGGCATGGCAATTGGGACGCGTCTCCACGTGAGGCGGGAGACCCAGTGTCCCTTTCCACGTGCCACAGTGATCCTGGGACTCCTATCCATTTTCAAGAGGAGTCAGGAATCGTCTCCTTAGGAAGCATTGATCTCCGCGGACCTCTCGAGTTTTCAATGGATGTGCGGCCTCCGGTCTCAAAGAGGCGGAGGACTAGGTCTTTCTCTGTGGTCTCCACAGGGGATTCAGACATCCCTTCCTCTTGGGAGATGCAAGACGAGCCTGCATTCAATTCACTGCAGGGATATCCAGCCTTACTTCGAGTCAGAGCATCTCGGTGTCCATTGCACTTGAGGCAACAAACTCAGGGTCCCTCTCACATACCTGTAGCTGAGAGAAGCCTCCTCTTGAGGTGCTTGTGGAAAGTTGGTATTCCTCTTGAGTCGAAGGCAGGGACTAAGCTCTCATCTCGAGTTGATTTGGGGTCCACGGAGCCCTTTCGTGTTGCTCCAGTGACCTCAGGATCCCTCTAGACTTGAGACAGTGATCTTGGGTTTTCTCTGGAGTCCCATCAAGGAAATCAAGGCTCCTTTCACGTTTGATGTGGAACACGGAATTGCTCTGCATTCAGTGCAGGGGAATCGGGCCTCAACTCGCGGCGAGGGGAAAATCTCATGGTTTTTCTCGAGTTGCGGCCAGAACCTTGGGTATATTCTCGAGTTACGACGGGGAGGGCCCTTACAGACACGTGTTTGTTCAGCGACGTCTGGACTCCTGCCTAGGTGCGAGGGACACCTCGGGATTCTCCTCGAGTCTTCGCATGGCAATTGGGACGCGCCTCCACGTGAGGCGGGAGACCCAGGGTCCCTTTCCACGTGCCACAGGGATCCTGGGACTCCTATCCATTTTCAAGAGGAGTCAGGCATCGTCTCCTTTGGAAGCATTGATCTCCGCGGACCTCTCGAGTTTTCAAAGGATGTGAGGCCTCCGCTCGCGATGAGGCGGAGGACTAGCTCTTTCTCTGTGGTCTCCACAGGGGATTCAGACATCCCTTCCTCTTGGGAGATGCAAGACGAGCCTGCATTCAATTCACTGCAGGGATATCCAGCCTTACTTCGAGTCAGAGCATCTCGGTGTCCATTGCACTTGAGGCAACAAACTCAGGGTCCTTCTCACATACCTGTGGCTGAGAGAACCCTCCTCTTGAGGTGCTTGTGGAAAGTTGGTATTCCTCTTGAGTCGAAGCCAGGTACTAAGCTCTCATCTCGAGTTGATTTGGGGTCCACGGAGCCCTTTCATGTTTCTCCAGTGACCTCAGGATCCCTCTAGACTTGAGACAGTGATCTTGGGTTTTCTCTGGAGTGCCATCAAGGAAATCAAGGCTCCTTTCACGTTTGATGTGGAACACGGAATTGCTCTGCACGCAGTGCAGGCGAATCGGGCCTCATCTCGCGGCGAGGGGGAAGTCTCATGGTTTTTCTCGAGTTGCGGCCGGAAACTGGGGTATATTCTCGAGTTACGACGGGGAGGGCCCTTCCAGACACGTGTTTGTTCAGCGACGTCAGGACTCCTGCCTAGGTGCGAGGGACACCTCGGGATTCTCCTCGAGTCTTGGCATGGCAATTGGGACGCGTCTCCACATGAGGCGGGAGACCCAGGGTCCCTTTCCACGTGCCACAGGGATCCTGGGACTCCTATCCATTTTCAAGAGGAGTCAGGCATCGTCTCCTTTGGAAGCATTGATCTGCGCGGACCTCTCGAGTTTTCTAAGGATGTTAGGGCTCCGGTCGCGTTGAGGCGGAGGACTAGGTCTTTCTCTGTGTTCTGCACGGGGGATTCAGAAATCCCTTCGTCTTGGGAGATGCAAGATGAGCCTGCATTCAATTCAGTGCAGGGATATCCGGCCTTATTTCAAGTCAGAGCATCTCGGTGTCCATTCCACTTGATGCCACAAACTCAGGGTCCCTCTCACATACCTGTAGCTGAGAGAAGCCTCCTCTTGAGGGGCTTGTGGAAAGTTCGTATTCCTCTTGAGTTGAAGCCAGGGACTAATCTCTCATCTCGAGTTGATTTGGGGTCCACGGAGCCCTTTCGTGTTGCTCCAGTGACCTCAGGATCCCTCTAGACTTGAGACAGTGATCTTGGGTTTTCTCTGGAGTGCCATCAAGGAAATCAAGGCTCCTGTCATTTTTGATGTGGAATACGGAATTGCTCTGCACGCAGGGCAGGGGAATCGGGCCTCACCTCGCGGCGAGGGGGAAGTCTCATGGTTTTTTTCGAGTTGCGGCCGGAACCTTGGGTATATTCTCGAGTTACGATGGGGAGGGCCCTTCCAGACACGTGTTTGTTCAGCGACGTCAGGACTCCTGCCTAGGTGCGAGGGACACCTCGGGATTCTCCTCGAGTCTTGGCATAGCAATTGGGACACGTCTCCACCTGAGGCGGGAGACCCAGTGTCCCTTTCCACGTGCCACAGGGATCCTGGGACTCCTATCCATTTTCAAGAGGAATCAGGCAGCGTCTCCTTTGGAAGCATTGATCTCCGCGGACCTCTCGAGTTTTCAAAGGATATGAGGCCTCGGCTCGCGATGAGGAGGAAAATTAGGTCTTTCTCTGTGGTCTCCACAGGGGATTCAGACATCCCTTCGTCTTGGGAGATGCAAGACGATCCTGCATTCAATTCACTGCAGGGATATTCGGCCTTACTTCAGGTCAGAGCATCTCGGTGTCCATTCCATTTGAGGCCACAAACTCAGGGGCCCTCTCACATACCTGTAGCTGAGAGAAGCCTCCTCTTGAGGTGCTTGTGGAATGTTGGTATTCCTCTTGTGTCGAAGCCAGGGACTAAGCTCTCATCTCGAGTTGATTTGGGGTCCACGGAGCCCTTTCATGTTGCTACAGTGACCTCAGGATCCCTCTAGACTTGAGACAGTGATCTTGGGTTTTCTCTGGAGTGCCATCAAGGAAATCAAGTTTCCTTTCATTTTTGATGTGGAACACGGAATTGCTCTGCACACAGTGCAAGGGAATCGGGCCTCATCTCGCGGCGAGGGGGAAGTCTCATGGTTTTTCTCGAGTTGCGGCCGGAACCTGGGGTATATTCTCGAGTTACGACGGGGAGGGCCCTTCCAGACACGTGTTTGTTCAGCGACGTCAGGACTCCTGCCTAGGTGCGAGGGACAACTCGGGATTCTCCTCGAGTCTTGGCATGGCAATTGGGACGCGTCTCCACGTGTGGCGGGAGACCCAGTGTCCCTTTCAACGTGCCACAGGGATCCTGGGACTCCTACCTATTTTCAAGAGGAGTCAGGCATCGTCTCTGTTGGAAGCATTGATCTCTGCGGACCTTTCGAGATTTCAAAGGATGTGAGGCCTCCGGTCGCGTTGAGGCGGAGGACTAGGTCTTTCTCTGTTGTCTCCACAGGGGATTCAGACATCCCTTCGTCTTGGGAGATGCAAGACGAGCCTGCATTCAATTCACTGCAGGGATATCCAGCCTTACTTCGAGTCAGAGCATCTCGGTGTCCATTTCAATTGAGGCCACAAACTCAGGGTCCCTCTCACATACCTGTAGCTGAGAGAAGCCTCCTCTTGAGGTGCTTGTGGAAAGTTAGTATTCCTCTTGAGTCGAAGCCAGGGACTAAGCTCTCATCTCGAGTTGATTTGGGGTCCACGGAGCCCTTTCGTGTTGCTCCAGTGACCTCAGGATCCCTCTAGACTTGAGACAGTGATCTTGGGTTTTCTCTGGAGTGCCATCAAGGAAATCAAGGCTCCTTTCACGTTTGATGTGGAACACGGAATTGCTCTGCATTCAGTGCAGGGGAATCGGGCCTCATCTCGCGGTGAAGGCGAAATCTCATGGTTTTTCTCGAGTTGCGGCCGGAACCTGGGGTATATTCTCCAGTTACGACGGGGAGGGCCCTTCCAGACACGTGTTTGTTCAGCGTCGTCTAGACTCCTGCCTAGGTGCGAGGGACACCTCGGGATTCTCCTCGAGTCTTCGCATGGCAATTGGGACGCGTCTCCACGTGAGGCGGGAGACCCAGGGTCCCTTTCCACGTGCCACAGGGATCCTGGGACTCCTATCCATTTTCAAGAGGAGTCAGGCATCGTCTCCTTTGGAAGCATTGATCTCCGCGGACCTCTCGAGTTTTCAAAGGATGTGAGGCCTCCGCTCGCGATGAGGCGGAGAACTTGGTCTTTCTCTGTGGTCTCCACAGGGGATTCAGACAGCCCTTCGTCTTGGGAGATGCAAGACGAGCCTGCATTCAATTCACTGCAGGGATATCTGGCCTTACTTCGAGTCAGAGCATCTCAGTGTCCATTCCACTGGAGGCCACAAACTCAGGGTCCTTCTCACATACCTGTGGCTGAGAGAACCCTCCTCTTGAGGTGCTTGTGGAAAGTTGGTATTCCTCTTGAGTCGAAGCCAGGTACTAAGCTCTCATCTCGAGTTGATTTGGGGTCCACGGAGCCCTTTCGTGTTGCTCCAGTGACCTCAGGATCCCTCTAGACTTGAGACAGTGATCTTGGGTTTTCTCTGGAGTGCCATCAAGGAAATCAAGGCTCCTTTCACGTTTGATGTAGAACACTGAATTGCTCTGCACGCAGTGCAGGGGAATCGGGCCTCATCTCGGGGCGAGGGGGAAGTCTCATGGTTTTTCTCGAGTTGCGGCCGGAACCTTTGGTATATTCTCGAGTTACGACGGGGAGGGCCCTTCCAGACACGTGTTTGTTCAGCGACGTCAGGACTCCTGCCTAGGTGCGAGGGACACCTCGGGATTCTCCTCGAGTCTTGGCATGGCAATTGGGACGCGTCTCCACGTGTGGCGGGAGACCCAGTGTCCCTTTCAACGTGCCACATGGATCCTGGGACTCCTGCCTATTTTCAAGAGGAGTCAGGCATCGTCTCCGTTGGAAGCATTGATCTCTGCGGATGTCTCGAGTTTTCAAAGGATGTGAGGCCTCCGGTCGCGTTGAGGCGGAGGACTAGGTCTTTCTCTGTTGTCTCCACAGGGGATTCAGACATCCCTTCGTCTTGGGAGATGCAAGACGAGCCTGCATTCAATTCACTGCAGGGATATCCAGCCTTACTTCGAGTCAGAGCATCTCGGTGTCCATTTCAATTGAGGCCACAAACTCAGGGTCCCTCTCACATACCTGTAGCTGAGAGAAGCCTCCTCTTGAGGTGCTTGTGGAAAGTTGGTATTCCTCTTGAGTCGAAGCCAGGGACTAAGCTATCATCTCGAGTTGATTTGGGGTCCACGGAGCCTTTTCGTGTTGGTCCAGTGACCTCAGGATCCCTCTAGACTTGAGACAGTGATCTTGGGTTTTCTCTGGAGTGCCATCAAGGAAATCAAGGCTCCTTTCACGTTTGATGTGGAACACGGAATTGCTCTGCACGCAGTGCAGGGGATTCGGGCCTCATCTCGCGGTGAAGGCGAAATCTCATGGTTTTTCTCGAGTTGCGGCCGGAACCTGGGGTATATTCTCGAGTTACGACGGGGAGGGCCTTTCCAGACAGGTGTTTGTTCAGCGACGTCAGGACTCCTGCCTAGGTGCGAGGGACACCTCGGGATTCTCCTCGAGTCTTCGCATGGCAATTGGGATGCGTCTCCATGTGAGGCATGAGACCCAGGGTCCCTTTCCACGTGCCACAGGGATCCTCGGACTCCTATCCATTTTCAAGAGGAGTCAGGCATCGTCTCCTTTGGAAGCATTGATCTCTGCAGACCTCTCGAGATTTCAAAGGATGTGAGGCCTCCGGTCGCGATGAGGCGGAGGACTAGGTCTTTCTCTGTGCTCTCCACAGGGGATTCAGACATCCCTTCGTCTTGGGAGAAGAAAGAAGAGCCTGCATTCAATTCACTGCTGGGATATCCGGCCTTACTTCGAGTCAGAGCATCTCGGTGTCCATTCCACTTGAGGCCACAAACTCGGGGTCCCTCAAATATACCTTTAGCTGAGAGAAGCCTCCTCTTGAGGTGCTTGTGGAAAGTTGGTATTCCTCTTGTGTCGAAGCCAGGGACTAAGCTCTCATCTCGAGTTGATTTGGGGTCCATGCAGCCCTTTCATGTTGCTACAGTGACCTCAGGATCCCTCTAGACTTGAGACAGTGATCTTGGGTTTTCTCTGGAGTGCCATCAAGGAAATCAAGGTTCCTTTCATTTTTGATGTGGAACACGGAATTGCTCTGCACACAGTGCAAGGGAATCGGGCCTCATCTCGCGGCGAGGGGGAAGTCTCATGGTTTTTCTCGAGTTGCGGCCGGAACCTGGGGTATATTCTCGAGTTATGACGGGGAGGGCCCTTCCAGACACGTGTTTGTTCAGCGTCGTCAGGACCCCTGCCTAGGTGCGAGGGACACCTCGGGATTCTCCTCGAGTCTTGGCATGGCAATTGGGACGCGTCTCCACGTGAGGCGGGAGACCCAGGGTCCCTTTCCACGTGCCACAGGGATCCTGGGACTCCTATCCATTTTCAAGAGGAGTCAGGCATCGTCTCCTTTGGAAGCATTGATCTCCGCAGACCTCTCGAGTTTTCAAAGGATGTGAGGCCTCCGGTCGCGATGAGGCGGAGGACTAGCTCTTTCTCTGTGGTCTCCACAGGGGATTCAGACATCCCTTCCTCTTGGGAGATGCAAGACGAGCCTGCATTCAATTCACTGCAGGGATATCCAGCCTTACTTCGAGTCAGAGCATCTCGGTGTCCATTGCACTTGAGGCAACAAACTCAGGGTCCTTCTCACATACCTGTGGCTGAGAGAACCCTCCTCTTGAGGTGCTTGTGGAAAGTTGGTATTCCTATTGAGTCGAAGCCAGGTACTAAGCTCTCATCTCGAGTTGATTTGGGGTCCACGGAGCCCTTTCATGTTGCTCCAGTGACCTCAGGATCCCTCTAGACTTGAGACAGTGATCTTGGGTTTTCTCTGGAGTGCCATCAAGGAAATCAAGGCTCCTTTCACGTTTGATGTGGAACACGGAATTGCTCTGCACGCAGTGCAGGGGAATCGGGCCTCATCTCGCGGCGAGGGGGAAGTCTCATGGTTTTTCTCGAGTTGCGGCCGGAAACTGGGGTATATTCTCGAGTTACGACGGGGAGGGCCCTTCCAGACACGTGTTTGTTCAGCGACGTCAGGACTCCTGCCTAGGTGCGAGGGACACCTCGGGATTCTCCTCGAGTCTTGGCATGGCAATTGGGACGCGTCTCCACATGAGGCGGGAGACCCAGGGTCCCTTTCCACGTGCCACAGGGATCCTGGGACTCCTATCCATTTTCAAGAGGAGTCAGGAATCGTCTCCTTTGGAAGCATTGATCTGCGCGGACCTCTCGAGTTTTCTAAGGATGTTAGGGCTCCGGTCGCGTTGAGGCGGAGGACTAGGTCTTTCTCTGTGTTCTGCACGGGGGATTCAGACATCCCTTCGTCTTGGGAGATGCAAGATGAGCCTGCATTCAATTCAGTGCAGGAATATCCGGCCTTATTTCAAGTCAGAGCATCTCGGTGTCCATTCCACTTGATGCCACAAACTCAGGGTCCCTCTCACATACCTGTAGCTGAGAGAAGCCTCCTCTTGAGGGGCTTGTGGAAAGTTCGTATTCCTCTTGAGTTGAAGCCAGGGACTAATCTCTCATCTCGAGTAGATTTGGGGTCCACGGAGCCCTTTCGTGTTGCTCCAGTGACCTCAGGATCCCTCTAGACTTGAGACAGTGATCTTGGGTTTTCTCTGGAGTGCCATCAAGGAAATCAAGGCTCCTGTCATTTTTGATGTGGAATACGGAATTGCTCTGCATGCAGGGCAGGGGAATCGGGCCTCACCTCGCGGCGAGGGGGAAGTCTCATGGTTTTTTTCGAGTTGCGGCCGGAACCTTGGGTATATTCTCGAGTTACGATGGGGAGGGCCCTTCCAGACACGTGTTTGTTCAACGACGTCAGGACTCCTGCCTAGGTGCGAGGGACACCTCGGGATTCTCCTCGAGTCTTGGCATGGCAATTGGGACACGTCTCCACCTGAGGCGGGAGACCCAGTGTCCCTTTCCACGTGCCACAGGGATCCTGGGACTCCTATCCATTTTCAAGAGGAATCAGGCAGCGTCTCCTTTGGAAGCATTGATCTCCGCGGACCTCTCGAGTTTTCAAAGGATATGAGGCCTCGGCTCGCGATGAGGAGGAAAATTAGGTCTTTCTCTGTGGTCTCCACAGGGGATTCAGACATCCCTTCGTCTTGGGAGATGCAAGACGATCCTGCATTCAATTCACTGCAGGGATATTCGGCCTTACTTCAGGTCAGAGCATCTCGGTGTCCATTCCATTTGAGGCCACAAACTCAGGGGCCCTCTCACATACCTGTAGCTGAGAGAAGCCTCCTCTTGAGGTGCTTGTTTAATGTTGGTATTCCTCTTGTGTCGAAGCCAGGGACTAAGCTCTCATCTCGAGTTGATTTGGGGTCCACGGAGCCCTTTCATGTTGCTACAGTGACCTCAGGATCCCTCTAGACTTGAGACAGTGATCTTGGGTTTTCTCTGGAGTGCCATCAAGGAAATCAAGGTTCCTTTCATTTTTGATGTGGAACACGGAATTGCTCTGCACGCAGTGCAAGGGAATCGGGCCTCATCTCGCGGCGAGGGGGAAGTCTCATGGTTTTTCTCGAGTTGCGGCCGGAACCTGGAGTATATTCTCGAGTTACGACGGATGCCGGCCCTTCCAGACACGTGTTTGTTCAGCGACGTCAGGACTCCTGCCTAGGTGCGAGGGACACCTCGGGATTCTCCTCGAGTCTTGGCATGGAAATTTGGACGCGTATCCACGTGAGGCGGGAGACCCAGGGCCCCTTTCCCCGTGCCACAGTGATCCTGGGACTCCTATCCATTTTCAAGAGGTGTCAGGCATCGTCTCCTTTGGAAGCATTGATCTCTGTGGACCTCTCGAATTTTCAAAGATGTGAGGCCTCCGGTCGCGATGAGGGGGAGAATTAGGTCTTTCTCTGTGGTCTCCACAGGGTATTCAGACATCCCTTCATCGTGGGAGATGCAAGACGAGCCTGCATTCAATTCACTGCAGGGATATCCGACCTTACTTCGAGTCAGAGCATCACGGTGTCCGTTCCATTTGAGGCCACAAACTCAGGGTCGCTTTCACATACCTGTAGCTGAGAGAAGCCTCCACTTGAGGTGCTTGTGGAAAGTTGGTATTCCTCTTGAGTCGAAGCCAGGGACTAAGCTCTCATCTCGAGTTGATTTGGGGTCCACGGAGCCCTTTCGTGTTGCTCCAGTGACCTCAGCATCCCTCTAGACTTGAGACAGTCATCTTGGGTTTTCTCTGGAGTGCCATCAAGGAAATCAAGGCTCCTTTCAAGTTTGATGTCGAACACGGAAGTGCTCTGCATGCAGTGCAAGGGAATCGGGCCTCATCTCGCGGCGAGGGGGAAGTCTCATGGTTTTTCTCGAGTTGCGGCCGGAACCTGGGGTATATTCTCGAGTTACGACGGGGAGGTCCCTTCCAGACACGTGTTTGTTCAGGGACATTAGGACTCCTGCCTAGGTGCGAGGGACACCTCGGGATTCTCCTCGAGTCTTGGCATGGCAATTGGGATGCGTCTCCACGTGAGGCATGAGACCCAGGGTCCCTTTCCACGTGCCACAGGGATCCTGGGACTCCTATCCATTTTCAAGAGGAGTCGGGCATCGTCTCCTTTGGAAGCATTGATTTCTGCAGACCTCTCGAGTTTTCAAAGGATGTGAGGCCTCCGGTCGCGATGAGGCGTAGGACTAGGTCTTTCTCTGTGGTCTCCACAGGGGATTCAGACATACCTTCGTCTTGGGAGATGCAAGACGAGCCTGCATTCAATTCACTGCAGGGATATCCGGCCTTACTTCGAGTCAGAGCATCTCGGTGTCCATTCCACTTGAGGCCACAAACTCAGGGTCCCCCTCACATACCTGTAGCTGAGAGAAGCCTCCTCTTGAGGTGCTTGTGGAAAGTTGGTATTCCTCTTGAGTCGAAGCCAGGTACAAAGCTCTCGTCTCGAGTTGATTTGGGGTCCACGGAGCCCTTTCTTGTAGCTCCAGTGACCTCAGGATCCCTCTAGACTTGAGACAGTGATCTTGGGTTTTCTCTGGAGTGCCATCAAGGAAATCAAGGCTCCTTTCACGTTTGATGTGGAACAAGGAATTGCTCTGCACGCATTGCAGGGGAATCGGGCCTCATCTCGCGGCGAGGGGGAAGTCTCATGGTTGTTCTCGAGTTGCGGCCGGAACCTGGGGTATATTCTCGAGTTACGACGGGGAGGGTCTTTCCAGACACATGTTTGTTCAGCGACGTCAGGACCCCTGCCTAGGTGCGAGGGACAACTCGGGATACTCCTCGAGTCTTGGCATGGCAATTGGGACGCGTCTCCACGTGAGGCGGGAGACCCAGGGTCCCTTTCCACGTGCCACAGGGATCCTGGGACTCCTATCCATTTTCAAGAGGAGTCAGGCATCGTCTCCTTTGGAAGCATTGATCTCCGTGGACCTCTCGAGTTTTCAAAGGATGTGAGGCCTCCGCTCGCGATGAGGCGGAGAATTAGGTTTTTCTCTGTGGTCTCCACAGGGGATTCAGATATCCCTTCGTCTTGGGAGATGCAAGACGAGCCTGCATTCAATTCACTGCAGGGATATCCAGCCTTACTTCGAGTCAGAGCATCCCGGTGTCCATTCTACTTGAGGCCACAAACTCGGGGTCCCTCAAATATACATGTAGCTGAGAGAAGCCTCCTCTTGAGGTGCTTGTGGAAAGTTGGTATTCCTCTTGAGTCTAAGCCAGGGACTAAGCTCTCATCTCGCGTGTATTTCGGTCCACGGAGCCCTTTCCTGTTGGTCCAGTGACCTCAGGATCCCTCTAGACTAGTGACAGTGATCTTGGGTTTTCTCTGGAGTGCCATCAAGGAAATCAAGGCTCCTTTCACGTTTGATGTGGAACACGGAATTGCTCTGCATGCAGTGCAGGGGAATCGGGCCTCAACTCGCGGCGAGGGGGAAATCTCATGGTTTTTCTCGAGTTGCGGCCCAAACCTGGGGTATATTCTCGAGTTATGACGGGGAGGGCCCTTCCAGACACGTGTTTGTTCAGCGACGTCAGGACTCCTGCCTAGGTGCGAGGGACACCTCGGGATTCTCCACGAGTCTTGGCATGGCAATTTGAACGCGTCTCCACGTGAGGGGGGAGACCCAGGGTCCCTTTCCACGTGCCACAGTGATCCTGGGACTCCTATCCATTTTCAAGAGGAGTCAGGCATCGTCTCCTTTGGAAGCATTGATCTCCGCGGACCTCTCGAGTTTTCAAAGGATGTGAGGCCTACGGTGGCGATGAGGCGGAGAACTCGGTCTTTCTCTGTGGTCTCCACAGGGGATTCAGACATCCCTTCGTCTTGGGAGATGCAAGGCGAGTCTGCATTCAATTCACTGCAGGGATATCCGGCCTTACTTCGAGTCAGAGCATCTCGGTGTCCATTCCATTTGAGGCCACAAACTCAGGGTACCTCTCACATACCTGTAGCTGACTGAAGCCTCCTCTTGATGTGCTTGTGGAAAGTTGGTATTCCTCTTGAGTCGAAGCCAGGGACTAAGCTCTCATCTCGAGTTGATTTGGGGTCCACGGAGCCCTTTCGTGTTGCTCCAGTGACCTCAGGATCCCTCTAGACTTGAGACAGTGATCTTGGGTTTTCTCTGGAGTGCCATCAAGGAAATCAAGGCTCCTTTCACTTTTGATGTGGAATACGGAATTGCTCTGCACGCAGGGCAGGGGAATCGGGCCTCATCTCGCGGCGAGGGGGAAGTCTCATGGTTTTTCTCGAGTTGCGGCCGGAACCTGGGGTATATTCTCGAGTTACAACGGGGAGGTCCCTTCCAGACAAGTGTATGTTCAGCGTCGTCAGGACTCCTGCCTAGGTGCGAGGGACACCTCGGGATTCTCCTCGAGTCTTGGCATGGCAATTGGGATGCGTCTCCACGTGAGGCATGAGACCCAGGGTCCCTTTCCACGTGCCACAGGGATCCTGGGACTCCTATCCATTTTCAAGAGGAGTCGGGCATCGTCTCCTTTGGAAGCATTGATTTCTGCAGACCTCTCGAGTTTTCAAAGGATGTGAGGCCTCCGGTCGCGATGAGTCGGAGGACTAGGTCTTTCTCTGTGGTCTCCACAGGGGATTCAGACATACCTTCGTCTTGGGAGATGCAAGACGAGCCTGCATTCAATTCACTGCAGGGATATCCAGCCTTACTTCGAGTCAGAGCATCTCGGGGTCCATTCCGCTTGAGGCCACAAACTCAGGGTCCCCCTCACATACCTGTAGCTGAGAGAAGCCTCCTCTTGAGGTGCTTGTGGAAAGTTGGTATTCCTCTTGAGTCGAAGCCAGGGACTAAGCTCTCATCTCGAGTTGATTTGGGGTCCACGTAGCCCTATCGTGTTGCTACAGTGTCCTCCGGATCTCTCTAGACTTGAGACAGTGATCTTGGGTTTTCTATAGAGTGCCATCAAGGAAATCAAGGCTCCTTTCATGTTTGATCTGGAACACGGAATTGCTCTGCACGCAGTGCAGGGGAATCGGGCCTCATCTCGCGGCGAGGGGGAAGTCTCATGGTTTTTCTCGAGTTGCGGCCGGAACCTGGAGTATATTCTCGAGTTACGACGGATGCCGGCCCTTCCAGACATGTGTTTGTTCAGCGACGTCAGGACTCCTGCCTAGGTGCGAGGGACACCTCGGGATTCTCCTCGAGTCTTGGCATGGCAATTTGGACGCGTATCCACGTGAGGCGGGAGACCCAGGGCCCCTTTCCCCGTGCCACAGTGATCCTGGGACTCCTATCCATTTTCAAGAGGTGTCAGGCATCGTCTCCTTTGGAAGCATTGATCTCTGTGGACCTCTCGAATTTTCAAAGATGTGAGGCCTCCGGTCGCGATGAGGGGGAGAATTAGGTCTTTCTCTGTGGTCTCCACAGGCTATTCAGACATCCCTTCATCGTGGGAGATGCAAGACGAGCCTGCATTCAATTCACTGCAGGGATATCCGACCTTACTTCGAGTCAGAGCATCACGGTGTCCATTCCATTTGAGGCCACAAACTCAGGGTCGCTTTCACATACCTGTAGCTGAGAGAAGCCTCCACTTGAGGTGCTTGTGGAAAGTTGGTATTCCTCTTGAGTCGAAGCCAGGGACTAAGCTCTCATCTCGAGTTGATTTGGGGTCCACGGAGCCCTTTCGTGTTGCTCCAGTGACCTCAGGATCCCTCTAGACTTGAGACAGTCATCTTGGGTTTTCTCTGGAGTGCCATCAAGGAAATCAAGGCTCCTTTCAAGTTTGATGTCGAACACGGAAGTGCTCTGCATGCAGTGCAAGGGAATCGGGCCTCATCTCACGGCGAGGGGGAAGTCTCATGGTTTTTCTCGAGTTGCGGCCGGAACCTGGGGTATATTCTCGAGTTACGACGGGGAGGTCCCTTCCAGACACGTGTTTGTTCAGGGACGTTAGGACTCCTGCCTAGGTGCGAGGGACACCTCGGGATTCTCCTCGAGTCTTGGCATGGCAATTGGGATGCGTCTCCACGTGAGGCATGAGACCCAGGGTCCCTTTCCACGTGCCACAGTGATCCTGGGACTCCTATCCATTTTCAAGAGGAGTCGGGCATCGTCTCCTTTGGAAGCATTGATTTCTGCAGACCTCTCGAGTTTTCAAAGGATGTGAGGCCTCCGGTCGCGATGAGGCGGAGGACTAGGTCTTTCTCTGTGGTCTCCACAGGGGATTCAGACATACCTTCGTCTTGGGAGATGCAAGACGAGCCTGCATTCAATTCACTGCAGGGATATCCGGCCTTACTTCGAGTCAGAGCATCTCGGTGTCCATTCCACTTGAGGCCACAAACTCAGGGTCCCCCTCACATACCTGTAGCTGAGAGAAGCCTCCTCTTGAGGTGCTTGTGGAAAGTTGGTATTCCTCTTGAGTCGAAGCCAGGTACAAAGCTCTCGTCTCGAGTTGATTTGGGGTCCACGGAGCCCTTTCTTGTAGCTCCAGTGACCTCAGGATCCCTCTAGACTTGAGACAGTGATCTTGGGTTTTCTCTGGAGTGCCATCAAGGAAATCAAGGCTCCTTTCACGTTTGATGTGGAACAAGGAATTGCTCTGCACGCATTGCAGGGGAATCGGGCCTCATCTCGCGGCGAGGGGGAAGTCTCATGGTTGTTCTCGAGTTGCGGCCGGAACCTGGGGTATATTCTCGAGTTACGACGGGGAGGGTCTTTCCAGACACATGTTTGTTCAGCGACGTCAGGACCCCTGCCTAGGTGCGAGGGACAACTCGGGATACTCCTCGAGTCTTGGCATGGCAATTGGGACGCGTCTCCACGTGAGGCGGGAGACCCAGGGTCCCTTTCCACGTGCCACAGGGATCCTGGGACTCCTATCCATTTTCAAGAGGAGTCAGGCATCGTCTCCTTTGGAAGCATTGATCTCCGTGGACCTCTCGAGTTTTCAAAGGATGTGAGGCCTCCGCTCGCGATGAGGCGGAGAATTAGGTTTTTCTCTGTGGTCTCCACAGGGGATTCAGATATCCCTTCGTCTTGGGAGATGCAAGACGAGCCTGCATTCAATTCACTGCAGGGATATCCAGCCTTACTTCGAGTCAGAGCATCCCGGTGTCCATTCTACTTGAGGCCACAAACTCGGGGTCCCTCAAATATACATGTAGCTGAGAGAAGCCTCCTCTTGAGGTGCTTGTGGAAAGTTGGTATTCCTCTTGAGTCTAAGCCAGGGACTAAGCTCTCATCTCGCGTGTATTTCGGTCCACGGAGCCCTTTCCTGTTGGTCCAGTGACCTCAGGATCCCTCTAGACTAGTGACAGTGATCTTGGGTTTTCTCTGGAGTGCCATCAAGGAAATCAAGGCTCCTTTCACGTTTGATGTGGAACACGGAATTGCTCTGCATGCAGTGCAGGGGAATCGGGCCTCAACTCGCGGCGAGGGGGAAATCTCATGGTTTTTCTCGAGTTGCGGCCCAAACCTGGGGTATATTCTCGAGTTATGACGGGGAGGGCCCTTCCAGACACGTGTTTGTTCAGCGACGTCAGGACTCCTGCCTAGGTGCGAGGGACACCTCGGGATTCTCCACGAGTCTTGGCATGGCAATTTGAACGCGTCTCCACGTGAGGGGGGAGACCCAGGGTCCCTTTCCACGTGCCACAGTGATCCTGGGACTCCTATCCATTTTCAAGAGGAGTCAGGCATCGTCTCCTTTGGAAGCATTGATCTCCGCGGACCTCTCGAGTTTTCAAAGGATGTGAGGCCTACGGTGGCGATGAGGCGGAGAACTCGGTCTTTCTCTGTGGTCTCCACAGGGGATTCAGACATCCCTTCGTCTTGGGAGATGCAAGGCGAGTCTGCATTCAATTCACTGCAGGGATATCCGGCCTTACTTCGAGTCAGAGCATCTCGGTGTCCATTCCATTTGAGGCCACAAACTCAGGGTACCTCTCACATACCTGTAGCTGACTGAAGCCTCCTCTTGATGTGCTTGTGGAAAGTTGGTATTCCTCTTGAGTCGAAGCCAGGGACTAAGCTCTCATCTCGAGTTGATTTGGGGTCCACGGAGCCCTTTCGTGTTGCTCCAGTGACCTCAGGATCCCTCTAGACTTGAGACAGTGATCTTGGGTTTTCTCTGGAGTGCCATCAAGGAAATCAAGGCTCCTTTCACTTTTGATGTGGAATACGGAATTGCTCTGCACGCAGGGCAGGGGAATCGGGCCTCATCTCGCGGCGAGGGGGAAGTCTCATGGTTTTTCTCGAGTTGCGGCCGGAACCTGGGGTATATTCTCGAGTTACAACGGGGAGGTCCCTTCCAGACAAGTGTATGTTCAGCGTCGTCAGGACTCCTGCCTAGGTGCGAGGGACACCTCGGGATTCTCCTCGAGTCTTGGCATGGCAATTGGGATGCGTCTCCACGTGAGGCATGAGACCCAGGGTCCCTTTCCACGTGCCACAGGGATCCTGGGACTCCTATCCATTTTCAAGAGGAGTCGGGCATCGTCTCCTTTGGAAGCATTGATTTCTGCAGACCTCTCGAGTTTTCAAAGGATGTGAGGCCTCCGGTCGCGATGAGTCGGAGGACTAGGTCTTTCTCTGTGGTCTCCACAGGGGATTCAGACATACCTTCGTCTTGGGAGATGCAAGACGAGCCTGCATTCAATTCACTGCAGGGATATCCAGCCTTACTTCGAGTTAGAGCATCTCGGGGTCCATTCCGCTTGAGGCCACAAACTCAGGGTCCCCCTCACATACCTGTAGCTGAGAGAAGCCTCCTCTTGAGGTGCTTGTGGAAAGTTGGTATTCCTCTTGAGTCGAAGCCAGGGACTAAGCTCTCATCTCGAGTTGATTTGGGGTCCACGTAGCCCTATCGTGTTGCTACAGTGTCCTCCGGATCTCTCTAGACTTGAGACAGTGATCTTGGGTTTTCTATAGAGTGCCATCAAGGAAATCAAGGCTCCTTTCATGTTTGATCTGGAACACGGAATTGCTCTGCACGCAGTGCAGGGGAATCGGGCCTCATCTCGCGGCGAGGGGGAAGTCTCATGGTTTTTCTCGAGTTGCGGCCGGAACCTGGAGTATATTCTCGAGTTACGACGGATGCCGGCCCTTCCAGACATGTGTTTGTTCAGCGACGTCAGGACTCCTGCCTAGGTGCGAGGGACACCTCGGGATTCTCCTCGAGTCTTGGCATGGCAATTTGGACGCGTATCCACGTGAGGCGGGAGACCCAGGGCCCCTTTCCCCGTGCCACAGTGATCCTGGGACTCCTATCCATTTTCAAGAGGTGTCAGGCATCGTCTCCTTTGGAAGCATTGATCTCTGTGGACCTCTCGAATTTTCAAAGATGTGAGGCCTCCGGTCGCGATGAGGGGGAGAATTAGGTCTTTCTCTGTGGTCTCCACAGGCTATTCAGACATCCCTTCATCGTGGGAGATGCAAGACGAGCCTGCATTCAATTCACTGCAGGGATATCCGACCTTACTTCGAGTCAGAGCATCACGGTGTCCATTCCATTTGAGGCCACAAACTCAGGGTCGCTTTCACATACCTGTAGCTGAGAGAAGCCTCCACTTGAGGTGCTTGTGGAAAGTTGGTATTCCTCTTGAGTCGAAGCCAGGGACTAAGCTCTCATCTCGAGTTGATTTGGGGTCCACGGAGCCCTTTCGTGTTGCTCCAGTGACCTCAGGATCCCTCTAGACTTGAGACAGTCATCTTGGGTTTTCTCTGGAGTGCCATCAAGGAAATCAAGGCTCCTTTCAAGTTTGATGTCGAACACGGAAGTGCTCTGCATGCAGTGCAAGGGAATCGGGCCTCATCTCACGGCGAGGGGGAAGTCTCATGGTTTTTCTCGAGTTGCGGCCGGAACCTGGGGTATATTCTCGAGTTACGACGGGGAGGTCCCTTCCAGACACGTGTTTGTTCAGGGACGTTAGGACTCCTGCCTAGGTGCGAGGGACACCTCGGGATTCTCCTCGAGTCTTGGCATGGCAATTGGGATGCGTCTCCACGTGAGGCATGAGACCCAGGGTCCCTTTCCACGTGCCACAGTGATCCTGGGACTCCTATCCATTTTCAAGAGGAGTCGGGCATCGTCTCCTTTGGAAGCATTGATTTCTGCAGACCTCTCGAGTTTTCAAAGGATGTGAGGCCTCCGGTCGCGATGAGGCGGAGGACTAGGTCTTTCTCTGTGGTCTCCACAGGGGATTCAGACATACCTTCGTCTTGGGAGATGCAAGACGAGCCTGCATTCAATTCACTGCAGGGATATCCGGCCTTACTTCGAGTCAGAGCATCTCGGTGTCCATTCCACTTGAGGCCACAAACTCAGGGTCCCTCTCACATACCTGTAGCTGAGAGAAGCCTCCTCTTGAGGTGCTTGTGGAAAGTTGGTATTCCTCTTGAGTCGAAGCCAGGTACAAAGCTCTCATCTCGAGTTGATTTGGGGTCCACGGAGCCCTTTCTTGTTGCTCCAGTGACCTCAGGATCCCTCTAGACTTGAGACAGTGATCTTGGGTTTTCTCTGGAGTGCCATCAAGGAAATCAAGGCTCCTTTCACGTTTGATGTGGAACAAGGAATTGCTCTGCACGCAGGGCAGGGGAATCGGGCCTCATCTCGCGGCGAGGGGGAAGTCTCATGGTTTTTCTCGAGTTGCGGCCGGAACCTGGGGTATATTCTCGAGTTACGACGGGGAGGGCCCTTCCAGACACGTGTTTTTTCAGCGACGTCAGGACTCCTGCCTGGGTGCGAGGGACACCTCGGGATTCTCCTCGAGTCTTGGCATGGCAATTGGGACGCGTCTCCACGTGAGGTGGGAGACCCAAGGTCCCTTTCCACGTGCCACAGGGATCCTGGGACTCCTGTCCATTGTCAAGAGGAGTCAGGCATCGTCTGCTTTGGAAGCATTGATCTCCGCGGACCTCTAGAGTTTTCAAAGGATGTGAGGCCTCCGGGCGCGATGAAGCGGAGAAATAGATCTTTCTCTGTTGTCTCCACAGGGGATTCAGACATCCCTTCGTCTTGGGAGATGCAAGACGAGCCTGCATTCAATTCACTGCAGGGATATCTGGCCTTACTTCGAGTCAGAGCATCTCGGTGTCCATTCCACTTGAGGCCACAAACTCAGGGTCCCTCTCACATACCTGTAGCTGAGAGAAGCCTCCTCTTGAGGGGCTTGTGGAAAGTTCGTATTCCTCTTGAGTTGAAGCCAGGGACTAATCTCTCATCTCCAGTTGATTTGGGGTCCACGGAGCCCTTTCGTGTTGCTCCAGTGACCTCAGGATCCCTCTAGACTTGAGACAGTGATCTTGGGTTTTCTCTGGAGTGCCATCAAGGAAATCAAGGCTCTTTTCACGTTTCATGTGGAACACGGAATTGCTCTGCACGCACTGCAGGGGAATCGGGCCTCATCTCGCGGCGAGGGGGAAGTCTCATGGTTTTTCTCGAGTTGCGGCCGGAACCTAGGGTATATTCTCGAGTTACGACGGGGAGGGCCCTTCCAGACACGTGTTTGTTCAGCGACGTCAGGACTCCTGCCTAGGTGCGAGGGACACCTCGGGATTCTCCTCGAGTCTTGGCATGGCAATTGGGACGCGTATCCACGTGAGGCGGGAGACCCAGGGTCCCTTTCCACGTGCCACAGGGATCCTGCGACTCCTGTCCATTTTCAAGAGGAGTCAGGCATCGTCTCCTTTGGAAGCATTGATCTCCGCAGACCTCTCGAGTTTTCAAAGGATGTGAGGCCTCCGGTCGCGATGAGGCGGAGAACTAGGTCTTTCTCTGTGGTCTCCACAGGGGATTCAGACATCCCATCGTCTTGGGAAATGCAAGACGAGCCTGCATTCAATTCACTGCAGGGATATCTGGTCTTACTTCGAGTCAGAGCATCTCGGTGTCCATTCCACTTGAGGCCACAAACTCAGGGTCCCTCTCACATACCATTAGCTGAGAGTAGCCTCCTCTTGAGGTGCTTGTGGAAAGTTGGTATTCCTCTTGAGTCGAAGCCAGGGACTAAGCTCTCATCTCGAGTTGATTTGGGGTCCACGGAGCCCTTTCGTGTTGCTCCAGTGACCTCAGGATCTCTCTAGACTTGAGACAGTGATCTTGGGCTTTCTCTGGAGTGCCATCAAGGAAATCAAGGCTCCTTTCCCGTTTGATGTGGAACACGGAATTGCTCTGCATGCAGTGCAGGGGAATCGGGCCTCAACTAGCGGCGAGGGGGAAATCTCATGGTTTTTCTCGAGTTGCGGCCGGAACCTGGGGTATATTCTCGAGTTACCACGGGGAGGCCCCTTCCAGACACGTGTTTGTTCAGCGACGTCAGGACTCCTGCCTAGGTGCGAGGGACACTTCGGTATTCTCCTCGAGTCTTGGCATGGCAATTGGGACGCGTCTCCACGTGAGGCGGGAGACCCAGGGTCCCTTTCCACGTGCCACAGGGATCCTGGGACTCCTATCCATTTTCAAGAGGAGTCAGGCATCGTCTCCTTTGGAAGCATTGATCTCCGCGGACCTCTCGAGTTTTCAAAGGATGTGAGGCTTCCGCTCGCGATGAGGCAGAGAATTAGGTCTTTCTCTGTGGTCTCCACAGGGGTTCAGACATCCCTTCATCTTGGGAGATGCAAGACGAGCCTTCATTCAATTCAACTGCAGGGATATCCGGCCTTACTTCGAGTCAGAGCATCTCGGTGTCCATTCCATTTGAGGCCACAAACTCAGGGGCCCTCTCACATACATGTAGCTGAGAGAAGCCTCCTCTTGAGGTGCTTGTGGAAAGTTGGTATTCCTCTTGAGTCAAAGCCAGGGACTAAGCTCTCATCTCGAGTTGATTTGGGGACCACAGAGCCCTTTCATGTTGCTACAGTGACCTCAGGATCCCTCTAGACTTGAGACAGTGATCTTGGGTTTTCTCTGGTGTGCCATCAAAGAAATCAAGGCTCCTTTCATTTTTGATGTGGAATACGGAGTTGCTCTGCATGCAGCTCAGGGGAATCGGGCCTCATCTCGCGGCGAGGGGGAAGTCTCATGGTTTTTCTCGAGTTGCGTCCGGAACCTGGGGTATATTCTCGAGTTACGACGGGGAGGGCCCTTCCAGACACGTGATAGGTGCGAGGGACACCTTTGGATTCTCCTAAAGTCTTGGCATGACAATTGGGACGCGTCTCCACGTGAGGCGGGAGACCCAGGGTCCCTTTCCACGTGCCACAGGGATCCTGGGACTCCTATCCATTTTCAAGAGGAGTCAGGCATCGTCTCCTTTGGAAGCATTGATCTCCGCGGACCTCTCGAGTTTTCAAAGGATGTGAGGCCTCCGGTCGCGATGAGGCGGAGGACTAGGTCTTTCTCTGTGGTCTCCACAGGGGATTCAGACATCCCTTCGTCTTGGGACATGCAAGACCAGCCTGCATTCAATTCACTGCAGGGATATCCGGCCTTACTTCGAATCAGAGCATCTCGGTGTCCATTCCACTTGAGGCCACAAATTCAGGGTCCCTCTCACATACCTGTAGCTGAGAGAAGCCTCCTCTTGAGGTGCTTGTGGAAAGTTGGTATTCCTCTTGAGTCAAAGCCAGGGACTAAGCTCTCATTTAGAGTTGATTTGCGGTCCACGGAGCCCTTTTATGTTGCTCCAGTGACCTCAGGATCCCTCTAGAATTGAGACAATGATCTTGGGTTTCCTCTTGAGTGCCATCAAGGAAATCAAGGCTCCTTTCACGTTTGATGTGGAACACGGAATTGCTCTGCACGCAGTGCTGGTGAATCGGGCCTCATCTCGCGGAGAGGGGGAAGTCTCATGGTTTTTCTCGAGTTGCGGCCGGAACCTGGGGTATATTCTCGAGTTACGACGGCGAGGGCCCTTCCAGACAAGTGTTTGTTCAGCGACTTCAGGACTCCTGCCTAGGTGCGAGGGACACCTCGCGATTCTCCTCGAGTCTTGGCATGGCAATTGGGACACGTCTCCACGTGAGGCGGGAGACCCAGGGTCCCTTTCCACGTGCCACAGGGATCCTGGGACTCCTATCCATTTTCAAGAGGAGTCAGGCATCGTCTCCTTTGGAAGCATTGATCTCCGCGGACCTCTCGAGTTTTCAAAGGATGTGAGGCCTCCGGTCGCAATGAGGCGGAGGACTAGGTCTTTCTCTGTGGTCTCCACATGGGATTCAGACATCCCTTCGTCTTGGGAGATGCAAGACGAGCCTGCATTCAATTCACTGCAGGGATATCCGGCCTTACTTCGAATCAGAGCATCTCGGTGTCCATTCCACTTGAGGCCACAAATTCAGGGTCCCTCTCACATACCTGTAGCTGAGAGAAGCCTCCTCTTGAGGTGCTTGTGGAAAGTTGGTATTCCTCTTGAGTCAAAGCCAGGGACTAAGCTCTCATTTAGAGTTGATTTGCGGTCCACGGAGCCCTTTTGTGTTGCTCCAGTGACCTCAGGATCCCTCTAGAATTGAGACAATGATCTTGGGTTTCCTCTTGAGTGCCATCAAGGAAATCAAGGCTCCTTTCACGTTTGATGTGGAACACGGATTTGCTCTGCACGCAGTGCCGGGGAATCGGGCCTCATCTCGCGGCGAGGGGTAAGTCTCATGGTTTTTCTCGAGTTGCGGCCAGAACCTGGGGTATATTCTCGAGTTACGACAGGGAGGGCCCTTCCAGACACGTGTTTGTTCATCGACGTCAGGACTCCTGCCTAGGTACGAGGGACACCTTGCGATTCTCCTCGAGTCTTGGCATGGCAATTTAGACGCGTCTCCATGTGAGGCAGGAGACCAGGGTCCCTTTCCATGTGCCACAGGGATCCTGGGGCTCCTATCCATTTTCAAGAGGAGTCAGGCATCGTCTCCTTTGGAAGCATTGATCTCCGCGGACCTCTCGAGTTTTCAAAGGATGTGAGGCCTCCGGTCGCATTGAGGCGGAGGACTAGGTCTTTCTCTGTGGTCTCCACAGGGGATTCAGACATCCCTTCGTCTTGGGAGATGCAAGACGAGCCTGCATTCAATTCACTGCAGGGATATCTGGCCTTACTTCGAGTCAGAGCATCTCGGTGTCCATTCCACTTGAGGCCACAAACTCAGGGTCCCTCTCACATACCTGTAGCTGAGAGAAGCCTCCTCTTGAGGTGCTTGTGGAAAGTTGGTATTCCTCTTGAGTCGAAGCCAGGGACTAAGCTCTCATCTTGAGTTGATTTGGGGTCCACGGAGCCCTTTTGTGTTGCTCCAGTGACCTCAGGATCCCTCTAGACTTGAGACAGTGATCTTGGGTTTTCTCTGGAGTGTCATCAAGGAAATCAAGGCTCCTTTCACGTATGATGTGGAACACGGAATTGTTCTGGACGCAGTGCAGGGGAATCGGGCCTCATCTCGCGGCGAGGGGGAAGTCTCATGGTTTTTCTCGAGTTGCGGCCGGAACCTGGGGTATATTCTCGAGTTACGACGGGGAGGTCCCTTCCATACACGTGTTTGTTCAGCGACGTAAGGACTCCAGCCTAGGTGCGAGGGACACCTCGGGATTCTCCTCGAGTCTTCGCATGGCAATTGGGACGCGTCTCCACGTGAGGCGGGAGACGCAGGGTCCCTTTCCACGTGCCACAGTGATCCTGGGACTCCTATCCATTTTCAAGAGGAGTCAGGCATCGTCTCCTTTGGAAGCATTGATCTCCGCAGACCTCTCGAGTTTTCAAAGGATGTGAGGCCTCCGCTCGCGTTGAGGCGGTGGACTAGGTCTTTCTCTGTGGTCTCTACAGGGGATTCAGACATCCCTTGGTCTTGGGAGATGCAAGACGAGCCTGCATTCAATTCACTGCGGTGATATCCGGCCTTACTTCGAGTCAGAGCATCTCCGTGTCCATTCCACTTGAGGCCACAAACTGAGGGTCCCTCTCACATACCTGTAGCTGAGAGAAGCCTCCTCTTGAGGTGCTTGTGGAAAGTTGGTATTCCTCTTGAGTCGAAGCCAGGGACTAAGCTCTCATCTCGAGTTGATTTGGGGTCCACGGAGCCCTTTCCTGTTGCTCCAGTGACCTCAGGATCCCTCTAGACTTGAGACAGTGATCTTGGGTTTTCTCTGGAGTGCCATCAAGGAAATCAAGGCTCCTTTCACGTTTGATGTGGAACACGGAATTGCTCTGCACGCAGTGCAGGGGAATCGGGCCTCATCTCGCGGCGAGGGGGAAGTCTCATGGTTTTTCTCGAGTTGCTGCCAGAACCTGGGGTATATTCTCGAGTTACGTCGGGGAGGGCCCTTCCAGACAAGTGCCTGTTCATCGACGTCAGGACTCCTTCCTAGGTGCGAGGGACACCTCGGGATTCTCCTCGAGTCTTGGCATGGCAATTGGGACGCGTCTCCACGTGAGGCAGGTGACCCTGGGTCCCTTTTGACGTACCACAGGGACCCTGGGACTCCTATCCACTTTCAAGAGGAGTCAGGCATCGTCTTCTTTGGAAGCATTGATCTCCGCAGACCTCTCGAGTTTTCAAAGGATGTGAGGCCTCCGGTCGCGATGAGGCGGAGGACTAGGTCTTTCTCTGTCGTCTCCACAAGGGATTCAGACATCCCTTCGTCTTGGGAGATGCAAGACGAGCCTGCATTCAATTCACTGCAGGGACACCCGGCCTTACTTCAAGTCAGAGCATCTCGGTGTCCATTCCACTTGAGGCCAAAAACTCAGTGTCCCTCTCACATACCTGTAGCTGAGAGAAGCCTCCTCTTGAGGTGCTTGTGGAAAGTTGGTATTCCTCTTGAGTTGAAGCCAGGGACTAAGCTCTCATCTCGAGTTGATTTGGGGTCCACGGAGCCCTTTCGTGTTGCTCCAGTGACCTCAGGATCCCTCTAGACTTGAGACAGTGATCTTGGGTTTTCTTTGGAGTGTCATCAAGGAAATCAAGGCTCCTTTCACGTTTGATGTGGAACACGGAATTGCACTGCACGCAGTGCAGGGGAATCGGGCCTCATCTCGTGGCGAGGGGGAAGTCTCAAGGTTTTTCTCGAGTTGCGGCCAGAACCTGGGGTATATTCTCGAGTTACGACGGGGAGGGCCCTTCCAGACACGTGTTTGTTCAGCGACGTCAGGACACCTGCCTAGGTGCGAGGGACACCTCGGGATTCTCGTCGAGTCTTGGCATGGCAATTGGGACGCGTCTCCACGTGAGGCAGTAGACCCAGGGTCCCATTCCACGTGCCACAGGGATCCTGGGACTCCTATCCATTTTCAAGAGGAGTCAGGCATCGTCTCCTTTGGAAGCATTGATCTCCGCCGACCTCTCGAGTTTTCAAAGGATGTGAGGTCTCCGGTCGCGATGATGCGGAGGACTAGGTCTTTCTCTGTGGTCTCCACAGGGGATTCAGACATCCCTTCGTCTTGGGAGATGCTAGACGAGCCTGCATTCAATTCACTGCAGGGATGTCCGGCCTTACTTCGAGTCAGAGCATCTCGGTGTCCATTACACTTGAGGCCACAAACTCAGGGTCCCTCTCACATACCTGTAGCTGTGAGAAGCCTCCTCTTGAGGTGCTTGTGGAAAGTTGGTATTGCTCTTGAGTCGAAGCCAGGGACTAAGCTCTCATCTCGAGTTGATTTGGGGTCCACGGAGCCCTTTCGTGTTGCTCCAGTGACCTCAGGATCCTTCTAGACTTGAGACAGTGATCTTGGGTTTTCTCTGGAGTGCCATCAAGTAAATCAAGTCTCCTTTCACGTTCGATGTGGAACACGGAATTGCTCTGCTCGCAGTGCAGGAGAATCGGGCCTCATCTCACGGCGAGGGGGAAGTCTCATGGTTATTCTGGAGTTGGGGCCGGAACCTGGGGTATATTCTCGAGTTACGACCGGGAGGGCCCTTCCAGACACGTGTTTGTTCAGCGACGTCAGGACTCCTGCCTAGGTGCGAGGGACACCTCGGGATTCTCCTCGAGTCTTGTCATGGCAATTGGAACGCGTCTCCACGTGAGGCAGGAGACGCAGCATCCCTTTCCACGTGCCACAGGGATCCTGGGACTCCTATCCATTTTCAAGAGGAGTCAGGCATAGGGTCCTTTGGAAGCATTGATCTCTGCAGACCTCTCGAATTTTCAAAGGATGTGAGGCCTCCGGTCGCGATGAGGCGGGGGACTAGGTCTTTCTCTGTGGTCTCCACAGCGGATTCTGACATCTCTTCGTCTTGGGAGATGCAAGACGAGCCTGCATTCACTTCACTGCAGGGATATCCGGCCTTACTTCGAGTCAGAGCATCTCGGTGTCCATTCCACTTGAAGCCACAAACTCAGGGTCCCTCTCACATAACTGTTGCTGAGAGAAGACTCCTCTTGAGGTGCTTGTGGAAAGTTGGTATTCCTCTTGAGTCGAAGCCAGGGACTAAGCTCTCATCTCGAGTTGATTTGGGGTCCACGGAGCCCTTTCCTTTTGCTCCAGTGACCTCAGGATCCCTCTAGACTTGAGACAGTGATCTTGGGTTTTCTCTGGAGTGCCATCAAGGAAATCAAGGCTCCTTTCACTTTTGATTTGGAACACGGAATTGCTCTGCATGCAGTGCAGGGAAATCGGGGCTCATGTCGCGGCGAGGGGGAAGTCTCATAGTTTTTCTCGAGTTGCGGCCGGAACCTGGGGTATATTCTCGAGTTACGATGGGGAGGGCCCTTCCAGACACGTGTTTGTTCAGCGACGTCAGGACTCCTGCCTAGGTGCGAGGGACACCTCGGGATTCTCCTCGAGTCTTGGCATGGCAATTGGGAGGCGTCTCCACGTGAGGCGGGAGACCCAAGGTCCCTTTCCACGTGCCACAGGGATACTGGGACTATTATCCATTTTCAAGAGGAGTCAGGCATCGTCTCCTTTGGAAGCATTGATCTCCGCGGACCTCTCGAGTTTTCAAAGGATATGAGGCCTCCGTTTGCGTTGATGCGGAGGACTAGGTCTTTCTCTGTGGTCTCCACAGGGGATTCAGACAACCCTTCGTCTTGGGAGATGCAAGACGAGCCTGCATTCAATTCACTGCAGGGATATCCGGCCTTCCTTCGAGTCAGAGCATCTCGGTGTCCATTCCACTTGAGGCCACAAACTCAGGGTCCCTCTCACATACCTGTAGCTGAGAGAAGCCTCCTCTTGAGGTGCTTGTGGAAAGTTGGTATTCCTCTTGAGTCGAAGCCAGGGACTAAGCTCTCATCTCGAGTTGATTTGGGGTCCACGGAGCCCTTTCCTGTTGCTCCAGTGACCTCAGGATCCCTCTAGACTTGAGACAGTGATCTTGGGTTTTCTCTGGAGTGCCATCAAGGAAATCAAGGCTCCTTTCACGTTTGATTTGGAACACGGAATTGCTCTGCACGCAGTGAAGGGGAATCGAGCATCATGTCGCGGAGAGGGGGAAGTCTCATGGTTTTTCTCGTGTTACGGCCGGAACCTGGGGTATATTCTTGATTTACGACGGGGAGGGCCCTTCCAGACACGTGTTTGTTCAGCGACGTCAGGACTCCTGCCTAGGTGCGAGGGACACCTCGGGATTCTGCTCGAGTCTTGGCATGGCAATTGGGACGCGTCTCCACGTGAGGCGGGAGACCCAGGGTCCCTTTCCACGTGCCACAGGGATCCTGGGACTCCTATCCATTTTCAAGAGGAGTCAGGCATCGTCTCCTTTGGAAGCATTGATCTCCGCAGACCTCTCGAGTTTTCAAAGGATGTGAGGCCTCCGTTCGCGTTGAGGCGGAGAACTAGGTATTTCTCTGTGGTCTCCACAGGGGATTCAGACATCCCTTCGTCTTGGGAGATGCAAGACGAGCCTGCACTCAATTCACTGCACGGATATCCGGCCTTATTCGAGTCAGAGCATCTCGGTGTCCATTCCACCTGAGGCCACAAACTCAGGGTCCCTCTCACATACCTGTAGCTGAGAGAAGCCTCGTCTTGATGTGCTTGTGGAAACATGGTATTCCTCTTGAGTCTAAGCCAGGGACTAAGCTCTCATCTCGAGTTGATTTGGGGTCCACGGAGCCCTTTCTTGGTGCTCCAGTGACCTCAGGATCCCTCTAGACTTGAGACAGTGATCTTGGGTTTTCTCTGGAGTGCCATCAAGGAAATCAAGGCTCCTTTCACGTTTGATGTGGAACACGGAACTGCTATGCAAGCAGTGCAGGGAAATCGGCCCACATCTCGCGGCGAGGGGGAAGTCTCATGGTTTTTCTCGAGTTGCAGCCAGGACTTGGGGTATATTCTCGAGTTACAACGGGGAGGGCCCTTCCAGACACGTGTTTGTTTAGCGACGTCAGGACTCCTGCCTTGGTGCGAGGGACACCTCGGGATTCTCCTCGAGTCTTGGCATGGCAATTGGGACGGGTCTCCACGTGAGGCGGGAGACCCAGTGTCCCTTTCCACGTGCCACAGGGATCCTGGGACTCCTATGCATTTTCCAGAGGAGTCAGGCATCGTCTCCTTTGGAAGCATTGATCTCCGCTGACCACTCGAGTTTTCAAAGAATGTGAGGCCACAGGTCGCGATGAGGAGGAGGACTAGGTCTTTCTCTGTGGTCTGCACAGGGGTTTCAGACATCCCTTCGTCTTGGGAGATGCAAGACGAGCCTGCATTCCATTCACTGCAGGGATATCTGGCCTTATTTCGAGTCAGAGCATCTCGGTGTCCATTCCACTTGAGGCCACAAACTCAGGGTCCCTCTCACATACCATTAGCTGAGAGAAGCCTCCTCTTGAGGTGCTTGTGGAAAGTTGGTATTCCTCTTGAGTCTAAGCCAGGGACTAAGCTCTCATCTCGAGTTGATTTGGGGTCCACGGAGCCCTTTCGTGTTGCTCCAGTGACCTCAGGATCCCTCTAGACTTGAGACAGTGATCTTGGGTTTTCTCTGGCGTGCCATCAAAGAAATCAAGGCTCCTTTCATTTTTGATGTGGAATACGGAATTGCTCTGCATGCAGTGCAGGGGAATCGGGCCTCATGTATTGGCGAGGGGGAAGTCTCATGGTTTTTCTCGAGTTGCGGCCGGAACCTGGGGTATATTCTCGAGTTACGACGGGGAGGGCCCTTCCAGACACGTGTTTGTTCAGCGACGTCAGGACTCCTGCCTAGGTGCGAGGGACACCTCGGGATTCTCCTCGAGTCTTGGCATGGCAATTGGGACGCGTCTCCACGTGAGGCGGGAGACCCAGGGTCCCTTTCCACGTGCCACAGGGATCCTGGGACTCCTATCAATTTTCAAGAGGAGTCAGGCATCGTCTCCTTTGGAAGCATTGATCTCCGCGGACCTCTTGAGTTTTCAAAGGATGTGAGGCCTCCGGTCGCGATGAGGCGGAGAAGTAGGTCTTTCTCTGTGGTCTCCACAGGGGATTCAGGCATTCCTTCGTCTTGAGAGATGCAAGGCGAGCCTGCATTCAATTCACTGCAGGGATATCCGGCCTTACTTCGAGTCAGAGCATCTCGGTGTCCATTCCACTTGAGGCCACAAACTCAGGGTCCTTCTCACATACCTGTGGCTGAGAGAACCCTCCTCTTGGGGTGCTTGTGGAGAGTTGGTATTCCTCTTGCATCGAAGCCAGGTACTAAGCTCTCATCTCGAGTTGATTTGGGGTCCACGGAGCCCTTTCGTGTTGCTCCAGTGACCTCAGGATCCCTTTAGACTTGAGACAGTGATCCTGGGTTTTCTCTGGAGTGCCATCAAGGAAATCAAGGCTCCTTTCAGGATTGATGTGGAACACGGAATTGCTCTGCACGCAGTCCAGGGGAATCGGGCCTCATCTCGCGGCGAGGGGAAAGTCTCATGGTTTTTCTCTAGTTGCGGCCGGAACCTGGGGTATATTTTCGATTTACGACGGGGAGGACCCTTCCAGACACGTGATAGGTGCGAGGGACACCTCGGGATTCTCCTCGAGTATTGGCATGGCAATTGGGACGCGTCTCCACGTAAGGCCGGAGACCCAGGGTCCCTTTCCACGTGCCACAGGGATCCTGGGACTCCTATCCATTTTCAAGAGGAGTCAGGCATCGCCTCCTTTGAAAGCATTGATCTCCACGGACCTCTCGAGTTTTCAAAGAATGTGAGGCCTTCGCTTGCGATGAGGCGGAGAACTAGGTCTTTCTTGTGGTCTCCACAGGGGATTCAGACATCCCTTCGTCTTGGGAGATGCAAGACGAGCCTGCATTCAATTCACTGCAGGGATATCCGGCCTTACTTAAGTCAGAGCATCTCGGTGTCCATTCCACTTGAGGCCAAAAACTCAGGGTCCCTCTCACATACATGTAGCTGAGAGAAACCTCCTCTTGAGGTGCTTGTGGAAACTAGGTATTCCTCTTGAGTCGAAGCCAGGGACTAAGCTCTCATCTCGAGCAGATTTGGGGTCCACGGAGCCCTTTGGTGTTGCTCCAGTGACCGCAGGATCCCTCTAGACTTGAGACAGTGGTCTTGTGTTTTCTCTGGAGTGCCATCAAGGAAATCAAGGCTCCTTTCATGTTTGATGTGGAACACGGAATTGCTCTGCACGCAGTGCAGGGGAATCAGGCCTCATCTCGCGGCGAGGGGGAAGTCTCATGGTTTTTCTCGAGTTGCGGCCGGAACCTGGGGTATATTCCCGAGTTACGACGGGGAGGGCCCTTCCAGACACGTGTTTGTTCAGCGACGTCAGTACTCCTGCCTAGGTGCGAGGGACACCTCGGGATTCTCCTCGAGTCTTGGCATGGCAATTGGGAGGCGTCTCCACGTGAGGCGGGAGACCCAGGGTCCCTTTCCACGTGCCACAGGGATCCTGGGACTCCTATCCATTTTCGAGAGGAGTCAGGCATCGCCTCCTGTGGAAGCATTGATCTCCGCGGACCTCTCCAGTTTTCAAAAGATGTGAGGCCTCCGGTCGCGATGAGTCGGAGAACTAGGTCTTTCTCTGTGGTCTGAACAGGGGATTCAGACATCCCTTCGTCTTGGGAGATGCAAGACGCGCCGGCATTCAATTCTCTGCAGGGATATCCGGCCTTACTTCGAGTCACAGCATCTCAGGGTCCATTCCTCCTGAGGCCACAAACTCAGGGATCCTCTCACATACCTGTAGCTGAGAGAAACCTCCTCTTGAGGTGCTTGTGGAAAGTTGGTATGACTCTTGAGTCGAAGACAGGGACTAAGCTCTCATCTCGAGTTGATTTGGGGTCCACTGAGCCATTTCGTGTTGCTCCAGTGACCTCAGGATCCCTCTAGACTTGAGACAGTGATCTTGGGTTTTCTCTGGGGTGCCATCAAGGAAATCAAGGCTCCTTTCACGTTTGATTTGGAACACGGAATTGCTCTGCACGCAGTGAAGGGGAATCGAGCATCATGTCGCGGAGAGGGGGAAGTCTCATGGTTTTTCTCGTGTTACGGCCGGAACCTGGGGTATATTCTTGATTTACGACGGGGAGGGCCCTTCCAGACACGTGTTTGTTCAGCGACGTCAGGACTCCTGCCTAGGTGCGAGGGACACCTCGGGATTCTGCTCGAGTCTTGGCATGGCAATTGGGACGCGTCTCCACGTGAGGCGGGAGACCCAGGGTCCCTTTCCACGTGCCACAGGGATCCTGGGACTCCTATCCATTTTCAAGAGGAGTCAGGCATCGTCTCCTTTGGAAGCATTGATCTCCGCGGACCTCTCGAGTTTTCAAAGGATGTGAGGCCTCCGTTCGCGTTGAGGCGGAGAACTAGGTATTTCTCTGTGGTCTCCACAGGGGATTCAGACATCCCTTCGTCTTGGGAGATGCAAGACGAGCCTGCACTCAATTCACTGCACGGATATCCGGCCTTATTCGAGTCAGAGCATCTCGGTGTCCATTCCACCTGAGGCCACAAACTCAGGGTCCCTCTCACATACCTGTAGCTGAGAGAAGCCTCGTCTTGATGTGCTTGTGGAAACATGGTATTCCTCTTGAGTCTAAGCCAGGGACTAAGCTCTCATCTCGAGTTGATTTGGGGTCCACGGAGCCCTTTCTTGGTGCTCCAGTGACCTCAGGATCCCTCTAGACTTGAGACAGTGATCTTGGGTTTTCTCTGGAGTGCCATCAAGGAAATCAAGGCTCCTTTCACGTTTGATGTGGAACACGGAACTGCTATGCAAGCAGTGCAGGGAAATCGGCCCTCATCTCGCGGCGAGGGGGAAGTCTCATGGTTTTTCTCGAGTTGCAGCCAGGACTTGGGGTATATTCTCGAGTTACAACGGGGAGGGCCCTTCCAGACACGTGTTTGTTTAGCGACGTCAGGACTCCTGCCTTGGTGCGAGGGACACCTCGGGATTCTCCTCGAGTCTTGGCATGGCAATTGGGACGGGTCTCCACGTGAGGCGGGAGACCCAGTGTCCCTTTCCACGTGCCACAGGGATCCTGGGACTCCTATGCATTTTCCAGAGGAGTCAGGCATCGTCTCCTTTGGAAGCATTGATCTCCGCTGACCACTCGAGTTTTCAAAGAATGTGAGGCCACAGGTCGCGATGAGGAGGAGGACTAGGTCTTTCTCTGTGGTCTGCACAGGGGTTTCAGACATCCCTTCGTCTTGGGAGATGCAAGACGAGCCTGCATTCCATTCACTGCAGGGATATCTGGCCTTATTTCGAGTCAGAGCATCTCGGTGTCCATTCCACTTGAGGCCACAAACTCAGGGTCCCTCTCACATACCATTAGCTGAGAGAAGCCTCCTCTTGAGGTGCTTGTGGAAAGTTGGTATTCCTCTTGAGTCTAAGCCAGGGACTAAGCTCTCATCTCGAGTTGATTTGGGGTCCACGGAGCCCTTTCGTGTTGCTCCAGTGACCTCAGGATCCCTCTAGACTTGAGACAGTGATCTTGGGTTTTCTCTGGCGTGCCATCAAAGAAATCAAGGCTCCTTTCATTTTTGATGTGGAATACGGAATTGCTCTGCATGCAGTGCAGGGGAATCGGGCCTCATGTATTGGCGAGGGGGAAGTCTCATGGTTTTTCTCGAGTTGCGGCCGGAACCTGGGGTATATTCTCGAGTTACGACGGGGAGGGCCCTTCCAGACACGTGTTTGTTCAGCGACGTCAGGACTCCTGCCTAGGTGCGAGGGACACCTCGGGATTCTCCTCGAGTCTTGGCATGGCAATTGGGACGCGTCTCCACGTGAGGCGGGAGACCCAGGGTCCCTTTCCACGTGCCACAGGGATCCTGGGACTCCTATCAATTTTCAAGAGGAGTCAGGCATCGTCTCCTTTGGAAGCATTGATCTCCGCGGACCTCTTGAGTTTTCAAAGGATGTGAGGCCTCCGGTCGCGATGAGGCGGAGAAGTAGGTCTTTCTCTGTGGTCTCCACAGGGGATTCAGGCATTCCTTCGTCTTGAGAGATGCAAGGCGAGCCTGCATTCAATTCACTGCAGGGATATCCGGCCTTACTTCGAGTCAGAGCATCTCGGTGTCCATTCCACTTGAGGCCACAAACTCAGGGTCCTTCTCACATACCTGTGGCTGAGAGAACCCTCCTCTTGGGGTGCTTGTGGAGAGTTGGTATTCCTCTTGCATCGAAGCCAGGTACTAAGCTCTCATCTCGAGTTGATTTGGGGTCCACGGAGCCCTTTCGTGTTGCTCCAGTGACCTCAGGATCCCTTTAGACTTGAGACAGTGATCCTGGGTTTTCTCTGGAGTGCCATCAAGGAAATCAAGGCTCCTTTCAGGATTGATGTGGAACACGGAATTGCTCTGCACGCAGTCCAGGGGAATCGGGCCTCATCTCGCGGCGAGGGGAAAGTCTCATGGTTTTTCTCTAGTTGCGGCCGGAACCTGGGGTATATTTTCGATTTACGACGGGGAGGACCCTTCCAGACACGTGATAGGTGCGAGGGACACCTCGGGATTCTCCTCGAGTATTGGCATGGCAATTGGGACGCGTCTCCACGTAAGGCCGGAGACCCAGGGTCCCTTTCCACGTGCCACAGGGATCCTGGGACTCCTATCCATTTTCAAGAGGAGTCAGGCATCGCCTCCTTTGAAAGCATTGATCTCCACGGACCTCTCGAGTTTTCAAAGAATGTGAGGCCTTCGCTTGCGATGAGGCGGAGAACTAGGTCTTTCTTGTGGTCTCCACAGGGGATTCAGACATCCCTTCGTCTTGGGAGATGCAAGACGAGCCTGCATTCAATTCACTGCAGGGATATCCGGCCTTACTTAAGTCAGAGCATCTCGGTGTCCATTCCACTTGAGGCCAAAAACTCAGGGTCCCTCTCACATACATGTAGCTGAGAGAAACCTCCTCTTGAGGTGCTTGTGGAAACTAGGTATTCCTCTTGAGTCGAAGCCAGGGACTAAGCTCTCATCTCGAGCAGATTTGGGGTCCACGGAGCCCTTTGGTGTTGCTCCAGTGACCGCAGGATCCCTCTAGACTTGAGACAGTGGTCTTGTGTTTTCTCTGGAGTGCCATCAAGGAAATCAAGGCTCCTTTCATGTTTGATGTGGAACACGGAATTGCTCTGCACGCAGTGCAGGGGAATCAGGCCTCATCTCGCGGCGAGGGGGAAGTCTCATGGTTTTTCTCGAGTTGCGGCCGGAACCTGGGGTATATTCCCGAGTTACGACGGGGAGGGCCCTTCCAGACACGTGTTTGTTCAGCGACGTCAGTACTCCTGCCTAGGTGCGAGGGACACCTCGGGATTCTCCTCGAGTCTTGGCATGGCAATTGGGAGGCGTCTCCACGTGAGGCGGGAGACCCAGGGTCCCTTTCCACGTGCCACAGGGATCCTGGGACTCCTATCCATTTTCGAGAGGAGTCAGGCATCGCCTCCTGTGGAAGCATTGATCTCCGCGGACCTCTCCAGTTTTCAAAAGATGTGAGGCCTCCGGTCGCGATGAGTCGGAGAACTAGGTCTTTCTCTGTGGTCTGAACAGGGGATTCAGACATCCCTTCGTCTTGGGAGATGCAAGACGCGCCGGCATTCAATTCTCTGCAGGGATATCCGGCCTTACTTCGAGTCACAGCATCTCAGGGTCCATTCCTCCTGAGGCCACAAACTCAGGGATCCTCTCACATACCTGTAGCTGAGAGAAACCTCCTCTTGAGGTGCTTGTGGAAAGTTGGTATGACTCTTGAGTCGAAGACAGGGACTAAGCTCTCATCTCGAGTTGATTTGGGGTCCACTGAGCCATTTCGTGTTGCTCCAGTGACCTCAGGATCCCTCTAGACTTGAGACAGTGATCTTGGGTTTTCTCTGGAGTGCCATCAAGGAAATCAAGGCTCCTTTCACGTTTGATTTGGAACACGGAATTGCTCTGCACGCAGTGAAGGGGAATCGAGCATCATGTCGCGGAGAGGGGGAAGTCTCATGGTTTTTCTCGTGTTACGGCCGGAACCTGGGGTATATTCTTGATTTACGACGGGGAGGGCCCTTCCAGACACGTGTTTGTTCAGCGACGTCAGGACTCCTGCCTAGGTGCGAGGGACACCTCGGGATTCTGCTCGAGTCTTGGCATGGCAATTGGGACGCGTCTCCACGTGAGGCGGGAGACCCAGGGTCCCTTTCCACGTGCCACAGGGATCCTGGGACTCCTATCCATTTTCAAGAGGAGTCAGGCATCGTCTCCTTTGGAAGCATTGATCTCCGCGGACCTCTCGAGTTTTCAAAGGATGTGAGGCCTCCGTTCGCGTTGAGGCGGAGAACTAGGTATTTCTCTGTGGTCTCCACAGGGGATTCAGACATCCCTTCGTCTTGGGAGATGCAAGACGAGCCTGCACTCAATTCACTGCACGGATATCCGGCCTTATTCGAGTCAGAGCATCTCGGTGTCCATTCCACCTGAGGCCACAAACTCAGGGTCCCTCTCACATACCTGTAGCTGAGAGAAGCCTCGTCTTGATGTGCTTGTGGAAACATGGTATTCCTCTTGAGTCTAAGCCAGGGACTAAGCTCTCATCTCGAGTTGATTTGGGGTCCACGGAGCCCTTTCTTGGTGCTCCAGTGACCTCAGGATCCCTCTAGACTTGAGACAGTGATCTTGGGTTTTCTCTGGAGTGCCATCAAGGAAATCAAGGCTCCTTTCACGTTTGATGTGGAACACGGAACTGCTATGCAAGCAGTGCAGGGAAATCGGCCCTCATCTCGCGGCGAGGGGGAAGTCTCATGGTTTTTCTCGAGTTGCAGCCAGGACTTGGGGTATATTCTCGAGTTACAACGGGGAGGGCCCTTCCAGACACGTGTTTGTTTAGCGACGTCAGGACTCCTGCCTTGGTGCGAGGGACACCTCGGGATTCTCCTCGAGTCTTGGCATGGCAATTGGGACGGGTCTCCACGTGAGGCGGGAGACCCAGTGTCCCTTTCCACGTGCCACAGGGATCCTGGGACTCCTATGCATTTTCCAGAGGAGTCAGGCATCGTCTCCTTTGGAAGCATTGATCTCCGCTGACCACTCGAGTTTTCAAAGAATGTGAGGCCACAGGTCGCGATGAGGAGGAGGACTAGGTCTTTCTCTGTGGTCTGCACAGGGGTTTCAGACATCCCTTCGTCTTGGGAGATGCAAGACGAGCCTGCATTCCATTCACTGCAGGGATATCTGGCCTTATTTCGAGTCAGAGCATCTCGGTGTCCATTCCACTTGAGGCCACAAACTCAGGGTCCCTCTCACATACCATTAGCTGAGAGAAGCCTCCTCTTGAGGTGCTTGTGGAAAGTTGGTATTCCTCTTGAGTCTAAGCCAGGGACTAAGCTCTCATCTCGAGTTGATTTGGGGTCCACGGAGCCCTTTCGTGTTGCTCCAGTGACCTCAGGATCCCTCTAGACTTGAGACAGTGATCTTGGGTTTTCTCTGGCGTGCCATCAAAGAAATCAAGGCTCCTTTCATTTTTGATGTGGAATACGGAATTGCTCTGCATGCAGTGCAGGGGAATCGGGCCTCATGTATTGGCGAGGGGGAAGTCTCATGGTTTTTCTCGAGTTGCGGCCGGAACCTGGGGTATATTCTCGAGTTACGACGGGGAGGGCCCTTCCAGACACGTGTTTGTTCAGCGACGTCAGGACTCCTGCCTAGGTGCGAGGGACACCTCGGGATTCTCCTCGAGTCTTGGCATGGCAATTGGGACGCGTCTCCACGTGAGGCGGGAGACCCAGGGTCCCTTTCCACGTGCCACAGGGATCCTGGGACTCCTATCAATTTTCAAGAGGAGTCAGGCATCGTCTCCTTTGGAAGCATTGATCTCCGCGGACCTCTTGAGTTTTCAAAGGATGTGAGGCCTCCGGTCGCGATGAGGCGGAGAAGTAGGTCTTTCTCTGTGGTCTCCACAGGGGATTCAGGCATTCCTTCGTCTTGAGAGATGCAAGGCGAGCCTGCATTCAATTCACTGCAGGGATATCCGGCCTTACTTCGAGTCAGAGCATCTCGGTGTCCATTCCACTTGAGGCCACAAACTCAGGGTCCTTCTCACATACCTGTGGCTGAGAGAACCCTCCTCTTGGGGTGCTTGTGGAGAGTTGGTATTCCTCTTGCATCGAAGCCAGGTACTAAGCTCTCATCTCGAGTTGATTTGGGGTCCACGGAGCCCTTTCGTGTTGCTCCAGTGACCTCAGGATCCCTTTAGACTTGAGACAGTGATCCTGGGTTTTCTCTGGAGTGCCATCAAGGAAATCAAGGCTCCTTTCAGGATTGATGTGGAACACGGAATTGCTCTGCACGCAGTCCAGGGGAATCGGGCCTCATCTCGCGGCGAGGGGAAAGTCTCATGGTTTTTCTCTAGTTGCGGCCGGAACCTGGGGTATATTTTCGATTTACGACGGGGAGGACCCTTCCAGACACGTGATAGGTGCGAGGGACACCTCGGGATTCTCCTCGAGTCTTGGCATGGCAATTGGGACGCGTCTCCACGTAAGGCCGGAGACCCAGGGTCCCTTTCCACGTGCCACAGGGATCCTGGGACTCCTATCCATTTTCAAGAGGAGTCAGGCATCGCCTCCTTTGAAAGCATTGATCTCCACGGACCTCTCGAGTTTTCAAAGAATGTGAGGCCTTCGCTTGCGATGAGGCGGAGAACTAGGTCTTTCTTGTGGTCTCCACAGGGGATTCAGACATCCCTTCGTCTTGGGAGATGCAAGACGAGCCTGCATTCAATTCACTGCAGGGATATCCGGCCTTACTTAAGTCAGAGCATCTCGGTGTCCATTCCACTTGAGGCCAAAAACTCAGGGTCCCTCTCACATACATGTAGCTGAGAGAAACCTCCTCTTGAGGTGCTTGTGGAAACTAGGTATTCCTCTTGAGTCGAAGCCAGGGACTAAGCTCTCATCTCGAGCAGATTTGGGGTCCACGGAGCCCTTTGGTGTTGCTCCAGTGACCGCAGGATCCCTCTAGACTTGAGACAGTGGTCTTGTGTTTTCTCTGGAGTGCCATCAAGGAAATCAAGGCTCCTTTCATGTTTGATGTGGAACACGGAATTGCTCTGCACGCAGTGCAGGGGAATCAGGCCTCATCTCGCGGCGAGGGGGAAGTCTCATGGTTTTTCTCGAGTTGCGGCCGGAACCTGGGGTATATTCCCGAGTTACGACGGGGAGGGCCCTTCCAGACACGTGTTTGTTCAGCGACGTCAGTACTCCTGCCTAGGTGCGAGGGACACCTCGGGATTCTCCTCGAGTCTTGGCATGGCAATTGGGAGGCGTCTCCACGTGAGGCGGGAGACCCAGGGTCCCTTTCCACGTGCCACAGGGATCCTGGGACTCCTATCCATTTTCGAGAGGAGTCAGGCATCGCCTCCTGTGGAAGCATTGATCTCCGCGGACCTCTCCAGTTTTCAAAAGATGTGAGGCCTCCGGTCGCGATGAGTCGGAGAACTAGGTCTTTCTCTGTGGTCTGAACAGGGGATTCAGACATCCCTTCGTCTTGGGAGATGCAAGACGCGCCGGCATTCAATTCTCTGCAGGGATATCCGGCCTTACTTCGAGTCACAGCATCTCAGGGTCCATTCCTCCTGAGGCCACAAACTCAGGGATCCTCTCACATACCTGTAGCTGAGAGAAACCTCCTCTTGAGGTGCTTGTGGAAAGTTGGTATGACTCTTGAGTCGAAGACAGGGACTAAGCTCTCATCTCGAGTTGATTTGGGGTCCACTGAGCCATTTCGTGTTGCTCCAGTGACCTCAGGATCCCTCTAGACTTGAGACAGTGATCTTGGGTTTTCTCTGGAGTGCCATCAAGGAAATCAAGGCTCCTTTCACGTTTGATTTGGAACACGGAATTGCTCTGCACGCAGTGAAGGGGAATCGAGCATCATGTCGCGGAGAGGGGGAAGTCTCATGGTTTTTCTCGTGTTACGGCCGGAACCTGGGGTATATTCTTGATTTACGACGGGGAGGGCCCTTCCAGACACATGTTTGTTCAGCGACGTCAGGACTCCTGCCTTGGTGCGAGGGACACCTCGGGTTTCTCCTCGAGTCTTGGCATGGCAATTGTTTCGCGTCTCCACGTGAGGCGGGAGACCCACTGTCCCTTTCCACATGTCACAGGGATCCTGGGACTCCTATCCATTTTCAAGAGTAGTCAGGCATCGTCTCCTTTGGAAACCTTGATCTCCGCGGACCTCTCGAGTTTTCAAAGGATGTGAGGCCTCCGGTCGCGATGAAGCGGAGAACTAGGTCTTTCTCTGTTGTCTCCACAGGGGATTCAGATATCCCTTCGTCTTGGGAGATGCAAGACGAGCCTGCATTCAATTCACTGCAGGGATATCCGGCCTTACTTCGAGTCAGAGCATCTCGGTGTCCATTCCATTTGAGGCCACAAACTCAGGGTCCCTCTCACATACCTGTAGCTGAGAGAAGCCTCCTCTTGAGGTGCTTGTGGAAAGTTGGTATTCCTCTTGAGTCGAAGCCATGGACTAAGCTCTCATTTCGAGTTGATTTGGGGTCCACGGAGCCCTTTCGTGTTGCTCCAGTGACCTCAGGATCCCTCTAGACTTGAGACAGTGATCTTGGGTTTTCTCTGGAGTGCCATCAAGGAAATCAAGGCTCCTTTCACGTTTGATGTGGAACACGGAATTGCTCTGCATGCAGTGCAGGGGAATCGGGCCTCAACTCGCGGCGAGGGGGAATTCTCATGGTTTTTCTCTAGTTGCGGCTGGAACCTTGGGTATATTCTCGAGTTATGACGGGGAGGTCCCTTCCAGACACGTGTTAGTTCAGCGAAGTCAGGACTCCTGCCTAGGTGCGAGGGACACCTCGGGATTCTCCTCGAGTCTTGGCATGGCAATTGGGACGCGTCTCCACGTGAGGCGGGAGACCCAGGGTCCCTTTCCACGTGCCACAGGAATCCTGGGACTCCTATCCATTTTCAAGAGGAGTCAGGCATCGTCTCCTTTGGAAGCATTGATCTCCGCAGACCTCTCGAGTTTTCAAAGGCTGTGAGGCCTCCGGTCGGGATGAGGCGGAGGACTAGGTCTTTCTCTGTCGTCTCCACAGGGGATTCAGACATCCCTTCGTCTTGGGAGATGCAAGACGAGCCTGCATTCAATTCACTGCAGGGATAACCGGACTTACTTCGAGTCAGAGCATCTCGGTGTCCATTCCACTTGAGGCACAAACACAGGGTCCCTCTCACATACCTGTAGCTGAGAGAAGCCTCCTCTTGAGGTACTTGTGTAAAGTTGGTATTCCTCTTGAGTCGAATTCAGGGACTAAGCTCTCATCTCAGGTTGATTTGTGGTCCACGGAGCCCTTTCTTGTTGCTCCACTGACCTCAGGATCCCTCTAGACTTGAGACAGTGATCTTGGGTTTTCTCTGGAGTGCCATCAAGGAAATCAAGGCTCCTTTCACGTTTGATGTGGAACACGGAATTGCTCGGCATGCAGTGCAGGGTAATCGGGCCTCATGTCGCGGCGAGGGGGAAGTCTCATGGTTTTTCTCGAGTTGCGGCCGGAACCTGGGGTATATTCTCGAGTTACGACGGGGAGGGCCCTTCCAGACTCGTGTTTGTTCAGCGACGTCAGGACTCCTGCCTAGGTGCGAGATACACCTCGGGATTCTCCTCGAGTCTTGGCATGTCAATTGGGACGCGTCTCCACGTGATGCGGGAGACCCAGGGTCCCTTTGCACGTGCCACAGGCATCCTGGGACTCCTATCCATTTTCAAGAAGAGTCAGGCATTGTCTCCTTTGGAAGCATTGATCTCCGCAGATCTCTAAAGTTTTCAAAGGATGTCAGGCGTCCGGTCGCGATGAGGCGGAGGACTAGGTCTTTCTCTGTGGTCTAGACAGGGGTTTCAGACATCCCTTCGTCTTGGGAGATGCAAGACGAGCCTGCATTCAATTCACTGCAGGGATATCCGGCCTTACTTCGAGTCAGAGCATCTCGGTGTCCATTCCACTTGAGGCCACAAACTCAGGGTCCCTCTCACATACCTGTAGCTGAGAGAAGCCTCCTCTTGAGGTGCTTGTGGAAAGTTGGTATTCCTCTTGAGTCGAAGCCAGGGACTAAGCTCTCATCTCGAGTTGATTTGGGGTCCATGGAGCCCTTTCGTGTTGCTCCAGTGACCTCAGGATCCCTCTAGACTTGAGACAGTGATCTTGGGTTTTCTCTGGAGTGCCATCAAGGAAATCAAGGCTCCTTTCACTTTTGATGTGGAACACGGAATTGCTCTGCACGCAGTGCAGGGGAATTGGGCCTCATCTCGCTGCGAAGGGGAAGTCTCATGGTTTTTATCGAGTTGCGGCCGGAACCTGGGGTATATTCGAGAGTTACGACGGGGAGGGCCCTTCCAGACACGTGTTGTTCAGCGACGTCAGGACTCCTGCCTAGGTGCGAGATACACCTCGGGATTCTCCTCGAGTCTTGGCATGGCAATTGGGACCCGTCTCCACGTGAGGCGGGAGACCCAGTGTCCCTTTCCATGTGCCACAGGGATCCCGGGACTCCTATCCATTTTCAAGAGGAGTCAGGCATCGTCTCCTTTGGAAGCATTGATCTCCGCAGACATCTCGAATTTTCAAAGGATGTGAGGCCTCCGGTCGCGATGAGGCGGAGGACTAGGTCTTTCTCTGTCGTCTCCACAGGGCATTCAGACATCCCATCGTCTTGGGAAATGCAAGACGAGCCTGCATTCAATTCACTGCAGGGATATCCGGCCTTACTTCGAGTCAGAGCATCTCGGTGTCCATTACACTTGAGGCCACAAACTCAGGGTCCCTCTCACATACCTGTAGCTGAGAGAAGCCTCCTCTTGAGGTGCTTGTGGAAAGTTGGTATTCCTCTTGAGTCGAAGCCATGGACTAAGCTCTCATTTCGAGTTGATTTGGGGTCCACGGAGCCCTTTCGTGTTGCTCCAGTGACCTCAGGATCCCTCTAGACTTGAGACAGTGATCTTGGGTTTTCTCTGGAGTGCCATCAAGGAAATCAAGGCTCCTTTCACGTTTGATGTGGAACACGGAATTGCTCTGCATGCAGTGCAGGGGAATCGGGCCTCAACTCGCGGCGAGGGGGAATTCTCATGGTTTTTCTCTAGTTGCGGCTGGAACCTTGGGTATATTCTCGAGTTATGACGGGGAGGTCCCTTCCAGACACGTGTTAGTTCAGCGAAGTCAGGACTCCTGCCTAGGTGCGAGGGACACCTCGGGATTCTCCTCGAGTCTTGGCATGGCAATTGGGACGCGTCTCCACGTGAGGCGGGAGACCCAGGGTCCCTTTCCACGTGCCACAGGAATCCTGGGACTCCTATCCATTTTCAAGAGGAGTCAGGCATCGTCTCCTTTGGAAGCATTGATCTCCGCAGACCTCTCGAGTTTTCAAAGGCTGTGAGGCCTCCGGTCGGGATGAGGCGGAGGACTAGGTCTTTCTCTGTCGTCTCCACAGGGGATTCAGACATCCCTTCGTCTTGGGAGATGCAAGACGAGCCTGCATTCAATTCACTGCAGGGATAACCGGACTTACTTCGAGTCAGAGCATCTCGGTGTCCATTCCACTTGAGGCACAAACACAGGGTCCCTCTCACATACCTGTAGCTGAGAGAAGCCTCCTCTTGAGGTACTTGTGTAAAGTTGGTATTCCTCTTGAGTCGAATTCAGGGACTAAGCTCTCATCTCAGGTTGATTTGTGGTCCACGGAGCCCTTTCTTGTTGCTCCACTGACCTCAGGATCCCTCTAGACTTGAGACAGTGATCTTGGGTTTTCTCTGGAGTGCCATCAAGGAAATCAAGGCTCCTTTCACGTTTGATGTGGAACACGGAATTGCTCGGCATGCAGTGCAGGGTAATCGGGCCTCATGTCGCGGCGAGGGGGAAGTCTCATGGTTTTTCTCGAGTTGCGGCCGGAACCTGGGGTATATTCTCGAGTTACGACGGGGAGGGCCCTTCCAGACTCGTGTTTGTTCAGCGACGTCAGGACTCCTGCCTAGGTGCGAGATACACCTCGGGATTCTCCTCGAGTCTTGGCATGTCAATTGGGACGCGTGTCCTGGTGATGCGGGAGACCCAGGGTCCCTTTGCACGTGCCACAGGCATCCTGGGACTCCTATCCATTTTCAAGAAGAGTCAGGCATTGTCTCCTTTGGAAGCATTGATCTCCGCAGATCTCTAAAGTTTTCAAAGGATGTCAGGCGTCCGGTCGCGATGAGGCGGAGGACTAGGTCTTTCTCTGTGGTCTAGACAGGGGATTCAGACATCCCTTCGTCTTGGGAGATGCAAGACGAGCCTGCATTCAATTCACTGCAGGGATATCCGGCCTTACTTCGAGTCAGAGCATCTCGGTGTCCATTCCACTTGAGGCCACAAACTCAGGGTCCCTCTCACATACCTGTAGCTGAGAGAAGCCTCCTCTTGAGGTGCTTGTGGAAAGTTGGTATTCCTCTTGAGTCGAAGCCAGGGACTAAGCTCTCATCTCGAGTTGATTTGGGGTCCATGGAGCCCTTTCGTGTTGCTCCAGTGACCTCAGGATCCCTCTAGACTTGAGACAGTGATCTTGGGTTTTCTCTGGAGTGCCATCAAGGAAATCAAGGCTCCTTTCACTTTTGATGTGGAACACGGAATTGCTCTGCACGCAGTGCAGGGGAATTGGGCCTCATCTCGCTGCGAAGGGGAAGTCTCATGGTTTTTATCGAGTTGCGGCCGGAACCTGGGGTATATTCGAGAGTTACGACGGGGAGGGCCCTTCCAGACACGTGTTGTTCAGCGACGTCAGGACTCCTGCCTAGGTGCGAGATACACCTCGGGATTCTCCTCGAGTCTTGGCATGGCAATTGGGACCCGTCTCCACGTGAGGCGGGAGACCCAGTGTCCCTTTCCATGTGCCACAGGGATCCCGGGACTCCTATCCATTTTCAAGAGGAGTCAGGCATCGTCTCCTTTGGAAGCATTGATCTCCGCAGACATCTCGAATTTTCAAAGGATGTGAGGCCTCCGGTCGCGATGAGGCGGAGGACTAGGTCTTTCTCTGTCGTCTCCACAGGGCATTCAGACATCCCATCGTCTTGGGAAATGCAAGACGAGCCTGCATTCAATTCACTGCAGGGATATCCGGCCTTACTTCGAGTCAGAGCATCTCGGTGTCCATTACACTTGAGGCCACAAATTCAGGGTCACTCTCACATACCTGTAGCTGAGAGAAGCCTCCTCTTGAGGTGCTTATGGAAAGTTGGTATTCCTCTTGAGTCGAAGCCAGGGACTAAGCTCTCATCTCGAGTTGATTTGGGGTCCACGGAGCACTTTCTTGTTGCTCCAGTGACCTCAGGATCCCTCTAGACTTGAGACAGTGATCTTGGGTTTTCTCTGGGGTGCCTTCAAGGAAATCAAGGCTCCTTTCAAGTTTGATGTGGAACACGGAATCGCTCTGCACACAGTGCATGGGAATCGGGCCTCATCTCGCGGCAAGGGGGATGTCTCATTGTTTTTCTGAAGTTACGGTCGGAACCTAGGGAATATTCTCGAGTTACGACGGGGAGGGCCCTTCCAGACCCGTGTTTGTTCAGCGACGTCAGGAATTTGCCGAGGTGCGAGGGACACCTCGGGATTCTCCTCGAGTCTTGGCATGGCAATTGGAACGCGTCTCCACGTGAGGCGGGAGACCCAGGATCCCTCTCCACGTGCCACAGTGATCCTGGGACTCCTATCCATTTTCAGGAGGAGTCAGGCATCGTCTCCTTTGGAAGCATTGATCTCCGCAGACCTCTCGAGTTTTCAAAGGATGTTAGGCCTCCAGACGCGATGAGGCGGAGGACTAGTTTTTTCTCTGTCGTCTCCACAGGGCATATAGACATCCCTTCGTCTTTGGAGATGCAAGACGAGCCTGCATTCAATTCACTGCAGGGATATTCGGCCTTACTTCGAGTCAGAGCATCTCGGTGTCCATTACACTTGAAGCCACAAATTCAGGGTCCCTCAAATATACATGTAGCTGAGAGAAGCCTCCTCTTGTGGTACTTGTGGAAAGTTGGTATTCCTCTTGTGTCGAAGCCAGGGACTAAGCTCTCATCTCGAGTTGATTTGGGGTCCACGGAGCCCTTTCGTGTTGCTCCAGTGACCTCAAGATCCCTCTAGACTTGAGACAGTGATCTTGGGTTTTCTCTAGAGTGCCATCAAAGAAATCAAGGCTCCTTTCATGTTTGATGTGGAACACGGAATTGCTCTGAACGCAGTGCAGGGGAATCGGGCCTCATCTCGCGGCGAGGGGGAAGTCTCATGGTTTTTCTCGAGTTGCGGCCGGAACCTGGGGTATATTCTCGAGTTACGACGGGGAGGGCCCTTCCAGACACGTGTTTGTTCAGCGACGTCAGGACTCCTGGCTAGGTGCGAGGGACACCTCGGGATTCTCCTCGAGTCTTGGCATTGCAATTGGGACGCGTCTCCACGTGAGGCGGGAGACCCAGGGTCCCTTTCCACGTGCCAAAGGGATCCTGGGACTCCTATCCATTTTCAAGAGGAGTCAGGCATCGCCTCCTTTGGAAGCATTGATCTTCGCAGACCTCTCGAGTTATCAAAGGATGTGAGGCCTCCGGTCGCGATGAGGCGGAGGACTAGGTATTTCTCTGTGGTCTCCACAGGGGATTCAGACATCCCTTCGTCTTGGAAGATGAAATACGAGCCTACATTCAATTCACTGCAGGGATATCCGGCCTTACTTCGAGTCAGAGCATCTCGGTGCCCATTCCACTTGAGGCCAGAAACTCAGGGGCCCTCTCACAACCTGTAGCTGAGAGAAGCCTCCTCTTGAGGTGCTTCTGGAAAGTGGGTATTCCTCTTGAGTCGAAGCAAGGGTCTAAGCTCTCATCTCGAGTTGATTTGGGGTCCACGGAGCCCTTTCCTGTTGCTACAGTGACCTCAGGATCCCTCTAGACTTGAGAGAGTGATCTTGGGTTTTCTCTGGTGTGCCATCAAGGAAATCAAGGCTCCTTTCAAGTTTGATGTGGAACACGGAATTGCTCTGCACGCAGTGCAGGGGAATCGGGCCTCATCTCGCGGCAAGGGGGAAGTCTCATGGTGTTTCTCGAGTTGCGGCCGGAACCTGTGGTATATTATCGAGTTACGACGGGGAGGGCCCTTCCAGACACGTGTTTGTTCAGCGACGTCAGGACTCCTGCCTAGGTGCGAGGGACACCTCGGGATTCTCCTCGAGTCTTGGCATGGCAATGGGGACGCGTCTCCACGTGAGGCGGGAGACCCAGGGTCCCTTTCCACGTGCCACAGGGATCCTGGGACTCCTATCCATTTTCAAGAGGAGTCAGGCATCGTCTCCTTTGGAAGCATTGATCTCCGCGGACCTCTCGAGTTTTCAAAGGATGTGAGGCCTCCGCTCGCGATGAGGCGGAGAATTAGGTCTTTCTCTGTGGTCTCCACAGTGGATTCATACATCCCTTAGTCTTGGGAGATGCAAGACGAGCCTGCATTCCATTCACTGCAGGGATATCCGGCCTTACTTCGAGTCAGAGCATCTCAGTGTCCATTCCACTTGAGGCCAAAAACTCAGGGTCCCTCTCACATACCTGTAGCTGAGAGAAGCCTCCTCTTGAGGTGCTTGTGGAAAGTTGGTATTCTTCTTGAGTCGAAGCCAGGGACTAAGCTCTCATCTCGAGTTGATTTGGGGTCCTGGAGCCCTTTCGTTTTGCTACAGTGACCTCAGGATCCCTCTAAACTTGAGATAGTGATCTTGGGTTTTCTCTGGAATGCCATCATGGAAATCAAGACTCCTTTCACGTTTGATGTGGAACACAGAATTGCTCTGCACGCAGTGCAGGGGAATGGGGCCTCATCTCGCGGCGAGGAGTAAGTCTCATGGTTTTTCTCGAGTTGCGGCCGGAACCTGGGGTATATTCTCGAGTTATGACTGGGAGGGCCCTTCCAGACACGTGTTTGTTCAGCGACGTCAGGACTCCTGCCTAGGTGCGAGGGACACCTCGGGATTCTCCACGAGTCTTGGCATGGTAATTGGGACGCGTCTCCACGTGATGCGGGAGACCCAGGGTCCCATTCCACGTGCCACAGGGATCATGGGACTCCTATCCATTTTCAAGAGGAGGCAGGCAACGTCTCCTTTGGAAGCATTGATCTCCGTGCACCTCTCCAATTTTCAAAGGATGTGAGGCCTCCGTTCGCGTTGAGGCGGAGAACTAGGTCTTTCTCTGTGGTCTCCACAGGGGATTCAGACATCCCTTCGTCTTGGGAGATGCAAGACGAGCCTGCATTCAATTCACTGCATTGATATCGGGCCTTATTTCCAGTCAGAGCACCTCGGTGTCCATTCCACTTGAGGCCACAATCTTAGGGTCCCTCTCACATAACGGTAGCTGAGAGAAGCCTCCTCTTGCGGTGCTTGTGGAAAGTTGGTATTCCTCTTGAGTTGAAGCCAGGGACTAAGCTTTCATCTCGAGTTGATTTGGGGTCCTCGGAGCCATTTCGTGTTACTCCAGTGACCTCAGGATCCCTCTAGACTTGAGACAGTGATCTTGGGTTTTCTCTGGAGTGCCATCAAGGAAATCAAGTCTCCTTTCACGTTTGATGTGGAACACGGAATTGCTCTGCACGCAGTGCAGGGGAAACGGGCCTCATCTCGCGTCAAGGGGGATGTCTCATGGTTTTTCTCAAGTTGCGGCCGAAACCTGGGTTATGTTCTCAAGTTACGACGGGGAGGGCCCTTCCAGACACGTTTTTGTTCAGCGACGTCAGGACTCCTGCCTAGGTGCGTGGGACACCTCGGGATTCTCCTCGAGTCTTGGCATGGCAATTGGGACGCGTCTCCACGTGAGGCGGGAGACCCAGGGTTCCTTTCCACGTGCCACAGGGATCCTGGGACTCCTATCCATTTTCAAGAAGAGTCAGGCATCTTCTCCTTTGGAAGCATTGATCTCCGCGGACCTCTCGAGTTTTCAAAGGATGTGAGGCCTCCGGTCTCGATGAGGCGGAGAACGAGGTCTTTCTCTGTGGTCTCCACAGGGGATTCAGACAACCCTTCGTCTTGGGAGATGCAAGACGAGCCTGCATTCAATTCACTGCAGGGATATCCGGCCTTACTTCGAGTCAGAGCATCTCGGTGTCCATTCCACTTGAGGCCACAAACTCAGGGTCCCTCTCACATACTTGTAGCTGAGAGAGCCCCCTCTTGAGTTGCTTGTGGAAAGTTGGTATTCCTCTTGAGTCGAAGCCAGGGACTAAGCTCTCATCTCGAGTTGATTTGGGGTCCACGGAGCCCTTTCATGTTGCTCCCGTGACCTCAGGATACCTCTAGACTTGAGACAGTGAACTTGAGTTTTCTCTGGAGGGCCATCAAGGAAATCAAGGCTCCTTTCACGTTTGATGTGGAACACGGAATTTCTCTGCATGCAGTGCAGGGGAATCGGGCCTCAACTCGCGGCGCTGGGGAAATCTCATGGTTTTTCTTGAGTTGCGGCCGGAACCTGGGTTATATTCTCGAGTTACGACGAGGAGGGCTCTTCCAGACACGTGTTTGTTCAGCGACATCAGGACTCCTGCCTAGGTGCGAGGGACACCTCGGATTCTCCTCGAGTCTTGGCATGGCAATTGGGAGGCGTCTCCACGTGAGGCGGGAGACCCAGCATCCCTTTCCAAATGCCACAGGGATCCTGGGACTCCTATCCATTTTCAAGAGGAGTCAGGCATCGTCTCCTTTGGAAGCATTGATCTCCGCGGACCTCTCAAGTTTTCAAAGGATGTGAGGCCTCCGGTCGCGATGAGGCGGAGGACTCGGACTTTCTCTGTGGTCTCCACAGGGGATTCATACATCCCTTCGTCTTGGGAGATGCAAGACGAGCCTGCATTCAATTCACTGCAAGGATATCCGGCCTTACTTCGAGTCAGAGCATCTCGGTGTTCATTCCCGTTGAGGCCACAAACTCAGGGTCCCTCTCACATACCTGTAGCTGAGAGAAGCCTTCTCTTGAGGTGCTTGTGGAAAGTTGGTATTCCTCTTGAGTCGAAGCCAGGGACTAAGCTCTCATCTCGAGTTGATTTGGGGTCCACGGAGCCCTTTCGTGTTGCTCCAGTGACCTCAGGATCCCTCTAGACTTGAGACAATGATCTGGGGTTTTCTCTGGAGTTCCATCAAGGAAATCAAGGCTCCTTTCACGTTTGATGTGGAACACGGAATAGCTCTGCACGCAGTGCAGGGGAATCGGGCCTCATCTCGCGGTGAGGGGGATGTCTCATGGTTTTTCTCGAGTTGCGGCCGGAACCTGGGGTATATTCTCGAGTTACGACGGGGAGGTCCCTTCCAGACACGTGTTTGTTCAGCGACATCAGGACTCCTGCCTAGGTGCGAGGGACACCTCGGGATTCTCCTCGAGTCTTGGCATGGCAATTGGGACGCGTCTCCACGTGAGGCGGGAGACCCAGTGTCCCATTCCACGTGCCTCAGGGATCCTGGGACTCCTATCCATTTTCAAGATGAGTCAGGCATCTTCTCCTTTGGAAGCATTGATCTCCGCGGACCTCTCGGGTTTTCAAAGGATGTGAGGCCTCCGGTCGCGATGAGGTCTAGAACTAGGTCTTTTTCTGTGGTCTCCACAGGGGATTCAGACATCCCTTCGTCTGGGGAGATGCGTGAAGAGCCTGCATTCAATTCACTGCAGGGATATTCGGCCTTATTTTGAGTCATAGCATCTTGGTGTCCATTCCACTTGAGGCCACAAACTCAGGGTCCCTCTCACATAACTGTAGCTGAGAGAAGCCTCCTCTTGAGGTGCTTGTGGAAAGTTGGTATTGCTCTTAAGTCGAAGCCAGGGACTAAGCTCTCATCTCGAGTTGATTTGGGGTCCACGGAGCCCTTTCGTGTTGCTACAGTGACCTCAGAATCCCTCTAGACTTGAGACAGTGATCTTGGGTTTTCTCTGGAGTGCCATCAAGGATATCAAGGCTCCTTTCAATTTTGATGTGGAACACGGAATTGCTCTGCACGCAGTGCAGGGGAATCGGGTCTCATCTCGCGGCGAGGGGTAAGTCTGATGGTTTTTCTCGAGTAGCGGCCGGAACCTGGGGTATATTCTCGACTTACGACGGGGAGGGCCCTTCTAGACAAGTGTTTGTTCAGCGACGTCAGGACTCCTGCCTAGGTGCCCGGGACACCTCTGGATTCTCCTCGAGTCTTGACATGGCAATTGGGACGCGTCTCCACGTGAGGCGGGAGACCCAGGGTCCCTTTCCACGTGCCACACGGATCCTGGGACTGCTATCCATTTTCAAGAGTAGTCAGGCATCGTCTCCTTTATAAGCATTGATCTCCGAGGACCTCTCGAATTTTCAAAGGATGTGAGGCCTCCGGTCGCGATGTGGCGAGAACTAGGTCTTTCTTATGGTCTCCACAGGGGATTCAGACATCCCTTCGTCTTGGGAGATGCAAGATGAGCCTGCATTCAATTCACTGCAGGGATATCCGGCCTTACTTCGAGTCAGAGCATCTCGGTGTCCATTCCACTTGAGGCCACAAAATCAGGGTCCCTCTCACATAACTGTAGCTGAGAGAAGCCTCCTCTTGAGGTGCTTGTGGAAAGCTGGTATTCCTCTTGAGTCGAAGCCAGGGACTAAGCTATCATCTCGAGTTGATTTGGGGTCCACGGAGCCCTTTCGTGTTGCTACAGTGACCTCAGGATCCCTCTAGACTTGAGACAGTGATCTTGGGTTTTCTCTGGAGTGCCATCAAGGATATCAAGGCTCCTTTCAACTTTGATGTGGAACACGGCATTGCTCTGCACGCAGTGCAGGGAAATTCGGCCTCATCTCGCGGCGAGTTTGAAGTCTCATGGTTTTACTCGAGTTGCGGCCGGAACCTGGGGTATATTCCCGAGTTACGACGGTGAGGTCCCTTCCAGACACGTGTTTGTTCAGCGACGTCAGGACTCCTGCCTAGGTGCGAGGGACAACTGGGGATTCTCCTCGAGTCTTGGCATGGCAATTGGGACGCGTCTCCACGTGAGGTGGGAGACCCAGGGTCCCTTTCCACGTGATTCAGGGATCCTGGGACTCCTATCCATTTTCAAGAAGAGTCAGGCATCGTCTCCTTTGGAAGCATTGATCTCCGCGGACCTCTCGAGTTTTCAAAGGATATGAGGCCTCCGGTCGCGATGAGGCGGAGAACTAGGTCTTTCTTGTGGTCTCCACAGGGGATTCAGACATCCCTTCGTCTTGGCAGATGCATGACGAGCCTGCTTTCAATTCACTGCAGGGATATCCGGCCTTACTTCGAGTCAGAGCATCTCGGTGTCCATTCCACTTGAGGCCACAAATTCAGGGTCCTTCTCACATACTTGTGGCTGAGAGAACCCTCCCCTTGAGGTGCTTGTGGAAAGTTGGTATTCCTCTTGAGTCGAAGCCAGGGACGAAGCTCTCATCTCGAGTTAATTTGGGGTCCACGGAGCCCTTTCGTGTTGCTCCAGTGACCTCAGGATCCCTCTAGACTTGAGACAGTGATCTTGGGTTTTCTCTGGAGTGCCATCAAGGAAATCAAGGCTTTTTTCTCGTTTGATGTGGAACACGGAATTGCTCTACACGCAGTGCAGGGGAATCGGGCCTCATCTCGCGGTAAGGGGGAAGTCTCATGGTTTTTCTCGAGTTGCGGCCGGAACCTGGGGTATATTCTCGAGTTACGACCGGGAGGGCCATTCCACACACGTGTTTGTTCAGCGACGTCAGGACTCCTGCCTAGGTGCGAGGGAAACGTGGGGATTCTCCTCGAGTCTTGGCATGGCAATTGGGACGCGTCTCCACGTGAGGCGGGAGACCCAGGGTCCCTTTCCACGTGCCACAGGGATCCTGGGACTCTTATCCATTTTCAAGAGGAGTCAGGCATCGTCTCCTTTGGAAGCATTGATCTCCGCGGACCTCTCGAGTTTTCAAAGGATGTGAGTCCTCCGGTCGCGATGAGGCGGAGAACTAGGACTTTCTCTGTGGACTCCACAGGGGATTCAGACATCCCTTCGTCTTGAGAGATGCAAGACGAGCCTGCATTCAATTCACTGCAGGGATATCCGGCCTTACTTCGAGTCAGAGCATCTCGGTGTCCATTCCACTTGAGGCCACAAATTCAGGGTCCATCTCACATACCTGTAGCTGAGGGAAGCCTCCTCTTGAGGTGCTTGTGGAAAGTTGGTATTCCTCTTGAGTCGAAGCCAGGGACTAAGCTCTCATCTCGAGTTGATTTGGGGTCCACGGAGCACTTTCGTGTTGCTACAGTGACCTCAGGATCCCTCTAGACTAGAGACAGTGATCTTGGGTTTTCTCTGGAGTGCCATCAAGGAAATCAAGGCTTTTTTCTCGTTTGATGTGGAACACGGAATTGCTCTACACGCAGTGCAGGGGAATCGGGCCTCATCTCGCGGCAAGGGGGATGTCTCATGGTTTTTCTCAAGTTGCGGCCGGAACCTGGGGTATATTCTCAAGTTACGATGGGGAGGGCCCTTCCAGACACGTGTTAGTTCAGCGACGTCAGGACTCCTGCCTAGGTGCGAGGGACACCTCGGGATTCTCCTCGAGTCTTGGCATGGCAATTGGGATGCGTCTCCACGTGAGGCGGGAGACCAGGGTCCCTTTCCACGTGCCACAGGGATCCTGGGACTCCTATCCATTTTCAAGAGGAGTCAGGCATCGTCTCCTTTGAAAGCATTGATCTCCGTAGACCTCTCGAGTTTTCAAAGGATGTGAGGCCTCCGGTCGCGATGATGCGGAGGACTAGGTCTTTCTCTGTGGTCTCCACAGGGGATTCAGACATCCCTTCGTCTTGGGAGATGCAAGACGAGCCTGCATTCAATTCACTTCAGGGATATCCGGGCTTACTTCGAGTCAGAGCATCTCGGTGTCCATTCCAATTGAGGCCAAAAACTCAGGGTCCCTCTCACATACCTGTAGCTGAGAGAAGCCTCCTCTTGAGGTGCTCGTGGAAAGTTGGTATTCCTCTTGAGTCGAAGCCAGGGACTAAGCTCTCATCTCGAGTTGATTTGGGGTCCACGGAGCCCTTTCGTGTTGCTCCAGTGACCTCAGGATCCCTCTAGACTTGAGACAGTGATCTTGGGTTTTCTCTGGAGTGCCATCAAGGAAATCAAGGCTCCTTTCACGTTTGATGTGGAACACGGAATTGCTCTGCACGCAGTGCAGGGGAATCGGGCCTCATCTCGCGGCGAGGGGGAAGTCTCATGGTTTTTCTCGAGTTGCGGCCGGAACCTGGGGTGTATTCTCGAGTTACGACGGGGAGGGCCCTTCCAGACACGTGTTTGTTCAGTGACGTAAGGACTCCAGCCTAGGTGCGAGGGACACCTCGGGATTCTCCTCGAGTCTTGGCATGGCAATTGGGACGCGTCTCCACGTGAGGCGGGAGACCCAGGGTCCCTTTCCACGTGCCACAGGGATCCTGGGACTCCTATCCATTTTCAAGAGGAGTCAGGCATCGTCTCCTTTGGAAGCATTGATCTCTGCGGACTTCTCGAGTTTTCAAAGTATGTGAGGCCTCCGTTCGCGTTGAGGCGGAGGACTAGGTCTTTCTCTGTGGTCTCCACAGGGGATTCAGACAACCCTTCGTCTTGGGAGATGCAAGAGGAGCCTGCATTCAATTCACTGGAGAGATATCCGGCCTTACTTCGAGTCAGAGCATCTCGGTGTCCATTCCACTTGAGGCCACAAACTCAGGGTCCCTCTCACATACATGTAGTTGAGAGAAGCCTCCTCTTGAGGTGCTTGTGGAAAGTTGGTATTCCTCTTGAGTCGAAGCCAGGGACTAAGCTCTCATCTCGAGTTGATTTGGGGTCCACGGAGCCCTTTCGTGTTGCTCCAGTGACCTCAGGATCCCTCTAGACTTGAGACAGTGACCTTGGGTTTTCTCTGGAGTGCCATCAAGGAAATCAAGGCTCTTTTCACGTTTGATGTGGAACACGGAATTGCTCTGCACGCAGTGCAGGGGAATCGGACCTCATCTCGGGGCGAGGGGGAAGTCTCATGGTTTTTCTCGAGTTGCGGCCGGAACCTGGGGTATATTCTCGAGTTACGACGGGGAGGGCCCTTCCTTACACGTGTTTGTTCAGCGACGTCAGGACTCCTGCATAGGTGCGAGGGACATGTCGGGATTCTCCTCGAGTCTTGGCATGGCAATTGGGACCTGTCTCCACGTGAGGCGGGAGACCCAGGGTCCCTTTCCACGTGTCACAGTGATCCTGGGACTCCTATCCATTTTCAAGAGCAGTCAGGCATCGTCTCCTTTGGAAGCATTGATCTTCGCGGACCTCTCGAGTTTTCAAAGGATGTGAGGCCTCCGGTCGCGATGAGGCGGAGGACTAGGTCTTTCTCTGTGGACTCCACAGGGGATTCAGACATTCCTTCGTCTTGGGAGATACAAGATGAGCCTGCATTCAATTCACTCCAGGGATATCTGGTCTTACTTCGAGTCACAGCATCTCGGTGTCCATTCCACTTGACGCCACAAACTCAGGGTCCCTCTCACATACCAGTAGCTGAGAGAAGCCTCCTCTTGAGGTGCTTGTGGAAAGTTGGTATTCCTCTTGAGTCGAAGCCAGGGACTAAGCTCTCATCTCGAGTTGATTTGGGGTCCACGGAGCCCTTTCGTGTTGCTCCAGTGACCTCAGGATCCCTCTAGACTTGAGACAGTGATCTTGGGTTTTCTGTGGAGTGCCATCAAGGAAATCAAGGCTCCTTTCACGTTTGATGTGGAACACGGAATTGCTGTGCACGCAGTGCAGAGGAATCGGGGGTCATCTCGCGGCGAGGGGGAAGTCTCATGGTTTTTCTCGAGTTGCGGCCGGAACCTGGGGTATATTCTCGAGTTACGACGGGGAGGGCCCTTCCAGACACGTGTTTGTTCAGCGACGTCAGGACTCCTGCCTAGGTGCGAGGGACAACTCGGGATTCTCCTCGAGCCTTGGCATGGCAATTGGGACGCGTCTCCACGTGAGGCGGGAGACCATGGGTCCCTTTCCACGTGCCACAGGGATCCTGGGACTCCTATCCATTTTCAAGAGGAATCAGGCATCGTCTCCTTTGGAAGCATTGATCTCCGTGGACGTCTCGAGTTTTCAAAGGATGTGAGGCCTCCAGTCGTGAAGAGGTGGAGAACTAGGTCTTCTCTGTGGTCTCCACAGGGGATTCAGACATCCCTTCATCTTGGGAGATGGAAGACGAGCCTGCATTCAATTCACTGCAGGGATATCCAGCCTTACGTAGAGTCAGAGCATCTCGGTGTCCATTGCACTTGAGGCCACAAACTCAGGGTCCCTCTCACATACCTGTAGCTGAGAGAAGCCTCCTCTTGAGGTGCTTGTGGAAAGTTGGTATTCCTCTTGAGTCGAAGCCAGGGACTAAGCTCTCATTTCGAGTTGATTTGGGGTCCACGGAGCCCTTTCCTGTTGCTACAGTGACCTCAGGATCCCTCTAGACTTGAGACAGTGATCTTGGGTTTTCTGTGGAGTGCCATCAAGGAAATCAAGGCTCCTTTCACGTTTGATGTGGAACATGGAATTGCTCTGCACGCAGTGCAGGGGAATCGGGCCTCATGTCGCGGCGAGGGGGAAGTCTCATGGTTTTTCTCGAGTTGCGGCCGGAACCTGGGGTATATTCTCGAGTTACGACGGGGAGGGCCCTTCCTGACACGTGTTTGTTCATCGACGTCAGGACTCCTGCCTAGGTGCGAGGGACACCTCGGGATTCTCTTCGAGTCTTGGTATGGCAAATGAGACGCGTCTCCACGTGAGGCGTGAGACCCAGGGTCCCTTTCCACGTGCCACAGGGATCCTGGGGCTCCTATCCATTCTCAAGAGGAGTCAGGCATCGTCTCCTTTGGAAGCATTGATCTCCGCGGACTTCTCGAGTTTTCAAAGGATGTGAGGCCTCCGTTCGCGTTGAGGCGGAGGACTAGGTCTTTCTCTGTGGTCTCCACAGGGGATTCAGACAACCCTTCGTCTTGGGAGATGCAAGACGAGCCTGCATTCAATTCACTGCAGGTATATCCGGCCTTACTTCGAGTCAGAGCATCTCGGTGTCCATTCCACTTGAGGCCACAAACTCAGGGTCCCTCTCACATACCTGTAGCTGAGAGAAGCCTCCTATTGAGGTGCTTTTGGAAAGTTGGTATTCCTCTTGAGTCGAAGCCAGGGACTAAGCTCTCATCTCGAGTTGATTTGGGGTCCACGGAGCCCTTTCGTGTTGCTCCAGTGACCTCAGGATCCCTCTAGACTTGAGACAGTGATCTTGGGTTTTCTCTGGAGTGTCATCAAGGAAATCAAGGCTCCTTTCACGTTTGATGTGGAACACGGAATTGCTCTGGACGCAGTGCATAGGAATCGCGCCTCATCTCGCGGCGAGGGGGAAGACTCATGGTTTCTCTCGAGTTGAGGCCGGAACCTGGGGTATATTCTCGAGTTACGATGGGGAGGTCCCTTCCATACACGGGTTTGTTCAGCGACGTAAGGACTCCAGCCTAGGTGCGAGGGACACCTCGGGATTCTCCTCGAGTCTTCGCATGGCATTTGGGACGCGTCTCCACTTGAGGCAGGAGACGCAGGGTCCCTTTCCACGTGTCACAGGGATCCTGGGACTCCTATCCATTTTCAAGAGGAGTCAGGCATCCTCTCCTTCGGAAGTATTGAACTCCGCAGACTTCTCGAGTTTTCAAAGGATATGAGGCCTCCGGTTGCGTTGAGGCGGAGGACTAGGTCTTTCTCTGTGGTCTGCACAGGGGATTCAGACAACCCTTCGTCTTGGGAGATGCAAGACGAGCCTGCATTCAATTCACTGCAGGGATATCCGGCCTTACTTCGAGTCAGAGCGTCTCGGTGTCCATTCCACTTGAGGCCACAAACTCAGGGTCCCTCTCACATACCTGTAGCTGAGAGAAGCCTCCTCTTGAGGTGCTTGTGGAAAGTTGGTATTCCTCTTGAGTCGAAGCCAGGGACTAAGCTCTCATCTCGAGTTGATTTGGGGTCCACGGAGCCCTTTCGTGTTGCTACAGTGACCTCAGGATCCCTCTAGACTTGAGACAGTGATCTTGGGTTTTCTCTGGAGTGCCATCAAGGAAATCAAGACTCCTTTCTTGTTTGATGTGGAACACGGAATTGCTCTGCACGCAGTGCAGGGGAATCGGGCCTCATGTCGCGGCGAGGGGGAAGTCTCATGGTTTTTCTCGAGTTGCGGCCGGAACCTGGGGTATATTCTCGAGTTACGACGGGGAGGGCCCTTCCAGACTCGTGTTTGTTCAGCGACGTCAGGACTCCTGCCTAGGTGCGAGGGACTCCTCGGGATTCTCCTCTAGTCTTGGCATGGCAATTGGGACGCGTCTCCACGCGCGGCGGGAGACCCAGGGTCCCTTTCCACGTGCCACAGGGATCCTGGGACTCCTATCCATTTTCAAGAGGAGTCAGGCATCCTCTCCTTCGGAAGTATTGAACTCCGCAGACTTCTCGAGTTTTCAAAGGATATGAGGCCTCCGGTTGCGTTGAGGCGGAGGACTAGGTCTTTCTCTGTGGTCTGCACAGGGGATTCAGACAACCCTTCGTCTTGGGAGATGCAAGACGAGCCTGCATTCAATTCACTGCAGGGATATCCGGCCTTACTTCGAGTCAGAGCGTCTCGGTGTCCATTCCACTTGAGGCCACAAACTCAGGGTCCCTCTCACATACCTGTAGCTGAGAGAAGCCTCCTCTTGAGGTGCTTGTGGAAAGTTGGTATTCCTCTTGAGTCGAAGCCAGGGACTAAGCTCTCATCTCGAGTTGATTTGGGGTCCACGGAGCCCTTTCGTGTTGCTCCAGTGACCTCAGGATCCCTCTAGACTTGAGACAGTGATTTTGGGTATTCTCTGGAGTGCCATCAAGGAAATCAAGGCTCCTTTCACGTTTGATGTGGAACACGGAATTGCTCTGCACGAAGTGCAGGGGAATCGGGCCTCATCTCGCGGCGAGGGGGAAGTCTCATGGTTTTTCTCGAGTTGCGGCCGGAACCTGGGGTATATTCTCGAGTTACGACGGGGAGGGCCCTTCCAGACACGTGTTTGTTCAGCGACGTCAGGACTCCTGCCTAGGTGCGAGGGACACCTTGGGATTGTCCTCGAGTCTTGGCATGGCAATTGGGATGCGTCTCCACGTGAGGCGGGAGACCCAGGGTCCCTTTCGACGTGCCACAGGGATCCTGGGACTCCTATCCGTTTTCAAGAAGAGTCAGGCATCTTCTCCTTTGCAAGCATTGATCTCCGCGGACCTCTCGAGTTTTCAAAGGATGTGAGGCCTTCGGTCTCGATGAGGCGGAGAACGAGGTCTTTCTCTGTGGTCTCCACAGGGGATTCAGACAACCCTTCGTCTTGGGAGATGCAAGACGATCCTGCATTCAATTCACTGCAGGGATATCCGGCCTTACTTCGAGTCAGAGCATCTCGGTGTCCATTCCACTTGAGGCCACAAACTCAGGGTCCCTCTCACATACCTGTGGCTGAGAGAAGCCTCCTCTTGAGGTGCTTGTGGAAAGTTGGTATTCCTCTTGAGTCGAAGCCAGGGACTAAGCTCTCATCTCGAGTTGATTTGGGGTCCACAGAGCCCTTTCTTGTTGCTCCAGTGACCTCAGGATCCCTCTAGACTTGAGACAGTGATCTTGGGTTTTCTCTGTAGTGCCGTCAAGGAAATCAAGGCTCCTTTCACGTTTGATGTGGAACACGGAATTGCTCTGCACGCAGTGCAGGCGAATCGGGCCTCATCTCGCGGCGAGGGGGAAGTCTCATGGTTTTTCTCGAGTTGCGGCCGGAACTTGGGGTATATTCTCGAGTTAGAACGGGGAGGGCCCTTCCAGACACGTGTTTGTTCAGCGACGTCAGGACTCCTGCCTAGGTGCGAGGGACACCTCGGGATTCTCCTCTAGTCTTGGCATGGCAATTGCGCCGCGTCTCCACGTGTTGCGGGAGACCCAGTGTCCCTTTCCACGTGCTACAGTAATCCTGGGACTCCTATCCATTTTCAAGAGGAGTCAGGCATCGTCTCCTTTGGAAGCATTGATCTCTGCAGACCTCTCGAGTTTTCAAAGGATGTGAGGCCTCCGGTCACGATGAGGCGGAGGACTAGGTCTTTCTCTGTGGTCTCCACAGGGGATTCAGACATCCCTCCTTCTTGGGAGATGCAAGACGAGCCTGCATTCAATTCGCTGCAGGGATATCCGGCCTTATTTCGAGTCAGAGCATCTCGGTGTCCATTGCACTTGAGGCCACACATTCAGGGTTCCTCTCACATACCTGTAGCTGAGAGAAACTTCCTCTTGAGGTGCTTGTGCAAAGTTGGTATTCCTCTTGAGTCTAAGCCAGGGACTAAGCTCTCATCTCGAGTTGATTTGGGGTCCTTGGAGCCCTTTCGTGTTGCTCCAGTGACCTCAGGATCACTCTAGACTTGAGACACTGATCTTGGGTTTTCTCTGGAGTGCCATCAAGGAAATCAAGGCTCCTTTCATTTTTGATATGAAATACGGAATTGCTCTGCACGCAGGGCAGGGGAATCGGGCCTCAACTCGCGGCGAGGGGGAAGTCTCGTGGTTTTTCTCGAGTTGCGGCCGGAACCTGGGGTATATTCCAGAGTTACGACGTGGAGGTGACTTCCAGACACGTGTTTGTTCAGCGACGTCAGGACTCCTGCCTAGGTGCGAGGGACACCTCGGGATTCTCCTCGAGTCTGGCATCGCAATTGGGACGTGTCTCCACGTGAGGCGGGAGACCCAGGTTCCCTTTCCAAGTGCCACAGTGATCCTGGGACTCCTATCCATTTTTAAGAAAAGTCAGGCATCGTCTCCTTTAGAAGCATTGATCTCTTCAGACCTCTCGAATTTTCAAAGGATGTGAGGCCTCCGGTCGCGATGAGGTGGAGGAGTAGGTCTTTCTCTGTGGTCTCCACAGGGGATTCAGACAACCCTTCGTCTTGGGAGATGCAAGACGAGCCTGCATTCAATTCACTGCAGGGATATCCGGCCTTACTTCGAGTCAGAGCATCTCGGTGTCCATTCCACTTGAGGCCACAAACTCAGGGTCCCTCTCACATACCTGTAGCTGAGAGAAGCCTCCTCTTGAGTTGCTTGTGGAAAGTTGGTATTCCTCTTGTGTCGAAGCCAGGGACTAAGCTCTCATCTCGAGTTGATTTGGGGTCCATGGAGCCCTTTCATGTTGCTCCAGTGACCTCAGGATCTTTCTAGACTTGAGACAGTGATCTTGGGTTTTCTCTGGAGTGCCATCAAGGAAATCATGGCTACTCTCACGTTTGATGTGGAAAACGGAATTGCTCTGCATGCAGTGCAGGGGAATCGGGCTTCAACTCGCGGCGAGGGGGAAATCTCATGGTTTTTCTCGAGTTGCGGCCGGAACCTGGGGTATATTCTCGAGTTACAACGGGGAGGGCCCTTCCAGACACGTGTTTGTTCAGCGACGTCAGGACTCCTGCCTAGGTGCGAGGGACACCTCGGGATTCTCCTCGAGTCTTGGCATGGCAATTGGGACGCGTCTCCACGTGAGGCGGGAGATCCAGTGTCCCTTTCCACGTGCCACAGGGATCCTGGGACTCCTATCCATTTTCAAGAGGAGTCAGGCATCGTCTCCTTTGGAAGCATTGATCTCCGCAGACCTCTCGAGTTTTCAAAGGATGTGAGGCCTCTGGTCGCGATGAGGCGGAGAACTCGGTCTTTCTCTGTGGTCTCCACAGGGGATTCAGACATCCCTTCTTCTTGGGAGATGCAAGACGAGCCTGCATTCAATTCACTGCAGGGATATCCGGCCTTACTTCGAGTCAGAGCATCTCGGTGTCCTTTCCACTTGAGGCCACAAACTCGGGGTCCCTCAATATACCTGTAGCTGAGAGAAGCCTCCTCTTGAGGTGCTTGTGGAAAGTTGGTATTCCTCTTGAGTCTAAGCCAGGGACTAAGCTCTCATCTCGAGTTGATTTGGGGTCCACGAAGCCATTTTATGTTGCTCCAGTGACCTCAGGATCCCTCTAGACTTGAGACAGTGATCTTGGGTTTTCTCTGGAGTGCCATCAAGGAAATCAAGGCTCCTTTCACGTTTGATGAGGAACACGGAATTGCTCTGCATGCAGTGCAGGGGAATCGGGCCTCAACTCGCGGCGAGGGGGAAATCTCATGGTTTTTCTCGAGTTGCGGCCGGAACCTGGGGTATAATCTCGAGTTACGACGGGGAGGGCCCTTCCAGACACGTGTTTGTTCAGCGACGTCAGGACTCCTGCCTAGGTGCCAGGGACACCTCTGGATTTTCCTCGAGTCTTGACTTGGCAATTGGGACGCGTCTCCACATGAGGCGGGAGACCCAGGGTCCCTTTCCACGTGCCACACGGATCCTGGGACTCCTATCCATTTTCAAGAGGAGTCAGGCATCGTCTCCTTTGGAAGCATTGATCTCCGCGGTCCTCTCGAGTTTTCAAAGCATGTGAGGCTTCCCGTCGCGATGAGGCGGAGAACTGGGTCTTTCTCTGTGGTCTCCACAGGGGATTCAGACATCCCTTCGTCTTGGGAGATGCAAGACGAGCCTGCATTCAATTCACTGCAGGGATATCCGGCCTTACTTCGAGTCAGAGCATCTCGGTGTCCATTCCACTTGAGGCCACAAACTCAGGGTCCCTCTCACATACCTGTAGCTGAGAGAAGCCTCGTCTTGAGTTGCTTGTGGAAAGTTGGTATTCCACTTGTGTCGAAGCCAGGGAGTAAGCTCTCATCTCGAGTTGATTTGGGGTCCATGGAGCCCTTTCATGTTGCTCCAGTGACCTCAGGATCCCTCTAGACTTGAGTCAGTGATCTTGGGTTTTCTCTGGAGTGCCATCAAGGAAATCAAGGCTCCTTTCACGTTTGATGTGGAAAACGGAATTGCTCTGCACGCAGTGCAGGGGAATCGGGCCTCATCTCGCGGCGAGGGGGAAATCTCATGGTTTTCCTCGAGTTGCGGCCGGAACTTGGGGTATATTCTCGAGTTACGACGGGGAGGGCCCTTCCAGACATGTGTTTGTTCAGCGACGTCAGGACTCCTGCCTAGGTGCGAGGGACACCTCGGGATTCTCCTCGAGACTTGGCATGGCAATTGGGCCGCGTCTCCACGTGTGGCGGGAGACCCAGTGTCCCTTTCCACGTGCCACAGTAATCCTGGGGCTCCTATCCATTTTCAAGAGGAGTCAGGCATCGTCTCCTTTGGAAGCATTGATCTCTGCAGACCTCTCGAATTTTCAAAGGATGTGAGGCCTCCGGTCACGATGAGGCGGAGGACTAGGTCTTTCTCTGTCATCTCCACAGGGGATTCAGACATCCCTTCGTCTTGGGATATGCAAGACGAGCCTGCATTCAATTCACTGCAGGGATATCCGGCCTTACTTCGAGTCAGAGCATCTCGGTGTCCATTGCACTTGAGGCCACAAATTCAGGGTTCCTCTCACATACCTGTAGCTGAGAGAAGCTTCCTCTTGAGGTGCTTGTGCAAAGTTGGTATTCCTCTTGAGTCTAAGCCAGGGACTAAGCTCTCATCTCGAGTTGATTTGGGGTCCTTGGAGCCCTTTCGTGTTGCTCCAGTGACCTCAGGATCCCTCTAGACTTGAGACACTGATCTTGGGTTTTCTCTGGAGTGCCATCAAGGAAATCAAGGCTCCTTTCATTTTTGATGTGGAATACGGAATTGCTCTGCACGCAGGGCAGGGGAATCGGGCCTCATCTCGCGGCGAGGGGGAAGTCTCATGGTTTTTCTCGAGTTGCGGCCGGAACCTGGGGTATATTCTCGAGTTACGACGGGGAGGTCCCTTCAAGACACGTGTTTGTTCAGCGACGTCAGGACTCCTGCCTAGGTGCGAGGGACACCTCGGGATTCTCCTCGAGTCTTGCATGGCAATTGGGACGTGTCTCCACGTGAGGCGGGAGACCCAGGGTCCCTTTCCAAGTGTCACAGTGATCCTGGGACCCCTATTCATTTTCAAGAAGAGTCAGGCATCGTCTCCTTTATAAGCATTGATCTCTTCAGACCTCTCGAGTTTTCAAAGGATGTGAGGCCTCCGGTCGCGATGAGGCGGAGGAGTAGGTCTCTCTCTGTGGTCTCCACAGGGGATTCAGACAACCCTTCGTCTTGGTAGATGCAAGACGAGCCTGCATTCAATTCACTGCAGGGATATCCGGCCTTACTTCGAGTCAGAGCATCTCGGTGTCCATTCCACATGAGGCCACAAACTCAGGGTCCCTCTCACATACCTGTAGCTGAGAGAAGCCTCCTCTTGAGTTGCTTGTGGAAAGTTGGTATTCCTCTCGTGTCGAAGCCAGGGACTAACCTCTCATCTCGAGTTGATTTGGGGTCCATGGAGCCCTTTCATTTTGCTCCAGTGACCTCAGGATCCCTCTAGACTTGAGACAGTGATCTTGGGTTTTCTCTGGAGTGCCATGAAGGAAATCAAGGCTCCTTTCACGTTTTATGTGGAAAATGGAATTGCTCTGCATGCAGTGCAGGGGCATCGGGCCTCATCTCGCGGCGAGGGGGAAGTCTCATGGTTTTTCTCGAGTTGCGGCCGGAACCTGGGGTATATTCTCGAGTTACGACGGGGAGGGCCCTTCCAGACACGTGTTTGTTCAGCGAAGTCAGGACTCCTGCCTAGGTGCGAGGGACACCTCGGGATTCTCCTCGAGTCTTGGCATGGCAATTGGGACGCGTCTCCACGTGAGGCGGGAGACCCAGGGTCCCTTTCCACGTGCCACAGGGATGCTGGGACACCTATCCATTTTCAAGAGGAGTCAGGCATCGTCTCCTTCGGAAGTATTGATCTCCGCGGACCTCTCGAGTTTTCAAAGGATGTGAGGCCTCCGGTTGCGTTGAGGTGGAGGACTAGGTCTTTCTCTGTGGTCTCCACAGGGGATTCAGACATCCCTTCATCTTGGGAGATGCAAGACGAGCCTGCATTCAATTCACTGCCGGGATATCCGGCCTTACTTCGAGTCAGAGCATCTCGGTGTCCATTCCAATTGAGGCCACAAACTCAGGGTCCCTCAAATATACCTGTAGCTGAGAGAAGCCTCCTCTTGAGGTGCTTGTGGAAAGTTGGTATTCCACTTGAGTTGAAGCCAGGGACTAAGCTCTCATCTCGAGTTGATTTGGAGTCCACGGAGCCCTTTCCTATTGGTCCAGTGACCTCAGATTCCTCTAGACTTGAAACAGTGATCTTGGGTTTTCTCTGGAGTGCCATCAAGGAAATCAAGGCTCCTTTCAAGTTTGATGTGGAACACGGAATTGCTCTGCACGCAGTGCAGGGGAATCAGGCATCATCTCGCGGCAAGGGGGATGTCTCATGGTTTTTCTCAAGTTGCGGCTGAAACCTGGGGTATATTCTCAAGTTACGATGAGGAGGGCCCTTCCAGACACGTGTTTGTTCAGGGACGTCAGGACTCCTGCCTAGGTGCGAGGGACACCTTGGGATTCTCCTCGAGTCTTGGCATGGCAATTCGGATGCGTCTCCACGTGAGGCGGGAGACCCAGTGTCCCTTTCCACGTGCCACAGGGATCCTGGGACTCCTATCCATTTTCAAGAGGAGTCAGGCATCGTCTCCTTTGGAAACATTGATCTCCGCGGACCTCTCGAGTTTTCAAAGGATGTGAGGCCTCCGCTCGCGATGAGGCGGAGAATTAGGTCTTTCTCTGTGGTCTCCACAGGGGATTCAGACATCCCTTCGTCTTGGGAGATGCAAGATGAGCCTGCATTCAATTCACTGCAGGGATATCCAGTCTTACTTCGAGTCAGAGCATCTCGGTGTCCATTCCACTTGATGCCACAAACTCAGGGTCACTCTCACATACCTGTAGCTGAGAGAAGCCTCCTCTTGAGGGGCTTGTGGAAAGTTCGTATTCCTCTTGAGTTGAAGCCAGGGACTAAGCTCTCATCTCGAGTTGATTTGGGGTCCACGGAGCCCTTTCGTGTTGGTCCAGTGACCTCAGGATCCCTCTAGACTTGAAACAGTGATCTTGGGTTTTCTTTGGAGTGCCATCAAGGAAATCAAGGCTCCTTTCACGTTTGATGTCGAACACGGAATTGCTCTGCATGCAGTGCAGGGGAATCGGGCCTCAACTCGCGGCGAGGGGTAAATCTCATGGTATTTTTCAGTTGTGGCCGGAACCTGGGATATATTCTCGAGTTACGACAGGGAGGGCCCTTCCAGACACGTGTTTGTTGAGCGACGTCAGGACTCCTGCCTAAGTGCGAGGGACACCTCGGGATTCTCCTCGAGTCTTGCCATGGCAATGGGGACGCGTCTCCACGTGAGGCGGGAGACCCAGGGTCCCTTGTCACGTGCCACAGGAATCCTGGGACTCCTATCCATTTTCAAGAGGAGTCAGGCATCGTCTCCTTTGGAAGCATTGATCTCCGCGGACCTCTCGAGTTTTCAAAGGATGTGAGGCCTCCGTTCGCGATGAGGCGGAGAACTCGGTCTTTCTCTGTGGTCTCCACAGGGGATTCACACATCCCTTCGTCTTGGGAGATGCAAGAGGAGCCTGCATTCAATTCACTGCAGGCATATCCGGCCTTACTTCGAGTCAGAGCATCTCGGTGTCCATTCCACTTGAGGCCACAAACTCAGGGTCCCTCAAATATACCTGTAGCTGAGAGAAGCCTCCTCTTGAGGTGCTTGTGGAAAGTTGGTATTCCTCTTGAGTCAAAGCCAGGGACTAAGCTCTCATCTCGAGTTGATTTGGGGTCCACGGAGCCCTTTCTTGTTGCTCCAGTGACCTCAGGATCCCTCTAGACTTGAGACAGTGATCTTGGGTTTTCTCTGGAGTGCCATCAAGGAAATCAAGGCTCCTTTCTTTTTTGATGTGGAATACGGAATTGCTCTGCACGCAGGGCAGGGGAATCGGGCCTCATCTCGCGGCGAGGGGGAAGTCTCATGGTTTTTCTCGAGTTGCGCCCAGAACCTTGGGTATATTCTCGAGTTACGACGGGGAGGGCCCTTCAGACACGTGTTTGTTCACTGACGTCAGGACTCCTGCCTAGGTGCGAGGGACACCTCGGGATTCTCCTCGAGTCTTGGCATGGCAATTGGGACGCCTCTCCACGTGAGGCGGGAGACCCAGTGTCCCTTTCCACGTGCCACAGGGATCCTGGGACTCCTATCCATTTTCAAGAGGAGTCAGGCATCGTTTCCTTTGGAAGCATTGATCTCCGCGGACCTCTCGAGTTTTCAAAGGATGTGAGGCCTCCGCTCGCGATGACGCGGAGAATTAGGTCTTTCTCTGTGGTCTCCACAGGGGATTCAGACATTCCTTCGCCTTGGGAGATGCAAGACGAGCCTGCATTCAATTCACTGCAGGGATATCCGGCCTTACATCGAGTCAGAGCATCTCGGTGTCCATTCCATTTGAGGCCACAAACTCAGGGGCCCTCTCACATACCTGTAGCTGAGAGAAGCCTCCTCTTGAGGTGCTTGTGGAAAGTTGGTATTCTTCTTGAGTCGAAGCCAGGGACTAAACTCTCATCTCGAGTTGATTTCGGGTCCACAGAGCCCTTTCGTGTTGCTACAGTGACCTCAGGATCCCTCTAGACTTGAAACAGTGATCTTGGGTTTTCTCTGGAGTGCCATCAAGGAAATCAAGGCTCCTTTCACGTTTGATGTCGATCACGGAATTGCTCTGCATGCAGTTCAGGGGAATCGGGCCTCAACTCGCGGCGAGGGGTAAATCTCATGGTTTTGTTCAGTTGCGGCCGGAACCTGGGATATATTTTCGAGTTACGACGGGGAGGGCCCTTCCAGACACGTGTTTGTTGAGCGACGTCAGGACTCCTGCCTAGGTGCGAGGGACACCTCGGGATTCTCCTCGAGTCTTGGCATGGCATTTTGGACACGTCTCCACGTGAGGCGGGAGACCCAGGGTCCCTTTTCACGTGCCACAGGGATCCTGGGACTCCTATCCATTTTCAAGAGGAGTCAGGCATCGTCTCCTTTGGAAGCATTGATCTCCTCGGACCTCTCGAGTTTTCAAAGGATGTGAGGCCTCCGGTCGCGATGAGGCGGAGAACTCGGTCTTTCTCTGTGGTCTCCCCAGCGGATTCAGACAACCCTTCGTCTTGGGAGATGCAAGATGAGCCTACATTCAATTCACTGCAGGGATATCCGGCCTTACTTCGAGTCAGAGCATCTCGGTGTCCATTCCACTTGAGGCAACAAACTCAGGGTCCCTCTCACATACCTGTAGCTGAGAGAAGCCTCCTCTTGAGGTGCTTGTGGAAAGTTCGTATTCCTCTTGAGTCGAAGCCAGGGACTAAGCTCTCATCTCGAGTTGATTTGGGGTCCATGGAGCCCTTTGGTGTTGCTCCAGTGACCTCAGGATCCCTCTAGACTTGAGACACTGATCTTGGGTTTTCTCTGGAGTGCCATCAAGGAAATCAAGGCTCCTTTCACGTTTGATGTGGAACACGGCATTGCTCTGCACACAGGGCAGGGGAAATGGGCCTCATCCCGCGGCGAGGGGGAAGTCTCATGGTTTTTCTCGAGTTGCGGCCGGAACCTGTGGTATATTCTCGAGTTACGACGGGGAGGGCCCTTCCAGACACGTGTTTGTTCAGCGACGTCAGGACTCCTGCCTAGGTGCGAGGGACAACTCGGGATTCTCCTCGAGTTTTGGCATGGCAATTGAGACGCGTCTCCACGTGAGGCGGGAGACCCAGTGTCCCTTTCCACGTGCCACACGTATCCTGTGACTCCTATCCATTTTCAAGAGGAGTCAGGCATCGTCTGCTTTGGAAGCATTGATCTCCGAGGACCTCTTGAGTTTTCAAAGGATCCGAGGCCTCCGTTCGCGATGAGGCGGAGAACTAGGTCTTTCTCTGTGGTCTCCACAGGGGATTCAGACATCCCTTCGTCTTGGGAGATTCAAGACGGGACGGCATTCAATTCACTGAAGGGATATCCGGCCTTACTTCAAGTCAGAGCATCTCATTGTCCATTCCACATGAGGCCACAAATTCAGGGTCCCTCTCACATACCTGTAGCTGAGAGAAGCCTCCTCTTGAGGTGCTTGTGGAAACTTGGTATTCCTCTTGAGTCGAAGCCAGGGACTAAGCTCTCATCTCGAGTTGATTTGGGTTCCACGGAGCCCTTTGGTGTTGCAACAGTGACCTCAGGATCCCTCTAGACTTGAGACAGTGATCTTGGGTTTTCTCTGGAGTGCCATCAAGGAAATCAAGTCTCCTTTCACGTTTGATGTGGAACACGGAATTGCTCTGCATGCAGTGCAGGGGCATCGGGCCTCATCTCGCGCCGAGGGGGAAGTCTCATGGTTTTTCTCGAGTTGCGGCCGGAACCTGGGGTATATTCTCGAGTTACGACGGGGAGGGCCCTTCCAGACACGTGTTTGTTCAGCGACGTCAGGACTCCTGCCTAGGTGCGACGGACACCTCGGGATTCTCCTCGAGTCTTGGCATGGCAATTGGGACGCGTCTCCACGTGAGGCGGGAGACCCAGTGTCCCTTTCCACGTGCCACAGGGATCCTGGGACTCCTATCCATTTTCAAGAGGAGTCAGGCATCGGCTCCTTTGGAAGCATTGATCTCCGCGGACCTCTCGAGTTTTCAAAGGATGTGAGGCCTCCGGACGCGATGAGGCGGAGAACTAGGTCTTTCTCTGTGGTCTCCACAGGGGATTCAGACATCCCTTCGTCTTGGGAGATGCAAGATGAGCCTGCATTCAATTCACTGCAGGGATATCCGGCCTTACTTCGAGTCAGAGCATCTCGGTGTCCATTCCACTTGAGGCAACAAACTCAGGGTCCCTCTCACATACCTGTAGCTGAGAGAAGCCTCCTCTTGAGGGGCTTGTGGAAAGTTCGTATTCCTCTTGAGTCGAAGCCAGGGACTAAGCTCTCATCTCGAGTTGATTTGGGGTCCATGGAGCCCTTTCGTGTTGCTCCAGTGACCTCAGGATCCCTCTAGACTTGAGACAGTTATCTTGGGTTTTCTCTGGAGTGCCATCAAGGAAATCAAGGCTCCTTTCAAGTTTGATGTGGAACACGGAATTGCTCTGCCCGCAGTGCAGGGGAATCGGGCCTCATCTCGCGGCAAGGGGGATGTCTCATGGTTTTTCTCAAGTTGCGGCTGAAACCTGGAGTATATTCTCGAGTTACGACGGGGAGGGCCCTTCCAGACACGTGTTTGTTCAGCGACGTCAGGACTCCTGCCTAGGTGCGAGGGACACCTCGGGAATCTCCTCGAGTCTTGGCATGGCAATTGGGACGCGTCTCCACGTGAGGCGGGAGACCCAGGGTCACTTTCCACGTGCCACAGGGATCCTGGGACTCCTATCCATATTCAAGAAGAGTCAGGCATCTTCTCCTTTGGAAGCATTGATTTCCGCGGACCTCTCGAGTTTTCAAATTATGTGAGGCCTTCGGTCTCGATGAGGCGGAGAACGAGGTCTTTCTCTGTGGTCTCCACAGGGGATTCAGACAACCCTTCGTCTTGGGAGATGCAAGACGATCCTGCATTCAATTCACTTCAGGGATATCCGGCCTTACTTCGAGTCAGAGCATCTCGGTGTCCATTCCACTTGAGGCCACAAACTCAGGGTCCCTCTCACATACCTGTAGCTGAGAGAAGCCTCCTCTTGAGGTGCTTGTGGAAAGTTGGTATTCCTCTTGAGTCGAAGCCAGGGACTAAACTCTCATCTCGAGTTGATTTGGTGTCCACGGAGCCCTTTCGTGTTGTTCCAGTGACCTCAGGATCCCTCTAGACTTGAGACAGTGAACTTGGGTTTTCTCTGGAGTGCCATCAAGGAAATCAAGGCTCCTTTCACGTTTGATGTGGAACACGGAATTGCTCTGCATGCAGTGCAGGGGCATCGGGCCTCATCTCGCGGCGAGGGGGAAGTCTCATGGTTTTTCTCGAGTTGCGGCTGGAACCTGGGCTATATTCTCGAGTTACGACGGGGAGGGCCCTTCCAGACACGTGTTTGTTCAGCGAGGTAAGGACTCCTGCCTAGGTGCGAGAGAAACCTCGGGATTCTCCTCGAGTCTTGGCATGGCAATTGGGACGCGTCTCCACGTGAGGCGGGAGACCCAGGGTCCCTTTCCACGTGCCACAGGGATCCTGGGACTCCTATCCATTTTCAAGAGGAGTCAGGCATCGTCTCCTTCGGAAGTATTGATCTCCGTGGACCTCTCGAATTTTCAAAGGATATGAGGCCTCCGGTTGCGTTGAGGTGGAGGACAAGGTCTTTCTCTGTGGTCTCCACAGGGGATTCAGACATCCCTTCGTCTTGGGAGATGCAAGACGAGCCTGCATTCAATTCACTGCAGGGATATCCGGCCTTACTTCGAGTCAGAGCCTCTCGGTGTCCATTCCACTTGTGGCCACAAACTCAGGGTAACTCTCACATACTTGTAGCTGAGAGAAGCCTCCTCTTGAGGTGCTTGTGGAAAGTTGGTATTCCTCTTGAGTCGAAGCCAGGGACTAAGCTCGCATTGCGAGTTCATTTGGGGTCCACGAAGCCCTTTCGTGTTGCTCCAGTGACCTCAGGATCCCTCTAGACTTGAGACAGTGATCTTGGGTTTTCTCTGGATTGCAATCAAGTAAATCAAGGCTCCTTTCACGTTTGATGTGGAACACGGAATTGCTCTGCATGCAGGGCAGGGGATTCGGGCCTCAAATCGCGGCGAGGGAGAAATCTCATGGTTTTTCTCGAGTTGCGGCCGGAACCTGGGGTATATTCTCGAGTTACGATGGGGAGGGCCCTTCCAGACACGTGTTTGTTCAGCGACGTCAGGACTCCTGCCTAGGTGCGAGGGACACCTCGGGATTCTCCTCGAGTCTTGGCATGGCAATTGGGACGCGTCTCCACGTGAGGCGGGAGACCCAGTGTCCCTTTCCACGTGCCACAGGGATCCTGGGACTCCTATCCATTTTCAAGAGGAGTCAGGCATCGGCTCCTTTGGAAGCATTGATCTCCGCGGACCTCTCGAGTTTTCAAAGGATGTGAGGCCTCCGGACGCGATGAGGCGGAGAACTAGGTCTTTCTCTGTGGTCTCCACAGGGGATTCAGACATCCCTTCATCTTGGGAGATGCAAGATGAGCCTGCATTCAATTCACTGCAGGGATATCCGGCCTTACTTCGAGTCAGAGCATCTCGGTGTCCATTCCACTTGAGGCAACAAACTCAGGGTCCCTCTCACATACCTGTAGCTGAGAGAAGCCTCCTCTTGAGGGGCTTGTGGAAAGTTCGTATTCCTCTTGAGTCGAAGCCAGGGACTAAGCTCTCATCTCGAGTTGATTTGGGGTCCATGGAGCCCTTTCGTGTTGCTCCAGTGACCTCAGGATCCCTCTAGACTTGAGACAGTTATCTTGGGTTTTCTCTGGAGTGCCATCAAGGAAATCAAGGCTCCTTTCAAGTTTGATGTGGAACACGGAATTGCTCTGCCCGCAGTGCAGGGGAATCGGGCCTCATCTCGCGGCAAGGGGGATGTCTCATGGTTTTTCTCAAGTTGCGGCTGAAACCTGGAGTATATTCTCGAGTTACGACGGGGAGGGCCCTTCCAGACACGTGTTTGTTCAGCGACGTCAGGACTCCTGCCTAGGTGAGAGGGACACCTCGGGAATCTCCTCGAGTCTTGGCATGGCAATTGGGACGCGTCTCCACGTGAGGCGGGAGACCCAGGGTCACTTTCCACGTGCCACAGGGATCCTGGGACTCCTATCCATATTCAAGAAGAGTCAGGCATCTTCTCCTTTGGAAGCATTGATCTCCGCGGACCTCTCGAGTTTTCAAATTATGTGAGGCCTTCGGTCTCGATGAGGCGGAGAACGAGGTCTTTCTCTGTGGTCTCCACAGGGGATTCAGACAACCCTTCGTCTTGGGAGATGCAAGACGATCCTGCATTCAATTCACTTCAGGGATATCCAGCCTTACTTCGAGTCAGAGCATCTCGGTGTCCATTCCACTTGAGGCCACAAACTCAGGGTCCCTCTCACATACCTGTAGCTGAGAGAAGCCTCCTCTTGAGGTGCTTGTGGAAAGTTGGTATTCCTCTTGAGTCGAAGCCAGGGACTAAGCTCTCATCTCGAGTTGATTTGGGGTCCATGGAGCCCTTTCGTGTTGCTCCAGTGACCTCAGGATCCCTCTAGACTTGAGACAGTTATCTTGGGTTTTCTCTGGAGTGCCATCAAGGAAATCAAGGCTCCTTTCAAGTTTGATGTGGAACACGGAATTGCTCTGCCCGCAGTGCAGGGGAATCGGGCCTCATCTTGCGGCAAGGGGGATGTCTCATGGTTTTTCTCAAGTTGCGGCTGAAACCTGGAGTATATTCTCGAGTTACGACGGGGAGGGCCCTTCCAGACACGTGTTTGTTCAGCGACGTCAGGACTCCTGCCTAGGTGCGAGGGACACCTCGGGAATCTCCTCGAGTCTTGGCATGGCAATTGGGACGCGTCTCCACGTGAGGCGGGAGACCCAGGGTCACTTTCCACGTGCCACAGGGATCCTGGGACTCCTATCCATATTCAAGAAGAGTCAGGCATCTTCTCCTTTGGAAGCATTGATCTCCGCGGACCTCTCGAGTTTTCAAATTATGTGAGGCCTTCGGTCTCGATGAGGGGGAGAACGAGGTCTTTCTCTGTGGTCTCCACAGGGGATTCAGACAACCCTTCGTCTTGGGAGATGCAAGACGATCCTGCATTCAATTCACTTCAGGGATATCCGGCCTTACTTCGAGTCAGAGCATCTCGGTGTCCATTCCACTTGAGGCCACAAACTCAGGGTCCCTCTCACATACCTGTAGCTGAGAGAAGCCTCCTCTTGAGGTGCTTGTGGAAAGTTGGTATTCCTCTTGAGTCGAAGCCAGGGACTAAACTCTCATCTCGAGTTGATTTGGTGTCCACGGAGCCCTTTCGTGTTGTTCCAGTGACCTCAGGATCCCTCTAGACTTGAGACAGTGAACTTGGGTTTTCTCTGGAGTGCCATCAAGGAAATCAAGGCTCCTTTCACGTTTGATGTGGAACACGGAATTGCTCTGCATGCAGTGCAGGGGCATCGGGCCTCATCTCGCGGCGAGGGTAAGTCTCATGGTTTTTCTCGAGTTGCGGCTGGAACCTGGGCTATATTCTCGAGTTACGACGGGGAGGGCCCTTCCAGACACGTGTTTGTTCAGCGAGGTCAGGACTCCTGCCTAGGTGCGAGAGAAAACTCGGGATTCTCCTCGAGTCTTGGCATGGCAATTGGGACGCGTCTCCACGTGAGGCGGGAGACCCAGGGTCCCTTTCCACGTGCCACAGGGATCCTGGGACTCCTATCCATTTTCAAGAGGAGTCAGGCATCGTCTCCTTCGGAAGTATTGATCTCCGTGGACCTCTCGAATTTTCAAAGGATATGAGGCCTCCGGTTGCGTTGAGGTGGAGGACTAGGTCTTTCTCTGTGGTCTCCACAGGGGATTCAGACATCCCTTCGTCTTGGGAGATGCAAGACGAGCCTGCATTCAATTCACTGCAGGGATATCCGGCCTTACTTCGAGTCAGAGCCTCTCGGTGTCCATTCCACTTGTGGCCACAAACTCAGGGTAACTCTCACATACTTGTAGCTGAGAGAAGCCTCCTCTTGAGGTGCTTGTGGAAAGTTGGTATTCCTCTTGAGTCGAAGCCAGGGACTAAGCTCGCATCGCGAGTTCATTTGGGGTCCACGAAGCCCTTTCGTGTTGCTCCAGTGACCTCAGGATCCCTCTAGACTTGAGACAGTGATCTTGGGTTTTCTCTGGAGTTCAATCAAGGAAATCAAGGGTCCTTTCTCATTTGATGTGGAACACGGAATTGCTCTGCACGCACTGCAGTGAAATCTGGCCTCATCTCGCGGCGAGGGGGAAGTCTCATAATTTTTCTAGAGTTTTGGCCAGAACCTGGGGTATATTCTTGAGTTACGACGGGGAGGGCCCTTCCAGACACTTGTTTGTTCAGCGACATCAGGACTCCTGCCTAGGTGCGAGGGACACCTCGGGATTCTCCTCGAGTCTTGCCATGGCAATTGGGAGGCGTCTACACGTGAGGCGGGAGACCCAGGGCCCCTTTCCACGTGCCACAGGGATCCTGGGTCTCCTATCAATTTTCAAGAGGAGTCAGGCATCGTCTCCTTTGGAAGCATTGATGTCCGCGGACCTCTCGAGTTTTCAAAGGATGTGAGGCCTCCGGTCGCGATGAGGCGGAGAACTAGGTCTTTCTCTGTGTTCTCCACAGGGGATTCAGACATCCCTTCGTCTTGGGAGATGCAAGACGAGCCTGCATTCAATTCACTGCAGGGATATCCGGCCTTACTTCGAGTCACAGCATGTCGGTGTCCATTCCACTTGAGGACACAAACTCAGGGTCCCTCTCACATACGTGTCGCTGAGAGAAACCTCCTCTTGAGGTGCTTGTGGAAAGTTGGTATTCCTCTTGAGTCGAATCCAGGGACTAAGCTCTCATCTCGAGTTGATTTGGGGTCCTCGGAGCCCTTTCGTGTTGCTCCAGTGACGTAAGCATCCCTCTAGTCTTGAGACAGTGATCTTGGGTTTTCTCTGGAGTGCCATCAAGGAAATCAAGGCTCCTTTCACGTTTGATGTGGAACACGGAATTTCTCTGCACGCAGTGCAGGGGAATCGGGCCTCATCTCGCGGCGAGCGGGAAGTCTCAGGGTTTTTCTCGAGTTGCGAACGGAATCTGGGGTATATTCTCGAGTTACGACGGGGAGGGCCCTTCCAGACACCTGTTTGTTCAGCAACGTCAGGACTCGGGCCTAGGTGCGAGGGACACCTCGGGATTCTCCTCGAGCCTTGGCATGGCAATTTGGACGCGTCTCCACATGAGGCGGGAGATCCAGGGTCTCTTTCCACGGGCCAGAGTGATCCTGGGACTCCTATCCATTTTCAAGAGGAGTCAGGCATCGTCTCCTTTGGAAGCATTGATCTCCGAGGACCTCTCGAGTTTTCAAAGGATGTGAGGTCTCCGGTCGCTGTGTGGCGAGAACTAGGTCTTTCTCTGTGGTCTCCTCAGGGGATTCAGACATCGCTTCGTCTTGGGAGAGGCAAGACGAGCCTGCATTCAATTCACTGCAGGAATATCCGGCCTTACTTCGAGTCAGAGCATCTCGGTGTCCATTCCACTTGAGGCCACAAACACAGGGTCCCTCTCACATACCTGTAGCTGAGAGAAGCCTCCTCTTGAGGTGCTTGGGGAAAGTTGGTATTCCACTTGAATCGAAGCCAGGGACTAAGCTCTCATCTCGAGTTGATTTGGGGTCCACGGAGACCTTTCGTGTTGCTACAGTCACCTGAGGATCCCTCTAGACTTGAGACAGTGATCTTGGGTTTTCTCTGGAGTGCCATCAAGGAAATCAAGGCTCCTTTCACGTTTGATGTGGAACACGGAATTGCTCTGCACGCAGTGCAGGGGATTCGGGCCTCATCTCGCAGCGACGCGGATGTCTCATGGTTTTTCTCCACTTGTGGCCGGAACCTGGGGTATATTCTCGAGTTACGACGTGGGGGGCCCTTCCAGACACGTGATTCTTCAGCGACGTCAGGACTCCTGCCTAGGTGCGAGGGACACCTCAGGATTCTGCTCGAGTCTTGGCATGGCAATTGGGACTCTTCTCTACGTGAGGCGGGAGACCCAGGGTCCGTTTCCACGTGCCACAGGGATCCTGGGACTCCTATCCATTTTCAAGAGGAGTCAGGCATCGTCTCCTTTGGAAGTATTGATGTCCGTGGACCTCTCGAGTTTTCAAAGGATGTGAGGCCTCCGGTCGCATTGAGGCGGAGGACTAGGTCATACTTTGTGGTCTCCACAGGGGATTCAGACATCCCTTCGTCTTGGGAGATGCAAGACGAGCCTGCACTCAATTCACTGCAGGGCTATCCGGCCTTACTTCGAGTCAGAGCATCTCGGTGTCCATTCCACTTGAGGCCACAAACTCAGGGTCCCTCTCACATACCTGTAGCTGAGAGAAGCCTCCTCTTGAGGTGCTTGTGGAAATTTGGCATTTCTCTTGAGTCGAAGCCAGGGGCTAAGCTCTCATCTCGAGTTGATTTGGGGTCCACGGAGCCCTTTCGTGTTGCTAGAGGGACCTCAGGATCCCTCTAGACTTGAGACAGTGATCTTGGATTTTCTCTTGAATGCCATCAAGGAAATCAAGGCTCCTTTCACGTTTGATGTGGAACACGGAATTCCTCTGCATGCATTGCAGGGGAATCGGGCCTCAACTCGCGGCTAGGTGGAAATCTCATGGTTTTTCTCGATTTGCGGCCGGAACCTGGGGTATATTCTCGAGTTACGATTTGGAGGACCCTTCCAGACACGTGTTTGTTCAGCGACGTCAGGACTCCTACCTAGTTGCGAGGGACACCTCGGGATTCTCCTCGAGTCTTGGCATGGCAATTGGGACGCGTCTCCACGTGAGGCAGGAGACCCAGGGTCCCTTTCCACGTGCCACAGGGATCCTGGGACTCCTATCCATTTTCAAGAGGAGTCAGGCATCGTCTCCTTTGGAAGCATTGATCTCCGCGGACCTCTCGAGTTTTCAAAGGATGTGAGGCCTCCGGTCCCGTTGAGGCGGAGGACTAGGTCTTTATCTGTGGTCTCCACAGGGGATTCAGACATCCCTTCGTCTTGGGAGATGCAAGACGAGCCTGTATTCAATTCACTGCAGGGATATCCGGCCTTACTTCGAGTCAGAGCATCTCGGTGTCCATTCCACTTGAGGCCACAAACTCAGGGTCCCTCTCACATACTTGTAGCTGAGAGAAGCCTCCTCTTGAGGTGCTTGTAGAAAGCTGGTATTCCTCTTGAGTTGAAGCCAGGGACTAAGCTCTCGTCTCGAGTTGATTTGGGGTCCACGGAGCCCTTTCGTGTTGCTCCAGTGACCTCAGGATCCCTCTAGACTTGAGAGAGTGATCTTGGGTTTTCTCTGGAGTGCCATTAAGGAAATCAAGGCTCCTTTCACGTTTGATGTGGTACACGGAATTGTTCTGGATGCAGTGCAGGGGAATCGGGCCTCATCTCGCGGCGAGCGGGAAGTCTCATTGTTTTTCTCGAGTTTCGGCCGGAACCTGGGGTATATTCTCGAGTTACGACGGGGAGGGCCCTTCCAGACACATGTTTGTTCAGCGACGTCAGGACTCCTACCTAGGTGCGAGGGACACCTCGGGATTCTCCTCGAGTATTGGCATGGCAATTGGGACGCGTCTCCACGTGAGGCGGGAGACCCAGGGTCCCTTTCTACGTGCTACAGGGATCCTGGGACTCCTATCCATTTTCAAGAGGAGTCAGGCATCGTCTCCTTTGGAAGCATTGATCTTCGCAGACCTCTCGAGTTTTCAAAGGATGCGAGGCCTCCGGTCGCGATGAGGCGGAGGACTAGGACTTTCTCTGTGGTCTCCACAGGGGATTCAGACATCCCTTCATCTTGGGAGATGCAAGACGAGCCTGCATTCAATTCACTGCAGGGATATCCGGCCTTACTTCGAGTCAGAGCATCTCGATGTCCATTCCACTTGAGGCCACAAACTCAGGGTCCCTCTCACATACCTGTAGCTGAGAGAAGCCTCCTATTGAGGTGCTTGTGGAAAGTTGGTATTCCTCTTGAGTCGAAGCCAAGGACTAATCAATCATCACGAGTTGATTTCGGGACCACGGAGCCCTTTGGTGTTGCTCCAGTGACCTCAGGATCCCTCTAGACTTGAGACACTGATCTTGGGTTTTCTCTGGAGTGCCATCAAGGAAATCAAGGATCCTTTCACGTTTAATGTGGAACACGGAATTGCTCTGCACGCAGTGCAGGGGAATTGGGCCTAATCTCCCGGCGAGGGGGAAGTCTCATGGTTTTTCTCGAGTTGTGGCCGGAACCTGGGGTATATTCTCGAGTTACGACGGGCAGGGCCCTTCCAGACACGTGTTTGTTCAGCGACGTCAGGACTCCTGCCTAGGTGCGAGGGACAACTCGAGATTCTCCTCGAGTCTTGGCATGGCAATATGGACGCGTCTCCACGTGTGGCGGGAGACCCAGTGTCCCTTTCAACGTGCCACAGGGATCCTGGGACTCCTATCCATTTTCAAGATGAGTCAGGCATCGTCTCCTTTGGAAGCATTGATCTCCTCGGACCTCTCGAGTTTTCAAAGGATGTGAGGCCTCCGGTCGCGATGAGGCGGAGAACTCGGTCTTTCTCTGTGGTCTCCCCAGCGGATTCAGACAACCCTTCGTCTTGGGAGATGCAAGATGAGCCTACATTCAATTCACTGCAGGGATATCCGGCCTTACTTCGAGTCAGAGCATCTCGGTGTCCATTCCACTTGAGGCAACAAACTCAGGGTCCCTCTCACATACCTGTAGCTGAGAGAAGCCTCCTCTTGAGGTGCTTGTGGAAAGTTCGTATTCCTCTTGAGTCGAAGCCAGGGACTAAGCTCTCATCTCGAGTTGATTTGGGGTCCATGGAGCCCTTTGGTGTTGCTCCAGTGACCTCAGGATCCCTCTAGACTTGAGACACTGATCTTGGGTTTTCTCTGGAGTGCCATCAAGGAAATCAAGGCTCCTTTCACGTTTGATGTGAAACACGGAATTGCTCTGCACACAGGGCAGGGGAAATGGGCCTCATCCCGCGGCGAGGGGGAAGTCTCATGGTTTTTCTCGAGTTGCGGCCGGAACCTGTGGTATATTCTCGAGTTACGACGGGGAGGGCCCTTCCAGACACGTGTTTGTTCAGCGACGTCAGGACTCCTGCCTAGGTGCGAGGGACAACTCGGGATTCTCCTCGAGTTTTGGCATGGCAATTGAGACGCGTCTCCACGTGAGGCGGGAGACCCAGGGTCCCTTTCCACGTGCCACACGTATCCTGTGACTCCTATCCATTTTCAAGAGGAGTCAGGCATCGTCTGCTTTGGAAGCATTGATCTCCGAGGACCTCTTGAGTTTTCAAAGGATCCGAGGCCTCCGTTCGCGATGAGGCGGAGAACTAGGTCTTTCTCTGTGGTCTCCACAGGGGATTCAGACATCCCTTCGTCTTGGGAGATTCAAGACGGGACGGCATTCAATTCACTGAAGGGATATCCGGCCTTACTTCAAGTCAGAGCATCTCATTGTCCATTCCACATGAGGCCACAAATTCAGGGTCCCTCTCACATACCTGTAGCTGAGAGAAGCCTCCTCTTGAGGTGCTTGTGGAAACTTGGTATTCCTCTTGAGTCGAAGCCAGGGACTAAGCTCTCATCTCGAGTTGATTTGGGTTCCACGGAGCCCTTTGGTGTTGCAACAGTGACCTCAGGATCCCTCTAGACTTGAGACAGTGAACTTGGGTTTTCTCTGGAGTGCCATCAAGGAAATCAAGGCTCCTTTCACGTTTGATGTGGAACACGGAATTGCTCTGCATGCAGTGCAGGGGCATCGGGCCTCATCTCGCGGCGAGGGGGAAGTCTCATGGTTTTTCTCGAGTTGCGGCTGGAACCTGGGCTATATTCTCGAGTTACGACGGGGAGGGCCCTTCCAGACACGTGTTTGTTCAGCGAGGTAAGGACTCCTGCCTAGGTGCGAGAGAAACCTCGGGATTCTCCTCGAGTCTTGGCATGGCAATTGGGACGCGTCTCCACGTGAGGCGGGAGACCCAGGGTCCCTTTCCACGTGCCACAGGGATCCTGGGACTCCTATCCATTTTCAAGAGGAGTCAGGCATCGTCTCCTTCGGAAGTATTGATCTCCGTGGACCTCTCGAATTTTCAAAGGATATGAGGCCTCCGGTTGCGTTGAGGTGGAGGACAAGGTCTTTCTCTGTGGTCTCCACAGGGGATTCAGACATCCCTTCGTCTTGGGAGATGCAAGACGAGCCTGCATTCAATTCACTGCAGGGATATCCGGCCTTACTTCGAGTCAGAGCCTCTCGGTGTCCATTCCACTTGTGGCCACAAACTCAGGGTAACTCTCACATACTTGTAGCTGAGAGAAGCCTCCTCTTGAGGTGCTTGTGGAAAGTTGGTATTCCTCTTGAGTCGAAGCCAGGGACTAAGCTCGCATTGCGAGTTCATTTGGGGTCCACGAAGCCCTTTCGTGTTGCTCCAGTGACCTCAGGATCCCTCTAGACTTGAGACAGTGATCTTGGGTTTTCTCTGGATTGCAATCAAGTAAATCAAGGCTCCTTTCACGTTTGATGTGGAACACGGAATTGCTCTGCATGCAGGGCAGGGGATTCGGGCCTCAAATCGCGGCGAGGGAGAAATCTCATGGTTTTTCTCGAGTTGCGGCCGGAACCTGGGGTATATTCTCGAGTTACGATGGGGAGGGCCCTTCCAGACACGTGTTTGTTCAGCGACGTCAGGACTCCTGCCTAGGTGCGAGGGACACCTCGGGATTCTCCTCGAGTCTTGGCATGGCAATTGGGACGCGTCTCCACGTGAGGCGGGAGACCCAGTGTCCCTTTCCACGTGCCACAGGGATCCTGGGTCTCCTATCCATTTTCAAGAGGAGTCAGGCATCGGCTCCTTTGGAAGCATTGATCTCCGCGGACCTCTCGAGTTTTCAAAGGATGTGAGGCCTCCGGACGCGATGAGGCGGAGAACTAGGTCTTTCTCTGTGGTCTCCACAGGGGATTCAGACATCCCTTCATCTTGGGAGATGCAAGATGAGCCTGCATTCAATTCACTGCAGGGATATCCGGCCTTACTTCGAGTCAGAGCATCTCGGTGTCCATTCCACTTGAGGCAACAAACTCAGGGTCCCTCTCACATACCTGTAGCTGAGAGAAGCCTCCTCTTGAGGGGCTTGTGGAAAGTTCGTATTCCTCTTGAGTCGAAGCCAGGGACTAAGCTCTCATCTCGAGTTGATTTGGGGTCCATGGAGCCCTTTCGTGTTGCTCCAGTGACCTCAGGATCCCTCTAGACTTGAGACAGTTATCTTGGGTTTTCTCTGGAGTGCCATCAAGGAAATCAAGGCTCCTTTCAAGTTTGATGTGGAACACGGAATTGCTCTGCCCGCAGTGCAGGGGAATCGGGCCTCATCTCGCGGCAAGGGGGATGTCTCATGGTTTTTCTCAAGTTGCGGCTGAAACCTGGAGTATATTCTCGAGTTACGACGGGGAGGGCCCTTCCAGACACGTGTTTGTTCAGCGACGTCAGGACTCCTGCCTAGGTGAGAGGGACACCTCGGGAATCTCCTCGAGTCTTGGCATGGCAATTGGGACGCGTCTCCACGTGAGGCGGGAGACCCAGGGTCACTTTCCACGTGCCACAGGGATCCTGGGACTCCTATCCATATTCAAGAAGAGTCAGGCATCTTCTCCTTTGGAAGCATTGATCTCCGCGGACCTCTCGAGTTTTCAAATTATGTGAGGCCTTCGGTCTCGATGAGGCGGAGAACGAGGTCTTTCTCTGTGGTCTCCACAGGGGATTCAGACAACCCTTCGTCTTGGGAGATGCAAGACGATCCTGCATTCAATTCACTTCAGGGATATCCAGCCTTACTTCGAGTCAGAGCATCTCGGTGTCCATTCCACTTGAGGCCACAAACTCAGGGTCCCTCTCACATACCTGTAGCTGAGAGAAGCCTCCTCTTGAGGTGCTTGTGGAAAGTTGGTATTCCTCTTGAGTCGAAGCCAGGGACTAAGCTCTCATCTCGAGTTGATTTGGGGTCCATGGAGCCCTTTCGTGTTGCTCCAGTGACCTCAGGATCCCTCTAGACTTGAGACAGTTATCTTGGGTTTTCTCTGGAGTGCCATCAAGGAAATCAAGGCTCCTTTCAAGTTTGATGTGGAACACGGAATTGCTCTGCCCGCAGTGCAGGGGAATCGGGCCTCATCTTGCGGCAAGGGGGATGTCTCATGGTTTTTCTCAAGTTGCGGCTGAAACCTGGAGTATATTCTCGAGTTACGACGGGGAGGGCCCTTCCAGACACGTGTTTGTTCAGCGACGTCAGGACTCCTGCCTAGGTGCGAGGGACACCTCGGGAATCTCCTCGAGTCTTGGCATGGCAATTGGGACGCGTCTCCACGTGAGGCGGGAGACCCAGGGTCACTTTCCACGTGCCACAGGGATCCTGGGACTCCTATCCATATTCAAGAAGAGTCAGGCATCTTCTCCTTTGGAAGCATTGATCTCCGCGGACCTCTCGAGTTTTCAAATTATGTGAGGCCTTCGGTCTCGATGAGGGGGAGAACGAGGTCTTTCTCTGTGGTCTCCACAGGGGATTCAGACAACCCTTCGTCTTGGGAGATGCAAGACGATCCTGCATTCAATTCACTTCAGGGATATCCGGCCTTACTTCGAGTCAGAGCATCTCGGTGTCCATTCCACTTGAGGCCACAAACTCAGGGTCCCTCTCACATACCTGTAGCTGAGAGAAGCCTCCTCTTGAGGTGCTTGTGGAAAGTTGGTATTCCTCTTGAGTCGAAGCCAGGGACTAAACTCTCATCTCGAGTTGATTTGGTGTCCACGGAGCCCTTTCGTGTTGTTCCAGTGACCTCAGGATCCCTCTAGACTTGAGACAGTGAACTTGGGTTTTCTCTGGAGTGCCATCAAGGAAATCAAGGCTCCTTTCACGTTTGATGTGGAACACGGAATTGCTCTGCATGCAGTGCAGGGGCATCGGGCCTCATCTCGCGGCGAGGGTAAGTCTCATGGTTTTTCTCGAGTTGCGGCTGGAACCTGGGCTATATTCTCGAGTTACGACGGGGAGGGCCCTTCCAGACACGTGTTTGTTCAGCGAGGTCAGGACTCCTGCCTAGGTGCGAGAGAAAACTCGGGATTCTCCTCGAGTCTTGGCATGGCAATTGGGACGCGTCTCCACGTGAGGCGGGAGACCCAGGGTCCCTTTCCACGTGCCACAGGGATCCTGGGACTCCTATCCATTTTCAAGAGGAGTCAGGCATCGTCTCCTTCGGAAGTATTGATCTCCGTGGACCTCTCGAATTTTCAAAGGATATGAGGCCTCCGGTTGCGTTGAGGTGGAGGACTAGGTCTTTCTCTGTGGTCTCCACAGGGGATTCAGACATCCCTTCGTCTTGGGAGATGCAAGACGAGCCTGCATTCAATTCACTGCAGGGATATCCGGCCTTACTTCGAGTCAGAGCCTCTCGGTGTCCATTCCACTTGTGGCCACAAACTCAGGGTAACTCTCACATACTTGTAGCTGAGAGAAGCCTCCTCTTGAGGTGCTTGTGGAAAGTTGGTATTCCTCTTGAGTCGAAGCCAGGGACTAAGCTCGCATCGCGAGTTCATTTGGGGTCCACGAAGCCCTTTCGTGTTGCTCCAGTGACCTCAGGATCCCTCTAGACTTGAGACAGTGATCTTGGGTTTTCTCTGGAGTTCAATCAAGGAAATCAAGGGTCCTTTCTCATTTGATGTGGAACACGGAATTGCTCTGCACGCACTGCAGTGAAATCTGGCCTCATCTCGCGGCGAGGGGGAAGTCTCATAATTTTTCTAGAGTTTTGGCCAGAACCTGGGGTATATTCTTGAGTTACGACGGGGAGGGCCCTTCCAGACACTTGTTTGTTCAGCGACATCAGGACTCCTGCCTAGGTGCGAGGGACACCTCGGGATTCTCCTCGAGTCTTGCCATGGCAATTGGGAGGCGTCTACACGTGAGGCGGGAGACCCAGGGCCCCTTTCCACGTGCCACAGGGATCCTGGGTCTCCTATCAATTTTCAAGAGGAGTCAGGCATCGTCTCCTTTGGAAGCATTGATGTCCGCGGACCTCTCGAGTTTTCAAAGGATGTGAGGCCTCCGGTCGCGATGAGGCGGAGAACTAGGTCTTTCTCTGTGTTCTCCACAGGGGATTCAGACATCCCTTCGTCTTGGGAGATGCAAGACGAGCCTGCATTCAATTCACTGCAGGGATATCCGGCCTTACTTCGAGTCACAGCATGTCGGTGTCCATTCCACTTGAGGACACAAACTCAGGGTCCCTCTCACATACGTGTCGCTGAGAGAAACCTCCTCTTGAGGTGCTTGTGGAAAGTTGGTATTCCTCTTGAGTCGAATCCAGGGACTAAGCTCTCATCTCGAGTTGATTTGGGGTCCTCGGAGCCCTTTCGTGTTGCTCCAGTGACGTAAGCATCCCTCTAGTCTTGAGACAGTGATCTTGGGTTTTCTCTGGAGTGCCATCAAGGAAATCAAGGCTCCTTTCACGTTTGATGTGGAACACGGAATTTCTCTGCACGCAGTGCAGGGGAATCGGGCCTCATCTCGCGGCGAGCGGGAAGTCTCAGGGTTTTTCTCGAGTTGCGAACGGAATCTGGGGTATATTCTCGAGTTACGACGGGGAGGGCCCTTCCAGACACCTGTTTGTTCAGCAACGTCAGGACTCGGGCCTAGGTGCGAGGGACACCTCGGGATTCTCCTCGAGCCTTGGCATGGCAATTTGGACGCGTCTCCACATGAGGCGGGAGATCCAGGGTCTCTTTCCACGGGCCAGAGTGATCCTGGGACTCCTATCCATTTTCAAGAGGAGTCAGGCATCGTCTCCTTTGGAAGCATTGATCTCCGAGGACCTCTCGAGTTTTCAAAGGATGTGAGGTCTCCGGTCGCTGTGTGGCGAGAACTAGGTCTTTCTCTGTGGTCTCCTCAGGGGATTCAGACATCGCTTCGTCTTGGGAGAGGCAAGACGAGCCTGCATTCAATTCACTGCAGGAATATCCGGCCTTACTTCGAGTCAGAGCATCTCGGTGTCCATTCCACTTGAGGCCACAAACACAGGGTCCCTCTCACATACCTGTAGCTGAGAGAAGCCTCCTCTTGAGGTGCTTGGGGAAAGTTGGTATTCCACTTGAATCGAAGCCAGGGACTAAGCTCTCATCTCGAGTTGATTTGGGGTCCACGGAGACCTTTCGTGTTGCTACAGTCACCTGAGGATCCCTCTAGACTTGAGACAGTGATCTTGGGTTTTCTCTGGAGTGCCATCAAGGAAATCAAGGCTCCTTTCACGTTTGATGTGGAACACGGAATTGCTCTGCACGCAGTGCAGGGGATTCGGGCCTCATCTCGCAGCGACGCGGATGTCTCATGGTTTTTCTCCACTTGTGGCCGGAACCTGGGGTATATTCTCGAGTTACGACGTGGGGGGCCCTTCCAGACACGTGATTCTTCAGCGACGTCAGGACTCCTGCCTAGGTGCGAGGGACACCTCAGGATTCTGCTCGAGTCTTGGCATGGCAATTGGGACTCTTCTCTACGTGAGGCGGGAGACCCAGGGTCCGTTTCCACGTGCCACAGGGATCCTGGGACTCCTATCCATTTTCAAGAGGAGTCAGGCATCGTCTCCTTTGGAAGTATTGATGTCCGTGGACCTCTCGAGTTTTCAAAGGATGTGAGGCCTCCGGTCGCATTGAGGCGGAGGACTAGGTCATACTTTGTGGTCTCCACAGGGGATTCAGACATCCCTTCGTCTTGGGAGATGCAAGACGAGCCTGCACTCAATTCACTGCAGGGCTATCCGGCCTTACTTCGAGTCAGAGCATCTCGGTGTCCATTCCACTTGAGGCCACAAACTCAGGGTCCCTCTCACATACCTGTAGCTGAGAGAAGCCTCCTCTTGAGGTGCTTGTGGAAATTTGGCATTTCTCTTGAGTCGAAGCCAGGGGCTAAGCTCTCATCTCGAGTTGATTTGGGGTCCACGGAGCCCTTTCGTGTTGCTAGAGGGACCTCAGGATCCCTCTAGACTTGAGACAGTGATCTTGGATTTTCTCTTGAATGCCATCAAGGAAATCAAGGCTCCTTTCACGTTTGATGTGGAACACGGAATTCCTCTGCATGCATTGCAGGGGAATCGGGCCTCAACTCGCGGCTAGGTGGAAATCTCATGGTTTTTCTCGATTTGCGGCCGGAACCTGGGGTATATTCTCGAGTTACGATTTGGAGGACCCTTCCAGACACGTGTTTGTTCAGCGACGTCAGGACTCCTACCTAGTTGCGAGGGACACCTCGGGATTCTCCTCGAGTCTTGGCATGGCAATTGGGACGCGTCTCCACGTGAGGCAGGAGACCCAGGGTCCCTTTCCACGTGCCACAGGGATCCTGGGACTCCTATCCATTTTCAAGAGGAGTCAGGCATCGTCTCCTTTGGAAGCATTGATCTCCGCGGACCTCTCGAGTTTTCAAAGGATGTGAGGCCTCCGGTCCCGTTGAGGCGGAGGACTAGGTCTTTATCTGTGGTCTCCACAGGGGATTCAGACATCCCTTCGTCTTGGGAGATGCAAGACGAGCCTGTATTCAATTCACTGCAGGGATATCCGGCCTTACTTCGAGTCAGAGCATCTCGGTGTCCATTCCACTTGAGGCCACAAACTCAGGGTCCCTCTCACATACTTGTAGCTGAGAGAAGCCTCCTCTTGAGGTGCTTGTAGAAAGCTGGTATTCCTCTTGAGTTGAAGCCAGGGACTAAGCTCTCGTCTCGAGTTGATTTGGGGTCCACGGAGCCCTTTCGTGTTGCTCCAGTGACCTCAGGATCCCTCTAGACTTGAGAGAGTGATCTTGGGTTTTCTCTGGAGTGCCATTAAGGAAATCAAGGCTCCTTTCACGTTTGATGTGGTACACGGAATTGTTCTGGATGCAGTGCAGGGGAATCGGGCCTCATCTCGCGGCGAGGGGGAAGTCTCATTGTTTTTCTCGAGTTTCGGCCGGAACCTGGGGTATATTCTCGAGTTACGACGGGGAGGGCCCTTCCAGACACATGTTTGTTCAGCGACGTCAGGACTCCTGCCTAGGTGCGAGGGACACCTCGGGATTCTCCTCGAGTATTGGCATGGCAATTGGGACGCGTCTCCACGTGAGGCGGGAGACCCAGGGTCCCTTTCTACGTGCTACAGGGATCCTGGGACTCCTATCCATTTTCAAGAGGAGTCAGGCATCGTCTCCTTTGGAAGCATTGATCTTCGCAGACCTCTCGAGTTTTCAAAGGATGTGAGGCCTCCGGTCGCGATGAGGCGGAGGACTAGGACTTTCTCTGTGGTCTCCACAGGGGATTCAGACATCCCTTCATCTTGGGAGATGCAAGACGAGCCTGCATTCAATTCACTGCAGGGATATCCGGCCTTACTTCGAGTCAGAGCATCTCGATGTCCATTCCACTTGAGGCCACAAACTCAGGGTCCCTCTCACATACCTGTAGCTGAGAGAAGCCTCCTATTGAGGTGCTTGTGGAAAGTTGGTATTCCTCTTGAGTCGAAGCCAAGGACTAATCAATCATCACGAGTTGATTTCGGGACCACGGAGCCCTTTGGTGTTGCTCCAGTGACCTCAGGATCCCTCTAGACTTGAGACACTGATCTTGGGTTTTCTCTGGAGTGCCATCAAGGAAATCAAGGATCCTTTCACGTTTAATGTGGAACACGGAATTGCTCTGCACGCAGTGCAGGGGAATTGGGCCTAATCTCCCGGCGAGGGGGAAGTCTCATGGTTTTTCTCGAGTTGTGGCCGGAACCTGGGGTATATTCTCGAGTTACGACGGGCAGGGCCCTTCCAGACACGTGTTTGTTCAGCGACGTCAGGACTCCTGCCTAGGTGCGAGGGACAACTCGAGATTCTCCTCGAGTCTTGGCATGGCAATATGGACGCGTCTCCACGTGTGGCGGGAGACCCAGTGTCCCTTTCAACGTGCCACAGGGATCCTGGGACTCCTATCCATTTTCAAGATGAGTCAGGCATCGTCTCCTTTGGAAGCATTGATCTCCTCGGACCTCTCGAGTTTTCAAAGGATGTGAGGCCTCCGGGCGCGATGAGGCGGAGAACTCGGTCTTTCTCTGTGGTCTCCCCAGCGGATTCAGACAACCCTTCGTCTTGGGAGATGCAAGATGAGCCTACATTCAATTCACTGCAGGGATATCCGGCCTTACTTCGAGTCAGAGCATCTCGGTGTCCATTCCACTTGAGGCAACAAACTCAGGGTCCCTCTCACATACCTGTAGCTGAGAGAAGCCTCCTCTTGAGGTGCTTGTGGAAAGTTCGTATTCCTCTTGAGTCGAAGCCAGGGACTAAGCTCTCATCTCGAGTTGATTTGGGGTCCATGGAGCCCTTTCGTGTTGCTCCAGTGACCTCAGGATCCCTCTAGACTTGAGACACTGATCTTGGGTTTTCTCTGGAGTGCCATCAAGGAAATCAAGGCTCCTTTCACGTTTGATGTGGAACACGGAATTGCTCTGCACACAGGGCAGGGGAAATGGGCCTCATCCCGCGGCGAGGGGGAAGTCTCATGGTTTTTCTCGAGTTGCGGCCGGAACCTGTGGTATATTCTCGAGTTACGACGGGGAGGGCCCTTCCAGACACGTGTTTGTTCAGCGACGTCAGGACTCCTGCCTAGGTGCGAGGGACAACTCGGGATTCTCCTCGAGTTTTGGCATGGCAATTGAGACGCGTCTCCACGTGAGGCGGGAGACCCAGTGTCCCTTTCCACGTGCCACACGTATCCTGTGACTCCTATCCATTTTCAAGAGGAGTCAGGCATCGTCTGCTTTGGAAGCATTGATCTCCGAGGACCTCTTGAGTTTTCAAAGGATCCGAGGCCTCCGTTCGCGATGAGGCGGAGAACTAGGTCTTTCTCTGTGGTCTCCACAGGGGATTCAGACATCCCTTCGTCTTGGGAGATTCAAGACGGGACGGCATTCAATTCACTGAAGGGATATCCGGCCTTACTTCAAGTCAGAGCATCTCATTGTCCATTCCACATGAGGCCACAAATTCAGGGTCCCTCTCACATACCTGTAGCTGAGAGAAGCCTCCTCTTGAGGTGCTTGTGGAAACTTGGTATTCCTCTTGAGTCGAAGCCAGGGACTAAGCTCTCATCTCGAGTTGATTTGGGTTCCACGGAGCCCTTTGGTGTTGCAACAGTGACCTCAGGATCCCTCTAGACTTGAGACAGTGATCTTGGGTTTTCTCTGGAGTGCCATCAAGGAAATCAAGTCTCCTTTCACGTTTGATGTGGAACACGGAATTGCTCTGCATGCAGTGCAGGGGCATCGGGCCTCATCTCGCGCCGAGGGGGAAGTCTCATGGTTTTTCTCGAGTTGCGGCCGGAACCTGGGGTATATTCTCGAGTTACGACGGGGAGGGCCCTTCCAGACACGTGTTTGTTCAGCGACGTCAGGACTCCTGCCTAGGTGCGACGGACACCTCGGGATTCTCCTCGAGTCTTGGCATGGCAATTGGGACGCGTCTCCACGTGAGGCGGGAGACCCAGTGTCCCTTTCCACGTGTCACAGGGATCCTGGGACTCCTATCCATTTTCAAGAGGAGTCAGGCATCGTCTCCTTTGGAAGCATTGATCTCCACAGACCTCTCGAGTTTTCAAAGGATGTGAGGCCTCTGGTCGCGATGAGGCGGAGAACTCGGTCTTTCTCTGTGGTCTCCACAGGGGATTCAGACATCCCTTCTTCTTGGGAGATGCAAGACGAGCCTGCATTCAATTCACTGCAGGGATATCCTGCCTTACTTCGAGTCAGAGCATCTCGGTGTCCTTTCCACTTGAGGCCACAAACTCGGGGTCCCTCAAATATACCTGTAGCTGAGAGAAGCCTCCTCTTGAGGTGCTTGTGGAAAGTTGGTATTCCTCTTGAGAGAAGCCAGGGACTAAGCTCTCATCTTGAGTTGATTTGGGGTCCACGGAGCCATTTCATGTTGCTCCAGTGACCTCAGGATCCCTCTAGACTTGAGACAGTGATCTTGGATTTTCTCTGGATTGCAATCAAGGAAATCAAGGCTCCTTTCACGTTTGATGTGGAACACGGAATTGCTCTGCATGCAGGGCAGGGGATTCGGTCCTCAACTCGCGGCGAGGGAGAAATCTCATGGTTTTTCTCGAGTTGCGGCCGGAACCTGGGGTATATTCTCGAGTTACGATGGGGAGGGCCCTTCCAGACACGTGTTTGTTCAGCGACGTCAGGACTCCTGCCTAGGTGCGAGGGACACCTCGGGATTCTCCTCGAGTCTTGGCATGGCAATTGGGACGCGTCTCCACGTGAGGCGGGAGACCCAGTGTCCCTTTCCACGTGCCACAGGGATCCTGGGACTCCTATCCATTTTCAAGAGGAGTCAGGCATCGGCTCCTTTGGAAGCATTGATCTCCGCGGACCTCTCGAGTTTTCAAAGGATGTGAGGCCTCCGGACGCGATGAGGCGGAGAACTAGGTCTTTCTCTGTGGTCTCCACAGGGGATTCAGACATCCCTTCGTCTTGGGAGATGCAAGATGAGCCTGCATTCAATTCACTGCAGGGATATCCGGCCTTACTTCGAGTCAGAGCATCTCGGTGTCCATTCCACTTGAGGCAACAAACTCAGGGTCCCTCTCACATACCTGTAGCTGAGAGAAGCCTCCTCTTGAGGGGCTTGTGGAAAGTTCGTATTCCTCTTGAGTCGAAGCCAGGGACTAAGCTCTCATCTCGAGTTGATTTGGGGTCCATGGAGCCCTTTCGTGTTGCTCCAGTGACCTCAGGATCCCTCTAGACTTGAGACAGTTATCTTGGGTTTTCTCTGGAGTGCCATCAAGGAAATCAAGGCTCCTTTCAAGTTTGATGTGGAACACGGAATTGCTCTGCCCGCAGTGCAGGGGAATCGGGCCTCATCTCGCGGCAAGGGGGATGTCTCATGGTTTTTCTCAAGTTGCGGCTGAAACCTGGAGTATATTCTCGAGTTACGACGGGGAGGGCCCTTCCAGACACGTGTTTGTTCAGCGACGTCAGGACTCCTGCCTAGGTGCGAGGGACACCTCGGGAATCTCCTCGAGTCTTGGCATGGCAATTGGGTCGCGTCTCCACGTGAGGCGGGAGACCCAGGGTCACTTTCCACGTGCCACAGGGATCCTGGGACTCCTATCCATATTCAAGAAGAGTCAGGCATCTTCTCCTTTGGAAGCATTGATCTCCGCGGACCTCTCGAGTTTTCAAATTATGTGAGGCCTTCGGTCTCGATGAGGCGGAGAACGAGGTCTTTCTCTGTGGTCTCCACAGGGGATTCAGACAACCCTTCGTCTTGGGAGATGCAAGACGATCCTGCATTCAATTCACTTCAGGGATATCCGGCCTTACTTCGAGTCAGAGCATCTCGGTGTCCATTCCACTTGAGGCCACAAACTCAGGGTCCCTCTCACATACCTGTAGCTGAGAGAAGCCTCCTCTTGAGGTGCTTGTGGAAAGTTGGTATTCCTCTTGAGTCGAAGCCAGGGACTAAACTCTCATCTCGAGTTGATTTGGTGTCCACGGAGCCCTTTCGTGTTGTTCCAGTGACCTCAGGATCCCTCTAGACTTGAGACAGTGAACTTGGGTTTTCTCTGGAGTGCCATCAAGGAAATCAAGGCTCCTATCACGTTTGATGTGGAACACGGAATTGCTCTGCATGCAGTGCAGGGGCATCGGGCCTCATCTCGCGGCGAGGGGGAAGTCTCATGGTTTTTCTCGAGTTGCGGCTGGAACCTGGGCTATATTCTCGAGTTACGACGGGGAGGGCCCTTCCAGACACGTGTTTGTTCAGCGAGGTCAGGACTCCTGCCTAGGTGCGAGAGAAACCTCGGGATTCTCCTCGAGTCTTGGCATGGCAATTGGGACGCGTCTCCACGTGAGGCGGGAGACCCAGGGTCCCTTTCCACGTGCCACAGGGATCCTGGGACTCCTATCCATTTTCAAGAGGAGTCAGGCATCGTCTCCTTCGGAAGTATTGATCTCCGTGGACCTCTCGAATTTTCAAAGGATATGAGGCCTCCGGTTGCGTTGAGGTGGAGGACTAGGTCTTTCTCTGTGGTCTCCACAGGGGATTCAGACATCCCTTCGTCTTGGGAGATGCAAGACGAGCCTGCATTCAATTCACTGCAGGGATATCCGGCCTTACTTCGAGTCAGAGCCTCTCGGTGTCCATTCCACTTGTGGCCACAAACTCAGGGTAACTCTCACATACTTGTAGCTGAGAGAAGCCTCCTCTTGAGGTGCTTGTGGAAAGTTGGTATTCCTCTTGAGTCGAAGCCAGGGACTAAGCTCGCATCGCGAGTTCATTTGGGGTCCACGAAGCCCTTTCGTGTTGCTCCAGTGACCTCAGGATCCCTCTAGACTTGAGACAGTGATCTTGGGTTTTCTCTGGAGTTCAATCAAGGAAATCAAGGGTCCTTTCTCATTTGATGTGGAACACGGAATTGCTCTGCACGCACTGCAGTGAAATCTGGCCTCATCTCGCGGCGAGGGGGAAGTCTCATAATTTTTCTAGAGTTTTGGCCAGAACCTGGGGTATATTCTTGAGTTACGACGGGGAGGGCCCTTCCAGACACTTGTTTGTTCAGCGACATCAGGACTCCTGCCTAAGTGCGAGGGACAACTCGGGATTCTCCTCGAGTCTTGCCATGGCAATTGGGAGGCGTCTACACGTGAGGCGGGAGACCCAGGGCCCCTTTCCACGTGCCACAGGGATCCTGGGTCTCCTATCAATTTTCAAGAGGAGTCAGGCATCGTCTCCTTTGGAAGCATTGATGTCCGCGGACCTCTCGAGTTTTCAAAGGATGTGAGGCCTCCGGTCGCGATGAGGCGGAGAACTAGGTCTTTCTCTGTGTTCTCCACAGGGGATTCAGACATCCCTTCGTCTTGGGAGATGCAAGACGAGCCTGCATTCAATTCACTGCAGGGATATCCGGCCTTACTTCGAGTCACAGCGTGTCGGTGTCCATTCCACTTGAGGACACAAACTCAGGGTCCCTCTCACATACGTGTCGCTGAGAGAAACCTCCTCTTGAGGTGCTTGTGGAAAGTTGGTATTCCTCTTGAGTCGAATCCAGGGACTAAGCTCTCATCTCGAGTTGATTTGGGGTCCTCGGAGCCCTTTCGTGTTGCTCCAGTGACGTCAGCATCCCTCTAGTCTTGAGACAGTGATCTTGGGTTTTCTCTGGAGTGCCATCAAGGAAATCAAGGCTCCTTTCACGTTTGATGTGGAACACGGAATTTCTCTGCACGCAGTGCAGGGGAATCGGGCCTCATCTCGCGGCGAGCGGGAAGTCTCAGGGTTTTTCTCGAGTTGCGAACGGAATCTGGGGTATATTCTCGAGTTACGACGGGGAGGGCCCTTCCAGACACCTGTTTGTTCAGCAACGTCAGGACTCGGGCCTAGGTGCGAGGGACACCTCGGGATTCTCCTCGAGCCTTGGCATGGCAATTTTGACGCGTCTCCACATGAGGCGGGAGATCCAGGGTCTCTTTCCACGGGCCAGAGTGATCCTGGGACTCCTATCCATTTTCAAGAGGAGTCAGGCATCGTCTCCTTTGGAAGCATTGATCTCCGAGGACCTCTCGAGTTTTCAAAGGATGTGAGGTCTCCGGTCGCTGTGTGGCGAGAACTAGGTCTTTCTCTGTGGTCTCCTCAGGGGATTCAGACATCGCTTCGTCTTGGGAGAGGCAAGACGAGCCTGCATTCAATTCACTGCAGGAATATCCGGCCTTACTTCGAGTCAGAGCATCTCGGTGTCCATTCCACTTGAGGCCACAAACACAGGGTCCCTCTCACATACCTGTAGCTGAGAGAAGCCTCCTCTTGAGGTGCTTGGGGAAAGTTGGTATTCCACTTGAATCGAAGCCAGGGACTAAGCTCTCATCTCGAGTTGATTTGGGGTTCACGGAGACCTTTCGTGTTGCTACAGTCACCTGAGGATCCCTCTAGACTTGAGACAGTGATCTTGGGTTTTCTCTGGAGTGCCATCAAGGAAATCAAGGCTCCTTTCACGTTTGATGTGGAACACGGAATTGCTCTGCACGCAGTGCAGGGGATTCGGGATTCATCTCGCAGCGAAGCGGATGTCTCATGGTTTTTCTCCACTTGTGGCCGGAACTTGGGGTATATTCTCGAGTTACGACGTGGGGGGCCCTTCCAGACACGTGATTCTTCAGCGACGTCAGGACTCCTGCCTAGGTGCGAGGGACACCTCAGGATTCTCCTCGAGTCTTGGCATGGCAATTGGGACTCTTCTCTACGTGAGGCGGGAGACCCAGGGTCCGTTTCCACGTGCCACAGGGATCCTGGGACTCCTATCCATTTTCAAGAGGAGTCAGGCATCGTCTCCTTTGGAAGTATTGATGTCCGTGGACCTCTCGAGTTTTCAAAGGATGTGAGGCCTCCGGTCGCATTGAGGCGGAGGACTAGGTCATACTTTGTGGTCTCCACAGGGGATTCAGACATCCCTTCGTCTTGGGAGATGCAAGACGAGCCTGCACTCAATTCACTGCAGGGCTATCCGGCCTTACTTCGAGTCAGAGCATCTCGGTGTCCATTCCACTTGAGGCCACAAACTCAGGGTCCCTCTCACATACCTGTAGCTGAGAGAAGCCTCCTCTTGAGGTGCTTGTGGAAATTTGGCATTTCTCTTGAGTCGAAGCCAGGGGCTAAGCTCTCATCTCGAGTTGATTTGGGGTCCACGGAGCCCTTTCGTGTTGCTAGAGGGACCTCAGGATCCCTCTAGACTTGAGACAGTGATCTTGGATTTTCTCTTGAATGCCATCAAGGAAATCAAGGCTCCTTTCACGTTTGATGTGGAACACGGAATTCCTCTGCATGCATTGCAGGGGAATCGGGCCTCAACTCGCGGCTAGGTGGAAATCTCATGGTTTTTCTCGATTTGCGGCCGGAATCTGGGGTATATTCTCGAGTTACGATTGGGAGGACCCTTCCAGACACGTGTTTGTTCAGCGACGTCAGGACTCCTACCTAGTTGCGAGGGACACCTCGGGATTCTCCTCGAGTCTTGGCATGGCAATTGGGACGCGTCTCCACGTGAGGCAGGAGACCCAGGGTCCCTTTCCACGTGCCACAGGGATCCTGGGACTCCTATCCATTTTCAAGAGGAGTCAGGCATCGTCTCCTTTGGAAGCATTGATCTCCGCGGACCTCTCGAGTTTTCAAAGGATGTGAGGCCTCCGGTCCCGTTGAGGCGGAGGACTAGGTCTTTATCTGTGGTCTCCACAGGGGATTCAGACATCCCTTCGTCTTGGGAGATGCAAGACGAGCCTGTATTCAATTCACTGCAGGGATATCCGGCCTTACTTCGAGTCAGAGCATCTCGGTGTCCATTCCACTTGAGGCCACAAACTCAGGGTCCCTCTCACATACTTGTAGCTGAGAGAAGCCTCCTCTTGAGGTGCTTGTAGAAAGCTGGTATTCCTCTTGAGTTGAAGCCAGGGACTAAGCTCTCGTCTCGAGTTGATTTGGGGTCCACGGAGCCCTTTCGTGTTGCTCCAGTGACCTCAGGATCCCTCTAGACTTGAGAGAGTGATCTTGGGTTTTCTCTGGAGTGCCATTAAGGAAATCAAGGCTCCTTTCACGTTTGATGTGGTACACGGAATTGTTCTGGATGCAGTGCAGGGGAATCGGGCCTCATCTCGCGGCGAGGGGGAAGTCTCATTGTTTTTCTCGAGTTTCGGCCGGAACCTGGCGTATATTCTCGAGTTACGACGGGGAGGGCCCTTCCAGACACATGTTTGTTCAGCGACGTCAGGACTCCTGCCTAGGTGCGAGGGACACCTCGGGATTCTCCTCGAGTCTTGGCATGGCAATTGGGACGCGTCTCCACGTGAGGCGGGAGACCCAGGGTCCCTTTCTACGTGCTACAGGGATCCTGGGACTCCTATCCATTTTCAAGAGGAGTCAGGCATCGTCTCCTTTGGAAGCATTGATCTTCGCAGACCTCTCGAGTTTTCAAAGGATGTGAGGCCTCCGGTCGCGATGAGGCGGAGGACTAGGACTTTCTCTGTGGTCTCCACAGGGGATTCAGACATCCCTTCGTCTTGGGAGATGCAAGACGAGCCTGCATTCAATTCACTGCAGGGATATCCAGCCATACTTCGAGTCAGAGCATCTCGGTGTCCATTCCACTTGAGGCCACAAACTCAGGGTCCCTCTCACATAACTGTAGCTGAGAGAAGCCTCCTCTTGAGGTGCTTGTCGAAAGTTGGTATTCCTCTTGAGTCGAAGCCAGGGACTAAGCTATCATCTCGAGTTGATTGGGGGTCCACGGAGGCTTTTAGTGTTGCTCCAGTGACCTCAGGATCCCTCTAGACTTGAGACACTGATCTTCGGTTTTCTCTGGAGTGCCATCAAGGAAATCAAGGCTCCTTTCACGTTTGATGTGGAACACGGAATTGCTCTGCACGCATTGCAGGGGAATCGGGCCTCATCTCGCGGTGAAGGGGAAATCTCATGGTTTATCTCGAGTTGTGGCCGGAACCTGGGGTATATTCTCGAGTTACGACGGGGAGGGCCCTTCCAGGCACGTGTTTGTTCAGCGATGTCAGGACTCCTGCCTAGGTGCGAGGGACACCTCGGGATTCTCCTCGAGTCTTGGCATGGCAATTGGGACGCGTCTCCACGTGAGGCGGGAGACCCAGGGTCCCTTTCCACGTGCCACAGGGATCCTGGGACTCCTATCCATTTTCAAGAAGAGTCAGGCATCGTCTCCTTTGGAAGCATTCATCTCTGAAGACTTCTCGAGTTTTCAAAGGATGTGAGTCCTCCGGACGCGATGAGGCAAAGGACTAGTTCTTTCTCTGTGGTCTCCACAGGGGATTCAGACATCCCTTCGTCTTGGGAGATGCAAGACGAGCCTGCATTCAATTCACTGCACGGATATCCGGCCTTACTTCGAGTCAAAGCATCTCGGTGTCCATTCCACTTGAGGCCACAAACTCAGGGTCCCTCTCACATACCTGTAGCTGAGAGAAGCCTCCTCTTGAGGTGCTTGTGGAAAGTTGGTATTCCTCTTGAGTCGAAGCCAGGGACTAAGCTCTCATCTCGAGTTGATTTGGGGTCCACGGAGCCCTTTCGTGTTGCTAAAGTGACCTCAGGATCCCTCTAGACTTGAGACAGTGATCTTGGGTATTCTCTAGAGTGCCATCAAGGAAATCAAGGCTCCTTTCACGTTTGATGTGGAACACGGAATTGCTCTGCACGCAGGGCAGGGGAATCGGGCCTCATCTCGCGGCGAGGGGGAAGTCTCATTGTTTTTCTCGAGTTACGGCCGGAACATGTGGTATATTCTCGAGTTACGACGGGGAGGGCTCTTCGAGAGACGTGTATGTTCAGCGACGTCATGACTCCTGCCTAGGTGCGAGGGACACCTCGGGATTCTCCTCGAGTTTTGGCATGGCAATTGGGTCGCGTCTCCACGTCAGGCGGGAGACCCAGGGTCCCTTTCCACATGCCACAGGGATCCTGGGACTCATATCCATTTTCAAGAGGAGTCAGGCATCGTCTCCTTTGGAAGCATTGATCTCCGCGGACCTCTCGAGTTTTCAAAGGATGTGAGGCCTCCGGTCGAGATGTGGCGGAGAACTAGGTCTTTCTCTGTGGTCTCCACAGGGGATTCAGACATCCCTTCGTCTTGGGAGATGCAAGACGAGCCTGCATTCAATTCCCTGCAGGGATATCCGGCCTTACTTCAAGTCAGAGCATCTCGGTGTCCATTCCACTTGAGGCCACAAACTCAGGGTCCATCTCACATACCTGTAGCTGAGAGAAGCCTCCTCTTGAGGTGCCTGTAGAAAGTTGGCATTTCTCTTTTGTCGAAGCCAGGGACTAAGCTCTCATCTCGAGTTGATTTGGGGTCCACGGAGCCCTTTCGTGTTGCTACAGTGACCTCAGGATCCCTCTAGAGTTGAGACAGTGATCTTGGGTTTTCTCTTTAATGCCATCAAGGAAATCAAGGCTCCTTTCATGTTTGATGTGGAACACGGAATTGCTCTGCATGCAGTGCAGGGGAATCGGGCCTCAACTCGCGGCTAGGTGGAAATCTCATGGTTTTTCTCGATTTGCGGCCGGAACCTGGGGTATATACTCGAGTTACGATTGGGAGGACCCTTCCAGACACGTGTTTGTTCAGCGACGTCAGGACTCCTACCTAGGTGCGAAGGACACCTCGGGATTCTCCTCGAGTCTTGGCATGGCAATTGGGACGCGTCTCCACGTGAGGCGGGAGACCCAGGGTCCCTTTCCACGTGCCACAGGGATCCTGGGACTCCTATCCATTTTCAAGAGGAGTCAGGCATCGTCTCCTTTGGAAGCATTGATCTCCAGGGACCTCTCGAGTTTTCAAAGGATGTGAGGCCTCCGGTCGCGTTGAGGCGGAGGACTAGGTCTTTATCTGTGGTCTCCACAGGGGATTCAGACATCCCTTTGTCTTGGGAGATGCAAGACGAGCCTGCATTCAATTCACTGCAGGGATATCCGGCCTAACTGCGAGTCAGAGCATCTCGGTGTCCATTGCACTTGAGGCCACAAACTCAGGGTCCCTCTCACATACCTGCAGCTGAGAGAATCCTCCTCTTGAGGTGCTTGTGGAAAGTTGGTATTGCTCTTGAGTCGAAGCCAGGGACTAAGCTCTCATCTCGAGTTGATTTCGGGTCCTCGGAGCCCTTTCATGTTGCTACAGTGACCTCAGGATCCCTCTAGACTTGAGACAGTGATCTTGGGTTTTCTCTGGAGGGCCATCAAGGGAATCAAGGCTCCTTTCACGTTTGATGTGGAACACAGAATTGCTCTGCCCGCAGTGCAGGGGAATCGGGCCTCATCTCGCGGCAAGGCGGAAGTCTCATGGTTTTACTCCACTTGTGGCCGGAATGTGGGGTATACTCTCGAGTTACGACGTGGGTGGCCCTTCCAGAAACGTGTTTGTTTAACGACGTCAGAACTCCTGCCTTGGTTCGATGGACAACTCGGGATTCTCCCCGAGTCTTGGCATGGCAATTTGGACGCGTCTCCACGTGTGGCGGGAGACCCAGGTTCCCTTTCCACGTGCCACAGGGATCCTGGGACTCCTATCCATTTTCAAGAGGAGTCAGGAATCGTCTCCTTTGGAAGCATTGATCTCCGCGGACCTCTCGAATTTTCAAAGGATGTGAGGCCTCCAGTCGCGATGTGGCGAGAACTAGGTCTTTCTCTGTGGTCTCCACAGGGGATTCAGACATCCCGTCTTCTTGGGAGATCCAAGACGAGCCTGCATTCAATTCACTGCAGGGATATCCGGCCTTACTTCGAGGCAGAGTATCTCGGTGTCCATTCCACTTGAGGCCACAAACTCAGGGTCCCTCTCACATACCTGTAGCTGAGAGAAGCCTCCTCTTGAGGTGCTTGTGGAAAGGTGGTATTCCTCTTGAGTCGAAGCCAGGGACTTAGCTCTCATCTCGAGGTGATTTGGGGTCCACGAAGCCCTTTTGAGTTTCTACAGTGACCTGAGTATACCTCTAGACTTGAGACAGTGATCTTGGGTTTTCTCTGGAGTGCCATCAAGGATATCAAGGCTCCTTTCACGTTTGATGTGGAACACGGAATTGCTCTGCACGCAGTGCAGGGGAATCGGGCCTCATCTCGCGGCGAGGGGGAACTCTCATGGTTGTTCTCGAGATGCGGCCGGAACCTGCTGTATATTCTCGATTTACGACGGGGAGGGTCTTTCCAGACACGTGTTTGTTCAGCGACCTCAGGACCCCTGCCTAGGGGCGAGGGACACCTCGGGATTCTCCCCGAGTCTTGGCATGGCAATTGGGATGCGTCTCCACGTGAGGCGGGAGCCCCAGAGTCCCTTTCCACGTGCCACAGGGATCCTGGGACTCCTATCCATTTTCAAGAAGAGTCAGGAATCGTCTCCTTTGGAAGCATTGATCTCTGTGGACCTCTTGAATTTTCAAAGGATGTGAGGCCTCCGGTCGCAATGAGAGGGAGAACTAGGTCTTTCTCTGTGGTCTCCACAGGGGATTCAGACATCCCTTCATCTTGGGAGATGCAAGACGAGCCTGCATTCAATTCACTGCAGGGATGTCCGGCCTTACTTCGAGTCAGAGCATCTCGGTGTCCATTACACTTGAGGCCACAAACTCAGGGTCCCTCTCACATACCTGTAGCTGAGAGAAGCCTCCTCTTGAGGTGCTTGTGGAAAGTTGGTATTGCTCTTGAGTCGAAGCCAGGGACTAAGCTCTCATCTCGAGTTGATTTGGGGTCCACGGAGCCCTTTCTTGTTCTTCCAGTGACCTCAGGATCCCTCTAGGCTTGAGACAGTGATCTTGGGTTTTCTCTGGAGTGCCATCAAGGAACTCAAGGCTCCTTTCACATTTGATGTGGAACACGGAATTGGTCTGCACGCAGGGCAGGGGAATCGGGCCTCATCTCGCGGCGAGGGGGAAGTCTCATGGTTTTTCTCTAGTTGCAGCCGGAACCTGGGGTATATTCTCGAGTTACGACGGGGAGGGCCCTCCCAGACACGTGTTTGTTCAGCGACGTCAGAACTCCTGCCTAGGTGGGAGGGACACATCGGGATTCTCCTCGAGTCTTGCCATGGCAATTGGGACGCGTCTCCACGTGTGGCGGGAGACCCAGGGTCTCTTTCCACGTGCCACAGGGATCCTGGGACTCCTATCCATTTTCAAGAGGAGTCAGGCATCGTCTCCTTTGGAAGCATTGATCTCCGCGGACCTCTCGAGTTTTCAAAGGATGTGAGGCCTCTGGTCGCGATGAGGCGGAGAACTAGTTCTTTCTCTGTGGTCTGCACAGTTGATTCAGACATCCCTTCGTCTTGGGAGATGCAAGACGAGCCTGCATTCAATTCACTGCAGGGATATCCGGCCTTACTTCGAGTCATAGCCTCTCGGTGTCCATTCCACTTGTGGCCACAAACTCAGGGTAACTCTCACATACTTGTAGCTGAGAGAAGCCTCCTCTTGAGGTGCTTGTGGAAAGTTGGTATTCCTCTTGAGTCGAAGCCAGGGACTAAGCTCGCATCTCGAGTTCATTTGGGGTCCACGGAGCCCTTTCGTGTTGCTCCAGTGACCTCAGGATCCCTCTAGATTGAGACAGTGATCTTGGGTTTTCTCTGGAGTGCCATCAAGGAAATCAAGGGTCCTTTCTCATTTGATGTGGAACATGGAATTGCTCTGCACGCACTGCAGTGAAATCTGGCCTCATCTCGCGGCGAGGGGGAAGTCTCATAATTTTTCTAGAGTTGTGGCCAGAACTTGGGGTATATTCTTGAGTTACGACGGGGAGGGCCCTTCCAGACACGTGTTTGTTCAGCGACATCAGGACTCCTGCCTAGGTGCGAGGGACACCTCGGGATTCTCCTCGAGTCTTGCCATGGCAATTGGGAGGCGTCTACACGTGAGGCGGGAGACCCAGGGCCCCTTTCCACCTTCCACAGGGATCCTGGGACTCCTATCCATTTTCAAGAGGAGTCAGGCATCGTCATCTTTGGAAGCATTAATCTCTGTGGACCTCTGAATTTTCAAAGGATGTGAGGCCTCCGGTGCGATGAGGGGAAGAATTAGGTCTTTCTCTGTGGTCTCCACAGGGGATTCAGACATCCCTTCGTCTTGGGAGATGCAAGACGAGCGTGCATTCAATTCCCTGCAGGGATATCCGGCCTTACATCGAGTCAGAGCATCTCAGTGTCCATTCCACTTGAGGCCACAAAATCATGGTCGCTATCACATACATGTAGCTCAGAGAAGCCTCCTCTTGAGGTGCTTGTGGAAACTTGGTATTCCTCTTCAGTTGAAGCCAGGGACTAAGCTCTCATCTCGAGTTGATTTTCGGTCCATGGAGCCCTTTCCTGTTGCTCCAGTGACCTCAGGATCCCTCTAGACTTGAGAGAGTGAACTTGGGTTTTCTCTGGAGTGCCATCAAGGAAATCAAGGCTCCTTTCACGTTTGATGTCGAACACGGAATTGTGCTGCACGCAGTGCAGGGGAATCGGGCCTCATCACTCGGCGAGGGGGAAGTCTCATGGTTTTTCTCGAGTTGTGGCCGGAACCTGGGGTATATTCTCGAGTAACGACGGGGAGGGCCCTTCCAGACACGTGTTTGTTCAGCGACGTCAGGACTCCTGCCTAGGTGCGAGGGACACCTCGGGATTCTCCTCGAGTCTTGGCATGGCAATTGGGACGCGTCTCCACGTGAGGCGGGAGACCCAGGGTACCTTTCCACGTGCCACAGGGATCCTGGGACTCATATCCATTTTCAAGAGGTGTCAGGCATCGTCTCCTTTGGAAGCATTGATCTCCGCGGACCTCTTGAGTTTTCAAAGGATGTGAGGCCTCCGGTCGCGATGAGGCGGAGAACTAGGTCTTTCTCTGTGGTCTCCACAGGGGATTCAGACATTCCTTCGTCTTGAGAGATGCAAGACGAGCCTGCATTCAATTCACTGCAGGGATATCTGGCCTTACTTCGAGTCAGAGCATCTCGGTGTCCATTCCACTTGAGGCCACAAACTCAGGGTCCTTCTCACATACCTGTGGCTGAGAGAACCCTCCTCTTGGGGTGCTTGTGGAGAGTTGGTATTCCTCTTGCGTCGAAGCCAGGTACTAAGCTCTCATCTCGAGTTGATTTGGGGTCCACGGAGCCCTTTCGTGTTGCTCCAGTGACCTCAGGATCCCTCTAGACTTGAGACAGTGATCCTGGGTTTTCTCTGGAGTGCCATCAAGGAAATCAAGGCTCCTTTCAGGTTTGATGTGGAACACGGAATTGCACTGCACGCAGTCCAGGGGAATCGGGCCTCATCTCTCGGCGAGGGGAAAGTCTCATGGTTTTTCTCGAGTTGCGGCCGGAACCTGGGGTATATTCTCGATTTACAACGGGGAGGACCCTTCCAGACACGTGATAGGTGCGAGGGACACCTCGGGATTCTCCTAAAGTCTTGGCATGGCAATTGGAACGCGTCTCCACATGAGGCGGGAGACCCAGGGTCCCTTTCCACGTGCCACAGGGGTCCTGGGACTCCTATCCATTTTCAAGAGGAGTCAGGCATTGTCTCTTTGGAAGCATTGATCTCCGCGGACCTCTCGAGTTTTCAAAGGATGTGAGGCCTCCGGTCGCGATGAGGCGGAGGACTAGGTCTTTCTCTGCGGTCTCCGCAGGGGATTCAGACATCCCTTCGTCTTGGGAGATGCAAGACGAGCCTGCATTCAATTCACTGAAGGGATATGCTGCCTTACTTCGAGTCAGAGCATCTCGGTGTCCATTCCACCTGAGGCCACAAACTCAGGGTCCTCTCACATACCTTTAGCAGAGAGAAGCCTCCTCTTGAGGTGCTTGTGGAAAGTTAGTATTCCTCTTGACTCGAAACCAGGATCTATGCTCTCATTTTGAGTTGATTTGGTGTCCACGGAACACTTTCGTGTTGCTCCAGTGACCTCAGGATCCCTCTAGACTTGAGACAGTGATCTTGGGTTTTCTCTGGAGTGCCATCAAGGAAATCAAGGCTCCTTTCCCATTTGATGTGGAACACGGAATTGCTCTGCACGCAGTGCAGGGGAATCGGGCCTCATCTCGCGGCGAGCGGGAAGTCTCATGGTTTTTTTTAGTTGCGGCCGGAACCTGGTGTATATTTTCGAGTTACAACGGGGAGGGCCCTTCCAGACACGTGTTTGTTCAGCGACGTCAGGACTCCTGCCTAGGTGCGAGGGACACCTCGGGATTCTCCTCGAGTCTTGGCATGGCAATTGGGACGCGACTCCACATGAGGCGGGAGACCCAGGGTCCCTTTCCACGTGCCACAGGGATCCTGAGACTCCTATCCATTTTTAAGAGGAGTCAGGCATCGCCTCCTTTGAAAGCATTGATCTCCAGGGACCTCTCGAGTTTTCAAAGAATGTGAGGCCTCCGGTCGCGATGAGGCGGAGAACTAGGTCTTTCTCTGTGGTCTCCACAGGGGATTCAGACATCCCTTCGTCTTGGGAGATGTAAGACGAGCCTGCATTCAATTCACTGCAGGGATATCCGGCCTTACTTCGAGTCAGAGCATCTCGGTGTCCATTCCACTTGAGGCCACAAACTCAGTGTCCCTCTCACATTCCTGTAGCTGAGAGAAACCTCCTCTTGAGTTGCTTGTGGAAAGTTGGTATGACTCTTGAGTCGAAGCCAGAGACTAAGCTCTCATCTCGAGTTGATTTGGGGTCCACGGAGCCCTTTCGTGTTGCTCCAGTGACCTCAGGATCCCTCTAGACTTGAGACAGTGATCTTGGGTTTCCTCTGGAGTGCCATCAAGGAAATCAAGGCTCCTTTCACGTTTGATGTGGAACACGGAATTGCTCTGCACGCAGTGCAGGGGATTTGGGCCTCATCTCGCGGCGAGGGGGAAGTCTCATTGTTTTTCTCGAGTTGCGGCCGGAACATGGGGTATATTCTCGAGTTAGGACGGAAAGGGCCCTTCCAGACACGTGTTTGTTCAGTGACGTCAGGACTCCTGCCTAGGTGCGAGGGACACCTCGGGTTTCTCCTCGAGTCTTGGCATGGCAATTGGGACGCGTCTCCACGTGAGGCGGGAGACCCACTGTTCCTTTCCACATGTCACAGGGATCCTGGGACTCCTATCCATTTTCTAGAGTAGTCAGGCATCGTCTCCTTTGGAAACATTGATCTCCGCGGACCTCTCGAGTTTTCAAAGGATGTGAGTCCACCGGTCGCGATGAAGCGGAGAACTAGTTCTTTCTCTGTTGTCTCCACAGGGGATTCAGATATCCCTTCGTCTTGGGAGATGCAAGACGAGCCTGCATTCAATTCACTGCAGGGATATCCGGCCTTATTTCGAGTCAGAGCATCTCGGTGTCCATTCCACTTGAGGCCACAAACTCAGGGTCCCGCTCTCATACCTGTAGCTGAGAGAAGCCTCCTCTTGAGGTGCTTGTGGAAAGTTGGTATGCCTGTTGAGTCGAAGCCATGGACTAAGCTCTCATCTCGAGTTGATTGGGGGTCCACGGAGCCCTTTCGTGTTGTTCCAGTGACCTCAGGATCCCTCTAGACTTGAGACAGTGATCCTGGGTTTTCTCTGGAGTGCCATCAAGGAAATCAAGGCTCCTTTCAGGTTGGATGTGGAACACGGAATTGCTCTGCACGCATTCCAGGGGAATCGGGCCTCATCTCGCGGCGAAGGGGAAGTCTCATGGTTTTTCTCGAGTTGCGGCCGGAACCTGGGGTATATTCTCGAGTTACGACGGGGAGGGCCCTTCCAGACACGTGTTTGTTCAGCGACGTCAGGACCCCTGCCTAGGTGCGAGGGAGAAGTCGGGATTCTTCTCGAGTCTTGGCATGCCAATTGGGACGCTTTTCTACATGAGGCGGGAGACCCAGGGTCCCTTTCCACGTGCCACAGGGATCCTGGGACTCCTATCCATTTTCAAGAGGAGTCAGGCATCGTCTCCTTTGGAAGCATTGATCTCCTCGGACCTCTCGAGTTTTCAAAGGATTTGAGGCTTCTGGTCGCGATGAGGCGGAGAACTCGGTCTTTCTCTGTGGTCTCCACAGGGGATTCAGACATCCCTTCTTCTTGGGAGATGCAAGACGAGCCTGCATTCAATTCACTGCAGGGATATACGGCCTTACTTCGAGTCAGAGCATCTCGGTGTCCATTCCACTTGAGGCCACAAACTCAGGGTCCCTCTCACATACCTGTAGTTGAGAGAAGCTTCCTCTTGAGGTGCTTGTGGAAAGTTGGTATTCCTCTTGAGTCTAAGCCAGGGACTAAGCTCTCATCTCGAGTTGATTTGGGGTCCACGAAGCCCTTTCCTGTTGGTCCAGTGACCTCAGGATACCTCTAGACTTGAGACAGTTATCTTGGGTTTTCTCTGGAGTGCCATCAAGGAAATCAAGGCTCCTTTCACGTTTGATGTGGAACACGGAATTGCTCTGCATGCAGTGCAGGGGAATCGGGCCTCAACTCGCGGCGAACGGGAAATCTCAAGGTTTTTCTTGAGTTGCGGCCCGAACCTTGGGTATATTCTCGAGTTACGACGGGGAAGGCCCTTCCAGACACGTGTTTGTTCAGCGACGTCAGGACTCCTGCCTAGGTGCCAGGGACACCTCGGGATTCTCCTCGAGTCTTGGCATGGCAATTGGGACGCGTCTCCACGTGAGGCGGGAGACCCAGGGTCCCTTTCCACGTGCCACAGGGATCCTGGGACTCCTATCCATTTTCAAGAGGAGTCAGGCATCGTCTCCTTTGGAAGCATTGATCTCCGCGGACCTCTCGAGTTTTCAAAGGCTGTGAGGCCTCCGGTCGCGATGAGGGGGAGGACTAGGACTTTCTCTGTGGTCTCCACAGGGGATTCATACATCCCTTCGTCTTGGGAGATGCAAGACGAGCCTGCATTCAATTCACTGCAGGGATATCGGCCTTACTTCGAGTCAGAGCATCTCGGTGTCCATTCCATTTGAGGACACAAACTCAGGGTCCCTCTCGCATACCTGTAGCTGAGAGAAGCCTGCTCTTGAGGTGCTTGTGGAAAGTTGGTATTCCTCTTGAGTCGAGGCCAGGGACTAAGCTCTCATCTCGAGTTGACTTGGGGTCCAGGGAGCCCTTTCTTGTTGCTACAGTGACCTCAGGATCCCTCTAGACTTGAGACAGTGATCTTGGGTTTTCTCTGGAGTGCCATCAAGGAAATCAAGGCTCCTTTCAATTTTGATGTCGAACACGGAATTGCTCTGCACGCAGGGTAGGGGAATCGGGACTCATCTCTCGGCGAGGGGGAAGTCTCTTGGTTTTTCTCGAGTTGCGGCCGGAACCTGGGGTATATTCTCGAGTTACGACGGGGAGGGCCCTTCCAGACACATGTTCGTCCAGCGACGTCAGGACTCCTGCCTAGGTGCGAGGGACACCTCGGGATTCTCCTCGAGTCTTGGCATGGCAATTGGGACGCGTCTCCACGTGAGGCGGTAGACCCAGGGTCCCTTTCCACGTGCTACAGGGATCCTGGGACTCCTATCCATTTTCAAGAGGAGTCAGGCATCGTCTCCTTTGGAAGCATTGATCTTCGCAGACCTCTGGAGTTTTCAAAGGATGTGAGGCCTCCGGTCGCGATGAGGCGGAGGACTAGGACTTTCTCTGTGGTCTCCACAGGAGATTCAGACATCCCTTCTTCTTGGGAGATGCAAGACGAGCCTGCATTCAATTCACTGCAGGGATATCCAGCCATACTTCGAGTCAGAGCCTCTCGGTGTCCATTCCACTTGAGGACACAAACTCAGGGTCGCTCTCACATAACTGTGGCTGAGAGAAGCCTCCTCTTGAGGTGCTTGTGGAAAGTTGGTATTCCTCTTGAGTCGAAGCCAGGGACTAAGCTATCATCTCGCGTTGATTTGGAGTCCACGGAGCCTTTTAGTGTTGCTCCAGTGACCTCAGGATCCCTCTAGACTTGAGACAGTGATCTTGGGTTTTCTCTGGAGTGCCATCAAGGAAATCAAGGCTCCTTTCACGTTTGATGTGGAACACGGAATTGCTCTGCACGCAGTGCAGGGGAATCGGGCCTCATCTCGCAGTGAAGGGGAAATCTCATGGTTTATCTCGAGTTGCCGCCGGAACCTGGGGTATATTCTCGAGTTACGACGGGGAGGGCCCTTCCAGACACGTGTTTGTTCAGCGATGTCAGGACTCCTGCCTAGGTGCGAGGGACATCTCGGGATTCTCTTCGAGTCTTGGCATGGCAATTGGGACGCGTCTCCACGTGAGGCGGGAGACCCAGGGTCCCTTTCCACGTGCCACAGTGATCCTGGGACTCCTATCCATTTTCAAGAAGAGTCAGGCATCGTCTCCTTTGGAAGTATTCATCTCTGCAGACCTCTCGAGTTTTCAAAGGATGTGAGGCCTGCGGTCGCGATGAGGCGGAGGACTAGGTCTTTATCTGTGGTCTCCACAGGGGATTCAGACATCCCTTTGTCTTGGGCGATGCAAGACGAGCCTGCATTCCATTCACTGCAGGGATATCCAGCCTTACTTCCAGTCAGAGCATCTCGGTGTCCATTCCACTTGAGGCCACAAACTCAGGGTCCCTCTCACATACCTGTAGCTGAGAGCAGCCTCCTCTTGAGGTGTTTGTGGAAAGTTGGGATTCCTCTTGAGTCGAAGCCAGGGACTAAGCTCTCATCTCGAGTTGATTTGGGGTCCACGGAGCCCTTTCGTGGTGCTCCAGTCACCTCAGGATCCCTCTAGCCTTGAGACAGTGATCTTGGGTTTTCTCTGGAGTGCCATCAAGGAAATCAATTCTCCTTTCAGGTTTGATATGGAACACGGAATTGCTCTGCACGCAGTTCTGGGGAATCGGGCCTAAACTCGCAGCGATGGGGAAGTCTCATGGTTTTTCTCGAGTTGCCGCCGGAACCAGGGGTATATTCTCGAGTTACGCCGGGGAGGGCCCTTCCAGAAACGTGTTTGTTCAGCGATGTCAGAACTCCTGCCTTGGTTCGATGGACAACTCGGGATTCTCCTCGAGTCTTGGCATGGCAATTGCGAGGCGTCTCCACGTGAAAGGGAGACCCAGGGTCCCTTTCCCCGTGCCACAGGGATCCTGGGACTCCTATCAATTTTCAAGAGGAGTCAGGCATCCTCTCCTTTGGAAGCATTGATCTCCGAGGACCTCTCAAGTTTTCAAAGGATGTGAGTCCTCCGCTCACGATGTGGCGAGAACTAGGTCTTTCTCTGTGGTATCCTCAGGGGATTCAGACATCCCTTCATCTTGGGAGATGCAAGACGAGCCTGCATTCAATTCACTGCAGGGATATCGGGCCTTACTTCGAGTCACAGCGTCTCGGTGTCCATTCCACTTGAGGCCACAAACTCAGGATCCCTCTCACATACCTGTAGCTGAGAGAAGCCTCCTCTTCAGGTGCTTGTGGAAAGTTGGTATTCCCCTTGAGTCGAAGCCAGGGACTAAGCTCTCATCTCGAGTTGATTTGGGGTCCACGGAGCCCTGTCTTGTTGCTACAGTGACCTCACGATCCCTCTAGACTTTAGACAGTGATCTTGGGTTTTGTATGGAGTGCCATCAAGGAAATCAAGGCTCCTTTCACGTTTGATGTGGAACACGGAATTGCTCTGCACGCAGTGCAGAGGAATCGGGCCTCTTTTCGCGGCGAGTGGGAAGTCTCATGGTTGTTCTCGAGTTGCGGCCGGAACCTGCGGTATATTCTCGATTTACGACGGGGAGGGTCTTTCCATACACGTGTTTGTTCAGCGACCTCAGGACGCCTGCCTAGGGGCGAGGGACACCTCGGGATTCTCCTCGAGTCTTGCCATGGCAATTGGGACGCGTCTCCACGTGAGGCGGGAGACCAAGGGCCCCTTTCCACCTTCCACAGGGATCCTGGGACTCCTATCCATTTTCAAGAGGAGTCAGGCATCGTCTCCTTTGGAAGCATTGATCTCCGCGGACCTCTCGAGTTTTCAAAGGATGTGAGGCTTCTGGTCGCGATGAGGCGGAGAACTAGTTCTTTCTCTGTGGTCTCCACAGTGGATTTAGACATCCCTTCGTCTTGGGAGATGCAAGACGAGCCTGCATTCAATTCACTGCAGGGATATCCGGCCTTACTTCGAGTCAGAGCCTCTCGGTGTCCATTCCACTTGTGGCCACAAACTCAGTGTAACTCTCACATACTTGTAGCTGAGAGAAGCCTCCTCTTGAGGTGCTTGTGGAAAGTTGGTATTCCTCTTGAGTCGAAGCCAGGGACTAAGCTCGCATCTCGAGTTCATTTGGGGTCCACGGAGCCCTTTCCTGTTGCTCCAGTGACCTCAGGATCCCTCTAGACTTGAGACAGTGATCTTGGGTTTTCTCTGGAGTTCCATCAAGGAAATCAAGGGTCCTTTCTCATTTGATGTGGAACACGGAATTGCTCTGCACGCACTGCAGTGAAATCTGGCCTCATCTCGCGGCGAGGGGGAAGTCTCATAATTTTTCTAGAGTTGTGGCCAGAACTTGGGGTATATTCTTGAGTTACGACGGGGAGGGCCCTTCCAGACACGTGTTTGTTCAGCGACGTCAGGACTCCTGCCTAGGTGTGAAGGACACCTCGGGGTTCTCCTCGAGTCTTGGCATGGCAATTGGGACGCGTCCCCATGTGAGACGGGAGACCCAGGGTCCCTTTCCACGTGCCACAGGGATCCTGGGTCTCCTATGCATTTTCAAGAAGAGTCAGGCATCGTCTCCTTTGGAAGCATTGATCTCCGCGCACCTCTCGAGTTTTCAAAGGATGTGAGGCCTCCGTTCGCGTTGAGGCGGAGAACTAGGTATTTCTCTGTGGTCTCCACAGGGGATTCAGACATCCCTTCGTCTTGGGAGATGCAAGACGAGCCTGCACTCAATTCACTGCACGGATATCCGGCCTTACTTCGAGTCAGAGCATCTCGGTGTCCATTCCACCTGAGGCCACAAACTCAGGGTCCCTCTCACATACCTGTAGCTGAGAGAAGCCTCGTCTTGATGTGCTTGTGGAAACTTGGTATTCCTCTTGACTCGAAGCCAGCGACTAAGCTCTCATCTCGAGTTGATTTGGGGTCCACGGAGCCCTTTCTTGGTGCTCCAGTGACCTCAGGATCCCTCTAGACTTGAGACAGTGATCTTGGGTTTTCTCTGGAGTGCCATCAAGGAAATCAAGGCTCCTTTCACGTTTGATGTGGAACACGGAACTGCTCTGCAAGCAGTGCAGGGAAATCGGCCCTCATCTCGCGGCGAGGGGGAAGTCTCATGGTTTTTCTCGAGTTGCAGCCAGGACCTGGGGTATATTCTCGAGTTACAACGGGGAGGGCCCTTCCAGACACGTGTTTGTTCAGCGACGTCAGGACTCCTGCCTTGGTGCGAGGGACACCTCGGGATTCTCCTCGAGTCTTGGCATGGCAATTGGGACGCGTCTCCACGTGAGGCGGGAGACCCAGGGTCCCTTTCCACGTGCCACAGGGATTCTGGGACTCCTATGCATTTTCCAGAGGAGTCAGGCATCGTCTCCTTTGGAAGCATTGATCTCTGCAGACCTCTCGAGTTTTCAAAGGATATGAGGCCTCCGATCACGATGAGGCGGAGGACTAGGTCTTTCTCTGTGGTCTCCACAGGGGATTCAGACATCCCTTCGTCTTGGGAGATGCAAGACGAGCCTGAATTCAATTCACTGCAGGGATATCCGGCCTTACTTCGAGTCAGAGCATCTCGGTGTCCATTGCACTTGAGGCCACAAACTCAGGGTCCCTCTCACATAACTGTAGCTGGGAGAAGCCTCCTCTTGAGGTGCTTGTGGAAAGTTGGTATTCCTCTTGAGTCGAAGCGAGGGACTAAGCTCTCATCACGAGTTGATTTGGGGTCCACGGAGCCCTTTCGTGTTGCTCTAGTGACCTCAGGATCCCTCTAGACTTGAGACAGTGATCTTGGGTTTTCTCTGGAGTGCCATCAAGGAAATCAAGGCTCCTTTCCCGTTTGATGTGGAACAGGAATTGCTCTGCACGCAGTGCAGGGAAATCGGGCCTCATCTCGCGGCGAGGGGGAAGTCTCATGGTTTTTCTCGAGTTGCGGCCGGAACCTGGGGTATATTCTCGAGTTATGACGGGGAGGGCCCTCCCAGACACGTGTTTGTTCAGCGACGTCAGCACTCCTGCCTAGGTGCGAGGGATACCTCGGGATTCTCCTCGAGTCTTGGCATGGCAATTGGGACGCGTCTCCACGTGAGGCGGAAGACCCAGGGTCCCTTTCCACGTGCCACAGGGATCCTGGGACTCCTATCCATTTTCAAGAGGAGTCAGGCATCGTCTCCTTTTGAAGCATTGATCTCCGCGGACCTCTCGAGTTTTCAAAGAATGTGAGGCCACAGGTCGCGATGAGGAGGAGGACTAGGTCTTTCTCTGTGGTCTGCACAGGGGTTTCAGACATCCCTTCGTCTTGGGAGATGCAAGACGAGCCTGCATTCCATTCACTGCAGGGATATCCGGCCTTATTTCCAGTCAGAGCATCTCGGTGTCCATTCCACTTGAGGCCACAAACTCAGGGTCCCTCTCACATACCATTAGCTCAGAGAAGCCTCCTCTTGAGGTGCTTGTGGAAAGTTGGTATTCCTCTTGAGTCTAAGCCAGGGACTAAGCTCTCATCTCGAGTTGATTTGGGGTCCACGGAGTCCTTTCGTGTTGCTCCAGTGACCTCAGGATCCCTCTAGACTTGAGACAGTGATCTTGGGTTTTCTCTGGCGTGCCATCAAAGAAATCAAGGCTCCTTTCATTTTTGATGTGGAATACGGAATTGCTCTGCATGCAGTGCAGTGTAATCGGGCCTCATGTATTGGCGAGGGGGAAGTCTCATGGTTTTTCTCGAGTTGCGGCCGGAACCTGGGGTATATTCTCGAGTTACGACGGGGAGGGCCCTTCCAGACACGTGTTTATTCAGCGACGTCAGGACTCCTGCCTAGGTGCGAGGGACACCTCGGGATTCTCCTCGAGTCTTGGCATGGCAATTGGGACGCGTCTCCACTTGAGGCGGGAGACCCAGGGTCCCTTTCCAAGTGCCACAGGGATCCTGGGACTCCTATCTATTTTCAAGAAGAGTCAGGCATTGTCTCCTTTGGAAGCATTGATCTCCGCGAACCTCTTGAGTTTTCAAAGGATGTGAGGCCTCCGGTCGCAATGAGGCGGAGAAGTAGGTCTTTCTCTGTGGTCTCCACAGGGGATTCAGACATTGCTTCGTCTTGAGAGATGCAAGACGAGCCTGCATTCAATTCACTGCAGGGATATCCGGCCTTACTTCGAGTCAGAGCATCTCGGTGTCCATTGCACTTGAGGCCACAAACTCAGGGTCCTTGTCACATACCTGTGGCTGAGAGAACCCTCCTCTTGGGGTGCTTGTGGAGATTTGGTATTCCTCTTGCATCGAAGCCAGGTACTAAGCTCTCATCTCGAGTTGATTTGTGGTCCACGGAGCCCTTTCGTGTTGCTCCAGTGACCTCAGGATCCCTCTAGACTTGAGACAGTGATCCTGGGTTTTCTCAGGAGTGCCATCAAGGAAATCAAGGCTCCTTTCAGGTTTGATGTGGAACACGGAATTGCTCTGCACGCAGTGCAGGGGAATCGGGCCTCATATCGCGGCGAGGGGAAAGTCTCATGGTTTTTCTCGAGTTGCGGCCCGAACCTGGGGTATATTCTCGAGTTACGATGGGGAAGGCCCTTCCAGACACGTGTTTGTTCAGCGACGTCAGGACTCCTGCCTAGGTGCGAGGGACATCTCGGGATTCTCCTCGAGTCTTGGTATGGCAATTGGGACGCGTCTCCACGTGAGGCGGGAGACCCAGGGTCCCTTTCCACGTGCCACAGGGATCCTGGAACTCCTATCCATTTTCAAGAGGAGTCAGGCATCGTCTCCTTTGGAAGCATTGATCTCCGCGGACCTCTCGAGTTTTCAAAGATGGGAGGCCTCCGGTCGCAATGAGGAGGAGAACTAGGTATTTCTCTGTGGTCTCCACAGGGGATTCAGACATCCCTTCGTCTTGGGAGATGCAAGACGAGCCTGCACTCAATTCACTGCACGGATATCCGGCCTTACTTCGAGTCAGAGCATCTCGGTGTCCATTCCACCTGAGGCCACAAACTCAGGGTCCCTCTCACATACCTGTAGCTGAGAGAAGCCTCGTCTTGATGTGCTTGTGGAAACTTGGTATTCCTCTTGTCTCGAAGCCAGGGACTAAGCTCTCATCTCGAGTTGATTTGGGGTCAACGGAGCCCTTTCGTGGTGCTCCAGGGACCTCAGGATGCCTCTAGACTTGAGACAGTGATCTTGGGTTATCTCTGGAGTGCCATCAAGGAAATCAAGGCTCCTTTCACGTTTGATGTGGAACACGGAACTGCTCTGCAAGCAGTGCAGGGAAATCGGCCCTCATCTCGCGGCGAGGGGGAAGTCTCATGGTTTTTCTCGAGTTGCAGCCAGGACCTGGGGTATATTCTCGAGTTACAACGGGGAGGGCCCTTCCAGACACGTGTTTGTTCCGCGACGTCAGGACTCCTGCCTTGGTGCGAGGGACTCCTCAGGATTCTCCTCGAGTCTTGGCATGGCAATTGGGACGCGTCTCCACGTGAGGCGGGAGACCCAGGGTCCCTTTCCACGTGCCATAGGGATCCTTGGACTGCTATGCATTTTCAAGAGGAGTCAGGCATTGTCTCCTTTGGAAGCATTGATCTCTGCAGACCTCTCGAGTTTTCAAAGGATATGAGGCCTCCGGTCACGATGAGGCGGAGGACTAGGTCTTTCTCTGTGGTCTCCACAGGGGATTCAGACATCCCTTCGTCTTGGGAGATGCAAGACGAGCCTGCATTCAATTCACTGCAGGGATATCCGGCCTTACTTCGAGTCAGAGCATCTCGGTGTCCATTGCACTTGAGGCCACAAATTCAGGGTCCCTCTCACATAACTGTAGCTGCGAGAAGCCTCCTCTTGAGGTGCTTGTGGAAAGTTGGTATTCCTCTTGAGTCGAAGCCAGGGACTAAGCTCTCATCACAAGTTCATTTGGGGTCCACGGAGCCCTTTCGTATTGCTCCAGTGACCTCAGGATCCCTCTAGACTTGAGACAGTGATCTTGGGTTTTCTCTGGAGTGCCATCAAGGAAATCAAGGCTCCTTTCACGTTTGATGTGGAACACGGAATTGCTCTGCACGCAGTGCAGGGGAATCGGGCCTCATCTCGTGGCGAGGGGGAAGTCTCATGGTTTTTCTCGAGTTGCGGCCGGAACCTGGGGTATATTCTCGAGTTACGACGGGGAGGGCCCTTCCAGACACGTGTTTGTTCAGCGACGTCAGGACTCCTTCCTAGGTGCGATGGACACTTCGGGATTCTCCTCGAGTCTTGGCATGGCAATTGGGACGCGTCTCCACGTGAGGCGCGAGACCCAGGGTCCCTTTCCACGTGCCACAGTGATCCTGGGACTCCTATCCATTTTCAAGAGGAGTCAGACATCGTCTCCTTTGGAAGCATTGATCTCTGCAGACCTCTCGAGTTTTCAAATGATGTGAGGCCTCCGGTCACGATGAGGCGGATGATTTGGTCTTTCTCTGTGGTCTCCACAGGGGATTCAGACATCCCTTCGTCTTGGGAGATGCAAGACGAGCCTGCATTCAATTCACTGCAGGGATATCCGGCCTTACTTCGAGTCAGAGCATCTCGGTGTCCATTGCACTTGAGGCCACAAACTCAGGGTCCCTCTCACATACCTGTAGCTGAGAGAAGCCTCCTCTTGAGGTGCTTGTGGAAAGTTTGTATTCCTCTTGAGTCTAAGCCAGGAACTAAGCTCTCATCTCGAGTTGATTTGGGGTCCACGGAGCCCTTTCGTGTTGCTCCAGTGACCTCAGGATCCCTATAGACTTGAGACAGTGATCTTGGGTTTTCTCTGGAGTGCCATCAAGGAAATCAAGGCTCCTTTCCCGTTTGATGTCGAACACGGAATTGCTCTGCCCGCAGTGCAGGGGAATCGGGCCTCATCTCGCGGCGAGGGGGAAGTCTCATGGTTTTTCTCGAGTTGCGGCTGGAACCTGGGGTATATTCCCGAGTTATGACGGGGAGGGCCCTTCCAGACACGTGTTTGTTCAGCGACGTCAGCACTCCTGCCTAGGTGCGAGGGACACCTCGGGATTCTCCGCGAGTCTTGGCATGGCAATTGGGACGCGTCTACACGTGAGGCGGGAGACCCAGGGTCCCTTTCCACGTGCCACAGGGGTCGTGGGACTCCTATCCATTTTCAAGAGGAGTCAGGCATCGTCTCCTTTGAAAGCATTGATCTCCGCGGACCTCTTGAATTTTCAAAGGATGTGAGGCCTCCGTTCGCGATGAGGCGGAGACCTAGGTCTTTCTCTGTGGTCTCCACAGGGGATTCAGACATCCCTTCGTCTTGGGAGATGCAAGGCGAGCCTGCATTCAATTCACTGCCGGGATATCAGGCCTTACTTCGAGTCAGAACATCTCGGTGTCCATTCCACTTTAGGCCACAAACTCAGGGTCCCTCTCACATACCTGTAGCTGAGAGAAGCCTCCTCTTTAGGTGCTTGTGGAAAGTTGGTATTCCTCTTGAGTCGAAGCCAGGGACTAAGCTCTCATCTCGAGTTGATTTGGGGTCCACGGAGCCCTTTCATGTTGCTACAGTGACCTCAGGATCCCTCTAGACTTGAGACAGTCATCTTGGGTTTTCTCTGGAGTGCCATCTAGGAAATCAAGGCTCCTTTCACGTTTGATGTGGAACACGGAATTGCTCTGCACGCAGTGCAGGGGAATCGGGCCTCATCTCGCGGCGAGGCGGAAGTCTCATGGTTTTACTCCACTTGTGGACGGATCCTGGGGTATATTCTCGAGTTACGACGTGGGTGGCCCTTCCAGAAACGTGTTTGTTCAGCGACGTCAGGACCCCTGCCTAGGTGCGAGGGACAACTCGGGATACTCCTCGAGTCTTGGCATGGCAATTGGGACGCGTCTCCACGTGAGGCGGGAGACGCAGGGTCCCTTTCCACGTGCCACAGGGATCCTGGGACTACTATCCATTTTCAAGAGGAGTCAGGCATCGTCTCCTTTGGAAGCATTGATCTCCGTGGACCTCTCGAGTTTTCAAAGGATGTGAGGCCTCCGCTCGCGATGAGGCGGAGAATTAGGTTTTTCTCTGTGGTCTCCACAGGGGATTCAGGCATCCCTTCGTCTTGGGAGATGCAAGACGAGCCTGCATTCAATTCACTGCAGGGATATCCGGCCTTACTTCGAGTCAGAGCATCCCGGTGTCCATTCCACTTGAGGCCACAAACTCGGGGTCCCTCAAATATACATGTAGCTGAGAGAAGCCTCCTCTTGAGGTGCTTGTGAAAAGTTGGTATTCCTCTTGAGTCTAAGCCAAGGACTAAGGTCTCATCTCGAGTGTATTTCGGTCCACGTAGACATTTCCTGTTGGTCCAGTGACCTCAGGATCCCTCTAGACTTGAGACAGTGATCTTGGGTTTTCTCTGGAGTGTCATCAAGGAAATCAAGGCTCCTTTCACGTTTCATGTCGAACACGGAATTGCGCTGCATGCAGTGCAGGGGAATCGGGCCTCAACTCGCGGCGAGGGGGAAATCTCATGGTTTTTCTCGAGTTGCGGCCCGAACCTGGGGTATATTCTCGAGTTACGACGGGGAGGGCCCTTCCAGACATGTGTTTGTTCAGCGACGTCAGGACTCCTGCCTAGGTGCGAGGGACACCTCGGGATTCTCCTCGAGTCTTGGCATGGCAATTGGGACGCGTCTCCACGTGAGGCGGGAGACCCACGGTCCCTTTCCCCGTGCCACAGGGATCCTGGGACTCCTATCCATTTTCAAGAGGAGTCAGGCATCGTCTCCTTTGGAAGCATTGATCTCCGCGGACCTCTAGAGTTTTCAAAGGATGTGAGGCCTCCGGTCGCGATGAGGCGGAGAACTCGGTCTTTCTCTGTGGTCTCCACAGGGGATTCAGACATCCCTTCGTCTTGGGAGATGCAAGACGAGCCTGCATTCAATTCACTGCAGGGATATCCGGCCTTACTTCGAGTCAGAGCATCTCGGTGTCCATTCCACTTGAGGCCACAAACTCAGGGTCCCTCTCACATACCTGTAGCTGAGAGAAGCCTCCCCTTGAGGTGCTTGTGGAAAGGTGGTATTCCTCTTGAGTCGAAGCCAGGGACTAAGCTCTCATCTCGAGTTGATTTGGGGTCCACGGAGCCCTTTCGTGTTGCTCCAGTGACCTCAGGATCCCTCTAGACTTGAGACAGTGATCTTGGGTTTTCTCTGGAGTGCCATCAAGGAAATCAAGGCTCCTTTCACGTTTGATGTGGAAAACAGAATTGTTCTGCACGCAGTTCAGGGGAATCGGGCTTCATCCAGCGGCGAGGGGGAAGTCTCATGGTTTTTCTCGAGTTGCGGCCGGAACCTGGGGTATATTCTCGAGTTACGACGGGGAGGGCCCTTCCAGACACGTGTTTGTTCAGCGACGTCAGGACTCCTGCCTAGGTGCGAGGGACACCTCGGGATTCTCCTCGAGTCTTGGAATGGCAATGGGGACGCGTCTCCACGTGAGGCGGGAGACCCAGGGTCCCTTTCCACGTGCCACAGGGATCCTGGGACTCCTATCCATTTTCAAGAGGAGTCAGGCATCGTCTCCTTTGAAAGCATTGATCTCCGCGGACCTCTTGAATTTTCAAAGGATGTGAGGCGTCCGTTCGCAATGAGGCGGAGAACTAGGTCTTTCTCTGTGGTCTCCACAGGGGATTCAGACATCCCTTCGTCTTGGGAGATGCAAGGCGAGCCTCCATTCAATTCACTGCAGGGATATCAGGCCTTACTTCGAGTCAGAACATCCCGGTGTCCATTCCACTTTAGGCCACAAACTCAGGGTCCCTCTCACATACCTGTAGCTGAGAGAAGCCTCCTCTTGAGGTGCTTGTGGAAAGTTGGTATTCCTCTTGAGTCGAAGCCAGGGACTAAGCTCTCATCTCGAGTTGATTTGGGGTCCACGGAGCCCTTTCATGTTGCTACAGTGACCTCAGGATCCCTCTAGACTTGAGACAGTCATCTTGAGTTTTCTCTGGAGTGCCATAGGGAAATCAAGGCTCCTTTCACGTTTGATGTGGAACACGGAATTGCTCTGCACGCAGTGCAGGGGAATCGGGCCTCATCTCGCGGCGAGGCGGAAGTATCATGGTTTTACTCCACTTGTGGACGGATCCTGGGGTATATTCTCGAGTTACGACGTGGGTGGCCCTTCCAGAAACGTGTTTGTTCAGCGACGTTAGGACCCCTGCCTAGGTGCGAGGGACAACTCGGCATACTCCTCGAGTCTTGGCATGGCAATTGGGACGCGTCTCCACGTGAGGCGGGAGACCCAGGGTCCCTTTCCACGTGCCACAGGGATCCTGGGACTACTATCCATTTTCAAGAGGAGTCAGGCATCGTCTCCTTTGGAAACATTGATCACCGTGGACCTCTCGAGTTTTCAAAGGATGTGAGGCCTCCGCTCGCGATGAGGCGGAGAATTAGGTTTTTCTCTGTGGTCTCCACAGGGGATTCAGACATCCCTTCATCTTGGGAGATGCAAGACGAGCCTGCATTCAATTCACTGCAGGGATATCCGGCCTTACTTCGAGTCAGAGCATCCCGGTGTCCATTCCACTTGAGGCCACAAACTCGGGGTCACTCAAATATACATGTAGCTGAGAGAAGCCTCCTCTCGTGGTGCTTGTGGAAAGTTGGTATTCCTCTTGAGTCTAAGCCAGGGACTAAGCTCTCATCTCGAGTGTATTTCGGTCCACGTAGACCTTTCCTGTTGGTCCAGTGACCTCAGGATCCCTCTAGACTTGAGACAGTGATCTTGGGTTTTCTCTGGAGTGTCATCAAGGAAATCAAGGCTCCTTTCATGTTTCATCTGTAACACGGAATTGCGCTGCATGCAGTGCAGGGGAATCGGGCCTCAACTCGCGGCGAGGGGGAAATCTCATGATTTTTCTCAAGTTGCGGCCCGAACCTGGGGTATATTCTCGAGTTACGACGGGGAGGGCCCTTCCAGACATGTGTTTGTTCAGCGACGTCAGGACTTCTGCCTAGGTGCGAGGGACACCTCGGGATTCTCCTCGAGTCTTGGCATGGCAATTGGGACGCGTCTCCACGTGAGGCGGGAGACCCAGTGTCCCTTTCCCCGTGCCACAGGGATCCTGGGACTCCTATCCATTTTCAAGAGGAGTCAGGCATCGTCTCCTTTGGAAGCATTGACCTCCGCGGACTTCTAGAGTTTTCAAAGGATGTGAGGCCTCCGGTCGCGATGAGACGGAGAACTCGGTCTTTCTCTGTGGTCTCCACAGGGGATTCAGACATCCCTTCGTCTTGGGAGATGCAAGACGAGCCTGCATTCAATTCACTGCAGGGATATCCGGCCTTACTTCGAGTCAGAGCATCTCGGTGTCCATTCCACTTGAGGCCACAATTTCAGGGTCCCTCTCACATACCTGTAGCTGAGAGAAGCCTCCCCTTGAGGTGCTTGTGGAAAGTTGGAATTCCTCTTGAGTCGAAGCCAGGGACTAAGCTCTCATCTCGAGTTGATTTGGGGTCCACGGAGCCCTTTCGTGTTGCTCCAGTGACATCAGGATCCCTCTAGACTTGAGACAGTGATCTTGGGTTTTCTCTGGAGTGCCATCAAGGAAATCAAGGCTCCTTTCACGTTTGATGTGGAACACGGAATTGTTCTGCATGCAGTTCAGGGGAATCGGGCTTCATCCAGCGGCGAGGGGGAAGTCTCATGGTTTTTCTCGAGTTGCGGCCGGAACCTGGGGTATATTCTCGAGTTACGACGGGGAGGGCCCTTCCAGACACGTGTTTGTTCAGCGACGTCAGGACTCCTGCCTAGGTGCGAGGGACACCTCGGGTATTCTCCTCGAGTCTTGGCATGGCAATGGGGACGCGTCTCCACGTGAGGCGGGAGACCCAGGGTCCCTTTCCACGTGCCACAGGGATCCTGGGACACCTATCCATTTTCAAGAGGATTCAGGCATCGTCTCCTTTGGAAGCATTGATCTCCGCGGACCTCTCGAATTTTCAAAGGATGTGAGGCCTCTGGTCGCAATGAGGCAGAAAGTTAGGTCTTTCTCTGTGGTCTCCACAGGGGATTCAGACATCCCTTCATCTTGGGAGATGCAAGACGAGCCTGCATTCAATTCGCTGCAGGGATATCCGGCCTTACTTCGAGTCAGAGCATCTCGGTGTCCATTCCACTTGAGGCCACAAACTCAGGGTCCCTCTCACATACCTGTAGCTGAGAGAAGCCTCCTCTTGAGGTGCTTGTGGAAAGTTGATATTCCTCTTGATTCGAAGCCAGGGACTAAGCTCTCATCTCGAGTTGATTTGGGGTCCCGGAGCCCTTTCATGTTGCTACAGTGACCTCAACATCCCTCTAGACTTGAGACAGTGATCTTGGGTTTTCTCTGGAGTGCCATCAAGGAAATCAAGGCTCCTTTCACGTTTGATGTGGAACACAGAATTGCTCTGCACGCAGTGCAGGGGAATCGGGCCTCATCTCACGGCGAGGGGGAAGTCTCATGGTTTTTCTCGAGTTGCGGCCGGAAACTGGGCTATATTCTCGAGTTACAACGGGGAGGGCCTTTCCAGACACGTGTTTGTTCAGTGAAGTCAGGACTCCTGCCTAGGTGCGAGGGACACCTCGGGATTCTCCTCGAGTCTTGGCATGGCAATTGGGATGCGTCTCCACGTGAGGCGGGAGACCCAGTGTCCCTTTCCACGTGCCACAGGGATCCTGGGACTCCTATCCATTTTCAAGAGGTGTCAGGCATCGTCTCCTTTGGAAGTATTGATCTCCGCAGACCTCTCGAGTTTTCAAAGGATATGAGGCCTCCGGTTGCGTTGAGGCGGAGGACTAGGTCTTTCTCTGTGGTCTCCACAGGGGATTCAGACAACCCTTCGTCTTGGGAGATGCAAGACGAGCCTGCATTCAATTCACTGCAGGGATATCCGCCTTACTTCGAGTCAGAGCATCTCGGTGTCCATTCCACTTGAGGCCACAAACTCAGGGTCCCTCTCACATACCTGTAGCTGAGAGAAGCCTCCTCTTGAGGTGCTTGTGGAAAGTTGGTATTCCTCTTGAGTCGAAGCCAGGGACTAAGCTCTCATCTCGAGTTGATTTGGGGTCCACGGAGCCCTTTCGTGTTGCTCCAGTGACCTCAGGATCCCTCTAGACTTGAGACAGTGATCTTGGGTTTTCTCTGGAGTGCCAGCAAGGAAATCAAGGCTCCTTTCACATTTGATGTGGAACACGGAATTGCTGTGCACGCAGTGCAGGGGAATTGGGCCTCATCTCGCGGCGAGGGGGAAGTCTCATGGTTTTTCTCGAGTTGCGGCCGGAACCTGGGGTATATTCTCGAGTTACGACGGGGAGGGCCCTTCCAGACACGTGTTTGTTCAGCGATGTCAGGACTCCTGGCTAGGTGCGAGGGACACCTCGGGATTCTCCTCGAGCCTTGGCATGGCAATTGGGACGCGTCTCCACGTGAGGCGGGAGACCCAGGGTCCCTTTCCACGTGCCACAGGGATCCTGGGACTCCTATCCATTTTCAAGAGGAGTCAGGCATCGTCTCCTTTGGAAGCATTGATCTCCGTGGACGTCTCGAGTTTTCAAAGGATGTGAGGCCTCCAGTCGTGAAGAGGTGGAGAACTAGGTCTTCTCTGTGGTCTCCACAGGTGATTCAGACATCCCTTCATCTTGGGAGATGGAAGACGAGCCTGCATTCAATTCACTGCAGGGATATCCGGCCTTACGTAGAGTCAGAGCATCTCGGTGTCCATTCCACTTGAGGCCACAAACTCAGGGTCCCTCTCACATACCTGTAGCTGAGAGAAGCCTCCTCTTGAGGTGCTTGTGGAAAGTTGGTATTCCTCTTGAGTCGAAGCCAGGGACTAAGCTCTCATCTCGAGTTGATTTGGGGTCCACGGAGCCCTTTCGTGTTGCTCCAGTGACCTCAGGATCCCTCTAGACTTGAGACAGTGATCTTGGGTTTTCTCTGGAGTGCCATCAAGGAAATCAAGGCTCCTTTCACGTTTGATGTGGAACATGGAATTGCTCTGCACGCAGTGCAGGGGAATCGGGCCTCATCTCGCGGCGAGGGGGAAGTCTCATGGTTTTTCTCGAGTTGCGGCCGGGACCTGGGTATATTCTCCAGTTACGACGGGAAGGGCCCTTCCTGACACGTGTTTGTTCATCGACGTCAGGACTCCTGCCTAGGTGCGAGGGACACCTCGGGATTCTCTTCGAGTCTTGGCATGGCAATTGAGACGCGTCTCCACGTGAGGCGTGAGACCCAGGGTCCCTTTCGACGTGCCACAGGGAATCTGGGGCTCCTATCCATTTTCAAGAGGAGTCAGGCATCGTCTCCTTTGGAAGCATTGATCTCCGCGGACCTCTCGAGTTTTCAAAGGATGTGAGGCCTCCGGTCGCAATGAGGCGGAGGACTAGATTTTTCTCTATGGTCTCCACAGGGGCTTCAGACATCCCTTCGTCTTGGGAGATGCAAGACGAGCCGGCATTCAATTCACTGCAGGGATATCCGGCCTTACTTCGAGTCAGAGCATCTCGGTGTCCATTGCACTTGAGGCCACAAACTCAGGGTCCCTCTCACATACCTGTAGCTGAGAGAAGCCTCCTCTTGAGGTGCTTGTGGAAAGTTGGTATTCCTCTTGAGTTGAAGCCAGGGACTAAGCTCTCATCTCGAGTTGATTTGGGGTCCACGGAGCCCTTTCGTGTTGCTCCAGTGACCTCAGGATCCCTCTAGACTTGAGACAGTGATCTTGGGTTTTCTCTGGAGTGTCATCAAGGAAATCAAGGCTCCTTTCACGTTTGATGTGGAACACGGAATTGCTCTGCACGCAGTGCAGGGGAATCGGGCCTCATCTCGCGGCGAGGGGGAAGTCTCATGGTTTTTCTCGAGTCGAGGCCGGAACCTGGGGTATATTCTCGAGTTACGACGGGGAGGTCCCTTCCATACACGTGTTTGGTCAGCGACGTCAGGACTCCAGCCTATGTGCGAGGGACACTTTGGGATTTTCCTTGAGTCTTGGCATGGCAATTGGGACGTGTCTCCACGTGAGGCGGGAGACGCAGGGTCCCTTTCCAAGTGCCACAGGGATCCTGGGACTCCTATCCATTTTCAAGAGGAGTCAGGCATCGTCTCCTTTGCAAGCATTGATCTCCGCAGACCTCTCGAGTTTTCAAAGGATGTGAGGCCTCCGATCGCGTTGAGGCGGAGGACTAGGTCTTTCTCTGTGGTCTCCACAGGGGATTCAGACATCCGTTGGTCTTGGGAGATGCAAGACGAGCCTGCATTCAATTCACTGCATGGATATCCGGCCTTACTTCGAGTCAGAGCATCTCCGTGTCCATTCCACTTGAGGCCAAAAACTCAGGGTCCCTCTCACATACCTGTAGCTGAGAGAAGCCTCCTCTTGAGGTGCTTGTGGAAAGTTGGTATTCCTCTTGAGTCAAAGCCAGGGACTAAGCTCTCATCTCGAGTTGATTTGGGGTCCACGGAGCCCTTTCGTGTTGCTAAAGTGACCTCAGGATCCCTCTAGACTAGAGACAGTGATCTTGGGGTTTCTCTGGAGTGCCGTCAAGGAAATCAAGGCTCCTTTCACGTTTGATGTGGAACACGGAATTGCTCTGCACGCAGTGCAGGGGAATCGGGCCTCATGTCGCGTCGAGGGGGAAGTCTCATGATTTTCTCAAGTTGCGCCCGGAACCTGGGGTATATTCTCGAGTTACGACGGGGAATGCCTTCCAGACACGTGTTTGTTCAGCGATGTCAGGACTCCTGCCTAGGTGCGAGGGACACCTCGGGATTCTCCTCGAATCTTGGCATGGCAATAGGGACGCGTCTCCATGTGAGGCGGGAGACCCAGTGTCCCTTTCCACGTGCCACAGGGATCCTGGGACTCCTATCCATTTTCAAGAGGAGTCAGGCATCGTCTCCTTTGGAAGCATTGATCTCCGCAGACCTCTCGATTTTTCAAAGGATGTGAAGCCTCCGGTCGCGATGAGGCTGAGGACTAGGTCTTTCTCTGTCGTCTCCACAGGGGATTCAGACATCCCTTCGTCTTGGGAGATGCAAGACGAGCTTACATTCAATTCACTGCAGGGATATCCGGCCTTACGTAGAGTCAGAGCATCTCGGTGTCCATTCCACTTGAGGCCACAAACTCAGGGTCCCTCTCACATACCTGTAGCTGAGAGAAGCCTCCTCTTGAGGTGCTTGTGGAAAGTTGATATTCCTCTTGAGTCGAAGCCAGGGAGTAAGCTCTCATCTCGAGTTGATTTGGCGTCCACAGAGCCCTTTCGTGTTGCTCCAGTGACCTCAGAATCCCTCTAGACTTGAGACAGTGATCTTGGGTTTTCTCTGGAGTGCCATCAAGGAAATCAAGGCTCCTTTCACGTTTGATGTGGAACACGGAATTGTTCTGGATGCAGTGCAGGGGAATCGGGCCTCATCTCGCGGCGAGGGGGAAGTCTCATGCTTTTTCTCGAGTTGCGGCCGGAACCTGGGGTATATTCTCGAGTTACGACGGGGAGGTCCCTTCCATACACGTGTTTGTTCAGCGACGTAAGGACTCCAGCCTAGGTGCGAGGGACACCTCGGGATTTTCCTCGAGTCTTGGCATGGCAATTGGGACGCGTCTCCACGTGAGGCGGGAGACCCAGGGTCCCTTTCCATGTGCCACAGGGATCCTGGGACTCCTATCCATTTTCAAGAGGAGTCAGGCATCGTCTCCTTTGGAAGCATTGATCTCCGCAGACCTCTCGAGTTTTCCAAGGATGTGAGGCCTCCGGTCGCGTTGAGGCGGAGGACTAGGTCTTTCTCTGTGGTCTCCACAGGGGATTCAGACATCCCTTCGTCTTGGGAGATGCAAGACGAGCCTGCATTCAATTCACTGCAGGGATATCCGGCCTTACTTGGAGTCAGAGCATCTCGGTGTCCATTCCACTTGAGGCCAAAAACTCAGGGTCCCTCTCACATACCTGTAGCTGAGAGAAGCCTCCTGTTGAGGTGCTTTTGGAAAGTTGGTATTCCTGTTGAGTCGAAGCCAGGGACTAAGCTCTCATCTCGAGTTGATTTGGGGTCCACAGAGCCCTTTCGTGTTGCTCCAGTGACCTCAGGATCCCTCTAGACTTGAGACAGTGATCTTGGGTTTTCTCTGGAGTGCCGTCAAGGAAATCAAGGCTCCTTTCACGTTTGATGTGGAACACGGAATTGCTCTGCACGCAGTGCAGGGGAATCGATCCTCATCTCGCGGCGAGGGGGAAGTCTCATGGTTTTTCTCGAGTTGCGGCCGGAACCTGGGGTGTATTCTCGAGTTACGACGGGGAGGGCTCTTCCAGATACGTGTTTGTACAGCGACGTAAGGACTCCAGCCTAGGTGCGAGGGACACGTCGGGATTCTCCTCGAGTTTTGGCATGGCAATTGGGACGCGTCTCCACGTGAGGCGGGAGACGCAGGGTCCCTTTCCACGTGCCACACGGATCGTGGGACTCCTATCCATTTTCAAGAGGAGTCAGGCATCGTCTCCTTTGGAAGCATTGATCTCCGCGGACGTCTCGAGTTTTCAAAGGATGTGAGGCCTCCGTTCGCGTTGAGACGGAGGACTAGGTCTTTCTCTGTGGTCTCCACAGGGGATTCAGACAACCCTTCGTCTTGGGAGATGCAAGACGAGCCTGCATTCAATTCACTGCAGGGATATCCGGCCTTACTTCGAGTCAGAGCATCTCGGTGTCCATTCCACTTGAGGCCACAAACTCAGGGTCCCTCTCACATACATGTAGTTGAGAGAAGCCTCCTCTTGAGGTGCTTGTGGAAAGTTGGTATTCCTCTTGAGTCGAAGCCAGGGACTAAGCTCTCATCTCGAGTTGATTTGGGGTCCACGGAGCCCTTTCTTGTTGCTCCAGTGACCTCAGGATCCCTCTAGACTTGAGACAGTGACCTTGGGTTTTCTCTGGAGTGCCATCAAGGAAATCAAGGCTCCTTTCACGTTTGATGTGAAACACGGAATTGCTCTGCAGGCAGTGCAGGGGAATCGGACCTCATCTCGCGGCGAGGGGGAAGTCTCATGGTTTATCTCGAGTTGCGGCCTGAACCTGGGGTATATTCTCGAGTTACGACGGGGAGGGCCCTTCCTTACACTTGTTTGTTCAGCGACGTCAGGACTCCTGCATAGGTGCGAGGGACACCTCGGGATTCTCCTCGAGTCTTGGCATGGCAATTGGGACGTGTCTCCACGTGAGGCGGGAGACCCAGGGTCCCTTTCCACGTGCCACAGGGATCCTGGGACTCCTATCCATTTTCAAGAGGAGTCAGGCATCGTCTCCTTTGGAAGCATTGATCTCCGCGGACCTCTCGAGTTTTCAAAGGATGTGAGGCCTCCGGTCGCGATGAGGCGGAGGACTAGGTCTTTCTCTGTGGACTCCACAGGGGATTCAGACATCCCTTCGTCTTGGGAGATGCAAGATGAGCCTGCATTCAATTCACTCCAGGGATATCTGGTCTTACTTCGAGTCACAGCATCTCGGTGTCCATTCCACTTGAGGCCACAAACTCAGGGTCCCTCTCACATACCTGTAGCTGAGAGAAGCCTCCTCTTGAGGTGCTTGTGGAAACTTGGTATTCCTCTTGAGTCGAAGCCAGGGACTAAGCTCTCATCTCGAGTTGATTTGGGGTCCACGGAGCCCTTTCGTGTTGCTCCAGTGACCTCAGGATCCCTCTAGACTTGAGACAGTGATCTTGGGTTTTCTGTGGAGTGCCAGCAAGGAAATCAAGACTCCTTTCACATTTGATGTGGAACACGGAATTGCTGTGCACGCAGTGCAGGGGAATTGGGCCTCATCTCGCGGCGAGGGGGAAGTCTCATGGTTTTCTCGAGTTGCGGCCGGAACCTGGGGTATATTCTCGAGTTACGACGGGGAGGGCCCTTCCAGACACGTGTTTGTTCAGCGATGTCAGGACTCCTGCCTAGGTGCGAGGGACACCTCGGGATTCTCCTCGAGCCTTGGCATGGCAATTGGGACGCGTCTCCACGTGAGGCGGGAGACCCAGGGTCCCTTTCCACGTGCCACAGGGATCCTGGGACTCCTATCCGTTTTCAAGAGGAGTCAGGCATCGTCTCCTTTGGAAGCATTGATCTCCGTGGACGTCTCGAGTTTTCAAAGGATGTGAGGCCTCCAGTGGTGAAGAGGTGGAGAACTACTTCTTCTCTGTGGTCTCCACAGGGGATTCAGACATCCCTTCATCTTGGGAGATGGAAGACGAGCCTGCATTCAATTCACTGCAGGGATATCCGGCCTTACTTCGAGTCAGAGCATCTCGGTGTCCACTCCACTTGAGGCCACAAACTCAGGGTCCCTCTCACATACATGTAGCTGAGAGAAGCTTCCTCTTGAGGTGCTTGTGGAAACTTGGTATTCCTCTTGAGTCGAAGGCAGGGACTAAGCTCTCATCTCGAGTTGATTTGGGGTCCACGGAGCCCTTTCGTGTTGCTCCAGTGACCTCAGGATCCCTCTAGACTTGAGACAGTGATCTTGGGTTTTCTCTGGAGTGCCATCAAGGAAATCAAGGCTCCTTTCACGTTTGATGTGGAACACGGAATTGCTCTGCACGCAGTGCAGGGAAATCGGGCCTCATCTCGCAGCGAGGGGGAAGTCTCATGGTTTTTCTCGAGTTGCGGCCGGAACCTGGGGTATATTCTCGAGTTACGACGGGGAGGGCCCTTCCAGACACGTGTTTGTTCAGCGACGTCAGGACTCCTGCCTAGGTGCGAGGGACACCTCGGGATTCTCCTCGAGTCTTGGCATGGCAATTGGGACGCGTCTCCACGTGAGGCGGGAGACCCAGGGTCCCTTTCCACGTGACACAGGGATCCTGGGACTCCTATCCATTTTCAAGAGGAGTCAGGCATCGTCTCCTTTGGAAGCATTGATCTCCGCGGACTTCTCGAGTTTTCAAAGGATGTGAGGCCTCCGTTCGCGTTGAGGCGGAGGACTAGGTCTTTCTCTGTGGTCTCCACAGGGTATTCAGACAACCCTTCGTCTTGGGAGATGCAAGACGAGCCTGCATTCAATTCACTGCAGGTATATCCGGCCTTACTTCGAGTCAGAGCATCTCGGTGTCCATTCCACTTGAGGCCACAAACTCAGGGTCCCTCTCACATACCTGTAGCTGAGAGAAGCTTCCTCTTGAGGTGCTTTTGGAAAGTTGGTATTCCTCTTGAGTCGAAGCCAGGGACTAAGCTCTCATCTCGAGTTGATTTGGGGTCCATGGAGCCCTTTCGTGTTGCTCCAGTGACCTCAGGATCCCTCTAGACTTGAGACAGTGATCTTGGGTTTTCTCTGGAGTGCCATCAAGGAAATCAAGGCTCCTTTCACGTTTGATGTGGAACACGGAATTGCTCTGCACGCAGTGCAGGGGAATCGGGCCTCATCTCGCGGCGAGGGGGAAGTCTCATGGTTTTTCTCGAGTTGCGGCCGGAACCTGGGGTGTATTCTCGAGTTACGACGGGGAGGGCCCTTCCAGACACGTGTTTGTTCAGCGACGTAAGGACTCCTGCCTAGGTGCGAGGGACACCTCGGGATTCTCCTCGAGTCTTGGCATGGCAATTGGGACGCGTCTCCACGTGAGGCGGGAGACGCAGGGTCCCTTTCCACGTGCCACAGGGATCTTTGGACTCCTATCCATTTTCAAGAGGAGTCAGGCATCGTCTCCTTTGGAAGCATTGATCTCCGCAGACCTCTCGAGTTTTCAAAGGATGTGAGGCCTCCGGTCGCGTTGAGGCGGAGGACTAGGTCTTTCTCTGTGGTCTCCACAGGGGATTCAGACAACCCTTCGTCTTGGGAGATGCAAGACGAGCCTGCGTTCAATTCACTGCAGGGATATCCGGCCTTACTTCGAGTCAGAGCATCTCGGTGTCCATTCCACTTGAGGAAACAACCTCAGGGTCCCTCAAATATACCTGTAGTTGAGAGAAGCCTCCTCTGAGGTGCTTTTGGAAAGTTGGTATTCCACTTGAGTTGAAGCCAGGGACTAAGCTCTCATCTCGAGTTGATTTGGGGTCCTTGGAGCCCTTTCGTGTTGCTCCAGTGACCTCAGGATCCCTCTAGACTTGAGACACTGATCTTGGGTTTTCTCTGGAGTGCCATCAAGGAAATCAAGGCTCCTTTCATTTTTGATATGGAATACGGAATTGCTCTGCACGCAGGGCAGGGGAATCGGGCCTCATCTCGCGGCGAGGGGGAAGTCTCATGGTTTTTCTCGAGTTGCGGCCGGAACCTGGGGTATATTCCCGAGTTACGACGGGGAGGTGACTCCCAGACATGTGTTTGTTCAGCGACGTCAGGACTCCTGCCTAGGTGCGAGGGACACCTCGGGATTCTCCTCGAGTCTGGCATCGCAATTGGGACGTGTCTCCACGTGAGGTGGGAGACCCAGGTTCCCTTTCCAAGTGCCACAATGATCCTGGGACTCCTATCCATTTTTAAGAAATGTCAGGCATCGTCTCCTTTAGAAGCATTGATCTCTTCAGACTTCTCGAGTTTTCAAAGGATGTGAGGCCTCCGGTCGCGATGAGGCGGAGGAGTAGGTCTTTCTCTGTGGTCTCCACAGGGGATTCAGACAACCCTTCGTCTTGGGAGATGCAAGACGAGCCTGCATTCAATTCACTGCAGGGATATCCGGCCTTACTTCGAGTCAGAGCATCTCGGTGTCCTTTCCACTTGAGCCCACAAACTCAGGGTCCCTCTCACATACCTGTAGCTGAGAGAAGCCTCCTCTTGAGTTGCTTGTGGAAAGTTGGTATTCCTCTTGTGTCGAAGCCAGGGACTAAGCTCTCATCTCGAGTTGATTTGGGGCCCATGGAGCCCTTTCATGTTGCTCCAGTGACCTCAGGATCTTTCTAGACTTGAGACAGTGATCTTGGGTTTTCTCTGGAGTGCCATCAAGGAAATCAAGGCTACTTTCACGTTTAATGTGGAAAACGGAATTGCTCTGCATGCAGTGCAGGGGAAACAGGCCTCAACTCGCGGCGAGGGGGAAATCTCATGGTTTTTCTCGAGTTGCGGCCGGAACCTGGGGTATATTCTCGAGTTACGACGGGGAGGGCCCTTCCAGACACGTGTTTGTTCAGCGACGTCAGGACTCCTGCCTACGTGCGAGGGACACCTCGGGATTCTCCTCGAGCCTTGGCATGGCAATTGGGATGCGTCTCCACGTGAGGCGGGAGATCCAGTGTCCCTTCCCACGTGCCACAGGGATCCTGGGACTCCTATCCATTTTCAAGAGGAGTCAGGCATCGTCTCCTTTGGAAGCATTGATCTCCGCGGACCTCTCGAATTTTCAAAGGATGTGAGGCCTCCGGTCGCGATGAGGCGGAGAACTCGGTCTTTCTCTGTGGTCTCACCAGCGGATTCAGACATCCCTTCGTCTTGGGAGATGCAAGACGAGCCTGCATTCAATTCACTGCAGGGATATCCGGCCTTACTTCGAGTCAGAGCATCTCGGTGTCCATTGCATTTGAGGCCACAAATTCAGGGTTCCTCTCACATACCTGTAGCTGAGAGAAGCTTCCTCTTGAGGTGCTTGTGGAAATTTGGTATTCCTCTTGAGTCTAAGCCAGGGACTAAGCTCTCATCTCGAGTTGATTTGGGGTCCTTGGAGCCCTTTCGTGTTGCTCCAGTGACCTCAGGATCCCTCTAGACTTGAGACACTGATCTTGGGTTTTCTCTGGAGTGCCATCAAGGAAATCAAGGCTCCTTTCATTTTTGATGTGGAATACGGAATTGCTCTGCATGCAGGGCAGGGGAATCGGGCCTCACCTCGCGGCGAGGGGGAAGTCTCATGGTTTTTCTCGAGTTGCGGCCGGAACCTGGGGTATATTCTCGAGTTACGACGGGGAGGGCCCTTCCAGACATGTGTTTGTTCAGCGACGTCAGGACTCCTGCCTAGGTGCGAGGAACACCTCGGGATTCTCCTCGAGTCTGGCATGGCAATTGGGACGTGTCCCCCTGTGAGGCGGGAGACCCAAGTTCCCTTTCCAAGTGCCACAGAGATCCTGGGACTCCTATCCATTTTCAAGAAGAGTCAGGCCTCGTCTCCTTTAGAAGCATTGATCTCTTCAGACCTCTTCAGTTTTCAAAGGATGTGAGGCCTCCGGTCGCGATGAGGCGGAGGAGTAGGTCTTTCTCTGTGGTCTCCACAGGGGATTCAGACAACCCTTCGTCTTGGGAGATGCAAGACGAGCCTGCATTCAATTCACTGCAGGGATATCCGGTCTTACTTCGAGTCAGAGCATCTCGGTGTCCTTTCCACTTGAGGCCACAAACTCGGGGTCCCTCAAATATACCTGTAGCTGAGAGAAGCCTCCTCTTGAGGTACTTTTAGAAAGTTGGTATTCCTCTTGAGTTGAAGCCAGGGACTAAGCTCTCATCTCGAGTTGATTTGGGGTCCACGGAGCCCTTTCGTGTTGCTCCAGTGACCTCAGGATCCCTCTATACTTGAGAGAGTGATCTTGGGTTTTCTCTGGTGTGCCATCAAGGAAATCAAGGCTCCTTTCACGTTTGATGTGGTACACGGAATTTCTGTGCACGCAGTGCAGGGGAATCGGGCCTCATCTCGCGGCGAGGGGGAAGTCTCATAATTTTTCTAGAGTTGTGGCCAAAACTTGGGGTATATACTTGAGTTACGACGGGGAGGGCCCTTCCAGACACGTGTTTGTTCAGCGACATCAGGACTCCTGCCTAGGTGCGAGGGACACCTCGGGATTCTCCTCGAGTCTTGCCATGGCAATTGGGAGGCGTCTACACGTGAGGCGGGAGAACCAGGGCCCCTTTCCACGTGCCACAGGGATCCTGGGACTCCTATCCATTTTCAAGAGGAGTCAGGCATCGTCCTCTTTGGAAGCATTAATCTCTGTGGACCTCTCGAATTTTCAAAGGATGTGAGGCCTCCGGTTGCGATGAGGGGAAGAATTAGGTCTTTCTCTGTGGTCTCCACAGGGGATTCAGACATCCCTTCGTCTTGGGAGATGCAAGACGAGCGTGCATTCAATTCCCTGCAGGGATATCCGGCCTTACATCGAGTCAGAGCATCTCAGTGTCCATTCCACTTGAGGCCACAAAATCATGGTCGCTATCACATACCTGTAGCTCAGAGAAGCCTCCTCTTGAGGTGCTTGTGGAAACTTGGTATTCCTCTTCAGTTGAAGCCAGGGACTAAGCTCTCATCTCGAGTTGATTTGGGGTCCACGGAGCCCTTTCGTGTTGCTCCAGTGACCTCAGGATCCCTCTAGACTTGAGAGAGTAATCTTGAGTTTTCTCTGGAGTGCCATCAAGGAAATCAAGGCTCCTTTCACGTTTGATGTCGAACACGGAATTGTGCTGCACGCAGTGCAAGGGAATCGGGCCTCATCTCGGGGCGAGGGGGAAGTCTCATGGTTTTTCTCGAGTTGCGGCCGGAACCTGGGGTATATTCTTGAGTTACGACGGGGAGGGCCCTTCCAGACACGTGTTTGTTCAGCGACGTCAGGACTCCTGCCTAGGTGCGAGGGACACCTCGGGGTTCTCCTCGAGTCTTGGCATGGCAATTGGGACGCGTCCCCACGTGAGGCGGGAGACCCAGGGTCCCTTTCCACGTGCCACAGGGATCCTGGGTCTCCTATCAATTTTCAAGAGGGGTCAGGCATCCTCTCCTTTGGAAGCATTGATCTCCGCGGTCCTCTCGAGTTTTCAAAGGATGCGAGGCCTCCAGTCGCGATGAGGCGGAGAAGTAGGTCTTTCTCTGTGGTCTCCACAGGGGATTCAGACATCCCTTCGTCTTGGGAGATGCAAGACGAGCCTGCATTCAATTCACTGCAGCGATATCCGGCCTTACTTCAAGTCAGAGCATCTCGGTGTCCATTCCACTTGAGGCCACAGACTCAGGGTCCCTCTCACATACCTGTAGCTGAGAGAGGCCTCCTCTTGAGGTGCTTGTGGAAAGTTGGTATTCCTCTTGAGTCGAAGCCAGGGACTAAAGCTCTCATCTCGTGTTGATTTGGGGTCCACGGAGCCCTTTCATGTTGCTCCAGTGACCTCAGGATCCCTCTAGTCTTGAGACAGTGATCTTGGGTTTTCTCTGGAGTGCCATCAAGGAAATCAAGGCTCCTCTCATGTTTGATGTGGAACACGGATATGCTCTGCACGCAGTGCAGGGGAATCGGGCCTCATCTCGCGGCGAGGGGGAAGTCTCATGGTTTTTCTCGAGTTGCGGCCGGAACCGGGGTATACTCTCGAGTTACGACGGGGAGGGCCCTTCCAGACACGTGTTTGTTCAGCAACGTCAGGACTCCTGCCTAGGTGCGAGGGACACCTCGGGATTCTCTTCGAGTCTTGGCATGGCAATTGGGATGCGTCTCCAAGTGAGGCGGGAGACCCAGGGTCCCTTTCCACGTGCCACAGGGATCCTGGGACTCCTATCCATGTTCAAGAGGAGTCAGGCATCGTCTCCTTTGGAAGCATTGATGTCCGCGGACCTCTCGAGTTTTCAAATGATGTGAGGCCTCCGGTCGCGATGAGGCGGAGAACTAGGTCTTTCTCTGTGGTCTCCAGAGGGGTTTCAGACATCCCTTCGTCTTGGGTGATGCAAGACGAGCCTGAATTCAATTCACTGCAGGGATATCCGGCCTTACTTTGAGTCACAGCGCGTCGGTGTCCATTCCACTTGAGGCCACAAACTCAGGGTCCCTCTCACATACCTGTAGCTGAGAGAAGCCTCCTCTTGAGGTGCTTGTGGAAAGTTGGTATTGCTCTTGAGTCGAAGCCAGGGACTAAGCTCTCATCTCGAGTTGATTTGGGGTCCACGGAGCCCTTTCGTGTTGCTCCAGTGACCTCAGGATCCCTCTAGACTTGAGACAGTGATCTTGGGTTTTCTCTGGAGTGCCATCAAGTAAATCAGGGCTCCTTTCACGTTTGATGTGGAACACGGAATTGCTCTGCTCGCAGTGCAGGAGAATCGGGCCTCATCTCACGGCGAGGGGGAAGTCTCATGGTTATTCTGGAGTTGGGGCCGGAACCTGGGGTATATTCTCGAGTTACGACGGGGAGGGCCCTTCCAGACACGTGTTTGTTCAGCGACGTCAGGACTCCTGCCTAGGTGCGAGGGACACCTCGGGATTCTCCTCGAGTCTTGGCATGGCAATTGGGACGCGTCTCCCCGTGAGGCGGGAGAGGCAGTGTCCCTTTCCACGTGCCACAGGGATCCTGGGACTCCTATCCATTTTCAAGAGGAGTCAGGCATCGTCTCCTTTGGAAGCATTGATCTCCGCAGACCTCTCGAATTTTCAAAGGATGTGAGGCCTCCGGTCGCGATGAGGCGGAGAAGTAGGTCTTTCTCTGTGGTCTCCACAGCGGATTCAGACATCTCTTCGTCTTGGGAGATGCAAGACGAGCCTGCATTCACTTCACTGCAGGGATATCCGGCCTTACTTCGAGTCAGAGCATCTCGGTGTCCATTCCACTTGAGGCCACAAACTCAGGGTCCCTCTCACATAACTGTTGCTGAGAGAAGACTCCTCTTGAGGTGCTTGTGGAAACATGGTATTCCTCTTGAGTCGAAGCCAGGGAATAAGCTGTCATCTCGAGTTGATTTGGGGTCCACGGAGCCCTTTCCTTTTGCTCCAGTGACCTCAGGATCCCTCTAGACTTGAGACAGTGATCTTGGGTTTTCTCTGGAGTGCCATAAAGGAAATCAAGGCTCCTTTCACTTTTGATTTGGAACACGGAATTGCTCTGCATGCAGTGCAGGGAAATCGGGGCTCATGTCGCGGTGAGGGGGAAGTCTCATAGTTTTTCTCGAGTTTCGGCCGGAACCTGGTGTATATTCTCGAGTTACGATGGGGAGGGCCCTTCCAGACACGTGTTTGTTCAGCGACGTCAGGACTCCTGCCTAGGTGCGAGGGACACCTCGGGATTCTCCACGAGTCTTGGCATGGCAATTGGGACGCGTCTCCACGTGAGGCGGGAGACCCAAGGTCCCTTTCCACTTGCCACAGGGATACTGGGACTCCTATCCATTTTCAAGAGGAGTCAGGCATCGTCTCCTTTGGAAGTATTGATCTCCGCGGACCTCTCGAGTTTTCAAAGGATATGAGGCCTCCGTTTGCGTTGATGCGGAGGACTAGGTCTTTCTCTGTGGTCTCCACCGGGGATTCAGACATCCCTTCGTCTTGGGAGATGCAAGACGAGCCTGCATTCAATTCACTGCAGGGATATCCGGCCTTACTTCGAGTCAGAGCATCTCGGTGTCCATTCCACTTGAGGCCACAATCTCAGGGTCCCTCTCACATACTTGTAGCTGAGAGAAGCCTCCTCTTGAGGTGCTTGTGGAAAGTTGGTATTCCTCTTGAGTCGAAGCCAGGGACTATGCTCTCACCTCGAGTTGATTTGGGGTCCACGGAGCCCTTTCCTGTTGCTCCAGTGACCTTAGGATCCCTCTAGACTTGAGACAGTGATCTTGGGTTTTCTCTGGAGTGCCATCAAGGAAATCAAGGCTCCTTTCACGTTTGATTTGGAACACGGAATTGCTCTGCACGCAGTGAAGGCGAATCGGGCATCATGTCGCGGAGAGGAGGAAGTCTCATGGTTATTCTCGAGTTACGGCCGGAACCTGGGGTACATTCTCGATTTACGATGGGGAGGGCCCTTCCAGACACGTGTTTGTTCAGCGACGTCAGGACTCCTGCCTAGGTGCGAGGGACACCTCGGGATTCTGCTCGAGTCTTGGCATGGCAATTGGGAGGCGTCTCCACGTGAGGCGGGAGACCCAGGGTCCCTTTCCACGTGCCACAGGGATCCTGGGACTCCTATCCATTTTCAAGAGGAGTCAGGCATCGTCTCCTTTGGAAGCATTGATCTCCGCGGACCTCTCGAGTTTTCAAAGGATGTGAGGCCTCCGGTCGCGGTGAGGCGGAGAATTATGTCTTTCCCTGTGGCCTCCACAGGGGATTCAGACATCCCTTCGTCTTGGGAGATGCAAGACGAGCCTGCATTCAATTCACTGCAGGGATATCCGGCCTTACTTCGAGTCAGAGCATCTCGGTGTCCATTCCACTTGAGGCCACAAACTCAGGGGCCCTCTCACATACCTGTAGCTGAGAGAAGCCTCCTCTTGAGGTGCTTGTGGAAAGTTGGTATTCCTCTCGAGTCGAAGCCGGGGACTAAGCTCTCATCTCGAGTTGATTTGGGGTCCACGGAGCCCTTTCGTGTTGCTCCAGTGACCCCGGGATCCCTCTAGACTTGAGACAGTGATCTTGGGTTTTCTCTGGAGTGCCATCAAGGAAATCAAGGCTCCTTTCACTTTTGATGTCGAACACGGAATTGCTCTGCACGCAGTACAGGGGAATCGGGCCTCATCTCGCCGTGAGGGGGAAGTCTCATGGTTTTTCTCGAGTTGTGGTCGGAACCTGCGGTATATTCTCGAGTTACGACGGGGAGGGCCCTTCCAGACACGTGTTTGTTCAGCGACGTCAGGACTCCTGCCTAGGTGCAAGGGACACCTCGGGATTCTCCTCGAGCCTTGGCATGGCAATTGGGACGCGTCTCTACGTGAGGCGGGAGACCAAGGGTCCCTTTCCACGGGCCACAGTGATCCTGGGACTCCTATGCATTTTCAAGAGGAGTCAGGCATCGTCTCCTTTGGAAGCATTGATCTCCGCGCACCTCTCGAGTTTTCAAAGGATGTGAGGCCTCCGTTCGCGTTGAGGCGGAGAACTAGGTATTTCTCTGTGGTCTCCACAGGGGATTCAGACATCCCTTCGTCTTGGGAGATGCAAGACGAGCCTGCACTCAATTCACTGCACGGATATCCGGCCTTACTTCGAGTCAGAGCATCTCGGTGTCCATTCCACCTGAGGCCACAAACTCAGGGTCCCTCTCACATACCTGTAGCTGAGAGAAGCCTCGTCCTGATGTGCTTGTGGAAAGTTGGTATTCCTCTTGAGTCGAAGCCAGGGACTAAGCTCTCATCACGAGTTGATTTGGGGTCCACGGAGCCCTTTCATATTTCTCCAGTGACCTCAGGATCCCTCTAGACTTGAGACAGTGATCTTGGGTTTTCTCTGGAGTGCCATCAAGGAAATCAAGGCTCCTTTCACGTTTGATGTGGAACACGGAATTGCTGTGCACGCAGTGCAGGGGAATCGGGCCTCATCTCGCGGCGAGGGGGAAGTTTCATGGTTTTTCTCGAGTTGTGGCCGGAACCTGGGGTATATTCTCGAGTTACAACGGGGAGGGCCCTTCCAGACACGTGTTTGTTCAGCGACGTCAGGACTCCTTCCTAGGTGCGAGGGACACTTCGGGATTCTCCTCGAGTCTTGGCATGGCAATTGGGACGCGTCTCCACGTGAGGCGGGAGACCCAGGGTCCCTTTCCACGTGCCACAGGGATCCTGGGACTCCTATCCATTTTCAAGAGGAGTCAGGCATCGTCTCCTTTGGAAGCATTGATCTCTGCAGACCTCTCGAGTTTTCAAATGATGTGAGGCCTCCGGTCACGATGAGGCGGAGGACTTGGTCTTTCTCTGTGGTCTCCACATGGGATTCAGACATCCCTTCGTCTTGGGAGATGCAAGACGAGCCTGCATTCAATTCACTGCAGGGATATCCGGCCTTACTTCGAGTCAGAGCATCTCGGTGTCCATTGCACTTGAGGCCACAAACTCAGGGTCCCTCTCACATACCTGTAGCTGAGAGAAGCCTCCTCTTGAGGTGCTTGTGGAAAGTTGGTATTCCTCTCGAGTCGAAGCCGGGGACTAAGCTCTCATCTCGAGTTGATTTGGGGTCCACGGAGCCCTTTCGTGTTGCTCCAGTGACCTCAGGATCCCTCTAGACTTGAGACAGTGATCCTGGGTTTTCTCTGGAGTGCCATCAAGGAAATCAAGGCTCCTTTCACGTTTGATGTGGAACACGGAATTGCTCTGCACGCAGTCCAGGGGAATCGGGCCTCATCTCGCGGCGAGGGGAAAGTCTCATGGTTTTTCTCGAGTTGCGGCGGGAACCTGGGGTATATTCTCGATTTACGACGGGGAGGACCCTTCCAGACACGTGATAGGTGCGAGGGACACCTCGGGATTCTCCTAAAGTCTTGGCATGGCAATTGGAACGCGTCTCCACATGAGGCGGGAGACCCAGGGTCCCTTTCCACGTACCACAGGGATCCTGGGACTCCTATCCATTTTCAAGAGGAGTCAGGCATCGTCTCTTTGGAAGCATTGATCTCCGCAGACCTCTCGAGTTTTCAAAGGATGTGAGGTCTCCGATCGCGATGAGGCGGAGGACTAGGTCTTTCTCTGCGGTCTCCGCAGGGGATTCAGACATCCCTTCGTCTTGGGAGATGCAAGACGAGCCTGCATTCAATTCACTGCAGGGATATGCGGCCTTACTTCGAGTCAGAGCATCTCGGTGTCCATTCCACCTGAGGCCACAAACTCAGGGTCCCTCTCACATACCTTTAGCAGAGAGAAGCCTCCTCTTGAGGTGCTTGTGGAAAGTTAGTATTCCTCTTGACTCGAAACCAGGATATAAGCTCTCATCTCGAGTTGATTTTGGGTCCACGGAACCCTTTCGTGTTGCTCCAGTGACCTCAGGATCCCTCTAGACTTGAGACAGTGATCTTGGGTTTTCTCTGGAGTGCCATCAAGGAAATCAAGGCTCCTTTCCCATTTGATGTGGAACACGGAATTGCTCTGCATGCAGTGCAGGGGAATCGGGCCTCATCTCGCGGCGAGGGGGAAGTCTGATGGTTTTTCTCGAGTTGCGGCCGGAACCTGAGGTATATTTTCGAGTTACAACGGGGAGGGCCCTTCCAGACACGTGTTTGTTCAGCGATGTCAGGACTCGTGCCTAGGTGCGAGGGACACCTCGGGAATCTCCTCGAGTCTTGGCATGGCAATTGGGACGCGTCTCCACGTGAGGCGGGAGACCCAGGGTCCCTTTCGACGTGCCACAGGGATCCTGGGACTCCTATCCATTTTCAAGAGGAGTCAGGCATCGCCTCCTTTGAAAGCATTGATCTCCACGGACCTCTCGAGTTTTCAAAGAATGTGAGGCCTTCGCTCGCGATGAGGCGGAGAACTAGGTCTTTCTTGTGGTCTCCACAGGGGATTCAGACATCCCTTCGTCTTGGGAGATGCAAGACGAGCCTGCATTCAATTCACTGCAGGGATATCCGGCCTTACTTAAGTCAGAGCATCTCGGTGTTCATTCCACTTGAGGCCACAAACTCAGGGTCCCTCTCACATACATGTAGCTGAGAGAAACCTCCTCTTGAGGTGCTTGTGGAAACTAGGTATTCCTCTTGAGTCGAAGCCAGGGACTAAGCTCTCATCTCGAGCAGATTTATGGTCCACGGAGCCCTTTGGTGTTGCTCCAGTGACCACAGGATCCCTCTAGACTTGAGACAGTGGTCTTGTGTTTTCTCTGGAGTGCCATCAAGGAAATCAAGGCTCCTTTCACGTTTGATGTGGAACACGGAATTACTCTGCACGCAGTGCAGGGGAATCAGGCCTCATCTCGCGGCGAGGGGGAAGTCTCATGGTTTTTCTCGAGTTGCGGCCGGAACCTGGGGTATATTCTCGAGTTACGACGGGGAGGGCCCTTCCAGACACGTGTTTGTTCAGCGACGTCAGTACTCCTGCCTAGGTGCGAGGGACACCTCGGGATTCTCCTCGAGTCTTGGCATGGCAATTGTGACGCGTCTCCACGTGAGGCGGGATACCCAGGCTCCCTTTCCACGTGCCACAGGGATCCTGGGACTCCTATCCATTTTCAAGAGGAGTCAGGCATCGTCTCCTGTGGAAGCATTGATCTCCGCGGACCTCTCCAGTTTTCAAAAGATGTGAGGCCTCCGGTCGCGATGAGGCGGAGAACTAGGTCTTTCTCTGTGGTTTGCACAGGGGATTCAGACATCCCTTCGTCTTGGGAGATGCAAGACGCGCCGGCATTCAATTCTCTGCAGGGATATCCGGCCTTACTTCGAGTAACAGCATCTCAGGGTCCATTCCACCTGAGGCCACAAACTCAGGGACCCTCTCACATACCTGTAGCTGAGAGAAACCTCCTCTTGAGGTGCTTGTGGAAAGTTGGTATGACTCTTGAGTCGAAGCCAGGGACTAAGCTCTCATCTCGAGTTGATTTGGGGTCCATGGAGCCATTTCATTTTGCTACAGTGACTTCAGGATCCCTCTAGACTTGAGACAGTGATCTTGGGTTTTCTCTGGAGTGCCATCAAGGAAATCAAGGCTCCTTTCACGTTTGATGTGGAACACGGAATTGCTCTGCACGCAGTGCAGGGGAATCGGGCCTCATCTCGCGGCGAGGGGGAAGTCTCATGGTTTTTCTCGAGTTGCGGCCGGAACCTGGGGTATATTCTCGAGTTACAACGGGGAGGGCCCTTCCAGACACGTGTTTGTTCAGCGACGTCAGGACTCCTTCCTAGGTGCGAGGGACACTTCGGGATTCTCCTCGAGTCTTGGCATGGCAATTGGGACGCGTCTCCACGTGAGGCGGGAGACCCAGGGTCCCTTTCCACGTGCCACAGGGATCCTGGGACTCCTATCCATTTTCAAGAGGAGTCAGGCATCGTCTCCTTTGGAAGCATTGATCTCTGCAGACCTCTCGAGTTTTCAAATGATGTGAGGCCTCCGGTCACGATGAGGCGGAGGACTTGGTCTTTCTCTGTGGTCTCCACATGGGATTCAGACATCCCTTCGTCTTGGGAGATGCAAGACGAGCCTGCATTCAACTCACTGCAGGGATATCCGGCCTTACTTCGAGTCAGAGCATCTCGGTGTCCATTGCACTTGAGGCCACAAACTCAGGGTCCCTCTCACATACCTGTAGCTGAGAGAAGCCTCCTCTTGAGGTGCTTGTGGAAAGTTGGTATTCCTCTCGAGTCGAAGCCGGGGACTAAGCTCTCATCTCGAGTTGATTTGGGGTCCACGGAGCCCTTTCGTGTTGCTCCAGTGACCTCAGGATCCCTCTAGGCTTGAGACAGTGATCCTGGGTTTTCTCTGGACTGCCATCAAGAAAATCAAGGCTCCTTTCAGGTTTGATGTGGAACACGGAATTGCTCTGCACGCAGTCCAGGGGAATCGGGCCTCATCTCGCGGCGAGGGGAAAGTCTCATGGTTTTATCTCGAGTTGCGGCGGGAACCTGGGGTATATTCTCGATTTACGACGGGGAGGACCCTTCCAGACACGTGATAGGTGCGAGGGACACCTCGGGATTCTCCTAAAGTCTTGGCATGGCAATTGGAACGCGTCTCCACATGAGGCGGGAGACCCAGGGTCCCTTTCCACGTACCACAGGGATCCTGGGACTCCTATCCATTTTCAAGAGGAGTCAGGCATCGTCTCTTTGGAAGCATTGATCTCCGCAGACCTCTCGAGTTTTCAAAGGATGTGAGGTCTCCGATCGCGATGAGGCGGAGGACTAGGTCTTTCTCTGCGGTCTCCGCAGGGGATTCAGACATCCCTTCGTCTTGGGAGATGCAAGACGAGCCTGCATTCAATTCACTGCAGGGATATGCGGCCTTACTTCGAGTCAGAGCATCTCGGTGTCCATTCCACCTGAGGCCACAAACTCAGGGTCCCTCTCACATACCTTTAGCAGAGAGAAGCCTCCTCTTGTGGTGCTTGTGGAAAGTTAGTATTCCTCTTGACTCGAAACCAGGATATAAGCTCTCATCTCGAGTTGATTTGGGGTCCACGGAACCCTTTCGTGTTGCTCCAGTGACCTCAGGATCCCTCTAGACTTGAGACAGTGATCTTGGGTTTTCTCTGGAGTGCCATCAAGGAAATCAAGGCTCCTTTCACGTTTGATGTGGAACACGGAATTGCTCTGCACGCAGTGCAGGGGAATCGGGCCTCATCTCGCGGCGAGGGGGAAGTCTCATGGTTTTTCTCGAGTTGCGGCCGGAACCTGGGGTATATTCTCGAGTTACAACGGGGAGGGCCCTTCCAGACACGTGTTTGTTCAGCGACGTCAGGACTCCTTCCTAGGTGCGAGGGACACTTCGGGATTCTCCTCGAGTCTTGGCATGGCAATTGGGACGCGTCTCCACGTGAGGCGGGAGACCCAGGGTCCCTTTCGACGTGCCACAGGGATCCTGGGACTCCTATCCATTTTCAAGAGGAGTCAGGCATCGCCTCCTTTGAAAGCATTGATCTCCGCAGACCTCTCGAGTTTTCAAAGGATGTGAGGCCACCGGTCGCGATGAAGCGGAGAACTAGGTTTTTCTCTGTTGTCTCCACAGGGGATTCAGATATCCCTTCGTCTTGGGAGATGCAAGACGAGCCTGCATTCAATTCACTGCAGGGATATCCGGCCTTATTTCGAGTCAGAGCATCTCGGTGTCCATTCCACTTGAGGCCACAAACTCAGGGTCCCGCTCTCATACCTGTAGCTGAGAGAAACCTCCTCTTCAGGTGCTTGTGGAAAGTTGGTATTTCTCCTGAGTCAAAGCCAGGGACTAGGCTCTCATCTCGAGTTGATTTGTGGTCCACGGAGCCCTTTCGTGTTGCTACAGTGACCTCAGAATGCCTCTAGACTTGAGACAGTGATCTTGGGTTTTCTCTGGAGTGCCATCAAGGATATCAAGGCTCCTTTCACGTTTGATGTTTAACACGGAATTGCTCTGCACGCAGTGCTTTGGAATCGGGCCTCATCTCGCGGCGAGGGGGAAGTCTCATGGTTTTTCTCAACTTGCGGCCAGAAACTGGGGTATATTCTCGAGTTACGACGGGGAGGGCCCTTCCAGACACGTGTTTGTTCAGCGACGTCAGGACTCGGGCCTAGGTGCGAGAGACACCTCGGGATTCTCCTCGAGTCTTGGCATGGCAATTGGGACGCGTCTCCACGTGAGGCGGGAGACCCAGGGTCCCTTTCCACGTGCCACAAATATCCTGGGATTCCTATCCATTTTCAAGAGGAGTCAGGCATCGTCTCCTTTGGAAGCATTGATCTCCGCGGACCTCTCGAGTTTTCAAAGGATGTGAGGCCTCCGGTCGCGATGAGGTGGAGAACTAGGTCTTTCTCTGTGGTCTCCACAGGGGATTCAGACATCCCTTCGTCTTGGGAGATTCGAGACGAGCCTGCATTCAATTCACTGCAGGGATATCCGGCCTTAGTTCGAGTCAGAGCATCTCGGTGTCCATTCCAACTGAGGACACAAACTCAGGGTCCCTCTCACATACCTGTAGCTGAGAGAAGCCTCCTCTTGAGGTGCTTGTGGAAAGTTGGTATGCCTGTTGAGTCGAAGCCATGGACTAAGCTCTCATCTCGAATTGATTGGGGGTTCACGGAGCCCTTTCGTGTTGCTCCAGTGACCTCAGGATCTAGACTTGAGACAGTGATCTTGGGTTTGCTCTGGAGTGCCATCAAGGAAATCAAGGCTCCTTTCACGTTCGATGTGGAACACGGAATTGCTCAGCACGCAGTGCAGGGGATTCGGGCCTCATCTCGCGGCGAGCGGGAATTTCATGTTTTGTCTAGAGTTGCGGACAGAACCTGGGGTATATTCTCGAGTTACGACGGGGAGGGCCCTTCCAGACACGTGTTTGTTCAGCGACGTCAGGATTCCTGCCTAGGTGCGAGGAACACCACGGGATTCTCCTCGATTTTTGGCATGGCAATTGGGACTCGTCTCCACGTGAGGCGGGAGACCCAGGGTCCCTTTCGACGTGCCACAGGGATTCTGGGACTCCTATCCATTTTGAAGAGTAGTCAGGCATGGTCTCCTTTGGAAGCATTGATCTCCGCTGACCCCTCGAGTTTTCAAAGGATGTGAAGCCTCCGGTCGCGATGAGGCTGAGGACTAGGTCTTTCTCTGTCGTCTCCACAGGGGATTCAGACATCCCTTCGTCTTGGGAGATGCAAGACGAGCCTGCATTCAATTCACTGCAGGGATATCCGGCCTTACTTCGAGTCAGAGCATCTCGGTGTCCATTCCACTTGAGGCCACAACCTCAGGGTCCCTCTCACTTTCCTGTAGCTGAGAGAAGCCTCCTCTTGAGGTGCTTGTGGAAAGTTGGTATTCCTCTTGAGTCGAAGCCAGGGACTAAGCTCTCATCTCGAGTTGATTTGGGGTCCACGGAGCCCTTTCGTGTTGCTCCAGTGACCTCAGGATCCCTCTAGACTTGAGACAGTGATCCTGGGTTTTCTCTGGAGTGCCATCAAGGAAATCAAGGCTCCTTTCAGGTTTGATGTGGAACACGGAATTGCTCTGCACACAGTCCAGGGGAATCGGGCCTCATCTCGCGGCGAGGGGAAAGTCTCATGGATTTTCTCGAGTTGCGGCGGGAACCTGGGGTATATTCTCGATTTACGACGGGGAGGACCCTTCCAGACACGTGATAGGTGCGAGGGACACCTCGGGATTCTCCTAAAGTCTTGGCATGGCAATTGGAACGCGTCTCCACATGAGGCGGGAGACCCAGGGTCCCTTTCCACGTACCACAGGGATCCTGGGACTCCTATCCATTTTCAAGAGGAGTCAGGCATCGTCTCTTTGGAAGCATTGATCTCCGCAGACCTCTCGAGTTTTCAAAGGATGTGAGGTCTCCGATCGCGATGAGGCGGAGGACTAGGTCTTTCTCTGCGGTCTCCGGAGGGGATTCAGACATCCCTTCGTCTTGGGAGATGCAAGACGAGCCTGCATTCAATTCACTGCAGGGATATGCGGCCTTACTTCGAGTCAGAGCATCTCGGTGTCCATTCCACCTGAGGCCACAAACTCAGGGTCCCTCTCACATACCTTTAGCAAAGAGAAGCCTCCTCTTGAGGTGCTTGTGGAAAGTTAGTATTCCTCTTGACTCGAAACCAGGATATAAGCTCTCATCTCGAGTTGATTTGGGGTCCACGGAACCCTTTCGTGTTGCTCCAGTGACCTCAGGATCCCTCTAGACTTGAGACAGTGATCTTGGGTTTTCTCTGGAGTGCCATCAAGGAAATCAAGGCTCCTTTCCCATTTGATGTGGAACACGGAATTGCTCTGCATGCAGTGCAGGGGAATCGGGCCTCATCTCGCGGCGAGGGGGAAGTCTCATGGTTTTTCTCGAGTTGCGGCCGGAACCTGGGGTATATTTTCGAGTTACAACGGGGAGGGCCCTTCCAGACACGTGTTTGTTCAGCGATGTCAGGACTCGTGCCTAGGTGCGAGGGACACCTCGGGATTCTCCTCGAGTCTTGGCATGGCAATTGGGACGCATCTCCACGTGAGGCGGGAGACCCAGGGTCCCTTTCGACGTGCCACAGGGATCCTGGGACTCCTATCCATTTTCAAGAGGAGTCAGGCATCGCCTCCTTTGAAAACATTGATCTCCACGGACCTCTCGAGTTTTCAAAGAATGTGAGGCCTTCGCTCGCGATGAGGTGGAGAACTAGGTCTTTCTTGTGGTCTCCACAGGGGATTCAGACATCCCTTCGTCTTGGGATATGCAAGACGAGCCTGCATTCAATTCACTGCAGGGATATCCGGCCTTACTTAAGTCAGAGCATCTCGGTGTTCATTCCACTTGAGGCCACAAACTCAGGGTCCCTCTCACATACATGTAGCTGAGAGAAACCTCCTCTTGAGGTGCTTGTGGAAACTAGGTATTCCTCTTGAGTCGAAGCCAGGGACTAAGCTCTCATTTCGAGCAGATTTATGGTCCACGGAGCCCTTTGGTGTTGCTCCAGTGACCGCAGGATCCCTCTAGACTTGAGACAGTGGTCTTGTGTTTTCTCTGGAGTGCCATCAAGGAAATCAAGGCTCCTTTCACGTTTGATGTGGAACACGGAATTGCTCTGCACGCAGTGCAGGGGAATCAGGCCTCATCTCGCGGGGAAGGGGAAGTCTCATGGTTTTTCTCGAGTTGCGGCCGGAACCTGGGGTATATTCTCGAGTTACGACGGGGAGGGCCCTTCCAGACACGTGTTTGTTCAGCGACGTCAGGACCCCTGCCTAGGTGCGAGGGACAACTCGGGATTCTCCTCGAGTCTTGACATGGCAATTGGGACGCGTCTCCACATGAGGCGGGAGACCCAGGGTCCCTTTCCACGTGCCACAGATATCCTGGGACTCTTATCCATTTTCAAGAGGAGTCAGGCATCGTCTCCTTCGGAAGTAGTGATCTCAGCGGACCTCTGGAATTTTCAAAGGATATGAGGCCTCCGGTCGCGAGGAGGCGGAGGACTAGGTCTTTCTCTGTGGTCTCCACAGGGGATTCAGACAACCCTTCATCTTGGGAGATGCAAGACGAGCCTGCATTCAATTCACTGCAGGGATATCCGGCCTTACTTCGAGTCAGAGCATCTCGGTGTCCATTCCAATTGAGGCCACAAACTCAGGGTCCCTGTCACATACCTGTAGCTGAGAGAAGCCTCCTCTTGAGGTGCTTGTGGAAAGTTGGCATTCCTCTTGAGTCGAAGCCAGGGACTAAGCTCTCATCTCGAGTTGATTTGTGGTCCACGGAGCCCTTTCGTGTTGCTACAGTGACCTCAGGATTCGTCTAGACTTGAGACAGTGATCTTGGGTTTTCCCTGGAGTGCCATCAAGGAAATCAAGGCTCCTTTCATGTTTGATGTGGAACACGGAATTGCTCTGCACGCAGTCCAGGGGAATCGGGCCTCATGTCGCGGCGAGGGGGAAGTCTCATGGTTTTTCTCTAGTTGCGGCCGGAACCTGGGGTATATTCTCGAGTTACGACGGGGAGGGCCCTTCCAGACACGTGTTTGTTCAGCGACGTCAGGACTCCTGCCTAGGAGCGAGGGACACCTCGGGATTCTCCTCGAGTCTTGGCATGGCAATTGGAACGCGTCTCCACGTGAGGCGGGAGACCCAGGGTCCCTTGCCACGTGCCACAGGGATCCTGGGACTCCTATCCATTTTCATGAGGAGTCAGGCATCGTCTCCTTTGGAAGCATTGATCTCCGCGGACCTCTCGGGTTTTCAAAGGATGTGAGGCCTCCGCTCGCGATGAGGCGGAGAATTAGGTTTTTCTCTGTGGTCTCCACAGGGGATTCAGACATCCCTTCGTCTTGGGAGATGCAAGACGAGCCTGCATTCAATTCACTGCAGGGATATCCGGCCTTACTTCGAGTCAGAGCATCTCGGTGTCCATTCCACTTGAGGCCACAAACTCAGGGTCCCTCTCACATACCTGTAGCTGAGAGAAGCCTCCTCTTGAGGTGCATGTGGAAAGTTGGTATTCCTCTTGAGTCGAAGCCAGGGACTAAGCTCTCATCTCGAGTTGATTGGGGTCCACGGAGCCCTTTCGTGTTCTTCCAGTGACCTCAGGATCCCTCTAGGCTTGAGACAGTGATCTTGGGTTTTCTCTGGAGTGCCATCAAGGAAATCAAGGCTCCTTTCACGTTTGATGTGGAACACGGAATTGCTCTGCACGCAGTGCAGGGGAATCGGGCCTCATCTTGCGGCGAGGTGTAAGTCTCATGGTTTTTCTCGAGTTGCAGAAGGACCCTGGGGTATATTCTCGAGTTACGACGGGGAGGGCCCTTCCAGACACGTGTTTGTTCAGCGACGTCAGGACTCGGGCCTAGGTGCGAGGGACACCTCGGGATTCTCCTCGAGTCTTGGCATGGCAATTGGGACGCGTCTCCACGTGAGGCGGGAGACCCAGTGTCCCTTTCCACGTGCCACAGGGATCCTGGGACTCCTATCCATTTTCAAGAGGAGTCAGGCATCGTCTCCTTTGGAAGCATTTATCTCCGCGGACCTCTCGAATTTTCAAAGGATGTGAGGCCTCCGGTCTCAATGAGGCGGAGAACTAGGTCTTTCTCTGTGGTCTCCACAGGGGATTCAGACATCCCTTCATCTTGCGAGATGCAAGACAAGCCTGCATTCAAATCACTGCAGGGATATCCGGCCTTACTTCGAGTCAGAGCATCTCTGTGTCCATTCCACTTGAGGCCAAAAACTCAGGGTCCCTCTCACATACCTGTAGCTGAGAGAAGCCTCCTCTTGAGGTGCTTGTGGAAAGTTGGTATTCCTCTTGAGTCGAAGCCAGCGACGAAGCTCTCATCTCGAGGTGATATGGGGTCCATGGAGCCTTTCGTCTTGCTCCAGTAACCTCAAGATCCCTCTAGACTTGAGACAGTGATCTTCGATTTTCTCTGCAGCGCCATGAAGGAAATCAAGGCTCCTTTCACGTGTGATGTGGAACACGGAATTGCTCTGCACGCAGTGCATGGGAATCGGGCCTCATCTCGCGGCGAGGGGGAAGTCTCATGGTTTTTCTCGAGTTGCGGCCGGAACCTGGGGTATATTCTCGAGTTAGAAGGGGAGGGCCCTTCCAGACACTTGTTTGTTCAGCGAAGTCAGGACTCCTGCCTTGGTGCGAGGGACACCTCGGGATTGTCTTCGAGTCTTTGCATGGCAATTATGACGCGTCTCCAAGTGAGTCGGGAGACCCAGTTACCCTTTCCAAGTTCCACAGGTGTCCTGGAACTCCTATCCATTTTCAAGAGGAGTCAGGCATCGTCTGCTTTGGAAGCATTGATCTCCGCGGACCTCTCGAGTTTTCAAAGGATGTGAGGCCTCCAGTCGCGATGAGGCGGAGACCTAGGTCTTTCTCTGTGGTCTCCCCAGGGGATTCAGACATCCCTTCGTCTTGGGAGATGCAAGACGAGCCTGCATTCAATTCACTGCAGGGATATCCGGCCTTACTTCGAGTCAGAGCATCTCGGTGTCCATTCCACTTGAAGCCACAAACTCAGGGTCCCTCTCACATACCTGTAGCTGAGAGAAGCCTCCTCTTGAGGTGCTTTTGGAAAGTTGGTATTGCTCTTGAGTCGAAGCCAGGGACTAAGCTCTGATCTCGAGTTGATTTGGGGTCCACGGAGCCCTTTCCTGTTGCTCCAGTGACCTCAGGTTCCCTCTAGACTTGAGACAGTGATCTTGGGTTTTGTCTGGAGTGCCATCAAGGAAATCAAGGCTCCTTTCACGTTTGATGTGGAACACGGAATTGCTCTGCACGCAGTGCAGGGGAATAGGGCCTCATGTTGCGGCGAGCGGGAAGTCTCATGATTTTTCTCGAGGTGCGGAAGGAACTTGGGGTATATTCTCGAGTTACGACGGGGAGGGCCCTTCCAGACACGTGTTTGTTCAGCGACGTCATGACTCCTGCCTAGGTGCGAGGGAAACCTCGGGATTCTCCTCGAGTTTTGACATGGCAATTGGGACGCGTCTCCTCGTGAGGCGGCAGACCCAGGGTCCCTTTCCACGTGCCACAGGGATCCTGGGACTCCTATCCATTTTCAAGAGTAGTCAGGCATTGTCTCCTTTGGAAGCATTGATCTTCGCGGACCTCTCGAGTTTTCAAAGAATGGGAGGCCTCCGGATGCGATGAGGCGGAGAACTAGGTCTTTCTCTGTGGTCTCCACAGGGGATTCAGACATCCCTTCGTCTTGGGAGATGCAAGAGGAGCCTGCTTTCAATTCACTGCAGGGATATCCGGCCTTAATTCGAATCAGAGCATCTCTGTGTCCATTCCACTTGAGGCAAAAAACTCAGGGTCCCTCTCACATACCTGTAGCTGGGAAAATCCTCCTCTTGAGGTGCTTGTGGAAAGTTGGTATTCCTCTTTAGTCGAAGCCAGGGACTAAGCTCTCATCTCGAGTTGATTTGGGGTCCTCAGAGCCCTTTCGTGTTGCTCCAGTGACCTCAGGATCCCTCTAGTCTGGAGACAGTGATCTTGGGTTTTCTCTGGAGTGCCATCAAGGAAATCAAGGCTCCTTTCACGTTTGATGTGGAACACGGAATTTCTCTGCACGCAGTGCAGGGGAATCGGGCCTCATCTCGCGGCGAGCGGGAAGTCTCAGTGTTTTTCGCGAGTTGCGGCCGGAACCTGGGGTATATTCTCGAGTTACGACGGGGAGGGCCCTTCCAGACACCTGTTCGTTCAGCAACGTCAGGACTCGGGCCTAGGTGCGAGGGACACCTCGGGATTCTCCTCGAGCCTTGGCATGGCAATTTGGACGCGTCTCCACGTGAGGCGGGAGATACAGGGTCTCTTTCCACGGGCCAGAGTGATCCTGGGACTCCTATCCATTTTCAAGAGGAGTCAGGCATCGTTTCCTTTGGAAGCATTGATCTCCGAGGACCTCTTGAGTTTTCAAAGGATGTGAGGTCTCCGGTCGCTGTGTGGCGAGAACTAGGTCTTTCTCTCTGGTCTCCACAGGGGATTCAGACATCCCTTCGTCTTGGGAGAGGCAAGAAGTGCCTGCACTCAATTCACTGCATGGATATCCGGCCTTACTTCGAATGAGAGCATCTCGGTGTCCATTCCACTTGAGGCCACAAACACAGGGTCCCTCTCACATACCTGTAGCTGAGAGTAGCCTCCTCTTGAGGTGCTTGGGGAAAGTTGGTATTCCACTTGAGTCGAAGCCAGGGACTAACCTCTCATCTCGAGTTGATTTGGGGTCCACGGAGACCTTTCGTGTTGCTACAGTCACCTGAGGATCCCTCTAGACTTGAGACAGTGATCTTGGGTTTTCTCTGGAGTGCCATCAAGGAAATCAAGGCTCCTTTCACGTTTGATGTGGAACACGGAACTGCTCTGCAAGCAGTGGAGGGAAATCGGCCCTCATCTCGCGGCGAGGGGGAAGTCTCATGGTTTTTCTCGAGTTGCAGCCAGGACCTGGGGTATACTCTCGAGTTACAACGGGGAGGGCCCTTCCGGACACGTGTTTGTTCAGCGACGTCAGGACTCCTGCCTTGGTGCGAGGGACACCTCGGGATTCTCCTCGAGTCTTGGCATGGCAAATGGGACGCGTCTCCACGTGAGGCGGGAGACCCAGAGTCCCTTTCCACGTGCCACAGGGATCCTGGGACTCCTATGCATTTTCCAGAGGAGTCAGACATCGTCTCCTTTGGAAGCATGGATCTCTGCAGACCTCTCGAGATTTCAAAGGATATGAGGCCTCCGGTCACGATGAGGGGGAGGACTAGGTCTTTCTCTGTGGTCTCCACAGGGGATTCAGACATCCCTTCGTCTTGGGAGATGCAAGACGAGCCTGAATTCAATTCACTGCAGGGATATCCGGCCTTACTTCGAGTCAGAGCATCTCGGTGTCCATTGCACTTGAGGCCACAAACTCCGGGTCCCTCTCACATAACTGTAGCTGAGAGAAGCCTCCTCTTGAGGTGCTTGTGGAAAGTTGGTATTCCTCTTGAGTCGAAGCGAGGGACTAAGGTCTCATCACGAGTTGATTTGGGGTCCACGGAGCCCTTTCTTGTTGCTCCAGTGACCTCAGGATCCCTCTAGACTTGAGACAGTGATCTTGGGTTTTCTCTGGAGTGCCATCAAGTAAATCAAGGCTCCTTTCCCGTTTGATGTGGAACACGGAATTGCTCTGCACGCAGTGCAGGGGAATCGGGCCTCATCTCGCGGCGAGGGGGAAGTCTCATGGTTTTTCTCGAGTTGCGGCCGGAACCTGGGGTATATTCTCGAGTTATGACGGGGAGGGCCCTTCCAGACACGTGTTTGTTCAGCGACGTCAGGACTCCTGCCTAGGTGCGAGGGACACCTCGGGATTCTCCTCGAGTCTTGGCATGCCAATTGGGACGCGTCTCCACGTGAGGCGGAAGACCCAGCGTCCCTTTCCACGTGCCACAGGGATCCTGGGACTCCTATCCATTTTCAAGAGGAGTCAGGCATCGTCTCCTTTGGAAGCATTGATCTCCGCTGACCTCTCGAGTTTTCAAAGAATGTGAGGCCACAGGTCGCGATGAGGAGGAGGACTAGGTCTTTCTCTGTGGTCTGCACAGGGCTTTCAGACATCCCTTCGTCTTGGGAGATGCAAGACGAGCCTGCATTCCATTCACTGCAGGGATATCCGGCCTTATTTCGAGTCAGAGCATCTCGGTGTCCATTCCACTTGAGGCCACAAACTCAGGGTCCCTCTCACATACCATTAGCTGAGAGAAGCCTCCTCTTGAGGTGCTTGTGGAAAGTTGGTATTCCTCTTGAGTCTAAGCCAGGGACTAAGCTCTCATCTCGAGTTGATTTGGGGTCCACGGAGCCCTTTCGTGTTGCTCCAGTGACCTCAGGATCCCTCTAGACTTGAGACAGTGATCTTGGGTTTTCTCCGGCGGCCATCAAGGAAATCAAGGCTCCTTTCATTTTTGATGTGGAATACGGAATTGCTCTGCATGCAGTGCAGGGGAATCGGGCCTCATGTATTGTCGAGGGGGAAGTCTCATGGTTTTTCTCGAGTTGCGGCCGGAACCTGGGGTATATTCTCGAGTTACGACGGGGAGGGCCCTTCCACACACGTGTTTGTTCAGCGACGTCAGGACTCCTGCCTAGGTGCGAGGGACACCTCGGGATTCTCCTCGAGTCTTGGCATGGCAATTGGGACGCGTCTCCACGTGAGGCGGGAGACCCAGGGTCCCTTTCCACGTGCCACAGGGATCCTGGGACTCCTATCAATTTTCAAGAAGAGTCAGGCATCGTCTCCTTTGGAAGCATTGATCTCCGCGGACCTATTGAGTTTTCAAAGGATGTGAGGTCTCCGGTCGCGATGAGGCGGAGAAGTAGGTCTTTCTCTGTGGTCTCCACAGGGGATTCAGACATTCCTTCGTTTTGAGAGATGCAAGGCGAGCCTGCATTCAATTCACTGCAGGGATATCTGGCCTTACTTCGAGTCAGAGCATCTCGGTGTCCATTCCACTTGAGGCCACAAACTCAGGGTCCTTCTCACATACCTGTGGCTGAGAGAACCCTCCTCTTGGGGTGCTTGTGGAGAGTTTGTATTCCTCTTGCATCGAAGCCAGGTACTAAGCTCTCATCTCGAGTTGATTTGGGGTCCACGGAGCACTTTCGTGTTGCTCCAGTGACCTCAGGATCCCTCTAGACTTGAGACAGTGATCCTGGGTTTTCTCTGGAGTGCCATCAAGGAAATCAAGGCTCCTTTCAGGTTTGATGTGGAACACGGAATTGCTCTGCACGCAGTCCAGGGGAATCGGGCCTCATCTCGCGGCGAGGGGAAAGTGTCATGGTTTTTCTCTAGTTGCGGCCGGAACCTGGGGTATATTTTCGATTTACGACGGGGAGGACCCTTCCAGACACGTGATAGGTGCGAGGGACACCTCGGGATTCTCCTCGAGTATTGGCATGGCAATTGGGACGCGTCTCCACGTGAGGCGGGAGACCCAGTGTCCCTTTCCACGTGCCACAGGGATCCTGGGACTCCTATCCATTTTCAAGAGGAGTCAGGCATCGCCTCCTTTGAAAGCATTGATCTCCACGGACCTCTCGAGTTTTCAAAGAATGTGAGGCCTTCGCTCGCGATGAGGCGGAGAACTAGGTCTTTCTTGTGGTCTCCACAGGGGATTCAGACATCCCTTCGTCTTGGGAGATGCAAGACGAGCCTGCATTCAATTCACTGCAGGGATATCCGGCCTTACTTCGAGTCAGAGCATCTCGGTGTCCATTCCACTTGAGGCCACAAACTCAGGGTCCCTCTCACATACCTGTAGTTGAGAGAAGCTTCCTCTTGAGGTGCTTGTGGAAAGTTGGTATTCCTCTTGAGTCTAAGCCAGGGACTAAGCTCTCATCTCGAGTTGATTTGGGGTCCACGAAGCCCTTTCCTGTTGGTCCAGTGACCTCAGGATACCTCTAGACTTGAGACAGTTATCTTGGGTTTTCTCTGGAGTGCCATCAAGGAAATCAAGGCTCCTTTCAGGTTGGATGTGAAACACGGAATTGCTCTGCACGCAGTCCAGGGGAATCGGGCCTCATCCTGCGGCGAAGGGGAAGTCTCCTGGTTTTTCTCGATTTGCGGCCGGAACCTGGGGTATATTCTCGAGTTACGACGGGGAGGGCCCTTCCAGACACGTGTTTGTTCAGCGACGTCAGGACCCCTGCCTAGGTGCGAGGGACAACTCGGGATTCTCCTCGAGTCTTGGCATGGCAATTGAGACGCGTCTCCTCGTGAGGCGGCAGACCCAGGGTCCCTTTCCACATGCCACAGAGATCCTGAGACTCCTATCCATTTTCAAGAGGAGTCAGGCATCGTCTCCTTTGGAAGCATTGATCTCCGCGGACCTCTCGAGTTTTCAAAGAATGGGAGGCCTCCGGATGCGATGAGGCGGAGAACTTGGTCTTTCTCTGTGGTCTCCACAGGGGATTCAGACATCCCTTCGTCTTGGGAGATGCAAGAGGAGTCTGCTTTCAATTCACTGCAGGGATATCCGGCCTTAATTCGAATCAGAGCATCTCGGTGTCCATTCCACTTGAGGCAACAAACTCAGGGTCCCTCTCACATACCTGTAGCTGAGAGAAGCCTCCTCTTGAGGTGCTTGTGGAAAGTTGGTATTCCGCTTGTGTCGAAGCCAGGGACTAAGCTCTCATTTCGAGTTGAGTTGGGGTCCACGGATCGCTTTCGTGTTGCTCCAGTGACCTCAGGATCCCTCTAGACTTGAGACAGTGATCTTGGGTTTTCTCTGGAGTGCCATCAACGAAATCAAGGCTCCTTTCACGTTTGAGGTGGAACACAGAATTGCTCTGCACGCATTGCCGGGGAATCGGGCCTCATCTTGCGGCGAGGTGTAAGTCTCATGGTTTTTCTCGAGTTGCAGAAGGACCCTGGGGTATATTCTCGAGTTACGACGGGGAGGGCCCTTCCAGACACGTGTTTGTTCAGCGACGTCAGGACTCGGGCCTAGGTGCGAGGGAAAACTCGGGATTCTCCTCGATTCTTGGCATGGCAATTGGGACGCGTCTCCACGTGAGGCGGGAGACCCAGGGTCCCTTTCCAAGTGCCACAGGGATCCTGGGACTCCTATCCATTTTCAAGAGGAGTCAGGCATCGTCTCCTTTGGAAGCATTGATCTCCGCGGACCTCTCGAGTTTTCAAAGGATGTGAGGCCTCCGGTCACGATGAGGTGGAGAACTAGGTCTTTCTCTGTGGTCTCCACAGGGGATTCAGACATCCCTTCGTCTTGGGAGATGCAAGACGAGCCTGCATTCAATTCACTGCAGGGATATCCGGCCTTACTTCGAGTCAGAGCATCTCGGTGTCCATTCCACTTGAGGCCACAAACTCAGGGTCCCTCTCACATACCTGTACCTGAGAGAAGCCTCCTCTTGAGGTGCTTGTGGAAAGTTGGTATTCCTCTTGAGTCGAAGCCAGGGACTAAGCTCTCATCTCGAGTTGATTTGGGGTCCATGGAGAACTTTCTTGTTGCTCCAGTGACCTCAGGATCGCTCTAGACTTGAGACAGTGATCTTGGGTTTTCTCTGGAGTGCCATCAAGGAAATCAAGGCTCCTTTCACGTTTGATGTGGAACTCAGAATTGCTCTGCATGCAGTGCAGGGGATTCGGGCTTCATCTCGCGGCGAGGGGGAAGTCTCATGGTTTTTCTCGTGTTGCGGCCGGAACCTGGGGTATATTCTCGAGTTACGACGGGGAGGGCCCTTCCAGACACGTGTTTGTTCAGCGACGTCAGGACTCCTGCCTAGGTGCGAGGGACACCCCGGGATTCTCCTCGAGTCTTGGCATGGCAATTGGGACGCGTCTCCACGTGAGGCGGGAGACCCAGAGTCCCTTTCCACGTGCCACAGGCATCCTGGGACTCCTATCCTTTTTCAAGAGGAGTCAGGCATCGTCTCCTTTGGAAGCATTGATCTCCGCGGACCTCTCGAGTTTTCAAAGATGGGAGGCCTCCGGTCGCAATGAGGAGGAGAACTAGGTATTTTCTGTGGTCTCCACAGGGGATTCAGACATCCCTTCGTCTTGGGAGATGCAAGACGAGGCTGCACTCAATTCACTGCACGGATATCCGGCCTTACTTCGAGTCAGAGCATCTCGGTGTCCATTCCACCTGAGGCCACAAACTCAGGGTCCCTCTCACATACCTGTTGCTGAGAGAAGCCTCGTCTTGATGTGCTTGTGGAAACTTGGTATTCCTCTTGTCTCGAAGCCAGGGACTAAGCTCTCATCTCGAGTTGATTTGGGGTCCACGGAGCCCTTTCGTGGTGCTCCAGTGACCTCAGGATCCCTCTAGACTTGAGACAGTGATCTTGGGTTTTCTCTGGAGTGCCATCAAGGAAATCAAGGCTCCTTTCACGTTTGATGTGGAACACGGAACAGCTCTGCAAGCAGTGCAGGGAAATCGGCCCTCATCTCGCGGCGAGGGGGAAGTCTCATGGTTTTTCTCGAGTTGCAGCCAGGACCTGGGGTATATTCTCGAGTTACAACGGGGAGGGCCCTTCCAGACACGTGTTTGTTCAGCGACGTCAGGACTCCTGCCTTGGTGCGAGGGACTCCTCAGGATTCTCCTCGAGTCTTGGCATGGCAATTGGGACGCGTCTCCACGTGAGGCGGGAGACCCAGGGTCCCTTTCCAAGTGCCACAGGGATCCTGGGACTCCTATCCATTTTCAAGAGGAGTCAGGCATCGTCTCCTTTGGAAGCATTGATCTCCGCGGACCTCTCGAGTTTTCAAAGGATGTGAGGCCTCCGGTCGCGATGAGGCGGAGAACTAGGACTTTCTCTGTGGTCTCCACAGGGGATTCAGACATTCCTTCGTCTTGAGAGATGCAAGACGAGCCTGCATTCAATTCATTGCAGGGATATCTGGCCTTAGTTCGAGTCAGAGCATCTCGGTGTCCATTCCACTTGAGGCCACAAACTCAGGGTCCTTCTCACATACCTGTGGCTGAGAGAACCCTCCTCTTGGGGTGATTGTGGAGAGTTGGTATTCCTCTTGCGTCGAAGCCAGGTACTAAGCTCTCATCTCGAGTTGATTTGGGGTCCACGGAGCCCTTTCGTGTTGCTCCAGTGACCTCAGGATCCCTCTAGACTTGAGACAGTGATCCTGGGTTTTCTCTGGAGTGCCATCAAGGAAATCAAGGCTCCTTTCAGGTTTGATGTGGAATACGGAATTGCTCTGCACGCAGTCCAGGGGAATCGGGCCTCATCTCGCGTCGAGGTTAAAGTCTCATGGTTTTTCTCGAGTTGCGGCCGGAACCTGGGGTATATTCTCGATTTACGACGGGGAGGACCCTTCCAGACACGTGATAGGTGCGAGGGACACCTCGGGATTCTCCTAAAGTCTTGACATGGCAATTGAAACGCGTCTCCACATGAGGCAGGAGACCCAGGGTCCCTTTCCACGTGCCACAGGGATCCTGTGACTCCTATCCATTTTCAAGAGGAGTCAGGCATCGTCTCTTTTGAAGCATTGATCCCCGTGGACCTCTCGAGTTTTCAAAGGATGTGAGGCCTCTGGTCGCGATGAGGCGGAGAACTCGGTCTTTCTCTGTGGTCTCCACAGGGGATTCAGACATCCCTTCGTCTTGGGAGATGCAAGACGAGCCTGCATTCAATTCACTGCAGGGATATCCGGCCTTACTTTGAGTCAGAGCATCTCGGTGTCCATTCCACTTGAGGCCACAAACTCAGGGTCCCTCTCACATACCTGTAGCTGAGAGAAGCCTCCTCTTGAGGTGCTTCTGGAAAGTTGGTATTCCTCTCGAGTCGAAGCCGGGGACTAAGCTCTCATCTCGAGTTGATTTGGGGTCCACGGAGCCCTTTCGTGTTGCTCCAGTGACCTCAGGATCCCTCTAGACTTGAGACAGTGATCTTGGGTTTTCTCTGGAGTGCCATCAAGGAAATCAAGGCTCCTTTCCCGTTTGATGTGGAACACGGAATTGCTCTGCACGCAGTGCAGGGGAATCGGGCCTCATCTGGCGGCGAGGGGGAATTCTCATGGTTTTTCTCGAGTTGCGGCCGGAACCTGGGGTATATTATCGAGCTACGACGGGGAGGGCCCTTCCAGACACGTGTTTGTTCAGTGGCGTCAGGACTCCTGCCTAGGTGCGAGGGACACCTCGGGATTCTCCTCGAGTCTTGGCATGGCAATTGGGACGCGTCTCCACGTGAGGCGGGAGACCCAGGGTCCCTTTCCACGTGCCACAAGGATCCTGGGACTCCTATCCATTTTCAAGAGGAGTCAGGCATCGTTTCCTTTGGAAGCATTGATCTCCGCGGACCTCTCGAGTTTTCAAAGGATGTGAGGCCTCCGGTCGCGATGAGGCGGACAACTCGGTCTTTCTCTGTGGTCTCCACAGGGGATTCAGACATCCTTTCATCTTGGGAGATGTAAGATGAGCCTGCATTCAATTCACTGCAGGGATATCCGGCCTTACATCGAGTCAGAGCATCTCGGTGTCCATTCCACTTGAGGCCACAAACTCAGGGTCCCTCTCACATTCCTGTAGCTGAGAGAAACCTCCTCTTGAGGTGCTTGTGGAAAGTTGGTATGACTCTTGAGTCGAAGCCAGGGACTAAGCTCTCATCTCAAGTTGATTTGGGGTCCACGGAGCCCTTTCGTGTTGCTACAGTGACCTCAGGATCACTCTAGACTTGAGACAGTGATCTTGGGTTTCCTCTGGAGTGCCATCAAGGAAATCAAGGCTCCTTTCACGTTTGATGTGGAACCCGGAATTGCTCTGCACGCAGTGCAGGGGATTCGGGCCTCATCTCGCGGCGAGGGGGAAGGCTCATGGTTTTTCTCGAGTTGCGGCCGGAACATGGGGTATATTCTCGAGTTACGACGGGAAGGGCCCTTCCAGACACGTGTTTGTTCAGTTACGTCAGGACTCCTGCCTAGGTGCGAGGGACACCTAGGGTTTCTCCTCGAGGTTTGGCATGGCAATTGGGACGCGTCTCCACGTGAGGCGGGAGACCCAGTGTCCCTTTCCACGTGCCACAGGGATCCTGGGACTCCTATCCATTTTCAAGAGGAGTCAGGCATGGTCTCCTTTGGAAGCATTGATCTCCGCTGACCTCTCGAGTTTTCAAAGGATGTGAGGCCTCCGGTCGCGATGAGGCAGAGAACTAGGTCTTTCTCTGTGGTCTCCACAGGGGATTCAGACATCCCTTCGTCTTGGGAGATGCAAGACGAGCCTGCATTCAATTCACTGCAGGGATATCCGGCCTTACTTCGAGTCAGAGCATCTCGGTGTCCATTCCACTTGAAGCCACAACCTCAGGGTCCCTCTCACTTTCCTGTAGCTGAGAGAAGCCTCCTCTTGAGGTGCTTGTGGAAAGTTGGTATTCCTCTTGAGTCGAAGCCAGGGACTAAGCTCTCATCTCGAGTTGATTTGGGGTCCACGGAGCCCTTTCGTGTTGCTCCAGTGACCTCAGGATCCCTCTAGACTTGAGCCAGTGATCTTGGGTTTTCTCTGGAGTGCCATCAAAGAAATCAAGGCTCCTTTCATTTTTGATGTGGAATACGGAATTGCTCTGCATGCAGTGCAGGGGAATCGGGCCTCATCTCGCGGCGAGGGGGAAGTCTCATGGTTTTTCTCGAGTTGCAGCCGGAACCTGGGGTATATTCTCGAGTTACGACGGGGAGGGCCCTTCCAGACACGTGTTTGTTCAGCGACGTCAGGACTCCTGCCTAGGTGCGAGGGACACCTCGGGATTCTCCTCGAGTCATGGAATGGCAATTTGAGGCGTGTCCACGTGAGGCGGGAGACCCAGTGTCCCTTTCCACGTGCCACAGATATCCTGGGACTCCTATCCATTTTCAAGAGGAGTCAGGCATCGTCTCGTTTGGAAGCATTGATCTCCGCGGACCTCTCGAGTTTTCAAAGGATGTGAGGCCTCCGGTCGCGATGAGGCGGAGAACTAGGTCTTTCTCTGTGGTCTCCACAGGGGATTCAGACATCCCTTCGTCTTGGGAGATGCGAGACGAGCCTGCATTCAATTCACTGCAGGGATATCCGGCCTTACTTCGAGTCAGAGCATCTCGGTGTCCATTCCACTTGAGGACACAAACTCAGGGTCCCTCTCACATACCTGTAGCTGAGAGAAGCCTCCTCTTGAGGTGCTTGTGGAAAGTTGGTATGCCTGTTGAGTCGAAGCCATGGACTAAGCTCTCATCTCGAGTTGATTGGGGGTTCACGGAGCCCTTTCGTGTTGCTCCAGTGACCTCAGGATCTAGACTTGAGACAGTGATCTTGGGTTTGCTCTGGAGTGCCATCAAGGAAATGAAGGCTCCTTTCACGTTCGATGTGGAACTCGGAATTGCTCAGCACGCAGTGCAGGGGATTCGGACCTCATCTCGCGGCGAGGGTGAATTTCATGGTTTGTTTCCAGTTGCGGACAGAACCTGGGGTATATTCTTGAGTTACGACGGGGAGGGCCCTTCCAGACACGTGTTTGTTCAGCGATGTCAGGACTCCTGCCTAGGTGCGAGGGAAACCTCGGGATTCTCCTCGATTCTTGGCATGGCAATTGGGACGCGTCTCCACGTGAGGCGGGAGACCCAGAGTCCCATTCGACGTGCCACAGGGATCCTGGGACTCCTATCCATTTTCAAGAGGAGTCAGGCATCGTCTCCTTTGGAAGCATTGATCTCCGCTGACCTCTCGAGTTTTCAAAGGATGTGAGGTCTCCGGTCGCGATGAGGCAGAGAACTAGGTCTTTCTCTGTGGTCTACACAGGGGATTCAGACATCCCTTCGTCTTGGGAGATGCAAGACGAGCCTGCATTCAATTCACTGCAGGGATATCCGGCCTTACTTCGAGTCAGAGCATCTCGGTGTCCATTCCACTTGAGGCCACAACCTCAGGGTCCCTCTCACATTCCTGTAGCTGAGAGAAGCCTCCTCTTGAGGTGCTTGTGGAATGTTGGTATTCCTCTTGAGTCGAAGCCAGGGACTAAGCTCTCATCTCGAGTTGATTTGGGGTCCACGGAGCCCTTTCGTGTTGCTCCAGTGACCTCAGGATCCCTCTAGACTTGAGACAGTGATCTTGGGTTTTCTCTGGAGTGCCATCAAGGAAATCAAGGCTCCTTTCACGTTTGATGTGGAACACGGAATTGCTCTGCATGCAGTGCAGGGGAATCGGGCCTCAACTCGCGGCGAGGGGGAAATCTCATGGTTTTTCTCTAGTTGCGGCCGGAACCTTGGGTATATTCTCGAGTTGCGACGGGGAGGGCCCTTCCAGACACGTGTTTGTTCAGCGACATCAGGACTCCTGCCTAGGTGCGAGGGACACCTCGGGATTCTCCTCGAGTCTTGGCATGGCAATTGGGACGCGTCTCCACGTGAGGCGGGAGACCCAGGGTCCCTTCCCACGTGCCACAGGGATCCTGGGACTCCTATCCATTTTCAAGAGGAGTCAGGCATCGTCTCCTTTGGAAGCATTGATCTCCGTGGACCTCTTGAGTTTTCAAAGGATGTGAGGCCTCCGGTCGCAATGAGGCGGTGAACTAGGTCTTTCTCTGTGGTCTCCACAGGGGATTCAGACATCCCTTCGTCTTGGGAGATGCAAGACGAGCCTGCATTCAATTCACTGCAGGGATATCTGGCCTTACTTCGAGTCAGAGCATCTCGGTGTCCATTCCACTTGAGGCTACAAACTCAGGGTCCTTCTCACATACCTGTGGCTGAGAGAAGCCTCCTCTTGAGGTGCTTGTGGAAAGTTGGTATTCCTCTTGAGTCGAAGCCAGGTACTAAGCTCTCATCTCGAGTTGATTTGGGGTCCACGGAGCCCTTTCTTGTTGCTCCAGTGGCCTCAGGATCCCTCTAGACTTGAGATAGTGATCCTGGGTTTTCTCTGGAGTGCCATCAAGGAAATCAAGGCTCCTTTCATGTTGGATGTGGAACACGGAATTGCTCTGCACGCAGTGCAGGGGAATCGGGCCTCATCTCGCGGGGAAGGGGAAGTCTCATGGTTTTTCTCGAGTTGCGGCCGGAACCTGGGGTATATTCTCGAGTTGCGACGGGGAGGGCCCTTCCAGACACGTGTTTGTTCAGCGACGTCAGGACCCCTGCCTAGGTGCGAGGGACAACTCGGGATTCTCCTCGAGTCTTGGCATGGCAATTGGGACGCGTCTCCACATGAGGCGGGAGACCCAGGGTCCCTTTCGACGTGCCACAGATATCCTGGGACTCCTATCCATTTTCAAGAGGAGTCAGGCATCGTTTCCTTCGGAAGTATTGATCTCAGTGGACCTCTGGAGTTTTCAAAGGATATGAGGCCTCCGGTCGCGAGGAGGCGGAGGCCTAGGTCTTTCTCTGTGGTCTCCACAGGGGATTCAGACAACCCTTCGTCTTGGGAGATGCAAGACGAGCCTGCATTCAATTCACTGCAGGGATATCCGGCCTTACTTCGAGTCAGAGCATCTCGGTGTCCATTCCACTTGAGGCCACAAACTCAGGGTCCCTCTCACATACCTGTAGCTGAGAGAAGCCTCCTCTTGAGGTGCTTGTGGAAAGTTGGTATTCCTCTTGAGTCGAAGCCAGGGACTAAGCTCTCATCTCGAGTTGATTTGGGGTCCACGGAGCCCTTTCGTGTTGCTCCATTGACCTCAGGATCCCTCTAGACTTGAGAGTGTGATCTTGGGTTTTCTCTGAGGTGCCATCAAGGAAATCAAGGCTCCTTTCACGTTTGATGTGGAACACGGAATTGCTCTGCATGCAGTGCAGGGTAATCGGGCCTCATCTCGCGGCGAGGGGGAAGTTTCATGGTTTTTCTCGAGTTGCGGCCGGAACCTGTGGTATATTCTCGAGTTACGATGGGGAGGGCCCTTCCAGACACGTGTTTGTTCAGCGACGTCAGGACTCCTGCCTAGGTGCGAGGGACACCTCGGGATTCTCCTTGAGTCTTGGCATGGCAATTGGGACGCGTCTCCACGTGAGGCGGGAGACCCAGGGTCCCTTTCCACGTGCCACAGGGAACCTGGGACTCCTATCCATTTTCAAGAGGAGTCAGGCATCATCTCCTTTGGATGCATTGATCTCCGCAGACCTCTCAAGTTTTCAAAGGATGTGAGGCCTCCGGGCGCAATGAGGCGGAGGACTAGGTCTTTCTCTGTCGTCTCCACAGGGGACTCAGACATCCCTTCGTCTTGGGAGATGCAAGACGAGCCTGCATTCAATTCACTGCAGGGATATCCGGCCTTACTTCGAGTCAGAGCATCTCGATGTCCATTCCACTTGATGCCACAAACTCAGGGTCCCTCTCACATTCCTGTAGCTGAGAGAAGCCTCCTCTTGAGGTGCTTGTGGAAAGTTGGTATTCCTCTTGAGTCGAAGCCAGGGACTAAGCTCTCATCTCGAGTTGATTTGGGGTCTGAGGAGCCCTTTCGTGTTGCTCCAGTGACCTCAGGATCCCTCTAGACTTGAAACAGTGATCTTGGGTTTTCTCTGGAGTGCCATCAAGGAAATCAAGGCTCCTTTCACGTTTGATGTGGAACACGGAATTGCTCTGCACGCAGTACACGGGAATCGGGCCTCATCTCGCGCCGAGGGGAAAGTCTCATGGTTTTTCTCGAGTTGCGGCCAGAACCTGGGGTATCTTCTCGAGTTATGACGGAGAGGGCCCTTCCAGACACGTGTTTGTTCAGTGACGTCAGGACTCCTGCCTAGGTGCGAGGGACAACTCAGGATTCTCCTCGAGTCTTGGCATGGCAATTGGGACGTGTCTCCACGTGAGGCGGGAGACCCAGGGTCCCTTTCCACGTGCCACAGGGATCCTGGGACTCCTATCCATTGTCAAGTCATCGTCTCCTTTGGAAGCATTGATCTCCGCGGACCTCTCTAATTTTCAAAGGACGTGAGGCCTCCGTTCGCGTTGAGGCTGAGAACTATGTCTTTCTCTGTGGACTCCACAGGGGATTCAGACAAACCTTCGTCTTGGGAGATGCAAGACGAGCCTGCATTCAATTCACTGCAGGGATATCCTGCTTTACTTCGAGTCAGAGCATCTCGGTGTCCATTCCACTTGCGGCCACAAACTCAGGAGCCCTCTCACATACCTGTAGCTGAGAGAAGCCTCCTCTTGAGGTGCTTGTGGAAAGTTGGTATTCCTCTTGAGTCGAAGCCAGGGACTAAGCTCTCATCTCGAGTTGATATGGGGTCCACTGAGCCCTTTGGTGTTGTTCCAGTGACCTCAGGATCCCTCTAGAATTGAGACAGTGATCTTGGGTTTTCTCTGGAGTGCCATCAAGGAAATCAAGGTTCCTTTCACGTTTCATGTGGAACACGGAATTGCTCTGCACGCAGTGCAGGGGAATCGGGCCTCATCTCGTGGCGAGGGGGAAGTCTCATGGTTTTTCTCGAGTTGCGGCCGAAACCTGGGGTATATTCTCGAGTTACGACGGGGAGGGCCCTTCCAGACAAGTGTTTGTTCAGCGACGTCAGGACTCCTGACTTGGTGCGAGGGACACCTCGGGATTCTCTTCGAGTCTTTGCATGGCAATTATGACGCGTCTCCAAGTGAGTCGGGAGACCCAGTGTCCCTTTCCAAGTTCCACAGGTGTCCTGGAACTCCTATCCATTTTCAAGAGGAGTCAGGCATCGTCTCTTTTGGAAGCATTGATCTCCGCGGACCTCTCGAGTTTTCAAAGGATGTGAGGCCTCCGGTCGCAATGAGGCGGAGAACTAGGTCTTTCTCTGTTGTCTCCACAGGGGATTCAGACATCCCTTCGTCTTGGGAGATGCAAGACGAGCCTGCATTCAATTCACTGCAGGGATATCCGGCCTTACTTCGAGTCAGAGCATCTCGGTGTCCATTCCACTTGAGGCCACAAACTCAGTGTCCCTCTCACATACCTGTAGCTGAGAGAAGCCTCCTCTTGAGGTGCTTGTGGAAAGTTGGTATTCCTCTTGAGTCGATGCCAGGGATGAAGCTCTCATCTTGAGTTGATTTGGGGTCGACTGAGCCCTTTCGTTTTGCTCCAGTGACCTCAGGATCCCTCTAGACTTGAGACAGTGATCTTGGGTTTTCTCTAGAGTGCCATCAAGGAAATCAAGGCTCCTTTCACGTTTGATGTGGAACACGGAATTGCTCTGCACGCAGTGTAGGGGAATCGGGCCTCATCTCGCGGCGAGGGGGAAGTCTCATATTTTTTCTCCAGTTGCGGAAGGACCCTGGTCTATATTCTCGAGTTACGACGGGGAGGGCCCTTCCAGACACGTGTTTGTTCAGGGACGTCAGGACTCGGGCCTAGGTGTGAGGGACACCTACGGATTCTCCTCGAGTCTTGGCATGGCAATTGGGACGCGTCTCAACGTGAGGCGGGAGACCCAGGGTCCCTTTCCACGTACCACAGGGATCCTGGGACTCCTATCCATTTTGAAGAGGAGTCAGGCATGGTCTCCTTCGGAAGCATTGATCTCCGCGGACGTCTCGAGTTTTCAAAGGATGTGAGGCCTCTGGTCGCGATGATGCGGAGAACTAGGTCTTTCTCTGTGGTCTCCACAGGGGATTCAGACATCCCTTCGTCTTGGGAAATGCAAGACGAGCCTGCACTCAATTCACTGCAGTGATATCCGGCCTTACTTCCTGTCAGAGCATCTCGGTGTCCAGTCCACTTGAGGCCACAAACTCAGGGTCCCTCTCACATACCTGTAGCTGAGAGAAGTCTCCACTTGAGGTGCTTGTGTAAAGTTGGTAATCCTCTTGAGTCGAAGCCAGACACTAAGCTCTCATCTCGAGTTGATTTGGGGTCCACGGAGCCCTTTCGTGTTACTCCAGTGACCTCAGGATCCCTCTAGACATGAGACAGTGATCTTGAGTTTTCTCTGGAGTGCCATCAAGGAAATCAATGCTCCTTTCACGTTTGATGTGGAACACGGAATTGCTCTGCACACAGTGCAGGGGAATCGGGCCTCATGTCGCGGCGAGGGGGAAATCTCATGGTTTTTCTCGAGTTGCGGCCGGAACCTGGTGTATATTCTCGAGTTGCGACGGGGAGGGCCCTTCCAGACACGTGTTTGTTCAGCGACGTCAGGACTCCTGCCTAGGTGCGAGGGACACCTCGGGATTCTCCTCGAGTCTTGGCATGGCAATTGGGACGCGTCTCCACGAGAGGCGGGAGACCCAGGGTCCCTTTCCACGTGCCACAGGGATCCTGGGACTCCTATCCATTTTCAAGAGGAGTCAGGCATCGTCTCCTTTGGAAGCATTGATCTTCGCGGACCTCTCGATTTTTCAAAGGATGTGATGTCTCCGGTCGCGATGAGGCTGAGGACTAGGTTTTTCTCTGTGGTCTCCACAGGGGATTCAGACATTCCTTCGTCTTGGGAGATGCAAGACGAGCCTGCATTCAATTCACTGCAGGGATATCCGGCCTTACTTCGAGTCAGAGCATCTCGGTGTCCATTCCACTTGAGGCCACAAACTCAGGGTCCATCTCACATACCTGTAGCTGAGAGAAGCCTCCTCTTGAGGTGCTTGTGGAAAGTTGGTATTCCTCTTGAGTCGAAGCCAGGGACTAAGCTCTCATCTCGAGTTGATTTGGGGTCCACGGAGCCCTTTCGTGTTGCTCCAGTGACCTCAGGATCCCTCTAGACTTGAGACAGTGATCTTGGGTTTTCTCTGGAGTGCCATCAAGGAAATCAAGGTTCCTTTCACGTTTCATGTGGAACACGGAATTGCTCTGCACGCAGTGCAGGGGAATCGGGCCTCATCTCGTGGCGAGGGGGAATTCTCATGGTTTTTCTCGAGTTGCGGCCGAAACCTGGGGTATATTCTCGAGTTACGACGGGGAGGGCCCTTCCAGACAAGTGTTTGTTCAGCGACATCAGGACTCCTGACTTGGTGCGAGGGACACCTCGGGATTCTCTTCGAGTCTTTGCATGGCAATTATGACGCGTCTCCAAGTGAGTCGGGAGACCCAGTGTCCCTTTCCAAGTTCCACAGGTGTCCTGGAACTCCTATCCATTTTCAAGAGGAGTCAGGCATCGTCTCTTTTGGAAGCATTGATCTCCGCGGACCTCTCGAGTTTTCAAAGGATGTGAGGCCTCCGGTCGCGATGAGGCGGAGAACTAGGTCTTTCTCTGTGGTCTCCACAGGGGATTCAGACATCCCTTCGTCTTGGGAGATGCAAGACGAGCCTGCATTCAATTCACTGCAGGGATATCCGGCCTTACTTCGAGTCAGAGCATCTCGGTGTCCATTCCACTTGAGGCCACAAACTCAGTGTCCCTCTCACATACCTGTAGCTGAGAGAAGCCTCCTCTTGAGGTGCTTGTGGAAAGTTGGTATTCCTCTTGAGTCGATGCCAGGGATGAAGCTCTCATCTTGAGTTGATTTGGGGTCGACTGAGCCCTTTCGTTTTGCTCCAGTGACCTCAGGATCCCTCTAGACTTGAGACAGTGATCTTGGGTTTTCTCTAGAGTGCCATCAAGGAAATCAAGGCTCCTTTCACGTTTGATGTGGAACACGGAATTGCTCTGCACGCAGTGTAGGGGAATCGGGCCTCATCTCGCGGCGAGGGGGAAGTCTCATATTTTTTCTCCAGTTGCGGAAGGACCCTGGTGTATATTCTCGAGTTACGATGGGGAGGGCCCTTCCAGACACGTGTTTGTTCAGCGACGTCAGGACTCCTGCCTAGGTGCGGGGGACACCTCGAGATTCTCCTTGAGTCTTGGCATGGCAATTGGGACGCGTCTCCACGTGAGGCGGGAGACCCAGGGTCCCTTTCCACGTGCCACAGGGAACCTGGGACTCCTATCCATTTTCAAGAGGAGTCAGGCATCATCTCCTTTGGATGCATTGATCTCCGCAGACCTCTCAAGTTTTCAAAGGATGTGAGGCCTCCGGGCGCAATGAGGCGGAGGACTAGGTCTTTCTCTGTCGTCTCCACAGGGGATTCAGACATCCCTTCGTCTTGGGAGATGCAAGACGAGCCTGCATTCAATTCACTGCAGGGATATCCGGCCTTACTTCGAGTCAGAGCATCTCGATGTCCATTCCACTTGAGGCCACAAACTCAGGGTCCCTCTCACATTCCTGTAGCTGAGAGAAGCCTCCTCTTGAGGTGCTTGTGGAAAGTTGGTATTCCTCTTGAGTCGAAGCCAGGGACTAAGCTCTCATCTCGAGTTGATTTGGGGTCTGAGGAGCCCTTTCGTGTTGCTCCAGTGACCTCAGGATCCCTCTAGACTTGAAACAGTGATCTTGGGTTTTCTCTGGAGTGCCATCAAGGAAATCAAGGCTCCTTTCACGTTTGATGTGGAACACGGAATTGCTCTGCACGCAGTACACGGGAATCGGGCCTCATCTCGCGCCGAGGGGAAAATCTCATGGTTTTTCTCGAGTTGCGGCCAGAACCTGGGGTATCTTCTCGAGTTATGACGGAGAGGGCCCTTCCAGACACGTATTTGTTCAATGACGTCAGGACTCCTGCCTAGGTGTGAGGGACAACTCGGGATTCTCCTCGAGTCTTGGCATGGCAATTGGGACGCGTCTCCACATGAGGCGGGAGACCCAGGGTCCCTTTCCACGTGCCACAGGGATCCTGGGACTCCTATCCATTGTCAAGTCATCGTCTCCTTTGGAAGCATTGATCTCCGGGGACCTCTCTAATTTTCAAAGGACGTGAGGCCTCCGTTCGCGTTGAGGCTGAGAACTATGTCTTTCTCTGTGGACTCCACAGGGGATTCAGACAAACCTTCGTCTTGGGAGATGCAAGACGAGCCTGCATTCAATTCACTGCAGGGATATCCTGCTTTACTTCGAGTCAGAGCATCTCGGTGTCCATTCCACTTGCGGCCACAAACTCAGGAGCCCTCTCACATACCTGTAGCTGAGAGAAGCCTCCTCTTGAGGTGCTTGTGGAAAGTTGGTATTCCTCTTGAGTCGAAGCCAGGGACTAAGCTCTCATCTCGAGTTGATATGGGGTCCACTGAGCCCTTTGGTGTTGCTCCAGTGACCTCAGGATCCCTCTAGAATTGAGACAGTGATCTTGGGTTTTCTCTGGAGTGCCATCAAGGAAATCAAGGTTCCTTTCACGTTTCATGTGGAACACGGAATTGCTCTGCACGCAGTGCAGGGGAATCGGGCCTCATCTCGTGGCGAGGGGGAAGTCTCATGGTTTTTCTCGAGTTGCGGCCGAAACCTGGGGTATATTCTCGAGTTACGACGGGGAGGGCCCTTCCAGACAAGTGTTTGTTCAGCGACGTCAGGACTCCTGACTTGGTGCGAGGGACACCTCGGGATTCTCTTCGAGTCTTTGCATGGCAATTATGACGCGTCTCCAAGTGAGTCGGGAGACCCAGTGTCCCTTTCCAAGTTCCACAGGTGTCCTGGAACTCCTATCCATTTTCAAGAGGAGTCAGGCATCGTCTCTTTTGGAAGCATTGATCTCCGCGGACCTCTCGAGTTTTCAAAGGATGTGAGGCCTCCGGTCGCGATGAGGCGGAGAACTAGGTCTTTCTCTGTGGTCTCCACAGGGGATTCAGACATCCCTTCGTCTTGGGAGATGCAAGACGAGCCTGCATTCAATTCACTGCAGGGATATCCGGCCTTACTTCGAGTCAGAGCATCTCGGTGTCCATTCCACTTGAGGCCACAAACTCAGTGTCCCTCTCACATACCTGTAGCTGAGAGAAGCCTCCTCTTGAGGTGCTTGTGGAAAGTTGGTATTCCTCTTGAGTCGATGCCAGGGATGAAGCTCTCATCTTGAGTTGATTTGGGGTCGACTGAGCCCTTTCGTTTTGCTCCAGTGACCTCAGGATCCCTCTAGACTTGAGACAGTGATCTTGGGTTTTCTCTAGAGTGCCATCAAGGAAATCAAGGCTCCTTTCACGTTTGATGTGGAACACGGAATTGCTCTGCACGCAGTGTAGGGGAATCGGGCCTCATCTCGCGGCGAGTGGGAAGTCTCATATTTTTTCTCCAGTTGCGGAAGGACCCTGGTGTATATTCTCGAGTTACGACGGGGAGGGCCCTTCCAGACACGTGTTTGTTCAGGGACGTCAGGACTCGGGCCTAGGTGCGAGGGACACCTACGGATTCTCCTCGAGTCTTGGCATGGCAATTGGGACGCGTCTCCACGTGAGGCGGGAGACCCAGGGTCCCTTTCCACGTGCCACAGGGATCCTGGGACTCCTATCCATTTTGAAGAGGAGTCAGGCATGGTCTCCTTTGGAAGCATTGATCTCCGCGGACGTCTCGAGTTTTCAAAGGATGTGAGGCCTCTGGTCGCGATGATGCGGAGAACTAGGTCTTTCTCTGTGGTCTCCACAGGGGATTCAGACATCCCTTCGTCTTGGGAAATGCAAGACGAGCCTGCACTCAATTCACTGCAGTGATATCCGGCCTTACTTCCTGTCAGAGCATCTCGGTGTCCAGTCCACTTGAGGCCACAAACTCAGGGTCCCTCTCACATACCTGTAGCTGAGAGAAGTCTCCTCTTGAGGTGCTTGTGTAAAGTTGGTAATCCTCTTGAGTCGAAGCCAGACACTAAGCTCTCATCTCGAGTTGATTTGGGGTCCACGGAGCCCTTTCATGTTACTCCAGTGACCTCAGGATCCCTCTAGACATGAGACAGTGATCTTGAGTTTTCTCTGGAGTGCCATCAAGGAAATCAAGGCTCCTTTCACGTTTGATGTGGAACACGGAATTGCTCTGCACACAGTGCAGGGGAATCGGGCCTCATGTCGCGGCGAGGGGGAAATCTCATGGTTTTTCTCGAGTTGCGGCCGGAACCTGGTGTATATTCTCGAGTTGCGACGGGGAGGGCCCTTCCAGACACGTGTTTGTTCAGCGACGTCAGGACTCCTGCCTAGTTGCGAGGGACACCTCGGGATTCTCCTCGAGTCTTGGCATGGCAATTGGGACGCGTCTCCACGAGAGGCGGGAGACCCAGGGTCCCTTTCCACGTGCCACAGGGATCCTGGGACTCCTATCCATTTTCAAGAGGAGTCAGGCATCGTCTCCTTTGTAAGCATTGATCTCCGCAGACCTCTCGAGTTTTCAAAGGATGTGAGGCCTCCACTCGCGATGAGGCGGAGGACTAGGTCTTTCTCTGTGGTCTCCACAGGGGATTCAGACAACCCTTCGTCTTGGGAGATGCAAGACGAGCCTGCATTCAATTCACTGCAGGGATATCCGGCCTTACTTCAAGTCAGAGCATCTCGGTGTCCATTCCACTTGAGGCCACAAACTCAGGGTCCCTCTCACATACCTGTAGCTGAGAGAAGCCTCCTCTTGAGGTGCTTGTGGAAAGTTGGTATTCCTCTTGAGTCGAAGCCAGGGACTAAGCTCTCATCTCGAGTTGATTTGGGGTCCACGGAGCCCTTTTGTGTTGCTCCAGTGACCTCAGGATCCCTCTAGACTTGAGACAGTGATCTTGGGTTTGCTCTGGAGTGCCATCAAGGAATACAAGGCTCCTTTCACGTTCGATGTGGTACACGGAATTGCTCTGCACGCAGTGCAGGGGATTCGGGCCTCATCTCGTGGCGAGGGGGAATTTCATGGTTTGTCTCGAGTTGCGGACAGAACCTGGGGTATATTCTCGAGTTACGACGGGGAGGGCCCTTCCAGACAAGTGTTTGTTCAGCGACGACAGGACCCCTGCATATGTGCGAGGGACAACTCGGGATTCTCCTCGATTCTTGGCATGGCAATTGGGACGCGTCTCCACGTGAGGCGGGAGACCCAGGGTCCCTTTCGACGTGCCACAGGGATCCTGGGACTCCTATCCATTTTGAAGAGGAGTCAGGCATGGTCTCCTTTGGAAGCATTGATCTCCGCTGACCTCTCGAGTTTTCAAAGGATGTGAGGCCTCCGGTCGCGATGAGGCAGAAAACTAGGTCTTTCTCTGTGGTCTACACAGGGGATTCAGACATCCCTTCGTCTTGGGAGATGCAAGACGAGCCTGCATTCAATTCACTGCAGGGATATCCGGCCTTACTTCGAGTCAGAGCATCTCGGTGTCCATTCCACTTGAGGCCACAAACTCAGGGGCCCTCTCACATACATGTAGCTGAGAGAAGCCTTCTCTTGAGGGGCTTGTGGAAAGTTGGTATTCCTCTTGAGTCGAAGCCAGGGACTAAGCTCTCATCTCGAGTTGATTTGGGTTCCACGGAGCCCTTTCCTGTTGCTCCAGTGACCTCAGGATCCCTCTAGCCTTCAGACAGTGATCTTGGGTTTTCTCTGGAGTGCCATCAAGGAAATCAAGGCTCCTTTCACGTTTGATGTGGAACACGGAATTGCTCTGCACGCAGTGCAGGGGAATCGGGCCTCATCTGGCGGCGAGGGGGATGTCTCATGGTTTTTCTCGAGTTGCGGCCTGAACCTGGGGTATATTCTCGATTTACGACGGGGAGGGCCCTTCCAGACACGTGTTTGTTCATCGACGTCAGGACTCCTGCCTAGGTGCGAGGGACACCTCGGGATTCTCCTCGAGTCTTGGCATGGAAATTGGGACGCGTCTCCACGTGAGGTGGGAGACCCAGTGGCCCTTTCCACGTGCCACAGGGATCCTGGGACTCCTATCCATTTTCAAGAGGAGTCAGGCATCGTCTCCTTTGGAAGCATTGATCTCCGCGGACCTCTCGAGTTTTCAAAGGATGTGAGGCCTCCGGTCGCGATGAGGCGGAGAATTATGTCTTTCCCTGTGGTCTCCACAGGGGATTCAGACATCCCTTCGTCTTGGGAGATGCAAGACGAGCCTGCATTCAATTCACTGCAGGGATATCCGGCCTTACTTCGAGTCAGAGCATCTCGGTTTCCATTCCACTTGAGGCCACAAACTCAGGGGCCCTCTCACATACCTGTAGCTGAGAGAACCCTCCTCTTGAGGTGCTTGTGGAAAGTTGGTATTCCTCTTGAGTCTACGCCAGGGACTAAGTTCTCATCTCGAGTTAATTTGGGGTCCACGGAGCCCTTTCGTGTTGCTCCAGTGACCTCAGGATCCCTCTAGACTTGAGACAGTGATCTTGGGTTTTCTTTGGAGTGCCATCAAGGAAATCAAGGCTCCTTTCACTTTTGATGTCGAACACGGAATTGCTCTGCACGCAGTACAGGGGAATCGGGCCTCATCTCGCCGTGAGGGGGAAGTCTCATGGTTTTTCTCGAGTTGCGGCCGGAACCTGGGGTATATTCTCGAGTTACGACGGGGAGGGCCCTTCCAGACACGTGTTTGTTCAGCGACGTCAGGACTCCTGCCTAGGTGCGAGGGACACCTCTGTATTCTCCTCGAGTCTTGGCATGGCAATTGGGACGCGTCTCCACATGAGGCGGGAGACCCAGGGTCCCTTTCCACGTGCCACAGTGATCCTGGGACTCCTATGCATTTTCAAGAGGAGCCAGGCATCGTATCCTTTGGAAGCATTGATCTCTGCAGACCTCTCGAGTTTTCAAATGATATGAGGCCTCCGGTCATGATGAGGCGGAGGACTAGGTTTTTCTCTGTGGTCTCCACAGGGGATTCAGACATCCCTTCGTCTTGGGAGATGCAAGACGAGCCTGCATTCAATTCACTGCAGGGATATCCGGACTTACTTCGAGTCAGAGCATCTCGGTGTCCATTGCACTTGAGGGCACAAACTCAGGGTCCCTCTCACATACCTGTAGCTGAGAGAAGCCTCCTCTTGAGGTGCTTGTGGAAAGTTGGTATTCCTCTTGCGTCGAAGCCAGGGACTAAGCTGTCATCTCGAGTTGATTTGGGGTCCACGGAGCCCTTTCGGGTTGCTCCAGTGACCTCAGGATCCCTCTAGACTTGAGACAGTTATCTTGGGTTTTCTCTTGAGTGCCATCAGGGAAATCAAGGCTCCTTTCATGTTTGATGTGGAACACGGAATTTCTCTGCACGCAGTGCACGGGAATCGGGCCTCATGTCGCGGCCAGCGGGAAGTCTCATGGTTTTTCTCGAGTTGCGGCCGGAACCTGGGGTATATTCTCGAGTTACGACGGCGAGGGCCCTTCCAGACATGTGTTTGTTCAGCGACATCAGGACTCCTGCCTAGGTGCGAGGGACACCTCGGGATTCTCCTCGAGTCTTGGCATGGCAATTGGGACGCGTCTCCACGTGAGGCGGGAGACCCAGGGTCCCTTTCCACGTGCCACAGGGATCCTGGGACTCATATCCATTTTCAAGAGGAGTCAGGCATCGTCTCCTTTGGAAGCATTGATCTCCGCGGACGTCTTGAATTTTCAAAGGATGTGAGGCCTCCGGTCGCGATGAGGCGGAGAACTCGGTCTTTCTCTGTGGTCTCCACAGGGGATTCAGACAAACCTTCGTCTTGGGAGATGCAAGACGAGCCTGCATTCAATTCACTGCAGGGATATCCGGCCTTACTTCGAGTCAGAGCATCTCGGTGTCCATTCCACTTGAGGCCACAAACTCAGGGTCCCTCTCACATACCTGTAGCTGAGAGAAGCCTCCTCTTGAGGTGCTTGTGGAAAGTTGGTATTCCTCTTGAGTCGAAGCCAGGGACTAAGCTCTCATCTCGAGTTGATTCGGGGTCCACGAAGCCCTTTCGTGTTGCTCCAGTGACCTCAGGATCCCTCTAGACTTGAGACAGTGATCTTGGGTTTTCTCTGGAGTGCCATCAAGGAAATCAAGGCTCCTTTCACGTTTGATGTGGAACACGGAATTGCTCTGCACGCAGTGCAGGGGAATCGGGCCTCATCTGGCGGCGAGGGGGAAGTCTCATGGTTTTTCTAGAGTTGCATCCAGAACCTAGGGTATATTCTCGAGTTACGATGGGGAGGGCACTTCCAGACACGTGTTTGTTCAGCGACGTTAGGACTCCTGCCTAGGTGCGAGGGACACCTCGGGATTCTCGTCGAGTCTTAGCATGGCAATTGGGACGCGTCTCCACATGAGGCGGGAGATGCAGGGTCCCTTTCCACGTGCCACAGGGATCCTGGGACTCCTATCCATTTTCAAGAGGAGTCGGGCATCGTCTCCTTTGGAAGCATTGATCTCCGCGCACCTCTCGAGTTTTCAAAGGATGTGAGGCCTCCGTCCGCGATGAGGCGGAGAACTAGGTCTTTCTCTGTCGTCTCCACAGAGGATTCAGACATCCCTTCGTCTTGGGAGATGCAAGACGAGCCTGCATTCAATTCACTGCAGGGATATCCGGCCTTACTTCGAGTCAGAGCATCTCGGTGTCCATTCCACTTGAGGCCACAAACTCAGGGTCCCTCTCACATACCTGTAGCTGAGAGAGGTGCTTGTGGAAAGTTGGTATTCCTCTTGAGTCGAAGCCAGGGACTAAGCTCTCATCTCGAGTTGATTTGGGGTCCACGGAGCCCTTTCGTGTTGCTCCAGTGACCTCAGGATCACTCTAGACTTGAGACAGAGATCTTGGGTTTTCTCTGGAGTGCCATCAAGGAAATCAAGGCTCCTTTCACGTTTGATGTGGAACACGGAATTGCTCTGCACGCAGTGCAGGGGAATCGGGCCTCATCTCGCGGCGAGGAGTAAGTCTCATGGTTTTTCTCGAGTTGCGGCCGGAACCTGGGGTATATTCTCAAAGAACGACGGCGAGGGCCCTTCCAGACACGTGTTTGTTCAGCGACGTCAGGACTCCTGCCTTGGTGCGAGGGACACCTGGGTATTCTCCACGAGTCTTGGCATGGTAATTGGGACGCGTATCCACGTGATGCGGGAAACCCAGGGTCACATTCCACGTTCCATAGGGATTCTGGGACTCCTATCCATTTTCAAGAGGAGTCAGGCATCGTCTCCTTTGGAAGCATTGATCTCCGCGCACCTCTTGAGTTTTCAAAGGATGTGAGGCCTCCGTTCGCGTTGAGGCGGAGAAGTAGGTCTTTCTCTGTGGTCTCCACAGGGGATTCAGACATCCCTTCGTCTTGGGAGATGCAAGACGAGCCTGCATTCAATTCACTGCAGGGATATCCGGCCTTACGTCGAGTCAGAGAATCTCGGTGTCCATTCCACTTGAGGCCACAAACTCAGGGGCCCTCTCACATACCTGTAGCAGAGAGAAGCCTCCTCTTGAGGTGCTTGTGGAAATTTGGTATTCCTCTTGAGTTGAAGCCCGACACTAAGCACTCATCTCGAGTTGATTTGGGGTCCACGGAGCCCTTTCGAGTTGCTACAGTGACCTCAGGATCCCTCTAGACTTGAGACAGTGATCTTGGGTTTTCTCTGGAGTGCCATCAAGGAAATCAAGGCTCCTTTCACGTTTGATGTGGAACACGGAATTGCTCTGCACGCAGTCCAGGGGAATCGGGCCTCATCTCGCGGCGAGGGGGAATTCTCATGGTTTTTCTCGAGTTGCGGCCGGAATCTGGGTATATTCTCGAGTTACGAAGGGGAGGGCCCTTGCAGACACGTGTTTGTTCAGCGACGTCAGGACTCCTGCCTAGGTGCGAGGGACACCTCGGGATTCTCCTCGAGTCTTGGCATGGCATTTGGGACGCGTCTCCACGTGAGGCGGGAGACCCAGGGTCCCTTTCCACGTGCCACAGGGATCCTGGGACTCCTATCCATTTTCAAGAGGAGTCAGGCATCGTCTCCTTTGGAAGCATTGATCTCCGCGGACCTCTCGAGTTTTCAAAGGATATGAGGCCTCCGGTCGCGAAGAGGCGGAGAACTCGGTCTTTCTCTGTGGTCTCCACAGGGGATTCAGACATCCCTTCGTCTTGGGAGATGCAAGACGAGCCTGCATTCAATTCACTGCAGGGATATCCGGCCTTACTTCGAGTCAGACCATCTCGGTGTCCATTCCACTTGAGGCCACAAACTCAGGGTCCCTCTCACATACCTGTAGCTGAGAGAAGCCTCCTCTTGCGGTGCTTGTAGAAAGTTGGTATTCCTCTTGAGTCTAAGCCAGGGACTAAGCTCTCATCTCGAGTTGATTTCAGGTCCACGGAACCCTTTCGTGTTGCTCCAGTGACTTCAGGATCCCTCTAGACTTGAGACAGTGATCTTGGGTTTTCTCTGGAGTGCCATCAAGGAAATCAAGGCTCCTTTCACATTTGATGTGGAACACGGAATTGCTCTGCACGCAGTGCAGGGGAGTCGGGCCTCATCTCGCAGCGAGGGGGAAGTCTCATGGTTTTTCGCGAGTTGCGGCCGGAACCTGAGGTATATTCTCGAGTTACGACGGGGAGGGCCCTTCCAGACACGTGTTTGTTCAGCGACGTCACGACTCCTGCCTAGGTGCGAGGGACACCTCGGGATTCTCCTCGAGTCTTGGCGTGGCAATTGGGACGCGTCTCCACATGAGGCGGGAGACCCAGGGTCCCTTTCCACATGCCACAGGGATCCTGGGACTCCTATCCATTTTCAAGAGGAGTCGGGCATCGTCTCCTTTGGAAGCATTGATCTCCGCGCACCTCTCGAGTTTTCAAAGGATGTGAGGCCTCCGTCCGCGATGAGGCGGAGAACTAGGTCTTTCTCTGTCGTCTCCACAGAGGATTCAGACATCCCTTCGTCTTGGGAGATGCAAGACGAGCCTGCATTCAATTCACTGCAGGGATATCCGGCCTTACGTCGAGTCAGAGCATCTCGGTGTCCATTCCACTTGAGGCCACAAACTCAGGGTCCCTCTCACATACCTGTAGCTGAGAGAGGTGCTTGTGGAAAGTTGGTATTCCTCTTGATTCGAAGCCAGGGACTAAGCTCTCATCTCGAGTTGATTTGGGGTCCACGGAGCCCTTTCGTGTTGCTCCAGTGACCTCAGGATCACTCTAGACTTGAGACAGAGATCTTGGGTTTTCTCTGGAGTGCCATCAAGGAAATCAAGGCTCCTTTCACGTTTGATGTGGAACACGGAATTGCTCTGCACGCAGTGCAGGGGAATCGGGCCTCATCTCGCGGCGAGGAGTAAGTCTCATGGTTTTTCTCGAGTTGCGGCCGGAACCTGGGGTATATTCTCAAAGAACGACGGCGAGGGCCCTTCCAGACACGTGTTTGTTCAGCGACGTCAGGACTCCTGCCTTGGTGCGAGGGACACCTGGGTATTCTCCACGAGTCTTGGCATGGTAATTGGGACGCGTATCCACGTGATGCGGGAAACCCAGGGTCACTTTCCACGTTCCATAGGGATCCTGGGACTCCTATCCATTTTCAAGAGGAGTCAGGCAATGTCGCCTTTGGAAGCATTGATCTCCGCGCACCTCTTGAGTTTTCAAAGGATGTGAGGCCTCCGTTCGCGTTGAGGCGGAGAAGTAGGTCTTTCTCTGTGGTCTCCACAGGGGATTCAGACATCCCTTCGTCTTGGGAGATGCAAGACGAGCCTGCATTCAATTCACTGCAGGGATATCCGGCCTTACGTCGAGTCAGAGAATCTCGGTGTCCATTCCACTTGAGGCCACAAACTCAGGGGCCCTCTCACATACCTGTAGCAGAGAGAAGCCTCCTCTTGAGGTGCTTGTGGAAAGTTGGTATTCCTCTTGAGTTGAAGCCGGACACTAAGCACTCATCTCGAGTTGATTTGGGGTCCACGGAGCCCTTTCGAGTTGCTACAGTGACCTCAGGATCCCTCTAGACTTGAGACAGTGATCTTGGGTTTTCTCTGGAGTGCCATCAAGGAAATCAAGGCTCCTTTCACGTTTGATGTGGAACACGGAATTGCTCTGCACGCAGTCCAGGGGAATCGGGCCTCATCTCGCGGCGAGGGGGAAGTCTCATGGTTTTTCTCGAGTTGCGGCCGGAATCTGGGTATATTCTCGAGTTACGAAGGGGAGGGCCCTTGCAGACACGTGTTTGTTCAGCGACGTCAGGACTCCTGCCTAGGTGCGAGGGACACCTCGGGATTCTCCTCGAGTCTTGGCATGGCATTTGGGACGCGTCTCCACGTGAGGCGGGAGACCCAGGGTCCCTTTCCACGTGCCACAGGGATCCTGGGACTCCTATCCATTTTCAAGAGGAGTCAGGCATCGTCTCCTTTGGAAGCATTGATCTCCGCGGACCTCTCGAGTTTTCAAAGGATGTGAGGCCTCCGGTCGCGAAGAGGCGGAGAACTCGGTCTTTCTCTGTGGTCTCCACAGGGGATTCAGACATCCCTTCGTCTTGGGAGATGCAAGACGAGCCTGCATTCAATTCACTGCAGGGATATCCGGCCTTACTTCGAGTAAGACCATCTCGGTGTCCATTCCACTTGAGGCCACAAACTCAGGGTCCCTCTCACATACCTGTAGCTGAGAGAAGCCTCCTCTTGCGGTGCTTGTAGAAAGTTGGTATTCCTCTTGAGTCTAAGCCAGGGACTAAGCTCTCATCTCGAGTTGATTTCAGGTCCACGGAACCCTTTCGTGTTGCTCCAGTGACTTCAGGATCCCTCTAGACTTGAGACAGTGATCTTGGGTTTTCTCTGGAGTGCCATCAAGGAAATCAAGGCTCCTTTCATGTTTGATGTGGAACACGGAATTGCTCTGCACGCAGTGCAGGGGAGTCGGGCCTCATCTCGCAGCGAGGGGGAAGTCTCATGGTTTTTCGCGAGTTGCGGCCGGAACCTGGGGTATATTCTCGAGTTACGACGGGGAGGGCCCTTCCAGACACGTGTTTGTTCAGCGACGTCACGACTCCTGCCTAGGTGCGAGGGACACCTCGGGATTCTCCTCGAGTCTTGGCGTGGCAATTGGGACGCGTCTCCACGTGAGACGTGAGACCCAGGCTCCCTTTCCACGTGCCACAGTGATCCTGGGACTCCTATCCATTTTCAAGAGGAGTCAGGCATCGGCTCCTTTGGAAGCATTGATCTCCGCAGACCTCTCGAGTTTTCAAAGGATGTGAGGCCTCAGGTCGCGTTGAGGCGGAGGACTAGGTCTTTCTCTGTGGTCTGCACAGGGCTTTCAGACATCCCTTCGTCTTGGGAGATGCAAGACGAGCCTGCATTCAATTCACTGCAGGGATATCCGGCCTTACTTTGAGTGAGAGCATCTCGGTGTCCATTCCACTTGAGGCCACAAACTCAGGGTCCCTCTCACATACCTGTAGCTGAGAGAAGCCTCCTCTTGAGGTGCTTGTGGAAAGTTGGTATTCCTCTTGAGTCGAAGCCAGGGACTAAGCTCTCATCTCGAGTTGATTTGGGGTCCACGGAGCCCTTTCGAGTTGCTCCAGTGACCTCAGGATCCCTCTAGACTTGAGACAGTGATCTCGGGTTTTCTCTGGAGTGCCATCAAGGAAATCAAGGCTCCTTTCACTTTTGATGTCGAACACGGAATTGCTCTGCACGCAGTGCAGGGGAATTGGGCCTCATATCGCGGCGAGGGGGAAGTCTCATGGTTTTTCTCGAGTTGCGGCCTGAACCTGGGGTATATTCTCGAGTTGCGATGGGGAGGGCCCTTCCAGACACGTGTTTGTTCAGCGACGTCAGCACTCCTGCCTTGGTGCGAGGGACACCTCGGGATTCTCCTCGAGTCTTGGCATGGCAATTGGGATGCGTCTCCACGTGAGGCGGGAGACCCAGGGTCCCTTTCTAAGTGCCACAGGGATCCTGTGACTCCTATCCATTTTCAAGAGGAGTCAGGCATCGTCTCCTTTGGAAGCATTGATCTCCGCTGACCTCTCGAGTTTTCAAAGAATGTGAGGCCTCCGTTTGCGTTGAGTCGGAGAACTCGGTCTTTCTCTGTGGTCTCCACAGGGGATTCAGACATCCCTTCGTCTTGGGAGATGCAAGACGAGCCTGCATTCCATTCACTGCAGGGATATCCGGCCTTACTTCGAGTCAGAGCATCTCGGTGTCCATTCCACTTGAGGCCACAAACTCAGGGTCCCGCTCACATACCTGCAGCTGAGAGAAGCCTCCTCTTGAGGTGCATGTGGAAAGTTGGTATATTCTTGAGTCGAAACCAGGGACTAAGCTCTCATCTCGAGTTGATTTGGGGTCCCGGAGCCCTTTCCTGTTGCTACAGTGACCTCAGGATCCCTCTAGACTTGAGACAGTGATCTTGGGTTTTCTCTGGAGTGCCATCAAGGAAATCAAGGCTCCTTTCACGTTTGATGTGGAACACGGAATTGCTCTGCACGCACTGCATGGGAATCGGGCCTCATCTCGCGGCGAGGAGTAATTCTCATGGTTTTTCTCGAGTTGCGGCCGGAACCTGGAGTATATTCTCGAGTTACGACGGGGAGGGCCCTTCCAGACACGTGTTTGTTCAGCGACGTCAGGACTCCTGCCTAGGTGCGAGGGACACCTCGGGATTCTCCTCGAGTCTTGGCATGGTAATTGGGACGCGTCTCCACATGAGACGGGAGACCCAGGGTCCCTTTGGACGTGCCACAGGGATCCTGGAACTCCTATCCATTTTCAAGAGGAGTCAGACATCGTCTCCTTTAGAAGCATTGATCTCCGCGGACCTTTCGAGTTTTCAAAGGATGTGAGGCCTCCGTTCCCGTTGAGGCGGAGAACTCGGTCTTTCTCTGTGGTCTCCACAGGGGATTCAGACATTCCTTCGTCTTCGGAGATGCAAGACGAGCCTGCATTCAATTCACTGCAGGGATATCCGGCCTTACTTCGAGTCAGAGCATCTCGGTGTCCATTCCACTTGAGGCCACAAACTCAGGGTCCCTCTCACATACCTGTAGCTGAGAGAGGTGCTTGTGGAAAGTTGGTATTCCTCTTGAGTCGAAGCCAGGGACTAAGCTCTCATCTCGAGTTGATTTGGGGTCCACGGAGCCCTTTCGTGTTGGTACAGTGACCTCAGGATCCCTCTAGACTTGAGACAGTGATCTTGGGTTTTCTCTGGAGTGCCATCAAGGAAATCAAGGCTCCTTTCACTTTTGATGTGGAATAGGGAATTGCTCTGCACGCAGGGCAGATGAATCGGGCCTGATGTCGCGGCGAGGGGGAAGTCGCATGGTTTTTCTCGAGTTGCGGCCGGAACCTCGGCTCTATTCTCGAGTTAAGATGGGGAGGGCCCTTCCAGACATGTGTTTGTTCAGCGACGTCAGGACTCCTGCCTAGGTGCGAGGGACACCTCGGGATTCTCCTCGAGTCTTGGCATGGCAATTGGGATGCGTCTCCACGTGAGTCGGGAGACCCAGGGTCCCTTTCCACGTGCCACAGGGATCCTGGGACTCCTATCCATTTTCAAGAGGAGTCAGGCATCGTCTCCTTTGGAAGCATTGATCTCCGCAGACCTCTCGAAATATCAAAGGATCTCAGGCCTCCGGTCGCATTGAGGCGGAGGACTAGGTTTTTCTCTGTGGTCTCCACAGGGGATTCAGATATTCCTTCGTCTTGGGAGATGCAAGACGAGCCTGCATTCAATTCACTGCAGGGATATCCGGCCTTACTTCGAGTCAGAGCATCTCGGTGTCCATTCCACTTGAGGCCACAAACTCAGGGTCCCTCAAATATACCTGTAGTTGAGAGAAGCCTCCTCTTGAGGTGCTTGTGGAAAGTTGGTATTCCTCATGGGTCTAAGCCAGGGACTAAGCTCTCATCTCGTGTGGATTTTTTGTCGACGGAGCCCTTTCATATTGGTCCAGTGACCTCAGGATCCCTCTAGACTTGAAACAGTGATCTTGGGTTTCTCTGGAGTGCCATCAAGGAAATCAAGGCTCCTTTCACGTTTGATGTGGAACACGGAATTGCTCTGCATGCAGTGCAGGGGAATCGGGCCTCAACTCACGGCGAGGGGGATATCTCATGGGTTTTCTCGAGTTGCGGCCGGAACCTGGGGTATATTCTCGAGTTACGACGGGGAGGGCCCTTCCAGACACGTGTTTGTTCAGCGACGTCAGGACTCCTGCCTAGGTGCGAGGGACACCTCGGGATTCTCCTCGAGTCTTGGCATGGCAATTGGGACGCGTCTCCACGTGAGGCGTGAGACCCAGTGTCCCTTTCTACGTGCCACAGGGATGCTGGGACTCCTATCCATTTTCAAGAGGAGTCAGGCATCGTCTCCTTTGGAAGCATTGATATCCGCAGACCTCTCGAGTTTTCAAATGATGTGAGGCCTCTGGTCGCGATGAGGCGGAGAATTAGGTCTTTCTCTGTGGTCTCATCAGGGGATTCAGACATCCCTTCGTCTTGGGAGATGCAAGACGAGCCTGCATTCAATTCACTGCAGGGATATCCGGCCTTACTTCGAGTCAGAGCATCTCGGTGTCCATTCCACTTGAGGCCACAAACTCAGGGGCCCTCTCACATACCTGTAGCTGAGAGAAGCCTCCTCTTAAGGTGCTTGTGGAAATTTGGTATTCCTCTTGAGTCGAAGCCAGGGACTAAGCTCTCATCTCGAGTTGATTTGGGGTCCACGGAGCCCTTTCGTGTTGCTCCAGTGACTTCAGGATCCCTCTAGACTTGAGACAGTGATCTTGGGTTTTCTCTGGAGTGCCATCAAGGAAATCAAGTCTCCTTTCACGTTTGATGTGGAACACGGAATTGCTCTGCACGCAATCTAGGGGAATCGGGCCTCATGTCGCGGCGAGGGGGAAGTCTCATGGTTTTTCTCGAGTTGCGGCCGGAACCTGGGGTATATTCTCGAGTTACGACGGGGAGGGCCCTTCCAGACACGTGTTTGTTCAGCGACGTCAGGACTCCTGCCTAGGTGCGAGGGACACCTCGGGATTCTCCTCGAGTCTTGGCATGGCAATTGGGACGCGTCTCCACGTGAGGCGGGAGACCCAGTGTCCCTTTCTACGTGCCACAGGGATGCTGGGACTCCTATCCATTTTCAAGAGGAGTCAGGCATCGTCTCCTTTGGAAGCATTGATATCCGCAGACCTCTCGAGTTTTCAAAGGATGTGAGGCCTCTGGTCGCGATGAGGCGGAGAATTAGGTCTTTCTCTGTGGTCTCATCAGGGGATTCAGACATCCCTTCGTCTTGGGAGATGCAAGACGAGCCTGCATTCAATTCACTGCAGGGATATCCGGCCTTACTTCGAGTCAGAGCATCTCGGTGTCCATTCCACTTGAGGCCACAAACTCAGGGGCCCTCTCACATACCTGTAGCTGAGAGAAGCCTCCTCTTGAGGTGCTTGTGGAAATTTGGTATTCCTCTTGAGTCGAAGCCAGGGACTAAGCTCTCATCTCGAGTTGATTTGGGGTCCACAGAGCCCTTTCGTTTTGCTACAGTGACCTCAGGGTCAATCTAGACTTGGGAGAGTGATCTTGGGTTTTCTCTGGAGTGCCATCAAGGAAATCAAGGCTCCTTTCACTTTTGATGTGCAATACGGCATTGCTCTGCACGCAGGGTACGGGAATCGGGCCTGATGTCGCGGCGAGGGGGAAGTCTCATGGTTTTTCTCGAGTTGCGGCCGGAACCTGGGTTATATTCTCGAGTTACGACGGGGAGGGCCCTTCCAGACACGTGTTTGTTCAGCGACATCAAGACTCCTGCCTAGGTGCGAGGGACACCTCGGGATTCCCCTCGAGTCCTGGCATGGCAATTGGGACGCGTCTCCACATGAGGCGGGAGACCCAGGGTCCCTTTCCACGTGCCACAGGGATCCTGGGACACCTACCCATTTTCAAGCGGAGTCAGGCATCATCTCCATTGGAAGCATTGATCTCCTCGGACCTCTCGAGTTTTCAAAGGATGTGAGGCCTCCGCTCGGGATGAGGCGGAGAATTAGGTCTTTCTCTGTGGTCTCCACAGGGGATTCAGACATCCCTTCGTCTTGGGAGATGCAAGACGAGCCTGCATTCAATTCACTGCAGGGATATCCGGCCTTACTTCGAGTCAGACCATCTCGGTGTCCATTCCACTTGAGGCCACAAACTCAGGGTCCCTCTCACATACCTGTAGCTGAGTGAAGCCTCCTCTTGAGGTGCTTGTGGAAAGTTGGTATTCCTCTTGAGTCGAAGCCAGGGACTAAGCTCTCATCTCGAGTTGATTTGGGGTCCACGGAGCCCTTTCGTGTTGCTCCAGTGACCTCAGGATCCCTCTAGACTTGAGACAGTGATCTTGGGTTTTCTCTGCAGTGCCATCAAGGAAATCAAGGCTCCTTTCACTTTTGATGTGGAATACGGAATTGCTCTGCACGCAGGGCAGGGGAATCGGGCCTCATCTCGCGGCGAGTGGGAAGTCTCATGGTTTTTCTCGAGTTTCGGCCGGAACCTGGGGTATATTCTCGAGTTACGATGGGGAGGGCCCTTCCAGACACGTGTTTGTTCAGCGACGTCAGGACTCCTGCCTAGGTGCGAGGGACACCTCGGGATTCTCCTCGAGTCTTGGCATGGCAATTGGGATGCGTCTCCACGTGAGGCGGGAGACCCAGTGTCCCTTTCCACTTGCCAGAGTAATCCTGGGACTCCTATCCATTTTCAAGAGGAGTCAGGCATCGTCTCCTTTGGAAGCATTGATCTCCGCAGACCTTTCGAGTTTTGAAAGGATGTCAGGCCTCCGGGCGCATTGAGGCGGAAGACTAGGTCTTTCTCTTTGGTCTCCACAGGGGATTCAGACATCCCTTCGTCTTGGGAGATCCAAGACGAGCTTGCATTCAATTCACTGCAGGGATATCCGGCCTTACTTCGAGTCAGAGCATCTCGGTGTCCATTGCATTTGAGGCCACAAACTCAGGGTCCCTCTCACATACCTGTAGCTGAGAGAAGCCTCCTCGTGAGGTGCTTGTGGAAAGTTGGTATTCCTCTTGAGTCGAAGCCAGGGACTAAGCTCTCATCTCGAGTTGATTTATAGTCCACGGATCACTTTCGTGTTGATACAGTGAACTCAGGATCCCTCTAGACTTGAGACAGTGATCTGGGGTTTTCTCTGGAGTGCCATAAAGGAAATCATGGCTCCTTTCATGTTTGATGTGGAACAAGGAATTTCTCTGCACGCAGTGCATGGGAATCGGGCCTCATCTCGCGGCGAGGGGGAAGTCTCATGGTTTTTCTCGAGTTGCGGACGGAACCTGGGGTATATTCTCGAGTTACAACGGGGAGGGCCCTTCCAGACCCGTGTTTGTTCAGCGATGTCAGGACTCCTGCCTAGGTGCGAGGGACACCTCGGGATTCTCCTCGAGTCATGGCATGTCAATTGGGATGCGTCTCGACGTGAGGCGGGAGACCCAGGGTCCCTTTCCACGTGCCACAGGGATCCTGGGACTCCTATCCATTTTCAAGAGGAGTCAGGCATCGTCTCCTTCGGAAGTATTGATCTCCACGGACCTCTCGAGTTTTCAAAGGATGTGAGGCATCCGGTCGCGTTGAGGCGGAGGACTAGGTCTTTCTCTGTGGTCTCCACAGGGGATTCAGACAACCCTTCGTCCTGGGAGATGCAAGACGAACCTGCATTCAATTCACTGCAGGGATATCTGGCCTTACTTCGAGTCAGACCATCTCGGTGTCCATTCCACTTGAGGTCAGCAACTCAGGGTCCCTCTCACATACCTGTAGCTGAGAGAAGCCTCCTCTTGAGGTGCTTGTGGAAAGTTGGTATTCCTCTTGAGTCGAAGCCAGGGACTAAGCTCTCATCTCGAGTTGATTTGGGGTGCACAGAGCCCTTTCGAGTTGCTCCAGTGACCTCAGGATCCCTCTAGACTTGAGACAGTGATTTTGGGTTTTCTCTGGAGTGCCATCAAGGAAATCAAGTCTCATTTCACGTTTGATGTGGAACACCGAATTGCTCTGCACGCAGTGCAGGGGAATCGGGCCTCATCTCGCGGCGAGGAGTAAGTCTCATGGTTTATCTCGAGTTGCGGCTGGAACATGGGGTATATTCTCGAGTTACGACGGGGAGTGCCCTTCCAGACACGTGTTTGTTCAGAGACGTCAGGACTCCTGCCTAGGTGCAAGGGACACCTCGGGATTCTCCTCGAGTCTTGGCATGCCAAATGGGATGCGTCTCCACGTGAGGCGGGAGACCCAGGGTCCCTTTCCCCGTGCCACAGGGATCCTGGGACTCCTATCCATTTTCAAGAGGAGTCAGGCATCGTCTCCTTTGGAAGCATTGATCTCCGCTGACCTCTCGAGTTTTCAAAAAATGTGAGGCCACAGGTCGCGATGAGGCGGAGAACTAGGTCTTTCTCTGTGGTCTCCACAGGGGATTCAGACATCCCTTCGTCTTGGGAGATGCAAGACGAGCCTGCATTCAATTCACTGCAGGGATATCCGGCCTTACTTCGAGTCAGAGCATCTCGGTGTCCATTCCACTTGAGGCCACAAACTCAGGGTCCCACTCACATACATGTAGCTGAGAGAAGCCTCCTCTTGAGGTGCTTGTGGAAAGTTGGTATTCCTCTTGCGTCAAAGCCAGGGACCAAGCTCTCATCTCGAGTTGATTTGGGGTCCACAGAGCCCTTTCGTGTTGCTCCAGTGACCTCAGGATCCCTCTAGACTTGAGACAGTGATCTTGGGTTTTCTCTGGAGTGCCATCAAGGAAATCAAGGCTCCTTTCACGTTTGTTGTGGAACACGGAATTGCTCTGCATGCAGTGCAGGGGAATCGGGCCTCATCTCCCGGCGAGGAGTAAGTCTCATGGTTTTTCTCGAGTTGCGGCCGGAACCTGGGGTGTATTCTCGAGTTATGACGGGGAGGGCCCTTCCAGACACGTGTTTGTTCAGCGACGTCAGGACTCCTGCCTAGGTGCGAGGGACACCTCGGGATTCTCCACGAGTCTTGGCATGGTAATTGGGACGCGTCTCCACGTGATGCGGGAGACCCAGGGTCCCTTTCCACGTGCCACAGGGATCCTGGGACTCCTATCCATTTTCAAGAGGAGTCAGGCAACGTCTCCTTGGAAGCATTGATCTCCGCGCATCTCTCGAGTTTTCAAAGGATGTGAGGCCTCCGTTCGCGTTGAGGCGGAGAACTAGGTTTTTCTCTGTGGTCTCCACAGCGGATTCAGACATCTCTTCGTCTTGGGAGATGCAAGACGAGCCTGCATTCACTTCACTGCAGGGATATCCGGCCTTACTTCGAGTCAGAGCATCTCGGTGTCCATTCCACTTGAGGCCACAAACTCAGGGTCCCTCTCACATAACTGTAGCTGAGAGAAGCCTCCTCTTGAGGTGCTTGTGGAAAGTTGGTATTCCTCTTGAGTCGAAGCCAGGGACTAAGCTCTCATCTCGAGTTGATTTGGGGTCCACGGAGCCCTTTCGTGTTGCTCCAGTGACCTCAGGATCCCTCTAGACTTGAGACAGTGATCTTGGGTTTTCTCTGGAGTGCCATCAAGGAAATCAAGGCTCCTTTCACTTTTGATGTCGAACACCGAATTGCTCTGCACGCAGTACAGGGGAATCGGGCCTCATCTCGCCGTGAGGGGGAAGTCTCATGGTTTTTCTCGAGTTGCGTCCGGAACCAGGGGTATATTCTCGAGTTACGACGGGGAGGGCCCTTCCAGACACGTGTTTGTTCAGCGACGTCAGGACTCCTGCCTAGGTGCGAGGGACACCTCGGGATTCTCCTCGAGTCTTGGCATGGCAATTGGGACGCGTCTCCACGTGAGGCGGGAGACCCAGGGTCCCTTTCGACGTGCCACAGTGATCCTGGGCCTCCTATGCATTTTCAAGAGGAGTCAGGCATCGTCTCCTTTGGAAGCATTGATCTCTGCAGACCTCTTGAGTTTTCAAAGGATATGAGGCCTCCGGTCATGATGAGGCGGAGGAATAGGTCTTTCTCTGTGGTCTCCACAGGGGATTCATACATCCCTTCGTCTTGGGAGATGCAAGACGAGCCTGCATTCAATTCACTGCAGGGACATCTGGACTTACTTCGAGTCAGAGCATCTCGGTGTCCATTGCACTTGAGGCCACAAACTCAGGGTCCCTCTCACATACCTGTAGCTGAGAGAAGCCTCCTCTTGAGGTGCTTGTGGAAAGTTGGTATTCCTCTTGAGTCGAAGCCAGGGACTAAGCTCTCATCTCGAGTTGATTTGGGGTCCACGGAGCCCTTTCGTGTTGCTCCAGTGACCTCAGGATCCCTCTAGACTTGAGACAGTGATCTTGGGTTTTCTCTGCAGTGCCATCAAGGAAATCAAGGCTCCTTTCACTTTTGATGTGGAATACGGAATTGCTCTGCACGCAGGGCAGGGGAATCGGGCCTCATCTCGCGGCGAGTGGGAAGTCTCATGGTTTTTCTCGAGTTTCGGCCGGAACCTGGGGTATATTCTCGAGTTACGATGGGGAGGGCCCTTCCAGACACGTGTTTGTTCAGCGACGTCAGGACTCCTGCCTAGGTGCGAGGGACACCTCGGGATTCTCCTCGAGTCTTGGCATGGCAATTGGGATGCGTCTCCACGTGAGGCGGGAGACCCAGTGTCCCTTTCCACTTGCCAGAGTAATCCTGGGACTCCTATCCATTTTCAAGAGGAGTCAGGCATCGTCTCCTTTGGAAGCATTGATCTCCGCAGACCTTTCGAGTTTTGAAAGGATGTCAGGCCTCCGGGCGCATTGAGGCGGAAGACTAGGTCTTTCTCTTTGGCCTCCACAGGGGATTCAGACATCCCTTCGTCTTGGGAGATCCAAGACGAGCTTGCATTCAATTCACTGCAGGGATATCCGGCCTTACTTCGAGTCAGAGCATCTCGGTGTCCATTCCATTTGAGGCCACAAACTCAGGGTCCCTCTCACATACCTGTAGCTGAGAGAAGCCTCCTCGTGAGGTGCTTGTGGAAAGTTGGTATTCCTCTTGAGTCGAAGCCAGGGACTAAGCTCTCATCTCGAGTTGATTTATAGTCCACGGATCACTTTCGTGTTGATACAGTGAACTCAGGATCCCTCTAGACTTGAGACAGTGATCTGGGGTTTTCTCTGGAGTGCCATAAAGGAAATCATGGCTCCTTTCATGTTTGATGTGGAACAAGGAATTTCTCTGCACGCAGTGCATGGGAATCGGGCCTCATCTCGCGGCGAGGGGGAAGTCTCATGGTTTTTCTCGAGTTGCGGCCGGAACCTGGGGTATATTCTCGAGTTACAACGGGGAGGGCCCTTCCAGACCCGTGTTTGTTCAGCGATGTCAGGACTCCTGCCTAGGTGCGAGGGACACCTCGGGATTCTCCTCGAGTCATGGCATGTCAATTGGGATGCGTCTCGACGTGAGGCGGGAGACCCAGGGTCCCTTTCCACGTGCCACAGGGATCCTGGGACTCCTATCCATTTTCAAGAGGAGTCAGGCATCGTCTCCTTCGGAAGTATTGATCTCCACGGACCTCTCGAGTTTTCAAAGGATGTGAGGCATCCGGTCGCGTTGAGGCGGAGGACTAGGTCTTTCTCTGTGGTCTCCACAGGGGATTCAGACAACCCTTCGTCCTGGGAGATGCAAGACGAACCTGCATTCAATTCACTGCAGGGATATCTGGCCTTACTTCGAGTCAGACCATCTCGGTGTCCATTCCACTTGAGGTCAGCAACTCAGGGTCCCTCTCACATACCTGTAGCTGAGAGAAGCCTCCTCTTGAGGTGCTTGTGGAAAGTTGGTATTCCTCTTGAGTCGAAGCCAGGGACTAAGCTCTCATCTCGAGTTGATTTGGGGTGCACAGAGCCCTTTCGAGTTGCTCCAGTGACCTCAGGATCCCTCTAGACTTGAGACAGTGATTTTGGGTTTTCTCTGGAGTGCCATCAAGGAAATCAAGTCTCATTTCACGTTTGATGTGGAACACCGAATTGCTCTGCACGCAGTGCAGGGGAATCGGGCCTCATCTCGCGGCGAGGAGTAAGTCTCATGGTTTATCTCGAGTTGCGGCTGGAACATGGGGTATATTCTCGAGTTACGACGGGGAGTGCCCTTCCAGACACGTGTTTGTTCAGAGACGTCAGGACTCCTGCCTAGGTGCAAGGGACACCTCGGGATTCTCCTCGAGTCTTGGCATGCCAAATGGGATGCGTCTCCACGTGAGGCGGGAGACCCAGGGTCCCTTTCCCCGTGCCACAGGGATCCTGGGACTCCTATCCATTTTCAAGAGGAGTCAGGCATCGTCTCCTTTGGAAGCATTGATCTCCGCTGACCTCTCGAGTTTTCAAAAAATGTGAGGCCACAGGTCGCGATGAGGCGGAGAACTAGGTCTTTCTCTGTGGTCTCCACAGGGGATTCAGACATCCCTTCGTCTTGGGAGATGCAAGACGAGCCTGCATTCAATTCACTGCAGGGATATCCGGCCTTACTTCGAGTCAGAGCATCTCGGTGTCCATTCCACTTGAGGCCACAAACTCAGGGTCCCACTCACATACATGTAGCTGAGAGAAGCCTCCTCTTTAGGTGCTTGTGGAAAGTTGGTATTCTTCTTGAGTCGAAGCCAGGGACTAAGATCTCATCTCGAGTTGATTTGGGGTCCCGGAGCCCTTTCGTGTTGCTCCAGTGACCTCAGGATCCCTCTAGACTTGAGACAGTGATCTTGGGTTTTCTCTGGAGTGCCATCAAGGAAATCAAGGCTCCTTTCACGTTTGATGTGGAACACGGAATTGCTCTGCACGCATTGCAGGGGATTCGGGCCTCATCTCGCGGCGCGGAGTAAGTCTCATGGTTTTTCTCGAGTTGCGGCCGGAACCTGGGGTATATTCTCGAGTTATGACGGGGAGGGCCCTTCCAGACACGTGTTTGTTCAGCGACGTCAGGACTCCTGCCTAGGTGCGAGGGACACCTCGGGATTCTGCACGAGTCGTGGCATGGTAATTGGGACGCGTCTCCACGTGATGCGGGAGACCCAGGGTCCCTTTCCACGTGCCACAGGGATCCTGGGACTCCTATCCATTTTCAAGAGGAGTCAGGCAACGTCTCCTTGAAAGAGTTGATCTCCGCGCACCTCTCGAGTTTTCAAAGGATGTGAGGCCTCCGTTCGCGTTGAGGCGGAGAACTAGGTTTTTCTCTGTGGTCTCCACAGGGGATTCAGACATCCCTTCGTCTTGGGAGATGCAAGACGAGCCTGCATTCAATTCACTGCAGGGATATCCGGCCTTACTTCGAGTCAGAGCATCTCGGTGTCCATTCCACTTGAGGCCACAAACTCAGGGTCCCTCTCACATACCTGTAGCTGAGAGAAGCCTCCTCTTGAGGTGCTTGTGGAAAGTTGGTATTCCTCTTGCGTCAAAGCCAGGGACCAAGCTCTCATCTCGAGTTGATTTGGGGTCCACAGAGCCCTTTCGTGTTGCTCCAGTGACCTCAGGATCCCTCTAGACTTGAGACAGTGATCTTGGGTTTTCTCTGGAGTGCCATCAAGAAAATCAAGGCTCCTTTCACGTTTGTTGTGGAACACGGAATTGCTCTGCATGCAGTGCAGGGGAATCGGGCCTCATCTCCCGGCGAGGAGTAAGTCTCATGGTTTTTCTCGAGTTGCGGCCGGAACCTGGGGTGTATTCTCGAGTTATGACGGGGAGGGCCCTTCCAGACACGTGTTTGTTCAGTGACGTCAGGACTCCTGCCTAGGTGCGAGGGACACCTCGGGATTCTCCACGAGTCTTGGCATGGTAATTGGGACGCGTCTCCACGTGATGCGGGAGACCCAGGGTCCCTTTCCACGTGCCACAGGGATCCTGGGACTCCTATCCATTTTCAAGAGGAGTCAGGCAACGTCTCCTTGGAAGCATTGATCTCCGCGCATCTCTCGAGTTTTCAAAGGATGTGAGGCCTCCGTTCGCGTTGAGGCGGAGAACTAGGTTTTTCTCTGTGGTCTCCACAGGGGATTCAGACATCCCTTCGTCTTGGGAGATGCAAGACGAGCCTTCATTCAATTCACTGCAGGGATATCCGGGCTTACTTCGAGTCAGAGCATCTCGGTGTCCATTCCACTTGAGGCCACAAACTCAGGGTCCCTCTCACATACCTGTAGCTGAGAGAAGCCTCCTCTTGAGGTGCTTGTGGAAAGTTGGTATTCCTCTTGAGTCGAAGCCAGGGACTAAGCTCTCATCTCGAGTTGATTTGGGGTCCACGGAGCCCTTTCATGTTGCTCCACTGACCTCAGGATCCCTCTAGACTTGAGACAGTGATCTTGGGTTTTCTCTGGAGTGCCATCAAGGAAATCAAGGCTCCTTTCACGTTTGATGTGGAACACGGAATTGCTCTGCACGCAGTGCATGGGAATCGGGCCTCATCTCGCGGCGAGGGGGAAGTCTCATGGTTTTTCTAGAGTTGCGGCCAGAACCTAGGGTATATTCTCGAGTTACGATGGGGAGGGCACTTCCAGACACGTGTTTGTTCAGCGACGTCAGGACTCCTGCCTAGGTGCGAGGGACACCTCGGGATTCTCCTCGAGTCTTGGCATGGCAATTGGGACGCGTCTCCACATGAGGCGGGAGACCCAGGGTCCCTTTCCACGTGCCACAGTGATCCTGGGACTCCTATGCATTTTCAAGAGGAGCCAGGCATCGTATCCTTTGGAAGCATTGATCTCTGCAGACCTCTCGAGTTTTCAAATGATATGAGGCCTCCGGTCATGATGAGGCGGAGGACTAGGTTTTTCTCTGTGGTCTCCACAGCGGATTCAGACATCTCTTCGTCTTGGGAGATGCAAGACGATCCTGCATTCACTTCACTGCAGGGATATCCGGCCTTACTTCGAGTCAGAGCATCTCGGTGTCCATTCCACTTGAGGCCACAAACTCAGGGTCCCTCTCACATAACTGTAGCTGAGAGAAGCCTCCTCTTGAGGTGCTTGTGGAAAGTTGGTATTCCTCTTGAGTCGAAGCCAGGGACTAAGCTCTCATCTCGAGTTGATTTGGGGTCCACGGAGCCCTTTCGTGTTGCTCCAGTGACCTCAGGATCCCTCTAGACTTGAGACAGTGATCTTGGGTTTTCTCTGGAGTGCCATCAAGGAAATCAAGGCTCCTTTCACTTTTGATGTCGAACACCGAATTGCTCTGCACGCAGTACAGGGGAATCGGGCCTCATCTCGCCGTGAGGGGGAAGTCTCATGGTTTTTCTCGAGTTGCGTCCGGAACCAGGGGTATATTCTCGAGTTACGACGGGGAGGGCCCTTCCAGACACGTGTTTGTTCAGCGACGTCAGGACTCCTGCCTAGGTGCGAGGGACACCTCGGGATTCTCCTCGAGTCTTGGCATGGCAATTGGGACGCGTCTCCACGTGAGGCGGGAGACCCAGGGTCCCTTTCGACGTGCCACAGTGATCCTGGGCCTCCTATGCATTTTCAAGAGGAGTCAGGCATCGTCTCCTTTGGAAGCATTGATCTCTGCAGACCTCTTGAGTTTTCAAAGGATATGAGGCCTCCGGTCATGATGAGGCGGAGGAATAGGTCTTTCTCTGTGGTCTCCACAGGGGATTCATACATCCCTTCGTCTTGGGAGATGCAAGACGAGCCTGCATTCAATTCACTGCAGGGACATCTGGACTTACTTCGAGTCAGAGCATCTCGGTGTCCATTGCACTTGAGGCCACAAACTCAGGGTCCCTCTCACATACCTGTAGCTGAGAGAAGCCTCCTCTTGAGGTGCTTGTGGAAAGTTGGTATTCCTCTTGAGTCGAAGCCAGGGACTAAGCTCTCATCTCGAGTTGATTTGGGGTCCACGGAGCCCTTTCATGTTGCTCCAGTTACCTCAGGATCCCTCTAGACTTGAGACAGTGATCTTGGGTTTTCTCTGGAGTGCCATGAAGGAAATCAAGGCTCCTTTCAAATTTGATGTGGAACACGGAATTGCTCTGCACGCAGTGCAGGGGAATCGGGCCTCATCTCGCCGTGATGGGGAAGTCTCATGGTTTTTCTCGAGTTGCGGCCGGAATCTGGGGTATATTCTCGAGTTACGACGGGGAGGGCCCTTCCAGACACGTGTTTGTTCAGCGACGTCAGGACTCCTGCCTAGGTGCGAGGGACACCTCGGGATTCTCCTCGAGTCTTGGCATGGCAATTGGGACGCGTCTCCACATGAGGCGGGAGACCCAGGGTCCCTTTCCACGTGCCACAGTGATCCTGGGCCTCCTATGCATTTTCAAGAGGAGTCAGGCATCGTCTCCTTTGGAAGCATTGATCTCTGCAGACCTCTCGAGTTTTCAAAGGATATGAGGCCTCCGGTCATGATGAGGCGGAGGAATAGGTCTTTCTCTGTGGTCTCCACAGGGGATTCAGACATCCCTTCGTCTTGGGAGATGCAAGACGAGCCTGCATTCAATTCACTGCAGGGATATCCGGACTTACTTCGAGTCAGAGCATCTCGGTGTCCATCGCACTTGCGGCCACAAACTCAGGGTCCCTCTCACATACCTGTAGCTGAGAGAAGCCTCCTCTTGAGGTGCTTGTGGAAACTTGGTATTCCTCTTGAGTCGAAGCCAGGGACTAAGCTCTCATCTCTAGTTGATTTGGGGTCCACGGACCCCTTTCATGTTGCTCCAGTGACTTCAGGATCCATCTAGACTTGAGATAGTGATATTGGGTTTACTCTGGAGTGCCATCAAGGAAATCAAGGATCCTTTCACGTTTGATGTGGAACACGGAATTGCTCTGCACGCAGTGCAGGGGAATCGGGCCTCATCTCGCGGCGAGGGGGAAGTCTCATGGTTTTTCTCGACTTGCGGTCGGATCCTGGGGTATATTCTCGAGTTACGACGGGGAGGGCCCTTCCAGACACGTGTTTGTTCAGCGACGTCAGGACTCCTGCCTACGTGCGAGGGACACCTCGGGATTCTCCTCGAGTCTTGGCATGGCAATGGGGACGCGTCTCCACGTGAGGCGGGAAACCCAGTGTCCCTTTCCACGTGCCACAGGGATCCTGGGACTCCTATCCATTTTCAAGAGGAGTCAGGCATCGTCTCCTTTGGAAGCATTGATCTCCGTGGACCTTTCGAGTTTTCAAAGGATGTGAGGTCTCTGGACGCGATGAGGCAGAAAGTTAGGTCTTTCTCTGTGGTCTCCACAGGGGATTCAGACATCCCTTCGTCTTGGGAGATGCAAGACGAGCCTGCATTCAATTCACTGCAGGGATATCCGGCCTTACTTCGAGTCAGAGCATCTCGGTGTCCATTCCATTTGAGGCCACAAACTCAGGGTCCCTCTCACATACCTGTAGCTCAGAGAAGCCTCCTCTTGAGTTGCTTGTGGAAAGTTGGTATTCCTCTTGAGTCGAAGCCAGGGACTAAGCTCTCATCTCGAGTTGATTTGGCGTCCACGGAGCCCTTTCATGTTGCTCCAGTGACCTCAGGATCCCTCTAGACTTGAGACAGTGATCTTGGGTTTTCTCTGGAGTGCCATCAAGGAAATCAAGGCTCCTTTCAAATTTGATGTGGAACACGGAATTGCTCTGCACGCAGTGCAGTGGAATCGGGCCTCATCTCGTGGCAAGGGGGAAGTCTCATGGATTTTCTCGAGTTGCGGCCGGAACCTGGGGTATATTCTCGAGTTACGACGGGGAGGGCCCTTCCAGACACGTGTTTTTTCAGCGACGTCAGGTCTCCTGCCTAGGTGCGAGGGACACCTCGGGATTCTCCTCGAGTCTTGGCATGGCAATTGGGACGCGTCTCCACGTGAGGCGGGAGACGCAGGGTCCCTTTCCACGTGCCACAGGGATCCTGGGACTCCTATCCATTTTCAAGAGGAGTCAGTCATCGTCTCCTTTGGAAGCAATGATCTCCGCGGACCTCTCGAGTTTTCAAAGGATGTGAGGCCTCCGCTCGCGATGAGGCGGAGAATTAGGTTTTTCTCTGTGGTCTCCACAGGGGATTCAGACATCCCTTCGTCTTGGGAGATGCAAGACGAGCCTGCATTCAATTCACTGCAGGGATATCCGGCCTTACTTCGAGTCAGAGCATCCCGGTGTCCATTCCACTTGAGGCCACAAACTCGGGGTCCCTCAAATATACATGTAGCTGAGAGAAGCCTCCTCTTGAGGTGCTTGTGGAAAGTTGGTATTCCTCTTGAGTCTAAGCCAGGGACTAAGCTCTCATCTCGAGTTGATTTCGGTCCACGGAGCCCTTTCCTGTTGGTCCAGTGACCTCAGGATCCCTCTAGACTTGAGACAGTGATCTTGGGTTTTCTCTGGAGTGTCATCAAGGAAATCAAGGCTCCTTTCACGTTTGATGTGGAACACGGAATTGCTCTGCATGCAGTGCAGGGGAATCGGACCTCAACTCGCGGCGAGGGGGAAATCTCATGGTTTTTCTCGAGTTGCGGCCGGAACCTGGGGTATATTCTCGAGTTACGACGGGGAGGGCCCTTCCAGACACGTGTTTGTTCAGCGACGTCAGGACTCCTGCCTAGGTGCGAGGGACACCTCGGGATTCCCCTCGAGTCCTGGCATGGCAATTGGGACGCGTCTCCACGTGAGGCGGGAGACCCAGGGTCCCTTTCCACGTGCCACAGGGATCCTGGGACTCCTATCCATTTTCAAGAGGAGTCAGGCATCATCTCCTTTGGAAGCATTGATCTCCTCGGACCTCTCGAGTTTTCAAAGGATGTGAGGCCTCTGGTCGCGATGAGGCGGAGAATTAGGTCTTTCTCTGTGGTCTCCACAGGGGATTCAGACATCCCTTCGTTTTGGGAGATGCAAGACGAGCCTGCATTCAATTCACTGCAGGGATATCCGGCCTTACTTCGAGTCAGAGCATCTCGGTGTCCATTCCACTTGAGGCCACAAACTCAGGGTCCCTCTCACATACCTGTAGCTGAGTGAAGCCTCCTCTTGAGGTGCTTGTGGAAAGTTGGTATTCCTCTTGAGTCGAAGCCAGGGACTAAGCTCTCATCTCGAGTTGATTTCGGGTCCACGGAGCCCTTTCGTGTTGCTCCAGTGACCTCAGGATCCCTCTAGACTTGAGACAGTGATCTTGGGTTTTCTCTGGAGTGCCATCAAGGAAATGAAGGCTCCTTTCACTTTTGATGTGGAATACGGAATTGCTCTGCATGCAGGGCAGGGGAATCGGGCCTCATCTCGCCGTGAGGGGGAATTCTCATGGTTTTTCTCGAGTTGCGTCCGGATCCCGGGGTATATTCTCGAGTTACGATGGGGAGGGCCCTTCCAGACATGTGTTTGTTCAGCGAAGTCAGGACTCCTGCCTAGGTGCGAGGGACACCTCGGGATTCTCCTCGTGTCTTGGCATGGCAATTGTGATGCGTCTCCACGTGAGGCGGGAGACCCAGGGTCCCTTTCCACTTGCCAGAGTGATCCTGGGACTCCTATCCATTTTCAAGTGGAGTCAGGCATCGTCTCCTTTGGAAGCATTGATCTCCGCATACCTCTCGAGTTTTCAAAGGATATCAGGCCTCCGGGCGCATTGAGGCGGAAGACTAGGTCTTTCTCTGTGGTCTCCACAGGGGATTCAGACATCCCTTCGTCTTGGGAGATGCAAGACGAGCCTGCATTCAATTCACTGCAGGGATATCCGGCCTTACTTCGAGTCAGAGCATCTCGGTGTCCATTCCACTTGAGGCCACAAACTCAGGGTTCCTCAAATATACCTGTAGCTGAGAGAAGCCTCCTCTTGAGGTGCATGTGGAAAGTTGGTATTCCTCTTGAGTCGAAGCCAGGGACTAAGCTCTCATCTCGAGTTGATTTGGGGTCGACGGAGCCCTTTCATGTTTGTCCAGTGACCTCAGGATCCCTCTAGACTTGAGACAGTGATCTTAGGTTTTCTCTGGAGTGCCGTCAAGTAAATCAAGGCTCCTTTCACGTTTGATGTGGAACACGGAATTGCTCTGCATGCAGTGCAGGGGAATCGGGCCTCAACTCGCGGCGAGGGGGAAATCTCATGGTTTTTCTCGAGTTGCGGACGGAACCTGGGTTATATTCTTTAGTTACGACGGGGAGGGCCCTTCCAGACACGTGTTTGTTCAGCGACGTCAGGACTCCTGCCTAGGTGCGAGGGACACCTCGGGATTCTCCTCGAGTCTTGGCATGGCAATTGGGACGCGTCTCCACGTGAGGCGGGAGACCCAGGGTCCCTTTCCACGTGCCACAGGGATCCTGGGACTCCTATCCATTTTCAAAAGGAGTCAGGCATCGTCTCCTTTGGAAGCATTGATCTCCGCGGACCTCTCGAGTTTTCAAAGGATGTGAGGCCTCCGGTCGCGATGAGGCGGAGAACTCGGTCTTTCTCTGTGGTCTCCACAGGGGATTCAGACATCCCTTCGTCTTCGGAGATGCAAGACGAGTCTGCATTCAATTCACTGCAGGGATATCCGGCCTTACTTCGAGTCAGAGCATCACGGTGTACATTACACTTGAGGCCACAAATTCAGGGTCCCTCAAATATACCTGTAGCTGAGAGAAGCCTCCTCTTGACGTGCTTGTGGAAAGTTGGTATTCCTCTTGACTGGAAGCCAGGGACTAAGCTCTCATCTCGAGTTGATTTGGGGTCCACGGAGCCCTTTCGTGTTACTCCAGTGACCTCAGGATCCCTCTAGACTTGAGACAGTGATCTTGGGTTTTCTCTGGAGTGCCATCAAGGAAATCAAGGCTCCTTTCACGTTTGATGTGGAACACGGAATTGCTCTGCACGCAGTGCAGGGGAATCGGGCCTCATCTCGCGGCGAGGGGGAAGTCTCATGGTTTTTCTCGAGTTGCGGCCGGAACCTGGGGTATATTCTCGAGTTACGACGGGGAGGGCCCTTCCAGACACGTGTTTGTTCAGCGACGTCAGGACTCCTGCCTACGTGCGAGGGACACCTCGGGATTCTCCTCGAGTCTTGGCATGGCAATTGGGACGCGTCTCCACGTGAGGCGGGAGACCCAGGGTCCCTTTCCACGTGCCACAGGGATCCTGGGACTCCTATCCATTTTCAAGAGGAGTCAGGCATCGTCTCCTTTGGAAGCATTGATCTCCGCGGACCTATCAAGTTTTCAAAGGATATGTGGCCTCCGGTTTCGTTGAGGTGGAGGACTAGATCTTTCTCTATGGTCTCCACAGGGGATTCAGACAACCCTTCGTCTTGGGAGATGCAAGACGAGCCTGCATTCAAATCACTGCAGGGATATCCGGCCTTACTTCGAGTCAGACCATCTCGGTGTCCATTCCACTTGAGGCCACAAACTCAGGGTCCCTCTTACATACTTGTAGCTGAGAGAAGCCTCCTCTTGAGGTGCTTGTGGAAAGTTGGTATTCCTCTTGAGTCGAAGCCAGGGACTAAGCTCTCATCTCGAGTTGATTTGGGGTCCACGGAGCCCTTTTGTGTTGCTACAGTGACCTCAGGATCCCTCTAGACTTGAGAAAGTGATCTTGGATTTTCTCTGGAGTGCCATCAAGGAAATCAAGGCTCCTTTCAAATTTGATGTGGAACACGGAATTGCTCTGCACGCAGTGCAGGGGAATCGGGCCTCATCTCGCGGCGAGGGGGAAGTCTCATGGTTTTTCTCGAGTTGCGGCCGGAACCTGGGGTATATTCTCGAGTTACGACGGGGAGGGCCCTTCCAGACACGTGTTTGTTCAGCGACGTCAGGACTCCTGCCTACGTGCGAGGGATACCTCGGGATTCTCCTCGAGTCTTGGCATGGCAATTGGGACGCGTATCCACGTGAGGCGGGAGACCCACGGTCCCTTTCCACGTGCCACAGGGATCCTGGGACTCCTATCCATTTTCAAGAGGAGTCAGGCATCGTCTCCTTTGGAAGCATTGATCTCCGCGGACCTATCGAATTTTCAAAGGATATGAGGCCTCCGGTTGCGTTAAGGTGGAGGACTAGATCTTTCGCTATGGTCTCCACAGGGGACTCAGACAACCCTTCTTCTTGGGAGATGCAAGACGAGCCTGCATTCAATTCACTGCAGGGATATCCGGCCTTACTTCGAGTCAGACCATCTCGGTGTCCATTCCACTTGAGGCCACAAACTCAGGGTCCCTCTTACATACTTGTAGCTGAGAGAAGCCTCCTCTTGAGGTGCTTGTGGAAAGTTGGTATTCCTCTTGAGTCGAAGCCAGGGACTAAGCTCTCATCTCGAGTTGATTTGGGGTCCACGGAGCCCTTTCGTGTTGCTACAGTGACCTCAGGATCCCTCTAGACTTGAGACAGTGATCTTGGGTTTTCTCTGGAGTGCCATCAAAGAAATCAAGGCTCCTTTCATGTTTGATGTGGAACATGGAATTGCTCTGCACGCAGTGCATGGGAATCGGGCCTCATCTCGCGGCGAGGGGGAAGTCTCATGGTTTTTCTCGAGTTGCGGCCGGAACCTGGGGTATATTCTCGAGTTACGACGGGGAGGGCCCTTCCAGACACGTGTTTGTTCAGCGACGTCAGGACTCCTGCCTAGGTGCGAGGGACACCTCGGGATTCTCCTCGAGTCTTGGCATGGCAATTGGGACGCGTCTCCACGTGAGGCGGGAGACCCAGGGTCCCTTTAAACGTGCCACAGGGATCCTGGAACTCCTATCCATTTTCAAGAGGAGTCAGGCATCATCTCCTTTGGAAGCATTGATCTCCTCGGACCTCTCGAGTTTTCAAAGGATGTGAGGCCTCCGCTCGCGATGAGGCGGAGAATTAGGTCTTTCTCTGTGGTCTCGACAGGGGATTCAGACATCCCTTCGTCTTGGGAGATGCAAGGCGAGCCTGCATTCAATTCACTGCAGGGATATCCGGCCTTACTTCGAGTCAGAGCATCTCGGTGTCCATTCCACTTGAGGCCACAAACTCAGGGTCCCTCTCACATACTTTTAGCTGAGAGAAGCCTCCTCTTGAGGTGCCTGTGGAAAGTTGGTATTCCTCTTGACTCGAAGCCAGGGACTAAGCTCTCATCTCGAGTTGATTTGGGGTCCACGGAGCCCTTTCGTGTTGCTCCAGTGACCTCAGGATCCCTCTAGACTTGAGACAGTGATCTTGGGTTTTCGCTGGAGTGCCATCAACGAAATCAAGGCTCCTTTCACGTTTGATGTGGAACACGGAATTGCTCTGCACACAGTGCAGGGGAATCGGGCCTAATCTCGCGGCGAGGGGGAAGTCTCATGGTTTTTCTCGAGTTGCGGCCGGAACCTGGGGTATATTCTCGAGTTACGACGGGGAGGGCCCTTCCAGACACGTGTTTGTACAGCGACGTCAGGACTCCTGCCTAGGTGCGAGGGACACCTCGGGATTCCCCTCGAGTCTTGGCATGGCAATTGGGACGCGTCTCCACGTGAGGCGGGAGACCCAGGGTCCCTTTCCACGTGCCACAGGGATCCTGGGACTCCTATCCATTTTCAAGAGGAGTCAGGCATCGTCTCCTTTGGAAGCATTGATCCCCGCGGACTTCTCGAGTTTTCAAAGGATATGAGGCCTCCGGTTGCGTTGAGGTGGAGGACTAGGTCTTTCTCTGTGGTCTCCACAGGGGATTCAGACAACCCTTCGTCTTGGGAGATGCAAAACGAGCCTGCATTCAATTCACTGCAGGGATATCCGGCCTTACTTCGAGTCAGAGCATCTCGGTGTCCATTCCACTTGAGGCCACAAACTCAGGGTCCCTCTCACATACTTGTAGCTGAGAGAAGCCTCCTCTTGAGGTGCTTGTGGAAACGTGGAATTCCTCTTGAGTCGAAGCCAGGGACTAAGCTCTCATCTCGAGTTGATTTGGGGTCCACGGAGCCCTTTCGTGTTGCTCCAGTGACTTCAGGATCCCTCTAGACTTGAGACAGTGATCTTGGGTTTTCTCTGGAGTGCCAACAAGGAAATCAAGTCTCCTTTAACGTTTGATGTGGAACACGGAATTGCTCTGCACGCAATCTAGGGGAATCGGGCCTCATGTCGCGGCGAGGGGGAAGTCTCATGGTTTTTCTCGAGTTGCGGCCGGAACCTGGGGTATATTCTCGAGTTACGACGGGGAGGGCCCTTCCAGACACGTGTTTGTTCAGCAACGTCAGGACTCCTGCCTAGGTGCGAGGGACACCTCGGGATTCTCCTCGAGTCTTGGCATGGCAATTGGGACGCGTCTCCACGTGAGGCGGGAGACCCAGTGTCCCTTTCTACGTGCCACAGGGATGCTGGGACTCCTATCCATTTTCAAGAGGAGTCAGGCATCGTCTCCTTTGGAAGCATTGATATCCGCGGACCTCTCGAGTTTTCAAAGGATGTGAGGCCTCTGGTCGCGATGAGGCGGAGAATTAGGTCTTTCTCTGTGTTCTCATCAGGGGATTCAGACATCCCTTCGTCTTGGGAGATGCAAGACGAGCCTGCATTCAATTCACTGCAGGGATATCCGGCCTTACTTCGAGTCAGAGCATCTCGGTGTCCATTCCACTTGAGGCCACAAACTCAGGGGCCCTCTTACATACCTGTAGCTGAGAGAAGCCTCCTCTTGAGGTGCTTGTGGAAAGTTGGTATTCCTCTTGAGTCGAAGCCAGGGACTAAGCTCTCATCTCGAGTTGATTTGGGGTCCAACGAGCCCTTTCGTTTTGCTACAGTGACTTCAGGGTCAATCTAGACTTGGGAGAGTGATCTTGGGTTTTCTCTGGAGTGCCATCAAGGAAATCAAGGCTCCTTTCACTTTTGATGTGCAATACGGCATTGCTCTGCACGCAGGGTACGGGAATCGGGCCTGATGTCGCGGCGAGGGGGAAGTCTCATGGTTTTTCTCGAGTTGCGGCCGGAACCTGGGTTATATTCTCGAGTTACGACGGGGAGGGCCCTTCCAGACACGTGTTTGTTCAGCGACATCAAGACTCCTGCCTAGGTGCGAGGGACACCTCGGGATTCCCCTCGAGTCCTGGCATGGCAATTGGGACGCGTCTCCACGTGAGGCGGGAGACCCAGGGTCCCTTTCCACGTGCCACAGGGATTCTGGGAGTCCTATCCATTTTCAAGAGGAGTCAGGCATCATCTCCATTGGAAGCATTGATCTCCTCGGACCTCTCGAGTTTTCAAAATATGTGAGGCCTCCGCTCGCGATGAGGCGGAGAATTAGGTCTTTCTCTGTGGTCTCCACAGGGGATTCAGACATCCCTTCGTCTTGGGAGATGCAAGACGAGCCTGCATTCAATTCACTGCAGGGATATCCGGCCTTACTTCGAGTCAGAGCATCTCGGTGTCCATTCCACTTGAGGCCACAAACTCAGGGTTCCTCAAATATACCTGTAGCTGAGAGAAGCCTCCTCTTGAGGTGCATGTGGAAAGTTGGTATTCCTCTTGAGTCGAAGCCAGGGACTAAGCTCTCATCTCGAGTTGATTTGGGGTCGACGGAGACTTTTCATGTTGGTCCAGTGACCTCAGGATCCCTCTAGACTTGAGACAGTGATCTTGGGTTTTCTCTGGAGTGCCATCAAGTAAATCAAGGCTCCTTTCACGTTTGATGTGGAACACGGAATTGCTCTGCATGCAGTGCAGGGGAATCGGGCCTCAACTCGCGGCGAGGGGGAAATCTCATGGTTTTTCTCGAGTTGCGGCCGGAACCTGGGGTATATTCTCGAGTTACGACGGGGAGGGCCCTTCCAGACACGTGTTTGTTCAGCGACGTCAGGACTCCTGCCTAGGTGCGAGGGACACCTCGGGATTCTCCTCGAGTCTTGGCATGGCAATTGGGACGCGTCTCCACGTGAGGCGGGAGACCCAGGGTCCCTTTCCACGTGCCACAGGGATCCTGGGACTCCTATCCATTTTCAAAAGGAGTCAGGCATCGTCTCCTTTGGAAGCATTGATCTCCGCGGACCTCTCGAGTTTTTAAAGGATGTGAGGCCTCCGGTCGTGATGAGGCGGAGAACTCGGTCTTTCTCTGTGGTCTCCACAGGGGTTTCAGACATCCCTTCGTCTTCGGAGATGCAAGACGAGCCTGCATTCAATTCACTGCAGGGATATCCGGCCTTACTTCGAGTCAGAGCATCTCGGTGTCCATTCCACTTGAGGCCACAAACTCAGGGTCCCTCAAATATACCTGTAGCTGAGAGAAGCCTCCTCTTGAGGTGCTTGTGGAAAGTTGGTATTCCTCTTGAGTCTAAGCCAGGGACTAAGCTCTCATCTCGAGTTGATTTCGGTCCACGGAGCCCTTTCCTGTTGGTCCAGTGACCTCAGGATCCCTCTAGACTTGAGACAGTGAACTTGGGTTTTCTCTGGAGTGCCATCAAGGAAATCAAGTCTCCTTTCACTTTTGATGTGGAAAACGGAATTGCTTTGCACTCAGGGCAGGGGAATCAGGCCTCATCTCGCGGCGAGGGGGAAGTCTCATGGTTTTTCTCGAGTTGCGGCCCGAACCTGGGGTATATTCTCGAGTTACGACTGGGAGGGACCTTTCAGACACGTGTTCGTTCAGCGACGTCAGGACTCCTGCCTACGTGCGAGGGACACCTCGGGATTCTCCTCAAGTCTTGGCATGGCAATTGGGACGCGTCTCCACGTGAGGCGGGAGACCCAGGGTCCCTTTCCACGTGCCACAGGGATCCTGGGACTCCTATCCATTTTCAAGAGGAGTCAGGCATCGTCTCCTTTGGAAGCATTGATCTCCGCGGACCTCTCGAGTTTTCAAAGGATGTGAGGCCTCCGGTTGCGATGAGGCGGAGAACTCGGTCTTTCTCTGTGGTCTCCACAGGGGATTCAGACATCCCTTCGTCTTGGGAGATGCAAGACGAGCCTGCATTCAATTCACTGCAGGGATATCCGGCCTTACTTCGAGTCAGAGCATCTCGGTGTCCATTCCACTTGAGGCCACAAACTCAGGGTCCCTCTCACATACCTGTAGCTGAGAGAAGCCTCCTCTTGAGGTGCTTGTGGAAAGTTGGTATTCCTCTTGAGTCGAAGCCAGGGACTAAGCTCTCATCTCGAGTTGATTTGGGGTCCACAGAGCCCTTTCGTGTTGCTCCAGTGACCTCAGGATACCTCTAGACTTGAGACAGTGATCTTGCGTTTTCTCTGCAGTGCCATCAAGGAAATCAAGGCTCCTTTCACGTTTGATGTGGAACACGGAATTGTTCTGCACGCAGTGCAGGGGAATCGGGCTTCATCCAGCGGCGAGGGGAAGTCTCATGGTTTTTCTCGAGTTCCGGCCGGAACCTGGGGTATATTGTCGAGTTACGACGGGGAGAGCCCTTCCAGACACGTGTTTGTTCAGCGACGTCAGGACTCCTGCCTAGGTGCGAGGGACACCTCGGGATTCTCCTCGAGTCTTGGCATGGCAATGGGGACGCGTCTCCACGTGAGGCAGGAAACCCAGTGTCCCTTTCCACGTGCCACAGGGATCCTGGGACTCCTATCCATTTTCAAGAGGAGTCAGGCATCGTCTCCTTTGGAAGCATTGATCTCCGCGGACCTCTCGAATTTTCAAAGGATGTGAGGTCTCTGGTCGCGATGAGGCAGAAAGTTAGGTCTTTCTCTGTGGTCTCCACAGGGGATTCAGACATCCATTCGTCTTGGGAGATGCAAGACGAGCCTGCATTCATTTCACTGCAGGGATATCCGGCCTTACTTCGAGTCAGAGCATGTCGGTGTCCATTCCATTTGAGGCCACAACCTCAGGGTCCCTCTCACATACCTGTAGCTCAGAGAAGCCTCCTCTTGAGGTGCTTGTGGAAAGTTGATATTCCTCTTGAGTCGAAGCCAGGGACTAGGCTTTCATCCCGAGTTGATTTGTGGTCCACGGAGCCCTTTCGTGTTGCTCCAGTTACCTCAGGATCCCTCTAGACTTGAGACAGTGATCTTGGGTTTTCTCTGGAGTGCCATCAAGGAAATCAAGGCTCCTTTCACGTTTGATGTGGAAAACGGAATTTCTCTGCACGCAGTGCAGGGGAATCAGGCCTCATCTCGCGGCGAGGGGGAAGTCTCATGGTTTTTCTCGAGTTGCGGCCCGAACCTGGGGTATATTCTCGAGTTACGACGGGGAGGGCCCTTCCAGACACGTGTTTGTTCAGCGACGTCAGGACTCCTGCCTAGGTGCGAGGGACACCTCGGGATTCTCCACGAGTCTTGGCATGGCAATTGGGACGCGTCTCCACGTGAGGCAGGAGACCCAGGGTCCCTTTCCACGTGCCACAGGGATCCTGGGACTCCTATCCATTTTCAAGAGGAGTCAGGCATCGTCTCCTTTGGAAGCAATGATCTCCGCGGATCTCTCGAGTTTTCAAAGGATGTGAGGCCTCCGCTCGCGATGAGGCGGAGAATTAGGTTTTTCTCTGTGGTCTCCACAGGGGATTCAGACATCCCTTCGTCTTGGGAGATGCAAGACGAGCCTGCATTCAATTCACTGCAGGGATATCCGGCCTTGCTTCGAATCAGAGCATCTCAATGTCCATTCCACTTGAGGCCACAAACTCAGGGGCCCTCTCACATACCTGTAGCTGAGAGAAGCCTCCTCTTGAGGTGCTTGTGGAAAGTTGGTATTCCTCTTGAGTCGAAGCCAGGGACTAAGCTCTCATCTCGAGTTGATTTGGGGTCCATGGAGCCCTTTCGTGTTGTTACAGTGACCTCAGGATCCCTCTAGACTAGGGACAGTGATCTTGGGTTTTCTCTGGAGTGTCATCAAGGAAATCAAGGCTCCTTTCACTTCTGATGTGGAATACGGAATTGCTCTGCATGCAGGGCAGGGGAATCGGGCCTCATTTCGTGGCGAGGGGGAAGTCTCATGGTTTTTCTCGAGTTGCGGCCGGAACCTGGGGTATATTCTCGAGTTACGACGGGGAGGGCCCTTCCAGACACGTGTTTGTTCAGCGACGTCAGGACTCCTGCCTAGGTGCAAGGGACACCTCGGGATTCTCCTCGAGTCTTGGCATGGCAATTGGGACGCGTCTCCACGTGAGGCGGGAGACCCAGGGTCCCTTTCCACGTGCCACAGGGATCCTGGGACTCCTATCCATTTTCAAGAGGAGTCAGGCATCGTCTCCTTTGGAAGCATTGATCTCCGCTTACCTCTCGAGTTTTCAAAGGATGTGAGGCCTCCGCTCGCGATGAGGCGGAGGACTAGCTCTTTCTCTGTCATCTCTACAGGGGATTCAGACATCCCTTCGTCTTGGGAGATGCAAGACGATCGTGCATTCAATTCACTGCAGGGATATCCGGCCTTACTTCGAGTCAGAGCATCTCGGTTTCCATTCCACTTGAGGCCACAAACTCAGGGTCCCTCTCACATACCTGTAGCTGAGAGAAGCCTCCTCTTGAGGTGCTTGTGGAAAGTTGGTATTCCTCTTGAGTCGAAGCCAGGGACTAAGCTCTCATCTCGAGTTGATTTGTGGTCCACGGAGCCCTTTCTTGTTGCTCCAGTGACCTCAGGATCCCTCTAGACTTGAGAGAGTGAACTTGGGTTTTCTCTGGAGTGCCATCAAGGAAATCAAGGCTCCTTTCACTTTTGATGTGGAAAACGGAATTGCTTTGCACGCAGGGCAGGGGAATCAGACCTCATCTCGCGGCGAGGGGGAAGTCTCATGGTTTTTCTCGAGTTGCGGCCCGAACCTGGGGTATATTCTCGAGTTACGACGGGTAGGGCCCTTCCAGACACGTGTTTGTTCAGTGACGTCAGGACTCCTGCCTAGGTGCGAGGGACATCTCGGGATTCTCCTCGAGTCTTGGCATGGCAATTGGGACACGTCTCCACGTGAGGCGGGAGACCCAGGGTCCCTTTCCACGTGCCACAGGGATCCTGGGACTCCTATCCATTTTCAAGAGGAGTCAGGCATCGTCTCCTTTGGAAGCATTGATCTCCGCGGACCTCTCGAGTTTTCAAAGGATGTGAGGCCTCCGGTCGCAATGAGGCGGAGAACTCGGTCTTTCTCTGTGGTCTCCACAGGGGATTCAGACATCCCTTCGTCTTGGGAGATGCAAGACGAGCCTGCATTCAATTCACTGCAGGGATATCCGGCCTTACTTCGAGTCAGAGCATCTCGGTGTCCATTCCACCTGAGGCCACAAACTCAGGGTCCCACTCACACACCTGTAGCTGAGAGAAGCCTCCCCTTGAGGTGCTTTGGAAAGTTGGTATTCCTCTTGAGTCGAAGCCAGGGACTAAGCTCTCATCTCGAGTTGATTTGGGGTCCACAGAGCCCTTTCGTGTTGCTCCAGTGACCTCAGGATCCCTCTAGACTTGAGACAGTGATCTTGCGTTTTCTCTGCAGTGCCATCAAGGAAATCAAGGCTCCTTTCACGTTTGATGTGGAACACGGAATTGTTCTGCACGCAGTGCAGGGGAATCGGGCTTCATCCAGCGGCGAGGGGGAAGTCTCATGGTTTTTCTCGAGTTGCGGCCGGAACCTGGGGTATATTCTCGAGTTACGACGGGGAGGGCCCTTCCAGACACGTGTTTGTTCAGCGACGTCAGGACTCCTGCCTAGGTGCGAGGGACACCTCGGGATTCTCCTCGAGTCTTGGCATGGCAATTGGGACGCGTCTCCACGTGAGGCGCGAAACCCAGTGTCCCTTTCCACGTGCCACAGGGATCCTGGGACTCCTATCCATTTTCAAGAGGAGTCAGGCATCGTCTCCTTTGGAAGCATTGATCTCCGCGGACCTCTCGGATTTTCAAAGGATGTGAGGTCTCTGGTCGCGATGAGGCAGAAAGTTAGGTCTTTCTCTGTGGTCTCCACAGGGGATTCAGACATCCCTTCGTCTTGGGAGATGCAAGACGAGCCTGCATTCAATTCACTGCAGGGATATCCGGCCTTACTTCGAGTCAGAGCATCTCGGTGTCCATTCCATTTGAGGCCACAAACTCAGGGTCCCTCTCACATACCTGTAGCTGAGAGAAGCCTCCTCTTGAGGTGCTTGTGGAAAGTTGGTATTCCTCTTGAGTCGAAGCCAGGGACTAAGCTCTCATCTCGAGTTGATTTGTGGTCCACGGAGCCCTTTCGTGTTGCTCCAGTGACCTCAGGATCCCTCTAGACTTGAGACAGTGAACTTGGGTTTTCTCTGGAGTGCCATCAAGGAAATCAAGGCTCCTTTCACTTTTGATGTAGAAAACGGAATTGCTTTGCACGCAGGGCAGGGGAATCAGACCTCATCTCGCGGCGAGGGGGAAGTCTCATGGTTTTTCTCGAGTTGCGGCCCGAACCTGGGGTATATTCTCGAGTTACGATTGGTAGGGCCCTTCCAGACACGTGTTTGTTCAGTGACGTCAGGACTCCTGCCTAGGTGCGACGGACATCTCGGGATTCTCCTCGAGTCTTGGCATGGCAATTGGGACGCGTCTCCACGTGAGGCGGGAGACCCAGGGTCCCTTTCCACGTGCCACAGGGATCCTGGGACTCCTATCCATTTTCAAGAGGAGTCAGGCATCGTCTCCTTTGGAAGCATTGATCTCCGCGGACCTCTCGAGTTTTCAAAGGATGTGAGGCCTCTGGTCGCGATGAGGCGGAGAACTCGGTCTTTCTCTGTGGTCTCCACAGGGGATTCAGACATCCCTTCGTCTTGGGAGATGCAAGACGAGCCTGCATTCAATTCACTGCAGGGATATCCGGCCTTACTTCGAGTCAGAGCATCTCGGTGTCCATTCCACTTGAGGCCACAAAATCAGGGTCCCTCTCACATACCTGTAGCTGAGAGAAGCCTCCCCTTGAGGTGCTTGTGGAAAGTTGGTATTCCTCTTGAGTCGAAGCCAGGGATTAAGCTCTCATCTCGAGTTGATTTGGGGTCCACACAGCCCTTTCGTGTTGCTCCAGTGCCCTCAGGATCCCTCTAGACTTGAGACAGTGATCTTGCGTTTTCTCTGCAGTGCCATCAAGGAATTCAAGGCTCCTTTCACGTTTGATGTGGAACAGGGAATTGTTCTGCACGCAGTGCAGGGGAATCGGGCTTCATCCATCGGCGAGGGGGAAGTCTCATGGTTTTTCTCGAGTTGCGGCCGGAACCTGGGTTATATTCTCGAGTTACGACGGGGAGGGCCCTTCCAGACACGTGTTTGTTCAGCGACGTTAGGACTCCTGCCTAGGTGCGAGGGACACCTCGGGATTCTCCTCGAGTCTTGGCATGGCAATGGGGACGCGTCTCCAGGTGAGGCGGGAAACCCAGTGTCCCTTTCCACGTGCCGCAGGGATCCTGGGACGCCTATCCATTTTCAAGAGGAGTCAGGCATCGTCTCCTTTGGAAGCATTGATCTCCGCGGACTTCTCGAGTTTTCAAAGGATGTGAGGTCTCTGGTCGCGATGAGGCAGAAAGTTAGGTCTTTCTCTGTGGTCTCCACAGGGGATTCAGACATCCCTTCGTCTTGGGAGATGCAAGACGAGCCTGCATTCAATTCACTGCAGGGATATCCGGCCTTACTTCGAGTCAGAGCATCTCGGTGTCCATTCCATTTGAGGCCACAAACTCAGGGTCCCTCTCACATACCTGTAGCTCAGAGAAGCCTCCTCTTGAGGTGCTTGTGGAAAGTTGATATTCCTCTTGAGTCGAAGCCAGGGACTAAGCTCTCACCTCGAGTTGATTTGTGGTCCACGGATCCCTTTCGTGTTGCTCCAGTGACCTCAGGATCCCTCTAGACTTGACACAGTGAGCTTGGGTTTTCTCTGGAGTGCCATCAAGGAAATCAAGGCTCCTTTCACGTTTGATGTGGAAAACGGAATTGCTTTGCACGCAGGGCAGGGGAATCAGGCCTCATCTCGCGGCGAGGGGGAAGTCTCATGGTTTTTCTCGAGTTGCGGCCGAAACCTGGGGTATATTCTCGAGTTACGACGGGTAGGGCCCTTCCAGACACGTGTTTGTTCAGCGACGTAAGGACTCCTGCCTAGGTGCGAGGGACACCTCAGGATTCTCCTCGAGTCTTGGCATGGCAATTGGGACGCGTCTCCACGTGAGGCGGGAGACCCAGGGTCCCTTTCCACGTGCCACAGGGATCCTGGGACTCCTACCCATTTTCAAGAGGAGTCAGCCATCGTCTCCTTTGGAAGCAATGATCTCCGCGGACCTCTCGAGTTTTCAAAGGATGTGAGGCCTCCGGTCGCGATGAGGCGGAGAATTAGGTTTTTCTCTGTGGTCTCCACAGGATATTCAGACATGCCTTCGTCTTGGGAGATGCAAGACGAGCCTGCATTCAATTCACTGCAGGGATATCCGGCCTTACTTCGAGTCAGAGCATCCCGGTGTCCATTCCACTTGAGGCCACAAACTCAGGGGCCCTCTCACATACCTGTAGCTGAGAGAAGCCTCCTCTTGAGGTGCTTGTGGAAAGTTGGTATTCCTCTTGAGTCTAAGCCAGGGACTAAGCTTTCATTTCGAGTTCATTTGGGGTCCATGGAGCCCTTTCGTGTTGCTACAGTGAGCTCAGGATCCCTCTAGACTAGGGACAGTGATCTTGGGTTTTCTCTGGAGTGCCATCAAGGAAATCAAGGCTCCTTTCACTTTTGATGTGGAATACGGAATTGCTCTGCATGCAGGGCAGGGGAATCGGACCTCAACTCGCAGCGAGGGGGAAGTCTCATGGTTTTTCTCGAGTTGCGGCCGGAACCTCGGTTATATTCTCGAGTTACGACTGGGAGGGCCCTTCCAGACACGTGTTTGTTCAGCGACGTCAGGACTCCTGCCTAGGTGCGAGGGACACCTCGGGATTCTCCTCGAGTCTTGGCATGGCAATTGGGACGCGTCTCCACGTGAGGCGGGAGACCCAGGGTCCCTTTCCACGTGCCACAGGGATCCTGGGACACCTATCCATTTTCAAGAGGAGTCAGGCATCGTCTCCTTTGGAAGCATTGATCTCCGCGGACCTCTCGAGTTTTCAAAGTATGTGAGGCCTCCGGTCGCGAAGAGGCGGAGAATTAGGTCTTTCTCTGTGGTCTCCACAGGGGATTCAGACATCCCTTCGTCTTGGGAGATGCAAGACGAGCCTGCATTCAATTCACTATTGGGATATCCGGCCTTACTTCGAGTCAGAGCATCTCGGTGTCCATTCCACTTGATGCCACAAATTCAGGGTCCCTCTCACATACCTGTAGCTGAGAGAAGCCTCCTCTTGAGGTGCTTGTGGAAAGTTGGTATTCCTCTTGAGTCGAGGCCAGGGACTAAGCTCTCATCTCGAGTTGATTTGGGGTCCACGGAGACCTTTCGTGTTGCTCCAGTGACCTCAGGATCCCTCTAGACTTGAGACAGTGATCTTGGGTTTTCTCTGGAGTGCCATCAAGGAAATCAAGGCTCCTTTCACTTTTGATGTCGAACACGGAATTGCTCTGCACGCAGTGCAGGGGAATTAGGCCTCATCTCGCGGCGAAGGGGAAGTCTCATGGTTTTTCTCGAGTTGCGGCCGGAACTTGGGGTATATACTCGAGTTACGACGGGGAGGGCCCTTCCAGACACGTGTTTGCTCAGCGACGTCAGGACTCCTGCCTAGGTGCGAGGGACACCTCGGGATTCTCCTCGAGTCTTGGCATGGCAATTGGGACGCGTCTCCACTTGAGGCGGGAGACCCAGCGTCCGTTTCCACGTGATACAGGGATCCTGGGACTCCTATCCATTTTCAAGAGGAGTCAGGCACTGTCTCCTTTGGAAGCATTGATCTCCGCAGACCTCTCGGGTTTTCAAAGGATGTGAGGCCTCCGGTCGCGATGAGGCGGAGGACTAGGTCTTTCTCTGTCGTCTCCACAGGGGATTCAGACAACCCTTCGTCTTGGGAGATGCAAGACGAGCCTGCATTCAATTCACTGCAGGTATATCCGGCCTTACTTCGAGTCAGAGCATCTCGGTGTCCATTACAGTTGAGGCCACAAATTCAGGGTCACTCTCACATACCTGTAGCTGAGAGAAGCCTCCTCTTGAGGTGCTTATGGAAAGTTGGTATTGCTCTTGAGTCGAAGCCAGGGACTAAGCTCTCATCTCGAGTGATTTGGCGTCCACGGAGCCCTTTCTTGTTGCTCCAGTGACCTCAGGATCCCTCTAGACTTGAGACAGTGATCTTGGGTTTTCTCTGGAGTGCCATCAAGGAAATCAAGGCTCCTTTCAAGTTTGATGTGGAACACGGAATTGCTCTGCACACAGTGCATGGGAATCGGGCCTCATCTCGGGGCAATGGGGATGTCTCATGGTTTTTCTCAAGTTGCTGGCGGAACCTAGGGTATATTCTCGAGTTACGACGGGGAGGGCCCTTCCAGACACGTGTTTGTTCAGCGATGTCAGGACTCCTGCCTAGGTGCGAGGGACATCTCGGGATTCTCCTCGAGTCTTGGCATGGCAATTGGGACGCGTCTCCACGTGAGGCGGGAACCCCAGGGTCCCTTTCTACGTGCCACAGGGATCCTGGGACTCCTATCCATTTTCAAGAAGAGTCAGGCATCATCTCCTTTGGAAGCATTGATCTCCGCAGACCTCTCGAGTTTTCAAAGGATGTGAGGCCTCAGGTCTCGATGAGGCGGAAAACTAGGTCTTTCTCTGTGGTCTCCACAGGGGATTCAGACATCCCTTCGTCTTGGGAGATGAAGACGAGCCTGCTTTCAATTCACTGCAGGGATATCCGGCCTTACTTCGAGTCAGAGCATCTCCGTGTCCATTCCACTTGAGGCCACAAACTCAGGGTCCCTCTCACATACCTGTAGCTGAGAGAAGCCTCCTCTTGAGATGCTTGTGGAAAGTTGGTATTCCTCTTGAGTCGAAGCCAGACACTAAGCTCTCATCTCGAGTTGATTTGGGGTCCACTGAGCCGTTTCTTGTACCTCCAGTGACCTAAGGATCCCTCTAGACTTGAGACAGTGATCTTGGGTTTTCTCTGGAGTGCCATCAAGGAAATCAAGGCTCCTTTCACGTTTGATGTGGAACACGGAATTGCTCTGCACGCACTGCAGGGGAATCGGGCCCCAACTCGCGGCGAGGGGGAAGTCTCATGGTTTTTCTCGAGTAGCGGCCACAACCTGGGGTATATTCTCGAGTTACGACGGGGAGGTCCCTTACAGACACGTGTTTGTTCAGCGACGTCAGGACTCCTGCCTAGGTGCGAGGGACACCTCGGGATTCTCCTCGAGTCTTGGCATGGAAAATGGGACGCGTCTCCACGTGAGGCGGGAGACCCAGGGCCCCTTCCACGTACCACAGGGTTCCTGGGACTCCTATCCATTTTCAAGAGGAGTCAGACATCGCCTCCTTTGAAAGCATTGATCTCCGCGGACCTCTCGAGTTTTCAAAGGATGTGAGGTCTCCGGAAGCGATGAGGCGGAGAACTAGGTCGTTCTTGTGGTCTCCACAGGGGATTCAGACATCCCTTCGTCTTGGGAGATGCAAGACGAGCCTGCATTCAATTCACTGCAGGGATATCCGGCCTTACTTAAGTCAGAGCATCTCGCTGTCCATTCCAATTGAGGCCAAAAACTCAGGGTCCCTCTCACATACTTGTAGCTGAGAGAAACCTACTCTTCAGGTGATTGTGGAAACTTGGTATTCCTCTTGAGTCAAAGCCAGGGACTAAGCTCTCATCTCGAGTAGATTTGGGGTCCACGGAGCCCTTTCGTGCTGCTACAGTGACCTCAGGATCCCTCTAGACTTGAGACAGTGATCTTGGGTTTTCTCTGGAGTGCCATCAAGGAAATCAAGGCTCCTTTCACGTTTGATGTGGAACACGGAATTGCTCTGCACGCAGGGCAGGGGAATCGGGCCTCATCTCGCGGCGAGGGGGAAGTCTCATGGTTTTTCTCGAGTTGCGGCCGGAACCTGGGGTATATTCTCGAGTTACGACGGGGAGGGCCTTTCCAGACACTTGTATGTTCAGCGATGTAAGGACTCCTGCCTAGGTGCGAGGGACACCTCGGGATTCTCCTCGAGCCTTGGCATGGCAATTGGGACGCGTCTCCACGTGAGGCGGGAGACCCAGGGTCCCTTTCCACGTGCCACAGGGATCCTGGGACTCCTATCCATTTTCAAGAGGAGTCAGGCATCGTCTCCTTTGGAAGCATTGATCTCCGCAGACCTCTCGAGTTTTCAAAGGATGGGAGGCCTCCGGTCTCGATGAGGCGGGGAACTAGGTCTTTCTCTGTGGTCTCCACAGGGGATTCAGACATCCCTTCGTCTTGGGAGATGCAAGACGAGCCGGCATTCAATTCACTGCAGGGATATCTGGCCTTACTTCGAGTCAGAGCATCTCGGTGTCCATTCCACTTGAGGCCACAAACTCAGGGTCCCTCTCACATACCTGTAGCTGAGAGAAGCCTCATCTTGATGTGCTTGTGGAAATTGGTATTCCTCTTGAGTCGAAGCCAGGGACTAAGCTCTCATCTCGAGTTGATTTGGGGTCCACGGAGCCCTTTCTTGTTGCTCCAGTGACCTCAGGATCCCTCTAGACTTGAGACAGTGATCTTGGGTTTTCTCTGGAGTGTCATCAAGGAAATCAAGGCTCCTTTCAGCTTTGATGTGGAACACGGAATTGCTCTGCACGCACTGCAGGGGAATCGGGCCTCATCTCGCGGCGAGGGGGAAGTCTCATGGTTTTTCTCGAGTTGCGGCCGGAACCTCGGTTATATTCTCGAGTTACGACTGGGAGGGCCCTTCCAGACACGTGTTTGTTCAGCGACGTCAGCACTCCTGCCTAGGTGCGAGGGACACCTCGGGATTCTCCTCGAGTCTTGGCATGGCAATTGGGACGCGTCTCCACGTGAGGCGGGAGACCCAGGGTCCCTTTCCACGTGCCACAGGGATCCTGGGACTCCTATCCATTTTCAAGAGGAGTCAGGCATCGTCTCCTTTGGAAGCATTGATCTCCGCGGACCTCTCGAGTTTTCAAAGGATGTGAGGCCTCCGGTCGCGATGAGGCGGAGAATTAGGTCTTTCTCTGTGGTCTCCACAGGGGATTCAGACATCCCTTCGTCTTGGGAGATGCAAGACAAGCCTGCATTCAATTCACTATTGGGATATCCGGCCTTAATTCGAGTCAGAGCATCTCGGTGTCCATTCCACTTGATGCCACAAACTCAGGGTCCCTCTCACATACCTGTAGCTGAGAGAAGCCTCCTCTTGAGGTGCTTGTGGAAAGTTGGTATTCCTCTTGAGTCGAAGCCAGGGACTAAGCTCTCATCTCGAGTTGATTTGGGGTCAACGGAGACCTTTTGTGTTGCTCCAGTGACCTCAGGATCCCTCTAGACTTGAGACAGTGATCTTGGGTTTTCTCTGGAGTGCCATCAAGGAAATCAAGGCTCCTTTCACTTTTGATGTCGAACACGGAATTGCTCTGCACGCAGTGCACGGGAATTGGGCCTCATCTCGCGGCGAAGGGGAAGTCTCATGGTTTTTCTCGAGTTGCGGCCGGAACCTGGGGTATATTCGAGAGTTACGAGGGGAAGGGCCCTTCCAGACACGTGTTGTTCAGCGACGTCAGGACTCCTGCCTAGGTGCGAGGTACACCTCGGGATTCTCCTCGAGTCTTGGCATGGCAATTGGGACCCGTCTCCACGTGAGGCGGGAGACCCAGTGTCCCTTTCCACGTGCCACAGGGATCCCGGGACTCCTATCCATTTTCAAGAGGAGTCAGGCATCGTCTCCTTTGGAAGCATTGATCTCCGCAGACATCTCGAATTTTCAAAGGATGTGAGGCCTCCGGTCGCGATGAGGCGGAGGACTAGGTCTTTCTCTGTCGTCTCCACAGGGCATTCAGACATCCCTTCGTCTTGGGAGATGCAAGACGAGCCTGCATTCAATTCACTGCAGGGATATCCGGCCTTACTTCGAGTCAGAGCATCTCGGTGTGCATTACACTTGAGGCCACAAATTCAGGGTCACTCTCACATACCTGTAGCTGAGAGAAGCCTCCTCTTGAGGTGCTTATGGAAAGTTGGTATTCCTCTTGAGTCGAAGCCAGGGACTAAGCTCTCATCTCGAGTTGATTTGGGGTCCACGGAGCCCTTTCGTGTTGCTCCAGTGACCTCAGGATCCCTCTAGACTTGAGACAGTGATCTTGGGTTTTCTCTGGCGTGCCATCAAGGAAATCAACGCTCCTTTCAAGTTTGATGTGGAACACGGAATTGCTCTGCACACAGTGCATGGGAATCGGGCCTCATCTCGCGGCAAGGGGGATGTCTCATTGTTTTTCTGAAGTTACGGTCGGAACCTAGGGAATATTCTCGAGTTACGACGGGGAGGGCCCTTCCAGACACGTGTTTGTTCAGCGACGTCAGGACTCCTGCCTAGGTGCGAGGGACAAGTCGGGAATCTCCTCGAGTCTTGGCATGGTAATTGGTACGCGTCTCCACGTGAGGCGGGAGACGCAGGGTCCCTTTCCACGTGCCACAGGGATCCTGGGACTCCTATCCATTTTCAAGAAGAGTCAGGCATCGTCTCCTTTGGAAGCATTGATCTCCGCGGACCTCTCGAGTTTTCAAAGGATGGGAGGCCTCCGGTCTCGATGAGGCGGAGAACTAGGTCTTTCTCTGTGGTGTCCACAGGGGATTCAGACATCCCTTCGTCTTGGGAGATGCAAGACGAGCCCGCTTTCAAATCACTGCAGGGATATCCGGCCTTACTTCGAGTCAGAGCATCTCCGTGTCCATTCCACTTGAGGCCACAAACTCAGGGTCCCTCTCACATACCTGTAGCTGAGAGAAGCCTCATCTTGAGGTGCTTGTGGAAATTGGTATTCCTCTTGAGTCGAAGCCAGGGACTAAGCTCTCATCTCGAGTTGATTTGGGGTCCACGGAGCCCTTTCATGTTGCTCCAGTGACCTCAGGATCCCTCTAGACTTGAGACAGTGATCTTGTGTTTTCTCTGGAGTGCCATCAAGGAAATCAAGGCTCCTTTCAGCTTTGATGTGGAACACGGAATTGCTCTGCACGCACTGCAGGGGAATCGGGCCTCATCTCGCGGCGAGGGGGAAGTCTCATGGTTTTTCTCGAGTTGCGGCCGGAACCTCGGTTATATTCTCGAGTTACGACTGTGAGGGCCCTTCCAGACACGTGTTTGTTCAGCGACGTCAGGACTCCTGCCTAGGTGCGAGGGACACCTCGGGATTCTCCTCGAGTCTTGGCATGGCAATTGGGACGCGTCTCCAGGTGAGGCGGGAGACCCAGGGTCCCTTTCCACGTGCCACAGGGATCCTGGGACACCTATCCATTTTCAAGAGGAGTCAGGCATCGTCTCCTTTCGAAGCATTGATCTCTGCGGACCTCTCGAGTTTTCAAAGGATGTGAGGCCTCCGGTCGCGATGAGGCGGAGAATTAGGTCTTTCTCTGTGGTCTCCACAGGGGATTCAGACATCCCTTCGTCTTGGGAGATGCAAGACGAGCCTGCATTCAATTCACTATTGGGATATCCGGCCTTACTTCGAGTCAGAGGATCTCGGTGTCCATTCCACTTGATGCCACAAACTCAGGGTCCCTCTCACATACCTGTAGCTGAGAGAAGCCTCCTCTTGAGGTGCCTGTGGAAAGTTGGTATTCGTCTTGAGTCGAAGCCAGGGACTAAGCTCTCATCTCGAGTTGATTTGGGGTCCACGGAGCCCTTTCGTGTTGCTCCAGTGACCTCAGGATCCCTCTAGACCTGAGACAGTGATTTTGGGTTTTCTCTGGAGTGCCATCAAGGAAATCAAGGCTCCTTTCACGTTTGATGTGGAACACGGAATGGCTCTGCACGCAGTGCAGGGGAATCGGGCCTCATGTCGCGTCGAGGGGGAAGTCTCATGGTTTTTCTCAAGTTGCGCCCGGAACCTGGGGTATATTCTCGAGTTACGACGGGGAGGGCCTTCCAGACACGTGTTTGTTCAGCGACGTCAGGACTCCTGCCTAGGTGCGAGGGACACCTCGGGATTCTCCTCGAGTCTTGGCATGGCAATTGGGACGCGTTTCCACGTGAGGCGGGAGACCCAGGGTCCCTTTCCACGTGCCACAGGGATCCTGGGACTCCTATCCATTGTCAAGAGGAGTCAGGCATCGTGTCCTTTGGAAGCATTGATCTCCGCAGACCTCTCGAGTTTTCAAAGGATGTGAGGCCTCCGGTCGCGTTGAGGCGGAGGACTAGGTCTTTCTCTGTGGTCTCCACAGGGGATTCAGACATCCCTTCGTCTTGGGAGATGCAAGACGAGCCTGCATTCAATTCACTGCAGGGATATCCGGCCTTACTTGGAGTCAGAGCATCTCGGTGTCCATTCCACTTGAGGCCAAAAACTCAGGGTCCCTCTCACATACCTGTAGCTGAGAGAAGCCTCCTGTTGAGGTGCTTTTGGAAAGTTGGTATTCCTCTTGATTCGAAGCCAGGGACTAAGCTCTCATCTCGAGTTGATTTGGGGTCCACGGAGCCCTTTCGTGTTGCTCCAGTGACCTCAGGATCCCTCTAGACTTGAGACAGTGATCTTGGGTTTTCTCTGGAGTGCCGTCAAGGAAATCAAGGCTCCTTTCACGTTTGATGTGGAACACGGAATTGCTCTGCACGCAGTGCAGGGGAATCGGGCCTCATCTCGCGGCGAGGGGGAAGTCTCATGGTTTTTCTCGAGTTGCGGCCGGAACCTGGGGTGTATTCTCGAGTTACGACGGGGAGGGCCCTTCCAGACACGTGTTTGTTCAGCGACGTAAGGACTCCAGCCTAGGTGCGAGGGACACCTCGGGATTCTCCTCGAGTCTTCGCATGGCAATTGGTACTCGCCTCCACGTGAGGCGGGAGACGCAGGGTCCCTTTCCACGTGCCACAGGGATCCTGGGACTCCTATCCATTTTCAAGAGGAGTCAGGCATCGTCTCCTTTGGAAGCATTGATCTCCGCGGACGTCTCGATTTTTCAAAGGATGTGCGGCCTCCGGTCGCGTTGAGGCGGAGGACTAGGTCTTTCTCTGTGGTCTCCACAGGGGATTCAGACAACCCTTCGTCTTGGGAGATGCAAGACGAGCCTGCATTCAATGCACTGCAGGGATATCTGGCCTTACTTCGAGTCAGAGCATCTCGGTGTCCATTCCACTTGAGGCCACAAACTCAGGGTCCATCTCACATACCTGTAGCTGAGAGAAGCCTCCTCTTGAGGTGCTTGTGGAAACTTGGTATTCCTCTTGAGTCGAAGCCAGGGACTAAGCTCTCATCTCGAGTTGATTTGGGGTCCACGGAGCCCTTTGGTGTTGCTCCAGTGACCTCAGGATCCCTCTAGACTTGAGACAGTGATCTTGGGTTTTCTCTGGAGTGCCATCAAGGAAATCAAGTCTCCTTTCACGTTTGATGTGGAACACGGAATTGCTCTGCACACAGTGCAGGGGAATCGGGCCTCATCTCGCAGCGAGGGGGAAGTCTCATGGTTTTTCTCGAGATGCGGCCGGAACCTGGGGTATATTCTCGAGTTAAGACGGGGAGGGCCCTTCCAGACATGTGTTTGTTCAGCGACGTCAGGACTCCTGGCTAGGTGCGAGGGACACCTCGGGATTCTCCTCGAGTCTTGGCATGGCAATTGGGACGCGTCTCCACGTGAGGCGGGAGACCCAGGGTCCCTTTCCACGTGCCACAGGGATCCTGGGACTCCTATCCATTTTCAAGAGGAGTCAGGCATCGTCTCCTTTGGAAGCATTGATCTCCGCGGACTTCTCGAGTTTTCAAAGGATGTGAGGCCTCCGTTCGTGTTGAGGCGGAGGACTAGGTCTTTCTCTGTGGTCTCCACAGGGGATTCAGACAACCCTTCGTCTTGGGAGATGCAAGAGGAGCCTGCATTCAATTCACTGCAGGTATATCCGGCCTTACTTCAAGTCAGAGCATCCCGGTGTCCATTCCACTTGAGGCCACAAACTCAGGGTTCCTCTCACATACCTGTAGCTGAGAGAAGCCTCCTCTTGAGGTGCTTGTGGAAAGTTGGTATTCCTCTTGAGTCGAAGCCAGGGACTAAGCTCTCATCTCGAGTTGATTTGGGGTCCTCGGAGCCCTTTCGTGTTGCTCCAGTGACCTCAGGATCCCTGAAGACTTGAGACAGTGATCTTGGGTTTTCTCTGGAGTGTCATCAAGGAAATCAAGGCTCCTTTCACGTTTGATGTGGAACACGGAATTGCTCTGGACGCAGTGCATAGGAATCGCGCCTCATCTCGCGGCGAGGGGGAAGACTCATGGTTTCTCTCGAGTTGAGGCCGGAACCTGGGGTATATTCTCGAGTTACAACGGGGAGGTCCCTTCCATACACGTGTTTGTTCAGCGACGTAAGGACTCCAGCCTAGGTGCGAGGGACACCTCGGGATTCTCCTCGAGTCTTCGCATGGCATTTGGGTCGCGTCTCCACTTGAGGCGGGAGACGCAGGGTCCTTTTCCACGTGTCACAGGGATCCTGGGACTCCTATCCATTTTCAAGAGGAGTCAGGCATCGTCTCCTTTGGAAGCATTGATCTCCGCAGACCTCTCGAGTTTTCAAAGGATGTGAGGCCTCTGGTCGCGTTGAGGCGGAGGACTAGGTCTTTCTCTGTGGTCTCCACAGGGGATTCAGACAACCCTTCGTCTTGGGAGATGCAAGACGAGCCTGCATTCAATTCAGTGCAGGGATATCTGGCCTTACTTCGAGTCAGAGCATCTCGGTGACCATTCCACTGGAGGTCACAAACTCAGGGTCCCTCTCACATACCTGTAGCTCAGAGAAGCCTCCTGTTGAGGTGCTTTTGGAAAGTTGGTATTCCTCTTGAGTCGAAGCCAGGGACTAAGCTCTCATCTCGAGTTGATTTGGGGTCCACGGAGCCCTTTCGTGTTGCTCCAGTGACCTCAGGATCCCTCTAGACTTGAGACAGTGATCTTGGGTTTTCTCTGGAGTGCCGTCAAGGAAATCAAGGCTCCTTTCACGTTTGAAGTGGAACACGGAATTGCTCTGCACTCAGTGCAGGGGAATAGGGCCTCATCTCGCGGCGAGGGGGAAGTCTCATGGTTTTTCTCGAGTTTCGGCCGGAACCTGGGGTGTATTCTCGAGTTACGACGGAGAGGGCCCTTCCAGACACGTGTTTGTTCAGCGACGTAAGGACTCCAGCCTAGGTGCGAGGGACACCTCGGGATTCTCCTCGAGTCTTCGCATGGCAATTGGGACGCGTCTCCGCGTGAGGCGGGAGACGCAGGGTCCCTTTCCACGTGCCACAGGGATCCTGGGACTCCTATCCATTTTCAAGAGGAGTCAGGCATCGTCTCCTTTGGAAGCATTGATCTCCGCGGACGTCTCGAGTTTTCAAAGGATGTGAGGCCTCCGGTCGCGTTGAGGCGGAGGACTAGGTCTTTCTCTGTGGTCTCCACAGGGGATTCAGACAACCCTTCGTCTTGGGAGATGCAAGACGAGCCTGCATTCAATTCACTGCAGGGATATCTGGCCTTACTTCGAGTCAGAGCATCTCGGTGTCCATTCCACTTGAGGCCACAAACTCAGGGTCCCTCTCACATACCTGTAGCTGAGAGAAGCCTCCTCTTGAGGTGCTTGTGGACACTTGGTATTCCTCTTGAGTCGAAGCCAGGGACTAAGCTCTCATCTCGAGTTGATTTGGGGTCCACGGAGCCCTTTCGTGTTGCTCCAGTGACCTCAGGATCCCTCTAGACTTGAGACAGTGATCTTGGGTTTTCTCTGGAGTGCCATCAAGGAAATCAAGGCTCCTTTCACGTTTGATGTGGAACACGGAATAGCTCTGCACGCAGTGCAGGGGAATCGGGCCTCATCTCGCAGCGAGGGGGAAGTCTCATGGTTTTTCTCGAGTTGCGGCCGGAACCTGGGGTATATTCTCGAGTTACGACGGGGAGGGCCCTTCCAGACATGTGTTTGTTCAGCGACGTCAGGACTCCTGCCTAGGTGCGAGGGACACCTCGGGATTCTCCTCGAGTCTTGGCATGGCAATTGGGACGCGTCTCCACGTGAGGCGGGAGACCCAGGGTCCCTTTCCACGTGCCACAGGGATCCTGGGACTCCTATCCATTTTCAAGAGGAGTCAGGCATCGTCTCCTTTGGAAGCATTGATCTCCGCGGACTTCTCGAATTTTCAAAGGATGTGAGGCCTCTGTTCGCGTTGAGACGGAGGACTAGGTCTTTCTCTGTGGTCTCCACAGGGGATTCAGACAACCCTTCGTCTTGGGAGATGCAAGACGAGCCTGCATTCAATTCACTGCAGGGATATCCGGCCTTACTTCGAGTCAGAGCATCTCGGTGTCCATTCCACTTGAGGCCACAAACTCAGGGTTCCTCTCACATACATGTAGTTGAGAGAAGCCTCCTCTTGAGGTGCTTGTGGAAAGTTGGTATTCCTCTTGAGTCGAAGCCAGGGACTAAGCTCTCATCTCGAGTTGATTTGGGGTCCACGGAGCCCTTTCGTGTTGCTCCAGTTACCTCAGGATCCCTCTAGACTTGAGAAAGTGACCTTGGGTTTTCTCTGGAGTGCCATCAAGGAAATCAAGGCTCCTTTCACGTTTGATGTGGAACACGGAATTGCTCTGCACGAAGTGCAGGGGAATCGGACCTCATCTCGCGGCGAGGGGGAAGTGTCATGGTTTATCTCGAGTTGCGGCCGGAACCTGGGGTATATTCTCGAGTTACAACGGGGAGGGCCCTTCCTTACACGTGTTTGTTCAGCGACGTCAGGACTCCTGCATAGGTGCGAGGGACACCTCGGGATTCTCCTCGAGTCTTGGCATGGCAATAGGGACGCGTCTCCACGTGAGGCGGGAGACCCAGGGTCCCTTTCCACGTGCCACATGGATCCTGGGACTCCTATCCATTTTCAAGAGGAGTCAGGCATCGTCTCCTTTGGAAGCATTGATCTCCGCGGACCTCTCGAGTTTTCAAAGGATGTGAGGCCTCCGTTCGCGTTGAGGCGGAGGACTAGGTCTTTCTCTGTGGTCTCCACAGGGGATTCAGACAACCCTTCGTCTTGGGAGATGCAAGACGAGCCTGCATTCAATTCACTGCAGGTATATCCGGCCTTACTTCGAGTCAGAGCATCTCGATGTCCATTCCACTTGAGGCCACAAACTCAGGGTCCCTCTCACATACCTGTAGCTGAGAGAAGCCTCCTCTTGAGGTGCTTGTGGAAAGTTGGTATTCCTCTTGAGTCGAAGCCAGGGACTAAGCTCTCATCTCGAGTTGATTTGGGGTCCACGGATCCCTTTCGTGTTGCTCCAGTGACCTCAGGATCCCTCTAGACTTGAGACAGTGATCTTGGGTTTTCTCTGGAGTGTCATCAAGGAAATCAAGGCTCCTTTCACGTTTGATGTGGAACACGGAATTGCTCTGGACGCAGTGCATAGGAATCGCGCCTCATCTCGCGGCGAGGGGGAAGACTCATGGTTTCTCTCGAGTTGAGGCCGGAACCTGGGGTATATTCTCGAGTTACGATGGGGAGGTCCCTTCCAAACACGTGTTTGTTCAGCGACGTAAGGACTCCAGCCTAGGTGCGAGGGACACCTTGGGATTCTCCTCGAGTCTTCGCATGGCATTTGGGACGCGTCTCCACTTGAGGCGGGAGACGCAGGGCCCTTTCCACGTGTCACAGGGATCCTGGGACTCCTATCCATTTTCAAGAGGAGTCAGGCATCGTCTCCTTTGGAAGCAATGATCTCCGCAGACCTCTCGAGTTTTCAAAGGATGTGAGGCCTCTGGTCGCGTTGAGGCGGAAGACTAGGTCTTTCTCTGTGGTCTCCACAGGGGATTCAGACAACCCTTCGTCTTGGTAGATGCAAGACGAGCCTGCATTCAATTCACTGCAGGGATATCTGGCCTTACTTCGAGTCAGAGCATCTCGGTGTCCATTCCACTTGAGGTCACAAACTCAGGGTCCCTCTCACATACCTGTAGCTGAGAGAAGCCTCCTGTTGAGGTGCTTTTGGAAAGTTGGTATTCCTCTTGAGTCGAAGCCAGGGACTAAGCTCTCATCTCGAGTTGATTTGGGGTCCACGGAGCCCTTTCGTGTTGCTCCAGTGACCTCAGGATCCCTCTAGACTTGAGATAGTGATCTTGGGTTTTCTCTGGAGTGCCGTCAAGGACATCAAGGCTCCTTTCACGTTTGATGTGGAACACGGAATTGCTCTGCACGCAGTGCAGGGGAATCGGGCCTCATCTCGCGGCGAGGGGGAAGTCTCATGGTTTTTCTCGAGTTGCGGCCGTAACCTGGGGTGTATTCTCGAGTTACGACGGGGAGGGCCCTTCCAGACACGTGTTTGTTCAGCGACGTAAGGACTCCAGCCTAGGTGCGAGGGACACCTCGGGATTCTCCTCGAGTCTTCGCATGGCAATTGGGACGCGTCTCCACGTGAGGCGGGAGAAGCAGGGTCCCTTTCCACGTGCCACAGGGATCCTGGGACTCCTATCCATTTTCAAGAGGAGTCAGGCATCGTCTCCTTTGGAAGCATTGATCTCCGCGGACGTCTCGAGTTTTCAAAGGATGTGAGGCCTCCGGTCGCGTTGAGGCGGAGAACTAGGTCTTTCTCTGTGGTCTCCACAGGGGATTCAGACAACCCTTCGTCTTGGGAGATGCAAGACGAGCCTGCATTCAATTCACTGCAGGGATATCTGGCCTTACTTCGAGTCAGAGCATCTCGGTGTCCATTCGACTTGAGGCCACAAACTCAGGGTCCCTCTCACATACCTGTAGCTGAGAGAAGCCTCCTCTTGAGGTGCTTGTGGAAACTTGGTATTCCTCTTGAGTCGAAGCCAGGGACTAAGCTCTCATCTCGAGTTGATTTGGGGTCCACGGAGCCCTTTCGTGTTGCTCCAGTGACCTCAGGATCCCTCTAGACTTGAGACAGTGATCTTGGGTTTTCTCTGGAGTGCCATCAAGGAAATCAAGTCTCCTTTCACGTTTGATGTGGAACACGGAATTGCTCTGCACGCAGTGCAGGGGAATCGGGCCTCATCTCGCAGCGAGGGGGAAGTCTCATGGTTTTTCTCGAGTTGCGCCCGGAACCTGGGGTATATTCTCGAGTACGACGGGGAGGGCCCTTCCAGACACGTGTTTGTTCAGCGACGTCAGGACTCCTGCCTAGGTGCGAGGGACACCTCGGGATTCTCCTCGAGTCTTGGCATGGCAATTGGGACGCGTCTCCACGTGAGGCGGGAGACCCAGGGTCCCTTTCCACGTGCCACAGGGATCCTGGGACTCCTATCCATTTTCAAGAGGAGTCAGGCATCGTCTCCTTTGGAAGCATAGATCTCCGCGGACTTCTCGAGTTTTGAAAGGATGTGAGGCCTCTGTTCGCGTTGAGACGGAGGACTAGGTCTGTCTCTGTGGTCTCCACGGGGATTCAGACAACCCTTCGTCTTGGGAGATGCAAGACGAGCCTGCATTCAATTCACTGCAGGGATATCCAGCCTTACTTCGAGTCAGAGCATCTCGGTGTCCATTCCACTTGAGGCCACAAACTCAGGGTCCCTCTCACATACATGTAGTTGAGAGAAGCCTCCTCTTGAGGTGCTTGTGGAAAGTTGGTATTCCTCTTGAGTCGAAGGCAGGGACTAAGCTCTCATCTCGAGTTGATTTGGGGTCCACGGAGCCCTTTCGTGTTGCTCCAGTGACCTCAGGATCCCTCTAGACTTGAGACAGTGACCTTGGGTTTTCTCTGGAGTGCCATCAAGGAAATCAAGGCTCCTTTCACGTTTGATGTGGAACACGGAATTGCTCTGCACGCACTGCAGGGGAATCGGACCTCATCTCGAGCGAGGGGGAAGTGTCATGGTTTATCTCGAGTTGCGGCCGGAACCTGGGGTATATTCTCGAGTTACGACGGGGAGGGCCTTTCCTTACACGTGTTTGTTCAGCGACGTCAGGACTCCTGCATAGGTGCGAGGGACAACTCGGGATTCTCCTCGAGTCTTGGCATGGCAATTGGGACGTGTCTCCACGTGAGGCGGGAGACCCAGTGTCCCTTTCCACGTGCCACAGGGATCCTGGGACTCCTATCCATTTTCAAGAGGAGTCAGGCATCGTCTCCTTTGGAAGCATTGATCTCCGCAGACCTCTCGAGTTTTCAAAGGATGTGAGGCCTCCGGTCGCGATGAGGCGGAGGACTAGGTCTTTCTCTGTGGACTCCACAGGGGATTCAGACATCCCTTCGTCTTGGGAGATGCAAGATGAGCCTGCATTCAATTCACTCCAGGGATATCTGGTCTTACTTCGAGTCACAGCATCTCGGTGTCCATTCCACTTGAGGCCACAAACTCAGGGTCCCTCTCACATACCTGTAGCTGAGAGAAGCCTCCTCTTGAGGTGCTTGTGGAAAGTTGGTATTCCTCTTGAGTCGAAGCCAGGGACTAAGCTCTCATCTCGAGTTGATTTGGGGTCCACGGAGCCCTTTCTTGTTGCTCCAGTGACCTCAGGATCCCTCTAGACTTGAGACAGTGATCTTGGGTTTTCTGTGGAGTGCCATCAAGGAAATCAGGGCTCCTTTCACGTTTGATGTGGAACACGGAATTGCTGTGCACGCAGTGCAGGGGAATCGGGCCTCATCTCGCGGCGAGGGGGAAGTCTCATGGTTTTTCTCGAGTTGCGGCCGGAACCTGGGGTATATTCTCGAGTTACGACGGGGACGGCCCTTCCAGACACGTGTTTGTTCAGCGACGTCAGGACTCCTGCCTAGGTGCGAGGGACACCTCGGGATTCTCCTCGAGCCTTGGCATGGCAATTGGGACGCGTCTCCACGTGAGGCGGGAGACCCAGGGTCCCTTTCCACGTGCCACAGGGATCCTGGGACTCCTATCCATTTTCAAGAGGAGTCAGGCATCGTCTCCTTTGGAAGCATTGATCTCCGTGGACGTCTCGAGTTTTCAAAGGATGTGAGGCATCCAGTCGTGAAGAGGTGGAGAACTAGGTGTTCTCTGTGGTCTCCACAGGGGATTCAGACATCCCTTCATCTTCGGAGATGGAAGACGAGCCTGCATTCAATTCACTGCAGGGATATCCGGCCTTACTTAGAGTCAGAGCATCTCGGTGTCCATTCCACTTGAGGCCACAAACTCAGGGTCCCTCTCACATACCTGTAGCTGAGAGAAGCCTCCTCTTGAGGTGCTTGTGGAAAGTTGGTATTCCTCTTGAGTCGAAGCCAGGGACTAAGCTCTCATCTCGAGTTGATTTGGGGTCCACGGAGCCCTTTCGTGTTGCTCCAGTGACCTCAGGATCCCTCTAGACTTGAGACAGTGATCTTGGGTTTTCTCTGGAGTGCCATCAAGGAAATCAAGACTCCTTTCAAGTTTGATGCGGAACACGGAATTGCTCTGCACGCAGTGCAGGGGAATCGGGCCTCATCTCGCGGCGAGAGGTAAGTCTCATGGTTTTCCTCGAGTTGCGGACGGAACCTGGGGTATATTCTCGAGTTACGACGGGGAGGGCCCTTCCAGACTCGTGTTTGTTCAGCGACGTCAGGACTCCTGCCTAGGTGCGAGGGACACCTCGGGATTCTCTTCGATTCTTGGCATGGCAATTGAGACGCGTCTCCACGTGAGGCGGGAGACACAGGGTCCCTTTCCACGAGCCACAGGGATCCTGGGACTCCTATCTATTTTCAAGAGGAGTCAGGCATCGTCTCCTTTGGAAGCATTGATCTCCGCGGACGTCTCGATTTTTCATAGGATGTGAGGCCTCCAGTCGTGAAGAGGTGGAGAACTAGGTATTCTCTGTGGTCTCCACAGGGGATTCAGACATCCCTTCATCTTGGGAGATGGAAGACGAGCCTGCATTCAATTCACTGCAGGGATATCCGGCCTTACTTCGAGTCAGAGCATCTCGGTGTCCATTCCACTTGAGGCCACAAACTCAGGGTCCCTCTCACATACCTGTAGCTGAGAGAAGCCTCCTCTTGAGGTGCTTGTGGAAAGTTGGTATTCCTCTTGAGTCGAAGCCAGGGACTAAGCTCTCATCTCGAGTTGATTTGGGGTCCACGGAGCCCTTTCGTGTTGCTCCAGTGACCTCAGGATCCCTCTAGACTTGAGACAGTGATCTTGGGTTTTCTCTGGAGTGCCATCAAGGAAATCAAGACTCCTTTCAAGTTTGATGTGGAATACGGAATTGCTCTGCACGCAGTGCAGGGGAATCGGGCCTCATCTCGCGGCGAGGGGGAAGTCCAATGGTTTTTCTCGAGTTGCGGCCGGAACCTGGGGTATATTCCCGAGTTACGACGGGGAGGGCCCTTCCAGACTCGTGTTTGTTCAGCGACGTCAGGACTCCTGCCTAGGTGCGAGGGACACCTCGGGATTCTCTTCGATTCTTGGCATGGCAATTGAGACGCGTCTCCACGTGAGGCGGGAGACCCAGTATCCCTTTCCACGTGCCACAGGGATCCTGGGACTCCTATCCATTTTCAAGAGGAGTCAGGCATCGTCTCCTTTGGAAGCATTGATCTCCGCGTACCCCTTGAGTTTTCAAAGGATGTGAGGCCTCTGTTCGCGTTGAGGCGTAGGACTAGGTCTTTCTCTGTGGTCTCCACAGGGGATTCAGACAACCCTTCGTCTTGGGAGATGCAAGACGAGCCTGCATTCAATTCACTGCAGGGATATCCGGCCTTACTTCGAGTCAGAGCATCTCGGTGTCCATTCCACTTGAGGCCACAAACTCAGGGTCCCTCTCACATACGTGTAGTTGAGAGAAGCCTCCTCTTGAGGTGCTTTTGGAAAGTTGGTATTCCTCTTGAGTCGAAGCCAGGGACTAAGCTCTCATCTCGAGTTGATTTGGGGTCCACGGAGCCCTTTCTTGTTGCTCCAGTGACCTCAGGATCCCTCTAGACTTGAGACAGTGACCTTGGGTTTTCTCTGGAGTGCCATCAAGGAAATCAAGGTGCCTTTCACGTTTGATGTGGAACACGGAATTGCTCTGCACGCAGTGCAGGGGAATCGGGCCTCATCTCGCCTCGAGGGGGAAGTCTCATGGTTTTTCTCGAGTTGCGGCCCGAACCTGGGGTATATTCTCGAGTTACGACGGGGAGGGCCCTTCCAGACACATGTTTGTTCAGCGACGTCAGGACTCCTGCCTAGGTGCGAGGGACACCTCGGGATTCTCCTCGAGTCTTGGCATGGCAATTGGGACGCGTCTCCACGTGAGGCGGGAGACCCAGGGTCCCTTTCCACGTGCCACAGGGATCCTGGGACTCCTATCCATTTTCAAGAGTAGTCAGGCATCGTCTCCTTTATAAGCATTGATCTCCGAGGACCTCTCGAATTTTCAAAGGATGTGAGGCCTCCGGTCGCGATGTGGCGAGAACTAGGTCTTTCTTATGGTCTCCACAGGGGACTCAGACATCCCTTCGTCTTGGGAGATGCAAGACGAGCCTGCATTCAATTCACTGCAGGGATATCCGGCCTTACTTCGAGTCAGAGCATCTCGGTGTCCATTCCACTTGAGGCCACAAACTCAGGGTCCATCTCACATACCTGTAGCTGAGAGAAGCCTCCTCTTGAGGTGCTTGTGGAAAGTTGGTGTTCCTCTTGAGTCGAAGCCAGGGACTAAGCTCTCATCTCGAGTTGATTTGGGGTCCACGGAGCACTTTCCTGTTGCTACAGTGACCTCAGAATCCCTCTAGACTTGAGACAGTGATCTTGGGTTTTCTCTGGAGCGCCATCAAGGAAATCAAGGCTCCCCTCAAGTTTGATGTGGAACACGGAATTGTTCTGCACGCAGTGCAGGGGAATCGGGCCTCATCTCGCGGCAAGGGGGATGTCTCATGGTTTTTTTCAAGTTGCGGCCAAAACCTGGGTTATATTCTCGAGTTACGACGGGGAGGGCCCTTCCAGACACGTTTTTGTGCAGCGACGTCAGGACTCCTGCCTAGGTGCGAGGGACACCTCGGGATTCTCCTCGAGTCTTGGCATGGCAATTGGGACGCGTCTCCACGTGAGGCGGGAGACCCAGGGTTCCTTTCCACGTGCCACAGGGATCCTGGGACTCCTATCCATTTTCAAGAAGAGTCAGGCATCTTCTCCTTTGGAAGCATTGATCGCCGCGGACCTCTCGAGTTTTCAAAGGATGTGAGGCCTCCGGTCTCGATGAGGCGGAGAACGAGGTCTTTCTTTGTGGTCTCCACAGGGGATTCAGACATCCCTTCGTCTTGGGAGATGCAAGACGAGCCTGCATTCAATTCACTGCAGGGATATCCGGCCTTACTTCGAGTCAGAGCATCTCGGTGTCCATTCCACTTGAGGCCACAAACTCAGGGTCCCTCTCACATACCTGTAGCTGAGAGAAGCCCCCTCTTGAGATGCTTGTGGAAAGTTGTTATTCCTCTTGAGTCGAAGCCAGGGATTAAGCTCTCATCTCGAGTTGATTTGGGGTCCACGGAGCCCTTTCGTGTTGCTCCAGTGACCTCAGGATACCTCTAGACTTGAGACAGTGAACTTGGGTTTTCTCTGGAGTGCCATCAAGGAAATCAAGGCTCCTTTCACGTTTAATGTGGAACACGGAATTTCTCTGCATGCAGTGCAGGGGAATCGGGCCTCAACTCGCGCCACGGGGGAAATCTCATGGTTTTTCTCGAGTTGCGGCCGGAACCTGGGGTATATTCTCGAGTTACGACGGGGAGGGCCCTTCCAGACACGTGTTTGGTCAGCGACGTCCGGACTCCTGCCTAGGTGCGAGGGACACCTCGGGATTCTCCTCGAGTCTTGGCATGGCAATTGGGACGCGTATCCACGTGAGGCGGGAGACCCAGGGTCCCTTTCCACATGCCACAGGGATCCTGGGACTCCTATCCATTTTCAAAAGGAGTCAGGCATCGTCTCCTTTGGAAGCATTGATCTCCGCGGACCTCTCGAGTTTTCAAAGGATGTGAGGCCTCTGGTCGCGATGAGGCGGAGAACTCGGTCTTTCTCTGTGGTCTCCACAGGGGATTCAGACATCCCTTCGTCTTCGGAGATGCAAGACGAGCCTGCATTCAATTCACTGCAGGGATATCCGGCCTTACTTCGAGTCAGAGCATCTCGGTGTCCATTACACTTGAAGCCACAAATTCAGGGTCCCTCAAATATACCTGTAGCTGAGAGAAGCCTCCTCTTGTGGTGCTTGTGGAAAGTTGGTATTCCTCTTGAGTCGAAGCCAGGGACTAAGCTCTCATCTCGAGTTGATTTGGGGTCCACGGAGCCCTTTCCTGTTGCTCCAGTGACCTCAGGATCCCTCTAGACTTGAGACAGTGAACTTGGGTTTTCTCTGGAGTGCCATCGAGGAAATCAAGGCTCCTTTCACGTTTGATGTGGAACACGGAATTGCTCTGCACGCAGTGCAGGGGAATCGGGCCTCATCTCGCGGCGAGGGGGAAGTCTCATGGTTTTTCTCGAGTTGCGGCCGGAACCTGGGGTATATTCTCGAGTTACGACGGGGAGGGCCCTTCCTTACACGTGTTTGTTCAGTGATGTCAGGACTCCAGCCTAGGTGCGAGGGACACCTCGGGATTCTCCTCGAGTCTTGGCATTGCAATTGGGACGCATCTCCACGTGAGGCGGGAGACCCAGGTTCCCTTTCCACATGCCAAAGGGATCCTGGGACTCCTATCCATTTTCAAGAAGAGTCAGGCATCGTCTCCTTTGGAAGCATTGATCTCCGCAGACCTCTCGAGTTATCAAAGGATGTGAGGCCTCCGGTCGCGATGAGGCGGAGGACTAGGTCTTTCTCTGTGGTCTCCACAGGGGATTCAGACATCCCTTCGTCTTGGAAGATGAAATACGAGCCTGTATACAATTCACTGCAGGGATATCCGGACTTACATCGAGTCAGAGCATCTCGGTGTCCATTCCACTTGAGGCCACAAACTCAGGGGCCCTCTCACATACCTGTAGCTGAGAGAAGCCTCCTCTTGAGGTGCTTGTGGAAAGTTGGTATTCCTCTTGAGTCGAAGCCAGGGAATAAGCTCTCATATCGAGTTGATTTGGGGTCCACGGAGCCCTTTCGTTTTGCTCCAGTGACCTCAGGATCCCTCTAGACTTGAGACAGTGATCTTGGGTTTTCTCTGTAGTGCCATCAAGGAAATCAAGGCTCCTTTCACGTTTGATGTGGAACACGGAATTTCTCTGCACGCAGTGCAGGGGAATCGGGACTCATGTCGCGGCGAGGGTGAAGTCTCATGGTTTTTCTCGAGTTGCGACCAGAACCTGGGTTATATTCTCGAGTTACGATGGGGAGGGCCCTTCCAGACACGTGTTTGTTCAGCGACGTCAGGACTCCTGCCTAGGTGCGAGGGACACCTCGGATTCTCCTCGAGTCTTGGCATGGCAATTGGGAGGCGTCTCCACGTGAGGCGGGAGACCCAGTGTCCCTCTCCACGTGCCACAGGGATCCTGGGACTCCTATCCATTTTCAAGAGGAGTCAGGCATCGTCTCCTTCGGAAGTATTGATCTCTGCGGACCTCTCGAGTTTTCAAAGGATATGAGGCCTCCGTTTGCGTTGATTTGGAGGACTTGGTCTTTCTCTGTCGTCTCCACAGGGGATTCAGACATCCCTTCGTCTTGGGAGATGCAAGACGAGCCTGCTTTCAATTCACTGCAGGGATATCCGGCCTTACTTCGAGTCAGAGCATCTCGGTGTCCATTCCACTTGAGGCCACAAACTCAGGGTCCCTCTCACATACCTGTAGCTGAGAGAAGCCTCATCTTGAGGTGCTTGTGGAAAGTTGGTATTCCTCTTGAGTCGAAGCCAGGGACTAGGCTCTCATCTCGAGATGATTTGGGGTCCACGGAGCCCTTTTGTGTTGCTCCAGTGACCTCAGGATCCCTCTAGACTTGAGACAGTGATCTTGGGTTTTCTCTGGAGTGCCATCAAGGAAATCAAGGCTCCCATCATGTTTGATGTGGAACACGGAATTGCTCTGCACGCAGTGCAGGGAAATTGGGCCTCATATCGCGGCGAGTTGGAAGTCTCATGGTTTTTCTCGAGTTGCGGCCGGAACCTGGGGTATATTCTCGAGTTACGACGGGGAGGGCCCTTCCAGACACGTGTTTGTTCAGCGACGTCAGGACTCCTGCCTAGGTCCGAGGGACACCTCGGAATACACCTCGAGTCTTGGCATGGAAATTGGGACGCGTCTCCACGTGAGGCGGGAGACCCAGGGTCCCTTTCCACGTGCCACAGGGATCCTGGGACTCCTATCCATTTTCAAGAGGAGTCAGGCATCGTCTCCTTTGGAAGCATTGATCTCCGCAGACTTCTCGAGTTTTCAAAGGATGTGAGGCCTCCGGTCGCGATGAGGCGGAGAATTAGGTCTTTCTCTGAGGTCTCCACAGGGGTTTCAGACATCCCTTCGTCTTGGGAGATGCAAGACCAGCCTGCATTCAATTCACTGCAGGGATATGCTGCCTTACTTCGAGTCAGAGCATCTCGGTGTCCATTCCACTTGAGGCCACAAACTCAGGGTCCCTCTCACATACCTGTAGCTGAGAGAAGCCTCCTCTTGAGGTGCTTGTGGAAAGTTGGTATTCCTCTTGAGTCGAAGCCAGGGACTAAGCTCTCATCTCGAGTTGATTTGGGGTCCACGGAGCACTTTCGTGTTTCTCCAGTGACCTCAGGATCCCTCTTGACTTGAGACAGTGATCTTGGGTTTTCTCTGGAGTGCCATCAGGAAATCAAGGCTCCTTTCACGTTTGATGTGGAACACGGAATTGCTCTGCATGCATTGCAAGGGAATCGGGCCTCATCTCGCGGCGAGGGGGAAGTCTCATGGTTTTTCTCGAGTTGCGGCCGGAACCTGGGGTATATTCCCGAGTTACGACGGGGAGGTCCCTTCCAGACACGTGTTTGTTCGGCGACGTCAGGACTCCTGCCTAGATGCAAGGGACAACTCGGGATTCTCCTCGAGTCTTGGCATGGCAATTGGGACGCGTCTCCACGTGAGGCGGGAGACCTAGGATCCCTTTCCACGTGCCTCAGCGATCCTGGGACTCCTATCCATTTTCAAGAAGAGTCAGGCATCGTCTCCTTTGGAAGCATTGATCTCCGCGGACCTCTCGAGTTTTCAAAGGATATGAGGCCTCCGGTCGCGATGAGGCGGAGAACTCGGTCTTTCTCTGTGGTCTCCACAGGGGATACAGACATCCCTTCGTCTTGGCAGATGCAAGAATAGCCTGATTTCAATTCACTGCAGGGATATCCGGCCTTACTTCGAGTCAGAGCATCTCGGTGTCCATTCCACTTGAGGCCACAAACTCAGGGTCCTTCTCACATACCTGTGGCTGAGAGAACCCTCCACTTCAGGTGCTTGTGCAAAGTGGGTATTCCTCTTGTGTCAAAGCCAGGGACTAAGCTCTCATCTCGAGTTAATTTGCGGTCCACGGAGCCCTTTCTTGTTGCTCCAGTGACCTCAGGATCCCTCTAGACTTGAGACAGTGATCTTGGGTTTTCTCTGGAGTGCCATCAAGGAAATCAAGGCTTTTTTCTCGTTTGATGTGGAACACGGAATTGCTCTACATGCAGTGCAGGGGAATCGGGCCTCATCTCGCGGCAAGGGGGATGTCTCATGGTTTTTCTCAAGTTGCGGCCGGAACCTGGGGTATATTCTCGAGTTACGACGGGGAGGGCCCCTGCAGACACGTGTTAGTTCAGCGACGTCAGGACTCCTGCCTAGGTGCGAGGGACACCTCGGGATTCTCCTCGAGTCTTGGCATGGCAATTGGGACGCGTCTCCACGTGAGGCGGGAGACCCAGGGTCCCTTTCCACGTGCCACAGGGATCCTGGGCCTCCTATCCATTTTCAAGAGGAGTCAGGCATCGTCTCCTTTGGAAGCATTGATCTCCGCGGACCTCTCGAGTTTTCAAAGGATGTGAGGCCTCCGGTCGCGATGAGGTGGAGAACTAGTTCTTTCTCTGTGGTCTCCACAGGGGATTCAGACATCCCTTCGCCTTGGGAGATGCAAGACGAGCCGGCATTCAATTCACTGCAGGGATATCCGGCCTAACTTCGAGTCAGAGCTTCTCGGTGTCCATTCCACTTGAGGCCACAAACTCAGGGTCCCTCTCACATACCTGTAGCTTAGAGAAGCCTCCTCTTGAGGTGCTTGTGGAAAGTTGGTATTCCTCTTGAGTCGAAGCCAGGGACTAAGCTCTCATCTCGAGTTGATTTTGGGTCCACGGAGCACTTTCGTGTTGCTCCAGTGACCTCAGGATCCCTCTAGACTTGAGACAATGATCTTGGGTTTTCTCTGGAGTGCCATCAAGACTTTTTTCTCGTTTGATGTGGAACACGGAATTGCTCTGCACGCAGTGCAGGGGAATCGGGCCTCATCTCGCGGCGAGGTGGAAGTCTCATGGTTTTTCTCGTGTTGCGGCCGGAACCTGGGGTATATTCTCGACTTACGATGGGGAGAGCCCTTCCAGTCAACTGTTTGTTGAGCGACGTCATTACTCCTGCCTAGGTGCGAGGGACACCTCTGGATTCTCCTCGAGTCTTGACAGGGCAATTGGGACGCGTCTCCACATGAGGCGGAAGACCCAGGCTCCCTTTCCACGTGCCACACGGATCCTGGGACTCCTATCCATTTTCAAGTGGAGTCAGGCATCGTCTCCTTTGGAAGCATTGATCTCCGCGGACCTCTCGAGTTTTGAAAGGATGTGAGGCTTCCGGTCGCGATGAGGCGGAGAACTAGGTTTTTCTCTGTGGTCTCCACAGGGGATTCAGACATCTCTTCGTCTTGGGAGATGCAAGACGAGCCTGCATTCAATTCACTGCAGGGATATCCGGCCTAACTTCGAGTCAGAGCTTCTCGGTGTCCATTCCACTTGAGGCCACAAACTCAGGGTCCCTCTCACATACCTGTAGCTGAGAGAAGCCTCCTCTTGAGGTGCTTGTGGAAACTTGGTATTCCTCTTGAGTCGAAGCCAGGGACTAAGCTCTCATCTCGAGTTGATTTGGGGTCCACGGAGCCCTTTGGTGTTGCTACAGTGACCTCAGGATCCCTCTAGTCTTGAGACACTGATCTTGGGTTTTGTCTGGAGTGCCATCAAGGAAATCAAGGCTCCTTTCACGTTTGATGTGGAACACGGAATTGCTCTGCACCCAGTGCAGGGGAATCGGGCCTCATCTCTCGCCGAGGGGGAAGTCTCATTGTTTCTCTAGAGTTGCGGCCGGAACCTGGGGTATATTCTCGAGTTATGACGGGGAGGGCCCTTTCAGACACGTGTTTGTTCAGCGACGTCAGGACTCCTGCCTAGGTGCCAGGGACACCTCGGGATTCTCCTCGAGTCTTGGCATTGCCATAGGGACACGTCTCCACGTGCGGCGGGAGACGCAGGGTCCCTTTCCACGTGCCACAGGTATCCTGGGACTCCTATCCATTTTCAAGAGGAGTCAGGCATCTTCTCCTTTGAAAGCATTGATCTCCGCGGACCTCTCGAGTTTTCAAAGGATGTGAGGCCTCCGGTCGCGATGAGGCGGAGGACTCGGACTTTCTCTGTGGTCTCCACAGGGGATTAAGACATCCCTTCGTCTTGGGAGATGCAAGACGAGCCTGCATTCAATTCACTGCAAGGATATCCGGCCTTACTTCGAGTCAGAGCATCTCGGTGTTCATTCCCGTTGAGGCCACAAACTCAGGGTCCCTCTCAAATACCTGTAGCTGAGAGAAGCCTCCTCTTGAGGTGCTTGTGGAAAGTTGGTATTCCTCTTGAGTCGAAGCCAGGGACTAAGCTCTCATCTCGAGTTGATTTGGGGTCCACGGAGCCCTTTCGTGTTGCTCCAGTGACCTCAGGATCCCTCTAGACTTGAGACAGTGATCTGGGGTTTTCTCTGGAGTGCCATCAAGGAAATCAAGGCTCCTTTCACGTTTGATGTGGAACACGGAATAGCTCTGCACGCAGTGCAGGGGAATCGGGCCTCATCTCGCGGTGAGGGGGATGTCTCATGGTTTTTCTCGAGTTGCGGCCGGAACCTGGGGTATATTCTCGAGTTACGACGGGGAGGTCCCTTCCAGACACGTGTTTGTTCAGCGACATCAGGACTCCTGCCTAGGTGCGAGGGACACTTCGGGATTCTCCTCGAGTCTTGGCATGGCAATTGGGACGCGTCTCCACGTGAGGCGGGAGACCCAGTGTCCCATTACACGTGCCTCAGGGATCCTGGGACTCCTATCCATTTTCAAGATGAGTCAGGCATCTTCTCCTTTGGAAGCATTGATCTCCGCGGACCTCTCGGGTTTTCAAAGGATGTGAGGCCTCCGGTCGCGATGAGGTGGAGAACTAGGTCTTTCTCTGTGGTCTCCACAGGGGATTCAGACATCCCTTCGTCTGGGGAAATGCATGAAGAGCCTGCATTCAATTCACTGCAGGGATATTCGGCCTTATTTTGAGTCAGAGCATCTCGGTGTCCATTCCACTTGAGGCCATAAAATCAGGGTCCCTCTCACATAACTGTAGCTGAGAGAAGCCTCCTCTTGAGGTGCTTGTGGAAAGTTGGTATTCCTCTTGAGTCGAAGCCAGGGACTAAGCTCTCATCTCGAGTTAATTTGGGGTCCACGGAGCCCTTTCGTGTTGCTCCAGTGACCTCAGGATCCCTCTAGACTTGAGACAGTTATCTTGGGTTTTCTCTGGAGTGCCATCAAGGATATCAAGGCTCCTTTCAATTTTGATGTGGAACACGGAATTGCTCTGCACGCAGTTGAGGGGAATCGGGTCTCATCTCGCGGCGAGGGGGAAGTCTGATGGTTTTTCTCGAGTTGCGGCCGGAACCTGGGGTATATTCTCGAGTTACAACCGGGAGGGCCCTTCCAGACACGTGTTTGTTCAGCGACGTCAGGACTCCTGCCTAGGTGCGAGGGACACCTCGGGATTCTCCTCGAGTCTAGGCATGGCCATTGGGACGCGTCTCCACGTGAGGCGGGAGACCAGGGTCCCTTTCTACGTGCCACAGGGATCCTGGGACTCCTATCCATTTTCAAGAGGAGTCAGGCATCGTCTCCTTTGGAAGCATTGATCTCCGCGGACCTCTCGAGTTTTCAAAGGATGTGAGGCCTCCGGTCGCGATGAGGCGGAGAACTAGTTCTTTCTCTGTGGTCTCCACAGGGGATTCAGACATGCCTTCGTCTTGGCAGATGCAAGACGAGCCTGCTTTCAATTCACTGCAGGGATATCTGGCCTTACTTCGAGTCAGAGCATCTCGGTGTCCATTCGACTTGAGGCCACAAACTCAGGGTCCTTCTCACATACCTGTATCTGAGAGAAGCCTCCTCTTGAGGTGCTTGTGGAAACTTGGTATTCCTCTTGAGTCGAAGCCAGGGACTAAGCTCTCATCTCGAGTTGATTTGGGGTCCACGGAGCCCTTTCGTGTTGCTCCAGTCACCTCAGGATCCCTCTAGACTTGAGACAGTGATCTTGGGTTTTCTCTGGAGTGCCATCAAGGAAATCAAGTCTCCTTTCACGTTTGATGTGGAACACGGAATTGCTCTGCACGCAGTGCAGGGGAATCGGGCCTCATCTCGCAGCGAGGGGGAAGTCTCATGGTTTTTCTCGAGTTGCGGCCGGAACCTGGGGTATATTCTCGAGTTACGACGGGGAGGGCCCTTCCAGACATATGTTTGTTCAGCGACGTCAGGACTCCTGCCTAGGTGCGAGGGACACCTCGGGATTCTCCTCGAGTCTTGGCATGGCAATTGGGACGCGTCTCCACGTGAGGCGGGAGACCCAGGGTCCCTTTCCACGTGCCACAGGGATCCTGGGACTCCTATCCATTTTCAAGAGGAGTCAGGCATCGTCTCCTTTGGAAGCATTGATCTCCGCGGACTTCTCGAGTTTTCAAAGGATGTGAGGCCTACGTTCGCGTTGAGACGGAGGACTAGGTCTTTCTCTGTGGTCTCCACAGGGGATTCAGACAACCCTTCGTCTTGGGAGATGCAAGACGAGCCTGCATTCAATTCACTGCAGGGATATCCGGCCTTACTTCGAGTCAGAGCATCTCGGTGTCCATTCCACTTGAGGCCACAAACTCAGGGTCCCTCTCACATACATGTAGTTGAGAGAAGCCTCCTCTTGAGGTGCTTGTGGAAAGTTGGTATTCCTCTTGAGTCGAAGCCAGGGACTAAGCTCTCATCTCGAGTTGATTTGGGGTCCACGGAGCCCTTTCGTGTTGCTCCAGTGACCTCAGGATCCCTCTAGACTTGAGACAGTGACCTTGGGTTTTCTCTGGAGTGCCATCAAGGAAATCAAGGCTCCTTTCACGTTTGATGTGGAACACGGAATTGCTCTGCAGGCAGTGCAGGGGAATCGGACCTCATCTCGCGGCGAGGGGAAAGTCTCATGGTTTATCTCGAGTTGCGGCCGGAACCTGGGGTATATTCTCGAGTTACGATGGGGAGGGCCCTTCCTTACACGTGTTTGTTCAGCGACGTCAGGACTCCTGCATAGGTGCGAGGGACACCTCGGGATTCTCCTCGAGTCTTGGCATGGCAATTGGGACGTGTCTCCACGTGAGGCGGGAGACCCAGGGTCCCTTTCCACGTGTAACAGGGATCCTGGGACTCCTATCCATTTTCAAGAGGAGTCAGGCATCGTCTCCTTTGGAAGCATTGATCTCCGCGGACCTCTCGAGTTTTCAAAGGATGTGAGGCCTCCGGTCGCGATGGGGCGGAGAACTAGGTCTTTCTCTGTGGACTCCACAGGGGATTCAGACATCCCTTCGTCTTGGGAGATGCAAGATGAGCCTGCATTCAATTCACTCCAGGGATATCCGGTCTTACTTCGAGTCACAGCATCTCGGTGTCCATTCCACTTGAGGCCACAAACTCAGGGTCCCTCTCACATACCTGTAGCTGAGAGACGCCTCCTCTTGAGGTGCTTGTGGAAACTTGGTATTCCTCTTGAGTCGAAGCCAGGGACTAAGCTCTCATCTCGAGTTGATTTGGGGTCCACGGAGCCCTTTCGTGTTGCTCCAGTGACCTCAGGATCCCTCTAGACTTGAGACAGTGATCTTGGGTTTTCTGTGGAGTGCCAGCAAGAAATCAAGGCTCCTTTCACATTTGATGTGGAACACGGAATTGCTGTGCACGCAGTGCAGGGGAATTGGGCCTCATCTCGCGGCAAGGGGGAAGTCTCATTGTTTTTCTCGAGTTGCGGCCGGAACCTGGGGTATATTCTCGAGTTACGACGGGGAGGGCCCTTCCAGACACGTGTTTGTTCAGCGATGTCAGGACTCCTGGCTAGGTGCGAGGGACACCTCGGGATTCTCCTCGAGCCTTGGCATGGCAATTGGGACGCGTCTCCACGTGAGGCGGGAGACCCAGGGTCCCTTTCCACGTGCCACAGGGATCCTGGGACTCCTATCCATTTTCCAGAGGAGTCAGGCATCGTCTCCTTTGGAAGCATTGATCTCCGCGGACCTCTCGAGTTTTCAAAGGATGTGAGGCCTCCAGTCGTGAAGAGGTGGAGAACTAGGTCTTCTCTGTGGTCTCCACAGGTGATTCAGAAATCCCTTCATCTTGGGAGATGGAAGACGAGCCTGCATTCAATTCACTGCAGGGATATCCGGCCTTACATAGAGTCAGAGCATCTCGGTTTCCATTCCACTTGAGGCCACAAACTCAGGGTCCCTCTCACATACCTGTAGCTGAGAGAAGCCTCCTCTTGAGGTGCTTGTGGAAAGTTGGTATTCCTCTTGAGTCGAAGCCAGGGACTAAGCTCTCATCTCGAGTTGATTTGGGGTCCACGGAGCCCTTTCCTGTTGCTACAGTGACCTCAGGATCCCTCTAGACTTGAGACAGTGATCTTGGGTTTTCTCTGGAGTGCCATCAAGGAAATCAAGGCTCCTTTCACGTTTGATGTGGAACATGGAATTGCTCTGCACGCAGTGCAGGGGAATCGGGCCTCATCTCGCGGCGAGGGGGAAGTCTAATGGTTTTTCTCGAGTTGCGGCCGGAACCTGGGGTATATTCTCGAGTTACGACGGGGAGGGCCCTTCCTGACACGTGTTTGTTCATCGACGTCAGGTCTCCTGCCTAGGTGCGAGGGACACCTCGGGATTCTCTTCGAGTCTTGGCATGGCAATTGAGACGCGTCTCCACGTGAGGCGTGAGACCCAGGGTCCCTTTCGACGTGCCACAGGGAATCTGGGGCTCCTATCCATTTTCAAGAGGAGTCAGGCATCGTCTCCTTTGGAAGCATTGATCTCCGCGGACCTCTCGAATTTTCAAAGGATGTGAGGCCTCCGGTCGCAATGAGGCGGAGGACTAGATTTTTCTCTATGGTCTCCACAGGGGCTTCAGACATCCCTTCGTCTTGGGAGATGCAAGACGAGCCGGCATTCAATTCACTGCAGGGATATCCGGCCTTACTTCGAGTCAGAGCATCTCGGTGTCCATTCCACTTGAGGCCACAAACTCAGGGTCCCTCTCACATACCTGTAGCTGAGAGAAGCTTCCTCTTGAGGTGCTTGTGGAAACTTGGTATTCCTCTTGAGTCGAAGCCAGGGACTAAGCTCTCATCTCGAGTTGATTTGGGGTCCACGGAGCCCTTTCGTGTTGCTCCAGTGACCTCAGGATCCCTCTAGACTTGAGACAGTGATCTTGGGTTTTCTCTGGAGTGCCATCAAGGAAATCAAGGCTCCTTTCAGCTTTGATGTGGAACACGGAATTGCTCTGCACGCAGTGCAGGGGAATCGGGCCTCATCTCGCAGCGAGGGGGAAGTCTCATGGTTTTTCTCGAGTTGCGGCCGGAACCTGGGGTATATTCTCGAGTTACGACGGGGAGGGCCCTTCCAGACACGTGTTTGTTCAGCGACGTCAGGACTCCTGCCTAGGTGCGAGGGACACCTCGGGATTCTCCGAGAGTCTTGGCATGGCAATTGGGACGCGTCTCCACGTGAGGCGGGAGACCCAGGGTCCCTTTCCACGTGCCACAGGGATCCTGGGACTCCTATCCATTTTCAAGAGGAGTCAGGCATCGTCTCCTTTGGAAGCATTGATCTCCGCGGACTTCTCGAGTTTTCAAAGGATGTGAGGCCTCCGTTCGCGTTGAGGCGGAGGACTAGGTCTTTCTCTGTGGTCTCCACAGGGTATTCAGACAACCCTTCGTCTTGGGAGATGCAAGACGAGCCTGCATTCAATTCACTGCAGGTATATCCGGCCTTACTTCGAGTCAGAGCATCTCGGTGTCCATTCCACTTGAGGCCACAAACTCAGGGTCCCTCTCACATACCTGTAGCTGAGAGAAGCCTCCTCTTGAGGTGCTTTTGGAAAGTTGGTATTCCTCTTGAGTTGAAGCCAGGGACTAAGCTCTCATCTCGAGTTGATTTGGGGTCCATGGAGCCCTTTCGTGTTGCTCCAGTGACCTCAGGATCCCTCTAGACTTGAGACAGTGATCTTGGGTTTTCTCTGGAGTGCCATCAAGGAAATCAAGGCTCCTTTCACGTTTGATGTGGAACACGGAATTGCTCTGCACGCAGTGCAGGGGAATCGGGCCTCATCTCGCGGCGAGGGGGAAGTCTCATGGTTTTTCTCGAGTTGCGGCCGGAACCTGGGGTGTATTCTCGAGTTACGACGGGGAGGGTCCTTCCAGACACGTGTTTGTTCAGCGACGTAAGGACTCCAGCCTAGGTGCGAGGGACACCTGGGGATTCTCCTCGAGTCTTGGCATGGCAATTGGGACGCGTCTCCACGTGAGGCGGGAGACGCAGGGTCCCTTTCCACGTGCCACAGGGATCCTTGGACTCCTATCCATTTTCAAGAGGAGTCAGGCATCGTCTCCTTTGGCAGCATTGATCTCCGCAGACCTCTCGAGTTTTCAAAGGATGTGAGGCCTCCGGTCGCGTTGAGGCGGAGGACTAGGTCTTTCTCTGTGGTCTCCACAGGGGATTCAGACAACCCTTCGTCTTGGGAGATGCAAGACGAGCCTGCATTCAATTCAGTGCAGGGATATCTGGCCTTACTTCGAGTCAGAGCATCTCGGTGTCCATTTGACTTGAGGCCACAAACTCAGGGTCCCTCTCACATACCTGTAGCTGAGAGAAGCCTCCTCTTGAGGTGCTTGTGGAAACTTGGTATTCCTCTTGAGTCGAAGGCAGGGACTAAGCTCTCATCTCGAGTTGATTTGGGGTCCACGGAGCCCTTTCGTGTTGCTCCAGTGACCTCAGGATCCCTCTAGACTTGAGACAGTGACCTTGGGTTTTCTCTGGAGTGCCATCAAGGAAATCAAGGCTCCTTTCACGTTTGATGTGGAACACGGAATTGCTCTGCACGCAGTGCAGGGGAATCGGACCTCATCTCGCGGCGAGGGGGAAGTCTCATGGTTTATCTCGAGTTGCGGCCGGAACCTGGGGTATATTCTCGAGTTACGACGGGGAGGGCCCTTCCTTACACGTGTTTGTTCAGCGACGTCAGGACTCCTGCATAGGTGCGAGGGACACCTCGGGATTCTCCTCGAGTCTTGGCATGGCAATTGGGACGCGTCTCCACGTGAGGCGGGAGACCCAGGGTCCCTTTCCACGTGCCACAGGGATCCTGGGACTCCTATCCATTTTCAAGAGGAGTCAGGCATCGTCTCCTTTGGAAGCATTGATCTCCGCGGACCTCTCGAGTTTTCAAAGGATGTGAGGCCTCCGGTCGCGATGAGGCGGAAGACTAGGTCTTTCTCTGTGGACTCCACAGGGGATTCAGACATCCCTTCGTCTTGGGAGATGCAAGATGAGCCTGCATTCAATTCACTCCAGGGATATCTGGTCTTACTTCGAGTCACAGCATCTCGGTTTCCATTCCACTTGAGGTCACAAACTCAGGGTCCCTCTCACATACCTGTAGCTGAGAGAAGCCTCCTCTTGAGGTGCTTGTGGAAAATTGGTATTCCTCTTGAGTCGAAGCCAGGGACTAAGCTCTCATCTCGAGTTGATTTGGGGTCCACGGAGCCCTTTCGTGTTGCTCCAGTGACCTCAGGATCCCTCTAGACTTGAGACACTGATCTTGGGTTTTCTCTGGAGTGCCATCAAGGAAATCAAGGCTCCTTTCATTTTTGATGTGGAATACGGAATTGTTCTGCACGCAGTGCAGGGGAATTGGGCCTCATCTCGCGGCGAGGGGGAAGTTTCATGGTTTTTCTCGAGTTGAGGCCCGAACATGGGGTATATTCTCGAGTTACGACGGGGAGGGCCCTTCCAGACACGTGTTTGTTGAGCGACGTCAGGACTCCTGCCTAAGTGCGAGGGACACTTCGGGATTCTCCTCGAGTCTTGGGATGGCAATTGGGAAGCGTCTCCACGTGAGGCGGGAGACCCAGTGTCCCTTTCCACGTGCCACAGGGATCCTGGGACTCCTATCCATTTTCAAGAGGAGTCAGGCATCGTCTCCTTTGGAAGCATTGATCTCCGCAGACCTCTCGAGTTTTCAAAGGATGTGAGGCCTCTGGTCGCGATGAGGCGGAGAACTCGGTCTTTCTCTGTGGTCTCCACAGGGGATTCAGACATCCCTTCTTCTTGGGAGATGCAAGACGAGCCTGCATTCAATTCACTGCAGGGATATCCGGCCTTACTTCGAGTCAGAGCATCTCGGTGTCCTTTCCACTTGAGGCCACAAACTCGGGGTCCCTGAAATATACCTGAAGCTGAGAGAAGCCTCCTCTTGAGATGCTTGTGGAAAGTTGGTATTCCTCTTGAGTCGAAGCCAGGGACTAAGCTCTCATCTCGAGTTGATTTGGGGTCCACGGAGCCATTTCATGTTGCTCCAGTGACCTCAGGATCCCTCTAGACTTGAGACAGTGATCTTGGGTTTTCTCTGGAGTGCCATCAAGGAAATCAAGGCTCCTTTCACGTTTGATGAGGAACACGGAATTGCTCTGCATGCAGTGCAGGGGAATCGGGCCTCAACTCGCGGCGAGGGGGAAATCTCATGGTTTTTCTCGAGTTGCGGCCGGATCCTGCGGTATATTCTCGAGTTACGACGGGGAGGGCCCTTCCAGACACGTGTTTGTTCAGCGACGTCAGGACTCCTGCCTAGGTGCGAGGGACACCTCGGGATTCTCCTAGAGTCTTGGAATGGCAATTGGGACGGGTCTCCACGTGAGGCGGGAGACCCAGGGTCCCTTTCCACGTGCCACAGGGATCCTGGGACTCCTATCCATTTTCAAGAGGAGTCAGGCATCGTCTCCTTTGGAAGCATTGATCTCCGCGGACCTCTCGAGTTTTCAAAGGATGTGAGGCCTCCGGTCGCGATGAGGCGGAGAACTCGGTCTTTCTCTGTGGTCTCCACAGGGGATTCAGACATCCCTTCTTCTTGGGAGATGCAAGACGAGCCTGCATTCAATTCACTGCAGGGATATCCGGCCTTACTTCGAGTCAGAGCATCTCGGTGTCCATTGCATTTGAGGCCACAAATTCAGGGTTCCTCTCACATACCTGTAGCTGAGAGAAGCTTCCTCTTGAGGTGCTTGTGGAAATTTGGTATTCCTCTTGAGTCTAACCCAGGGACTAAGCTCTCATCTCGAGTTGATTTGGGGTCCTTGGAGCCCTTTCGTGTTGCTCCAGTGACCTCAGGATCCCTCTAGACTTGAGACACTGATCTTGGGTTTTCTCTGGAGTGCCATCAAGGAAATCAAGGCTCCTTTCATTTTTGATGTGGAATACGGAATTGCTCTGCACGCAGGGCAGGGGAATCGGGCCTCATCTCGCGGCGAGGGGGAAGTCTCATGGTTTTTCTCGAGTTGCGGCCGGAACCTGGGGTATATTCTCGAGTTACGACGGGGAGGTCCCTTCCAGACATGTGTTTGTTCAGCGACGTCAGGACTCCTGCCTAGGTGCGAGGGACCCCTCGGGATTCTCCTCGAGTCTGGCATGGCAATTGGGACGTGTCCCCATGTGAGGCGGGAGACCCAGGTTCCCTTTCCAAGGGCCACAGAGATCCTGGGACTCCTATCCATTTTCAAGAAGAGTCAGGCCTCGTCTCCTTTAGAAGCATTGATCTCTTCAGACCTCTCCAGTTTTCAAAGGATGTGAGGCTTCCGGTCGCTATGAGGCGGAGGAGTAGGTCTTTCTCTGTGGTCTCCACAGGGGATTCAGACAACCCTTCGTCTTGGGAGAGGCAAGACGAGCCTGCATTCAATTCACTGCAGGGATATCCGGTCTTACTTCGAGTCAGAGCATCTCGGTGTCCTTTCCACTTGAGGCCACAAACTCGGGGTCCCTCAAATATACCTGTAGCTGAGAGAAGCCTCCTCTTGAGGTGCTTGTGGAAAGTTGCTATTCCTCTTGAGTCTAAGCCAGGGACTAAGCTCTCATCCCGAGTTGATTTGGGGTCCACGGAGCCATTTCATGTTGCTCCAGTGACCTCAGGATCCCTCTAGACTTGAGACAGTGATCTTGGGTTTTCTCTGGAGTGCCATCAAGGAAATCAAGGCTCCTTTCAGGTTTGATATGGAACACGGAATTGCTCTGCACGCAGTTCTGGGGAATCGGGCCTAAACTCGCGGCGATTGGGAAGTCTCATGGTTTTTCTCGAGTTGCGGCCGGAACCTGGGGTATATTCTCGAGTTACGCCGGGGAGGGCCCTTCCAGAAACGTGTTTGTTCAGCGATGTCAGGACTCCTGCCTTGGTGCTAGGGACACCTCGGGATTCTCCTCGAGGCTTGACATGGCAATTGGGACGCGTCTCCACGTGAGGCGGGAGACCCAGGGTCCCGTTCCACGTGCCACAGGGATCCTGGGACTCCTATCCATTTTCAAGAGGAGTCAGGCATCGTCTCCTTTGGAAGCATTGATCTCCGCGCACCTCTCGAGTTTTCAAAGGATGTGAGGCCTCCGGTCGCGATGAGGCGGAGAACTAGGTCTTTCTCTGTGGTCTCCACAGGGGATTCAGACATCCCTTCGTCTTGGGAGATGCAAGTCGAGCCTGCATTCAATTCACTGCAGGGACATCCGGCCTTACTTCGAGTCAGAGCATCTCGGTGTCCATTCCACTTGAGGCCACAAAGTCATGGTCCCTCTCACATACTTGTAGCTGAGAGAAGCCACCTATAGATGCTTATGGAAATTTGGTATTCCTCTTGAGTCGAAGCCAGGGACTAAGCTCCCATCTCGGGTTGATTTGGGGTCCACGGAGCCCTTTCGTGTTGCTACAGTGACCTCAGGATCCCTCTAGACTTGAGACAGTGATCTTGGGTTTTATCTGGAGTGCCATTAAGGAAATCAAGGCTCCTTTCACGTTTGATGTGGAACACGGAATTGCTCTACACACAGTTCAGGGGAATCAGGCCTCATCTCGCGGCGAGGGGGAAGTCTCATGGTTTTTCTCGAGTTGCGGCCGGAACCTGGGGTATATTCTCGAGTTACGACAGGGAGGGCCCTTCCAGACACGTGTTTGTTCAGCGACGTCAGGACTCCTGCCTAGGTGCTAGGGACACCCGGGATTCTCCTCGAGTCTCGGCATGGCAATTGGGAAGCGTCTCCACGTGAGGCGGGAGACCCATGGTCCCTTTCCACGTGCCACAGGGATCCTGGGACTCCTATCCATTTTCAAGAGGACTCAGGCATCGTCTCCTTTGAAAGCATTGATCTCCGCGCACCTCTCGAGTTTTCAAAGGATGTGAGGATTCCGGTCGAGATGAGGCGGAGAACTAGGTCTTTCTCTGTGGTCTCCACAGGGGATTCAGACATCCCTTCGTCTTGGGAGATGCAAGACGAGCCTGCATTCAATTTACTGCAGGGATATCTGGCCTTACTTCGAGTCAGAGCATCTCGATGTCCATTTCACTTCAGGCCACAAACTCAGGGTCCCTCTCACATACCTGCAGCTGAGAGAAGCCTCCTCTTGAGGTGCTTGTGGAACGTTGGTATACCTCTTGAGTCGAAGTCAGGGACAAAGCTCTCATCTCGAGTTGATTTCGGGTCCATGGAGCCCTTTCTTGTTGCTCCAATGACCTCAGGATCCCTCTAGACTTGAGACAGTGATCTTGGGTTTTCTCTGGAGTGCCATTAAGGAAATCAAGGCTCCTTTCACGTTTGATGTGGAACACGGAATTGCTCTGCACGCAGTGCAGGGGAATCGGGCCTCATGTCGCGGCGAGGGGGAAGTCTCATGGTTTTTCTCGAGTTGCGGCTGGAACCTGGGGTATATTCTCGAGTTACGACGGGGAGGGCCCTTCCAGACACGTGTTTGTTCAGCGACGTCAGGACTCCTGCCTAGGTGCGAGGGACACCTCGGGATTCTCCTCGAGTCTTGCCATGGCAATTGGGACGCGTCTCCACGTGAGGCGGGAGACCCAGGGTCCCTTTCCACGTGCCACAGGGATCCTGGGACTCCTATCCATTTTCAAGAGGAGTCAGGCATCGTTTCCTTGGAAGCATTGATCTCCGCGGACCTCTCGAGTTTTCAAAGGATATGAGGCCTCCGGTCGCGATGAGGCGGAGAACTCGGTCTTTCTCTGTGGTCTCCACAGGGGATTCAGACATCCCTGTGTCTTGGGCGATGCAAGACGAGCCTGCATTCCATTCACTGCAGGGATATCCAGCCTTACTTCCAGTCAGAGCATCTCGGTGTCCATTCCACTTGAGGCCACAAACTCAGGGTCCCTCTCACATACCTGCAGCTGAGAGAAGCCTCCTCTTGAGGTGCTTGTGGAAAGTTGGTATTCCTCTTGAGTCGAAGCCAGGGACTAAGCTCTCATCTCGAGATGATTTGGGGTCCACGGATCCCTTTCTTTTTGCACCAGTGACCTCAGGATCCCTCTAGACTAGAGACAGTGACTTTGGGTTTTCTCTGGAGTGCCATCAAGGAAATCAAGGCTCCTTTCACGTTTGATGTGGAACACGGAATTGCTCTGCACGCAGTGCAGGGGAATCGGGCCTCATCTCCCGGCGAGTGCGAAGTCTCATGGTTTTTCTCGAGTTGCGACCGCAACCTGGGGTATATTCTCGAGTTACGACGGGGAGGGCCCTTCCAGAAACGTGTTTGTTCAGCGAAGTCAGGACTCCTGCCTAGGTGGGAGGGACACCCGGGATTCTCCTCGAGTCTCGTCATGGCAATTGGCTCGCGTCTCCATGTGAGTCGGGAGACCCAGGGTCCCTTTCCACGTGCAACAGGGATCCTGGGACTCCTATCCATTTTCAAGAGGAGTCAGGCATCATCTCCTTTGGAAGCATTGAACTCCACGGACCTCTCCAGTTTTCAAAGGATGTGAGGCCTCCTGTCGCGATGAGGAGGAGAACTAGGTCTTTCTCTGTGGTCTCCACAGGGGATTCAGATATCCCTTCGTTTTGGGAGATGCAAGTCGAGCCTGCACTCAATTCACTGCAGGGATATACGGCCTTACTTCGAGTCAGAGCATCTCGGTGTCCATTCCACCTGATTCCACAAACTCAGGGTCCCTCTCACATACCTGTAGCTGAGAGAAGCCTCCTCTTGAGGTGCTTGTGGAAAGTTGGTATTCCTCTTGAGTCGAAGCCAGGGACTAAGCTCTCATCTCGAGTTGATTTGGGGTCCACGGAGCCCTTTCGTGGTGCTCCAGTCACCTCAGGATCCCTGTAGACTTGAGACAGTGATCTTGGGTTTTCTCTGGAGTGCCATCAAGGAAATCAATTCTCCTTTCAGGTTTGATATGGAACACGGAATTGCTCTGCACGCAGTTCTGGGGAATCGGGCCTAAACTCACGGCGATTGGGAAGTCTCATGGTTTTTCTCGAGTTGCGGCCGGAACCTGGGGTATATTCTCGAGTTACGCCGGGGAGGGCCCTTCCAGAAACGTGTTTGTTCAGCGATGTCAGGACTCCTGCCTTGGTGCTAGGGACACCTCGGGATTCTCCTCGAGGCTTGACATGGCAATTGGGACGCGTCTCCACGTGAGGCGGGAGACCCAGGGTCCCGTTCCACGTGCCACAGGGATCCTGGGACTCCTATCCATTTTCAAGAGGAGTCAGGCATCGTCTCCTTTGGAAGCATTGATCTCCGCGCACCTCTCGAGTTTTCAAAGGATGTGAGGCCTCCGGTCGCGATGAGGCGGAGAACTAGGTCTTTCTCTGTGGTCTCCACAGGGGATTCAGACATCCCTTCGTCTTGGGAGATGCAAGTCGAGCCTGCATTCAATTCACTGCAGGGACATCCGGCCTTACTTCGAGTCAGAGCATCTCGGTGTCCATTCCACTTGAGGCCACAAAGTCATGGTCCCTCTCACATACTTGTAGCTGAGAGAAGCCACCTATAGATGCTTATGGAAATTTGGTATTCCTCTTGAGTCGAAGCCAGGGACTAAGCTCCCATCTCGGGTTGATTTGGGGTCCACGGAGCCCTTTCGTGTTGCTACAGTGACCTCAGGATCCCTCTAGACTTGAGACAGTGATCTTGGGTTTTATCTGGAGTGCCATTAAGGAAATCAAGGCTCCTTTCACGTTTGATGTGGAACACGGAATTGCTCTACACACAGTTCAGGGGAATCAGGCCTCATCTCGCGGCGAGGGGGAAGTCTCATGGTTTTTCTCGAGTTGCGGCCGGAACCTGGGGTATATTCTCGAGTTACGACAGGGAGGGCCCTTCCAGACACGTGTTTGTTCAGCGACGTCAGGACTCCTGCCTAGGTGCTAGGGACACCCGGGATTCTCCTCGAGTCTCGGCATGGCAATTGGGAAGCGTCTCCACGTGAGGCGGGAGACCCATGGTCCCTTTCCACGTGCCACAGGGATCCTGGGACTCCTATCCATTTTCAAGAGGACTCAGGCATCGTCTCCTTTGAAAGCATTGATCTACGCGGACCTCTCGAGTTTTCAAAGGATGTGAGGATTCCGGTCGAGATGAGGCGGAGAACTAGGTCTTTCTCTGTGGTCTCCACAGGGGATTCAGACATCCCTTCGTCTTGGGAGATGCAAGACGAGCCTGCATTCAATTTACTGCAGGGATATCTGGCCTTACTTCGAGTCAGAGCATCTCGATGTCCATTTCACTTCAGGCCACAAACTCAGGGTCCCTCTCACATACCTGCAGCTGAGAGAAGCCTCCTCTTGAGGTGCTTGTGGAACGTTGGTATACCTCTTGAGTCGAAGTCAGGGACAAAGCTCTCATCTCGAGTTGATTTCGGGTCCACGGAGCCCTTTCTTGTTGCTCCAATGACCTCAGGATCCCTCTAGACTTGAGACAGTGATCTTGGGTTTTCTCTGGAGTGCCATTAAGGAAATCAAGGCTCCTTTCACGTTTGATGTGGAACACGGAATTGCTCTGCACGCAGTGCAGGGGAATCGGGCCTCATGTCGCGGCGAGGGGGAAGTCTCATGGTTTTTCTCGAGTTGCGGCTGGAACCTGGGGTATATTCTCGAGTTACGACGGGGAGGGCCCTTCCAGACACGTGTTTGTTCAGCGACGTCAGGACTCCTGCCTAGGTGCGAGGGACACCTCGGGATTCTCCTCGAGTCTTGCCATGGCAATTGGGATGCGTCTCCACGTGAGGCGGGAGACACAGGGTCCCTTTCCACGTGCCACAGGGATCCTGGGACTCCTATCCATTTTCAAGAGGAGTCAGGCATCGTCTCCTTTGGAAGCATTGATCTCCGCGGACCTCTCGAGTTTTCAAAGGATATGAGGCCTCCGGTCGCGATGAGGCTGAGAACTCGGTCTTTCTCTGTGGTCTCCACAGGGGATTCAGACATCCCTTTGTCTTGGGCGATGCAAGACGAGCCTGCATTCCATTCACTGCAGGGATATCCAGCCTTACTTCCAGTCAGAGCATCTCGGTGTCCATTCCACTTGAGGCCACATACTCAGGGTCCCTCTCACATACCTGCAGCTGAGAGAAGCCTCCTCTTGAGGTGCTTGTGGAAAGTTGGTATTCCTCTTGAGTCGAAGCCAGGGACTAAGCTCTCATCTCGAGATGATTTGGGGTCCACGGATCCCTTTCTTTTTGCACCAGTGACCTCAGGATCCCTCTAGACTAGAGACAGTGACTTTGGGTTTTCTCTGGAGTGCCATCAAGGAAATCAAGGCTCCTTTCACGTTTGATGTGGAACACGGAATTGCTCTGCACGCAGTGCAGGGGAATCGGGCCTCATCTCGCGGCGAGTGCGAAGTCTCATGGTTTTTCTCGAGTTGCGACCGCAACCTGGGGTATATTCTCGAGTTGCGACGGGGAGGGCCCTTCCAGAAACGTGTTTGTTCAGCGAAGTCAGGACTCCTGCCTAGGTGGGAGGGACACCCGGGATTCTCCTCGAGTCTCGTCATGGCAATTGGCTCGCGTCTCCATGTGAGTCGGGAGACCCAGGGTCCCTTTCCACGTGCAACAGGGATCCTGGGACTCCTATCCATTTTCAAGAGGAGTCAGGCATCATCTCCTTTGGAAGCATTGAACTCCACGGACCTCTCCAGTTTTCAAAGAATGTGAGGCCTCCTGTCGCGATGAGGAGGAGAACTAGGTCTTTCTCTGTGGTCTCCACAGGGGATTCAGATATCCCTTCGTTTTGGGAGATGCAAGTCGAGCCTGCACTCAATTCACTGCAGGGATATACGGCCTTACTTCGAGTCAGAGCATCTCGGTGTCCATTCCACCTGATTCCACAAACTCAGGGTCCCTCTCACATACCTGTAGCTGAGAGCAGCCTCCTCTTGAGGTGCTTGTGGAAAGTTGGTATTCCTCTTGAGTCGAAGCCAGGGACTAAGCTCTCATCTCGAGTTGATTTGGGGTCCACGGAGCCCTTTCGTGGTGCTCCAGTCACCTCAGGATCCCTGTAGACTTGAGACAGTGATCTTGGGTTTTCTCTGGAGTGCCATGAAGGAAATCAAGGCTCCTTTCAAATTTGATGTGGAACACGGAATTGCTCTGCACGCAGTTCTGGGGAATCGGGCCTAAACTCGCGGCGATTGGGAAGTCTCATGGTTTTTCTCGAGTTTCGGCCAGAACCTTGGGTATATTCTCGAGTTACGCCGGGGAGGGCCCTTCCAGAAACGTGTTTGTTCAGCGATGTCAGGACTCCTGCCTTGGTGCTAGGGACACCTCGGGATTCTCCTCGAGGCTTGACATGGCAATTGGGACGCGTCTCCACGTGAGGCGGGAGACCCAGGGTCCCGTTCCACGTGCCACAGGGATCCTGGGACTCCTATCCATTTTCAAGAGGAGTCAGGCATCGTCTCCTTTGGAAGCATTGATCTCCGCGCACCTCTCGAGTTTTCAAAGGATGTGAGGCCTCCGGTCGCAATGAGGCGGAGAACTAGGTCTTTCTCTGTGGTCTCCACAGGGGATTCAGACATCCCTTCGTCTTGGGAGATGCAAGTCGAGCCTGCATTCAATTCACTGCAGGGACATCCGGCCTTACTTCGAGTCAGAGCATCTCGGTGTCCATTCCACTTGAGGCCACAAAGTCATGGTCCCTCTCACATACTTGTAGCTGAGAGAAGCCACCTATAGATGCTTATGGAAATTTGGTATTCCTCTTGAGTCGAAGCCAGGGACTAAGCTCCCATCTCAGGTTGATTTGGGGTCCACGGAGCCCTTTCGTGTTGCTACAGTGACCTCAGGATCCCTCTAGACTTGAGACAGTGATCTTGGGTTTTATCTGGAGTGCCATTAAGGAAATCAAGGCTCCTTTCACGTTTGATGTGGAACACGGAATTGCTCTACACACAGTTCAGGGGAATCAGGCCTCATCTCGCGGCGAGGGGGAAGTCTCATGGTTTTTCTCGAGTTGCGGCCGGAACCTGGGGTATATTCTCGAGTTACGACAGGGAGGGCCCTTCCAGACACGTGTTTGTTCAGCGACGTCAGGACTCCTGCCTAGGTGCTAGGGACACCCGGTATTCTCCTCGAGTCTCGGCATGGCAATTGGGAAGCGTCTCCACGTGAGGCGGAGACCCATGGTCCCTTTCCACGTGCCACAGGGATCCTGGGACTCCTATCCATTTTCAAGAGGACTCAGGCATCGTCTCCTTTGAAAGCATTGATCTACGCGGACCTCTCGAGTTTTCAAAGGATGTGAGGATTCCGGTCGAGATGAGGCGGAGAACTAGGTCTTTCTCTGTGGTCTCCACAGGGGATTCAGACATCCCTTCGTCTTGGGAGATGCAAGACGAGCCTGCATTCAATTTACTGCAGGGATATCTGGCCTTACTTCGAGTCAGAGCATCTCGATGTCCATTTCACTTCAGGCCACAAACTCAGGGTCCCTCTCACATACCTGCAGCTGAGAGAAGCCTCCTCTTGAGGTGCTTGTGGAACGTTGGTATACCTCTTGAGTCGAAGTCAGGGACAAAGCTCTCATCTCGAGTTGATTTCGGGTCCACGGAGCCCTTTCTTGTTGCTCCAATGACCTCAGGATCCCTCTAGACTTGAGACAGTGATCTTGGGTTTTCTCTGGAGTGCCATTAAGGAAATCAAGGCTCCTTTCACGTTTGATGTGGAACACGGAATTGCTCTGCACGCAGTGCAGGGGAATCGGGCCTCATGTCGCGGCGAGGGGGAAGTCTCATGGTTTTTCTCGAGTTGCGGCTGGAACCTGGGGTATATTCTCGAGTTACGACGGGGAGGGCCCTTCCAGACACGTGTTTGTTCAGCGACGTCAGGACTCCTGCCTAGGTGCCAGGGACACCTCGGGATTCTCCTCGAGTCTTGCCATGGCAATTGGGACGCGTCTCCACGTGAGGCGGGAGACCCAGGGTCCCTTTCCACGTGCCACAGGGATCCTGGGACTCCTATCCATTTTCAAGAGGAGTCAGGCATCGTCTCCTTTGGAAGCATTGATCTCCGCGGACCTCTCGAGTTTTCAAAGGATATGAGGCCTCCGGTCGCGATGAGGCTGAGAACTCGGTCTTTCTCTGTGGTCTCCACAGGGGATTCAGACATCCCTTTGTCTTGGGCGATGCAAGACGAGCCTGCATTCCATTCACTGCAGGGATATACAGCCTTACTTCCAGTCAGAGCATCTCGGTGTCCATTCCACTTGAGGCCACAAACTCAGGGTCCCTCTCACATACCTGCAGCTGAGAGAAGCCTCCTCTTGAGGTGCTTGTGGAAAGTTGGTATTCCTCTTGAGTCGAAGCCAGGGACTAAGCTCTCATCTCGAGATGATTTGGGGTCCACGGATCCCTTTCTTTTTGCACCAGTGACCTCAGGATCCCTCTAGACTAGAGACAGTGATTTTGGGTTTTCTCTGGAGTGCCATCAAGGAAATCAAGGCTCCTTTCACGTTTGATGTGGAACACGGAATTGCTCTGCACGCAGTGCAGGGGAATCGGGCCTCATCTCGCGGCGAGTGCGAAGTCTCATGGTTTTTCTCGAGTTGCGACCGCAACCTGGGGTATATTCTCGAGTTACGACGGGGAGGGCCCTTCCAGAAACGTGTTTGTTCAGCGAAGTCAGGACTCCTGCCTAGGTGGGAGGGACACCCGGGATTCTCCTCGAGTCTCGTCATGGCAATTGGCTCGCGTCTCCATGTGAGTCGGGAGACCCAGGGTCCCTTTCCACGTGCAACAGGGATCCTGGGACTCCTATCCATTTTCAAGAGGAGTCAGGCATCATCTCCTTTGGAAGCATTGAACTCCACGGACCTCTCCAGTTTTCAAAGGATGTGAGGCCTCCTGTCGCGATGAGGAGGAGAACTAGGTCTTTCTCTGTGGTCTCCACAGGGGATTCAGATATCCCTTCGTTTTGGGAGATGCAAGTCGAGCCTGCACTCAATTCACTGCAGGGATATACGGCCTTACTTCGAGTCAGAGCATCTCGGTGTCCATTCCACCTGATTCCACAAACTCAGGGTCCCTCTCACATACCTGTAGCTGAGAGAAGCCTCCTCTTGAGGTGCTTGTGGAAAGTTGGTATTCCTCTTGAGTCGAAGCCAGGGACTAAGCTCTCATCTCGAGTTGATTTGGGGTCCACGGAGCCCTTTCGTGGTGCTCCAGTCACCTCAGGATCCCTGTAGACTTGAGACAGTGATCTTGGGTTTTCTCTGGAGTGCCATCAAGGAAATCAATTCTCCTTTCAGGTTTGATATGGAACACGGAATTGCTCTGCACGCAGTTCTGGGGAATCGGGCCTAAACTCGCGGCGATTGGGAAGTTTCATGGTTTTTCTCGAGTTGCGGCCGGAACCTGGGGTATATTCTCGAGTTACGCCGGGGAGGGCCCTTCCAGAAACGTGTTTGTTCAGCGATGTCAGGACTCCTGCCTTGGTGCTAGGGACACCTCGGGATTCTCCTCGAGGCTTGACATGGCAATTGGGACGCGTCTCCACGTGAGGCGGGAGACCCAGGGTCCCGTTCCACGTGCCACAGGGATCCTGGGACTCCTATCCATTTTCAAGAGGAGTCAGGCATCGTCTCCTTTGGAAGCATTGATCTCCGCGCACCTCTCGAGTTTTCAAAGGATGTGAGGCCTCCGGTCGCGATGAGGCGGAGAACTAGGTCTTTCTCTGTGGTCTCCACAGGGGATTCAGACATCCCTTCGTCTTGGGAGATGCAAGTCGAGCCTGCATTCAATTCACTGCAGGGACATCCGGCCTTACTTCGAGTCAGAGCATCTCGGTGTCCATTCCACTTGAGGCCACAAAGTCATGGTCCCTCTCACATACTTGTAGCTGAGAGAAGCCACCTATAGATGCTTATGGAAATTTGGTATTCCTCTTGAGTCGAAGCCAGGGACTAAGCTCCCATCTCGGGTTGATTTGGGGTCCACGGAGCCCTTTCGTGTTGCTACAGTGACCTCAGGATCCCTCTAGACTTGAGACAGTGATCTTGGGTTTTATCTGGAGTGCCATTAAGGAAATCAAGGCTCCTTTCACGTTTGATGTGGAACACGGAATTGCTCTACACACAGTTCAGGGGAATCAGGCCTCATCTCGCGGCGAGGGGGAAGTCTCATGGTTTTTCTCGAGTTGCGGCCGGAACCTGGGGTATATTCTCGAGTTACGACAGGGAGGGCCCTTCCAGACACGTGTTTGTTCAGCGACGTCAGGACTCCTGCCTAGGTGCTAGGGACACCCGGGATTCTCCTCGAGTCTCGGCATGGCAATTGGGAAGCGTCTCCACGTGAGGCGGGAGACCCATGGTCCCTTTCCACGTGCCACAGGGATCCTGGGACTCCTATCCATTTTCAAGAGGACTCAGGCATCGTCTCCTTTGAAAGCATTGATCTACGCGGACCTCTCGAGTTTTCAAAGGATGTGAGGATTCCGGTCGAGATGAGGCGGAGAACTAGGTCTTTCTCTGTGGTCTCCACAGGGGATTCAGACATCCCTTCGTCTTGGGAGATGCAAGACGAGCCTGCATTCAATTTACTGCAGGGATATCTGGCCTTACTTCGAGTCAGAGCATCTCGATGTCCATTTCACTTCAGGCCACAAACTCAGGGTCCCTCTCACATACCTGCAGCTGAGAGAAGCCTCCTCTTGAGGTGCTTGTGGAACGTTGGTATACCTCTTGAGTCGAAGTCAGGGACTAAGCTCTCATCTCGAGTTGATTTCGGGTCCACGGAGCCCTTTCTTGTGCTCCAATGACCTCAGGATCCCTCTAGACTTGAGACAGTGATCTTGGGTTTTCTCTGGAGTGCCATTAAGGAAATCAAGGCTCCTTTCACGTTTGATGTGGAACACGGAATTGCTCTGCACGCAGTGCAGGGGATTCGGGCCTCATGTCGCGGCGAGGGGGAAGTCTCATGGTTTTTCTCGAGTTGCGGCTGGAACCTGGGGTATATTCTCGAGTTACGACGGGGAGGGCCCTTCCAGACACGTGTTTGTTCAGGGACGTCAGGACTCCTGCCTAGGTGCGAAGGACACCTCGGTATTCTCCTCGAGTATTGGCATGGCAATTGCGAGGCGTCTACACGTGAAAGGGAGACCCAGGGTCCATTTCCCCGTGCCACAGGGATCCTGGGACTCCTATCAATTTTCAAGAGGAGTCAGGCATGCTCTCCTTTGGAAGCATTGATCTCCGCGGACCTCTCGAGTTTTCAAAGGATGTGAGTCCTCCGCTCACGATGTGGCGAGAACTAGGTCTTTCTCTGTGGTATCCTCAGGGGATTCAAACATCCGTTCATCTGGGAGATGCAAGACGAGCCTGCATTCAATTCACTGCAGGGATATCGGGCCTTACTTCGAGTCACAGCGTCTCGGTGTCCATTCCACTTGAGGCCACAAACTCAGGGTCCCTCTCACATACCTGTATCTGAGAGAAGCCTCCTCTTGAGGTGCTTGTGGAAAGTTGGTATTCCCCTAGAGTCGAAGCCAGGGACTAAGCTCTCATCTCGAGTTGATTTGGGGTCCACGGAGCCCTTTCTTGTTGCTACAGTGACCTCAGGATCCCTCTAGACTTTAGACAGTGATCTTGGGTTTTGTATGAAATGCCATTAAGGAAATCAAGGCTCCTTTCACGTTTGATGTGGAACACGGAATTGCTCTGCATGCTGTGCAGAGGAATCGAGCCTCATCTCGCGGCGAGTGGGAAGTCTCATAATTTTTCTAGAGTTGTGGCCAGAACTTGGGGTATATTGTCGAGTTACGACAGGGAGGGCCCTTCCAGACACGTGTTTGTTCAGCGACATCAGGACTCCTGCCTAGGTGCGAGGGACACCTCGGGATTCTCCTCGAGTCTTGCCCTGGCAATTGGGAGGCGTCTACACGTGAGGCGGGAGACCCAGGGCCCCTTTCCACGTGCCACAGGGATCCTGGGACTCCTATCCATTTTCAAGAGGAGTCAGGCATTGTCCTCTTTGGAAGCATTAATTTCTGTGGACCTCTCGAATTTTCAAAGGATGTGAGGCCTCCGGTGCGATGAGGGGAAGAATTAGGTCTTTCTCTGTGGTCTCCACAGGGGATTCGACATCCCTTCGTCTTGGGAGATTCAAGACGAGCGTGCATTCAATTCCCTGCAGGGATATCCGGCCTTACATCGAGTCAGAGCATCTCAGTGTCCATTCCACTTGAGGCCACAAAATCATGGTCGCTATCACATACATGTAGCTCAGAGAAGCCTCCTCTTGAGGTGCTTGTGGAAACTTGGTATTCCTCTTCAGTTGAAGCCAGGGACTAAGCTCTCATCTCGAGTTGATTTGGGGTCCACGGAGCCCTTTCTTGTTGCTCCAGTGACCTCAGGATCCCTCTAGACTTGATTCAGTCATCTTGAGTTTTCTCTGGAGTGCCATCAAGGAAATCAAGGCTCCTTTCACGTTTGATGTCGAACACGGAATTGTGCTGCACGCAGTGCAAGGGAATCGGGCCTCATCTCGGGGCGAGGGGGAAGTCTCATGGTTTTTCTCGAGTTGCGGCCGGAACCTGGGGTATATTCTTGAGTTACGACGGGGAGGGCCCTTCCAGACACGTGTTTGTTCAGCGACGTCAGGACTCCTACCTAGGTGCGAGGGACACCTCGGGGTTCTCCTCGAGTCTTGGCATGGCAATTGGGACGCGTCCCCACGTGAGGCGGGAGACCCAGTGTCCCTTTCCACGTGCCACAGGGATCCTGGGTCTCCTATCAATTTTCAAGAGGAGTCAGGCATCGTCTCCTTTGGAAGCATTGATCTCCGCGGACCTCTCGAGTTTTCAAAGGATGCGAGGCCTCTGGTCGCGATGAGGCGGAGAAGTAGGTCTTTCTCTGTGGTCTCCACAGGGGATTCAGACATCGCTTCGTCTTGGGAGATGCAAGACGAGCCTGCATTCAATTCACTGCAGCGATATCCGGCCTTACTTCAAGTCAGAGCATCTCGGTGTACATTCCACTTGAGGCCACAGATTCAGGGTCCCTCTCACATACCTGTAGCTGAGAGAGGCCACCTCTTGAGGTGCTTGTGGAAAGTTGGTATTCCTCTTGAGTCGAAGCCAGGGACTAAAGCTCTCATCTTGTGTTGATTTGGGGTCCACGGAGCCCTTTCATGTTGCTCCAGTGACCTCAGGATCCCTCTAGTCTTGAGACAGTGATCTTGGGTTTTCTCTGGAGTGCCATCAAGGAAATCAAGGCTCCTCTCAAGTTTGATGTGGAAGACGGATATGCTCTGCACGCAGTGCAGGGGAATCGGGCCTCATCTCGCGGCGAGGGGGAAGTCTCATGGTTTTTCTCGAGTTGCGGCCGGAACCTGGGGTATATTCTCGAGTTACGACGGGGAGGGCCCTTCCAGACACGTGTATGTTCAGCGACGTCAGGACTCCTGCCTAGGTGTGAGGGACACCTAGGGATTCTCCTCGAGTCTTGGCATGGCAATTGGGACGCGTCTCCAAGTGAGGCGCGAGACCCAGGGTCCCTTTCCACGTGCCACAGGGATCCTGGGACTCCTATCCATTTTCAAGAGGAGTCAGGCATCGTCTCCTTTGGAAGCATTGATCTCCGCTGACCTCTCGAGTTTTCAAAGAATGTGAGGCCACAGGTCGCGATGAGGAGGAGGACTAGGTCTTTCTCTGTGGTCTGCACAGGGGTTTCAGAAATCCCTTCGTCTTGGGAGATGCAAGACGAGCCTGCATTCCATTCACTGCAGGGATATCCGGCCTTATTTCGAGTCAGAGCATCTCGGTGTCCATTCCACGTGAGGCCACAAACTCAGGGTCCCTCTCACATACCTGTAGCTGAGAGAAGCCTCCTCTTGAGGTGCTTGTGGAAAGTTGGTATTCCTCTTGAGTCTAAGCCAGGGACGAAGCTCTCATCTCGAGTTGATTTGGGGTCCATGGAGGCATTTCTTTTTGCTACAGTGACTTCAGGATCCCTCTAGACTTGAGACGGTGATCTTGGGTTTTCTCTGGAGTGCCATCAAGGATATCAAGGCTCCTTTCACGTTTGATGTGGAACACGGAATTGCTCTGCACGCCGTGCAGAGGAATCGGGCCTCATCTCGCGGCGAGTGGGAAGTCTCATGGTTGTTCTCGAGTTGCGGCCTGAACCTGCGGTATATTCTTGAGTTACGACGGGGAGGGCCCTTCCAGACACGTGTTTGTTCAGCGACGTCAGGACTCCTGCATAGGTGCGAGGGACACCTCGGGGTTCTCCTCGAGTCTTGGCTTGGCAATTGGGATGCGTCCCCACGTGAGGCGGGAGACCCAGGGTCCCTTTCCACGTGCCACAGGGATCCTGGGTCTCCTATCAATTTTCAAGAGGAGTCAGGCATCGTCTCCTTTGGAAGCATTGATCTCCGCGGACCTCTCGAGTTTTCAAAGGATGCGAGGCCTCCGGTCGCGATGAGGCAGAGAAGTAGGTCTTTCTCTGTGGTCTCCACAGGGGATTCAGACATCCCTTCGTCTTGGGAGATGCAAGACGAGCCTGCATTCAATTCACTGCAGCGATATCCGGGCTTACCTCAAGTCAGAGCATCTCGGTTTACATTCCACTTGAGGCCACAGACTCAGGGTCCCTCTCACATACCTGTAGCTGAGAGAAGCCTCCTCTTGAGTTGCTTGTGGAAAGTTGGTATTCCTCTTGAGTCGAAGTCAGGGACTAAAGCTCTCATCTCGTGTTGATTTGGGGTCCAAGGAGCCCTTTCATGTTGCTCCAGTGACCTCAGGATCCCTCTAGTCTTGAGACAGTGATCTTGGGTTTTCTCTGGAGTGCCATCAAGGAAATCAAGGCTCCTCTCATGTTTGATGTGGAACACGGAATTGCTCTGCACGCAGTGCAGGGGAATCGGGCCTCATCTCGCGGCGAGGGGGAAGTCTCATGGTTTTTCTCGAGTTGCGGCCGGGACCTGGGGTATATTCTCGAGTTACGACGGGGAGGGCCCTTCCAGACACGTGTTTGTTCAGCGACGTCAGGACTCCTGCCTAGGTGCGAGGGACACCTCGGGATTCTCCTCGAGTCTTGGCATGGCAATTGGGACGCGTCTCCACGTGAGGCGGGAGACCCAGGGTCCCTTTCCACGTGCCACAGGGATCCTGGGACTCCTATCCATTTTCAAGACGAGTCAGGCATCGTCTCCTTTGGAAGCATTGATCTCCGCCGACCTCTCGAGTTTTCAAAGGATGTGAGGTCTCCGGTCGCGATGATGCGGAGGACTAGGTCTTTCTCTGTGGTCTCCACAGGGGATTCAGACATCCCTTCGTCTTGGGAGATGCAAGACGAGCCTGCATTCAAATCACTGCAGGGATGTCTGGCCTTACTTCAAGTCAGAGCATCTCGGGGTCCATTCCACTTGAGGCCACAAACTCAGGGTCCCTCTCACATACCTGTAGCTGAGAGAAGCCTCCTCTTGTGCTTGTGGAAAGTTGGTATTGCTCTTGAGTCGAAGCCAGGGACTAAGCTCTCATCTCGAGTTGATTTGGGGTCCACGGAGCCCTTTCGTGTTGCTCCAGTGACCTCAGGATCCCTCTAGACTTGAGACAGTGATCTTCGGTTTTCTCTGGAGTGCCATCAAGTAAATCAAGTCTCCTTTCACGTTTGATGTGGAACACGGAATTGCTCTGCTCGCAGTGCAGGAGAATCGGGCCTCATCTCACGGCGAGGGGGAATTCTCATGGTTATTCTGGAGTTGGGGCCGGAACCTGGGGTATATTCTCGAGTTACGCCGGGGAGGGCCCTTCCAGACACGTGTTTGTTCAGCGACGTCAGGACTCCTGCCTAGGTGCGAGGGACACCTCGGGATTTTCCTCGAGTCTTGTCATGGCAATTGGGACGCGTCTCCACGTGAGGCGGGAGACGCAGGGTCCCTTTCCACGTGCCACAGGGATCCTGGGACTCCTATCCATTTTCAAGAGGAGTCAGGCATCGGCTCATTTGGAAGCATTGATCTCTGCTGACCTCTCGAATTTTCAAAGGATGTGAGGCCTCCAGTCGCGATGAGGCGGGGGACTAGGTCTTTCTCTGTGGTCTCCACAGCGGATTCAGACATCTCTTCGTCTTGGGAGATGCAAGACGAGCCTGCATTCAATTCACTGCAGGGATATCCGGCCTTACTTCGAGTCAGAGCATCTCGGTGTCCATTCCACTTGAGGCCACAAACTCAGGGTCCCTCTCACATAACTGTTGCTGAGAGAAGACTCCTCTTGAGGTGCTTGTGGAAAGTTGGTATTCCTCTTGAGTCGAAGCCAGGGACTAAGCTCTCATCTCGAGTTGATTTGGGGTCCACGGAGCCCTTTCCTTTTGCTCCAGTGACCTCAGGATCCCTCTAGACTTGAGACAGTGATCTTGGGTTTTCTCTGGAGTGCCATCAAGGAAATCAAGGCTCCTTTCACTTTTGATTTGGAACACGGAATTGCTCTGCATGCAGTGCAGGGAAATCGGGGCTCATGTCGCGGCGAGGGGGAAGTCTCATAGTTTTTCTCGAGTTGCGGCCGGAACCTGGGGTATATTCTCGAGTTACGACGGGTAGGGCCCTTCCAGACACGTGTTTGTTCAGCGACGTCAGGACTCCTGCCTAGGTGCGAGGGACACCTCGGGATTCTCCTCGAGTCTTGGCATGGCAATTGGGACGCGTCTCCACGTGAGGCGGGAGACCCAGGGTCCCTTTCCACGTGCCACAGGGATCCTGGGACTCCTATCAATTTTCAAGAGGAGTCAGGCATCGTCTCCTTTGGAAGCATTGATCTCCGCGGACCTCTTGAGTTTTCAAAGGATGTGAGGCCTCCGGTCGCGTTGAGGCGGAGAAGTAGGTCTTTCTCTGTGGTCTCCACAGGGGACTCAGACATCCCTTCGTCTTGGGAGATGGAAGACGAGCCTGCATTCAATTCACTGCAGGGATATCTGGCCTTACTTCGAGTCAGAGCATCTCGGTGTCCATTCCACTTGAGGCCACAAACTCAGGGTCCTTCTCACATACCTGTGGCTGAGAGAACCCTCCTCTTGAGGTGCTTGTGGAAAGTTGGTATTCCTCTTGAGGCGAAGCCAGGTACTAAGCTCTCATCTCGAGTTGATTTGGGGTCCACGGAGCCCTTTCGTGTTGCTCCACTGACCTCAGGATCCCTCTAGACTTGAGACAGTGATCCTGGGTTTTCTCTGGAGTGCCATCAAGGAATTCAAGGCTCCTTTCAGGTTGGATGTGAAACACGGAATTGCTCTGCACGCAGTCCAGGGGAATCGGGCCTCATCCTGCGGCGAAGGGGAAGTCTCCTGGTTTTTCTCGATTTGCTGCCGTAACCTGGGGTATATTCTCGAGTTACGACGGGGAGGGCCCTTCCAGACACGTGTTTGTTCAGAGACGTCAGGAACCCTGCCTAGGTGCGAAGGACAACTCGGGATTCTCCTCGAGTCTTGGCATGGCAATTGGGACGCGTCTCCTCGTGAGGCGGCAGACCCAGAGTCCCTTTCCACATGCCACAGAGATCCTGAGACTCCTATCCATTTTCAAGAGGAGTCAGGCATCGTCTCCTTTGGAAGCATTGATCTCCGCGGACCTCTCGAGTTTTCAAAGAATGGGAGGCCTCCGGATGCGTTGAGGCGGAGAACTAGGTCTTTCTCTGTGGTCTCCACAGGGGATTCAGACATCCCTTCGTCTTGGGAGATGCAAGAGGAGCCTGCTTTCAATTCACTGCAGGGATATCCGGCCTTAATTCGAATCAGAGCACCTCGGTGTCCATTCCACTTGAGGCAACAAACTCAGGGTCCCTCTCACATACCTGTAGCTGAGAGAAGCCTCCTCTTGAGGTGCTTGTGGAAAGTTGGTATTCCGCTTGTGTCGAAGCCAGGGACTAAGCTCTCATTTCTAGTTGAGTTGGGGTCCACGGAGCGCTTTCGTGTTGCTCCAGTGACCTCAGCATCCCTCTAGACTTGAGACAGTGATCTTGGGTTTTCTCTGGAGTGCCATCAAGGAAATCAAGGCTCCTTTCACGTTTGATGTGGAACACGGAATTGCTCGGCACGCAGTGTAGGGTAATCGGGCCTCATCTCGCGGCGAGGGGGAAGTCTCATGGTTTTTCTCGAGTTGCGGCCGGAACCTGGGGTATATTCCCGAGTTACGACGGGTAGGGCCCTTCCAGACACGTGTTTGTTCAGCGACGTCAGGACTAATGCCTAGGTGCGAGGGACACCTCGGGATTCTCCACGAGTCTTGGCATGGCAATTGGGACGCGTCTCCACGTGAGGCGGGAGACCCAGGGTCCCTTTCCACGTGCCACAGGGATCCTGGTACTCCTATCCATTTTCAAGAGGAGTCAGTCATCGTCTCCTTTGGAAGCATTGATCTCCGCGGACCTCTCGAGTTTTCAAAGGATGTGAGGCCTCCGGTCGAGATGAGGCGGAGAACTAGGTCTTTCTCTGTGGTCTCTGCAGGGGATTCAGACATCCCTTCGTCTTGGGAGATGCAAGACGAGCCTGCATTCAATTCACTGCAGGGATATCCGGCCTTACATCGAGTCAGAGCATCTCCGTGTACATTCCACTTGAGGCCACAAACTCAGGGTCCCTCTCACATACCTGTAGCTGAGAGAAGCCTCCTCTTGAGGTGCTTGTGGAAAGTTGGTATTCCTCTTGAGTCGAAGCCAGGGACTAAGCTCTCATCTCGAGTTGATTTGGGGTCCACGGAGCCCTTTCTTGTTGCTCCAGTGACCTCCGGATCCCTCTAGACTTGAGACAGTGATCTTGGGTTTTCTCTGGAGTGCCATCAAGGAAATCAAGGCTCCTTTCCCATTTGATGTGGAACACGGAATTGCTCTGCACGCAGTGCAGGGGAATCGGGCCTCATCTCGCGGCGAGGGGGAATTCTCATGGTTTTTCGCGATTTGCGGCCGGAACCTGGGGTATATTCTCGAGTTACGACCTGGAGGGCCCTTCCAGACACGTGTTTGTTCAGCGACGTCAGCACTCCTGCCTAGGTGCGAGGGACACCTCGGGATTCTCCTCGAGTCTTGGCATGGCAATTGGGACTCGTCTCCACGTGAGGCAGGAGACCCAGGGTCCCTTTCCACGTGCCACAGGGATCCTGGGACTCCTATCCATTTTCAAGAGGATTCAGGCATCGTCTCCTTTGGAAGCATTGATCTCCGTGGTCCTCTCGAGTTTTCAAAGGATGCGAGGCCTCCGGTCGCGATGAGGCGGTGATCTAGGTCTTTCTCTGTGGTCTCCACAGGGGATTCAGACATCCCTTCGTCTTGGGAGATGCAAGACGAGCCTGCATTCAATTCACTGCATTAATATCAGGCCTTATTTCCAGTCAGAGCACCTCGGTGTCCATTCCACTTGAGGCCACAATCTGAGGGTCCCTCTCACATACCGGTAGCTGAGAGAAGCCTCCTCTTGCGGTGCTTGTGGAAACTTGGTATTCCTCTTGAGTTGAAGCCAGGGACTAAGCTTTCATCTCGAGTTGATTTGGGGCCCACGGAGCCCTTTCGTGTTGCTCCAGTGACCTCAGGATCCCTCTAGGCTTGAGACAGTGATCTTGGGTATTCTCTGGAGTGCCATCAAGGAAATCAAGGCTCCTTTCACGTTTGAGGTGGAACACGGAATTGCTCTGCACGCAGTGCAGGGGAATCGGTCCTCATCTCGCGGCGAGAGGGAAGTCTCATGGTTTTTCTCGAATTGCGGCCAGAACCTGGGGTATATTCTCGAGTTACGATGGGGAGGGCCCTTCCAGACACGTGTTTGTTCAGCGACTTCAGTACTCCTGCCTAGGTGCGAGGACACCTCGGGATTCTCGTAGAGTATTGGCATGGCAATTGGGACGCGTCTCCACATGAGGCAGTAGACCCAGGGTCCCTTTCCACGTGCCACAGGGATCCTGGGACTCCTATCCATTTTCAAGAGAAGTCAGGCATCTTCTCCTTTGGAAGCATTGATCTCCGTGGACCTCTCGAGTTTTCAAAGGATGAGAGGCCTCCGGTCGCGATGATGCGGAGATCTAGGGCTTTCTCTGTGGTCTCCACAGGAGATTCAGACATCCCTTCGTCTTGGGAGATGCAAGACGAGCCTGCATTCAATTCACTGCAGGGATATCGGGCCTTACTTCGAGTTAGAGCATCTCTGTGTCCATTCCATTTGAGGCCACAATCTCAGGGTCCCTCTCACATACCTGTAGCTGAGAGAAACCTCCTCTTGAGGGTCTTGTGGAAAGTTGGTATTCCTCTTGAGTCTAAGCCAGGGACTAAGCTCTCATCTCGAGTTGATTTGGGGTCCACGGAGCCCTTTATTGTTGCTCCAGTGACCTCAGGATCCCTCTAGACTTGAGACAGTGATCTTGGGTTTTCTCTGGAGTGCCATCAAGGAAATCAAGGCTCCTTTCACGTTTGATGGGGAACACGGAATTGGTCTGCATGCAGTGCAGGGGAATCGGACCTCAACTCGCGGCGAACGGGAAATCTCATGGTTTTTCTCGAGTTGCGGCCGGAACCTGGGGTATATTCTCGAGTTACGACGGGGAGGGCCCTTCCAGACACGTGTTTGTTCAGCGACGTCAGGACTCCTGACTAGGTGCGAGGGACACCTCGGGATTCTCCTCGAGTCTTGGCATGGCAATTGGGACGCGTCTCCACGTGAGGCGGGAGACCCAGGGTCCCTTTCCACGTGCCATAGGGATCCTGGGACTCCTATCCATTTTCAAGAGGAGTCAGGCATCGTCTCCTTTGGAAGCATTGATCTCCGCAGACCTCTCGAATTATCAAAGGATGTGAGGTCTCCGGTCGTGATGAGGCGGAGGACTAGGTCTTTCTCTGTGGTCTCCTCAGAGGATTCACACATCCTTTCGTCTTGGCAGATGCAAGACGAGCCTGCATTCAATTCACTGCAGGGATATCCGGCCTTATTTCGAGTCAGAGCATCTCGGTGTCCATTCCACTTGAGGCCACAAACTCAGGGTCCCTCTCACATACCTGTAGCTGAGAGAAGCCTCCTCTTGAGGTGCTTGTGGAAAGTTGGTATTCCGCTTGAGTCGAAGCCAGGGACTAACCTCTCATCTCGAGTTGATTTGGTGTCCACGGAGCCCTTTCGTGTTGCTCCAGTGACCTCAGGATCCCTCTAGGATTGAGACAGTGATCTTGGGTTTTCTCTGGAGTGCCATCAAGTAAATCAAGGCTCCTTTCACGTTTGATGTGGAACACGGAATTGCTCTGCACGCAGTGCAGGGGAATCGGGCCTCATGTCGCGGCGGGAGGGAAGTCTCATGGTTTTTCTCGAATTGCGGCCAGAACCTGGGGTATATTCTCGAGTCACGATAGGGAGGGCCCTTCCAGACACGTGTTTGTTCAGCGACTTCAGGACACCTGCCTAGGTGCCAGGACACCTCGGGATTCTCCTCGAGTCTTGGCATGGCAATTGGGACGCGTCTCCACATAAGGCAGTAGACCCAGGGTCCCTTTCCACGTGCCACAGGGATCCTGGGACTCCTATCCATTTTCAAGAGGAGTCAGGCATCGTCTCCTTTGGAAACATTGATCTCCGCAGACCTCTCGAGTTATCAAAGGATATGAAGTCTCCAGTCGCGATGAGGTGGAGGACTAGGTCTTTCTCTGTGGTCTCCTCTGGGGATTCAGACATCCCTTCGTCTTGGGAGATGCAAGACGAGCCTGCATTCAATTCACTGCAGGGATATCCGGCCTTACTTCTAGTCAAAGCATCTCGGTGTCCATTCCACGTGAGGCCACAAACTCAGGGTCCCTCTCACATACCTGTAGCTGAGAGAAGCCTCCTCTTGAGGTGCTTGTGGAAAGTTGGTATTCCTCTTGAGTCGAAGCCAGGGACTAAGCTCTCATCTCGAGTTGATTTGGGGTCCACGGAGCCCTTTCGTGTTGCTCCAGTGACCTCAGGATCCCTCTAGACTTGAGACAGTGATCTTGGGTTTTCTCTGGAGTGCCATCAAGGAAATCAAGGCTCCTTTCACGTTTGATGTGGAACACCGAATTGCTCTGCACGCAGTGCAGGGGAATCGGGCCTCATCTCGCGGCGAGGGGGAAGTCTCATGGTTTTTCTCGAATTGCGGCCGGAACCTGGGGTATATTCTCGACTTACAACGGGGAGGGACCTTCCAGACACGTGTTTGTTCAGCGACGTCAGGACTCCTGCCTAGGTGCGAGAGACACCTCGGGATTCTCCTCCAGTCTTGGCATGGCAATAGGGACGCGTCTCCACGTGAGGCGGGAGACCCAGGGTCCCTTTCCACGTGCCACAGGGATCCTGGAACTCCTATCCATTTTCAAGAGGAGTCAGGCATCGTCTCCTTTGGAAGCATTGATCTCCGCGGACCTCTCTAGTTTTCAAAGGATGTGAGGCCTCCGGTCGCGATGAGGCGGAGAATTAGGTCTTTCTCTGTGGTCTCCACAGGGGATTCAGACATCCCTTTGTCTTGGGAGATGCAAGACGAGCCTGCATTCAATTCACTGCAGGGATATCCGGCCTTACTTCGAGTCAGAACATCTCGGTGTCCATTCCACTTGAGGCCACAAACTCAGGGACCCTCTCACATACCTGTAGCTGAGAGAAGCCTCCTCTTGAGGTGCTTGTGGAAAGTTGGTATTCCTCTTGAGTCGAAGCCAGGGACTAAGCTCTCATCTCGAATTGATTTGCGGTCCACGGAGTCCTTTCGTGTTGTTCCAGTGACCTCAGGATCCCTCTAGACTTGAGACAGTGATCTTGGGTTTTCTCTGGAGTGCCATCAAGGAAATCAAGGCTCCTTTCACGTTTGATGTGGAACACTGAACTGCTCTGCACGCAGTGCAGGGGAATCGGGACTCATGTCGCGGCGAGGGGGAAGTCTCATGGTTTTTCTCGAGTTGCGGCCGGAACCTGGGGTATATTATCGAGTTACGATGGGGAGGGCCCTTCCAGACACGTGTTTGTTCAGCGAAGTCAGGACTCCTGCCTAGGTGCGAGGGACACCTCGGGATACTCCTCGAGTCTTGGCATGGCAATTGGGACGCGTCTCCACTCGAGGAGGGAGACCGAGGTTCCCTTTCCACGTGCTACAGGGATCCTGGGACTCCTATCCATTTTCAAGAGGAGTCAGGCATCCTCTCCTTCAGAAGTATTGATCTCCTTGGACCTCTCGAATTTTCAAAGGATATGAGGCCTCCGATTGCGTTGAGGCGGAGGACTAGGTCTTTCTCTGTGGTCTCCACAGGGGATTCAGACAACCCTTCGTCTTGGGAGATGCAAGACGAGCCTGCATTCAATTCACTGCAGGGATATCCGGCCTTACTTCGAGTCAGAGCATCTCGGTGTCCATTGCACTTGAGGCCACAAACTCAGGGTCCCTCTCACATACCTGTAGCTGAGAGATGCCTCCTTTTGAGGTGCTTGTGGAAAGTTGGTATTCCTCTTGAGTCTAAGCCAGGGAATAAGCTCTCATCTCGAGTTGATTTGGGGTCCACGGAGCCCTTTCGTGTTGCTACAGTGACCTCAGGATCCCCCTAGACTTGAGACAGTGATCTTGGGTTTTCTCTGGAGTGCCATCAAGGAAATCAAGTCTCCTTTCACGTTTGATGTGGAACACGGAATTGGTCTGCATGCAGTGCAGGGGAATCGGGCCTCAACTCGCGGCGAGGGGGAAATCTCATGGTTTTTCTCGAGTTGCGGCCGGAACCAGGGGTATATTCTCGAGTTACTATGGGGAGGGCAATTCCAGACACGTGTTTGTTCAGCGACGTCAGGATATTGCCGAGGTGCGAGGGACACCTCGGGATTCTCCTCGAGTCTTGGCATGGCAATTGGAACGCGTCTCCACGTGAGGCGGGAGACCCAGGATCCCTCTCCACGTGCCACAGTGATCCTGGGACTCCTATCCATTTTCAGGAGGAGTCAGGCATCGTCTCCTTTGGAAGCATTGATCTCCGCACACCTCTCGAGTTTTCAAAGGATGTGAGGCCTCCAGACGCGATGAGGCGGAGGACTAGTTTTTTCTCTGTCGTCTCCACAGGCGATATAGACATCCGTTCGTCTTTGGAGATGCAAGACGAGCCTGCATTCAATTCACTGCAGGGATATCCGGCCTTACTTCGAGTCAGAGCATCTCGGTGTCCATTCCACTTGAGGCCACAAACTCAGGGGCCCTCTCACATACCTGTAGCTGAGAGAAGCTTCCTCTTGAGGTGCTTGTGGAAGGTTGGTATTCCTCCTGAGTCGAAGCCAGGGACTAAGCTCTCATCTCGAGTTGATTTGGGGTCCACGGAGCCCTTTCGTGTTGCTACAGTGACCTCAGGATCCCTCTAGACTTGAGACAGTGATCTTGGGTTTTCTCTGGTGTGCCATCAAGGAAATCAAGGCTCCTTTCACATTTGATGTGGAACACGGAATTGCTCTGCACGCAATGCAGGGGAATCGGGCATCATCTCGCGGCGAGGGGAATGTCTCATGGTGTTTCTCGAGTTGCGGCCGGAACCTGGGGTATATTCTCGAGTTACGACAGGGAGGGCCCTTCCAGACACGTGTTTGTTCAGCGACCTCAGGACTCCTGCCTAGGTGCGAGGGACACCTCCGGATTCTCCTCGAGTCTTGGCATGGCAATGGGGACGCGTCTCCACGTGAGACGGGAGACCCAGGGTCCCTTTCCACGTGCCACAGGGATCCTGGGTCTCCTATCCATTTTCAAGAGGAGTCAGGCATCGTCTCCTTTGGAAGCATTGATCTCCGCGGACCTCTCGAGTTTTCAAAGGATGTGAGGCCTCCGCTCGCGATGAGGCGGAGAATTAGGTCTTTCTCTGTGGTCTCCACAGGGGATTCACACATCCCTTCGTCTTGGGAGATGCAAGACGAGCCTGCATTCAATTCACTGCAGGGATATCCGGCCTTATTTCGAGTCAGAGCATCTCGGTGTCCATTCCACTTGAGGCCACAAACTCAGGGTCCCTCTCACATACTTGTACCTGAGAGAAGCCTCCTCTTGAGGTGCTTGTGGAAAGGTGGTATTCCTCTTGAGTCGAAGCCAGGGACTAAGCTCTCATCTCGAGTTGATTTGGGGTCCACGGAGCCCTTTCGTGTTGCTACAGTGACCTCAGGATCCCTCTAGACTTGAGACAGTGATCTTGGGTTTTCTCTGTAGTGCCATCAAGGAAATCAAGGCTCCTTTCACGTTTGATGTGGAAAACGGAATTTCTCTGCACGCAGTTCAGGGGAATCGGGACTCATGTCGCGGCGAGGGGGAAGTCTCATGGTTTTTCTCGAGTTGCGACCGGAACCTGGGTTATATTCTCGAGTTACGATGGGGAGGGCCCTTCCAGGCACGTGTTTGTTCAGCGACCTCAGGACCCCTGCCTAGGTTCGAGGGACACCTCGGGATTCTCCTCGAGTCTTGGCATGGCAATTGGGATGCGTCTCCACGTGATGCGGGAGACGCAGGGTCCCTTTCCACGTGCTACAGGGATCCTGGGACTCCTATCCATTTTCAAGAGGAGTCAGGCATCGTCTCCTTTGGAAGCATTGATCTCCGTGGACCTCTCGAATTTTCAAAGGATGTGAGGCCTCCGGTCGCGATGAGGCGGAGAACTAGGTCTTTTTCTGCGGTCTCCACAGGGGATTCAGACATCCCTTCGTCTTCGGAGATGCAAGACGAGCCTGCATTCAATTCACTGCAGGGATATCCGGCCTTACTTCGAGTCAGAGCATCTCGGTATCCATTCCACTTGAGGCCACAAACTCAGGGTCCCTCTCACATACCTGTAGCTGAGAGAAGCCTCCTCTTGAGGTGCTTGTGTAAAGTTGGTATGACTCTTGAATCGAAGCCAGGGAATAAGCTCTCATCTCGAGTTGATTTGGGGTCCACGGAGCCCTTTCATGTTTCTACAGTGACCTCAGGATCCCTCTAGACTTGAGACAGTGATTTTGAGTTTTATCTGAAGTGCCATCAAGGAAATCAAGGCTCCTTTCACGTTTGATGTGGAACACGGAATTGCTCTGCACGCAGTGCAGGGGAATCGGGCCTCATCTCGAGGAGAGGCAGAAGTCTCATGGTTTTTCTCGAGTTGCGGCCGGAACCTGGGGTATATTCTCGAGTTACGACGGGGAGGGCTCTTCCAGACACGTGTTTGTTCAGCGACGTCAGGACTCCTGCCTAGGTGCGAGGGACACCTCGGGATTCTCCTCGAGTCTTGGCATGGCAATTGGGACGCGTCTCCACGTGAGGCGGGAGACCCAGGGTCCCTTTCCACGTGCCACAGGGATCCTGGGTCTCCTATCAATTTTCAAGAGCAGTCAGGCATCTTCTCCTTTGGAAGCATTGATCTCCGCGGACCTCTCGAGTTTTCAAAGGATGCGAGGCCGCCGCTCGCGATGTGGCGGAGAAATAGGTCTTTCTCTGTGGTCTCCACAGGGGATTCAGACATCCTTTCGTCTTGGGAGATGCAAGACGAGCCTGCATTCCATTTACTGCCAGGATATCCGGCCTTACTTCAAGTCAGAGCATCTCGGTGTACATTCCACTTGAGGCCACAAACTCAGGGTCCCTCTCACATACCTGTAGCTGAGAGAAGCCTCCTCTTGAGGTGCTTGTGGAAAGTTGGTATTCCTCTTGAGTCGAAGCCAGGGACTAAAGCTCTCATCTCGTGTTGATTTGGGGTCCACGGAGCCCTTTCATGTTGCTCCAGTGACCTCAGGATCCCTCTAGTCTTGAGACAGTTATCTTGGGTTTTCTCTGGAATGCCATCAAGGAAATCAAGGCTCCTCTCATGTTTGATGTGGAACACGGATATGCTCTACACGCAGTGCAGGGGAATCGGGCCTCATCTCGCGGCGAGGGGGAAGTCTCATGGTTTTTCTCGAGTTGCGGCCGCAACCTGGGGTATATTCTCGAGTTACGACGGGGAGGGCCCTTCCAGACACGTGTTTGTTCAGCGACGTCAGGACTCCTGCCTAGGTGCGAGGGACACCTCGGGATTCTCCTCGAGTCTTGGCATGGCAATTGGGACGCGTCTCCACGTGAGGCGGGAGACCCAGGTTCCCTTTCCATGTGCCACAGGGATCCTGGGACTCCTATCCATTTTCAAGAGGAGTCAGGCATCGTCTCCTTTGGAAGCATTGATCTCCGCGGAGCTCTGGAGTTTTCAATGGATGTGAGGCCTCCGGTCGCGATGAGGTGGAGAACTAGGTCTTTATCTGTGGTTTCCACAGGGGATTCAGACATCCTTTCGTCTTCGGAGATGCAAGACGAGCCTGCATTCAATTCACTGCTGGGATATCCGGCCTTACTTCGAGTCAGAGCATCTCGGTGTCCATTCCACTTGAGGCCACAAACTCAGGGTCCCTCTCACATACCTGTAGCTGAGAGAAGCCTCCTCTTGAGGTGCTTGTGGAAAGTTGGTATTCCTCTTGAGTCGAAGCCAGGGACTAAGCTCTCATCTCGAGTTGATTTGTGGTCCACGGAGACCTTTCTTGTTGCTACTGTGACCTCAGGATCCCTCTAGATTTAGACAGTGATTTTGGGTTTTCTCTGGAGTGTCATCAAGGAAATCAAGGCTCCTTTCACGTTTGAGGTGGCACACGGAATTGACCTGCACGCAGTACAGGGGAATCGGGCCTCATCTCGCGGCAAGGCGGAAATCTCATGGTTTTTCTCGAGTTGCGGCCGGAACCTGGGGTATATTCTCGAGTTACGACGGGGAGGGCCCTTCCAGACACGTGTTTGTTCAGCGACGTCAGGACTCCTGCCTAGGTGCGAGGGACACCTCGGGATTCTCCTCGAGTCTTGGCATGGCAATTGGGACGCGTCTCAACGTGAGGCGGGAGACCCAGGTTCCCTTTCCATGTGCCACAGGGATCCTGGGACTCCTATCCATTTTCAAGAGGAGTCAGGCATCGTCTCCTTTGGAAGCATTGATCTCCGCGGAGCTCTCGAGTTTTCAATGGATGTGAGGCCTCCGGTCGCGATGAGGTGGAGAACTAGGTCTTTATCTGTGGTTTCCACAGGGGATTCAGACATCCTTTCGTCTTCGGAGATGCAAGACGAGCCTGCATTCAATTCACTGCTGGGATATCCGGCTTTACTTCGAATGAGAGCATCTCGGTGTCCATTCCACTTGAGGCCACAAACACAGGGTCCCTCTCACATACCTGTAGCTGAGAGAAGCCTCCTCTTGAGGTGCTTGGGGAAAGTTGGTATTCCACTTGAGTCGAAGCCAGGGACTAAGCTCTCATCTCGAGTTGATTTGGGGTCCACGGAGACCTTTCGTGTTGCTACAGTCACCTGAGGATCCCTCTAGACTTGAGACAGTGATCTTGGGTTTTCTCTGGAGTGCCATCAAGGAAATCAAGGCTCCTTTCACGTTTGATGTGGAACACGGTATTGCTCTGCACGCAGTGAAGGGGATTCGGGCCTCATCTCGCAGCGAAGCGGATGTCTCATGGTTTTTCTCCACTTGTGGCCGGAACCTGGGGTATATTCACGAGTTACGACGTTGGGGGCCCTTCCAGAAGCGTGTTTGTTCAGCGACGTCAGGACTCCTGCCTAGGTGCGAGGGACACCTCAGGATTCTCCTCGAGTCTTGGCATGTCAATGGGGACGCGTCTCCACGTGAGGCGGGAGACCCAGGTTCCCTTTCCATGTGCCACAGGGATCCTGGGACTCCTATCCATTTTCAAGAGGAGTCAGGCATCGTCTCCTTTGGAAGCATTGATCTCCGCGGAGCTCTGGAGTTTTCAATGGATGTGAGGCCTCCGGTCGCGATGAGGTGGAGAACTAGGTCTTTATCTGTGGTTTCCACAGGGGATTCAGACATCCTTTCGTCTTCGGAGATGCAAGACGAGCCTGCATTCAATTCACTGCTGGGATATCCGGCCTTACTTCGAGTCAGAGCATCTCGGTGTCCATTCCACTTGAGGCCACAAACTCAGGGTCCCTCTCACATACCTGTAGCTGAGAGAAGCCTCCTCTTGAGGTGCTTGTGGAAAGTTGGTATTCCTCTTGAGTCGAAGCCAGGGACTAAGCTCTCATCTCGAGTTGATTTGTGGTCCACGGAGACCTTTCTTGTTGCTACTGTGACCTCAGGATCCCTCTAGATTTAGACAGTGATTTTGGGTTTTCTCTGGAGTGTCATCAAGGAAATCAAGGCTCCTTTCACGTTTGAGGTGGCACACGGAATTGACCTGCACGCAGTACAGGGGAATCGGGCCTCATCTCGCGGCAAGGCGGAAATCTCATGGTTTTTCTCGAGTTGCGGCCGGAACCTGGGGTATATTCTCGAGTTACGACGGGGAGGGCCCTTCCAGACACGTGTTTGTTCAGCGACGTCAGGACTCCTGCCTAGGTGCGAGGGACACCTCGGGATTCTCCTCGAGTCTTGGCATGGCAATTGGGACGCGTCTCAACGTGAGGCGGGAGACCCAGGTTCCCTTTCCATGTGCCACAGGGATCCTGGGACTCCTATCCATTTTCAAGAGGAGTCAGGCATCGTCTCCTTTGGAAGCATTGATCTCCGCGGAGCTCTCGAGTTTTCAATGGATGTGAGGCCTCCGGTCGCGATGAGGTGGAGAACTAGGTCTTTATCTGTGGTTTCCACAGGGGATTCAGACATCCTTTCGTCTTCGGAGATGCAAGACGAGCCTGCATTCAATTCACTGCTGGGATATCCGGCTTTACTTCGAATGAGAGCATCTCGGTGTCCATTCCACTTGAGGCCACAAACACAGGGTCCCTCTCACATACCTGTAGCTGAGAGAAGCCTCCTCTTGAGGTGCTTGGGGAAAGTTGGTATTCCACTTGAGTCGAAGCCAGGGACTAAGCTCTCATCTCGAGTTGATTTGGGGTCCACGGAGACCTTTCGTGTTGCTACAGTCACCTGAGGATCCCTCTAGACTTGAGACAGTGATCTTGGGTTTTCTCTGGAGTGCCATCAAGGAAATCAAGGCTCCTTTCACGTTTGATGTGGAACACGGTATTGCTCTGCACGCAGTGAAGGGGATTCGGGCCTCATCTCGCAGCGAAGCGGATGTCTCATGGTTTTTCTCCACTTGTGGCCGGAACCTGGGGTATATTCACGAGTTACGACGTTGGGGGCCCTTCCAGAAGCGTGTTTGTTCAGCGACGTCAGGACTCCTGCCTAGGTGCGAGGGACACCTCAGGATTCTCCTCGAGTCTTGGCATGTCAATGGGGACGCGTCTCCACGTGAGGCGGGAGACCCAGGGTCCCTTTCCACGTGCCACAGGGATCCTGGGACTCCTATCCATTTTCAAGAGGAGTCAGGCATCGTCTCCTTTGGAAGCATTGATCTCCGCGGACCTCTCGAGTTTTCAAAGGATGTGAGGCCTCCGGTCTCGATGAGGCGGAGAACGAGGTCTTTCCCTGTGGTCTCCACTGGGGATTCAGACATCCCTTCGTCTTGGGAGATGCAAGACGAGCATGCACTCAATTCACTGCAGGGCTATCCGGCCTTACTTCGAGTCAGAACATCTCGGTGTCCATTCCATTTGAGGCCACAAACTCAGGGTCCCTCTCACATACCTGTAGCTGAGAGAAGCCTCCTCTTGAGGTGCTTGTGGAAAGTTGATATTCCACTTGAGTCGAAGCCAGGAACTAAGCTCTCATCTCGAGTTGATTTGGGGTCCACGGAGCCCTTTCGTGTTGCTACAGTGACCTCAGGATCCCTCTAAACTTGAGACAGTGATCTTGGGTTTTCTCTGGAGTGCCATCAAGGAAATCAAGGCTCCTTTCACGTTTGATGTGGAACACGGAATTGCTCTGCACGCAGTGCAGGGGAATCGGGCCTCATCTCGCGGCGATTGGGAAGTCTCATGGTTGTTCTCGAGTTGCGGCCGGAACCTGGGGTATATTCTCGAGTTACGACAGGGAGGGCCGTACAAGAAAAGTGTTTGTTCACTGACATCATCACTCCTGCCTAGGTGCGAGGGACACCTCGGGATTCGCCTGAAGTCTTGGCATGGCAATTGGGACGGGTCTCCACGTGAGGCGGGAGACCCAGGGACCCTTTCCACGTGCCACAGGGATCCTGGGACTCCTATTCACTTTCAAGAGGAGTCAGGCATCGTCTCCTTTGGAAGCATTGATCTCCGCGGACCTCTCGAGTTTTCAAAGGATGTGAGGCCTCCGGTCGCGATGAGGCGAGAACTATGTCTCTCTGTGGTCTCCACAGGGGATTCAGACATGCCTTCGTCTTGGGAGATGCAAGACGAGCCTGCATTCAATTCACTGCAGGGATATCCGGTCTTACTTCAAATCAGAGCATCTAGGTGTATATTCCACTTGAGGCCACAAATTCAGGGTCCCTCTCACATACCTGTATCAGAGAGAAGCCTCCTCTTGAGGTGCTTGTGGAAAGTTGGTATTCCTCTTGAGTCGAAGCCAGGGACTAAGCTATCATCTCGAGTTGATTTGGGGTCCACAGAGCCCTTTCGTGTTGCTACAGTGACCTCAGGGTCCCTCTAGACTTGAGACAGTGATCTTGGGTTTTCTCTGGAGTGCCATCAAGGAAATCAAGGCTCCTTTCACGTTTGATGTGGAACACAGAATTGCTCTGCACGCAGTGCAGGGAAATCGGGCCTCATCTCGCGGCGAGGTGGAAGTCTCATGGTTTTTCTCGAGTTGCGGCCGGAACCTGGGGTATATTCTTGAGTTACGACAGGAAGGGCCCTTCCAGACACGTGTTTGTTCAGCGACGTCAGGACTCCTGCCTAGGTGCTAGGGACACCTCGGGATTCTCCTCGAGTCTTGGCATGGTAATTGGGACGCGTATCCACGTGAGACGGGAGACCCAGCGTCCCTTTCCACGTGCCACAGGGATCCTGGGACTCCTATCCATTTTCAAAAGGAGTCAGGCATCGTCTCCTTTGGAAGCATTGATCTCCGCGGACTTTTCGAGTTTTCAAAGGATGTGAGGCCTCTGGTCGCGATGAGGCGGAGAACTCGGTCTTTCTCTGTGGTCTCCACAGGGGATTCAAACATCCCTTCGTCTTGGGAGATGCAAGACGAGCCTGCATTCAATTCACTGCAGGGATATCCGGCCTTACTTCGAGTCAGAGCATCTCGGTGTCCATTACACTAGAAGCCACAAATTCAGGGTCCCTCAAATATACATGTAGCTGAGAGAAGCCTCCCCTTGAGGTGCTTGTGGAAAGTTGGTATTCCTCTTGTGTCGAAGCCAGGGACTAAGCTCTCATCTCGAGTTGATTTGGGGTCCACGGAGCCCTTTCGTGTTGCTCCAGTGACCTCAGGATCCCTCTAGACTTGAGACAGTGATCTTGGATTTTCTCTGGAGTGCCATCAAGGAAATCAAGGCTCCTTTCACGTTTGATGTGGAACACGGAATTTCTCTGCACGCAGTGCAGGGGAATCGGGACTCATGTCGCGGCGAGGGGGAAGTCTCATGGTTTTTCTCGAGTTGCGACCGGAACCTGGGTTATATTCTCGAGTTACGATGGGGAGGGCCCTTCCAGACACGTGTTTGTTCAGCGACGTCAGGACTCCTGCCTAGGTGCGAGGGACACCTCGGATTCTCCTCGAGTCTTGGCATGGCAATTGGGACGCGTCTCCACGCGAGGAGGTAGACCCAGGGTCCCTTTCCACGTGCCACAGCGATCCTGGGACTCCTATCCATTTTCAAGAGGAGTTAGGCATCCTCCCCTTCGGAAGTATTGATCTCCGCGGACCTCTCGAGTTTTCAAAGGATGTGAGGCCTCTGGTCGCGATGAGGCGGAGAATTAGGTCTTTATCTGTGGTCTCCACAGGGGATTCAGACATCCCTTCGTCTTGGGAGATGCAAGACGAGCCTGCATTCAATTCACTGCAGGGATATCCGGCCTTACATCGAGTCAGAGCATCTCGGTGTCCATTCCACTTGAGGCCACAAACTCAGGGGCCCTCTCACATACCTGTAGCTGAGAGAAGCCTCCTCTTGAGGTGCTTGTGGAAAGTTGGTATTCCTCTTGAGTCGAAGCCAGGGACTAAGCTCTCATCTCGAGTTGATTTGGGGTCCACAGAGCCCTTTCGTTTTGCTACAGTGACCTCAGGGTCCCTCTAGACTTGAGACAGTGATCTTCGGTTTTCTCTGGAGTGCCATCAAGGAAATCAAGGCTCCTTTCACGTTTGATGTGGAAAACGGAATTGCTCTGCACGCAGTGCAGGGGAATCGGGCCTCATCTCGCGGCGAGGGGGAAGTCTCATGGTTTTTCTCGAGTTGCGGCCGGAACCTGGGGTATATTTTCGATTTACGACGGGGAGGGCCCTTCCAGACACGTGTTTGTTCAGCGACGTCAGGACTCCTGCCTAGGTGCAAGGGACACCTCGGGATTCTCCTCTAGTCTTGGCATGGCAATTGGGAGGCGTCTCCACGTGAGGCGGGAGACCCAGCGTCCCTTTCCACGTGCCAAAGGGATCCTGGGACTCCTATCCATTTTCAAGAGGAGTCAGGCATCGTCTCCTTCGGAAGTATTGATCTCCGCGGACCTCTCGAGTTTTCAAAGGATATGAGGCCTCCGGTTGCGTTGATTTGCAGGACTAGGTCGTTCTCTGTCGTCTCCACAGGGGATTCAGACATCCCTTCGTCTTGGGAGATGCAAGACGAGCCTGCATTCAATTCACTGCAGGGATATCCGGCCTTACTTCGAGTCAGAGCATCTCGGTGTCCATTCCACTTGAGGCCACAAACTCAGGGTCCCTCAAATATACCTGTAGCTGAGAGAAGCCTCCTCTTGAGGTGCTTGTGGAAAGTTGGTATTCCTCTTGAGTTGAAGCCAGAGACTAAGCTCTCATCTCGAGTTGATTTGGGGTCCACGGAGCCCTTTCGTGTTGCTCCAGTGACCTCAGGATCCCTCTAGACTTGAAACAGTGATCTTGGGTTTTCTCTGGAGTGACATCAAGGAAATCAAGGCTCCTTTCAAGTTTGATGTGGAACACGGAATTGCTCTGCACGCAGTGCAGGGGAATCGGGCCTCATCTCGCGGCGAGGGGGAAGTCTCATGGTTTTTCTCGAGTTGTGGCCGGAACCTGGGGTATATACTCGAATTACGATGGGGAGAGCCCTTCCAGTCAAGTGTTTGTTGAGCGACGTCAGGACTCCTGCCTAGGTTCGAGGGACACTTCTGGATTCTCCTCGAGTCTTGACATGGCAATTGGGACGCGTCTCCACGTGAGGCAGGAGACCCAGGGTCCCTTTCCACGTGCAACAGGGATCCTGGGACTCCTATCCATTTTCAAGAGGAGTCAGGCATCGTCTCCTTTGGATGCATTGATCTCCGCGGACCTCTCGAGTTTTCAAAGGATGTGAGGCTTCCAGTCGCGATGAGGCGGAGAACTAGGTCTTTCTCTGTGGTCTCCACAGGGGATTCAGACATCCAGTCGTCTTGGGAGATGCAAGACGAGCCTGCATTCAATTCACTGCAGGGATATCCGGCCAAACTTCGAGTCAGAGCTTCTCGGTGTCCATTCCACTTGAGGCCACAAACTCAGGGTCCCTCTCACATACCTGTAGCTGAGAGAAGCCTCCTCTTGAGGTGCTTGTGGAAAGTTCGTATTCCTCTTGAGTCGAAACCAGGGACTAAGCTCTCATCTCGAGTTGATTTGGGGTCCACGGAGCCCTTTCGTGTTGCTCCAGTGACCTCAGGATCCCTCTAGACTTGAGAGAGTGATCTTGGTTTTTCTCTGGAGTGCCATCAAGGAAATCAAGGCTTTTTTCTCGTTTGATGTGGAACAGGGAATTGCTCTACACGCAGTGCAGGGGAATCGGCCCTCATCTCGCGGCAAGGTGGATGTCTCATGGTTTTTCTCAAGTTGCGGCCGGAACCTGGGGTATATTTTCGAGTTACGATGGGGAGGGCCCTTCCAGACACCTGTTTGTTCAGCGACGTCAGGACTCCTGCCTAGGTGCGAGGGACACCTCGGGATTCTCCTCGAGTGTTGGCATGGCAATTGGGACGCCTCTCCACGTGAGATGGGAGACCCAGGGTCCCTTTCCACGTGCCACAGGGATTCTGGGATTCCTATCCATTTTCAAGAAGAGACAGGAATCTTCTCCTTTGGAAGCATTGATCTCCGCGGACCTCTCGAGTTTTCAAAGGATGTGAGGCCTCCGGTCTCGATGAGGCGGAGGACTAGGTCTTTCTCTGTGGTCTCCACAGGGGATTCAGACAACCCTTCATCTTGGGAGATGCAAGACGAGCCTGCATTCAATTCACTGCAGGGATATCCGGCCTTACTTCGAGTCAGAGCATCTCGGTGTCCATTCCACTTGAGGCCACAAAGTCAGGGTCCCTCTCACATACCTGTAGCTGAGAGAGCCCCCTCTTGAGGTGCTTGTGGAAAGTTGGTATTCCTCTTGAGTCGAAGCCAGGGACTAAGCTCTCATCTCGAGTTGATTTGGGGTGCACGGAGCCCTTTCATGTTGCTCCAGTGACCTCAGGATACCTGTAGACTTGAGACAGTGAACTTGAGTTTTCTCTGGAGTGCCATCAAGGAAATCAAGGCTCTTTTCACGTTTGATGTGGAACAAGGAATTTCTCTGCATGCATTGCAGGGGAATCGGGCCTCACCTCGCGGCGCGGGGGAAATCTCATGGTTTTTCTCGAGTTGCGGCCGGAACCTGGGGTATATTCTCGAGTTACGACGGGGAGGGCCCTTACAGACACGTGTTTGTTCAGCGACGTCAGGACTCCTGCCTAGGTGCGAGGGACACCTCGGGATTCTCCTCGAGTGTTGGCATGGCAATTGGGACGCGTCTCCACGTGAGGCGGGAGACCCAGGGTTCCTTTCCACGTGCCACAGGGATCCTGAGACTCCTATCCATTTTCGAGAGGAGTCAGGCATCGTCTCCTTTGGAAGCATTGATCTCTGCAGACCTCTCGAGTTTTCAAAGGATGTGAGGCCTCCGGTCACGATGAGGCGGAGGACTAGGTCTTTCTCTGTGGTCTCCACAGGGGTTTCAGACATCCCTTCATCTTGGGAGATGCAAGACGAGCCTGCATTCAATTCACTGCAGGGATATCCGGACTTACTTCGGATCAGAGCATCTCGGTGTCCATTCCACTTGAGGCCACAAACTCAGGGTCCTTCAAATATACCTGTAGCTGAGAGAAGCCTCCTCTTGAGGTGCTTGTGGAAAGTTGGTATTCCTCTTGAGTCTAAGCCAGGGACTAAGCTCTCATCTCGAGTTGATTTGGGGTCGACGGAGCCCTTTCCTGTTGGTCCAGTGACCTCAGTATCCCTCTAGACTTGAGACAGTGATCTTGGGTTTTCTCTGGAGTGCCATCAAGGAAATCAAGGCTCCTTTCACGTTTGATGTGGAACACGGAATTTCTCTGCATGCAGTGCAGGGGAATCGGGCCTCAACTCGCGGCGCGGGGGAAATCTCATGGTTTTTCTAGAGTTGCGGCCGGGACCTGGGGTATATTCTCGAGTTACGACGAGGAGTGCCCTTCCAGACACGTGTTTGTTCAGCGACATCAGGACTCCTGCCTAGGTGCGAGGGACACCTCGGATTCTCCTCGAGTCTTGGCATGGCAACTGGGACGTGTATCCACGTGAGGCGGGAGACCCAGGGTCCCTTTCCACGTGCCACAGCGATCCTGGGACTCCTATCCATTTTCAAGAGAAGTTAGGCATCCTCCCCTTCGGAAGTATTGATCTCCGCGGACCTCTCGAGTTTTCAAAGGATGTGAGGCCTCTGGTCGCGATGAGGCGGAGAATTAGGTCTTTCTCTGTGGTCTCCACAGGGGATTCAGACATCCCTTTGTCTTGGGAGATGCAAGACGAGCCTGCATTCAATTCACTGCAGGGATATCCGGCCTTACATCGAGTCAGAGCATCTCGGTGTCCATTCCACTTGAGGCCACAAACTCAGGGGCCCTCTCACATACCTGTAGCTGAGAGAAGCCTCCTCTTGAGGTGCTTGTGGAAAGTTGGTATTCCTCTTGAGTCGAAGCCAGGGACTAAGCTCTCATCTCGAGTTGATTTGGGGTCCATGGAGCCCTTTCCTGTTGCTCCAGTGACCTCAGGATCCCTCTAGACTTGAGACAGTGATCTTGGGTTTTCTCTGGAGTGTCATCAAGGAAATCAAGGCTCCTTTCACGTTTGATGTGTAACACGGAATTGTTCTGGATGCAGTGCAGGGGAATCGGGCCTAATCTCGCGGCGAGGGGGAAGTCTCATGGTTTTTCTCGAGTTGCGGTCGGAACCTGTGGTATATTCTCGAGTTACGACGGGGAGGTCCCTTCCATACACGTGTTTGTTCAGCGACGTAAGGACTCCAGCCTAGGTGCGAGGGACACCTCGGGATTTTCCTCGAGTCTTGGCATGGCAATTGGGACGCGTCTCCACGTGAGGCGGGAGACCCAGGGTCCCTTTCCATGTGCCGCAGGGATCCTGGGACTCCTATCCATTTTCAAGAGTAGTCAGGCATCGTCTCCTTTGGAAGCATTGATCTCCGCAGACCTCTCGAGTTTTCAAAGGATGTGAGGCCTCTGGTCGCGATGAGGCGGAGAACTCGGTCTTTCTCTGTGGTCTCCACAGGGGATTCAGACATCCCTTCTTCTTGGGAGATGCAAGACGAGCCTGCATTCAATTCACTGCAGGGATATCCGGCCTTACTTCGAGTCAGAGCATCTCGGTGTCCTAACCACTTGAGGCCACAAACTCGGGGTCCCTCAAATATACCTGTAGCTGAGAGAAGCCTCCTCTTGAGGTGCTTGTGGAAAGTTGGTATTCCTCTTGAGTCGAAGCCAGGGACTAAGCTCTCATCTCGAGTTGATTTGGGGTCCACGGAGCCCTTTCTTGTTGCTCCAGTGACATCAGGATCCCTCTAGACTTGAGACAGTGATCTTGGGTTTTCTCTGGAGTGCCATCAAGGAAATCAAGGCTCCTTTCTTTTTTGATGTGTAATACTGAATTCCTCTGCACGCAGGGCAGGGGAATCGGGCCTCATCTCGCGGCGAGGGGGAAGTCTCATGGTTTTTCTCGAGTTGCGGCCGGAACCTGGGGTATATTCTCGAGTTACGATGGGGAGGGCCCTTCCAGACACGTGTTTGTTCAGCGACGTCAGGACTCCTGCCTAGGTGCGAGGGACACCTCGGGATTCTCCTCGAGTCTTGGCATGGCATTTGGGACGCGTCTCCACGTGAGGCGGGAGACCCAGTGTCCCTTTCCACGTGCCACAGTAATCCTGGGACTCCTATCCATTTTCAAGAGGAGTCAGGCATCGTCTCCTTTGGAAGCATTATCTCTGCAGACCTCTCGAGTTTTCAAAGCATGTGAGGCCTCCGGTCACGATGAGGCGGAGTACTAGGTCTTTCTCTGTGGTCTCCACAGGGGATTCAGACATCCCTTCGTCTTGGGAGATGCAAGACGAGCCTGCATTCAATTCACTGCAGGGATATCCGGCCTTACTTCGAGTCAGAGCATCTCGGTGTCCATTGCACTTGAGGCCACAAATTCAGGGTTCCTCTCACATAGCTGTAGCTGAGAGAAGCTTCCTCTTGAGGTGCTTGTGGAAAGTTGGTATTCCTCTTGAGTCTAAGCCAGGGACTAAACTCTCATCTCGAGTTGATTTGGGGTCCTCGGAGCCCTATCGTGTTGCTCCAGTGACCTCAGGATCCCTCTAGACTTGAGACAGTGATCTTGGGTTTTCTCTTGAGTGCCATCTAGGAAATCAAGGCTCCTTTCAGGTTTGATGTGGAACACGGAATTGCTCTGCATGCAGTGCAGGGGAATCGGGCATCAACTCGCGGCGAGGGGGAAATCTCATGGTTTTTCTCGAGTTGCGTCCCGAACCTGGGGTATATTCTCGAGTTACGACGGGGAGGGCCCTTCCAGACACGTGTTTGTTCAGCGACGTCAGGACTCCTGCCTAGGTGCGAGGGACACCTCGGGATTCTCCTCGAGTCTTGGCATGGCAATTGGGACGCGTCTCCACGTGAGGCGGGAGACCCAGGGTCCCTTTCCACGTTCCACAGGGATCCTGGGACTCCTATCCATTTTCAAGAGGAGTCAGGCATCGTCTCCTTTGGAAGCATTGATCTCCGCGGACCTCTCGAGTTTTCAAAGGATGTGAGGCCTCCGGTCACGATGAGGCGGAGAACTAGGTCTTTCTCTGTGGTCTCCACAAGGGATTCAGACATCCCTTCGTCTTGGGAGATGCAAGACGAGCCTGCATTCAATTCACTGCAGGGATATCTGGCCTTACTTCGAGTCAGAGCATCTCGGTGTCCATTCCACTTGAGGCCACAAACTCATGGTCCCTCTCACATACCATTAGCTGAGAGTAGCCTCCTCTTGAGGTGCTTGTGGAAAGTTGGTATTCCTCTTGAGTCGAAGCCAGGGACTAAGCTCTCATCTCGAGTTGATTTGGGGTCCACGGAGCTTTTTCGTGTTGCTACAGTGACCTCAGGATCCCTCTACAACTGAGACAGTGATCTTGGGTTTTCTCTGGAGTGCCATCAAGGAAATCAAGGCTCCTTTCATTTTTGATGTGAAATACGGAATTGCTCTGCAGGCAGGGCAGGGGAATCGGACCTCATCTCGCGGCGAGGGGGAAGTCTCATGGTTTTTCTCGAGTTGCGGCTGGAACCTGGGGTATATTCTCGAGTTACGACGGGGAGGGCCCTTCGAGACACGTGTTTGTTCAGCGACGTCAGGACTCCTGCCTAGGTGCGAGGGACACCTCGGGATTCTCCTCGAGTCTTGGCATGGCAATTGGGACGCGTCTCCACGTGAGGCGGGAGACCCAGGTTCCCTTTCCACATGCCACAGGGATCCTGGGACTCATATCCATTTTCAAGAGGAGTCAGGCATCGTCTCCTTTGGAAGCATTGATCTCCGCGGACCTCTCGAGTTTTCAAAGGATGTGAGGCCTCCGGTCGCGATGAGGCGGAGAACTAGGTCTTTATCTGTGGTTTCCACAGGGGATTCAGACATCCCTTCGTCTTGGGAGATGCAAGACGAGCCTGCATTCAATTCAATGCAGGGATATCCGGCCTAACTTAGAGTCAGAGCATCTCGGTGTCCATTCCACTTGAGGCCACAAACTCAGGTTCCGTCTCACATACCTGTAGCTGAGATAAGCCTCCTCTTGAGGTGCTTGTGGAAAGTTGGTATTCCTCTTGAGTCGAAGCCAGGGACTAATCACTCATCTCGTGTTGATTTGGGGTCCACGGAGCCCTTTCGTGTTGCTCCAGTGACCTCAGGATCCCTCTAGACTTGAGACAGTGATCTTGGGTTTTCTCTGGAGTGACATCAAGGAAATCAAGGATCCTTTCACGTTTAATTTGGAACACGGAATTTCTCTGCATGCTGTGCAGGGGAATCGGGCCTCATCTCGCGGTGAGGGGGAAATCTCATGGTTTTTCACGAGTTGTGGCCGGAACCTGGGGTATATTCTCGAGTTACGACAGGGAGGGCCCTTCCAGACACTTGTTTGTTCAGCGACGTCAGGACTCCTGCCTAGGTGTGAGGGACACCTCGGGATTCTCCTCTAGTCTTGGCATGGCAATTGGGACGCGTCTCCACGTGTGGAGGGAGACCCAGTGTCGTTTTTAACGTGCCACAGGGATCCTGGGACTCCTATCCATTTTCAAGAGGAGTCAGGCATCGTCTCCTTTGGAAGCATTGATCTCCGCGGACCTCTCGAGTTTTCAAAGGATGTGAGGCCTCCGGTCGCGGTGAGGCGGAGGACTAGGTCTTTATCTGTGGTCTCCACAGGGGATTCAGACATCCCTTTGTCTTGAGAGATGCAAGACGAGCCTGTATTCAATTCACTGCAGGGATATCCGGCCTTACTTCGAGTCAGAGCATCTCGGTGTCCATTCCACTTGAGGCCACAAACTCAGGGTTCCTCTCACATACTTGTAGCTGAGAGAAGCCTCCTCTTGAGGTGCTTGTAGAAAGTTGGTATTCCTCTTGAGTTGAAGCCAGGGACTAAGCTCTCATCTCGAGTTGATTTGGGGTCCACGGAGCCCTTTCGTGTTGCTCCAGTGACCTCAGGATCCCTCTAGACTTGAGACAGTGATCTTGGGTTTTCTCTGGAGTGCCATCAAGGAAATCAAGGCTCCTTTCATTTTTGATATGGAATACGGAATTGCTCTGCACGCAGGGCAGGGGAAGCGGGCCTCATCTCGCGGCGAGGGGGAAGTCTCATGGTTTTTCTCGAGTTGCGGCCGGAACCTGGGGTATATTCCCAAGGTACGACGGGGAGGTGACTTCCAGACACGTGTTTGTTCAGCGACGTCACAACTCCTGCCTAGGTGCGAGGAACACCTCGGGATTCTCCTCGAGTCTGGCATCGCAATTGGGACGTGTCTCCACGTGAGGCGGGAGACCCAGGTTCCCTTTCCAAGTGCCACAGTGATCCTGGGACTCCTATCCATTTTTAAGAAAAGTCAGGCATCGTCTCCTTTAGAAGCATTGATCTCTTCAGACCTCTCGAGTTTTCAAAGGATGTGAGGCCTGCGGTCGCGATGAGGCGGAGGAGTAGTTCTTTCTCTGTGGTCTCCACAGGGGATTCAGACAACCCTTCGTCTTGGGAGATGCAAGACGAGCCTGCATTCAATTCACTGCAGGGATATCCGGCCTTACTTCGAGTCAGAGCATCTCGGTGTCCATTCCACTTGAGGCCACAAACTCAGGGTCTCTCTCACATACCTGTAGCTGAGAGAAGCCTCCTCTTGAGTTGCTTGTGGAAAGTTGGTATTCCTCTTGTGTCGAAGCCAGGGACTAAGCTCTCATCTCGAGTTGATTTGGGGTCCATGGAGCCCTTTCGTGTTGCTCCAGTGACCTCAGGATCCCTCTAGACTTGAGACAGTGATCTTGGGTTTTCTCTGGAGTGCCATCAAGGAAATCAAGGCTCCTTTCACGTTTGATGTGGAAAATGGAATTGCTCTGCATGCAGTGCAGGGGAATCGGGCCTCATCTCGCGGCGAGGGGGAAGTCTCATGGTTTTTCTCGTGTTGCGGCCGGAACCTGGGGTATATTCTCGAGTTACGATGGGGAGGGTCCTTCCAGACACATGTTTGTTCAGTGACGTCAGGACTCCTGCCTAGGTGCGAGGGACACCTCGGGATTCTCCTCGAGTCTTGCCATGGCAATGGGGACACGTCTCCACGTGAGGCTGGAGACCCAGGGTCCCTTTTCACGTGCCACAGGGATCCTGGGACTCCTATCCATTTTCAAGAGGAGTCAGGCATCGTCTCCTTTGGAAGCATTGATCTCCGCGGACCTCTCGAATTTTCAAAGGATGTGAGGCCTCAGGTCGCGATGAGGCGGAGAACTAGGTCTTTCTCTGTGGTCTCCACAGGGGATTCAGACATCCCTTCGTCTTGGGAGATGCAAGATGAGCCTGCATTCAATTCACTGCAGGGATATCCGGCCTTACTTCGAGTCAGAGCATCTCGGTGTCCATTCCACTTGAGGCCACAAACTCAGGGTCCCTCTCACATACCTGTAGCTGAGAGAAGCCTCCTCTTGAGGTGCTTGTGGAAAGTTCGTATTCCTCTTGAGTCGAAGCCAGGGACTAAGCTCTCATCTCGAGTTGATTTGGGGTCCATGGAGCCCTTTCGTGTTGCTCCAGTGACCTCAGGATCCCTCTAGACTTGAGACAGTTATCTTGGGTTTTCTCTGGAGTGCCATCAAGGAAATCAAGGCTCCTTTCAAGTTTGATGTGGAACACGGAATTGCTCTGCCCGCAGTGCAGGGGAATCGGGCCTCATCTCGCGGCAAGGGGGATGTCTCATGGTTTTTCTCAAGTTGCGGCTGAAACCTGGAGTATATTCTCGAGTTACGACGGGGAGGGCCCTTCCAGACACGTGTTTGTTCAGCGACGTCAGGACTCCTGCCTAGGTGCGAGGGACACCTCGGGATTCTCCTCGAGTCTTGGCATGGCAATTGGGACGCGTCTCCACGTGAGGCGGGAGACCCAGGGTCCCTTTCCACGTGCCACAGGGATCCTGGGACTCCTATCCATTTTCAAGAGGAGTCAGGCATCGTCTCCTTTGGAAGCATTGATCTCTGCAGACCTCTCGAGTTTTCAAAGGATGTGAGGCCTCCGGTCACGATGAGGCGGAGGACTAGGTCTTTCTCTGTGGTCTCCACAGGGGATTCAGACATCCCTCCTTCTTGGGAGATGCAAGACGAGCCTGCATTCAATTCACTGCAGGGATATCCGGCCTTACTTCGAGTCAGAGCATCTCGGTGTCCATTGCACTTGAGGCCACAAATTCAGGATTCCTCTCACATACCTGTAGCTGAGAGAAGCTTCCTCTTGAGGTGCTTGTGGAAAGTTGGTATTCCTCTTGAGTCTAAGCCAGGGACTAAGCTCGCATCTCGAGTTGATTTGGGGTCCTTGGAGCCCTTTCGTGTTGCTCCAGTGACCTCAGGATCCCTCTAGACTTGAGACACTGATCTTGGGTTTTCTCTGGAGTGCCATCAAGGAAATCAAGGCTCCTTTCATTTTTGATATGGAATACGGAATTGCTCTGCGCGCAGGGCAGGGGAATCGGGCCTCATCTCGCGGCGAGGGGGAAGTCTCATGGTTTTTCTCGAGTTGCGGCCGGAACCTGGGGTATATTCCCAAGTTACGACGGGGAGGTGACTTCCAGACACGTGTTTGTTCAGCGACGTCACAACTCCTGCCTAGGTGCGAGGAACACCTCGGGATTCTCCTCGAGTCTGGCATCGCAATTGGGACGTGTCTCCACGTGAGGCGGGAGACCCAGGTTCCCTTTCCAAGTGCCACAGGGATCCTGGGACTGCTATCCATTTTCAAGAGGAGTCAGGCATTGTCTCCTTTGGAAGCATTGATCTCGGCAGACCTCTCGAGTTTTCAAGGGATGTGAGGCCTCCGGTCGCTATGATGCGGAGGACTAGGTCTTTCTCTGTGGTCTCCACAGGGGATTCAGACATCCCTTCATCTTGGGAGATGCAAGACGAGCCTGCATTCAATTCACTGCAGGGATATCCGGCCTTACTTCGAGTCAGAGCATCTCGGTGTCCATTCCATTTGAGGCCACAAACTCAGGGTCCCTCTCACATACCTGTAGCTGAGAGAAGCCTCCTCTTGAGGTGCTTGTGGAAAGTTGGTATTCCTCTTGAGTCGAGGCCAGGGACTAAGCTCTCATCTCGAGTTGATTTGGGGTCCACGGAGCCCTTTCGTGTTGCTACAGTGACCTCAGGAACCCTCTAGACTTGAGACAGTCATCTTGGGTTTTCTCTGGAGTGCCATCAAGGAAATCAAGGCTCCTTTCACTTTTGATGTCGAACACGGAATTGCTCTGCACGCAGGGCAGGGGAATCGGGCCTCATCTCGCGGCGAGGGGGAAGTCTCATGGTTTTTCTCGAGTTGCGGCCGGAACCTGGGGTATATTCTCAAGTTACGACGGGGAGGGCCCTTCCAGACACGTGTTTGTTCAGCGACGTCAGGACTCCTGCCTAGGTGCGAGGGACACCTCGGGTTTCTCCTCGAGTCTTGGCATGGCAATTGGGACGCGTCTCCACGTGAGGCGGGAGACCCAGGGTCCCTTTCCACGTGCTACAGGGATCCTGGGACTCCTATCCATTTTCAAGAGGAGTCAGGCATCGTCTCCTTTGGAAGCATTGATCTTCGCAGACCTCTCGAGTTTTCAAAGGATGTGAGGCCTCCGGTGGCGATGAGGCGGAGGACTAGGACTTTCTCTGTGGTCTCGACAGGGGATTCAGACATCCCTTCGTCTTGGGAGATGCAAGACGAGCCTGCATTCAATTCACTGCAGGGATATCCAGCCTTACTTCGAGTCAGAGCATCTCGATGTCCATTCCACTTGAGGCCACAAACTCAGGGTCCCTCCCACATACCTGTAGCTAAGAGAAGCCTCCTATTGAGGTGCTTGTGGAAAGTTGGTATTCCTCTTGAGTCGAAGCCAAGGACTAATCTCTCATCACGAGTTGATTTGGGGACCACGGAGCCCTTTGGTGTTGCTCCAGTGACCTCAGGATCCCTCTAGACTTGAGACACTGATCTTGGGTTTTCTCTGGAGTGCCATCAAGGAAATCAAGGCTCCTTTCACGTTTGATGTGGAACACGGCATTGCTCTGCACACAGTGCAGGGGAATCGGGCCTCATCCCCGGCGAGGGGGAAGTCTCATGTTTTTTCTCGAGTTGCTGCCGAAACCTGGGGTATATTCTCGAGTTACGACGGGGAGGGCCCTTCCAGACACGTGTTTGTTCAGCGACGTCAGGACTCCTGACTTGGTGCGAGGGACACCTCGGGATTCTCTTCGAGTCTTTGCATGGCAACTATGACGCGTCTCCAAGTGAGTCGGGAGACCCAGTGTCCCTTTCCAAGTTCCACAGGTGTCCTGGAATTCCTATCCGTTTTCAAGAGGAGTCAGGCATCGTCTGCTTTGGAAGCATTGATCTCCGCGGACCTCTCGAGTTTTCAAAGGTTGTGAGGCCTCCGGTCGCGATGAGGCGGAGAACTAGGTCTTTCTCTGTGGTCTCCACAGGCGATTCAGACATCCCTTCGTCTTGGGAGATGCAAGACGAGCCTGCATTCAATTCACTGCAGGGATATCCGGCCTTACTTCGAGTCAGAGCATCTCGGTGTCCATTCCACTTGAGGCCACAAACTCAGGGTCCCTCTCACATACCTGTAGCTGAGAGAAGCCTCCTCTTGAGGTGCTTGTGGAAAGTTGGTATTCCTCTTGAGTCGATGCCAGGGATGAAGCTCTCATCTTGAGTTGATTTGGGGTCGACTGAGCCCTTTCATTTTGCTCCAGTGACATCAGGATCCGTCTAGACTTTAGACAGTGATCTTGGGTTTTCTCTGGAGTGCCATCAAGGAAATCAAGGCTCCTTTCACGTTTGATGTGGAAAACGGAATTGCTCTGCACGCAGTGTAGGGGAATCGGGCCTCATCTCGCGGCGAGGGGGAAGTCTCATGTTTTTTCTCCAGTTGCGGAAGGACACTGGGGTATATTCTCGAGTTACGACGGGGAGGGCCCTTCCAGACACGTGTTTGTTCAGGGACGTCAGGACTCGGGCCTAGGTGCGAGGGACACCTACGGATTCTCCTCGAGTCTTGGCATGGCAATTGGGACGCGTCTCCACGTGAGGCGGGAGACCCAGGGTCCCTTTCCACGTGCCACAGGGATCCTGGGACTCCTATCCATTTTCAAGAGGAGTCAGGCATCGTCTCCTTTGGAAGCATTGATCTCCGCGGACCTCTCGAGTTTTCAAAGGATGTGAGGCCTCCGGTCGCGATGAGGCAGAGGACTAGGTTTTTTTCTGTGGTCTCCACAGGGGATTCAGACGTCCCTTCGTCTTGGGAGATGCAAGACGAGCCTGCATTCAATTCACTGCAGGGATATCCGGCCTTACTTCGAGTCAGAGCATCTCGGTGTCCATTCCACTTGAGGCCACAACCTCAGGGTCCCTCTCACTTTCCTGTAGCTGAGAGAAGCCTCCTCTTGAGGTGCTTGTGGAAAGTTGGTATTCCTCTTGAGTCGAAGCCAGGGACTAAGCTCTCATCTCGAGTTGATTTGGGGTCCACGGAGCCCTTTCGTGTTGCTCCAGTGACCTCAGGATCCCTCTAGACTTGAGACAGTGATCTTGGGTTTTCTCTGGAGTGCCATCAAGGAAATCAAGGCTCCTTTCACGTTTGATGTGGAACACGGAATTGCTCTGCATGCAGTGCAGGGAAATCGGGCCTCAACTCGCGGCGAGGGGTAAATCTCATGGTTTTTCTCTAGTTGCGGCCGGAACCTTGGGTATATTCTCGAGTTACGATGGGGAGGGCCCTTCCAGACACGTGTTTGTTCAGCGACGTCAGAACTCCTGCCTAGGTGCGAGGGACACCTCGGGATTCTCCTCGAGTCTTGGCATGGCAATTGGGACGCGTCTCCACGTGAGGCGGGAGACCCAGGGTCCCTTCCCACGTGCCACAGGGATCCTGGGACTCCTATCCATTTTCAAGAGGAGTCAGGCATCGTCTCCTTTGGAAGCATTGATCTCCGCGGACCTCTTGAGTTTTCAAAGGATGTGAGGCCTCCGGTCGCAATGAGGCGGTGAACTAGGTGTTTCTCTGTGGTCTCCACAGGGGATTCAGACATCCCTTCGTCTTGGGAAATGCAAGACGAGCCTGCACTCAATTCACTGCAGTGATATCCGGCCTTACTTCCTGTCAGAGCATCTCGGTGTCCAGTCCACTTGAGGCCACAAACTCAGGGTCCCTCTCACATACATGTAGCTGAGAGAAGCCTCCTCTTGAGGTGCTTGTGTAAAGTTGGTAATCCTCTTGAGTCGAAGCCAGACACTAAGCTCTCATCTCGAGTTGATTTGGGGTCCACGGAGCCCTTTCGTGTTACTCCAGTGACCTCAGGATCCCTCTAGACATGAGACAGTGATCTTGAGTTTTCTCTGGAGTGCCATCAAAGAAATCAAGGCTCCTTTCACGTTTGATGTGGAACACGGAATTGCTCTGCACACAGTGCAGGGGAATCGGGCCTCATCTCCCGGCGAGGGGGAAGTCTCATGGTTTTTCTCGAGTTGCGGCCGGAACCTGGGGTATATTCTCGAGTTACGATGGGGAGGGCCCTTCCAGACATGTGTTTGTTCAGCGACGTCAGGACTCCTGCCTAGGTGCGAGGGACACCTCGGGATTCTCCTCGAGTCTTGGCATGGCAATTGGGACGCGTCCCCACATGAGGCGGGAGACCCAGTGTCCCTTTCGACGTGCCACAGGGATCCTGGGACTCCTATCCATTTTGAAGAGGAGTCAGGCATGGTCTCCTTTGGAAGCATTGATCTCCGCTGACCTCTCGAGTTTTCAAAGGATGTGAGGCCTCCGGTCGCGATGATTCGGAGGACTAGGTCTTTCTCTGTCGTCCCCACAGGGGATTCAGACAACCCTTCGTCTTGGGAGATGCAAGACGGGCCTGCTTTCAATTCACTGCAGGGATATCCGGCCTTACTTCGAGTCAGAGCATCTCGGTGTCCATTCCACTTGAGGCCACAAACTCAGGGTCCCTCTCACATACCTGTAGCTGAGAGAAGCCTCCTCTTGAGGTGCTTGTGGAAAGTTGGTATTCCTCTTGAGTCGAAGCCAGGGACTAAGCTCTCATCTCGAGTTGATTTGGGGTCCACCGAGACCTTTCGTGTTGCTCCAGTGACCTCAGGATCCCTCTAGACTTGAGACAGTGATCTTGGGTTTTCTCTGGAGTGCCATCAAGGAAATCAAGGCTCCTTTCACGTTTGATGTGGAACGCGGAATTGCTATGCACGCAGTGCAGGGGAATCGGGCCTCATCTCGCGGCGAGGGGGAAGTCTCATGGTTTTTCTCGAATTGCGGCCGGAACCTGGGGTATATTCTCGAGTTACGACGGGGAGGGCCCTTCCTGACACGTGTTTGTTCAGCGACGTCAGGACTCCTGCCTAGGTGTGAGGGACAACTCAGGATTCTCCTCGAGTCTCGGCATGGCAATTGGGAAGCGTCTCCGCGTGAGGCGGGAGACCCAGTGTCCCTTTCCACGTGCCACAGGGATCCTGGGACTCCTATCCATTTTCAAGTCATCGTCTCCTTTGGAAGCATTGATCTCCGCGGACCTCTCTAGTTTTCAAAGGACGTGAGGCCTCCGTTCGCGTTGAGGCGGAGGACTAGGTCTTTCTCTGTGGACTCCACCGGGGATTCAGACAACCCTTCGTCTTGGGAGATGCAAGACGAGCCTGCATTCAATTCACTGCAGGGATATCCGGCCTTACTTCGAGTCAGAGCATCTCGGTGTCCATTCCACTTGAGGCCACAAACTCAGGGGCCCTCTCACATACCTGTAGCTGAGAGAAGCCTCCTCTTGAGGTGCTTGTGGAAAGTTGGTATTCCTCTTGAGTCGAAGCCAGGGACTAAGCTCTCATCTCGAGTTGATTTGGGGTCCACTGAGCCCTTTGGTGTTGCTCCAGTGACCTCAGGATCCCTCTAGAATTGAGACAGTGATCTTGGGTTTTCTCTGGAGTGCCATCAAGGAAATCAAGGTTCCTTTCACGTTTCATGTGGAACACGGAATTGCTCTGCACGCAGTACAGGGGAATCAGGCCTCATCTCGCGGCGAGGGGGAAGTCGAATGGTTTTTCTCGAGTTGTGGCCGAAACCTGGGGTATATTCTCGAGTTACAACGGGGAGGGCCCTTCCATACACGTGTTTGTTCAGCGACGTCAGGACTCCTACCTAGGTGCGAAGGACACCTCGGGATTCTCCTCGAGTGTTGGCATGGCAATTGGGACGCGTCTCCACGTGAGGCGGGACACCCAGGGTCCCTTTCCATGTGCCACAGGGATCCTGGGACTCCTATCCATTTTCAAGAGGAGTCAGGCATCGTCTCCTTTGGAAGCATTGATCTCCGTGGACCTCTCGAGTTTTCAAAGGATGTGAGGCCTCTGGTCGCGTTGAGGCGGAGGACTAGGTCTTTCTCTGTCGTCTCCACAGGGGATTCAGACATCCCTTCGTCTTGTGAGATGGAAGACGAGCCTGCATTCAATTCACTGCAGGGATATCCGGCCTTACTTCTAGTCAGAGCATCTCGGTGTCCATTCAACTTGAGGCCACAAACTCAGGGTCCCTCTCACATACATGTAGCTGAGAGAAGCCTTCTCTTGAGGGGCTTGTGGAAAGTTGGTATTCCTCTTGAGTCGAAGCCAGGGACTAAGCTCTCATCTCGAGTTGATTTGGGTTCCACGGAGCCCTTTCCTGTTGCTCCAGTGACCTCAGGATCCCTCTAGACTTCAGACAGTGATCTTGGGTTTTCTCTGGAGTGCCATCAAGGAAATCAAGGCTCCTTTCACGTTTGATGTGGAAAACGGAATTGCTCTGCACGCAGTGCAGGGGAATCGGGCCTCATGTCGCGGCGAGGGGGAAGTCTCATGGTTTTTCTCGAGTTGCGGCCGGAACCTGGTGTATATTCTCGAGTTACGACGGGGAGGGCCCTTCCTGACACGTGTTTGTTCAGCGACGTCAGGACTCCTGCCTAGGTGCGACTGACAACTCGAGATTCTCCTCGAGTCTTGGCATGGCAATTGGGACGCGTCTCCACGAGAGGCGGGAGACCCAGGGACCCTTTCCACGTGCCACAGGGATCCTGGGACTCCTATCCATTTTCAAGAGGAGTCAGGCATCGTCTCCTTTGGAAGCATTGATCTCCGCAGACCTCTCGATTTTTCTAAGGATGTGATGTCTCCGGTCGCGATGAGGCTGAGGACTAGGTCTTTCTCTGTGGTCTCCACAGGGGATTCAGACATCCCTTCGTCTTGCGAGATGCAAGACGAGCCTGCATTCAATTCACTGCAGGGATATCCGGCCTTACTTCGAGTCAGAGCATCTCCGTGTCCATTCGACTTGAGGCCACAAACTCAGGGTCCCTCTCACATACCTGTAGCTGAGAGAAGCCTCCTCTTGAGGTGCTTGTGGAAAGTTGGTATTCCTCTTGAGTCGAAGCCAGGGACTAAGCTCTCATCTCGAGTTGATTTGGGTTCCACGGAGCCATTTCGTGTTGCTCCAGTGACCTCAGGATCCCTCTAGACTTGAGACAGTGATCTTGGGTTTTCTCTGGAGTGCCATCAAGGAAATCAAGGCTCCTTTCAAGTTGAATGTGGAACACGGAATTGCTCTGCACGCAGTGCAGGGGAATCGGGCCTCATCTCGTGGCAAGGGGGATGTCTCATGGTTTTTCTCAAGTTGCGGCTGGAACCTGGGGTATATTCTCGAGTTATGACGGGGAGGGCCCTTCCAGACACGTGTTTGTTCAGCGACGTCAGGACTCCTACCTAGTTGCGAGGGACACCTCGGGATTCTCCTCGAGTCATGGCATGTCAATTGGGACTTGTCTCCAAGTGAGGCGGGAGACCCAGGGTCCCTTTCCACGTGCCACAGGGATCCTGGGACTCCTATCCATTTTCAAGTCATCGTCTCCTTTGGAAGCATTGATCTCCGCGGACCTCTCGAGTTTTCAAAGGATGTGAGGCCTCCGGTCGCGATGAGGCGGAGGACTAGGTCTTTCTCTGTCGTCTCCACAGGGGATTCAGACATCCCTTCGTCTTGGGAGATGCAAGACGAGCCTGCATTCAATTCACTGCAGGGATATCCGGCCTTACTTCGAGTCAGAGCATCTCGGTGTCCATTCCACTTGAGGCCACAAACTCAGGGGCCCTCTCACATACCTGTAGCTGAGAGAAGCCTCCTCTTGAGGTGCTTGTGGAAAGTTGGTATTCCTCTTGAGTCGAAGCCAGGGACTAAGCTCTCATCTCGAGTTGATTTGGGGTCCACGGAGCCCTTTCGTGTTGCCACAGTGACCTCAGGATCCCTCTAGACTGGGGACAGTGATCTTGGGTTTTCTCTGCAGTGCCATCAAGGAAATCAAGGCTCCTTTCACTTTTGATGTGGAATACGGAATTGCTCTGCATGCAGGGCAGGGGAATCGGGCCTCATCTGGCGGCGAGGGGGATGTCTCATGGTTTTTCTCGAGTTGCGGCCGGAACCTGGGGTATATTCTCGAGTTACGACGGGGAGGGCCCTTCCAGACACGTGTTTGTTCAGCGACGTCAGGACTCCTGCCTAGGTGCGAGGGACACCTCGGGATTCTCCTTGAGTCTTGGCATGGCAATTGGGACGCGTCTCCACGTGAGGCGGGAGACCCAGGGTCCCTTTCCACGTGCCACAGGGAACCTGGGACTCCTATCCATTTTCAAGAGGAGTCAGGCATCATCTCCTATGGATGCATTGATCTCCGCTGACCTCTCGAGTTTTCAAAGGATGTGAGGCCTCCGGTCGCGATGAGGCGGAGGACTAGGTCTTTCTCTGTCGTCTCCACAGGGGATTCAGACATCCCTTCGTCTTGGGAGATGCAAGACGAGCCTGCATTCAATTCACTGCAGGGATATCCGGCCTTACTTCGAGTCAGAGCATCTCGGTGTCCTTTCCACTTGAGGCAACAAACTCAGGGTCCCTCTCACATACCTGTAACTGAGAGAAGGCTCCTCTTGAGGTGCTTGTGAAAAGTTGGTATTCCTCTTGAGTCGAAGCCAGGGACTAATCTCTCATCTCGAGTTGATTTGGCATCCACTTAGCCCTTTCGTGTTGCTCCCGTGACCTCAGGATCCCTCTAGACTTGAGACAGTGATCTTGGGTTTTCTCTGGAGTGCCATCAAGGAAATCAAGGCTCCTTTCACGTTTGATGTGGAACACGGAATTGCTCTGCACGCAGTGCAGGGGAATCGGGTCTCATTTCGCGGCGAGGGGGAAGTCTGTTTGTTTTTCTCGAGTTGCGGCCGGAACCTGGGGTATATTCTCGAATTACGAAGGGGAGGGCCCTTCCAGAAACGTGTTCGTTCAGCGACGTCAGGACTCCTGCCTAGTTGCGAGGGACACATCGTCATTCTCCTCGAGTCTTGGCATGGCAATTGGGACGCGTATCCACGTGAGGAGGGAGACCCAGGGTCCCTTTCCACGTGCCACAGGGATCCTGGGACTCCTATCCATTTTCAAGAGGAGTCAGGCATCGTCTCCTTTGGAAGCATTGATCTACGTGGACCTCTCGAGATTTCAAAGGATGTGAGGCCTCCGGTCGTGATGAGGCGGAGGACTGGGTCTGTCTCTGTGGTCTCCCCAGCGGATTCAGACACCCCTTCGTCTTGGGAGATGCAAGACGAGCCTGCGTTCAATTCACTGCAGGGATATCCGGCCTTACTTCGAGTCAGAGCATCTCGGTGTCCATTCCACTTGAGGCCACAATTTCAGGGTCCCTCTCACATACCTGTAGCTGAGAGAAACCTCCTCTTGAGGTGCTTGTGGAAAGTTGGTATTCCTCTTGAGTCGAAGCCAGGGACTAAGCTCTCATCTTGAGTTGATTTGGGGTCCATGGAGCCCTTTCCTTTTGCTCCAGTGACCTCAGGATCCCTCTAGACTTGAGACAGTGATCTTGGGTTTTCTCTGGAGTGCCATCAAGGAAATCAAGGCTCCTTTCACGTTTGATGTAGAACACGGAATTGCTCTGCACGCAGTGCAGGGGAATCGGGCCTCATCTCGCGGCGAGGGGGAAGTCTCATTGTTTTTCTCGAGTTGCGGCCGGAACATGGGGTACATTCTCGAGTTACAACGGGGAGGGCCCTTCCAGACACGTGTTTGTTCAGGGACGTCAGGACTCCTTCCTAGGTGCGAGGGACACCTCGGGATTCTCCTCTAGTTTTGGCATGGCAATTGGGACGCGTCTCCACGTGAGGCGGGAGACGCAGGGTCCCTTTCCACGTGCCAAAGTGATCCTGGGACTCCTATCCATTTTCAGGAGGAGTCAGGCATCGTCTCCTTTGGAAGCATTGATCTCCGCATACCTCTCGAATTTCCAAAGATGTGAGGCCTCCGGTCGCGATGAGGCGGAGAACTAGGTCTTTCTCTGTGGTCTCCACAGCGGATTCAGACAACTCTTCGTCTTGGGAGATGCAAGACGAGCCTGCTTTCCATTCACTGCAGGGATATCCGCCCTTACTTCGAGTCAGAGCATCTCGGTTTCCATTCCACTTGAGGCCACAAACTCAGGGTCCCTCTCACATACATGTAGCTGAGATAAGCCTCCTCTTGAGGTGCTTATGGAAAGTTGGTATTCCTCTTGAGTCGAAGGCAGGGACTAAGCTCTCATCTCGAGTTGATTTGGGGTCCACGTAGCCCTTTCCTGTTGCGCCAGTGACCTCAGGATCCCTCTAGACTTGAGACAGTGATCTTGGGTTTCTCTGGAGTGCCATCAAGGAAATCAAGGCTCTTTCACGTTTGATGTGGAACACGGAATTGCTCTGCACGAAGTGCAGGGGAATCGGGCCTCATCTCGCGGCGAGGGGGAAGTCTCATGGTTTTTCTCGAGTTGCGGCTGGAACCTGGGGTATATTCTCGAGTTACGACGGGGAGGGCCCTTCCAGACACGTGTTTGTTCAGCGACGTCAGGACTCCTGCCTAGGTGCGAGGGACACCTCGGGATTCTCCTCGAGTCATGGCATGTCAATTGGGATGCGTCTCCAAGAGAGGCGGGAGACCCAGGGTCCCTTTTCACCTTCCACAGGGATCCTGGGACTCCTATCCATTTTCAAGAGGAGTCAGGCATCGTCTCCTTTGGAAGCATTGATCTCCGCACACCTCTCGAGTTTTCAAAGGATGTGATGTCTCCGGTCGCGATGAGGCTGAGGACTAGGTTTTTCTCTGTGGTCTCCACAGGGGATTCAGACATCCCTTCGTCTTAGGCAATGCAAGACGAGCCTGCATTCAATTCACTGCAGGGGTATCCGGCCTTACTTCGAGTCAGAGCATCTCGGTGTCCATTCCACTTGAGGCCACAAACTCAGGGTCCATCTCACATCCCTGTAGCTGAGAGAAGCCTCCTCTTGAGGTGCTTGTGGAAAGTTGGTATTCCTCTTGAGTCGAAGCCAGGGACTAAGCTCTCATCTCGAGTTGATTTGGGTTCCACGGAGCCCTTTCGTGTTGCTCCAGTGACCTCAGGATCCCTCTAGACTTGAGACATTGATCTTGGGTTTTCTCTGGAGTGCCATGAAGGAAATCAAGGCTCCTATCATGTTTGATGTGGAACACGGAATTGCTCTGCACGCAGTGCAGGGGAATTGGGCCTCATCTCGCGGCGAGGGGGAAGTCTCATGGTTTTTCTCGAGTTGCGGCCGGAACCTGGGGTATATTCTCGAGTTACGACGGGGAGGGCCCTTCCAGACACGTGTTTGTTCAGCGACGTCAGGACTGCTGCCGAGGTGCGAGGGACACCTCGGGATTCTCCTCGAGTCTTGGCATGGCAATTGGGACGCGTCTCCACCTGAGGCGGGAGACCCAGGGTCCCTTTCCACGTGCAACAGGGAACCTGGGACTCCTATCCATTTTCAGGAGGAGTCAGGCATCGTCTCCTTTGGAAGCATTGATCTCCGCTGACCTCTCGAGTTTTCAAAGAATGTGAGGCCACAGGTCGCGATGAGGCGGAGAACTACGTCTTTCTCTGTGGTCTCCACAGGGGATTCAGACATCCCTTCGTCTTGGGAGATGCAAGACGAGCCTGCATTCCATTCACTGCAGGAATATCTGGCCTTATTTCAAGTCAGAGCATCTCGGTGTCCATTCCACTTGAGGCCAAAACTCAGGGTCCCACTCACATACCTGTAGCTGAGAGAAGCCTCCTCTTGAGGTGCTTGTGGAAAGTTGGTATTCCTCTAGAGTCGAAGCCAGGGACTAAGCTCTCATCTCGAGTTGATTTGGCGTCCACAGAGGCCTTTCGTGTTGCTCCAGTGATCTCAGGATCCCTCTAGACTTGAGACATTGATCTTTGGTTTTCTCTGGAGTGCCATGAAGGAAATCAAGGCTCCTATCTTGTTTGATGTGGAACACGGAATTGCTCTGCATGCAGTGCAGGGGAATTGGGCCTCACCTCGCGGCGAGGGGGAAGTCTCATGGTTTTTCTCGAGTTGCGGCCGGAACATGGGGTATATTCTCGAGTTACGATGGGGAGGGCCCTTCCAGACACGTGTTTGTTCAGCGACGTCAGGACAGCTGCCGAGGTGCGAGGGACACCTCGGGATTCTTCTCGAGTCTTGGCATGGCAATTGGGACGCGTCTCCACCTGAGGCGGGAGACCCAGGGTCCCTTTCCACGTGCCACAGGGATCCTGGGACTCCTATCCATTTTCAGGAGGAGTCAGGCATCGTCTCCTTTGGAAGCATTGATCTCCGCACACCTCTCGAGTTTTCAAAGGATGTGAGGCCTCCGGACGCGATGAGGCGGAGGACTAGTTCTTTCTCTGTCGTCTCCACAGGGGATTCAGACATCCCTTCGTCTTGGGAGATGCAAGACGAGCCTGCATTCAATTCACTGCAGGGATATCCGGCCTTACTTCGAGTCAGAGCATCTCGGTGTCCATTCCACTTGAGGCCACAAACTCAGGGTCCCTCTCACATACCTGTAGCTGAGAGAAGCCTCCTCTTGAGGTGCTTGTGGAAAGTTGGTATTCCTCTTGAGTCGAAGCCAGGGACTAAGCTCTCATCTCGAGTTAATTTGGGGTCCACGGAGACCTTTCTTGTTGCTACAGTGACCTCAGGATCCCTCTAGACTTGAGACAGTGATCTTGGGTTTTCTCTGGTGTGCCATCAAGGAAATCAAGGCTCCTTTCCCGTTTGATGTGGAACACGGAATTGCTCTGCACGCAGTGCAGGGGAATCGGCCTCATCTCGCGGAGAGGGCGAAGTCTCATGGTTTTTATCGAGTTGCGGCCGGAACCTGGGGTATATTCTCGAGTTACGACGGGTAGGACCCTTCCAGACACGTGTTTGTTCAGCGACGTCACGACTCCTGCCTAGGTGCGAGGGACACCTCGGGATTCTCCGCGAGTCTTGGCATGGCAATTGGGACGCGTCTCCACGTGAGGCGGGAGACCCAGGGTCCCTTTCCACGTGCCACAGGGATCCTGGGACTCCTATCCATTTTCAAGAGTAGTCAGGCATCGTCTCCGTTGGAAGCATTGATCTCCGCTGACCTCTCGAGTTTTCAAAGAATGTGAGGCCACAGGTCGCGATGAGGCGGAGAAATACTTCTTTCTCTGTGGTCTCCACAGGGGATTCAGACATCCCTTCGTCTTGGGAGTTGCAAGACGAGCCTGCATTCAATTCACTGCAGGGATATCCGGCCTTATTTTGAGTCAGAGCATCTCGGTGTCCATTCCACTTGAGGCCAAAACTCAGGGTCGCTCTCACATACCTGTAGCTGAGAGAAGCCTCCTCTTGAGGTGCTTGTGGAAAGTTGGTATTCCTCTAGAGTCGAAGCCAGGGACTAAGCTCTCATCTCGAGTTGATTTGGCGTCCACGGAGGCCTTTCGTGTTGCTCCAGTGATCTCAGGATCCCTCTAGACTTGAGACATTGATCTTTGGTTTTCTCTGGAGTGCCATGAAGGAAATCAAGGCTCCTATCTTGTTTGATGTGGAACACGGAATTGCTCTGCACGCAGTGCAGGGGAATTGGGCCTCACCTCGCGGCGAGGGGGAAGTCTCATGGTTTTTCTCGAGTTACGGCCGGAACATGGGGTATATTCTCGAGTTACGACGGGGAGGGCCCTTCCAGACACGTGTTTGTTCAGCGACGTCCGGACTGCTGCCGAGGTGCGAGGGACACCTCGGGATTCTCCTCGAGTCTTGGCATGGCAATTGGGACGCGTCTCCATGTGAGGCGGGAGACCCAGAGTCCCTTTCCACGTGCCACAGGGATCCAGGGACTCCTATCCATTTTCAGGAGGAGTCAGGCATCGTCTCCTTTGGAAGCATTGATCTCCGCTGACCTCTCGAGTTTTCAAAGAATGTGAGGCCACAGGTCGCGATGAGGCGGAGAACTAGGTCTTTCTCTGTGGTCTCCACAGGGGATTCAGACATCCCTTCGTCTTGGGAGATGCAAGACGAGCCTGCATTCCATTCACTGCAGGAATATCCGGCCTTATTTCAAGTCAGAGCATCTCGGTGTCCATTCCACTTGAGGCCAAAACTCAGGGTCCCACTCACATACCTGTAGCTGAGAGAAGCCTCCTCTTGAGGTGCTTGTGGAAAGTTGGTATTCTTCTTGAGTCCAAGCCAGGGACTAAGCTCTCATCTCGAGTTGATTTGGGGTCCCGGAGCCCTTTCGTGTTGCTACAGTGACCTCAGGATCCCTCTAGACTTGACACAGTGATCTTGGGTTTTCTCTGGTGTGCCATCAAGGAAATCAAGGCTCCTTTCACGTTTGATGTGGAACACGGAATTGCTCTGCACGCAGTGCAGGGGAATCGGGCCTCATCTCGCGGCGAGGAGTAAGTCTCATGGTTTTTCTCGAGTTGCGGCCGGACCCTGGGGTATATTCTCGAGTTATGACGGGGAGGGCCTTTCCAGACACGTGTTTGTTCAGCGAAGTCAGGACTCCTGCCTAGGTGCGAGGGACCTCGGGATTCTCCTCGAGTCTTGGCATGGCAATTGGGACGCGTCTCCACGTGAGGCGGGAGACCCAGAGTCCCTTTCCACGTGCCACAGGGATCCTGGGACTCCTATCCATTTTCAAGAGGAGTCAGGCATCGTCTCCTTTGGAAGCACTGATCTCCGGGCACCTCTCGAGTTTTCAAAGGATGTGAGGCCTCCGGTCGCGATGAGGCGGCGGACTCGGTCTTTCTCTGTCGTCTCCACAGGGGATTCAGACATCCCTTCGTCTTGGGAGATGCAAGACGACCTGCATTCAATTCACTGTTGGGATATCCGGCCTTACTTCGAGTCAGAGCATCTCGGTGTCCATTCCACTTGAGGCCACAAACTCAGGGTCCCTCTCACATACCTGTAGCTGAGAGAAGCCTCCTCTTGAGGTGCTTGTGAAAAGTTGGTATTCCTCTTGAGTCGAAGCCAGGGAGTAAGCTCTCATCTCGATTTGATTTGGGGTCCACGGAGCTCTTTTGTGTTGCTCCAGTGACCTCAGGATCCCTCTAGACTTGAGACAGTGATCTTGGGTTTTCTCTGGAGTGCCATCAAGGAAATCAAGGCTCCTTTCACGTTTGATGTGGAACACGGAATTGCTCTGCACGCAGTGCAGGGGAATCGGGCCTCATCTCGCGGCGTTGGGGAAGTCTGATGGTTTTTCTCGTGTTGCGGCCGGAACTTGGGTATATTCTCGAGTTAAGACGGGGAGGGCCCTTCCAGACACGTGTTTGTTCAGCGACGTCAGGACTCCTGCCTAGGTGCGAGGGACACCTCGGGATTCTCCTCGAGTCTTGGCATGGCAATTGGGACGCGTCTCCACGTGAGGCGGGAGACCCAGGGTCCCTTTCCACGTGCCACAGGGATCCTGGGACTCCTATCCATTTTCAAGAGGAGTCAGGCATCGTCTCCTTTGGAAGCATTGATCTCCGCGGACCTCTCGAGTTTTCAAAGAATATGAGGCCTCCGGTCGCGAAGAGGCGGAGAACTCGGTCTTTCTCTGTGGTCTCCACAGGGGATTCAGACATCCCTTTGTCTTGGGAGATAGAAGACGAGCCTGCATTCAATTCACTGCAGGGATATCTGGCCTTACTTCGAGTCAGAGCATCTCGGTGTCCATTCCACTTGAGGCCACAAACTCAGGGTCCCTCTCACATACCTGTAGCTGAGAGAAGCCTCCTCTTGAGGTGCTTGTGGAAAGTTGGTATTCCTCTTGAGTCGAAGCCAGGGACTAAGCTCTCATCTCGAGTTGATGTGGGGTCCACAGAGACCTTTCGTGTTACTCCAGTGACCTCAGGATCCCTCTAGACTTGAGACAGTGATCTTGGGTTTTCTCTGGAGTGCCATCAAGGAAATCAAGGCTCCTTTCACGTTTGATGTGGAACAAGGAATTGCTCTGCACGCAGTGCAGGGGAATCGGGCCTCATCTCGCGGCGAGGGGGAAGTCTCATGGTTTTTCTCGAGTTGCGGCCGGAACCTGGGGTATATTCTCGAGTTACGATGGGGAGGGCCCTTCGAGACACGTGTTTGTTCAGCGACATCAGGACTCATGCCTAGGTGCAAGGGACACCTCGGGATTCTCCTCGAGTCTTGGCATGGCAATTGGGACGCGTCTCCACGTGAGGTGGGAGACCCAGGGTCCCTTTCCACGTGCCACAGGGATACTGGGACTCCTATCCATTTTCAAGAGGAGTCAGGCATCGTCTCCTTTGGAAGTATTGATCTCCGCGAACATCTCGAGTTTTTAAAGGATATGAGGCCTCCGGTTGCGTTGAGGCGGAGGACTAGGTCTTTCTCTGTGGTCTCCACAGGGGATTCAGACAACCCTTCGTCTTGGGAGATGCAAGAGGAGCCTGCATTCAATTCACTGCAGGGATATCCGGCCTTACTTCGAGTCAGAGCATCTCGGTGTCCATTCCACTTGAGGCCACAAACTCAGGGTCCCTCTCACATACCTGTAGCTGAGAGAAGCCTCCTCTTGAGGTGCTTGTGGAAAGTTGGTATTCCTCTTGAGTCGAAGCCAGGGACTAAGCTCTCATCTCGAGTTGATTTGGGGTCCACGAAGCCCTTTCGTGTTGCTCCAGTGACCTCAGGATCCCTATAGACTTGAGACAGTGATCTTGGGTTTTCTCTGGAGTGCCATCAAGGAAATCAAGGCTCCTTTCACGTTTGATGTGGAACACGGAATTGCTCTGCACGCAGTGCAGGGGAATCGGGCCTCGTGTCACGGTGAGGGGGAAGTCTCATGGTTTTTCTCGAGTTGCGGCCGGAACCTGGGGTATATTCTCGATTTACGACGGGGAGGGCCCTTCCAGACACGTGTTCATTCAGCGACGTCAGGACTCCTGCCTAGCTGCGAGGGACACCGCCGGATTCTCCTCGAGTCTTGGCATGGCAATTGGCACGCGTCTCCACGTGAGGCGGGAGACCCAGGGTCCCTCTCCACGTGCCACAGGGATCCTGGGACTCCTATTCATTTTCAACAGGAGTCAGGCATCGTCTCCTTTGGAAGCATTGATCTCCGCGGACCTCTCGAGCTTTCAAAGGATGTGAGGCCTCCGCTCGCGGTGAGGCGGAGAATTATGTCTTTCCCTGTGGTCTCCACAGGGGATTCAGACATCCCTTCCTCTTGGGAGATGCAAGACGAGCCTGCATTCAATTCATTGCAGGGATATCTGGCCTTACTTCGAGTCAGAGCATCTCGGTGTCCATTCGACTTGAGGCCACAAACTCAGGGTCCCTCTCACATACCTGTAGCTGAGAGAAGCCTCCTCTTGAGGTGCTTGTGGAAAGTTGGTATTCCTCTTGAGTCGAAGCCATGGACTAAGCTCTCATCTCGAGTTGATGTGGGGTCCACGGAGCCCTTTCCTGTTGCTCCAGTGACCTCAGGATCCCTCTAGACTTGAGACAGTGATCTTGGGTTTTCTCTGGAGTGCCATCAAGGAAATCAAGGCTCCTTTCACGTTTGATGTGGAACACGGAATTGCTCTGCACGCAGTGCAGGGGAATCCGGCCTCATCTCGCGGCGAGGGGGAAGTCTCATGGTTTTTCTCGAGTTGCGGCCGGAACCTGGGATATATTCTCGAGTTACGACGGGGAGGGCCCTTCGAGACACGTGTTTGTTCAGCGACATCAGGACTCCTGCCTAGGTGCAAGGGACACCTCGGGATTCTCCTCGAGTCTTGGCATGGCAATTGGGACCCGTCTCCACGTGAGGCGGGAGACCCAGGGTCCCTTTCCACGTGCCACAGGGATCCTGGGACTCCTATCCATTTTCAAGACGAGTCAGGCATCGGCTCCTTTGGAAGCATTGATCTCCGCGCACCTCTCGAATTTTCAAAGGATGTGAGGCCTCTGGTCGCGATGAGGCGGGGGACTAGGTCTTTCTCTGTGGTTTCCACAGGGGATTCAGACATCCCTTCGTCTTGGGAGATGCAAGACGAGCCTGCATTCAATTCACTATTGGGATATCCGGCCTTACTTCGAGTCAGAGCATCTAGGTGTCCATTCCACTTGATGCCACAAACTCAGGGTCCCTCTCACATACCTGTAGCTGAGAGAAGCCTCCTCTTGAGGTGCCTGTGGAAAGTTGGTATTACTCTTGAGTCGAGGCCAGGGACTAAGCTCTCATCTCGAGTTGATTTGGGGTCCACGGAGACCTTTCGTGTTGCTCCAGTGACCTCAGGATCCCTCTAGACTTGAGACAGTGATCTTGGGTTTTCTCTGGAGTGCCATCAAGGAAATCAAGGCTCCTTTCAATTTTGATGTCGAACACGGAATTGCTCTGCACGCAGTGCAGGGGAATTGGGCCTCATCTCGCGGCGAAGGGGAAGTCTCATGGTTTTTCTCTAGTTGCGGCCGGAACCTGGGGTATATTCGAGAGTTACGACGGGGAGGGCCCTTCCAGACACGTGTTGTTCAGCGACGTCAGGACTCCTGCCTAGGTGCGAGGTACACCTCGGGATTCTCCTCGAGTCTTGGCATGGCAATTGGGACCCGTCTCCACGTGAGGCGGGAGACCCAGTGTCCCTTTCCACGTGCCACAGGGATCCCGGGACTCCTATCCATTTTCAAGAGGAGTCAGGCATCGTCTCCTTGGAAGCATTGATCTCCGCAGACATCTCGAATTTTCAAAGGATTTGAGGCCTCCGGTCGCGATGAGGCAGAGGACTAGGTCTTTCTCTGTCGTCTCCACAGGGCATTCAGACATCCCTTCGTCTTGGGAGATGCAAGACGAGCCTGCATTCAATTCACTGCAGGGATATCCAGCCTTACTTCGAGTCAGAGCATCTCGGTGTCCATTACACTTGAGGCCACAAACTCAGGGTCCCTCTCACATACCTGTAGCTGAGAGAAGCCTCCTCTTGAGGTGCTTATGGAAAGTTGGTATTCCTCTTGAGTCGAGGCCAGGGACTAAGCTCTCATCGCGAGTTGATTTGGGGTCCACGGAGCCCTTTCGTGTTGCTACAGTGACCTCAGGATCCCTCTAGACTTGAGACAGTGATCTTGGGTTTTCTCTGGGGTGCCATCAAGGAAATCAAGGCTCCTTTCATGTTTGATGTCTACACGGAATTGCTCTGCACACAGTGCATGGGAATCGGGCCTCATCTCGCGACAAGGCGGATGTCTCATTGTTTTTCTGAAGTTACGGTCGGAACCTATGGAATATTCTCGAGTTACGACGGGGAGGGCCCTTCCAGACACGTGTTTGTTCAGCGACGTCAGGACTCCTGCCTAGGTGCGAGGGACACCTCGGGAATCTCCTCGAGTCTTGGCATGCTAATTGGGACGCGTCTCCACGTGAGGCGGGAGACCCAGGGTCCCTTTCCACGTGCCACAGGGATCCTGGGACTCCTATCCATTTTCAAGAAGAGTCAGGCATCGTCTCCTTTGGAAGCATTGATCTCCGCAGACCTCTTGAGTTTTCAAAGGATGGGAGGCCTCCGGTCTCGAGGCGGAGAACTAGGTCTTTCTCTGTGGTCTCCACAGGGGATTCAGACATCCCTTCGTCTTGGGAGATGCAAGACGAGCCTGCTTTCAATTCACTGCAGGGATATCCGGCCTTACTTCGAGTCAGAGCATCTCCGTGTCCATTCCACTTGAGGCCACAAACTCAGGGTCCCTCTCACATACCTGTAGCTGAGAGAAGCCTCATCTTGAGGTGCTTGTGGAAATTGGTATTCCTCTTGAGTCGAAGCCAGGGACTAAGCTGTCATCTCGAGTTGATTTGGGGTCCACGGAGCCCTTTCGTGTTGCTCCAGTGACCTCAGGATCCCTCTAGACTTGAGACAGTGATCTTGTGTTTTCTCTGGAGTGCCATCAAGGAAATCAAGGCTCCTTTCAGCTTTGATGTCGAACACGGAATTGCTCTGCACGCACTGCAGGGGAATCGGGCCTCATCTCGCGGCGAGGGGGAAGTCTCATGGTTTTTCTCGAGTTGCGGCCGGAACCTCGGTTATATTCTCGAGTTACGACTGGGAGGGCCCTTCCAGACACGTGTTTGTTCAGCGACGTCAGGACTCCTGCCTAGGTGCGAGGGACACCTCGGGATTCTCCTCGAGTCTTGGCATGGCAATTGGGACGCGTCTCCACGTGAGGCGGGAGACCCAGGGTCCCTTTCCACGTGCCACAGGGATCCTGGGACACCTATCCATTTTCAAGAGGAGTCAGGCATCGTCTCCTTTGGAAGCATTGATCTCCGCGGACCTCTCGAGTTTTCAAAGGATGTGAGGCCTCCGGTCGCGATGAGGCGGAGAATTACGTCTTTCTCTGTGGTCTCCACAGGGGATTCACACATCCCTTCGTCTTGGGAGATGCAAGACGAGCCTGCATTCAATTCACTATTGGGATATCCGGCCTTACTTCGAGTCAGAGCATCTCGGTGTCCATTCCACTTGATGCCACAAACTCAGGGTCCCTCTCACATACCTGTAGCTGAGAGAAGCCTCCTCTTGAGGTGCTTGTGGAAAGTTGGTATTCCTCTTGAGTCGAGGCCAGGGACTAAGCTCTCATCTCGAGTTGATTTGGGGTCCATGGAGACCTTTCGTGTTGCTCCAGAGACCTCAGGATCCCTCTAGACTTGAGACAGTGATCTTGGGTTTTCTCTGGAGTGCCATCAAGGAAATCAAGGCTCCTTTCACTTTTGATGTCGAACACGGAATTGCTCTGCACGCAGTGCAGGGGAATTGGGCCTCATCTCGCGGCGAAGGGGAAGTCTCATGGTTTTTCTCAAGTTGCGGCCGGAACCTGGGGTATATTCGAGAGTTACGACGGGGAGGGCCCTTCCAACACGTGTTGTTCAGCGACGTCAGGACTCCTGCCTATGTGCGAGGTACACCTCGGGATTCTCCTCGAGTCTTGGCATGGCAATTGGGACGCGTCTCCAAGTGAGGCGGGAGACCCAGTGTCCCTTTCCACGTGCCACAGGGATCCCGGGACTCCTATCCATTTTCAAGAGGAGTCAGGCATCGTCTCCTTTGAAAGCATTGATCTCCGCAGACATCTCGAATTTTCAAAGGATGTGAGGCCTCCGGTCGCGATGAGGCGGAGGACTAGGTCTTTCTCTGTCGTCTCCACAGGGCATTCAGACATCCCTTCGTCTTGGGAGATGCAAGACGAGCCTGCATTCAATTCACTGCAGGGATATCCGGCCTTACTTCGAGTCAGAGCATCTCGGTGTCCATTACACTTGAGGCCACAAATTCAGGGTCACTCTCACATACCTGTAGCTGAGAGAAGCCTCCTCTTGAGGTGCTTATGGAAAGTTGGTATTCCTCTTGAGTCGAAGCCAGGGACTAAGCTCTCATCTCGAGTTGATTTGGGGTCCACGGAGCCCTTTCTTGTTGCTCCAGTGACCTCAGGATCCCTCTAGACTTGAGACAGTGATCTTGGGTTTTCTCTGGGGTGCCATCAAGGAAATCAAGGCTCCTTTCAAGTTTGATGTGGAACACGGAATTGCTCTGCACACAGTGCATGGGAATCGGGCCTCATCTCGCGGCAAGGGGGATGTCTCATTGTTTTTCTGAAGTTACGGTCGGAACCCAGGGAATATTCTCGAGTTACGACGGGGAGGGCCCTTCCAGACACGTGTTTGTTCAGCGACGTCAGGACTCCTGCCTAGGAGCGAGGGACACCTCGGGAATCTCCTCGAGTCTTGGCATGGTAATTGGGATGCGTCTCCACGTGAGGCGGGAGACCCAGTGTCCCTTTCCACGTGCCACAGGGATCCTGGGACTCCTATCCATTTTCAAGAAGAGTCAGGCATCGTCTCCTTTGGAAGCATTGATCTCCGCGGACCTCTCGACTTTTCAAAGGATGGGAGGCCTCCGGTCTCGATGAGGCGGAGAACTAGGTCTTTCTCTGTGGTTTCCCCAGGTGATTCAGACATCCCTTCGTCTTGGGAGATGCAAGACGAGCCTGCATTCAATTCATTGCAGGGATATCCGGCCTTACTTCGAGTCAGAGCATCTCCGTGTCCATTCCACTTGAGGCCACAAACTCAGGGTCCCTCTCACATACCTGTAGCTGAGAGAAGCCTCATCTTGAGGTGCTTGTGGAAATTGGTATTCCTCTTGAGTCGAAGCCAGGGACTAAGCTCTCATCTCAAGTTGATTTGGGGTCTACGGAGCCATTTCCTGTTGCTCCAGTGACCTCAGGATCCCTCTAGACTTGAGACAGTGATCTTGGGTTTTCTCTGAAGTGCCATCAAGGAAATCAAGGCTCCTTTCACGTTTGATTTGGAACACGGAATTGCTCTGCATGCAGTGCAGGGGAATCGGGCCTCATGTCGCGGCGAGGGGGAAGTCTCATGGTTTTTCTCGAGTTGCGGCCGGAACCTGGGGTATATTCTCGATTTACGACGGGGAGAGCCCTTCCAGACACGTGTTTGTTCAGCGACGTCAGGACTCCTGCCTAGGTGCGAGGGACACCTCGGGATTCTCCACGAGTCTTGGCAAGGCAACTGGGACGCGTCTCCACGTGAGGCGGGAGACCCAGGGTCCCTTTACACGTGCCACAGGGATCCTGGGACACCTATCCATTTTCAAGAGGAGTCAGGCTTCGTCTCCTTTGGAAGCACTGATCTCCGCGGACCTCTCGAGTTTTCAAAGGATGTGAGGCCTCCGGTCGCGATGAGGCGGAGAATTAGGTTTTTCTCTGTGGTCTCCACAGGGGATTCAGACATCCCTTCGTCTTGGGAGATGCAAGACGAGCCTGCATTCAATTCACTATTCGGATATCCGGCCTTACTTCGAGTCAGAGCATCTCGGTGTCCATTCCACTTGATGCCACAAACTCAGGGTCCCTCTCACATACCTGTAGCTGAGAGAAGCCTCCTCTTGAGGTGCTTGTGGAAAGTTGGTATTCCTCTTGAGTCGAGGCCAGGGACTAAGCTCTCATCTCGAGTTGATTTGGGGTCCATGGAGACCTTTCGTGTTGCTCCAGAGACCTCAGGATCCCTCTAGACTTGAGACAGTGATCTTGGGTTTTCTCTGGAGTGCCATCAAGGAAATCAAGGCTCCTTTCACTTTTGATGTCGAACACGGAATTGCTCTGCACGCAGTGCAGGGGAATTGGGCCTCATCTCGCGGCGAAGGGGAAGTCTCATGGTTTTTCTCAAGTTGCGGCCGGAACCTGGGGTATATTCGAGAGTTACGACGGGGAGGGCCCTTCCAACACGTGTTGTTCAGCGACGTCAGGACTCCTGCCTATGTGCGAGGTACACCTCGGGATTCTCCTCGAGTCTTGGCATGGCAATTGGGACGCGTCTCCAAGTGAGGCGGGAGACCCAGTGTCCCTTTCCACGTGCCACAGGGATCCCGGGACTCCTATCCATTTTCAAGAGGAGTCAGGCATCGTCTCCTTTGAAAGCATTGATCTCCGCAGACATCTCGAATTTTCAAAGGATGTGAGGCCTCCGGTCGCGATGAGGCGGAGGACTAGGTCTTTCTCTGTCGTCTCCACAGGGCATTCAGACATCCCTTCGTCTTGGGAGATGCAAGACGAGCCTGCATTCAATTCACTGCAGGGATATCCGGCCTTACTTCGAGTCAGAGCATCTCGGTGTCCATTACACTTGAGGCCACAAATTCAGGGTCACTCTCACATACCTGTAGCTGAGAGAAGCCTCCTCTTGAGGTGCTTATGGAAAGTTGGTATTCCTCTTGAGTCGAAGCCAGGGACTAAGCTCTCATCTCGAGTTGATTTGGTGTCCACGGAGCCCTTTCTTGTGGCTCCAGTGACCTCAGGATCCCTCTAGACTTGAGACAGTGTTCTTGGGTTTTCTCTGGGGTGCCATCAAGGAAATCAAGGCTCCTTTCAAGTTTGATGTGGAACACGGAATTGCTCTGCACACAGTGCATGGGAATCGGGCCTCATCTCGCGGCAAGGGGGATGTCTCATTGTTTTTCTGAAGTTACGGTCGGAACCCAGGGAATATTCTCGAGTTACGACGGGGAGGGCCCTTCCAGACACGTGTTTGTTCAGCGACGTCAGGACTCCTGCCTAGGTGCGAGGGACACCTCGGGAATCTCCTCGAGTCTTGGCATGGTAATTGGGATGCGTCTCCACGTGAGGCGGGAGACCCAGTGTCCCTTTCCACGTGCCACAGGGATCCTGGGACTCCTATCCATTTTCAAGAAGAGTCAGGCATCGTCTCCTTTGGAAGCATTGATCTCCTCGGACCTCTCGACTTTTCAAAGGATGGGAGGCCTCCGGTCTCGATGAGGCGGAGAACTAGGTCTTTCTCTGTGGTTTCCCCAGGTGATTCAGACATCCCTTCGTCTTGGGAGATGCAAGACGAGCCTGCATTCAATTCATTGCAGGGATATCCGGCCTTACTTCGAGTCAGAGCATCTCCGTGTCCATTCCACTTGAGGCCACAAACTCAGGGTCCCTCTCACATACCTGTAGCTGAGAGAAGCCTCATCTTGAGGTGCTTGTGGAAATTGGTATTCCTCTTGAGTCGAAGCCAGGGACTAAGCTCTCATCTCAAGTTGATTTGGGGTCTACGGAGCCCTTTCCTGTTGCTCCAGTGACCTCAGGATCCCTCTAGACTTGAGACAGTGATCTTGGGTTTTCTCTGGAGTGCCATCAAGGAAATCAAGGCTCCTTTCACGTTTGATTTGAAACACGGAATTGCTCTGCATGCAGTGCAGGGGAATCGGGCCTCATGTTGCGGCGAGGGGGAAGTCTCATGGTTTTTCTCGAGTTGCGGCCGGAACCTGGGGTATATTCTCGATTTACGACGGGGAGAGCACTTCCAGACACGGGTTTGTTCAGCGACGTCAGGACTCCTGCCTAGGTGCGAGGGACACCTCGGGATTCTCCACGAGTCTTGGCAAGGCAACTGGGACGCGTCTCCACGTGAGGCGGGAGACCCAGGGTCCCTTTCCACGTGCCACAGGGATCCTGGGACTCCTATCCATTTTAAAGAAGAGTCAGGCATCATCTCCTTTGGAAGCATTGATCTCCGCGGACCTCTCGAGTTTTAAAAGGATGTGAGGCCTCCGCTCGCGGTGAGGCGGAGAACTAGGTCTTTCTCTGTGGTCTCCACAGGGGATTCAGACATCCCTTCGTCTTGGGAGATGCAAGACGAGCCTGCTTTCAATTCACTGCAGGGATATCCGGCCTTACTTCGAGTCAGAGCATCTCCGTGTCCATTCCACTTGAGGCCACAAACTCAGGGTCCCTCTCACATACCTGTAGCTGAGAGAAGCCTCCTCTTGAGGTGCTTGTGGAAAGTTGGTATTCCTCTTGAGTCGAGGCCAGGGACTAAGCTCTCATCTCGAGTTGATTTGGGGTCCACGGAGACCTTTCGTGTTGCTCCAGAGACCTCAGGATCCCTCTAGACTTGAGACAGTGATCTTGGGTTTTCTCTGGAGTGCCATCAAGGAAATCAAGGCTCCTTTCACTTTTGATGTCGAACACGGAATTGCTCTGCATGCAGTGCAGGGGAATTGGGCCTCATCTCGCTGCGAAGGGGAAGTCTCATGGTTTTTCTCAAGTTGCGGCCGGAACCTGGGGTATATTCGAGAGTTACGACGGGGAGGGCCCTTCCAGACACGTGTTGTTCAGCGACGTCAGGACTCCTGCCTAGGTGCGAGGTACACCTCGGGATTCTCCTCGAGTCTTGGCATGGCAATTGGCACCCGCCTCCACGTGAGGCGGGAGACCCAGTGTCCCTTTCCACGTGCCACAGGGATCCCGGGACTCCTATCCATTTTCAAGAGGAGTCAGGCATCGTCTCCTTTGGAAGCATTGATCTCCGCAGACATCTCGAATTTTCAAAGATGTGAGGCCTCCAGTCGCGATGAGGCGGAGGACTAGGTCTTTCTCTGTCGTCTCCACAGGGCATTCAGACATCCCTTCGTCTTGGGAGATGCAAGACGAGCCTGCATTCAATTCACTGCAGGGATATCCAGCCTTACTTCGAGTCAGAGCATCTCGGTGTCCATTACACTCGAGGCCACAAATTCAGGGTCACTCTCACATACCTGTAGCTGAGAGAAGCCTCCTCTTGAGGTGCTTATGGAAAGTTGGTATTCCTCTTGAGTCGAAGCCAGGGACTAAGCTCTCATCTCGAGTTGATTTGGGGTCCACGGAGCCCTTTCTTGTTGCTCCAGTGACCTCAGGATCCCTCTAGACTTGAGAAAGTGATCTTGGGTTTTCTCTGGGGTGCCATCAAGGAAATCAAGGCTCCTTTCAAGTTTGATGTGGAACACAGAATTGCTCTGCACACAGTGCATGGGAATCGGGCCTCATCTCGCGGCAAGGGGGATGTCTCATTGTTTTTCTGAAGTTACGGTCGGAACCTAGGGAATATTCTCGAGTTACGACGGGGAGGGCCCTTCCAGACACGTGTTTGTTCAGCGACGTCAGGACTCCTGCCTAGGTGCGAGAGATACCTCGGGAATCTCCTCGAGTCTTGACATGCTAATTGGGACGCGTCTCCACGTGAGGCGGGAGACCCAGTGTCCCTTTCCACGTGCCACAGGGATCCTGGGACTCCTATCCATTTTCAAGAAGAGTCAGGCATCGTCTCCTTTGGAAGCATTGATCTCCGCGGACCTCTCGAGTTTTCAAAGGATGGGAGTCCTCCGGTCTCGATGAGGCGGAGAAATAGGTCTTTCTCTGTCGTCTCCACAGGGGATTCAGACATCCCTTCGTCTTGGGAGATGCAAGACGAGCCTCATTCAATTCACTGCAGGGATATCCGGCCTTACTTCGAGTCAGAGCATCTCGGTGTCCATTCCACTTGAGGCCACAAACTCAGGGGCCCTCTCACATACCTGTAGCTGAGAGAAGCCTCCTCTTGAGGTGCTTGTGGAAAGTTGGTATTCCTCTTGCGTCGAAGCCAGGGACTAAGTTCTCATCTCGAGTTGATTTGGGGTCCACGGAGCCCTTTCTTGTTGCTCCAGTGACCTCAGGATCCCTCTAGACTTGAGACAGTGATCTTGGGTTTTCTCTGGAGTGCCATCAAGGAAATCAAGGCTCCTTTCACTTTTGATGTCGAACACGGAATTGCTCTGCACGCAGTACAGGGGAATCGGGCCTCATCTCGCCGTGAGGGGGAAGTCTCATGGTTTTTCTCGAGTTCGGCCGGAACCTGGGGTATATTCTCGAGTTACGACGGGGAGGGCCCTTCCAGACACGTGTTTGTTCAGCGACGTCAGGACTCCTGCCTAGGTGCGAGGGACACCTCGGGATTCTCCTCGAGTCTTGGCATGGCAATTGTGACGCGTCTCCACATGAGGCGGGAGACCCAGTGTCCTTTTCCACGTGCCACAGTGATCCTGGGACTCCTATGCATTTTCAAGAGGAGTCAGGCATCGTCTCCTTTGGAAGCATTGATCTCTGCAGACCTCTCGAGTTTTCAAAGGATATGAGGCCTCCGGTCATGATGAGGCGGAGGAATAGGTTTTTCTCTGTGGTCTCCACAGGGGATTCAGACATCCCTTCGTCTTGGGAGATGCAAGACGAGCCTGCATTCAATTCACTGCAGGGATATCCGGACTTACTTCGAGTTAGAGCATCTCGGTGTCCATTGCACTTGAGGCCACAAACTCAGGGTCCCTCTCACATACCTGTAGCTGAGAGAAGCCTCCTCTTGAGGTGCTTGTGGAAAGTTGGTATTCCTCTTGAGTCGAAGCCAGGGACTAAGCTCTCATCTCGAGTTGATTTGGGGTCCACGGAGCCCTTTCATGTTACTCCAGTGACCTCAGGATCCCTCTAGACTTGAGACAGTGATCTTGGGTTTTCTCTGGAGTGCCATCAAGGAAATCAAGGCTCCTTTCACGTTTGATGTGGAACACGGAATTGCTCTGCACGCAGTGCAGGGGAATCGGGCCTCATCTCGCGGCAAGGGGGAAGTCTCATGGTTTTTCTCGAGTTGCGGCCGGAATCTGGGGTATATTCTCGAGTTACGACGGGGAGGTCCCTTCCAGACACGTGTTTGTTCAGCGACGTCAGGACTCCTGCCTAGGTGCGAGGGACACCTCGGGATTCTCCTCGAGTCTTGGCATGGCAATTGGGACGCGTCTCCACGTGAGGCGGGAGACTCAGGGTCCCTTTCCACGTGCCACAGGGATCCTGGGACTCCTATCCATTTTCAAGAGGAGTCAGGCATCGTCTCCTTTGGAAGCATTGATCTCCGCAGACCTCTCGAATTTTCAAAGGATGTGAGGCCTCCTGTCGCGATGAGGCGGGGGACTAGGTCTTTCTCTGTGGTCTCCACAGCGGATTCAGACATCTCTTCATCTTGGGAGATGCAAGACGAGCCTGCATTCACTTCACTGCAGGGATATCCGGCCTTACTTCAAGTCAGAGCATCTCGTTGTCCATTCCACTTGAGGCCACAAACACAGGGTCCCTCTCACATAACTGTAGCTGAGAGAAGCCTCCTCTTGAGGTGCTTGTGGAAAGTTGGTATTCCTCTTGAGTCGAAGCCAGGGACTAAGCTCTCATCTCGAGTTGATTTGGGGTCCACGGAGCCCTTTCCTGTTGCTCCAGTGACCTCAGGATCCCTCTAGACTTGAGACAGTGATCTTGGGTTTTCTCTGGAGTGCCATCAAGGAAATCAAGGCTCCTTTCAATTTTGATGTCGAACCCGGAATTGCTCTGCACGCAGTACAGGGGAATCGGGCCTCATCTCGCCGTGAGGGGGAAGTCTCATGGTTTTTCTGGAGTTGCGTCCGGAACCAGGGGTATATTCTCGAGTTACGACGGGGAGGGCCCTTCCAGACACGTGTTTGTTCAGCAACGTCAGGACTCCTGCCTAGGTGCGAGGGACACCTCAGGATTCTCCTCGAGTCTTGGCATGGCAATTGGGACGTGTCTCCACGTGAGGCAGGAGACCCAGGGTCCCTTTCCACGTGCCACAGTGATCCTGGGACTCCTATGCATTTTCAAAAGGAGTCAGGCATCGTCTCCTTTTGAAGCATTGATCTCTGCAGACCTCTCGAGTTTTCAAAGGATATGAGGCCTCCGGTCACGAAGAGGCGGAGGACTAGGTCTTTCTCTGTGGTCTCCACAGGGGATTCAGACATCCCTTCGTCTTGGGAGATGCAAGACGAGCCTGCATTCAATTCACTGCAGGGATATCCGGCCTTACTTCGAGTCAGAGCATCTCAGTGTCCATTGCACTTGAGGCCACAAACTCAGGGTCCCTCTCACATACCTGTAGCTGAGAGAAACCTCCTCTTGAGGTGCTTGTGGAAAGTTGGTATTCCTCTTGAGTCAAAGCTAGGGACTAAGCTCTCATCTCGAGTTGATTTGGGGTCCACGGAGTCCTTTCGTGTTGCTACAGTGACCTAAGGCTCCCTCTAGACTTGAGACAGTGATCTTGGGTTTTCTCTGGAGTGCCATCAAGGAAATCAAGGCTCCTTTCACTTTTGATGTGCAACATGGAATTGCTCTGCATGCAGTGCAGGGGAATCGGGCCTCAACTCGTGGCTAGGGGGAAATCTCATGGTTTTTCTCGAGTTGTGGCCCGAACCTGGGGTATATTCTCGAGTTACGACGGGGAGGGCCCTTCCAGACACGTGTTTGTTCAGCGACATCAGGACTCCTGCCTAGGTGCGAGGGATACCTCGGGATTCTCCTCGAGTCTTGGCATGGCGATTTGGACGCGTCTCCACGTGAGGCGGGAGACCCAGGGTCCTTTTCCACATGCCACAGGGATCCTGGGACTCCTATCCATTTTCAAGAGGAGTCAGGCATCCTCTCCTTTGGAAGCATTGATCTCCGCGGACCTCTCGAGTTTTCAAAGGATGTGAGGCCTCCGGTCGCGATGAGGCAGAGAACTCGGTCTTTCTCTGTGGTCTCCACAGGGGATTCAGACATCGCTTCGTCTTGGGAGATGCAAGACGAGCCTGCATTCAATTCCCTGCAGGGATATCCGGCCTTACTTCGAGTCAGAGCATCTCGGTGTCCATTCCACTTGAGGCCACAAACTCAGGGTCTCTCTCACATACCTGTAGCTGAGAGAAGCCTCCTCTTGAGGTACTTGTGGAAAGTTGGTATTCCTCTTGAGTCGAAGCCAGGGACTAAGCTCTCATCTCGAGTTGATTTGGGGTCCACGGAGCCCTTTCGTGTTGCTCCAGTGACCTCAGGATCCCTCTAGACTTGAGACAGTGATCTTGAGTTTTCTCTGGAGTGCCATCAAGGAAATCAAGGCTCCTTTCACGTTTGATGTGGAACACGGAATTGCTCTGCACGCAGTGCAGGGGAATCGAGCCTCATCTCGCGGCGAGGGGAATGTCTCATGGTTTTTCTCAAGTTGCGGCCGAAACCTGGGGTATATTCTCGAGTTACGACGCGGAGGGCCCTTCCAGACACGTGTTTGTTCAGCGACGTCAGGACTCCTGCCTAGGTGCGAGGGACACCTCGGGATTCTCCTCGAGTCTTGGCATGGCAATTGGGACGCGTCTCCACGTGACGAAGGAGACCCAGGGTCCCTTTCCACGTGCCACAGGGATCCTGGGTCTCCGATCCATTTTCAAGAGGAATCAGGCATCGTCTCCTTTGGAAGCATTGATCTCCGCGGACCTCTCGAGTTCTCAAAGGATGTGAGGCCTCCGCTCGCGATGAGGCGGAGAACTCGGTCTTTCTCTGTGGTCTCCACAGGGGATTCAGACTTCCCTTCGTCTTGGGAGATGCAAGACGGGCCTGCATTCAATTCACTGCAGGGATATCCGGCCTGACTTAGAGTCAGAGCATCTCGGTGTCCATTCCACTTGAGCCCACAAACTCAGGGTCCCTCTCACATACCCGTAGCTGAGAGAAGCCTCCCCTTGAGGTGCATGTGGAAAGTTGGTATTCCTCTTGAGTCGAAGCCAGGGACTAAGCTCTCATCTCGAGTTGATTTGGGGTCCACGGAGCCCTTTCGTGTTGCTCCAGTGACCTCAGGATCCCTCTAGACTTGAGACAGTGATCTTGGGTTTTCTCTGGAGTGCCATCAAGGAAATCAAGGCTCCTTTCACGTTTCATGTGGAACACGGAATTGTTCTGCACGCAGTGCAGGGGAATCGGGTCTCATCTCGAGGCTAGGGGGAAGTCTCATGGTTTTTCTCGAGTTGCGGCCGGAACCTGGGATATATTCGAGAGTTACGACGGGGAGGGCCCTTCCAGACACGTGTTTGTTTAGCGACGTCAGGGCTCCTGCCTAGGTGCGAGGGACACCTCGGGATTCTCCTCGAGTCTTGGCATGGCAATTGGGATGCGTCTCCACGTGAGGCATGAAACCCAGTGTCCCTTTCCACGTGCCACAGGGATCCTGGGACTCCTATCCATTTTCAAGTGGAGTCGGGCATCGTCTCCTTTGGAAGCATTGATCTCTGCAGACCTCTCGAGTTTTCAAAGGATGTGAGGCCTCCGCTCGCGATGAGGCGGAGAATTAGGTTTTTCTCTGTGGTCTCCACAGGGGATTCAGACATCCCTTCGTCTTGGGAGATGCAAGACGAGCCTGCATTCAATTCACTGCAGGGATATCCGGCCTTACGTCGAGTCAGAGCATCTCGGTGTCCATTCCACTTGAGGCCACAAACTCGGGGTCCCTCAAATATACCTGTAGCTGAGAGAAGCCTCTTCTTGAGGTGCTTGTGGAAAGTTGGTATTCCTCTTGAGTCTAAACCAGGGACTAAGCTCTCATCTCAAGTTGATTTCGGTCCACGGAGCCCTTTCCTGTTGGTCCAGTGACCTCAGGATCCGTCTAGACTTGAGACAGTGATCTTGGGTTTTCTCTGGTGTGCCATCAAGGAAATCAAGGCTCCTTTCACGTTTGATGTGGAACACGGAATTGCTCTGCATGAAGTGCAGGGGAATCGGGCCTCAACTCGCAGCGAGGGGGAACTCTCATGGTTTTTCTCGAGTTGCGGTCCAAACCTGGGATATACTCTCGAGTTACGACGGGGAGGGCCCTTCCAGACACGTGTTTGTTCAGCGACGTCAGGACTCCTGCCTAGGTGCGAGGGACACCTCGGGATTCTCCACGAGTCTTGGCATGGCAATTTGGACGCTTCTCCACGTGAGGCGGGAGACCCAGGGTCCCTTTCCACGTGCCACAGGGATCCTGGGACTCCTATCCATTTTCAAGAGGAGTCAGGCATCGTCTCCTTTGGAAGCATTGATCTCCGCGGACCTCTCGAGTTTTCAAAGGATGTGAGACCTCCGGTCGCGATGAGGCGTAGAACTCGGTCTTTCTCTGTGGTCTCCACAGGGGATTCAGACATCCCTTCGTCTTGGGAGATGCAAGACGAGCCTGCATTCAATTCACTGCAGGGATATCCGGCCTTATTTAGAGTCAGAGCATCTCGGTGTCCATTCCACTTGAGGCCACAAACTCAGGGTCCCTCTCACATACCTGTAGCTGAGAGAAGCCTCCCCTTGAGGTGCTTTTGGAAAATTGTTATTCCTCTTGAGTCGAAGCCAGGGACTAAGATTTCATCTCGAGTTGATTTGGGGTCCACGGAGAACTTTCCTTTTGCTCCAGTGACCTCAGGATCCCTCTAGACTTGAGACAGTGATCTTGGGTTTTCTCTGGAGTGCCATCAAGGAAATCAAGGCTCCTTTCACTTTTGATGTGGAACACGGAATTGCTCTGCACGCAGGGCAGGGGAATCGGGCCTCATCTCGTGGCGAGGGGGAAGTCTCATGGTTTTTCTCGAGTTGCGGCCGGAACCTTGGGTATATTCTCGAGTTACGACGGGGAGGTCCCTTTCAGACACTTGTTTGTTCAGCGACGTCAGGACTCCTGCCTAGTTGCGAGGGACACCTCGGGATTCTCCTCGAGTCTTGGCATGGCAATTGGGATGTGTCTCCACGTGAGGCATGAGACCCAGGGTCCCTTTCCACGTGCCACAGGGATCCTGGGACTCCTATCCATTTTCAAGAGAAGTCAGGCATCTTCTCCTTTGGAAGCATTGATCTCCGCTGACCTCTCGAGTTTTCAAAGGATGTGAGGCCTCCGGTCGCGATGAGGCGGAGAACTCGGTCTTTCTCTGTGGTCTCCACAGGGGATTCAGACATCCCTTCGTCTTGGGAGATGCACGACGAGCCTGCATTCAATTCACTGCAGGGATATCCGGCCTTACTTAGAGTCAGAGCATCTCGGTGTCCATTCCACTTGAGGCCACAAACTCAGGGTCCCTCTCACATACCTGTAGCTGAGAGAAGCCTCCTCTTGAGGTGCTTGTGGAAAGTTGGTATTCCTCTTGAGTCGAAGCCAGGGACTAAGCTCTCATCTCGAGTTGATTTGGGGTCCACGGAGCCCTTTCGTGTTGCTCCAGTGACGTCAGGATCCCTCTAGACTTGAGACAGTGATCTTGGGTTTTCTCTGGAGTGCCATCAAGGAAATCAAGGCTCCTTTCACGTTTGATGTGGAACACGGAATTGTTCTGCACGCAGTGCAGGGGAATCGGGTCTCATCTCGCGGCGAGGGGGAAATCTCATGGTTTTTCTCGAGTTGCGGCCGGAACCTGGGGTATATTCTCGAGTTACGACGGGGAGGGCCCTTCCAGACACGTGTTTGTTCAGCAACGTCAGGACTCCTGCCTAGGTGCGAGGGACACCTCGGGATTCTCCTCGAGTCTTGGCATGGCAATGGGGACGCGTCTCCACATGAGGCGAGAGACCCAGTGTCCCTTTCCACGTGCCACAGGGATCCTGGGACTCCTATCCATTTTCAAGAGGAGTCAGGCATCATTTCCTTTGGAAGCATTGATCTAAGCGGACCTCTCGAATTTTCAAAGGATGTGAGGCCTCTGGTCGCGATGAGGCAGAAAATTAGGTCTTTCTCTGTGGTCTCCACAGGGGATTCAGACATCCCTTCGTCTTGGAAGATGCAAGACGAGCCTGCATTCAATTCACTGCAGGGATATCCGGCCTTACTTCGAGTCAGAGCATCTCGGTGTCCATTCCACTTGAGGCCACAAACTCAGGGGCCCTCTCACATACCTGTAGCTGAGAGAAGCCTCCTCTTGAGGTGCTTGTGGAAAGTTGATATTCCTCTTGAATCGAAGCCAGGGACTAAGCTCTCATCTCGAGTTGATTTGGGGTCCACGGAGCCCTTTCCTGTTGCTCCAGTGACCTCAGGATCCCTCTAGACTTGAGACAGTGATTTTGGGTTTTCTCTGGAATGCCATCAAGGAAATCAAGGCTCCTTTCACGTTTGATGTGGAACACGGAATTGCTCTGCATGCAGTGCAGGGGAATCGGGCCTCAACTCGCGGCGAGGGGGAAATCTCATGGTTTTTCTCGAGTTGCGGCCCAAACCTGGGGTATACTCACGAGTTTCGACGGGGAGGGCCCTTCCAGACACGTGTTTGTTCAGCGACGTCAGGACTCCTGCCTAGGTGCGAGGGACAGCTCGGGATTCTCCTCGAGTCTTGGCATGGCAATTGGGACGCGTCTCCACATGAGGCGGGAGACCCAGGGTCCCTTTCCACGTGACACAGGGATCCTTGGACTCCTATCCATTTTCAAGAGGAGTCAGGCATCGTCTCCTTTGGAAGCATTGATCTCCGTGGACCTCTCGAGTTTTCAAAGGATGTGAGGCCTCCGCTCGCGATGAGCGGAGAATTAGGTTTTTCTCTGTGGTCTCCACAGGGGATTCAGACATCCCTTCGTCTTGGGAGATGCAAGACGAGCCTGCATTCAATTCCCTGCAGGGATATCCGGCCTTACTTCGAGTCAGAGCATCTCGGTGTCCATTCCACTTGAGGCCACAAAATCAGGGGCCCTCTCACATACCTGTAGCTGAGAGAAGCCTCCTCTTGAGGTGCTTGTGGAAAGTTGGTATTCCTCTTGAGTCGAAGCCAGGGACTAAGCTCTCATCTCGAGTTGATTTGGGGTCCAGGGAGCCCTTTCGCGTTGCTACAGTGACCTCAGGGTCCCTCTAGACTAGAGACAGTGATCTTGGCTTTTCTCTGGAGTGCCATCAAGGAAATCAAGGCTCCTTTCACGTTTGATGTGGAACACGGAATTGTTCTGCACGCAGTGCAGGGGAATCGGGCTTCATCCAGTGGCGAGGGGGAAGTCTCATGGTTTTTCTCGAGTTGCGGCCGGAACCTGGGGTATATTCTCGAGTTACGACGGGGAGGGCCCTTCCAGACACGTGTTTGTTCAGCGACGTCAGGACTCCTGCCTAGGTGCGAGGGACACCTATGAATTCACCTCGAGTCTTGGCATGGCAATGGGGACGCGTCTCCACGTGAGGCGGGAGACCCAGGGTCCCTTTCCACGTGCCACAGGGATCCTGGGACTCCTGTCTATTTTCAAGAGGAGTCAGGCATCGTCTCCTTCGGAAGCATTGATCTCCGCGGACCTCTCGAATTTTCAAAGGATGTGAGGCCTCTGGTCGCGATGAGGTGGAGGACTAGGTCTTTCACTGTCGTCTCCACAGGGGATTCAGACATCCCTTCGTCTTGGGAGATGCAAGACGAGTCTGCATTCAATTCACTGCAGGGATATCTGGCCTTACTTGGAGTCAGAGCAACTCGGTGTCCATTCCACTTGAGGCCACAAACTCAGGCGCCCTCTCACCTACCTGTAGCTGAGAGAAGCCTCCTCTTGAGGTGCTTTTGGAAAGTTGGTATTCCTCTTGAGTCGAAGCCAGGGACTAAGATCTCATCTCGAGTTGATTTGGGGTCCACGGAGGACTTTCCTTTTGCTCCAGTGAACTCAGGATCCCTCTAGACTTGAAACAGTGATCTTGGGTTTTCTCTGGAGTGCCATCAAGGAAATCAAGGCTCCTTTCACGTTTGATGTGGAACTCGGAATTGCTCTGCACGCAGTGCAGGGGAATCGGGCCTCATCTCGCGGCGAGTGGGAAGCCTCATGGTTTTTCTCGAGTTGCGGCCGGAACCTTGGGTATATTCTCGAGTTACGACGGGGAGGGCCCTTCCAGACACGTGTTTGTTCAGCGACCTCAGGACTCCTGCCTAGGTGCGAGGGACACCTCGGGATTCTCCTCGAGTCCTGGCATGGCAATGGGGACGCGTCTCCACGTGAGGCGGGAGACTCAGTGTCCCTTTCCACGTGCCACAGGGATCCTTGGACTCCTATCCATTTTCAAGAGGAGTCAGGCATCGTCTCCTTTGGAAGCATTGATCTCCGCTGACCTCTCGAGTTTTCAAAGGATGTGAGGCCTCCGCTCGCGATGAGGCGGAGAATTAGGTTTTTCTCTGTGGTCTCCACAGGGGATTCAGACATCCCTTCGTCTTGGGAGATGCAAGACGAGCCTGCATTCAATTCACTGCAGGGATATCCGGCCTTACGTCGAGTCAGAGCATCTCGGTGTCCATTCCACTTGAGGCCACAAACTCAGGGGCCCTCTCACATACCTGTAGCTGAGAGAAGCCTCCTCTTGAGGTGCTTTTGGAAAGTTGGTATTCCTCTTGAGTCGAAGCCAGGGACTAAGCTCTCATCTCGAATTGATTTGGGGTCCACGGAGCCCTTTCGTGTTGCTACAGTGACCTCAGGATCCCTCTAGACTTGAGACAGTGATCTTGGGTTTTCTCTGGAGTGCCATCAAGGAAATCAAGGCTCCTTTCCCTTTTGATGTGGATTACGGAATTGCTCTGCACGCAGGGCAGGGGAATCGGGCCTCATCTCGCGGCGAGGGGTTAGTCTCATGGTTTTTCTCGAGTTGCGGCCGGAACCTGGGGTATATTCTCGAGTTACGACGGGGAGGTCCCTTCCAGACATGTGTTTGTTCAGCGACGTCAGGGCTCCTGCCTAGGTGCGAGGGACACCTCGGGATTCTCCTCGAGTCTTGGCATGGCAATTGGGATGCGTCTCCACGTGAGGCATGAAACCCAGTGTCCCTTTCCACGTGCCACAGGGATCCTGGGACTCCTATCCATTTTCAAGTGGAGTCGGGCATCGTCTCCTTTGGAAGCATTGATCTCTGCAGACCTCTCGAGTTTTCAAAGGATGTGAGGCCTCCGCTCGCGATGAGGCGGAGAATTAGGTTTTTCTCTGTGGTCTCCACAGGGGATTCAGACATCCCTTCGTCTTGGGAGATGCAAGACGAGCCTGCATTCAATTCACTGCAGGGATATCCGGCCTTACGTCGAGTCAGAGCATCTCGGTGTCCTTTCCACTTGAGGCCACAAACTCTGGGTCCCTCAAATATACATGTAGCTGAGAGAAGCCTCCTCTTGAGGTGCTTGTGGAAAGTTGGTATTCCTCTTGAGTCTAAGCCAGGGACTAAGCTCTCATCTCAAGTTGATTTCGGTCCACGGAGCCCTTTCCTGTTGGTCCAGTGACCTCAGGATCCCTCTAGACTTGAGACAGTGATCTTGGGTTTTCTCTGGTGTGCCATCAAGGAAATCAAGGCTCCTTTCACGTTTGATGTGGAACACGGAATTGCTCTGCATGCAGTGAAGATGAATCGGGCCTCAACTCGCGGCGAGGGGGAAATCTCATGGTTTTTCTCGAGTTGCGGCCCAAACCTGGGATATACTCTCGAGTTACGACGGGGAGGGCCCTTCCAGACACGTGTTTGTTCAGCGACGTCAGGACTCCTGCCTAGGTGCGAGGGACACCTCGGGATTCTCCACGAGTCTTGGCATGGCAATTTGGACGCTTCTCCACGTGAGGCGTGAGACCCAGGCTCCCTTTCCACGTGCCACAGGGATCCTGGGACTCCTATCCATTTTCAAGAGGAGTCAGGCATCGTCTCCTTTGGAAGCATTGATCTCCGTTGGACCTCTCGAGTTTTCAAAGGATGTGAGACCTCCGGTCGCGATGAGGCGGAGAACTCGGTCTTTCTCTGTGGTCTCCACAGGGGATTCAGACATCCCTTCGTCTTGGGAGATGCAAGACGAGCCTGCATTCAATTCACTGCAGGGATATCCGGCCTTACTTAGAGTCAGAGCATCTCGGTGTCCATTCCACTTGAGGCCACAAACTCAGGGTCCCTCTCACATACCTGTAGCTGAGAGAAGCCTCCCCTTGAGGTGCTTTTGGAAAGTTGTTATTCCTCTTGAGTCGAAGCCAGGGACTAAGATCTCATCTCGAATTGATTTGGGGTCCACGGAGAACTTTCGTGTTGCTCCAGAGACCTCAGGATCCCTCTAGACTTGAGACAGTGATCTTGCGTTTTCTCTGGAGTGCCATCAAGGAAATCAAGGCTCCTTTCACTTTTGATGTGGAACACGGAATTGCTCTGCACGCAGTGCAGGGGAATCGGGCCTCATCTCGCGGCGAGGGGGAAGTCTCATGGTTTTTCTCGAGTTGCGGCCGGAACCTGGGGTATATTCTCGAGTTACGACGGGGAGGGCCCTTCCAGACACGTGTTTGTTCAGCGACGTCAGGACTCCTGCCTAGGTGCGAGGGACACCTCGGGATTCTCCTCGAGTCTTGGCATGGCACTTGGGACGCGTCTCCACGTGAGGCGGGAGACCCAGTGTCCCTTTCCACGTGCCACAGGGATCCTGGGACTCCTATCCATTTTCAAGAGGAGTCAGGCATCGTCTCCTTTGGAAGCATTGATCTCCGCGGACCTCTCGAGTTTTCAAAGGATGTGAGGCCTCCGGTCGCGAGGAAGCGGAGGACTAGGTCTTTCTCTGTGGTCTCCACAGGGGATTCAGACATCCCTTCGTCTTGGGAGATGCAAGACGAGCCTGCATTCAATTCACTGCAGGGATATCCGGCCTTACTTCGAGTCAGAGCATCTCGGTGTCCATTCCACTTGAGGCCACAAACTCAGGGTCCCTCTCACATACCTGTAGCTGAGAGAAGCCTCCTCTTGAGGTGCTTGTGGAAAGTTGGTATTCCTCTTGAGTCGAAGCCAGGGACTAAGCTCTCATCTCGAGTTGATTTGGGGTCCACGGAGCCCTTTCGGGTTGCTCCAGTGACGTCAGGATCCCTCTAGACTTGAGACAGTGATCTTGGGTTTTCTCGGGAGTGCCATCAAGGAAATCAAGTCTCCTTTCAAATTTGATGTGGAACACGGAATTGCTCTGCACGCAGTGCAGGGGAATCGGGCCTCATCTCGCGGCGAGGGGGATGTCTCATGGTTTTTCTCAAGCTGCAGCCGAAACCTGGGGTATATTCTCGAGTTACGACGGGGAGGGCCCTTCCAGACACGTGTTTGTTCAGCGACGTCAGGACTCCTGCCTCGGTGCGAGGGACACCTCGGGATTCTCCTCGAGTCTTGGCATGGCAATTGGGACGCGTCTCCACGTGAGGCGGGAGACCCAGTGTCCCTTTCCACGTGCCACAGGGATCCTGGGACTCCTATCCATTTTCAAGGGGAGTCAGGCATCGTCTCCTTTGGAAGCATTGATCTCCGCGGACCTCTCGAATTTTCAAAGGATGTGAGGCCTCCGGTCTCGATGAGGCGGAGAACGAAGTCTTTCTCTGTGGTCTCCACAAGGGATTCAGACAACCCTTCGTCTTGGGAGATGCAAGACGAGCCTGCATTCAATTCACTGCAGGGATATCCGGCCTTACTTCGAGTCAGAACATCTCGGTGTCCATTCCACTTGAGGCCACAAACTCAGGGGCCCTCTCACATACCTGTAGCTGAGAGAAGCCTCCTCTTGAGGTGCTTGTGGAAAGTTGGTATTCCTCTTGAGTCTAAGCCAGGGACTAAGCTCTCATCTCGAGTTGATTTCGGTCCACGGAGCCTTTCCTGTTGGTCCAGTGACCTCAGGATCCCTCTAGACTTGAGACAGTGATCTTGTGTTTTCTCTGGAGTGCCATCAAGGAAATCAAGGCTCCTTTCTCGTTTGATGTGGAACACGGAATTGCTCTGCATGCAGTGCAGGGGAATCGGGCCTCAACTCGCGGAGAGGGGGAAATCTCATGGTTTTTCTCGAGTTGCGGCCCGAACATGGGGTATATTCTCGAGTTACGACGGGGAGGGCCCTTCCAGACACGTGTTTGTTCAGCGACGTCAGGACTCCTGCCTAGGTGCGAGGGACACCTCGGGATTCTCCTCGAGTCTTGGCATGGCAATTTGGACGCGTCTCCACGTGAGGCGGGAGACCCAGGGTCCCTTTCCACGTGCCACAGGGATCCTGGGACTCCTATCCATTTTCAAGAGGAGTCAGGCATCGTCTCCTTTGGAAGCATTGATCTCCGCGGACCTCTCGAGTTTTCAAAGGATGTGAGACCTCCGGTCGCGATGAGGCGGAGAACTCGGTCTTTCTCTGTGGTCTCCACAGGGGATTCAGACATCCCTTCGTCTTGGGAGATGCAAGACGAGCCTGCATTCAATTCACTGCAGGGATATCCGGCCTTACTTCGAGTCAGAGCATCTCGGTTTCCATTCCACTTGAGGCCACAAACTCAGGGTCCCTCTCACATACCTGTAGCTGAGAGAAGCCTCCCCTTGAGGTGCTTGTGGAAAGTTGGTATTCCTCTTGAGTCGAAGCCAGGGACTAAGCTCTCATCTCGAGTTGATTTGGGGTCCACGGAGCCCTTTCGTGTTGCTCCAGTGACCTCAGGATCCCTCTAGACTTGAGACAGTGATCTTGGGTTTTCTCTGGAGTGCCATCAAGGAAATCAAGGCTCCTTTCACGTTTGATGTGGAACACGGAATTGTTCTACACGCAGTGCAGTGGAATCGGGCCTCATCTCGCGGCGAGGGGTAAGTCTCATGGTTTTTCTCGAGTTGCGGCCGGAACCTGGGGTATATTCTTGAGTTACGACGGGGAGGGCCCTTCCAGACACATGTTTGTTCAGCGACGTCAGGACTCCTGCCTAGGTGCGAGGGACACCTCGGGATTCTCCTCGAGTCTTGGTATGGCAATGGGGACGTGTCTCCACGTGAGGCGGGAGACCCAGGGTCCCTTTCCACGTGCCACAGGGATCCTGGGACTCCTATCCATTTTCAAGGGGAGTCAGGCATCGTCTGCTTTGGAAGCATTGATCTCCGCGGACCTCTCGAGTTTTCAAAGGATGTGAGGCCTCCGCTCGCGATGAGGCGGAGAATTAGGTTTTTCTCTGTGGTCTCCACAGGGGATTCAGACATCCCTTCGTCTTGGGAGATGCAAGACGAGCCTGCATTCAATTCACTGCAGGGATATCCGGCCTTACTTGGAGTCAGAGCATTTCGGTGTCCATTCCACTTGAGGCCACAAACTCAGGAGCCCTCTCACATACCTGTAGCTGAGAGAAGCCTCCTCTTGAGGTGCTTTTGGAAAGTTGGTATTCCTCTTGATTCGAAGCCAGGGACTAAGATCTCATCTCGAGTTGATTTGGGGTCCACGGAGGACTTTCGTGTTGCTCCAGTGACCTCAGGATCCCTCTAGACTTGAGACACTGATCTTGGGTTTTCTCTGGAGTGCCATCAAGGAAATCAAGGCTCCTTTCACGTTTGATGTGGAACTCGGAATTGCTCTGCACGCAGTGCAGGGGAATCGGGCCTCATCTCGCGGCGAGGGGGAAGTCTCATGGTTTTTCTTGAGTTGCGGCCGGAACCTGGGGTATATTCTCAAGTTTTGACGGGGAGGGCCCTTCCAGACACGTGTTTGTTCAGCGACGTCAGGACTCCTGCCTAGGTGCGAGGGACACCTCGGGATTCTCCTTGAGTCCTGGTATGGCAATTTGGACGCGTCTCCACGTGAGGCGGGAGACCCAGGGTCCCTTTCCACGTGCCACAGGGATCCTGGGACTCCTATCCATTTTCAAGAGGAGTCAGGCATCATCTCCTTTGGAAGCATTTATCTCCGCCGATCTCTCGAGTTTTCAAAGGATGTGAGGCCTCCGGTCGCGATGAGGCGGGGAACTCGGTCTTTCTCTGTGGTCTCCACAGGGGATTCAGACATCCCTTCGTCTTGGGAGATGCAAGACGAGCCTGCATTCAATTCACTGCAGGGATATCCGGCCTTACTTAGAGTCAGAGCATCTCGGTGTCCATTCCACTTGAGGCCACAAACTCAGGGTCCCTCTCACATACCTGTAGCTGAGAGAAGCCTCCTCTTGAGGTGCTTGTGGAAAGTTGATATTCCTCTTGAGTCGAAGCCAGGGACTAAGCTCTCATCTCGAGTTGATTTGGGGTCCACGGAGCCCTTTCGTGTTGCTCCAGTGACCTCAGGATCCCTCTAGACTTGAGACAGTGATCTTGGGTTTTCTCTGGAGTGCCATCAAGGAAATCAAGGCTCCTTTCACGTTTGATGTGGAACACGGAATTGCTCTGCACGCAGTGCAGGGGAATCGGGCCTCATTTCGCGGTGAGGGGGAAGTCTCATTGTTTTTCTCGATTTGCGGGCGGAACCTGGGGTATATTCTCAAGTTACGACTGGGAGGGCCCTTCCAGACACGTGTTTGTTCAGCGACGTCAGAACTCCTGCCTAGGTGCGAGGGACACCTCGGGATTCTCCTCGAGTCTTGGCATGGCAATTGGGACGCGTCTCCACGTGAAGCAGGAGACCCAGGGTCCCTTTCGACGTGCCACAGGGATCCTGGGACTCCTATCCGTTTTCAAGAGGAGTCAGGCATCGTCTCCTTTGGAAGCATTGATCTCCGCGGACCTCTCGAGTTTTCAAAGGATATGAGGCCTCCGGTCGCGAGGAGGCGGAGGACTAGGTCTTTCTCTGTGGTCTCCACAGGGGATTCAGACATCCCTTCGTCTTGGGAGATGCAAGACGAGCCTGCATTGAATTCACTGCAGGGATATCCGGCCTTATTTCGAGTCAGAGCATCTCGGTGTCCATTCCACTTGAGGCCACAAACTCAGGGTCCCTCTCACATACCTGTAGCTGAGAGAAGCCTCCTCTTGAGGTGCTTGTGGAAAGTGGGTATTCCTCTTGAGTCGAAGCCAGGGACTAAGCTCTCATCTCGAGTTGATTTGGGGTCCACGGAGCCCCTTCGTGTTGCTCCAGTGACCTCAGGATCCCTCTAGACTTGAGACAGTGATCTTGGGTTTTCTCTGGAGTGCCATCAAGGAAATCAAGGCTCCTTTCACGTTTGATGTGGAACACGGAATTGTTCTGCACGCAGTGCAGGGGAATCGGGCTTCATCCAGTGGCGAGGGGGAAGTCTCATGGTTTTTCTCGAGTTGCGGCCGGAACCTGGGGTATATTCTCGAGTTACGACGGGGAGGGCCCTTCCAGACACGTGTTTGTTCAGCGACGTCAGGACTCCTGCCTAGGTGCGAGGGACACCTCGGAATTCACCTCGAGTCTTGGCATGGCAATTGGGACGCGTCTCCACGTGAGGCGGGAGACCCAGGGTCCCTTTCCACGTGCCACAGGGATCCTGGGACTCCTATCCATTTTCAAGAGGAGTCAGGCATCGTCTCCTTTGGAAGCATTGATCTCTGCGGACCTCTCGAATTTTCAAAGGATGTGAGGCCTCTGGTCGCGATGAGGCAGAAAATTAGGTCTTTCTCTGTGGTCTCCACAGGGGATTCAGACATCCCTTCGTCTTGGGAGATGCAAGACGACCCTGCATTCAATTCACTGCAGGGATATCCGGCCTTACGTGGAGTCAGAGCAACTCGGTGTCCATTCCACTTGAGGCCACAAACTCGGGGTCCCTCTCACATACCTGTAGCTGAGAGAAGCCTCCTCTTGAGGTGCTTGCGGAAAGTTGATATTCCTCTTGATTCGAAGCCAGGGACTAAGCTCTCATCTCGAGTTGATTTGGGGTCAACGGAGCCCTTTCATGTTGCTCCAGTGACCTCAGGATCCCTCTAGACTTGAGACAGTGATCTTGGGTTTTCTCTGGAGTGCCATCAAGGAAATCAAGGCTCCTTTCACTTTTGATGTGGTACAAGGAATTGCTCTGCACGCAGTGCAGGGGAATCTGGCCTCATCTCGCGGCGAGGGGGAAGTCTCATGGTTTTTCTCGAGTTGCGGCCGGAACCTGGGGTATATTCTCGAGTTACGACGGGGAGGGCCCTTCCAGACACGTGTTTGTTCAGCGACGTCAGGACTCCTGCCTAGGTGCGAGGGACAGCTCGGGATTCTCCTCGAGTCTTGGCATGGCAATTGGGACGCGTCTCCACGTGAGGCGGGAGACCCAGGGTCCCTTTCCACGTGCCACAGGGATCCTGGGACTCCTATCCATTTTCAAGAGGAGTCAGGCATCGTCTCCTTTGGAAGCATTGATCTCTGCGGACCTCTCGAATTTTCAAAGGATGTGAGGCCTCCGGTCGCGATGAGGCGGAGAACTCGGTCTTTCTCTGTGGTCTCCACAGGGGATTCAGACATCCCTTCGTCTTGGGAGATGCAAGACGAGCCTGCATTCAATTGACTGCAGGGATATCCGGCCTTACTTCAAGTCAGAGCATCTCGGTGTCCATTCCACTTGAGGCCACAAACTCAGGGTCCCTCTCACATACCTGTAGCTGAGAGAAGCCTCCTCTTGAGGTGCTTGTGGAAAGTTGGTATTCCTCTTGAGTCGAAGCCAGGGACTAAGCTCTCATCTCGAGTTGATTTGGGGTCCACGGAGCCCTTTCGTGTTGCTCCAGTGACCTCAGGATCCCTCTAGACTTGAGACAGTGATCTTGGGTTTTCTCTGGAGTGCCATCAGGGAAATCAAGGCTCCTTTCACGTTTGATGTGGAACACGGAATTGCTCTGCATGCAGTGCAGGGGAATCGGGCCTCATCTCGCGGCGAGGGCGAAGTCTCATGGTTTTTCTCGAGTTGCGGCCGGAACCTGGGGTATATTCTCGAGTTACGACGGGGAGGGCCCTTCCAGACACGTGTTTGTTTATCGACGTCAGGACTCCTGCCTAGGTGCGAGGGACACCTCGGGATTCTCCTCGAGTCTTGGCATGGCAATGGGGACGCGTCTCCACGTGAGGCGGGAGACCCAGTGTCCCTTTGCACGTGCCACAGGGATCCTGGGACTCCTATCCATTTTCAAGAGGAGTCAGGCATCGTCTCCTTTGTAAGCATTGATCTCCGCAGACCTCTCGAGTTTTCAAAGGATGTGAGGCCTCCGGTCGCGATGAGGCGGAGGACTAGGTCTTTTGCTGTGGTCTCCACAGGGGATTCATACATCCCGTCGTCTTGGGAGATTCAAGACGAGCCTGCATTCAATTCAATGCAGGGATATCCGGCCTCACTTCGAGTCAGAGCATCTCGGTGTCCATTCCACCTGAGGCCACAAACTCAGGGTCCTTCTCACATACCTGTAGCTGAGAGAAGCCTCCTCTTGAGGTGCTTGTGGAAAGTTGGTATTCCTCTTGAGTCGAAGCCAGGGACTAAGCTCTCATCTCGAGTTGATTTAGGGTCCATGGAGCCCTTTCGTGTTGCTCCAGTGACCTCAGGATCCCTCTAGACTTGAGCCAGTGATCTTGGGTTTTCTCTGGAGTGCCATCAAGGAAATCAAGGCTCCTTTCACGTTTGATGTGGAACACGGAATTGCTCTGCATGCAGTGCGGGGAATCGGGCCTCAACTCGCGGCTAGGTGGAAATCTCATGGTTTTTCTCGATTTGCGGCCGGAACCTGGGGTATATTCTCGAGTTACGATTGGGAGGACCCTTCCAGACACGTGTTTGTTCAGAGACGTCAGGACTCCTGCCTAGGTGCGAGGGACAGCTCGGGATTCTCCTCGAGTCTTGGCATGGCAATTGGGACGCGTCTCCACGTGAGGCCGGAGACCCAGGGTCCCTTTCCACGTGCCACAGGGATCCTGGGACTCCTATCCATTTTCAAGAAGAGTCAGGCATCGTCTCCTTTGGAAGCATTGATCTCCGCAGACCTCTCGAGTTTTCAAAGGATGTGAGGCCCCCGGTCTTGATGAGTCGGAGGACTAGGTCTTTCTCTGTGGTCTCCAAAGGGGATTCAGACATCCCTTCGTCTTGGGAGATGCAAGACCAGCCTGCATTCAATTCAATGCAGGGATATCCGGCCTTACTTCGAGTCAGAGCATCTCGGTGTCCATTCCACTTGAGGCCACAAACTCAGGGTCCCTCTCACATACGTGTAGCTGAGAGAAGCCTCCTCTTGAGGTGCTTGTGGAAAGTTGGTATTCCTCTTGAGTCTAAGCCAGGGACTAAGCTGTCATCTTGAGTTGCTTTGGGGTCCACGGAGCCGTTTCGTGTAGCTCCAGTGACCTCAGGATCCCTCTAGACTTGAGACAGTGATCTTGGGTTTTCTCTGGAGTGCCATCAAGGAAATCAAGGCTCCTTTCACGTTTGATGTGGAACACGGAATTGCTCTGCAGTCAGTGCAGGGGAATCGGGCCTCAACTCGCGGCGAGGGGGAAATCTCATGGTTTTTCTCGAGTTGCGACCGGAAACTGGGGTATATTCTCGAGTTGTGACGGGGAGGGCCCTTCCAGACACGTATTTGTTCAGCGACGTCAGGACTCCTGCCTAGGTGCGAGGGACACCTTGGGATTCTCCTCGAGTCTTGGCATGGCAATTGGGACGCGTGTCCACGTGAGGCGGGAGACCCAGTGTCCCTTTCCACGTGCCACAGGGATCCTGGGTCTCCTATTCATTTTCAAGAGGAGTCAGGCATCATCTCCTTTCGAAGCATTGATCTTCGCGACCTCTCGAGTTTTCAAAGGATGTGAGGCCTCCTCTCGCGATGAGGCGGAGAATTAGGTCTTTCTCTGTGGTCTCCACAGGGGATTCAGACATCCCTTCGTCTTGGGAGATGCAAGACGAGCCTGCATTCAATTCACTGCAGGGATATCCGGCCTTACTTCGAGTCCGAGCATCTCGGTGTCCATTCCACTTGAGGCCACAAACTCAGTGGCCCTCTCACATAGCTGTAGCTGAGAGAAGCCTCCTCTTGAAGTGCTTGTGGAAAGTTGGTATTCCTCTTGAGTCGAAGCCAGGGACTAAGCTCTCATCTCGAGTTGATTTGGGGTCCACGTAGCCCTTTCGTCTTGCTACAGTGACCTCAGGATCCCTCTAGACTTGAGACAGTGATCTTGGGTTTTCTCTGGAGTGCCATCAAGGAAATCAAGGCTCCTTTCACGTTTGATGTGGAACACGGAATTGCTCTGCATGCAGTGCAGGGGAATCGGTCCTCAACTCGCGGCGAGGGGGAAATCTCATGGTTTTTCTCGAGTTGCGGCCGGAAACAGGGGTATATTCTCGAGTTACGATGGGGAGGTCCCTTCCAGACACGTGTTTGTTCAGCGACGTCAGGACTCCTGCCGAGGTGCGAGGGACACCTCGGGATTCTCCTCGAGTCTTGGCATGGCAATTGGAACGCGTCTCCACGTGAGGCGGGAGACCCAGGATCCCTCTCCACGTGCCACAGTGATCCTGGGACTCCTATCCATTTTCAGGAGGAGTCAGGCATCGTCTCCTTTGGAAGCATTGATCTCCGCACACCTCTCGAGTTTTCAAAGGATGTGAGGCCTCTGCTCGCGATGAGGCGGAGGACTAGGTCTTTCTGTGTAGTCTGCACAGGGGATTCAGACAAAACTTCGTCTTGGGAGATGCAAGACGAGCCTGCATTCAATTCACTGCAGGGATATCCGGCCTTACTTCGAGTCAGAGCATCTCGGTGTCCATTCCACTTGATGCCACAAACTCAGGGTTCCTCTCACATACCTGTAGCTGAGAGAAGCCTCAACTTGAGGGGCTTGTGGAAAGTTCGTATTCCTCTTGAGTTGAAGCCACGGACTAAGCTCTCATCTCGAGTTGATTTGGGGTCCACGGAGCCCTTTCGTGTTGCTCCAGTGACCTCAGGATCCCTCTAGACTTCAGACAGTGATCTTGGGTTTTCTCTGGAGTGCCATCAAGGAAATCAAGGCTCCTTTCACGTTTGATGTGGAACACGGAATTGCTCTGCAGGCAGTGCAGGGGAATCGGGCCTCATGTCGCGGCGAAGGGGAAGTCTCATGGTTTTTCTCGACTTGCGGCCGGAACCTGGTGTATATTCTCGAGTTACGACGGGGAGGGCCCTTCCAGACACGTGTTTGTTCAGCGACGTCAGGACTCCTGCCTAGGTGCGAGGGACGCCTCGGGATTCTCCTCGATTCTTGGCATGGCAACTGGGACGCGACTCCACGTGAGGCGGGAGACCCAGGGTCCCTTTCCACGTGCCACAGGGATCCTGGGACTCCTATCCATTTTCAAGAGGAGTCAGGCATCGTCTCCTTTGGAAGCATTGATCTCCGCGGACCTCTCGAGTTTTCAAAGGATGTGAGGCCTCCGCTCGCGATGAGGCGGAGAACTCGGTCTTTCTCTGTGGTCTCCACAGGGGATTCACACATCCCTTCGTCTTGGGAGATGCAAGACGAGCCTGCATTCAATTCACTGCAGGGATATCCGGCCTTACTTCGAGTCAGAGCATCGCTGTGTCCATTCCACTTGAGGACACAACTTCAGGGTCCCTCAAATATACCTGTAGCTGAGAGAAGCCTCCTCTTGAGATGCTTGTGGAAAGTTGGTATTCCTCTTGAGTCTAAGCCAGGGACTAAGCTCTCATCTCGAGTTGATTTGGGGTCGACGGAGCCCTTTCGTGTTGCTCCAGTGACCTCAGGATCCTTCTAGACTTGAGACAGTGATCTTGGGTTTTCTCTGGAGTGCCATCAAGGAAATCAAGACTCCTTTCAAGTTTGATGTGGAACACGGAATTGCTCTGCACGCAGTGCAGGGGAATCGGGCCTCATCTCGCGGCGAGGGGGAAATCTCATGGTTTTTCTCGAGTTGCGGCCGGAACCTGGGGTATATTCTCGAGTTACGACGGGGAGGGCCCTTCCAGACGCGTGTTTGTTCAGCGACGTCAGGCTCCTTCCTAGGTGAGAGGGACACCTCGGGATTCTCCTCGAGTCTTGGCATGGCAATTGTGACGCGTCTCCACGTGACGCGGGAGACCCAGGGTCCCTTTGCACGTGCCACAGGGATCCTGGGACTCCTATACATTTTCAAGAGGAGTCAGGCATCGTCTCCTTTCGAAGCATTGATCTCCGCAGACCTCTCGAGTTTTCAAAGGATGTGAGGCCTCTGGTCGCGATGAGGCGGAGGACTAGGTCTTTCTCTGTCGTCTACACAGGGGATTCAGACAGCCCTTCGTCTTGGGAGATGCAAGATGAGCCTGCATTCAATTCACTGTTGGGATATCTGGCCTTACTTCGAGTCAGAGCATCTCGGTGTCCATTCCACTTGAGGCCACAAACTCAGGGTCCCTCTCACATACCTGTAGCTGAGAGAAGCCTCTTCTTGAGGTGCTTGTGGAAAGTTGGTATTCCTCTTGAGTCGAAGCCAGGGACTAAGCTCTCATCTCGAGTTGATTTGGAGTCCATGGAGCCCTTTGGTGTTGCTCCAGTTACCTCAGGATCCCTCTAGACTTGAGACAGTGATCTTGGGTTTTCTCTGGAGTGCCATCAAGGAAATCAAGGCTCCTTTCACGTTTGATGTGGACCACGGAATTGCTCTGCAGGCAGTGCAGGGGAATCGGGCCTCAACTCACGGCGAGGGGGAAGTCTCATGGTTTTTCTCGAGTTGCGGCCGGAACTTGGGGTATATTCTCGAGTTACGACGGTGAGGGCCCTTCCAGACACCTGTTTGTTCAGCGACGTCAGGACTCCTGCCTAGGTGCGAGGGACACCTCGGGATTCTCCTCGAGTCTTGGCATGGCAATTGGGACGCGTCTCCACGTGAGGCGGGATACCCAGGGTCCCGTTCCACGTGCCACAGGGATCCTGGGACTCCTATCCATTTTCAGTAGGAGTCAGGCATCGTCTCCTTTGGAAGCATTGATCTCCGCGGACCTCTCGACTTTTCAAAGGATGTGAGGCCTCCGGTCGCGATGAGGCGGAGAACTAGGTCTTTATCTGTGGTCTCCACAGGGGATTCAGACATCCCTTCGTCTTGGGAGATGCAAGACGAGCCTGCATTCAATTCACTGCAGGGATATCCGGCCTTACTTCGAGTCAGAGCATATCGGTGTCCATTCCCCTTGAGGCCACAAACTCAGGGTCCCTCTCACATACCTGTAGCTGAGAGAAGCCTCCTCTTGAGGTGCTTGTGGAAAGTTGGTATTCCTCTTGACTCGAAGCCAGGGACTAAGCTCTCATCTCGAGTTGATTTGGGGTGCTCGGAGCCCTTTCGTGTTGTTCCAGTGACCTCAGGATCCCTCTAGACTTGAGACAGTGATTTTGGGTTTTCTCTGGAGTGCCATCAAGGAAATCAAGGCTTCTTTCACGTTTGATGTGGAACACGGAATTGCTCTGCACGCAGTGCAGGGGAATCGGGCCTCATGTCGCGTCAAGGGGGAAGTCTCATGGTTTTTCTCAAGTTGAGGCCGGAACATGGGGTATATTCTCAAGTTCCGACGGGGAGGGCCCTTCCAGACACGTGTTTGTTCAGCGACGTCAGGACTCCTGCCTAGGTGCGAGGGACACCTCGGGATCCTCCTCGAGCCTTGGCATGGCAATTGGGACGTGTCTCCACGTGAGGCGGGAGACCCAGGGTCCCTTTCCACGTGCCACAGGGATCCTGGGACTCCTATCCATTTTCAAGAGGAGTCAGGCATCGTCTCCTTTGGAAGCATTGATCTCCGTGGACGTCTCGAGTTTTCAAAGGATGTGAGGCCTCCAATCGTGAAGAGGTGGAGAACTAGGTGTTCTCTGTGGTCTCCACATGGGATTCAGACATCCCTTCATCTTGGGAGATGGAAGACGAGCCTGCATTCAATTCACTGCAGGGATATCCGGCCTTACTTAGAGTCAGAGCATCTCGGTGTCCATTCCACTTGAGGCCACAACCTCAGGGTCCCTCTCACATACCTGTAGCTGAGAGAAGCCTCCTCTTGAGGTGCTTGTGGAAAGTTGGTATTCCTCTTGAGTCGAAGCCAGGGACTAAGCTCTCATCTCGAGTTGATTTGGGGTCCACGGAGCCCTTTCCTGTTGCTACAGTGACCTCAGGATCCCTCTAGACTTGAGACAGTGATCTTGGGTTTTCTCTGGAGTGCCATCAAGGAAATCAAGACTCCTTTCAAGTTGGATGTGGAACACGGAATTGCTCTGCACGCAGTGCAGGGGAATCGGGCCTCATCTTGCGGCGAGGGGTAAGTCTCATGGTTTTCCTCGAGTTGCGGCCGGAACCTGGGGTATATTCTCGAGTTACAACGGGGAGGGACCTTCCAGACTCGTGTTTGTTCAGCGACGTCAGGACTCCTGCCTAGGTGCGAGGGACACCTCGGGATTCTCTTCGATTCTTGGCATGACAATTGAGACGCGTCTCCACGTGAGGCGGGAGTCCCAGGGTCCCTTTCCACGAGCCACAGGGATCCTGGGACTCCTATCCATTTTCAAGAGGAGTCAGGCATCGTCTCCTTTGGAAGCATTGATCTCCGCGGACGTCTCGATTTTTCATAGGATGTGAGGCCTCCAGTCGTGAAGAGGTGGAGAACTAGGTCTTCTCTGTGGTCTCCACAGGGGATTCAGACATCCCTTCATCTTGGGAGATGGAAGACGAGCCTGCATTCAATTCACTGCAGAGATATCCGGCCTTACTTCGAGTCAGAACATCTCGGTGTCCATTCCACTTGAGGCCACAAACTCAGGGTCCCTCTCACATACATGTAGTTGAGAGAAGCCTCCTCTTGAGGTCCTTGTGGAAAGTTGGTATTCCTCTTGAGTCGAAGCCAGGGACTAAGCTCTCATCTCGAGTTGATTTGGGGTCCACGGAGCCCTTTCTTGTTGCTCCAGTGACCTCAGGATCCCTCTAAACTTGAGACAGTGACCTTGGGTTTTCTCTGGAGTGCCATCAAGGAAATCAAGGTGCCTTTCACGTTTGATGTGGAACACGGAATTGCTCTGCACGCAGTGCAGGGGAATCGGACTCATCTCGCGGCGAGGGGGAAGTCTCATGGTTTTCCTCGAGTTGCGCCGGAACATGGGGTATATTCTCGAGTTACGACGGGGAGGGCCCTTCCTTACACGTGTTTGTTCAGCGACGTCAGGACTCCTGCATAGGTGCGAGGGACACCTCGGGATTCTCCTCGAGTCTTGGCATGGCAATTGGGACGTGTCTCCACGTGAAGCGGGAGACCCAGGGTCCCTTTCCACGTGCCACAGGGATCCTGGGACTCCTATCCATTTTCAAGAGGAGTCAGGCATCGTCTCCTTTGGAAGCATTGATCTCCGCGGACCTCTCGAGTTTTCAAAGGATGTGAGGCCTCCGGTCGCGATAAGGCGGAGGACTAGGTCTTTCTCTGTGGACTCCACAGGGGATTCAGACATCCCTTCGTCTTGGGAGATGCAAGACGAGCCTGCATTCAATTCACTGCAGGGATATCCGGCCTTACTTCGAGTCACAGCATCTCGATGTCCATTCCACCTGAGGCCACAAACTCAGTGTCCCTCTCACATACCTGTAGCTGAGAGAAGACTCCTCTTGAGGTGCTTGTGGAAAGTTGGTATTCCTCTTGAGTCGAAGCCAGGGACTAAGCTCTCATCTCGAGTTGATTTGGGGTCCACGGAGCCCTTTCGTGTTGCTACAGTGACCTCAGGATCCCTCTAGACTTGAGACAGTGATCTTGGGTTTTCTCTGGAGTGCCATCAAGGAAATCAAGACTCCTTTCAAGTTTGATGTGGAACACGGAATTGCTCTGCACGCAGTGCAGGGGAATCGGGCCTCATCTCGCGGCGAGGGGGAAGTCTCATGGTTGTTCTCAAGTTGCGGCCGGAACCTGGGGTATATTCTCGAGTTACGACGGGGAGGGGCCTCCCAGACACGTGTTTGTTCAGCGACGTCAGGACTCCTGCCTAGGTGCGAGGGACACCTCGGGATTCTTCTCGAGTCTTGGCATGGCAATTGCGACGCCTCTCCATGTGAGGCAGGAGACCCAGGGTCCCTTTCCACGTGCCACAGGGATCCTGGGACTCCTATCCATTTTCAAGAGGAGTCAGGCATCGTCTCCTTTGGAAGCATTGATCTCCGCGGACCTCTCGAGTTTTCAAAGGATGTGGGGCCGTCGGGCTCGATGAGGCGGAGAACGATGTCTTTCTCTGTGGTCTCCACAGGGGATTCAGACAACCCTTCGTCTTGGGAGATGCAAGACGATCCTGCATTCAATTCACTGCAGGGATATCCGGCCTTACTTCGAGTCAGAGCATCTCGGTGTCCATTCCACTTGAGGCCACAAACTCAGGGTCCCTCTCACATACCTGTAGCTGAGAGAAGCCTCCTCTTGAGGTGCTTGTGGAAAGTTGGTATTCCTCTTGAGTCGAAGCCAGGGACTAAGCTCTCATCTCGAGTTGATTTGGGGTCCACGGAGCCCTTTCTTGTTGCTCCAGTGACCACAGGATCCCTCTAGACTTGAGACAGTGATCTTGGGTTTTCTCTGGAGTGCCATTAGGAAATCAAGGCTCTTTTCTTTTTTGATGTGGAATACGGAATTCCACTGCACGCAGGGCAGGGGAATCGGGCCTCATCTCGCGGCGAGGGCGAAGTTTCATGGTTTTTCTCAAGTTGCGGCCTGAACTTGGGGTATATTCTCGAGTTACGACGGGGAGGGCCCTTCCAGACACGTGTTTGTTCAGCGACGTCAGGACTCCTGCCTAGGTGCGAGGGACACCTCGGGATTCTTCTCGAGTCTTGGCATGGCAATTGCGACGCCTCTCCATGTGAGGCGGGAGACCCAGGGTCCCTTTCCACGTGCCACAGGGATCCTGGGACTCCTATGCATTTTCAAGAGGAGTCAGGCATCGTCTCCTTTGGAAGCATTGATCTCCTCGGACCTCTCGAGTTTTCAAACGATGTGGGGCCTTCGGGCTCGATGAGGCGGAGAACGATGTCTTTCTCTGTGGTCTCCACAGGGGATTCAGACAACCCTTCGTCTTGGGAGATGCAAGACGATCCTGCATTCAATTCACTGCAGGGATATCCGGCCTTACTTCGAGTCAGAGCATCTCGGTGTCCAATGCACTTGAGGCCACAAACTCAGGGTCCCTCTCACATACCTGTAGCTGAGAGAAGCCTCCTCTTGAGGTGCTTGTGGAAAGTTGGTATTCCTCTTGAGTCGAAGCCAGGGACTAAGCTCTCATCTCGAGTTGATTTGGGGTCCACGGAGCCCTTTCTTGTTGCTCCAGTGACCACATGATCCCTCTAGACTTGAGACAGTGATCTTGGGTTTTCTCTGGAGTGCCATTAGGAAATCAAGGCTCCTTTCTTTTTTGATGTGGAATACGGAATTCCACTGCACGCAGGGCAGGGGAATTGGGCCTCATCTCGCGGCGAGGGCGAAGTTTCATGGTTTTTCTCAAGTTGCGGCCGGAACTTGGGGTATATTCTCGAGTTACGACGGGGAGGGCCCTTCCAGACACGTGTTTGTTCAGCGACGTCAGGACTCCTGCCTAGGTGCGAGGGACACCTCGGGATTCTCCTCGAGTCTGGCATGGCAATTGGGACGCGTCTCCACGTGAGGCGGGAGACCCAGTGTCCCTTTCCACGTGCCACAGTAATCCTGGGACTGCTATCCATTTTCAAGAGGAGTCAGCCATCGTCTCCTTTGGAAGCATTGATCTCCGTGGACCTTTCGAGTTCTCAAAGGATGTGAGGCCTCCGGTCGCGATGAGGCGGAGAACTCGGTCTTTCTCTGTGGTCTCCACAGGGGATTCACACATCCCTTCGTCTTGGGAGATGCAAGACGAGCCTGCATTCAATTCACTGCAGGGATATCCGGCCTTACTTCGAGTCAGAGCATCTCGGTGTCCATTCCACTTGAGGCCACAAACTCAGGGTCCCTCAAATATACCTGTAGCTGAGAGAAGCCTCCTCTTGAGGTGCTTGTGGAAAGTTGGTATTCCTCTTGAGTCGAGGCCAGGGACTAAGCTCTCATCTCGAGTTGATTTGGGGTCCACGGAGCCCTTTCTTGTTGCTCCAGGGACCTCAGGATCCCTCTAGACTTGAGACAGTGATCTTGGGTTTTCTCTGGAGTGCCATCAAGGAAATCAAGGCTCCTTTCATTTTTGATGTGGAATACGGAATTGCTCTGCACGCAGGGCAGGGGAATCGGGCCTCATCTCGCGGCGAGGGGGAAGTCTCATGGTTTTTCTCGAGTTGCGGCCGGAACCTGGGGTATATTCTCGAGTTACGACGGGGAGGTCCCTTCCAGACATGTGTTTGTTCAGCGACGTCAGGACTCCTGCCTAGGTGCGAGGGACACCTCGGGATTCTCCTCGAGTCTGGCATGGCAATTGGGACGTGTGTCCATGTGAGGCGGGAGACCCAGGTTCCCTTTCCAAGTGCCACAGAGATCCTGGGACTCCTATCCATTTTCAAGAAGAGTCAGGCATCGTCTCCTTTAGAAGCATTGATCTCTTCAGACCTCTCCAGTTTTCAAAGGATGTGAGGCCTCCGGTCGAGATGAGGCGGAGGAGTAGGTCTTTCTCTGTGGTCTCCACAGGGGATTCAGACAACCCTTCGTCTTGGGAGATGCAAGACGAGCCTGCATTCAATTCACTGCAGGGATATCCGGTCTTACTTCGAGTCAGAGGATCTCGGTGTCCTTTCCACTTGAGGCCACACACTCGGGGTCCCTCAAATATACCTGTAGCTGAGAGAAGCCTCCTCTTGAGGTGCTTGTGGAAAGTTGGTATTCCTCTTGAGTCTAAGCCAGGGACTAAGCTCTCATCTCGAGTTGATTTGGGGTCCACGGAGCCATTTCATGTTGCTCCAGTGACCTCAGGATCCCTCTAGACTTGAGACAGTGATCTTGGGTTTTCTCTGGAGTGCCATCAAGGAAATCAAGGCTCCTTTCACGTTTGATGTGGAACACGGAATTGCTTTGCATGCAGTGCAGGGGAATCGGGTCTCAACTCGCGGGGAGGGGAAAATCTCATGGTTTTTCTCGAGTTGCGGCCGGAACCTGGGGTATATTCTCGAGTTACGACGGGGAGGGCCCTTCCAGACACGTGTTTGTTCAGCGACGTCAGGACTCCTGCCTAGGTGCGAGGGACACCTCGGGATTCTCCTCGAATCTTGGCATGGCAATTTGGACGCATCTCCACGTGAGGCGGGAGACCCAGGGTCCCTTTCCACGTGCCACAGGAATCCTGGGACTCCTATCCATTTTCAAGAGGAGTCAGGCATCATCTCCTTTGGAAGCATTGATCTCCGGGGACCTCTCGAGTTTTCAAAGGATGTGAGGCCTCCGGTCGCGATGAGGCGGAGAACTCGGTCTTTCTCTGTGGTCTCCACAGGGGATTCAGACATCCCTTCGTCTTGGGAGATGCAAGATGAGCCTGCATTCAATTCACTGCAGGGATATCCGGCCTTACTTCGAGTCAGAGCATCTCGGTGTACATTGCACTTGAGGCCACAAATTCAGGGTTCCACTCACATACCTCTAGCTGAGAGAAGCTTCCTCTTGAGGTGCTTGTGCAAAGTTGGTATTCCTCTTGAGTCTAAGCCAGGGACTAAGCTCTCATCTCGAGTTGATTTGGGGTCCTTGGAGCCCTTTCTTGTTGCTCCAGTGACCTCAGGATCCCTCTAGACTTGAGACACTGATCTTGGGTTTTCTCTGGAGTGCCATCAAGGAAATCAAGGCTCCTTTCATTTTTGATGTGGAATACGGAATTGCTCTGCACGCAGGGCAGGGGAATCGGGCCTCATCTCGCGGCGAGGGGGAAGTCTCATGGTTTTTCTCGAGTTGCGGCCGGAACCTGGGGTATATTCTCGAGTTACGACGGGGAGGTCCCTTCCAGACACGTGTTTGTTCAGCGACGTCAGGACTCCTGCCTAGGTGCGAGGGACACCTCGGGATTCTCCTCGAGTCTTGCATGGCAATTGGGACGTGTCTCCACGTGAGGCGGGAGACCCAGGGTCCCTTTCCAAGTGTCACAGTGATCCTGGGACCCCTATCCATTTTCAAGAAGAGTCAGGCATTGTCTCCTTTGTAAGCATTGATCTCTTCAGACCTCTCGAGTTTTCAAAGGATGTGAGGCCTCCGGTCGCGATGAGGCGGAGGAGTAGGTCTTTCTCTGTGGTCTCCACAGGGGATTCAGACAACCCTTCGTCTTGGGAGATGCAAGACGAGCCTGCATTCAATTCACTGCAGGGATATCCGGCCTTACTTCGAGTCAGAGCATCTCGGTGTCCATTCCACATGAGGCCACAAACTCAGGGTCCCTCTCACATACCTGTAGCTGAGAGAAGCCTCCTCTTGAGTTGCTTGTGGAAAGTTGGTATTCCTCTTGTGTCGAAGACAGGGACTAAGCTCTCATCTCGAGTTGATTTGGGGTCCATGGAGCCCTTTCATTTTGCTCCAGTGACCTCAGGATCCCTCTAGACTTGAGACAGTGATCTTGGGTTTTCTCTGGAGTGCCATCAAGGAAATCAAGGCTCCTTTCACGTTTGATGTGGAAAACGGAATTGCTCTGCATGCAGTGCAGGGGAATCGGGCCTCATGTCCCGTCGAGGGGGAAGTCTCATGGTTTTTCTCGAGTTGCGGCCGGAACCTGGGGTATATTCTCGAGTTATGATGGGGAGGGCCCTTCCATACACGTGTTTGTTCAGCGACATCAGGACTCCTGCCTAGGTGCGACGGACACCTCGGGATTCTCCTCGAGTCTTGGCATGGCAATTGGGACGCGTCTCCACGTGAGGCGGGAGACCCAGGGTCCCTTTCCACGTGCCACAGGGATCCTGGGACTCCTATCCATTTTCAAGAGGAGTCAGGCATCGTTTCCTTTGGAAGCATTGATCTCCGCAGACCTCTCGAGTTTTCAAAGGATGTGAGGCCTCTGGTCGCGATGAGGCGGAGAACTCGGTCTTTCTCTGTGGTCTCCACAGGGGATTCAGATATCCCTTCTTCTTGGGAGATGCAAGACGAGCCTGCATTCAATTCACTGCAGGGATATCCGGCCTTACTTCGAGTCAGAGCATCTCGGTGTCCTTTCCACTTGAGGCCACATACTCGGGGTCCCTCAAATATACCTGTAGCGGAGAGAAGCCTCCTCTTGAGGTGCTTGTGGAAAGTTGGTATTCCTCTTGAGTCGAAGCCAGGGACTAAGCTCTCATCTCGAGTTGATTTGGGGTCCACGGAGCCATTTCATGTTGCTCCAGTGACCTCAGGATCCCTCTAGACTTGAGACAGTGATCTTGGGTTTTCTCTGGAGTGCCATCAAGGAAATCAAGGCTCCTTTCACGTTTGATGTGGAACACGGAATTGCTCTGCATGCAGTGCAGGGGAATCGGGTCTCAACTCGCGGCGAGGGGGAAATCTCATGGTTTTTCTCGAGTTGCGGCCGGAACCTGGGGTATATTCTCGAGTTACGATGGGGAGGGCCCTTCCAGACACGTGTTTGTTCAGCGACGTCAGGACTCCTGCCTAGGTGCGAGGGACACCTCGGGATTCTCCTCGAGTCTTGGCATGGCAATTGGGACGCGTCTCCACGTGAGGCGGGAGACCCAGTGTCCCTTTCCACGTGCCACAGGGATCCTGGGACTCCTGTCCATTTTCAAGAGGAGTCAGGCATCGTCTCCTTTGGAAGCATTGATCTCCGCGGACCTCTCGAGTTTTCAAAGGATGTGAGGCCTCCGCTCGCGATGAGGCGGAGAATTAGGTCTTTCTCTGTGGTCTCCACAGGGGATTCAGACATCCCTTCGTCTTGGGAGATGCAAGATGAGCCTGCATTCAATTCACTGCAGGGATATCCGGTCTTACTTCGAGTCAGAGCATCTCGTGTCCATTCCACTTGATGCCACAAACTCAGGGTCCCTCACATACCTGTAGCTGAGAGAAGCCTCCTCTTGAGGGGCTTGTGGAAAGTTCATATTCCTCTTGAGTTGAAGCCAGGGACTAAGCTCTCATCTCGAGTTGATTTGTGGTCCACGGAGCCCTTTCCTGTTGGTCCAGTGACCTCAGGATCCCTCTAGACTTGAAACAGTGATCTTGGGTTTTCTCTGGAGTGCCATCAAGGAAATCAAGGCTCCTTTCACGTTTGATGTCGAACACGGAATTGCTCTGCATGCAGTGCAGGGGAATCGGGCCTCAATTCGCGGGGAGGGGTAAATCTCATGGTATTTTTCAGTTGCGGCCGGAACCTGGGATATATTCTCGAGTTACGACAGGGAGGGCCCTTCCAGACACGTGTTTGTTGAGCGACGTCAGGACTCCTGCCTAGGTGCGAGGGACACCTCGGGATTCTCCTCGAGTCTTGCCATGGCAATGGGGACGCGTCTCCATGTGAGGCGGGAGACCCAGGGTCCCTTTTCACGTGCCACAGGAATCCTAGGACTCCTATCCATTTTCAAGAGGAGTCAGGCATCGTCTCCTTTGGAAGCATTGATCTCCGGGGACCTCTCGAGTTTTCAAAGGATGTGAGGCCTCCGGTCGCGATGAGGCGGAGAACACGGTCTTTCTCTGTGGTCTCCACAGGGGATTCACACATCCCTTCGTCTTGGGAGATGCAAGACGAGCCTGCATTCAATTCACTGCAGGAATATCCGGCCTTACTTCGAGTCAGAGCATCTCGGTGTCCATTCCACTTGAGGCCACAAACTCAGGGTCCCTCAAATATACCTGTAGCTGAGAGAAGCCTCCTCTTGAGGTGCTTGTGGAAAGTTGGTATTCCTCTTGAGTCAAAACCAGGGACTAAGCTCTCATCTCGAGTTGATTTGGGGTCCACGGAGCCCTTACTTGTTGCTCCAGTGACCTCAGGATCCCTCTAGACTTGAGACAGTGATCTTGGGTTTTCTCTGGAGTGCCATCAAGGAAATCAAGGCTCCTTTCATTTTTGATGTGGAATACGGAATTGCTCTGCACGCAGGGCAGGGGAATCGGGCCTCATCTCGCGGCGAGGGGGGAGTCTCATGGTTTTTCTCGAGTTGCGGCCGGAACCTGGGGTATATTCTCGAGTTACGACGGGGAGGGGACTTCCAGACACGTGTTTGTTCAGTGACGTCAGGACTCCTGCCTAGGTGCGAGGGACACCTCGGGATTCTCCTCGAGTCTTGGCATGGCAATTGGGACGCCTCTCCACGTGAGGCGGGAGACCCAGTGTCCCTTTCCACGTGCCACAGGGATCCTGGGACTCCTATCCATTTTCAAGAGGAGTCTGGCATCGTTTCCTTTGGAAGCATTGATCTCCACATACCTCTCGAGTTTTCAAAGGATGTGAGGCCTCCGCTCGCGATGAGGCGGAGAATTAGGTCTTTCTCTGTGGTCTCCACAGGGGATTCAGACATCCCTTCGCCTTGGGAGATGCAAGACGAGCCTGCATTCAATTCACTGCAGGGATATCCGGCCTTACTTCGAGTCAGAGCATCTCGGTGTCCATTCCACTTGAGGCCACAAACTCAGGGTCCCTCAAATATACCTGTAGCTGAGAGAAGCCTCCTCTTGAGGTGCTTGTGGAAAGTTGGTATTCCTCTTGAGTCAAAGCCAGGGACTAAGCTCTCATCTCGAGTTGATTTGGGGTCCACGGAGCCCTTTCTTGTTGCTCCAGTGACCTCAGGATCCCTCTAGACTTGAGACAGTGATCTTGGGTTTTCTCTGGAGTGCCATCAAGGAAATCAAGGCTCCTTTCTTTTTTGATGTGGAATACGGAATTGCTCTGCACGCAGGGCAGGGGAATCGGGCCTCATCTCGCGGCGAGGGGGAAGTCTCATGGTTTTTCTCGAGTTGCGGCCGGAACCTGGGGTATATTCTCGAGTTACAACGGGGAGGGGCCTTCCAGACACGTGTTTGTTCAGTGACGTCAGGAGTCCTGCCTAGGTGCGAGGGACACCTCGGGATTCTCCTCGAGTCTTGGCATGGCAATTGGGACGCCTCTCCACGTGAGGCGGGAGACCCAGTGTCCCTTTCCCCGTGCCACAGGGATCCTGGGACTCCTATCCATTTTCAAGAGGAGTCAGGTATCGTTTCCTTTGGAAGCATTGATCTCCGCGGACCTCTCGAGTTTTCAAAGGATGTGAGGCCTCCGCTCGCGATGAGGCGGAGAATTAGGTCTTTCTCTGTGGTCTCCACAGGGGATTCAGACATCCCTTCGCCTTGGGAGATGCAAGACGAGTCTGCATTCAATTCACTGCAGGGATATCCGGCCTTACTTCGAGTCAGAGCATCTCGGTGTCCATTCCATTTGAGGCCACAAACTCCGGGGCCCTCTCACATACCTGTAGCTGAGAGAAGCCTCCTCTTGAGGTGCTTGTGGAAAGTTGGTATTCTTCTTGAGTCGAAGCCAGGGACTAAACTCTCATCTCGAGTTGATTTCGGGTCCACAGAGCCCTTTCGTGTTGCTACAGTGACCTCAGGATCGCTCTAGACTTGAAACAGTGATCTTGGGTTTTCTCTGGAGTGCCATCAAGGAAATCAAGGCTCCTTTCACGTTTGATGTCGAACACGGAATTGCTCTGCATGCAGTGCAGGGGAATCGGGCCTCAACTCGCGGCGAGGGGTAAATCTCATGGTTTTGTTCAGTTCCGGCTGGAACCTGGGATATATTCTCGAGTTACGACGCGGAGGGCCCTTCCAGACACGTGTTTGTTGAGCGACGTCAGGACTCCTGCCTAGGTGCGAGGGACACCTCGGGATTCTCCTCGAGTCTTGGCATGGCATTTTGGACGCGTCTCCACGTGAGGCGGGAGACCCAGGGTCCCTTTTCACGTGCCACAGGGATCCTGGGACTCCTATCCATTTTCAAGAGGAGTCAGGCATCGTCTCCTTTGGAAGCATTGATCTCCTCGGACCTCTCGAGTTTTCAAAGGATGTGAGGCCTCCGGTCGCGATGAGGCGGAGAACTCGGTCTTTCTCTGTGGTCTCCCCAGCGGATTCAGACATCCCTTCGTCTTGGGAGATGCAAGATGAGCCTGCATTCAATTCACTGCAGGGATATCCGGCCTTACTTCGAGTCAGAGCATCTCGGTGTCCATTCCACTTGAGGCAACAAACTCAGGGTCCCTCTCACATACCTTTAGCTGAGAGAAGCCTCCTCTTGAGGTGCTTGTGGAAAGTTCGTATTCCTCTTGAGTCGAAGCCAGGGACTAAGCTCTCATCTCGAGTTGATTTGGGGTTCATGGAGCCCTTTGGTGTTGCTCCAGTGACCTCAGGATCCCTCTAGACTTGAGACAGTGATCTTGGGTTTTCTCTGGAGTGCCATCAAGGAAATCAAGGCTCCTTTCACGTTTGATGTGGAACACGGAATTGCTCTGCACGCAGGGCAGGGGAAATGGGCCTCATCCCGCGGCGAGGGGGAAGTCTCATGGTTTTTCTCGAGTTGCGGCCGGAACCTGGGGTATATTCTCGAGTTACGACGGGGAGGGCCCTTCCAGACACGTGTTTGTTCAGCGACGTCTGGACTCCTGCCTAGGTGCGAGGGACAACTCGGGATTCTCCTCGAGTTTTGGCATGGCAATTGAGACGCGTCTCCACGTGAGGCGGGAGACCCAGTGTCCCTTTCCACGTGCCACTCGGATCCTGGGACTCCTATCCATTTTCAAGAGGAGTCAGGCATCGTCTCCTTTGGAAGCATTGATCTCCGAGGACCTCTTGAGTTTTCAAAGGATCCGAGGCCTCCGTTCGCGATGAGGCGGAGAACTAGGTCTTTCTCTGCGGTCTCCACAGGGGATTCAGACATCCCTTCGTCTTGGGAGATTCAAGACGGGCCGGCATTCAATTAACTGAAGGGATATCCGGCCTTACTTCGAGTCAGAGCATCTCGGTGTCCATTCCACATGAGGCCACAAATTCAGGGTCCCTCTCACATACCTGTAGCTGAGAGAAGCCTCCTCTTGAGGTGCTTGTGGAAACTTGGTATTCCTCTTGAGTCGAAGCCAGGGACTAAGCTCTCATCTCGAGTTGATTTGGGTTCCACGGAGCCCTTTGGTGTTGCAACAGTGACGTCAGGATCCCTCTAGACTTGAGACAGTGATCTTGGGTTTTCTCTGGAGTGCCACCAAGGAAATCAAGTCTCCTTTCACGTTTGATGTGGAACACGGAATTGCTCTGCACGCAGTGCAGGGGCATCGGGCCTCATCTCGCGCCGAGGGGGAACTCTCATGGTTTTTCTCGAGTTGCGGCCGGAACCTGGGGTATATACTCGAGTTACGACGGGGAGGGCCCTTCCAGACAAGTGTTTGTTCAGCGATGTCAGGACTCCTGCCTAGGTGCCAGGGACACCTCTGGATTCTCCTCGAGTCTTGACATGGCAATTGGGATGCGTCTTCACGTGAGGCGGGAGACCCAGAGTCCCTTTCCACGTGTCACAGGGATCCTGGGACTCCTATCCATTTTCAAGAAGAGTCAGGCATCGTCTCCTTTAGAAGCATTGATCTCTGCAGACCTCTCGAGTTTTCAAAGGATGTGAGGCCTCCGGTCGCGATGAGGCGGAGGAGTAGGTCTTTCTCTGTGGTCTCCACAGGGGATTCAGACATCCCTTCGTCTTGGGAGATGCAAGACGAGCCTGCATTCAATTCACTGCAGGGATATCCGGCCTTACTTCGAGTCAGAGCATCTCGGTGTCCATTCCACTTGAGGTCACAAACTCAGGGTCCCTCTCACATACCTGTAGCTGAGAGAAGCCTCCTCTTGAGTTGCTTGTGGAAAGTTGGTATTCCACTTGTGTCAAAGCCAGGGACTAAGCTCTCATCTCGAGTTGATTTGGGGTCCATGGAGCCCTTTCATGTGGCTCCAGTGACCTCAGGATCCCTCTAGAACTGAGACAGTGATCTTGCGTTTTCTCTGGAGTGCCATCAAGGAAATCAAGGCTACTTTCACTTTTGATGTGGAAAACGGAATTGCTCTGCATGCAGTGCAGGGGAATCGGGCCTCAACTCGCGGCGAGGGGGAAATCTCATGGTTTTTCTCGAGTTGCGGCCGGAACCTGGGGTATATTCTCGAGTTACGATGGGGAGGGCCCTTCCAGACACGTGTTTGTTCAGCGACGTCAGGACTCCTGCCTAAGTGCGAGGGACACCTCGGGATTCTCCTCGAGTCTGGCATGGCAATTGGGACGTGTCTCCACGTGAGGCGGGAGACCCAGGGTCCCTTTCCAAGTACCACAGTGATCCTGGGACTCCTATCCATTTTCAAGAAGAGTCAGGCATCGTCTCCTTTAGAAGCATTGATCTCTGCAGACCTCTCGAGTTTTCAAAGGATGTGAGGCCTCCGGTCGCGATGAGGCGGAGGAGTAGGTCTTTCTCTGTGGTCTCCACAGGGGATTCAGACATCCCTTCGTCTTGGGAGATGCAAGACGAGCCTGCATTCAATTCACTGCAGGGATATCCGGCCTTGCTTCGAGTCAGAGCATCTCGGTGTCCATTCCACTTGAGGTCACAAAATCAGGGTCCCTCTCACATACCTGTAGCTGAGAGAAGCCTCATCTTGAGGTGCTTGTGGAAAGTTGGTATTCCACTTGTGTCGAAGCCAGGGACTAAGCTCTCATCTCGAGTTGATTTGGGGTCCATGGAGCCCTTTCATGTGGCTCCAGTGACCTCAGGATCCCTCTAGACTTGAGACAGTGATCTTGCGTTTTCTCTGGAGTGCCATCAAGGAAATCAAGGCTACTTTCACGTTTGATGTGGAAAACGGAATTGCTCTGCATGCAGTGCAGGGGAATCGGGCCTCAACTCGCGGCGAGGGGGAAATCTCATGGTTTTTCTCGAGTTGCGGCAGGAACCTGGGGTATATTCTCGAGTTACGACGGGGAGGGCCCTTCCAGACACGTGTTTGTTCAGCGACGTCAGGACTCCTGCCTAAGTGCGAGGGACACTTCGGGATTCTCCTCGAGTATTGGCATGGCAATTGGGACGCGTCTCCACGTGAGGCGGGAGACCCAGTGTCCCTTTCCACGTGCCACAGGGATCCTGGGACTCCTATCCATTTTCAAGAGGAGTCAGGCATCGTCTCCTTTGGAAGCATTGATCTCCGCAGACCTCTCGAGTTTTCAAAGGATGTGAGGCCTCTGGTCGCGATGAGGCGGAGAACTCGGTCTTTCTCTGTGGTCTCCACAGGGGATTCAGACATCCCTTCTACTTGGGAGATGCAAGACGAGCCTGCATTCAATTCACTGCAGGGATATCCGGCCTTACTTCGAGTCAGAGCATCTCGGTGTCCTTTCCACTTGAGGCCACAAACTCGGGGTCCCTCAAATATACCTGAAGCTGAGAGAAGCCTCCTCTTGAGATGCTTGTGGAAAGTTGGTATTCCTCTTGAGTCTAAGCCAGGGACTAAGCTCTCATCTCGAGTTGATTTGGGGTCCACGGAGCCATTTCATGTTGCTCCAGTGACCTCAGGATCCCTCTAGACTTGAGTCAGTGATCTTGGGTTTTCTCTGGAGTGCCATCAAGGAAATCAAGGCTCCTTTCACGTTTGATGTGGAAAACCGAATTGCTCTGCACGCAGTGCAGGGGAATCGGGCCTCATCTCGCGGCGAGGGGGAAGTCTCATGGTTTTCCTCGAGTTGCGGCCGGAACTTGGGGTATATTCTCGAGTTACGACGGGGAGGGCCCTTCCAGACATGTGTTTGTTCAGCGACGTCAGGACTCCTGCCTAGGTGCGAGGGACACCTCGGGATTCTCCTCGAGTCTTGGCAGGGCAATTGGGACGCGTCTCCACGTGTGGCGGGAGACCCAGTGTCCCTTTCCACGTGCCACAGTAGTCCTGGGACTCCTATCCATTTTCAAGAGGAGTCAGGCATCGTCTCCTTTGGAAGCATTGATCTCTGCAGACCTCTCGAGTTTTCAAAGGATGTGAGGCCTCCGGTCACGATGAGGCGGAGGACTAGGTCTTTCTCTGTGGTCTCCACAGGGGATTCAGACATCTCTTCGTCTTGGGAGATGCAAGACGAGCCTGCATTCAATTCACTGCAGGGATATCCGGCCTTACTTCGAGTCAGAGCATCTCGGTGTACATTGCACTTGAGGCCACAAATTCAGGGTTCCACTCACATACCTCTAGCTGAGAGAAGCTTCCTCTTGAGGTGCTTGTGCAAAGTTGGTATTCCTCTTGAGTCTAAGCCAGGGACTAAGCTCTCATCTCGAGTTGATTTGGGGTCCTTGGAGCCCTTTCTTGTTGCTCCAGTGACCTCAGGATCCCTCTAGACTTGAGACACTGATCTTGGGTTTTCTCTGGAGTGCCATCAAGGAAATCAAGGCTCCTTTCATTTTTGATGTGGAATACGGAATTGCTCTGCACACAGTGCAGGGGAATCGGGCCTCATGTCGCGGCGAGGGGGAAGTCTCATGGTTTTCCTCGAGTTGCGGCCGGAACCTGGTGTATATTCTCGAGTTGCGATGGGGAGGGCCCTTCCAGACACGTGTTTGTTCAGCGACGTCAGGACTCCTGCCTAAGTGCGAGGGACACTTCGGGATTCTCCTCGAGTCTTGGCATGGCAATTGGGACGCGTCTCCACGTGAGGCGGGAGACCCAGTGTCCCTTTCCACGTGCCACAGGGATCCTGGGACTCCTATCCATTTTCAAGAGGAGTCAGGCATCGTCTCCTTTGGAAGCATTGATCTCCGCAGACCTCTCGAGTTTTCAAAGGATGTGAGGCCTCTGGTCGCGATGAGGCGGAGAACTCGGTCTTTCTCTGTGGTCTCCACAGGGGATTCAGACATCCCTTCTACTTGGGAGATGCAAGACGAGCCTGCATTCAATTCACTGCAGGGATATCCGGCCTTACTTCGAGTCAGAGCATCTCGGTGTCCTTTCCACTTGAGGCCACAAACTCGGGGTCCCTCAAATATACCTGAAGCTGAGAGAAGCCTCCTCTTGAGATGCTTGTGGAAAGTTGGTATTCCTCTTGAGTCTAAGCCAGGGACTAAGCTCTCATCTCGAGTTGATTTGGGGTCCACGGAGCCATTTCATGTTGCTCCAGTGACCTCAGGATCCCTCTAGACTTGAGTCAGTGATCTTGGGTTTTCTCTGGAGTGCCATCAAGGAAATCAAGGCTCCTTTCACGTTTGATGTGGAAAACCGAATTGCTCTGCACGCAGTGCAGGGGAATCGGGCCTCATCTCGCGGCGAGGGGGAAGTCTCATGGTTTTCCTCGAGTTGCGGCTGGAACTTGGGGTATATTCTCGAGTTACGACGGGGAGGGCCCTTCCAGACATGTGTTTGTTCAGCGACGTCAGGACTCCTGCCTAGGTGCGAGGGACACCTCGGGATTCTCCTCGAGTCTTGGCATGGCAATTGGGACGCGTCTCCACGTGTGGCGGGAGACCCAGTGTCCCTTTCCACGTGCCACAGTAATCCTGGGACTCCTATCCATTTTCAAGAGGAGTCAGGCATCGTCTCCTGTGGAAGCATTGATCTCTGCAGACCTCTCGAGTTTTCAAAGGATGTGAGGCCTCCGGTCACGATGAGGCGGAGGACTAGGTCTTTCTCTGTGGTCTCCACAGGGGATTCAGACATCCCTTCGTCTTGGGAGATGCAAGACGAGCCTGCATTCAATTCACTGCAGGGATATCCGGCCTTACTTCGAGTCAGAGCATCTCGGTGTACATTGCACTTGAGGCCACAAATTCAGGGTTCCACTCACATACCTCTAGCTGAGAGAAGCTTCCTCTTGAGGTGCTTGTGCAAAGTTGGTATTCCTCTTGAGTCTAAGCCAGGGACTAAGCTCTCATCTCGAGTTGATTTGGGGTCCTTGGAGCCCTTTCTTGTTGCTCCAGTGACCTCAGGATCCCTCTAGACTTGAGACACTGATCTTGGGTTTTCTCTGGAGTGCCATCAAGGAAATCAAGGCTCCTTTCATTTTTGATGTGGAATACGGAATTGCTCTGCACGCAGGGCAGGGGAATCGGGCCTCATCTCGCGGCGAGGGGGAAGTCTCATGGTTTTTCTCGAGGTGCGGCCGGAACCTGGGGTATATTCTCGAGTTACGACGGGGAGGTCCCTTCCAGACACGTGTTTGTTCAGCGACGTCAGGACTCCTGCCTAGGTGCGAGGGACACCTCGGGATTCTCCTCGAGTCTTGCATGGCAATTGGGACGTGTCTCCACGTGAGGCGGGAGACCCAGGGTCCCTTTCCAAGTGTCACAGTGATCCTGGGACCCCTATCCATTTTCAAGAAGAGTCAGGCATGGTCTCCTTTGTAAGCATTGATCTCTTCAGACCTCTCGAGTTTTCAAAGGATGTGAGGCCTCCGGTCGCGATGAGGCGGAGGAGTAGGTCTTTCTCTGTGGTCTCCACAGGGGATTCAGACAACCCTTCGTCTTGGGAGATGCAAGACGATCCTGCATTCAATGCACTGCAGGGATATCCGGCCTTACTTCGAGTCAGAGCATCTCGGTGTCCATTCCACATGAGGCCACAAACTCAGGGTCCCTCTCACATACCTGTAGCTGAGAGAAGCCTCCTCTTGAGTTGCTTGTGGAAAGTTGGTATTCCTCTTGTGTCGAAGCCAGGGACTAAGCTCTCATCTCGAGTTGATTTGGGGTCCATGGAGCCCTTTCATTTTGCTCCAGTGACCTCAGGATCCCTCTAGACTTGAGACAGTGATCTTGGGTTTTCTCTGGAGTGCCATCAAGGAAATCAAGGCTCCTTTCACGTTTGATGTGGAAAACGGAATTGCTCTGCATGCAGTGCAGGGGAATCGGGCCTCATGTCCCGTCGAGGGGGAAGTCTCATGGTTTTTCTCGAGTTGCGGCCGGAACCTGGGGTATATTCTCGAGTTATGATGGGGAGGGCCCTTCCATACACGTGTTTGTTCAGCGACATCAGGACTCCTGCCTAGGTGCGACGGACACCTCGGGATTCTCCTCGAGTCTTGGCATGGCAATTGGGACGCGTCTCCACGTGAGGCGGGAGACCCAGTGTCCCTTTCCACGTGCCACAGGGATCCTGGGACTCCTATCCATTTTCAAGAGGAGTCAGGCATCGTCTCCTTTGGAAGCATTGATCTCCGCAGACCTCTCGAGTTTTCAAAGGATGTGAGGCCTCTGGTCGCGATGAGGCAGAGAACTCGGTCTTTCTCTGTGGTCTCCACAGGGGATTCAGATATCCCTTCTTCTTGGGAGATGCAAGACGAGCCTGCATTCAATTCACTGCAGGGATATCCGGCCTTACTTCGAGTCAGAGCATCTCGGTGTCCTTTCCACTTGAGGCCACAAACTCGGGGTCCCTCAAATATACCTGTAGCGGAGAGAAGCCTCCTCTTGAGGTGCTGTTGGAAAGTTGGTATTCCTCTTGAGTCGAAGCCAGGGACTAAGCTCTCATCTCCAGTTGATTTGGGGTCCACGGAGCCATTTCATGTTGCTCCAGTGACCTCAGGATCCCTCTAGACTTGAGACAGTGATCTTGGGTTTTCTCTGGAGTGCCATCAAGGAAATCAAGGCTCCTTTCACGTTTGATGTGGAACACGGAATTGCTCTGCATGCAGTGCAGGGGAATCGGGTCTCAACTCGCGGCGAGGGGGAAATCTCATGGTTTTTCTCGAGTTGCGGCCGGAACCTGGGGTATATTCTCGAGTTACGATGGGGAGGGCCCTTCCAGACACGTGTTTGTTCAGCGACGTCAGGACTCCTGCCTAGGTGCGAGGGACACCTCGGGATTCTCCTCGAGTCTTGGCATGGCAATTGGGACGCGTCTCCACGTGAGGCGGGAGACCCAGTGTCCCTTTCCACGTGCCACAGGGATCCTGGGACTCCTGTCCATTTTCAAGAGGAGTCAGGCATCGTCTCCTTTGGAAGCATTGATCTCCGCGGACCTCTCGAGTTTTCAAAGGATGTGAGGCCTCCGCTCGCGATGAGGCGGAGAATTAGGTCTTTCTCTGTGGTCTCCACAGGGTATTCAGACATCCCTTCGTCTTGGGAGATGCAAGATGAGCCTGCATTCAATTCACTGCAGGGATATCCGGTCTTACTTCGAGTCAGAGCATCTCGGTGTCCATTCCACTTGATGCCACAAACTCAGGGTCCCTCTCACATACCTGTAGCTGAGAGAAGCCTCCTCTTGAGGGGCTTGTGGAAAGTTCATATTCCTCTTGAGTTGAAGCCAGGGACTAAGCTCTCATCTCGAGTTGATTTGTGGTCCACGGAGCCCTTTCCTGTTGGTCCAGTGACCTCAGGATCCCTCTAGACTTGAAACAGTGATCTTGGGTTTTCTCTGGAGTGCCATCAAGGAAATCAAGGCTCCTTTCACGTTTGATGTCGAACACGGAATTGCTCTGCATGCAGTGCAGGGGAATCGGGCCTCAACTCGCGGGGAGGGGTAAATCTCATGGTATTTTTCAGTTGCGGCCGGAACCTGGGATATATTCTCGAGTTACGACAGGGAGGGCCCTTCCAGACACGTGTTTGTTGAGCGACGTCAGGACTCCTGCCTAGGTGCGAGGGACACCTCGGGATTCTCCTCGAGTCTTGCCATGGCAATGGGGACGCGTCTCCATGTGAGGCGGGAGACCCAGGGTCCCTTTTCACGTGCCACAGGAATCCTAGGACTCCTATCCATTTTCAAGAGGAGTCAGGCATCGTCTCCTTTGGAAGCATTGATCTCCGGGGACCTCTCGAGTTTTCAAAGGATGTGAGGCCTCCGGTCGCGATGAGGCGGAGAACACGGTCTTTCTCTGTGGTCTCCACAGGGGATTCACACATCCCTTCGTCTTGGGAGATGCAAGACGAGCCTGCATTCAATTCACTGCAGGAATATCCGGCCTTACTTCGAGTCAGAGCATCTCGGTGTCCATTCCACTTGAGGCCACAAACTCAGGGTCCCTCAAATATACCTGTAGCTGAGAGAAGCCTCCTCTTGAGGTGCTTGTGGAAAGTTGGTATTCCTCTTGAGTCAAAACCAGGGACTAAGCTCTCATCTCGAGTTGATTTGGGGTCCACGGAGCCCTTTCTTGTTGCTCCAGTGACCTCAGGATCCCTCTAGACTTGAGACAGTGATCTTGGGTTTTCTCTGGAGTGCCATCAAGGAAATCAAGGCTCCTTTCTATTTTGATGTGGAATACGGAATTGCTCTGCACGCAGGGCAGGGGAATCGGGCCTCATCTCGCGGCGAGGGGGGAGTCTCATGGTTTTTCTCGAGTTGCGGCCGGAACCTGGGGTATATTCTCGAGTTACGACGGGGAGGGGACTTCCAGACACGTGTTTGTTCAGTGACGTCAGGACTCCTGCCTAGGTGCGAGGGACACCTCGGGATTCTCCTCGAGTCTTGGCATGGCAATTGGGACGCCTCTCCACGTGAGGCGGGAGACCCAGTGTCCCTTTCCACGTGCCACAGGGATCCTGGGACTCCTATCCATTTTCAAGAGGAGTCTGGCATCGTTTCCTTTGGAAGCATTGATCTCCACATACCTCTCGAGTTTTCAAAGGATGTGAGGCCTCCGCTCGCGATGAGGCGGAGAATTAGGTCTTTGTCTGTGGTCTCCACAGGGGATTCAGACATCCCTTCGCCTTGGGAGATGCAAGACGAGCCTGCATTCAATTCACTGCAGGGATATCCGGCCTTACTTCGAGTCAGAGCATCTCGGTGTCCATTCCACTTGAGGCCACAAACTCAGGGTCCCTCAAATATACCTGTAGCTGAGAGAAGCCTCCTCTTGAGGTGCTTGTGGAAAGTTGGTATTCCTCTTGAGTCAAAGCCAGGGACTAAGCTCTCATCTCGAGTTGATTTGGGGTCCACGGAGCCCTTCCTTGTTGCTCCAGTGACCTCAGGATCCCTCTAGACTTGAGACAGTGATCTTGGGTTTTCTCTGGAGTGCCATCAAGGAAATCAAGGCTCCTTTCTTTTTTGATGTGGAATACGGAATTGCTCTGCACGCAGGGCAGGGGAATCGGGCCTCATCTCGCGGCGAGGGGGAAGTCTCATAGTTTTTCTCGAGTTGCGGCCGGAACCTGGGGTATATTCTCGAGTTACAACGGGGAGGGGCCTTCCAGACACGTGTTTGTTCAGTTACGTCAGGAGTCCTGCCTAGGTGCGAGGGACACCTCGGGATTCTCCTCGAGTCTTGGCATGGCAATTGGGACGCCTCTCCACGTGAGGCGGGAGACCCAGTGTCCCTTTCCCCGTGCCACAGGGATCCTGGGACTCCTATCCATTTTCAAGAGGAGTCAGGTATCGTTTCCTTTGGAAGCATTGATCTCCGCGGACCTCTCGAGTTTTCAAAGGATGTGAGGCCTCCGCTCGCGATGAGGCGGAGAATTAGGTCTTTCTCTGTGGTCTCCACAGGGGATTCAGACATCCCTTCGCCTTGGGAGATGCAAGACGAGCCTGCATTCAATTCACTGCAGGGATATCCGGCCTTACTTCGAGTCAGAGCATCTCGGTGTCCATTCCATTTGAGGCCACAAACTCCGGGGCCCTCTCACATACCTGTAGCTGAGAGAAGCCTCCTCTTGAGGTGCTTGTGGAAAGTTGGTATTCTTCTTGAGTCGAAGCCAGGGACTAAACTCTCATCTCGAGTTGATTTCGGGTCCACAGAGCCCTTTCGTGTTGCTACAGTGACCTCAGGATCCCTCTAGACTTGAAACAGTGATCTTGGGTTTTCTCTGGAGTGCCATCAAGGAAATCAAGGCTCCTTTCACGTTTGATGTCGAACACGGAATTGCTCTGCATGCAGTGCAGGGGAATCGGGCCTCAACTCGCGGCGAGGGGTAAATCTCATGGTTTTGTTCAGTTCCGGCTGGAACCTGGGATATATTCTCGAGTTACGACGCGGAGGGCCCTTCCAGACACGTGTTTGTTGAGCGACGTCAGGACTCCTGCCTAGGTGCGAGGGACACCTCGGGATTCTCCTCGAGTCTTGGCATGGCATTTTGGACGCGTCTCCACGTGAGGCGGGAGACCCAGGGTCCCTTTTCACGTGCCACAGGGATCCTGGGACTCCTATCCATTTTCAAGAGGAGTCAGGCATCGTCTCCTTTGGAAGCATTGATCTCCTCGGACCTCTCGAGTTTTCAAAGGATGTGAGGCCTCCGGTCGCGATGAGGCGGAGAACTCGGTCTTTCTCTGTGGTCTCCCCAGCGGATTCAGACATCCCTTCGTCTTGGGAGATGCAAGATGAGCCTGCATTCAATTCACTGCAGGGATATCCGGCCTTACTTCGAGTCAGAGCATCTCGGTGTCCATTCCACTTGAGGCAACAAACTCAGGGTCCCTCTCACATACCTTTAGCTGAGAGAAGCCTCCTCTTGAGGTGCTTGTGGAAAGTTCGTATTCCTCTTGAGTCGAAGCCAGGGACTAAGCTCTCATCTCGAGTTGATTTGGGGTTCAAGGAGCCCTTTGGTGTTGCTCCAGTGACCTCAGGATCCCTCTAGACTTGAGACAGTGATCTTGGGTTTTCTCTGGAGTGCCATCAAGGAAATCAAGGCTCCTTTCACGTTTGATGTGGAACACGGAATTGCTCTGCACGCAGGGCAGGGGAAATGGGCCTCATCCCGCGGCGAGGGGGAAGTCTCATGGTTTTTCTCGAGTTGCGGCCGGAACCTGGGGTATATTCTCGAGTTACGACGGGGAGGGCCCTTCCAGACACGTGTTTGTTCAGCGACGTCTGGACTCCTGCCTAGGTGCGAGGGACAACTCGGGATTCTCCTCGAGTTTTGGCATGGCAATTGAGACGCGTCTCCACGTGAGGCGGGAGACCCAGTGTCCCTTTCCACGTGCCACTCGGATCCTGGGACTCCTATCCATTTTCAAGAGGAGTCAGGCATCGTCTCCTTTGGAAGCATTGATCTCCGAGGACCTCTTGAGTTTTCAAAGGATCCGAGGCCTCCGTTCGCGATGAGGCGGAGAACTAGGTCTTTCTCTGCGGTCTCCACAGGGGATTCAGACATCCCTTCGTCTTGGGAGATTCAAGACGGGCCGGCATTCAATTCACTGAAGGGATATCCGGCCTTACTTGGAGTCAGAGCATCTCGGTGTCCATTCCACATGAGGCCACAAGTTCAGGGTCCCTCTCACATACCTGTAGCTGAGAGAAGCCTCCTCTTGAGGTGCTTGTGGAAACTTGGTATTCCTCTTGAGTCGAAGCCAGGGACTAAGCTCTCATCTCGAGTTGATTTGGGTTCCACGGAGCCCTTTGGTGTTGCAACAGTGACGTCAGGATCCCTCTAGACTTGAGACAGTGATCTTGGGTTTTCTCTGGAGTGCCACCAAGGAAATCAAGTCTCCTTTCACGTTTGATGTGGAACACGGAATTGCTCTGCACGCAGTGCAGGGGCATCGGGCCTCATCTCGCGCCGAGGGGGAACTCTCATGGTTTTTCTCGAGTTGCGGCCGGAACCTGGGGTATATACTCGAGTTACGACGGGGAGGGCCCTTCCAGACAAGTGTTTGTTCAGCGATGTCAGGACTCCTGCCTAGGTGCCAGGGACACCTCTGGATTCTCCTCGAGTCTTGACATGGCAATTGGGATGCGTCTTCACGTGAGGCGGGAGACCCAGGGTCCCTTTCCACGTGTCACAGGGATCCTGGGACTCCTATCCATTTTCAAGAAGAGTCAGGCATCGTCTCCTTTGGAAGCATTGATCTCTGCAGACCTCTCGAGTTTTCAAAGGATGTGAGGCCTCCGGTCGCGATGAGGCGGAGGAGTAGGTCTTTCTCTGTGGTCTCCACAGGGGATTCAGACATCCCTTCGTCTTGGGAGATGCAAGACGAGCCTGCATTCAATTCACTGCAGGGATATCCGGCCTTACTTCGAGTCAGAGCATCTCGGTGTCCATTCCACTTGAGGTCACAAACTCAGGGTCCCTCTCACATACCTGTAGCTGAGGAAGCCTCCTCTTGAGTTGCTTGTGGAAAGTTGGTATTCCACTTGTGTCGAAGCCAGGGACTAAGCTCTCATCTCGAGTTGATTTGGGGTCCATGGAGCCCTTTCATGTGGCTCCAGTGACCTCAGGATCCCTCTAGACTTGAGACAGTGATCTTGCGTTTTCTCTAGAGTGCCATCAAGGAAATCAAGGCTACTTTCACGTTTGATGTGGAAAACGGAATTGCTCTGCATGCAATGCAGGGGAATCGGGCCTCAACTCGCGGCGAGGGGGAAATCTCATGGTTTTTCTCGAGTTGCGGCCGGAACCTGGGGTATATTCTCGAGTTACGACGGGGAGGGCCCTTCCAGACACGTGTTTGTTCAGCGACGTCAGGACTCCTGCCTAAGTGCGAGGGACACTTCGGGATTCTCCTCGAGTCTTGGCATGGCAATTGGGACGCGTCTCCACGTGAGGCGGGAGACCCAGTGTCCCTTTTCACGTGCCACAGGGATCCTGGGACTCCTATCCATTTTCAAGAGGAGTCAGGCATCGTCTCCTTTGGAAGCATTGATCTCCGCAGACCTCTCGAGTTTTCAAAGGATGTGAGGCCTCTGCTCGCGATGAGGCGGAGAACTCGGTCTTTCTCTGTGGTCTCCACAGGGGATTCAGACATCCCTTCTACTTGGGAGATGCAAGACGAGCCTGCATTCAATTCACTGCAGGGATATCCGGCCTTACTTCGAGTCAGAGCATCTCGGTGTCCTTTCCACTTGAGGCCACAAACTCGGGGTCCCTCAAATATACCTGAAGCTGAGAGAAGCCTCCTCTTGAGATGCTTGTGGAAAGTTGGTATTCCTCTTGAGTCTAAGCCAGGGACTAAGCTCTCATCTCGAGTTGATTTGGGGTCCACGGAGCCATTTCATGTTGCTCCAGTGACCTCAGGATCCCTCTAGACTTGAGTCAGTGATCTTGGGTTTTCTCTGGAGTGCCATCAAGGAAATCAAGGCTCCTTTCACGTTTGATGTGGAAAACCGAATTGCTCTGCACGCAGTGCAGGGGAATCGGGCCTCATCTCGCGGCGAGGGGGAAGTCTCATGGTTTTCCTCGAGTTGCGGCCGGAACTTGGGGTATATTCTCGAGTTACGACGGGGAGGGCCCTTCCAGACATGTGTTTGTTCAGCGACGTCAGGACTCCTGCCTAGGTGCGAGGGACACCTCGGGATTCTCCTCGAGTCTTGGCATGGCAATTGGGACGCGTCTCCACGTGTGGCGGGAGACCCAGTGTCCCTTTCCACGTGCCACAGTAATCCTGGGACTCCTATCCATTTTCAAGAGGAGTCAGGCATCGTCTCCTTTGGAAGCATTGATCTCTGCAGACCTCTCGAGTTTTCAAAGGATGTGAGGCCTCCGGTCACGATGAGGCGGAGGACTAGGTCTTTCTCTGTGGTCTCCACAGGGGATTCAGACATCTCTTCGTCTTGGGAGATGCAAGACGAGCCTGCATTCAATTCACTGCAGGGATATCCGGCCTTACTTCGAGTCAGAGCATCTCGGTGTACATTGCACTTGAGGCCACAAATTCAGGGTTCCACTCACATACCTCTAGCTGAGAGAAGCTTCCTCTTGAGGTGCTTGTGCAAAGTTGGTATTCCTCTTGAGTCTAAGCCAGGGACTAAGCTCTCATCTCGAGTTGATTTGGGGTCCTTGGAGCCCTTTCTTGTTGCTCCAGTGACCTCAGGATCCCTCTAGACTTGAGACACTGATCTTGGGTTTTCTCTGGAGTGCCATCAAGGAAATCAAGGCTCCTTTCATTTTTGATGTGGAATACGGAATTGCTCTGCACACAGTGCAGGGGAATCGGGCCTCATGTCGCGGCGAGGGGGAAGTCTCATGGTTTTTCTCGAGTTGCGGCCGGAACCTGGTGTATATTCTCGAGTTGCGATGGGGAGGGCCCTTCCAGACACGTGTTTGTTCAGCGACGTCAGGACTCCTGCCTAAGTGCGAGGGACACTTCGGGATTCTCCTCGAGTCTTGGCATGGCAATTGGGACGCGTCTCCACGTGAGGCGGGAGACCCAGTGTCCCTTTCCACGTGCCACAGGGATCCTGGGACTCCTATCCATTTTCAAGAGGAGTCAGGCATCGTCTCCTTTGGAAGCATTGATCTCCGCAGACCTCTCGAGTTTTCAAAGGATGTGAGGCCTCTGGTCGCGATGAGGCGGAGAACTCGGTCTTTCTCTGTGGTCTCCACAGGGGATTCAGACATCCCTTCTACTTGGGAGATGCAAGACGAGCCTGCATTCAATTCACTGCAGGGATATCCGGCCTTACTTCGAGTCAGAGCATCTCGGTGTCCTTTCCACTTGAGGCCACAAACTCGGGGTCCCTCAAATATACCTGAAGCTGAGAGAAGCCTCCTCTTGAGATGCTTGTGGAAAGTTGGTATTCCTCTTGAGTCTAAGCCAGGGACTAAGCTCTCATCTCGAGTTGATTTGGGGTCCACGGAGCCATTTCATGTTGCTCCAGTGACCTCAGGATCCCTCTAGACTTGAGTCAGTGATCTTGGGTTTTCTCTGGAGTGCCATCAAGGAAATCAAGGCTCCTTTCACGTTTGATGTGGAAAACCGAATTGCTCTGCACGCAGTGCAGGGGAATCGGGCCTCATCTCGCGGCGAGGGGGAAGTCTCATGGTTTTCCTCGAGTTGCGGCCGGAACTTGGGGTATATTCTCGAGTTACGACGGGGAGGGCCCTTCCAGACATGTGTTTGTTCAGCGACGTCAGGACTCCTGCCTAGGTGCGAGGGACACCTCGGGATTCTCCTCGAGTCTTGGCATGGCATTTTGGACGCGTCTCCACGTGAGGCGGGAGACCCAGGGTCCCTTTTCACGTGCCACAGGGATCCTGGGACTCCTATCCATTTTCAAGAGGAGTCAGGCATCGTCTCTTTGGAAGCATTGATCTCCTCGGACCTCTCGAGTTTTCAAAGGATGTGAGGCCTCCGGTCGCGATCAGGCGGAGAACTCGCTCTTTCTCTGTGGTCTCCCCAGCGGATTCAGACATCCCTTCGTCTTGGGAGATGCAAGATGAGCCTGCATTCAATTCACTGCAGGGATGTCCGGCCTTACTTCGAGTCAGAGCATCTCGGTGTCCATTCCACTTGAGGCAACAAACTCAGGGTCCCTCTCACATACCTGTAGCTGAGAGAAGCCTCCTCTTGAGGTGCTTGTGGAAAGTTCGTATTCCTCTTGAGTCAAAGCAAGGGACTAAGCTCTCATCTCGAGTTGATTTGGGGTCCACTGAGCCCTTTGTTGTTGCTACAGTGACCTCAGGATCCCTCTAGACTTGAGACACTGATCTTGGGTTTTCTCTGGAGTGCCATCAAGGAAATCAAGGCTCCTTTCATTTTTGATGTGGAATACGGAATTGCTCTGCACGCAGGGCAGGGGAATTGGGCCTCATCTCGCGGCGAGGGGGAAGTCTCATGGTTTTTCTCGAGTTGCGGCCGGAACCTGGGGTATATTCTCGAGTTACGACGGGGAGGTCCCTTCCAGACACGTGTTTGTACAGCGACGTCAGGACTCCTGCCTAGGTGCGAGGGACACCTCGGGATTCTCCTCGAGTCTGGCATGGCAATTGGGACGCGTCTCCACGTGAGGCGAGAGACCCAGTGTCCCTTTCCACGTGCCACAGGGATCCTGGGACTCCTATCCATTTTCAAGAGGAGTCAGGCATCGTCTCCTTTGGAAGCATTGATCTCCGCAGACCTCTCGAGTTTTCAAAGAATGTGAGGCCTCCGGTCGCGATGAGGCGGAGGAGTAGGTCTTTCTCTGTGGTCTCCACAGGGGATTCAGACATCCCTTCTTCTTGGGAGATGCAAGACGAGACTGCATTCAATTCACTGCAGGGATATCCGGCCTTACTTCGAGTCAGAGCATCTCGGTGTCCATTCCACTTGATGCCACAAACTCAGGGTCCCTCTCACATACCTGTAGCTGAGAGAAGCCTCCTCTTGAGGGGCTTGTGGAAAGTTCATATTCCTCTTGAGTTGAAGCCAGGGACTAAGCTCTCATCTCGAGTTGATTTGTGGTCCACGGAGCCCTTTCCTGTTGGTCCAGTGACCTCAGGATCCCTCTAGACTTGAAACAGTGATCTTGGGTTTTCTCTGGAGTGCCATCAAGGAAATCAAGGCTCCTTTCACGTTTGATGTCGAACACGGAATTGCTCTGCATGCAGTGCAGGGGAATCGGGCCTCAACTCGCGGCGAGGGGTAAATCTCATGGTATTTTTCAGTTGCGGCCGGAACCTGGGATATATTCTCGAGTTACGACAGGGAGGGCCCTTCCAGACACGTGTTTGTTGAGCGACGTCAGGACTCCTGCCTAGGTGCGAGGGACACCTCGGGATTCTCCTAAAGTCTTGGCATGGCAATTGGAACGCGTCTTCACATGAGGCGGGAGACCCAGGGTCCCTTTCCACGTGCCACAGTGATCCTGGGACTCCTATCCATTTTCAAGAGGAGTCAGGAATCGTCTCTTTGGAAGCATTGATCTCCGCGGACCTCTCGAGTTTTCAAAGGATGTGAGGCCTCCGGTCGCGATGAAGCGGAAGACTAGGTCTTTCTCTGCGGTCTCCGCAGGGGATTCAGACATCCCTTCGTCTTGGGAGATGCAAGACAAGCCTGCATTCAATTCACTGCAGGGATATCCGGCCTTACTTCGAGTCAGAGCATCTCGGTGTCCATTCCACCTGAGGCCACAAACTCAGGGTCCCTCTCACATACCTTTAGCAGAGAGAAGCCTCCTCTTGAGGTGCTTGTGGAAAGTTAGTATTCCTCTTGACTCGAATCCAGGATCTAAGCTCTCATCTCGAGTTGATTTGGGGTCCACGGAACCCTTTCGTGTTGCTCCAGTGACCTCAGGATCCCTCTAGACTTGAGACAGTGATCTTGGGTTTTCTCTGGAGTGCCATCAAGGAAATCAAGGCTCCTTTCCCATTTGATGTGGAACACGGAATTGCTCTGCACGCAGTGCAGGGGAATCGGGCCTCATCTCGCGGCGATGGGGAAGTCTCATGGTTTTTCTCGAGTTGCGGCCGGAACCTGGGGTATATTTTCGAGTTACGACGGGGAGGGCCCTTCCAGACACGTGTTTGTTCAGCGACGTCAGGACCCCTGCCTAGGTGCGAGGGACAACTCGGGATTCTCCTCGAGTCTTGGCATGGCAATTGGGACGCGTCACCACATGAGGCGGGAGACCCAGGGTCCCTTTCCACGTGCCACAGATATCCTGGGACTCTTATCCATTTTCAAGAGGAGTCAGGCATCGTCTCCTTCGGAAGTATTGATCTCAGCGGACCTCTGGAGTTTTCAAAGGATATGAGGCCTCCGGTCGCGAGGAGGCGGAGGACTAGGTCTTTCTCTGTGGTCTCCCCAGGGGATTCAGACAACCCTTCGTCTTGGGAGATGCAAGACGAGCCTGCATTCAATTCACTGCAGGGATATCCGGCCTTACTTCGAGTCAGAGCATCTCGGTGTCCATTCCACTTGAGGCCACAAACTCAGGGTCCCTGTCACATACCTGTAGCTGAGAGAAGCCTCCTCTTGAGGTGCTTGTGGAAAGTTGGCATTTCTCTTGAGTCGAAGCCAGGGACTAAGCTCGCATCTCGAGTTGATTTGTGGTCCACGGAGCCCTTTCGTGTCGCTACAGTGACCTCAGGATCCCTCTAGACTTGAGACAGTGATCTTGGGTTTTCCCTGGAGTGCCATCAAGGAAATCAAGGCTCCTTTCATGTTTGATGTGGAACACGGAATTGCTCTGCACGCAGTCCAGGGGAATCGGGCCTCATGTCGCGGCGAGGGGGAAGTCTCATGGTTTTTCTCGAGTTGCAGCCGGAACCTGGGGTATATTCTCGAGTTACGACGGGGAGGGCGCTTCCAGACACGTGTTTGTTCAGCGACGTCAGGACTCCTGCCTAGGAGCGAGGGACACCTCGGGATTCTCCTCGAGTATTGGCATGGCAATTGGGACGCGTCTCCACGTGAGGCGGGAGACCCAGTGTCCCTTCCCACGTGCCACAGGGATCCTGGGACTCCTATCCATTTTCATGAGGAGTCAGGCATCGTCTCCTTTGGAAGCATTGATCTCCGCGGACTTCTCGGGTTTTCAAAGGATGTGATTCCTCCGCTCGCTGTGAGGCGGAGAATTAGGTTTTTCTCTGTGGTCTCCACAGGGGATTCAGACATCCCTTCGTCTTGGGAGATGCAAGACGAGCCTGCATTCAATTCACTGCAGGGATATCCGGCCTTACTTCGAGTCAGAGCATCTCGGTGTCCATTCCACTTGAGGCCACAAACTCAGGGTCCCTCTCACATACCTGTAGCTGAGAGAAGCCTCCTCTTGAGGTGCTTGTGGAAAGTTGGTATTCCTCTTGAGTCGAAGCCAGGGACTAAGCTCTCATCTCGAGTTGATTTGGGGTCCACGGAGCCCTTTCGTGTTCTTCCAGTGACCTCAGGATCCCTCTAGGCTTGAGACAGTGAACTTGGGTTTTCTCTGGAGTGCCATCAAGGAAATCAAGGCTCCTTTCACGTTTGATGTGGAACACGGAATTGCTCTGCACGCAGTGCAGGGGATTCGGGCCTCATCTCGCGGCGAGGGGGAATTTCATGGTTTGTCTCGAGTTGCGGACAGAACCTGGGGTATATTCTCGAGTTACGATGGGGAGGGCCCTTCCAGACACGTGTTTGTTCAGCGACGTCAGGACTCCTGCCTAGGTGCGAGGGACACCTCAGGATTCTCCGCGATTCTTGGCATGGCAATTGGGACGTGTCTCCACGTGAGGCGGGAGACCCAGGGTCCCTTTCCACGTGCCACAGGGATCCTGGGACTCCTATCCTTTTTCAAGAGGAGTCAGGATCGTCTCCTTTGGAATCATTGATCTCCGAGGACCTCTCGAGTTTTCAAAGGATGTGAGTCCTCCGCTCACGATGTGGTGAGAACTAGATCTTTCTCTGTGGTCTCCACAGGGGATTCAGACATCCCTTCGTCTTGGGAGATGCAAGACGAGCCTGCACTCAATTCACTGCACGGATATCCGGCCTTACTTCGAGTCAGAGCATCTCGGTGTCCATTGCACTTGAGGCCACAAACTCAGGGTCCCTCTCACATACCTGTAGCTGAGAGAAGCCTCCTCTTGAGGTGCTTGTGGAAAGTTGGTATTCCTCTCGAGTCGAAGCCGGGGACTAAGCTCTCATCTCGAGTTGATTTGGGGTCCATGGAGCCCTTTCGTGTTGCTCCAGTGACCTCAGGATCCCTCTAGACTTGAGACAGTGATCTTGGGTTTTCTCTGGAGTGCCATCAAAGAAATCAAGGCTCCTTTCTTTTTTGATGTGGAATACGGAATTGCTCTGCATGCAGTGCAGGGGAATCGGGCCTCATCTCTCGGCGAGGGGGAAGTCTCATGGTTTTTCTCGAGTTGCGGCCAGAACCTGGGGTATATTCTCGAGTTACGACGGGGACGGCCCTTCCAGACACGTGTTTGTTCAGCGACGTCAGGACTCCTGCCTAGGTGCGAGGGACACCTCGGGATTCTCCTCGAGTCTTGGCATGGCAATTGGGACGCGTCTCCACGTGAGGCGGGAGACCCAGGGTCCCTTTCCACGTGCCACAGGGATCCTGGGACTCCTATCCATTTTCAAGAGGAGTCAGGCATCGTCTCCTTTGGAAGCATTGATCTCCGCGGACCTCTTGAGTTTTCAAAGGATGTGAGGCCTCCGGTCGCGATGAGGCGGAGAACTAGGACTTTCTCTGTGGTCTCCACAGGGGATTCAGACATTCCTTCGTCTTGAGAGATGCAAGACGAGCCTGCATTCAATTCATTGCAGGGATATCTGGCCTTACTTCGAGTCAGAGCATCTCGGTGTCCATTCCACTTGAGGCCACAAACTCAGAGTCCTTCTCACATACCTGTGGCTGAGAGAACCCTCCTCTTGGGGTGCTTGTGGAGAGTTGGTATTCCTCTTGCGTCGAAGCCAGGTACTAAGCTCTCATCTCGAGTTGATTTGGGGTCCACGGAGCCCTTTCGTGTTTCTCCAGTGACCTCAGGATCCCTCTAGACTTGAGACAGTGATCCTGGGTTTTCTCTGGAGTGCCATCAAGGAAATCAAGGCTCCTTTCACGTTTGATGTGGAACACGGAATTGCTCTGCACGCAGTCCAGGGGAATCGGGCCTCATCTCGCGTCGAGGGGAAAGTCTCATGGTTTTTCTCGAGTTGCGGCCGGAACCTGGGGTATATTCTCGATTTACGACGAGGAGGACCCTTCCAGACACGTGATAGGTGCGAGGGACACTTCGGGATTCTCCTAAAGTCTTGGCATGGCAATTGGAACGCGTCTCCACATGAGGCGGGAGACCCAGGGTCCCTTTCCACGTGCCACAGGGATCCTGGGACTCCTATCCATTTTCAAGAGGAGTCAGGCATCGTCTCTTTGGAAGCATTGATCCCCGTGGACCTCTCGAGTTTTCAAAGGATGTGAGGCCTCTGGTCGCGATGAGGCGGAGAACTCGGTCTTTCTCTGTGGTCTCCACAGGGGATTCACACATCCCTTCGTCTTGGGAGATGCAAGACGAGCCTGCATTCAATTCACTGCAGGGATATCCGGCCTTACTTTGAGTCAGAGCATCTCGGTGTCCATTCCACTTGAGGCCACAAACTCAGGGTCCCTCTCACATACCTGTACCTGAGAGAAGCCTCCTCTTGAGGTGCTTGTGGAAAGTTGGTATTCCTCTTGAGTCGAAGCCAGGGACTAAGCTCTCATCTCGAGTTGATTTGGGGTCCACGGAGCCCTTTTGTGTTGCTCCAGTGACCTCAGGATCCCTCTATACTTGAGACAGTGATCTTGGGATTTCTCTGGAGTGTCATCAAGGAAATCAAGGCACCTTTCACGTTTGATGTGGAACACGGAATTGTTCTGCACGCAGTGCAGGGGAATCGGGTCTCATCTCGCAGTGAGGGGGAAGTCTCATGGTTTTTCTCGAGTTGCGGCCGGAACCTGGGGTATATTCTCGAGTTACGACGGGGAGGGCCCTTCCTTACACGTGTTTGTTCAGCGACGTCAGGACTCCTGCCTAGGTGCGAGGGACACCTCGGGATTCTCCGCGAGTCTTGGCATGGCAATTGGGATGCGTCTCCACGTCAGGCGGGAGACCCAGGGTCCCTTTCCACGTGCCACAGGGATCCTGGGACTCCTATCCATTTTCAAGAGGAGTCAGGCATCGTCTCCTTTGGAAGCATTGATCTCCGCTGACCTCTCGAGTTTTCAAAGAATGTGAGGCCACAGGTCGCGATGAGGAGGAGGACTATGTCATTCTCTGTGGTCTGCACAGGGGTTTCAGACATCCCTTCGTCTTGGGAGATGCAAGACGAGCCTGCATTCACTTCACTGCAGGGATATCCGGCCTTACTTCGAGTCAGAGCATCTCGGTGTCCATTCCCCTTGAGGCCACAAACTCAGGGTCCCTCTCACATTCCTGTAGCTGAGAGAAGCCTCCTCTTGAGGTGCTTGTGGAAAGTTGGTATTCCTCTTGAGTCGAAGCCAGGGACTAAGCTCTCATCTCGAGTTGATTTGGGGTCCACGGAGCCCTTTCGTGTTGCTCCAGTGACCTCAGGATCCCTCTAGACTTGAGACAGTGATCTTGGGTTTTCTCTGGAGTGCCATCAAAGTAATCAAGGCTCCTTTCATTTTTGATGTGGAATACGGAATTGCTCTGCATGCAGTGCAGGGGAATCGGGCCTCATCTCTCGGCGAGGGGGAAGTCTCATGGTTTTTCTCGAGTTGCGGCCGGAACCTGGGGTATATTCTCGAGTTACGACGGGGACGGCCCTTCCAGACACGTGTTTGTTCAGCGACGTCAGGACTCCTGCCTAGGTGCGAGGGACACCTCGGGATTCTCCTCGAGTCTTGGCATGGCAATTGGGACGCGTCTCCACGTGAGGCGGGAGACGCAGGGTCCCTTTCCACGTGCCACAGGGATCCTGGGACTCCTATCCATTTTCAAGAGGAGTCAGGCATCGTCTTCTTTGGAAGCATTGATCTCCGCGGACCTCTTGAGTTTTCAAAGGATGTGAGGCCTCCGGTCGCGATGAGGCGGAAAACTAGTACTTTCTCTGCGGTCTCCACAGGGGATTCAGACATTCCTTCGTCTTGAGAGATGCAAGACGAGCCTGCGTTCAATTCATTGCTGGGATATCTGGCCTTACTTCGAGTCAGAGCATCTCGGTGTCCATTCCACTTGAGGCCACAAACTCAGAGTCCTTCTCACATACCTGTGGCTGAGAGAACCCTCCTCTTGGGGTGCTTGTGGAGAGTTGGTATTCCTCTTGCGTCGAAGCCAGGTACTAAGCTCTCATCTCGAGTTGATTTGGGGTCCACGGAGCCCTTTCGTGTTGCTCCAGTGACCTCAGGATCCCTCTAGACTTGAGACAGTGATCCTGGGTTTTCTCTGGAGTGCCATCAAGGAAATCAAGGCTCCTTTCAGGTTTGATGTGGAACACGGAATTGCTCTGCACGCAGTCCAGGGGAATCGGGCCTCATCTCGCGTCGAGGGGAAAGTCTCATGGTTTTTCTCGAGTTGCGGCCGGAACCTGGGGTATATTCTCGATTTACGACCTGGAAGGCCCTTCCAGACACGTGTTTGTTCAGCGACGTCAGGACTCCTGCCTAGGTGCCAGGGACACCTCGGGATTCTCCTCGAGTCTTGGCATGGCAATTGGGACGCGTCTCCACGTGAGGCGGGAGACCCAGGGTCCCTTTCCACGTGCCACAGGAATCCTGGGACTCCTATCCATTTTCAAGAGGAGTCAGGCATCGTCTCCTTTGGAAGCATTGATCTCCGCGGACCTCTCGAGTTTTCAAACGATGTGAGGCCTCCGGTCGCGATGAGGCGGAGAACTCGGTCTTTCTCTCTGGTCTCCACAGGGGATTCAGACATCCCTTCGTCTTGGGAGATGCAAGACGAGCCTGCATTCAATTCACTGCAGGGATATCCGGCCTTACTTCGAGTCAGAGCATCTCGGTGTCCATTCCACTTGAGGCCACAAACTCAGGGTCCCTCTCACATACCTGTACCTGAGAGAAGCCTCCTCTTGAGGTGCTTGTGAAAAGTTGGTATTCCTCTTGAGTCGAAGCCAGGGACTAAGCTCTCATCTCGAGTTGATTTGGGGTCCACGAGCCCTTTCGTGTTGCTCCAGTGACCTCAGGATCCCTCTATACTTGAGACAGTGATCTTGGGATTTCTCTGGAGTGTCATCAAGGAAATCAAGGCTCCTTTCAGGTTTGATGTGGAACACGGAATTGTTCTGCACGCAGTGCAGGGGAATCGGGTCTCATCTCGCAGCGAGGGGGAAGTCTCATGGTTTTTCTCGAGTTGCGGCCGGAACCTGGGGTATATTCTCGAGTTAAGACGGGGAGGGCCCTTCCAGACACGTGTTTGTTCAGCGACGTCAGGACTCCTGCCTAGGTGCGAGGGACACCTCGGGATTCTCCTCGAGTCTTGGCATGGCAATTGGGATGCGTCTCCACGTGCGGCGGGAGACCAAGGGTCCCTTTCCACGTGCCACAGGGATCCTGGGACTCCTATCCATTTTCAAGAGGAGTCAGGCATCGTCTCCTTTGGAAGAATTGATCTCCGCGGACCTCTCGAGTTTTCAAAGGATGTGAGGCCTCCGGTCGCGAAGAGGCGGAGGACTAGGTCTTTCTCTGTGGTCTCCACAGCGGATTCAGACATCCCTTCGTCTTGGGAGATGCAAGACGAGCCTGCATTCAATTCACTGCAGGGATGTCCGGCCTTACTTCGAGTCAGAGAATATCGGTATCCATTCCACTTGAGGCCACAAACTCAGAGTCCTTCTCACATACCTGTGGCTGAGAGAACCCTCCTCTTGGGGTGCTTGTGGAGAGTTGGTATTCCTCTTGCGTCGAAGCCAGGTACTAAGCTCTCATCTCGAGTTGATTTGGGGTCCACGGAGCCCTTTCGTGTTTCTCCAGTGACCTCAGGATCCCTCTAGACTTGAGACAGTGATCCTGGGTTTTCTCTGGAGTGCCATCAAAGAAATCAAGGCTCCTTTCACGTTTGATGTGGAACACGGAATTGCTCTGCACGCAGTCCAGGGGAATCGGGCCTCATCTCGCGTCGAGGGGAAAGTCTCATGGTTTTTCTCGAGTTGCGGCCGGAACCTGGGGTATATTCTCGATTTACGATGAGGAGGACCCTTCCAGACACGTGATAGGTGCGAGGGACACCTCGGGATTCTCCTAAAGTCTTGGCATGGCAATTGGAACGCGTCTCCACATGAGGCGGGAGACCCAGGGTCCCTTTCCACGTGCCACAGGGATCCTGTGACTCCTATCCATTTTCAAGAGGAGTCAGGCATCGTCTCTTTGGAAGCATTGATCCCCGTGGACCTCTCGAGTTTGCAAAGGATGTGAGGCCTCTGGTCGCGATGAGGCGGAGAACTCGGTCTTTCTCTGTGGTCTCCACAGGGGATTCACACATCCCTTCGTCTTGGGAGATGCAAGACGAGCCTGCATTCAATTCACTGCAGGGATATCCGGCCTTACTTTGAGTCAGAGCATCTCGGTGTCCATTCCACTTGAGGCCACAAACTCAGGGTCCCTCTCACATACCTGTACCTGAGAGAAGCCTCCTCTTGAGGTGCTTGTGGAAAGTTGGTATTCCTCTTGAGTCGAAGCCAGGGACTAAGCTCTCATCTCGAGTTGATTTGGGGTCCACGGAGCCCTTTTGTGTTGCTCCAGTGACCTCAGGATCCCTCTATACTTGAGACAGTGATCTTGGGATTTCTCTGGAGTGTCATCAAGGAAATCAAGGCTCCTTTCACGTTTGATGTGGAACACGGAATTGTTCTGCACGCAGTGCAGGGGAATCGGGTCTCATCTTGCAGCGAGGGGAAAGTCTCATGGTTTTTCTCGAGTTGCGGCCGGAACCTGGGGTATATTCTCGAGTTACGACGGGGAGGGCCCTTCCTTACACGTGTTAGTTCAGCGACGTCAGGACTCCTGCCTAGGTGCGAGGGACACCTCGGGATTCTCCGCGAGTCTTGGCATGGCAATTGGGATGCGTCTCCACGTGAGGCGGGAGACCCAGGGTCCCTTTCCACGTGCCACAGGGATCCTGGGACTCCTATCCATTTTCAAGAGGAGTCAGGCATCGTCTCCTTTGGAAGCATTGATCTCCGCTGACCTCTCGAGTTTTCAAAGAATGTGAGGCCACAGGTCGCGATGAGGAGGAGGACTATGTCATTCTCTGTGGTCTGCACAGGGGTTTCAGACATCCCTTCGTCTTGGGAGATGCAAGACGAGCCTGCATTCACTTCACTGCAGGGATATCCGGCCTTACTTCGAGTCAGAGCATCTCGGTGTCCATTGCACTTGAGGCCACAAACTCAGGGTCCCTCTCACATTCCTGGAGCTGAGAGAAGCCTCCTCTTGAGGTGCTTGTGGAAAGTTGGTATTCCTCTTGAGTCGAAGCCAGGGACTAAGCTCTCATCACAAGTTGATTTGGGGTCCACGGAGCCCTTTCATATTGCTCCAGTGACCTCAGGATCCCTCTAGACTTGAGACAGTGATCCTGGGTTTTCTCTGGAGTGCCATCAAGGAAATCAAGGCTCCTTTCAGGTTTAATTTGGAACACGGAATTGCTCTGCACGCAGTCCAGGGGAATCGGGCCTCATCTCGCGTCGAGGGGAAAGTCTCATGGTTTTTCTCGAGTTGCGGCCGGAACCTGGGGTATATTCTCGATTTACGACGGGGAGGACCCTTCCAGACACGTGATAGGTGCGAGGGACACCTCGGGATTCTCCTAAAGTCTTGGCATGGCAATTGGAACGCGTCTCCACATGAGGCGGGAGACCCAGGGTCCCTTTCCACGTGCCACAGGGATCCTGGTACTCCTCTCCATTTTAGAGGAGTCAGGCATCGTCTCTTTGGAAGCATTGATCTCCGCGGACCTCTCGAGTTTTCAAAGGATGTGAGGCCTCCGGTCGCGATGAGGCGAAGGACTAGGTCTTTCTCTGCGGTCTCCGCAGGGGATTCAGACATCCCTTCGTCTTGGGTGATGCAAGATGAGCCTGCATTCAATTCACTCCAGGGATATGCGGCCTTACTTCGAGTCAGAGCATCTCGATGTCCATTACACTTGAGGCCACAAACTCAGGGTCCCTCTCACATACCTTTAGCAGAGAGAAGCCTCCTCTTGAGGTGCTTGTGGAAAGTTAGTATTCCTCTTGACTCGAAACCAGGATCTAAGCTCTCATATCGAGTGGATTTGGGGTCCACGGAACCCTTTCGTGTTGCTCCAGTGACCTCAGGATCCCTCTAGACTTGAGACAGTGATCCTGGGTTTTCTCTGGAGTGCCATCAAGGAAATCAAGGCTCCTTTCAGGTTTGATGTGGAACACGGAATTGCTCTGCACGCAATGCAGGGGAATCGGGCCTCATCTCGCGGCGAGGGGGAAGTCTCATGGTTTTTCTCGAGTTGCGGCCGGAACCTGGGATATATACTCGAGTTACGACGGGGAGGGCCCTTCCAGACACGTGTTTGTTCAGCGACGTCAGTACTCCTGCCTAGGTGCGAGGGACACCTCGGGATTCTCCTCGAGTCTTGGCATGGCAATTGGGACGCGTCTCCACGTGAGGCGGGAGACCCAGGCTCCCTTTCCACGTGCCACAGGGATCCTGGGACTCCTATCCATTTTCAAGAGGAGTCAGGCATCGTCTCCTGTGGAAGCATTGATCTCTGCAGACCTCTCCAGTTTTCAAAAGATGTGAGGCCTCCGGTCGCGATGAGGCGGAGAACTAGGTCTTTCTCTGTGGTCTCCAAAGGGGATTCAGACATCCCTTCGTCTTGGGAGATGCAAGACGCGCCAGCAATCAATTCTCTGCAGGGTTATCCGGCCTTACTTCGAGTTACAGCATCTCAGGGTCCATTGCACCTGAGGCCACAAACTCAGGGACCCTCTCACATACCTCTAGCTGAGAGAAACCTTCTCTTGAGGTGCTTGTTGAAAGTTGGTATGACACTTGAGTCGAAGCCAGGGACTAAGCTCTCATCTCGAGTTGATTTGGGGTCCATGGAGCCATTTCGTTTTGCTACAGTGACTTCAGGATCCCTCTAGACTTGAGACAGTGATCTTGGGTTTTCTCTGGAGTGCCATCAAGGAAATCAAGGCTCCTTTCACGTTTGATGTGGAACACGGAATTGCTCTGCACGCAGTGCAGGGGAATCGGGCCTCATCTCGCGGCGAGGGGGAAGTCTCATGGTTTTTCTCGAGTTGCGGCCGGAACCTGGGGTATAATATCGAGTTAAGACGGAGAGGGCCCTTCCAGACACGTGTTTGTTCAGCTACCTGAGGACTCCTGCCTAGGTGCGAGGGACACCTCGGAATTCTCCTCGAGTCTTGGCATGGCAATTGGGACGCGTCTCCACGTGAGGCGGGAGACCCAGCGTCACTTTCCACGTGCCACAGGGATCCTGAGACACCTATCCATTTTCAAGAGGAGTCAGGCATCGTCTCCTTTGGAAGCATTGATCTCCGCGGACCTCTCTAATTTTCAAAGGACGTGAGGCCTCCGTTCGCGTTGAGGCTGAGAACTATGTCTTTCTCTGTGGACTCCACAGGGGATTCAGACAAACCTTCGTCTTGGGAGATGCAAGACGAGCCTGCATTCAATTCACTGCAGGGATATCCTGCTTTACTTCGAGTCAGAGCATCTCGGTGTCCATTCCACTTGCGGCCACAAACTCAGGGGCCCTCTCACATACCTGTAGCTGAGAGAAGCCTCCTCTTGAGGTGCTTGTGGAAAGTTGGTATTCCTCTTGAGTCGAAGCCAGGGACTAAGCTCTCATCTCGAGTTGATATGGGGTCCACTGAGCCCTTTGGTGTTGCTCCAGTGACCTCAGGATCCCTCTAGACTTGAGACAGTGATCTTGGGTTTTCTCTAGAGTGCCATCAAGGAAATCAAGGCTCCTTTCACGTTTGATGTGGAACACGGAATTGCTCTGCACGCAGTGTAGGGGAATCGGGCCTCATCTCGCGGCGAGGGGGAAGTCTCATATTTTTTCTACAGTTGCGGAAGGACCCTGGGGTATATTCTCGAGTTACGACGGGGAGGGCCCTTCCAGACACGTGTTTGTTCAGGGACGTCAGGACTCGGGCCTAGGTGCGAGGGACACCTACGGATTCTCCTCGAGTCTTGGCATGGCAATTGGGACGCGTCTCCACGTGAGGCGGGAGACCCAGGGTCCCTTTCCACGTGCCACAGGGATCCTGGGACTCCTATCCATTTTGAAGAGGAGTCAGGCATGGTCTCCTTTGGAAGCATTGATCTCCGCGGACCTCTCGAGTTTTCAAAGGATGTGAGGCCTCCGGTCGCGATGATGCGGAGAACTAGGTCTTTCTCTGTGGTCTCCACAGGGGATTCAGACATCCCTTCGTCTTGGGAAATGCAAGACGAGCCTGCACTCAATTCACTGCAGTGATATCCGGCCTTACTTCCTGTCAGAGCATCTCGGTGTCCAGTCCACTTGAGGCCACAAACTCAGGGTCCCTCTCACATACCTGTAGCTGAGAGAAGTCTCCTCTTGAGGTGCTTGTGTAAAGCTGGTAATCCTCTTGAATCGAAGCCAGACACTAAGCTCTCATCTCGAGTTGATTTGGGGTCCACGGAGCCCTTTCGTGTTACTCCAGTGACCTCAGGATCCCTCTAGACATGAGACAGTGATCTTGAGTTTTCTCTGGAGTGCCATCAAGGAAATCAAGGCTCCTTTCACGTTTGATGTGGAACACGGAATTGCTCTGCACACAGTGCAGGGGAATCGGGCCTCATGTCGCGGCGAGGGGGAAGTCTCGTGGTTTTTCTCGAGTTGCGGCCGGAACCTGGTGTATATTCTCGAGTTGCGACGGGGAGGGCCCTTCCAGACACGTGTTTGTTCAGCGACGTCAGGACTCCTGCCTAGGTGCGAGGGACACCTCGGGATTCTCCTCGAGTCTTGGCATGGCAATTGGGACGCGTCTCCACGAGAGGCGGGAGACCCAGGGTCCCTTTCCACGTGCCACAGGGATCCTGGGACTCCTATCCATTTTCAAGAGGAGTCAGGCATCGTCTCCTTTGGAAGCATTGATCTCCGCAGACCTCTCGATTTTTCAAAGGATGTGATGTCTCCGGTCGCGATGAGGCTGAGGACTAGGTTTTTCTCTGTGGTCTCCACAGGGGATTCAGACATCCCTTCGTCTTAGGAGATGCAAGACGAGCCTGCATTCAATTCACTGCAGGGATGTCCGGCCTTACTTCGAGTCAGAGCATCTCGGTGTCCATTCCACTTGAGGCCACAAACTCAGGGTCCATCTCACATACCTGTAGCTGAGAGAAGCCTCCTCTTGAGGTGCTTGTGGAAAGTTGGTATTCCTCTTGAGTCGAAGCCAGGGACTAAGCTCTCATCTCGAGTTGATTTGGGTTCCACGGAGCCCTTTCGTGTTGCTCCAGTGACCTCAGGATCCCTCTAGACTTGAGACAGTGATCTTGGGTTTTCTCTGGAGTGCTATCAAGGAAATCAAGGTTCCTTTCACGTTTCATGTGGAAGACGGAATTGCTCTGCACGCAGTGCAGGGGAATCGGGCCTCATCTCGTGGCGAGGGGGAAGTCTCATTGTTTTTCTCGAGTTGCGGCCGAAACCTGGGGTATATTCTCGAGTTACGACGGGGAGGGCCCTTCCAGACACGTGTTTGTTCAGCGACGTCAGGACTCCTGACTTGGTGCGAGGGACACCTCGGGATTCTCTTCGAGTCTTTGCATGGCAATTATGACGCGTCTCCAAGTGAGTCGGGAGACCCAGTGTTCCTTTCCAAGTTCCACAGGTGTCCTGGAACTCCTATCCATTTTCAAGAGGAGTCAGGCATCGTCTGCTTTGGAAGCATTGATCTCCGCGGACCTCTCGAGTTTTCAAAGGATGTGAGGCCTCCGTTCGCGATGAGGCGGAGGACTAGGTCTTTCTCTGTGGTCTCCACAGGGGATTCAGACATCCCTTCGTCTTGGGAGATGCAAGACGAGCCTGCATTCAATTCACTGCAGGGATATCCGGCCTTACTTCGAGTCAGAGCATCTCGGTGTCCATTCCACTTGAGGCCACAAACTCAGGGTCCCTGTCACATACCTGTAGCTGAGAGAAGCCTCCTCTTGAGGTGCTTGTGGAAAGTTGGTATTCCTCTTGAGTCGATGCCAGGGATGAAGCTCTCATCTTGAGTTGATTTGGGGTCGACTGAGCCCTTTCGTTTTGCTCCAGTGACCTCAGCATCCCTCTAGACTTAGACAGTGATCTTGGGTTTTCTCTGGAGTGCCATCAAGGAAATCAAGGCTCCTTTCACGTTTGATGTGGAACACGGAATTGCTCTGCATGCAGTGCAGGGGAATCGGGCCTCAACTCGCGGCGAGGGGGAAATCTCATGGTTTTTCTCTAGTTGCGGCCGGAACCTTGGGTATATTCTCGAGTTACGATGGGGAGGGCCCTTCCAGACACGTGTTTGTTCAGCGACATCAGGACTCCTGCCTAGGTGCGAGGGACACCTCGGGATTCTCCTCGAGTCTTGGCATGGCAATTGGGACGCGTCTCCACGTGAGGCGGGAGACCCAGGGTCCCTTCCCACGTGCCACAGGGATCCTGGGACTCCTATCCATTTTCAAGAGGAGTCAGGCATCGTCTCCTTCGGAAGTATTGATCTCAGCGGACCTCTGGAGTTTTCAAAGGATATGAGGCCTCCGGTCGCGAGGAGGCGGAGGACTAGGTCTTTCTCTGTGGTCTCCACAGGGGATTCAGACAACCCTTCGTCTTGGGAGATGCAAGACGAGCCTGCATTCAATTCACTGCAGGGATATCCGGCCTTACTTCGAGTCAGAGCATCTCGGTGTCCATTCCACTTGAGGCCACAAACTCAGGGTCCCTCTCACATACCTGTAGCTGAGAGAAGCCTCCTCTTGAGGTGCTTGTGGAAAGTTGGCATTCCTCTTGAGTCGAAGCCAGGGACTAAGCTCTCATCTCGAGTTGATTTGTGGTCCACGGAGCCCTTTCGTGTTGCTACAGTGACCTCAGGATCCGTCTAGACTTGAGACAGTGATCTTGGGTTTTCCCTGGAGTGCCATCAAGGAAATCAAGGCTCCTTTCATGTTGGATGTGGAACACGGAATTGCTCTGCACGCAGTCCAGGGGAATCGGGCATCATGTCGCGGCGAGGGGGAAGTCTCATGGTTTTTCTCGAGTTGCAGCCGGAACCTGGGGTATATTCTCGAGTTACGACTGGGAGGGCCCTTCCCGACACGTGTTTGTTCACCGACGTCAGGACTCCTGCCTAGGAGCGAGGGACACCTCGGGATTCTCCTCGAGTCTTGGCATGGCAATTGGGAGGCGTCTCCACGTGAGGCGGGAAACCCAGCGTCCCTTTCCACGTGCCACAGGGATCCTGGGACTCCTGTCCATTTTCATGAGGAGTCAGGCATCGTCTCCTTTGGAAGCATTGATCTCCGCGGACCTCTCGGGTTTTCAAAGGATGTGAGGCCTCCGCTCGCGATGAGGCGGAGAATTAGGTTTTTCTCTGTGGTCTCCACAGGGGATTCAGACATCCCTTCGTCTTGGGAGATGCAAGACGAGCCTGCATTCAATTCACTGCAGGGATATCCGGCCTTACTTCGAGTCAGAGCATCTCGGTGTCCATTCCACTTGAGGCCACAAACTCAGGGTCCCTCTCACATACCTGTAGCTGAGAGAAGCCTCCTCTTGAGGTGCTTGTGGAAAGTTGGTATTTCTCTTGAGTCGAAGCCAGGGACTAAGCTCTCATCTCGAGTTGATTTGGGGTCCACGGAACCATTTTCATGTTCTTCCAGTGACCTCAGGATCCCTCTAGGCTTGAGACAGTGATCTTGGGTTTTCTCTGGAGTGCCATCAAGGAAATCAAGGCTCCTTTCACGTTTGATGTGGAACACGGAATTGCTCTGCATGCAGTGCAGGGGAATCGGGCCTCAACTCGCGGCGAGGGGGAAATCTCATGGTTTTTCTCTAGTTGCGGCCGGAACCTGGGTTATATTCTCGAGTTACGACTGGTAGCGCCCTTCCAGACACGTGTTTGTTCAGCGACGTCAGGACTCCTGCCTAGGTGCGAAGGACACCTCGGGATTCTCCTCGAGTCTTGGCATGGCAATTGGGACGCGTCTCCACGTGAGGCGGGAGACCCAGGGTCCCTTCCCACGTGCCACAGGGATCCTGGGACTCCTATCCATTTTCAAGAGGAGTCAGGCATCGTCTCCTTTGGAAGCATTGATCTCCGCGGACCTCTTGAGTTTTCAAAGGATGTGAGGCCTCCGGTCACAATGAGGCGGTGAACTAGGTCTTTCTCTGTGGTCTCCACAGGGGATTCAGACATCCCTTCGTCTTGGGAGATGCAAGACGAGCCTGCATTCAATTCACTGCAGGGATATCCGGCCTTACTTCGAGTCAGAGCATCTCGGTGTCCATTCCACTTGAGGCTACAAACTCAGGGTCCTTCTCACATACCTGTGGCTGAGAGAAGCCTCCTCTTGAGGTGCTTGTGGAACGTTGGTATTCGTCTTGAGTCGAAGCCAGGGACTAAGCTCTCATCTCGAGTTGATTTGGGGTCCACGGAGCCCTTTCGTTTTGCTCCAGTGACCTCAGGTTCCCTCTAGACTTGAGATAGTGATCCTGGGTTTTCTCTGGAGTGCCATCAAGGAAATCAAGGCTCCTTTCAGGTTGGATGTGGAACACGGAATTGCTCTGCACGCAGTCCAGGGGAATCGGGCCTCATCTCGCGGCGAAGGGGAAGTCTCATGGTTTTTCTCGATTTGCGGCCGGAACCTGGGGTATATTCTCGAGTTACGACGGGGAGGGCCCTTCCAGACACGTGTTTGTTCAGCGACGTCAGGACTCCTGCCTAGGTGCGAGGGACACCCCGGGATTCTCCTCGAGTCTTGGCATGGCAATTGGGACGCGTCTCCACGTGAGGCGGGAGACCCAGGGTCCCTTTCCACGTGCCACAGGCATCCTGGGACTCCTATCCTTTTTCAAGAGGAGTCAGGCATCGTCTCCTTTGGAAGCATTGATCTCCGCGGACCTCTCGAGTTTTCAAAGATGGGAGGCCTCCGGTCACAATGAGGAGGAGAACTAGGTATTTCTCTGTGGTCTCCACAGGGGATTCAGACATCCCTTCGTCTTGGGAGATGCAAGACGAGCCTGCACTCAATTCACTGCACGGATATCCGGCCTTACTTCGAGTCAGAGCATCTCGGTGTCCATTCCACCTGAGGCCACAAACTCAGGGTCCCTCTCACATACCTGTAGCTGAGAGAAGCCTCGTCTTGATGTGCTTGTGGAAACTTGGTATTCCTCTTGACTCGAAGCCAGGGACTAAGCTCTCATGTCGAGTTGATTTGGGGTCCACAGAGCCCTTTCGTGTGGCTCCAGTGACCTCAGGATCCCTCTAGACTTGAGACAGTGATCTTGGGTTTTCTCTGGAGTGCCATCAAGGAAATCAAGGCTCCTTTCACGTTTGATGTGGAACACGGAATTGCTCTGCACGCACTACAGGGGAATCGGGCCTCATCTCCCGGCGAGGGGGAAGTCTCATGGTTGTTCTCGAGTTGCGGCCGGAACCTGCGGTATATTCTCGATTTATGACGGGGAGGGTCTTTCCAGACACGTGTTTGTTCAGCGACGTCAGGAACCCTGCCTAGGTGCGAGGGACAACTCGGGATACTCCTCGAGTCTTGGCATGGCAATTGGGACGCGTCTCCACGTGAGGCGGGAGACCCAGGGTCCCTTTCCACGTGCCACAGGGATCCTGGGACTACTATCCATTTTCAAGAGGAGTCAAGCATCGTCTCCTTTGGAAGCATTGATCTCCGCAGACCTCTCGAGTTTTCAAAGGATGTGAGGCCTCCGGTCGCGATGAGAGGGAGAACAAGGTCTTTCTCTGTGGTCTCCACAGGGGATTCAGACATCCCTTCGTCTTGGGAGATGCAAGACGAGCCTGCATTCAATTCACTGCAGGGATATCCGGCCTTACTTCGAGTCAGAGCCTCTCGGTGTCCATTCCACTTGTGGCCACAAACTCAGGGTAACTCTCACATACTTGTAGCTGAGAGAAGCCTCCTCTTGAGGTGCTTGTGGAAATTTGGTATTCCTCTTGAGTCGAAGCCAGGGACTAAGCTCTCATCTCGAGTTCATTTGGGGTCCACGGAGCCTTTCGGATTGATCCAGTGACCTCAGCATCCCTCTAGACTTGATACAGTGATCTTGGGTTTTCTCTGGAGTGCCATCAAGGAAATCAAGGGTCCTTTCTCATTTGATGTGGAACACGGAATTGCTCTGCATGCATTGCAAGGGAATCGGGCCTCATCTCGCGGCGAGGGGGAAGTCTCATGGTTTTTCTCGAGTTGCGGCCGGAACCTGGGGTATATTCTCGAGTTACGACAGGGAGGGCCCTTCCAGACACGTGTTTGTTCAGCGACGTCAGGACTCCTGCCTAGGTGCGAGGGACACCTCGGGATTCTCCTCGAGTCTTGGCATGGAAATTGGGACGCGTCTCCACATGAGGCGGGAGACCCAGGGTCCCTTTCCACGTGCCACAGGGATCCTGGGACTCCTATCCATTTTCAAGAGGAGTCAGGCATCGTCTCCTTTGGAAGCATTGATCTCCGCGGACCTCTCGAGTGTTCAAAGGATGTGAGGCCTCCACTCGCGATGAGGCGGAGGACTAGGTCTTTCTCTGTGGTCTCCACAGGGGATTCAGACAACCCTTCGTCTTGGGAGATGCAAGACGAGCCTGCATTCAATTCACTGCAGGGATATCCGGCCTTACTTCAAGTCAGAGCATCTCGGTGTCCATTCCACTTGAGGCCACAAACTCAGGGTCCCTCTCACATACCTGTAGCTGAGAGAAGCCTCCTCTTGAGGTGCTTGTGGAAAGTTGGTATTCCTCTTGAGTCGAAGCCAGGGACTAAGCTCTCATCTCGAGTTGATTTGGGGTCCACGGAGCCCTTTTGTGTTGCTCCAGTGACCTCAGGATCCCTCTAGACTTGAGACAGTGATCTTGGGTTTGCTCTGGAGTGCCATCAAGGAATACAAGGCTCCTTTCACGTTCGATGTGGTACACGGAATTGCTCTGCACGCAGTGCAGGGGATTCGGGCCTCATCTCGCGGCGAGGGGGAATTTCATGGTTTGTCTCGAGTTGCGGACAGAACCTGGGGTATATTCTCGAGTTACGACGGGGAGGGCCCTTCCAGACACGTGTTTGTTCAGGGACGTCAGGACTCGGGCCTAGGTGCGAGGGACACCTACGGATTCTCCTCGAGTCTTGGCATGGCAATTGGGACGCGTCTCCACGTGAGGCGGGAGACCCAGGGTCCCTTTCCACGTGCCACAGGGATCCTGGGACTCCTATCCATTTTCAAGAGGAGTCAGGCATCGTCTCCTTTGGAAGCATTGATCTCCGCGAACGTCTCGAGTTTTCAAAGGATGTGAGGCCTCCGGTCGCGATGATGCGGAGAACTAGGGCTTTCTCTGTGGTCTCCACAGGGGATTCAGACATCCCTTCGTCTTGGGAAATGCAAGACGAGCCTGCACTCAATTCACTGCAGTGATATCCGGCCTTACTTCCTGTCAGAGCATCTCGGTGTCCAGTCCACTTGAGGCCACAAACTCAGGGTCCGTCTCACATACCTGTAGCTGAGAGAAGCCTCCTCTTGAGGTGCTTGTGGAAAGTTGGTATTCCTCTTGAGTCGAAGCCAGGGACTAAGCTCTCATCTCGCGTTGATTTGGGGTCCACGGAGCCCTTTCGTGTTGCTCCATTGACCTCAGGATCCCTCTAGACTTGAGAGTGTGATCTTGGGTTTTCTCTGGAGTGCCATCAAGGAAATCAAGGCTCCTTTCACGTTTGATATGGAACACGGAATTGCTCTGCATGCAGTGCAGGGTAATCGGGCCTCATCTCGCGGCGAGGGGGAAGTTTCATGGTTTTTCTCGCGTTGCGGCCGGAACCTGGGTTACATTCTCGAGTTACGACGGGGAGGGCCTTTCCAGACACGTGTTTGTTCAGCGACGTCAGGACTCCTGCCTAGGTGCGAGGGACACCTCGGGATTCTCCTCAAGTCTTGACATGGCAATTGGGATGCGTCTCCACGTGAGGCGGGAGACCCAGTGTCCCTTTCCACGTGCCACAAGGATCCTGGAACTCCTATATATTTTCAAGAGGAGTCAGGCATCGTCTCCTTTGGGAGCATTGATCTCCGCAGACCTCTCGAGTTTTCAAAGGATGTGAGGCCTCCGGTCGCGTTGAGGCGGCGGACTCGGTCTTTCTCTGTTGTCTCCACAGGGGATTCAGACATCACTTTGTCTTGGGAGATGCAAGAAGAGCCTGCATTCAATTCACTGTTGGGATATCCGGCCTTACTTCGAGTCAGAGCATCTCGGTGTCCATTCCACTTGAGGCCACAAATTCAGGGTCCCTCTCACATACCTGTAGCTGAGAGAAGCCTCCTCTTGAGGTGCTTGTGGAAAGTTGGTATTCCTCTTGAGTCGAAGCCAGGGACTAAGCTCTCATCTCGAGTTGATTTGGGGTCCACCGAGCCCTTTCCTGTTGCTCCAGTGACCTCAGGATCATTCTAGACTTGAGACAGTGATCTTGGGTTTTCTCTGGAGTGCCATCAAGGAAATCAAGGCTCCTTTCACGTTTGATGTGGAACGCGGAATTGCTCTGCACGCAGTGCAGGGGAATAGGGCCTAATCTCGCGGCGAGGGGGAAGTCTCATGGTTTTTCTCGAATTCCGGCCGGAACCTGGGGTATATTCTCGAGTTACGACGGGGAGGGCCCTTCCAGAAACGTGTTTGTTCAGCGACGTCAGGACTCCTGCCTAGGTGTGAGGGACAATTCAGGATTCTCCTCGAGTCTCGGCATGGCAATTGGGACGCGTCTCCACGTGAGGCGGGAGACCCAGGGTCCCTTTCCATGTGCCACAGGGATCCTGGGACTCCTATCCATTTTCTAGTCATCGTCTCCTTTGGAAGCATTGATCTCCGCGGACCTCTCTAGTTTTCAAAGGACGTGAGGCCTCCGTTCGCGTTGAGGCGGAGGACTAGGTTTTTCTCTGTGGACTCCACAGGGGATTCAGACAACCCTTCGTCTTGGGAGATGCAAGACGAGCCTGCATTCAATTCACTGCAGGGATATCCGGCTTTACTTCGAGTCAGAGCATCTCGGTGTCCATTCCACTTGAGGCCACAAACTCAGGGGCCCTCTCACATACCTGTAGCTGAGAGAAGCCTCCTCTTGAGGTGCTTGTGGAAAGTTGGTATTCCTCTTGAGTCGAAGCCAGGGACTAAGCTCTCATCTCGAGTTGATTTGGGGTCCACTGAGCCCTTTGGTGTTGCTCCAGTGACCTCAGGATCCCTCTAGAATTGAGACAGTGATCTTGGGTTTTCTCTGGAGTGCCATCAAGGAAATCAAGGTTCCTTTCACGTTTGATGTGGAACACGGAATTGCTCTGCACGCAGTACAGGGGAATCGGGCCTCATCTCTCGGCGAGGGGGAAGTCTCATGGTTTTTCTCGAGTTGCGGTCGAAACCTGGGGTATATTCTCGAGTTACGACGGGGAGGGCCCTTCCATACCCGTGTTTGTTCAGCGACGTCAGGACTCCTGCCTAGGTGCGAAGGACACCTCGGGATTCTCCTCGAGTCTTGGCATGGCAATTGGGACGCGTCTCCACGTGAGGCGGGAGACCCAGGGTCCCTTTCCATGTGCCACAGGGATCCTGGGACTCCTATCCATTTTCAAGAGTAGTCAGGCATCGTCTCCTTTGGAAGCATTGATCTCCGCGGACCTCTCGAGTTTTCAAAGGATGTGAGGCCTCCGTTTGCGTTGAGTCGGAGAACTCGGTCTTTCTCTGTGGTCTCCACAGGGAATTCAGACATCCCTTCGTCTTGGGAGATGCAAGACGAGCCTGCATTCCATTCACTGCAGGGATATCCGGTCTTACTTCGAGTCAGAGCATCTCGGTGTCCATTCCACTTGAGGCCACAAACTCAGGGTCCCTCTCACATACCTGCAGCTGAGAGAAGCCTCCTCTTGAGGTGCTTGTGGAAAGTTGGTATATTCTTGAGTCGAAACCAGGGACTAAGCTCTCATCTCGAGTTGATTTGGGGTCCCGGAGCCCTTTCCTGTTGCTACAGTGACCTCAGGATCCCTCTAGACTTGAGACAGTGATCTTGGGTTTTCTCTGGAGTGCCATCAAGGAAATCAAGGCTCCTTTCACGTTTGATGTGGAACACGGAATTGCTCTGCACGCACTGCAGGGGAATCGGGCCTCATCTCGCGGCGAGGAGTAATTCTCATGGTTTTTCTCGAGTTGCGGCCGGAACCTGGAGTATATTCTCGAGTTACGACGGGGAGGGCCCTTCCAGACACGTGTTTGTTCAGCGACGTCAGGACTCCTGCCTAGGTGCGAGGGACACCTCGGGATTCTCCTCGAGTCTTGGCATGGTAATTGGGACGCGTCTCCACATGAGACGGGAGACCCAGGGTCCCTTTGGACGTGCCACAGGGATCCTGGAACTCCTATCCATTTTCAAGAGGAGTCAGACATCGTCTCCTTTGGAAGCATTGATCTCCGCGGACCTTTCGAGTTTTCAAAGCATGTGAGGCCTCCGTTCCCGTTGAGGCGGAGAACTCGGTCTTTCTCTGTGGTCTCCACAGGGGATTCAGACATTCCTTCGTCTTCGGAGATGCAAGACGAGCCTGCATTCAATTCACTGCAGGGATATCCGGCCTTACTTCGAGTCAGAGCATCTCGGTGTCCATTCCACTTGAGGCCACAAACTCAGGGTCCCTCTCACATACCTGTAGCTGAGAGAGGTGCTTGTGGAAAGTTGGTATTCCTCTTGAGTCGAAGCCAGGGACTAAGCTCTCATCTCGGGTTGATTTGGGGTCCATGGAGCCCTTTCGAGTTGCTACAGTGACCTCAGGATCCCTCTAGACTTGAGACAGTGATCTTGGGTTTTCTCTGGAGTGCCATCAAGGAAATCAAGGCTCCTTTCACGTTTGATGTGGAACACGGAATTGCTCTGCACGCAGTCCAGGGGAATCGGGCCTCATCTCGCGGCGAGGGGGAAGTCTCATGGTTTTTCTCGAGTTGCGGCCGGAACCTGGGTATATTCTCGAGTTACGAAGGGGAGGGCCCTTGCAGACACGTGTTTGTTCAGCGACGTCAGGACTCCTGCCTAGGTGCGAGGGACACCTCGGGATTCTCCTCGAGTCTTGGCATGGCATTTGGGACGCGTCTCCACGTGAGGCGGGAGACCCAGGGTCCCTTTCCACGTGCCACAGGGATCCTGGGACTCCTATCCATTTTCAAGAGGAGTCAGGCATCGTCTCCTTTGGAAGCATTGATCTCCGTGGACCTCTCGAGTTTTCAAAGGATATGAGGCCTCCTGTCGCGAAGAGGCGGAGAACTCGGTCTTTCTCTGTGGTCTCCACAGGGGATTCAGACATCCCTTCGTCTTGGGAGATGCAAGACGAGCCTGCATTAAATTCACTGCAGGGATATCCGGCCTTACTTCGAGTCAGACCATCTCGGTGTCCATTCCACTTGAGGCCACAAACTCAGGGTCCCTCTCACATACCTGTAGCTGAGAGAAGCCTCCTCTTGCGGTGCTTGTAGAAAGTTGGTATTCCTCTTGAGTCTAAGCCAGGGACTAAGCTCTCATCTCGAGTTGATTTCAGGTCCACGGAGCCCTTTCGTGTTGCTACAGTGACTTCAGGATCCCTCTAGACTTGAGACAGTGATCTTGGGTTTTCTCTGGAGTGCCATCAAGGAAATCAAGGCTCCTTTCACGTTTGATGTGGAACACGGAATTGCTCTGCACGCAGTGCAGGGGAGTCGGGCCTCATCTCGCAGCGAGGGGGAAGTCTCATGGTTTTTCGCGAGTTGCGGCCGGAACCTGGGGTATATTCTCGAGTTACGACGGGGAGGGCCCTTCCAGACACGTGTTTGTTCAGCGACGTCACGACTCCTGCCTAGGTGCGAGGGACACCTCGGGATTCTCCTCGAGTCTTGGCGTGGCAATTGGGACGCGTCTCCACGTGAGACGTGAGACCCAGGCTCCCTTTCCACGTGCCACAGTGATCCTGGGACTCCAACAATTTTCAAGAGGAGTCAGGCATCGGCTGCTTTGGAAGCATTGATCTCCGCAGACCTCTCGAGTTTTCAAAGGATGTGAGGCCTCAGGTCGCGTTGAGGCGGAGGACTAGGTCTTTCTCTGTGGTCTGCACAGGGCTTTCAGACATCCCTTCGTCTTGGGAGATGCAAGACGAGCCTGCATTCAATTCACTGCAGGGATATCCGGCCTTACTTTGAGTGAGAGCATCTCGGTGTCCATTCCACTTGAGGCCACAAACTCAGGGTCCCTCTCACATACCTGTAGCTGAGAGAAGCCTCCTCTTGAGGTGCTTGTGGAAAGTTCGTATTCCTCTTGAGTCGAAGCCAGGGACTAAGCTCTCATCTCGAGTTGATTTGGGGTCCACGGAGCCCTTTCGAGTTGCTCCAGTGACCTCAGGATCCCTCTAGACTTGAGACAGTGATCTTGGGTTTTCTCTGGAGTGCCATCAAGGAAATCAAGGCTCCTTTCACTTTTGATGTCGAACACGGAATTGCTCTGCACGCAGTCCAGGGGAATTGGGCCTCATATCGCGGCGAGGGGGAAGTCTCATGGTTTTTCTCGAGTTGCGGCCGGAACCTGGGGTATATTCTCGAGTTGCGATGGGGAGGGCCCTTCCAGACACGTGTTTGTTCAGCGACGTCAGGACTCCTGCCTTGGTGCGAGGGACACCTCGCGATTCTCCTCGAGTCTTGGCATGGCAATTGGGATGCGTCTCCACGTGAGGCGGGAGACCCAGGGTCCCTTTCCACGTGCCACAGGGATCCTGGGACTCCTATCCATTTTCAAGAGTAGTCAGGCATCGTCTCCTTTGGAAGCATTGATCTCCGCTGACCTCTCGAGTTTTCAAAGAATGTGAGGCCTCCGTTTGCGTTGAGTCGGAGAACTCGGTCTTTCTCTGTGGTCTCCACAGGGAATTCAGACATCCCTTCGTCTTGGGAGATGCAAGACGAGCCTGCATTCCATTCACTGCAGGGATATCCGGCCTTACTTCGAGTCAGAGCATCTCGGTGTCCATTCCACTTGAGGCCACAAACTCAGGGTCCCTCTCACATACCTGCAGCTGAGAGAAGCCTCCTCTTGAGGTGCTTGTGGAAAGTTGGTATATTCTTGAGTCGAAACCAGGGACTAAGCTCTCATCTCGAGTTGATTTGGGGTCCCGGAGCCCTTTCCTGTTGCTACAGTGACCTCAGGATCCCTCTAGACTTGAGACAGTGATCTTGGGTTTTCTCTGGAGTGCCATCAAGGAAATCAAGGCTCCTTTCACGTTTGATGTGGAACACGGAATTGCTCTGCACGCACTGCAGGGGAATCGGGCCTCATCTCGCGGCGAGGAGTAATTCTCATGGTTTTTCTCGAGTTGCGGCCGGAACCTGGAGTATATTCTCGAGTTACGACGGGGAGGGCCCTTCCAGACACGTGTTTGTTCAGCGACGTCAGGACTCCTGCCTAGGTGCGAGGGACACCTCGGGATTCTCCTCGAGTCTTGGCATGGTAATTGGGACGCGTCTCCACATGAGACGGGAGACCCAGGGTCCCTTTGGACGTGCCACAGGGATCCTGGAACTCCTATCCATTTTCAAGAGGAGTCAGACATCGTCTCCTTTGGAAGCATTGATCTCCGCGGACCTTTCGAGTTTTCAAAGGATGTGAGGCCTCCGTTCCCGTTGAGGCGGAGAACTCGGTCTTTCTCTGTGGTCTCCACAGGGGATTCAGACATTCCTTCGTCTTCGGAGATGCAAGACGAGCCTGCATTCAATTCACTGCAGGGATATCCGGCCTTACTTCGAGTCAGAGCATCTCGGTGTCCATTCCACTTGAGGCCACAAACTCAGGGTCCCTCTCACATACCTGTAGCTGAGAGAGGTGCTTGTGGAAAGTTGGTATTCCTCTTGAGTCGAAGCCAGGTACTAAGCTCTCATCTCGAGTTGAATTGGGGTCCACGGAGCCCTTTCGTGTTGGTACAGTGACCTCAGGATCCCTCTAGACTTGAGACAGTGATCTTGGGTTTTCTCTGGAGTGCCATCAAGGAAATCAAGGCTCCTTTCACTTTTGATGTGGAATAGGGAATTGCTCTGCACGCAGGGCAGATGAATCGGGCCTGATGTCGCGCCGAGGGGGAAGTCGCATGGTTTTTCTCGAGTTGCGGCCGGAACCTCGGCTATATTCTCGAGTTAAGATGGGGAGGGCCCTTCCAGACATGTGTTTGTTCAGCGACGTCAGGACTCCTGCCTAGGTGCGAGGGACACCTCGGGATTCTCCTCGATTCTTGGCATGTCAATTGGGACGTGTCTCCACGTGAGTCAGGAGACCCAGGGTCCCTTTCCACGTGCCACAGGGATCCTGGGACTCCTATCCATTTTCAAGAGGAGTCAGGCATCGTCTCCTTTGGAAGCATTGATCTCCGCAGACCTCTCGAATTATCAAAGGATGTCAGGCCTCCGGTCGCATTGAGGCGGAGGACTAGGTTTTTCTCTGTGGTCTCCACAGGGGATTCAGATATTCCTTCGTCTTGGGAGATGCAAGACGAGCCTGCATTCAATTCACTGCAGGGATATCCGGCCTTACTTCGAGTCAGAGCATCTCGGTGTCCATTCCACTTGAGGCCACAAACTCAGGGTCCCTCAAATATACCTGTAGTTGAGAGAAGCCTCCTCTTGAGGTGCTTGTGGAAAGTTGGTATTCCTCTTGGGTCTAAGCCAGGGACTAAGCTCTCATCTCGCGTGGATTTTTTGTCGACGGAGCCCTTTCATATTGGTCCAGTGACCTCAGGATCCCTCTAGACTTGAAACAGTGATCTTGGGTTTCTCTGGAGTGCCATCAAGGAAATCAAGGCTCCTTTCACGTTTGATGTGGAACACGGAATTGCTCTGCATGCAGTGCAGGGGAATCGGGCCTCAACTCACGTCGAAGGGGATATCTCATGGGTTTTCTCGAGTTGCGGCCGGAACCTGGGTTATATTCTCGAGTTACGACGGTGAGGGCCCTTCCAGACACGTGTTTGTTCAGCGACATCAAGACTCCTGCCTAGGTGCGAGGGACACCTCGGGATTCCCATCGAGTCCTGGCATGGCAATTGGGACGCGTCTCCACGTGAGGTGGGAGACCCAGGGTCCGTTTCCACGTGCCACAGGGATCCTGGGACTCCTATCCATTTTCAAGAGGAGTCAGGCATCATCTCCTTTGGAAGCATTGATCTCCTCGGCCCTCTCGAGTTTTCAAAGGATGTGAGGCCTCCGCTCGCGATGAGGCGGAGAATTAGGTCTTTCTCTGTGGTCTCCACAGGGGATTCAGACATCCCTTCGTCTTGGGAGATGCAAGACGAGCCTGCATTCAATTCACTGCAGGGATATCCGGCCTTACTTCGAGTCAGAGCATCTCGGTGTCCATTCCACTTGAGGCCACAAACTCAGGGTCCCTCTCACATACCTGTAGCTGAGTGAAGCCTCCTCTTGAGGTGCTTGTGGAAAGTTGGTATACCTCTTGAGTCGAAGCCAGGGACTAAGCTCTCATCTCGAGTTGATTTCGGGTCCACGGAGCCCTTTCGTGTTGCTCCAGTGACCTCAGGATCCCTCTAGACTTGAGACAGTGATCTTGGGTTTTCTCTGGAGTGCCATCAAGGAAATCAAGGCTCCTTTCACTTTTGATGTGGAATACGGAATTGCTCTGCACGCAGGGCAGGGGAATCGGGCCTCATCTCGCCGTGAGGGGGAATTCTCATGGTTTTTCTCGAGTTGCGTCCGGATCCAGGGGTATATTCTCGAGTTACGATGGGGAGGGCCCTTCCAGACATGTGTTTGTTCAGCGAAGTCAGGACTCCTTCCTAGGTGCGAGGGACACCTCGGGATTCTCCTCGAGTCTTGGCATGGCAATTGTGATGCGTCTCCACGTGAGGCGGGAGACCCAGGGTCCCTTTCCACTTGCCAGAGTGATCCTGGGACTCCTATCCATTTTCAAGTGGAGTCAGGCATCGTCTCCTTTGGAAGCATTGATCTCCGCATACCTCTCGAGTTTTCAAAGGATGTCAGGCCTCCGGGCGCATTGAGGCGGAAGACTACGTCTTTCTCTGTGGTCTCCACAGGGGATTCAGACATCCCTTCGTCTTGGGAGATGCAAGACGAGCCTGCATTCAATTCACTGCAGGGATATCCGGCCTTACTTCGAGTCAGAGCATCTCGGTGTCCATTCCACTTGAGGCCACAAACTCAGGGTTCCTCAAATATACCTGTAGCTGAGAGAAGCCTCCTCTTGAGGTGCATGTGGAATGTTGGTATTCCTCTTGAGTCGAAGCCAGGGACTAAGCTCTCATCTCGAGTTGATTTGGGGTCGACGGAGCCCTTTCATGTTGGTCCAGTGACCTCAGGATCCCTCTAGACTTGAGACAGTGATCTTGGGTTTTCTCTGGAGTGCCATCAAGTAAATCAAGTCTCCTTTCACGTTTGATGTGGAACACGGAATTGCTCTGCATGCAGTGCAGGGGAATCGGGCCTCAACTCGCGGCGAGGGGGAAATCTCATGGTTTTTCTCGAGTTGCGGACGGAACCTGGGTTATATTCTCTAGTTACGACGGGGAGGGCCCTTCCAGACACGTGTTTGTTCAGCGACGTCAGGACTCCTGCCTAGGTGCGAGGGACACCTCGGGATTCTCCTCGAGTCTTGGCATGGCAATTGGGACGCGTCTCCACGTGAGGCGGGAGACCCAGGGTCCCTTTCCACGTGCCACAGGGATCCTGGGACTCCTATCCATTTTCAAAAGGAGTCAGGCATCGTCTCCTTTGGAAGCATTGATCTCCGCGGAACTATCGAGTTTTCAAAGGATATGAGGCCTCCGGTTGCGTTGAGGTGGAGGACTAGATCTTTCTCTATGGTCTCCACAGGGGATTCAGACAACCCTTCTTCTTGGGAGATGCAAGACGAGCCTGCATTCAATTCACTGCAGGGATATCCGGCCTTACTTCGAGTCAGACCATCTCGGTGTCCATTCCACTTGAGGCCACAAACTCAGGGTCCCTCTCACATACCTATAGCTGAGAGAAGCCTCCCCTTGAGGTGCTTGTGGAAAGTTGGTATTCCTCTTGAGTCGAAGCCAGGGACTAAGCTCTCACCTCAAGTTGATTTGGGGTCCAAAGAGCCCTTTCGTGTTGCTCCAGTGACTTCAGGATCCCTCTAGACTTGAGACAGTGATCTTGCGTTTTCTCTGCAGTGCCATCAAGGAAATCAAGGCTCCTTTCACATTTGATGTGGAACACGGAATTGTTCTGCAAGCAGTGCAGGGGAATCGGGCTTCATCCAGCGGAGAGGGGGAAGTCTCATGGTTTTTCTCGAGTTGCGGCCGGAACCTGGGGTATATTCTCGAGTTACGATGGGGAGGGCCCTTCCAGACACGTTTGTTCAGCGACGTCAGGACTCCTGCCTAGGTGCGAGGGACACCTCGGGATTCTCCTCGAGTCTTGGCATGGCAATGGGGACGCGTCTCCACGTGAGGCGGGAAACCCAGGGTCCCTTTCCACGTGTCACAGGGATCCTGGGATTCCTATCCATTTTCAAGAGGAGTCAGGTATCGTCTCCTTTGGAAGCATTGATCTCCGCGGACCTCTCGGATTTTCAAAGGATGTGAGGTCTCTGGTCGCGATGAGGCAGAAAGTTAGGTCTTTCTCTGTGGTCTCCACAGGGTATGCAGACATCCCTTCGTCTTGGGAGATGCAAGACGAGCCTGCATTCAATTCACTGCAGGGATATCCGGCCTTACTTCGAGTCAGAGCATCTCGGTGTCCATTCCATTTGAGGCCAAAAACTCAGGGTCCCTCTCACATACCTGTAGCTGAGAGAAGCCTCCTCTTGAGGTGCTTGGGGAAAGTTGATATTCCTCTTGAGTCGAAGCCAGGGACTAAGCTCTCATCTCGAGTTGATTTGGGGTCCACGGAGCCCTTTCCTGTTGCTCCAGTGACCTCAGGATCCCTCTAGACTTGAGACAGTGATCTTGGGTTTTGTCTGGAGTGCCATCAAGGAAATCAAGGCTCCTTTCAAATTTGATGTGGAACACGGAATTGCTCTGCACGCAGTGCAGGGGAATCGGGCCTCATCTCGTGGCAAGGGGGAAGTCTCATGGTTTTTCTCGAGTTGCGGCCGGAACCTGGGGTATATTCTCGAGTTACGACAGGGAGGGCCCTTCCAGAAACGTGTTTGTTCAGCGACGTCAGGACTCCTGCCTAGGTGCGAGGGACACCTCGGGATTCTCCTCGAGTCTTGGCATGGCAATTGGGACGCGTCTCCACGTGAGGCGCGAGACCCAAGGTCCCTTTCCACGTGCCACAGGGATCCTGGGACTCCTATCCATTTTCAAGAGGAGTCAGGCATCGTCTCCTTTGGAAGCATTGATCTCCGCGGACCTCTCGAGTTTTCAAAGGATGTGAGGCCTCTGCTCGTGATGAGGCGGAGAATTAGGTCTTTCTCTGTCGTCTCCACAGGGGATTCAGACATCCCTTCGTCTTGGGAGATGCAAGACGAGCCTGCTTTCAATTCACTGCAGGGATATCCGGCCTTACTTCGAGTCAGAGCATCTCGGTGTCCATTCCACTTGAGGCCACAAACTCAGGGTCCCTCTCACATACCTGTAGCTGAGAGAAGCCTCCTCTTGAGGTGCTTGTGGAAAGTTGGTATTCCTCTTGAGTCGAAGCCAGGGACTAAGCTCTCATCTCGAGTTGATTTGGGGTCCACGGAGCCCTTTCCTGTTGCTCCAGTGACCTCAGGATCCCTCTAGACTTGAGAGTGTGATCTTGGGTTTTCTCTGGAGTGCCATCACGGAAATCAAGGCTCCTTTCACGTTTGATGTGGAACACGGAATTGCTCTGCATGCAGGGCAGGGGAATCGGGCCTCATCTCGCGGCGAGGGGGAAGTCTCATGGTTTTTCTCGAGTTGCGGCCGGAACCTGTGGTATATTCTCGAGTTACGACTGGGAGGGCCCTTCCAGACACGTGTTTGTTCAGCGACGTCAGGACTCCTGCCTAGGTGCGAGGGACACCTCGGGATTCTCCTCGAGTCTTGGCATGTCAATTGGGACGCGTCTCCACGTGAGGCGGGAGACCCAGGGTCCCTTTGCACGTGCCACAGGGATCCTGGGACTCCTATCCATTTTCAAGAAGAGTCAGGCATTGTCTCCTTTGGAAGCATTGATCTCCGCAGATCTCTCAAGTTTTCAAAGGATGTCAGGCGTCCGGTCGCGATGAGGCGGAGGTCTAGGTCTTTCTCTGTGGTCTAGACAGGGGATTCAGACCTCCCTTCGTCTTGGGAGATGCAAGACGAGCCTGCATTCAATTCACTGCAGGGATATCCGGCCTTACTTCGAGTCAGAGCATCTCGGTGTCCATTCCACTTGAGGCCACAAACTCAGGGTCCCTCTCACATACCTGTAGCTGAGAGAAGCCTCCTCTTGAGGTGCTTGTGGAAAGTTGGTATTCCTCTTGAGTCGAAGCCAGGGACTAAGCTCTCATCTCGAGTTGATTTGGGGTCGACGGAGCCCTTTCTTGTTGCTCCAGTGACCTCAGGATCCCTCTAGACTTGAGACAGTGATCTTGGGTTTTCTCTGGGGTGCCATCAAGGAAATCAATGCTCCTTTCAAGTTTGATGTGGAACACGGAATTGCTCTGCACGCAGTGCAGGGGAATCGGGCCTCATGTCGTGGCAAGGGGGATGTCTCTTGGTTTCTCTCAAGTTGCGGCCGGAACACGGGGTATATTCTCGAGTTACGACGGGGAGGGCCCTTCCAGACACGTGTTTGTTCAGTGACGTCAGGACTCCTACCTAGTTGTGAGGGACAACTCAGGATTCTCCTCGAGTCTCGGCATGGCAATTGGGACGCGTCTCCACGTGAGGCGGGAGACCCAGGGTCCCTTTCCACGTGCCACAGGGATCCTGGGACTCCTATCCATTTTCAAGTCATCGTCTCCTTTGGAAGCATTGATCTCCGCGGACCTCTCTAATTTTCAAAGGACGTGAGGCCTCCGTTCGCGTTGAGGCTGAGAACTATGTCTTTCTCTGTGGACTCCACAGGGGATTCAGACAAACCTTCGTCTTGGAAGATGCAAGACGATCCTGCATTCAATTCACTGCAGGGATATCCGGCTTTACTTCGAGTCAGATCATCTCGGTGTCCATTCCACTTGAGGCCACAAACTCAGGGGCCCTCTCACATACCTGTAGCTGAGAGAAGCCTCCTCTTGAGGTGCTTGTGGAAAGTTGGTATTCCTCTTGAGTCGAAGCCAGGGACTAAGCTATCATCTCGAGTTGATTTGGGGTCCACTGAGCCCTTTGGTGTTGCTCCAGTGACCTCAGGATCCCTCTAGAATTGAGACAGTGATCTTGGGTTTTCTCTGGAGTGCCATCAAGGAAATCAAGGCTCCTTTCACGTTTGATGTGAAACACGGAATTGCTCTGCATGCAGTGCTGGTGAATCGGGCCTCATCTCGCGGCCAGGGGGACGTCTCATGGTTTTTCTCGAGTTGCGGCCGGAACCTGGGATATATTCTCGAGTTACGACGGGGAGGGCCCTTCCAGACACGTGTTTGTTCAGCGACATAAGGAATCCTGCCTAGGTGCGAGGGACACCTCGGGATTCTCCTCGAGTCTTGGCATGGCAATTGGGACGCGTCTCCACGTGAGGCGGGAGACCCAGTGTCCCTTTCCACGTGCCACAGGGATCCTGGGACTCCTATCCATTTTCAAGAGGAGTCAGGCATCGTCTCCTTTGGAAGCATTGATTTCCGCAGACCTCTCGAGTTTTCAAAGGATGTGAGGCCTCTGGTCGCGTTGAGGCGGAGGACTAGGTCTTTCTCTGTGTTCTCCACAGGCGATTCAGACATCCCTTCGTCTTGGGAGATGCAAGACGAGCCTGCATTCAATTCACTGCAGGGATATCCCGCCTTACTTCAAGTCAGAGCATCTCGGTGTCCATTCCACTTGAGGCCACAAACTCAGGGTCCCTCTCACATACCTGTAGCTGAGAGAAGCCTCCTCTTGAGGTGCTTGTGGAAAGTTGGTATTCCTCTTGAGTCGAAGCCAGGGACTAAGCTCTCATCTCGAGTTGATTTGGGGTCCACGGAGCCCTTTCCTGTTGCTCCAGTGACCTCAGGATCCCTCTAGACCTGAGACAGTGATCTTGGGTTTTCTCTGGAGTGCCATCAAGGAAATCAAGGCTCCTTTCACGTTTGATGTGGAACACGGAATTGCTCTGCACGCAGTGCAGGGGAATCGGGCCTCATCTCTCGGCGAGGGGGAAGTCTCATGGTTTTTCTCGAGTTGCGGCCAGAACCTGGGGTATATTCTCGAGTTACGACAGGGAGGGCCCTTCCAGACACGTGTTTGTTCAGCGAAATCAGGACTCCTGCCTAGGTGCGAGGGACTCCTCGGGATTCTCCTCGAGTCTTGGCATGGAAATTGGGACGCGTCTCCACGTGAGGCGCGAGACCCAGGGTCCCTTTCCACGTGCCACACGGATCCTGGGACTCCTATCCATTTTCGAGAGGAGTCAGGCATCGTCGCCTTTGGAAGCATTGATCTCCGCGGACCTCTCGAGTTTTCAAAGGACGTGAGGCCTCCGGTCGCGATGAGGCGGAGAACTAGGTCTTTCTCTGTGGTCTCCACAGTGGATTCAGACATCCCTTCATCTTGGGAGATGAAAGACGAGCCTGCATTCAATTCACTGCAAGGATATCCCGCCTTACTTCGAGTCAGAGCATCTCGGTGTCCATTCCACTTGAGGCCACAAACTCAGGGTCCCTCTCACATACCTGTAGCTGAGAGAAGCCTCCTCTTGAGGTGCTTGTGGAAAGGTGGTATTCCTCTTGAGTCGAAGCCAGGGACTAAGCTCTCATCTCGAGTTGATTTGGGGTCCACGTAGCCCTTTCGTGTTGCTACAGTGACCTCAGGATCCCTCTAGACTTGAGACAGTGATCTTGGGTTTTCTCTGGAGTGCCATCAAGAAAATCAAGGCTCCTTTCACGTTTGATGTGAAACACGGAATTGCTCTGCACGCAGTGCAGGGTAATCGGGCCTCATCTCGCGGCGAGGGGAAAGTCTCATGGTTTTTCTCGAGTTGCAGCCGGAACCTGGGGTATATTTTCGAGTTACGACGGGGAGGGCCCTTCCAGACACGTGTTTGTTCAGCAACGTCTGGACTCCTGCCTAGGTGCGAGGGACACCTCGGGATTCTCCGCGAATCTTGGCATGGCAATTGAGACGCGTCTCCACGTGAGGCTGGAGACCCAGGGTCCCTTTCCACGTGAAACAGGGATCCTGGGACTCCTATCCATTTTCAAGAGGAGTCAGGCATCGTCTCCTTTGGAAGCATTGATCTCCGCGGACCTCTCGAGTTTTCAAAGGATGTGAGGCCTCCGGTCGCGATGAGGCGGAGAACTAGGTCTTTCTCTGTGGTCTCCACAGGGGATTCAGACATCCCTTCATCTTGGGAGATGCAAGACGAGCCTGCATTCAATTCACTGCAGGGTTATCCCGCCTTACTTGGAGTCAGAGCATCTCGGTGTCCGTTCCACTTGAGGCCACAAACTCAGGGTCCCTCTCACATACCTGTAGCTGAGAGAAGCCTCCTCTTGAGGTGCTTGTGGAAATTTGGAATGCCTCTTGAGTCGAAGCCAGGGACTAAGCTCTCATCTCGAGTTGATTTGGGGTCCACGGAGCCCTTTCGTGTTGCTCCAGTGACCTCAGCATCCCTCTAGACTTGAGACAGTGATCTTGGGTTTTCTCTGGAGTGCCATCAAGGAAATCAAGGCTCCTTTCACGTTTGATGTGGAACACGGAATTGCTCTGCACGCAGTGCAGGGGAATCGGGCCTCATCTCCCAGCAAGAGGGATGTCTCATCGTTTTTCTCAAGTTGCGGCTGAAACCTGGGGTATATTCTCGAGTTACGATGGGAGGGCCCTTCCAAACACGTGTTTGTTCAGCGACGTCAGGACTCCTGCCTAGGTGCGAGGGACACCTCGGGATTCTCCTCGAGTCTTGGCATGGCATTTGGGACGCGTCTCCACGTGAGGCGGGAGACCCAGGGTCCCTTTCCACGTGCCACAGGGATCCTGGGACTCCTATCCATTTTCAAGAAGAGTCAGGCATCTTCTCCTTTGGAAGCATTGATCTCCGCGGACCTCTCGAGTTTTCAAAGGATGTGAGGCCTTCGGTCTCGATGAGGCGGAGAAGGAGGTCTTTCTCTGTGGTCTCCACAGGGGATTCAGACAACCCTTCGTCTTGGGAGATGCAAGACGATCCTGCATTCAATTCACTGCAGGGATATCCGTCCTTACTTCGAGTCAGAGCATCTCGGTGTCCATTCCACTTGAGGCCACAAACTCAGGGTCCCTCTCACATACCTGTAGCTGAGAGAAGCCTCCTCTTGAGGTGCTTGTGGAAAGTTGGTATTCCTCTTGAGTCGAAGCCAGGGACTAAGCTCTCATCTCGAGCTGATTTGGGGTCCACGGAGGCCTTTCTTGGTGCTCCAGTGACCTCAGGATCCCTCTAGACTTCAGACAGTGAACTTGGGTTTTCTCTGGAGTGCCATCAAGGAAATCAAGGCTCCTTTCACGTTTGATGTGGAACACGGAATTGCTCTGCACGCAGTCCAGGGGAATCGGGCCTCATCTCGCGGCGAGGGGGAAGTCTCATGGTTTTTCTCGAGTTGCGGCCGGAACCTTTGGTATATTCTCGAGTTACGACGGGGAGGGCCCTTCCAGACACGTGTTTGTTCAGCGACGTCAGGACTCCTGCCTAGGTGCGAGGGACACCTCAGGATTCTCTTTGAGTCTTGGCATGGCAATTGGGACGCGTCTCCACGTGAGGCGGGAGACCCAGGATCCCTTTCCACGTGCCACAGGGATCCTGGGACTCCTATCCATTTTCAAGAGGAGTCAGGCATCGTCTCCTTTGGAAGCATTGATCTGCGCGGACCTCTCGAGTTTTCAAAGGATGTGAGGCCTCCGGTCGCGTTGAGGCGGAGAACTAGGTCTTTCTCTGTGTTCTGCACAGGGGATTCAGACATCCCTTCGTCTTGGGAGATGCAAGATGAGTCTGCATTCAATTCACTGCAGGGATATCCGGCCGTACTTCGAGTCAGAGCATCTCGGTGTCCATTCCACTTGATGCCACAAACTGAGGGTCCTTCTCACTTACCTGTAGCTGAGAGAAGCCTCGTCTTGAGGGGCTTGTGGAAAGTTCGTATTCCTCTTGAGTTGAAGCCGATGACTAATCTCTCAACTCGAGTTGATTTGGGGTCCACGGAGCCCTTTCTTGTTGCTCCAGTGACCTCAGGATCCCTCTAGACTTGAGACAGTGATCTTGGTTTTTCTCTGGAGTGCCATCAAGGAAATCAAGGCTCCTTTCACGTTTGATGTGGAACACGGAATTGCTCTGCACGCATTACAGGGGAATCGGGCCTCATCTCACGGCGAGGGGGAAGTCTCATGGTTTTCCTCGAGTTGCGGCAGGAACCTGGGGTATATTCTCGAGTTACGATGGGGAGGGCCCTTCCAGTCACATGTTTGTTCAGCGACGTCAGGACTCCTGACTAGGTGCGAGGGACACCTCGGGATTCTCCTCGAGTCTTGGCATGGCAATTGGGACGCGTTTCCACATGAGGCGGGAGACCCAGGGTCCCTTTCCACGTGCCACAGTGATCCTGGGACTCCTATCCATTTTCAAGAGGAGTCAGGCATCGTCTCCTTTGGAAGCATTGATCTCTGCAGACCTCTCGAGTTTTCAAAGGATGTGAGGCCTCCGGTCGCGATGAGGCGGAGGACTAGGTCTTTCTCTGTGCTCTCCACAAGGGATTCAGACATCCCTTCATCTTGGGAGATGCAAGACGAGCCTGCATTCAATTCACTGCAGGGATATCCGGCCTTACTTCGAGTCAGAGCATTTCGGTGTCCATTCCACTTGAGGCCACAAACTCAGGGTCCCTCAAATATACCTGTAGCTGAGAGAAGCCTCCTCTTGAGGTGCCCGTGGAAAGTTGGTATTCCTCTTGAGTTGAAGCCAGGGACTAAGCTCTCATCTCGAGTTGATTTGGGGTCCACGGAGCCGTTTCGTGTTGCTCCAGTGACCTCAGGATCCCTCTATACTTGAGACAGTGATCTTGGGTTTTCTCTGGAGTGCCATCAAGGAAATCAAGGCCCCTTTAACGTTT